>NW_026643079.1:0-2400000 GCF_028828015.1 Penicillium pulvis | reverse complement strand
GGTTGAAGGAAGAATCTCAAAACATCTAGGCCCCTTATCTTTCTATTTTCTTTTTCTTATTGTTTCCCAAACTTTGGTTTCTGGGCGTCTTCTTGTTTGTCTAGTTTGGATACCCGGTGTATTGACTTGCTCCTGTGACCTGTTCTCAGTGGTGCTTGTTCGTTTAGAACCATGTTTTTTCGGGCTGAGTTAATGAAAGATGATCTTGCGGGTTTAATTGTAAACAATTTCAACCTATTCTATACAGAAATGTACATCAACCCACAATAGATATATAAACATCAAACCGAAACACTGTCGGTGGGTATAGCATGGGTGGAAGAATGTATTGCGCTCTCATTGGTGATAAGATTCGTTTGGATCGTAAGATGTCGAGGACCAAGTCCTTCCATGTGATATGCGCCTAGCAGAATTCCGTTCCGAATTTATTTCTTGCCCGACTTCTTGATACCCTGCTGGCCGGTGTTCAGAGGTCCCTTCTTGCCCTTGGCGGAGTCGGCCATCTCCTTCTTGGCCTTGGCATCTAATGCGCCGAGATGTCAGTTGAACGCCCAGTAAAGAACATTATAGGGTACACATACCAGCCTTTTGCTTCTCACGGAAAGCGAGCTCATCCTCATCAAGCTCCTTCTTCTCCTTCTTTGCGGCCTTGAGGGGCTTGACCTTGCCACCTAGTAAAGAAGTTTAGTGGCCTAATCGTGGGTGAAAGGATGGGAAAGGTAAATGCTGCTCACCTTCTCTGCTAGCGCCACCCATTTTTGTAGGATTTAATTGAACGTGGGAGTTAAGAGACTGGAATGAGGGGTACGTTGATGGCGAATGCCAAAGTTTTTTTTTAACGGTTTATCTATGCAGGCGGGGAACTAGACAGACCGCCTGCTATATCCGGGATGGCAAAATCGGCGTATCGTCGATTCAGATCTCAGAGCAGATCGCGCGACTTCTCTTTCTCCATTACATCTCTTCCCATCCACGCGTGATTCGTCCTTATCGAATTCTAGCGCGTCCCGTTTCTTTTCACAGACCTAGTCACTGAACTATGTGCCTGGGATAATCAAAGCTGCAAAAAGGCTTTGGTGTGAAGGCAGGCCTATCAAGCCGGTTGGACTTTCAAACATCCCTAAAGATACAATATCGCTTTTGTGCTCGTGCTAACTGAGCATCTTTTCACCCTGTGAAGCCTCCTCCAAAGGCCGCAAGAAAAAGTTCTCGGGTGCAGTTCTGTCAGCAATGGCATCACACCGAAGGTCGAGGTCTCTATCGACCCCTTCTGAGGGTGAGATCATCGAGACAGGTACTGAGTTGAAGGCAACTGCGTCACAAACTCCTCTTAATGGCACCAGCGTTGACCGTCCCCCCAGAGCTAGTGCGCCCAGATCCCCTGCATCGCGAGGCAGCCGATCACCACGCCGACGCAACTCATGGACGAGATCGCGATCTCGATCTCCCTCTCGCTCGCCGTACCGTGAAAACAGAGATAGAGGTTACAAGCGCAGGCGCGATGATGAGTACGAGAGCTCCCGGTACGAATCCTCCCGTTATGGGTCCAGATATGACGACAGACAAGACCGAGGCCCTTCGCGTCGACCCAACAAGCCTTATCACGACTATGACCGGGAAGAAACATATGGTGATGGCCTACGGTATACGGATGATTACGACCAACGCCAAGATAAGCGCCAGCGCACTCGTAACCGATCTCCGTATCGCGATCCACGGAAGCAGAAACGTTATGATGAGCCGGACTCAAATGCGCATCCAGCAGACCGCAATGGACGTGGTCCTTCCTCTGGTCAGGTAGTGGGTGAAGGAAAGACCCCAGCTGGCTCTCGGGATTCCAAGCTTGGTGCTGAAACACAATCAACTCAGGTGCAGCAGGCTCTTCCTTCCCGTGTCCATTTCGCCGATAAGTATGTTACTCATTGCGGCCATCCTAAGAATGATGAACTAATCGAGTCTACAGTGTGAAAGCCTCTTCCTCGGATGTTGCAGAGGTTTCGCAGCTTTCTGAGCCAATTGATGAAGCTGCTGCCTTAGAGGCACGTCGGAAACGTCGTGAGGCCACTCGGGCGAAGTATCGAACCCAAGCAACACCCTTGCATCTGCAAGCGGTGCACGCTGGAGATGGCGATACGGACTCATCAACTCCTGGCACAGAGCCAACCAGTGCACAAGATACGGCCGGTAGGTTTCTCAATTCAAAGCATAATGAATATAACTGACCTCGATTCAACCCTATAGACTCTCCATCCTTCTCACCAGCACAGACACCCAATGGACAAATTGGACAGGCTTTCGCTGATTTTAAAATCAGCAAGGATACAGATCTCGCCAACTCAAATATGCCACCTGACGGTGAACCCTCGGCTGCAGATTATGATCCTACAGTGGACATGAAAGAGGAGACCCAAAAACGTGATGGTAGTCAAAGCACAAAAGAGGATGTATCATCTGCAGCATACGATGAGACTCAAACTGTAAAGCAGGATGTTCTTATCCCTGATGCTCCCCCTCACCAACCCCCAGTTCCTGCAAAGGATCCTTATGATATGTTTGCAGAAGACGACGACGACATGTTTGCCGAAGAGAAGGAGGGACAACCAACCCACGCATCGGCAATATCCGCCATACCGCAAGCCAAGGAATTGGACATCAGCATGATGGACAATTGGGATGATCCCGAAGGATACTACAACCTCCGTATCGGTGAGTTGATCAACGGCCGGTACCATGTCACGCAAACCCTCGGTAAGGGCATGTTTTCTTCTGTTGTCCGGGCCACCGATTCCACGACGGGAGCTCTCGTGGCAATTAAAATTATCCGCCAGAACGATACCATGCGCAAAGCTGGTATGAAAGAGATTGGGATTTTGGAGCAGCTGCGCGAGGCCGACCCCGAAGACAAGAAGCACGTGATTAAATTCGAACGCTACTTCGAGCACAAAGGCCATCTGTGCATGGTGTTTGAAAACCTGAGCATGAATCTTCGAGAGGTGCTCAAGAAATTCGGTCGCGATGTTGGGCTGAATCTGCGCGCGATTCGGGCCTATTCTCAACAGATCTTCCTTGGACTGAGTCTCCTCCGCAAGTGTAACATCTTGCATGCCGATTTGAAGCCCGACAATCTCCTCGTGAATGAACAGCGCAATATACTCAAGGTTTGCGATCTTGGTTCTGCTTCTCCCGCTTCTGACAATGAGATCACGCCGTATCTGGTTAGTCGATTCTACCGAGCCCCGGAGATCATTCTGGGCATTCCATACGACCACGCCATTGATGTCTGGTCCATCGGATGTACCCTTTTTGAGCTGTACACGGGCAAGATCCTCTTCACTGGTCGGAACAACAATCAAATGCTCAAATCCATCATGGAGTGCCGTGGAAAATACCCGCCCAAGGTTCTCCGTCGTGGGTCTCTCGCCCACCTGCATTTCGATGACATGCTCAATTTCCACAGCATAGAAGAAGACAAACTCACCGGTCGACCTGTTACTCGCATCCTGGATTTCAAGAAGCCCACGCGCGACTTGAAGACGCGGTTGACGGGCAATGGTACCCGTGGAATGTTAGATGCTGATGTGAAAGAGTTGACGATGTTCTTTGATTTCTTGGATCGGTGTCTTACTCTGAATCCTGAGAAGCGTATTACACCCGCGGAGGCGCTGAAGCATCCCTTTTTGGCTCGCAAGCCGTAGTCCAGATAGCAGTGACTAGTGTTTACGTTGATGGATGATTTACTTTTCCAAGTAGCTTTATGAATTCCATATTGCACATGTATCTTTCAAAGGCTGGACTGACAAAAGGTCAATATCTTGTGGTGTGGCCAGTGCAGAAATATCATTTGAATGTAAAGAGATCAAATCACTTTTTCACAAACCAAACCTGACTTTTCAGTCAGCCCTTTAGAGCATGCCTATGTGGTCAGCTCACTGCTTTCACAAGATTTTATCTCCATTACAGTAGTTGCTGTCAT
This sequence comes from Penicillium pulvis, assembly GCF_028828015.1. Lineage (NCBI taxonomy): Eukaryota > Fungi > Ascomycota > Eurotiomycetes > Eurotiales > Aspergillaceae > Penicillium > Penicillium pulvis. The sequence continues at coordinate 2,396,027 of NW_026643079.1, read as the reverse complement.
TTATCTGCCTTATCAATATGGCATTCAAATGCTACAAACAACGTATACTCTAGTGGTTGAACCCCATCTTCTCCACGTGTGTACGGATAATCTCGAAAAATTCTTAATCACCAAGGAACACAAATATGCTACTGCCTATAGAAGACAAACAAACATTCTAGGCAGAAGTTTGACTACTATAAATATCTTGCCTTTCTCTCTCCTTCCTCTCTCTCTCTCTCTTTCTTCATCAACCACCCAGGTGCCTCTGCTGCCTCCTATGGCGCGCTGATATCCCCCTTCTCAGTATGGTCTCGGGGAAAGCAAAAAGAAGACAACTTCGGGTGACTTCGAGTCTGAAGAGGATTTATTCATGAAGCAGGTAAGTGGATGAAGAAGGATTGACGAGCACATGATATGATGTGTCAGTGCTGACTTTGGCTTGATAATAGTTCGGGGCCCTCGCAAGATACCTACGGCGAGAATTTCCGGAACTAATCCACTAAAATCCGATCTATGAATCTCTTGAAGATACATTGATATGCTGTTGACTACCAGATGGCAGTCCTACGGTACACAAAAAGTGGCCGATGCCAGGAGAACGTGGGAATAGGACTGAACTTCAGTGAGAAACGCAAAACACGATCCAGGAGACAGATTGTTGGGACTGCGGTTCAGGAGGGCTGCGGCAAGATAACAGCTATGCCAACCTGTGTCAAAATCTATCTCGTGGTATTCTGGCGGCGAACATTCAACCAGGAGAGTCGGATTTGGGTTGTGTATCGAAATACGACCAACCAAGATGTACGAAACTCAACTGTGAAGCTGCCATGCTTTGAAGCAAGTCCGAAGAAGGCCTGTGATCACTTGGTTGGTGCAGAGACGATCGTGGCTTATGGTTTTCACGCAAATCATTCAATACTACCATTACGACACGAAAATCGACAAAGATCAGGCCCCCTTTGTGGCTTATTTTAATTGCTCGAGTGCAATTGATGACTCAAACAAGAGGTGCTTGGAATGAACATCGACGCATCTGGCTGAGGCTACGCCTGAACAGACACTTCGGTATCTGGAATTTTGATACATTTCTACCGCAGGAACTTTACAATCTGGAATTGCAGCCCATCATCTGCGTGTTCCTGTTCGTCATGGTGACCTGACAGGACGAATTAGATTACTCAGCCATTCACAAGATGGAGAAACTGGCCATTTTCTCTCTCTTTCAGAGTGGTGCCGGGGATTTGAGGGATACTGAGACATGTCAGATGGTAGCCAGAAAGGTATGCATGTCAATGATCTCAGTCATATGCTGGCTATACACCGGAATCAGCACCCTTAAGCAATGTGAATCATGATCGTGTCAGGCGGAAAGCTCCGGGTGAAAATGACTACAGCAAGGCAGCCCAGCCCTAAAAGCTATTGCCTCCATTCGCAAAGATCGAATCATGTTCTACCACACAACAATCCATTCACAACACCTGTCTTCGTTCCATGTTATCGAACTTGGATCTAGAGCAATACCTCTTACGGCACACTGTTGGCCTGGCCACTCTACACTGAAGCTGTTATGTTTTCCTGCTGTAGGTGTCAGTTCAAGCGAAACTAGGTCAAATCGCGGGAACGAATCGCCCAGGCTATATTCATGGAATCGGGGGACCAAGGAGAGTTACGCTGGACATGGCATAGATCCAGCTGGTAGAGATACTCTAGACAGGGGTACTATGTGACCTCGGGCCGCAGATGTTTCTCATCTCAGAAAACTCACTATGACGCACATCAAAATCATCCTCACCACCGGGGAACAGACCATCAAACATTCCTATCCGGACGAAGGACCTCGGGAGGGATGAAAGTTATTTATTGGTATTGATACGCGTTTCAAGCCAGCAATACAAGACTCGATCGTGAATCCTCAGGGCTATACCCAGATTTAGCATTCTCCTTTACACAACATATAGACCAAGTAACCAATATCAATGCAATGAGATGTTTCATTCATCCTATGCTTCCATGTATACTCTCTAATCCTCTCAAGATTCATTCACTAGCTGAAATAGATGACAACGAAGTTTAAATGCTGACGCCATATTATTATTAATAGACAGTACCATCCAAATCTGTGTCTAGGATAGGTATCACCGTCGAACCCAAAATATGATCAAGAAGGATGGGCCTCAATATGCATGCGCAGGTCTCAAATGAGATCTTCCAATCTACCGACTGCGATGAGATATATGCGCTGGGGATCGACCCCGACGCTGGATATATGGAGGTCTCTCGAGGACTTGATGTCCAAAAACAAAACCCAGCCAGCAGGGTCAAGATGACTTTGAACCGAGAGACCAGTCTCCACTTCCAATGAGTGTTGCAAATTCACCAAGAACAATATTCGAATCACTCATCTCCATGATTCTGAGGATGGAATCTATACCGAGCCCAGTTCTCCCCAACCCACCAATTCGTCACATATGCGGCGTCGAAAAGCCATTGTAAGACCTCCTCGTCATACTTTTTGTGAATCACAGCGGCCAAATCCGCAAGATTGAACCTTGAGATCGGCTTCAGCTCGTATGGATCGGTGCTCAGATCGGAAAATCGCCACTCGACATCGTTGACGAGTGGGATGACGAGTCTGTACTGCGGTCGGGCGGCGGATCGGACCGCAAGCCATGAACCACCAGTGTTCATGACTGTGAACTGCCAATCCTGCATGCCATTCTGTTCTTGAATGAGCGGGCGGATGAGCGACTGGCCTTCGTACAGAGACAGAATATCCTTCGCTGGCTTGGTAGCTTTCTTGGAAAGAGAGTTGGACTCGATAAGCAGGTCCAGGATCGAAGGGACGATCTGGTCGCTGATGACTGGGGCGCTGATCTCAAGGGCAGGCAGTTGCGGGTGTGCGAGGACGATGGGCACGGCAAAGCTGCCGACGTGTGGATTATCGTAAGGCGTGATTCCGCCGTCGTTGGGGAGCGAGAGACCGTGGTCGCCTGCCATTACAAGAAGGGTTTCGTTGGCGACGCCCTTTTCTTCTAGGATACCCATGATTTCGGTGAGCCATTTGTCCTGGAAGCCGACGGCATTGAGGTATCGGTTGAGATCTTCGTTGTGGCCTTTCGTTGAGCCGAGGATCTGCTCGTAGGTGTTATTGGGCAGGCCCCAAGGATGGTGGGTGGTGCCGGTCAGATGAGAGAGGAAGAGACGCTTGTGGTCGCGCTCAGCGTCATCGATAGCGTCGCTGATGTACTCGCGTAGTTCGGTGTCGGCGTACCCGTAATAGTTGACTTCCTCGGATTTCACGGGGTAGTGCTTTGCTTCGGGGCTTTCGATGATCTCCTTGGTGTACTTGTCCTTGAAGCCCAAGACTGGGGTCAGTTTATCCTGATTATCGTAACCTTCGGTGACGGACTGCATCCAGATTGAGTGCCAGGGCCATCGGGTGAAATCTTCGGTGTCGCTGGTGATACCCTTTTGGTTGCTGAGCATTTCAAAGACGTGGGGCAGACAGGGTTGATAGATGTGGTGTTCCCACTCGCGATTGAAATCAGCAACTAGCGGAGTCACTCCACAGAGTGTGCCGGCCAAACTCTTGAGGGTGTAGGTGGAAGTAGTGTAGGCGTTGCTCGCGCTGAGACCACCGTAGGCTTTGTGGCCTGCATGGAGGGTGTCGTTGTGCTGGAAACCAGAAGGAAAGCCGGTCAAGAACTCGGCCGTGCGAGTGAGATTGGCAATGCGATCTTGGACCTCTTTGGGTATTTCACCATTGTCATAGGTTTCCGCGATGCGATTGTACAGGAACGAGTCCTTGCGCACGGGGAATGTGTCTGCGCGAGCACTTTCGAGCTTCAGCAGGACCACATGTTTGATCTTGACACTCCCGTCAGCGAGAACGCCCTGGATGGACTCCAAGACTGGCTGCTGTAAGTTGGAAATATGCAGGGGATTTGTCTGTGGGCTGTAGTGAACCGATTCATTCGCGTTGGGAAGTTTGGGCTTCCAATCCTCAAATCCTGGGCCAGCATCCTTGGGCATCCAGTCCCAGGATGGTGGTATATGCAAAGAGTCTTGGCCTGCCAGATAAGTAAACTGATAGGGAGGCAGTCCCGAGATATCGACTGGGGATTTCCGGTGACCGCCTTCAAAGAGCGAGGCCAATGGTAGTGTTCCTGACAAATATAGATACACCGGCTCAGACGGGCGGAGTAAACGCAACGTCACTGCCAAGAATACGAACCCGAGCACCAGGACCCTCGGAACTAAGCGGTCGGTGGAACGCCTATTCTCCGAGACATTGTGACCGAGCGGGTCGAGCAAGAAGTCATCATCATCATCCTCAGAATCGTTCAAATAATCATCTTCCAGGTGAATCTGCTCGTATAGCCGGGGATCCGGTAATGTATGTGACCGTTTTGGGAAACGTTGCAATAGGGGTCCCACACACGGTCGCAGTCGCGTCAGCATCCAGCGACAGGGCCACGCCAAGACATGCAAAACGCCACCAACAAATCTGTGGATTGGGCGGGCCGTGAACAAGGCGCCTGCCACAAGCAGCGCTTCCCCAATCAAAAATCCGGTCAAGCCGGATAGTAGGGTTCGCAAAGCTGCAGCGTCCCCAGTGAAGGTTTTGGCCTGTCTCCAGTGAATCTCAGAGCCTGTAAAGACATAGACGGAGAAGTTGGCGGCTGCCATTCCCGAGACAATAAGACTGCATTTCGCGTTAGATGTTTCTTATAGATCCCACTGATAGCTGTACACTCGATAGTCGAGATCAGACGAGATCAGAAAGGGGACACGCGCGGATTTACCTAAATGGGAAGACAATAAGTGCACATGTCACTGCGATGAAACCTGAGGTTTTCTGCACCAAAATGCGAAACAGCAATAAGATCGCGACATCTTGGAAAAAGAACGAAGGTCCCCAGAGAATGAATTTGGACAAGGGGAGTGAGTATAAATGGGCAAAAAGATGAAGCAATTTGGCGCTGAAAAGTGACCAGAAGGCTAAAGCGTAGAAATAGCGTCGCGAAAAATCCCAAAAGACCTCAAGGATCTCCAGGGTCCGGTTAGGAGACTGATAAAGTTGGTTGGCCTGGTGGCGCACATAATTCACCACGCCGGCCACCTTCTTCATGATGGGAATAGCATATGAAGTTCGGAAAGGAGGAGAGTGAGGAGAGAATCGAAAAATGAGGTGCTTTTGGGCTAAGATTAAGACACGCGACCCTTAACCAAGTCAGGGTCTTTGTGGATTCAATCATTTAATGGAAACTGTATTGGTTGGAATCCACTCGGCCCCATTCGCCAAGGGTGCCAAGTTCGCAGTCAACGAGGCTGAAGGCGTGATCTCATCATTTGTTCCCAGAATATCTCTTGTCGGTAATTCATGTAAGCCCCAATTTTAACCGCTTTTTCATTGGCGATAACGAAGGAATCCCTGTCCGAATGTTGGCGCAGTAACATCTCCCTCCCGCTCGATCTCCACTCGTACACGGAGGAATCCCTCTGCCCCTAAGTGGCAATTGGATTCCTTTTCCACTTTTCCCCCTATCTGGTTGCCCCCAAGTCTGAATCATGTTGGGTGCCTTGGGCTGGATTCCCCTGTTGTTCGAGCCCTTGGCCGATTGGTACATTCCACCCATCCAGCCCCAAGCCCGATTACGGCCCGAGAACAGGCCCTGGCAAAACATCATCACCGGCGTATACGGCCACCCACCCTTGCTGAAGATCCATGATCGCACCGGTGATGTGAAATGGAGTTTTCGTCGTGAAGATGTGCATCAGGACTTACCTTCCGAACTGCAGCGCTGTCTGTATGGAGGTGCCAATGATGCGACCGACATGAAATACATGCGCGGCGGGGAGAGTGTCGCCGCCATATACAGTGACCTCGTCATAGTCGTGAACCACACCCCGGATGACCCAATCCGCGATAAGAAAATCACTTGGGCTACTTGTCGCGATAATGAGTTTCTATGGAACGCCCATAGTGTCGAACCTCTCCCTAATGACCTCCTCGCGGTCTCCACAACCGGCCAACGGCCTTGGGATGGTATTCTCGTGTACAACATTAGCCTCGACAACCCCCTCGAGGACAATCCGCCCGTCGTGCAAAACATCACAGGTCTTCGCGCCATCCACGGCATGATCTGGGATGAGCAAGGCCAGATGTTATGGGCGACCGGCACCGACGCCGCCGCTGACGGCACAGACCCAATCCCCGCCCACGGGACCATCATAGGCTACCCGTTCGACACGGCAACAGGTGAACTGCGCAAAGATGACCGGTACATCTATCGTCTTCCAAATGCGTACACCATCGAGACCGAATGGGGTAAAGGTTATCCGTGGTGGGCCGGGCCGCACGATCTCGTGCCCGTGCCAAATCAGCGCAAGTTTCTCATCTCAGAGGATCGGGGCTTGCACGCCTTTGACATTGAAACGGGCGAATTCTTCGCCGAGTATGAAGATGTTCAGGAAATGTACATGAAGGGCTTTGAGGTGACGACTGATGATCGGCACGGTATCAATCATACCGGTCACTTTGAGGAGCTACCGCAGTCAGATCTGAAGAGTTTCAACCTGGCGCCGGATGGCAGCTTCATCTATGTGCAGTCGCTCTGGACCAAGTTCCGAGGTTTCCATACCAGCTTGGTGGTCAATGGTGCGCGGCGCAAGATCAACTTGGGCGATGAGATCTATCGGTCGCGCTGGTTTGCTGACATTGATGGATGGCCTAAGCCGAAGTAATCGGGTCTGCACTGTGCAGAGAAACACTTACAAAGGCCCTGTGTTAGGCGGACACGTTCAATTTCAAAGTCCTCGCAACAAATTGGAAGGGAAATGCGTCTGCCTAAACGTCGCGACCCGTTGCACCTCGGCCTGGAGCCCTAAGTCTCATCGGGGCTGTTATTTTGGTAGCCTTGTCTGCTTTTGGCTCGAGACTAAGCCTCGCCTATACGAACGCTTAATCTTAGCGTATCAGGGTCCAGGCTATGGGATCTTGAGATCCACTCTCGCATGGATTGTAACGCATGGCGTGCTTGATCGGCTTCGAAAGCCTCATCACGCAATGAGACAAATTGCACAGGCCTGAGGCAGCAGATTCGGGAGATCATCGTCTATTTTGGGGATTCAGTTGTTGAATGCTCAAAAGAGGGCCCTTGCCAGCCCTGGAGGGTGACGTTCTTATTCGTATTTGAAGTCACTTCTGCAGCCTAGTGCGAATACGAGCGCGAGCCAAGAAGCAATGTTCCAAATTGGCGACAGTGAATAGAGTAGCTCAAGAAGTTCGAAATTAGACCGATCACTTCCATATATGTAACATAAGATCTTATTAACATCCAACTGCATTGGCAAGCCGATATATTCCTCTCGCAATGTTTACTACATACCAGTGCCCAGGTGGTTTAAAAGCTTTCAGAATATTTGCCATGGAAATCTTGAAATGTCTCTCAATTAAACACCGGCGGCGATTTTTGATCGAAGCTGTGGATGTAGACAGCCACTAGTAGTGGCTGTTTTTCATTTGGTGATTGTAATCTTGTCTGCACAGCGGCATCAATTTGTTTACCTCCATAGCAAACCGGCAAATTACGGAATCCAAGTCTACAGGAAACTGACTCTTTACAATTAGATTGGGGCAAAAAATGTATAAAAATGGCTCCCTCGGGTGGTTGTATTTCTAGCCTTATGATAGATCACCTGATGGCGGGGTATCCTAGCAAGCTGCAAGCCTAAAGTAGGCTGACCAATTTACTATAGACCAACAGGCTACTATCATGGCATCAAGCACATTATTCAGTGGTACAAATTCTGGAACTCAAGTGGGACAGAATCATGGTCACATCACTGCTCAGTTTCTACAATTGGAAACATCAAGACAAGCATCATTAGACCAAGCCTGCCTGCGGGATTTGCGAACGACCAATCCTGACGATGATATGAAGCGAATCAAGAACACCTACGGAGGCCTTCTCAGAGACTCGTACCACTAGATCTTAGACAGCAAGGAGTTCCAATAGTGGCAAGGCAGCCCGGGCAACCGTCTCCTCTGGATCCGAGGGGATCCTGGTAAAGGCAAAACAATGCTCCTGTGTCCACGGGTGGTATTATTGAGGAGTTGGCTCAAATGAATCGAGACAACACTGCAACTATCTCTGTTTTTTTCTGCCAAGCTACCGATATACGTATCAACAATGCTACAGCTGTTCTACGTGGCTTGATATACTTACTTGTTATAACGCGCCCATCTCTGCTGGTCCATGTACGGAGTCGGTACGATCGAGCTGGAAAGGCTCTATTCGAGGATATGAATGCGTGGAGTGCACTTTCAGCAATCTTTACAGATATTCTGGAAGACCCGGCTTTGGAGGATGCATTTATTGTGATTGATGCGCTAGATGAGTGCATATATGGTCTTTCTTTCCTTCTGGATCTGATCGTTCAAGAGTCGATCATCCACCCGAGAGTGAAGTGGATCGTCTCTAGTCGCAACTGGCCTGAAATCACAGAGCGCCTTGACTCTAACCAAATATCTGCAATACCACTAGAGCTTAACGAAGCATTCATTTCCGAAGCCGTGAACAGATTTATCAAGCACAGACTCTACGAATTGACGAAAATCAAAAATTATAGCGATGAAACTCGCGCTTCGGTCAATGGCTACCTATTATCAGACTCGCAAGGCACTTTTTTATGGGTATCATTGGTTTGTCAAGAACTTTCTAAAACTCTACGGTGGAATACTCTTAAGAAGCTAGAAGCGTTCCCTCCAGGACTAGATGCCTTATACGGTCGCATGATGGATAGAGTTCTCGACTCGGAGAATGCCGACATCTGCATACAACTGTTAGCTCTCGTCTTAATAGTCTATCGCCCGATAACTATGGATGAACTATGCATGATGATTGAAATGCCTATTGTTATCCCTGATGATCATGAAGCCTTATCAGGAATTATAGCAATGTGTGGCTCATTTCTCGCCTTACGCCAGAATACCATTACGTTTATTCATCAGTCTGCGAAGGAATTTTTGCTACAAGAGGCACCGAATAAGCTCTTTCCTAGAGGCATTGAAGATAAGCACCATCTGGTTTTCATGCGATCGTTAAAGTCTTTGTTCCAAACACTGCAACGTGACATCTGCAGTATCAAGGCTCCAGGTTTTCCAGCTAGGCAAGTTGAAAAGCCAAGTCCGGATCCCCTAAGAGCTACACGGTATGCGTGTATCTACTGGGTTGAGCATCTACAGGCTAGCTGGGGGAACCAAACTATGCGCTCTAGCCTTGATGATGAAGGATATATTGATGGCTTTCTGCAAAAGAAATACCTCAATTGGCTCGAGGCACTTAGCATTTTAGGAAGCATTTCATACGGCATCCAAGCTATGCAAAAGCTTGAGATTATAATTCAGATATGTGTGCTTAATCATTTCACGATTATCTCTTCTCATAGAGGACATGATAGGAGAAAAGCAAGTCACAGGTCCTGCTGAATCGCGCTCGAGACGCTTCTAGGTTCATTCAATATCACAAAACAGCGATTGAAAGCAGCCCTCTGCAAGTATATTATTCACCTTTGATTTTCAGCCCAAGAGAGAGTCTTACAAAAATATGCTATCAGCACAAGAGACCAGTTTGGCTTTTGAATGATCCAATGGTGGTGGAAAATTGGAGTCTATGTCTTCAAACCTTTGAAGGGCATAGTAAGGAAATCACCCAGATTGCCTGGTCCCCAGATGGAAGTCGACTCGCATCAGCATCAGAGGATGCTGTCAGAATCTGGAGCCCAGCTACTGGCCAGTGTGCGTCAACAATCCATATCAGCTCTCCTATCAACTCTCTCAGCTTTCTTAAATTCGACGCAGCCAATTCCTATCAGTTGCACACGAATAATGGTACACTTGATATAGGTCCAGTTGGTTCTTTTACGAAATTGTCTCACTGGCCCACCTTGCCAGATCTACATGGATATGGCCTGAAAGATGACAAGTCTTGGATTACCTATAACGGAGTCAAGATACTATGGGTGCCTGTCGAGTATAGGTTTGCCTATCTCTATCCTTCTTCTACACTGCCAGCAAAATTGGTGATCGGATGCTCAACGGAAGGTCGTTGTATATTTCTCATTCTTGCGGAATCTAATGACATGGCTGGCCCTTCCAAGGTTGATTGATGTAACGTTATTTAATAAGGTTCGTTGGAAAATTCACTCTTATAACATAATTTATATTGGAGCTAATAATAATATTATGATAATCACAATTTAGATATTAGTTAAGAAAAGTGATTCAAACAACGTTTGATTAGCCAAAGAATTCCAAAAATGAAATACTACAGTTAATGATTTTACCAGTTGTGAATCCGCGATTAGATCACGGATGCCATTAAGCACAAGAAAACTTTATTTTTGACCAATGGACATTGAAATATCTAATATTTGGATTGATTCACACATTCACCTTGGCAGATGTTCTTGGAAACTGCTGGACACCTGGAATGATATGTCGTATCTTGAGGTTGGGGTCTTCCCGATGTCCTCAGCTGTCATCATGATGCCTAAAATATATATTCCCGGATACTGTACATACAATTACGAAATTGCCCAACCTCTAGCCCTGGAGGGTCGGAATCTCTGAAGGAAATAGACAATGACTCCATGAGGTGTCAAGTGAAGGACACTTCATCTAGGCAATTTTATCATGAGAAGACAAGTGGATTTTTTTTGAAGGAAAAGTCGACACACGGGGAAAGGGAACAATTAAGACTACAATAGCAGTGCTACGCGTTAGCTCACCATCGACGTCCACACTACTACGTCTGTTTGTCATTGCTCAATAAATTCTCACGGATCTCAGAATTGTTGCGACCGACAATCTGAAATTGTCTTTCTCACGAGTCCGACAGTCTAACTTTGTAAATGATGATTCATCAATCCCCAGATCGCCGCGCACTAACTAGACATAGTCCTCTGCATGTCAGGTGCATATTCATTTTCGTGGCCACTCGGATAAAAGAAGCCGCGGAGGCAAATGATCCTGTTGTGGCCACCGGCAATAAGGGAAATAACTGAGGAGAATTAAGTATACCATTGGGCATTAACACTTTTGAGTCAGTATCATATGCGGGTGGCAACGCAGGCGGAGAATGAATGTCTACGACATCATATCCACATTAATGTATATGCTTAGCCTGGCCCCCAAGAAGGCAAACATTCAATCAATACCCATTCAAGTATGTACCACGCCTCGATTGACGTAGTAGTTGACTAATCTATATTTGGGTGTTGTCAAGGGCGAGCTGAGGGGAACATTTCTAGAAACTGCACATGGTCGCTGTACCTGGGTACAGGAGTTTAGTCGAAGAGGCTCAAAGGAGTGGAATAATCCACCATCCAATAACTAAAGCTTCCTCAGCCAGCCAGCCATGGTCTAACTCCGGACCAAAGAAGATAAACCTGTATGCATCCATCAGTATAACGTGCTCCGTGCGTGACACAGCAAAACTGGGTCACGCCCGCGCCCGGATGATACGGAGGAGGTCTAGATCAGCGAAAGCTGACATCAACTATGAACGCATCCACGGTTGAAAGTGTGAACTGCCGCGCCGATCTCATAACATGTCTGACCCATCACAAACGGGCGCCGTTAAAGCACGACTCGGATCTATCCCTTCGGGTCCGAGCTCACAAGAGGAGAGATCAAAACAAAAACAAAGACAAAGACCAATAAAGCCATCTACGTACATACCGCTGGTCTAGGTTAATGTGCATGTTTACCCCCGCTCACGCGAGGGCCATATTTCCCGAGACAATAGACGAATGGGCAAAGTGGGTGAGAACCAGAATCGGAAATTTGGGTTGGTGCGGATGGAAGCCGATTGGACTGGGCGCTGGAAATTGCGCGGCCAGTGATAGCTGTATGGGCGAGTAGAATACGAGGATTGGGGATGTCGAATAGGAGGCAGAAAGGAGTAAGGTGAATGGTGGGGTGAAGCTAGCCCGGGTGAAAGATGCATGGCGTTTCGGGGCCATGCATTAATCCACAGATATTGGACGCCTTGTGGACATGCGTTGACTTGTTGTACGGAGTACGTGGTGTGGAATTGGTGGTGCAACTGGGTCTGCCATGTACCTGTACGAGGACGATAACAGATCTGACTACAATCTTAAGTTGCAGGCTGGTACAGAGTGGACTAGACCACACTGTTGCGTCCACTAGCTTCAGGGATACTTTCCAGGAAACCCAGGAGAACCAAACTTTTGGGGGTTGCAATGTTCTAGTGGAGAGTTCTCGAAGGCAAAGATCTCCGCGTTCCATGGTTGCCACCCCTTTAGTGGCAAAGTTATCCGGGAACGATGAACACCGAAAGTGGTGATGAGATTACTTTCGTTCCATGTGCTAAATGATGTCGAGATGTGTTTATTTTGTGGGGCTGTGGGAAATGGTGATGACTCCAGCCCCCCTGGCAGCACGCATCCGCGCCTCCATGCAGGGCCGATGATCGGCTAAGACCTGAATCTGGGCATAGCTTAGGAGTTTGGAACCAGTAGTCTACCAGAGTCTATGAACTATTGAATAAGGAGCATGGAACTGGTAAAACTCCAGGTAGCGGTGAGAGAACTCTCGGAAGCAAGCGGTCCAGCTGCATTGCCAATCCTGGGGTGCAGCACGAATGTGATGCATCGTGTAGATCAGGTGATTCTCACCGCAGTTTGACTGGTTGACTCGTATGAGCTGTCCTATACGGTTAGTCCCGGAAAGGCAGAAAGAGGCAGACTTCCCAGCCCTTTGACACAGTTAGGCGCCTAGAGGAGTCACACAAATGGCCCCCCCCCCCCAACTCACCACGTTTGGCCAATCAGTCCAGAACTGACACAGTTGGTCCAGGGTCTGCAGGCCCGTGCAACCAGAGTCGGAAAAGCGGATCCACTCGTTCTCGAAAACAGCAACGCCCTGTTCTTTGATTGGCTCATGACCCCTCCTGCATCGCCTCACTTTTTGTTGATGGTCGGTGCTCTCGATGCTTTCTCCTTTAACTCGCACGGGGCAGAATAGAGTTGGGGCCAAAGTGAATTAAAACCTATGTATCATACAAATTAGTTAGCCTCTGATCCTGGTCCCGCAGAAACAACCCCATACTACAAGTGAAACGGAACACGGAACACGGTTGGAGGAAACATTCTACCAACAGGTTTTGTGTTTATTTGAAAATTATAAATTATTATGAATTGTATTTTTTATTGCGGGGCTGGGCATACAAGATTGGCCATGTGGGAACGGGATGAAGTGGCGGAGAGGTCGAAGAGGTCTCGAATCATAATTGCCACTAGGGAAGTTGGCAGAAGGAGGTGGAGAAGCCGAAGAAAGGGGGCAAGTGACCAACAAAAAAAGAAAAGAGTGGAAGTTCGATGCCAATCAGGACCCGCAGGTGGCGCATGCAAGTTGATGTGCTCCGGGCACAACAACCATTATGATTGGGCGGTGAAGACTGGTCCCCCCCTACTAGTCCCGGCACTAGTGCAGGCTGCACACCGCTTCCTGGAGCCACGGTGGCCTGGCCTAACCACATGGAACACGACTCGACGCATCATCGATATTTTTATCGCCCCCCTTCCCCTCCTTATATTGTTCTTATTCATGTTGATACTTTCCTTGCCCTATCACTACAGTATATTCCTTTTTTGCACTTGTTTTGTTTTTTTAATTTATATATACCCGCCACCCCCATACCAGAAAGACCGCATCATTACCTAGATCGGCCCCCCTTCTCTCTCTGGACTTTTGCTTACTTCCTGGAATGGATTCCTGCCCTTGAATGCCGTTGCATTTGGAAAGATTCACTACTTCCCTGGACAGCCCGGATCACTTGGAAATACTTCTATCGCCACTCTCTTCTTTTATCCTAAAGATTTGAGAGTTCTTGGATTTTACTTATATACCCGGATTTACAACTTCTTTTTACTTTCCCCTACTAAATATCATGTATCCGGCCATGCTTCCAACACCACCACCATCTCCCACTCTCCGGTGTTATGCTCCCGAGGATCGATTAGGATTTATTTTGGCCAACCGTCTGGAACTTACTGGCATTCTGGGTGTCGGTGCCTATGGAGTCGTCTACACTGCCGTGGATATTCACACCAACATCTCCTATGCCGTCAAGGCCCTTAACAAAGCTGGGCTGGATCCCCGACAACTGAAGTACCAACAGCGCGAGATCCGTTTGCACCATTTGGCCAGCCAACATCCCAATGTTGTCTCCTTGGTTCGCATTATGGATTCCGTGGATTGCACCTACGTCGTCATGGAATACTGCCCAGAGGGTGATTTGTTCTCCAGTATCACTGATAAGGGAAACTTTGTCGCCAATGACCCGTTGGTCAAGCGTGTGTTCTTGCAACTGCTGGATGCCGTGCAGTTCTGCCATTCTATCGGGATTTACCACCGGGATCTGAAGCCTGAGAACGTCTTAGTGACCGACCAGGGCATGACCGTCAAATTGGCCGACTTTGGCCTGGCCACCACGGATTATTTCACCACGGATTTTGGTTGCGGTTCCACATTCTACATGTCGCCTGGTAAGTACTTGTTTCACGCCATAGATGAGACCGACCCTCCCCATTTTCCCCGCCCGGACCAACCTAATTTATCCCAAACAGAATGTCAACAGACCAACCCCCGACCCATGTCTTGTTACTCCTCCGCAGCCAATGACGTTTGGAGCTTGGGCGTGATGCTCGTGAACTTGACCTGCGGTCGCAACCCATGGAAGCGCGCCTCCGTCGAAGATTCCACATTCCGGGCATACCTCAAGGACCCCTTCTTCCTCAAGTCTATCCTTCCCTTATCCACGGAGATGGTCTGTATTCTCAGCCGCGTGTTTGAGCGCGACCCTTCCCAGAGGATCACCATCCCGGAGTTGCGCCAACTGATCGTGGATTGCCCCCGCTTCACCGAACAACCCCCTGTGGCCCCTTGGGTGCCGGACCAGATTCCGCAGGCCGACTACCTGGTCCAGCCCCAGATGCCCTTCGTTCCCTTGGAACCCCTACATGCCCAACAGTCTGGATCGTCGTCGGATTCTTCACACTATTCTGATTTCTCCGACTCGGCCATCTCCGATACTTCCGCCTTGACCGAGGATTACGGCGACTACGGTGATTACAACTGCATGTCGCCTATGGTCTCGGAACAGGTGCAGGTACCGGACTGTAAGGTTGTCTTTCCTCACCCCATCTGCGTGGACCATGGTATTCCCGCGGACACCTTCACGGGAGCACCCATTCTGGTCTGTTAAAAAACCCATCGACTTAACGCAGCTATTACGATTTACACGCCTTCTAAACCCGATGTACGCACCGGGAATTCTTTTGATTTTTATCCACGTTTTCGGGATTTTTACCTCCACCTGGACTTCACCCTAAAAGCCGCCAAAAATAAGGTCGCCGAGTTGAGGATTCCATCCCTGGGACTCGGCCGCCACTCTTCTCCCCTTTTCTTCCTTGGACATACTTCTCTCCACTGGACCATATTCTCCCTTGGACTGTGACCATATTTGCATCGTCCACTGGATTTTGGGCTATCTTTCTATTACGGCCATTTCCGTTACTTTCCACGGTTGATTTGGCTTTCGCTTCTACTGTTTTAATATTTTGCACCACATACCAGGAGGCCAGCTTTGTTATTATTTTTTTTTTTTTGTTTTTCATTTACTTGGACAAGTTTTCGAGATTTCTGGCATATATTAGGAGGCACGACTGAAGATTGCCCCTGGGAGGGCAGATGACATATTCTTTTGCGCGCGGAGTCGTTTCAGGCGTTAAAGAGCTGATTACCACATTGGCTGCGGACTTTTGTTTTCTTTAATTCCGGGAAAGGATTCATGTCTATTTTCGTACCTGTTTATGATATATGGGTGGTGATTTGATCTCGGATTTGTTGCATATGTGCATAGACTTATTGGCATGGTTGGAACGGATTGGATTGGACTAGGACTGGGATTTACGATATGATACCAACAATGGAGCTATAATTGCATGCCATCTACACAACTTCCATCATCCACCTTCCTGGTTTTCATTTCCAAGTAATCTTAATGACTTCTCCGTGCAACGTTTCCCCGTCCTACATCCGCAAGGCAGAGTACACCGACTATGCGGGTCGTCTCGTGTGGATGCTGTGGATGCTCCAACTGTCGTACCACCCATTGCTGCCCAAGTG
This sequence comes from Penicillium pulvis, assembly GCF_028828015.1. NCBI lineage: Eukaryota > Fungi > Ascomycota > Eurotiomycetes > Eurotiales > Aspergillaceae > Penicillium > Penicillium pulvis. Next base: position 2,379,826 of record NW_026643079.1, on the reverse strand, counting down.
AGACGTGAGGCATGAGGCATGAACGAGCGCCAACCCTCTCGGGTATGCCGAGGCCTTTTTCCACGTCGTCCTGCGGCCTGGATCTCACATATTTGCGATCAGCGTTGCGTGATTCGCCACAGGTGCTTTAGCCTTTTGCGCCCAGGTGCTGGATTGGAGATAAAAAACCTCATGCTCTCTGCATCGTGGAACAGCTGCGTAACGTTCTCCGCATGCAAACTATATTGCTTTTCCCAGAGCTTACCGACATCTACACCGGTTTTTCCTTTGCTTTTGACTGGATCGTTCAATGGGATTCGTGTCCTGGGGTTCAAGGTTTGGCTCCACTGAAGCTAGCTATCCTCCACAATCTAGAGTTTGGATTCTGCCTTCATACCTAACCATTGCGGGTCTGATGTAGTGTACCTGATTAGGTACCTAGTCACTGGTATCCACCTTGTTGAAAATCAATTGTGCGCTAGATATTGCCCATCGGCCGCGACTGATGCAGTCTACCTGTGAGATCCACAGGAAAATCTCGCATTCAACACTTTCACGAACTTATGTGGTACTGCCCCATCAGATTGGGAAATAAAAGGCGTCGCTGGCTGGTGGGGCTAGAATAGTCACTGTTGTCATGGCCCACCTGGTAGTGTAGGGCCGGTGAGTGTTTCCCCATGGCCTGATGAGGGCCCAGAAGCGGGGGCAGGGGGCGGACGTCTTGTCTGGGCTTCACTTAGGTTTCCCATACTGGATGGCTGGGAGCACAAAAAAGTGGAATAATATGTAAAGAAGAATGATAGAGATAATAATATTAAATAATAATTTCGAACTTAATACCTAAATCCACAGAGGAGTCGCGGATGTTTGATTATGATAATGGGGTTCCTGAATGCACTTGGACCGATCAAATAGTACCTGTAGCCCTGAAATGCGTTAAATACTCTACCTTGCCTGATAAACCTCTTCAGAATGGTCGTTTGATCTACTTAGATGCGATAATATCTTCTCGATAGTCAACGGGGAAGTAGGTAATGTTGGCCCGGGTGTAGGTGAAAATAGAGCACCCAACGAAGCAAATTGATATGAACTTATTTTAGATTGCACTACAGAGACACACTAGAGAACCAACTTAGATATCAGAACAGGAGTATTGGTTGATCTCATACGAAACATGAAACATGAGTATGCCCACCCATACAGAATTGACCCAAATCAGGACACTTGCCTAGACGGGGATGTCGGCAGCATGCATAGCGGTGCCAAGTTCGACAACACCATATCGTATCCAAGGCTATATCCACCACTGCTCTAGCCATTTGAAACTATGCCTTGTTAGAGCGTGGTCTAGACCCTAGCCTATTTTCAAGGAATCCTTTGCAGAGACGACAAGTGGATGCCGATGTTTGCTCAAGTTCGCGTAGGCAGACGTTCGTGGCTATGCTGCATCATACTGTAAGTAGAAGTCAGTCGGCAATGGTGCGTGAAGCGTCATGCGGCTAACCAACCTCACATGCTATTGCGATGTGTGTTGGTGACTGGTTGGCTGATTTTCCCCGATGCGCATTAGGCTGGCGCTTATGCGCTGCACCTCTGAGGTGAGGGGCGACTCTGAGACAACTTGTGGGTTTGGTTGTTTCTGCTTGTTTTTGGCATCGCATGTCTGACTCTGGTGGGGATTGCGGGCCATTTTCGTTTCGATATTTGTAGTTATTGATGCAGAGGAATTCTGGGTGAGTTAGGCACTTGTGGATACATGTCGGTCGATGGCCGAATTCTGTTTCAAAGGGTGTCATGTTCCTGGCTTCATACTTTGTAAATTATCAAAAGCCACACTTCAAGAAATGGATCAGACTATGGGCTAGATGGGCAACTCCGGTGAGCTTCGTCACTCGGCATGTGGAATAGAGATCTGGGGTTCTCCACTACTTGTGCGTGTCAACATTGGAAGAATGTACATTTTCTACTCAGGTGGCACAGTCACGAAAAACCCATGGCCACATGTGACAAGACTGAATAGCAAGCCAACTCAAATTACATATTGCGCCCACCAGTAACCCGGATGGTCTCCCCGTTCACGTAGGAGAAGTACGGGCTGGCAACACCCAAAATAGACCGCGCGGCTTCCTCAGGGCTAGCCGGTCTCCGCAGCGGGATATCCGGGAAAGACTCAGTCTTAGACTCGTCGCCCTTCTTAGTAGCAAGCTGCTTGCCAGGAATACCCAGCGCGACCTTAGTACCGTCAGGGGTGGTGACGAAGGCGCCCTCTTCCTTGGCAGCGGTAAGACGAGTAGTCACATAGCCAAAGGCGATAGTATTGGAGCGCACGCCAAAGGCAGGACCCCATTCTTTAGCAATGGTGCGGGTAAGACCGACAACACCGGCTTTAGCGACAGCGTAGTTGGCTTGGCCACTATCGAGTCCGGTGGTTAGCCTTTTGTTCATTTTCACCCGGGACAGAAGGAAGGCATCAAGTTAACTTACGCATTGCCATGAATGCCACTTGTGCTGCTGATGTTGATAACAACCCGCGGCTCCTGGTCCTTGACGCGGAAATACGGCGCGGCCTCTCGCACCAACCGGAAAGGCGCAGTGTTGTGCACTGCAAGCATGGTATCCCATTGCTTATCGGTGATCTACAGATTCGTCAAGGGTACCCCCGTTAGCCCTTCATATGCCTAGCTAGGGTAATGTACAATGGGGTGATCTTGGGACGACAAGGGCAATGTATCAAGTGAGAAGAGCAAGGGGACTCACCTTGTGAATCACACCGTCCCAAGTAAAACCGGCGTTGTTGACAATAATGTGGATCTTGCCACCACCGAACTCGGCTGTGCGCTTCACAAGCTCGGTTATGTAGTTGCTGTCCAAAACGTCGCCGGCTACAGCCAAGGCGCGGCCAGGCTCGGCGGCATTGATGGCGTCAGCGACCGCGTTGGCCTTCTCTATTTTGGGAGATTAGTTATGTTTCAAGGAAAGGTCCATTTAATATGATTTGCAAATTAGCAGGAAGGAATGGAGAGCTGAAAGCACATACTGCCATCGATATCTGCTACCACAACCTTGGCGCCCTCGTTGGCAAAAAGCCGAGCTGCCTCCGCGCCGATACCTTGGCCCGCACCAGTAATGATGGCCACCTGGCCAGCAAGAAGACCGGCTGGGTAATTGAGGTGCTTGTTAATCTGGGCAAGACGATCGGTAGGTGCCATTTTGATGTTATGTTTTGCTGGTGATGTACCGGGTAAGATGAGGGGAAAGCTGGGGTCTTATACAAGGCGGTCGAAATGCCGAGGCTCGCCGCGGACCGAGAGTGTGGGGTTGTCAAAAGTAACGAGAACTATGAATGAACTACTATATGCTGAACAAAAAAAACAATGGAAAACACATAACCCATATAGCCTATTAAATTCAATTTTGCTGGTCAAAGTAGCCGATGCATGTTTACTGTCGAGCTGAATAGTATCTACGCAAAAGAACCTCCCGTAGATACAACTTGGTGGGAAAGGAGACAATGAATAAAAATGATTTAACGCAGCAAAATACCTCCTCCCATCCAGATCTTCCATATTCGCAAAAAAAGCATCAAAGGGACTCATTTCTTATTGAGTATTTGGATCCACAGATACAGTCACTCGAGACGGATTGCAAGAATGCTTCCACTGTAGCTTCGTAGCCCCCAATGATAGGCAGAAGACAGGTATTCCCAGGATTGGACATCGTATCTGATGCTTGATGTGACAACGTCGGACCAAAGTGCCCCGATGAAGCATAGGGCTGATTGACTAGATCTTCACTCTTCAACCTCGGATCTGCAGAGCCTTCGGCATCAAGAAGCTTCGGGTCTTCAAGACAGACGGCATTGACAGCTGCTGTTAACATGGATAGAACATCTTTGCACTGGAGTAACAACTTTCGAAGTAAGAAAGCCCGTATCTGTCGGTCGTCATCCTGGGCGACCTCATAATGTCCATAGCGAATATCGCCATGCTCCACCCGAGGCATTCGTGATGTCTCGCGTGAAATCCAATACTCGAACAACTGTAGGGTCAGGTTGAGGACAGATATGACTAGAAGCAGGTTCGCGCTGTCTTTGCTACATTTGACACACTGCATGAAAACCTGGCATGCACAAAATGTGGCTTTGACCGCTTGAAGGCTATGGTCGAACCGAAGAGGCATAGATTCGGCAAGAAGGTGATTCAGTCGATTCATATAGAATATCTGCCTGTCCACACATTCGCATGGTGCCGCCGGGTACGGAGAAGAGACAGATCCACCAAAAGGCGGGCTCGCCATTCCGTCGATCAGAGGGTCTGCTGGGAGAAACGTCGGTGTGACGGGTGTGTGTGGGTATCCCAAACCATGGGGCATCGTAGGACAGGAATCCATCAGATCAGTGAAGGGTGAGCCATCGACTGTTGCCAGCTGCGAAGGACATATGGGCGTGTCTAATGCGGTATTACTACCAAAACTTCTTGGGCTTTCCCAGAGTCCAGGTGGACCCGGAATCATACATATCTGAGATATAAAGGTTAGGATTTTTCATGATAGTCAAAAAGTGTTTACCCACATCGTCATCCATCACTGAATCTCCCATATGGCCTGGATACTCAGTAGGAACTCGAGGTTCTCGGTCTGCCACGGGAGGCACAATGCGATTGCCACGAAAACCCCGGATAGGTGGCTTATCCTCCTGAAGTTGACCCAATTTGCGGAGAGTAGCTCGATTCTTACTGCCCTTAGGCTTGCCAGATCGGTTGGCAAAGCCATATTGACATTGCAAGCCATGCCGCAGACACCTTGTACAGACGTTCTTCCCAGACAGGTTGCATTTCACCTTGGATTGTCTACAGTTCTCGCATGCTGTTCGAAGTTTTGGTGCATTACCCCCGCCATAGGGACTGCCATTGGATTCGGCAAGCATCGAGGGCAAAAGAGGAGTGAAAGCTGGGAAGATTATTCGAGGAGATTTCTTCTCTTTTTGCTTGGGACCAGGTATATGGAGGTATCTGACGGGGAAGGTCGACAATGCCGGGGCGATCAGTGCATAAGACCATGAAAAATCAAACAGGTAATTCTGGGTTTGACGTGCATAGAATCCAATAGGACACATCGAGTCCCTCCCCCCTTCTTCTGACACACACACCGTCTCCACTGTGCTCGTATATATAAAAACAAACTCAAGCTTCATGTTCCAAGAAAACCAGCAAGAAAAAATGTCACACTTGCATTCGGATTCCTATACCGGCGGCAGCCGCAAAGAGGTCAGCCGCTGTGAAACCCAAGAATACTTTCATCTGATCAACTTGGTCGGGGATGGCGACAGGCACTTTGAAAGTAAAATCAAAGGGTTGCCCGCCTTCCCCTCTCTCGAACCCCACAGACTTGATGATGGGCCAGATAGAAGAAAGCATTGCTGGGTCCAGCTGTTGCTCAATTAGAGCATCGTTCGTGATAGGTAAAAGCAGAAAGGCAAGTTTGGGACCTGGAGCACCCTAGGGGTCTTCACAGTCACACACCCTGATGCAACATCGTAAATGACCCACGGAGTTAAGTTTTCCAATTATTATTGTATTTCTCTCATGAGCTGTTTTCTTGATTTCTTGGGAGATATGACGACCACCACTGCTGACAAGGGCTATTCTAGGAGTATGTTGTCGGCCAGGCCTGCATGCACCGCCAATGAGAACTTATCTACAATCCCTTCAATGACGAGGAGCACCATGTGAAATCTTGAGTGCGCTGCAACTCGGCTGACCGGATTCAACCCGTGGCCTTTCGGTCTATTCCCTGTCAGAGCTATTCACCGCTTCACTCTGTGGTCATTGTTGCACATTGCGAACCAGGTCACCGTCAGCAGGAACTTTCACCGTTGAAGAGCATTTACCCTTTCGCCACACGTGTGAAAAGTTTCATTCCATGCTAGCTCTGGAATTGCCATGAACATGTTGTCCAACCTCATCCTTTCCACTAAACTGCTCTTATAGCCCAGCCGCGTGGTATCTAACAGATCTCGGCAGTCCCACTATGCCGATAATCAAACGCTTTCAACAGTCCCGTCAGATGAGCCACCGCCGCACACACGACCAGCACGTGGAATATCTGATGCGAGCTGCCAACGAGGTCAAATTTGCCGGGCCGCAGTCGTTCGGGTACCCGTGCTGCATAGATCGCGGCCCCGAGAATGTATAAGAAACCCTGGAGCAGAAGCCATGTGAGGCCAATCTGCTGTCGCATACGGTCGAACCCAAACAGAGACAAGCCATGGAGTACGGGGAAGACGGCGGACAGGCCCATCCCGACAAACATGGCGGCCCGAAACGGTCGCCAGCGGGGAGTCCGGAACCGTGGGACGATTGAGACACACACGCAGCCCAGCCCAATGGTGCAGATCATGGTCCAGTATCGATGTTGGAGCTCGGGTACACAGTAAAATCCATAGAAGACACTTGGTACAAAGCTGCCCACAATAAGCCCGACTATGCCAATGTAGTCGAGCGCATTGCCAATCCTGGCCACCGCAGGCGAGTGGTTAGAGATCGTGTGATATGTCGCGGACATTCCCAGACAGAAAGCAGCACCGGCAAAGAAGCAGCAAAACGCAGCAATGTCAGAGTCTGCTGCAGTCTGATAACGCGGTTCCAGGGCATGATAGAGCTGATGAGCTGCAGGAACGGCTAAGATGGCTGGAAGAAGATGACTGTAGATATTGATGGTTTCATTGTGAAAGTAGCCCAATGATAGGAACGAGGCCCAAAATGAAGACGAGGCTGGTCGATATCCAGTGTGGATGTGGTGATTGTCGCGCTGCCAGTGTGGCAATTCATCCCAGTGAAGAAGCTTTTTTACCATGCTCGGAGGAACTTCGAGGATTGGGTTAGCCAGTGCAGTTGCTGGACTGTCCGACTCTTTCCCCTGTACTGGGTGACGTTGGCGAGACATCGTCACATGCAGAGTCTAGTATAGGACGTGGTGTTTAGAACTTGACGGATCCGCCACAAATAAAGCACGGCACGTAGAAGTATAAAGGTGCGCTAAAGCCCCCTTTGCTTTAACGTCTGAAAGGAAGAAGGAAAAAAAGCACCAGGGGCAAAACACAATAGGAAGGCTGTAGATACCATAATTTCAAGGTTCCGTTGGGTGCCGCCGCTTTTATAGGGCATACTGTACTGGCCTCGGTCGCAACATAGTCATGTGATCCGTTGTCAATGCGCAAGAGAATTAAACAGGCGTGCTTTATGAATTTCATTGTCAATATTAATCTCAGAATGCTGAAAACTAACTGGGCCTATTGGTAGTGTTACATTCATCAGTGTACGTAAAAAGGATGGAGGTATGGAAGATAGGGACTCAACGCATCTAAGTAGCAAAAGCGGCAAGGGCTAAAGCACTTGAATAGACAAGAGCGTTGGGTAGTTGGGACCTCGGCGCAAACAGTGCAAATCCCGGTGGCCCACATCGACCCCAGATCTGATATGGCTTTGTCCCCTCACGCAGCCACGCTTGCGCGATGCAGTCCGCCAGATCTCAGGGAAGCCGATTACGGCCCGTCGCCGACCCTCTGGATAGGGTCGGCTTTGTTTCAAAGGGCGACAGAACGTATGTTGCTCCGATGACATCCATGAGAGCCGTTCTGACGCAACCGCAGACTTCTCGATCATAAAGAGCAGCAAGACTACTACAATAAGATCTTAGAGCGATATATGCGTTTCTGCTCCGACCACCAGAAAGACTTCGATGCGGCACATGCATCGCTCCCTGTGAGCTCGTCGAATGATGCGACCTCGAACCCACCTACCGCCCAGCCAGCTGCAAGGACCACGTCCAACCCCGCAGAGAGGCGCATTCCCCCACCATCGACGGAGCTGTCAAAGCTGCTTCTTTCCCTCCGCAAGCTCAGAGAAGGCATCTTGGCAACGTCGAAAACAACTCCGGCCAAATTTGCGCAGCTCGTCCATTATTTCTCAATTCGCATGTCCATTCTCGCGCAACACCCCCCGTCGTATTTTCCGTCCTTAGAGTACTGCCTCAGCAAGCTCCATTCCAAATCACACCCCATGGCCGAGTCGGAAGTCAAAGATTTGGTGTCATACTTGATTCTCGATTATGCATGTCGGCAACAGGATATGGTGTCGGCCTTTGAGCTACGCGCACGGGCGCGTCGGGACTACGACTTCCAATCGCAAGCTGTCGACCGCGTCTTGACGGCATTAATGCATGATAACTGGATTGCGTTTTGGCAAGTGCGCAAAAGTGTTGACTCATATATGCGTGCGGTAATGAACTGGGCTGTGGACCGAATGCGCAGACACGCCTTGAAGGCTGTCGGCAGTGCGTACCTTAACGTCCATGTGGACTGGATTATAGGCGGGTGTACCGGTGATGATAGACAATGGACGTGGGAGGAATTGATCGAGAAAGAGAATCTTGGCTGGCAGAGGGAAGGCGATAAGGTTATAATTAAAATTCCCAAGGTTCGACCACCGCCGAAACAGGAGCCCATCCCAGCGGGGAAATGAGGCCGGACATATTTGCGTTTCCTTGACTGGCGTTTTTGGTTGCATGCATGGCATTGGTGCCCGGGCGAAACGTATCATTAGGGTTGAATTGTTCATGAAACGTTGAGATTGGCATCTTCTGTACACATGGAGTTTAAAAGAAGGCTAGAATCAATGAGGACCATTGCAGGTCACTTTCTTAAATATTCTCATAGCTTAAAATCGGTATTCGGTCGGTCTATATTCGTCTGCCCCGAGACCGGCTGACCTGCAATGGTGGCCGCTAGCTGCCCCTTCAAGTGACTAGCATTATCGGAGCAGAGCTCGTAGACAGTTGACAAGTTGAAAACCAAACTACTGAACGAGTGATTGGCAGAAATTTGAGATTCCAACAGTTGACGCGCCTGGTAATACCGTAAGCAAAAGGTCAACAATCAAACAGTCATTCAACATACCTCATCCAATTTGCCAGAGTATAGAAGGCAAACAGCCAAGTTCTGCGCTACCAAGGCAGCGTCTGTCCTTGTTTTATCTTCTTGTAAAGTCCGCCATTGGTCCACTGCATCATTGTAACGACCGTCTGACATGCTCAGGAGCGGCTGCAACAAGGCCGACTCCTTTGACTCTGGGGAGTCACCAAAGATGTTCTGCGCAGAGTCAACATCCCCAATTCGTAGGAAAAGAAGTGCTTTCCGCAGTTTCGTATTATCTGTATCAGAGTCGACCGATTGTAGACTTTCAAGTGATCTTTTTGCTGCATCAAGATCACCCATTTCGATTAGCGCATTGACACTTCGCATTCCTAAGTCTGCCAGTCTTTCTCTCCAAATCTTCCGTTCTGCCTCCCCAGTTGCTTGATTCGTAATCTCTCGTCGTGCCTCCAGTCCGATCTCGTATAGACCACCAATACTTCTGCGGGGGTCGCCGAATCCGATACTTTGAAGTCTCACGGCTAAAACGCGCAATGGCCATGGAACTATATGACGAGGATAATGATTGGGGACGTGGTTTTCTTTTTTGTCCACGTCAGACGACTCACTCTCCACGTCAATGTAGTAGAATGCAGAGTTCAAATCCTCCAATGCCTTCGACTCCTGGGCGGCAAGAACTGTATTTCCTGACAGCTCTAAACAAGCAAGGCGGGTGTAAAATAGAGAAAAGATAATCTTGACATCCATAGGGGTTATCAGAGAGGAAGTCAATATTGAAGCCGCGAAGTGTGCAGCGACTAAGAAACGGCCTCCAACGAGTAATTTCTCAAGTACGCCGAGAGAGGATGAGAGCGGTTCGCCGGGATTGAGGACGACAAATTCGGAGCGTAGCGGAGATGGAATGTTGCTATGATTTAAAGGATGGAAGATATTATGCCGGAGAACGAAAGAAAGGTCTTTGCCCAATGTTTCTGGAAGATCATCGGGGGCCAGCGGGTCTAGTTCGTGAAGTGATGCTCCCGAGAAGCCATCATTGTCTGTGCTGAGGTTGGGTGAGGAGGATGCGCTTGCTGAGTCAAGGGGGCTGCGTGAACTGTGAGTTTGGATCTATCATTCTGAGATCTTGAGGTCATTACTCACTCATCTGGTGCATCTAATGGTCCTCGTGTTGAGCTGCGGGGCCGTGAAGCTAGAAAGCCGATCAGCGTTTGGGAACATCAATGATCCGTAGCAATGTAGCTCACGTCTGGAGAGGTTGCGGGAATGTTTCATCGGGGATGCCATCGTCGGAGATTTATCGTAATTTGTAAATAGATCCACGAGGATCGTTTGTCTGGGGGAAGCTCGTGGTCCGCGATAACTTATCGGGCAAAACCGAAGGCGGTAAACAACGCCGGATCTGGCCAGAGTTGGCGCGACGCTGCTCCTCCTTCAACAAGCTGTCCGGCCATTCGCTCCCTACTTTCTGTTTATTTCTTCGTTGTTGATCGCTTTTGTCCCGGAGACACCGATTGAATCTTAGTTCTCAAATCTTCCAAAATGGGTGCCACCAGTAACAAGTACTCGGTCATTCTGCCGACCTACAACGAACGGAGGAACCTCCCTATTATTATCTGGCTGCTTCAGAAGACCTTCAACGAGAAGTACGCGAGCTTTTACTCCGTTGGTCTGCCAATGCGATAGCTGACCTTCTTTCTTATCTGTGAACAGCAAGTTGGATTGGGAGGTTATCATTGTTGACGATGGCTCTCCTGACGGCACCCTCGAGATCGCAAAGCAGCTCCAGAAGCTCTATGGCCCCGAGCACATCATCCTGAAGCCTCGCGCAGGCAAGCTCGGTCTGGGAACCGCCTACGTGCACGGCCTCCAGTTTGTCACCGGCAACTTCGTCATCATCATGGACGCCGACTTCAGTCACCACCCCAAGTTCATCCCCGAGATGGTCCGCATTCAGAAGGAGAGCGACGCCGACATTGTGACCGGTACCCGCTACGCCAACCGTGGAGATATCAAGGGTGGTGTCTATGGCTGGGATCTGTTCCGGAAGTTCACATCGCGGACTGCGAACATGATTGCCGATGTCATGCTAATGCCCGGCGTCAGCGATTTGACTGGTAGCTTCCGCCTGTATAAAAAGGCGGTCCTCGACAAGGTCATTACCAGCACTCAGAGCAAGGGTTATAGTTTCCAGATGGAGATGATGGTCCGTGCCAAGGCTATGGGATACAAGGTGGAGGAGTGCCCTATCACTTTTGTCGACCGTCTCTACGGAGAGAGCAAGCTGGGTGGCAGCGAGATTGTCGAGTATCTCAAGGGTGTATTCACTCTATGGCTGAAGGTTTAAGATACAGCGCAAAACCTACTAATTGACTTTCGAGTCGTGCGCATTTCATTCGGGCCCACTTGGTGTCAACTCTGAACGGTCTGTCCGTTACTTCGATATACCCCATAATGGCCTCCTCTCTCATTACACTTTCCTTTTCCTTTTATCTTCATACTATTGGGCGGTGTTTGCATGTCTTTTCTATTGAAACCTTTTGTATGTCAAGAGAAAAATCCAATGATCTATTCCATGTCTTACGGAAATTGCCGTGTATTCAAACATGTTTCCAGTTGGACGGACAATATGCCTTTTAGATGCTCTGCAGGTACCGCACCACTCGGCTAATTAGATCCTCTTGGCCTTCGCCACTGACATTGTGACAGGCACCAGAAACGATCCCACCGTTTTCTGTATCCCAAGAAGCACCCCCAGCCTCGGTCGCTTGTTGCCACTTCTGCAGCAAAGCCTCTTTATTGACCCAAGGCGGGCAATACTCGTCACTGCCCGAGTATAAAATCAAGAACTTAGATTTGGGGTTCAGGATACCCCGCGAACCAATTTGCCCAAATGTCTCCTGATGACGCTTGTCAGTCAGGTCGGAGCTGAAAAGATCGTCCGCTGCTGGGTTCTGAGGACTGTCTGGGCTGACCAGGCTCAGGAATCGGCGGGCACTGAGAGGCGCATTGCCCGGTAAACCCAGCATTCCAGTCATATTCATTGGAAGGATAGAGTCAATCTTATCATGGGTCCATGGCTGTCTCTTAGCAGCGCTTACGAGCTGCTCATAAGCGCCCCGACCCTCGCTGGGCTGGTCGGAGGTTTCGACGTGGTGCTTAATAGCCTCCCGATCCGAAACGGGCGCTTGCATAATGGCACCATCGAGCACGGGGCGAGTCAGGTACTTGAGACCGATGTCGAAGTCAGAGTCCTTGGGAAGAGGGTTTGGCGAGTGGAGATAGTGCAGAACATCCTGACTGCCAGTGGAGTGGCCCATGAGTACGACCTTTCCAGATTCACCCTTCAGATTGCGAATGAACTGCACACATTGTGCGATCTCCTCTACATCGAGGTCAAGACTGCTGACTCCGAATCCATTGTAGGAGGAAGTAAGCAAGATAGAAAAGACAGACCAGTCGGTTGGCTCAAGTGTTTTAGCTAAGGGAGCTACGTAGGGGACCGTGGAAAATCCATCGGTCAATCCACCCACGAAAATCAAGCTGTTTGGCTTGTTTGGCTTCTCGGGCGATGTGAACTCGAAGGCCACAAGCCTGGGGGCCTATAACAAGACAGTCAGCTCATAGTGATACAACGAAGGTAGGCTAGTCATACGAATTCATGAAGAACACCAGAGTGCGATGGAGACGACATTGTTGTTTGGAAGGCTGTTGGCTGTAGCTTGGGAGGGGCAAATGTGGTTAGGAGGATTGACGTACCTGACCCACCGCGGGGCTCGGAGCTTACTTTGGACCACACTCTGGTAAGATCTCGTTATTGCCCCTTATGTAGGCGCTAACAGTTTTCTGGTATGGCAATTCCATTGATGAAGAGCGCCTTGAATTTTATGACTGCAATACCCCTAGATATCTGAAAGCCTTGTGATTGGTAGAAGATGCCGTTTACATAGGGCTGTAAATTGGAACTATTTGTACTGTCTCTTGCCGAGATCATCTGTGGACACAGGATTCTAAATTGTCGAATGATATCTCAACCCGCTTTGAATGAATACATATTATATTCATGCTTTCACATCTCCTGTGGATACATTGGCAGGGGTTACATCTGAGCTTGGCCCGGCGCCAGTTGATACCCCGCCTTCTAGCTCATCATAAGAAGGCGGTCGCTCGAGCTCCTCGAATTCTGACATGGTAATATCGTAGCCGAGGTGTCTTTTCAACAATTCGTGCGTGACAAATCGCTCGGGTGTATTGCCTTGGGCATCAATAAAGGAGACATGAGGGTTGACCTCGCTGATTCTCTGCAACTCATTTGCATGCCGGTGGTGATGCGGACATCCATCAACGCCAATTAAGAAGATCGTGACATGAACCCAAGACAGACTGAGTAGGTCGAGTTCGAACTCATCCATGTCGCTTGCTTCGCCATCAAGGAGGAGAAGCAGTCTGAGTTTTGGAGTTTTCGGGCCAGCCTGCCAACCGTAGACTGGATGATACGATGCTGTCTCGGAATATTTCTGGAAATGAAGATCCTTGACGAGTTGCCATCCAGTCATGACTCGAGTCATGCCGCCAAAGCTAACGTCATTCCACATTTTGTCGAAGTTCTCGTGATTGAGTATACCGATGTACTTGGCCTGTTCGTGGAAAGTTGCGAGTCGATAACCAGTTGCATTATGATCATGATGGATCATTGCATCTGTGAAGCGCCGAATGATGGCTTTGGCGAGATCTGCAGCGTGGAGTGATTAGATTTAGTAAAAGGCGGTCGGCTTTAATCTTCTGCGCTCACCTTTGTTTTTGGGCTGAGTGGAGTGTTCATATCCTCTGATAAGAGCCTCTTCATAGATTGGGCGAATAGGTTCGAAGTTCATAGACCCAGAGACATCCAGTAGAATCATTGTATCCGATGATGGTAGCTCTGGCACATCAGAGGGCTTGAATGGAGTGGGCATGACCTGCCTTGAATAGTGGTCCGACATGTGCTGAACATGGCATACATCATCGGGAGAGTAATATCCAGGGGGAGGCATCACGGCAGAAGCCATCCTAGATCGGGCCATTTTCATCGCAGAAATGGGGTCAGGCTTCATTCGTGGCCCACTGCTTCCTTCCCTGTAATTCAAGACCCAGTACAGACGTTCTTCGGCCGTGTCTTCAAATCCTCTCCAGGTAGGGGTAATGCCCGGCCATCCAGCCGCTGCCTCGATCCTAAACTTTAGCGGGTTTGAAGCGAGATTCGCCCATTCCACCGGAATAGGCTCGAAGTATCCAGCTCGAAGAAGGTGCAGGTATTGGATAGGGCACCGAGCTCGAAGATCGGCAATCTTTTGCGTCATGCCGACATGTTCTTGGTACTTCGTCACTATGTCTCGCCACTCTTTGGTTGGCCATCGTCCGTTTTCTTCGTTAAGGATCTCAATTCGCAAATCCTCGCCCTTGGCGAAGGCCTTTTGCTTTCTCTCAGCCTCCTTTTCCTCGGGGGATTTGATGAAAAGTGCCTTTCGCAAGCCGGAAAGTCTGGAAAGTTTCATACTTTTCCCGTTTTCGGATGAGATAGTGACATGATCCTCATTGAGCGCCGAGGGTTCTGGCCCATCAACATGCCATATATTAGATATTGGTTCCTTCCTGTCAATCGCAACTTGCGCGCATAGATTTAACTGCGCATTCAGCTTGGTTGTCTTTTCAAGAGACCTTGAGTAGTTGTATGAATCTGATCTTTGCTTTCTTCTTGGCGCATCGCCGTACATAATTGTGGTAGTGGTGCCACCCATGCCGCCAGCGCAATAGTAGCTTGATACATACCGATATGGACTTCTGTGTATTATAGTATTTTCTGTTTCGATGTCATGGTAGTATCTCTCTCCTGTTGAGCCGTCAATTTAAATAAGTGGCTCTGGCATCGCAAGCGTTGGCTGACCTGGATACATGACGGCTTCTGACCATTTGATCTGAACGGGGAGTCGGGCAGCCTTTCTGGCCTTGTACTTATGAATCGGACATCGGCAGTACACAGTTCCGTCTGGATGCTCCGGCTCAATATCGGGATTATAGATGTCACATTCGCGTTGAATTCTCTGCAGGTGGTTTGCCATCGATTGCTATCTCACCCAGGCTGATCAGTTCATTGTAACTCGCAAGCAATGATCAAGAGTACGTACTTCATCTAGAGCGCGAAGCTTACCCGCTTTAATGACAGCATTCGTATGCGCATACTGTGGAGGCCCTGGAGGGTCACTCATTGTGGATTGGTATGGCGGTAGTGTTGGTACCCTGTCCATTTTGTCGTGGGGGTTATCGGCCCCCATGTCCCTCTGATTGATTTTATTACGGATATGATATTAACCACCACCTGGCGGGAAAAGGACCCTTATACGAATCCAGATTGCGGGATTTTAGCTTCAGCCCTGGAGGTCGCGTGGAATTGCGGGCGGTGGCTGTGGCCATAGCCACAGTGGGTTCTGCTCGGCTGGAGCCTCGCGCTAGTCCGGCTTGGGATAGCTCTGGAATCGTTATCACATACTATGGTGGTGCTCAATGACAGAATGAAAATTCGTCTATATTGATCCAATGCAACAGGATCCACTTGAGTTGCTTATCGAGGTTCGAGGTTCTACGAATCGCGGGCTGCCGTCTTATTACGGCAAAGCGGCACATAGTGCCCGATTAGGAAATGCTATGATGTGAGCATGTTTTCCTGTGCTACTACTACTCATCTCAACCCTTCCTCACCAAGACTTCACTTGTTCAGGAAGGATGGGCGGATCGTGCTTATTGATAACGACATGCTGGACGTGAGAGAACAAGTCAAAGTATGTGGCAATAAGTCGTATCAAGCCGTGTGTGAAAGTAACTGCATTCAAGAAAACGGATAGCGGTCAAAGCAAGAAGCCAAGTCATTCGAATATGACCAGTGCAGAGCGTGACGTGGTTCGTAGTAGGCTTGATTAACGTGTCAATCATGTACGGTGTCAAACGGTCTCATGCGCCCTTTGTCGCTCCGAAATTGGTAACAGGACTCGCCTTTTCAGGCCATCTGCTACACCTGAAAATGGAACTGATGTAATATTAGTAATGCCAATCTGTGAGCTTTGGCTTCAGAGGTAAATAATGGATTGTAGAAATGCTCGGCAATGGGTATCTCTTTCAAGGAGCATTGCCTGCTAGGCCCCAAAATCAAGCTAAGATGATTTGTATTTCTTGAATGTATTTCTCGAACTAAGTCGTACTATGGATTTGGGCATCAAAACTCCATCAAACATGCGACAAGTCTGGGATTGTTGGTGTCAAGGTGGTTGAGAAGAACGTATACACTTTGTTTATCTGCGCTAACGCAAATAGGCTTAGCTGGAAACGAGCCCGATCGGGTATAGCGCGTCATGGATGTATCTGCCCGCATCTCGAACTCCAGCATTCTTTGCTGAACTCTTCGTTGCTCCTTTCTTTTATCACTTTCCACTCCTTGAGCTGTCCGTCGGATAAGTAGCGGATTCTCATGCTAAAGGAATACACCACTTTCGTCGCAACATTGATGCTGTTCTGGTCACTTTAGCCTAAATGCCTCACGGCCGCAGATCTGGCCGCGTCAAGGGCCCTAGAACAGTGTATAATCAGGATCCCTTTGTATCAGCTGGATTAAGTGATGAGTCAAGCTCTGAGGTGGCTGAGAAAGCGCCCCCCAAGAGGGCTAAGAAGGTGAAACGAGAAGAATTCATCTCCGACGAAGAATTTGTTGCAGGCTCAGATCCGGACGTCGCCGACGCAGAAGATGACGAGGATTTTGCAAATGTGGATGAGAACCAAGACGATGCTGAACTTGGGGCTGACCAGGCCGATGACGATGTAATGGATGTGGATGAAACCGGGGAAACACCCAAGAAAAAACGGCCCGCGCCTTCCAACCCGCCAAAAGAAAAGATGCAAACGAGCTATGGCGCCATCACCTTATCAACAGATGATACGCATTTTCGGGGTATCTTGGATTCCCGAGATCACGTTTCAAAATTTCTGTCTTACACCTTGACTTATGGTTCCGATGATCGAGACCTAGGTCTTGCCGTCCATATGAGAGGCCGATGGCGTTGGGGAAGGGACTCTACGTTTCCAACTCGTGTTTCCTTGGATACGGTTGAAGGGGAGTCCGATTCAATATACGGTCCAACCTTGGGGGCTTCCCCAGAGGATATTGAAAAGGAACGAACAATAGGCTGGAGCTGGTACTACGATCAAGAGGTTGGCCAAATGTTTCGAAAAAGACAACGACTCGACACGAAAATTAAAAAGGACGAGGTACATCGCCATTATCTACCGCGACCAAAGTCCAAAAAACATACAGTCCTCATGGGACCATCAAATGATCAACGAGAATTTCACCTTGGCTACCATGACTGTGTTGATTTCGGCCCGGCCTGGGGTGCTAGAGAGGCCCAAAAAAGCAACGGACCAGCGAAGACACGCGAGGGCTGGCTCATCAACATTGGGCAAAAGATCCAATGCATGGCATGGGCTCCTAACCAAGATGGTGCATCTCAGTATCTAGCTGTGGCTGCACCAGTCACCGATGAACAAAAGAAAAGCTACGAGACGCCTGAAAGTGATCGGGTCTCCTCATTCCTGCCATCGCCGCCATACCCCGGGACAATTCAGCTGTGGGAATTCAAATCTAAAAAGGCGGGTACTCAAACGAATACCATTGACATGACGTTTAAACCACAACTTCGACTCACGTTGTGTTCCGAGTGGGGAGATTTGCGGCGTATGGCCTGGTGTCCTATGGGGCGAGAAAAGCGAGGCGACGTCGATAATGGCTTAACAGACATAGGCCTACTAGCTGGAGTCTGGGGGGATGGAAAGGTTCGGGTGTTGGATATAAAGCTACAGCAGGGCTCCAACACACCGAAATACGGTGAGTATCTTCGTTCTTCAGTAGTTGCCCTCGTGTGTTATCCGAGTTCTGACGTGCCAGTAGCCAAACTCGATTCTCCGGCATTCGAGGCGATTCCGTCCTCGACTATTTGTACATGCGTGACCTGGCTCTCACCCAGCGACATTGTGGTAGGCTGTGGAAATGGCTTTGTGGCCATTTACAGTATTCTCCCCTCCACCGCCTCAGAACCTCAGCCCTACTTCTATTATCCAATTCACGCAACCTACATTCTGAACATCGCATCCATCTACCCAGCACACCCCCAACTTCTTTCAACAATATCAGTCGATGGCGACACTCGGCTTTGGTCTATTGTTGACCCTCAGAGCGAGAACACTAGTACGGTTCGAGTGCGATTGGCTTCATCTCACCTAAGCTTCTCCCCGGTCCTTCAGTCGGTCTGCTCCAGTGACGAAAACGAATATGGCCGAATAATGCCAATTCGCCGGTTTTTTGCCACTTCCAACGCTGTGAAGATCTTCAGCACCGTCTCGGCTTTCGCTCCATGCAGTTGGTGGCATGCCAGCCTCCTCTACGGCGGAACAGGAGGAGAGGTATTGGCGACAAATCCTCTCCGAAAAGTTCTACATGCGAAGGAAACACAATGGCAACAAATATGGTTTGTCCACGACTGGGCTGCGGGACCTGAAGTCAACGATCCAGGCGCCAGCCGTTTCCACGAGGGATTCAGTGCGGAAACACAGGGCACAATGCGCAATGGAGAACCCCGACCAATGGGCTTGAGTCTCACTACGATCCATGAAGAAGGAACACACGTCACAGCGCTAGCATGGAATCCCAACCGTCTGTCTGCCGCCTGGGCCAGCGCCGCACTTGGTTGTGGCCTACTGCGGGTTGAAGATCTTGCCATGTAATTACCCTGCCACCATGGACAAGCCCCGGCAGTTGGTCGATCGGCAAAAGTAAATTAATGTGTGACAAGTTGATGAAATCCATATTAATGCATCTCATTCGTGCACTAAGAAAAGAAACTAGGCACCGGTCTTCCCGGATGCAATAGAGCGGATATAGATGTGGTTACCCCAGCCACGCTTAAAGTGGGTCTCCCTGGCAACACAGATCCCGAGCCTCCAATCAACATGCGCAGTAACGGTTGTGGCGCTGCCATGTGGATCAATATGCAGATAAAAAGCGTGGCTGGTCGATGGCTCTGATGTTTTCTGATCCCCAGCCTCCGTAGATCCCAGCCTACCTATTTTGGGTCCAATGGAATGTCTGCCATGTGGATTGGGTATACTTCATACTGACAGACGTGGCTGATCTAGATCGCAACTGGTCTTACTTTAAAACACTGTAGTCCATTCCCTTTCTCTCTTGTTTTCCATTCTCTCTAAACAAACTTCTACGCTCTAACTTCCTCATTTCAATATTTCTTTCCTCAGCTGAAGCGCATTGCATTGTCAACTTTTACGATCTATTGTTTACACCCTTGAGTATCCACAAACAAACAACCATCTCTCTTCACCATGCATTTCTCCAACGCTGCAGCCTTGCTTGCATTCTCTACCATCAGCGTTTATGCCGCTCCTTTCGCCAACCCGCAAGACGAACTCGACCGTCGTCAGATTGCCTACCAAGTAGTCAATGTCGATGGTGACTCTAACGGCTCTGCCGTTCCTGAGGTTGAGACTGTGACCAAGACTGCCACTGTCGCCGGCGCTTCTGCTGCGCCTCAAACCGTCACAGTCACTGCCACTCCATCTCTCACACCCTACTCTTCTCTGCCCTCTAGCTCTGCTATTTCGCACCTGGCTCCTCCTCCTGGTGGATCTTTTATGCCTGCCAAGAGCAATGGCTTCTTCCGCCGTGGCCTGAGCGCCGCTGGAAACCCGGTTCAATTTGCACAGAACTATATTCCATCTTCCAGTTCTGCCTGGCCTAATGCTCACACCTCTCTGGCTGTCCGACACGCCGATGGTTGGTATGCTCCGTCTTACACACCCTCTTTCACTCCCTCGGCCACACCATCGGCCTCTCCTCTGGTTGCTCGCCAGTTCGGTAGTTGGGTCCCCAGCGCTCCGGTACCTTCTTCCCCAAGCGCTGTGCCCACTCCCTCCCCCTCTGGCTCTTTGGTAGCTCGGCAATTTGGCAGCTGGAGCCCTAGCTCTGTCCCCGTTCCGTCTGGCACTCCCAGCGTGAGCCCTTCCGCACATGTGTATGCTCGAGGCTACCGCGCCGCTCCTTGGGGCACTCCCTCTTACACTCCCCCTGCCTTCCCCTCTTTCACTTCCTCGCCTACACCATTGGCCTCTTTGGTTGCTCCTCGTCAGTTCGGTGGCTGGGCCCCTAGCGCTCCGGTGCCTTCCTCCTCAAGCGCTGTGCCCACTCCCTCTGGCACTCCTGTCGCGCCCACCTCTTTCCCGGTCAAGCGCAACTTTGAGAGCCACTCTACTCCCTCCAGCGCTCCGGCACCCACACCTAGCGCCAGCTTTTCCATTCCTCATTCTTCTGCTCTGCTTTACTAAAGCTGGTGCGCATGGACCATGATGAACGAACTTCCGTACAATACGATGCACATACGTTTGCATGAAATGATGAATGCCTCAACCTATGAAACGATATTAAGATGACACAGACGACACATGATACAAGGCAACAATCTCCGTCGTCGATGTAGCTCGGCTTTTTGATATTTTCCGCTGGTGATTGACTCTCCTTTTGAGAGGGCCACATTTGAAGTGCATTAAAGGCGTTTTTTTCTTTTTTTTTCAGGATGCGATTTGGCTTCGATTTTACCTGTATTCTTTTACTTTTTATGACCATGAGTGGATATTATGGTTTGAGGGGCTTGAATTACATAGATTGCTTTGAACCGATGCCCCGGTTTTGTCTAGATTTGGTCACGATACATTGACAATGAAAATGAAAATGTTATGAGAACTGTTTTATGCGCATCCACTCCAAAATGACGAAATCTAGAAATTCAACCTACTAAAAAATCCAAAATAACTGGGAAATCAAAAACACAAATTAAGGTGACGCGTCCAATAGGGCAGCAAGATGGTTACGTAAGGCCGCGTTAAGTGCATGGCTCCCGTTGCCCCGAGAGACGCGCCGATAAACATTGTCCATGCTCATCCCTCTACCCAACACCTTGACATTCAGCGACCGCAGGGTCTCTTTGGGTGTTTTCTTTCCATCCTTTCCTGTTGCTCTTATTGCTTTCGTTAATTCTTGTGTCTGTTATCTTTCATCTCAAACCGTGTATGAGCAAAGGCTGGCCGAGGCTCCATATCCACAACAATGCCTGGCACAGTGGCAGAGGGACCGACGGTCTCCATGTCCTGTAAGATGGAACCTAAAAAACCGAGCAATATGAGCATTTAGCTAACAAAGAGATCAGTTGCCAACAACTTCTGGGGTAAAGACGATGCGGGCCTCCAACCTATGCTTGATCGCATGCATGGATCGAAAACTACGAGTGATGAATTGAAAGCCTTTTACAACGGTATGATATCAATTTTTTTGAGTAGAGCCCAAAGTATTAACTACTAATGCCCTATTCTTTTTAAGTTCGAGCCGCAATTGAAGATGAATATGCACGAAAATTACAAGCCCTCTGTCGCAAACCATTTGGAACATGCGAGTCCGGATCCCTCCGCATGTCGCTTGATGTGGTCCGCGGAGAGACGGAGGCCATTGCAAAGGCACACGCAGCAATTGCTGGTCAGATGAAAACTGAACTTGAGGAGCCACTGGGCGCTTTCGCCAGTGGATTGAAGGAACGACGGAAGATCATTCAAAATGGCATCGAGCGCCTGCACAAGACTAAAATGCAACAAACACACGTCGTCAACAAGGTGAGACAAGTAATATGTGGGGGAGTGAGCTTTCGGCTGATTTTGAACTAGGCTCGTGACCGTTTTGAACAAAATTGCCTGCAAATTAAGGGTTATCTGGCACAAGGTCATATGGTTATGGGCCAGGAGGAGCGCAAGAACAAGTCTAAGCTTGAAAAAACTCAGATCCAGATGGCTTCAAACAGCCAGGAGTACGAGGCAGCAGTCAAGGTCCTCGAGGACACCACTGGACGCTGGAACAAGGAATGGAAGGCAGCCTGTGATAAGTTCCAAGACCTGGAAGAGGAGCGCTTGGATTTCACTAAGAGCAGTCTATGGACCTATGCCAACATCGCATCTACTGTTTGCGTCAGCGATGATGCCTCCTGCGAGAAAATCCGGTTGTCTCTGGAGAACTGCGAGGTAGAGAAGGACATTTTCAGTTTCATCCAGGAACGAGGAACCGGTCAAGAGATTCCGGACCCCCCTCGCTTCATTAACTTCTGCAAAGAAGAAGAAGATACAGTATCTGAAGTCGACTCTGGGGAGGGTTACTCCGTGGCGCAATTCCAGCGAACCATGAACCCTGCATTCCGGACGTCTTCACCACAGCCGTCGACTTACGAGTCCCATCACGATCCAGAGTCCGAGCTTGCAGCTCAATTAGGCCACCCCGCCCCTCCTGCGGCTAGTGTGCCACAGCAAGCTCCCCAGAGTATGATGCAAGAACCCCCCGTCCAACGTATGCCACAGCAGGCGCCGCCACAAAGCATTCAGCCAGAGCCACCTCTCCAGCGTATGCCTCAGCAGCCTCCTCCTCAAAGCATTCAGCAAGAACGACCTCTTCAGCGCATGCCCCAGCAGCCGCTGCCTCAGAGCATCCAGCAAGAACCACTTATCCAGCGGATGCCTCAACAGCAACCACCTCCCCAAAACATGCAGCCGGAATCACCCCTTCAGCGCCTGCCCCCGCAGCAATCACCCATGTATGCCATGCCCCAGCAGCCTGCTCCACTTGACCTTCGTCGTGGTGGACAGCCGCCACCAAACTACAATCCTGAGCAGCACGGTGCTATCAATGCTGTACCGCACAATGCATACCCTACTGACGGCATGACCATGTTCTGTCGTACCGGCCCACCTTCAGAGCGCAGCTCGGCTGCCAGCCCATACAGACCATCCAGTCGGGATTCTCAAAGCGATGTGTCGAATCCCACATCCATGTCCAGTGTCGAAGCCGCCCCGGCTCCAGTTCAGAAAGCGGCACCACCACTTCCCAGTGTCATGAAGTTGCAATCCTCTCCAAAGCCCATCAACAACGCGCCACCAGCAGGTGCTCAGGATGACAAGAGCTCCAAGAAGAAGAGCGCATTCTTTAGTAACAGTCCGTTCCGCCGAAAGAGCCGTCACGATAAGGAGAGACCGGCTATCGCTGCTACATCCACTTCGCGGAGCCCCTGGAGCTCGCCCACTAAGCAATCCACCCCAACCAAGACCGCGTCACCAGCGGCCATGCAACCCGAACGTCCCTCTGGCAGTCCCGAGCCTGTCGATCCTCGGGCCAACTTCCAGCTTAATGTTGGCAACAACGTTTTTGATGTCGCTTCACCTGACAAGAATGCTTCTAAGACAGGATCCCAGGCGGCGACTGCAAATGAAGATGATTCGGATCCTATTGCCCGCGCTCTGGCAGACCTGAAGACAACCGGTGGTAAACAGCCTAGCCTGCGCGTATCGGCCGATCGTTACCATGGAATTTCAACCCCAACTCCTTCAGCACCTTCCTCTACGTATGGCGGAAACAACGCTGCTGCTGCGCCACCTGCATATGACCCTAACGTGAAGCGACTCGGCGCCCCCGAGCCGGCATTCACGGCAAAGCAGATGCAAAAGACGACTCAACGCTACACCGGCCAGACTGCAAGCATGCTTCGAGGTGGAAGCAACAACCCGGCCATGGCGCCCAGGGAGACGGCGAAACCTCAGGAGGCACCTCGGGCGAGGTCGCCTGCTCCAAGGCGCAGTGCTAGCCCCCAGGTTTCTCCCCGGGTCGACCCTCGCACAGGATACGGTGGTGGTGGTAATAGCCCAAGTCCAAGCACTTATCAATCCGGCAGCGCTCGTAGCCGCTACAGTGCGTCGCCGACTCCGCGCCGAGCACAAGAACAACCACCATACTCTCCGAACGATTACGCTCGAAGGGCGGCTTCCCCGGCTGCTTCGTCGCACCGTGCCGTTTCTCCTCAGCCCCAGTTCAGACAGCAGGTCCGTCCATCCAGCGCTGGGGGCATGGAGCTGCAGCTCTCTGCTGGTCAAGAAGACATGTACGGAAGCGGCAGCCAATATGGTGGCTCTACTCGAGGCGATGGTCGTCCCCGGTCATACTACGGTGGAAACAACGGTGCCCCGCCTGTCGGTCGCTCCAGAAGCCGCACTGTTGCTGTTGCCGATCCCGGCCGAAAGTTCAGCCGCGATGGGCGTCCAATCCTGCATTTCGGTAAGAATTCAATTCCTTTTTTCGGTGCATAGAAGTCTTACTAACTTTCTTCTAGCTCGGTCAATGTACACTTACACTCCCGCAATCCCTGAGGAGCTCGGCTTCTCTAAGGGTGATGTCCTGTCTGTCATTCGTCTTCAGGATGATGGGTGGTGGGAAGCCGAAGTCACCAATGGCCGTGGGCACCCTGGCTTGGTTCCGAGCAACTACCTGCAGATCATCTAGATCTGACAGGCTCCCCACTTTTTACGACCCGCCACGATCCTGACAAGCACCTGTCCTGACGGCGATCTCTTTTTTTGTTTTGCTCACGCTTTCACGTAGATACCATGCTTTCTTCAATCCCCTTTGCACATTTACAGTCCTTATTTCACTATCTTTGATCAGTCTTGCCTGCACAATTACTCCGGCTTGGCAACGTGCAACACTTTGACTTTGTTCTTGATTTATTGTTTTACCTGGAATACTTAGCGTGTCTTGTCTATTTTTGATATCTCCGCGCTGGTACATTCTCTGGGTTTTCTGTTTTGCGTTTCATGGGATATGAGATCTGTCCGAGCCAAATTGCATGAGGAACGATCTGGACCATGTACATTTCTGCGGATTTCATGGTTGATGTTGATTTTTTCTTTTTCTCTCTCTAATCCTTCACAATCTACTATTTTTTCAGCGCTTGTTGGTATTTCGGATGGAGGACTTTATGATTTTTATGTAATTGATGGCTAGTTACTTGAATCAAAAACTTATACACATAAAGTTCCGTAGACTTGTGCATTGTAATTCTTATCTGATCCAGTGCATGGCTGATCTTGACACGTGCTGATTCGAATGGTACCTGGAGATGCAGCACAAGATAACTTAATCTGCTTATCGGTACCTGGGATTATACAACACACAGACCTCTGAAGAATCCTGAATCATTTCCCCCGCATCGCTTAATTAGCCGAAGGATTCATTCAAATGACTCCAAATCCCATTTCGGATGTCCGTTGAATGCCGAAATTCAATCAAGATAAGGGACCTGGCACTAGTCCTGATTCGGGAAGACCTACCCCAACTATGGATGCAACTAAGCCCCTCTCAATGTGCCCGCATTGTGATTAGTAGAACTTCATGATTAATCTCGCTTTCTTATCTTTCTCTTGTAACCCGTCTCACCATCAGCCGAGATATCAGCATCAAACAAGATATCTTATCAGTAAATCGGGCATCTAAGCATCCGGAGTAGCCGCTATATATAGTCACGTTGTGACTGAGAAGACAATCTTGGTCTGGGTCTGTTTCTTACTTTCAAAGAAGTCCTAAGACATTGGGGTCACCATGGTCTCCTCCAAAACATTTGGTCTGCCAGGATTGCTGTCTCTCCTCCTATCTCTCTCCATCAATGCCATCGCAACAATCAACCTCAAAGGTCAAACTATCGAATTTAATGGCAAGACCTACTACGCCCCTCCGACAGCTGTAGCGACACTCAAGACCGCTGCTGGGGCTCAAGTCAGCAAGACCAATGGCTTGCAGCCTCTCACAGTGATTCGGTCTGATACGTTGAAGCTCACAAGCTCTATCATCGAGTCATTGGTAGAAAATTATGAATCTATGGATGATGTTTTCAACACTGGATTCCTTGAGTATATCTACGTTGAGTACAATGGTACCCACAAAAAACCATCTGAGAGTGTATCAACACCCTCTTCTTGGGGAAATAAGTTCCTTGGATTCGCATCCGCGTATGATACCAAGGCGTCCATGAAGCTATCGTCTTCAACGAGCCTGCCTGCAGGTCCCTATTTCTTTAACCCGTCCAGCGGAGAGGTCTTTGAAGCCTATCTGCTGTATTCGGATACGATGGGCTCTTTCACTCAGGGCTTAATCGCAGTTGGTGACGATGAGTACGATGTCTTGTCAGCGAGCCTGCCCGGTTATGCCTCGTTGACAATCGGTGTTCCATCGAGGTTGTACTTCACAAAGACGACCGAAAAGCCTTTGGCAGGTGTATGTAATCCCCTTCTATATTTCTATTGGTTTCAATTTTAAGATAGAATACTAATTCTCACACAGGTTCGCCTTGGAGTCAAAGATCTCTACGATATCAAAGGTGTTAAAACTGGCTGTGGTAACCGCGCCTACTTCGACATTTACCCAGAGGCCAATACCACGGGACCCGCAATCCAATCTCTCATTGACGCGGGGGCCGTAATAGTTGGAAAGATGAAGACGAGTCAATTCGCCAACGGTGAAACAGCTACAGATGACTGGGTCGATTATCACTCCCCCTTCAATGCCCGTGGAGACGGGTATCAAGATCCCAGTTCATCTTCATCCGGCCCTGGCTCTGGAATCGGAGCCTATGACTGGCTGGACCTAGCAATTGGCAGTGATACAGGAGGTTCAATCCGTAACCCGTCACAGGTGAATGGATGTTTCGGTAATCGGCCGTCGTGGGATCTTGTCTCATTAGATGATGTGATGCCCATGTCTCCGCTGCTGGATACTGCGGGCTTTTTGACGAGAGATGCAAAATTATGGAGGGCTGCCTCTGAGGTCTTGTACAAAGATGCCGGCTTGATTTCCTACACGAAGTATCCGAAGAGTATCAAGACCATTCAATTCCCTACTAGCGCTGATACTGCAGCCGATGCAGTTTTGCTTGGTTTTGTGGACAGCTTAGCAGCATACTTGGGCGGTGCTAATGTTTCGACGTTCGATTATGATGAGTTGTGGGAGGCTACTAAGCCTTCGACTGTTTCTGCGAATGAAACTCTTGAGAGTTTGTTGAATCTCACTTACCCCATTTTGATCTCGAAGCAGCAGTATTCACTTGTTGCTGCGCCATTGTATGAGAAGTATGAGGCTGCAAATGGAGGACGGAAGCCTTTCATTGACCCAGTTCCCCTCTCCCGTTGGGGATTTGGATTGGAGTACCCAGAGTCGCAGCTGGATGAGGAAATTCTGCACAAAGATATCTTTACTCGTTGGTGGAATAGTACTGCCCAGGTATTTGATGAGAAGACCTGTTCTGACAGCCTCATTTTGTATGTTGGGACTGCAGCAACGCCAACGTACCGCAATGTCTATCGGAGGTATGTATTATCTTGTGCTTGTTGTTCAAGGATAAAGATAGGTTACTAACCAGTTGCTTTTAGTCTGCCCGGTATTCCCACTGGATTTGCATCCTCTCGCATTGCCAACTTTGCTGGTGTACCTGACATGGTTGTTCCAAGTGAGTGTTATCAAAGAAATTGAGATAGCATAAGCATACTAATCCCGCGGATAAAATAGTCGGTCAAGCACTATATAACTCTACCGTCACGCTCAAGGAGGAATATCTGCCCGTGGCGATTGATTTCATCGCCCCGCACGGCTGTGATCTTATGATCTTCAATCTGGTCAATGAGCTAGTTGAGGCAGGAATTGTCAAGGAGCCTGTTGTCGGATCGACTTTGTATGGAGATGGTGTGATTTATTATTGATTGCGAAGTCATTATGCGTTTTCGATACTATTGATACCTGACATACGCATATGTACAATGCCTGGTTCACTTCTTTCAAAATCAATCTTCAGAACGATGGAGATCATTGCCATTCTATGACTTTACCTTATCCTCAACGTAATGCCAAGTTCGTAAAGGGCGGCTATCTCCGCCCCCACGCTCAATATCTTGTTACGAGAAGTTTACTAACCAATGCACGTTGGGGTTAAGAACCTAGCATGTCGATGATCCGAGAAAAGTAAACCGAAGAGCGCTTAGCGCAACTGAATCGGTGTAAACTAATGTCTGAGTATGGTAACATTGGTATTCAACTCAGTTGGAGGACCGGAGCTATTTCGGCGGCACAGAACTTAATCATGCCCTAGTCTAATTCATTAGGCGAAATTACTTCGGCAACCCGGCAGATCTATCGTACGACATAATGCTTCTCCAGGCCCTTGAGCATCCTGAGCAACCGATTGGTCCTCTTATTACTCTTTCAAGAGCTTACGCCATGGCTTAAGCCAAGCTGTGAACTAAAAAGCTTGATGAGGCCACGCCCGTTGGTAGCGAGAGTACATACGACGAGCTTCATGTATAGGACCCACATTTACCCCGCTTGACGCTACTAGATAAGCTGCATTTGGACGAATCAAAACAACTTGTATACACACGCTCCCCTGGAAACGATTCTTACTGTACGCTCTTGTATATCAGTGTGGGCCTTGTGTAATTGGATGTGCGTGCTTCATTGCTTCTTTGGGATGCACGGCTGTGTCTGCTAAATCACTCAGCCCTAAGATTCACCTGAAGCCTCCTCTCGAGATGAGGGCACGTGGGCAGCTCAATTCATTCTCTATGAGATCAATTGAGTCATTTTTGCCTCGGGATTTATCTCATCCGCAATGTCGGATGTTGTTCCCTCGATGGATGTACCTTGACAGCTTTGATCGACCCACTTGCCGTATAAGCGTACAATGTTCAATTCCAGTACATAGAACCCCTGGTCTAGTCTGATGTGATTCGTTCAAAGGAGTTTAAATTACCAAAAAATTGGGCCCGGGAAACTGACCTTTATGCATGGGTCGTTCAAGATAGTGTCGTCGTAATAGGGTAGTGATTCCCAGTTTCTATGCAGGAACAGCACTATAAAGGTCGTGTTATCCCTTGCGTCGATTCCTGTAGAGGAGAACAAAGCAGACACTCTTCCTTCTTCCCCATTTCCTTGTCCTTTGTCGGGCTTAATTGTCATCATGCCTTCTTCTACAATCTCAGGCGTTGTCTGTGCCCTGGCCCTCTCATCTGCTGTTACTGCAGTCAAGCTCGGTGACTCGGTCATGGGCTCGGCTTCAGAGAAACAATTCTCGCAAGAGTTCCCGGAGAATTACAACATTCTGAAGTTCCACGGTGGCAATGGCCCTTACTCAGAGAGACGCTCTTACGGTATTTCTCGTGACCCGCCAGAGAGCTGTGTAGTCGACCAAGTGATCATGATCAAGCGACACGGTGAACGGTATCCTTCACCATCGATGGGTGTAGATATTGAAGCCTCTCTAGCCAAGGTCTACGGTGCTGGTATCACAGAATGGAAGGATGACCTGGCCTTCCTCGATGATTGGGAGTACTTTGTCCCCAATAAGTGCTGGTACAACGCCGAGACCTACAGCGGCCCGTACGCAGGGTTGTCAGACGCGTACCAGCATGGTACAGAGTATCGAGATCGCTATGGTGACCTTTGGAATGACGAGTCGGTCGTTCCTATTTTCAGCAGTGGCTACAGTCGTGTAATCAACACTGCTCGCAAATTTGGTGAGGGCTTCTTCGGGTACAACTACACGACCAATGCTGCTCTCAACATTATTTCCGAGTCTGCTGTTATGGGTGCAAACAGTCTCACTCCTACTTGTGACACTGACAATGATACCTCGACCTGTGACAAGGTGCCGTCTATTATGCCCCAATTCAAGCTTGCCGCCGCTCGTCTGAATTCCCAAAACTCTGGTCTCAATCTCACCGAGTCTGATATTTATAACTTGATGGGTAAGTAGTCGAGCCGTATTTCAAAAGGAATTCTACTAACTCGTTGCTTAGCTATGGCTTCCTTCGAGCTCAATGCACGTGCATTTTCTCAGTGGGTCAATGTCTTTACTCAGGATGAATGGGTCACGTTTGGCTACTTGAATGACCTATACTACTACTACTGTGCCGGGTAAGTTGCGCCAGAAGATTTGATGATCAGAACGACATACTGACTTTTCAATGAAAGACCCGGTGACAAGAACATGGCTGCCGTTGGAGCTGTCTACGTCAACGCAAGTCTCAGTCTCCTCAACGAAGGTCCGGAGAAAGCAGGTCCTATATTCTTCAACTTGTATGCTCTGATCCGTTCTTCACAATTTCATTGAGCTTCATGCTAACCTAGACAGCGCCCACGACACCGATATCACCCCAATCGTCGCTGCCTTGGGAATCCTCCTCCCCACTGAGGATCTGCCTCTGGATCGCATTCCCTTTGGAAACCCTTACGTCGCCACCGACATCGTTCCTATGGGCGGCCACCTCACAATCGAGCGTCTCAGCTGCAACGCCACCGCTATGTCCAGCAAGGGAATCTACGTTCGCCTGGTCCTCAATGAAGCTGTTGTGCCATTCAACAAATGCCAGTCTGGCCCTGGATACTCTTGTCCTCTGGCTGACTACACCTCCATTCTGAAGAAGAGCCTGCCTAACTACTTAACGTCTTGCAAGGTTCCCAAGTCTTACCCGCAGTTCCTTGACTTCTGGTGGAACTACAACACCACCACCCGTCTTAACTACCAGCATGGGCCGATCAGCTGTCAGGAGGCTGAGACTTTGCACTAGATCTGATGGCTAGTGAACTAAATCATAATTCAATTCTGGAAGTTATTTACGATGACATTCTTGCATGCCTATTGACATCGCATTGTGAAAGATTTTGAAATATATATTGACCCATACTTGGGGACGACCTAAATGAGAACATCATAATTACTCCTCAAGCTAGGTCGCAATTGCTTTTCAATTCAGATGTATGACTTTGTACTAGACATGGAGAAAAAGAAAAAAGAAGAAAGGAAAAAGAAGCCGAGGAAAATTGGCCCGACGTACCTGGAACCTTGGAAGCAGGAACATTATCCGCATTGATGGCGATTTCAACACGAATATGCCTACAATAACGTGGGATTCGCCTCTATTGAGTCCAAGAGTCACGGGAACGTTCTTTGGGCTCAACTGGATCACGGGGTCAAGCGAATTGGGTTCGCAGCGACACCAGAGATGCTAGCCAGATATGGTTTTTTTCTTGAAAGAGGAACAGGCCGTAGCGGAGGCTGTCAAAGCAATGGGATCGTTTACTCCCTAAATCGAGAAAGTTGAATGGTGGACCCTGTATAAGTGAGGATATTCTACATAAGCTTATCACCCACAAGCTGATTGCTTTGTAGTGTCAATCAGCAGTTAGCAGATACCAACTTGACAAAGATCGAGTTTTGCTAGCGGGTGATGCGTGTCACATACACTCCTCTACCGGCACTCAAGGAATGAATACAGGTGTCCACGACACCGTGAACCTTGCCTGGAAAGTAGGCGGCGTGATCAAAGGATGGAATGCATCTGATGCCCTCCAGACGTACGAGGATGAGCGTCGAACAGCTGCACAGTATCTCACAAAACTCAACAAGACGGTCTCCGCAGCTGTCTCCGGCACTATTTCAGAAGAGTACAAAGGATTATCTCTCAACGCCAATGGACTATGGACTAAGATTACATCGGACTCGATGCTTCTTAACATTGGACTGGGTGTCAGCTACCAAGAGAATACGTTCAACAAGTACCCTCTGACAGGCATGGTTTCAGCTGGGCATAGGGGTCCTGATTCGCTACTCATGGCCTCTGGATCTCGGGTTCCCGCCCGACTCTATCAATTTACTAAAACACTGGTCAATGGTCTATTATTGTTTTTGCCGGACAGCCTTCTTTCACAAAGGAGCACCTGACTTTAGCGGTTGCAGGATTACTTGAACTTCAAACCACCCTGCCCAAGGAAATGGTTCGCTTCCTTACCTTGATTGCTGGAAGTTTTGGCGGGGGTAACTGTTGTTTTGGAACACCTCGAATTGGGAAGGTTTACTTTGTTTCAGAATATGCCGCTCACGGGAGATATGCAGTATCCACTACTCAGGGTGCTATTGTGGTTCTCCGGCCAGAGGGTATTCTAGATTATGCCACTACGTTGGATGATACAGCGAGCATCGGTGCTTTCTTTGCCGGCTTTGTTGAATCTAGATGATAAAGCCGAACATGTGATAAGGGGACTTGGAACGAAGATCTACAGGTAGTACCTTTTTGACTTCGAATATGCACAGAATAACTCGGCGGACAAATATTCGCATTATTGAAGCCTAAAATTTGTAAGAATATTCGTCGTATTTACGAGAATCATCTCAGAAGGCAACTTGCCGAACTAGAAAGACAGAAACACAATGACCAACAGCAGGGGTATATGGGGAAAAGAACACACGCCCTCTTAGCAAATATTACAAGTATACGCAAAGCTTATGTACATCATGGCTGATAGAACTCATTCATCATCGACAAAGGAATTGGCCAGGCGACCAAAATAAGGGACTTCGAAGTGGTCCAAAGTGTCCACTATGAACCGATGAGTATATAATTTATGTGGAAAGGCAGCGTAGACTTACCGTCACGGTAGGCTCGCATGCTGAGAAAGCCCATCAAGGCGAGGTCGATAATAAACAAAGTCCACGACAGAAACGAGGACCAGGAAAATAGGAGATGGATTATCTATACTTTCAGTCAGATGAGATTCAACCGGAAGGAAGACTCAATACTCACGAAGAGGACGGCAAAAAGCATGCTAGATTGCCAGGCATGAAACCTGAAGTAGATAATGTTAGCTTATCTCTGAGAAGACCGTTATCGGTACTTACCGCACGTAATCGCTCTTGTGCTCGGCCAACAACAAGAACACACCTCCAGCCGGAGGCAGAAGCAAATACGCCAGCGCAGCTTCAATATCCATGCGGATTGGAAGGCTTGTTTCAAATGCCCCTAGGCTCACATGGCCCCCCTCAACATCTCGTCCAAAGCCAGTGTTGCCATGTCCGCCTCCGAAGTGGCTTGGAGACGGAAGGTCGGCAGAGGCTCTGGGCGACCGGAGGTTCGGAGACTTGATGCGGGTATCTGGGTGTGGAGGGGACAGTGCCCGCTCGATCTCGGGGGATTCGTCTTGATAGGGCGCGAAGTTCATTTTCTTTGAATGGTGAGGAGGAGAGCTATGGGGAGATCAACCGGGGAAACTTAAAGCTCCTTATCGTTATCAGGTCGCGTGTCCGCGCGTTTATGTTTTGGCCTCAGGCGCTTACAATATGCGGAAGCTTTGGGGTATCATTATTTCATTGGGCACATTGATCTCTATGAGTTTCAAGTATCATATACAAAGAAAAAAAAATCGGTTCACATATTTCAAGGCTTGGCCGCTCTTCCTCGGGTTGTTGTTCCACCACGCGCAATCCCACTGATTGGTCGCCGAGTTGTGGTTGTTGATGCTCCCCGCGTCGCTCCGGTTCGACTGGTGCTCACGCTAGGTGTTCTGCCCAGGCCAGTACTGCGCACGGTGCCCCGACTAGTCCCTCGTGCGCCTCTTGTGCTCAGTGCTCGTCGTTGCGCTTCCTCCTCTGCCTTCCGGGCTGCTGCTTCTCGTTGCTGTAGAAGTGCCTGCTCCCGCCGCTCTGCCGCTTGCCTTCTCTGAGTTTCTTCGGTCTCCAATTCGGCCACATCTTGGGTGGCACCGTGCCAATTCCGGTTGAGGATCAGGCGTTGGTTGTGTTCGGTTTGTGACAGAATTCGGGTCCATGTATTGAGGAGAGTCGATGCAGATGTAACGGTTCTCGATACAGTCTGTAGAATAAGAATCAGTTGTTCCCGTATGATAAAATAGTAAACTCACGTCCATATTCCCCTTAGCACGGTCAATGCTACCCAGAAGACCTTCAATCACTTCGTTGATTTTGCGGACAGTTTGTAATTCGTTGTGTAGGGCTGCTTCTCGTGCCTCCTGGCGATCAAACAATGTATCACCGCCATCACGGGGCTGCCGGGGTTCTGGTGCTGGTATTTCGTCTGGAGATCGAGGATTGAACTTCTTGTGTGTTCCTCGTTTCGAGGGAGAGTCCCAGAGATCTTCAGTATCCTCATCTGAAAGTTGAAGCCTGTCCATTTCCTCGGCGGTGCTTCGAGCCATTGTGGAATGATGGTGACTTATTCGTGTGGATTGGAAGGCGAAAGAAAACGACCCCTATAGCCCCTCAATCGACGTAGAGTTTAGGCCGGCCTGATCGGGCAGAGTATCAACAGTGCAGATCCATGGAACAAGAATAATCGCGGGGCCTTTAATTGTAACGGCCCAAAACCGTAGGCGGTGACGGTGGTCGGGGCGGTGACACAGAGGTGGCTGGGAGTCCAAACATGCGCCCTTTCTTTAGGCCCTCGCCCTTGATTCTCTTCATCTGCATCACCACTTCTATCGCTTGTCGCGTTCATTGATTTTGTAGAAGAAAATACATCGACGCTGATACATCGCTCTTTCGAAAACATTTACACATTACGAAAACTCATATCCTGAAGTGTGGACGAATTTGCGCCTCGCCCTTGATTCAAGTCGACTACAGCATCAATTCACGATCCGGGTCAATCGACAATCACGATTGCACCGGGCCCTGTGACCGGTATACATTCGATTAAAAGTGCGATACGAAACAAAAGGAAACATACAATCGCTATGGCGACCACCCCGCCCCCACCGTCACCATCAGCTTTGCGGATTCCGGCTGCACCGCGTCATGGTGCTGGATATGACACATTCGAGCCATATCCCACCCGATCCTCAGCTAGATTAGCAGATCAGCGCGCTTCAAGATTGAAGGAGACAACTCCGCCAATTTGCCCAAGTTCACCCAGCAAAGGCCGATCAAAGGCGTCACCAAGAAAGTACGGAAAGGCGGAAGATGCAACCATATCACCGCCAGGCAGTTTCCCAAAGTCAAGGGACGCCGAGCGAGGCTCCCACGCTAGCTGCGCTAATTACCACCACCATCCTGTCAACACCCAGCTTTCTAATCTTCCAACTTCGGGGCGCGTTTCTGAATCACACGCACTTCCAACACCTGCGAAGACACCGTCAAAGAAGAACATCACATCTAACCTTTCATCAACTGCTCGCACCTTATTTCCAACCGCCAAGATGGTAAAGCCGAAGGGTCGATTTTCCATCGACGTTGAGGACGCGTCCCCGGGCCCTCAGAGTATTCAAATCTACACTGACTCGCGGGACCGTATCCCTAAGCCCCCGACAACCCCGCGAAACCCGTTCTACAATGGGCCTTCTGAGCCTGCCAGTGATGAGTCTCACGGTGTTATTGACCCTATGACCTGTCCCACTCACGAGTTACTTCGTCTTGGCCGAGATGACGAAATAACATACAACTTGTGAGTACTCTCATCCCACTAGTAATCACGAGCCACGCTAACTTTTCCTCACAGCCGTGGTAAAAAAGTCACCAAGCACTTTGATGATGTTGACGATGAGGACGAAGAGGATGATCCCAATGATCTGGGCCTGTTCGCTGGTCGTGAGCACTTGCTGCCTGACCCTTCTGTACTGCATAATCTGAGGCCACTCCGCCGCAAAAATGTTGTACCTCGCCGGCTTTGGACTGACGATGGTCTTCCGGTTCCCCCTAAAGAAAAGGCTCAAGCGAAGCCTGTTGAGGAGTCAACCGCTGAAGATGAAGCGACTGACGATGAGGATGTTATGGAGAGTGATCCCAAGCTGCATGGTATCACCTCTCCGCCACCTGAGGTCCCTCCGTCGCCTAAAGCTATGCGCAAATTGCGCTCTCAGGCACGCCGTCATGTGGATACTGATGTATCTCCTTGTGCAAAGGGAGCTGGTTCAAAGCAACCCCGCACTCCCTTCCACAACTGGCTGCGCAAGAAGGGTGCTGATGAACAGTCTCCTGTCACTCCTACGAAACGTGAGGCTGAATCCACTCCTCTGAAGCGTGAGGCTGAAGATGTCCCCGGGTCCCTCCCAGGTCCCAAGAGAACCCGTGCTACCACCCGCCACACCCAAAGTGCATAAGTCCTCTATTGCATTTGATTTTGTTCCATGCAATCTGTTATGATGCTTTCCAGCGAAATATGGATTGTTTGAGCGCCCATGTTCTCACCGGTTTCTTTTCCTGCGTCGTGGTTCAACCGCTCTAGACTTTTGACGGTCACCAAGCACATTTGAGCATTCTTCTTGCTGTACTTGCACATCCATCTTCTTCACGGTTGCACATGCCTTTTTTCTTTTCTTTCATGATCTTCATGATCTAATTTGCTTACCCCGCCTTTCATGACTTATCTGACCCACCAGCATTGGGCTTTATCTTTTATTTTGCTTTGTTTTTCACCTGTGGCGCGTGGATCTGGAACTAGGGAATGGGAATACCAAGGTATCTAGCGTTGTTTTTTTCTCTCGGAATGGGTTAAGGTGTTCAGAGTCTTGTTTACGGACGCGTTTGTTTGATTTTTATCTATTTTGCAAGTCTGTCTCTCCTTTGGCTTGCAGACCTTATTCCCTCCCGTTCTTTATCTAAGAACTAGTCAATGTGGCTTATCCGCATATCATCTCATAGAATGAAAATTTTCCAACATGGATTATCTCTTTTTCTTCTGTAGAGTTGTCAGGTTTTACGATGTTCGCTTATTGAGTATCCATATCCGTGTAGAGAGCCAGCTGGCAAGTCTGATAATGTGTTTGTTAACTGTTCCTTTTTGGTTCATAACAGCATTATGGCACACATCTTTGCCTCGAAGGCCAGGAAATGGTACATGTAGCATACAAGATAGGTTGATCGATCCGACTATATACACATAATCAGACGAACTCCAGTTCATCGTCATCACCATCTGAGATGGTCCTTGCCTCCGGTCCACCAAGACTGTCTCGACCAGCTTCTCGGATGCCCTTGGAGGTAATAAATCGTGTCTTTTTGACACCGCTGCCATGAGGCTTATCACCGTCATGGGCGCGCTTCATAGGGCCCAACTTGACGTTTCTTGCCCTGCCGAAACTAGCCAGATTGAAGTCATTGCTGCTCGAAGGAAGGGCCACTGGTGTACTGGATTTGCCAGACGTCTTAGTATCGTCCTTGGCCTTGGACGGTGTTTCAGTGCGCGTGCGAAGATACTCGGCGCCCACGCCGCCAATTTGACCAGAGACAAGCTTCTGTGTGATATTGCGCTCGCGTTGCTGCGTTGCAAGACGTCTGCGCATCTGTTCTTCCTTGCTCTCCCTGCCTCTTCCCATCAGGCCCGCCGCGATGAAGGGGTCATCATTAGCATCAAGTAAAGCTGCTGTTCCACGTCTAGCAGCCATAGGATCGTAGGAATGAACGACATTGCGATTCCTTGAAGCCGGTGCCACGTAGTATGTTGACCCAGACATCCTGTCATATTGACCACCTTCCGGTTTGAGCCCTCGAGGTCTTTCCTCTTTTTCCACTAGTCTACTACCTTTGCGACGTTCCTCGTAAAACCCAGTTCGCGAGCCAGATCGACCGCCAGGGCCAAACATGCCTGTATCGCCGTTGACCCCGGAGCGCTGCCCTTGAGTGCGCCGCACTTGGAGATCAACGTGAAAGTCGCAGAATTCGGTTTTCCTTCCGTCTACCCACGACTGGCAAACTTTGCCAGCTTTTGTCATAGATTTGCAGTAGCCAATGTCCCGCGCTTTTCCAATCTCCAGTATTTTGTCGTCTGACGACGAAAGGGACAGGCTAAATCGTTGGGTATCAAGCTTGTGCTTTGGAGGAGGTAAGATATTAGGGTTCAAAATTGCCACGAGAGTTCCTTCGTTGATCTTGTAGTAGCGAGGGAATGCAGTATCGAACAGTAACAGGTCAACCGTCCACTTGAGGTCAGTCAAAGTAATAACCATGTATCTGCTGGTATTGTTGAGGCCATCATCGTTAGGATCCACTGATTTCGATGTGGCATTATCAGCTGTCTTCTTTTGCCTGGGTTCCGATTTGGATGCAACAATCCCGAACACCACAAAGTCCCCGTCGATTTCATCTGGAAGTTCAAATGCAGGGGCCTTGATAGTTTTTAGAAGATCGGGTATGCAGAGCACAGTTTTATCGGCCAAAGTGCGGCTTAAGAATGAATGGGGCAAAATTCGGCTCGACAGATGCAACGATGAGTAGGGTTCAAATTTGGAGGCATCTGGGGCACTTCCTGCTGAATCGACGTCCTCGGATCTTCTGGCATTGTCTTCCCTCATATTCGGGGTCGTGTGGCTGCGTTTCAGCCCACCAGGTTGTGGGCGGCTAAGTGATCGAAGAATCTCCTCACGATTGAATGCGTATGATTCTGGTTCTCGGCTCGTAAATGAAGGCAGTGATGACTGGGCTTCATGCGAAGCTGCAGCCCTGAAAGTCTCGATTTCTGCTTTATCCACCTGAAAAGCTGAGCTGCGGCTTGCTTGCACTCTTTCCTTTTTTTCCAGGCGAGATTGTTCAGCCCGTTCAGCTACTCGGCCCTCGGCCATCCGCTCACTAAAGCTCTTGATTCGATTAGTCCCCCCGCCGCCTGGAGAAGTTTGAGGCCGTGGTGGGAACATGTCACTTGTGCGAGACATTGCACCGCTGCGCGTTCCAAGTTGACTGGTAGGCCTTGCCTCCATTCTTGGGCCTGGCGGCCGTTTCAATGACACATCGCTTGCTTTCCATCCTTTATCGATGCCCATTTGATACCTTCGAGGGGACCAGGGCTCAGGAGCCGGCGCCGCGCGTCTCGTGGGTGATACGGGCACCTGGACCTCGTCGATACGGGCTTTTCGCTGGCTGGGCGGGGGGCTTCTTGGAGCCATGATCTTGCGTTGAGAGCGCGAAGCCGACTCAAAGCTATCTTCATCGTCTTCTGTGTAGGATGTGGCAGTGCCAGACCGACCACGGGACTTTTGGAGTTGTTTCAGCTTAAGGCGAGCCTGGATCTCGGCGAGCCGCAATTCCAGCGTCTCCTCGTCCTCTTCCCCATCGTCTTCATCTTCATCCAAAACTTGGCTCGCTTTTGACCGGAAATTCGGGGTTGTATTGGAGCGTTTCAAAGGTGAAGAGAGAAGCTGTCGGCGCTGCATGTCCTGGTATTTCCTTCGGCCCCCCGGAGAGCTCAACAGAGCTTCTCGAGGTGATTTTGGCGGCCAACTGGTCTCGGCCACTGCAAAAAGCACTGGTAAGCAACAGACTGGATCACATGGGTTATCAGACTCACTTTTGTCCCTAAATCAAGGGAGAATCGGTCAACAACGCCCGTAGACAATAAGCGTCATTCCCCGCAGCACCAGCCGTTTTCGCCGCGGCTGAACGCACAATGTCCTTCTGTCTGGCAGTAACGATTTTTGGGAGTGAACTCCAAAGTCAAACGGAGAAAAAGAGTCTCGGAACAATAATGTGTAATATGAGCCACACAAATTGCTAGGGATGCAGGAGTGGAAGTGATGGATCACACATGCATGACTGACACATGATTGGGCGCGTCCCGGCGCGTGTCGCGATTTCCCTCTATCCTTTAATTTCTCGCTCCTGCCACTTCTATACACTACACTCTTTACACAATGCCTCGAACCCGATCTGCTGCTCCAGCCGAGCAGCCAAAGTCTACAGAACAAAAGACTTTAATTGCCGCTGAGAAACCTACCAAAACATTCATCCTGCCTGCGTCCACCAGTGCCGACGCGCGCTTGGTCTCCCTTCCAAATCCGCAATCGACCGAGCTAAACCGTTATTTCTTTTGCCCTGAACGTGGTCTTTTTGAATTCACAGTAGTCGCTGCACCTTCTCACCAGCCTCGAAGTATTCTATTTACTCCTTGTGCGCGGGAGCCGATTTCTGTGTCCGATACTGAGAAGCCCAGTCCCTCTACTGGGTCAATTTCCAAGAAAGCAGACCTCCTCGTCGCAACACCCATTGACCCAGTCTTCTTCTTGGTCCCTCTTCTTTCTCCTTGCTCAAAGTCAGGCCAATCACTTTATCAGCCTCTGGACGATATCATTGATTCCAACGATGACCTCCCTCCCCACTTGCGCCATGTTCTCTACGACGACAAGTTCCGCAACACCCTGCTCGCGCGCGCAGAGGCCATCTGCGATACCGTGGAGGCTGGCGACGAGAAGATGCTCCGGTTCAACGAGACAAAACTTCTCAAGGAGTTGATTGCTAAGGCTGAACGGATGGCAACACAAGGCCTGCCTCTAAGTTTAGAAGAGCGGTTCATTCGCCAGGCATTGGCTGCTCCACTGATGTCGGTCAAGAGAGACGACGTTGTTACTAGTCATACCCCAAATGCGAAAGAAATTGATGGCGAAACAAGCACCAATTCAGATGAAAGACAAGACTCCCCATCAACAATGACAACCACTACCACCCCATCGGTGTCTACGCCAGCGGGCGAGTCGACGCCTGTGCCTCAGCCTGCTGGTGAAGAGAGCTCATTTGCGGAGAATGTTGCTCGCCTGCTACGCATCTCTACTGCCCTAGCATTCATGAAAGAATCGTACCTGCCGAAAGCTCTGCGCACTCGTATCGACGAGCTTCTCGCTGCCCCCGAAAGCCCATTGGATTTCAAGCCTTTGACGGACCGTCTCAAGGAGCTTGTTGAACTCCGTGCTGAAGCTCACTCGTCTCGAACAATGTCTGACTTCAGTCGGAAACGTGGTCTCGATGACGAGGAAGTCGAGGCTCGCGCGGAGAAGAAGCGCAAGAAGGATGAAGAAGACAAGAAGGCTAAGGCTTCGGAGTCTCGGGGCGTTCGTGATTTGAAGAAGGTGAATACTACTGGCA
Organism: Penicillium pulvis; assembly: GCF_028828015.1. NCBI lineage: Eukaryota > Fungi > Ascomycota > Eurotiomycetes > Eurotiales > Aspergillaceae > Penicillium > Penicillium pulvis. The sequence goes on along the minus strand of NW_026643079.1, from coordinate 2,339,296 downwards.
TGAAGAAAATGAGTGACTTCTTCGGAAAGGCTGCAGCGAAAAAAACATGAACGCCATATTCAAAATATAATTCAATTTCGTGCTGCGACAGCTCATGGCCCAGCTGAGAAAACGCAGTGGGCTCTAAGACGATAGTCATTGAAACAAAGCCTGACCTCATCCCGTCCAGCTTGGGTATAGACGCTGCAAACTCTAGTGTCTTGGCAGTATCCGAGGTCGACAGCAGGCCAGGGCATATATGAGATGCAACGTCTGCAACGTCTGCTTCGAGCATATGATTTACTCAAAGGATCTTAGATCCTCGACCACAGTTCCTTTGGCTGTACAGGTCTTGCCCATCTACAGTGCCACTGGGCATGAACTCTATAAGGTTCTAGGCCTTGGAAACTTGGTGGTCATCAGAACATCTATATTTTCACACATCAAGCTGGAAGAACTATTAATTAAAATATGACATTCAGTAATTTCACAGAGCAACCTGATCAATAGCAGCGCCAGTAATCCTATAGTCAAGAGTTAGTAATGAAAGAATCGCTTGAATGTTGAAAATTAGGAACAACTTACACAAACGATCCGTTTGACGGCTTGCTAATAACCATAGCCTGCTCCAACTTCTCGGCACTGATATCAGGGAAGTGCTTCAAGTAGTACTCATTCCGCAAGGCTGTTGTTACAGCCTCGACCTTGCCCTGAGGCAACATGTGAACTGTACAGCCACCCCATCCAGCACCAGTCAAACGACTACCCCAGGTACCCGCTTTCCGCGCAATGGCACAAATCTCATCTACCTCGGGAGCACTGCACTCATAATCGACCCGACACGAATCCTGAGACTCATTCAGCAACTGACCCAGGTAATGAATGCGCTTCTCATCCAGCTTCGAAGCATTAGCCAGGCAAGCCTTGAAATCCAACACGCGGCGCGCCTCCTTGAAGCAGTGCAGCGCCCGCTGGCGGAGACGGAATCGCTCAGCTTGCACGGGAAAGGCAGACAAGAACTTCGACTCCAACTCCGGGACGGTGATGTCCAGAAGCTGGGCCATCTCCTCGCGTGTGTATCCCTCTTCCTTGGTGAATAGATCCTGCACTGCCTGAATGACGGAGTCGATCTGGTACTCCAAGGGGTCGCCTAAGCGGCCTTCCTTGGTCATCAGCTGGTTCTGGAAATTGCGCAGGCTGTAGCCCAGGGAGCTGTTATCCTTGGGCAGTGTGAGGCCGAAGTTCTTGGCCAAGATTACGGCGGACAGTGTGCATTCTGCCACGCGCAGGTTGTAGTGGCGGGGTGCGGTGTCGGCCTTGTTTGAGGTGACGAAGCTCTGGGCCATGAGGAAGGTAATTTCGTCTGCTGCGGTTGGGATGGGGACGTGCTCGACCTGGAAGGCAGGGTAGAATTGGGTGTAAAGTAGAAATCCGCGCTTTGAGAAGATGGAAGCGGCCTGGTCCATGCTGTTCACATTTCATGACTTGTTAGCATGGTTCTTCTCCAATGAGCAACTAGTATGCCATTTCTTACCCGCCGGAGTATACACCGACTGCACGCTCGGAGACGACGGCCAAATCCAACAGATCCTGCTTCGACACATTGTGGTTATTGGCCTTCATGACGGCCAGAGCACTGGCGCAAACAAAGGCAGCACTGCTCGAGATACCACCACCGGGGGGCACATTGCCGTCGACCAGAATTTCCATGCTGACCGGAGCCGCGCCATCTGGTCTCTCCTTGCGCAAAAACTTCAAAGCACCGGACAAACCAGCTTTGAAGTAGTTGATCCATTCGTGCTTCTTAGGGTCGATCTCAATGTCTGTATCATGAGGCACGTTGAACTCGCGTGTAGGGAACTTCTCCGGCGCAACATTGGCAATCTTAATGGTAGTACCAGAGTTGCCGGGGGAGATCTTGACGGCCATAATCACGTCGACGCTAACGGCGGTGGGTAGAACATCGTAGAGGGAGTAGTCGATGTGCTCGCCGATAATGTTTACACGACCGGGGCTGCGGGCCACAAAGTCCGGGCGATGATTGTATTGCTTATTGAACTGAGAGATCAGTCCCGAGAAGCGCTTCTGGTGTTCAGCCGCAACTGAGGTCACGGAGGCATCGTCGGTGGCATAAACCTCCGCGATAGATTCTGTCTGCGGGACAAGCTCCTGGGACGACATGGCGGGGCAAAGAGATTAAGAAAGGGGAAGAAAGAGATACAGGAAAGGTGAAACTAAGGAGGAAAGCAATTAATTAAATGCAATGTCAGAAAAACCCGCAAGCGAGGGGAGATGACGCCCCAGTTCCAACCCCGGGTAAATTGGAATGTTGGTGGGGGAATCGGTCCACTGTTCATCTCCGGTTTCCCTTTACAGCGCAATTGTGGTTAGTCTTTGCGGGGTCGCAGTTGACCCTGGCCCGCACAATCTCCCTTGTTCGCCCCCATTGGTGCATATTGGCTGAATATTTCCAGGCTGTCATCAGTCCAGCAACGCCATACCATTTTGGTTTGGTTTGCGCCCAGTTTCCAGGAAGATGTATATGCGGTGGCGGGGTGTATTAGTATTCCACTTAGGTCTACGCCTCCGGAAACAGTTTTTCCGTAATCTTAGAAGCCATTGCAGTCAGTTCCATCTAGGCAGGGGAATAGCATTAGGTAGGTCGGACGGACAGTTGACCAGAGTACATTATGATATGTGGAAGGAGTGGTATGGTACAGATGTCATTCCCGGCCCGAATTGATGAGATCGGAGGCCCGGCTTTCCGTCCCAGTTCGGTATCCCAGACAGATTCGGGGAAAAGAAAATACGTATATCCCGTCGGCTAATAACAGGGATCGGCCTACTGTGGAGGTCACCATACTTAATTGATCCCACTTGAGCAATTTTGCTACAAACTTGGAACCGAGGCATCCTCTGTACCCAGAGTCCAAGGTTGCTCGAAAGATATATACATAGATTACATATTAAATAACAATAATTCATCCGACTGCACGATTTTCTCGTATTATTTCCCAGGCTAGTAGCATCTCGCTGCAGCATATGTCTCCTCGCATGACCAAATCTATGTACCTTAGTCATTTCATGCATAAACATCCACAATAGCACGAAAACGGTTAGATCATGTGATGCGCCGATTCGCGCCGAGGTCGGAGGTGCGGAGAACAAAATGGGGATCGCAGCCAATCACACACGCCGAAATTGAGTCAGACCGGTCGGGTGCTTTTTTCATTCCCCCAAAGATTCACTAGCAAGGGCCAATTGCCTCTTTTCTTGACTCACCTTCAATCTTGTTTGCTGGCTTGGTCGTCTAAGATGCTGCCTCTCAGACAATCAAAGACCGCTCTGCGGTCCATTCACATCCAGAGGCAACTTACCTCTGGACGCCGGCCATTCTCAACTTCATTTGTGGCTTCGGCGCCCCACCGCTCTTCTCCTCAGAAGCGTGCCTCGAGCACCGCGACGGCCACCACGTAAGTGTTGCTTCCAGCAGCAGCAGAGCAAAGGAGCAGAGCAAAGGAGTCAATGATACTAATGATTTGGACAGGACCCCTCGCCCTGTGCCTAGCCCTGCCTTCAACCAAGAACCCCATCGCAATGAGGTTTCGCCTCTTCAGAACCGTCAGCTCCCTGAGCTTGATGACTCGTATGTTGCTTTGAATTTTTATGCCCAGCGTGCAATAGGATCAAGTTCATCGGACTGACATTGAATCAGTATGGTTGGAATGAGCGGTGGTGAGATCTTCCACGAGATGATGATGCGTCTTGATGTGAAGCACGTCTGTGAGTAACAAAACTTTATTCCCTATTTTGATCTGTCACTGATTCATGTACAGTCGGTTACCCCGGTGGTGCCATTCTTCCCGTTTTCGACGCCATTTACAACTCCAAACACTTCGACTTCATCCTCCCCAAGCATGAACAAGGTGCTGGCCACATGGCTGAAGGTTACGCCCGTGCATCAGGCAAGCCCGGTGTCGTTCTGGTCACATCTGGACCAGGAGCCACAAACGTCATTACTCCCATGCAAGATGCCATGTCCGATGGTATCCCCATGGTGGTGTTCACTGGCCAGGTCGTGACTAGCGCCATTGGTACCGATGCCTTCCAGGAGGCTGATGTTGTCGGTATCTCGCGTGCCTGCACCAAGTGGAACGTGATGGTCAAGTCGGTTGGTGAGCTTCCTCGCCGTATCCAGGAGGCTTTCGAGATCGCCACCAGCGGTCGCCCTGGACCCGTTCTGGTCGACCTGCCCAAGGATGTCACCGCCGGCATCCTCCGCAACCCCATTCCCATGCAGAGCACCATTCCCTCTCTCCCCAGTGCGGCTACTATGGCTGCTCGTGAGATGAGCAAGCGGTCCCTTGATACCACTATCAGCCGCGTTGCCAAACTCGTCAACCAGGCCGAGAAGCCCGTCCTCTACGTTGGTCAAGGTCTGCTTGCTCGTCCTGATGGCCCCGAGATTCTGAAGGAGTTCGCCGACAAGTGCTGCATTCCTGTCACCACCACCCTCCAGGGTCTTGGTGGATTTGATGAGCTGGACCCCAAGGCTCTCCACATGCTTGGTATGCACGGCTCAGCTTACGCCAACATGGCTATGCAGGAGGCCGATCTGATCATTGCTGTTGGTGCCCGTTTTGACGACCGTGTTACCTTGAGTATTCCCAAGTTTGCTCCTCAAGCGAAGTTGGCTGCCGCTGAGGGACGTGGTGGTATTGTGCACTTCGAGATCATGCCCAAGAATATCAACAAGGTTGTTCAGGCCACCGAGGCCGTCGAGGGTGACTGCGCCGACAACCTCCGTCTCCTCCTGCCCCATGTTAAGCCTGTGGCTGAACGCCCTGAGTGGTTTGAGCAAATCAACGACTGGAAGTCTCGCTTCCCTCTGTCGCTCTATGAGCGCCAGGAAGTGGGTGGCCCTATCAAGCCCCAGACCGTCATTGAGAAGCTCAGTGATCTTACTGCGGACATTAAGGAGAAGACCATCATCACCACTGGTGTGGGTCAGCACCAGATGTGGACTGCCCAGCACTTCCGCTGGCGCCACCCCCGTACCATGATCACCTCCGGTGGTCTTGGTACTATGGGCTTCGGTCTTCCTGCTGCCATCGGCGCCAAGGTCGCCCGCCCTGATTGCCTTGTTATTGACATTGATGGTGACGCTTCCTTTAACATGACTCTTACCGAGCTGTCCACTGCTGCCCAGTTCGGCATTGGCGTCAAGGTTCTTTTGCTGAACAACGAGGAGCAGGGCATGGTCACCCAATGGTATGTTCCTTCCATATTCTAATTACTCGAAGCTCGGCCTGCTAACCACAACCACAGGCAAAACCTGTTCTACGATGACCGTTACTCTCACACTCACCAGCAGAACCCCGATTTCGTCCCTCTCGCCAAGGCTATGCGTGTTGCCGCTGACCGCGTCTCCGACCCCGCCGAGGTCGAGGCTAAGCTGAAGTGGCTGATCGAGCAGGATGGCCCTGCTCTTCTGGAGGTCATCACTGACCGAAAGGTCCCCGTCCTGCCCATGGTTCCTTCCGGCCGTGGTCTGCACGAGTTCCTTGTCTTCGACGAGGCTAAGGAGAAGGAGCGCAAGGATCTGATGCGCAGTCGTAACGTCGACTTTGCTGTCCGCAAATGAAAGTCTTGAAGCCAGCCAGCCGGCAATCAAGCTAGCCTCCAGAGGGGATGCCGGTCCATGTTTCTGACCGTCACTTATTTTTACCGTTGATATCCATGGCGTTTCTACTTTGGCGAGTTCACCAAAAGCGATTTGGGGAAATGCTGAACTCGAAAAAATTTTCCTTCCAAAAAATCACCGCCCCCCTGCAGATCGACCGTGATAGGAAAAGTTATACCTGTTGCACTCACGGGTTGCTATTACATCCCCTATCCCGAGTAGCTGGATCAGATCAGGGGATTCCAAACAACATGCATTATGTGGTTATTCAGTTACTCTCGGGGTTTGTTTTCGTCCATGCTGCCTCTTTCATTACGTTGTGTATATAATGTTCATGTATTGCGAATCATAGGTCGAGTTTGGGGATGTGCTGTTCCACCATGGAACATGCATCGAAAACATTTTATCTGATCATTCCTTCAGTACTAATCGCGTACGCATGCCTGCTCTTATTGAGGATGTGTTGTCTATGAAGTAAAAGTCTGCCGGTTCCGCGAAGTGATCGTTCGATGCGCTGCGGATTATTCGTACCTTTCTCCCTCCGCTATAGATACCCTGCTTCTTCCTCATGTCCATTCTTTCTTCCCTTCCCATACCTTTCCCATCTTCCTTCTATCTTTACTTGTTTCCATCTTCTTGCATTACCTTCTCACTACCTGACCACCCCCCCCTCCTCTTTCCTACGTATCTCCTCTCCTGTCATATTCCCACTCATCTTAAATCCATCCTTCATCTACTCCATCTCCGCCATCTTCCCATTCTCGTTCGCGTCTTTCGCGACTTTGATCGGCTTTTCGTCCAACCCTCCTCCTTAGTTGTTCGTCTCAGCACAGAGCAATCGTCAACAAACTCAGAGAACATCATCATGGCCTCAAACGGGTTCGTATCTCTCCATGCTGACAACTATACATGCTAACGTAAGAAGGATTTGTTATGAGTTCCAACGGACGGGCGGCTGCAGGAGGCTCAACTGCAGATTTCGACACTTCAGAGACGACCAGGTGCCCGTACAAAACAACAACGCACGCCGCCAGAACCAGCCTCGCCAAACAAACCGCTTCTCACAAGCAGAAAGAGAGCTTCAAGAGTGGCAGAGGGATTCTGTTCTGAGCCACAAGTTTACTCGAGACTTTGATGGAAAACTTGAACAGTTTTTCGTGAAAGCACGTCGTCTTATTGACACCGATGCAGATTCTATGCAGAATGTAATTCAAACTCTCGCTGAAGAGCAAGGTCTGCGTACCATCTTCATCCTGCTGCAACAAAACTTTGATAACAAGAATAAAGAACGCATCTTCGGCTCGCAGGTTATGCCCTTTCTGGAGATTATCACTCATGTGAATGTCTTGAGCTCGTTGATTCTGTCAAGGCATGTGGGCACGATCTACTCCTCCTTATTCGGTCTCAATGGATCCTTTGCAGCCGGGGTCCTTGGAAAAATTTGCGACATTCTTGAAAGGCCTGCTGCAGACGAGACAATTACCCGAAGACTAGAGGTATCTTTGATGTTTTTTTCCCGCATCGTCGATCTTAACTCGACGGCTATGATCCAGCAAAGTCTTCACAGCGTTGCAAAGAGGTTCGAGGATATTTTCCGTGCCATGGTTATTGCCCATGGGGAAGATGAACTTCACCAGGTTCGCGCATATTTGGACCGTCTTCAACGTCGCCTGGAGGTTGGAAACTCAATCCCGAAACGGTCGTCCGTTCAGAGAGCAACCGAAGCACCTCGTCATCCCCAGATTCTTCAGCGTGAAGGCCCTGGCGGTCGCCACGGCAATGACCATGCCAACATCTGTGATATAAAGATCATGCCAAGCTGGGAAGAGATATCCAGTACTCGCTCAGAGTATCTGCCAGTGAACGATCCAACACAGTGGCATCTCGGCGGCTTGGTTGGACTGCTAGATAGGAACTTTCGTCTTCTGAGAGAGGACACAGTTGGCCAGCTTCGTGATACTGTCCACAAAACTTTTGACAATCCGTTAGATGTACAGAAACGTGTGTATCATGGGGCAAGTGTCGCGGATTGTCGGTTTGACTGGTTTATTGGCCTTGAAATCGAAGTCAGATTTCCTCAACCTAAGAACCTGCAAGGAAAACCAACTGCTGAACGAGAGGCTTGGTGGGAAAACTCCAAACGCCTACAGCCGGGTGCGCTTGTATGTCTGGTCAACCAAAAAACGACAAAAATTCTATTTTGTACGGTTGCTGAAGAGAAGGGCCCAAAGTACGATGTCAACGGTGATAGAGAGAAACCTGGAGGTGCGTTGTGGAGGCGGCCCCAGACTGCATCGGTATTGTTGACGCTCGTTGATCCTCAGGAGATGAACGTGAAATCCGTTCTGGATCTATACAATGGAACCAGTATCCACTCAGCCCTCGTCGAATTCCCTGGAGTCCTTCTACCAGGGTTTGAGCCCACGCTGAAGGCTCTTCAGCTGATCAAGGATATTCCTTTTTCAGAACTTCTCATGCCTTCACCTGAGCTGTCACGATTAACTCCTCCCTTGTATTCTCTGAGACCGGGTTTCGCTTTTACCCTTCGATCACTGATAAAAAATCGAGATGATTTCTTGGTTCACCCAAATCAACCGGTCGACATACAAAGATTGAGCATAAATTCGACTCTGGATGAAGCTCAAGCTGCAGCTCTCGTTCATTGTTTGCAACACAAGGTTGGCCTTATTCAAGGACCCCCTGGTACAGGCAAAAGCTACACAGGAGCAGCCTTGATCAAGGTTCTTCTAGATAGTAAAGAACAAGATCAGCAACGTGCGAGGCCGTGTCTGGGCCCAATCGTGTGTGTGACTTATACGAATCATGCTCTGGATCAGCTCTTGGAAGCGTTACTAGACAAAGACATCACCTCGAATATCATTCGAATCGGTGGTCAGTCCAAATCAGAGAGACTAGCCTCATTGAATCTATGCGCTGTTGCAAAAGGCGTGGAGAAAACGAAGATGGAGAAGGGCTTCTCATCTCAGGAGCGTCGTGGGATGCAACAGGTTGAAGTCGACTTCAACAAGCTATATCTCCAGAAAGAAGTCTCTCCTACTGAGCTAATAAACTTTCTTCGCATGTATTATCCACACCATGCCCAAGAATTGTTTGGGCAGGATCAGGATGAATTTCAATCTGCCACATCCGAAACCCCTAGCTTTATCATCGAGAGTTGGGTGAATTCGGGTCTCACGCTAAAGTGCGAACCTCGGAGCGTGGAAGAACTACAGCCTGCTAAGCTGTACGACATGTCCCACGAGGAGCGCCAGATTGTTCACAATCATTGGGCTGAAGAAATCCGGGCAACGGCCTACAAAGCGGCCATTGAGATGGTCAACTCCCACACCCTTGCCAAATCTCGGTATAACCATATCCAGGATGAACTGTATCTCCGTTGTCTGCATGATGCGGACATTGTAGGAATGACGACGTCGGGTCTTGCCAAGAGATTGAAGATGCTTCAAAATTTACAGTGCAAGGTTGTCTTATGTGAGGAGGCCGGAGAAGTCCTCGAATCTCATCTTCTGACAGCTCTTCTTCCTAAACTAGAGCATTTGATCCTCATTGGAGATCATCAACAGTTGCCACCGCATGTTCAAAACTATGATCTCTCCAGAGAAAACCAAAATGGTGGATCACAGTATTCCCTTGACGTGTCGCTCTTTGAGAGATTGGTAAATTCGAACGACAATCCAATGGGATGTGGGCTACCCTTCAAAGTCTTAAAGACGCAGCGACGAATGCATTCTTCAATCGCGCAGCTCATTCGTGATCCTTCGTATCCGCACCTCAAGGATCACCAGATCGTTTCAAACTATCCTGAAGTACTTGGGATGAAGAGAAGACTATTTTGGTTGGATCACCGGGTCCCAGAAGGCCAACTGTCAGACGTGGAAGAAGCGTCAACTTCTCATTGGAATGAGTTCGAGATTGATATGACAGTTGCACTTGTCAACCACCTCACTCGCCAGGGTGGATACAATGAGGGGGACATCGCTGTGTTGACTCCGTATCTGGGACAGTTACATCAGTTGCGACGGAAAATGAGTGATTCTGTTGTTCTTGCGTTGAATGAAAAGGACCAGGACGAGCTCAACAAAGCCGGCTTCGAAAATACATCCGGAACAAACATATCGGTCGTGCAAACACCTTTGTCCCACGTTTTAAGGGTGTCAACAGTCGACAATTTTCAAGGGGAGGAGGCTAAAGTGGTCATTGTATCACTTGTCAGAAGCAACAAAGCACACAACTGTGGATTTTTGCGCGCTCCTCAACGGATCAATGTCCTCTTGTCTCTGGCTAAGCACGGAATGTACCTCATTGCCAACTCTGAGACATCAAAACATATCAACATGTGGGCCCATGTTATTGAATGCTTACGTCGGGGTAATAACATTGGGCGAGCATTGGAACTGCAGTGTCCACGCCATCCAGATACGCCTATTAGTGTCTCCAAGCCGGGAGATTTCCTTCGGTTCTCCCCCGAAGGAGGTTGTGATTTAAGATGTGCCAAACGTCTCCCATGTGGCCATTCTTGTCTACAGAAGTGTCACTCTGATCTTCTACACAGCGCAGTCAAGTGCCTTGAGCCTTGTGATCGGTCCCGAGACGGATGCGAACACGCTTGCCCGAGCGTATGTGGTGAAGTCTGCCCAGAGAAATGCATGGTCAACGTTGACCAAAAAGACCTCAAGCTTGGATGTGGCCATAGCATAAAAGAATTGCCATGCTGGCAGAACCAAGATCTCTCACAGGCTCTCTGTCCCATACTCATCGAAAAGATCGTTTCTCGCTGCGGACACAAAGTTGAGGTTGCGTGCCACGTGGACGTCAATTGCCGTGAATACCGATGCCGTGCTCGATGTAGGGGTAGCTTGACGTGCGGCCACACTTGTATGAAAGTGTGCTCTTCTTGTACCAGAAAGGTTGACGGCGAAACTAAAGCTCACCATGGGGACTGTCAGCGAGCATGTGGACGAAAGCAAAGCACATGTGCACACAATTGTGCTGCTATCTGCCATGGTACCGAAGCTTGTCCTCCATGCACAGCTAAATGTGATGTCGCCTGCAGCCACTCACGATGCTCAAAGAAATGCTTCGAGCCCTGCACCCCCTGTGCGGAAACCACCTGTCTTTCTGTGTGCCCACACAGCGAGTGCTCCATGCCCTGCGCCGCTCCATGCGACCACGTTCCTTGTTCTCGACGGTGCGAGAAATTCCTCGAATGCCGACATCAGTGTCCTGCTGTGTGCGGAGAAGACTGTCCATCCTCAACCCACTGCCAAATTTGTGCAACGGATGACATCAAGAATCGGGACGTCGATTATATTCTTGGTGTCTCATACAAGGATGTTGATCTCGATGTAAATCCTTGCATTTTTCCTCAATGTGGCCATTTCCTTACCATGGAGAGCATGGATGCCCAAATGGACTTCGCAAATCATTACGAAGTTGATGCCATTGGCAAGCCCATCGCCCTGCTCGTTTCATCGCGGCCATTCTCGATTGAAGACATGAAGACCTGTGGAATCTGTCGCGGTCATTTACGAAACATTGCTAGATATGGTCGACTGGTTCGGCGAGCTCTTCTGGATGAATCCACGAAGAAGCTCATTCTCCGCTTGAATCAAGAGTTTGTCCCTCTTGCACAAGAGCTTACTCGAGAAATCCGCAAGCTTCATGATACTGATCCTCCACAGATGACCAGGTGGCCAGAGCTTGAAATCAAGGGCCGAAGTGGTGAGCAATTGGAAGTGATGAAGCCTGTCATGAACAGCGCGAAGCCTCAGAGATGGGCAAGTATGATTGATTTGCGAGAACGGATCTTTAAATACGTTCATGCTGTGAGCCCTGAAGAGCAGCCCTTCCAACGAGTTCACGACATGGTGATCAATGCACAGCGACGCAAAATAACCGCAGGAGATTTCAAGTTCGGAGACGAAATCTTGCAGACCAAGGGAGTGCTTCAAGGAGCGGCTCTTACTATCCGACTTGACATTGCGCTGCTATCAGACTTCCTGGCACTGGAAAAGTTGGCCTCGTACAAAGAAGCACCGCTGAAAATTAACCTGGAAAGCTTACGAGGTGACTGTCAACATCTTGCGCAAAAAGCTACCGCTAGCAAGCGGCGGGTGCACCAGCTGGAAGGCTTTGTTTTCGAAGCCGAGCTTTATGCCATGGAACGTGCATATGTGTCCGAGGAGCTAGGCAGATGTCATTTGAAAAGCGGCCTTGCTTGTATTGAAAAGGCGAGAGCGCTCTGCAAGGAATTCTCTGGCCAAACAAGTGGACTAATCAGTGAAGTTGATAACGCCGAGAAGATGCTTGAAGGGGGCACGTTCTATGCTGGAATCAGCAGCGAGGAGCGCATGGCAATCATTTCAGTCATGGCGCAGGATTTTACGGGAACGGGCCACTGGTACTATTGTCGCAACAACCATCCGTTCACCATTGGAGAGTGTGGAGGAGCTGTGGAGTTGGCCTCGTGCCCGGAATGCGGCGCTCAAATTGGAGGGGATGACCATATGCCAGCGCCAGGAGTCGTTCGGGCGGAGGACTTTGATATGGATTTGGCGCGTTTGACTCATTGAGCTTTTTTTTTCTTCTTGATTTTTGAATTTCTTTTTGATTACTAGATTTTTAAACAATATGAAATATGAGATAGTCCTGCAGAATGAAATCAGTTTGGATTTTGAAAATCGTGTTCAGTGACGTTTCGGGGGGGACCCCATACGGTGTCACGGCATCTCATTAGCTTATCCTGCTCCAACTAACCTCCCTCTTCCTCTCCTCTAAACACCACACATCAACCAACAACCAAAACCTTCAATTCTCGTATGAATTGTTAAGCGTGGTCAAGAGCCCCTTGCAAGCTCAATCATTGCTCTACGCGCAGCTGTTTACCGCCTGCTTTCATCCCTCAGCTCCCCCTCACTCCCTCCACCATGGCCAGCCCACCGCCTGTCCCGGAGGACCAAACCCGCCTCCTCGAGGAGGCATTGGGGGTGGTGAGGCAACAGTCGGCCATGATGCGCAAATGCTTGGAGACCCCCGGGAAGCTCATGGATGCGCTCAAGTGCGGGTGAGCTGTCCTCCTCTCCTCGGCAGGCAGCCATGCCGGGCCGCCGCGCAATGAATATGTGTGCTAATCAACCCCCGTTTGGGGACTGTAGATCGACTCTAGTATCCGAATTGCGAACCCCTAGCCTCGGTCCGAAGCAGTATTATGAATTGTACATGGCCGTTTTCGATGCGCTGCGACACCTATCCGTCTACCTCAAGGAGAACCACCCCGTCAACCACCTAGCGGACCTGTACGAGCTCGTCCAGTATGCCGGTAATATCGTTCCTCGCTTGTATCTCATGATCACCGTCGGGACCGTGTACATGTCAGTGGAGGATGCGCCGGTCAAGGAAATTATGAAGGACATGATGGAGATGAGCCGTGGTATTCAGCATCCGATTCGTGGTTTGTTTTTGCGATACTACCTATCCGGTCAGGCACGGGACTACCTGCCTTCTGGAACTGGAGATGGACCGGAAGGAAACCTGCAGGACTCCATCAACTTCGTCTTGACCAATTTCGTGGAAATGAATAAACTCTGGGTGCGGCTTCAACACCAGGGTCCGTCGCGAGAGCGAGAACGGCGGATACAAGAGAGGCGTGAGCTTGAGCTACTTGTAGGTAGCAATGTTGTTCGTCTGAGCCAGTTGGTGGATCTCGAGGCATATCAGTCTGGTATCCTGCAAGCGCTTCTGGAACAGGTGGTGCAGTGTCGCGATGTTCTAGCTCAAGAATATCTCCTAGAAGGTAGAGTATCCGTAACGTATGGTTCACATGGCTCAATTGCTAACCTGTGCGACAGTGATCACCAAGGTCTTCCCAGATGAATTCCACCTCCACACCCTTGACCTCCTTCTGTCTGCTATCGCCCGACTCAACCCATACGTTGATCTCAAGAAAATTGTCATTGGGTTAATGGATCGCCTTTCCACATATGCGGCGAAAGAAGGAGAGACAGAATCAACCGAGCGGGATCCAGAGGCGCGGAAACAGAGCGAGGAGGAAGCTGTCACTCGGCTATTGGAGAAGCTAGAACTGGACAAGGAGACGAAAAAGCAAGAATCAAGCGAGGTTTCCAAGGGGAAAGCACCCCAAGAGAATGGGACCGAGGAGCCAAGCAACAGCGAGGAGCCCGCGAAAGAGCCTGAACCTGCTAACGAAGAAGATACGAAACCTAGTCTTCCCGCAGAGGTCAAGCTCTATGATATCTTCTATGATCAAGTTGTCAACTTGATAAAGACCCGTGCACTGCCAATCCAGGATACCATGGCACTTCTGGTATCGCTTGTCAATCTCGCACTGAACATCTATCCCGATCGTTTGGAATATGTTGATCAGGTCTTGGACTTTGCGGCTCAAAAGACAGCCGAATACACTGACCACGCTGATCTGCACTCAGCGCCAACGCAACAACAAATTCTGCAACTTCTTAACGCCCCTGTTCGTTCTTATGTCTCGATTTTTACTGCCCTAGCTTTGCCACACTACCTGCCACTCCTGACATCGCAGTCGTATCCCACTCGGAGATCCGTTGCCGGTGAGATCGTCAAGAGTCTCCTCAAAAATAAGATTGTCATCTCGAGCCCAGAGAACCTTGACCGGGTTTTACAAACTGCAAGAGTTTTGATCAAGGAAGGTATTCAACAAACTGTAGGATACCCGGGAGTGCAAAACCAGCGCCGTGGAGGAGAAACGGATGAGACAGTTGAGGAGCAAGGGTGGCTCGCAAGATTGGTGCATTTGATCCAAGGACCAGACAATGATACTCAGCTCAAGGTATGGATCGTCAATCTGAGATATGAAGATGATGAACTAACTTCAAAAATAGCTCCTTCAAGCAACGCGCAAGGCCTATGCAGATGGAAATGAGCGCATCCGTTACACTACTCCTGCCATTGTGACAGCTTCGATCCGCCTAGCTCGAAAGTTGAAGTCCCGCGAACACTACGATGACAACTGGCAGTCGCAATCCTCCGCTCTATACCGCTTTTTGCATCAATGTGTAAACAACCTTTACCAGCGGGTGAACCCAGGGTGCGTCGACCTGGCGCTGCGGTTGTTTGTGATGTGCGGTGAGGTCGCAGATCAGACTGGCTTCGAGGAAGTTAGCTACGAGTTCTTTGCGCAAGCATTTACGATCTACGAAGATTCAATTAGCGACTCTCGTGCGCAATTCCAGGCAGTCTGCATCATCTCTGGGGCTCTGCATGGTGCACGCGGCTTCTCCAAGGAGAATTACGACACCTTGATTACCAAGGCCGCACTCCATGGCAGCAAGCTCCTCAAGAAGCCAGATCAGTGCCGTGCAGTCTACCTTGCAAGTCACCTTTGGTGGGTTGTTGAGAACCCGCAGCGCGGGGAGGAAGATCCCAAGAATGTAAGAACATACAATACCTCGTTTTCTCAAAGTTCCGTACTTACCGAAATAACAGCTTTACCGTGACGGGAAACGAGTTCTGGAGTGCCTCCAGCGTGCTCTTCGTGTTGCCGATGCTTGCATGGATACAGCCGTCTCCGTCGAGCTTTTCGTCGAGATCCTCAATCGCTACGTTTACTACTTCGACCAGCAAAATGAGACGGTCACTACCAAATACCTAAACGGACTTATTGAGCTCATCCACTCGAATCTTTCGAATACCGAAGACGAGCCCAATCCCAACCTCGATGGCCCAAAGCGTCACTTCGAACGTACACTCGAGTACATCCGGACCCGAGACTACGAAGGTGTTGTTACCGAGAAGCAGTAGATTCAAGTACTGTTTCTTGGTGTTGACTATGATTGTGTCAAGACTTGCTAGCTTTGCAAGATTTTGGCTACGTTTTGGTTGTACGAGATGCGACATGTGCATTGTGGATTTTATTGCCCCCAGACCTCAGGTCCCCTTGAGGTCCTTCCTCTTTTTACCCTATCTCCTTTTTACCTCTTTGCTTTCTGGAAGCCAGCCCCTGCCTATGATGCTTATTTTCCTTCGTTTTTGAGTATATACAAGTGTACCATTGTCATACAATACCTTACCTACCTTTCAGTACATCTTCCTTTTCATTCCACACTTAGCATAATACTTTGATACAACGACCACGAGTTGTTAAAGGGTAGCATGCTCTACAGTTAGGCAGAGCCGGTTCTTAAAGGTATCTCAAATTCTGCCATCGCATTTTTGGCAGGAGTAACGTCATTGAAATAGACACCAGTGTATTATTTTGGGAGCGTACCTGGGGCCCTCCAGATAACTTGTCTGCAGCAAACATCTTGTTCAGCTCGGTCAAGTCGGCAAGTCTGGGATTGAGCTGATCTCTGGTCTACTCGGCAGTTTAGTGAGGGCTTAATGAGCTTGGCTGAAGCATAAAAATCCAGACCGTTGATCAGGAGACACTCCACTCCTGAACGACGCCCGTCTCAAAGCAGGCAAGCCAGTTCTTGGATTTTTGAACCCCTTCTTTTACTCGAGTGGATACAAGGCCCTGAACGATATCGTTTCTGGTGGCTCCTACGGATGTGGTGGCATCGATCCCCAGAGTGAGGAACCTGTTGATGGTGGTTTGGTCATTCTTTACGCTCACTGGAACGCTACCAGTGGTTGGGGCCCGGTTACTGGACTTGGTACACCTGATTTCCAGAAGCTGAAGTCGATGGTCTTGTCTTTCTAAACGACGAAGCAGACTGATTTTTGGAACTGATATAGAGACCGACATGGTCACCTATCTGAATAATATTCAATCAATATAGACTGATATATCCCTTCATCATATCGCTTGGATCTTCTCTGCTATCCTTTGATCTGTACGTAAATTGAAAAGAGATCTTTCACTTGGTGATTTGGGGTACCGAAGATCTGAAAGCTTGTAGTAAGTATAAAGATTTTTGGTAACACAAAAGTCTATTCCAAAGCTTAATTTCACTCAACATAATCCGCTTCAGCATGATGCGGAATTGACTATTCTCTGTCAGCTCGGCTCGTATACGCTGATATCTTCTACAAAAGACTACAGGAACAGCCTTGAAGGCTAGAAACAGACGGACGAAGAAACCTTCAATCATGCAATTGCGTCAAGGACGATGACGGAGAGGGAGATTGTCCCAAGCTCCTTGGATATCGCTGCATAATGCAGAAAGGCGAATAACAAAACTAATACCGTACAGAAAGTAAACCCAGCCCCAGATCTAAGTCCTGTAGACTCGATCACAAAGTAGATAAAATGAAACCCGATCAGCAGAAACCCATGTTCGAAAAAGAAACTTGAGGACAGATGTGTGACGTTAATCCGTGACGCTTCAATTCAGGAAAAAAACACAAATCGGATAAGAGATAAGAGAGGTGGACATTCAGGAGTCGTTCCCATAAGACGCGTAAGGGATATGGAAGAAAGGCGAGCCTTTCATGCCAAAGTGAGCGGGAGCTCATATTCATAAGAGGTTGAGACTGAGGGGGTTAAGTTCCGCCAAACAATCCGGCAGGCGGGTGGTATGGTCGGGGCGCGATGCCAAACTGGCCGGCAGGGTGGCTGTTCCCAGGGACTGGGCTACCGATATCACCTGGGACAATACTGCCGCGGTGACCAGAAGCACTGTTGGTATCCGGCTCAAACTTGACGTGCTGGCCATTCGCATCTTCCTTGATAGAGAATGACCCACCGCCGTTCTGAGTGTTACCTTCAGTGTCGCAGATCTCCAGCATCTCATCCAACTTAATGGTTGGTTCGTTGGGAGGACGCAGAAGCTCTACCTGCATAAGTACCAGATTCACGTTGTGGTAACCCCCAGAACCGGGCCTGGGACTGTGCGTGTTGAGTGTCTTGCAGGCCTGGATCACCAAGAGACGAATGAGAACAGGTCGAGAGGTATGTGGGCGATGATGCGCGTTGGGTGGGGCGAAGATGTTATGCTTCAGCTGTTGCGGCCAGCCGCTCCCATTACCAGTTGCTGTTGCTCCCCAAGTTGACGAGGCGGGGAAAGTAGGGCCCCCGAGCGATGTACCCCATCCAAAACTGGCGGCCTTGGATCCCAGAGGGTCAGTGAAGAATGAAGCCCCTTGGAAGCTAGCTCGCGATGGAAGAGGGAACTGCCCTGGCAAAGTGGGACCGGGCAATGACTGCGAAAGATTGGACGAATTATTGGCATCAGTGTCATCAAGTAGCGCGCTGCTACCCAGTTGAGTGCTTAAGTCGTCTACTTGGTGACCATTCTCCTGTGCACCACTCGATGGTCGCTTGATAGGACTGGGTCGAGGCCATTGGCCACTTGAATCTAGCGGAGATCTTTCAAACGAACCCGACTGCTGTCTTGAGTGCGACCCCGGTTGGTGGAATGCACCAGGCATTGCATGTCCAGAGAAAGGAAGACCGTGTCCAGGATCTGGGAATCCTCTTCCAGAGGGCATTGGACGTACTCCATTGATTCCAGGAGGCGCAGCAATTCCACCCGGTCCAGCGAAAGCGCGGAGCGGGTTTATCATCGCTGAGTTGGGAGAGTACATGCCATAGTCTGGAGGTCCAAGAGGCCGAGCACCCATACCTGGCAGGCCTGGTGGATTTGAAGGTAGACCACCAAAGCCAGGGAAGCCAGGAGGGTGGGTTCTACCAAGGGGTGATAAAGGAGCCGAAGGTTGAGGATGGTGCAAAGGAGGTTGCTGGTGGTGGCCTGGTCTGCTACCGATAGCCCCAGATTGAGACTGCGTCATGGAACGTGGAGAGATGGAAGGTTGCGGGAAGATGTCCGAGGAAGATGGCTGGGAGTGAGGAGAAGAGGTGTGAGATCCCTGCTGTGACGTCTGTCGTGGTCTCGCGGGAGTGGAAACTTTAGGAGCGGCTGGCGTGTAGTGGGGGGATTGGAGAGAGCCAGGAACGGGTTGCGATGAAAGGTTCGTCGGCATGGCGATACTAGTCCCAGAATGAGGTGCGGGTCTGGCTTGAATATCCCGTTTTCCAGAGCGTTCTCTGGCCTCATGCTCTGCTTTAGCTGCCGCTTCACGATCTCGCTTTGCCTGTTCCTCACGCTGCTCGTCTTTCATCTTCTTCTCACGGGCTTCACGCTCTTCTTTCTCCTTGCGCTTCGCTTCCTCACGCCTCTTTTTCTCCTCCTTCTGCTCTCGCTGCTTGCGTTCTGCTTCAGCTTGCCGGTCCCTTTCTTCTCTGATACGCCGTTGCTTCTCTGCTTCCTTGCGTGCACGTTCCTCTTCCTGGGCCTTGCGCTCAGCCTCTCGCTTCAATCGCTGTTCTTCACGCCTCAATCGTTGTTCCTCGAGCTTTTTCTCTTGAGCAGCCTTCACAGCGGCCTCTTCAGCCGCTTTCTCGGCATCCCGACGAGCTTTCTCTTCTTCTTTAGCCAGTTTCTGTAATCGCTTCTTGTCCTTCTTCTTCAATGCTTCTCGTGCCTTCTTCGCATTGCGCTGCTCGTTCCGAGTCTCCTCTTCTAGAAGCTCCTCAATGAGCTGCTTCTGGCGTTGTTCGGCAACTTTCTCTCGATATGCGGTCATGACTCGTTGTTCAAACATGCGAGCGGCAAAAATTTGGAACATTCGGCGGCCTTCTTGCATGCGCTGTTCTTCGGTCATAGCATCCTTGGTCTGTCAGCACAGATAGCTTAGGGAAGGTGATGTCACGTACCATCTCGTCCTCATCAAACTCCTCCTCTTCCTGGCTGTCATAATCTTCGTCCTCTTCGTCGTCATAATCATCATCATCAAGGGGCCCGTGATTATGACCAGCATGGAATGATTGGTGGGCGGCAGCGATATTGTATTGTGTGTCTTCTTCTCGTTGCATTCGACGCTCGGCTAGTTGCTCCATCATGTCAATGAAGTGCTTACCATCGTTTTTGAGAAGATCGTCTGCCACAGTGAGGATACCATCTAACCAAGAACAGTCAGAAAACAACCAAACTTTGGATCAGTATATCAACGCACCTTTCACAGTTAAACTATTTCCAAACGCGAAAAAGTCTGCTCGAGCGGCGCGAGCTTCGTCGTCCTCCTCAAATTCATCATCACTGTACAGCTCATCATCATCCTCTTCCTCCTCATCGTCATAATCCTCTTCTAGATCCTCGTCTTCTTCCTCATCTTCTTCATCCTCAGGCAGCTCCTGAACTCGGCCTCTTGATGGGTGATATTGGCCGTGCGTGCGGGTATGCTGACCAGGAGATCGAAGCGGCGGTTGGTATAATCGAGGTGGAGGAATGATAGGTGCGCCTTCGTCAAATGAGTCTTGGTTGTTGTTGGCGTATTGCTCCAACTCCTCGTAATACGCATCATACAAGACCTCAAGCTCTTCCTCAATTGCGGTTCGCTTTCGGCCACAGACGGTGCAGCTACAAGAGTGCTTTTGTTGCTCTTTCATCTTCTTCAAGACGGCATCTTTCTCTACTTTCACAAGTTGCCGCCGTTCCTCTTCGCCCAACTCAAACCAAAATTTTCGAATATTTTCCCGCTCCTCCAAAGAAGATTGGTTCCATATACTGTTTTCCTTGCCGGACTTGGCAGGGAATCGAGAAAATGGCAGCGAATGTGGATGTGGAGGGTGAGAGAAGCTAGCGGAAGGTGAGGAAAGAGGAGTTGAGCTGCCATCGGCGAGAGCGTGGTGAGTCAGAGCGGCTTTTCTTGTTCTTCTTTTTCTTTGTTTTCGAGCCTGTTGCGTCGTCGTAATCGTTCGATACTGAATTCCTGCCCAGGCCATGATGCGCTCCATTATGATACATTTCGTCTGATACATGGTCAAGATCTGCACTGTCGACTTCGTGATCATTGGAATGTTGGTCATCGGCCGTCGAGTCCAGGTCCGCGGAGGTATGCACGTCAGACGGATCCGCGGCGAGGCGGGCCGCCTGTTTCTGTCGACGTTTTTGTTTCTTGCGATTCACAGGCGCCGGTGCAGGCATGCTCTCAGTGGTGGTGTGGCTCAAAGGTCCCCGCGCATCGCTGTTTGTCGGTGGTGTCGGGTTAGCTGACACATGAGCCGCCATGGTGGGTGTGGATGAAGCTGAGAGCAACAGTCCTCGGCGGAATTCTGTTTAGACGCGGCACAAGATCAGTACCCAGCGACCAACGACAGAAGTTGGAGGGTGGGGGGTTTGGGAAAACGGCCAGGGCAAAAAGCGGAGACCGGTAGGGCGAAAGAACCAACAAAGCTCCGACCCAATCCCATGCAAGGACTCACCAAAAGATACAAACCCCTTAGGGTGTTCACAAAGGTACAGACGCAGTCCCTTTGCTTGTCACGTCGGGAGGTCCGAGGGGGTAGGAAGTGAGAGGGGTTGTCCGGGGCTCAAGATACTGGGGTGGGAGGAGGGGGTGGTTCAAAGGCAGTGAACCCGCCGGCGCAGGACGTGATGAGTGGAGCGGGCCACGGGAGACTGGCGAACTGGCGGAGGAATGTATTTAGTGAGTTCGAACCAGGGCCAGCAAGCAAACGGAGCGGAACCCTGAGAGCACGGTACAGGAAGGGAGCGAGATCTATACCAATGATGATGGATGAGCGATGGGCTTTGCTGCGTTCTGGCTGGTTGTCGTGCCGCCGCAACAGGACAATTAGCCGCCGGAAGCGAGCTGCTGCCCGATTATTCAGGCACCAGATCGTGTTCTCCTCACTTTTCTACTGGGTTATGCTGGATTTGTTTTCGATTCTATCTATCATCGATCCGGGCATCATAGTTACGTCTAGTGCTCGGGTTTGTGCAGGGCGTAATTGCTCGAGATGGGATGCCTTCATCTGACTGACAGACACACCGCCTGCAGCAGAGTATTGCCAGGTAAAAGACGGGGCGGTGGGGCTATCCGCCAGTTGTCTTACCTACGTATATCTAATACAGATGCCGTTGTTGCTACTCCACCTGGCGCAGTGAGACATAGCGCTAGATAAAAATAACTTTCTTCAAATCACACTTTGCAAATAAAAAAGAGCTTTACGGAGTGTCCGAAGATCTTAAACAGACATATGTCATTATAGGAAGAATCCCCACTGTATAGCATCCTAAATTTACCAAGAAATTGCGTAGCCTTCAAAACTCTCCTCCCGGTGTGCCTTAAATCTCCGGATTGTTTCCTACAGCGTACACTAACCGCATTCCCGCTCTCGTTCCCCCCCTTCATCTTATCAAACCGGCAACTCTCTTTCGCTTACCCATTTTCAATACCTCTCGTTTACTTTTTTTTTCTTGTTCCTTAGTCTTTGACTTGCTGCTTCCCCGGTGGATCAGATCTCCAGGCTCGTGTTTAGCCGTCCAATTCGTCAACTGCATCCCACTCCCCCAACAGACTACGCTTTAGCCCCGGCGCGACCGTCCTCACGAACTCAAAGTCACATCACTGGTTGTCCTTGGGCTGACCACGCCTGCACCACTTCGCTATTGGGCGGGAATACGGCATACGCGCAGGGCTGACCTCCCCTTACCCCTGCTTCTTGTGTTGCGGCCTTCGTGGGCCTAACTCGACTATCTCGCACCTGTGATCGGGTCGTCCTTCTCTATTTTCTTCCACCTTCTTGTCAAACAGCGCTTGGGTGACTACCCTACCCCACCCGATCCATTGAAATATGGCGCAACAACAGGGTGATAATGTTATGCGGAGGTACGCGCGGCCAGTTCCATCCTCTGCACTTTGTCATACCCCCTCCGGCCTAGATCGTACAAGACCCTTCCAACGTCTCCGCAGAGTGGCAATTTCATCCTGCGGATAACTTGAAAAGTTCTTGCATAATTTACAATTGAATGTCTGCACTGGTCATATCACAATGCTAACCTCAACTGATACTTCCAGAAAGCTTGTGATCATCGGAGATGGCGCGTGCGGGAAAACCAGTTTACTCAGCGTCTTCACACTCGGATACTTCCCAACTGTAAGTCAAGTCCATCCTTTGCGTTATAGAGAATCCGAGCTAACTTCTCACAGCACTATGTTAGTCACCCTGCCCTACCGCCCGCGCCGTTCGACAACTCTGACTTTGTTTCCTAGGTCCCGACAGTATTCGAAAACTATGTAACGGATTGCCGGGTTGATGGCCGCTCTGTACAATTGGCTCTTTGGGATACAGCTGGACAAGAAGATTATGAACGATTGCGCCCACTGGCATACTCGAAGGCCCATGTCCTGCTGATCGGCTTCGCTGTGGATACACCAGACACCCTCGAGAACGTGAAACACAAGGTGCGTCAGATCTGCCCGGCATATAATACTGCCACTAAGTTTTGATAGTGGATCGAGGAAGCAAATGAACGGTGTCCCGGTGTACCCATTATCCTAGTCGGCCTCAAGAAAGATCTGCGAGAAGATCCACTGGCCATCGAAGAAATGCGCAAAAAATCCCTCAAATTTGTCACAGCCAAAGAAGGCAATGACACCGGCACCAGCATTGGAGCCCGCAAATACCTCGAATGCTCCTCTTTGACCGGCGAGGGTGTCGACGACGTGTTCGAAGCAGCCACCCGAGCTGCGCTTTTGACCTTTGACAAGCGGAAAAGCTCCTGTTGCGTGGTGCTATAACGACATCAGAATGTGCGACATTACTGCTTTCTCTGACAGCGTTCGGTTTATTTTACTCTCTCGACTTGGGAAAGCGTTGAACTTGGTTCAAGCTCTAGTTTGCCGTTCAATCGACCTTCCGCTGTATCATGCATCATTGGCGTTTGGGAGGTTCTAGTGCTCGCCTAGTCGATTGGCTTGGGCCATGCCTTTTATTTTGCCCTGGCTGTTTTGGCCGTGTCTATTCTCTCTCGGAGTACATTTGTTTTTCCTTCACTTCATGTCTTTCCTTGACTGGCCATTGCTTTGCCTCATTTTTCCGACTTTATGCACGTGCAACTCCGGATACCTGTCCCTGTCTCTCATTTGCAAATTCCCCGACGTGCATGGCGAATCCCGCTCCTTTTGACCCTTCTCTGTAGTATTTCCTGTCACTCTCTCTCTTTTCATACTGTGTGTTAGCTTATTTTTTTTTTCTTCCGGGACTACATAATCAATTACCTGACCTCGGATTCTGTCTCTTTGTAACTTCATATTCGGCTACAAAGATTTAGTCGCAGGGCCACGGAAGCATGGTTCTATACTGCCAAGGTTCTGAACTTCTGTATTTGTGAACCGTCGGTACCGAGCGAGTTTACTTCCTTAGCTGAATACAGGCTCTACGTACAACCTTTTAAATACCTGAGGGAAATGGCAAAAGAAATTCATGGGTCCTCGATTTACATCTCAAATGACCTTGAGAAAGAAGATAAAATGCATATATAGTACATAGCGCCAATGATACAAGACAACCCAAGGCAAATCAAGCAATTGCCTCAAATCTCACCGAGTCAACACAACCAATGCTCGGGAATCTATTTCTTCGATGGTTTCTTCCACTCATGGTTCCACCCTTCAGCAGGGGGGTAGTCGGTCTGCATACGTCCGTACTCGATGGGGAACATATCATTGAAGATACCCTTCTTGTTCATAGATTTCCGGAACAGTCTGCCACCATCACCGGCACCAGTCCGCAGCTCCTCACACGCAGCCTGCATGCTCTGGTACTGACGCTGCAGCTCGAGTTCGTGGTTTTGACGCTGCTTAGACTGGAAGAGTTGCCAGGCACGGTGAATAGTCCAGTGACGCAGGAATCGGTTACGAGAGAAGCGGAGGGGACGTGGGGTAAGGGGGTGGTGCAGGAAGTAGCGAATAAGAGCTAGATGATGTTGTTAACTTCGGATCTTGAGGGTGATGGGCACGTGGTGCTCGCGGATGCCATTGTGGGCAATGGGTTGAACATACTGATTCGCTTGTCTGTTCCGGGACGTCCTGCACGCTTGGCCATTGAGCTTGTCGATGAGAAAGGCGCGGATTGCACGGCTGCGGTGATCGGGCCGGGTTGTGTTGCTCGTCGGGTCAGGGTCTCTTGGCAGGCACGGGTGACCGAGGGGCGCACAGGTGCCAACGACATGGGGATTCGGAAAACATTCGCGAGGGACGCGAGCGCTGGTGATAGAGACCGCATTGTGGTTGGGGTATATGGGGGTTGTAGAAGAGGATGTCGCGGTGCATTTCAGGGCGAATAATTCCCTGACGGCAGAATTGTCGCCGCCTTTATTAGCCGCGCGCTTAACCCACTAAACCGTACAGCAAGTCTACGAGTACAAATGAATGATGAATTTACTGTCTTGTATTTCTGCTGATGTGGTGAACGAGCAAACATCCATGTTTTATGGTGCCGGATTTTCTTTTCCCTTGGTCATTGTTGATATGCTCATGATATTACATACAGTAATCAAAATGCATAATCCGTTCGAGGAGATCCGAGAAGAGAGGCAATGTATGAGATATGAGAATGATTCGTAATGTGCAGCGGTATCTTGAGGGTCATAAGAGGCATCAAATGTCAAAGCGACATGCGTGTAAGTAGTACACCCCGCCAAAATCAAGCAAAGCCCCGTAAAATAACGCCGTAAGATGCAAAAGAGAGGAAACAAGTACCGAGGCCCAATAAAGCAAATTCACATCGGGTTTACCGCTTCGATGTCCCTTTTCTGGCCTTGGACCGCTCGTAATTCAGAACCTTGCGCCGCCGGTGTGTTTGGGCCAGCTTCCACCGGCAATAGAGAACAAGTGCGTCTTTCAGCAGCACAAACATACAGCCGCCGACGACGCTACGGCCCCAACGAGTTTGGAGAAGTCCGGGGCGGCTGCGCTCCAAAACCGAAGATGGCGTGGTCCAAGATTTAGGGAGGACATATTTCAGAAGGCCACCCACCGATGCAGAGATAGCCGGGAACACGAGAGCTCCGAGAACAATATCGGTGAGGTTTCCGGTGTCGTGAATGATTTCGTTTTGACGTCGGCCTAGATCCATTCCCTGTCCGTTGTTCTGGCCTGCGGGCTGGCCTTGAGCTTGTCCGTCCTGGGCGCCTATGTCAGCGCCATCGTTGTTATCGGCAGCGGGAAGAGCTGGAGCACCGACAAGCTCGTCGTCATTGCCCATCCCTACCTGTAACTCGAGATCAATCTCCATGAGAATTTGACCATTAGCATTGTCGCCAAATCGATTCAGTCCCTCCGCTTGGTCCTGCTGCTGTGCATCATCCAGAATGTCTTCGGCTGCGCGAGGTTGTACCTCTGCGATCCATTTACGCTCCAGTGCACCGAACACGCGATCGTACAGCGCACCATAGAAGCTTTTCACATATGGCAGAGCAGCGAAAGTCATCGCCGGTGTAGGCGGCCAAAGATCGAGGTCGGGCTCTTGACCCGGGCTGTGCGCAGCGAAGAATAGGACGGGAATCGCCGGAAGAAGGCCCTCGGCGTAACGAGTGCGAGAAAAGATCAGGACGAGCGGGATGAGGGGTAGACCGAGGTTCATTCCAGGGTTCCAAGGGCCATCAACACTGTCCTCAAGAATATGCCTGGCCTCTTCCGAACCAAATACAAGATGCATCGAGTACGCACCATGCGCGCAGCAGCCTGCCCACACTGTGCCCGCCACCGTGAAAACCATCCCCGGGAGGACGAGCCGTCCCGCCACTCTCTCCATCATACGCAAAGAGTCAACGATGTAGCTTCGTGGCCGCGTGACGACAATCTCGGATTTACACTGAGGGCACTGCATTTTGGCGTCACCATTTCGCCTGCGGGAGCGAGGGTTCTCAAGATCTGCAAGCCAATCAAGCAGACAAGCCTCATGCGCTGTCAAGGCACATGGGCATGGAGATCGCCATTCTAAATTCAGTGGCGAGTCCTCTGTCTCGTCGGTGTAGCAAATCCAACATTTGCGGGGTTCCTCGATATCCGTGTGTCGTCCAGTAGCCTTGTCGGTGACCTGAGTCGCATTTTCGAGAGCGCTTGGAGTTGAAGCGGCTTTGTTTAAGAATACGGTCTCGGTGTCCTCACTCGAGTTGGTCTGGGATGAGGTGCTATCAAACGTAGTTGTATCATCGCTATTGGACGTGACGCCATCAGACGATCGGGTCCTCCCAGCGACAGTATAACTTGGGAGTGACGCCATGGTGAAGGAAGGATCAATAGGCGCAGAAAGAAAGCAAAGGATTAGAGTGCCGAACTCGAGTTCAAAGAAATGTGGGTCAGCATCTTCCGAGGAAATTCAAGTATGGGGAGAAGATGACGAAGCCGTGGAAAGCGAGTCAGTAGATTGCGAAATCCGCTGGAAGAGAGTAGCTCCGCACTAAGGTGGAGAGTCCGCCTTAAAGAGCATCTCGGCTGTGACTCGCGGCTGTCAGTATGGTCACGTGAATGGTCACGTCAGAACCGCCGAGGCGAACGTGCTTTTGCCTCTTGCCCGCAATCAGCGCGATCTACCGGGATTTCGCGAGCAGTGGAGTACCTGGCATGCACAGGAAATGAGCAGGAGCAATGTCAAGTCTTACTGGCGAGATCATCCTATCATTTCCGGAAGGCTAGCAGACTAGAGCAAACTAGTAGTGACTCAGACATCGCTTTATTAATCGGCGTCGCATGACTTGTCTGGATAGGCTAGCCGTAGCAGCGTAGAGCAGTAGGCGATTCTTATCTCAATTTATTGGGGAAATTCTCAAAAATGTGAAATTTTCCACGCTATTTCGCCAGGAACTGGTCTAGGGCCTGGCTATCATGGATCTAGGGCATCACCCTTTCCTAAGCTTAGTTTGACAAACAGCTTACTCTTACAAATATTGATTTTCTGTTCATAACTTCCCTCGGTAACTAAGCGTACCTCTTGACACATCCTTTCCTGAACCAACAGTTTTCAGGGTCCAAGTGGATCTTGGCGATCCATCCGGGGCAAAGACCGAACGTTACGGGGAACCTTATCAGATACGTGTAAGCACCGTGCACGATCACTCCAAAAATTTGAACTTTCATAGCCTGCAACCATCATAGCTATTGAGGTTGACAAAAATGGGCCCTGACTGTTTCTTGCCTTGAAAATACATTAGACCGCGTATTCTACTCCAATTGTCCACCAGCCTAGCATCCTTTACTTTGGCGGCGTTAGCGATTAAACAGCCCTGACTGAAACTTGGCAATACTGATGTGCTTGAATTTGTTCTTGCTTATGGTCAATAAATGCAATGAATTCTTCTTTCCAGGTCTATCTGGCTTATCTGGGATACACAGTCCTACCATGCCTGGCTTATACCTTTTGTCGTGAGTTTTTTTCACTCTCAGTCTTCGGAGCTTCCACTATCCACGTGGTCAGACCTAAACTGCCCAAGCCAAGTTCGCACCCTGAAGCGACCGAATGTCTATTGATCATCTTTCTTGGATGCTCATCACAATGGATTGAAGCTCAATCCTTCCAGGAGGGTGACTTCCCGAGGGTAGGGGGAACTTGACAGCCGGAGGTTTATCTATATTCCACGTTCTTGTACGTGACTCGCCTTTACTTCTTCACGCCATTGTCTCGTTTCAGGCTACCATCGCCATGTATCTGATCTCCCACCTTTCACGATTTCTCTTCCTCCGCTTCCTTCCTTGAACATCGTTCTCCACGCTGTCCTCTCTTCACAAACTTCTGGCTACCAGGCATCAAGTCTAAAATCCCTTCCAGAGTCCCTCTACTACGTGAGCTTCGACCCTGCCCCTTCAATCTGAGTCTTCCACTGGGAATCCGAGGTTCCACACCCAAGTATTGGATCGGTTTGCATAGCAGACTTCGTTTGTCTATGGCAACAAATCGATTTAAGGGGCGCAATGCAATTGATTATAACACCCTCCCTCTCTTTCTAATTTCAATCTTCCCCTTCAATTCAGTTGTGACTCCTCCCTTCTCCACGAGGAAGAGCGACAGCAAGGATGGGCAATAAATGGTAGCGATCGTTTAGCCCAGACTCTCTGAGAGCTTCCCGAGAGCTGTACCGTTTTCTCCTTGCCTATATCTCTTTCCTCGGGATCACAATAGAGAGGACAATCATTCAGGAAAACTTGTGGACTTTGAAGGCTTTTGGCTAATCCTGCAGGTGATTTCTGGTGAGAACTCGACCATCGCGACCGCGTGCGTTCTAAGCCTTTCCACTTCTATATGCGCATTCATCGGGGCTTCTAACGCGCAATATGCTTGCTATTTAGCTTCTTTGATGTTATTGTATTTTACGGGAACCACAATTTTAATGTAATTGTGAAGTATGTCGCTCTCGCCGAGGCCGGTCTCGTTGCTGATCTCTCCGTGTGTGCGCGAAGCAACATGGAACTTAACTCCTTAATTTGTGCAATGTTGTTATGGACTGTACAACCTGTCAAGAAGATCAATTTCAGATCCAAACAGGAACAGTAACAGAATGTAGGGAGGTAGTTAAGATGTGATCAATACTCTTGGCAAGTTATGACATCGAGATACGTCATCGCGACGATGGTGAAAAGCACCTCATCATACTCCTTGTGATACAAAGAAACCTGATTTCCCAAACTACATATGAAAGCAACGTTCAAATTCAAATATTCCGAATCCTTTAATTCTTTTAACACACTGTAACTTCAGAAATATTTCAAACTTCTCCACCTTTCTCATCCACATATCATTCATAATGAGCTCCTTCTTACGACTTCCATCGCGAATCCGGACGCCTGCCTCCTTCGCTCCTCTCGGTCGCCCCTTGACCAACCTCCCCGGGCGATGCTACGTCCATAGCACTCCCAAGCAATATAACAAGGCCGATGAGCATGAACTGGAAAAAGAAGACTGCGACCGTGGCGCCAACCCAAACCACCCAATTCCTTCCAACAATGCGCACCCCACTCTTACAGATGGCAGGCAATCAAACCTGGCCGATATGGAAGGCAAAAAACATGAGGATTTACCGGAGGATGTGAGAAAGCACAATGAGGAAATGGAAAACCGATATGATCGACCTTACAACCATATCTCGGATGAGGGCAATGTTGAGAAAGCGTTCCAAGAAAAGAAAGAAGAGAAATGAGTGCTTTTTAGCTCGTTTGATGAGGATAATTTATTTTGGGCCATTATGAATCGTCATGCTTTTTTATATGTACAATAGGCCTTGCGTAACTTCCGTCTTTTCAATACAGAGAACTATACTTTATTGTCTGCTCATTCCAAGCGGTTTCGTCTAGCACCTGCACTTTCTTTATAAGCTAGATAGACACAAATATATGTAGAAGCTATTCTTCTAAAGCAGAGGTAATGGTTTGGAGCCTGAGGACATATCAAAGACCATCTCAACCGCGACCAGTGTACTATGAAATTATTCAATGTGGCTAGTAAACAATCGTTCGCCCTCTGTCTCTGCAAGTCCCATGTGATTATGTCATCCAAATTTCCTTCGGCCTGAGGCGAAAGCATCGGTGATCATCTGTAGATTTTAATCCGCGACTTATTTCCCTAAATCCACATTTGCGAGCTTCAAGGCATTCAAAGCCTGTCTAAAATGGACGGTTATTAGAACCAGATCTTTTCCAGATAAGTAGCAGTTGTATTTATCAATTCCTAATCTTTCGTCATCCAGGTAAATAGGTCGTCCTCCTGAAGGCGTTCCATGGCTACTCTCTCAAGAACAAATCTCAACTCAAATGTCTGCGACGCGAAATCGACTGCCAATTCTCGTGCGGGCAAAACCCAACAGACTCCTAGGACCTTCTTCTCCGGGATGTCGTATCTTTTGACCCTCCCCATGGGCCCAAAGTCCAGATAAAAGTCCATCCAACGCAAGCTTGACACGATAATGCTTCTCCCATAAGCTGGGTGAAATGAAGAGAGGCTTTTCCTATCAGACATGTTGCGCAGGATTCCTTGTAGATAATCCCCTGAAAGTAGGCCAATTTGCTCTCGCAGAGCGATGGCAATGCTACAGACCTGGCCCAGCTCTTTCTGGCTCAAATTACCTGGAAAACCTAGATGTGCCATTTCATGAACGTGGCGGAGTGGATCGTATGTAGTTTCGACCGCCACAAGTGCATTTCCCATATAGTTTGGGGGTAGTTGACATTGATTTCGCGCATTTGCAGCTATGATGACCCTCGGTGGTGAGACAGCTTCAGGCACGATCTTTTGGCGCGCCTTGTTGCCACAAAACCCCACCAAGGCTGTGATAATGTCGTTGGATGTACAGAGACAAGTCTTCTCAGGGCTGCTATGAGACTCCGAAGTAATGATTCTATTGCAGGCGTCCTTGAGCAAGGCGATCTTTTGAGCACTGAGGCTAAAGGGCCGGCTGACGGGCTCCTGGCCCGGATCTACTGGCGGGGTTGCGTCGAGCGATAATGGGACCGGCGTCCAGTTTAATGGCAAAGGCTCTTTGGCCTGGAAGTCTCTGATATGTTCTCGAGCAGTAGTCTCTGCTGCATCATTGGTTGAGAGATTTTCAGGTGTCGCATCAGGCGCTCTGCAGAATTCAGACAGAATCTTGAGCACCACCGACACGCCTGTGCTGTCCAACGCTCTATGGTTATAAGCGACGCAAAGAATAATACTGTGCCCCGTCACATTTGCTTGGAAACGTACCAGAGGCATAGGCTTTGTTGGAGGTGTCAGGAAGGGGATAGGTAGGTACTTTTGTTGGATGAAGTCATCTTGCGCGATCATATCCATCTCGGGGCTAAACGCCACTTTGAGCATGGGATACTCCCGAAGGAAAGCTGCACTGGCTGGCTTGACTTCGAACACATCTGTCTGACCCAAAGATTGACTCGATGGTACAACCACTCCGGTCAAGAATGGGAAATTCTCACTCAACCGGGTGACGCCAAGGCGAAGGGCATCGATGCCCTCCATGGAGGCACTTTCAAACGAGAGGAACATGAACATGTGGCAAGGGGGCAGGATGTGATCCAAAAAGGTAAGATTGTAGGCCGGGAAGTCAAATGGACTTTGCGTGAGCAAAATGCTATCTTCTGACGAACTCACAGTATCTGGGGTGATCATGGCCTCTGACCCTGATTGTGCCTGATCATTGATTTCGTCAATGATATTTGAAACGACCGCAGGTTTCAGTAGCTAGAGCTTGCTTTCAGCAAATGGATAAGTTGAATTCACGAAGTCCCATTGGTCACATACAGTGGATGTATCGCCCAGCTGGTTCCTTTCCCCCTCAAGTATCGCTCTCAATAGTCGTCGCATAATTTTTCCTGATCGCGTCTTGGGGAGGTCGCTCACAATAAATACCTTCTTGGGTACTGCAAAGCGACCAATGACTTCCCCAATATGCAGTTTTGCTGAAGACTCGAGCTTCCCTTTGTCCCTCACGACCTGGTTCTTCAGGCAGGCAAACACGTTCAAGGCTTGACCAGTCAGTTGGTCATCGACACCAACAACCGCAACTTCGGCAAAAGCACCTGAAGATCATGAGCCGGTGGGTTAAAACACTTATTGGGTTTCTTTGGGGCTTACCATGATCCAAAAGAGCGGACTCTATTTCAGCAGTCGACAAACGATGGCCTGAGATGTTGACGACATCATCAACTCTACCCAATATGCGGTAGTAGCCGTCCCGGTCCCGGTAGGCGCTATCACCAGTTACCTTAAATCATGTCAGCGCGCACTCAATGTATTCGATGAACGCTCTGGCTCACAAAATACCCCTTGTATCCCTCAAAATACGTTTTCATATATCTGGCGTGGTTACCCCACACTGTACGTGCGATGCCCGGCCATGGCTGCTTGTATACTAGCAAACCTCTGCCCTCGTCTTCCTTGATCTCTCTTCCCGAGTCAGGATCGATCAGGGCTGGCTTAAAGCCGACGAATGGCAGGGCCACAGTGCCAGGCTTGGTGGGAGTGACTCCCGCCAGTGGGGAGAAGGCATGGCAGCCCGTTTCTGTTTGGAAATATGTCTGTAGTTCAAAGAAAAATCAACTCCTGATTTTCTGTACGTTAAATTGGACTTACATCCAAGACATGCACCTCTTTACGCCCGAGCACTTCGTAGCACCAGTGCCATACATTGGATGCCAAAGGCTCACCTATAGACGCAATGACCCTCAATCTCTCCAGTGGTTTATTGCTTCCGTTGGGTCGGTTTTTCTTTATCATTCGTAAAGCTGTAGGCGCTGCGTAGAAGTGAGAAGCTTCGCATCGATCTAGGATCTGCCAGAATCGATCATAATTTGGGTATGCAGGGGTTCCTTCAAAGACGACGGTAGTAATTCCAAGCACCAAAGGTGTATACACGAGATAATTATGACCGGTAATCCATCCGACATCCCCAGCACAGAACATTGTATCTGAAGGGTGGAGATCCAGTACGTATTTCCCTGAAACGGCGCAACTGAGCAGGTACCCAGCCGTGGTGTGTATGAGACCCTTGGGCTTGCCCGTCGAGCCAGACGTGTAAAGCATGTACAATGGATCTTCCGCCCCCATGGGCACTGGCTCACAATATCCCGGCCACCTGGCGCATTCTTCGTGCCACCAGAAGTCCGTACTTCTCTGAGACCAGGGGACCGGACTTCCGGTTTTTCTGAGGACAAGACACTGAACTTTGCAGCCTTTGTATTCGGTGAGTGCGTCTTCAACAACAGTTTTCATTTGAGTGACCTTGCCGCCACGGTGGAATTCGTCGGCAGTGATAATGACCTTTGAACGTGCATCTTCCAACCGACCTCGGAGCGACGGGGCCGAAAAACCAGCAAAGACGACGGAGTGAACAGCGCCGATGCGAGCACAGGCTAGCATGGTGACGATTGCTTCGGGAATGTTGGGCAGGTAGATGGTCACAATGTCGCCTTTCTGTACACCCAAGTCTTTCAACACCCAAGATAACTTCGAGACATCTCGCAACAATTTTCCATACGTGAATTTTTGCGGTACATCTTCGGGGTCATCATGCTCGTAAATAATAGCCACTTTGTCCGGGTTCTCGAGCGCATGTCGGTCCACACAGTTGTAGCAGACGTTCAACTTTCCGCCAAGGAACCAGCCATGGTTTCCGTGCTCGAAGCTCCCATGGTGGACTCGGTCAAACGGATTTTCCCATTTCAGAAACGCCCTGGCCATCGATGACCAGAATTCGTCAGGGTTGTCGATAGACTTCTGATAAAAGTCTTGATACTCATTCTGGTCACGCAAATGAGGCATAGAGGGATGCTTTCTGTGGATTTAAGTCAGCCTGATGAAAGACTGATGGCTTTGAAAGAGCATTTTGTGTCTTGACGTACCGAAAATAGGCGCTGGGGACCGCGATTTGGTCAGATGGCGCCTCAGCCCTTCCCCTTTCCCTTCGAAAAATGGTCATATTCGCTTTCAAAGTTGATGTATTGAACCAATTCGATGCGTTCGACAAAATTGCCTCCTGTGCTGAGTTTATGAGTACATGTCTTCCTCATATTGTTGCCCAGGTGGAATATACTGGATATGTATCCATGGATCTCACTAAACCCCGCTCCCGTGCATGGAAACCCTGGAGAGAATGTCACAAACTTGGAAGCACTTCAATAATGCATTGAGCCAGACTGTAGGCGATCGAATGCTGCCAATGTACAGCAAAAACATGGTCTGTGACCTGTATGTTGCATTAAACCCCAACCGGAGATGTTCGTGGAGACCCATGCAGCGTGATGTGATTAATTTGTGAATAACTCAGGCGAACATGCGTGGAAACTTTTCAAAATCAAGGATCTGTACTGCATCATTTTCGGCACGGCAATATTATGTCTTTTGACCTGTCATCCGCAAAGCAACCTTGCACGGGCCCTGCAATACCAAGGCCGCAACAGACCAAGCTACTAGACTGGCCCGGCGATATGTACCACTCCTCGCCTACAAGTACTTGTTTTGGCGATTATGCGTCTTCCATTATCTAGTGCTGGCAATGCGTAACGCACAGGCAATTCTGAAGTGCATGACAAGTCAATTGCGGTGAGAACGGAAATCCTCTGTCGCAGGGAAAATGACAGCAATAGAGACATGATTGCGGTAGGTTCGAAGATCATGCATTGACGGGGCGCATGGAATTAGGACGATTGAGAAGGTTGGTCCGATGACGGTTAGATCGAAGGCTGTATTGTATTATATATTCCTAGACGGCGAGTAGAACAATCCAAGTTTGGAACGAGCCTCGAGAGTCTCAGAAAAATTTCAACCCGCAGACAGCGTTATTACCTCATTGCCTACTCAAGGATTCATTTCCAAAGCAATCATGTCTCCCGTTCGCGCAGAAAGTACCTTTGCCTACCATGGCCTTGATACTGGCGAATCTACCGACACTGATGTTGTCAAGTCGTTGATTAGAAATTTTCTTGAAAAGGTCAATTTCGACCGATCTATGCCGCTTATCAAGGATCTGGAGCTCGAAGAGGCTGTTTGGACGTACTTCAAATCCCAGAACTTGGGGCAGGAGACTGAGAAGGCCGTGCGCGGTGTGCTCAAGCTATCTGTCACCTTGACACTTCAGGCCTACACGTCGCTGCACTTTGAGAACAAAGTTCTCTGCGCCATTCAATTCCTCTACATGTTTTTGGTGGACGATATAGCGCCATCATTCTTGGAGGAGCTCCGTTTCTTCTGTCAGAAGTATGCTTATGTTTGCTTCTCCATGACTTGATGAGAACATTTCCTAACAAAGTCATACAGCTTCACGCTCAACAACGATCACCGACAGCCTCTTCTCAATGGCTTCGACAAGCACCTCCGATACCTTGGGCGGTACTACGGGCCCTATTGCCACTCGACCATCATCAAGTCCGCCTTTGACTACGTCAACGGCCGCATCATAGAGCATGAGATGGAGCAGTCTAACTTCAAGTTCTCGTCTAAAACCAGGCTGATGCCCATGTTTTTGCGCACTAAGGTCGGTGCTGCTGAGATTCTTAACTCACTGCTCTGGCCCAAGGCCCTATATCCAGAAGACAAATATCTTATCCAATTTTTCCCTGTTGTGCAGGAGCTCGTGCTTTTCACCGATTTCACCAACGATATTCTATCCTACTACAAGGAGTTTGTCATCAAGCAGGAGAAGGGCAACTTCGTGGCAAATTTCTCGGAGACACATGGAATGTCTCATCTGGATGTCTTGAGGCAACTGACTACATATACCCCCCAGGTAGTAGGCTCTGTGTTTGAGCTTTTGGAAGGCAAGGAGCAGATGCGGGAGACAGTGCAGAACTTTATCAATGGCTGGATCATACTGTGCACTTCTCATCGACGCTACCATTTGGTCGAGCTCTTTGCAGAAGAGGGCTATCTACCTCCGTATAGCGATGATTCTTGAGTTGACTACTGTATATCGTTTGAAAAAAACTTGCAATGTTTGAAATTTATGTTTTGAATACATCTTAGATGTACCAAGTGCTACAAGGATTTCGTAAGAGAGCTATGGAGACATGATTCAGTGATGTGCCAAATGTTAAACTCGAAGCCAGACTTGATGTGCAGTTGAGTCTAATGAAGAGCCGAGTGATCCTTGAGACCTTTGTGAGCTCGACGTTGAGTATCATGATTGCCATTCTCAAACTTGTCATCCAGGATTGATTTCACTTCTCACTGGATGCTTTCTGCAGTCTGATACAGCTCGAGTAGGCATTCCGTACTAAAAAAAAAAAAAAAGTTAAAAGTTTCCATATTGTTGCTGAGAAAAGCGACTGATTTCAGCCGGATGCATGAGGGTTGCTCCGGATATCGACCTTCGGAGATGCTCGGAGGGTCAGGTCCAAATACAAAGCATATTTGGCATTGGCGCAGAGACAGGTAAATGTGCCCTTTGGATTGACCGTAAGGTATGCCCTGCTTTCCCGGATAGAGGCCTTACCGCCTCTGTCTCTTTACATGTGGCTAGAGGGCTTCTGTGATAATATTGGCCTTAAAGATGGCCGGATCGAGGCAATCATTTTGCCCCTAGTGCAAAATCAGCGAGCAGGCTGCTGATTTAGTCCGCTTAGACTTATCCCTCTCTGGTAAAGGGATAGTGGAAGCAGATACGGTGGTCTACATTAATTTTATGATGTCATCGTGCTAGGTTTGCTTGACTTGATATATCAGTTCAGATGAGTGCAGATCTGCCACACATACCAGATTGCAGACCCGATTCAATGATCGGTGGCGACTGATTGCATCCTTCTCTTCAGCAACCGGTGTCTCATGCACTGACGTGTACTTTTCTTGCATGTGGAGTCCGCAGCCTGCCAATCTTCTGTCAGCAAAAGTTCAGCCTTCAGACCGCTCGCATATGCAAGTATTACTTGAATATCACACAACATGGAACGTGGGAGCTGTAAAAACAGCTCAGCGGCGACGAAGTCGCATAAAGCATTTGACAGCTCCGATATTCTACAAGCCAGTTCCTCTTTTTTCCCCTGGCATTTGAGGATATGCAGTTTGCATCACCTTGCATCGTATTAGAAAAAAACAGGATTCCAACTCAGTGGTTTTACATCTCTCTGCCGTGAAACGGAGCGAGCAGCCGAGATCAGTGCCACGCTCTGCTGGCGCTGCTCGATCGCACACATTCCGCCTCCAATGTCTGTAGTATAGCTATTACGTGGAAAACCGCGATATCGGCTCTGAGTCTGCTGTAAACAATCAAGGTTCTTCACCTGCATGAGTGACGAGCGTAATCATTTCCGTTGTGGTCATAATGCAGCCCCGAAGTGCTCCACGTCGTATGTAGAAGCCAAACTACATCTAGAAATCTCAATCATTCATGGTTGTCCGTTTCTTCCAGAGTATCTTTAGAGCAGCGGAATTTAGGACTGTTCCGCTTGGATCTCAGCGCCAATATCTAGAAACATGACAGACAGAGAAAATTTCCAGGCGGTCCTTCTCTCCATATTGACCGATCTGGAGCAAGATCTCACTCGGAAAGGAACGCCTAAGGCCCTCACAGATCACTTCCTAACCGTAAGTCATCATACATATTGCTTCAAAAGAACAAACTGACCGACTTAGTGTCTGCACACCAACGTTCAAGGAGGAAAACTTAATCGCGGCCTTATCGTCCTCAGCACCGGCCATGTGCTGCTAACGCGTCCCTTGACCTCGACCGAAATTCGGCACCTCAGTATTCTCGGTTGGCTTACCGAGTTCTTTCAGGCCGCGTACCTGATCTGGGACGATATCATGGACGCCTCTGAGTACCGACGGGGCCAGCCTTGCTGGTACCGCCGGAATGGTATCGGGCTCAGTGCCGTCAACGACGCGTGTCTGGTCAAGTCATCCATCATGGTACTCCTACGGCAGTACTTTGGCGATCATCCAAGCTACGATCAGCTGACGGAGCTATTTGATGAGGCTGCGTTCCGAACGGAGCTGGGCCAACTCGCTGATATGACGACTAGCAGTGAATGCAGTCTTGCTGAGATGACGATGGAGCGGTATGCTTTCACAGCAGAGAACAAGACTGCATTCTACAGCTTCTACCTCCCCGTCGCGCTGGCTCTGGAATATTTCCAGCGCGCGACTGAGCAGAATCTGACAATTGCGCGGGGGGTTCTGCTTCGCATGGGGTGGTATTTCCAGATTCAGGATGATTACCTTGATGTATTTGGGGACCCGAAAGTCACAGGCAAAATTGGGACAGACATCCGAGACAACAAGTGCTCGTGGATAGCTCTGACGGCCTTTGAGCTCTGCAGCTCCGAGCAGAAGGCTATGCTCAGTCTCTGCTACGGAAGACCGGACAAGGGGAAAGAAGCTAGAGCGAAGGATGTTTTCTGCAAGGTAGGTATTGAGGATGTGTACGACAATTTTGAGGTGACAGAGTTGGACAATCTTAAGAAGCAGATAGACCAAATTGGAGGAGAGCATGGGTCTCTTAAGGATGTTCTCTGGTCAGTCCTAAAGAAGATTTCACGGCGGGATAAATGAGTGTGAGATCATTTATGGGATGCATTCTCACCTAGTACTTCTTGACTAGAATCTGACTTCATAGATATAGACACTTATTTCTTGGGGAAATCAAGCTCGGACGCCGTGTAAGGATGGATCCCTCAGGAGACCCACCGGGTGCCGTAGATCCAACATTTTAACGATAGCCAATCAACGCACGCTGTTCAACCTTGATATGATTGTACTTATCTTACAATATTATTGTTAAAGGGGATAAACCCTCAGCACACTCAATATTTTCACCATCGACTTTATTGAAGTATTTTCGAAATGAAGTGTTTGAATTAGACGAATTAGTCTCGCTTGTTGACTTGCAAATTAGAGTTTGCGCAAACCACCCAAAAACTCTTATCGATAAGATTTTCGTGAAATTATATTCTGCCATATCTTACCGTCAACAAAGTGCCAGCCCAGGTACCCTTCGGGTTGAAATTTTCATTCAACCATTGTGTGATTCTTCAAGAAACAAAGTTCCTGTCATGCAAACTCCTCCTACCAACGATGGCTCCCAGCCATATACCTCCATGGCTGGGAAGCTCGACCCCCGACTCCTCCAAGCCCTGGCGGTCATGGACTTCAAGTTCATGACGCCTGTCCAACAACGTGTTTTGACCGAACTCCCAGACTGGCGCAGTGACTGCCTCGTCCAGGCCAAGACTGGTACTGGAAAGACACTTGCTTTTCTGCTGCCTGCCCTGCACTGTCTCCTCCAGGGTAAAACTACGCCACCCCGTGGCCAGGTCGCTATCTTGATCATCACCCCCACAAGAGAACTTGCCCAACAAATTGCCAAATCATGCGATCAGCTCACATCACAACTGCCGAAGCCCCTCGAGTGTCATATTGCGGTCGGTGGAACAGCTCGCGCTTCCGCTCATTCCCGCTTCATGAAGGGAGCCCCGTCTGTTCTGGTAGCAACACCGGGCCGACTGAAGGATTACCTATCTGATGAGTACACGGCTGAGAAGCTGTCCAATATTCAAACGTTGGTTCTGGATGAGGCCGATACCATGCTTGAGGCTGGATTCCTGGCCGATGTGAAGGCGATCCTTCGCCTTATCCCTTCGAAGAAGACAGGCTGGCAAGGCATGTGTTTCTCGGCCACCGTTCCACCTAAGGTCAAGGATGTGGTCAATGTGGTGCTGAAGGAAGGCTACACTAGTATTTCCACTATTGATAAGAACGAGTCACCAACACACGAGCGGGTACCCCAGTACCACGTTCTGATTCCGTCTGTAGCAGAGACCTTTACTACTCTTGCCACTCTTATCAAGCTTGAGAGCCAAAAGTGCTCTAAAATCATTGTTTTCGGTGTCACTGCCAACATGGTTGCTCTCTGCGCCAAAGTCTTTTCTCAGGGCTTGACGCCTTTGAATGTGTTTGAGATCCACTCTCGCCTCAGCCAGAACATCCGCACAAGAACCACCGCTCAATTCAAAGAAGCAGCCTCCGGAATTATGTTCGCCTCGGACGTTATTGGCCGTGGTATGGATTTCCCCAATGTCGACTTGGTCATCCAGGTCGGTTTGCCCTCTAACGGTGAACAGTACGTTCACCGTGTTGGTCGTACAGCCCGTGCTGGTAACGATGGCCGCGCGATCATCCTCCTCACCCAAGGCGAGTCTTTCTTCATGAAGGTCAACCGTCACCTGCCTATTCAGCCCCACCCCCAAACCGATGCAATCCTTGCGGAAGCTCCCTCCTTCGCAGACTCTGTCAACAATGCCATGTATCAGATCGATGAAGTCACAAAGCAGCGCGCCTATTCATCATACATTGGTTTCTTTGCTGGATCTGGTCTTCTGAAGCAGCTTCGTCTCGATAAGGCTGGACTTGTTCAACTCGCCAACGAAATGGCCATCCAAGGCATGGCTTGCCCTGAGGCTCCTCCAATGGACAAGAAGGTCGTTGGTAAGATGGGCTTGAAGGGTGTCCCTGGATTCAACTATGGAAGCTTGAGTGAATTGAATGGAGATAGTACTTCCGGTGGTCCTCGTGGCCGTCCCAATGGTCGTCCCAATAACAAGAAGCGCGATGTTCTCAGCCCTGGAGGTGGTCAGCGACGGGGAGGAGTCGAGAAGAACGGCCAAGGCGGAGGTGGTGGTGGTCGCGGCGGAGGTCGTGGAGGAGGCCGTGGAGGCCGCGGAGGTCGTGGCGGTCGTGGTGGTCGTGGAAGAGGCGCATAAAGATTCATTTCACAATGTAATATACGATCATAGACTACATAATGGCACATGACGATCTAGTGACAATTGCAAATCCACAAGTTTTACGAATCTCATGAGCATGATTAAAACTTGTAAAGAGCAAAAAGAAACAAATTTCTTGCATAATCTCAAAGATGCAAAAAGCAAAAGAAATGACAAGAGTGGGATTTGAACCCACGCCCCGAAAACGAGATGCGGAAATCTGGATCAGGTGAACCTGAACCGCACGCCTTGGACCAACTCGGCCATCTTGCCTGTTGATGTAAGGGGCTGCTTACTTTGCAAATATCACCTAGAAAGACGAACAATGGGCTCAATCACCATCAGGCTTCAATAGAACATATAGATAAAACGATAGATCTACCAGCACAATCCTACAAGCCCGAGCCATTGATACACAGATAATGAGTTATCAGTCGCATATTAAACTTATCAAACATTAAGATCCCCGGTAGGTAGAGTAATTCCAAGGCCCAAGCAAAACAGGCACATGGTAATGGCGCCAGCCCTCCTCTCCATCACGCCCACGGCCCTTCACAGTAAATTTAACCTCAACCTCAGGCCAGAAGCTCTCAATGCCCTGCGCCTCATACCAAGGTCCAACATCAAAGCGCACAGACCAGTTCGTCTTGCTCTCCGCAGTCGGCAACGCAGCCAGGATATCCGGAACGGAAGATGTAGATGCAGTTGCACCGCCCGCAGGAGTCCATTTCGCGACGCGGCCGTCGGCGTTAGTTGTGGCGTGGAAGGTGACGGGGCTGGAGGGTCCTGCGGGGGTTGACAGCAATGTCAATGTGACGGGGAGGTTTGCGGCCGGGGTGCCGGTCAATGTGTTTAGACAGTGGCAGGTTATGGGGTCGCGGGCGGCCATTGTGGGTGGTTGGTTGGAGTGCGGGGCGGAGAGATGTTGTTGGTAGAGCGCGAGGCGGTTGGCTGTGCGGTCTGGGGACTTTTGGGAGGGGTCCATATAGATTTGGAGGAGGGAGGAGGGAATTTTCAAGGGTAAAGTAAAAATTAAAAGGTGGTTATCCACGGGGAAGCTCTTAATTTCTATGGGTCGTTGGCATCGGAGGGCACCGATAGCCATGCGGAGGATGCCATGGGTGGAGCTTTTCGCTTTACGGTTTCGGGTTCTCGGCGATCATTAATTATGATTTCTCAAGGATTTGATCGTACTTCCAAGTACTTATTGAGGTATCGTCTATCTCCACTTTTAAAGAAAGTGAACGGTCATGGAGGATTCCTATGATCTATGCGTGGCCGTTGATAAGCATTTGGCTGGAAAGCACTAGATAAGGACGCCGCCCTGTGAACGCTCAATCTACATGCTAGGTATACTTTTGAGCTGGTCAGAGGCATGATCTCATTCGTTCATTGTGGAATGCTTATGGACCCTTCTTTATAACTCATTTCAGCGAATCATCAT
Organism: Penicillium pulvis; assembly: GCF_028828015.1. Classification (NCBI taxonomy): domain Eukaryota; kingdom Fungi; phylum Ascomycota; class Eurotiomycetes; order Eurotiales; family Aspergillaceae; genus Penicillium; species Penicillium pulvis. The sequence goes on along the minus strand of NW_026643079.1, from coordinate 2,297,213 downwards.
GTGGCATTGCATTCTTTAGATGGTTAATAACATGTTCTTACGACTGGTCCGAAGCTTGGATAAACCGCTTGATCCTATTAAATCAGAAAAGCAATCGATCAGGTCTATGCGAGAGTCATCCCTCTTCAGTAACTAAATCTAAAGAAGTAATTTGTTTCATGGCGAGCTTTGATTGACGCTCTAGAAGCTTACTAGGAACGAAAGTCATTATCAGGCGATGTCGTGGCATTATAGTCAACCGTTTATGGACACGCATCATCAGGAAACAAAGGTACAGCTGAAGAGACGTTACCTATCCTTAAACCAATCAATCACTGGAAGCTTCTATCCAAAGGAAACCAACGAAATATTGAGCATCTCAATAAACACTCTAAACAATGCCCATTGTAGTTATCTAGACTGTGTTCGGGAACGTTCGATCGCTTTGCGGGGCAAATCATCAATTTCGAACATCACCTCCGTCTCTCCCCCACACCTCCCCTAAGCTCCGCACACATCACCATGTCTTCCTCCGCCGTGGTCCAAAGTGACGACCTCGACATGGATCCCACGCTCCAGTCGATCATCGACCAAAAAACCCTCCGCTGGATCTTCGTCGGTGGCAAAGGTGGTGTGGGTAAGACCACGACCTCCTGCTCGCTCGCCATCCAGCTTGCCAAAGCCCGCAAATCCGTGCTCTTGATCTCCACCGATCCCGCTCACAACCTGAGTGATGCCTTCGGACAGAAATTCGGAAAGGAGGCTCGTCTTATTGACGGATATGACAACCTGAGCGCTATGGAGATCGATCCCAATGGCAGCATCCAAGATCTCCTGGCGAACGGAGACGGTCAGGAGGATATGGGTGGAATGGGCATGGGAAATATGATGCAGGATCTTGCTTTCAGCGTAAGTTGAGATTGACACGCCAAAGGTCAAAGGCAAATACGGCATGAAACTAACGCGGAGTGCTCTTAGATTCCTGGTGTTGATGAGGCCATGTCTTTCGCCGAAGTCCTGAAGCAGGTCAAGTCTCTCTCTTACGAGGTTATTGTTTTCGATACTGCTCCCACCGGCCACACCTTGCGTTTCCTCCAGTTCCCGACAGTTCTTGAGAAGGCTCTCGCGAAGCTGTCCCAGCTCTCGTCGCAGTTCGGACCCATGCTCAACTCGATTCTGGGCGCACGGGGCGGTTTGCCCGGTGGACAGAACATGGACGAGTTGCTACAGAAGATGGAGTCGCTGCGGGAGACCATTAGTGAGGTCAACACACAGTTCAAGAACGCCGATATGACCACCTTTGTCTGTGTGTGTATTGCGGAGTTCTTGTCGCTCTATGAGACCGAGCGTATGATCCAGGAGCTGACTAGCTACGGCATTGATACCCATTCGATTGTTGTGAACCAGTTGCTTTTCCCCAAGGAGGGCAGTGGCTGTGACCAGTGCACTGCGCGGAGGAAGATGCAGAAGAAGTACCTGGAGCAGATTGAGGAGTTGTACGAGGACTTTAACGTGGTTCGCATGCCGCTATTGGTGGAGGAGGTTCGCGGAAAGGATAAGTTGGAGAAGTCAGTCCATTCCTGCATACTGCATCATGACTTTGGCTAACATTTTTCTGATATAGGTTCAGCGACATGCTTATCAACCCGTATATCCCGCCGCAGTAAGGGCTTGATACCTAGTTTGACAGGATACGAGATGAACTTAGCAGCTTTTTCGGACGAATTATGAAAAGACTAGAGGATAATGAATGATCGATCATCCTGGTTAGATGTATACGTAGTTATAGGAACTGAAGATTTGAAATCCCGGGAACAATAAGACTATACTACATTAAGATATACCGTTCTTCCAAGGTTCTCTAACCGACCTCGCTCTAGACTTTCTCCACGCCCAACCAGACCCAACGCACACCAAGTCCTTTAAAGTTCCGATTTCAACAGATTCGGGGCAATGCACGGTCTCCAACAAATCAGCACGTACCTGGGCTGATCGAAACCCAGGAAATGGGGTCTGCAGCCATGTGTCCATATATCTCAGGCAAGCCTCCCCAAAAGCGCTGGATGCAGAGCCTGCATGGGCTTAGTCCGGGCTTCGATGAAAGGGAATGGTGCCACGACATCAGCCAATTTGGCGCTGCATTGGAGCGGTGTGCGAAAGTTATGTATCAGTCTACCAGTCGATGTATCTCCGCTTTTGCAATTGATTTGATCCGTGCTGCGTTGTTCATGCTAACGTTACCCTAAGCCTCACTTTACGGGCACAGAATATCGGCAATATGAGCTGGGCTTGATCAATTTCAGAGAGAGGTTGATGGATCCAATTTTAATTGATCAATTCATACTGATCAGTCGCAAAACGGAAACGCGTGAAAAAGGGTTGGGTCTCATTGTCTCCTAGAGTGAGGCGAACCGAGTGCCCCCCCCCCCTTTCGCCGAGAGTTCCGTGATCCTCAATACCAGGACAGACTGGGACTGGATCAATTGGTGGTGGGTTTATGCTTTCACGCTTTCTGCGATGCGCCCCAAATTAGGTATATGGACTTTTGGAGTCGAGTCTACCCGGGCTTCCTTCAGACTCTTGTGCCGTCTGCATCAGGGATATTGCCTAGTCTCTGCTGTTTATTCTGCATCTCATTCGTCCGTCTGAGATGAGACTGCAACTGCTGGATCCAGATCCAAGGTATGGTGGGGTGTATGCGAGTTCGCTTTTTCTGAGATCATCTTCCACCCGCCAATTTGAAGGAGAGCAATGCAGTGTGGTCTGGGACTTGTCTTATTCGTCATCCTCTCTCTGACAAGGGTCCTGGCAGACCGCCTATGATTTATGAGGGGAAGGGGGGTTCGAACCGTTTTGAGCTTGGCTTGTGGTACTGGTGGGTTATTTATACCCTATGCAATCCTGAAGAAAGTCAAAAGGACAGAAAAACAAAGAGTTACCCGAGCTATCAAGCACAGGGACCCAGTACTACTAGCTTATACTAGTTCATCAGTTCTGGCTCTCGTTGATGTCCACCTTCCTATATCAAAACACGCATCACCACTCTCCCAATTCCTTATCTGAAGTTATATCACAATGTCACCGGTCCAGCAGTACTGGCTTCCAGGATATGGCCTATCCCGTCACATAGTCCTAGGACATATCCACTATTTTCTCGGTCCGAGTGCTTCGGTTCGGCCATATAGTTACCAGGTATATCGGGCCACACCACCCACCAGCGCCACGGTTAACTCGCTCTAACCAGATTTCCTTTGTTCAAAGGGACGCGAAGGATATCTGATTACGGGTGTTCCTCTTACACGGGTCTGTCCTTCCAGCAGACGCAATAAAACCAAAGAGAAGCCAAATATCCGGATAAGCTGACTTGAGTCTTTATAGGAACAAATTGAGGATCTGGCTACCATGTCTCGAGAATACGAGAAACAGGAAGCTGCACGCATGACCTCCCAAAGCCACAATTCCACTGGCAGTGGGGTTTCGTCACGACAATCTTCGGAGCCCTATATCAATGAGTTGGTCCCTATCGAAACCTCCCGGGGACGTCGAAACCCAGAGCCAGAGATCAGAGGCCGCTAATAATTTTATTTCGTGCTTGTTCAATTGTCCCGGACCTCAACCGTGAACCCAAACCGGAAGTTTATAATTATGCCAATCCACGGGGTTTTGCTCTAGCCATCGTTGTTCGGGGATATAACCCAGGAGTCCGGAATTAGCCGACGTTCCAATGCCACAAGGTTCTTGCCCGAAGGTGACGAATTGATACTTTGCCTGGATCTCTCTTATGTCCGGAACTTTCTTTTTTCACCCACGGATCGAGGATACATTTGGATTAGGCGAAACGGATCTTGCTCAATTCCTGCGGCGAGCGATACATCAGACAAACTGGACATTTACCAGAATGTCCGAGGCCAATTCGTCCGGGCATATTGTTATACGATACCCTTGTTGGAGCGTGCATCATGGCCTTCCGAGTTCTCGTTATTGCGTGGTTACTACATGGACTCTTGTCCTCTTTTGACTATATGATGCAGTATGCTGCAATACAACGAAACACAATCCAAGGACCAGACATATTGTCAGACATCATTTTCACTCATCTCTATAGACCATTCGTAACAGCATAGATCCATCAGACCCCGACTAACTCGGGAGTCTACTACATGATTCCCTCTCTTTTCTCCTTTTTTGTTCTTCTGCTTCTCTGCAAAAGCTCTTCAAAGCCTAGGAACCAACGAAAAGAGGAAAACACTGATGACAGAAGGGGGGAAATAGGAAATGGAAGAAGAGAAACTGTGGACTTAGAGGTAAAAAAGAAACATCAGAAAAGGTTGGACCACCTAAGAACGCCAGCCGGATGCCACTCTGCCTCGGAGTCCCTCATCCCTCACAAAAGAACCGTGTTGTGACATACACGGGGAGACTATAAAAGGGAGAGGCAAAAAGAAAAAACATTTGGGGTTGATAATAACAAAAGAAGAAAAGTTCGCATCATCTCATGGATAGGGAGGAGGTTGTTTATTTTGCGACGGATGAGCTCAAGACCTGTGTGCGGAAGAAGTTACCCTTGGTCTTTTCGATGACTTGCTGGTAGACCGACTGCGGCGGGTGGTTCATGATAACTGTGCCCTCCTGGTAGTCGATCTTGGCATCAACACGGGTATCGCGGATGAGGTTGACAATCCACTTCTCACCCTCATCCTGGTTCAGACCAAGGCGGGTAGAAAGATCACTAGAGAAGGTCAGTAAGTGGTCCCTAAGATTTGCGTTATTGAATCGCTTGATACATACTTGATATCGATCCGCTGGTGAATCTTGCAGTAGCTCTCGGAAATAAGGTGACGAGCAGCCTCAACGAAAGCATCGGCAGCAGACACAAGGAAGAAATCACTGCGGAGAACCTCCTCGGCCTCACCCAGCTTCTTCTGGGCCTCCTCGAAGTCAAAGTCGACGTAGAGCGCCTTGACGAAGTCGGTAATAGGGTCGGTGTACTCGTAGTCCTCCTGGCGCACAACGCGGATAAGATCCTTCAGTTGCTTCTGGTACACACCGGAGTGCTTGTGAGGACGGCTGCGGTTGGTGATGACCGCGGCGGCAAGGTAGCGCAGAACCCACGGGCAGGCGGTCTGAATGGTGTTGATGTAGGCGGGGGAGAAGAAGAGGTCGGTCAGGACGTCACGGGCGGCGTCGTGGTTGAAGAAGGGGAACAACGACCAGTGGATGAGCCAAGAGCGGTTGTTGAGCTGGGCGAGCGGGTTGTTGAACAGACGAGTCTCAATTGAGTCCTTAACCTTCTGCACCTCCTCCATCGCGGCCTCCCAGTTGGTGGTCAGGATCTCGGAAGCCAGCTTACCCCAGGTGGCGGAGGCAACCTTGTCGTTATCGGTAGACAGAACACGGAACTGGTAGAGCAGCTCAGCAGCGTTACCGTAGCTACCACAGCTGTACTGGAAGCGGCCGTAGTCGTAAAGGCCATCAACCATCTCGGTGGTGACACCGTGCTGTTCCTCGAGGAAGCGCAAGTTAGCGGCCTTGTCGCTCCGCAAGTTGCCCACAACCTCCTCGTCCTGCAGCAACTCGGTAATTTTCTCAACCTGGCTCTCGTAGTGCTGCAGCTTGGCCAGAACCTCCTCGCGCTTCTTAACGAACTCTTCGGGGATCGAGTCGGAGTTGTTGATCTCCTTCCACAAGTTGGCGACGTAATCAGTCATGTTGGTGTGCTTAAGCAGCTCGTACTTGGCCCGAATGACTTCGCTGTCCTCCTCATCGTTGCCGGCGCTGAACTCGAGCAGAGGGAAAACCAGGTGGCGGTCGAGGTAGGGGATCAACCGGGGCAGAAGGTCAGTCTCGGGGGCGACATCTGTAGGGTGAGCGCCGCTGAGCTGCTCAGCGGAAGGAGGGGCGTTGTCTGCCATAGTGGGACGCAAGATGTGGGTTGGTTCAAAAGACACAGCGATGTCTCTTTGATTGAATTTGTGTGCGGGAGGGTTTGATGCGCTAAACCCAATTGGGGCGCCAGGAGACGTGGGGCGGTGGCAGAATCAGGACGTGAGAGAAACTTGCGCTTTTTCAAGTTTCTCGGGACTTGATTGAAGCTTTGTCGATCACTTTTCTCTCCCTTCTCTCCCCCAACTTCTCTTCTTTGACGCGCAATGGCGTCTCTTCGACACTCGGCTTCGGTCGCTTCGACCGTGTGCAGGCAGAGCGCCAACTCCCGTCTTAGCCAGTCCGTCGCTTCCGTGCAGACATCTAACCTGTCCATATTTACACGGCCTGCATCTTGTAAGTTCCAGATTATACAACCTATGCATCTTCCACTCGAATATCGGACTTTGTCCTATCATTCATACAGGACTATTGGAAGTGTCACTGGCAGTGGCAGCCCAGGTATAACATCATCAGATCTCAGATCCTCCGAGTCTGACGTTATACCTGCCCGAGTCAAAAGAACAAAAAGATCACTTATAAAATAGTTTATAACTAATATAATTCTCAATAGCCTCTCTCCACTCATCTACTTCCAACTCCCTTTGCACTCGTCAAACGCGCACGTTCCTGACGCACCTCAACCGCCAAGCCCAAGCGCTTAAAGAGCAACCCATCTCCTCGACCCCATTCCCCCAGCAGACCACACGAGCCCCAGCCCCTCTCCAACTCAACAACCTCCCCTACTTCATCCGCCGCACCGGATCCAACCAGTTGCCCGTCTACCTTGTCACAAAAAGCCGGTGGCACTAAGCAGCTTACAAAGATTCAAAAGACCGAGGGTGATCTGGATGCGTTGCGCGAGGATCTCGCACGATCCCTAGGTGTCGATGTTCGGAGTTCGGATGTGAGCATTAATCGGCTGACTGGTCATATTATTGTTAAGGTAGGCATTTCGATCTCTGGTCATGTCGCGTCAGCACATGATGAATATAAGACTAATGACTATATGATACAGGGCTGGCGCAAAAACGAAATCCTGAAGTTCTTGAAGGAGCGGAACTTCTAATTTCTAAATTTCTATCTTTCTCCTTTATTCGCACCATATCCTCGCGAATAATGTGTCGCCAACCATCTCATAATCAAGATGGTCACAAAAAGCATTGAGCATATTCTACATGCGGAATGGATTCGACCCGAAGAACAACCCCTTGGAAGGACGAGACTCCACTAAGGATAGCATATGAGGCGGGATCATGTCCTATGTCATTTCTATTCGAGTGGTTTGGGCTGAGACGCCCATGGGTATTATCATTTCCCTGCTTTGTACTTTTCTTGTAATCGTTGTTGGGGGCTATTTCTGTTCTGCCTCTTTTTGATTGCTGGTGTTCTCTCTCTTGGTTTTTATCTTCCATTTGCAGTTTCTCGGCGCTTGCTTTTGAGTTTTACCCTGTACCATTTCTACTCTGTATATGTTCCATGACTCGGTGCGGGTGCCAAGGTTCTTTTCTCTAATTGAATGATTCCATGCATCAGCATAGGCACTTCTATCGTAGATATCGTATGCCAATCATACAACCGATAGCAACGTACTACCAATAGGAATGGGCTGACTAGACGCTTGGCGTCGTAAGCACGGCGGTTGTCTGATGGTGCCTTATCTACGCGTGGCTCGGACCACTTATAAACAGTACTCTTTTACACAAATCGTATGACTTTGTCGAGGGTATTTTGAGCATTGTACACTGAAAGACTCAACACGCTATCTCACAATGAAAACAAAAAATTGGGAAGAAATGATTGTCAAAAAAGAAACCCCCCTTTCCACTGGCGCCTAGAGAAAGTAAGATTGACCATTGACTGGAAGACATGGGTACAAATGACATGACAGAAATCAAATTGTCGTAAATGCTTCATACAAAAGACTGACCCGATGGTGCTCACATATGTTGAAGATAAATCAGGATTACTCTGCAAGACGAGCATATGTGAGGAGTTGGCGGATGATATTCGGGTCCATGTTGGGAAGCAATAACGCCCCGAGTAGACTTTCCTTGCGAGGGATAACTCCGGATGGTAGCTTCAACGGCAAGGTATTGTCCACTTGCTTGGATTTCTCGGCAAGTCGGCGTAAGATGGCCAATCCACGATTAATGATGGCAGCAAAAGCATAAGCATCTGCTTCGTGTGGCCCTCTCTGCCGGATGCTAGCAAGTTGCGGCAAGCGCTCAGTGCAAAGCAGGCAGGAAAGTCGCAAGAGGTGGATAGCGAACCCATCAACAGACCCAACCCATGATCGTGCCATGGAACCGTCTGCAAATGTGGTCAAAACATCCGCAGCTAACAGACCTTGCATGAGGAAAATCTTCCGGGCATCTGCAACTGCCAGAGGCTTTTTATCAGGAACGGCGCAGACAGCAAGTCCGAATGCGCGGGTCAGGAGATCTGGTCGAGGCGGGACAGAGCCATCGCCAGAGAATATGGCTCCAAAGTAGATCCGGTTCGGGTCATCTCTCGCCAACAGCTTAGCGAGGCCATCCACCGCAGCAGGGGTATATCGATGGATTGAAGGATTGAAGGCAGTGAACATCAATTCTTTGGATTGAGTGGGTTCTGGCGCAAAGGCAAGAAGGAATTCCAGCAGGCTTTGAGCCTCCTCTTTGCCGGGTATTTGCATGACGTGAGCCGAATTACTCATAAAGATCACCGCATCCTTCATGAAATCCAGTGTGTTTTGGTTGGTCCGTAGGAACATTTTGTGGGTTCCAAGGCAGCGGAAGACATCAGCAAAGACCTGGGTAACAGAGGGTATGCCCAGGATGCCAACGTTAGCTTCGTTGAAAGACAAGTTGCGAATAATAGTAGTGATGCATATCAACCGTTCCACGGCTCGATCAAGGCGGTAATCAATGCTCCCGAACTCAGGAACTTCCGCAAGTGACGTGAATTCAGATTGGCAACCCCGTGTCACCTCTTCATAAGAACGTACTTGCATGCGTTCAGGCAGTTCAGGGATGTGCTGAGCTAAAAAGTCGGCTTGGTCCTGAGCACAATCCACCAGACTTTCCACTAAATCATCGCAGTTCTCCAAGGAGATCGCAGTGTTAAGCTCAGATGATAGGGTGGTCAGAGTATCCAAAGCAACCCGAATTTCTGCCTGGATTCCACATTTGAGCCCCATGTTCAGAGCATGAATGTCCACCACACCTAGCTCTGCAAACGCTGGTACACTCGGCTTCAACCTTAGGATCTCATCGCCAAGCTGGAACATCTCATCTACCGCAATTGGGCCATGCAGGCGATGCTCGGTGATCACTTTGGGCTTGAACGGGTCCTCAATGGGCACCTTAGTCACCCGTTCTAGTTTGGTATCAGCTTGGGCAGGCTGTGGCCCAGGTGTGACTGACGCGGCTTTGCCTTGCTGTGATGGTGAAGGTGCAGCAAACTGTCCTGTGTTTTCTGAAGGGGGAACCGATGACTGCGACTGGCGAGAAACGCTAAGTCGATGTGCAGTTTGAGGGGGTTTGCTTTGACTGCGTGCCTGTGTTGGGGTCGCAAATCCATTCATTGGAGGAACTTGGGCTTGGTTCGAGATGGGGGTATTGTTTTGAGGAGATTGAGCTGTTTGCTCGAAGCTTTGGCCCTGTTTTACCGCCGGAGACTGGAATTGCATCCCTGATGCATCACTAGGCTGGCGGGGAATACCTGGCTGGAGCTGTGGCTGAAGCTGCTGCGGGTGCTGCTGCTGTTGATTTTGTTGTTGTTGATGCTGCTGCTGCTGTTGCTGTTGCTGCTGCTGCTGTTGCTGCTGCTGCTGCTGCTGCTGCTGCTGCTGATGATTTTGCTGTTGCTGCATCTCCGCAAATTGTTTTTGTTGCGAGCTAATAAATGCTTGCTCATAAGGAGCTAAGTTCCGTTGGTAGTATTCTCGAAGCTCCTGAGCCGCCACTGGGAACTGCATCTGAGGGAACTGAAGATGCTGCGCAACAGCAGGCCACCCATTCATCGCTGTAACCTTCTTCGATCCACCCATCTTCATGATGGTTCCATACAATTGAACAATATTGAGCGGGCGACCACTGATGATCGGGTTTGGGTCAAAAGGAAGATTTCGTGACATCTGGAATTTCTGCACCGCACGCATAAAGGCTTCGGGATTGTTGGGCTTTGCAACATTCTGCTGCATCTGCCGCAAAGCGGCCATCTGTTGAGGGTTGGCCATGGGGTTCAAACCACTTGCAACAGGGCGACCGGCCATCTGTGGGTTGGCATTCATTTGTCGATTTTGCATTGACATGGCGTGAAGTCGCTGCTGCTGGGCCGCGAGAGCCTGGTGATAGCCCGGCGGCACCTGTTGCATACCGCCTTGTTGCATACCACCAAATGCCTGTTGGGGTGCAGCCGAGCCAGGTGCCTGGAACTGGCCGCCCATGTTTTGTGGGAAAGCTTGTCCAGGCATAAAATTGTTGTTTTGCGGGGTGTTGACACGGCTTCCGTGATCTGATTGTGACGGTGACATATGAGGGCCCACATGGGGGCCAGCGGGAGAGAAAGGGCTGGGAGACGCTGTCCCCATGCGAACACTTTGCTGGTCAAAGTCTTGCATGACTGGCGACTGAGTCACATTAGGCGAAGCCCCTTGTTGAAGATGTTGATATGGAGTAGGATGCTGAGGAAATTGCGGTGTTCCATTGGCCGGTCCTTGATAGCCTGGGTAGGGAACTTGAGGTGTCTGGGATCGCGACCCAGTCACTCCGCCGGGAGCAGGACGTGGTGACATAGGCATGCCATCTTCTGGTCGTGATCGCTTTGATGGAATCACCTGGTTGGGGTTGTGGAAGCCTGGGGAAGCGTTCCGCGGCACGCCATTGAACATGCGCTGGAACTGATTCGGGTCTTGGGGATTCGGAGAGGCATGAAGAAAGGCGGCAGATGGATCGATTGTGGAAGGATTAAAAGCCCCGTTATCCTGACCAGGAAGATTCGAGGCGTCAACGGCCCAGGCGTTCATGTCGTGCGGTTTTTACCAACCCATCTGCGCGCCATCAAGGTCAGCAACGATATTCACTGCGCATCATCATCATCGATGGGAAATCATCATCTGCATCAATGGGTACAAAAACATGGGGACCCCGATCATTTTTCTAGACCATAGACACGCGTAGGGTGGGCCTGTTTTGGGGGATGCGCGCTCGGTCGCGACACGGGTCCTGGGGGGAGGGGGCGCAGAACATTGGGGGTAGAAGGGCCATTTTGGCGCAAAGAAAATAAATGGGTGGAAGGGAAGGTCAAGAATGGAGCCATGGAAAGTACATACCGACAAGGCTGGATCACTTAAATTCCGACTGGCGAACGGATGGCTAAGCCGAGTCCCGGGATTAGCAGATGGGACGAAAAGGGCAGAGGTTGGAGTGTTCCGTGATGGTCACGTGTTTGGGCCTGAGGCAACAAAGGTCTGCCACCTTTAGGCCAGCAACAAAGGGAATGGGGAATGGGGGAGAGCTTGGGTGGATGGGTCTGGGGCTGTCAAATCATAGGCTGGGGGTAAATGATGATCGGTTCTAGATGATCAAAGGACCAGCTTCGGCCCGATAAACCATAAAGAGAACAAATGGGGGTTACAGGTAGTGCATAGGTGTGGGCTCCCGGAAAGAAGGGGGAAACGAAAGTGTGTGGGAAGGACAGGTGCGTGGCCAAAGGGGAACAAATAATACCAGAAAGTGTAAAAAAACGAAACGGCAAAAGCATAAAACATAAAATACAACAAAGTAAACGAGTACCTACAGTTCGCGAAGCAGTTAGGGATGAAAGGGGAAGTGGAGAGAGAATTGAGGAAAATTACTGCGAGAGAACCTAGTGGGAGAAAAGGAACGCTGTTTTCGGTCTTCCTTGTACCACCAACACCATTCACTGTTCAGTTTTCTCTCTCTTTTCTTTAGATGTTAGTGAATCTTTTCTCTGTGATTTTTAAGTTAGTAGGTTTCTCCCCTTTCCCAAAAAACCATTGTTTTTTCTGTAGCTTGAATTGCATAGGTCGTCATGACGTTAGTCACGGGTCTCGGCTGCGTTCGCGGCTCATCCACCATTAAGAAGAGGCGAGGCCCAGGACTCGGTCAACCCAGAAATGGGGGTTTGTAAGATTTTTTTTCCCTCTTCTTTTCCATAGGGATAAGAGAAATAAAAAGAGAAGAAAGAGAGAAAAGACCTCATGGAAATATCCCGAAAACAAGTGGGCGATGATCCATTCCAACGGTCTTCGCCCAGTCAGGTTAGCCCGTATACTCCCAAGGGTGCTAGGCCCGTGGACAGTCCCCGGGCGCACGAAAATCATCACAGAGAATGATAGATGAAAAATTACACGTAGGGGGAAAGGGAAAAGAGGGGGAGAAATAATTAAGGAAGAAAAGAAATCAAAAAGCGAAGTCCGGGGTCAGGCGTGGGCGTGGGCGCTCCTTATATAAAGCTCAGGCTAGCGTCTGATAATCATGACGAGCGCCCAATCTTTTCCCCCTCCTATAGGAATGGGGAAGAGAAAAAATAAAATAAAAAACCACGCAGGAACTCAAATGCACCAGAGGAACCAGATGAGAGCCAAGACTAGGTCCTCCCCTTCACCCAGTGGCAAGGATCCGACTCGATCCGCATGGGAAATTTCATGGTCTCTTGTGCCTGTCCCACCTAACCGCGGGCCCTGCTCCACTTTCATGATTGGGTCCGGGCTCAATGCCAGATGGAAAGGACGCGAAAGGGTGTGAAAGAATCCATTTGTCGAAATGATTATTTGCCGGAACACATCAGCTGCCTCGATGGACTTCGCTCGCTACACATCACCGACCTAACGAACGTAGTCCCGCCTCATTGGCCATGCGACAAACCTGGCTGTCTGACCACCGGTGATCACCCTGAAACATGTCATGATCACAGCCTAGAATTACCAAAGACTAACTTGTAATTCAAATGAGCTCTGATACGGACTCGATCTTATGCATATCCCACTGTGGATCAGCTTTACCTAGTACTGTCCAGTAACTACCTACTCCAGTAGTTACTTACACCCTAGTGTACAGCCTATCACCGTAAATCTTCATGTGTTCGAAGATAGAACAAACAAGTATTGCCTAGGTGGCCTACTCTTCGAATTCGATGTTGTTAGCCTCGTATCTAGGGAGTAGTATGTTTGAGGATCCAACATATGCTTGGAATGGTTCCAACTTGGAAAAGCCCCCTTTCATCTCAAATAACATTTCGAGTGTAGATGCTATGACAAATATTGTGAAAATCACCCTACTAGCATAGTCAATATAGTTAGGTATTGAGAGATAAATAATAAAATATGCATTAGACATTTAATAAGTCAAACGGGTAATTCATGATCTGTTCGATGTACTCCGTCTTCTCGATTATCTCAGTACAGAGCACGTGATCTACCCGGAAGCTCCAATTGCCCGATTGATTGAGCTCCAAGGACACAACCCATCTCCAGACCCTTCACCGCGCAATCCACCACCTACCAACCTGCATCGAACAACACCGCCGATCTTCATCTCCACCTGATCCAGCTTAGTTCCAGTCAACAAATTTTCACCATGGGAGACGTGGCCGTGGAGAACCCGGCAAACAACGTCACGCCTCTTCCCAAGCCAAGTGCCTTGGATGCCCTTGGGAACTTGGACTCCTTGGACGGAACAGGAGCCGATGGAAACGATGAATATGCCACCTTGAAACGGTTACAGAGACACCTAGAGTATGCTTGGCCAGTAGATGTGCAACGCGTGTCATGTACTGACGCCTCCCAGATACATTCAGCTGCAGGAGGAATACATCAAGGATGAGCAGAGGTACGTCTTGATGGTATCGATTGGTCTAACCCTGATACTGATTACTTGCCTATAGGAGCTTGAAGAGAGAGCTGGTTCGGGCACAGGAGGAGATCAAGCGTATACAAAGTGTCCCGCTGGTGATTGGACAGTTCATGGAAGCTATCGATCAAAAGTATGTCGAGTTGATTCCGACTAAATTCGGTCGCTAACATATTCTAGTACTGGTATCGTGCAGAGCTCGACCGGGTCCAACTACGTTGTTCGCATCCTCTCCACACTTGACCGTGAGAAGCTGAAGCCTTCATCCTCGGTTGCCCTCCACCGACACTCCAACGCCCTGGTCGATATTCTCCCCCCGGAGGCCGACTCTTCGATCGCGATGCTAGGTGACAACGAGAAGCCAGATGTGACTTACGCCGATATTGGTGGTATGGACATGCAGAAGCAAGAGATTCGGGAAGCCGTCGAGCTGCCGTTGACACACTTCGAGCTCTACAAACAGATTGGTACGTTTCCACGATGGAAACTAGAGAATCAGAGAATCACTACTAACTATAGTAGGTATTGACCCACCCCGTGGTGTCTTGCTCTACGGTCCCCCGGGTACCGGTAAAACCATGCTGGTTAAGGCTGTGGCAAACAGCACAACCGCCAGCTTTATCCGTGTGAACGGCTCAGAGTTCGTACAAAAGTATCTTGGAGAGGGTCCTCGCATGGTCCGTGATGTGTTCCGGATGGCGCGCGAGAATTCTCCCGCCATTATCTTCATTGATGAGATTGATGCCATCGCTACCAAGCGTTTCGATGCCCAGACTGGCGCCGACCGTGAGGTTCAGCGTATCCTGCTGGAGTTGCTGAACCAGATGGACGGTTTCGAGCAGTCTAGCAACGTCAAGGTCATCATGGCCACCAACCGAGCCGACACCCTGGACCCCGCCCTGCTGCGTCCCGGTCGTCTAGACCGAAAGATCGAGTTCCCGTCGCTGCGCGACCGACGTGAGCGTCGACTGATCTTCAGTACCATCGCGGCGAAGATGTCCCTGTCTCCTGAGGTGGATCTGGACTCTTTGATTGTGCGCAACGAGCCTCTGTCTGGTGCTGTGATTGCTGCTATCATGCAGGAGGCCGGTCTCCGGGCAGTGCGTAAGAACCGTTACAACATCATCCAGTCCGACCTGGAGGATGCCTATTCCGCCCAGGTGAAGAGTGGACATGATGACGACAGGTACGTTCATCTCCCCTTTCTTACTCTTATCATGCTGATGTTTTTACAGACTCGACTTCTACCGGTAAACGGGTGGTGCTTCTCAAGGTTGTTGGGGTATGGTGGGATGTTCTCTTCGTTGTATTATCAATAATCTATGGCACTTGGAACTCGACGTATCTACCGTTATAAATGCATGACTTGTCCAAGAACAAACTAGTACTGTGTACAGGCAAGGGGTCTTAATATTGGGAACGATAATCTCAGGGTCTACACCGGTCTCGGTCCCACTAAGATAAGAGCAAGGCAGCTGCTCCGTAAGCCGCGGCCAAATTAAATCAATCAAGGATCAAACAGCTGGGCTTCCAAGGTTTGCCACACTGCAGCTGCCAGGTACGGCTGCTCTGACCCCTCCCTTGTTGGCGCTAAGCTAGGCACCAACCCCGTCATATACTACGTAGAACAATCTTGGAAGATAGAATTGACATCGGATATTTGTTCAACCACGAAAATATATGGAATTGAAATCGAAGGTGTATTATCATGTAAATAGAATACAATCTCTAAACCTTGGGGAAACAAAAACGGAAAGAGAATGTGCCAGTGAAAGGTGTAACCCACGGCGGCCCAGCTGATTCCGGGAAATGACGCACTCCTATCACGTTATGCCGATCTCCGTCTCCAGTCACTCCGCCCCCAGCTCCGTCTTATCTTCTCCTCATCCTCCCCCATCACTATCATCTACACTCTTTGCCCATCATGAAGTCTGTTGCCCTGTTGACAGCCTCTGTGCTGCTGGGCAGTGCCTCTGCTGAGGTCCACAAGCTGAAGCTCAACAAGGTTCCCCTCAGCGAACAGCTGGTAAGCTTTCCCCGTGTTACTCCTCTCCAAGCGGACTTCCCGACTGATCTCCCATCTTAGAACACCCACAACATCGATGCCCACGTTCACGCCTTGGGCCAGAAGTACATGGGCATTCGTCCTGACCGTCACCAGGATATGATGTTCGAGGAAACCTCGATCAAGCCCCAGGCTGGTCATGACGTCCTGGTCGACAACTTCCTGAACGCACAGTGTAAGCTCATCACCTGTATCATCTCTTGTATCTTTTCCCATCGCTAATTCATCAGACTTCTCTGAGATTACCCTCGGTACTCCTCCCCAGTCCTTCAAGGTTGTCCTTGATACTGGCAGTTCCAACCTTTGGGTTCCCTCATCGGAGTGCGGCTCGATCGCCTGCTATCTCCACAGCAAGTATGACTCGTCCGACTCTAGCACCTACAAGAAGAACGGCACCAAATTCGATATTCAATACGGATCTGGTAGCCTGAGTGGCTTCGTCTCCCGAGACACGCTCCAGATCGGCGACTTGAAGATCAAAGAACAGGACTTCGCCGAGGCTACCAGCGAGCCTGGTCTTGCCTTTGCTTTCGGTCGTTTCGACGGTATCCTTGGTCTGGGATATGACACCATCTCTGTCAACAAGATGGTTCCCCCTGTCTACAACATGATCAACCAGGGTCTTCTAGACGAGCCTGTCTTTGCCTTTTACCTGGGCAACGCTAACAATGAGGGTGACCAGTCCGAGGCCACCTTCGGTGGTGTGGACAAGAGCCACTACACTGGTGAGCTGATCACCATCCCTCTGCGCCGTAAGGCCTACTGGGAGGTCGAGTTTGATGCCATCACTCTTGGCAACAACAAGGCTGAGCTGGAGAACACTGGTGTCATTCTTGACACCGGCACTTCTCTCATCGCTCTGCCCTCCACCATGGCTGAGCTGCTTAATAAGGAGATCGGTGCCACCAAGGGCTTCACTGGACAGTACAGCGTCGATTGTGCTACCGTCGACTCCCTGCCTGACCTCACTTTTACCCTTAGCGGCCACGACTTCACCATCGGCCCCCACGACTACATCCTTGAGGTCCAGGGGTCCTGCATCAGCAGCTTCATGGGCATGGATTTCCCCGAGCCTGTTGGTCCTTTGGCCATTCTGGGAGATTCTTTCCTGCGCAAGTGGTACAGCGTCTATGACCTTGGCAATGGGTCTGTTGGCCTGGCCAAGGCCAAATAGGTTCTCAAGCAAATGGAGGACTCCAGGCGTTAGCCACCGATGAACCTGAACAGATTCGAGGGAATGTCTAGTATATACACTCCAACTAGGATGGTGAGGTAAGGAGCATATCTTGATTGATTTGTATCTTTTTTCTGTTGCTTTTCCTTTTCGGCATCCAACTCTTACTCCTGTTTTTGCTCATGGATAATACGGCAATAGCTGTCTTGCCTCGCATGGATTTACTTTGCATCTGTCATTCTTTCACTTGAATCTATGGCCCCTGGCTTTGTATTGAATTCTCTTGTATGACAATAATCTACTCATCGTGTTCCCCAATGTGAGAGTACTCCGTAATCTCTGGGTAGTAAAGAATGTGTGTTATGATCTCTGTCTGTCCCAATGGTGATGCGTAGACCAGCTCGTATGGAGCCGGCCCGCGGGTGCAGCAAGAGCTGCTCAGTGACAGGCCCATGGCCAATCAAAACTGAACCAGGCCGAGAGGGAGCCAAGAATGATAGAGATAGACCACAAGTGTAAGTCATAGCCTCTCAATCATCAGAATGTAGCATTTATTCAATTCCAAGAGTTAAAAGTACTATGTTGGGGGAGTGGATACGGCATCCATGGCATGTTCCGGGGGCGGTGGAGAGAGTTGACATAAGCGGATGAGCTTCTTCCACCGTTCAGAGTCCCCGCACCGAGCTTTCCCATTCTCCGATCACAGGCATTCTTCCCACCTTTAAATCCCCCACCTTTTAAGTGTTCCTTCACGACTCTGTGTGCTTACTGACCTAGCAATCCACGAACTGGGGGTTTCAAGGCGCGTAAAAGTGTCTTTCTTTGCATCCGCTTTGTGTGGCGACTTCGCATTCGCACTCACCTGCCCAAGCTTCAACCCTTGCGCTCCTGCATCCCCTATTCATTTATCTTCTTCAAAGACGCCCCTGTGTTATAGGGAACATTGAGTCCTATTCAGTCACCTCATCGGCACGTTCGTCAGACCGGGACCCGGCGGAAACCTAATCACGCGTCGCGTGTTGGTTATGGCTCCGTAGCCAGAGGCGCACGCGATCATATCCACATACCATCCGCACCACGTTCACCGGTGCTGTGGGACCTGGCGAGCGGAAACTTCGGAGGCGTTGGCTCGTTGAGTCATTGATTGAAACTTGGTGGATTCCGTCGCCTGGGGGGGCGAACTGGGTACAAAGATGCTTCTACGTCTGCCGCCCAGCCTGCATTACCCCATCACCATCACCTCGTTGCTGAAGAAGCCTGGTGATGAGGTGAAGAGGGATGAAGCTTTGTTTTGGTATGTTTATTACTCAGAGGTTGAGGAGGGCGATGGCGTAGGGAATATCATAAAGGTGCAGCGAAAGTTCCCAACCCGATTTGAATCGCCTGTTGATGGCGAGGTCCAAGAGTGGAAAATATCCAAAGGAGATGTCATTGATGAACCGTAAGTTTCACTTTGAGAGACTTGTGAATACTAGCTAAAATGTGCAGGGTTGACGTGATTGAGATCTACGAGCCATGTGCCCATGAGGTACAATTCGGGGGGATGTGCGCAGAGTGTGGAAAGGATATGACTGAGTATGCATTCTAGAGTGAACCTTGGGAAGGTATTGTGCTAATGTCCCGTTCTCTCAGAGCTTCATACAACACCGAAATTATGGATTCCTTCCGCGCGCCGATTCAGATGTCCCATGACAACACAACGTTGACGGTCAGTGAGAAGGAAGCCACGCGTGTTGAGGAGGATGCCAAGCGTCGTCTTTTGGCATCTCGACGTCTTTCACTTGTGGTGGATCTTGATCAGACCATTATCCACGCTACTGTCGACCCCACCGTCGGAGAATGGAAAGAGGACAAGGATAACCCGAACTACGAAGCATTAAGAGGTGTCAGGCAGTTCAGGCTGATTGATGACGGCCCGGGGATGCGTGGCTGTTGGTACTACATCAAGCTGCGGCCAGGGCTGGAGGATTTCTTACAGAACGTTGCCGAGCTTTATGAATTGCACATCTACACCATGGGTACTCGAGCATATGCACAAAACATTGCCGATATCATTGATCCAACACGCAAGCTTTTTGGGGACCGTATTCTCAGCCGTGATGAGAGCGGAAGTCTAACGGCTAAGAACCTCCAACGTTTGTTCCCAGTTGACACAAAGATGGTCGTCATTATTGACGACCGTGGTGATGTGTGGCGCTGGAATCCCAACCTTATCAAGGTCTCTCCCTACGACTTCTTCGTCGGGATTGGTGACATCAATTCCAGTTTCTTACCCAAGAAACAGGATATTGGTGCGACTGCGGTCAAGCCCGCAAAGCCTGAAACAAAGGAGCATGCTAATGGTTCAGCTGAGAAACCGACTGATGTCTCCGCATTAGAACAACTGGTAACAATGGGAGGCGGTGATAATCCAAGATTGCTGCAGGAGCAGACCAATGCTCAAGAGGAGACAATATTGCATCAGGTGGAAGATAGGCCGTTGTTGCAAAAACAAAAAGAATTAGATGCCGAGGATGATGCAAGTGCCGAGAGCACACCCAACATTGACGAATCTCAACCCCGACATCACCTACTTGAAGATCACGACCGAGAGCTTTTCCAGCTTCAGGAACGTCTAGAGCAAGTTCATCTCCAATTCTTTGACGAGTATGATAAGAAGCGATCCAGTGCGCTGGGAGGCCGAGTGGCGGCCTTGAGGGGTGAGAAGACACCGCTAAAAGACAAGGATGTTGACTTGAAGTTGGTTCCTGACGTCAAGGATATTATGCCCCGAATCAAGGCGCAGATTCTCGGAGGAGTGGTCATGGTTTTCTCAGGTGTTCTTCCTCTCGGATCAGACACACAGAATGCTGATATTTCCCTGTGGGCCAAGACATTCGGTATCGTCATCGCATCACGAATCAATAGCCGCACTACTCATCTCGTTGCTGGCCGAAACCGGACCGCGAAAGTGCGCGAAGCCACACGGTACCCAAATGTCAAGATCGTCACAACGCAGTGGCTTCTGGACTGCCTGACAAGTTGGAAGCGTCTTGATGAGGAGCCCTACTTGCTTCCTGTTCACCCCGATGATCGTGGTGAGCCTCTCTCCCCTGGCTCGCAAGAACTCGCCGAGAGCTCCTGGCTATCCTCCTCGGACGAGGCCACGGGCTCATTCTGGACTGATGATGAAGGAAATCCAGAGTCCGAACTGTTCAAGGATACCGGCCTTGACGAGAGATCACATATCGGATATGACGAGGATGAGCAAGCTGCTGTACATGACGAGCTCAAGGAGTTCCTCGGTAGTGATGATGAGAGTGAAAGCGACAGCGAGGCATGGGGGGATGAGGGGTCTGCGGGCAAGAAACGGAAGCGCGGAGACGGGGACGGAGCAACTGACGATGAGTCTGGCGAGGATGAGGACGATGCTGATCAGCAAGGCTCAAAGCTCTCGCAACGCATTAAGCGTTCGTACAAGCGGAGTACCGGTCTTCGAGAAGTTGCAAGCGTTGCTCCCACCGATTCCGATGAGTCCCGTATGACACTACAGGCCGATGAAGAAGAACAGGATATCGACAAAGCGGATACCACCCAAGATCAAGATGATGCACACCCGGACTATGATGAAGATGATCTGGAGCGAGAGATGCTCGCTGCATTCGAAGATGATGACGATGGAGAGGACGTAGTCGATGAAAGTCTTTGATTTTCCTTACTTCCTCTGGTCTACCCCTGTTCCTCTATTACTGTCCGATCTACACTCTCCCCTTCGATTCGACTGTATCTTCTATCTGATTTGTGCAGTTGCAAGCGCTCCTGCCATAGCGACGGCGTTCGCAGTGATTTTTCCCATTGCTCGTTTTATGTATTTCCTGCTAGTTCTGGATTGTATCTACTTCGTTATTGAGTAGACTCCAACTAGTGTCCAATGTCAAATACGTGGGATGTATTCCCTTAACTATTTCCATCATATCAAAATTATCAAACTGCTTATTCACTGATTCATGGTCATCAAACGCCAAATATATGCTAAGAAAAATTGGTATCACAAAATGTAACAAAGAAAGGCAAAACAACATTACATCGAGACAATCACCGATGATAATAATTCCGATGAACCTGCCACGACATAACCATCATCCACACATAAAAGACGGTATTGACTAGCTCCATAGCAAAGGCTGTTTTCCAGCAATTACCTGCAATAACTGTTAGTAAAGCCAATCGAAAAAAGAAGCCCAAGCCGTCCGAGGAAAAAAGAACTCACAAATAGTAATCTGCGTCAACCAAGCCAGAGTATTGATATTATTCCCCCTCGACTTGTTATCCTCAACATAGATCTGACAGTTGCTGTTGATATTCCCTTCCACTGCATACAGTTGCAACGACGTCTCAACGAGGCCAGTAAGGAAGAGTACGAAGAGGATAAAGCTGCCGAGTATCAAGATTCCGGGTAATAAGAGTTGGCGGGCGATTAGGGCGAGAACGACGAAGATGAAGAAGACGGCCAGGGCGCTGGATACAACCATGTAGGGGAAGAGCCTGTAATGATTGTAGGTTAGTATTTGTTTAGATAAGGGCTACCAAGGGTTGTCGGTATACTCACCAGGGTGTCCCAAGCTCCATTGTTGATTGTACAGTCATGAACCAGGAGAAGATGCCTAGACATGTTGCCGAGCCTGCTAGCACGACGATAAGCCAGATATTCAGCTGAATCTCTGGCCAGTGGTAGTTGAGGCGCACGCGACGCTCATATTTGGCCATGGTGGGCAATGGCAATGGCGATTATTGTAGCTCGGGTAGGACTTGTTGATCTTCGTGAAGATCGAATTGCGACAGCGGACAGTGATTATAATATCCCTCGGGCGTATACCAGAGCTTTTTGCCTGATTGCGAGAAGTCACCTGAATGTTGTCACGGGTTTGCGACCTATTCGAACCCAATGGCGCAAGGTGTACAGGTGGAATGTTGTGCTGAGTTTAGGCTTTGGATCTGAGCGATAAGGGCGGACAGCGCATCGGGCGCCGAGAGGCGCAGTGTCAAGACAGACCCTAACCGTGATGAAGAAAGATAAAAAACGAGTGAATTTGTCGCTGAGAGTGATAGACTTGGCAGGGTGCAATGATTCGGCGGGGAAAAGAAGAGATTGGAGAGAGTAAGAAATGGAAATAGAGGAGGCGGGGGTTTGTAAATTGAGGTGGCCGGGGATCTAGTATACAACGGATAACGGGGAAATCCACTTTAACGTCATTGCTTTTCTTCCTTGCTTCTAGTCGTTCTATTCTAAGAAAATAGGAAAAGGGAAATCATAATCATAATTACAGAAGGGTATCACCAAGCGCACTGCGAACCAACGAGCATCCCGCACGAATGGTCTCCGCCGCTCCAACAGACTCCAGACTGGGGTTCACCTCAACCAGGTCCATAGCCACTAGGTTACCTGTCTCATGAACGGCTTCGCAGATGAAATCACCCTCACGCAGAGTCAATCCACCACGAACGGGGGTACCGGTGCTGGGCGCCCACTGGGGGTCCAACGCATCGACATCGAACGACAGGTGAATGGGGGTATCATTGCCAATATGAGCCAGAGCCATCTCGACAACGCGGCCAATACCATGACTAAAAAATAGGTTAGCAACGGGTTACTAGAAGCTAGCAAAACAGGAGAAGAAACCTACCGATCAATATCGTGCATGCTGAAAGCCTTGATTCCATTCTCCCGGAGGAGCTTCTTCTCACCACGATCCACATCACGCAGACCAATGTACACCAACTTGCGGGTGCTAACAATGTGCTCATCCTTCAACCAGCCAAAGATATCAGGCTTATCCTCCCGGGCCAGCCGGGTCAAGAAGGCCATAGGCATACCATGGATGTTTCCGCTAGGGCTCATCTCAGGAACGTTGATGTCGGCGTGGGCATCAACCCAGATAACAGCCATCTCACGGCCCAATCGCTCACGGATAGCCTTGGCTGTGCCGGAGACGGTACCAATAGCAATGGAGTGATCACCGCCCAATGTCAGGACGAACTTGCCGTCTTTGGCGTAGTTGTAGACCTGGGAGCTTAGGCGCTCAGTGACGGCGCTGACGGCGCGGGGCTTCTTCATGTTGCGGTGGTCGGGGTCTTCGGCGGGAATGTCCTTCTCATAGTAGTGGACGATGTCATCGTGGTGGATGTCGTACTCGAGGTCCTCGCGGAGCTGGGTGAGGAGCCCGGCTTCGATTAGGGCCATTGGGGCGGCTTCGACGCCTTTCTTCATCTGTAGGAATGGGATTAGCATGGCCCGGTCGAATGCTTGCGGTTGTAAGTCTTACCTGTCCGCCATTGAATCCAACGGCGACCACGCCCAGCTGGTCGGGCTTGGTGAGGAAGCGCGATTTGATGGTAGATGGTTGCGTCATTGTGTGTGAAATATAGCTAGGTAGTCTGCAGGGTATGCGCGACTAGAACGGGGGGTCGTTGGAAGAGAAAAAAAAAAAAGTAGAGACAGAGACCAAAGATTTAGTGATTGATCTGCGATAAGATAGACAAGTGGATCGGAGAGATCGGAGAAAAGAGGGGCACAATGGGTGACAGTAGTAACCAGGGATCAAAGAACACCAATGTCTTTGAGAAATACTGTTAAAGATTGGTTTAATTGAGAAAAGAAGAAGGAAATGAAGTCTGCTTTATAACTTTCCCCCTTTCCCGGCCCTGGGTCCATCCGGTTTGCGTGTTCGCAATCATCGCTAAAACCTGCACTTAGGGATCATTGCACTCCGCCAGGTTCTCCATACTTCCGTTAAGTACAGGTTGAGGAGAGCTGCCCCGTTTAGGGCCCCGAATTGTCCCACCACGTTGCAATTTAGTGTCTTAGCGAGCGCCGAAGTCCGAGATATGTCGTAATGGTATCTGCAAGTCCCTTGTTGAAGAAAAATGGGGGTTGGGGTCGCGTCTGGAGCGGCAGGAGAGATTTTAGCCGGCAACTATACTGCCCAGGTGACTTATATTTTCCATCCTCCGAGGACAATGAGAAACCACCTATTAGAAATATACCGGGGTATTATTGGTTGCAAATAAGGACATCGAACTAATCCGCATGGCTTTTATGTTTTATCTCGCTGATGTTCGTGGAGAACTACTCTACTCGGCCATGCTCGTGCGCATTATGTGCCCCACGAACTGGCCTAACTTCCCCACTTAGTTTTGTTCCAAAGTTCTTTGAATAAAGAGACCGGGCCGGAGCAAGTGTTCTGCTTAAGAAACTGTCCAGTTCGTGGATTTGGTTGCCGCTATTTGCACGCTAACCGCCCATATCTTATCTAGATCAGCGGAGGTGGGGTTCATGATCAAAAGGAAAAATCTATATAAACATCACGATTCGAAGATAACCCGGATACTGCTCACAAATACATCTCGGGGAGAAGGTACTGTGACCGGAAACAGCATTATCACGTACCTTGGAACCTCACAAGGTACAGGAAATCCATCCCGACTAGGACTAAAATGCAGACTTATAACATCTCCGGTCTTCTATGAAAATCTGACATCGCGTAATCGAGCTAGCTAAGCCCTCCCACTGCTTGGTAATACTCGAAGTACTAGCTGGAGCGCTTTAGGTATCGTTCAGCTCAAATTTTGCTCGGGGATCCTTGGTTAAGAACTCTGACTTCGAATGTTGAAGTGTTGCATCTTGGTTGATATATATTCCCGAAGGTTTATCAATGATCTCTCAAGTGCTCGATCAAGTACTTGCTAATCACATGCAGATGACATATCAGATACGGGTATATTTCCAATAAGCAATGCTTCATGTTACTCAAAGTCTCTCATAGTATACAAAGATAGGTAGAAAGTAAGCAGTTCATGCGCAGGTGGTTGTTCTTGTATCTATGACCAACTGGTGACTTTTGGGGCGGCTGAAATCCGCCCCAGGGGTGATTTAACGACCTACCAATCAGACCATGTAAGACCCCGAGTAACTCCGTACTTTTTTAGATATTGACAAGTGATATTCGAAAGAAGAATAATGTTTATGGTCATGTGGGAGGTATATTGGATGACGTAATGAATTGAAACACAACGGAAACACAGGCATGAGGTTATCATTAGAATGTACCCAAAATTCAAGTCTCATCACTTTACTTCTCACACCTGAAACCTTGGAATAACCTTGCAATACAATGTGACATTCTCAATGTGCCTGGTGCATGAAGAATGGTGATGGATCACATCCCACCTTGGGTCTTTGCTACCCAAAAAATGGGGCTTTATCAGCCAGACCGCCAGTCCAGACGCAAGGAGATGATCGACAGGCGAGTCGCCAACTCACTTACACGCATTGTCCCTCGGATCGGGAAGGATGACGGCTGATTTGTTCCTCTCCACGGGCCCACAGGGCTATTGAATAACGTTCCCCATTCAAGCCGCTAGTCCAATTCCACTCGCTTTTCCTTCAACCCGAAGGTTTTAACCTGTGTGTTGGGATTTGTACCACCGAGTACATGTGTGATAGCTGAAACTACCTCCGCAATATACGATCGGCAAGAATTACAAGGGACCTCCTTGCGGGCCAACCGTCATTGGCCCCAGATCTGAAGCCCCCGGCGCTTCTCATCTGCTTCAGATTTGTCGGCGATACCTTGTCTGACAAATTGCAACACTCCATTTTCAAAAGGACGCGCTGCGGGTGTCTTTAGTCCCGCCCTGGTGACGCGAACTCGTTTCCCCAAGGGAAAAGCTGACGTGCAGCCCCCAGTTTGCTCTACTTAAAACTAAAGCCGATCCATCTGGCCTGGGGCCATACATACCTCCCCGCCCTCGCCCGAGGAATGTTAAAAGTGGGAGATTTGAGACATCATATCGACTATCACTTGATCCTTCTGCCTTTTTCGTTACTTTCCTTTTTTTTTCTTAAACCTTGTCGTCCATCCTACGGGAGATACCCCTAGATTCCGCGACTTGACGTCGTGAGATCGGATTCTAACCCCTCCCTTGTGCCATGCCTCACGGCCCGATATCCACGCTCTGGAATTCATTGTCGTTACCACAACGCTGGATCGCTCTATGCCAATCGAATACTATCAGTGTGGGCATGGCTTAAAACCGTTCATTTCATAACTTCTTAGAGCAATGAGCCCGGCTTTTCGTCCGATTCTATCCGATCAACATGCCACTCCATAATAGTATGCGTACTAGGAAGTCAACAAGGAAGG
Organism: Penicillium pulvis; assembly: GCF_028828015.1. NCBI lineage: Eukaryota > Fungi > Ascomycota > Eurotiomycetes > Eurotiales > Aspergillaceae > Penicillium > Penicillium pulvis. The sequence continues at coordinate 2,271,032 of NW_026643079.1, read as the reverse complement.
ATGCGAGGAAGAGAACATCATCCACAGTTTCCAATGCCACAACGCAGGCTGGTCCTGTCGCAAGTCCCACAATCTCCGAGAAAAGCAACGTTTCTACACGGAATAATACCTCTAAACAAAATGTGAAACCGCAGGCAGCTTCACCGTCGCCGCCAACCCCGGAGCCGGCGAAACATGTCACAGATGTTGATGTTTTCCAGTTTCTCGAGCACAGTGATGGATCCTCATCTGTATCCTCATCGGAGCCCTCAGAATCGGAATCGGAATCTGAATCTGATTCTGATGATGACATTCCTGCAACCCAGTCGACCGTAACGAATATACAATCACCGAAACCGCGCGCCAATCCCATACCGCATGCTGTCTTGGTATCAAAGACCGGCGCTTCTCCAAAGACAACCAGATCACCCGCTGGCGGGGCGTCGAGAGCTACAAGTGACTTGCGTCCTCCGCCAGCACCATCACCACCATCCGTGCCCCCAGCAGAGACCCGAAAACAAATGTCACCAGCGGCGCGAAAGACATCTTCAAAAGAGTATAGCAAATCCCCGGTAGAGTCTCCACCACGAAAACGCCAGTTGCAGATCTCTCAACCCGAAGACTTCTATCCACAAGATGTTACTGCGATCCAACGGTCACCGCTGCCACCCTCTCCACCGAGTAGCCCGGAGGATAGCATACACCGCGCATTACAAAGAAGAGACTCAAATGCGTCGCAAATATCATCAGGCTATGGGCTCGTGGCATCACACCTCACCCACTCAGCCAAAGACGAGAAGGGAGCATTCCCTCCGTTATACCGACGCTTCGAGAACCTGAACCACCGTGTCCTGCTCCACCTTCAAGACGAGATCTCCCAAATGGAAGAAGACCTGAATCTCCTAGATGAGTACGAAGAAATGCATCGCGTCGCTATCGCCGAGAAGGAAGGTAACAAGCCCGTACCCGCATCACGCCGCATAGACGCCCAGTCCCAGTCCTATTCATCCCTGCACTACCGACGAATGGATCTGATGGCAGCTTTGATCCAAAAGACAGAGCAATATAGTAAGTTTCATACCCTGATATGATATTCTCATTACCACATTATCTAACAAATCCAGATAACGCCCTCAGCGCCTACAGCAAAGTAGTCCAAACACTACCCCGCGCCACAGACGACGATATCCAAAATTACCGCTCATGGATGAAAACAAACAACCCCATCGCAGCAGCAGAAACCCGTTTCCTAGATAAAGACGTTGATCTCGTCTCCCTTACACCCCGCTTAGCCGCCTCGGCCGCTACTGCCCCCGTCTACATGGCTATCATGGTCGCGTCGGGTGCCCTTTTACTTCCCCTGCTGGCATTTAGTATGATCGCAGAGTTCTCCGGTCGACTTGTCGTCGTGACGGTCGTCGGTGGTGCTGCAGCTGCTATTGCGGCGAATTACTCCGCCGGTATTGATACCCTAGTTGATTCGAGGGATGGATGGAGATGTGCCATGATGTAAGATTGCCTGTGTTTTGTTCGGAACTAAAACTGACCTGACGATAGATATTTTGGTTTTATGACCCTTGCTGCTATGTTCATTCCTTAGCTTTGGCTGGGGCGATTTAGAGCATGATGATAATGAATTGTTTCCCCCGATGTGTCATTTGAATGGATTTATGCTTCTGTTTCCGTTACAGCGACGGACTGTTTTTGTTTTCAAAGGACCTACTCTTTGGTCTTGAGCATCTTGACTGTGGCATTTGTCGACTTGGTCGAAGTTTTATACTAGAATGAGTGGGATGGCAGAGAAGGAAGAATGGCGTTTACAACTTTTGTTTTCCGGGTCGTTATCAAAATCAAATTACGACAAACGCTCAGGTTTAGACCTGCTGGCTATGGCGGATTTGAGCAAGCATTGGGATGGGAGATACCTCGCTACTGTGAATTGGGATTGAGGTGTTTTGGAGATTGTGTTTCTTCAGTGTATCAATTATCAGATATGAAATAAATTCCGGGATGATTCAAAACATTGCATGTTGAAGTAGAATACAGTGTAGGATACGATTGTATTAAGCAAACCTTGGAAGTGATATTCTTCCCATCTAGACTAACACTGTGCGAACAAAGAAATAGCATCGCAACGGCAGTCCATACCACCCACGCCCCTTCTGAAATAGGAAACCATGCACAGGCGCCAGTCGCTCGAGTCAACACCGAAAAGAAAACCATGAGCCCACGAAATATAAATGTAACCATTAAAAACACAATGGAGAAGGGGAGGAAAGAACAGGGCAGACATGTGATACCATGTTCGAACGAAAAACAAAGCGTTTCAACAGGAACCAGCCACTGGCGACAAATTAGAGGCATTAAATAAACTTTTCAAGTCCTCAATCAGCATAGCTCATGTCCGCGTAAAGCAAAGGAATCCTATGACTGGATGGGAGTGCCATTCTGCTTGCTTCCTGGTGTCAAGCTTCCCTCCTGGGAAAGACGAGCTTCAAGTTGAGGCTGACTCTTATTCACGGTAGATTGTTCAGCGGCACTGCGAGCATACGCTGCGGCGGCAGCGCTATTCGGGTATGCCTGCGTCGGAGTTTGATTCGCGTACTGGTACCGCTGAGCCGAAGCTGTCACAGGGTTGCGTCCCTGAGGAGTGGCGTTAGATGTGGCTGTCGGTCCAGGTCGCGGAGTATAGGGCTGGGGAGTATATCCATTGGAGGTAGGACGCTGAAACTGTGGTACATTGTTGGCTTGGCTGTATTGAGAGCCAAAACCTGGGCGTTGGGAAGGAGTGCTTGGTGCTCTACCTCCTGCATAAGGGGGAGTGAATGATCCCGTCGATGAGGGTTGCCGGGCTTGTGGGGGTACTTGGAATGCACCTTGCGATTGAGACAGACGAGCATTCGAATTGAAAGAACGCTGGTTGTATGCGGAGTGAGGGGCCTGGAAGCTGCTGGGCCGAGTGGAAGATGGCGTTGAAGCACGATTAGCGGCATTCGCCTGAGCAGCGATGGCCGCAGCACGCTCTAGATGAAGCGTGTGATCATCTTTCTCCATTGTGCCCTTCCAGTCGGGGCTTTCGATGATGATCTTCTGGCTTATGTTCAACTCTGCCAATTGATCACCATTCACCTTCGCAACGACATATGGAGGCAAGCTGCCAATTATAGAAACAAGCCTTGACCTCAGCTTTTCGTAAACGGCCCTCTCAGCATCGGACGGTGTGTCTGGGTCTTCAAAGTCTGGTGCAGGTGATTCGTCATTCTCACTGGCAGAGGGGATTGTCGTTTTACGAATGTTTTGGTATGAAGCCAGGGTTTCTAGCAAGTGAGAGACCTCTGTGAGAACATCGTCAATCTCTCTAGATTCCGGGGGTCCTTCAGGTGCCTTCTCGATTGAAGCAAGATATTCGGCATAATCTTTCGGTTTGAGCGAGTCAACCATCTCGTTAAGCGTGCTTTCGTCAATGTTGTCGATCGCTTCAAGATCCACCTCATCTGGTACATCTTCTGTGAGAGAGAGCAGGGTACGCAAACGCCTGGCACCTCGTTGCCCCCACCATACCATGCCTTTTGATTCGGCTTGCATAACAGCCCCAGAACTATCGAAAGACGGGGCGAATGACGAGTAAACGCCTTGTAGAAGAGAAGAGTCATCGCCGGTCCAGAGAGCAGGGTCCCCATACTTTGACCCAACGTTTGCATCTTCATGATGCTTTTCAACACGAGACCAATAAGATGGTGATGAGGTGACTCCACCGTATTGCAACCATTGCCCGGAGGGTACCGGCACGAGGCTGGTGTTGCTACGATCGCCCGAGAAGTTCTTAGGATCAAGGACGAGATCAAATGGGTCGAGCCATGAGACTGCGCTTCGATTACCTCGTTTCCGAGGTTCCACGGGAACCAAGCCTGAACGGGGAGCAAAAACCTCGCCAAACGTTCTCGGCTTCGGGGTAGTGGACTCGAGATTATACGGAACCACGCGAGTGGTGGTGATGCCATTAGGCAGTCCACCTTCACGAAGTGGTTCTTGCACCTCCACAAACTTCTCTGCGCCAGACTCGGAAGACTGCAGGGGTACCTTGACAGATTTTTGAAGACTGGAGAATAACTGTTTCGGGTGTGATTGGCTCCCACCAAACAAAGTCAACGCCTGTTTGTCCTCGCGAGGGCCGATGTGTGAAGCTGTGGACTGAAGTTGATCATCATCGTCGTCGTCTAGTGTCTCAGCTTTGACATCGGTCTGATTGACAAAGGATTGACCGACAAGGCTGTTCATGTGCTTCTTGAAAGCCGCAATGCGATTGACTACCTCCGTTACAGGTGCGCCTTCGGCACTTGCTCCATTTGCCTGGTTCTGGTTGCGCTCAATCACTGCGGCAGAGGCTCGTTCAATGTCGGCCAAAAATTCCTGCAAGGTGTTGTAACGGCCCGCCTCGACCCGTGTCTGCATGTTGGATGTGTCTTGGTCGCCCGATGTTTTGGCGCGCTTCGCCCGAGGCTTAGTCCCCGACGAGGGGAAGGGACACGAAAGGAGCTGGAGTTCAGTGTCATGCCTGTTATCGTTAGCAACCAGACAATACGACTCATAGATAGTTCAGCTTACTTTAAAAGAAGACCAACAAGGGTCCGCAGAGTCTCGTGGAGATTGAGACTCTCACGCGATCCGGACGAAGCAGGCTCGATAGCTGGATTCTCGTCCTGGGCCGAACGCTTCCTCTTACCCGGAGTCGCGGTCGCAGTTGACTCCGGATGAGATTCGCCATTTATCGGAGCCATCGATTTGGGGTCTCCACCTTCGTCGGCGCTCATGGTGGGGGGTTTCGCGGGAGGGATAAGGTTGACAGAACTTCCTTCGACGCGATTTCCTCCAATGCAGACGATGTCTTGAAGGACCTTGATGTGTTCGAGGAAAAGATCAAAAGGTCGCGACCTAACGGCTAAAGATCAATGGCCAGTTGTGGTTGTGAGTGATCTGTGGTCTTGTTCGCGACGGGTGGTTCGAGTAGTCTTGATGCGAGGCCTCAAGAAAGGATGAAATCGCGACTGATGGGGGTGGAACAACACGCAGGAGTCCAGGCCCTTGGGGTTGGATCGGCGGAAAGTAAAAAGGAAACCAGATAAGGAATAAACCTGGGAAGTACAATGGACCAATCCACCACCCCAAATGTTTTTTTTTGACAGTGAATTAATACTATGATCGAAGGACGAGGACGATACCGTTTCGTGAGACTCAGACTGCGCGCTTGGCCGAAAAGTGTCGATCCAGCACGTGACTTGATCCCATTTTCTGCCGTGGAGCTTGATCTCGACTGTTGGATTTCGAATTTGTTTATGTTCTCGCTCTCTGTTCTTTTTTGGTTCGAGAGGAAATTGAGACGTCTGACTAGAGTACTCGCTCTAGAAAAAGTGTCTCTATGATTACATTCATGGATGTCATCGGCTCTCAATCACGTTCGAGGCCTTTCGGGGGTACCCTCTTTAAGAGCCGCGCAGAGGCGCAACTACGCATGTCGCAAGGTATGTTAGACCTAGGGAAAGACATGCAAGTGGAGAGATTTGCTGATACGAGAGCTATGGTTTAGGACCTACACGGTGACGCATTATTCCCATATCATAATGATCTGCTGCGAAGCATCCGACGTGCATTCCATTCTGGTTCTTCCCACGCTTTAAAACCACAACTCGCGCAGCTAGATCTCGAGCAGCAGGATGGGTATCGTACCGAGGCCAATAAGCCATCTTTACAACTGCCGAAGGATTCCCAGCATCCGAGAAAACCACACACGCAGAAGCCATATCCAAGATTGTCGAAAACCTCACAAAAATACCAACCGACCCCATCCGATTATCTTTCAGAATCCCTTCGGAGTGCAGGATATTTCCTTGGGTCCGGCAGGACCATTGCACGAGCCGCGATCGACCTCGACCTAGATCATGTCCTTCCTAAAAAAGGGTTTCAAATTTTACCAAGTTCCGGACCACGTTTCGTACGACAATCTCTCCAGACTACACTTGGGGAATACATCCGCCTGGTGGAACCACTGTTGAAGAATGAAGGAGACAAGTCGAATGCCTTAGACATTGCCCTCATGAGTGTATTTCGAAAGGACAGCCACCGTTATCTTACAGCGCGAGGCTACGATGTCGAAGATGTGGCTGCATGGGCTTGGATTTTGACGAGCAAGAATTCTCATAAAGCAGTCTCTCGAATATTTGCACTTGAAGCCGATGGCATAACTCGAACAGGATGCATGGATGGGCCTAGGGTGCCGCCTTTCATCACCTTGTTTCTGTTGAAAGAGCAATACTTGGAACCCCATGTTCTGCGGTTGCTATTGATTCATTCTTTACATCTCATGAGCGGTGAGTCACTGCCGGCCATCGGAAACCTTGAAAACTTGGAAACGAATGCTCCGACGGAACAGCCAGTACCCAAAGTTGATGTGACTACATGTGCAATGCTGGTTGTTCGCTTGATCCGGCATGCGCGACAGGTCTGGCCGGAGGCGTTTCCATTCATTGCGCGCGCGTTTGCTGGCTTTCTGACCAGACCAAACCTAAACGAGGGTGGGAAATCAAAGTCCGAGAGGGCCAAGATTGATCGATTGAAGACGAAAAACTTCAACGAGTGTCTTTGGGAGCTCTCGTTCCCCACGAAAATACATCCATTCCGATCAGCCTTCATACAACAACAGGCACAGTTTGAGCTCCTTAGGGCTATGGCCTCTCATAAGCCTGTTCTTCCTGTGACACGGTCAGGCTACCGAGCTGTAGTCGCAGTTCAGCTTGCTCACAAAAAGACAACTGCTGAGCGCCAGTCTGCTAAATTGAAAGCCCCTTCGTGGCCTCCATGGAAAGAGGAAAAGCTTGGTATGGATGCTCAACGAGGAAATGAGGGCCTTCACAGTCGTGCGATGAAAGTGCTGTTCCAGATGAAAGAAGCAGGTTACTCTCCTCATCTGTGGGAGGAAATATCTGCCATCCTAGCTGGCTGGGACTCTGATAGTAGCCCCACAGTGCAAACAAGAGCACTAGCCCTTCGCCGACCATCTCTGGCATTGGAAATACCTTACGTCCGCAACCATCACCTGAAATGGGTGGCACGAATACGCGCTACTAGAACTGTACGTGAAGCTTGGGCTTGCTTTTTGTCCTATCAGGACCATGGCCTACCTCCCAAAGGGGTCATTTATGCTACAATGGCCGAAAAATTAATTTTTCGCCAAAAGGCGACTCATGGCAATTTCGATCTAGCTAGTCATGCCTTACCTGGTGACGGGCCGGAGGTTTACCCTGAGCCGGCGTCTGCTCGGGATATCATCTATGTGCGCACAGAACCACCCACCTTGGATGACTTTCTGGATGAAATGATCTCGCAGGGATTCCGTCCTTCCGGAAGACTGCTCGCGCTCCTTGTTCAGTCTGCTCCAAGTCTCTCCTCGGGATTGGCCTACTTGCAATGTAGCAACCTCACAGACGATCAGATCATGGCACTGTGCACTGTCTGGCGTCAACCGCCAGAATACCAAGAATCGCATCTCAAGGCACTTAAGTCAGTGCCGGATATTCTATTCGGCTCATTCATCGCGTTTTTGTGCCGAAATTCGCGAATGACAGTGGCCACATATGTAAAGGACATATTTATGGCCGACCGCCCACCCCAGCCAGTCACCGAAGACCAGCCCCTTGTCAATCTTCTAGAGTACCGGGAAAATGAACAACAGATAGGTCATCCGATGGCCTTCCGGCATGCCATCCAATTGGTCAAGTCGCGGCAGCCACCTTGCCGCTGGGCATGGCATATCCTCCTTTCTGCCTTGTGTCGTGATCCTATTCAGGGCTATGAGCGAGCGTATGACAAAAGACTTTTCCGCATATTGGCATGGCACGGGATGGTTGAGGTGTTGAATTGGATGCGAGCTCGCAATATTGAAATTGGTCCAGACGATTTCCAACCATTATGTGTGACATTCTACAGAGCTGTTGATGCTGGCATTCATCAGCCTTCAAAGGTGGAAAAGGCACTGAAGCTCTACCAAACCGCTACGAGTTGCCCAGAGATTGAAGGCGGAGATGCCTTTGATATCCTGATTGAGGATGGCCTTTCACTCCTGAAGACCCAATTTGATCAGTTGGTTCTGCCTTCGACGAAAACGTCCAGTGTAGCAGAGAGAGGCGTGTTTGGAATGGACAACAAGAGCGAGTCACCACTTGACTTGCCTGCGCATCTCCACGTTCCATTTTTTGCGACGCTGCATAGTTTTGTGCGGGCCATGGGAATCGTGGGAGACGGTGATGGTCTGTTACATCTACTGCGGTGGATGAGTCGATCAGCTGATCAGCTGAACGAGCTTGCCGAGGAGCGTCTAAATGGGGAGCGAATGATGCGACAGACCCTGGTGGCGATCCGGTTGTACCTGGAGAAGCTACAACCCCAGTCGATCAAGGGTGACCGGATAGCATCGGACTGTAAAGTGCAAGAGGCATACGACATTGTCAGCCGGACACTGGGTTGGGAGTGGCCAAGTGATGTGGAGGTTGAGGAATACCTATTGTAAAATACTGTAACTTTAACATAGATCTGAATGAATTGTGATACCCCCTACACCCTATTTCTATCCATCCATGGTGCATGATTTACCCGGGAGCACTTAAGACGTCTAGTTGTAGCTCGGCAATCGTCGGCCCCAGTGAGCTTCCCCACACCCGGAGCTCCGATAGCAAACTTAACAGCAATTTATGATCTCCATCGTTTCCCCTCACACACCTTACACAACCCTGTGATCGAGAGAATTCTCGACCCGTCAATCTGACCTGGGCAATGGCAACCACACTAGCGCCCCGACTCGCCCGCCTCACCCCCCCTCACCACCTTCTCCCGCCAGACCGCGACACAGACGACGCGAATTTTCATCTCGCGATACAGCACTAGCCCCGAGGACGTAATCAAGACCCAACAGGTTCCCGCCCCTGGATCCGGTCATGTGCGCGTGCTGCAGCTGAACCGACCCAACGCCCGAAACGCAATCTCCCGTCAGCTGCTCGAAAGTCTCTCAAAGCATGTCAAGTCCATCGCCGCGGAAGAGGGCAACGGCCCGACGCGCGCCTTGGTAGTAGCAAGCAACGTCGATGCCGCATTCTGCGCAGGCGCAGACCTGAAAGAGCGCGCCAAAATGACACCTGCTGAGTGAGATCCATAGCTCCCGGTGCCTATCCGAGCCCTACTAATCAGGTACTCGAAATAACAGGACAGAAGATTTCCTCATGGACCTCCGCAGCACCTTCAAAGAACTCGCCAACCTCCAGATCCCCACCATATCCGCCATCTCCTCCATGGCTCTTGGCGGTGGTCTTGAGCTCGCCCTCTGCACTCACCTCCGCGTCTTCGGCTCTTCCTGCCTGGTCGGTCTCCCGGAGACCCGTCTCGCAATCATTCCCGGCGCCGGTGGCACCTACAGATTGCCCGCATTGATTGGTATGAACCGCGCGCGCGACATGATCCTCACAGGTCGCCGGGTGACGGGCCCAGAGGCGTATTTCATGGGACTGTGCGACCGCCTTGTGGAGGTCTTGCCTGAGGAGTCGACGCAGGAGGGCGTTGCACGTGAGAAGGTTGAGAAGGCTGCTATCCGCTTGGCGCTAGACATCTGTGAGGGTGGCCCTATTGCCATCAAGCAGGCGCTATTGGCTGTTGAGGGATCACCGATGGGCGAGGCCTCTGAGAACCGGGCTTATGAGGGTGTGATTGAGACTGAGGATCGGTATGAGGCGCTGCGCGCTTTTGCTGAGAAGCGCAAGCCTGCTTTCCGTGGACGGTAAGCGTGGAAATGACATTCCCATGGGGTTGAATTTGGGTTGTATGATATAGTAGATTCAACCCTTTCTTGCCCTTTCACTATATTATCTACATATGTGGGTTTCTATGGATTGGACATGGTTTCTCGGATGTCGGAAAGAGATATAATACTACGTCAGGCATTCAAAATAAGACATGTATAACACAAGTACTAGATGACCCGAGCCTTGAAATCTTGGAAGTAGATTCTACTGCCGTTCTATAAACAGCAACTCTCGAGATCATGGTATGCCACCGGGCGTATTTTCAATAATTAAAGTAAACGTATCTGCCTAGGTCAACTGAAATGTGTTTTGTCCATGATGCCAATTCGCAAACAGGCCATTTAATCGGGGTTACCAAGGCGCTTAATCCGGGCACCGGGCATGATGTTGCCCGGGACGAGTATTGCCACATTCAGCCTTGTTGCCTGCATCCTGTGTCTTGAAACTTGCCTTGATACGAATATCAGATTTATCAGTATATAATACTGGTATTGTGGACGCCCCCACTTTGTCACTCTTGCTCCCGACTGTAATGGTGCGTCGCTCTAGCACGGCGCTTTGGAACTGCTCCCTGCAAGCACGCGCCAGGATGAGTCTGGATAGAGCGATATTTCGCATGAATCACTTCGAGCCGAGACGCTTGATTTCTCCTCGCCTCATTATTCGTATACCATCTCAGCGATGGTGCCATTTCTGCATGAGACCACCTACGGACCATCAATCTCGGTTGCACCTGATTCTCTAGGGCACCATTGACCTAAGTTGCCGTTGCGTCACACTCTATAGGAACGAGTGCTTATGATTGCTATGTAGCTACACCGTTAATAGAATTACTGATATACGATTCAGTGAAGCCTTCGCACACCAGCTCCATTACTATGTCCAGTTGGCCTACTGTAGGTAGGCACTATCTGCGATGATATACTAGCTCAAAATCCTCGGATATAACCAACATGGGACGGTTTTTGTTCTACTACTATTGCACAAAACCCCACTTTTCTGTCAAATGGTTGCCAAATCACCTTTGAAATCAAGCAAATTGCAATAGGGATTGATCCTTGACACAAAAGTAGCCCTATTACTGGTCCCTTATGTCCTTATCTCACTTGAGACACCTGACCATCTTCTTCAATTTGCCCTCCCACTCTTTCTCTCTCAATTACGCGCCCAATCTATCGGCATTCGCCAGCACTCCTAAAGGATATAGCTTCGGAATATTCTGGCTCATATGAAATAATTTGACTCGGACCAACCCAAAATGTTGCTCCCACAGCCTCTTCCCCGGGTTCCAAGCACGGAAGAGATTGTTCCAATGATGAGTCGCATAATCAATGCACATGATGCCATTCGCGAACTTATTCTCAAAACCGTGACTCCGATCACCGCAACGTTCGACAATGTCATGCTACCCTTGGCACAAGTCGAGAATGCTTTCCAAGGCGAGTTGGGTATGATTTACATGCTCCAGTATGGATCTCCGTCTCTGGCGACTCAAGCCGCATTCGACGAGGCCCGGAAGCTGTATCTGGAAGCCGAAGCATCGTGGAAAGGTGATGTATCCTACTTCAGACTTCTCCAAGCGGCAAGCACAAAGCCCGATTTCCACAAGTTGGATATGGAATCGCAACATCTGATGGAGAAGAAAATGTTGGAGTATAAGCATGCCGGACACGGTATTCTGGAAGATTTAGAGTTAGAGGAATATCGTAAATTGGAAATGGAGATTGCAGATCTAGAAATGCGGTTCCAGCAAAACATCTCGAGAGAGACTGGAGGAGTGTGGTTTAGCACTCAGGAGCTAGATGGGGTGCCCGAAGACGAGCTAGCGAGATGGAAGGACGATGGTGCAGGGGGAGAGGAGACGATTAACGGGCATCAACGAAGCGTTTTGGTGCCTTTCGCAAATGGGGGAACACTGGCTGTCTTGACGTACGCCCATTCTTCAGAAACTCGCAAGAAAATGTTCCTGGCGGATAATTCAAAGCTGGAGGATAATGAATCCCTCTTCGAAGAAATTATCACGCGCCGTGCCAGAAAGGCAAAGATGTTGAAACACAATACACACGCGGAATTCAGGATCGAGAGTCGCATGGTGAAGACCACGGATTGGGTGAAGATCTTTCTGGAAGGATTGCGAGAGACCCTTTGTGGTCATGGTCGAGATGAGATTGAAGCTTTGCAGTGTCGACGACTAGAGGATCTAGCCGATCAACAGTATCCCGACACGAGCGTGGGATTTCCACCATGGGACAAGCGGTATTATGAGCGTGTTTTGCAGCAAGAGTTTGAGGTTGACCAGGTCAAAATCTCAGAATTCTTTCCTTTGGAGAGCACTGCCACTCAGATGCTAGAAATTTTTGCATTTGTGCTTGGCCTTCGATTTAAACCTATTCCAGCAGAATATTTGACTCGAGATGTCATCTGGCACGACACTGTGGAATGCTTTTCGGTGTGGGATGGGAAAGACGACGGGTTCATTGGGTACCTCTATTTCGACTTATTGTGGAGGGAGAAGAAGTATCGAGGTAACCAAAGCGTGAACATTCAATGTGTAATTCTTGCTTTTCCGTTTATTCTTCGTCCGAGCTGATCAAGCCAAAACAGGGATATCTCCGTCCGGATGGAACTAGACAATACCCGTCAACAATTCTGATGTGTTCATTTCCGACTGCAACACCGACAAGCTGTGCGCTACTCAAACATCATCAGGTCGTCACTCTCTTCCACGGTGAGTACCGCCCAATCACCCTTTCCCCTATACAAATCATCTGATAGGCACATGAATAGAAATGGGTCATGGAATTCATGATCTACTAGCCAGGACCAAGTACACCCACTTCCATGGTTACAGATTGCCACCTGATTTTGGTGAGATGCCAAGCACCATGCTAGAGAATTTTTGCTGGAGAGAAGATGTCCTACAGGGTCTCAGCTGTCACTTTACCACAATCGATGAGAAATATTTAGCGGAGTGGCAAAAGCAACACCCCGACCAGCCAAATCCACCGATAAAAATACCGGAGGACCTGGTGAAACCACTTATCAAACATCGGTATTCCAACAGAGGACTCTACCATTTGTATCAGTTGTGTGTGATGACTGAATCATATCTATCTTCCCACTGGAGCGACAGACTGACCACCTAGCTAGGTCAATATCGATATTCGATCTACAAATACACTCACTAAGTACGGAGAGTGACATTAACAACCTCAATATCCAGAAAATGTGGTATGATCTTCGCGAGGAGATCGAGGGGATGGACTTCTCGGAATGCAGAGATGGATTTGCCTTTGGGACATTCACTCATCTAACAGCTGGTTATGATGTGTGCTACTATTCTTATTTGTGGTATGTTAGTTCCAGCAGGATCAGTGAATAATACTGACAGAATAAGCTGCACGGCCATGGCGCAAGATGTGTTCCTGTCTGTCTTTTCTGACGACCCATTCAACACTGATGTTTGGGACAAGTACCGACGTGGAATTCTGGAGTGTGGTGGGAGCCCGAAGGATCTATTGCGGACGCTGGAGAGCTTCTTAGGTCATCCGCCAAATATGAATGCTCTGGCAGAAAGTATGACTCGGGCGAAAGAAGAAAGATAATCATAGAGTTCAAGGGTTCCATGGTTGATGAGATGTGAACTTTCTGTTACGGTGTCTTCCGTGATTTGAAGACTCTGGCCATGTACAGTCCATGTTGATCTACACTTGAGATCTTGGATTACACAATTAAGGTACGATCGTTGCTTATTTTGTGCTTATTCTGTGCTACCCGTCCACTTGGCAGACAAGCCAGAGCCGCAGCTATATGTAGATCCCATGGTAATCAATGTAATCACCACGACTCGTTCTGGATAAAATATGATTCAAGTGTATGCTATGACTCAGAGATGAGGCTAGATCTGGCTTTTGACCTCAAGGTGCGCTGAAACCGCCTGTTTCGGACAATAACCAGGGTTCCTGTAGGCATCTGCACAGCAGTGCTTGGGAAAGGAAATCACGAACAGTTCCAACCAAGGTAGTATATAGGGTATCACATGAAGGGATATCACCCATTTAGTGGTGGATGATATAAAATCCAAATCAACTATGAATAGGTACATGAGTAGACACTATGTATAGACAGTTATTAGTCAAGGCTACAAGGCTGTAACGTTAAGAGAATACCGAGGGTTACAGCGGCGCCTGGGATACGGACCCCACCAGTGTGCCCGTGGCGCAGCTCGGATCGTGTGTGGATCAGGGGGCCCTGAATCGTGTTTCTGTACCGTAATCTGCAATAATCTGCAGTTTAGCGGCCCGCAGCTGGGCAAACTCCATTGTTTACCTGTCATCTGAATAGGTCAGGGGAACCATATCACCTGCGGCACTTGCCCTTTATAACCACCTTCCCCGCACTGTACTTTACTCTCTAAATATCTCGATCGCTTCTATCTGAACTATGTCCTTTGAGTTAATCTGATCTTTCAAAATGTCTGAACCTCGCCCCGTCAAGCCGTATGGCTTGTCGCAGGTGTACGTTCCCCAAGGCGAACCCACTGTGGATCTTGTATTTGTTCATGGTCTCAACGGCCATCCCCATGACTCGTGGACCAGCAAGACGACCAAATGTTTTTGGCCTGTTGATCTCTTACCTGAAGTCCTGGCATCTCAACGCCCCCGCATCTTGACCTATGGCTATAACGCGGACGTCACCGCCTTTACTGACGGTGCCTCTCGCGATTCGATCGTCAGTCATGCAGAGACCTTAGCTTCTAACCTTGCGGCGAATCGCAATCTTCGTGACTGCTCCGACCGACCGATTATCTTCATCTGCCATTCGCTAGGTGGTCTTGTGGTCAAGCGTGCACTTATCTATTGTCGCAGTCTGTCAAACGAGCGGACCGAACACTTGCGCTCAGTGTACGTCTCGACTTTTGGCATTCTCTTCCTCGGTACGCCACACAATGGATCTGATATCGCGAAATGGGGCCTATTGTTGCACAACATCTGTGCTGCAGTTCTCCCCAAGAAAGTTTTGGAGTCTTCCCCGCAGCTGATCAAAGCTCTGCGCACGAACAATGAAACGCTGCAGCATATCAACAGTCTGTTTGCCGACATACTTAGCCGCTTTCACATCTACTTCTTCCATGAAACTCGCTCAACCGACTTTAAGGGAACCAGAGAGATCATCGTGGACGAAGCCTCCGCAGCACCTTATATCGAAGGCGTCGAGCGTATGGGAATAGAGGCAGACCACAGTCATATGTGCAAGTTCGATGATGAGAATGCTGCAGGCTATGAGGTGGTTGCTGAAGCTCTTCTACGATACTCTCGTCAGGCACCCGCGTTGATCGGAGAGCGCTGGATCTCAGAGAGAACTACTCGCGCGATGGAAATGAAGGCTAAGGCCCGCGAAATATATGACGGTAGGACTGAAACTTCGCCGGCTGTAGTAGGTTCGCTGACCAGCTCAGTCAGACTAGATGGCGACCCTCTCACGCAAAGCACGCCGAATATTGGTAGGCAACGTCTTCTCCCTTCTCCCGGCGAATCAGTCACATTGAGGGATTATGAGATTGAGGAGCCTCCTGTTTAATGAATTTGCTTGACACTGCTGTTGTTTTATGCTTTTTCTTTCTTTTCCTCTCATTTTGATTTTTTGGACCATCAGAAGGAGCTGAAGCGAGACCGTGTTACTGCGTATTATTGATTTGTTTGACCCTCATTCATGGCCTTGCGGTGACCCCAACCCCTACCCAGGCTCCTGAAGTTTTGAAGACCGGGCACCTATCCAGTCACCAACTCTGGAATGTTCACAACTACGCACTGATGACCTTCTTGGTGTTACTCTTTGTGATTTTGTTGAATATATGTCTATGCGATTTGAAGTCATTACTATGTTGCAGTTCATGTATCTTAGCTTGCTGTCATTGATTCCAGGGTGGCTCCCATCTTTACCCCACAATTTAGCTGATTCCATTCAAATACTTCCCTTGAGGATGGCAAGTCAGACAATTGGCTGACTGTTTTCTCTTATAGGTCACTCCGTACCAGAGCTTCCCTACGCACCCAGGCCTGCTACTGAAGGCCGTAATTCCCCTGTATCAGACATGGGCGATAGCGGTGAACTTGCATTTTCGCACTACTCTCATCGAGATCCACAACTTTTTGTTGCACCGCCAGGCTTCCACCCTAATGCCACTTTCTTTGGCATGCAAAAAGAGCTAAAGGTATTGCATAGCCGTCTTTTCAAGGCCAAGGAGCGTGCAGATCGAACTATGGCTGTTCTCATTTCTGGAGTGCCAGGATCTGGCAAGACACATCTAGCGCGGCAATACGTCTTCGTGCAACGCGAGTGCTACCCGGGAGGCGTATTCTGGATTGACGCCAAGTCTCGGGAGTCCTCATATAAATGTTTCTGGGAGATCGCACAAGCAGCCAGGCTGGTAGACCGCCAAGACGCCGAAGACCCCGCATACTTAGAGGCCCAGACATACGTGAACGCCGTTCGAAATTGGCTTCAAACACGTCATGATTGGCTTTTGGTTTTTGATGGCATCATATTTGATCATGACGTGGACATCGATGAGTTCCAATCGTTTCTTCCCTGGCAAAAGAGGTGTAGCATCATCTATACCTCCGTTGACACCACCCTTCGGAAAAAACAACGGCTCTTTGAGCCATACTGCTTGTCCACTCGTCCGCTGAAGGTTGAAGATGCTTGTAGACTTCTTTACAAAGACCTTGGAATCAAAAAGCCCACCCAGGAGCAGGCTCTTCGGGCTGTGGAGATTGTGGAGCACTACGACTGCCTGCCTTTAGCTATTCATGCTATCGGGCACCGTCTTAATGCAACAGGCAAACCAATTGAGAGATATCACGTCAAACACCAGGTGACCGATAAAAAGCTAGCCGAGCCATTCCTCAGCATCATGAATGATCTCTATCGCTTGCAGCAAAAGCAGGCCCTGAACCTCATCAATTTGCTCTCGTTTCTGGGTCATCAGGTTCCTGTTGGACTCCTCAATCTCGGGAAACAAGCCATGTCTGCCGAGAATGTCGAGATATTGAGCAGTGCTCAGACCGGAGAGGACCCTGATCTTGATACCACGTTGGGGACTTTGATTCACTACGGTCTAATTGACCGGATCTCGGATTCAGATCCGTTCTTTGTGCAAAATGGATCTGCACGACAGTCTGGCGAGATTCCTGCAGAGGCCAAGCCTGTCCCTGAACTATCCGAATCTCTGACGGAAAGCAGCCAGGAGGGCTTTTTCTCTATATACCCCGGGAATTCAGCCATCGATGTCGTAAAGATTCATAGCGTGGTACAGGGATTTTGTCGAGACGAGCTTCGAATCAAGGACGAGGAATATAAGGATGCTATGAGAAAAGAGGACCCCGGTTTCTACGATTCATGGCTAATTGTTGCCACCCGCTTCTTATGCAAATCCTGGGAGGCTGCCAAAGAGAGAATGACTCACTATCAAGATTGCGGACTAGTCCGTGACTACCGGGAATATGAAACTCATGTATCCCGTCTGGTTGAGCTCTTCCCCAAGAGACAGGAGCTTGGTACACACCCAGCGGTTCTTCGCGAAGCACGAGAAAGCTTGCGGCAATTGAGGAGGAGTCTCAGTAATGAAATTGATCGAATGTCGCCCAGCTCTTCCCAGGAATGCAGTGGCAACCAGAGATCAGTTTTTGATCGCTCAAGCAGCTCATCATCGTCATTCCCCGAATCCTCTACGGATGAGGGTATTTCGCGCGAGTCGACTTGGGCTTTTACTGATTCAGGCTCTGCTCGAACGGAGTCTCCTGAAGCAGTAGTTGCTCCTCCACGATTTAGATTGGATCTGTTTCCTCCTCACATATTTCGACAAGCCGGTCACGAGTCGGAAGAAGGGTATGAAACGGACGGAGAAGCAATGGAGGCGCCTCGGATCTCTCCAGCGCTGTCACAGATGAGCCAAGCTACTGAAAAGCCAAAGCGCTCTCCTTCCCCTTTATCTTCCAGCCCTCCTATAAAATCTGATGAGAATCAGAGCTTGCAGGTGTTTGATCGCCAATCAAAAGCACGTTCTATGAAGGCGAAGCAGCCAAAGCGACACACTCGAGGTCCCCGCCGGCTTCGTGGTACTAAGCCCGCTGCCCCGTTGGTTAAAGTTTCGACCGTCCAGGGAAGAGGATCATCCAGTCGCAAGCCTACAGATGAAGGGGCTAGCTCTACAATCTTGGCATCGGCCGCTGAGCGAGCACTTGCAGCAGTCCGTCGGTCTAGCAATGGCCAGGTAATGGGCGAAAACAAAAAGCCCAACCCGAGTCCTCCGCAAACAGAAAATGGAAACGTTGGGCCAATTTATGCGAATATTGTCGCCCACCGTATGCTCGAGGCTGAATCAAGGCGCCCAGCATCCATGCCTTTGCGACGAGGAGCTGACCCAGTTGGACTGCAAATGAAACCATCTGTGGAATCTCTAGATGGAATTCATATGATTGCTTCGCCGCTTTCGCACGAGCTGGTGCGCCAGGAGCTCCGCGCAGAGCCTTTAAATCGATCAGCATACAGTGATCCCGGTCGTGACTATCTCAGCCAGCCACTGCGCGAGTTAGACTTACACACTGCACCCAATTCCGTACTCAACTCTCGGCGCGCATCTCTTGCAGCATTTGAACCCACGCAAGAACTATCCGCTAGTACTCCCTCACTTATTTCATACGGCCCGCTTCTTCCATATGATGATAACATCACCATCACAAGATCAAGCCGCGCAAGGCAACAACAAAGAGCGTCAGCCCCAGTTTACGTACCACAACCTCAGAATGCATCAGTAATTCACCCCTCTGCAATAATGCCTGGCGCATTTCCTCTCTCATTACCCTCTGATGCACCAATATCGCTTTTCAACGAGCGACCCGGGCCTGATGCACTTTCGCGTGGATCATCTGGATATTCAACACAATCCTGGGCCACAGAACCAGTCCGCTATCCGCCACAATTCTCCCCCATGCCGAGCTACCAGGTTCCAATCGAAATCTCGCGAAGCGCTACACCCATGATTCCACCACAGCAAACACTCCGCGGACGATCCAGCTGGACTGGAGAAGCCAATAGTGCGATCCAATCCGATCTGCTTTACCCCGCTCCACAGGCTAATCACCGCCGAGTGGGCTCAGTGGACGAACGGCTACAAATAATGAAACCAGAATGGGACCCGGAGATGGAGCCCGCCCAGATACTCCATCTTGGAAGCCATCGTGTTGATGTGAGAGATGCTCGCCAACGGCTATCGGAGTCGACTAGACTGCAGATACCGCGACATGTGCCAACATATCAACTGTATCACCCTAATATATCTGGTCCATTAATCCAAGAGGGTGGACATGTCTTTGCACCTGCTCCACAGCTTGAGGTGTATGGGAGGCGTGCAAGAAGTGGAAGCTCGCCTGCTCGTCCTGACTATGTCGGGCTGGGTGTACGATTTGCATGATATCGTTTTTTTATTGTTCAAATACCGTATTTTAATCGCTCTAGATGCATGTATAGTCGTTTTCTTCATGTCTTTTTATGTTTCTTTTCTTTTTTTGATACCTTGCTATTCTGTGTTACAATATTTCTTAGTTTTTATTTCTTGTTTTGTTGCATACACTCTCATAGATTGAGTAGTGGAGTTCTCCGATGCTTTTGGGTTGCTACTATTATAAAAGCCTTGAGGATGTGAGTGTGCATACGAGGTGTTGCTCATAAAGCATTTGATGGGTACCTTTCGGTCTCAAAAATAATATATCCTGAGAGACGTTCAAGCTATAATGCAACGCTATTTGATGGTAAATTGGGCGCCACAGATAGCTATCTGGCACACCATTATGAATTTGTGGACGGAACCAGTACGAGCTCTATAAAACCTATTTTGGAAAGACTGTATTTTCGTATCTTCCTTGATGTCGAGTTCAGAGTATATAGCTTCAGTTCGTGCCGTTCCCCGAGGATATGTGTATTAATTTGATAGATCTGTGACTTCAATCTTTTCTTTAAAAGCTGCATGTACAGTATATTTCATTGACTTCTTCTTACTCAAGTCTGTGCTACTCAAATATACTGTAGCACCTTCACATTTATTTACTCAATTTTTTTGCCCTCAAACTTGACAATATATAGATAGGCGAAAGTGGGCTTTCGTTCCTGAAAGATCACTTCCGTTCGTCCATACTTCGAGACCGAAATCGACACGCATAAAGGTCGTTTCAATGGCAGAAGTTGGAAGGCACAAAGGATCAATGGTTTGTCCGGGCGAACCTGGTCGATGTCTCGGCGCGCTGACGCTCAAGATTCACTAATGTTATATTGTCAGCAACCGTTAGCCTTTGAAGGCGCTCAAACAGTGGGCTTGCGTACAGGTCTTTTCCGACTTTTCAAAATCCTCTTTACTCGGACCCCCTCGACTTTGGCCTGTCGGATCCTTCTCTGTGGCTTCGGAAATCTTCTTCTTCGTATCCTCATCGACGGGTGGTGGTGGTTCCGTCAGATTACCAAACGAAACACCGACTATTAGGGCTTCAGTACAGTCTTGGTCGAGCGGGGATCATGTAGGTGCATACTTGGATTATGAGAGGCGGAGTCTTGAGCCATGTTGAGCGATAAGATTTGGACTAGAAAATTTGTACTGCTGGAAGTCAAGTGAAGAGGTCTTTGTATATATACTACCATGAAGCCTAATTGGTGACAGTGACGCCATTCATAAACCTGATTTGAGGTTGAGCGGGCTTCGGCGGGAACCGCTATCTGTCTTCATCTGGAAGGATGTGCCGATTGGCAACGCAGAGAGAATATATCGCTAGCGAATAATGAGGCGGCTATGTAAACGCTACCAATTACTATTATTTTTTTGGACCCTTTGTGCTGAAACAAAGAAGCTGGAGATATTCTGAATTATTATCAAGTGCCCCACCGAAAGCTAACGTCAGTGGCGAGAACAACTAACAGCTAGGGCCGTGCGCTGTAGTGCTTTCCCTTCGGATGATTCCTTCCGATTCAACTTGCTGCGAAGTTCACTTCTATGTCATTAACATTCCAAGAAGGCCTTAACTCTCGTATATTTCATCATGTCAAGAATCTTGCTCTTTTGTGTTGCCGAGGAGGCTAAACCAGTAAGTGCATGATAAGAGATCAGAGATATCGGGTCGGCCCGAACTGGATATGCTTCCCAACTGTATGGATATTGAAGAAATGCCAACTAATACTCACAGTTCATACCGAAGGTTTTGCGTGAGTTCAGTCATAAGGAGAAGTCACCTCTTTTGTACTGGCTTGTTGAATCGAATGTCTGCCCTGAAGACCAAGCGGGGTTCAAAGTCGAATTAAAAGACGACGAACCTTTCGAATCGGATTTTATCAACGCCTCAAAGGAGCAGTGCCAGAATTGGGCACAGGAGAACTGGGACAAGGTTGATGGTATCTCGCATGAGGATATTGCTATCGCAGACGAGCGAACCGCTCGAGATGGGACTGTACTTATGAGTTCGTGGCATTTTGACAATGTCGATTTTGAGGGCTGGGGACCTTTACCGCCAAGGGTCCCAGCCTGGTACGATTATAGGGTTCATCATCGTGCGGTCGATGCATTTGAAATCAGTCAGCACTGGTGTCTACTTGATGAGGTCCTTCCAATCTATTTTGGACAGCCAGAGAAGTATACCGATGAGGCGGGGGTCTTTGACTCTATCAAAGTGGAGTCATGGATGACGGGTAAGATCAAAGATGAGAATTTTACTTAGAATATAAGACTCTAGCGCCTGCTCCTGTCTTATCCTTAGTGTCAATAGTCGGCCAATTTGATACCTGCTGATCAGGTTGATCACGGGGTCCTGTCTCCAAAATGTGGCGCTGAAATTCTTCTGACTCTGAACGAAGCATCATTTTACGCCTAAACCAAAGCCTTGTTCCGAATTTTGTGCCTGGGCCAATTTGGTTGTGGTCTGAAAATAAATTGCAGGCTTCATTTGCAAAGTATTTATTTATACCGACCTAGATTTCCACGGCATTTCCCCGTTTGAAATGGATATTCTTCGAGCACAAGCTTCTAATCTCACCAACTACAATTATCACAATGGTGTAATGATGATGATATCCTAATGGGCTCCAGCTTCATAGTTCCTCGATCACTAGAGCCTGACTTGAAATCTTCTTTCGCCATGTACTTGTAAATTGAAAGACTAATATGACAGAAGCCTACTTGACCCCTCGAGCTTCTAAATGTAATATTCGGAGGCCTCAACCCGGATTGATGACATAGTGGTAGGTTGGAAATGATAGGTTGTGATACAGGGGCCGGCTCGCTTGGGAGTCACGATAATCAAATTTCTCAAGCTAGGAAATCCCTCCTGAGGACTATGAGATATGTAAAGGCACTATTAGCAAGTGCAATACCTGGAAACAGTGAAAATTTGTATACTGTGAGCCAGGCAAAACCCTCAATGTTGATATTGAGAAGATACGAATGCGAGCTCCCGCATTGGGAAAGCGGGCATCGGTCTCCACACTTGGCAACAAAACCCCAAATCTCTTCTTTGGTAACCATACAGGGCATTGCCTCAGTTGACGCTTGATCGTCTGTATTTATCTCGAAATGAAAATGATTTTTCACGCAACCCCGCTTCGTCCATTGAGAGTGGCTAGACTTCGGAACGGGTCACCGAAAGCGCTCAGAAAAGAATGTCGTATTCGTTTGAGGACTCTTGCCCTTCCTGGCGTCAGCAATGTCTGTATATCCCGTCCTCGGATGGATGCCAAAATTACTATTTAACCCGGCGAGTCCCACTCGTTGGCAAAAGATTAATTATCCTCCACAAGCTTCTCCCAAAGCTCGATCGAAGTTCGACGTCCAGTGACGATGTTCAATAACTCACTGGCAGCCAATTGCTTGCCTGCGACCTTTACACCACACGTGTTCGGGGCAGAAATTCTCAACCTGTCTGCTTACTGGGTCACAAATTACACCCTTGATGTGCCTGCTACATTCAATTACAATCACGGCGATGTTTACCTCGATAATGCCAATTTTTGCAATGTCACAGTGAGCTACACGCATCCAGGTCACAATGACCTGATCACTGTCGAGACATGGCTCCCCGAGCGATGGAATCAACGACTACAGGCCACTGGAGGTGGAGGTTGGAATGCGGGCCGTTTCGTGTTGTCAGAATTCTTCATGGCGGGGGCCATTGGTGAAGGCTATGCTGCCACGACGACTGATGCAGGCTTGGGTTATGAGGCTTCTCCAAATTCGTGGGCCCTGGAAAGTCCAGGGAATGTGAATCTCTACAATGTCCAAAACCTTGGCTATGTCTCGCTCAATGATCAGGCTATCATCGGCAAAAGTCTGGTGAGAAGCTTCTATGGACACAATGCGTCGTATTCTTATTGGAGTGGCTGCTCCCAAGGAGGAAGACAGGGGCTCATGCTCGCCCAGCGGTATCCCACTGCGTATGATGGAATCGCAGCCTCGGCACCCGCTTTGTCTTTCACTGAGCTAGCAGGGTCCGTGTACTACCCGTTGTTTGTCCCCGAATGGTCTGGCTCGTCAACCTCGCCTCTGCCTTGTGAACTGGCTTTTATCACGAGTCAGGCCATCGCGCATTGCGACGCAGACGATGGCATTGTGGATGGAATCATTTCCGATCCCGCTGCATGTGAATTCAACGCCCTTTCCACAGTGAACGTCACCTTCAACTGCTCTTCCACTGGCAAGATCATGAGAGTCGGAAAGATTGCCGCGTTGGTAGCTAATTCGGCCTGGTCTGGGCCTCGAACAGCAAATGGCGATTTTCTATGGTATGGATACAATCGAGGCTCTGACATCAGTTCATTTGGGGTTCTTCCCGGGTTGAATAGTAGCACATCGAGTGACCTTTGGTTCCGATTGTTTGTGAAAAAAGACCCGAGTTTCGACTCGAGTACACTCAGCCCTCTTGATTACGAGCAGTCATTCCGACAGGGTGTTCTGGAGTATGCGGGCTTACTTAACGCCGACTACCCCGATCTCACCGAGTTCAAAAAAGCGGGTGGTAAACTGATCTCATACCATGGCATGGTAAGTGAAGTTTCCTGATGTTGTTTTCACAATGCATGTGTATTCTAACTTTCGGTGATCAACAACAGGCCGACGAGTCAATTCCAACCCAAAGTTCCGAGCATTACTATCGTTCGGTTAGTGATTCAATGCCCGATATTCAGAGCTTTTATCGCTACTTTGAGGCGCCAGGACTGGGTCATTGCTCCGGAGGGAAAGGGGGACAACCGCTTACAATTTTCAACTCCCTCCGTCGGTGGGTGGAAGAAGATGCTGCACCGGAGACGCTACCCGTCTATTTCAACGGCACTGGTGGAGAGCAACAAGCACGAATTCTGTGCCCGTACCCATCAAAAGCCATTTACCAAGGTGGTTCGACTGATGACATTGATAATTTCGAATGTGTTCACAACACCACTGAGTAGGCTTTGATGCAAACTCCCGGCAGCGTCATCTCGAACGAGATCCTTCGATTTCTGGCCTCTTTAGTATACGATCAATTATCACAGAAAGGTTTCAGAAGGTTTAACGCTAAGAGAGAGTAAGGCTTAGTCGATGTGCTCGTTACTCCCGCTGAGGTTGATTGGTCATCACAATCGAGGAACCTGCGGCATCAATTTTGGCTTCTTTTTGTTGATCCTCCGCAAGAAGCCAAACCTATCGACAGTTCCCTTTTCTTTTCTTTTTCTTTTTCTTTTTCTTTTTCTTTTTCTTTTTCTTTTTCCACTTCCTGTACTTTATTCAATAGATTGGCATTGCGCCCACTCAATCATTTCTTTCTCTTTTGTACAAATGCAGTCCCTTCGTGACGGACACCTCCGAATATAATTTTCCCATTATTCTTTCCCCAGATTTTTCACACTTTGGAGGCAGGAACCACCCTCTGCAACGACAAGCATCAAGTGATGAGACTGCCGTAGTCCACCGTAATGTAATGGCTTCAATATTCAGTTATGCTGCCTTATGCACTGAGGAAAGACAGTCCCAGGCGGCTGAGCGGCCAATGGATTAAACCCCGGTGATCATCTTTCAATTGATTGTATACACCTCGTACGATGTGCCGAGGCCAACCACGAATAAACCAAACTGAATCAAGTTCATCCAGCAATACTGCAAAAAAAGCCAACAATAGCAAGGCAACGGGCTGCTTGTCTTCCATGTCACGCACAACGCAGTCAGGCAATGTGTATAGCCAACTGAATATTAAAGGCCACAGTTCCGCGCCCGAAGGCGATGTAGATCCGCCATGGACAGATTCATAACGCGATTGAAGTGAATCGAACACGAAACAATAACTGGAGTTGCGAAGGTTTCCCGGTGGAAAGATGCTGGACAGGAGAGCCTGCAGATTCTGAAGTGGCTCTGAATACTCATATAAAGCGTCGTGGATTTGGTAAGTTTCCACAACGCCCCCTTGGTAGCCTGGAGGCGCGTCCGTAGCATCACTCTCTGGAATATCGGAGTGCACAGATGACATCTCCGGATCCAAACCGCGCGTATTGCAGTCTTCCATAATAGTCCGTAGGCCAAGAAACAAACAAAGGATTGGCTTATCATTATCAGCCCGAAAGGCTAAGTACTCGTCGTTGTGAAGGCCTCTAGCAAGCGAACAAACGAAAATATAGACAGACGCGACATAAAGCGCTTGACTGTTACCCTGGGTAAGACCAGGTGCGGTTGCAACGGTTGCGATCGCGACTTGCAGATGTCGCTCAGCCTCCAAATAGAAGTCGACATCTGGCCCAAGAAATTGACTTATGTGGTTAACTCCCAGCTTGCGGTTCAGATGAAAGCCAGACACGGCCAGAAGAAGATGCATTACAAAATGAGACGAAAACCCAAGTCTGATAAGCTCATCAGGGATGTAGTTTTTCAAGTCCTCCGCTGAAAGGCAATGATGGAATAGAGCCATATCAATCGCGCTGAACTCAAACAGCCTTGGAAATAATGCCGTGTCACTGCCTGAGGTCGGGGTGCTCGAACTGGCCGTACTAGAAGCCGAGGAGAGAGATTGGAGAGCTTGTTGTTCCTCAATTTTACGAGCTCTTTTAGGCACCGTAAAACCCGACTGGGAGGATGAGATGAACACTAGATCCCCCGGTTGGGCGGGTTGGACTGATGGAACTGAGGTACTGATTGTACGCATCGATTTTGATACTCCATCGTGACTCGGTGAGTTGATAAAAGAGCAATCACCTGGACGGTGCAAGCATTGGGTGCAAATAGGCTTGAGCTCATCGCACTATTTGAGTACTTGTAAGCGTTGTCTTGATTCGCGGCGGACAGCTAACCCACCTTGATTTTGCGCGCCTTGCAGTTTGTACATCCAAGGCGGGATTTGCGATGCGACCGTCGAACTTTCTTGCTAGCATAAGAATTATTTGGTAGGTCCATGGCAGATGTAAAAAAGCAAAAATTGGAGCGGCGTTGGAATAGCTGTTCTGATTTTTCTCGTGGTGTTCTGTTTCAAGGACAATGGGTTCCACAGATATCTATGGAACAGCCATTCCAAACGGAGTCCAATAGTTCAATTCAATTCTCACTCTCTGCGAATGAGGGACTGCAATTCAGGAACCGAATCACGCAGGGTTCAGAACTAATATTGCCAAGAACCTGCCAAGACATTGGATCCAGAGCTTAGTGCTCGCCATTCACACCATCGGTTTCATCGGGGGCAAAAAAAAAAAAAGGAATAATATTCCCCATCATGTTGCCGAGATTTGCCCTCAAGGGCTTGACTATGAACTTGATATACATAGAACCTTTTTTTTTTTCTTTTTCTTTTTTTGATTTGTATTGGTTGGATACAGACAGATGCGCAAGGGTAGCATAGATATTTATAAGCGATTCACTGGTAGTCCCTTTCATGGTGATTAGTTCTGGAGGGCAGTCCCTCAATTACCAACCGGATAATCTCCCAAAAGAAGAATCTTATTCAACTGGCACTGTTTGATCAGACCTCGAACGTCGGTTCAAAACCTAAGTTGAACTGCCGCTGCATTCTCCCGATATACTATTGGTCACTACTGGGGTCGAGTCTCCACTTCATCCCGCACGTCGATCATTGGGCGCTGAACACGAATCCGAACTTCCCAATGGGGATAGATCTAAACTGTGAATTTGGTAAGAATGTCCTTCCACTTTTTTACACGGTGTGACCCGTTTGCGTTCGCCATGGTATAAAAGAATCAAATGCCCCTACGAATCGCTAGTCAGGCCGAAAATCTCTCAACTCTTTCGTTCGCTATCGCAGGTGACTGTGGATCAACAGAGCACTACCAAACCGTTACAAGACATGGCGCAAAAGCGAGAGTGGAATCATTCCTTATTTGACTGCTGCTCGCCTGGTTTACTTTGTATGTCGTGACCGTTCATGTCCCGCTATTTCTCATGGCGCTGCTAATCATACTTAGGTTTTAAAACCTGCTGTCTACCATGTCTGACCTATGGTAAAACCCAGGCAAGGATCCGTGATCCGAGCCTGCAATCATTTAGTCAAATCAACAGCTCGGTAAGTGACTCCAATGTTCTGTAGAGCCACAATGGATGGTTGATTAATCCTTTTAGTGCTCCATCTGGACATTGCTCAGCTTATTTGGCTCGCACTGGATTCTCCAAACTGTTAGTCGTGGTGAAATGCGTGAGCGATATGGTATTGAAGGCTCTTGCTGCGGAGATTGCTGCGTGAGTCTCTGCTGTGGCTGTTGTGCACTGATCCAGGAGGAGAAGGAAGCCGAGCTACGCTCCAAGCCCGAGCTTGTTGGATACAAGATGCCAGGTGACATGGCATACCAAGGAGTGGAGTACTAATGGGCCTCATGACTATGACTATCGCAATACCCATTCGAGCCCTTGAATGTGCAGTCTTATGTCTACACTGTCCTTTGTTCTCTCAACCTTTTATCTTTGAGTCACACCACGATTTATCCCACTCCCCTGGTGTAGACTGTTCCTTCCTTGTCAACCATTTCTCATATTGTCCTCCTTGCTAGCTTGTATTATAAATTTCATTATCAATATATTTTTGCACATTTTTTGCTTCTATCGAGTACGAGCTATAGCTTTAGCAGTGTTTGTCCACTCAACAGAGTCCTTACATTGGGATATAACAATGACTCATGGGAGCTCTTGAGAAGACCCAGACTGAAAGGAGACCTTTTCCCTACGCTACAACCAACCAACGGCCTAACAAACGCCCACTCCATTCCGTTTCTCACGAACGAGGAATACACATACAACGACGGTGACGACACCCTTTGGCAGGATAAATCTCACATCCCCGAGTTCCAAAAAAGAAAAGAAAAAAAAAACCATAATATTCTGGCAAACACGCCTCACACTAGCGCGCAAGATGATCCGCATCTTCGCCCTGGCCCTCAACATGACCCGAAACCCATTTCGACGAAGTAATCACAACCCGTGACGCAGATGGTCTCTACGTACACTGTCCCGGCTCCGCAGAGCCGGTCCCGTCGAACGCCGAAACGGACGTCAGAATTGCCTCGCACACTGATATTCACTCTTCTCTGACAGGATATGTCAAGTCGTCTGCAGGTGTTGTCTGCTAGCGATGGGTGGCTCGATGCCAGGCCCATTCCCGGCGCGCTGGTGGTAAACATTGGAGAGTTTCTGCAGAGGCTTTCTAATAATAGGTTTAAGTCTACTGTACATCGGGTTTATAATCGGCAAACCACGTCGGGATACTCGATGCCGTTTTTCTTGGGTTACAATCCAGATTCGGTTTGTCGGGTTGTGCCTACTTGTGTTGATGAGGAGCATCCAGCTTTATATGAGCCTGTTTCTTGTGGGAAGGTAATTATTTTCATGAAATTTCGCCTGATCATTTTGTGGTTGATCTTGTTAGTGGCACCGGGATCAACTTGCATTTTCGCAAGGGAGCACTATTGCTGCCTAGCTCAATTGAGGCGTTTGAGTCGATTGTGGATGGGCCAATCAATAGTCATTGATATTGAGATCACCTTTAAGGATCTAAGGGATGGAGGTAAACAATCTAGCATTGTCAATTTAATAGCAGTTGAACCTGGGGAACCAGCTATTGTGGGTCCACTCTTTAAGCTTGACGTAGAGCCTCACCCTTCGTAACAAGAATGAGCGATGCCAGTGGCTTACTCGGTACCAGTATGATCTACACGAGAACTTGAAACCAAATTCCCAAAACCTGGTCATAGTGGGCGGTTCTCGCCGGGAAGGTGACTGGGCATCGATGTAAGAAATGCCATGCCAATGACGTCAATGATACCGGAATGAGCCAAACCGTAACCAACTTTGACTATAAGAAGCAGCTGACCGGCAAACCACGGGAGTTTCATTTTTATCAATTCAAACTTTGAATAATTTGAACATAAACCCTCATCAAACTCTTCATCAAACTACGCATATCCAACATTATATCCCATCCTCTCCGTTCGAACACAGCCATCATGTCTTCCGCACGCTTCATTACCCTCGCCAAGTCCCGTGTGGCAACCTCGGTCCCGAGCTCCATTGCTATTCGATCCATTTCCTCAACTTCTCGGCTGCAGAAGAGCGCCGTTGATTCGGCCAAGGATACTCTCAAGAAGACTGATCGGATGGTCTCCGATGCCGCCGTCGGTGGTATCAACAAGGGTGGTACGTGTCCATGAATATGAATGACAATTTGTATGCAAATACTAATATACAATGTTAATAGAGGAGGTTGCTGGCAAGATGAAGGAGGCCGTCGGTGGCGCGAAGCAAGAGGCCAAGATCAAGGCCGGAGACGCCAAGGGCAATGCTTCCGAGTATGAAGGCAAGATCAAGGGCGCAGCAGAGGAGGCCAAGGGCTCAGCAGAGGAGGTTGCTGGCAAGGCCAAGGGAAAGGCACATGAGGCAGCTGGCAAGGCCAAGGAGCACCTCAGCTGAGTGTTGTGCGAATAATCAAGTTATGTGAATTTAATTAAGAATGTACATCATGCAATTACTGTGAGCACTTAAAGAATAAGATCAAATCAATGTTAAACAGCTGAACTCCAATCGCATTGCAACAAATCAGAACAGGACTACATTTTATGAGTCCATTCCTTCTATACCTTCCATACCCCCCAAATCTTCCCAGAAGCTACTGAAGTCCACGCCCTCTTCATTGAACATCTGCTGTGCTTTAAGCATGGCCGATTTCTGCCTCTCCTGCGTGAAGCCACCAGGCTGTGAGCTCTCCCACTGTACCACTTCGACCCAACGGAAGAACAGGTCCTCCTTACCCATCGAAGTGAGCTTTTCCTGGAAGGCCAAGATCTGGTCTCGTTGCGCCGAGCGTTGGCGATTAGCCGGGGTGTTCTCATCACCAACACGCCAAATCAACCACCCATCAGCATCGGTATGCACGAGCACCGCAGTACGGAACTCATCCAGCTGCACGCCATCGCCCTTGCGTGTACGGTCGACCAATGCATGAGCACGGACCATGGCGGAATAGTCAAGATTCCAGTCATCATCGACAAGCAGGAATCCCGTTTTGCCGATCCGCTCAGGTGTAACAGCAGCTACGATCTTGTCGCGCATGGCCTCATTATCGCGGATCCATTTGTTCCGCTCGAGCTTCTTGCTCCAGTTCTTGTGACTGCGGCGAACGATGATTTCTCGATCCTTGAAGCCGACTGCACGGCGCCAGAGTGCGGGACCGAAGACGAAGTTAAGAGGCCAGCTCAGGAACTGCGTCAAGAGGAAGTAGTCGATGAAGAGGGTGCCTGTTCGGCGGACGATGAGCTGTGCCATTTGCAGCCATGAGGTGTTGGCTTCATCCACAGTTAAAGAGCTCTGGAATCCAAGGAAGGTCTTGATGAGGGCCGGGTAGGTGCTGATTCCGTAGTACACTCGCACTGCGATAGCGAGGGTAACCACGATGTTCATAAGCAAGGGTACGAGGAAAGTTTGCCATTTCAGATCGGTTCCTGTTGTGTCGATGTGGATCAGGTACACCTCGTCGGAGGATAACGGTTTCACGAAAGGCTCGAGTATGGAGGGGACTTTGATGAAGGGAGGGATCGGGCCGGAGGATGCGGAGCTTGGAGTAGATGTGCCTGATGAGGCCGGAGTTGACGCCGGCGTCTTCTTGCGAGCGGATTTCTTCGCCATAGTGGTTTTATGGTGTTCCTGGGCCTCTTGGGAGTTGTCTTCGAAGTCGTGGGTTGTTTTTTAAGCTGGGATATTCTCTCGGAGCTTCGCTCGTGCGGTCTTGGCTTTTTATTGGAAACGCGTTTCTGCAGATGATCAAAGCGAGTGGGCGGGTCACATGTCAAGGCAAAGCCACCAAGCTTGTTCGCGTGATATCGAAAGCCCAAGGAGAGTTCGTAGACGTTGAGAGTTCAGGCAGACAAGACAAGCCAGAGTGTACAAAATGTACAAGTGGATCATTGATGGAAATTGTTAGATTCCTAGCTACTAACCTCATCGGGCAATGCGGGATCTCCAAGTTATTTACCTTAGAACCTTGGGAACTTAATCTCTACGCAGCAAACTACTATTAAGCCTAAGATTATATTCCCCTTTTCCTGCGCAAGGGGGGTTATTTTCATCAACATGTCAACTTCCCACGACCGAATTTCACTCGCGCGTCATAATTATCCACAGTCTCCCTTCAACCGCGCGCGCGAACCCAACTACGAATTCGATCTAGATACCTCCAATTTTCCCACCCCCTCTAAACAGAATGGAACACGTGCTCGACAGAATTACCGAACAAGCACACTAGCTGGAGCATATCGAGCCGCGTCGGGTTCGTCGATGGAGGAAGGCGCGTTTGGCTCGTACACGAGCCCTCGGCGGACGCGGGAACCAGTCGACGCGCTTTCGCCCTATTCCGACAGATCGATTCCCCCCGAAGAGCTCGCGGATGCATACCGCAGAATTGAAGAAGATGGATCGCTGGCGGAATACGTAGCGTCGGATGGATGGGAAGCACCACTGGCAAGTCGCTCACCATCTCAAACAAGGGATCGCGACTACGGATTCGCCCGTCATGGACTCGCAATTTCAGAGCCAAGTCTATTCAGTGATAATGGAAGACCTTCCCCGCGCCGGAAGACCACTGATTACACCAAAGATGAGCAGCGCCTCAGACGCGTGACCGGCAAGGATTCTCCAGTGTTCAGCAAGGCCAACGTTGGCGCACGATCGCAATTGACGGCGGATAACCTGCAACGGCGGGAAGATGAGGAATACCAGAGCCATCATATATCAGAGGAGGAAGACAACGGGCACGGCCCTTCTCTGAATCTGCCAGCTGCCTGGGGAACTCGAGCTACACGTCGACAGGAGTGGCTTCGGAAAGTCAGCCAACGGAGCGTTTCAGATCCAGAATTGCCAGAGGAGAGGTCAGGGGAAAGAGTGGAAGAAAATCCAAAGGACCGAGTCATCGAGCCCGTAACGAAGACCAGACCCGAGGAGTATCCGGTCTCCAAACCTCGACTCTCTGCCCGTTCGCTGGAGCGGGGCCATAGCACAAGTCGAAATGTCCTCGAGGGGCGCACGGCCAATCCGCATGTGCCAGACATGCAGCAATCTCAAGAGAAGCCGAAAGAAAATACATTCGACCTGAATCATAATGTCCCCGGTCAAGGCGATCCCATCCCCAACACGCCTATCGTGGTCTACAAAAACTCAACCTTTACAAAACCGAGTCCGACAAAGCGAGACTCTCAGGAATTGTTACGCCGACTATCGAGAACTGAAAGCCCAAAGCTGGAGCAAATGCAGACGCCGGATGGGCCAAAGCTTTTCCAATCTCGCATTTACGATAAAACGCCCCGAGTAACGGGTGCATGGATCGATACTCCAATAACAGAGAAAGTGGCCCCGATTCCGAGCGATCTGACCAAAGATATCGTCCCTGCACCGGCACCAAAGCAGACCGAACCGTCAATTGAGAAAAGTGAATCTTCTGTGAAACCAGCCCCAGCTCAATCTGAAAGTGCAAAGAGCGAAACGAACACCACAAAAGAATCTCCAAAGCAAGAGTTAAACCAAACCAAAGAATCGAAACCAGCCAAACAATCAAGGCAGGTTCTTCGGCCTAAGCTGCCAAAGAGTGGGCTGGAGACGGTCATTGAGGACGTCAGCTCTGGAAAGGAGACACTTGATCTGGGAGATGATACCATTGAGTCTCTTCAGGCAATTATGGACGACCCAATGGGATTGAAAACGGAAGAAGAGGAAGAGGCAGCTTATGAGAAGGAAGTACTCGAGAAATTGGCAATCGCGCGTTCGAACGGACAAAACTCAGTTGACTTCGAGCGACTCAATGACAAATTGGCATCTCTCACAAAGAACATCAACGAGGTAAAGAAAGGTCTCAATAACCTGGAAGAACATGTCACTCGCGAAGACACACGCGCATCACGACCAAGCACTCCCAACAAAGCAGCCCAACCAACACCACCCTCACACAATATTGTCCCGCAGTCCGATGGTCGTATCTACGCCGCAATCCCACTTCCTCAACTGTGGGTTCAAAACCCAGTTACCCGCCGCCGCCAGCTCACTAAACTTGGCTGGGTCACGCTGGTATCACTGTCATGGTATGTCATCGAGTGCATGATGATCGAGCAGTACTCGCATCCACTCATGGCCGATACCTGTGATGGCTACTGCCTGCGGCCAGATGCACCCGAATTTCCATTTGTGACCGTGACAATGATGTGGCGCTGGTCTCATCTATCAGCTCTTCTCATGCCCATTTTCACCATAGTGCTGACCTTGTTTCGATTGGTAGCGCAGCTGCTCGGGCTGTGGGATGGCTATGTGGATGAACCGGCACGCTTGGGCAACCTCATGGGTGAGATCCGTATCAATGGCACTCCAGTTTCGTTCCCGTGGCTGTCTTCTCCTTCGGCTCAGGGCATTCCTGCTCCTCCACCTCCGCCTCCGCAGCAGCCTGTGTGGACACCAACACCGCAGAATGGGGCTCCTATCAAATGGGAGGATGACCAGCCCTCAATTGATGATGATGAATATCTTTAGCTGATTTGCATGGCTCTGGGTGATGTTAACTTATATTTCACGTCTTGGGATAGGCGCAATTTGCAAGAATGAGGCCCGGAGTTAGCGAGCAAAACCTCCGAGGCTGGCAATTATATTAGACGCTAAGCTTAGTCTATAATGAATACTTATATGTTTCCACTTCAGATTCTACTCTCCCTTTCTTTCTCTATACGCGAGCACAATCGATGCCTTCAATTTTGATGTTCCCATATAGTCGAAGATTACTCATATCAGAGCTTTCAGTCTAATCATATAGGATCAGGCACTGCACCTAATCGGATTAAAATTAACGTGAAAACCCGTAGATATATAAATCAAAATATATTATGTATACATCCATACCAAATCATATACAGTACAAATATGCAATCTATTCTCACAAACGAGCTCTCTCCCGCCACTCCTTCTGCAACACCTTCTCACTCTCCATTCTCCACTTCTTATTCTCACGCAACCTCTCGTCAACCTCCTCATCACCAACCTCACAAGCCTCCTCCAACGGGATCTGCCGTGTGCTCCTCAACTTAAACCCATAGTGTGTCAAAACCCCAGTCGGTGTAACCACACCCTTAACAGCACCGGAACAAAACCCAGCAAGACCTTCCAAAAACTTCTTTCCCGTCGGCGTCGAAAGCATAAGTAGTCCATGACAATGCGGTTTACCCTCGAACATCTCTGCAACAACGGACACACCAGCCTTATGCATTCTTCGTGCAAGGACGAGTCCCTCGTCTGTGAGACACTCCTCTCCAACAGTAATAAATACGGGAGGCGCATCCTTCCACAGATCAGGGGAGGCGGCCATCGGTGAGACGAGCGGGTGGTCGGTGCTCGGTGCGTTGCAGAAGGTGTCTACACGGGGAGGAGAGGCGGGCCAGGCATCATCGGCCGGGAACGCAAATGGCGTGTAGGGCTTGGCATAATCTGGTACGTCGACGCCTCCGGGCCGGATATCCATGAAGTCGTACTTACGGTAGTTCACTACCGAAGGCATGCAGAGTGAGACATCGCACCAGGGTGAGATACCTGCTACACCGGCCGGGAGTTCGATGTTCACTTCTTCTCCGTGGAAAGTGACGGCCCGCGATGCGCGACGCAGGGTGAGGAGAGTCTGCAGTAGCGCGAAAGTCAGGTTTCCGCCTGCAGAGTCGCCAGCGATGACGATCTTGTTTGCTGGGACGGGCTCGTGAAGTGAGCCCTTGGGTGGGTGGATGAGCGATAGATACGCTGTTAGTGCGTCGACTAGGGCTGCTGGGAATGGGTTCTGCGGTGCGAGTCGGTAGCGCACTGAGAGGGCTTGCGCGCCTGTTAGGCGGGATAGATTTGATACGGGCACGCGGTGGGTGCATGGGTCCATCATCCTGGAGTTTGTGAGTAATTTGAGCAATGGGGCTTTAAGACTTAGAAAACTAACATGTATGCACCTCCGTGCAGATACAAAATCGTCATGTCAGATGTGATATCCTTGCGCAGGGCGCGATATTTCTCCTCCTCGGAGATATCAGGCTGTGGCTCATTTTTACCGACTCCACGGCGGTATCCAGTCCATTCTGCTCCGACTTCATTGACAGCAGGGATGTCGAATGTCTCCTGCCCGTTTCCAAGTAGTTCAATCGCATGAAGAACTGCATCGCGCACATCCATCTCGGGCTGTGGCAGGGTGACCTTTGCCACCCACATAGGGCCTTTGATCCCAGGGTCCCGCATACTATTTTTCTGTGTTTCAGACATTGTTTTCCTGTCATCGCCTGAGACGAATGAGCGGATGATCACGGTGACAAGCTCAGTGCGAAGGTCCTGTTTCCCCGACACTGGGGACATGCGAATGCCATGCAAGATAAGCGTTCTCAGGATCAAGGGGATCCGAGATACCAACAGCTTGAGCTGTGTGATGGTGTGCTTCATATCACTCATTCTGGCGACGAGGAGCTTACGCCTGGCTCCTGGGGGCGATGTGGGTGAGAGGGATTGATATAGAATCTCGAAACCTGTTCCTGGCTCCCATGCCGAGGTCAGATTTCAATGGGTTTAGCGCCGATCCACACTGGAATAGGTATCCACTGCGATTTGAAATCGGGCATAGATTCTTCAGCACACTTTAATCTCCGATTGGAACTCAAGTTTAGGATTTTCTCAAATATGCATTTTCATATATTCAAAATTGCCATAAATATTTAAAGATTGTCATGTTTGTTTATCCACTTGAGATCCCTTGATCTCAACTTGTTCAAATCCAAACGCCACCCATGCAGGAAATCCAAGGTTACTCGACCTCTTTTACGTCAGATGCATGAACAGAATCAGTCTGCGACTCCGATACACTCTGACGCTCACCCGCAAGCTTTTTAACGCCCTGCTTAGGATGAAGCTCCCTCTGATAAACAGGATGCTCATCATCCTTAAGTCCAGACCCAGTCGGATCCCTCCGAATCAAGAAACTCTGCACACGAGCATCATTGGACGGCATCTGATTAATAGCACTCTGCCTCCGGCCACTCAAAAACCGCATCGAGTCCTCACTAACCTCCCTCAGGCGCTCCTCATACCCCGTATTCATCTGACCGATCCAAGACGCCTGCACCGCACCGCCAAACAGCGTAAGTAGAATAATGAGCCGCGTAAAAGTCCGATGATCCACGATATGCTGCTGCTTCCCGTTGTGTCGATTATTCCAGCGCTCCCAGTCCTCCCACGTTGCGTTTCCATATATGTTCACGTCGGGACCGTAGGGGCCGGCGGTAGGATCTGGTCGGGATGCATAGGTCCAGCCTGTACCGAACTTATCGTACGCTGCACGTTTGATGGGGTCGGAAAGGATCTCGTGGGCTGCGACCACAATTTTATAGCGTCGGAGTCGGACTTCGGGGGTGATGCCTGCACTGTGGCGGTCGGGGTGATAGAGTTTTACAAGGTCGTAATAGCGGGTTTTGGTGTATGCAGCGTTTCGAGGGATATCGAAGACATCATATGGGGTGAATGAGCGGCTTTTTGGCCAGGCATCCTGGTGTCCCGGAGCGTCTGATGCGGTGGCATAGCCCCGGAGTGGGGGGAGATTGAGATGAATGGAAGACAAGCCAGTTTGTTGCGAATTTAGTAGCTGGACGCTACCCCAGAGAGGATTTGGCTTCTTGAGCATGGCGTCATGTTTGAGAGAGTATGGGTAATTCCCGATACTCTCGTGAATGTAGTGGAGCTGTGAGGGGAGATCTCGCCTTGTCGGATCAACTGGATCCGGGGATCTTGATCAAACCAACCAAACACTGATCACGAGCCCACCATATACTCGAAATATCAGATGAACGGAACTTGTGACATGCTTTAATTTGGATTTCCTTGCTTCCTCTTTGATTATCTGTATTTTAACATTGAAACTGTATACCCGCTGGTAATATAGCGGTGGCCAAGGTGATCTTTATCTAGGCATTATGACGCGTCATAAAGCATCAATTCAGGGCTTGAGCCAGCCCAGACAGAGGTCTACTCAGTTTAGTTAAATATCCCCTGGCAAAAGTCTCTTCTGAGATACTCAAAGTCGTCACGATTCACGATTCAAATTGATTTATCTGTACGGGTGGGTATCTCGTCGAAGTAAAACCCCTTCAGGGCAAATGTAAAGACCTGTCGCATGACGTCCGTCTTGAAAAGCAAAAGCACATAAAACCAAACATAAACAAGAAGCATCCAAAAAGAAGATAAAGCCCCGTAGTACTCCATAGATCAAAAATAAATAACTCCTCTATTGCAGACCATCTTCACGACGGTACTCAAGGGACCACAACTTTTCCCACGGCCGACCCTTTCCTCCTTGTCGTCGGCCAGATGTAGATCGAGAGAGAGATGATGCTGCCACGTCCCCAGCGTCACCGCCAAGCTGTGGTGTCGAAGATTGAGCGTGATTCGTAGCCTGCTAGTAAGCGAGGTTAGCATATGGATCAATGCACAACCCGAGAAAAGATAGAAGCTATGTCTTTCCTACTTTTCACGGGCCGAAGAGTAGGTCGCGGCGAACCTCTTCAAAGATTGGGGCAGCTTCGCGCTGCGAGCCAGCAGCAGAAGGATCGGCGTCAGCTTCAGGGCGAACCAGGTCGACAGTTGAGTCGTTGGCTCTCTGTGAAGGTGTCGGAGTACCCCGTTTGGAATTAGAACTGTTGCGACGGCTATCTAGACTTTTAGACAGGGTCTGCGCGACAGTGCTTTCTTCCGTTGGACGTTTGAGGCGAATACTGCCTTTCGCATCTATGGGTGTAGATGCGACAGTAGTCTTGGCGAGTCCCGGCGTAGCAGGTGCGCCGGGCTTCTCTTCTGCGGCATCGAGAAGATACCAACGCAGACCGTCAGATAGCTCGAAGGGATTCTCATCATCGATCGAGGCGGCCTCGCTGGCCCCTCCAAGCGAGTGCCGATCCGGAGCAACGCCATTCAGGGATTTTGATAGATCTACAACGCGTTCCTCAATCTTGGAAATCCGGGCAAGCAGCCAGTCACGGGTGTTGAGCTTGTGAGAATCTTGTTCACGAAGGAAGTAATGCGGCGCACCCACATTAAAGGCAGCCCAAGATCGAATGGCCTGGTTTCGAGTTGGAAGGAATAGGGCCAGGTCGCCTTCCTTGAAAGACCGGTAGGCAATCTTGTCGTGAGCTTCACTTTGGACGCGATGGTACTTCTCACGATAACCGCGGGCTTCCTTTTGCCACTTACGTGCGAGTAACTCAATGTCTTTCACACGCTTCACGACGACATCGCCGAAGATTGAAACGTCGAATCTAGTAAGGCTTTCCATAAAGGCTGAGAATTTCGCGTCTTCTTCCTCTGGGCTCTCAGCTCGCATCCACTCAAGCAGTGCACTATCGGGCTTGGCAGAAACAATTCCAGACTGGGCGAGACTCTCGCCGAGTCCAGACGCCGACGCAGTAAGTTTTGATGCTCGCTGGACCACAAGGCGGCCATCTTGCTGGATGATTGCGAACCCTAATTGCTCAAGCATCCGCTCCAACTTATCGACCTGCGAGTAAAGTTGTCGAGATGTCTCGTAACACTTAGCACCGCGGCCTTCATAGCGGGTGAGAGCATGTCGTTCTGCTTCTGAGGCCACCTCGACCCTCTTTTCCCATTCGAATTTTCTTTCCTGTAAATCCTGAGCCTTGGATTCTGCATCGACAAGCTTCTGTGACAGCTCTGCATGTTTCCGTTCCTCCTCCGCAATTCTCTCGCGAAGCGCATCTGAGCCGACCTCTCCAGCAGATACCTGAGAATGCAAAGAACTCAATTTCATGCGTTCCTCCTCTAGCTCATGCTTTGTGCTGTCCATTTCAGTTCTCACTTGAGAAAGTTCTTCTGTCAACTTGGTCAATTCAGCCTCGCGACCATCAAAGACTTTGACTTGTTCTTCCAATTGCTCTTGAAGCGCCTGTGTTTTGTCCTCGAGCAATTTGATCTCAGCCATCGCCTTTGACGCATTGTCTTCGGCGGTTTTAGCGTGGATGGACAAGCCCTCGGAGAGTACTTCGATGGCTTGAATGATTCCAGTGAGTTCGAGTGGTACGGAGCCTCCCGGAGCAAGGTTCATGAAAGCTGATTGTAGGGTGTTATAGTTATCTTGGTCTTTCTGGCCCCATGCGTCATTCTGGCGCGTGAGATCATTGACCCTGTTTTGGAGCTCTTGCTCTTTCTCTTGTAGAACTCGAATACGTTCATCGAGATCCTTAGCCTTTTGAGTCGCCTCGGCCGAGCTCGCATGGGCACGTTGCAACTCAGCCTCGAGCTGATGAATTCGCTCCTCGGCCTCTTGTCTTTCATGATCCCGACTATCCATGAGCTTGTCTAGCTCCTCTTCCATTTCCTCATTTCGATGCCGACACTTCTTCACTTCCGCTTCCAAGTATCTTCGCTCATCCTCGAACTCGCGCTGTCGCGCCTCAAGATTTCCAATGAGGTCTTTCTTGGTCGACTGGGCTTCTTGATACTTGTCAGAATTAGTCTGCCGCTCAGTATGAGCCTCTTTTTGAAGCCTCTGCACGGCCTCCCTTTCATTTATTAGCTCAGCTTCGAGTGAGACTATACGCTGGACAAGCGCTCTGTCCTCCGGGGTTTGAGTCATAGACACCCGCCTTGATGAAACAGAAGACCGCCTGGAGAGGGTGTCGAGATGCGGAGATGCAGGCGAACTTGGGAAATCCGGCACAAAATTCCCACTGGATGGTCGACTGATGTGGCTTTGGCGATGGAGGAGATCCTCTAGCTTACGAACCCGGCTGTCCGAGCCCTTGAGTCGCTCTTCCAATTTCATCTTTTCATCCTGTAGGCTTCGAACCATATCATCCCCACGTAGCAACATAGAACTTCGGCTCAGATCAAACACACTGCCGTTCTTGAATGCCTTAGCTCGCCGTCTCTGCTGGCGTGTGGGTATATCTAGGTCTTTCAACTGCTGAGATAAGTCATCTGCGAACTTGGGAAGAGAGTGCATCGCCCGCAGATCTTCTATGTAAGCCTCAATCTCTTTCCGAGCTACTTCGGGCCATTGTTCATCCTGCCCTTGGAGGTTCACTTCAATCCCAAGGGTTGTGGAATCACCGAAGGATATATGATCGCCCATGCTTTTGATCCATTTCTTTCGCCTTCGTTGTTCTTCGTCTCTTAAAACAGCCATCTCTTCTGCCAGGTTCAAGGAATCTGCCTTAATCTTGCCGCTCCACTCATGACGTCGCGCGGACTCAATCAGAATCGAGCCATAGACCATCGGCATCTGAAAGACTGAGTGGATGATTTCGAAAGCATTGGTGTTCACGTCAAGATTGATCAATTGGGCGTGGGTGTCTGCCAGGCGTGACTGAAGGAATGAGATAGTCCGCATCTTTTGAAGGGCCGATTTCTCTGCAGCCCCACGTCGCCGCACAGAATGCGCGAGAGCTTGCTGCAGGTCTGCACCAGCCGCTAATAGAGAGGGAAGGAGGTTTTGAGTATGATTTAGTGCTAGTCTGGAGATATTTGCCAACATCTTCTGATTATTCGGAACCCCAAGGACATGCTCGTAATCTGAGCCGATTTTCTTTGCAATGGTTTCGACTTCAGCGAGTAGGCCCTCATCCTCTTCAGCAGGGGAAGAAAGAGTGTCATCAACCATGCGTTGGGTATCCGAGGCAATTTCACCAACAGTCTTCTCAATATCTTGCACTTGTCCAGCAAAGCGCGGCAATGCAATAGCCGCATCGGCCCCGGCTTGTAGGACTTCATTTCCATCAACGAAATCTTTCAAATTCCCCGTCGGCCGATTGTTGTCTTTCCTGGGTGTGGATGGGCGTCCAAGAAGCGGAAAGTCCTTCCGGGCTGGGATATTCTCTAGTTGTGCCAGAGCACCTTGCCAGCCGTCCAAAGCAGCCTGCTGTTCCTCTAGCAAATTTGTGGCCCAAGCGTGAGCCTCTTGGAACCGGTGTTCCAGATTACCGACATGAGACTTAAGGTTCTCGAGTGCGACACCCACGGCGCGGTCGATGACATCGGTTCGCTCATTATGCTCTTGAATCATCTTATCGATCGTCGCGCATCGGCTAGATAGGCCCTGAGCCCAAGTCTTCCTTGCCATGAAGAGATTCCGCCATGCCTGCAGGTCGTTCTGATCGGTAAGGGACGCCGGCGGGCTGCCAGGCTGAAAGGGTTCGGGCGCAGTAAGCATCGGGAGCTCGATTTCACCAGATTCGCTCACATATTGTCGGTCGTATACAAATATTTCGGTCTAGTTCCACCACCAACCATACATTAGCACGTCGATGATATCGTGCGGAGATTCGGGGATTGGGTACCTCTGTGGCGAGTGTCTGCGTCTTCACATTCTTTCCTCGGGCAGTCATCAAGATCTGCCTGAGAGGCGGAATCGATGTATGTCGTACGACCCATGATTTCAGTGCATCAGGACTATAAATGGTATGGTGTCAGCTTGCGGGTGCATAAAGCTAGGGACATCGGAATGGGCATTTCCCCTCATCGAAAACCCGGGGAAGAGACCAAAACATACGAAGCAAAGGCTACTGGATCAGCCAGTAGATGCTCACCGGAGTGAGCGATATAGATATGCAAAGACATTTCCCCCTCCTCACCATCGAGCGCGAAAGCTCTAAATTTCAGGGAAGAGGGAGTGTATCTAGTTAAGTTTGGCAGGGGCTGAAGCTCTTACAGGTGCGTTTCTCCCCCACCGCCTCCAGTCCATATCACAAGATACCATTTCTACGCACGCGATCGCTCTATGGCTCCGAAACATGGCCAGTGGCCACACCTTCGGTCAGGGGAGCTGACCCTCCTTGATTATGCCGCGGATGACACCCGCGATGTGATAACGCTCTCGGAAAAAGAAAAGCTCGTCCTGCAGCTCGCCGAACGGGTCCAGGAACAACAACTAGAAAAGGCGTTATTGGAACAAGGTATGTACACGAAGACCTCCAGCTCTTCTCCTCGTTTTTCTTAGTTTTCTGAGTCTAACTTATTTCTAGAATTGGAGCCGTTTTCCGGTGACAATGTGGAAGAGGAGCTTGCGATCGCGGAACGCAAGCTCCTGGAGGCGCGAGCTACCTATACCGTCAGAAGGAAAGCAGCGCGTACTATCCTCATGACTGATCCCATTTTGAAAGCCGTTCACCTGAAGGCGACCATACCCCCCTGAAAAGTAAGTTCGTACCCCTAGTTCATATGCGCCGCGTCTCATGAACTCTCACAGGGCGCTACTTCGCCTGGTCAACCGTCGCGACGAGCTAGCCCTCGCACATGAGAACCTGGCCACCGTCCACAATGCAGTGTTCAAACAGCTCTCCAACTTGAAGGTCGAGAATTTACAGATCAACCGGGAGAATCAGGAGTTAGTGGGCCAGCTTCTTGAGCTCACAAAACAAGATTCTTCCTGGCGCGATAGGCTTCAGGATGCGAAGCTCGCATCGCAGCTAGACGAGCTCGAAGCTGAGCTCAAAACCAGCAAGGCGAAATGGGATACGATGAAGAACATCGCTAGTGCTATGGTAGTCGGCAGCGGGCTTAACTGGGCCGAAAATGATGAGCTACAAGATCTTGTTCTGGATGAGAGCGATGATTAATGTCTATTTTACGAACGCGTTCCGGTTGTTTTTGGGTCTTCGCGATTATTACTTAGAATAGGTTATACCCCATGGTTCAATAAAGGAATTGACACATCTCGATCTATAAAAACCGGTAAATTGGATAAATTCTTGAACTTTCTCTGGAATTCAAAATTTCCGTGAAATTATGGCCGACGCAGGATAGGGATTGTGGCCGTGCAAGACCCACGTCTACATCACCGCACACCCGCCATGACGAAGTGGATAGATAAGAGTCTTACGGGCGCGTTGTTTGGGGAGCTCTAGGGCTTGCGCACGCACAGCAAAAATCAACCCAGCAACGGAGAATTTTACGCTCGATCGCAGTTGATACATCTAATGCATTTTCGACTATATAAATTTAATACATTAGCGTTTAATGCTAGTGTGCACCTCGGAATCCAATACGTATTACGCGAGCGCAACTCTATGACGCTCTTCGGAAGAAGTGGAAGTGGAAAGGTAATATTACGAGTGGAGTGGTACTTGGTTTCTGCGGGAATTCAACACACAGGCCCATGTACCGTATCAAAAGTAAAATCAACCAGTCCTGTTATGCCTTATGATCTAAATGCTTAAGTACCCAGGCTAAAGGTCTATGCTGTTCTTGGTTTACGCCGAATCCTCCGTATTGCCTGGGCTTCCAAGGTTCTCGACGAATCCCATCTAGTCCCATAATATCCGACGGAACTTTCAAGACGCGTCTTGCAAGGGAACGCACTCGATACCTGATAATTTCCGGCTTGTGATCATGGTGTGATCCGAA
The DNA here is from genome assembly GCF_028828015.1 of Penicillium pulvis. NCBI lineage: Eukaryota > Fungi > Ascomycota > Eurotiomycetes > Eurotiales > Aspergillaceae > Penicillium > Penicillium pulvis. Next base: position 2,227,274 of record NW_026643079.1, on the reverse strand, counting down.
CTCTGCAAGGAATGAAATCACCCATCGGCGCCCCGGTTTTTTACTCCTATCCATTCTGACCCATACAAAAATTGGAAGGCCGTTTCCCGCAAGACGGGCACCCGTGGATATCGGCAGTTCTGGCCACATTGGAAAACAGCCAGAAAATTGGGTGATAACACCCAAGCTCTTTACGTATGGCTGTGTTTCCAATCGGCGGTTACGCCCACAGAGTGATATGATTGAGCAACGCTCCGACTTACGATTCCAGGCCCTTACCTCGCGCTAATTCGGTCACGGATATGGGCTGCACGCCATTACACGGTGGCCGGTGCTTTTTGTTTTTTTACTCTGTTATTACTGGATATATACTAGGTATGACTCCCTGGCATAATCAGTACTTAATTTAGTTCAGTATACTGGGGTAACGGGGTACTTTGGCGAGGATGGTCACTCGTGACTTGGGTACGGTACTTCATGCTCACGTATCCGCGGTGTTCATCTCGGACTTATTGCCTAGATGTCCAAGGGGGGCTTTGTGCGAGTGCTCTTTTGTCCATGAGTGTCGCGCATCCCTTCTTATTACAAACGCTAATTGCATCAAAAAGGACTCTGGGGGAAATGGTCTTTTGAGGTAGAGTGTGGACATACTAAAGTTTGCCGGTCTTTTGTTCCCAATTGTAATTTCTATCATCCTTCTCTTGTCGTAGTGATTTCTCCACCTTCAAGAAACTAGAAATATTGTTTAGTTGAATGATCTAATTGTTGATTATTACCGGGCTCCATGATACATAGGAAGACGGCGTAGTAACTATGGCACTCCAAAAACCAGTTGTAAGCCGCGTTTTGGAGTGGTACTGGGTACTTGCGTGGGAAGTCACTTTACTATGGGTTACAGCGGTACTCGGTACGACCACCTGCGCGGTTTTTGGCTGGTGCTCCACTGTGAGAGGGCTTGAGTATGTTACTGTCTGGTACGCTCTCTCTCCCAACAGTAGATAAGAAGTGCTGTAGACATATGCAAAGTAGATCAATGGGGGTTTTCTTGGTAAATATGAAAGAATCAAAAATCAATAAAAATACAAATAAAACTGAAATGCTCTATAGGTAAGAGTAGAGTGTGCGGTTAATTACGATACCGAGGCAGTCTGCTGGGTACACACTATAATAAAATACTGTGACGCAGGCCGTTACATTCCCGTGTGTAAGCAAACAGCAAGGGAATCCCCCCTCTCTTGGTCTTTCCCTACTACTACTGCACTCCCCCCCTCTCTCTTTCCCTTCTTCCTACACTACCAACTCACCCATACACTCTGACCATACAAACCCCAGGTACGCATATCCCCATCTATATATCAACACTACCACCATCACCCAATTCCCTCCACCACAACCACCTCTCTTTTTTTTTCTGCTTTCTTCTTGTCCTTCACATCTTTTGTCAAGCTCAATTTTCTTTTTTTTTTCCTCATCGTCGCGGTCGCAATCGCGGTCGCGCAGTCTACTTTTTGCGCTCCCACCTAACTTGCGCCTACCTTGATAACTCAGATTCAGCGTCGGAACTGTTTATTAAACTAAACAATTTACGTTCGCGTAAGTTCCGTCCTGGATTTGACGCGTTATTGCGGCGCGATTGGGTGCAAATCAGCGCATTCTGGTGCTCAAGAGCAGCGAAACGCGTCCGTGGTGTAGCAACACCACCCGGTCGCCAGTTTCTCTCGCACTGTTTCTCTGCGCTGAATTACTCTCTTCCCCTTGTCATTGCAAGCTTTTTGTCTCTACCTTCACTACCATCCTAACCGTCATCTCGCGTGTTTTCGTCAAATATCTACTGCCACTCCGCGTCACCCAAACTAACAAACATACCAAAGGTCACCACAAACAAGATGCCTAAGGAGAAGACCACCCGCAAGGCCGCCCCCAAGGAGCAGCGCAAGCGCGCGAAGAAGGGTAAGTCAACTTAGACAAAAGTCGACTCGACAAAATGCTGATTCATTCTTAGACCCCAACGCCCCCAAGCGTGGTCTGTCCGCGTACATGTTCTTCGCTAACGACAACCGTGAAACCGTCCGTGAGGAGAACCCCGGCATCTCCTTCGGTAAGAAACGTTCCAGGATATCAATTCGTTATTTGTCCACTAACACCCTCTCTAGGCCAGGTCGGTAAGGCTCTCGGTGAGAAGTGGAAGGCTCTCTCCGACAGCGAGCGCAAGCCGTATGATGACAAGGCTGCTGCCGACAAGAAGCGTTATGAGGATGAGAAGGCCAAGTACCAGGCTGTAAGTGTATCCACCCCCGAATTAAAGATGCACCTTCTAATCTGAACTAATAGGAGCTGGCTGGTGCCGATGATGATGAGGAATCCTCTTAAACGTCTCTTCGCAATTTTCATCTGCGCAGATGCTGGCGTTCTCGTGCTCTCTTAGTGATTCTCCCCGGTTTCCTTTTTCCTTGTTGCTTTATCACTTACGGGCTTAACGGATGGGTTCCTCGGTGGTTTTTGCTTGCTTTATGATGGCCTGATTGGCCCAACTAGTGTTTACTCGCGGGAAATGGTTTTCATCTTGACGTTCCATCTTCTCAGTAGTCTTGCTTTTTATTTTACTTTTCTTTTTTCTCTGAGCGCAGGGTAAAAAAAAAGAAATGAAGTCAACTTTGGCTTGCCTGACTGATTTGAAGGGTGGCCAGGACGGTGCTTGCTGGATCTCTCGGCGCAAGCCTAGTCTGCTGTACACTAGTCTAATCAATCCTATTCTATTTCCCTACTTTTTGTTCTCATATATGCTTTGGCATGAAACAGTCGCGTGCCTTGAGTCTACATGGTCCAAGCTCCCGGACCTCCGGGCATTGGAATGTTAATGTTAATCCAAACGCTTAGGAAAGTAAACATGGTGGGGTTTATCGGGTCTAGCTGCAGGGACAATTAAGCTTGTTTCCATTGGACTCGAAGTTTCCACTGCTAGTAGCCTTGCCCCGAATATTCCCGAGAAAATGCTTCACACTGACGGCCAACCCGAATTCATGCCTATTGTCTGAACGCCCTCGCCAAAGTACCCTGTACTTCGAGTCCTTTGTATGTTGATTGGAGTCGCTGATCTTGTTCTTTCCCTTTGTCCTTTTGTCAATCTCATCTCTTGCCGAGGGATAGAACGATGTACTGTACCTTGATTCCGATGCATACCAGTGCCCGTGATACATAGTGGTCCTTGCATTTAACTGGATGACCGGAGACAAACTTGGCTATTTAATGCCTTACCTTGCTTGACTATCCAGGTAACAATGCTCTGGGAATGTTCTAACTGTCTTCTGGCCACCGGTACTTCTATTCTCAAACAAAGTATTATGTACACAAATCAAGTTTCCAAAATCAGGCTTGGGCGTTCCACACTGCAGCCACAAAGACACGATGATCTACATATGCATGCCTTCGCTCGCTCTGTTGATTGTATCTCTTATCTCTTTTTCATTCTCGGTCCAGCTTCAAGCTGCTAGCCCGCTCACGTCTCGTGCCTGAAGCCTTTGGGCTCCTATGCTCTACTTCCTTCTAGTCTATATATCCGACTTTAAATGTATTATACAACCCAAATATACCGAGTTCGTCTAGCCCCTAGAATACAACGTACTGGTGAGTAGGTGCCTCAGTGCCTTCGTATTTCCTGCCCCGAGAGTGCGAACATTCATAGGGGGAATCATAGGGGTATAAGACCGAGTTCAGATCTCGCTTGAATGCATGATGAAGTCCGGTCTATTATGCCTCGTATGCATATTTTAGTCAGACTTCGTCACCGCTACTTTTGTACTAGAAAGAAACCCTGTAGGGCAGAAGAACTATATGTGGGTCGCATAAAATGCTTACCCAGCAAAGTGCTGAAATAAACTCGGGAACCATGGAAACTCGCCCTTGATCCGTGGAATATAATAAAATTGGAGATTATATAGGTATAATCTAAATACTCTACTCTCTAACGTACGAATTGTGCTGATTAAAAGTCCGGAATCCTGCTGAATTCTCCTAGGTTCTTCCCCTCTCCTTCCCCTCCCCCCACTAAGCGCCCCGCCATTCCCGCGCGACCACGTCAGGAAGCAAGACGCAAGGGAAGAAAAAAAAAGTAAGAGCCGCATGCCCACGTGAGATTGGGTTACTTCTGATTTCCCGCGCTCTTCCTTTTCCCTCTTCGACTTCTCGAAAATCCCCCGTATGGCCTGATTCGCCCCATGGCCCTGCGCACGTCTGCTGAAGACGCCGAAGATGCGGCAGCCGGCTTCCATACCTTTCGCGGCCCTCTTCCAGAACATGCGGCCGAGGTGACCGGCCTTATATCCGATCTATATGCGATAAGCTCCTCCTTGACGAGCCTAGATGCACTTTCGCAAAATGTCCAGTACCGACGCCATTGGCCCCGTGTCCAGCCTGATGTGGAATTGGTGCGGAGTAGCTTGAAATATACCATTGAAGACATTTTTGATTATATGCACCGTCTCGACAATGGCAGAACTAGCCCAGATAACTATAAGCGCGTTTGGGTTTCTATGTCTCGGTTTTTTTGGGATGAGTCGCAGTATGCGCTTTCCACTCGCCTGGCAAGATATAGGGTTTTCCTTAGAGAGCTGGGTGAGATGGTGAAGAAGTACGTATAGCCCTACTGTGATGATTTTTACACTGATAGCTGACCGCCATATCATTAGTCGGAATTTTGATTCGTCGCTCCTTGTGAGCACTCGCAACGGCTTGAGAGATCTCCTTGCCTTGCAGGAACACCGATTGCTTCCTCAAGGTCTCGGATCATTAGGGCTTGGTCAGGTTCCTTCTGATCCTCCAACCCATCGTCCCATCTCTCGCCCGCCATCTAGAAACGATATCCCTCGCCCTCCTTCCAGAGTCAATATTCCTCGCCCTCCATCCAGAGGCGAACCTCTGAGCCCGATCAGCCCGGTCAGTGACCGTGACCATCGCCGACGTCGGTCCTTTGAGCGGCCTCGACCGGCAAATCAAGCACATCTATCTCCTCAGTCTCCCCTGTCGCCTTCGTCTGGTACGGGCACCTTTTCTGACAGCATCCCTCCTTCTGTCCCTGAGGCTCCTTATTCGCCATTAGCTGGATCAGTATCTGCCACTACGAACACTAGCCACTCCACTCAGAATGACGCCATACAGTATCATTGGATAAGAGAGATCTTTAGCAGTTATGACACAGAGACCGCGATTCCGACCGGACCAGAAGAGTAAGATCACCCCTCTTCTCTGGGCAGAGATCTCATCCTAACACCATTACAGAGCTGGATGTTTCGACGATAACCACCCCGGAATCAAGCAAATCCTCAAAGAAAAAGGGTTTGAGCGAATACTTCAGTTGTGAGTTTTTCATTTGAGAAAATTGGACTACCTCTAATAACCATCTCTAGGGCCTTCAATGACGAGTCGGAGATGACTGTCTACTTCTATCTACGGGAGAGAGACCACCGCGCTCGAATTGTGTGCAAAGTACCCCACCGTACTCGATCTAGTGAATACTTCTGTCTGCCTCTGAACATGCTGGAAATTGTCCGAGCAGGGTCCTGTCTTCAGCTGTGCCGGAGAAGAAACGCGGGCAAGGAGTTGATCCTGTGGGCTCGTCTGAAGTTCGCCACTATCGAAAGTTAGTATTCTCTGGCAATTGCAAAGCCCGATATAGACAAGCTCTAACATTGGATTAGGTATGGTTGTATTCTTCTGTGCGTTCCTGGCTCTTCGCTCTCAAGATGCTGGTCGACCGGTTGACGACATCCGGGACTACGAACTTGAGCATGAAGAGGAGCTTTTTGGCGGGTTAGTCAAAACACATTCCTGAAACAACTCACATTGCTAATTGTATCAAGCCAAATCGTTGATGATGACTATCCCCATGCTCTACGTGTGTATCAAGACAGTATCTCAGGAGCTGTTCGACTACAGGCATCTGTTCACAAGGGGATTATGGACCGGTAAGTTCGGGTCCGACATCAAATACTGACCGACTCTTACTGATGTCAATAGTACCCCTGTCTGGACTGCGTTCGTTACTCATCAGCTCAAGCGACGGGGCTGGTTGAAGTCCTTGGATTCGCGGACTGTGGCTGTGCGTGACCTGAAGCTTACCATCCTTATGTCGGCAGAAGACTATAATCCGCCTACAACAAACCGTGGGGAACACATCTTGAAGTTTGGTAGTCGGAGTGGTGCGTATACCGTGAAAAATTGGATTTCAGCGTGCTAACTAAAGCTTATCTAGATGCCGACGCCTTCTTGGAGACGATGAAAGATATAGCGATGACTATTCGGTAGACACTGCTATACTTGTGATATGGGCCATAGTGCATTAGATATGCTCTAGACTCTTACGACTGACGAGTTATGCTGTTATGATTGTCATGATCAAGATCAAAAGTTAGGGTCAGTTGGAGTGGCTATGAAGTTATTGAAGCCGAGTCGTGCTTTGTTCTTTGTGCCTTGGTAGCGTTCTTGATCCATTTGCTTGCGCTGACTTCCTTGCATTCTAATTGGTCTAAGGTCATCATGAAATATTAGTCCTGACAATCAAATGCCATTTATTGCATCTGGCATGAAAAAGAAAGTATTGGGTATCGTGTAAAAGTACATTATAGCTCTCAAGTCTTCGGCTGGTTTACCAAAAGCCCTTCGTTAGAAAGACCCTTCAAAAGCCTCTCTGTCATCCTCTTACTTCGCAACTCAGCAAGCTCCCTCCGCCGGTGATTAGTCTTCTCTTCCCACTCAGTCCTCCTATCGATCCTAGCCTGTCGCTGCTGCTCCGTCTCTTGTCGCGCCATTAACAAATCCTCCATCTGCCTCTTCCGCTCCTCCTGGTTCCCCGAGAATGAATAAAACCCAGTACCCCGATTTCGAACCTCCGCATCAGCATTGTAATGCACCTCCTCCGGCGGCGTAGCAGACCGATCCCGTCGCGCAGCAAGCTTAGCCATCTGCGTCGCAACATTCTCCTCAGGGTTGAACGCTTCGGCCTGGATCGTCTCGCCGTAAATAAGATTCTCTGGTCTAGCAGGCTGCCACCGTTCCCGTGTCACGCGACCCTGATCCTCCTCCTTCGCGCGCGCCGCAATAGCAGCCTCTTTCCTCGTACCGCGGCGCGAACGCCCGAACTCATCTTCGTATGATACCTGAGACGCATTGTCATCGTCCTCATCATCGTCACTGGTATCCTGGGATCCATCGCGCTTGCGTTCCTCGTCCACCCACTTGCGATCGAAATCCACCAGTCCTTCTTTTTCTTTGCGCCGTAGCCGCGAGTAGTAATCTTCGCCTCGGGCTTTTTTGTGGCTGGGTTCTTCATCCTCATCACTACTGTCGGCTGCTAGGTGCGATCCCTTCTTCAGGTCGTTATATAGGCGTACTTTTGCGTCCATTTTGCGCTTGGATCGGCTGAGGGTGGCGTCATCGACGTGGCCGATATCCTTGCTGCTTTTGTGGACTTGGGTGTGGCCTTCATCTTTGAGGTCGGAGGCTGCGCGCTTCTCGGCTCCTTTGTTAGATTTGGCGAAGAGGTCGGTTTTGGGGGTCTTGGATGGGCGTGCTCGGCCGCGGCCTGTGCTGGAGTCTTGGGATATGAGGGAGGAGAGCTGCGAGGTAAAGGCGAGGTTGGATGAGTTGGAGATGTCTGGGCCTTTGGTTGGTTTTGTACGGCGTTTTCCGTATAGAGAAGATTGGTCGGAGGCCATGGTTGTGGCGTTGTGGTTGAGCAGTGTGTCGATGGTGAACTGGAGTGATATGGAAGACGATAAGATAAGATATTAATATAAACCGGACTAACCTAACTAGGAAATTTAGAGATCGAGACAGTTCCTAGATTCATTTCATGGTAATGATCATTATTAATTACTGATACTATGCAAATATCTAATGAAAGAAGAGCAAAGCCAGGGCAGATCTATGCTAAGCAGTCTCACCGTGTGCCTCATCATTCTCATGGAGGACACTCCATGAAGATATGTATTAAGATGTCACTTACAATGAGAGGGTACTCCTAAGCTACAAACTTGATTGACATACAGTCTATGAACGGCTGACCGTTAGATCAGGACGCTTCCGAGCTTTCAATGTATAGAGAATAGCTCTAATGTCGGAATGTGTAGGTGAATCAATCTAAACACGCCCCCGGGGCCCACTGCAATAGACTAGGATTACATAACCCCGGGCCGAGTCCGCAAGGTTAAAGTGAGTCAAGCTCGCAATCTACTCAATCATCTCATTGTACTTGGTTTCAATTGATATCCCCCCTTGTACATTCGATTTCTTTGAAATATACTCAGTTTCAGTTCAATCACCAAGAATTGATTCATTGACTCATCATGTCCAGCCCTATCTACCTTGGTGTTGTCGGTACGCTACCCCTCCATCTTTTCAAGCTCCAGGCTTCATACCTCTAGGCCATAACCCCACCAAAAAAATACTAACATCTCCAGGCGTCGGCGGCGTTGGTACTGCATTCCTGTCCCAGCTCGCTCGTATCCCCAATGCCCCCCAGCTCGTTCTCCTCGCCCGCTCCTCGCAGACCCTCCTCGCTCCGACACCGGCGTACTCCCCCGCCATCCCCGCGGCCGACTGGGCAACTGCCTCCGCCGCACCCTCGCTCGTGAAGAAAGGCGCTCTGCCCGCCGAGGAGATTGCCGCATACCTCGCCGCTGCCCCCGGTCGCGCTATCCTGGTTGACAACACCTCCGACATCAACCTCGCCCGCTCCTACCCCACATTCTTGAAGAAGGGCATCTCCGTCGTCACCCCGAACAAGAAAGGTTTCTCTGATGACCTTTCCTTGTGGAAGGACATCTTCGCCTCCGCCGCCGAGGGCAAGGCCCTCGTCTACCACGAGAGCACTGTCGGCGCCGGTCTCCCCGTCCTGTCCACCCTGAAGGACCTCGTCGCGACCGGCGACGAAGTCACCCGCATCGAGGGTGTCTTCTCCGGTACCCTTTCCTTCCTCTTCAACAACTTCGCCCCTGCCTCCGGATCCTCGGATGCCCAATGGAGCGCTGTCGTTGCCCAGGCTAAGGAGCTTGGCTACACCGAGCCCGATCCCCGTGATGACCTAAACGGTATGGATGTTGCTCGCAAGCTTACTATCCTGGCCCGTCTGGCTGGTCTGGAGGTGTCTCGTCCTGACTCCTTCCCCATTGAGTCGCTCATCCCCGCCGAGCTGGCCGAGCTGCCTTCCTCTTCCGATGGCATTACTCAATTCATGACTCGCCTGCCCGAGTTCGATGCCCAGATGGCTGAGGTCAAGAACACTGCTGAGAAGCAGGGTAAGGTCGTACGTTACGTTGGTAGCATTGACGTTGCTACCAAGGCTGTCAATGTTGGTCTGCAGTACTTCGATAAGGACAGCGCCATTGCTGGCCTCAAGGGTAGTGACAACATCATTAGCTTCTACACCAAGCGGTACGGCGCCAACCCTCTCATCGTGCAGGGTGCCGGTGCTGGTGGTGATGTCACTGCCATGGGTGTGTCCGCTGATCTGATTAAGGTCGTTCAGCGCCTGCAGTAAGTCAGGTACAGTGAAATAATGATAAAATAGATATGCAAAAGCTTTAAGAATCTGATGAATGAAAAGATATCGCTGCAAGCGATTATGCTAAAGACTTCCTCTGAACACTTTCTCAAGACCGTAGAAACCTTTTCACGGCCTCTCCCCAGTAATCCCCTCTCTTGTAGGCATGCATCGCCGGTACATTACCCTTCTTCAAACCATCAATAGCAACGGCCAAGTCCTCTCCAAGCCCCTCATCCTTAATCTGCCGTATGGGGTAGGTATACGTATGAAAACCAAAAACAACCGCCTTAGACTCCGGCAATCGATGCAAAGTCTGGCGCTCACAGCGCAAAACCGTCTATATTGAATCAGCACAACGCTCCGCAAAGGAAGATGGCTACAAACCTGATCAATATTCAGTTCCTCAAGCCGGAGAGCCTGTTCTCCGTCTGGCTTATCCTCAGGAACATGCGACCCATGCACAGACCCAAAAGCCGCAAACAATTCCGTCTCCGTCGTAACACTCCAGTTCACCCTCTTAACAAACCTCCCAACCTCAACCTTCGCAAAGAATCGATCCATACTGCGCTCCAGCTTATCTGCATACCCAGGCACAGGTGTATGGATATCAGCTAGTCGCAACCCGAGCTTCTCGCGCGTGTTGAAGCCCGATGGGAAACATGTCGCATATGCCTGAAGTACATACTTGGGCTGATCGGGAGACGAGACATCTGGAAGTAGAATGAGGAATTCTTCATCAACCGTTTGTGCTAGGATTTCCAGGGCGCGGATTGTGGGTGTTTCTGCGTGTAGAGTTGTCGGCCATGATGCGCCTGTTACTGTATTTTCGAAGATATCTGAGCTGTTGTCCGTACTGGGGTGGAGTTTGAATGTTACTGGGTACCGGGATGGGAGGTATTTTCCCAGGACGAAAGTGTATAGTTCGCGTACTGCGGAGTGAACTCGTGTATCTGCTGTTTGGGTGTTGTTGACCGCGACTACGATGTCATGGTGTTGTTCAAGAAGCTGTTTCCGGAGGGCGAGTCGGTCTTTGTATGTTTTGTCTATCGTTATAAGATCCGATGGGTCTAGATTCTCAATTGCTGGGAGTTCATTAGCTAGTTTCGTTTGATGTAGAGATATAGCTCCTACCCATAGTCAAGTTATACTTTTCCTTTCCTTGAAATGGACGGAATTGGAGTGGCTCTGTACTTTTCCAGTCGAAATTATTCAAAGGTGTGATCGCCGGGCTTTTGTTATCTCTGGATACTGCTGGGGCGACAGGTCGTGGAAACCAGCGATATAAACAGAGGCATAATCCTACAACAAGGACCCCGATCAGGGATCGTAGAGATAAGGGCTCAGATGAAGTGATCACTTTCATCTGCCCGTATATGAATTCTACCATCCCGTCTGGGGTAGCCTGTACACCACGTCTCATGACCAAGGATTCAGAAGTCCAAGTCTCGAATAGAGAATAGACATGAGTGTGAGGTTCAAAGTGGTCAAACCATGGATCGACTCCGCAGAGGGGTCGAATCTAAAAAAGGAAATTATATCCTGCTATGTTCTCCACTTTATCGTATACTCACCATATTCTCCGATAACTCTTTTCCTTACGTCTCGGACTTAGTCAAGCAAGACGTACACTCCCATCATCATTGAACCCGAACTATGCTGCCCCCACTAGGAACAGCAGGACCTCTTCCAACACTAACACCAGTTGATCAAAGTGCTATGAGGAACTCCCTCGGAATCCGATTTGTTTCACAACTTATCAGCTCGGAACTATAAACACAATAATAAGGTATATTCACAGAATAATATTTAAACGCTCGACCCAGATTGCATGCAATGCATCCCATTTAAAAGCCGTTTAGGCTAACACCATAAGCGCCATATCCCCACAAACACCGCTAACAGTGACATCCAGACTGCTGCAAAAGAGAGAACTGGTCAGGCTCGACCAGCTCTGTGTTTGGCCTCTCCGTCCACGCTAGAATGCGACGCACCAGTGGTGGGTGCCATGTTCTCTTTGCCCATGTTCCCATCCGCCAGTGCATCACCCTCCGGTTCTTGATCCGGACCAGAATCACTCTCCACGCCACGCAGTCCAAACGCCCGTCGTTGTCCGTCGGGCCGTTCGTTCAGACTCGGTGCTCGAGGTCGCTGTTGGCCACGTGCACGTCCACCTACCCACGGTAGTTCCCACAAGATTATTCGGTAAATCCATAGGCCGGCATCGAAAATAATGAGTGCGAACCAGGGGACGATTGTGATGAGGCCGAGAAGCAGCTGTAGATTCAATGTTAGCAAGGAGCAAGTAGAGTGTAGGAAGAATGAGCGCATACGAAGATCCGGACTGCCCAGCTCTCGACCTGGGTGAGCTGTGGTGGGAGAATAGAATACCACGCCATAGCTTTTGTGGTCAGGTGTATTCTCGAGCTCAAGTAGTGATCGCAGTCAGCTTGGAGATAGGTGCGATATGTGGTCGCCTCTCCGGGTGTAGCCGCTTAATTTGGTGGCCACAAGCTGGATTCCTTGTGGGCGCTGTTTCCGGTCGGTGGTTATTTCTCAGCTCCTCCCATATCCGAGATTAGGGATATTCGGCGTTGCAGATACCTGGGCGACGGTGGCGCGCAAGGGTCGGTTGCGAAAGCGATGTATCAAGTCCGAGGAACCTCCCTCCCCGCACGGTCCCTAGAGAAGGAAAGAGAAGTGAGTTGTATGCGGAGAAATGCGGTGCCTGGCGATAGATTTATTTCCACCGCTTCAAATCCGGGGAAGCGGAAAGAGAAAAAGCAAATACAAGCTGCAGTTGGAGATGTTCAGGAACGAGTGGAGGCGCGGTAAAGCGGAGACCGAGGCCCGATCTCATCCCGATTGGGTAATTTATCATCACCTGAGCATGAACTTGAGTTCTTCGGCACAATTGCTTTGGACTATGATGTACCTGCCTGGGCAGATAGTTGGTTACTCTATTATCTCTGCTTAAGTGCTTTAATGACTACTCAGATGACCGGCGGCGTCGATTGCAATCATACGAAGCTGATACCGCATTTTGAGATTTTAGATATATATTTACTTTGGGTGTCGGGTAATCCGACTGGAGTGAATATCATGGTGCGATATTTGTCACGGTAACGAGCGATAGGTATAGACCTTACGCTGTTCACCCATGAGATGCGTTCGTATCAAGGTCTACGGGCTGTCGTACCACAGGCATGGGGTCGACATGAATGTTGCTGCACAGTGGTCATTTCGTCAATTCAGCCTAGCCAGGAAAATTAAGTGGCAAATCCTGAGAAATATCTATGGAAGCCCCTGAGTATTGTGAAGCTACCAATTATCTGAGATAACAATGGTCAGAGCCGAATTTTGGAAGCTTAATCATCCAAGGTGTATAGAATGGGACACTAGTGGGCAAGTTTGGTGGAGAAGTGTGTTGGACGGGCGGCCATAGCCGAAACTATTGCTATATAAGTACTAGCGCGTCGCCTTATCACCACGTGACTATATCATCAGTCAATGACCGGCCGACGTGGTGTAGTGGTTAACACAGTCAACCCCAAACAACCGCCCATGTTCGATTCCTGGAACTACCGAATGCCCATGCTCATCCTTGTCATATTATTGTCAATATAGTTACAGACAATGGGTCTTAAGGTCGGTAGCTCTCGGGCCGAACAGAAGGCAGGGACTTTGACAGAGCGGAGGCTCAAACCCTTCCGTCGGCGGTCCTTCCTTTTTTCTTTCTTTTCTTTTCTTTCTTGTGGTTTACTTTGAATTTGAAGCATGCAATCACTATAGCGAGATATGTACAAAGAGAGTAAGTGAAATCGACTCTGATTGGCCCCGTGTCTTATACTCCGGAAACCTGCATGTATAGATTCGTGCATAATTTCATGCTGGATGCATTCATATGTACAAGCTACTAGAGGCTGGCAGATTCCGAATGATAAAGACGAGTGGATACATATCTACCACTTTACAGACCAATGGCTCTATCAAATGCCATGTTTCAATTGAGTTGCCTGTGATTGAAAATAGCAACAGGCATCACTATCGCGTATATTATCTAGCCGAATCGGCCATTTCCAACCAGCATGACGCCGATCGCCAAACCAAGATGAGGCTAAGAAGCTTGGAATAAGCTTGATCATCGAAATAACCCACAATTATCGGAGCCTAGAGAAAAATTTGTTTAGGCGGACGTATCAAATGCTTCAGCGGTTGTAAAGATTGGCTTTCCACAGCGGGACGTTCCCGAGAAACGCGCAACTCCCTTCGTCACACCCAAAGCTCCCCTTGAATCCCTGTTATATCTTTTTCCAGGCCTGGTTGAAGCAGGTATTACACGCGTCCGACTGACGATGAAGTCGAATAGTCTGCTTTTGATCCGGGTAATACCCCACAATTCTGTATCTATGTGCCAATGCGAGCGCCGCCTTCGTCATCCTTGTGGATCCGTTTTCGGCACGACACAACCGTTGGGATTATCCGAGAATTGACCGAACAATACGTTCAAATGTCGCTTTTCAAGATAAAGGGTATATAAACGGCAACCGGGTTTGGCTCAAGCTTCGAATCACGTTCATCTCTATACTGTCTCTCGTCTAACGACATGAAGTTTCAAAGGAGTCTTGTGGCCGGTGGGATCGGACTTGCAGTCGTCCAGGCGGCGAGCTTGAAGGATGTTTGTACCACTGCATACGCTAAGAAGGCACTACCTGCCTCGGACAAGTTCCAAGGTTTGACTTTGCACCCTGCCTCCATTACTGCCAATGCAGTCTACAATGCGTCGACCACCGATGAAGACGACTGGCCCGATGTATATGGATATGACTATTGTAATGTCACCATGGCCTACTCTCACAACGGCATCGCAGATGATGAGGTACTGCTAGAGTTCTGGCTCCCAGCACCTGAGAAGTTTCAAAACCGCTGGCTCTCCACTGGTGGTTTCGGTTATGCGATCAACGGTGATGAGGGTGACCTTCCTGGTGGTGTCATATATGGCGCCGTATCTGGCCAGACTGATGGTGGATATGGTGGCTTCAGCACCGAGCTCGACGCCGTCTTCCTGCTGGCCAATGGAACTATCAACCGGCAGGCTCTCTACATGCAGGGCTACCAGGCTCATTACGAAATGAGCATAATCGGCAAAGCGTTCAGCAAGAATTTCTACGACATGGGCTCGGAGAAGCTATACGCCTACTACCAGGGCTGCTCTGAGGGCGGTCGTGAAGGCTGGAGCCAGGTCCAGCGGTTCCCTGATGAATGGGATGGAGCTGTCATCGGTGCTCCTGCTATTCGTATGGGTCAACAACAGGTGAACCACCTGTACGGTAACCTGGTTGAGCACACCATGGGCTACTACCCTCCTCCATGTGAGTTGGAGATGATCAACAACCTCACCATCAAGGCTTGCGATGCTCTTGACGGCAAAGTGGACGGTGTTGTCGGCCGCACAGATCTCTGCAAGCTGCATTTCAATATCAACTCCACTATTGGCCACCACTACCACTGCGCCGCCTCTTCTACCACGACCGTCCTGAAGCGTGGCCTCGATAAGCGTACCTCGGAGACCAGCACCACCCCCGCTCAGAACGGAACCGTGACGGCCGAAGGTGTCGCCGTGGCTGCTAAGATCCTCGACGGTCTCCACACCCTCGATGGCAAGCGTGCCTACATCTGGTACCAGCCCACTGCTACTTTTGGTGATGCCGACACCGAGTACAACTCCGAGACTGGCAAGTGGGAGCTAGACATCACCTCACTGGGTGGTGAATGGGTTGCCCGATTCCTCGAGCTCCGCGACGCAGACAACATCGACTCCCTGGACAACGTCACCTACGATACCATGACCGAGTGGATGGTTGAGGGCTGGAAGCGCTACGAAGATGTCCTGCAGACAACCTGGCCCGATCTGACTCCGTTCCAGGAAGCGGGTGGAAAAATCATTCACTTCCACGGCGAGTCAGACCCTAGTATCCCGACTGGTTCCTCCGTGCACTACCACGAGATGGTGCGCAAGGTCATGTACGGCAATCTTTCATTTGAGGAGGGAACCAAGGCATTGAATGATTGGAACCGTCTGTACCTGATCCCAGGTGCTGCACACTGCGCTCCTAGTGATGACCAGCCCAATGGTCCTTTCCCTCGTACTACACTTGAGACTTTGATTGAGTGGGTTGAGAATGGGGACAAACCGGATCGTCTGAATGCAACTATCATGTCCGGTGCTCATGAGGGCGAGCAGCAAGATCTGTGTGCTTGGCCTTTGCGTCCTCTTTGGAAGAACAATGGTACTACTTTGGACTGTGTGTTCGACAAGAAGTCGTACGACACTTGGACGTATGACTTTGATGCCTATGATGTGCCTCTTTACTAGGTATAATCGCGTGATGAATCAAGCTTGTAAGAGAATTCTATCTGTTTGTCCATTTCCTTCTACATCGATCTACCACATAAAAACGTAATCTTAGACAAATTCATAAAGAATCAAAACAGTGATCATCAATACCCCCGGCCCACTCGGTAATTTTCTACCTCCCCCAGTCTGGATATCATTACTAGCCTGTCAAAACGTGATGGCACTAGGAAGGGCAGTAGGCACATCCTTGCGCGGGGTGCTCTGAATCAAATGATCGAACGAAGCAGCTCCATCAACACGGGGGTTGAAAGGAGCGAAGTCCCAAAGGTAGCCCAGAGTCCTCAAAACCGAGGAAGCAGAGTACGAAACAGTCTTGCCCCGGTTATTAGTTCCCTTCTGCTCAACAACGCCCTTGGAGATCCAAGGCGAGATCAAGAAAGTAGGAATACGTCCACCGAGACGGTTGAACTCATAAGTATAGCTCTCTCCGTTAGGAGCAGTCTCAGTGTAGGTGAGATTATCCGGACGGGGCGCAAGTGGAGGAGGAACGTGATCGTGGAATCCACCCGTCTCATCGAAGGTCAAGACGAACAGGGTCTCGTTCCACTGAGGTCCGCTGCGGAGCGAATCATAGACCCGCTTGATAAATGCCTCGCCGTCTGAGATCAGACCGCTGTCGTGCATGGATGTTGTGCCGACACCACAGCACGAAGGGTTCAGGTAGGAGAATTCAGGCAGAACACCGGATTCAGCGTCGGTGTAGAATTGTGTCATGGGGACGACCTTGTCTTCGTTGCTTGTCTCCTTTGTCCATTCGAACCACTGTGCCTCGGGACCAGTGCCGCCGGCTGTGTCCCAGTAGTTCAACCAGGTGTGGTTGGTCTCGCCGAGCTGCTGGAAGATGGAGCGCTGGGTGAAAGCGTAAGTGCCAAAAGAGTCGTCGTTTGAACCGTGACCGGCAGATGTACCAGCAACAAGAGCAAAACGGTTAGGATCGGTAGGCTTCATATCAGTCAGTTAAAGAAAAAGTATAAGAATAGGCAGAGAACACTTACACCCGCAACGTCAGAGTGCCAGTGGTTGAAAGTCAAGAAGTTCTCAACCAAAGAAGTAAGGACCGGCACCTCAGCCTCGGTATAATAGTTCATAACCTGCTTAGCAAGAACAGTCTTGTTCGCATCTTCACCATAGTTGTTAATCTGCTCATGGATGAAACCGTTGTTGTTGGGCAACAACTTGCCCTCAGCAATGAGCTTGTTATCAGGCGACCAGTTGCTGTAGAACTCCATAGTGTTACCAGTCACAGCGTGGCTGGGATCATCAGTGACGGAGTTGTAGTCCCGTGCCTCAGTGCAGTGGTGTCCCTGCGAGGGGTCAGTCACATTGTAGGGGTTGCAGTATGGGCCGTTGTTGATGGGGTTCTCGAGGCCCTTGTGGGTTTGACCACCGAGGAGGTTGTCGAGGGACCGGTTCTCCATGCAGAGGACGACGACATTCTTAATCTTAGACTTGAGGTTGGAGATTGAAGAAGAAGAGTGTGCCTGCTTAGGGTTTGTGGGGACGGCTTGGGTCGCCGCGGCGAAGGCCAAGAGGCCGACTAGAGCGCTGGGATGCATGGTGGAGGGGAGTCAATTGAGCTGTGCTTCCTGAGGAATGCATTTTGATCAGCGGATATTGTGCTTTTATATTGCGATTTGGATCTGACAGGTTGCATGGTTGCATTGGGGAAATTGGTGTACTTCGTACACACGTGGGGATGGAGTATACTCTAGACTGTAAGCGAAGCATGAGGGGTTGTTCTAGATCACCGCACTTCGCACCGGGATTATATGCCAATTAGATCAATATCAGGGCACACGGGCATAATCAGATTGCAATTAAGTTGGGCTAGTTTAATGCGAGATGACCGGGTATATCGGGTGCCGTACAGCGTACTGAATACAAGTGTCGTTGGGGTATAGATCGACTGCATAAACTGCCAAGAAAGGTACTGGCGGCCCCAACCGTCACACTAATCTCAACCGGTTAATTGGCAATTGGTTAAGCCTTAAGTCTGATTGATTAAACAAATGCTCGTGGGTTTGATATGCATCGTGATTGGGTATCTGGGTTGCATCAGGTACGTGCAGCGCGGAGAGAGTTCCGATAGCGCGATGGCTTTCGGCAGCGAATTAACGTCGCATCATTCAGGACACCTTATTTAAATGCTTGTTATTGGTGTTTATACCCCGCAACCTCGTGTTGGATCGATACTCGGTGGTTAGAGTAGAGATCATTGCCTTTTTCATCTGCGAGTATGGCTTCGGCTTCGACGACGGATATGCCGTGGTCAGATACCGAGGTCTTCTATTCAGATTTAGGCTGAATAATGTGGGAAAGGTGAGCAATGTCTTGTCTGGTTTGACGGTATTCGTGTCAAAGGAAATTATGTTCTATATAACAAGCATGAATTCAAGTCTTGCTTGATGGAAAATGTTCAAAAAGATAGTAATCGTGATCTCGTACACAATAGACTCTAAATCGCCGTCTAAAACCGGAATAAATGTTCGCCAAAATATACAAAGGATGAAAACAGATATATGCACAAAAAGCCCCCGTATGTTCACTGACGGGGTTAACGCGGCGCCCGATACGCATCGTACGAAGTGTACGTGTACGGATTATGCTCTTCCTCCGTTTGCTGCTCAACAGGACCATAACCATTGCCTCCCGCACGCCAGCGATCAAGCGGGTTGGTGTCAGTCTGTGCGGGTGTCTGCGCACTGCTGAGAAGTCTTGTCTCGCTCTCATTGGCATTTTGATAAAAGCCACCACCGACATCATTGCCACTGTCGCCCCGCGAAAGTGGAACACGGAATGCAGGATGGATGAGACCTGAGGGGTCAGTCGTCTCGTAGTTATCATGTAGCCTTAAGGCAGACATTGATGGCAAAGAGGGAGCAGGGGAAGAGGCACGCGAAGAGCTGGGAGACCACTCGCCGCCTAATGTGCTGCGAGGGGTCTGTGAGCGTTCTGTCATCAAGTCCTCCGGACGACCGTAGATGCCTCCGCCGAATTCTTCGCGGAAATCGGGACGGTCCTTGTAGTATGAGAAGTCCAGATGGTTCTCGGGGACAACCTCGAACGGCGCCGGATCGGCAGCCTTGCCGGGTTCGGACGGGAGCATCGGGTTCATGGCGATATCGGAGTATTCGCCCACATGCTCGCCGCCATCCAAGCGACCCTGATAGATCTTCTTGAGTGTTTCGGCTGCACGGGCGTGGACCATGGGGGTCATAAGAGGTTTGTACAGAGCTGGGTGACCAAATTTGGCGTTGAGGCGGTCCGATGCCTTTTTGTCAATCTTGGTAGGGCCGAGAGCCTCTGCATCGGTAAGATTGGCACGGTTGTAGAACTCGCAGTCTGGGTCAAATGTCCGCGAGCAGTAAACCTTGAAACCGACCATCAAGAACAAGAGTGGGATGACACAATACGCCATGGTCTGAGTACCCTGTGACAAGGCGACCAGGGCGATGATAACATTGGCAAGAATTGTTGCAAAGACCATGCGGTTGAAAACGACCCGCCAGAATGCACCGGCGGACTCATTCTTCGTGACGAACACGTACATGAGCAGGTATTTCTTCAACATGGCATCGATACCAAAGTACAATGCGGTCACTGGCAACACGATTGGCTGCAGAGTGGCGAAGCACATGGCAACGGTGGCATAGAAGAGGAAGTAGTTGTAATAACTGGCATAGTCGAAGGGAGGAGGCGCAGTCCATTCAATTGCTTGACGTGGTGTCGGCGAAAGGAAAGTCTTGGAGAACCACACCCAGAACAAACTGATCATCTGAACAAGATCAATGGTCGCACCCAGATTACGCTGCAGGAGGTAGGTAATCCAGAAGGGAGACACATTGCACAAAGCGCTCACCAACTTCTCGTAGAGCTGACTGTCAACAATGGCCTGCCAGGCAGTCTCATTTTTATCGGTATCCTCGATCACAGTAGATACGAATGTCCAGGCAGCAGAGAAGAGGGAGAAGACAATCAAGTTGTTGAAGACAAAGAAAGCATACAATTGGCCCATGACTTTCCTCTCGCGAGAAGTCTTGGTCTTGCTGCCACTCTGAATTGAAAGTCGTCGGAAGATAGTCGGCAGTACCAGATAAACGAGCGAAGTCACTGCAGGTGACAGAATACCTTGAACAGCAGCCCAAACATTTGGGTTGGCCTCCAACTGAGTCATGAAAGCAGGCCACACGAGACCCAAATTCGACAAGTTGGACAAGAAAACAGCGATCAGACCGTTAGGCACGACCCACACAAGGGTCAGCGCAGTAACCCAGATGAAGTTGGCGAATCGTTTCCACTTGCGCGAGGCCTTGGTAAGAGGTAAATTTTCCCAGATCAGATCGCTGGGGCGAGGAGCGAGCCTAATGGTTGTGCCCTTAGGGTGCTTCTTACGGGCTGTCCAAGCAACTGCGTGCGCATGTTCGATATTCGCCCAGCTAGCAAAGCCATAGGGTTGTGCATCGCGACGGTCGATAGAGGCTCGGCCATGCTTGATCTGTTCTTCCAGAACCCGAATACGCACAGTCAGGTAATCAATGGCGTCCACTTTTCCATCAGGGTGCTTGTCGCGCTGGCTGCGGGGTGGACGAATGCGGGGGCGCTTAGCAGGCAAATTATCGGGCCGCTTAAGATACTTTGCAAGTACAGACTCCAGCTCTCGCACGGCGTCCTCGTGCTCCTTGATGATGCGCGGCAGATCCCTCACATTACGACCAATAGCAGCGCGAGGCAAAGCGGCGGTGGGATTAATTTCATCGGTGAGGCGCAGAATGCCTTCGTCGGAGCGGTCTGGGGCAGGGATATCGGTGACCATGAGTGTTCGCGCATGAAGACTCCGCTGGTAATCCGAGCTCTGGAAGTACTGTCTCCGCAGGGTCCGTACAGCGCGGTAATTCCTCCAGAGAAAGTAGACCACAATAATATCAAAAGCCCAAGCGCATGCCACCTGACTCCAAATAGCCATCGGATTTGTCACGTAGAGGGGTGTCATCAGATCGAACGTGGAGATTGAGGAACTGCTGGTCTTGCTTTCGGCCAAGTTCACTGGAATCATGACTGCGCAGCCAATAATGCTCATAAAGATGAAAATGTTGCGACACATCTTGCTGAAGCGCAAAAAGATAACCGCATCCAGTCCAATGGTGTCCACCAGCTGCGCCTCTCGGGTGCTGATAACGGGTTTGATCCAGGAGAAGAAGCCCTTGCCCACCGGGGGCGGGGCGTGTTTTCGGTCGGCATGTTTGACCTTGGGAGCGTATACGAGGGAGTGACGAGGTCGGAAGAGGGAGAAGAGGATAGCGAGGAGCAGGGAGATACCGACGGATGTGCCGAGTGAAGCCCAGATGGAGCTGGTGGTGAACTATCGGTTATTAGCGGAGGCTAGACTCATGGCTAGTGTATTTGCGCTTACCTGTGATTTGAAGGGATTCGCAATGAGTTCAAGAAACGCATCCGACGAGTCGGAGCGAAGCTGCAACCTCTGATGCAGATCCATCTCGTCCCCGAACCCAAGAAAAACAAATGGAGTATCACAGAAATAACGAACGAAAATGACACATGAAGAGTGAGACCGCGAATAGGTCAAGGGTCCATGAAGCGAGTGATACGAACAGGTCAAGGGTCCATAAAGCAAATGATCAGGAGGTTAGAGAAAAAGACTCAAAGTTGTTCGACGTGAGACATGTACAAGAAAGAAAGAAAAGTGGAGATTGATAGGCCTGGATTCACCCTATTATTAGAGAAGTCGATCAGCGCGGCGTTGCCGATCGTCTAAGCGACCACGCGAGTGAAAGTTCACAGTGACGAGCCGTTAATGACTGTGGGTTCGAGTGCGTCAACATGTTTCCCCAGTCGTCTGTGTACTACAGTACTGTAAGTCCCTGGTGGCGTTCTCCGACACGTCTGACTTCTCCATCGTAGACCCATTGACCCATTTTTAATTGGGTAGACCAGAACTGCGCCTCGTGGTGAACCAATCATACTCTGCAGGTGTGTAACAGTCTGGAACATTAGGCCATTCTCAGACCCAATGCAACCAGGGTAGCAGTGACACAATAGAATGAGTACCTGCTTTGGTTCCACTGAAATTTCGATTGTCGTAGATTTGCACAGCGGGAGTTGTGGCCGTTGACGCCTTGTTTACACCTTGAATGCCAGGCTGCAAGGCATCAAGTTATCAAGGCCTCCAGGCATCAGCCCCTCTATCGCATTGCATAGTAGTGCCCCATGAGTTTGAACCCATCCTCTCAGACCGCTTACTATATATAGCTTACCGCCTACTAAAATGCAGCACGCTGATTCGTTAAGTGAATACCATCTAATATACGATTCTTGTACATAATATACTAAGAATGCTTTCAATAATGTTCAGTGTTGCAACATCAACGAGCTTATTAAGCTAAGAATGTGAGGCTTTGGTTGGCAGAAAACATGGCAGAATATTGTTTTAAGGAGTGGAGAGTGGTTCTAACTAATGCAACGCCACTGTACTGCACAGCCGACCCGGCACGAGGCCGTACATCTACGATACCACATGACCCTACAGATTTTTACTCCTTGCATCAAAATGTAGATTGGCGGCCACGAGACCATATCTGATATCTTCATTACGTGTGATATTTCGCTACATACAGTACGCCCACATCCCCGGCGCCCAAATTTTTGGCATCATCGCGTAAAACGTTCAATAGAAATAAGCTTGGGGAATCCCTTTAAATAAAACACATCACGGCATAATTTTTTTTTTACAGCTGGCCGGCAGTGTTGAAGTCCTCAAGAGCGACCTGGGTACGCTTGGACATGGTCTTCTCACCCTCACGAACCCAGACACGGGGGTCGAAGAACTTCTTGTTGGGCTTGTCAGCACCATCGGGGTTACCGACCATGGTCTGGAGGTAGTCCTTCTTGCTCTGGATGAAGTCCCGGACACCGGACAGGTAGGCGTACTGCATGTCAGTGTCGACATTGACCTTGACGACACCGTAGCTGATAGCCTCCTTGTACTCCTCCTTGGAGGAACCGGAGCCACCGTGGAAGACGAAGAAGACAGGCTTGTCCTTCTTGGAGCCGAGAGCCTCCTTGACGAAGGCCTGGTGCTTGGAGAGCAGCTCGGGGTGGAGACGGACGTTACCGGGCTTGTAGACACCGTGAACGTTACCGAAACCAGCGGCGATGGAGAAGTAGGGGCTGATGGGAGAAAGAGCGTTGTGGATAGCGAGGATGTCCTCGGGCTGGGTGTAAAGGGAGTTGTTGTCAACATCCTCGTTGTTAACACCATCCTCCTCACCACCGGTGATACCGATCTCCTATAAGGTTGTTAGATATGCATCTTGCTTTTTGGGGTATGGAGCTTAATCTTACCATCTCGAGCCACTGCTTCATAGGGGCAGCGCGCTTAAGGTAGGCGGCGGTGGTGTTAATGTTGTATTCGACCTCCTCCTCGGACAGATCGATCATGTGAGAAGAGTAGAGGGGCTCGCCGTGGAGCTTGAAGTAGGCCTCATCAGCATCCATGAGGCCATCGAGCCAAGGCAGGAGCTTCTTGGCGCAGTGGTCGGTGTGCAGGATAACGGGGACACCGTAGGCGGGGGCAATGCTGCGAATGTAGTGGGCAGCGGCAACACCACCAGCAATGGAGGCGGCCTGGCCATCGTTGCTCACACCCTTACCGGCGAAGTAAGCGGCACCACCCTGAGAAAGCTGCAGGACGATGGGGGACTTGGCATCGCGGGCAGCCTCGAGGGAGGCAACGACGGTGGAGGAAGAGGTGACGTTCTAGTCCAGGTTAGTAAGTAATTCGTGAAGGGAGCTTTTGAGGAAGACATACAATGGCGGGAACGGCGAAGTTGTGCTCCTGAGCGTACTCGAAGAGACGGAGGACATCGTCACCGACGATGACGCCGGACTTGCGGGAGAGAACTTCAGTGAGACCCATGGTGATTATTTGAAATGTACAGAATTCGTTAAATTCGGAGACTGGAGAGAGGGAGAAAGAAGGGAAAGTTAGAAAAGGTTATAAGTGACAATTGGCTTTACCGAACGACGAAAGCGGGCAGGTAAAATAGGTAAGGGAGGGGCAAAGTTGGAGGGGCAAGCATCGTCATCGACACCTTCTCACCGGTTAGGTGGAGCTTACCTTAGGTTGAAACCCTGTGGAACTGAGGTCACTGTGATTTAAGAAGATAATAGTAATCTTGTACGGGGGAGCTACGGGATCAGTATATATAGTCTTGAAAGCACGAGAATCCCCAATTCCTCCGAATCTCTCCGTGATCGGGCGAGTTACCGTTCGGCCTACGTCTGTTGTATAACATCATAGCCGCGGGGTTCAACCGGGAGCTTGTAGTCCGACCCATTCAATTTCACATCGAACTTTTAGAACACGATCGAACTAGCTTAACTCTATATCTCTCCTGAATGATAGTTCAATCTCAACCTATGAACCTTGGAGGTGCTATCTACCAGGGAGTAGCTGCAAAGACTTAATCCCGTTCACTCCGTAATTTGTTCGTCGGCGGGGAACCGAGGAATTCGAGACCATTCGCTGTCCTTCGATTGACCACGCGGGAAAAGTATTTCGTCTCCCACACCATTGCGCTGTAGTCGACACAAAATCTTGTCCTCAATCTACCAATAATACGAAGCTAAATCAAACAAGATAGAAAACAGCGCATCCCCTCAATCCGGCTGCTCGCATTCGTCCCACTAATCTTCCGGTGTACAATCCGGTTAAGAGGGGAAGGCCCTGTGGATCTGCAGTTCTCAGACCTCCCGCTTTAGTGACATCAGTGTAGTCTTTATTGTTGTTCCCATTGCTGGAGAAACCGACGACCGGTTTTATTTCTATGCATATCAACACCACGTCATCCCATGTACATGCCGCCTATATACGGAAAATGCTTCGTCTACACTAGATGAAAAAAAATGGAAAAAAAAAAAAAAAAAATAACCAAGCCGTCTCCCTTATAAACGCCCCTCGGCTGCGGGGCTAGATTCGGGCCGCTCGATCTCGTAGAACAGAAGATATACCTCCTTCTGCATGCCCAGCACATCCGAGGTCTTGCATTCCTTGATCTTTTCGTCGGAGATCCGCCACCAGCGATCGTTCGACTTGCGCTTTCGGCGAAGTCGTGATCCGATCCCCGTGGGGGTTTCCACAGAGGAACGCGGGATGGTCCGAGAAGATCGTGGGGCGGACGAAACACTTGCCCGCGCGGTATCTAGGGTCGGACTGCTGTCTGAGCTAGTCGGTTGAGGAGTGGAGGATCGAGAGAAGGTGCTCTGAAGCGAACGGCGCGAGCTAGAAGTAGTAGGGCGGGGTAGTGAAGGGGAAAGTTGGGTGACGGGGGTCCCCGATAGAGATGTGGAAGAGGTTGCAGGTGAGAGACTACTGCTGCCGCTTGTATCGTCCGAATTTATAGGTACCAGGCGAGGACTCGGAGCTTCGGAAGGGTTCTCACTGGGCACACGGCTCTGCGCATACGAGCTGAATGCCTCAGGGGTAGAGAATGGCGCGTAGATGTGATTACGACGGAAGGACTCGTAGTGACCACTGTGATGGCTGCCTTTGTGACAGACAATTGCCAGGAGCTTGTACCACGTCTGGTTCAAGATGCCTCCTAGGGGTAGTCGCTCGGGGAATGAGACCTTTGCAGCATTTTTGCTGGAACTACTGCGGTCGAAGATCGATCGTGACAAGTGAATGGCAATGACCTTGGGGAAAGCAGTGATGCGCATATGCCGTGCAATACGTCGCTTTGGCGCAAGATCAGAAGGTGGCAGCTCAATGCCCTCGAGTTCGCTTTCAGGGTCCTTCTCCAATGCCTCTTGAATGCGGGCAATCTCTTGACCCAGACGCTCTTTATCACTCTGCGAATGCGCCCGAGCCTGCTCCTGGGTCTTCAGGCCGATGGCGTGTTGTAGACGGCAATGATCGCACCGGAAATCATCGATGTACTCGGTTTTCAGAAGCCCATCAAAGCACGCGTTGAGCGAGGTAGAACTTTTCTGTGGCACCTGCAGTGTGAGGTTGACGAAAGCTGTCTGGTTGGGTTTGTACTGGTAGTGACAAAACTGGCACTCAATCTGCGACTCCAGCTTGCCCTCGAATAGAAATCCCGATTCATTATCGATCTCCTTGAGTTTCGTATCAATGATGGCTGGTAAGCCCTTTGGTGATCCATCATCAATCCGCACCTCCACCCCAGACGGGCTATCGGAAGCACTGGATTCGGATTCTGGCGCCGACGCGCTCAGACCAGCCGGCGCGCCAATAAGACCAAGAGCATTCTTCCTCGCACGAACACCAGCATGATACTCATCACAGAGTCGCTCGAGGATGATCTGCAAGAATTCCTGCGCATCCTGCTGATTGCGGCTAATGCGCGTGCGGAACGCGAACTCCAGTGACTGGATGAACCCTCGTGCCGAAATAGTCTTCTTATAGATTGGCCGCTCGTTCAATCGATCCAACATCTCCTTCAATGCCTGTGTAATCAACCCCTGCTGCAATTCCCGGGTCTTGTCTTGCTTCGCCCCGCGGGATAGCTCATCATCACTCGGCACCGCGTTGTAAATCTCCGGCCCGTCCAGCTCGCGCCGGTGCAACTCTCGGATCAAATAGACACGGAGATCGCCCAGGCCGGCTAAAGCCTGGAGCACGGAGTTGATGAAGCAGTCATTGGCAACGTTGGACAGGCCCACGATGCTCTTCTTGCGGTTGTTATCGTTGGACTCGTCTCCGTCGATTGTGTAATTGGGGCCGAAAACGTAGAATAGTGCAACGGCTGCGAGGGAGGCCCCGGCCGCGTAGGCGGCGACCGTGGTTGGCTTCTCCTGCATGTAGGCTTGTGAGGTTTGGAGGGGGGATGTCGCGGCGGTTTGTGGCGTAAGGGAGAAGTGAGGCGAATCAGCTTGGCGATCCCATGCACCCCATCGTCAGCACCGAAGTGACAATGGCAAAAAGAGTGTTTCCCACGGGTTGGGGAGACAAGCGAAAATGGGTAAGTGTAAGAAAAATGCCGTTATTGAGTAGCTCTGAGCTTCAAGGTCTTGTGCATGAAGAACTGGGGAAACCGAGAAGAATTCTGCGGGCAAGGCCGGGGAAGAGGGGAGCGGGAGTGGACCGTAGGGTTCATGCGGAGAAGACGGGGCTTCGATCTATAATAACAGGTTCTGGTACCAAACCCCTGATCAAAACGGGGTAAGCCCGACCGGATAATAGATGATATTCTTATCACGGGCATTGGCTGCCCTAGAGCTGGATTCTTAGGCTGGTCAATTTATTTCTCCGCGCCCAATCGTGACCCCGGCCAAGGCCCATCACTGAGTCATCTCCCCGCGACGGATGCCTCGGATATCCGTCAGGCATTGGAACCCCCGCATTGATGAAGACCATGGTTGCTTAAGGGAGGGGTCGGAGCCTTGGTAGAAATTTGGTGGAGTTGCAGAGGTTGCGCATACATATATCATCAGGTGAGGCTATTTGAAATCACTCGAAAGCCGTTTGCTGCTCGTGCCCTCAGCGCTTCGATTTGGAACAGGTATGTTTGAGAAGGTCAAAAGGATGATCAAGTTGAAGGTTCGTGCAGATGGATGCCATATCTCAAGTACAGTATCTCCATTTGAACCAGCTTAACGTCATACACCATTGAAACCTCCAAGTGACTTGGCGTTCAGAGCATAGATAAGACCATCCACCAGCCTGGCTATCTCGGCAGGAATTTAACGTCACAAAGTCTACGTTGTTTTATTTCAAAGTCTTCATCGTGGAGGAAAATGTCCGAAATTTCATCTATGGACAATACAAAGGCTTTTATAGTATTCTCCGTGGCCCCAAATCCAAATTCTATCAATGTTCCATCTCATCGTAAACCTTCATACCTAATACAAGCTCCTTAAGAGCGGAACGACTCAGGCAGACTAGCAACCTTCTCCTGGAACAGCTCCTCTGCCTGCTTCCACACACGAGATGTGGTGCGGTCCTTCAGCTGCAGAAGGCTGGGCATGAGAGCCTCACTGAACTGCTCAGAGCTCTCGCGGGGGAGAAGAGAAGGAAGGTGATCAATGCTGATCACGCTGAGAGGGGGCTCACTGTCGCCAGGCAGGATCACAGGGACAGTAGGCTTGTCGAATGTGGTGGTAACTGCGGTATTTGTAAGTCTGTGTTTCAGGGGAAAGATGGGGAGAGCACTCACTGGTGTAAACGGGCACGGGGTTGAAGGGGTTAGTGGTATCGGCGCTAACATCACAGATGACGGACAGGGCGCGCTTGGGAGTGGAAAGAGCCTCAACGTCCACGAAGGCTGCATAGCAACATTAGCTTGGGTTGAAAAGTAATTGCAACGTCAAACAACTCACGAGGAATCTTAGCGCTGAGGTAAATGCAGTTGATGAAGATATCACTGGTAACGATCTCCTCGAAGGGACCGCCCTTCTTGGTCTCGGCCATATCCCACTGAATGATGTTGGACTCGGGGATACCGACATCCTTGGCCAACTGCACGGCACCCTTACCGCAACGACCAAGCTATACACATATCAGCACATTACCAATAGCTCAATCGTACGAGTGGTTACTTACAGCACCAATGACGAGGATGGTAGGGTATTTGCCAGCAATCTTCTTACCAGCCTCGACGCTCTCCTTCACGGACGCAATGAGGAGGTCCTGGTTGGCGTAAGGAACCTCACCGGGCAGAGGAGCACCGTTAGGGTGAGCCAACTGCCAGGCCCAGTTCTTCACGGCCAAAGCAGAACCAGCGTAACCAGCCGAGAAGCCAAAGGCAGCAACACGGCGGCCAACCTCATCGGTGAGGAACTCCAGGTCAAGCAAGAGACCATTGCCCCGGTGCCAGCGGCTCAGGACGTTCTCCCAGCCACCTTGTTGCTTGTAGCAGTGGGCGAAAGTGACGTGAACGTGCTCCAAGGGGAAGTCCTCCTCGGGCAGCTCCTTGAGACCCAGGATAACGGCATCCTTGGGAGCATCCTTCACCCATGAGCCTTCCTCAACAAGGGGAGCACCGATCTATAGCCATTGGCATGGTTAGGACGTTTGCTTGATCGTGGAAAGGGGGGTATGGGCGAACCTTGGCGAATTCCTCGTCTGTTGAGAGTGTGAGTCATTGTAGCTCGAAACTTGAACTTGGAGACTTACCATCAAAAATGCGCTGAGTGGAGCGCTCAACAGTCACGTCGTATCCAGCATCCATCAATGCCTTGCAGGTGGTCGGAGTCACTACATGAAGCTGTTAGCAAACAATCATAATCGCCCCTCACCGATAACGCTGGAGTGGAGTGGGGGGAGCTCACAAGCAGACCGAGCCTCAGCGGGCTTGGTCTCAGCACGCAGCCAAATCTTTTGAGACATAGTGGAAGTATGAGGCGAATTGGAAGAGGGTATAGGGTATATGCTATGAGAATAGAACAGGGAAGTTCAATAAAATAGTATGCGATGACACACTGATAGCGGGGTGGGTTTCTCCGTCCCCGGAGCTGTGAGTCAGCCCGATTTTCGGCGGCGCGTTTCCATTTCGGGTACTTAGGGCATCCAGAGGAGTGCAAGGGCTCGATGATTCGAGGTTCTAATCTCCAAGGTCGAAGTGTATAATGCTTAGACTGATTGAGTTCAATGCCGTGTAGAACCAAGCTTACCTCCGTGGGCATGTTCACACCGCTTGACCTCAATTAGGGTTCAATTACACTATTCCGTAGGGATCAACGCGATCTATCGCGATGACGCAGACCCGACTACTGCAGTCGATCATCACCTTCAATCTGGTACAGTAGAGCGGCACACAAGACTACAGAGATATGAGGATCGAAATCAAAACTTTTACATTTTCACCCAGGAACAATGTACAATCTAAAGCATCCTTAGCAGGATCAACAGTAGTAGGAAGGAGATGTAATTAAGTAACAGGATATCAGGATATCGAGACAGGATAATCAGTAAGATCAAGTGCTTCGACATGGGGAATCAAAACGAGGCTAAGCCGAAAGAAAAATGTAGCCAGGAAAGTGTTGGAGATAGGAACAAGATCAAGAGAGGGGGCGATCACATATAAGGAGTGTCGAGGTTGCTGGTAGCGCTCAAGGAGTGAAAAACAGTGGAGTCTATGACGGAAAAGAATGAAACGGGCAAAGTTGGCCCAAGCAGTAAAATGAGACCCGCAACCAAAGAAGAAAAAAAGCAACCGTGATCTTCGCCTGCCCTGCCCATTGCGCCTGAGAATTGCATGATCATCGTACAGAGATTTTTACACTTTCAAATATGAACCGCCTGCTGTCTGCCCATGGGGCCAGAAGGAATCGAAAAATAAACAACAAAGGAAATGGTGTTACCCATTTCTTTAGAAGTTCGATGCAGCGTTGACGGGACCAGGGTTGTGGTACTGGTCCAGTGTACTCTTGAAGGGGGTGCCACCTGACGGGCTGGAAGCCTTTTCACGAGGCCCAGAGCCAACGGCAGTGCCACCCATCAGATCAGTATCCTCATCACCGTATGCCTCACTGCGCTTCTTTTGGATGCGCCAGATGACAATTGCCAGGACACCCAGGACGATCGCACCTCCGACACCCACGACGACACCGATGATGATCTTCTTATCGGAGGAAGACAGGCCACTGCTGCTGCCAGAGGACGAACTGTCTGCGTTAAGGCCAGCAGTGCTAGTGGCAGCAGCTGGGGTAGATGTAGTGGTCACCACATTAGCCAAGGTGCTTCCGCTAATGGTCTCGTACGAGGTGATGGTTTCCACAACTGGAGTCTGGGTGGTCGAGGTGGTCGAAGCCGAGGTTGTCTTCTTCTGGTCTTCGGAGGAAGAAGTAGAAGTGGTCTTGGCACTTTCCTCTGAACTGGTGGTTTTGGCGGGCTGTGCAGCGGTGGTCTGGGCAGCGTCCGATGTGGTGGAGGTGGTGGAGGTAGTGGTGGTGGGCTCTTCGCTGGTCGAGGAGGATGTAGAGGTTGATGTTGAGGTCGAGGAAGTTTCCGAGGTGGTTGTTGGTGTTTCCGATGTAGTGGTGGCTTCGGCAGAAGTGGTGGTAGCGGCAGCATCGGACGCAGTGGCAGAGTCGTTAGTGCCAACGATGTCAGAGACCAGGTTGCTGGAGTCCCGCTTCTGGACCTGAGCCGCAACAGCGGTCAGGAGCAGAGCGTGGAGGAGAAACGAGAGTTTGGCGAGACGCATGTTGTCTACCGTATATCAAAACGAGAGTATGTGTAAGCGAACGTGTGGGAGGAGAAGAGAAGAAAAGAGGAAAGGGAGTCAGCGGGTGTAGGAGACTGTTGACGCTAACTCGATCGGGCCCACTAGTCCGGCCCTAGTTTCAAATCTTTGTTCGATTTTAGGCACCCAATGATCAGCACAACGGATGACACCTGAGCAGAAAGGCTGAGCAGCTGATGCATTTAATACATATGATGATTCGGACTCTTTTCTACCCAATCTCTCCATCCCCCTTTTCCCCAGCCCTTTAATGAAGGTAATCTGTGTGGAATATTTGCATTCGCGTCTTTCCCCAGTCGGCGGATCATTGGCCCACGGGATCCACCCCTCGCGCGACCCATATTTAGCAACGTCCTGCATTGACACCCTGTACTGTACGGAGTACATGTCACTGGGATTCTTACTTTCCTGGGCTTGGATCTTCGCAGATCATGGCTGTGCTGTCATCATCAATATGTTGAACTCAAAATCTGGAACATCACACCGTCTGATGTCCAAGAGTAGGGAACAGGGTGGATTTGTTGATTCCCAATGACGGAAAAAACAAAGCCGACTCAGCCGGTCACTAACCCCAACTTGGTAGAAAAGTGTGTGGCGCTGGATAGCAAAAACGCCCAGGGGCCTGAACAGGGGACAACAGAGGCAATGCAGGGCGACAAGACTAGTCCGCCGTCATCCACTCCGTACTCCGTTCTCCGGCAGTCTAGACTCCCAGGCATTATGGGGCCGCTGTCGTACGAGGCTGGTCTCGAGTCCCTATTACGAGCAACGAATGGAGACACTCGAATATGGTCCCTGAAATCCCCTATTTTAGGGCATTTCTTATTATTATTAAGGGCTGCAATATGTGTTTGACCCAGGATCGACCCGTATAGAGGAAATTTGGTGACGAATGACGCGCTGGTCGAAATGAGGCTTTAATTTGATTCGCCTAGTTTACGGGGCCATCAGCTGGGCCAATCTGCAATCTTAAATCTTAAAAGGTTTGTTTGTTTTTTGGCTTAGGCACTGGAAGTACGAGTAAATGTAGTCTGCTTCCAGTTTCAAGTCCCAGTCTGATGGGAGAAGACAGGAGCAGAGACCGCTCTTTGCAGTACAAAGAACCCATAGGAGGCCGAGGTCCAGACTGCAGAGATAGGGAGATAAGAAAAGTTTTGCATACAAATTCATGGGTATCGCCAAATGAAAGTCAAAAAACGCCAGCAGAGGTCCATATTACAACTTATTTGGAGGCTTTCCCTTGGCCTGATCTTGCAATTCTTCCTTAAAGTACTTCAGGAACCGGTTCAGTTGGTTTCCTAGCGCTTCCGCGTCAGCCAAATGCAAATCCAAAGCTTTTATCCGATCATACCGTCACTGAGAGATGTGCGGCTCTCTTCCATCGGCACACCATGACGATGATATTGAACACGCTGGTGTATCCGACCGACGACGTTGTGCCACTGCTGACTCTGTAGGAGCTGCATGGGGTTAGAGAGATTCAGTCGGGGGGAACGGATCACATACTCGGCTGACCAACGCGCGCTATCTTCGTTAGCCAAGAAAGATCTCGAGAGTAGGGGAACTTACCTCTAATTCTGCGAGCCAGAGTCCTTTCCAGACCATATTGGTGGCGGTGGGCCAGAAGAATGATGCGGAGGCGAAAACAACGGCGAAGATGAGGGGATCTGGAGAAATGTCCAGATCCTTAGGTAAGCCCCGCACCGAATTTCCGCCGTTTCCTTGACACATACCTTCGACCTCTCGATATTGTTCTGGACGCTCCAGTGATGCTCTGCATTTCTGTCCCATATAAGACCACCGTTCGCCCGCGATAATCGAGTGGTCCCGTTGAACCTTCCGATCCCCAACCGCGATGTCGAGTGGTCAAGCACACCTGTGGCCAGCATCGTACCATATCCACTTCACAATCCAACCTTTCCGATCATGACCAAAGGTTGTTATACATGCCGTCGCCGTCGCATCATTTGCGACAATGGCCAGCCTACCTGTCGGAAATGCCGAGATGCGGGGAAAGAATGTTTGGGTTACCAAAAACCATTGGTGTGGGTCAAGGGTGGTGTGGCTAGTCGGGGCAAAATGATGGGTCGGAGCTTCGACGATGTTAAGACGCCAGCCAGTGCTTCCAACAGTCGGAATTCGCCCGTTTCAAACGAACCGAATGTCAATCTGGGATTATTCCCTACGGAGCCGTCCGATACTGAATCTTCACCAAACTCGGCGGCCCAGGCCAGCCCTGAAACAGATTGGATTCAAGAAGTATTAGATGCAGGGAATTTTGATGATGTCTTTGGACTTCCAGAAGGGGGCTTCTTGGAGTCAAATCCACCGGAGTTGCCCGAAACTGCAGTGGTTCATGCTCCGCAGAACGGATTCATCCAATATATTCCAGCTCCGTGGGGGATGGTTGATCCTTTGTTAAAGGATTTCAATCCGGTGTGTAGAATGTATCTCAAACACTGTACGGCTGCCTTTGAATTCTACCTTGATCCTCACTGACCCTCATAGACCATGAATATATGACGAACGACTTTTTGGTCTATCCACAGCTGAAGAATCCCTACCGGGATATGCTCGCTTTAGTTGGAAACTCACCCCTTATGGCAAATGTATTGTCTGCGATGGGAGCTCTACACTACTCTCTGATCTCCAACTCTGACTCGTCTATGATGCCTTGGTCAACCCAAAATCCCTTGTCCACCAATTCTCTCTTATCGTCAGAAGATATCGAGAACATGATTATCCCAACAAGCTCTCGGCAAACAACTTCAAAAGCTTACCACCATTTCCTGGAATACAAGCAACGCACGCTCAAACAGTTATCCAAAGACCTTTCCAACCCGGCCAAGCAAAATGCTGATATTACTCTCGCGGCTGTCGTCATCCTCGCTCTTCTGGATCTATTCGAGTCCGGCAGCGGGGCATGGAGCTACCACATCGAAGGAGCAAAGAAAATCATGAGGAGTCGACCCGAGAGCCAAATTGGTCAAGGCATTCTCCAGGGACTCGAAACAGTCGCTATTGATGGATGCTTAATCATGGAAATCATGGGATCTACGCTCGCAAGACCCGGCGCTCTCTCCAAACCCTTCTACTCCCAAGCAATGGGCCCAGAAATGCTCAAGCGTCTCGAAGAAACATCTTGGGTCGGCTGCCCCGCCTACCTTCTTGAAGTCATTTTCTATGTCCACACACTCTGGTACCAAGACTCCGAGTTAGCACCCTCAGCCCCCCAACCATCCACCCTCGGGGTCTCCATGCAGGAAGGCCAACCACTCTCCCGGGAATCCTTCGCCCAGCTCCTCCAAGGAATTCGTACCTTCGACCCAGTCTCCTGGGCCCAAGAAATGCAGACTTACTTCTTCCTTGACGATATCTCCCCCCGCATCGCCCTCGCAAGCGCCTACCAAGCCGCTGTCTACCTCTACACCAGCCGCGTCCTCTCAAAAACCAGGGAAGGCTACACAGCCCCATGGCTCGAAACTAATCTCCCCTCCGATCACTCTCAAATCGCACACGACCTCATTACCCGCATTTGTTCCGTCCCTACCTCAGATCCCCACTTCAAATGCCTTATCTGGCCCTCTTTCATCGCAGGCGCAGAATGTCGCCGTCTATCGCAGCGCTCGCTTGTTCTGGAAAAACTGGGCGCTCTCTACCAGGCTGTGACGAGTGTTAATGTCCGTAATGCGGCGTGGGTGCTTAGGCTCATGTGGCAAA
Source organism: Penicillium pulvis (assembly GCF_028828015.1). NCBI lineage: Eukaryota > Fungi > Ascomycota > Eurotiomycetes > Eurotiales > Aspergillaceae > Penicillium > Penicillium pulvis. The sequence continues at coordinate 2,192,398 of NW_026643079.1, read as the reverse complement.
AACAAGATCTCAAGCGCCGGGAGCGGGAGAATGTTCCTTATGGCCTTGTTGATGGACTGTTGCCGAAGGACGCTTTTCAGGATAATGAAGATGAAACATTTGATTCTTCTTTTGATTGGGTGGATGAGTTGGACGCATCCCGGCTTGACTGGTTGTTTATATAATTTTGATGTTCTACCATGTATAAAACGAGGATCCCCGTGCCTCCTCTCCTTTTAATGACGCACATGATGAATGTATATACCACCTGTACATGGAGCACTGGATTTTTATTACCCATCGTTTACACTCGAAGAGATCGCTGCACGAATCGATTTTTTACCTTATAATTGAATTAAATAATCCCGAACTCTAGAACCTACTTACATTTACCTCAGTCGACTACCTAGATCAGTAGGAAATCAATGAAGAAGCCGGGTATATCAATTTTTGAATTCTGGCAAAATGAAATCGAAAGCCGGTCTGCCATGAGACCCCTAAGCCGAAGCCAATGAAAGGAGAAGTGTTTATAGGAAAGTCGAGCGAAAGAAAAGTCACAAGAAAGCGCCCAGCCAATGGACGGGTAGAATAGAGGATGTGGTATAATAGGAGCCTCGCGGAAGGAGCCAGAGGAGAAAGAGACAAAGCAAAGAAAATGAACGAGAGCTTAGCCCGATTCTTTTTTTGAGAGAGCAAGTATGGCACGGCGGCTTGGAAGGATAGGAAATAACATGGTAAATAGCTTTCTTCACTGGGAGAGCTCAAATCAACATCTCGGAAAAGAGCCTTGAATAACAAGTTGAATCGCCACAAGAAAGAAATGAAAACAAGGCCATGATGAGGGTGTTGACGGTATGCATCAGATCGAATCAGGGATATATAACACAAGAAAATGGGGATAAGAAATGAATACTCGACGCAATGAGAGAGAAAAAAAAAACAATACGCATGCTCGTCTCCGGTTCTAAATGCAGAAACATGTCCCAATACGAACAAAACACGCTCATCACTAATATGCAAGAGGCAGCCAGTATTCAGGAGACATGCGTCTTCCATGCAGATATTGGCAGGATTGGAGGTGGGAAAGCCGGTAGGAGTGGTTCGGTATACTCTGGCCGGTGGTAATGGCTCAGGGGATGAGTCAGTGAATGAGCAGATCGCAAATTCATACACAACCATCTTAGGCGTTATGATGCTGTATGGGTAAATACCCGTAGTGCTCGCGGAAGAGCGAAGCAAGAAACTCTGATCTTAAGAGTGAGCTTAGCAACTCTAGAAAACAGCGGCGAGGCCATTCTTGGAATGACGTCGGCTAAATCTCTTTTTTCCCTTGACCGACTCCGTGTCGGCCTGGTGCTTCACCAACGTATTACGTCCCGGAGGGGGTATATTGTTCTCATTCTGAAGTTCGGAACTGCGATCAAGAGTGTTGGCATGGCTGGAGAATCCCGAAGACATGTTGCGGAATGCGTCATCGGCGGAATAAGATCCAGAACTTTGTTGTGTCAAAGCCATTTCACGAGCCCGGTCCAGTGCGTCCAGCCATTCTTGTACTGAAACCGCGGCGGATCCGATATTGCTTGATGACGGTTTAGGATCCTCAAAGACAAAGTGTTTCTCTCTCTGTTGTTTGCGTTAGTAATGAAAATGGAAGCCAGGAGGCGTAACATACTGTATCCACAATCCAGGATGAGTGCCCTTTAGCGTCGGTTGTGCTCCTCCAGTGTGTTCCGGGGGCGAGAAGAGAGATTTCAAGCTTTGCCTTCTTTTCATCTCCGCCAGATGCAGCTAGAATGATCCGCGCAGATGATGTGACCATGACCAACCGTTGTCGTTTCTTAGTTGCTGTGCTTGAAAAGAAACGCGAGAACTTCTTGGGAGCCTCGGCTTCGCTGCTACCATTCTTGGAAGTCGGACTGTGAGACGCAGGCGAAGACAAGACGACCATGTTTCCTAGCTTCAAAATACGCTCGTTATTCTTGCTCAACACCGGTGACCATTCGATGTCGAGTTGACTTGGCGGAGGCAGCTCAGTGACCACTCTGGGAAGGTTACGGGTACTGGCACTGGCGGCGTTAGATGGCGCCGTCGAGATCGCGGGAGGGAAGCTCTCGCTGCTGTCACCATTCAATTTGATTGGTTCTCGAGGGGGTGGCACGTAGGCCTTCAACCGAGGAGCTTTTTGTTTCCACAAATCAGTTCCCCAGGAAATACCATCAAAGAATTCGTGGTTCTTGATGTGCTCGATCTGCAGTCGCTGAGCTGGATCAAGCACAAGAAGACGCTCGACAAGATCTCGAGCAACGGCAGGAAACCCAATCGGGAATTCATAGTCTAAAGCAACAATCTTTTGGAAGGTTTGGTACTCATTGCCCGCTTTGAAAGGTGGACGACCGGCCAAGAGTTGGTAAATGATACAGCCAAATGCCCACAGATCACTTGCCTTGCAGGCATTCTTGTCTGTCAACAATTCGGGGCTGACGTATTCCGCGGTACCGACAAATGAACTCGCCCTCTCATTTTCTGGAATTTCTGTCGCGTCCATTTGCGGGATTGAGTTCGTGCTATCGGTTGGTCGGTGTGAAGGTTTAAGGATCTTGGCTGTGCCGAAATCCGTAATCTTGATATGCATCTGACTGTCGAGCAAGACGTTTTCCGGCTTCAAGTCTCGATGAATGACACCACACTTGTGCATATAATCTATCGCGTCAAGAATCTGTGCACCGTAAAACCTGGTGCACTCTTCGTCAAAGGTGGACATCCGCTTGAGAACACCCAGAAGCTCGCCGCCTTTGCAAAGGTCTAGCACAAAATATAGTGAGCGCTCATCCTGGAAGGTGTAATAGAGCCGCACAACTCCCGGATGGTCGGTCAAACGATTCAGTGTGTCCTTTTCGATGTTGACATATTTCACTTTCTTCTCCTTGATGATGTGTCGCTTGTCTAAAATCTTGATTGCATAGTCCTTCAACGTCTGTCGATCTGTTGCGAATACGACTGTACTGTACGATCCTTCTCCGAGGGTATTGCCGAACGAGAAATCGCGAACACCCTTCTTGATAAAACGAGAAACGGTTTTCCCATTGGCGTCCACTTCCTGTCTCACGGAGACGGCGGCCCCGCGCTCCTGCCAATCGTCGCTGCTGGGTGCTGGGCCGTTCTCCATACTGTAGGGGGTCCGGGCCATTTGAGATTGTGTGCTTCCTCGGGCGTGTGCTCTGGATGACTGACGCATTACCGCTCCATTGGCCGGAATGTGTCCTGTGCGGTAGGAGCGGTCGCTGTGAGAATTGTCGCGGACTGGAACGCCGGCTTGCAAGGCTACGGCGGCGCCACGAGCGTCTTTTCGAGAATGGGAAGTTGATGTTGAAGAGGCACCGGAATCCGTTCGCATGCGGTATGAATTATCCCGGGGAAGTGCGGAGGAGGCTGTACCGTTGGCGTATAAAGAAGAAAGGGGTCGGGGAGGGTTCTGGGAGGTAGCGTGGGGATGTGTCGAATACGGCTGGTAAGGGCCGGAGGGCGGAGGATTTTCAGGGTATGGGTAAACGACGGATGAACGGTTGTCGACCGGTGCTGGAGCCTCGTAGGGTGCAGGAGGAAATGCCGAGGGGGGCTCGTCGTTCGGCGCGGGATTCTGTGGATGTGTTGATACCGAACCGCCCGGTTGAACGGTTGGACTGGATCCGATCGAACCAGCGGTCGCGTCCTCTGATGGCAGGGGCGAATCATCTGGATTTGCTATCCGTAGCCCTCCCAGGGACTGGGATAGGCTTAAATCGCCATTCATGACGGGCACTGGCGACCGGAGGAGGTAGCGGAGGTAGCGGTAGGTGGGGGAAAGACGAGAGGAGAGGAAGGGGAAGAATCCAGGGGCCAACGAATTATGGCGGCGATAGCAACAGTGGAGGCATGGTCCGACCTGGGACGTTGAAGATGTCAAGAAGGTGAGAGGGGGAGAAGGCAGAAAAGGATCAACAGGAGGCTCCGTAGTAGGAATCGGGTTTAGTGTGGGCTGAGCTCATGCTATTAATATGATAGAAAATTGAATCTGAAATCCCTTCCTACTAAGACATACTTCGGACTACGGAATATGTTTAAAAATTATTATTAGAGGGAAGTTCGAATTAGAATGCGTCGTCATCGTACGGGAATGCACTGTGTATCTTTGTACCTGAACGGGAACAAGGCAATTGCATAAAGTCGTGACTTCCTCTTATCTTGATGCCTTGACCAATATGCCAATTGTCAATCTTTCCCTTGCTTTCTCTTCATGCCTGTCACTGTTGCCACTCATGATCAGACGTCCACCGTCGATCATCTCGTTGGGGGATGAGGAGCTTCAATATCATTTGCACCGCATCTATCTCCGTTCTCTATCCACCGATCTTGACCGCCTACACCTGGATGACCCAGATCAAAAGTACGATGGGGATGATCTGCTCGACTCGAGCTTTGCAGATAAATCAGAAGAGGATACGAATATTATACAAAACCGCGAGGAAGTTCACGGGCCACCCTGTGTTGGAACGCGTTCGGTACCAGGCGTCATCACAACAAGCCCAGTGGAAGAATCTGCTTTGACAGAGTCCCACCAAATAGTGGACACCATCAATGTCCCCGCTGCTCGGTTGAGATCCTCGCTCCCCTCGCAGAATCCTCGTCTCATAATCACTGGGACTGCCTTACATGATCAAGGGAAAAGTGCGATTCATCCATCTGGAAAGGAAGGTCTGTGCTATGGGTGATCGTCAGTTTAGTCTGATAATCGAACCATTGACCACTTCTCGTAGAATATCACCTACGAAAGTCTCTCCAAGCATGGTCCACCACTGAAAACGACGAGCATTCGCGGCTTCCCACTGTTCAGGTTTCCCGCGAGTCGCCCGCCGCCTTTCCGGAGATGGTTTCCAAGACCGTTCCACTCCGGGGCCTAAGCTTAGCGTCTACTACACGGTCTGACGAAGCAGGCTTGGCCAGCTCTACAGCGTCGACCGCTATTGCAGTGGATACCCAGCACAAGCAAGATACTAGTCACTATTCAACTGCCGAAGAGCCCAGTACGGATCGTGATTGTGTTTGTTAGATTTGCAAAACCAAATGGTTTCGACAACTCATGTGCACGCGATCTATGGCTGATGCTTGGTGTTGTGTCTATACCACTATCGCATTTCCATTTCTAATTTGCGGGGTGTTTTTTTTCCTCTTTTGACGTGTATACAGCAACGTCATTCTGCAGGGATAATAATACGATGCACCTTATCATTCGATAGCTCCCATCGAACTCTGATTTTTGTCCCGTACACTAACGCCTTTGTTTCGTGCAACTTCGAAAACCAAACAGATCAGGCTGAAACATCAAAAGCCCAACCTTGCAAGCTATGTATAGGTATAGTTCGGATGTGCTCCGGTGGAGAAATCCGTTCCATTATCCGGCTTCCTTTGGATGACCCAACAACTGACGCGTCCTTCCACTAAATACCCAGTTTATTTTTTTTCTTACTTTGATCTCGCAAATTAGTACATCGTCATCCTATGTTGACGAACACTGACTTGATTTCTCAGGCACTTCATCTTGTGTTCTGTTTTCCCCGATCTCATCCCATCCATCGCCGTGTGTCTTACGAGGCTTATCGATTGTCTCACCATGGTTTTCTTAGCGCAATTAGAAGGCTCCAGCGAATATTTCAAGGTTCTGGACCGTTCTTTGCAGATAATAATAGAATCGAACAAACGTGGAACAAAAGAACACGGGAGATAGTCTAGTGGTTTTGATTTAATTGGTCGTTCCCCGCCTCTTACGCCTCGGCAATCGTTGGTTTAGGCGTCGGGGAATTTTGTCGGAAACAGGGTAGAACAGATGTCCTTATCAGGTCTTATCGAAATATAGAAACATTCCATGCAGATGCAGATGCGATGCATGTTACAAACCGGGCTTGGTTGATTGTACAATTGTCCGCTTGGAGTAGTGTTACGTGCAGTACCGAGGGCTTAAGAGCTATCTATAGAACTGAGATCTGCGATGCCCTTGCAGCCAAGTGCTAAGTAGCTCTACGTACTGGGTTTTCTTTGACGGGGATTTCTTATTCTGGACGCCGCTTTTATGTTAGACTCGAGCTCACTGGGTATTTTTCAGTCTGGGCTTAGGCCCACTAAGCAGCTCATTTGTAGTCACGTGATAGATACGTGAGCACTCATTAATATGAAGACTTTCTCTTTTTTATATATCAGCAAGGCCATCTAGAACGCCTTGAGGATCGCATATCTGGGTAGAGACCTCTGACTCAGACGAAGTAAGTCAATATTCAAAAAAGGGTAGATAAACAAATCAGGGTCTTGGAAGGTATCCATTACAGGCCGCCTGTTTAGACAAGGTGACAGGCGGCTTTTGGGGAGCCAACTGGTAACGATGATGCTACTAAAGCGTCCGACGATTATTGGCCATACCAAAAGATCCCCTTTATTACATTCTCTGCACTAGTCGCTCAGTTCTTAGTTACCGACTCTACACACCGAGATATCTCTACGGCATCCTGAGATTCCATCAGCCTGCTTTCTGAAACCTCAATTGATGGGGAAAATGGAAACTTACCATGTGCCCTGTCGGCTCCAACCCTTCAAGCAGCGTAGTGCGGTATACCAAGTACGGATTTCCCAACGAGATACCCCCGTCAGACAGACAGTTGACAAAGGGCATATACGCCTCTACCTTTGTCGCGGTATCAGCTCTCACATAGTCCGAATACATCGGATTGCCCGGTCTCTTCATATCGTCCGCAATAACAATTGATTCAGGCGCAACGATTCCCAGCTCCTCGGCTAATTTCAGATCATTCAAGTACGAGATCTTCGAGTGATCCAAGAACAACATATCCCACTTCTTCGAGCTGGGTCCCTGGTTTGAGGTGTCCGCCGCAAGACGCTGCAGTGACGCCCGACACGGGCCCTCTTGGATATCAACGACATCACTGAGGCCAGCAATTTCCACCAAGGCGCGCGAGACAGATGCGAACTTTGGGTTCATCTCAAGACTGACGTAGCGAGGGGCCAGGACGCTCGTGTTGCGCATGGCGCTGCCGAACATGATGGCCGAGTAGCCAACGTAGCCACCGATTTCGAGAATGGAGCTTGGTCGCTCGGTAGCGATGATGTCGGTGATAATGGTTCCTTTGTGAGGGCCCACGTTCATCAGGAAGTCTTTGGTGCGCGCGAACTCGTCGATGGCGGCGAGTACGGCCTGGGGCGAGTTGCGGATGGCGGAGAGTTGAGGATGGGTAGTTATGAAGTGGAGGAGCTGGTCTTCACGGCCATCATTGCACTAGTCGGATCATTAATTCACAGTATATTCCCGCCTGGCTGGGAGTCCCTTACGAAGACATTTTCTTCGGGCTTATAGAACCCCTGCGATATGGAAGGGTTTGTGGCTAGAGTAGTCATTGTGAATAGGTATTTGGTTGATGGGAATACGTAAAATTTCAGAAACAATTAGTGATGTCTAAAAGAATAGTTCGTAGAGGATGACACCCGTCCTCATAATATATAATTAAGATCAATTGGCATTGCAGCTGAAGATTAAAGATTGAAACGTAGACTCCCGCACCCGGATCATCCATGACACCATCAACTTGGGGCTTTGAATGTAACGTGCTCCCGTCCAATCCATCGCCGACTTGTATGTCCTCCCTGAAAGTCTTGATTTGGCCCAAAAACGAAAGCGTCTGATAATGACGCACACCAGACTAGTCGGATTATGGGGTACCAATTTTCCGCACTGCATGTCAGTAATAATATGTACTTAATGTCAATTCTGATTGCCAGCTGAGAATATTTGTCTTAAGTTCTTTTATTCTCTAAACGCCACTGAATTCGATACCGCCATGGGCGATATAGTCCGAACCGACGTTTTGATCGTCGGGGCCGGCCCGTCCGGGTATGCCCTATCAACTTCCTTCCCCAGACTAAACAAATGACGCCATGGACTAATTGCCGGCGAAAAGGTTGATGGCTGCCGCCTGGATGGCCCAGATGGGAGTGAATACTATCATTATTGACCAAAAATCGCATCGGACGCGATGCGGTCGAGCGGACGGACTGGAGAGTCGAACTCTGGAAATCCTGGACAGTTTCGGCCTTGCGGACAAAGTTTGGGCTCAAGCAAACCACACCGTAGAGATTGCATTATGGGTACGACCCTGCAGGTCCTCTTCGATGGCAATACCACTGACACAATATCTGTCGTATCCAGGGCACCACGGCCGATGGTAAGCTGCAAAGGCAGAGCGTCGCCGCAAATTCCAAGCCTGGATGGTCCAGGTTTCATGAGTCTACGCTCAGCCAAGGCCAAATAGAAGAATATCTCATGGAATATGTGCTGGCTCGAAAGCACGTCGAAGTGAAGCGGGAAACAATTCCCACTTCACTCGAGATCGATTACAAGACGATCGACGACCAAGAAGCGTTTCCAATCCGCGTCAATCTGGAGAATGCGCCATCTGACCTCAAGAGTCCAACTGATGGTGTGGGCACTCCGAACAGCGAGGCTCACTCGGACGACTCCGGATACGCAGGCATGGGGACAACCGTTGAAGCCAAGTATATTCTGGGTTGCGATGGAGCCCATAGCTGGCTCAGGAAGCAACTCGGGTTAAGACTGGAGGGCGAAAACTACGACGATTATTGGGGTGTTCTAGATATCATTCCCTTGACGGATTTCCGTGAGTTCAACGAGATCATGAATCACCGTTGACATTGCTAATCCAAGCCGGTCATCCAGCCGACATCCGGAAAAGATTCATTATCAAGTCAAAGCACGGGACTCTCATGATGATTCCACGGGAAAGAAAGCTTGTGCGCGTCTACGTTGAGCTTCCACCCGAAGCGAGCGGCAGATATAGCGCAGAACGAAACCCCGATGTCCTCATGGAGCAGGTTGCAACCATCATGCAACCGTATACCATAAGGGCAAGTCACATTGACTGGTCAACGACTTATACCGTCAGCCCACTCCTTTGCTCTTTCGATGCTAAGCCTGAGCACTCAAGTTAACAATAACCAGGTCGGCCAACGTATCTGCCGAGAAATTGGTATACACAATCGCATATTCCTCGCCGGAGACGCCATTCACACGCATTCCCCGAAGGCAGGACAAGGGATGAACGTAAGCATGCAAGACACGTTCAATCTCGGCTGGAAAATAGCGTCAGTCGTCAAGGGCGTATTGCACCCACGTGTTCTCGAGACATACCAACAAGAACGGCTGCCCGTCGCCGAACGACTAATAGCATTAGACCAACGAATCTGCCGAGGAATGTGCAGCCAGCAAAACGGAAATCCAGCTGCCCATCACGGCCGCTTCGACGAGGACCACAAGCGGGCGCTCGAGGAAGAGAATTCCTCAATGTCAGGGCTCGCTGTAATCTACCAGCCTAATTCACTGGTCACATCAACAATTCGGGACGCGCCTTTGCCCAAAAATGTGGCGTCGTGCAGCAGCAAACCATTTGTGGCTCCAAATCTCCGAGTCGGCGCGCGCATTCCTAGCGTGCTGATTCTTAACCAAAGCGACTCGCAGGCATGTCATCTGCAGCAGATTCTTCCCAGTACAGGACAATGGAATCTGATCATTTTTGGAGGTGACATTGCGGGCGCGGATCAGAAGCGCCGAGTCGAAGGCCTCACAGATGCCCTCAATTTACCAGATTCTGCGTTCGAGAAGCTAATTGACCCGGTCTCCGTGGCGCGGCGTGGGTTTCCAGCTCTTGGCGTATATCTCATTCACTGTGCGGATAGACTTCGCATCGAGCTGAACGACCTGCCGATGGTCTTCCGTCCTTGGACAAAAGACGGTGTGGACTATGGTAGGGTTTGGGCGGATAACGAAGCTTACCACCATGCTGGTGGAGGAAAACTGTACTCGTCTTTTGGGATTGGGGATAAGGGCTGTATGGCGTTACTGCGGCCTGATCAGCATCTGGCTTTTCTTTCGGATATAGATGATGTGGAGAGTTTAGAACAGTTTCTGTGGTCGATAATGCCTGAAGCGACGCAAAAGCCTGTGTCTTTATAATACACCTGGGAATATAATAATAAAAGCTATATATAGATTTTATCTACTCGACTTTGAGTGGGGACCGGAGAAGCTTTGAAAGAAACAATACTATATTCACATAGGCTGATCCTGTAGACCAACAGCTCTGACCCGCTGAAGATACTCCTGCAAACTATCATAATCCGTAGCCCCAACAGTAATCGTAGCATGGCTTTTTGATCGTGATTCATTATGTACCCAGCCACTAACAATCAAACTGCCTTGTCAAATCTCCTCCGAAAAGACTTTCTCGAATACATCTCGCGTACAACAGAAATCTCCGCTTGTCATACCAGCCTCGAACAGCCGACGCCGAGTGAAATGCCCCGTGAGGGACCCTAGGTGAAAAGTACCAGTAACCCGAACATTCAGATCAATGACCAACTGCTCCACGCTGTGTTGGTCGGTGACAATATCCACGCCCGCCGGGCCATGATACCCTTTGCGATGCACAACCGCAGCCACTTTGCCCATGCGCGCGGAAAATGTCGTTAGGAACCCTGTCTGCTCTCGGTACGAGATGCTCCCGCCTCTACGATGTGAGTGGTCGTCGAATGATTGCTCGCAGAAGGCAACAAATATGGGCTGACCGGTCTGGGTGACGAACAATGACAGAGCCACCACAGGTCCGTCAACAAAACCTTGCAAGACTATTGAGCGCGGATAGAGATGCCTGTTTATTTGGTTGAGTTGTCGTAACATGACATCTAATTGTGTTGTGAGCATGGCTTTCATCCGCATTCGGTCTGTTTCAGACGTCACGGCAAAAGTGCCTATCCCTGATATTGACTGGGGTAGTTTGACCATGAACGGGACCTGATGTTGCTCGATTGGCGTAATCATTCAGGCGGTTCTTTCGGCAAGTTGTCTAGGATCTTCATAGACGACAAGATTGGTGTCAATCACCCTAGACGGCGGCGTTGGTAATCCGGACACAGCCAGCCCACGTTTTGACAGGATCTCATAGTGAGTCTCTGGAGAGGTTAGGTGTGGTAAATGCGATATGCAGTCGGTAGGCAGTAGAACGGCGATCCTCGTGTCCAAGCCTAACTTTATACTGTCCGGACTTTCTGCAAACCATACGATTGGCCGCTGGTCGGGCTGTAACTGGGCGAACGTTTGGTAGATATCAGCATGATGGGCGGGCACATAATCAGCCGGTCGAGGATCCCCGTCACTCTCCCTTTTCAATTCCTCTGTGCAATAACGTCTAGACTCACTGAGCATCAGCCGGTTTTACGTAAGACTCACCGATCCGATCACTGAGCAAGATGTCGTGCTCAGTTCTACTCAGTGAGCTAAAGCGGCGAGGGTCTACCCCTTTTTACTACTTGGACACTATGTTTTTCTTTGTGATCATCCCAAACCCCGCAGACTGCTGCGCCTCAGATAAGGCTGTTGCCTATCAAAATAGCGCTCTTGGCAAACAATATGATATGAAGCATAATCTAGCCTGTTCTGGCAGATCTGCACCGCCCCGCAAACGAAAAAAAAGGACTCCCCCATGAAATCCCTTTAAAAATTTCAAAACACGTACACTTACAGATTAGCAAGGGAAATGATGACTTCGTCAGAACGAGAATTTTTCCTCTATCAATTGGGATCTAACCACAAACAGAATGGGGAAAGATCTAATCTAGTCTAACTCTAACCTCTATAAACGTATAAACAAAAAGAACCACCCATGAGGCGAGTCCAGCACCTGGCCAGATAGCCTAGTTAAGCTTCTTGCCCTTCTCCTTGGCAAACTTCCAGTGCAACTCTCCCTTGGAGTCGGGGTCGTACTTGGTCTTGCAGGTAGTGAAGGTGTTAACAAGATCCTTCAGGAACAGACCCTCCTCAATACGGTACTGGTCTCCGAGGTAGGGCACAATGGCATCAGTAGCCTCCTCAGCGTGGTAGAAAGGAATCTTGGGGAACAGGTGGTGAATGACGTGGTAGTCAATAATCTCGTGGAAGAAGTGACGTCCGATGAAGCCGAAGCGACGGTCAACGGTGCCCAGGGCGCCCTTGACGAAAGTCCAGTTGGCCTCGTCGTAGTGGGGGACGGTGGGGTGAGTGTGGTGCAGGTAGGTGATAGCAACTATATATATCATCAGTCAAGGTTCTCAAGAGCATGCATGTGCAAATGGTTCTTACCGAGCCAGTGGTGAACCCAGAAGTAGGGCACAACGTAAAGCAGAGCAACCTTCCAGAAACCAATCTGGGTAGCGAAGTAGTAAAGGGCGGTCGCAGTGATAAGAAGACCCAGGTCGGTAATCGCGATCAGAGGGGTCTGGGCCTTGGTGAACAGGGAGCCAGTGGGGTCAAAGTGGCTGTTTCTGAACATCTTGGGACCACCAGTTCCCTTCTCGGGGAGACTCTTGTTTCCAGCGCTAACGTTGAAAAACATGTACAATTGCCATCCGAGGACCTGGTGGCCGAGCAAAGTAACGGCATGGTAGAGGGGAGTCTCCTCAACCAGCTCGGTGAATTTGCTGAGCATAGTGGGCTCCTGGGTCTCCTGGGCCTTGACCTCGGTCTCGGTGGAAGGAACGAAGACAACATCCTTATCAATGTGACCGTGGTAACGGTGGTGTCTGGCGTGGGTAATCTTCCACGAGAAGAAGGGCACCATCAGAAGAGAGTGCACAGCCCATCCGACAACATTGTTGAGCTTGCTGTACTCAGAGAAAGAACCGTGTCCGCACTCGTGTCCGATAATCCACATTCCGGTGCCCACGCAGCCCTGGACGAAAGTGTAGAGAACCCATGCGCAGGCGCGCATAAGAGGAGTAGGTAGGAGATCGATCTTGAGGGCGAGCCATACAAGCACGGAAGCGTAGATGATATCGCGGACGAGGTAGGAGAAGGATTTGACTGCTGAACGCTCAAAGCAGTGAGCTGGCACCTTGTCTCTCAAGTAGCCATAAGTAATTTCCTTGGGCTAGTGATTGTCAGCTTGCAAATCGCTTCAGAGATCTTCAATGGGCACGTACGTCAACCGCTCCCTTCAATTGAATCACGGGCTCGGCCGTCTGAATAGTAGAAGAAGCCATTGTCTGCGATTCTTTCACAACAGCGTCGAGTGTAGAATGAAAGACCTCGCCCCCTAGAAAATTTTATTTACATGGATAGCATGAGAAATTGATTGGTCCTCAGATAGTCTGGTAATGGAGCCGAAAGTGGAACCTTTCTAGGCCCCTTCTAGACGGTTTTACGGCCCCTTTCCATGGGTTTGGGCAGGGCGAACCAATGTGATGATCCAGAATTTCACGCTTGAGTCCGTTCCTCCCAACAGAACCCGTTAAAAAGACGTTGATTTGCGCGGGATTCTCGTGGAGAAAATTTCCACTTTGGTGGCTAGCGCTTAATTTAATTCCCCTCGGTTATTTCTGATTGGCCTTGATAGCGGTACTAAGTTTGAGTCTAATCACTAGCGTTTATAGAGCCCCTGACAGTGGTTTTTTCTTTTTCTTTATTTTTTTCTTTTCGCTTTTCTCTTTCCTTCTTTGATCTGTCTCCCGATTTAGTAACGCCTGGATTTAACTCGGCCATCTGGGCGGAGAACTGAGACTGCTCCTTGAGACATATTAAGTTTTCGGATACCCATATTTGTTTGCGGTGGCGATTGGTGGATCTAGCCAGGGGCAAACCCTTAAAACTGGAACCGATATTTTTCTTCCGTACTCGTACCCCAGGGGGTGAATACGAATTAACACATGAAAAATTATGAAAAGTTGTTGAGTGACTCCGTTGGGAGGTCAAAGCCAATATGGGGCTACTAGCCGCAAGGAGCATTTAATGGAGCCGAGTGGGCCATATCTAGCCGCTCAACAAATAATAATGGCTAAAGATAAAAAAGATCACATTCATAGGAGTCCTTAGCCCCATTTCAAAATATTTTACTCCAATCTGGTAGCATTGAATGGAAATCTCGCGGGCGAAACCGCTGACTTCCCCGGCTGGATCTATTTACATGACAAATCATTCCATGTCAGGCGATTTTGTGGCCAGATATCACATGCCATCACATCCCCTTAAACCAAGTATGCCGAATAATAGCTGGTGCAAGCATCATCAATGACACTGTCCGCTACCAGAGCAGAGACCTTCTGATTGGCAGTATCGGCCAATAGCAAGACTTCTCCACTCGTCGACTTAGGCCAACCTTGCTTAGACAGTCCGCTCTTGGGATCCTTCGCAAAAGCCAACCACAAATCTTGCATCTTAGCGCTGGCAACCTTCTCAAAGTGAGTGTCGGGGCCGTAGATGCTGGAAGTGCCAAAAATGAGCGGCAGCTCCGCTGTGTGGTAAGCACCTAGCCCGGACTCTGGCGAAATGTTGGTGAAATTACCACGGTACTGGTAGCGGTAGGTAGTCAAACCAAGAGAATCTCGGAGGGCGGTCGAGTACGGGACAGGACATTCAAAGGTAGATAGGGTCATTGCCTTAGCTCCGGCACTATCGGTAGCATCATACCACAGAGTACCCTCGTCGAGGTTAGAACCGAACATGGCAGGCTTGTTGGAGAGGTGTTTGCCCAGATAACGCTCGGTATAGTTATTGAAGACCAATCGATCATCAATGAAAGGAGCAAATGTCAGGTCAGAGCCATCTGTGGTACCAAGATAAGCGGTGATATTGGATGCCGGAACCTTGCGCAAGCAGTTCAGCTCGTGCTGAGCCGAACCTGAGCAGCCAAAGTATGAGGCAACAGACGAGAAGTTCGTTCCCGCAGTATCTGTCGAACGTGAATGAATTGTGAGGAAAACTGAACCAGAATTGGCGGCAAATCCTTGGACAATAGGGTCGTCAGGGTAAGCAAAGTTCTGGATATCAACACTGCCTGCGCCTGCACTCTGACCCCAGAGGATCATCCGCTCGGGATTGCCTCCGAATTGAGCGATATTCTTTTGCACCCATTCAATGCCGGCACGTTGGTCCATAATACCCAAGTTCTGCTCGTCAAGGGCCCTCGAAGCAGGGAAACCGAATACGTTCACACGATACTGAACAGCAACCAAAATGTGCTCCTGGGAGCGCTCAATCCAGGGACTTGGATACCATGCAGGCACGTCTGTTCCGCCAGATTTCCATTCACCACCGTAGAACCAAATGATAACGGGCAAGTCGGTCTTGCTGTTGTTTGGGGCCCAGACGCTCAAAGTCAAACAATCCTCACTCATACCACCAGCGATAATGATTTCCGGTTCATATTCCGCGAATACAGTGCCGGTTGTGATTTGCGGACAGGCAGGGGGCATTGTGGTCGCATCGATATGCTTCGTGGTGGCACTTGGCGAGAGCGACTGGGGAGGAAGCCAGCGACGCTCTCCAACGGGAGGCTGGGCGAAAGGAACTCCCAGGAATTGGCGGACATGAGGATATGTGCTGTTCACACCTCCTTGAATAGTACCGCTAGAGGTTTGAATATGGAGATTGGCAGATGCAGCTGTCGCCGCAAACCCCAACAAGGTCGGGAGTGTGATCTTCATGGTGTGGTTGTAGTGCTAATCCGCAGATTGACAGAGAGAGAAGGTCTGTTGATCAGGAGTAAACTGGGAATGTTATTGAGGGAAGCCAACGCATAATGTCTAGCCCGTATCGGTTAGAATGCAGATGGAAGTTCCGAGGTCACAGCATTGCCGATCACTCAAAACCTGAAGATGTTTAATTAAGGTGCCGCGGAGCGGTGATGATATAGGCCATGGTATTCAGTGGAATCGGTCGGTTTTTGGTTCCGGATTCACCGGGTTTATTGAACTGTACCTTCAGGATTCTTTGTATCCGACCATTTTGATCTGGTATGCTCAATCAACATATCGTACAGATGCCGGTCTATTACCGGTGTCCATTGAAATCTCCCATTTCCCCACGCCCGTGGGTCTTCTGGATAAATGACGCATCTAGAGTCCGGATATCCCGAGAGCAATCTTCCACATTATGGGGTAGCAAGGCAAGATGTACCGGGTTTTCGGCAGTTCAAAGGCAGCGCGACTCGGCTGTCAGGTACAGCCGTGAATCAGACTCATGATAGTAAATAATCAATCTGTAACTAGGAGCAGTCACAACAGGGAGTTGCATTGGGGAAGGGCTCTCTGGCTCAAGGCAACGATCTAAACGGGAATAGCGCGATCTGACAAATCTGACAGCTGCCAAAACTGATCTTCAGGGCAGGAATGACACTGCGCCATATTATGAATCTAGGGTAGCATTAAGGCCCTTGATTTAATTGAGCTAGGTTGGCAGAGTGAAATCTAAGCTTGTTCCTGCATTGATCCGGTACTTATAAGCCAATCAACAGTTCCTACGATCTTTCCGGGCTTCCCGACGGCATTTCGGGAATAATGAATGCTAAATCCGATGCACTACTACAGTAAAACTTTCACGGGTGATTTCTGCTGTTCAAGAGTATTATGTGTAGTGCAGTCATGAGATACCAAGTGTCTGGCCTAATATGATTGCAGATGGCCTTTAAGGACACCTAGAATGATACACCCGTCACTAGCAGAGTATCTGCACCTTGCCTGTAGCCTGGCCAGAAAAGTCGTGAGCCCGATTACCCATCGATAATGTATCATCAGATCTGCTAATATACCTGCTGGAACCTCGCCAATGTAATGCAAATAACAAGCGGCAGTATTTGGATCAGCTTACAACAATCTCTGTTGATTCACCATTCACAATACCACAGCTACATTCCACTAATAATAGATCTTATAGATCAGACATTAGAGTTACCTTGTGAAACCAGGTTACATGTCAGCATCCGTAAACCTTAATAGTGTGACGAGGGAAAGCGGGTATGAAAAGACCCTGATTTAGCCAAAAGGCGTCCCATGGCGGCCAAATCCGCGCCCCCTCGTAAATGTCTTAGATGAGAGAAATCATTTATAAACCCGTCCTTCGCTGGGCTATTATCATGTCAAAGCAGTACAATCAAGCTTTGCCAATCTAGATCCTACAATCGCAAACATGGCTCTTTCAGCGTGCAATGCCGTTATCAACCCAGGCTTCGAGTCTGGCGTCTTGTTCCCATGGCGCGCATCTGCCGTCGACGTCGCTCATGTGAGCACTGGTACTGCCTACAGTGGTGACTACTACCTGTGAGTCTCATCACCTTTCGCTATCCGAATTTCAACTGACTGAATAGTAATTTGCAAACTGCCATCGATAACCAAGGCAACACCATATCGCAAACTCTTCACAATCTCAAACCGGGACAAAGCTATACATTCAGCGCCGAGGCACAGGTTCCCTACCCCGCTATCTCGGAGTACTGCTTCGTGTATGTTTATTCAGGCTCCAACTCCACGGTCGGCGAGATCGCTAGCGTGGACTTGTATGAGGAAAGCTTTGGGGAGTGGGTCTCTGTTTCTGGGACCTATGTGCCCAAGCATTCGGTTGAGACGTTACACATCCTTGCTGCTTGTGATGAGGAGGATAATTCCGTTACTGGAGAGGTATATCTCGATGCGATTAGCCTGGTGCCTGAGAGTGGCTGTGGGTCTGCGTGAAGTATGAGAACTCGGGTGGAGCACTGGTGTAAATAGATTGATTCTGTATGTTGCCCTAATACATGTGATAGACTGTCTTTTCTGTACATATTTCCCAATCATGAGTATCTGCCCAAAACTGAGGGGCAACCTTGGAATATTCAAAGTTCCAGACAGTAAGTAACCGATATTCATTATTGCTTTAAGGTTCCAGGGCTTTGTTTGATCTATATATTCTCCCTCTGCCGCCCGTCTCGGCACAAAGACTAGGCTCGAATTAGCGACTATCTATCCTACGCAGTATAATATGGACTGGAAACGAACACCAACTCCAAGAATAATCTGCTTTCACTTACAAGCCAATATGCTTACCAAAGGGACGATATTGTCTCGCATTTCCTTGCCCGGACGGGCCTTCATTTTGGGCGACGGCAGCCCAAGATCACTGAGGACCTAGAGACTAGAGACTGGAGACCATAGTCTCACAAAATCGTCACTAATGATGACATGGTGCGCCGATGGCTAGAATGGCGCACAAAGAATTTCTTTTTCTGGCTTGGCGGTAGCATAGTATCTGTTGTGATTAGTGATTTTGTGGCTTCTTATTATTTAGCCTGATTACATCGACACGTTTGGAATCTTGAAATTGGATTGGGCCTTTGGGCCGTTTGCTAATGCATGGTTGACTTCATGATTGGAAAACATCTCGCCCGATTCCAAGGGTTGAAGAGGACCGAAAGCGCAGAGAAACGAAGAAGTATCAATCATATCTCTTTCGGCCGTACCAAGCTTGGAATTCCGCTCGTCCCAAACATTGGGAGAACCCCTAGAAGGCTTTACAGTAATGACGGGAAGGGTGAAACTCTAGAAAGCCTACCAATCAACGACCTCGGCAGTGTTTTCAGATCTATTAAATTGACTGATCCTTCATCTCCAGGTCAAATCACATGTTGCAGGCCTTGCTGTTCAGACATCTAAAGCAATTTACTAAAGCTTCCAAGTAGCATGATCTACGAACAATCTTTCCAACATTAATGATGAGCCTTGGAGCATATACTTACAAAGTTTCGCCTAAAGTGCTAGCAATGTGTTTAGCAATTTTTTTTAAGTCATTTTCTCATCCATGTTAGTGCCAGGTGATGTGATGTCCATGTGCCCAGGTGGCGAGGCTGAGATAAAGGAACTACACGAAATGCGCCGTTCGCACGGTTATCTATTGATGTCATTTGCTGATTAGGAATGAAGATCTCGATCCACCAGGCACACCATGGCGATCTTTCAGCCACCGAGAACCTGTCTGCGGCAAAACATCCACCAATCACTACCAGGACTTGGTATTTCGGGTGGCAATTCAGCCAATCAGCTTCATTTTCGATTTACGCTGCTTTCATAGATATTTGCAAGACAAAATGCTTTCACACAGATAATTACCAGCCTTGCTACAGATTGAAGAAGGATAACGAGGTCGAAAAGCAACATGCTATTGTTCTATACGGGAGAAAGCTGATGTATAACCATTGAGTCAGTCGGGCAGGAAATAATCATCTCCGAAGGCATTCGCGACCAGGAGACTACATACATAATGTTGATAATTAAACGGATGCACTAAGCCCTACTGAGAGTAATTGAAATCTAAAATTCGAATAGACTCTTACGGTCCCCATTTATGACGCAAATTACCGGATGTCAGGGCTTGGGATTGCGAGTGCCCCGAATCAAGGTATGGGTTTACGTCATCCCCGGCCGGACTTAAAACTATCGCGAGTAAGGACCATTAGACAACTAAATTTTTCAAATTTTACACGCATTACCACAGATTAACAATTATGTCTACCACTACAATATCTAGACCGGCTG
The DNA here is from genome assembly GCF_028828015.1 of Penicillium pulvis. Taxonomy (NCBI): domain Eukaryota; kingdom Fungi; phylum Ascomycota; class Eurotiomycetes; order Eurotiales; family Aspergillaceae; genus Penicillium; species Penicillium pulvis. The sequence continues at coordinate 2,172,997 of NW_026643079.1, read as the reverse complement.
AGCCGAATTCATTCACCGGAAATCGAAGCGTGATGGAGCGCATCCGAGAGAGACGCAGAGCAGCCGAAGCCAAACAAGCACGCGAGGTCGATACTTCAAATCTTTCAGTCGGATTCATGTCAAAATCCCAACGTGCCTCAAATATGCCGAATTACCCAGGTCTTGATCGTTGGCGTTTGCTGGAGAAGATTGGAGATGGTGCTTTCAGCTGTGTTTATCGTGCAAGCGACACGAAATCTGAGCTGGGTGAAGTGGCCATTAAGGTCACGAAGAAATACGAAATGAAAGAGGAACAAGTGAGTCATCCTCAAATAAGGTGCAGGCCCAAATAGACAGGAGTCCTTTCTGACAATGTCGCAGAAAAAGAAGCTACACGACGAAGTTGAGATTACGCGAAAACTCGATCATGACAATGTGGTTCGACTTATTGACGCCTCTGAATCGGTTCAGTACCATTATATGTTCTTGGAGCTTTGTCCTGGAGGCGAATTATATGACCAAATTGTCAAGTTTGCGTCTCTTAGTGAGCAAATGGCCCGACATGTTATATGGCAAGTTGCAAATGCTGTGCAATATCTTCATGATACTATGGGTGTCGTTCATCGGTAAGATTCTCTTCTACCTAAGAGTTGTTCTCCGATCATAATCTAACATCATTTCCAGAGACATCAAACCAGAAAACATTCTTTTTTACCCTAACTCTACCACACCGCGCGAAGAATCGAAATCCACCCAATCAGGAGATGAAGAAGAAGCCGTATCAATTGCTGATGTCGGGGCTAGCGATATTGGCGTGGTCAAACTCGCCGACTTCGGGTTATCCAAGGTTATTGCCGGCGTTCCAGCCGCAACACCCTGCGGTACCATGAGTTACGCTGCACCCGAGCTTTTTAGGAAACACAGATATACAACCAGTGTCGACATGTGGGCGCTTGGCTGTCTTCTTTTCACAATGTTGGCCGGATTCCCTCCTTTCTACGACGAAGATCTTGACATCATGAGGCGCCAGATTATGCAAGGGGAGTACTCATTTTCTGCACCAAAGTGGGACACCATTTCGGATGGCGCAAAGGATCTTGTTTCTCGTCTTTTGACTATTAACCCAGAAGAGCGGTCAACAATCCAGGAGTGCCTTGATCATCCTTGGATGCACGAGGATTCAGAAGATAAAACGCCCACCAATGACGTTTTCACGCCCAACAATGAACGCCATCATGCTTCAACAGGGACCACCCCGATGCTCGAGAATTTCCAAATTGCTGATAACGAGAGCGGAGAAACTTGTCCTCAGACTCCCAATATCCGGGATATTTTCAACGTTGCGCTTTCCGTGCATAAAGAACAGCACCAGTCGCAGCAAACAGCAGAAAATCAAAAATCTGCAGACGGTCATAGATTCAAGAAATCTAACCCGCTATCTAACCTTAGTATGAACAACAGCAAATTGCTTGAGAAGAGGAGGATGCGAGCCGATGGTGGCCAATCAATCCCAAGCTGTTGAAATATGTTGGGCGGATACAAACTCCACAGATCCTCAAGGGGCTTTGTGATGTACAATAAATAATGACGTTATGAATCAGACATGAATGAAGCATTCGGTTTAATGAGAATATTCGGAGTAATTTAGTATAAGGTATTTCAAGTACCTACAAGGTATTTCATTCTTTGATGCCCAAGTGGACGACCTCAAGTCTCTTTGAATTAGATCCATATTCTATATTTCATGGCTGTCCCTCGACCTCTCAGTCCAGTGACTCAAGGAACCAGAGGAATTCCGGATTGATAAGCTATACCGTATGCACCTATAAAATATCATGACGAGGTTTAAGCAACAAAGTCGTCGCGCCTGGCATTATTACAGGCATGTCCTTGACTTGTATAAACCATCCGCCCTTCACTAAACCCCCAGGGCACAGCTTCATTTCGTCTGATATTGGTATAAGAAGATGCCACCCTTTCTCAGGATCAAACACTTTGAAAGACACCGGCCGGTAACTCAAATGGTCCCCCCAAGTCTACTAGATCAGCGAAATGCCATTTATGTGAGGAATTTCAATACTTACATAGTCGAGATTTAAAGTAGCTTTCATGCGAGAGATCAGCCTTGCAAGTTCATCTCCGCCGTATATCTTATTTCCTGTCTCATCTTCATCAAACACCGTGCCTTTGGTAATTAGTGCGTTTATCTCCTTTCGAATTTTCTCTGCTGCGAGGGGTAGCGGTTGGGCTGCCATTGAATGAGAAAATGGGCAATGAAGCGCTAAATTTGATATCAGTCAAAATCCACTTTTTGTAGATTTACTCGCCTTCAAAGTATATCAGCACAGACACAAAACTTGAATTCATAGGACAAAGAGGGGTAAATGGATAAGTGATGATCACTGGCTAACGTTGGGTACTAAATCACATCACATGATATTGTAAAAGTAATTCGTTTTTATGGCTTGGACTTTGCTGATAAGCAGTTTCGTCTCTTAGTGGTGGATGCGATATTCCACAAACATTTCACACGAGCGGTTATTTTACCTTAACACTTATAGCCCATAATGTTGCTGTGATTCAAATATACCACGGCCTTAATTCTGCCTCTATAGCTGAGTATAATCAATAGATGGCATGAAAGAAGCAGTAGCTTGTGTTGGTGCAACCGGGGAGGAGGTTATAAAACCACATAACGAGTACTAACCGAGGCAATTGACCACGTAGGATGAACCACAAGACCGCATGATATTCTATAGTGGAAACCAGTCTATAAAGATTCAAATGTCACTACAAGTTGAGCCAAATCAATTCCAATTCCCAAACACGATTCCAATGCCTTACCTCACCCATACTGTCCAGTATGTAACATAAGATCCACACCACGTATGCCCATGTGTTCTCCAGCCATTTACATCCCACATTCAAAAAGCCCGCAACCCACTATTGACACCAATCAACACCCTAACCCAAGTTTATTTTCGTCTTTCGATGCTTGGCTCCGACGACGTGGACCCACAAATAACGCCACCTATGAGAGACGTTAACCTGGTACCCAACCAGCATTAAGGACCATTTTCAAGTGTCTGCTGGGTCGACCGCTATTTGGTAGTTTCCGAAAGAGGCTTCCTGGGCCTGTTTTATCTCGGATGCTGATTTTGTTCCTGGGTTGTTCCAAGGGTCTCGAATTGGGGCTCATTGAGACAGGAGTTAGTTGTACCGGTATTGATGCCGTGTGGAACATGTTGGAGATTGGGGAAACGTATTGCGGAGATGTGCGGGTGGCGATGATGGATCCGATAGTGGCGATTGGGGAGTCGGAATAATGGGGAATGTCCCCGTAGCACATGGAGCGAAACGCGTAAGACATGTCCTCTGACAGTGCAGAGTTAGGTGTTACTAGTGTAAAGTGGAACATAATCATTCATGAACAATCAATTAGGGAAAATAAGCTAGTTATCTCCACAGCAAATCTAAAAAGTGTGTATCAAAATGAAAGGCCACAAGCAAATCCGACAGTCTTCTGAAGTAATAAGTGAAGATGGGAAATAATTCACATGAAACGCCAACAAAGATCATCTCCCAGATGCCGCTTCAGATGCTCCCTTCGCGTGTATAGTTTTCGTGCAAGTGTAAGACCTCGTGTAAGCGTAATGCCTCGGGTAAAAAAAAACATGGGAAAAGGAAAAAATTATCTACTGCTTGTTCTTGGCGAAGACCTGGGCACCATCGACCAGACGGCGCTCGGTGTTCTTGCGACCGTTGACAAAGTCGGGGTAGTTGAGGGTCAGCTCAACGGCACCGTTGACAATGTTGTCCACAGCCTCGACACCCAGCATGAACGAGTGGTCCTGGTTGCCGACCTCGTAGCGCCAGCTACCGAAGCGACCACGGGACCAGATACCCTTCTCCTGCAGCTTGGGGAGGATCTGGGTGAGGGCACCCTCACGCTCCAGGCTGGGGGTGGGGTAACCGTGGTCGAAGCGGCGGTGGTAGGTAGAGACGATCTCGTCAGTGGGAGTGAGCATCTCAGTGTTGATGAGACCCTGGATGGACTCGGCAAGGAGCTTCTCGTGGTTAACGGGCTTCATGGAAGACTCGGAAACCTCCAGCATGATGGACCAGTAAGGACCCTCCTTGGCCTCGGTGCTCGAGGGCTTAGAGCCGTCGGCGAGCTGGAGGGTGGGCAGCTTCTTGGAGGCCTCGGGCTGGTTGTGGGGGGAGTAGTTGGAGAAGATGGTGGCACGGTAGAACGGAGAGTCGTCCTCGGGGAAGTAGAGCCAGCACTTGTCACCGATGCGGTCGGGGCGCTCACCACGGATACCGACACCGATAACGTGGGTGGAGGAGTAGAAGAGCTGCTTGGTGAGGGGGATGAGCTCCTGGTCGCCCATGGCCTCGGCGAGGAAGTCGACAGCCATGGTGGAGACGAGCTTGGAGTAACCAATGGTGGTGCCATCGGCCAGGGTAACGGTCTTGTTGTTGGCGTTAACCTTGGTGACCTTGCCCTTCTCACCGAAGCGGGTGTTCTCCTTGGGGATGGTGTTGGCAACACCGATCCAGATACCACCGGTACCGTCGCGGGCGGGGAAACGGAAGGTAGCGTTGGGACCCCAGTTACCGGCGGTCTTGTTGAGGATAACGTTGGTGGTCACGGCCTTCAGGTTGGGGGCAGCGACACGCTCACCGAGCCAAGCGCACTGCATCTTGGTGGTGGGGACGGCCCAGACCTTGTAGTTGTAGGGGCGCATGAAAAGGTCGGCAATACCAGTACCCATCATGCGAACGATCCACTCGTCGAAGTTCTTGGGCTTGGTGTTGGCAACGCGGGCCTCCATGGCAGCATCGATCATACCATCGATACACTTGACCTGCTCCTCCTTGGGCAGCATGGAGATGTTGTTCTGGAAGGGGTAGGGGACCCATTCGTTCTTGCAGCGAACGTAGGAGATACGCTCGTGGGTGTACCAGTCCTCCTCGTTGGGGAGGGCCTCGTCGATGCAGTCATCGAAGTACTTGTAGTGGGAGAAGATAACGTGGCCACCAACATCGTACAGCTGTTCACAAGCGTGTTAGCTTTTCGGGCCTTTCCCCGCAACAAACACGGGCGCAACTTACGAAGCCTTCAGGGGTCACATCAGTGGAAGCCAGACCACCGGGAACCTCGTTAGAGTCGATAATCAACCAAGAGGGGCCATTCTAGAAGCAATTGAGTTAGTGACTTGGTTCGTTTTTGGTATTGTGTACCCCTCCATTTCCCCCTTATTTTTTTTCTGCCCGCCACCACCGAATCAATGCAGGAGGGGGGATTCAAATCTCGAACTTACGATCTGGTTCAAACGCTTGGCCGCACCCAAACCAGTTGGGCCAGCACCAATGACGAGAACGTCAACAGAACTGGGATTGATGTTAGTCTGGGGGAAGTGACGGTGAGGGAGAGTAGTTCGTACATGTCGGGGTGGGTCATCCTGCCTTGTAGGAGGTCCTGGAAGCTAGGCACGCGTTTGAAAGTCTTGCGAGCGATGTTCAGCATAGAAGAAGAACTGAGCAGCAGAAAGACTGCAAAGGTGACTGGGAGGAAGGGATAATAAAGGTAGATGGGAAAGGAAAGTGGGAGGGACACTTTCGAAACCGTGGGTAGGGGTAAACGGACCCGGCACTTTCAAGCGGTGTCGCAGAGTGGAGTTTGTTGTTCCTGTTTCAGGTTTACTCCTCCACTGGACCACGCTAATTTACTTTTTTGATTACTTTTCCACAAGATCTAGGTCTAGCCAGTGCCAATTGGTCCTATAGCCTATAGCAGCCTTTACACTTCAGGGGTGGCTTCTATTCTGTCCCCAATTGCCCCCCAAACCGTGAACACGTATGCACGATCCTCCCCCCTTTTAGAATATGGGAGCCATTTTTTTCATCTGATTTTTTGTAATTATGAGAAGCCATGCAATGAATCCTAAACGCTCATTCGCTATCACCTCGCCACTCACTGGACCCTGGCGTTTAAACTATCGAATCTATCACAATCCGCGAGCGGCCGTTATTGGTCTGGGGATGGTCTTATCGGACAATCAAATGCCCATTAAGGGTTTTTGTGCTTGCATGCGGTCAAAAATCAGTCCTTGGCGTGGTTTCAAAGGTCCCCAGAACGAATCAGGAATGCTGTTATCTCTCGGAGTATTCCGATTTGTCTTTAAACGGTCACCTACTGTAAGGGTAAATTTGATATGATTGTTTTGACAACAAAAAAAAAGAAAAGAACCAAAAAAAATCCAGAACAGCAATCCTAAATCGACAAGACTTGGCTAAAAACGCCACCGATGTCGTTTGGCACGTTGTGGGCAATAGCAAGGTGAGAATTTTAAATAATCTACGGCTAGATTCAGTGTTGTCGCTCCATAGCGGGAACCCGTCAGGTATAGAGTAAATGACTCGTCCAAGGCACCAGGATTTCCCTGCACAAGTCATACAGTGATAAAACAAACCCTGAACCCCCTCGAGGCGGACATCCGCAGATGATCGGCTTCTTTACTACTCGGTACATGTAGAGTTCAGGGTACAAGGCGAGCAGAGGCGAGGAGCGGATCCACTGATTGTCCCTCCCTAAACAGGGAAAAGACGTAGAGGATCAAGAAGATCCCTCGCAGTTGCTGGATCTCATTTGATCGACAGCTCGGGAAAGAAGGAAATCACATCTTCTGGAAGGCTGGTTCCGAGGAGATCTCGAGTTCACATTCACCGCAAAGTGCTCTGGTGTGGTCAGCGCAATAAACAGGACAATCAAATGCTAATTTGATATCTCATCACCCAAAAACTAGATCAAAAAAGCTTTGCTGCGGGAACTAACCGCCCTCGGCTCCAATACCTCTGGGGCTGGTGTTTTCTTTTTTTTTCCTTTTTTTCATTTTCCCCCCTGTTCCTCCCCAAGTGGGTCAAGACAAGTCCCTGAACGGGGCGATGGCGTCAGACACAGCCTCCTCAATGCGATCGCCGCATTCTCCACCCGTAAGGGACCAGGACCGCGCGCTGGTCCATAGAGTTGCTGAACGCGGGCCACGGTGGGTCGGGGCTACCAGCTGCTTGCGTAATGCGACCTCTGTCAACTGACGGTTAATTTGGATCAGCGTTGCCCTGTGACGAGGCCGTAAATAGTGTCGCGTTCAGTGCTTCTATCTCAAACCGGCACAAAGTGAAGGGACACAACAGACATAGAAAAGAGGCGGGTTACATTCCCCTTGAGATCTATGCCAGCCGGATTGAGAGAGATATCACAGTATCGGTCTAATTATAGTTAAAATTAAGAGAATTCAGACTCCTGTCATCGGACCGTGGGTGAGGGTGACAATGCTCATTGGCGTGCGGCTATGAAAAGGAGTGGCCACGATACAGGAACGAAGTGGAGATTTCAGAAGGCTGAAAGAGTTGCCCTGGGTGGAGGTGGTTTCGTCATGAATCCATGAATTCATGATACCGTAATTTATCCTGTCCATGGGTGTGGTTCTCCTATCAAACTTCTAAATTTACCCCAACAGAGTACAGGTGGCCTTAGCGTCAACACATGTGTTTCAACGCTGTTTGGCTGTTTGCATACACATCTGGCGATTCCTGCGGAGCCCGCTATTTTACGTTTCCAGGCCCTCAATTTCCTCGATTCTCTGGTTCTGATTGTTCTCGACTCCAAGCATTGGAATTTTTTTGATTTTGAATTTTTTTTTTTCCCGTACTGTCGATACACTTTTTAACGTTCCCATCCCCGAAGTACGTACTCCATTCCATCCCTTCTAGCTTTTCTCTCCATCATCATTTCTTCATTCCCACCTTCGTTTTTGGGCGGTTCTGCTGTTTTCCTCTTTGGGACCAACTTTAATCACATTCGTTAATCAGCACGCTTTCAGTGTTCCTGTAATCTCACTTCTATATCCTCCTCACCCCCCGTGGCTTCCTCCGCATTTAGCCAAGGAAGCCTTTCGCGTCCACGGCCTTTTGAACTCCGCCAGTTCTTCTCCGACCAAACTCGATCATTATCATTCGCAATGAGCTCCGACGGTGAAAAGGTCCGCACCTCCGGTGAGGTTGTGCGCGAGCAGACTCTCCCCACGGTCAACCCGGCAGCGGAGAAGCAGGAAACCAAGGCCGCACTCCACCCGGCCGTCTACGTGAGGTGAGCAAAGGCAGAGATCAATAGCCAGGGAAACGGTAGCTAATGACTCGATGAATTAGTGTCTGGATCACTCTTAGTTCCAGTGTCATTCTCTTCAACAAGTATCTCCTCGACTATGCCAACTTCCGTGAGTTCCCCTTCCCCGCTCTCCGCAAGAGACATTGCTAACAGATCTGGATGTATAGGTTTCCGTATGTTCCTAGACTCCCAATTCCTCCCCAAAGATTCGCTTCTAACTCCGCATTAGCCATCGTCCTCACAACATGGCACTTGACTTTCGCGACTATCATGACCCAGATCCTTGCCCGCACTACCACCGTCCTTGATGGCCGCAAGACCGTGAAGATGACCGGCCGCGTCTACCTCCGCGCCATTGTCCCCATCGGTCTCATGTTCAGTCTATCCTTGATCTGCGGTAACATGACTTATCTATACCTGAGTGTTGCTTTCATTCAGATGCTGAAGGTGCGTTTGGAACCCCGCAAATGGCCAAACCGGGGAATTTTCGCTAACAGTAATTGTAGGCCACTACTCCCGTTGCTGTCCTTCTTGCTACCTGGGGTATGGGCATGGCTCCCGTCAACTACAAGACCCTTATGAACGTTTCGATCATCGTCGTTGGTGTCGTCATTGCTTCATTTGGTGAGATTAAGTTCGTCATGATCGGTTTCCTATTCCAGTTGGGCGGTATTGTCTTTGAGGCTACCCGTCTGGTTATGGTGCAGCGCCTGCTCAGCTCCGCTGAGTTCAAGATGGACCCCATGGTCTCCTTGTACTATTTTGCGCCTGTTTGCGCTGTGATGAACGGTTCCGTTGCTCTTTTCCTGGAGGTCCCCAACCTCACCATGGACCACATCTACGGCGTCGGTGTCTGGGTTTTGGTTGCCAACGCTATGATCGCCTTCCTGCTGAACGTCTCCGTCGTCTTCTTGGTACGTTTCATTAACTCGATTCCTCAGGTTTTTCACGCTAACAGCCTCCGCAGATTGGCAAGACCTCATCTCTGGTGATGACTCTGTGTGGTGTCCTGAAGGATATTCTGCTGGTTGCCGCCTCCATGATGCTGTGGAACACCCCAGTGTCTGCCTTGCAGTTCTTCGGTTACTCCGTTGCCCTTGTCGGTCTTGTCTACTACAAGCTGGGTGGTGACAAGATCCGTGAGTACACCGGCCAGGCTGGTCGTGCCTGGGCTGAGTATGGCAATACTCGCCCTGCCCAGCGCAAGTTCGTCATCTTCGGTGCCACTGTTCTCATCTTCTTCCTCTTCATTGGCACCATGGCTCCTGGCTATGCACCCGAGTCCGTCAAAAGCATTATTGGTGGTGCCACCCCAGCCAACTAAATGCCTTAATACGTTTAGAAGACTCCAGTCTCTGGGGAAATCGACAACAACCTTAGAACGTTTCTGGTGTGGTGGACCCGAGTCCTCTGAAATTAGCTAGCCGTTGGTGATTGAAAAATAGCTCCCACATTACTTTCCTTTTTTTTTTCTTGACCTATTCTGAACCCGGCACGGCGACATGCAGGAAATCCAGCCTGTGTCCGGTCCTTTTGAGCCCATATGATGGAAATGGGCTCCGGCTGTTGTTTATTCCTTTTTCGACCGCATTCTCGTGATTTATCTAATCTACGGGTTCCAAGCTGGTGTTGCTGGCGGTGTCTTGTTTTCATTCCTTTCCACGAACATTGATTTGATGTTAGACTTGCACGAGCTTTGGTGTCGGTTTGCTTGGACTTCTTACGTGACGGTGTTTTCTTTCTCTTTTTTTTTTCCTCCTCTTCTTGTCATCATAGTATTTCCAATAGACTTAGTTTCTGAGGGTTACGTATTTTTGATGTAGGGTGGTATTCAACTTGGGGGCCTTCCCAAGCCCTGTACTCTGGTAAAGTGAGTGGGCTGGGGCCTCGCAGTTGCAGGTGCATCGGCTGGAACCAAGGGCTGGACCTCCACTGAGCTTCCGTGATTGGTCAATCGCTGCAGCTGAAGGCGCCCCCACAGCCAAACAGCGCAATCCGCTTGCGCCGACTTCTCGGAGATCCACCTTCGAATTATTACCGTAACGGCCGATCGGAACGGTCATCCAGTACGAGGTATTGTGGTAATGTACGGTAATCTCCGCATTGCAGATAGGATCGCCTCAGATCCTCTTTTGCGCTCTCTCGCTTGTTTGCGCGATCCTCTCTTCTTCTTTTCCCATTCGTCTTATCTTCCAATCCTCTTTCTTCCCCCCTTTCTCATCTTAGTTCCTTATAATCGGAACCTTCCGTCTATATATTTTCTATTTTGTCTTGGACCTATCCTTCCTCTCATCACCTTCCACCGTTTTGGCTCGTGATCTATAGGTGGTAGAAGCTTATGGTGTGTTGCTCAGATAACCTTGCAGAACAGTTTTCCCTCTCCTGGCTCTATACGATATGTCGCCAATGATTCTCAATCGCTCTTCCGATGGTCCCGCCATGGGTCTCTCTCCTACCCAGGAACACGCCTTCGCTCAGTTCCCGTCTCAGTCCTTGCTGAATACCTCCAGCAACTTCCTTGGCTGTCATGCAAGCTCTACCTCGATGCCTGCGAATGGTGGCTCGACTCAGCCTATCTTCAGCTCCGGCCCGGCTTCTTTTGCTACCACCGCGCCCAAGCCATCCCGCAAGAGGTCGCGTGATGATGCTTCCTTCGGAGAAGCTCTCGCCGTGCCCCCAGCACCGAAGCCCGCTCCAGCTCCCAAAGAAGAGCCTATATACGGCGAGGGAATGGTCTTATTGAATCCCCAGACTGGCATGGCCCTCTCAGCCGACAGCCAAACCGGTACATGGTACGAAGAGACAGCTGAGTCGCAAGCTGCCAAAGCGGCCTCAGTCTCGTCGAATGCGCTGCAATCTGATGCTGTCGATAACTCCCGTAAATCCCAGCGGCTAGACATCACTGCCCCGGGCCTTGACGATATTGCCCGTTCCTCACACCAGCACCGCCTGAACGGCTCCGAAGCTGACCAGCACCGCAACCTGGCCGGTGGATCCACACCACCTGCTGAACCCCTCATCGACGATGCCACCCTCCTCCTTGGCATCAGCTGGCAACGCATGGATACCGACGACGACATGGCGCCTGCTGTGCGTGGTTGGGTCAAGTACATCGACAACCAGTACGCGTCGTACCTGCGCAACTCGCAAATCCTCATGAAAAGTCGTGCCCTAAATGCCTACCTCGTGGCCGCGACACCTGTCTCTGCATTCTCTCCTGCCTTCTACCTTTTCAATGAAGACCTCACCCAAGCTCAACTTGTGGCCTCCTCATGGGATGCTTGCCTGCAAAATCTCCGCAACACGCCTATCATCTTCGAGGGCGCTGCCCCCATCGCCGCTGCAAGCCGATCCAACACTGCTCCCTCCGCCAACCCTTTCAACACCAACGGGGATACCGGCGTGCCTCTTCTCCAGCAGGCCCTCTCATCCCATTCACACGCGCCAGTCGACATGGGAGCGGGGCTGAACGGAGGCGTCGAAATGGGAATGGACATTGACTCATGACCGTTATTTATCCTTTCACATACTTTCTTCTTTCGCCCACGAAGAACAAAGACCAAAACGACTTCGAAAAGTTCCGATCCTCGAGCCTACGACTCGTCGGCATTCGACTCACGACCACGCGCCGTTTCGACTCGACCGATTCCGACTCTTTGTTTCTTTCTTTTGATTCTTTAATTTCTACTGGATTTAGTTTTGTTTTACTCACTTGCGCCTAACTGACCCAGTTCGCGCAGCCCGGTCCATTTCACGCCCCTGGAGGGTGTGTGGGTATGGCGTTTCACTATGGATATAACCGGTGGGGTCTTGATTTTTCGGCGTCGTAATCGTGGTTTTCTCTTTCTTGTATCTGCATGTATGTGACTTGGACTATCATCTATCATCATATTTATGACTTCAAATGAAAAAATAAGATATGTCATATATTCACTTCGATCTCAGATATTTTGTAGATTGCCCGGGTGATGAAGTTGGCTTCCGGCTGACTCGGAGGTCTTAGTGGGTACTTCCAAGGGTTGGGGCATTCGTAAGACCGCGCGCCCTATAAGGTTCTGAAACCTTGGAATGCAGTCACCATGGCATACTAATGGTGATAAGGCGTCCCAATAAAAACATAGGGCGTGCTTTTGCAGCTTCAAGTATTGAAATGCTGCTCGACCTATTGCAAAAAGTACTTGGAAGGGACTTTATTGCTAAGTACCCGTAACAGATCCACAAGTCACAATAAACCCAGAAACCCCCATACCAATAAACACGCATGGGATTTAGTGAGATTTTTGGATGAAAAACTGGGACCTCTAGGTTGTTTGTTAATTTTAATAGGCAGCAGTACTCATTACTTGGTGGATCATTTACGTAGAATGCTAAGGTTATCGATGCACACATATGTAGAAAATGGGTTTCAACCGCTAATAATAATACACCCTTTTAGTTTTTTATATGATGACTCTTATCTAATCCGAGTCGCTCACGTCGTAGTAATCGTCGCCGTACGTTCCTGCGAAGGCTTCGTCAATATGATCATCTGCATAATAATCATCGTCGTTCTCATCCAATTCATCGGGATCCTTTAGGTCGCTTGCAGGCTCATCCTCAGGACCAAGGTCTTTCTTTGTAGCCTCCGGAGCTGTAGGAGGAGGAGTCGGATGAGGAACGGATTCAGGGGCGGACGTAGGAGCAGATTTAGGGGCCGATACGGGAACAGGCTTTGGGGCAGACACAGCAGCACGCTTAGGAGGCGATACTGGAGCAGGGGTAGCGGCCTTTCTGCGGCGCCGACCAGGTGTGGCTGCAGGAGGAAGGCTTTGGCGGGATGCGACGCTCATACTGCGACTGCGACTGCGGCTTCGGCTAAGAGTTTCCTGCTTGGTTTCCGCAGCATCGCTTTCCTTCTCACCACTGTAAAGGTTGTCAAGCAGGGAGTAATTGATCTTTTTACTGTACCCGCGCACTTCCAACATCCGTCGTGTGGCCTCAGCCGGGGTTGATGCACGAGAGCCATGCTCACCGTCTTCACCCTCAAGATAGGTGACATCACCCATACGGGTCTTTCGGCGTTTGCGAGGCTTGCGAGTTGTTCCACCACCGGTGGCCTCGGCAAGTGCGCGTTTGAGTTGCTTTTCTTGTTGCGTGCGAAGGTAATCTTTGTTTTCGGTGACCCAGATGCGCTCTTTAATGTCGATTTCGGCTGGGGTGAGCAGGCAGTGTCTGACTTCCGGGTCGTCATCAAATTCGTGATCCTCAATGTCAACGCTGTCAGAAACAGCGCTCTTTTGCTCTGCAATAACTTTGACCATGTCCGACCCCGTTTGGACCATCTTTTGAATCTCGGCCTCTAATGCATCTTCAGATGCAAGTTCTTCCGGTGTGGGATTGGCGAGAATAGACGGTCGAAGTGGGTCCTTGGCCATTTCTGACTTGCTGTCCTCAGGAATTCGGTCCGCTGCCTTGCCAATAGATGCTCGCCGAGAAGTGGAATCCGTCAAAGCTGGATCAATCGGGAGGTCTGGAATTGCAAAACCATCTGCATCAATGCGCCTAGGCTGTACCGAGCCAGCCTCACTTGCCATATCGTCATTGCTTTCGGTTGCTGCTCCTGTTAACTTCTTCATAGAGCGACTGGATTTGTGCCCCTCCCTCGCTCGAGTGAAGGCTGGAGGATCATGCGCGTTCTCAAGTTGCACGGAACGGAATTGTTCTACAGTGAGGTCACCGCTCTCTGTCTGACTGAATTCGTTCAGGCGTTGATTGATGGTGATCTCGGTCACTTTGACGGTGTAAACGAGTTCACGGGTTGTTCGCCGGAAATTGTTCATGCGTGCTGCCAGGATCAGAGCTGCGGCACAGACACCAGCTGGCCGTCGACCCGTAGCCAACCAGTCGCGGCTCATCCGTTGGACAATACGGCAAGCCTCACCAGCAACCCGCATGTTAGCCGGACCGAAGTCCATTTGCTTGGCGAATCGATAGATCAAGCTTTCTGGGTCAATTGCGTTGACCATGAAGACGTTGCCACCTAGTCGAAGCTCATCAAGGAGAGCTTTATAGGTTCGACCAAGTTTAAAAACATTAATCTAGGTAAGGTCAGTCGACGGTTTCTTTCATAGCTTTGGTGCAACTTACCATCAAAATATCTGCAAAATCAATCAGCATGACTGTATTACCAGTCGTCCGGCGACAGGCGATGTAAAGGCAAACTGCTGCCACGGTCTTGGTCCGACGACCTTGAATGAAATTAAGTCCGACAGCAAGCTTGAAAACTTGACCAGCAGCCTTGGTAGCACTTTCAGGGATGATCAAAGGTCGCGCAAGCTGAGAGATGTATGTATTACCTGGCTGATATTAGTCTTTAAAAACCAACGAAACGAGATATATCACTAACCGTTTGCTTCTGTCAACTCTCGACTTTCCATGCCACCGCCTCGTTGGAAGCCGGGACCAAAGCTTCGGGTATGACTTTGACCTTCTCCGACGAAAGTACCTTGAACGACAGCGGCACCAGAGGAAGATTCACCGAAAGTCACTTCTGACACGATGTTCGTTTCGGCAATGACGGTACCACATCCGGTACAGAGCTTCTGTCCATCTTCTTCGACAATATGTGGAGCAGGACAACCTGGATTTGGACAGTTCGTTGTTTTTGGATGTGTTTTCGGTCGTGGAGGATGGCTACGTCCAATTGACTGGCCACGATTAATCGAGTTTGCACCTGGCTTAATGCTGGCCAAGCGGCCAATTGGGGCCTTAGGCCGGGGAGGCCCGATACGAGCGGGCTTTGGCGCGGACATGCTGGAAAGTGAGTCGCGTTGATGAGCCGCGATGGTGGGGCGAGCGCGCAGTGAGAAGTTTTTTTTTGCTTTGGCTGCACGGTTGGCTCAGTGGTGGGGTCACATGAAAGGGAATCCCCCCTCATTCAATTTGGTGGAGTGTTCGAGCCTCGCCGACTATGTTGTAAAAAAGGGGTTCAAAACAGGAGGAAACTAAGCAATACTATGAAGAGAAAAAGCTGGATATGGGGCAAAAGAAAGAAAGAATTATTTGATTTAGTCCCAGCCTTTGAAAAGGTCAAAATCTATTTCCCTTCCACTTGGGAGTTATGGAGGTGAAGGAGTCACTGTCCACGTGACTGAGAACGTTCCGGTCCCCATTAGTCCGAAAGAGGCAATATTGGCTTGGTGCCTGGTTAGTCAGGCAACTGCGATGATGATGCTTTCTCCACTACATGCGACACCTGTACATATACTTGAGGCCAAGACTGGGCATATACACGAACACATGGTCCGGTAGCTGAGTTTTAAACCTTAAGATAGGTGGCTACATTCCTAATAGTCATCTCATCTCGCTACTAGTTGCATACTGCACGAAGGTCATGACCCTCGTTGATTGGAATGTAGCTGCGGCATTTGTGCGCGATCCACGCTCAAACTACGCACAAATGCCGCATCGCGCCTTTTCGCCCGCCACCCATCTGATTTCATAGAGGTTTCTTTTTCTTTCCTCATCAGCAATCGAACAAAGCGATTGGTCATTCATCTTGATCCAATTTCTTATGACACATTTACTGTCTCGTGGTCGCAGATATCTGGTGGCGATTCGTTGATACTATCAAACCGACCCACTACCCGCGCGGTAGGCCGAACGAGCTTTTAAAACAATCGATTCCCCATGTTCAGCAAGGCTTGATTGAAGTCACTCGTCCCTTTCAGATGACTACAACTTTTAGGAAGGGGATCTTCGATATACATAAATATCTACACCTACCAGCCTTGTCGATCGTCAAAAAGCCAACCACATACGCCCAAGATGCAGTCGCAAGATCCAGATATCGACACAAGGCGCAGTGTCTTCTGGGTGGGCAATGTCCATTGTGCTTCATGCGTGGCCTATGTAACCGAGATCCTTTCTGAAATCCCAACCGTCAAAGACATCGACGTATCCATCCTCACCCATGAGGTGCGAGTCACCCATGGGATTATTGTACGGCCTGCAGATCTTGTCGCTACTTTAATCCATGCCGCTTTCGAAGTACACCATGTTACAACATATGATGCCATGGGGACAGCCATCTCCGAGCTGGATACCACAACTTGGAACACTCGCGGGTCGATGTTGTTCACTACGCCCCGGACATCATATTCCAGTCTGTCCTCCAATATCAAAGAAAAGTTGCACACAAGCCGAGAGAAACGTCATATTGCCAACTGCGATGCATGCAAGAAAGAGGATATCGATGGCCTCTCCCGTCATTCTACCTTGACAGAGACTGGCATTCCACATGAGAAAATCACATCGGATGAAGCTTGGGACACCGATCTTGAGGCCGGTCAAGGACGGACTAAGAATGCTTTCCAACCATCACCATCGTGTAGCCCAATACCTGCTTCTACTTCCACTCTAGCAGGGCATAATTCTCCACAGATTCCTCCTCAAATACCTGAGGTCCCGGAACAGCCTCCGTCAGGATCAAGTGACGATTTCCTTGCGCGAATCAGCATTGGAGGCATGAGCTGTGCATCATGTGTCAATAGTGTTACCGCTGCAGTTGAAGAACTCGAGTGTGTCAAGGAAGTCACCGTCAATCTCCTTACAAATAGTTCGACCGTGATATTTATTGGACCTCGAGAAAATGTTACAAATATCACCGAACAAATTGAAGATATTGGATTTGAAGCTTTTCTTGATGAAGTGAATGCCCTGTCTACCCTCTCCAAACCTACCCTCTCCAAACCCGAACCGACCACGACAGGTTTTGTCACTGAGATTGCAATCACTGGCATGACTTGTGGATCCTGCGTTGGATCTGTCACGCGAGGTTTAGAAGAACTTCCATTTGTCAAAAATGTCTCTGTGAACCTATTGTCCCATAGCGGCAGAGTGGAATTTGAAGGTCGAGAGAACCTAGACAATATTGTGGAGAAGATTGAGGATCTTGGGTATGATGCCGTTGTCAACAGTGTCCAGTCTCTCGAGAATAAAAAGGCAACTATTCAGGCAAGAACAATCTCCATCCATGTTGATGGAATGTTCTGCCATCATTGTCCAGAGAAAATCCTCGCCTCTTTGGAGTCTCTCCTAAATGTCACCGTGGAAGAGGTACCTTTGGAGAAGAACCCTATACTTAAATTGACATACACCCCCGAACCACCCGTTTTGACGATCCGAACGATTCTCACGGCAATAAATGAAGCCCACAGCTCTTTCAACGCAAGCATTCATCACCCGCCTAGTATCGAAGAGCGCTCTCGCGCCATGCAACTGCATGAACGAAGCAAGCTCTTGTTCCGTCTACTGTTTGTCTTCGCCGTGGCCATTCCGACATTCCTTATCGGCATTGTCTTCATGTCCCTCGTGTCCTCGCACAATCCAACCCGACAGTACCTTGAACAGAAAATCTGGTCTGGAAGTGTGACGCGCACCGAATGGGCGCTCTTCATCATGGCAACGCCCGTTATGGTCTACGGTACTGATGTATTCCATGTTCGAGCGATGAAAGAAATCCACGCACTCTGGCGCCCTGGAAGTCGAGTACCGATTTTGCGGAGGTTCTACCGCTTTGGTAGCATGAATCTCCTGATCTCCGCAGGAACTGCAGTCGCCTACTTCTCCTCGCTGGCAGTACTCATTGTTGATGCTGTAGCAGGAACGAAAGCAAGTGCGGTCAGCACGACATACTTCGACTCGGTTGTCTTCTTAACTCTTTTCATTCTTGCCGGCCGATTCTTGGAGGCATACAGCAAAGCTAAAACTGGAGATGCAGTCTCATCCTTGGGAAATCTTCGTCCCTCCGAGGCGCTATTGGTCCAAAACAGCGCGGACTCGGAGTCAGACTCCGATCGCATGACTCGCGTTGCGGTTGACCTTCTGGAGGTGGGCGACATTGTTCGCATTCCGCACGGTGCTTCTCCTCCGGCTGATGGAATAGTGGTTGGCGAAGGAGCCTATCAGTTTGACGAGAGCTCCTTGACTGGAGAGTCGCGCCCTGTCAAGAAGGCTGCTGGTGACCAAGTCTACACGGGCTCTGTAAATGTCGGCCAACCTGTACACATAGAAGTCACTGAACTCGGCGGGTCGTCTATGCTCGATCAAATCATCGCAGTTGTGCGTGAAGGTCAGAGTAAGCGTGCTCCACTTGAGAGAGTGGCCGATCTGATCACATCCCACTTCGTGCCTGCAATTACTTTGATTGCTATCCTCACATTCATCATCTGGCTTGCTCTAGGCCACTCGGGCGCATTGCCTGGCGATTATCTAGATGTCGCACAGGGAGGATGGACATTCTGGAGTCTGGAATTTGCCATCGCAGTCTTTGTGGTCGCTTGTCCCTGTGGATTGGCCCTTGCCGCCCCTACAGCCTTGTTCGTCGGTGGTGGTCTTGCAGCAAAACATGGTATTTTAGTTAAGGGTGGTGGCGAAGCGTTCCAAGAAGCCAGTCGGCTCAATGCCATTATCTTCGACAAGACTGGTACATTGACCGAAGGAGGAAGCCTCAAAGTCTCAGACCATGAAGTATTGGTCAGCGATGAGGACCTTCAAAAGGTCGCATGGGCTCTCGCCCGCAAGATGGAGGAGAGCAGCAACCACCCTATCGCGCAAGCAATCTCAGCTTTCTGTGAATCAAAGCCCAGCGTCAACGTTCTCACCTCCGACATCCACGAAATAAGCGGTCAAGGAATGAAGGGAACCTTCACCGTCTCTGCTGATGGAGCAGAACAGAAATACGAAGCTGCCATCGGCAACGAGCGCCTCCTAAATAGCATCCTGCCAGACGGATCAGACTCCTACTTCGTCTCAAATCTGCTATCCCGATTCCAAACAGCCGGCAAATCAACCGCTATCCTCTCCCTGCGCGCTGTCAACCCACAAGACTCGCAATCACCCTTCATCCCCGCGGTCGTGTTTGCAACCTCAGATACTATCAGACCCGAAGCGGTGGGCGTGATCTCCGAGCTCCAAAAGCGCCACGTCGAAGTCTTCATGTGCACAGGCGATAACCAGACAACCGCGCACGCGGTCGCAGACATGCTAGGTATCTCGCGGTCAAACGTCATGGCCAACGTCCTCCCAGCAGAGAAAGCTACTTTCGTCTCTCGCGTTCAAGATGGCTCGGTAAAGGGCCCGCATGACCAGTCCAGCACACGACCCATTGTTGCGTTCGTCGGCGACGGTGTGAATGATTCCCCTGCACTCGCCGCTGCAGATGTGAGTATCGCTATGGCGTCTGGGTCAGATGTTGCGATCAACTCCGCTAGTTTCATTCTGCTCAATTCGGATCTGAGTACGATACTTCAGCTTGTCCTTCTTAGTCGGCGGGTGTTTATGCGTGTGCGATTGAACTTTTGTTGGGCGCTTGTTTATAATGTTTGTCTTATCCCTGTGGCTGCTGGTGTTTTCTATCCTATTGTCAGTGGGCATCATCAGAAGACTGTTGGTGGTGAGCTGGTTACTGTTAATGATCATTGGAGACTCAGTCCGGTGTGGGCTGCGTTGGCGATGGCGTTGAGCAGTATCTCGGTTGTCTCTAGTAGTTTGGCTTTGAGGGTTGGTATGGACAGTGTTAAGAAGGTGCTTGGCTTGAAGAAGTGAGGCATATCACGATACCCAATTTCAGACGTTTTTATAGTACTTAATCATCATCGATTTCCTATATGTTTTAAGGTTTGAATTTCAATTCGAGGTCGCTTTAATAACACAATGTATAGGTATCAATAACTAAAACTTGAAAACCAGAAGGGTAATAACTCAACATCTATGGGTAACCAAATATAAAGAAAGCCAAAATAGGAAGAAGCGCACTGAGAAAAGGTTGCTTGGGTAGGTACTGGACCTCGTATATCTAAGTGTACATTTTCGTTTATGTGATCGTGAAAAACATTTGTCGCATGTCGCAATCATTGACGTCGCAATATAGCCTGTACTTCAGATCGCTTGATGGGCTTGATGAGGAATGAATCGATACCGGAACCCAATGCCTCTTTCTGGGCCGCTGCACTGTCAAGCCCAGTCAGAGCAGCAATGATTATCCGTGGCGTTGCGTTTTGTTCTGTTTCTGAGAGTCGATTGCGGTGCTCTTTCTCCAAACGTCGGATTTGTCGTGATGCTTCGAAGCCATCCATGATTGGCATTGAAATATCTGGAATCACGTTAGTATAAAGGCAAAGCTAAAATGGATTTAGAACATACCGATGATTATTGCCTGGAACTTGCCAGGATGATCCCTGTAAGTTTCCACTGCTTCGCGGCCATTCTGGGCTGTCATGTATTCATAACCGTCCTTCTGGGCGTATGCACAAAGTAGTTGAAGGTTGAGATCATTATCATCAACAAGCAAGACAGCTGGCTTGTGAGGCTGAGTTTTGCCTTCACCAGAGTTTGACGGTGGTGTTGGCTGAGCGGGAACCCCTGTCTGTACAGGTTGCTGTGATTCTTCCACTGATGAGCGGCGAGAATTTTGACCCTCCTTTCCCCTGTCCCTGCCTATGGTGTCCGCTGTTGGCCGCTTACTGATTTTCATTCTGTCATCTGGGGGATCGCTGGGCCCAAGATCCACAGGCAGGTGAGAAGACTCAGGCATTTCCACCCAGCGAGTAGGCTCATTACTGCCCCGTCGACCGGTCTCTTTGTCACGCTGTCGTTTGATGCACATATCCAGTGCGCGAGCTAGCTTTCGAGGGCCACAGGGCTGGCTCACAAACTCGAAGAAAGTCGTGTCGCCTCGGTTCCTGGACGCCACAAACATACTATGAGCTTCCTCGGGAGACTGGCAAATGACAACAACTGGTGACGTCCAGTCACCCTCCTTGTGAAGATGCTGAGAGAGGTGGAACAGATTTCTTCCACCTACGTCCTCGCAGTCCAGTTCTGTCTGTACCGCCAAATAGAAGTTGAATGGGCTATGCTTGCCTTCCAATGGCGAGACTTTGGTCACTTCTAGACCAAACCATTCATGGCACATTCGTTCCAATGATGAATACAAGTATGTATCTCTCTGAGAACGGAGATTTTGACCAAATCCAAGGAAGCCGATTGTCTTGTCTTCTGTGTACCTTCTCAATGAATGAAACAGTGAGGCGGACGAAGAAGCCTCCGATCCAGTTGGAGGCCTCATAAGTGGTGTATGTATCGATAATGTAGTGCCAGCACCCTTGGTAGATTCAATTTCGATCGAACCACCGAGGAATCCAACGGCCTGATGAACGATACTCAACCCAAGTCCGCTGCCAGATGCGAGTGGGTCTTCCTGTGAAAAAGGGCTGAAAACGCCATTTTGCAGATACTCTGCTCCAATGCCCTTTCCTGTATCCTTCACAGTCAGGGTCACCTGAAACTCGTCTTTTCTGTGCTTGCTTGATGACTTCTGCGAGGATTCAGTGCCACTGTGACCTGATTTAAGCTCGAGATAAATGTATCCCGAGGTCGTGTATTTCAACGCGTTTCCAAAAATATTCATGAGAATACGTCTCCATGCGCCGGCATGCGTGTAGAAGTCCCATTCTGTATCCGGTTCAATGTCGAAAATGACAGTGACTTGGCTCGCTCGAGGACCAACTGCGTCAGCCTTGCTGGCTTGTCCCGCCGAACGGGAGGACGACTCTGTTAGAGCTGGAGGGGGCGCCTGGGGATGGTTATAGAAGCAGTATCCAGCGAACACACACTCCGTAACTTCTTCCAAAACGGAGTCCAGCGACACTCGACTATACGAAGACATCTCCCGGGAGGGTATAGTACGTGACTTCCTTCCCTTGCGAGAATTGCCTCCCTGTTTGTATTGGTCGATGAATGTAAGATCCAACAAGTTGTTGATTGTATCCAGTAGCGTGCGGCCACACGACTCGATTGTGTGAACCATTCCATGCTGAAGTGCATTCATGGCAGTATCACTTAGAATATCTGCCGTTCCGAGGATTCCATGTAACGGATTTCGAAGCTCGTGCGTGATGCTACTAACGAGATTTGTTTTGGCTTTCTCAGCGATTTCAACGTCGACTCGGCGAACTTCCGCCATGATGCTATTGGTAAATGCAGAGATATAAACGAGCTCATTCTCAAAAGTGAAAATCCTGTCCGGTTCGTTCGTCCAAGCCAGAGCTCCTGCAAACCATCTCTTTCTGTCCGAGTCCCAAATGGGCAAAAGAAGGATGTTTCTGGCCCCGCGGAATATGGTGATCAGATCGTCGGCATCTCGCTGAAAAGCTGGCTTGCGCCTCCTTTTACCAGATGGAACATTTGTAGAGTTGCCGGAAACGCCACTACGGTCTGACCCAGATACACTCTGAGTTGGATCGTCACTGTCTGAAAGGGTACCGCTGGCGTTATATGTGAAGATCTTCCCGCGAGGATACCGCCGGATGAGTGATGTGAACAGAGGCTCAGGGACTATGATCTCATGGCCCACTCGGTCCTCATCGTTGGATGTGCCTGAGCTCGAAAATCCCAAGCATTCAGAAACGCCCGAGTGCTCGTCTGATTCTGAACCTTGGCCCGCATCAGATGACCTTCGGCTATCTGAAAACGCAGAATCTGTGCTTTCATCCGAGCTGGACGTGGAATTCTTCAAGCGAGGAGGTCCTGAGACTCGGCGATTATTATGGTTGACAAGACTTCCAAAACGCTCACTGTTTGCATCCAAAAACATCACACCCTCCGCCCCGATCGATTCCCTCAGAAGATTGGCAGCGCGCGAGAGAATTTTTCGAATGCTGTTCGGCAGAGTTTTGTCTTTTAGACTCTCACCTGCACGCACGCTGCGCACCGAAGTGCCATTTTGTGTGAACTGGACTCCAGGTTGCTGCTGTTGATTTTCTCCCTCGTTCTGCTTTGGTGTCACGTTGCCGGAGTTTGAGGATTGGTGTGACTGGGCGGAATCACTCTGGGTATCATGTGTGTCCTCAACATCTGGCTTCTCGGTATCGTCGGTTTTGTTCGGCGGCTCCAGAACGACGAGTTTTTTGTGGCTCGTTTTTTCTGTTTCTTTCGCCAATTTTTGCATATCTTCCTGTTCCTTGCCCGATTTTTCCTCGTTGGACTGGCCTGATTGTTTCGAGTCATCGCGCTGTGCATTGGCCTCCCGCCACGAATCTCGAAGGGTGGACCGGCCTTCCACAAAACTACCGAGACCGACGATCATTTTTTCAGCCCGGCGATTTCGGCGTTTAATATCCTTCATTTCCAAGTGGTCCATCACGGTCGCAGCCATATCATTCAGAAACTGGAGAGCATGGCTATCGGGAGCCGAAGACCTTACTTTGCTGTCCATCACACACACAACCCCAATCCTGAAGTTTCGTGGGCTCAAAATAGGCACTGCCGCAAAAAAGCGCACATCAGACAATGGGCCTAGTAGTTGAAGTTTGTTTGTAGTGAAGCGTTCATCTTTTGCGACGTCCAAAGAGACCAGGGCGGAATCCTTCCGTCCATTCTCTTTATCTTGCGATCTTGATGTCTCGACATAGTAACAAAGGCCCCGTTCCTTTGGAAACACGCAGCATCCTAGTTTTAACCGCTCGGAATCGTTTGTTGTGTGACCGCCGACAATGCTCACAGTCGGAGTTGCCTCTGCCAATACATGCTGGTGGGTGCGATCGAACAAGGAAATCAGGGCGCGCTCCGTACCCAGTCGAATAGCAGATAGTTGGGCGTAGGAGGTTAACGCAGGATCCTTCGATGGCTGCGGGACGAATTTCTTGTTGCTGTCATGATCCCAAGGAGCGTAGTGAGAGGCAGAATCTTCGCTGGGAATATATCTGTTGGGTGAGTGGTTAGCTCGGCGCAAGGTCTCAACATGCGGGGGCAGTACTTGTAGAATTCCCGCTCTTGGGCTAGGCGGTAACGTGAATGTGTGCCAGAGCCAGTGACTGCGGCCATGATTGATTTCACCGCGGAAAAGCAGGTACAACTTGATCAGATCATCTGAAGAAGAAGTGGGGATCAGCGTCTGTAGTTATTATATTACTCATGTTACAGCGTAGGCTGGACTGGGTCCAGAAACCCTGTTTTTATAAAAGAGATTTTCATCCAATCATCATCTCTGAAATCGAGAACCTTGGCGGCTTTAGCTACTTCCGGTATAGCGGGAGATCCCGGTGGGTAAGATGAGGTCATTCACGGCACCTACGTCGTTACTAGCATGAACCCCACGTACTGCGTCAGCGCTACCGAGGTGTCATTTGTCATTCGATCTCAATATTGAACCATCTATCCACTCTGCCCCCAAATTTCGGCAATACGTTTACTCACGGCCTTGGCAATTTTTTTCCTCCCCACTAACGATTGTAATCTATCTGAAACCATTGCATCGCGATCTTTAGGGTCTAGGGCCATGTAGGCCTCAACCAAACCCCGTGGGGTTTGCCAATGCCGCTGGATCTCAAGGGCCTTTTCGCCAGTCACGCCACGCGTACACATAAGCATCTTCAAGAAGATATCTCGGAGAGACAGAACATCCGACTTGGAAGTTAAAGCTGAAAAGGTAGAAAATGTCACCCCATATGTGAGGGAAGAATCCTGAGCGCGAAATTTGTCCAACTGCGCCACGTAGGATTGCGTGGAGGATATCTGACGACTAGGAATGACCGAAATCTTTGAAGGCGAAGAAGAAGCTCCAAAATTATTGGTGTCGGACTCTTGATCAGGCGACTCCATGGCCCCATACATCTTCCGGAGGAGCAGGGTCATTCGCGCCAAATAGCGGATTGAGTCATCCAAATTGCGTGTCTTTTTAACAAAGTACCCGTTGACCACCTGCGTCGAGGCAATGGCCGAGGCAACCATCTCCTGATATTTCTGTGCACCACCCCCGGCCTCCGGGTGGGTGATAGAGAATTCCTCAATTAGGTAGATGACATTCTTGATGCCTGAGCGACGGAGACGAAATTTCTGTTCTCGAAATCGTCCGTCTTTGATAGACCCAATAAGATCATCCAAGCGTTTTCTTTCAACTATCCAGTCCAACATCACTTCCTCGCCTTCCTCACCATGGCGGGAGAGAAAAGCGGAATCATGGCACTTGGCCACCCACATTGCATCGCCTAGCTCTAGGGCACGCACCTGGGGGGTAATGCCTTGTTTGATGAGTTCGTTCGCGATGTAATCTCGGTCTGTTTTAGTACGGACTTCGCGAGTATCCAGCACAAGTTCAACTGTGAAAGTGCCCTGGGGAAGCGGAATGGGCTCGACAGGCCCATCAACATCTGATCGCTGAAACAGGGCGTTCAGTTGTGTGGATTGTGGTGAATCCTCCGTGTCATCCTGGTCGGCTGATGCAAGACCAGTCTGGGGTTGAGACTCAGAGGTTGTCAAATTCGCCGAGCCAGGTAGGGTCTTTTGAATACGCTTGGCAACATCCCAGCCATCCTCAGAAAGCGCATATTTCCTGAGGGGTCGACCATGTTCATAAACCAAATCTTTCTGTATGAGGGTTTTCATGGAATTCCAAGCAGTGTAGAATTTGGTCGGATCTGTAGGTGCCGTGAAGGAGCTATCACAATACGGCTGAGCTGTATCGATCAATTGGGCTTTGGTCATTCCCTGGGATGCATTTTCCCCTATAGTCGCCAATGCGAGCAAAAGGGCATAAGGACCAGACCGCAGAGCTGGAACGTAAGGCTTAGCTTTCCGGGGCTTTTTCGCGGGTTGTTCGGCAACACCCGT
Source organism: Penicillium pulvis (assembly GCF_028828015.1). NCBI lineage: Eukaryota > Fungi > Ascomycota > Eurotiomycetes > Eurotiales > Aspergillaceae > Penicillium > Penicillium pulvis. The sequence goes on along the minus strand of NW_026643079.1, from coordinate 2,147,196 downwards.
GTCAGATGTTCGCTTGCTGGCTAAGTAGGATCCCCATCAGCCTTTCGGCATTTTCAATTCTGAAGATAATCATTCACCTTTGCCAGGAGGCTCGGGCATGGGAAGCCCATTTTCCTCACAATGAGCTTTGAGTTTGTCCGTTAGACGATCGCAAAGCTTAGGACCCAGTCCGTTGAGCTGCTGGGCCTCAGATGGGTGCTGAAATTCCAGTGGACATGCTTTCATCGACTCGTATGCCTTTTTGTAGCTAAAATGACATCAGCAACACGGCAATCGCGAAAAAGACGCGTGATACCCACACTGTCACGCCCTTGCTGTTCCGCTCGCGGGCTTGGTCCAACCATTCTTTGATCCATCCCAATAATAGGGGATTTGCACACTCCTCACTCATGGTAGCCACTCCGCCATCGGGCTGAGAGCTCGAGTTAATGCGCTGAGCGAGAGACGCGACGGGAAAATCCAGTTTGGGAACGCGCAAGTCATGTGACCATGACAATGATGTAGTGTTGGCGCATACAGATCTAGCTTGGTCGATGCGCAGATGGAAAAATAAAGGGTGGCAGATAGTGCATATGGAAGGTAGGAAAATACCTTCGATTTCGTGTCAATTCGAGCAGTATTGACATGTTGCTCTCTTGATGTCCACTTTTATGCTTCATAATGACGTCGATGAGGGGAGTGCAACAAATACAACCAAGAACAAGGGATTAAGCCACACAACCCATGGATCTGAAATCTCTTCTGGGACCTGAAATACTGATATTTCCTTCTTTTTCTACTTTGCCTTGACCATTGCGTTTCTGATTCTGTTTCCACCTACCACCCTGATATCCACCATGTCAGCAATAGTTCCTCCACCGGGCACAGACCTCAGCCATGAACCGCAAAGCAGCAACGCTAATGGAGAGCCACCCATAGAAGGGCCGACTGATAGTCATGTTTTATCGCAAGTGGAACAAGACGAAAAGGGATTATCGCAGCTAGCGGGCAGTACCGCAGAAATTACAAATCTCGGATGGAGTCAGCCTTCTGAGCACTTTGAGGCGCCAATTATTGGTGGACTATCGAACGAGGATTTGTGGATGCTTATCAGACGATTTGATAAGGTGATCGATGGCAGAAAATGCTCATGTTGATACAGCTGACATTTTATAGCAAATTTACAACGTGAAAGCGGTGCCGAATGCTCCTCTACAGAATCTTGACTTGATTCGATCTGGCGACGATGAATTCTCGCCGGAGAAACTAAGAACTACACTGGAAAGATTTTACACCACGGTTTTCATTGGTTTGACAGGTTTAGTCAAACAAATTGCTCGTCTAAGATCTTGGAAAGAGCCTCGACGAACAGCTATTTTCTGTACAGTATATACTGTGGCTTGGCTTTTGGATCAGCTCGTTCCAGCCCTACTAACGACATTGTTTGCCTTGATTGTCTATCCACCCTGTCGGCCGATTTTGTTTCCACCGGCACCTCTTGCTCTTGTGGATAAGAGCACCGGTGGCGTTCAGAAGCCCATGGCCGGTGTGTTAGGCTCTCATGATAGCATGACCGGTGCACCAGAAAACTTCAAAGGCGAGGCTGCTGAGCAAGAAGCCAGCAACTTAGTGTCAGATGTCGCTACTGTTGCTGTGGGTAGTGCTGTTGGGAAAAATGATCAAGCTGTCCCAGAAGGTGCACCCCTGGAAGAATCTGTACCGGATGCAACGGATATCGTTGCCAGTTCCGCGGATGCACGGAGCGCCGCAAAGGGAGGGATACCTGCAGATTCGCATGACAAAACCCGACAGCCCATGAAGCAGTCTGTCCTGGATGCTGCGAATCTGTCTATGCAGGTCATCAGCGACATAACGGATACGTATGAGAAATTTGGAAAGTATGTTTCTGTACGCCTCAATGATTGTTGAAATATTGTTGACGGCCTTTCTCAGTGCTTTAGCGGGTACAGCCCCATTTCCAAGAACTATGCCTCGGCTACGACTGGGATCGGTGATAGCAGTATTGTGTCTCACATCGGCATTTGTATCGAGCTACGTATTCATGAAAGCCAGTGGCTTTATTGTTGGGGTTGTCTTTTTCGGAGATCCCATTATCTGGCGCGGCATAAATTTCTTGGACTTACATGTCCCTCAATGGCAAAAATATTTACTGCCACAAAAGTACTGCATCAAGACTGCCCAGGGTGTGTCGCATTTTAGTCTTTTGCTAATCATATCCACAGTTCACTGCTCAAAGGAATCCCTACCAATGCCCAATTAACCCTTACCCTCTTGCGAATCGGCGAGGCCAACGCATCACCATTGCCACCACCTCCAACGTCTAAGAGCAAACCATCATCTCGACCAGCCTCAATCCACCACGAGGAGCTTACCCTTGGTGCTACGGACGCAGAAATTACCGAAGCTGCCTTGCCCGAGCCCAAGCTCGTACCGGTGAAGCCCAAGGCTTCATCCTCCCCAACACCCTCACATGGCTGGTCATCCAGAATAATCGGCTTCTTTCGTGGGACTACTGCCACAGGGGTGGAGAGCAAGAGAGGTGTCGATAGGGTGCGCGCAATTGTTGGCTCTAGGCATGCTGCAAACCGACTTGGAGTGCTACGCCCAAAGGGTAAAGAAAGTTTACCCACCGGACCTATAGGCTTTGAGGCGAGATACAAAGGTAAGCGTGGGGCTGTCATTATTGACTCCAGCAAAGAGCCTCCGGTGCTGTACTTTACAACCGACATCCAGCATAGCGATGCCCGAGTGGAAAGCCGGAAGGCTGGCTCCGTGCTGTTCACTCTTCCAGTGACCGATATTCGAGAGATGAAGAAGCAGGGTGGAATGGGCTGGAAAGGCAAATTGGTTGTTGGCTGGGCTATGGGGGGCAAGGAAGTCGTTGATGGACTGCTCATTGTCGGCAAAGAGCCGCGTCAATCATACCAGCTGACGGCGATGGTAATGAGAAATCAGCTCTTTAATAGGCTGATTGCTATCGATGGACAGGTGTGGGAACGCTGTTGATACAGTTATTACGGATGCGTGCTAAAATATTGCAGGTTTGGAAATGATCTCAAAGTAGTATTAGTGGGCGGTCATTGTGGATTTTATTAGTCTCCTCCAACCTTGGATGCAGTCTTTCTGTGCAAATGCTTAGATGTTCATCTCATGTCACACTTTGTATTTAGTGAATCATCCGTGGCTTCATTGTTGTAAATCCATGTTAAGTTTCTGAAAGGGGAACAAGGGCCATGATCACCACCTACTCGACCTACTCGAGAGTACGTGAATTAGAAAGAGGACCCGCAATGTATGTTGGCAATACTCACAAATCCGTGGTTTCATCTCCAGCTTCCAAACACGCATCTACCATCTGAGAGACCGCATCCTTCCTTTCTGTTTCCGTGACACATCCAATCGCAACTAAACGTGTCAGAGCCTCGCCAACCCAGTTCTAGCAGTTCCAGTCCGTGTGGCGAGGATCGTTTCGGACCGGGGTTGCTGCGCAAGCATTCTGAATCATAGATTTAGTGATCCAGTCTGGTAGAGTTGAGACGAGAATAGAGGCTACTATAGCCATTTTCAAGTCTTTTGGATGGTTGTTCATCGGCGTGTATTCGAAAAATGGGTGCGCTCCAGTGACGTGCAGGATCATGTCTTCGCCATCTGCATACTGAACATGAAGCGCCGTGTGGCGGTACATATCCCAGTCAACTGGATCTCCCCGAAAAACGACGACAGAGATAGTTGTCGCCATTAGTTCGTTGCCTTATGGTAGTAGCTCGCCGGAGCACAAGGGGGCGGGAGTCACGTGATACGGTCGACAGCGAGGTGAGAGAGGTGGAGGGCGGTGTGGAGTCAGGTGTTTAGTTCACCTTTGAACGAGGTTGCTCGCTCGGCTCATGGTTGGTCTCGTCCTTGGTTCATTGTATATAGAATCAGTGATATCGGGGGAATTACGAGGCTTTGGAACCATCAGATGGGTAAAGCGGGGCTCTTCCATTCTTAAAATAGCAAACATACCAACTATATTGTTGGGTGAAATCAAACACAAGCACTGAAGAAAAAAATATCAACCCGGTATTCAATAAGGTGCATCGCAAGCATGCTCCCATACACCACGATACTAGTAACAGTGACATGTTCACTCGCAGGACTTGCTAGGATATATATATATATCAATGCTCCTCGTAGATCCTTTGGTTTACCCCAGTGTTGGCCGGGAGTTCGCTTCATAATATAGAAGTGATATTCAGTGTGTTGATCCCAACGCTGAGACTGGCCCCGAAATTCAGCTTCTGTTGTTTGAGAAACGTAAAATTTATTGTATGGGACCGGTCGATAGTCGGCGGGCAAGGGCAATCACAGCAGATTGTTACTATCGTAAGTTTACCAGGAAAAGCTGTTATTGAAGCTATATTTCTATTGTTTGGTAAACGGTCAGAATAGCGGGAGGGAGTTGTGACAAAGTTCGGACACACTATAGTAACACCACCTATATTTGTCTGTGACAGTCAAGTGTGCCTTATACAATCTGATCCAATCATCAATTATATCATACGCTCGAAAACAATAGCCGTAGTTCGTGAGTGGATGTCATACAATACTTTCAGACGACGCCTAATTTAAGTTGATGAATGTAGAGGAAATAACATTCGGGTCTAGGAAGCGGGAAGCTGTTCTCGCTAATCGCTATACTAGTAAAAAGTATGACCTCAGATCTTGATTCCATCCCTGAATTCATAACTCGTGGCGAATATCCCTTCTTTGTCTTATCCTGATATCTACTCGTGCCGCTAACCGCCCATCTAGGTTTCCCGGGCTATTTATGGGCAAGCCGAGGGGAGGCACGACTGAAAACCAGATTCACCAAAGGAAAAGACTAGACCGTGGCAAAACATGTGTTGTTGGGCTTTTTAACCGGAGTTTCTTATCGTGAACATTCCTCTCGCGGGCCAGATGGATCGGAAAATTCTTTGAAGACTGACCGTGCGGGTGGATTTCAACATCGAAGACCAAATTGCATGTTCAGAAGGGTATCAATTCACTCTGTAAGTTCCTAGTAGGGCTGGAATATATTTAAAGTTAGAGAGATTGTAGTCATCGACGTAGTATGATCGATCGGTTCTTGTAGCCTATTGCCCTCACGCAGGAATAATCCGGGGATGGTATACAAGTTTTCGGGAGCCCATACTTGTATCTAGATTAGCGTCAGGACCCTTGCGCAATGCTTGTACATAAATTATCTACACCAAAAAATATAAATACAGGCTGTCGGCCCGAGAATCCTTCTCACTCGGTTCATAAAATTATTTTCTATTCAATCTAGTCAGCTCAACGATAGGCCTACACCATGTTTCAACCCAGGGGCAAAATGCTGAACATATGGATCAGTGCTGCCACGAGTATGGGCTTTTTGCTCTTTGGGTGTATGTTCATGCATTACTCCTGGCATGGGCTATCTGACTGTCAGTAGACGACCAAGGTGTCATGGGTGGAATTATTGATTCCAGTTCATTCGTCAAACAGTTCAACAACCCTTCGGTATGACAGCAATTCTTGTTATGGATAAGTGCAAAGCTCATTTTCCAGGCATTGGAACAAGGTCTTATTACTGGTCTCTACGATATCGGTTGTCTCATCGGGTCCCTTCTCATAGTCATTATTGGCGAGAGACTGGGAAGAAGAAAGTCTATCGTAAGACAAAAAAGCATTCTGGTGATGATCTGCTACTGACTAGTCTAGTATATTGGCTGTGTATTTGTTATTGTTGGAACCATTATTCAGGCAACAGCCAGGGTCATTCCGCATCTAATGGCGGGACGTGTTGTGACAGGAGTGGGTGTGGGAATCATGACTTCTATTGTCCCCACGGTAAGAGACTACTCGGAGCTCTCCTTCTGATAGTTGGCCTATTAATACTGAGATTCCAGTGGCAATCTGAGGTATCCGACGCAGGAAACCGAGGTGTTTACCTTACTATACAAAGCGCAAATATCAACACCGGCTTCTTCCTCTCCAACTGGATCACTCTAGGGGCCTCCTATGCCAAATCAGATCTACAGTGGAAATTCCCTATCTGCGTACAGCTAGTATTCGCAACATATCTTCTTATCAGTGTCCCGTTCCTGGTGGAATCACCGCGATGGGTAGCGAATCACAAGTCGATTGAAGAAGCCACGAGGATTATCGCTCGCCTGCAAGATCGCGACGAACAAGATGAAGAGGTTCTTCGAGTTCGGGATGAGATTTGCAAAGCCATAGAAGAAGAAGAGGAGACCTCGTGGATGGATATTTTCAAGAACGGGGGTCAGCAGAACTTCCGTCGAATGCTTCTAGGATTTGGAGTGCTGTACATGCAGCAATTGACTGGTATCAAGTGAGTCGTCGTGGAGAGATTTTGGGGGATGGAGTGCTAATCACATTTCTTATGCAGCTCCATCGCCTACTATCTGCCTATAGTGCTCGTTGAGTATCTTCGAGTCAACGAGACAATGGCACATGTCATCGCTGCTGTGGCTTCTACCCAGTATCTGATCTTCTCATTTATGCCAACTTTGTTCATCGAAAAAATTGGTAGACGCACCATCCTGATATGGGGCGCAGTGGCTATGATGATTCTATCAGTTTTGATTGCCGTCGGCTTCAATATTCCTGGTCAAGGCGGTGCTATCATGACCGTCGTCATGTACTGTCTTTTCTATGATGCCTTTGGGATGAGGTAAGACCCGTGGATTCTATATTGTCTGTGAAAAGTTTGGCTGATAATAGCACCTTTGCAGCTATCTAAATGTCCCTTGGATGTATGCGCCTGTGAGTATCTACCGAAGGCTCAAATTGATTATCTAAATCAATGCTAACTGCTCTCAGGAAATCAATTCTTTGAAAATGCGCTCAAAGGGCGCTGCTATCGCGTCTGCATCAAATTGGCTATGTGAGTATCAAATTCCAGGTTAACTGTGCATATCTGACATCAACAGTTAACGGCATTGTTGTGACTATAACCCCTTCTAGTCTTGCTGCTATTGGTTGGAAATACTATATCATTTGTTCGATCTCCTACCATATGACTGTCTATGAGTCTCCTTACTAACATCTACTAGGGGCTGTCTTCAATGCATCGTTCATACCGATCGTTTATTTCTTCTACCCAGAAACTAAAGGTTTGTCTCTTGAGCAAATTGATCATATCTTCGAAGGTCAAGGAGAGGGATGGAGTTCCTTTACGCAGGGCGTCCGGGAGAGCGCCCAAGGGGCAATGGCTATCGAAGCCAAGCGATCCGGTCATCTTGAATACAACTCCTCCGACACAGTCGGCGACAAAGATGTCCTGACGGCTGTTGCCTTCGAGCATCCTGGCCTGAAATAATTCTCATACGAATATGATACTGTGGGCTCCTGCTTGCAAGTATCAGAGCCTAGTCACATTGGTCTCATTCAATACGATCGGGATTGAGAACGTTTTCTCCAAGCTAAAGTTTTTATGAAAATATTGGGCGGGGGATGAATTTACGGATCATTTTACTCGGTTGGGATCTCGGGATAGTCAAAATAAGTAGCTTGTGATGTTCTTGGGCTGCATGAATCTACTCTTTCAGCTTCGTAACTAGCTTGCCCGTGTTGCCTCCGGAGTATAGCATCATCCATGTTCGAGGAATATCTTCAAAATCGGTGTCAATGACCATTTCACTTTCATCCCCAATAATGAGATTCCCTTTCTTCCATTCATCAACAAGCAAAGCCCGGACCTCTGGAAGATGGTCAATCCAGTCGATGTTGATGAAGCCGAGGATTTGTAGGCGCATTGTAATGACTTGCTAAATATAGAACCTTCATTAGACGAAACAATCTTGGGCAGTTGTGAAAATAAAGGGTGGGCGCTTACATAGAAGTTTTTCAAGCCTGTGATATCTGAGTCGCGGTTGTAGTTGGAAATGGTGCCACTGAATTGGAGGTCAATGTATGCTATCAACAAAAGAAGTATATATATCTCACCTAGCGGCAACGCGCCCAAACTTGGCCAGTCTGGACAACATGAAGTCAAGAATTTCACCGCCAACGTTATCTGAAAATATGTCAGCAAGACTCCCGTATATTAGCCTAAAAAGTTTAGGGAGAACCCACCAAAATAGATCTCGACGAAGCCTTCCGTCGCCTGGGTAAGGCTTTGTTTGAAAGATGGTGATTTGTAGTTCAAACAAATATCCGCACCAAGCTTCTCTACCCATCTGCATTTTTCATCTGTTCCAGCAATTCCGATCACCTAGTAAAAGGTTAGATCGGACACACAAGAGACCAACGAAAGAAGTCAACAGGGATAAATACCTTCCGGCAACCAATCATCTTCTTAGCAATCTGAACAACCATATTCCCCACAGCGCCAGCAGCCCCACTAACAACAATAGCATCCTTGCTCTTCGCCTTAACAATTTGCGTCAGGGCATAGTAAGCCGTGAACCCCGGCAATCCAAGTGCGCCCAGAAAATGCGTGTCTGACAGACCAGGTTGGGGATCGAGTAAAGAGACATTCTTGGAATCATGAACTGAGTACTCGGTCCATCCAGGGCCGCCCGTCACCAGAGCGCCAACCGCTAGATCGGGGCTGCGGGATTCCACAACACGCGCAATGCCCATGGATTTCATTGTCTCGCCTACCTGCACCGGGGGTAAGTACAAACGCTCAGCTTCAGCTAGCGGCGAGATCCATGATCGTTGTGCCGGGTCGTTGCTCAGATACAGTGTCTTTAACAGTACTTCACCTTCCTTGAGCGCTGGGATGTCGGCGGTTTCTAAAGTAAATGTGGGTTTATCTCCGCCTAGCACGGGTTCGCCATATGGCTTCTCACGAAGCACCCAGCGTTTGGTTTTGGTTATTGCGCTCATTTTTGATTGAGAAAGAAGTAGTTAAATTGATGGGTGGTGTTTGGTAGTGAAAGTAGTTGAAGAGGGGAAAGCAAGATCATCCCAGGCGGCTAAGCAAGATTCCGGTCTCCAGAATCCATAATCATATACTTAATAGACGATCACCACATGCATTCCGGGGTGAAGCGATCACCAATTTTCCGTTTTCAGTGTCCCTGATACTGAGCAATGTCATAGGCTGAACAAGAAAACTGATAAAGAAGTTTGGGCAGAAAATATAACATAACCCTGGTGTGATCGAAAGGCCAGAGTTCCACCGGAACAAGCGTAGAGATCGAAGCGAGGCGGGGTAGATCCACCCAGAATAAAGCAGGGAGCGCTGGTATACCGTAACTCGGAAAACCAATTCCTGGGCAGGTAAGAAGCCTGGGTGCCAATCAACTGCATACCCAGGTGTTTAGACTAATTACTAATTGGGCATACTACATCCTTTCGATGGTGACTTGCGATATGCATTTTATCCATGGGCGTTATTATAATATTTACAATGCCTCCTTGTATTCTCTCACAGCCTGTTCAAATGACACATCCCGCTTGAAGCCCAAAGAAATGGCCTGAGAATTGTCAAATTGTGTGGGCCAAGACTTCAAAATTGGAATCAGAGCAGGGTCTGCCTTCTCTGTGAGCAGAGCCAGTTTATCCTTGCCACCAACAGCTTCCAACGCATCCATCATACCTTGGACAGTCACACAGATACCAGGAACATTGATCTGGCGGATATGCGGGGGCACAGAGTCTGCGGGTAGACGGAGTGTGAGAAGAAGGTTGTGCACGAGTGTCTTAGGCGAGCAAAGCCATGACTTGAACGATCGATCCTCAATAGGAATGACACACTCCTTTCCATCCAAAGGCTCACGAATCATACCAGAGAGGAAAGACGAAGCGGCTGCCGTCGGCGCACCAGGGCGAACGGAGATAGTGGGGAAGCGCAAAGTGAAGCCTGTGATGAACTTGCGACGAGTATACTCGTTCACCAGTGTTTCGCAGACAACTTTTTCCGCGCCATATGAGGATTCTGGTGTTGGAATGACATTATCGGTCACCACTTCTGGCAACGGCTGACCATAGACAGCTTGGCTGGAGGAGTAGATGACTCTGACACCAGGACAAGCATGTCGCAATGCCTCCAGTAGATTGCGGGTGGCATCGACGTTGACGCTCATGCCCAAATCGAAATTAGCCTCGGAACCCGAGGACATAATTCCGTGGAAAGCGTAGACTGCATCAATCGAAGAGTCCACCACATCCTTTGCTGCTGTGAGGAGGTCTGCCTTCACTGCAGTCGCGTTTTGTGGGTACTTGACGCCGTTGGGGATCGGAGGTTGGTGGATATCGGTCAATGTGACGCGGTATGTGGGGTCGTTAAGGAGCTCTTTGGCGAGTAATTGACCGATGAAACCGGCACCACCGGTGATGAGTATATGCATGATGGTAGGAATGAAATGACAGTAGATAACGATTGGAACTTTGAAAATGTTTTCACTAGCAGAGTTTATGAACAATGTCCTGCACTCCGCATTCGCATCAAGTCCGAGAGCGATCCACTGGTGGTCCTCCGCACCGGACTTTGGCCGGGTGGGCTTGATTGGGGGTGGATCTGCGGGGCGAATGGGCTTCACCCGCCTAAAGGTTCTCACAAGCTTGGATCTCGTCATCTTTCTGGTTCAGGCACTTTCTGCTGGTTTCGGAGCAGAGGCCGATGAGTTGGGCGAATTGCATAACGTCATATTTGGTTACTGTGTCTGGATTGAAGTTAGTCCTAGTCGGTCAATCATACTAGAATTTTGGATAGACAATTTAGGCCAATTGTTGATGTGAAATTGAGACAATGCAAGCACGGCTACGCCAATGTAATGGTGGATGGAGGAAATGAAGAAGTTGGTCGAAAACCCACCTCGGTCAGGGGAATCCACTTCGTCCTCCGCTTCCCCGCCAAACTTTTTGCCCCTAAACCCCGGAGCATCACCGACTGCATCACTGTTGGCATTCCAACATGGATGCGTCTACTCCACTCAAGCGGTCGTCAACGGAAGCTGGTCTGGATTCTCCAAAGGAATCTGTTCGATCTGTAGACTCAAAAAAGCAGGCACCAAAGATTTCCAAAGCTCGCGCATGTGAGTTTGGCGTTACCCCACACCCATGTTCACATCGCTAATCCACCCCAGGCGCGGAGTGCAAACGACACAAGATTCGCTGCGAATTTCGCTCGGGCGAAACAAACTGTACAAAATGTATCCGCAGTGGAATTAAATGTGTGGTGAACGACTTTTCGCAAAAGTTCGTTGACGACGACGGGATGTGCGTACACCGAAACACTCCATGACACCCGCAGGCACGGGGCACTAATCTGGAATTTTCTCTTTAGATGGAAACTGCAAGCATCTTCAACTATGCATCAGCTACAGGCAGCTGTGTCGCAACTATTGCGACAAGCAGGCTTACCTGATCTTTCATCTTATGCAGCCGGGGATGCTCAAAATGATCCCAGTCCCGCTGCCTCGAACCATACACACCGACCATCCATTGACGCAATGCAATCGCATCCTACTCATCATGATGGCCCAGGAGTGGTGATGGATGTCACTCGAGAAACCTCTCCAGAACAAGACCTGCAAGATCCAGAATTGGTCCCAGCGCCCATGCGCAGTCTATACGAAGTCACGAAGCTGCGCAACCTGCGCAATGTTCACATTGAGGCACCCAAGAAGACATTACTGGAGGAAGACTTTATCACACGGGGCCTGATATCTATTCATGAGGCTGAGGAACTCTTCGCATACTTCAGTCGCACCATGAACCAGTTACTTTGGGGTGGTATCATTCTAGTGCATCGCGATCTGACATCCGTCCGTCGCGCATCAACTCTTCTTTCCGTTGCGGTTCTAACCGTCGCGGCGCTTCACATTCCTAACCGTACTGCCACTTTGAATCGATGTTACAATGAATATGTCTCTTTGGTGTCAAACATGGCTCTCACTAGAGCACATACTCTAGACGATATTCGAGGTCTCTGTGTTGGTGCGTTTTGGTTGTCCGAGCTGAGCTGGAAACTCTCCGGGCATGCGGTGCGGATTGCAACAGAAATGGGTCTACACCAAAGTTACCAGCGACTGACCCGTGGGAATGCTGATCAGTACGAGCGTGCGCAGCTGTGGTATCTGCTTTATGTATGCGATCATCACTTCAGTATCGCTTACGGGCGGCCGCCTGTAATTCACGAGGATATTGCGATCAGGAACTACGAAGCCTTTCTTGAAACGCCAATGGTAGTTCCGGGGGACATTCGACTGTTGGCGCAAGTTGCTTTGTTCTCGATCTTGACCGAAGCTTATCGGACATTTGGCAGCGACACGGAGCAAGCGCTTACCGAGGAGGACTTTGGTCAGCTGCGAGTATTCAATGTGGCAGTAGGTCAATGGCGATTGCTGTGGCAGCCTCGGTCTGGTAAGTCCTACTTTACTCAAGTTACTACAGGGACCTTGACTAACCTCATAACAGCTGACAGCTCATACGTACGCACATACCCTTCTAAGGGTGTGGTCCTACACTACCATTTCGCGAAGTTCCAACTTAACTCGCTATCCCTTCGCGCACTATCACCGACCAATACCCCCGTGTTTTCTATGGATCGTAAAGAATCAGCTAACATCGCTATTTCCTCGGCTATGGCCTGTCTAAATATGGTCCTTGAAGAACCAGATATCCGAGACGCTATTGTCGGCGTTCCTATTTTCACGCATACGATGGTCACCTTCTCGGCGGTTTTCCTGCTCAAGGTTGCCATTAATTGGAACTCGGCCTACCTCAGCATCGACGCTCGCCAGGTGCGTCAAGTGGTTGAGCGGGTGATTGAACTGATGAATTGTGTCTCCGCTGGCGAGCGACACTTGACGCGACACATTGCACGTGGGTTGGGTAAGATGCTCGAGCGATTCGACACCTGGGAGGCTGGATGGCAAGATGGCGCTAACAATGGCGGTCTGGTGGGACGCGACGTGCCTGGGGGCGCGAACGCTATGGCACAGGGATTCCCGCCGCCAGATCTGATCTACGACATGGTCGGAACGTATGGGTTTGGGCTCGACGAAAACTTGCTAGATCCGAGCATGGCGAACTTTGACTTCTTGGCACTGTAGGTTGGGGTAAATTCTACGCATCTACTCATGTGTGTGACAGGTTATTTTTGGGGAGAAAACAAGGACAAAGAGAACCTCTCACAATTTACAACCCCTAGGGGGGTCTGAGCAACTTGGGGGAAAGCGGAATGTAAATAGAACAAGAAAAGAGGAGTCCAGCCTCCATTACCCACACGCACTAATCACCACATCACCACGCACTCGTCTCCACAAAATCGTAGTGTAAGCTATCCCATGTCGTCACCTCAGCTTATGCACCCCCTCTCCCTTGGTTCCTCCCTTCCCAAGCTCCGGTAACTGCCACTCTCTTCCCATACTTTTATAAAGTCCCCCCGTAGCAAGGCTGAAACTCCCTCCTCCTGCCTACCTCCCTTTTTCTCCCACCTTCTCCCACCCCAAACTATATACTTCCCACTCGGCCCCAATTTTGAAGCCGAATCTTCCATACTTCTTATAATACCACCATGTCTACTCGCAAGAGAAAGAATGACCCCGAGGAGGAGCTCCAGGCTCTTCCTAGCGACGACAGTGAAGAGGAAGAGGAGTAAGTATCTCGTTTTCCCCATCTTTCCAATCCAATCACTTTGCGCCAACTCTCATACAAAACCCAAATCTCCCGCGATTGATCGCGCATTGATCGCAATGGCCCCCAAGCATTACTATGATCTCAAATAAGCCCCCTATCCTGTGAATTATCGCTAATCCATGCGCGCATTAGGTACGAAGACTCCGAGGTAGGAAGCGACGTCGGCGAAGAAGAAGGCGGAGAAGTGGAAGAAGACTCTGAAGATTACTCTGATGAAGATGAAGAAGAGGAAGAAGGCAAAGCCGAAGGTATGTCGTAAGAACCTTGATCGACGTTGTCGTTGACGCTCAATTGTTAATTATTCACTTTGCGCCTCAGGTCCTCCAGCCGCCAAGAAGCAAAAGACTAAGCCTGCGGCCGATGAGAAAGCCGATGAGAAAGCCGCCAATGGTGATAAGGAAGATGAGGAGGAAGAGGAGGAGGACGAGGAAGAAGTGGAAGAAGAGGCGGATGATACGGCGAAGACTAGTGGTCCTGCTGCGGCTGCGGCTAAGGCCAAGGGTGACGTTGTCCCTAAAGAAGCGGATTTGGCTGAAGTTGATGATGTTGAAGACGAGGAATAAACTATCAGGGATCACGGCTTGTTGTCTCCCGGTTTCTTATAAAATGGCTGTTAGCTGGACTGCTCGCTGTATCTCTAGGCTTGATTTTGATTTCTAGTCCGGATCATAGTATAGTCTTGACTTTATGCTGGTTTTCTTAATGTAGCAGTAGGTGGCTAATGTCTTCCGCATTGGATAGAGATTTAGTAGAAGGATTTACGTTGGTGGAGACTCAATAATGGGCTAGAAGATCTCTTTTTTCTAAAGAATATTTCTGCGCTTCCTCCTTTACCAGGTGATGCGAGAATCTCCATCGTTTGCCCTAGTTAAATGAAAGAAGCATAATTTAGGTTGCGGGCCACTATATTTCTCTGATCTAATCCGATCGATCGTATTTTGAATATTGAACATCTAGATCTTCGAAACTATATTCAGTAGATTGAGGTCTAAGCCCCAGTGTACTTCATTGGAAATGCTTGAAATATTCAAAGAATAATACTGATATCTTCCAAGGTTATATACCACGATCTAAGCTACATTGAGATGACTTCATTGACAGAAGGAAAAACAGGGAGAAATAAGAAAATAACAGGTCTCATGAATGATCATCATTCTCCTCCAGGCGCTCTTTTATCTTAACACAAGGCAGATATGGCTGCAGAAAGGCCTCGATTCCGCTCATCAAACACAGTTAATATCAGCATTCACTTCAGGTGTCACTGCCACTGCTGCGGAATGTAGCACACAGTTGGCAATACTGATGTGTGAGGTCTAGGACCGGCTGGGGAAGATTGGTGGCCTGGACGATACTGCGAACCTTGACAGCACCCTCATCCTCAATCAGCTTGCGCATTAAGAATAAGAGTTCCGGAGAGAACTAGTAAAGTTAGTATTTCGAACCATCTTCCTGGAGGGGCAGGGTTCATACCTCAGAGTACCAGCGGTATTGCCATGCGATCAGACGAATGAGTGCGCCCAGAATTCCGCGAGTGTCATTTCTCTTCTCGTATAGTTTCAAAACACCACGCATAGCCTTAGGCGAGAAGCGAGTTGCCAGACAGCTCTGGTACGCCTCAATGCCCTCATCAAAATGATGAAGTCGCTCGGCTAGTTCGCCCAGAATTTCCCACTCTGCAGCAGATTTTTTGTATTCTATCGCCTGCTGACGGAACTGAGCCATCTCTGTTCGCCAGATGGTGTAAATGCGAAGGTCCTCATACAGGACCATGAAAAGGTTGTCCAGCCATCGCTCACACAGACGCTTGTTGCGGAATTGTGTGTATGCGCTGTGCGATGGGTCGGGCTGCACAAAAGATAATTAGCACCCAGACGAAGATTATTATATGCGCCGTAACTTACATCATCATTTCCAGACTTGACCACCTCCGAAGCGACCGTCTGCTCAGGCCGCTCGATAGTCTCCTCGGCCTGGATGTCATCGGCATTGCCGTTCGTGGTGGTCTCGGTGGAAGACTCTGTCGGGCCGGGGCCCGAGACAGATGCTGAATCTTCTTCATCGTCCTCCACAGCTGCACCATTAGTCTCCGCTTCAAGCGAATGCGCGGGTTTAGGCACATGCTGTCGCTCGACGCGGTACTCCTCTTCCATAACAAACACCTCGCTCCGGGCTCTCAATAGCTGATCCCATCCAATCGCCGCAGCGATTTTGGTCAAAATGTTGTAAGCCTTCAGGAATGTTCCTTGGTAACCAGCGGCGTGCAATTTCCGGAGAGATGGGTGGACGTAGTCGTGAGGATCTCCTTGCTTAGGCTGACCTTCATCAATTTCATCAAGAATGCTCTCCGAAAGGATCGGGAGCATGATACGAGATGGCTGTGGCATGCGCGGAGTATCCTTATCCTGGTAGGTGAACATGGGACAGGAATTCAGGGTTAGCAGTGCCAAATCCCATTGTTCCAGTCCAACATAGACCTCCGCCAGTCGAGCCCAAGTGCTGAACTCGCTAGGGGCAGCAGTCACTGCCCGTTTGGCACACTCCAGAGCCATTTCCCCCTCACCCTTAGTCTGACAGAATGATGCCTGGCAGTCAAGCAAGGCATAGTCCATCGGGACATCTTGCAAGGCATCGTACATAAGACGGACTGCTTGGACTTCCTCGTCGGCCATCAACTGTACACGGGCCAAGAGGGATGAGACCTCTACGTCCCTTGTGCGCAGCTTCTCAAACAAATTGATACCAGATGTATAACGGCCGGTCGTGTGGATGTATTTGAGAATGCCCGAAGTGAGGTGGTTGCTCACGGTGTTTGGAACTTGGGTTTCGGGATCGGAACTGAGTTGGCGTCCTATAACATGGTGAGCAAACGAAACGTTTAGTGTTTAGCATGATACATACCAAGGAAGAACAGCTTCTCAGCAGCATCGAGGAACTTGTGTTCCATCTCTGTATTGGTGATCGGATTGAAGCGACGGACTCCGACAATCTTCTTGATTTGATCTCCGCATCCATCATCGGCGTACAGATAAGCTCTCAGCACAGCGCAGAGAAAAGTCTCTAGCCAGAGAGCCTCCGTAGCCACACGCTTATCCCCACGTTCATCGATGCAGTAGGCCTCCAAGCTTCCAGGAATCTTGACTTCAACTCGCATGTCCAGGTGGGAAAATGCATTGTAGCAGCTGTAGGCATGTCAGCGATAGGATTCGCAAGTTGCGCAAATCACCGATCCTCACCAGTAGATTCCTGATACCACTTTGTGTGTCTTATCGAGCGGGGAGAATGTGAGGGTGTTGACATAGGCCGCTAGGCTAGCGGACGAAGATGCATCGATTCCGGTTACATGGTGGTACACGCCGGTCTTTATGGGGTCAGAACAATCAATTGTTAGTAAATTTGAGCCATGATTGACAGAAGTATATTTGAACCCACCTGGCGGGTTGAATTGGCCTTGGGCTGCTTCACTAGGTATACCAGGTCCGGGGGACCCAATTCCCGCAAGCTCTGCAAAGACTCGGAGCGCGCATCAACAGCAACGTAGATTTCCTCCTCCTCGTGAATCCTACAGTAATTTGATAGCGTCAGTCACATATTCAGCCACTTGCGCAGTGTTCACCCCCTGCCGATCGGGAACAATGGCCATGCGCATGCAATGCCGGGGAACACGTAAACCGGGGGATCAGGAACATACTCAGGGACAGCGGGCGCAACCATGGCGCCTGCACTGAATGCGCAGCAGAATCAGGGAATGATGTATGGGGTAATTAACTCAAGAAAACTCAAGAAAATGGTGTTATCCGTAAAAAAAACAAATCAATAGTCACAAAGGAGGAGTGAGGGGATGATCATTCAGCTAAACAGTCCGGAAGAGCTTCAGGCCATCAGGCAACAAAGGCGGAGAGCACCCTTGCCTGATATGGCAGCCACGCGCGGAACCCGTGTTTGGCGTCGTGGTTTCCCTTGGAGCAAGTCTAATCTCTTCTACCTTTTTTGACCTTTTAAAGGGTTGAGAGCGAAGCTCGGCGATGCTTCCCCAGCTATTGAATCTCTCCCTTTTTCGTCCTCAATAGCCCTGCGTGGGAGCTCTAATTATGGCGAGCTGGGTCGCATTGAACGTGGAGCCGGACGATGGCGTTGAAGATGAGGTTGATGATACTAAGGAGCTTCAAATCGAAGAGGCCCTGAAGCTATACCAAAATGCCCTCAAACTCCATTCACAAGGGCCAGAGTTCTACGCCCAAGCCGCGGAAGCCTACGAATCCTTGCTTAAATCGGAGATCTTTAAATACCCCGAATCGATTTCGGATTTCAAGAGAGCAGCGGATTTGGATACGCAAGCAGCAGCAGCCATTGACGAAGGCCCTGATACGATCGCAGAGTTCAATGTCAATGATTCCACTTCGAGTCTCTTTCAGACCCTCTACCTGTCCTACAAGAACTACGGGAAATACGTACTCGACTCGCTACATGACACCCTTCGAACCGCCCCACAAGACTCCGAAGCGGCGGGAAATACGGCAATTAAGACAACGAAGGCATCCAGGGAAGCTTTGGGGTCCTTTGCAGATGCCCTAGAGCGAGACGACACGGATCTCAATCTGTGGAGACAAAGCGCTAGGCTCAGCAGTGCCCTGGAGAGCTATCGCTTGAATCGGTTTTGCTTGGAGAGTGTACTTGCAGACGATGATAACCGCCTCGAGATACGGTCGGAGCAGCTTGGATTAGAGGAAATATTCTCGGAGGAACGCCTGCGTGCCACTCTGACATCCCTCTTTGATGGCTTGTCGGCCTCCCAAGTTCCCATAAAGAAGCCGAAGAAAGCTCTCATCAAGTACCTCAAACAGCATGAAGATCCCTATCCCTATCTGCCAAACCTTCCGGTTGATCTGGACAAACTGAGTTCATCCAAGGGTCCTCTCGCCCTGTACACCTCTCGACGAGAGCTCAAACCATCTAATGCAACTTGGGAATCAGTAGGTAAAGCTATCCTCCAGGCTTTGGAGGATGAAGAGGAAGCCCCGGCAGGTGCTGCTCCTAGTTGGTCCCTTCAGGTCACTCTGCCGCCCAGGGAAACTGGGGTGGCCGACTCTGCATCCGTGAAAATGGAGGACCCCGAAAACCAGGCTGAGGATCAGAACGAGCAGACTACGGCAGCCAACGAAGATATCGATATGCTTGAAGGGAATGAACACACTGCCGAACCTGACCAACCCACGGAGGACACTCAAGAGCAGCCAGAGCTCCCGGATGAACAGTGTTCAATTGACCAAAGTGCAGAAAAACAGCTTATGGAGTCTCTGGAAGGTCAATCCACTCACCAGACTGAGCATCAGGGCGAAGGCGATATGAACACAGAGGACGCAGAACCCAAATCACCAACCGGTGCACGAAAAAGATCATCAGCATCGGCAGCAAACGAAGAACCATCGGAAGGGGGAAGAATGAAGAGCCGACGCACGAGGGCTCGTGAATCGAATGCAGATGGTTTAGTACAATTAGACGAGGTTCCATTTGACCAAGACAAATTCTATGCAGACCGCCTTGAAGTCTTCGTCAATGCTGATGAGTGGATGTTCAATACTGTTGGATCTCTGTTCTCTAAAGCAGGCATTACGGCTCTTGGCACGATTGAAGACCTGAAGGAAAAGCTAGTCAGTATCAATGAGACTGACGACGCACCGGAAGACCCTGAGACCAGGCTATTCCAAGATTTGCGTGGCATAGTCAAGCAGTGGAATGACGAGAAGTCCCGTTTGATGCAGCAGAAAGACGACTCTTCGTCATTGAAGAACATTTCTGGCTCTAGCAAGTCTGGACTGGCTGTTTTTCTCGAGCATTCCAGAAAATCATCTCGAAAGTCACTAGTCCAAGAAGAGCTGCCCTCCGGAGAGGAGCTATATAACTTTTCGAACACCATCAATAGTCGTTGTCTGCATCCACATGACACCTCGTTTGAATGGCTGAAGTGCCTACTCATGCCACACTTCGGTGTTGTTAACTCAGATTTTGCACCTATGAAGTCTGCATACACTTCGTTCTTGTGGCCAGAGGAGCTGAAAGCCACAGTTGTGGACATCTTGCTCCGTGAAGACGAATATATCTTCACCAGGCTCTCTGAAGCTGTCGCCAATACCGAAAAACGCATCCTTGAATCTCATACTGAATCCCCATTCGACTATGAGCCCAAGCACTTTTCTGAACTGGAGATGATCCAGTCTATCTATGAGCTTCATTTGGACATATTTGCCTCTATTGAAAGTCTCAGCACGAAGCCTAGCCAACAACAGAAGTTGTCACAGCGTGATCGATTAGCTAGGTGGGCCATGCTAGCCCGAACATCCTTAGAGTACTCTGTTGACTACTGCCCATCGGAAGAGTGTCGCCAGAATATTGCATTTCGTCACCTGTGGACGTCGACTTTCCACCTTAACCTCGCAGGCGAGGCCGATCGCGAGCATGTCTTGTTATGTCTACAAGATCTCAAGCAGATTCTCCACTCAATGGGTGACCCTATTGTCAGTCTTGTGAACAATTCGATCATGGTGGAACTCTCGATTGCCACCATAGATCAGGAAACTCTCAAACTCAAGTGCATGGATTTCTTCGCCAAGGTATTTAATGCAGAGGGTGAGGATCCCGTGTCCCTTATCGAGGCCATCGAACCAATCCTTGAGCCCTCATCAGTCGAGTACTTGGAAGATTCTGGAAATGAAGTGGCCAAGGCTCCATCACATTTGAGTGAAATGGCATCTTTCCTTGACCGAGGAGATGCTACATTACGACTTTTCCTCTGGCGGAGACTTCAGGAGACATACCAGGCTATTGACTACCCCCCAAAGGTAATCTCGTGCTATCTGCGTAGTATTGAAACTGTCATGGCCGAGATTGAGGATGTCAAGCACTTGCAGGAATCAAGCGGACACCGCCAAGCGACTTTGCTGCGCTGGCTCAAATCACTCGACGGAATTATGAGCAAGGCCACCCCGCTGATATTGCAGCAGTCTGACAAGGCTTTTGAATGTATAGATATGGACCACTTGCAATCTTCTATGTCCGCCGTGGCTCGATTGGCTCGACTTCTTCACAGCTTCGTTCTGTACGAAGACTCGGTTCGCGTGGGTCAAATTTCCGGGCGTGATCTTCGCGGAGGTCTGGCAAAAACCCTAGAGAGCTTCAAGGAAAGGATGAGGGAGACTTACGTGCGCTGCTGGATATTGCAGTACACTCTTTTCTTGGAAGCAATTTCCCAGAATAGAGATGCTTTCACCGAACCTTTGGAAGATCGCATCCATATCCTCCGCTCTGTGCATAATGCCCTAGGAGTTCGGTCGATGTGTAGATACTCGCAGAAACGATTTCTAAAGCTGATCAAGTCTGAGTTGTTTGATCTTGAAACTAAGGGCGATTACGAATTCGACATCTGCCAGGTGCTTTATGATCTCCACGGCATCAAGTTCTCGCCTTTTGACGGGACTGCTGATCATGGGTGCTCTCCTGAGAAATTAGATCGTCATACTGCAACCATGATGATTGACTTCGTGATGAGACAAGCACAGAAAATGAATATGAAGGACCTGTCAAAGTCTGAACTTAAGACTACGATTGAAAAGATGCAGCAGGCAATTGGTCCTGCAAGACTCCCCGCGCAGTCACCGCAAATGACATTCAACAGACGTCTCTTCAGCATATACATTAAAGCTCCACTCAACCCGTCGCATCTTCGTCGGGCGGTTCAGGGTGTGACGGAGCTTTCCATGCTTCCGGTGCCTGGCGAAAATGCTAAAATCGCCGCCAAAGGCTGGTACTTCCTCCTCGGCCATGCCACCCTCACAAAATTCCGCGCCCATAAACGTTTGAGTCCTGGGTCTACGTCAGAGCTGGACGATGCCATTAACTTTTTCCGGCAAGATCTAGATCATGGAACAGGTAGATGGGAGACCTGGTACCGACTGGCACAAGCATATGATGCGAAATTGGAAGAGGATATTACTTGGGCCGCGGATAAGATCAACAACAATCGCAGTGAACTGGCGGCGACACAAAGATATGCAATTCATTGCTACGCCATGGCCGTGTCGACGGCGATTCAAAACGCCGAGCCCACAAACGATACTCGAGCCTTACTGTCGGACCTATACACCGACTTTGGAATACGTCTCTATTCATCTTCTCGCGAACCTCTTTCCATGGGTGCTTTCAGCCTAGCGGACTTTTCTCGGCATTTCAGTAGTGAAGAAAGCCAGAAAATGTACAAGGCAAAGCCTTTCAAGGAGATGTCCCGGTATTCAGTGTGGAACTTTGCCAGTAATCTCCTCAGAAGAGCAACTATTGACAAACCGAAACGTTGGATGTTAGTGATGCTGATGATCACTTGATATGCTGTACATGGCAATACTAACTATCGACTAGGACTCATTACTTTCTTGGGAAGTGTCTCTGGAAGATGTACAACTGTGACGATTCACTGCGGACAACTTCAAGACGCGTTGAAGTGGACGATGTGCTGGACGCTTTCCGTGATGCCATTGCTGCTCTTCCGCAGCGTAGGGATTCACGAGCTGATCCCATATTCGAACCCCACTTCAAGCTTTTGTCGGTCGTTCACAGACTTGTTCTTCAAGAAAAATTAACCGTGAGCGAAATAGCCCGTCTTTATCATTCGCAACCTGAGCTCACATGTTTCTAGCTTGCCGAGGGGATTAAAGCCCTTAGTGCAACTCCTTGGGCCCGCAAGGTCGACTCGCCCGAGAATATGGAAGGATGGAAGACATACATCCTTGAGGTTATCAAGAAGTTCAAGAGCGCCGACAAATCCAACTGGCATCATCGAATGAGCAGCAAGGTACAGATTTCCGTGGAATGCCCAACTCCTTACGAATTATCGCTAACTCTAAAAGGCTGCACACGTCATCTACGATGATGACAAGAACACGACAACTGCCGCTGCCGCCAAGCATGAGATGTCGCAGATCTTCACAAAAACATTGACCATTCAAGTATGGCGGCCTGAATTTGAACGGCCTGGTAGACACTTTGTCTACACCACGCGCTACGTTTATTTCTTTGCCAGCTTGCTCGATCAATTAGATGACCGTGCCAGCTTGGATCAATTGCTACGTCGAGTGAGAAAGAAACAGGGTGATTTCATAAACCACACAAAGTTGTGGGAAGATATCTGTCTCACCTATGCAAAGATGATTCGGAGGGCTGCTCAAATTAACGAGGGGCACGAAGAGAGCATTTTCAAGCCCATCGGATGGGAGGAATTCTCTACGAAGACGGCCCGCCTAGAGAGCTTAGCCGAACTTGCACCAGAAAGCCAGCCGCTTCTGGAGCTTATTCGAGACGCCTTGGAGTTGAAGAAGCTCAACAACAACTTTATGAAGGTGACCATGTTTGAGGATCTCATTGCGGATTTATACTCCCGCGTGTATGAGCTTAACACCCCCCTGCTCGTTGAGCAGGCCACTGAGGAAAACAAAGGAAAAATGAAGGTCGATCATCTCCTTATGGCGGGCGAGACCGCTGCCGATGGAAGCATCCCCGCAGCCCCCCTCCCAGCTTCGGACACTCCAGCTCCTCGTGGTCGTACTAAGGGTATTGCCCGCCGAGACATTCAAAAGCGGGCGGATACAATTGTGACATTGAAGCTGGCTCCTCGTACGGCAGCCAGCAAGGCCGTTACAGCGGACAATGAACAATCAACTCCGGCCCGACGTGGCTCTAATTCGGCAGCAACGTCCGGCCCAGCCGCTACACCACAGGGAGCAGGCAAGCACGCGTCTATGGCAGGAGAGGGCAGGAACGAACAGCCTGGCGATGAGACCGAAGTGAGCGATATGGACGAATCAAAACTCGAAAGTACATCTTCATTGCGGAAGTCTATATTTTTCCCTAATCTACAAAAAGGCGAACCAGGTGATGCTGAGACTGAAGACGACGCTGGCAGTGGTGAAGAAGGTGCGGAAGAAGGGGATGACGAAGAAGATGATGGTGCCAATGAAAATGACGGTGAAGGTGATGCCGGAGCGACTGAAACTGGCGGGGAGGAAAATCAAGATATCGACGATGATGGCGATGATGGCGATGATGGCGATGACGAGATCCAGGAGGGGGACGGCGAGGATACCATGATTGAAGAGAGCAAACTCTACGATGAAGAAGATCAGAACGATGAAGGAGACAATGGTGATGACGAGACTATCAATGCCACTGATGGCAAAGAGTCTATTGTTCCTACTCCCAGTGAGGATACCGAACAGCCTGAAGCCATGGATACCACACCCGCTTAAAGCGGTGCCCTTGCATAACGTGGGCTTTTCGGACACGGCGTTGATTTATTTTCTTCTCTTCAAGCACGGGCTGGCGTCGAGGAAGCCCAAGGGCTGGGTTATGAATTGATACCAAGCAGGTGGTGCTTTTACGTGTGTATAATATCTCGAATGCAAAAACACAGTGCAATCACAAACCACTATACATCGTAGGCGCTTCGAAGACTCCAATGCAGTACGGCTATCATCCGAGCTGGAGACTTTCATACGGTTTAATGTTGAGAGTTCGGGGTAAATTTCATGAAGACTGGATTCCAGCAGTCGAAAGGTAAAACAATTGATAGATAGTATAAATCAAAATCAACAAGGAAATTAGTATCAAGTCTCGACACAACAAATCAACTCTTAGAACGCCTTAGCCGTGGTATCCTCGCCCAGGGGTGTATCAACCGATCCAGTTCCGTAGAAAATAAAATAAAAATCATAACGGTCATGATAACTCGAGCGCAACAGGTTAGATATCAAACTCAGAGCCCAGGTCAAGCTTCCTCGTTCCCAACTTCCTCTGTTTCTTTCCCGGCGAAGAGCTTGGAGTGGCAGGAGAGAACATGGTGTCCGTAAGATTGAGCTGATTCATGCGTTGTAAAGCATTCTCAATGTCGCTTTCTCTGCTAAGCATGTTGGATGTATGGCCAGGAGTTGCGTTCTTCGCCCTGGGCTTGCGGGTGGGAGAATGAGAATGCATTTCGCGCTCAAGGGTAGCGATGCGACGACGAAGCTGCTCGTTTTCGTCTTCCAGTTCCTCCACTCTGGCGTTTAAGGATGGCTCGGGGTCTTCAAAAATGTTGAATCCACGTGAAACCAGCTCGATCTTTCGGTCAACATGATCATCGTTTCGGCCGATCTGTTCGTCCAATGCACTCTGCCAGCGTCTTCGCTCTGCCTCCATCATTTCGTCCATCTCGGCCCAGCATTCTTCACGGATCTCTTGTTCGATATCGATGCATCTTTCTTCAGCGGCCCTTAATCTAATCTCCGTTTCGGAGCGAACAATTTCCTCTTCGGCCAAACGCACAGCAAGACCATGGCAGTCCTTTGTGAGCCGTTCGATTTCCGCCAGAGCCCTTTCTAGTTCTGGCGATGGTGCATCATTGGGCGTTGTGCGTCCACTGATGGAACGCTCTCGGAGGGAGGCAACAGAAATTATTGATTCTGTCACTGAAGGAACCCGGGGCACGGTGACTTCGCGAGCCAGTGCAGAATAACGCAGAATTTGGGAGGTAGCGTTGAAGTCGCCCAGAGGATCCGCGGTGACAACCATGATAGCCTTTTGTGGGTGATGGCCACGAGACATTTGGGTAGTAGTAGGGAAAGAATTGGAAAATAAAAGTTCAGTGAGCTTGCACTGGCGATAAGGAACAAGGGCAGTTTTAACGCCGTCTTGCAGGTTACTCTGCATTTGCAGACATTGGCCAAGATACATCAAACTTTCGTTGATTTTACCAGCTTCCGCGAGGGTAGCACCAGCTGTCTTGGCGGTTCTTGCGCGCTCGGATCCTGTATACATCAGAATATGCACTTGGGACAATACTGAGAGCATGACTTACCAGCCAAATCCACGACTGTGAGAGTATTACCTACCCAGGTGGCCTCCCCGTATCGTTTATTGTGAGTTAGTTTCTTCACCTCGAGACAGAAGAAGCCATGACTTCGAGAGCTAACACTATTCGCTCCAGTGCCTGTCACTTTGCGTTCGGTCAAACCAACATCCAAAATCGCCAGGGCTTCTTCATAGCTGCTGCAGGCAATTTTACGGAGACCCGCAACGATCTTCCGATCAGGCGATCCTTCGGTAGATTTGAACAGTAATGGGCGTCGGCGATCCTTCTGGGTGTTGCCACGAGACATTGTATTTCCCTGCCCAGGGTTGATGGCAGGCGACAAAAGATCAAAAATCCGATCATTGTAAACTTCGTACATCGAGACTAGTACGACGTAGTCGGCGTTCGAGTTTAAATCAACGGCCAAATGGCTGACATCGGGGAGTCTAGGGAGTGCGATGGGTCGTTCACGGGGTTGGCGGCGTGGGAAAACAAGTGCAGGTGTCGGCTCCTGGAAAACAATAAGTCGAGATTTAGCTAAACGTGCTTCATGCAAGTTGGGACGGGTGTAAGGAAGAGGACTGAAAAGTCCTTGGTCAATCCATCCAGTATTCTCAGTCGCTGGCGGCTTGAGAATGGGCCAATCCGTACGATAATGAGTGGACATTGGAGTTGAGTCCACCTTTCGGGGGCTTCCAGGTTTGATGCATGATATTGGCAGACCAGATGCTGGGGTAAGTGGAAGCTTGATCGGCGATCCTTGGGGATTCAGGGTATCAGATTTCCGTACCGTTTGTGGGGTTTGTGCGCGACCAGGGCTCATGGGAGTCTGCGCCCTCGAGTTGCGGCCTCCGTTGGGTTCGCCGTACACGGCTTCCAGGAACGTCTGGGCAGAAAATATCTGAGCTTCGGAAGCATCTGAGCTGGCAAGCGACGCAAGCATCATCGGGGTGATACTGCCATCGTCGGTCTTGAGGGTTGGTTGAAGTGATCGGTAGATAACATCCAAGGCCATTTGGGTGATTCCTCGTTGCGATTTGGATCCTAAAATAGTATGGCTCTGAGGTCTTCCGCGTTAGCCTCCAATCGGTCATGTCGTAAGCTAGATATTCAAACCTTTCCACTTCCTGTGACTCCCAAAGTTGCCACCAATCCATCACGACCTTCTTTCAGCACGCCCCTCACCAGTGACTCCATCCCAGTATCATGGAATATGTCCAGCTGAGTGGCGCTCTCCTCAAAAACTTTTGTGAACCCGAATTTTTCGATTGCGCGCTTTCGTGTATCATTGGGAGGTTGCAAGGTGATGTGCGTTGGAACTGGCGCAACAATTTCGCCGTCATTCTGTGCCTCGGGAGGCTCGACGGCGAGGAAGCGAGCGGACTCATCCTGCCTTTCAGTCATTGGGGGGCGTAAACGAAGATAGACCTGAAACAACGACATCTGGGGCTGTTTTAACGGCATTTTGGCGTGAATTTTCGGACGTGAGGCTCCAGAGCGTTGAGTTGCGGAGGTTTACAGGCCAAAAAGAGTCGAGAACAAGTTCGTTGTCCACAGATCTGCATCTCTCCTTCCCGAAATGGATATGCCATTCTGTTGTCACGACAACCAGATTTGAAGTCACGTGCTTTGGGCAATATCGTACATTTCCTGCGCAGTCTAAGTATACATCGTTGACATTGAACTTTCTGGTCTTATCGCTTCTAACGCCCCTTTATCATACTCGCATCAATTACTAATTGAATTTTTGGGAGTCTCTCCGCTGTTTCCAACCTCAGTTCATCGTGCATAAGCTCCCAAAAGTGAGGCTCCGCCACTTGTCCCCACTTCCCGAGTACGAGGGTTACCTATTTCGGCACGCTCGTACTCGACTAACAGGGTCATTCTGCCAGAACTCTACTCTCTCAGTCTGTCACAAGCACTTTAAGGACAGAGACATGTCAGCGCTCGGGCTCAAAATGATCTCGTACCGGGCAAAGCGCACCCTGCGCCTTGTTACAGGGCTTGCACACATGGATCTCGTGTTCGGAGATGAGAAATGCGGGCAATGATTCGTCCCATGGCTCTATCGTTGAATAAGGTTTTGTGGGTTTTGATCCGATCGGGCAACTCGTTTTCGCTTCAGTTAAGGAGAGATGATGTCTTTACGAGATTGGTATATATATATCAAGGCCTTGGCCTTTGAGGAATCCTGACTACAGATGCCTTCGACACTACTGTGAGGACTCGCAGAGTATTGCTCCCATTATACAAAAATAATCCAGACCCATTTGCCTATCTGACAACCTCGGAAAGCCTTCAAAGGTTTAGCACACCATATACCTCGTCACCACAGCCCAATAAACACCTCCCCTCGCCATGCTCGAAGGGCGGTCATATCGTGAGTTCCGCATTCATTCCATCAGATATAATGAGACTAAGCCATACCTACACCTGGGCAGAAGATGGAAGCCTTTGGTTCTATGCACCAAACAAAGGTGCTCCCATTGCGTTCGCCATTTTATTTGCGCTTTCTGGGGCAATCCATTTCTACCAAACCATGTATGATCCTCTCGAGGTTCTGCTCCAAAATGTGGCAGCAGGAAGGTGCTAAGCTAATCGATCTGCTTGTGCAGGAGATACAAGTCCTGGAAAGTGACAGGTCTCTTACCTTGGTCAGCACTCCTATTCACTGGAGGATTTATTACTCGGGCGGTCGCGTCATTCGGACAATGGGGCAATGTCAATCTTTATATAGCGAGCAGTGTTTTACTGCTTGCCGGTCCGTACGCTTTCCCCAAAATCCTCACATGTACTAGCATCTGACCTAGCGCTCAAGACCTGTTTATGAAGGTGCAAACTACTTCATTTTAGGACGAATTCTCTATTATATTCCACAACACTCGCCTATGCACCCTGGGCGTGTATTTTCAACCTTTATCGCCCTTGGAATTGTGATCGAAGCCATCACCGCCAACGGCGCAGTCCAACTTGCGAAGGCCAACTCTACATCTAGCCAACAAGATGTTGGAAAGGCACTACTCAAGGCAGCTTTGATCCTGCAACTGGCCTTGATGGCAGCGTTTGTTGCCCTAGCTTCTCGATTTCATTTTAACTGCAAACGAGCAGGGGTAATGAATCACAAGGTTAAGCGCTGCCTGGTTGTTTTGTATATCAGTTGTACGTTGATTACGATACGAACAATCTACCGCACAGTAGAATACTTTAGCGCAGCGAGTTTGAACAACTACACCGACATACAGCATATCAGCCCTGTCTTGAAGCCAGAGTGGTTCTTCTGGTTCTTTGAGACGGTGTTCATGTACAGCAATACCACTCTGCTCAACGTGTTCCACCCGATGCAAAAGCTTCCTCGTTCAAATAAGATATATCTGGCCGATGATGGAGTGACAGAGATTGAAGGCCCAGGGTATGACGATCCCCGTCATTTTATTCAGACTTTCATCGATCCATTCGATGTCTATGGGCTTATCATGAGACGCGGCAAGCAGCATAGATACTGGGAGACGAAGGTGGGACAGCGGAAAGCTGATTCTAGCGATGTTACCCAGCAAGCTTAGAACCTTGCTTCTGGTATTTCTGAGATGCCCGGTAATTCGTCTTCAAAGCCTGCTTTTGAAGTGACTTTCCGTCTTTGCCCCAAATCTGCGGCCTCCTGCGTTTTTATTGTCAATTAGCTTCTTGAACTGCTCCTGTCGAGCTCAATATATACACCGATCTAAATATCATCTTCATCTTTCCCTATCTCGTCTTGTATCTCCCAACTATACTTCGCAAATTTACTCCGCCGCCGGATCGCTTCACCATAGCAGAGAAACAAAGGTGGAACAATGCAAAACAGCGTTGCTATAGTCGCCAATATTGACACAGCAATGTTGGCTCCCAACTTGCCAAACATCTGTTTTGTGAACAGCGGGAAGGTTGCAGAAAGCAAGCCTCTCATAACCGCGACCGCGGCGGTAGCACTTGCTGAGTAGCTCAGATAGCTATCCGATATATAGGCGTATAAAACGGTATCTAGCTCTGTCAGAGCATACCCGACCAGGACCAACGAAAGGGTTGGGACGATCCATGGTACATTTGGCCCTTCGACCTTGGGTGGAATCGTCCACCCAAACCACCATAGTCCGATTGCCAAAAATGGCGCGCCAATTGCTAGTCCCGCGAGCTTGTGTTCGGGCTTTATAGGTAGTTTTCGGCTTTGTCGACGGTTGTAGATGTAGCAGTCCAGGATTCGGGTGAGAGTGCTGACACAAGTACCCAGACCAATAGCCATGAAAATCAAGGAGGCTTGAGATGCGGAGAATCCCATAGACTCATATATGGGCTGTAGAGCTTCCGTAAAAATGTAGATGAGAGACATAGCGACTGAGATCATCATGGAAATAGTGAAAATGATGGGCTCTCGGAAAAACAGCTGAGCGGGCCTGAAGAGAGATTCTGTGACGAAGGTTTTCAAATCCGGGGAATGGTCGTGATTGAGCGGTGGTGGTATATCTGGTATAACTCGTCGCAACCGGTTTACCTCATTAGATAGAACGCATGCTGATCGTGATTCTTTGATGAAACATAAAAAGCCAGTAATACCGGCAAGGATAATGGCGTAGACATAGAAAACCCATCGCCTAATACTTTGTTAGGGAAGATCGAATGTTGACTTTTCAAGAACGTACCAGTCGAGGGCTTCAATAATAAAAGAACTCATAATCGGGCCAATAATCAAGCCAATGTTGGACGCAACTGTCCAGAAGAAAACGACCCAAATGCGAGCTCTTGTGTCAAAGAGATCCTCTATAGTCCCGCCAACAACGGTGCCTGGCACGGCTGAAAAGATTCCGGCGAGAATGCGCATGATTATGGCCCCCGGTAGAGAATGTAAAAAGCCAATAACGAGGGAACATATGCAGCTAATGCCACTACTTATTATGTAAATCCTTTTCCGGCCAAAGGACTCGGACCATGGAGGAAGCACAATATTGCCTAAAGACTGGCCAAGAAGAAACCTGGAGTTTGTTAGCCATATGCTCACTCGCGATGGCAGTAAACATACAGTGTGACGAAACAAAATATTGCAACGGTTGAATCCAAATGGTATTCATCTTTTGCTTTTGCTGCAGCGGCCGCCTAGATACTGTTATTAGGATCTATGAGATCTGAAGGGAATAGAAGAATCGGCGTTGCCTAGAACTTACGCCTGCGGTGCTGCTGGCAGTTCTATATAAAGAAGCGTTAGCTAGTTTTGAAGGTATCAGGACATCATACGCACACAAAAAGGTCCAATATGCAGACAAGCCCAGTATCGTAGATTTTCCGAGGCGTAGACCAATTTCGGGGGCATTTAGGATTGTCTCGCATCCATCGTACAAAGCACCCCTCGAATGTTAGCTCAAGACCTTCTTCTCGTAGTTGTTTGCGGAGCGAGAGTTTGGGCTCGTCCGTGATGTCAACCAAAGTCGACTTCATGTTGCGTTTGAGATAAGCTTCCCATCTGATGAGGAAGGTAAGCGTTATATGGATTCAAAGCTCGGAGATTTGTCATTTCACAGGAGACTTTGACATGTGTGTCGAGGTTAATTCCTTGGTACGTAGCACACAGGGGGAGACAGGACCTTTCATTCCGAGGAATGAAAGTCCCCCTTGAGATCGACATAAGTCTAGGGCCCACTGTTGGATCTGTAATTTTCCGGGACTGTGGGGTTTCTAATTTATGCAGAGATCATGCCGAATTTCCAGGAATGGAAGTCTATGAGTCCAACCCACAGGAGCAGAAGCCCTTGATCCCTCAGTGCATTTGAGATATTGCCGCTCCATTCGAATCCATTGTTATCAGGAACCCGCCTCGAAGTCATCAAGCGCGTACAGGTGACACCTGTTCCCAAGGGATGGATGGTGATCCAAGGTTAACGCTATCCACATTCCTTGTGGAACGAGGGGTGCCTCTCCAGTCGATCAGGAGCGTGAAGGGTATATTCACTTTCAAGATTCAGCAATGGAAATTGTAGTTCGTGAAATGTGATGTCACACTCAGCTACATCCTATCTTGTAAGAATCCAGGACAAGCTTTTTTGTCCACATGCCGCGTTGGCGATGAATAGTTGTGACGCGGCACATCCACTATTTCGCCCGGCTTTCCTAAAGCTGTGGAGCAATGGGTCGAAGAGCACTACAGGATGAAATCAAGATATGAAAAAGGAACTTCATTCTGCCAATGATATTGTATTCGTTGTACAAATCCATGACCCCTAGGCCTCGAGCCCCGCGTACCGGAACTCAAGCCCTCGCTATGAATCGCCAGTGAAATCGCAACCCACCTCGTCACGATCGTCACCAATGGACTCCAAGGCCTTCCCCTCTGCGATCTCATTTGCTACCAAACTCGTCTCACGTCTTGCTACGCAAAACGCTATGCGTGGCCATTCTTGGGTACTTTCCCTGATTATGTGGCCAAGCACTACTCGAATGATGCTGGAGATTTTTATATGAGTCGCTTTACATATTTATTTCTCCTCAGGCTCGACGAGTATCCGAGCAATTTTTACAACTTGAAGTCGATTCAGAAATCTTAATGTCGCGCATAACATCTATGGTTTGTGGCTAAAAAAGGTACTAAATCTCTAGCTGGCATGCGTTCTTGACTGCAAGATCACAGTATTGTATGTAGTCTTCTCATTAATTGCTTCTCTAGTTCTTGCTTGGTCCGTTGAATGGTACTCACCTGGCATGCACCTACCGGAGACCCCAGGCTACTGTTCCTATCTCTAAACATTTCCTGGCCAGACACTGTATTCAGGACGTCAGCAGATCAGCGGGCTCTTGTTGACCCTAGGTGTGTCGTCTAGAAGATTGGCATTTCCAATGGAGCTTTCTATTGAACATACATAGGTAATTATTTGAACACCCTCACTAACCGCAATCGAAGTGCGCAGTATTCAAGATTCAGGGTGCAATATTATTGAGTATATACCCAGGTACCTACTTGCTCACGCTACTCTGTAGACTACGCTGGAATATGAACCTTGGTGATCAAAGAGTGATACCTAATGGGCCACCTTTTCTTACCTTTAATGAAGCGTTATATCTTATGTTGACCTGGATTAAGCGAAGTGATGCTCTGCTCTTCATACCTGAGTTAACATTCTTTCTGAGATAGAATTACTTTGCTACTTTATTTGCGATTAGTGAGGGTGTTTACCTGATTATGTGATGTTCAATTGTCGCGCTCCTTTCCATAAAAGTGCGACCCCAAAGTCTTGGCTCTGCAGCTTACTGGGGCGCAGGGTCTCAAGATTGACACTCTAAGCCAATCGATTTAGGAGCGCACTACCCATGCTAGCTTGACGCCAACAGCAAAATGGCCCCCACACGGCAGGCCCCTGGTACAATACACAAATGTCCGATGGTGAATCGCGCAAACACAAATTTGTGGGACCTAAGCTTCCGTTTCGTATCCTCTCGTCCTTGATTGGTACTTCATATACAATCATCGAGATGGTGGGTACCCAATACCCGATTCTGAACGCGATATTTTCAGAGACTGCAATAGTACATAACACGACCAAGGCGCCCTGGCCAACTACGGCTAGCTTCTCGGCTGCACTCCAAGGTGCCGCGCCGTTTAAAGATTTAGGGGAGGGTTGTCTCCCCACGTGAAAAAGCTGGATTAGTGTCGATTTCGCCCTCTCCACCTTCTTCAATGCTACTTATAAAATAACACCTGAGATGGCGAGTATGTCGTTGATGTTGCTCTGGGTATTGGCCGCTTCCCTCGTCGAGGCTATGGTTATAGATCTCACAAAGAGAGACGTCTTGAAGGATCTGTCGGGGGGCTTTTGTCGCAGTTACAGATTTGGAGGTACAAATGCGAAGCCTTTTCATTCGAACTGGAGACCTACTAATGCCATTTACCAGTGGATATTGCCGACGATACGTTGTACATGGTTGGTCTGGATGGAGGACTCATTCCGGATGATCTCAATTCTTCGAGTAAGTCGCGCTAAGTTCTGTCACCGACACAGTTTGTAGTGCTTAGGGCCAATTTCTATTAGACAATTATCTCGTGACCCTCGACCTGACATCCTCTTTCTCCACGTCGGAGGGCAAGAACTATAAGATGTCGAAACTGCCCAACTCCATTGTCCCTAAAATCAAAGACATGGCGCTCTGGGCCAACGCGGCAAACACCACATTATATCAATACGGAGGTAGATATTTGGAGGATATCACCACGAATAACACTATCTGGACATACAACGTGAATGACAAGTCGTGGGCCGCCCAAGAGGGGAGCGTTCAGCCCGCGCAACGGGAATATGGTGGTATGTAATATTTCAGCAACCACACCGAGGTATGCTTATAATCTTGGACTTTTGCAGTGGATACAAATGCACCCGAAATTCAGGCTGCGTTCTGGGTTGGCGGATACCGGGGTAGCGGTACAACATCCACGATCACCGATTCCACAAATAATCATGTCGGGGGAATGGTTCAATTAAATACAACGACCGGGCAATATACTTCTCTCGCCGGGCCTTACGACGCTGTTCAGGAAGGCTCACTTTCTTATATACCAGTGGGCGATACGGGCATTTTGGTTTATCTGGGTGGCGAGGTTCCTTCAGTCGCGAATGGGGTTAACGCTACGCTAACATCGGTGAGCTTTGAACTTCTCGATCAAGCAATGCCTTGCTCACCAACATTCTAGAATTCATGGGACTATGTCCAAGTCTACGACATCGCTACAGGAAATTGGTATAATCAATCCACGACCGGTAGCGTCACGTCACGGACACAGTTCTGCGCTTCTGTTCAGCACGATCCGTCCACCTCGTCCTACCAGATATATGCCATAGGAGGGGCAGACCTGGAGTCTGAAGACCCAATCCTAGATATAAACTACCTGTCAATCCCGTCCTTCAAGTGGTTCTCCGCCGCTCCTCTTGATGAGGCCCGCATGACCCTTCAATGCGCCACATACGGCCGTCAGATATTTGCAGTTGGCGGAAGACTTGCCTGGGCAGATGATTCCAACGCAGGCTGCTACACTATGCCTGCATTCATCTACGACGCTCAATCCGAGGCAACGCGATCGACATTTGATCCCTCCTTGGATTCGTTCTCCCTTTCCTCCTCAACTACCAGAAATATCAAGGAGTCGCCATACCCCTCGTCATGGGCATCTCCAGCCCTGAAGGCCCTATTTGTTCCGAGCACCAACACAAGCGAAAGCTCTGCGAGCGGCAACTCTACAAGCAGCAGCTCTACCACAACTCAACAGGCAGGAGGCAGCACATCCCACTCATCAAACACAGGCGCTATTGCTGGCGGAGTCGTCGGTGGTGTGGCAGGCGTGGCCTTGATCGGAGCCCTGCTTTGGTTCTTCATTGCCAGAAACAAGAGGCAAGAGGGAGGTACCTTGCCCACGCGGAAAATCAATGAGCTACCAGCGGGGGAGCCTCCTGAGTTGTCGGTAGGGAACCCTCCTGAGCTGTCAGCAGGGAGAACTCCTGAGCTTTCTGGTGGAGAGATGCGGCATATGCCCGTGGAACCCGTTGAGCTGAGTAGTGAAAGGACATGAGCATATTTAAGCAATTTAGAATAACGCATGTAATACAATTCGGCATATAGCCATTCAAGAGCTTCAAGCCTTTGAGGATCATGTCCATTTCTCTGCTTACTTTTCCATTCGACTGTTCTTCAAGAAGCTTAGAACATCATAGTGGTTCAACGGGCTTGGCGGCCTTCCAGGCAGCAAGGCATCAATTGTGACGCGGGAGGAGGCCACCTCTCCGCATTCGAGGTGATCAGCTCCGCAAAACAAACCACTCAGCACTGCTGGGCGCAACAGGTAAGCTCCTGTCCTCATTTTCATTCTTTCCCCGCTCAGTACTAATTGGAGCTACTTTGGCAGTTTTTGACAGTTGCCGATTACCTTTTGTCCCAGTGCATAGCAACCTTCTTCGAGCTCCCTTCTTTACCTGGCCTTACGTGCCTATCGCCCACTATGCTATCTTCGCTCACCTCCGGTGCCACCAATGTGCGCCAAACGATGGCGCAGGTGCTCAACTTTGCCCTCGTAGGAAACCCCATTTTCTCCTCGGTCTGGACGGTGGACTAACAATCGTCCGCAGGTCTTATCCACAGCCTTCATGTTATGGAAGGGACTATCGGTGTTCAGTGCCTCATCTAGCCCAATTGTTGTGGTTCTGAGCGGCAGCATGGAGCCCGCTTTTCAACGTGGTGATCTATTGTTTTTATGGAATAGGAGTCCTCGAGCGGAGGTTGGGGAGATCGTCGTGTTTGCACTCCCCTACCTTAAAGGATGAGAATCAGCCTTACTGACAGGCAATGTGAACAGGTACAACGTGAGAGGAAAGGACATTCCGTACGAAAACACGCATACCCGCTCTATTCTCTACTTTGGCATCCACTAACAATGGATACAGTATCGTCCACCGTGTCTCTCGAACCTTCCCGGAACTGGAGCCCAAGGGAAACAAGGTGAAGGAAATCACAGTGTATGTTGACTATTAGGCTGGAAACTTAGGCAACCCTCTATTTGCCCGTTAGCTTGGATACTGATTGCTTGGCTAGTGACTCGGCACCAGGCTCTCATATGCTTTTGACCAAGGTAGGTTAAGTTATCGAACCATGTTCTATACCATGACAGCTACTGATTTTGCTTTCTTTAAACAGGGCGATAACAACTTGGCTGATGACACCGAATTGGTTGGTTTCTTTCCACTCATATTCAACTAATCACCAAAAGCTAAACTCAGACTACACTAGTATGCAAAGGGGCAAGATCACCTGGATCGCAACGGTAAGCCATCGTTTCCTATCGGCAAGGCTTTTGTCATTTTTATAAAGTCGTAGCGAGGTGTTTAGCCTCGTTCGACTGACTTCTCGAGTCAAAGCTAATGTATTCTCCAGAGGACATCGTTGGAAGTGTGAGGGGCTATATCCCGATGGTTGGCTACGTTACAATTATGCTATCGGAACATCCATGGATGAAGACTGTTCTTTTGGGTTGTATGGGATTGATGGTCATGCTGCAGCGGGAATAATCGGTAAAGCGTTGATCACCAAGTACATTTGCACAACTGGTCAAATAAAAGAAATTCCGGATTATCCTCAAGAAAAAATCTTTAAACACGTATGAGCAGCTCAAATTTTGCTATAAATAGTAAGTAAGCGCAGATTCTACATGCGATAGGGGACATGATCCATCAAGTTCTGGTTTTTGACCTTGCGGGCCAAATATACTGACGTCTTTGCGCACCCCACCAACTTTTGAACTTCTCGGAGCTCCGAGCTTTACTGCACGAATTACCACGCTCAGCCCCGGTGATTCACCACTAGGACTACCTTATCTTGGCGCTGCCAGTCACCTGCCTTCTACTTCCTTCCCATCTGCTTCTATTATCCCGATATCTCCAATAGGCGCCTCATTGCCTCAACACCCCGCAACCATCACGCGCCCCGCTACAATTTGATCATCTCGACGATATGAGCCAGAAGCGCATTGCTAAGGTAAAATAGCCTGGCACCCCTCCATTCCACAATTTTCCTCATTGTTTCGTGTCCGCTGACGTTTGTTGTTCACACAGGAGCTGGCTGAGCTCACAGAGTCGCCCCCAGAAGGCATCACTGTCGAACTGGCCGAGGAAGCCAACCTGTACGAGTGGAAGGTATACATGGATGGACCCGAAGGGTCACCATACCAAGTAAGAAAGCACTCTCCCAGGCGCACTCGTGCCTTTTCCTATCTTCCCCCAGCATGTCCCTGTCTGCCTGACGGGTACTGAAAGGGGTCGGCCCAAGGTTGAAATATGGCCCCAATAAGACGCGCCCTCTTGATTTGATTTTCCGATTCACCTTGCTGATATACTTGTGTCCAAAGAAAGGAA
This sequence comes from Penicillium pulvis, assembly GCF_028828015.1. Taxonomy (NCBI): domain Eukaryota; kingdom Fungi; phylum Ascomycota; class Eurotiomycetes; order Eurotiales; family Aspergillaceae; genus Penicillium; species Penicillium pulvis. The sequence continues at coordinate 2,109,795 of NW_026643079.1, read as the reverse complement.
AATTCTTGGTCAAGCTCTCTCTGCCAACCGGATACCCTTTCAAGCCCCCCACCGTCTCCTTTGCAACAAGGATCTACCACCCAAACATCACAAACGACGAAAAAGGAAGCATGTGCTTGGGCATGCTAAGAGCCGACGAGTGGAAACCCAGCTCAAAGATCTCAGCCGTCTTGCAATTTGCTCGTCAACTGCTATCAGAGCCCATGCCAGATGATGCTATCGAGGGGAGAATTGCCGATCAATACAACAACGACAATACCCGGTACCGGGAGATTGCGCGGGAGTGGACTCGCAAACATGCTATGGCGGAATAAACAAAGAGGATATGTATCCTGAGCCACGCCTAATGACTTAAACGCTATCGCATTCTACATGTCTATCAATAAACAACTGTTGCTTGCGTGACCTGTCCAATTCGTCACGCGATGGCATTCATATCTACATTGATGCCTCCAAAATGAGTCGCCTCCGTCCAATATGTCAAGAGTGCATTCTGATGGGTAGAACAATGCGTGGCTCCTATGATGTTACCTCGGCACTTACATATTCAATATTTGTAGCCATATATATACCTAGAGCTGAAAGGAAAGAGAAAAGATGTTGTAGCATTACTGGTCAACACAATCAATTCCAAAGGCTCTGCTGAATAAGATTGCGCCTCGGTAATGATGTTTGGAACCGAAGGGCAGCTAACCAAACTTCAACGGAACTGAACACGTAATGATCCCAGTACCATGATGCTTCCCAGGTGCAATGCCGACAGCGGAATTAAAGTCGTCATTAACTTCCCCGCAAAAAGCCCCACCCCCACAGATATACCTGGACCCTGAGCATCTATGGCATGAGCCCCTCGATTGGGGAATAGCTTTATAAAGGCCGCTTGGTAGCTGGGGTTTCTATTCTCATATTCGGTCGCAAACGAGCTATCCCAAGACATCATGGCGATTATCTCAGATTCCGTGTCCTTCCTAGTCGAACACTCGGCAAGCATTGCTATTTTTCTTGCCATAGTTCATTTCATGCGCAACTATCTCAAGTCGGGTGTCTCATCAGTGCCTGGACCATTCCTCGCGGGTCTTTCCAACATCTGGAGATTCATTGACGTGGCCAATGGGCATGCAGAGGCAAGTCTTTACAAATTGCACAAAAGGTATGGAGACTATGTCCGATTAGGTCCAAACGTGGTCAGTGTGTGGGATCTGGATTCATTGAAAGTCATTTATGGAATCAACAAAGGCTATCAGAAAGTAAGGTGATGAACTTTATACTTGGAAGCCCTTCAGTACCCGAAACATATTCACGTCACTAACCTTTCAGACTAAATTCTATCATGTGCAACAACAATTAGCCAAGGGCAAGCCAACACCCACCCTGTTCACCACCACAGACGAGGAATTCCATGCTTCAATCAAGCGGCCTATCTCGGCCGCCTACTCCATGAGCACTTTGACTGAATTTGAACCGTTTGTGGACAAGACTATCCAAACTTTCTTTGCAAAGCTGGACGGATTTGTCGCTCAGAACAATATTTGCGATATCGCTTCATGGTTGCAATTCTGTAGGGAGCTCCATGATACTAATGTAATAAGCTGACGTATTCGGGCAGATGCATTCGATGTCATTGGTGAGTTGACATTCAGCAAGCCACTCGGGTTCCTGGAAACCGGAGGCGATGTAGACGGAATCATTGCTGCGCTTGAACGCATGCTTGACTATTCTGGCAAGGTCAGTATCCATGATAATTCAGTTGTACGTGTGCTCAACAGCGGTAGATTGGCCAAATGCCTTGGTTGGACTATTTGTTCATAAAGAATCCCCTGCGACAACTCATTCAGGGAGGTTCAACTGGTGCTGTAGCTCGCTTTGCGCGTGCTCGATTGGATGAAAGACTTCGAGAGACGTCCAGCAGTAAGAATGCTAGTGATTTATCACAGCCTCCACACAGGGATTTTCTGGGTCGCTTCCTAGAAGCCAAAAAGGAGCACCCTTCAATCGTGACAGACAATCAAATCTTCTCGTACACGATCAGCAACATGAATGCCGGCTCCGATACCACAGCTATTTCTCTCCGAGCAATCCTTTATTACACACTGAAGTCTCCCAGAGTTTCGAAGAAGCTGAGTAATGAGCTAGAAGCCGCTTACCAAGAGGGACGGATCTCCTGCCCTGTCTCTTGGAAGCAGAGTCAAGAGGAGTTGCCGTATCTTGACGCCGTGATTAAAGAAGCGCTCCGCCTGCATCCGGCTGTGGGTCTGCTGCTGGAGCGCGTGGTTCCCGTGGGAGGACTTCAGCTTCCGAATGGTGGACCATTCTTACCTGCAGGAACAATTGTCGGCGCCAACCCATGGGTCATTCACCGGCATTCTTGTTTCGGTGAGAAAGTCGACTCGTTCATTCCTGAGCGATGGCTGCAGATGAATGAGGAATCAGAACGCGAGTACCAAGACCGGAAGCAGCAAATGTTGCGAGCAACCTTTACGTTTGGAGCGGGGCCTCGGACGTGTATAGGCAAGAATATTAGTCTGCTGGAGATCTACAAGCTTATGCCGTCCCTGTTCTTGACCTACAAGGTAAGATTGGTACTTTTTGTGAGCCGAGGAGTCTGTTCTGACTGGGCTACTACGATAGATCACTTTGGAGAATCCGGAGAAGGAATGGACGACGGTTAATGCTTGGTTTGTGCGGCAGAAACACATGGATGTGCGGTTGACCCATCACAATTAAGCTTAGTCGCGAGCCGTTTTCACGATAAGGTACTCCGTACCGAGGAATTGTTGATACATCTGCGTTTGGGGGATATTGTATCTTTTTTTTTTTTTTTTTTTTTTGTTTTATTCTTTTGTTCCAGGCAGCTCGGATTCTAAAATGCTGTGTATCTTGCATTTAATTTGATTGAGTTCAAGAATTAGGATGTTCTAAGATGATATCTAGGTATGACAATTAGGAGGATTGTGAGAGGGTCCAGATATACATCGGGCGCACCCGATCCCCACAAACATAAACATGACCCTGAGAACATTGCCTAGGGTATACCCGTGGATGAGGCGAGGGTTTCTGTGTATTATTCAATAAGACCAAGTCTAATGCAAGAAATCTGGAAAATCCCATGACCTGACTACATAGAAAATTGTGTTGGGGAAGCAACCAAACCCCGGGCGATCCGTTTGGTTGTACTCCGTATACAAGGGATCCATGGTCCCGTTGTGCATGCAAAGAACAATAGAGTGGATGTTGTACAGCTCGACTATACGGGTCCTGCAGTTCGTATCCCCAGAAACAATGGCAATGAAAGCCCCAGAATTCCAATGGACAAGTCATATTCGGCAAATAGACTTTGAAAACTTGAAACGCCCTTGCCAATCTACGTCATGTGACGCTAAGCTAGATCAGGCTTCTGTTGATTTTTGTCTCAACTCAAGTGCTTCGTCCTCATTCCAGTCCTCTGGCAGGCTGTCTCGCTTCATATTTCTTTTACCCGTTTGTTGGCTTGGTGTCGCCCTTTGTCATTCCTTTCCTGACACCCTTTGATATCCCTGGAGTCATTCGCTCGGCCTTTCGTTGATTACCATATTTTTTCTTCGCCCATCCTTCGTGTACAACGACAACGTACACACTGATACACACGCGACTGCCAACTCTCTCATCATCTATTCGCCACTATAGACTAGTTTTCTTCGCTTTCACGGCTATTCCTGAGGTCTTTCCGTCACAACAAATGTCCAGCGGGAACTGGTTACTAGCTCGTGGCCATGGTCACAGAAAATGGAAGCTCGAGATACCCGCCTCCCTTTGAGGAATCTGAACTACGCGGTCGCCGAAAGATCGCTCATCCGGCGCGATTGGATCCTCTGAAGATCGATTTCCGCGCACCACGAACCGCCAGATCGACCCCGAGATCATCCCCGCGTTCTCCCAATTCGATATACGACCCACGCTCTCGATCGCCCGCTCCTCCATCTGTCCATACCATCTCAGATGACCGACCGTGGCTTCCAATGTCTCTCCGGGCAGGTTCCCCGCAGGAGATTCCAGAAGATTGGAGGGCGAAGAGATCCGTGGCGTACCCTCCCCCTTTACCATCACCCGACCGACAACCTCCAAGATTCTACCCTCGCGATAACGAACCGGACTGGCCGCCACCTCGCAAGGCCCCGCCGGCCAGGGGCGGCCTGCGCATTTCCATGTCTACCTCCAGACTGCACGGCAGGCGGCCGCGATTGCAGGAGTCCCCAGACCAACGCCAAGAGGTCAACGCGCATGGCTTGCCGCTACCGCGTTTCCCAACCAAGGGACCCGCGGATGATAACACTCTCCGAACCAGTTTCAATTCTGCTATGACCTCTCGATCTAGTATCGAGCAAAATAGTGGCACGGAACGCAGTAGTGTTCTCACGAAGAGTAGCTCGATTACCGATCTCTCCCCTGATACACCTGATGCCCCCTATGGCATGGACGAGGGCATGAGTGTGGAAGATGCGATTTCCATGTACCTCGACGGCTTTAGCGATGTCACAGAAGAGCCTGGATCCCCCATGTCTCGAGCAGACAGCAAAGCGCCCTCAATAACTCCGCCCCCATCTCGAGATACGCATTTAGATGGCATTCCGCCCCCGATACCGATCCTGGAGGATATTCCTCCCATTCCACCACTACCGCAGTCGGCTTTTCCAGAATCCGTGTACCTGGAACCTAACATAAATGTGCCTGTGGCGCCAGAAACTCCCTCAGAAACTCCCTTTGAATCCGAACTCGCATCATCGGAATCTCTAGAAACACCACCTCTCTCAATGCCTACACCTCAACCCCCACCGTCAGATCAGTCATCGAACCTTCAATCCGTTCACAAACGACAACAATCAAAAATCTTCATTCCCGGGCCTGTCCCTCCACCCCTCAGTTCTGGAACTGACACAAGAGACGAGTATGGGTTCCGCAAGGCAACCCAGTATGTGACTCGGGAGCAGTATGACGCCTGGAACGGCCCATATTCCAACTATACCGCCCACCGGAGACAGAAATGGCATGCCATGCTCCAGGAGCATGGCCTTCCAACCACAAATCCAAGCACATTCCCTGCACAGTCGAACAAACTCAAGCGTTTTGTGCGAAAAGGCATTCCCTCGGAGTACCGGGGCGCGGCGTGGTTTTGGTATGCCGGCGGGTGGGAGCTCCTGAACGCCAACGTTGGTCTGTACGATCAACTCGTGGCAAAAGTCATGGTTTCGCCCACTAATGACGACAAAGAGCACATTGAGCGTGATCTTCACCGAACTTTTCCCGACAACCTTCACTTCAAACCAGAGTTTGTTGATGCTGCTGAGCAGGCTGGAAGTGGCAATCCAACAGAGACTCAAATGATCCAATCCCTTCGTCGGGTATTGTATGCTTTTGCTCTCCACAATCCCAAAATCGGCTATACTCAGTCACTCAATTTCATCACGGGCATGCTTCTCCTCTTTCTACCAGAGGAGAAAGCGTTTTGGATGTTGCACATTGTGACCTCCCTATATTTGCCTGGAACTCATGAAATCAGTCTGGAGGGCGCAAACATTGACCTTTGGATCCTCATGGTTTTGCTGCGAGATACGATGCCGGGCATCTACGCCAAGATCTCTAGCATGGGAGGAAACCCATCTGGTCGTAAAACCCCACCACTGAATGTGAATTCACGCCTACCAGACATCACTCTGGGCCTGACAAACTGGTTGATGTCGGTATTTATTGGAACGCTCCCTCTGGAAACCACTCTGCGGGTCTGGGATACTTTCTTCTATGAGGGTTCAAAAACATTTTTTCGCGTTTCGTTGGCTATTTTCAAAGCATGCGAACGGGATATTCTGGCTGTTTCGGATCCCATGGAGGTCTTTCAGGTGGTGCAAACCGTGCCTAAGAAATTACTAGATGCCAACACTTTGCTGGATGACTGTTTCTTGCGAAAACATCGAGTGGGCCAAGGCCGAATCGAAGAACTTCGAGCTGCACGTCGCACGGCTGTCCGACAAGAGAAGATGCGCCGGTCGGTCGCTTTCAGTAAGGGCGAACTCAAGCCAGCGACCGATGATTTCCCTGTTCATCGTCGGAATAACCAACCGCTTGAACATCGGGTTGCCGATTCCTGGCGCAATCTCAAGCACCATGCATTTCGATAGTCGGCCCATCCCCTGTGTCGAGTCCGCCAAGACCGTGTCTGTTGTCCTACCTGCAGGTCTGGACCAGGTGACCACAATAGGCCAATTAGGATCTCTGCACTAATTCATGTAATCATAATCATTTTTGTCAAGTTGACAAGGCTCATTGAACTCCCCCGCTAGGCGGGGAAATCTCCTTGCATTTTTTCGGATGGCGTCGTGATGGAAACAAAGATTAAATCGCATCAAGCATCGCATATTGGAATACACATGAATTTGAACAATTTTTTTTTCTTTCACTTGCAATCAGAGCTTCATGTTTTGGTGCTTGGCACTCGAAATTGAGTTTGACGCTACCCAGTATTTTCAAGGGTCCTGAACCCTACAACGCCGATCATTGGGCCGATCATGGTTCCTTCCGCGAAACTGCATGTCGTCATGGATTTTAATGCGGAAACAAAAGCTCCTTGCTTCCAACCCCTTTCAGCTTCTTTTTGAACCCCTCGCTGTATTGATTTTTTTTATCTTATCTTTCCCCCACGGCATGCAGCTATGAGTGGGCAAGCAGCTAGTTACTACAACCCTAATCAGGGCTTTGATGCTCAGGGTCAACCCGGCTATACCAACGGCTACCAGCAGAATGGAAACTACCAACCGCCAGCAGGGGAGCCCAAACCTCCTCCTCCATACCCTGAGAATGCACCTCCACCGCAGTCCGGTCAGACATTTGATCAAGCCTTCAAGGTCGACAGACCGAAGTACAATGATATATGGGCAGGTCTTTTGGTAGGTTACTACCTATCCACGGAAACAAGATAGAATAGCAACTCACCAATAAATCCACTACAGCTGATCGCAGTCTTCTTGGGATATGTTGCCGTGTCGGGCTTGACCATCCACTCGTACGCTGTCCACAAAGGGTTCAGTGGAGGAGGAATCTACAACTCCGGCAATGATTTCTCATTGAACACCAATACCCTTGTGCTATTTATCTTCGTTCTCTGCGTCGCCCTAGTTTTTTCCTGGGCATACTTTATGGGCGCGCGCTACTTCACCAAGACCTTCATCTGGGCCACGGGCATCCTGAACATCGTCTTCGCTTTCGCAACAGGCATCTACTATATTGCGCGCAAGCAATATGGAGGCGGAATAGTATTCCTGCTCTTCGGTGTTTTTGCAGTTATCTGTTTCATTAGCTGGATCCCACGTATTCCATTCACTGCCTTTATGCTGCAGACCACCATGGATGTCGCTCGAGGCTATGGCAATGTCTTCCTCGTCAGTGCACTAGGTGGTATCGTGACTGTCGCGTTTGCAGCATGGTTCTCCGTGACTCTAGTCTCGATCTATGTCGCATATGAGCCGGATTCTACGGGTACAAATCCAGCCTGCGTGAACGGTGGCTGTAGCACAGCGAAGGTAATTGGACTGGTGGCGTATGTCACTTTTGCCATGTATTGGTTCAGTGAATGGATCAAGAACACGGTGCACACCACTATCGCCGGTGTTTACGGATCCTGGTATTTCTGGAGCGCGTCCGCGGGTGGCATGCCCAAGGGTGCGACTCGTGGCGCGTTTCGCCGTGCGACTACCTATTCCTTCGGCAGTATCAGTTTCGGCAGTCTCATCCTTGCGATCATCAATATGATGCGACAGGCTTGCTCAATCGCCCAACGACAAGAAGCCGCCCAGGGTAACATTGTCGGGTCGATCTTTGTCTGGATTCTGGGATGTTTCATTTCACTGCTCGACTGGCTGGTTACGTTCTTCAACCGCTACGCTTTCTGCCATATCGCTTTGTACGGAAAGGCGTATATCCCGGCCGCCAAGGATACATGGAAGATGATGCGTGATCGTGGTATTGATGCCCTGGTGCAGGACTGTTTGATTGGACCTGTCTTGACCATGGGCTCTACTTTCGTGGCTTACGTCTGTGCCTTGTTGGCATATCTGTATCTGCAATTCACGAAGCCAGCCTACAATTCGGACGGAGATTTTACTGCCGTTATCATGGCTTTCTCTTTCCTCATTGGTCTTCAGGTGTGTCAGGTCTTCATGACGCCAATCGGAAGCGGCGTCGAGACAATCTTCGTGGCAATGGGCTGGGATCCACAGGTTATGATCAACGACCACCCTGATATTTACTACAAGCTGGTGGAGCTGTACCCGCGTGTGCAGCAGGCTATCCACGCTTGATCAGCAAATTGAATAACACTACAAGATTGCGGGTATGACCGTTTCTTGTCGAGCTACATACATCGATACACGATTAACGAGTATGATACAAAGACTGTTGTGGATAATATTGAATTTTACGTCTTCCATTGATCATTACAATTTCGATCTCCAAATAAGCTCAACCTAAACACCAATATAAACTCCCAAAACAAGGCCGTTAAGATCCCATCAAAACTTAGAATCACATCACTCCCACTACCAAGGCTTCATCCAAAAGTACCAGCTTGAAGTATGTCTTTACAGAGCAATCATCAATCCCATCACAGCAGCGACACCAAGCGCTGCAACGCCACCGTGCACAGCAACATTAGGTGCCGAGCCCGTGAAAGGGTGGAAGCCCTGCGCACTAGCACCAGAGGGAGTAGGGGTAGCACTGTGCGAACCGAAAGGCCAAGAAGCAGAAGAAGAACCAACAACAACACCGTGAGAATAAGCAGGCGCCGAAGCAGCAGCCATGCCACCCATGCTGCTGCTAGCAGGAACCTGAACAGGGATCTGCGAAAGGTGCGAAGGGTCAAAGGGAGTAGCACTGGCCTTGCATCCGCACTCGGTCTTGGTCTCGGTCACATAGATGACACGGGGAACAGCCGGCTCAGCAGCACCGTGCTCAGCAATGGGAGGGGCGTAGGCGCGCTTGGCCATCTCGATGTTTGAGACTGGCTCCATGGGTCTGCTGGCGTGGCGGGCTGGGGCAGCAACACGGGAGCTGGAGCTGGGGCTAGCGCTGGAGCAGAGATTGCCCTTGAGGTCGTCAGGGCTCACGCCTGCGTCTTTACAGGTGGCGGTTGTGTCATCGCTGATCTTGTCTGTGAAATCAGTGGAGCAGACGCAGTCTGTGGCGTTCTTGTTGGAGCAGCCTTCCAATGTGGAGAGGTCGATGTCGTTCATGATGGCGTTCTGGATCTTGTTAGGAAACCTTATTCACTCTTTCAAATTATCATATCACTTACGGCGCAGGTCTCGATGTCACCGAGGGTCTGGGCAGTGACTCCGGCGACCAGGAGAGCGGCGGCGATGAAGGAACGCATTGTAGTTGATTTTGGTGGTTTCGGGTTGGGTGTAACGAAAGGCAATTTGTGTAGAATGAACGTGTGAAGAAACGCGAGCCAGGTCCCTCGGAGTTGAACGCCATTTAAGTAACAAATGTTATCAGCTGTAAACAAGATAAATAATTGGCCCTTTCTGTATCCCTTGATGCTCTCGATGTGGTTGTGGTGATAGTCATGACGTGAAGGTATGTAGCTCTCTTGCCGTATATGGCAGGGGAAGGGCGCTTCAACCTGCGTACATAAGCTTTCGCTGGTATCTGAACTGGTGAAAACTGCTATGTACGTAGCTATCCCCTGTTGATCATTTTGGAATGACACAAAAATGTGCTACAGTGTCATGTCTTTGGTGTTGCGCCTGTCGTATCCCTGGTTACCCTTTCCTCCGAGGAATGCCCTTGAATGATCTGGACATCTCCTTCATCAATTATTCTGTGTTTATCTATTTTAGTACCCATGATCAAATTGGATATCATCAAGCGTGAGCTGGCATTTGCTTTTGTGATATATGCTAGGTATTCATCCATCCATTTCACTGAACGACTGTTTTTTACTAGGTGTAGGTAAGCTAGCAGACCTTTAAAAAGGGTTCTCGGAGCTTGATCAGCAGCTACCTAGGTATCCACAAATTCCAAGAGATGGAATCAAGCTCAAGCTTGTATGAAATCTATTAATATCCAGGGAATATCTGCATGTAACAGGGAATATCTGCATGTAACATTTAGGATCTTTAATGTACAACATCCGGTTTCAAGGTTATGTGGCAGCCTTGAAAAATTCTGGTTGACAGCAACATATATGGAATGATCTACAGTCACAACCATGGATAGGCACGCCCTCAGAGCACCATTGGTTGACTAGAGACAAGCATAGATAATGTCCACAGCCAGCCTGCAGCCTTGGAATAGTTGCTCAAATGCCCCGGCGCTTTTACCCGCCAACTTAGTCACCTTCATGGGTACACGTCTGCTGGAAGATAGTTCCATATCATTGAATTTTCTGACAATGTCACAATATGTTCCAGGCGAGGTGTACACTGAGGCGGAAAATACAAAGCACCAGTCATAGGCCAAAGGTAAGGCTATGGGGTATACAGTAAGATGTAGAGAGAAAGAACCCACCTAACAGTCCACGATAACTCCATCGACCCTCAGGTGTAATAGGCCGCGATATATCACTAGAAACAGGCCGTTGCTCAGCAAGAGGAGCAGGCATCTCCGCAACGAAATTCTTGGCATAGATCTCCTGGGGCCTATACCACAGATTAGAGCCTGGAACTTCAGCTACGCCGAATTTATTATCCGCGATATATCCATCTATCTCGGCGATCTTCTGATGCGAATTTCCGTCAACTTCTTGCGGGGCTATGATAACACTGGTGACGTGTGGTGGCAATGTATTTCCCCCTAATGCTGGCTGAGAGGCTCCAGCATCTTCATTTTTTGCTTTCTCTTCTTCTTTCGAAGCATCCAGAGCATGAAAATTGCAGCACCGATACCACCTGCGCCCACAACTCCGCCGACGACACCACCAACAATAGCTGCAGTATTCGTTGATGAGCCTTTGTTTGACGTATCGGACGAAGCAGTCGCCGTTGCCACGGAGGTTGCTTTATCTGTTTTGTCTGTTGTGGCCGTAGTCGCCGTGCCGGAGACATAGACTTTGATCCAGTCGTCACCCACCAAAGATGAGCTGACAGCGGCCATAGTTGGGTATTCATCGTAACAGTAGCCGGTATAGGTTGAAGGGAGGATGGAAGTCCCACTTCAATAGATTGTGTCTGTCGTTGCGGACTCGGCACATCCGTAATCGGTAATCGAATACTCGAGGTAGGTCCATATTCCGCAGACTGTTAGTGTGGAGCCTGTGCAAGCCGCTGCGAACGAATCTGATGTTAGATCGGGTGTAGCAGATACGGCGGCGGCATCATAGCATGTTATTCCGTAGAGGCAAGAACTCGGATCGATGTCACTCAATTCATTTCCCAATCCCATCTTCTCAAAGCGACCACCCAAGAAGATTTAAATACTGACTCTCCTATTGCGCAAGGGTCCAGAACCCTGACCCACTTAGAACCTCCACGTTCAATGAATCTTGCTAACTTATTTTGGTCATCAAACCGAAGATCGATGCGATCAGGTGTTTGGGGTAGACGAAACGGCAAAAGCTTCTTCATATATAGTGTCGTTCCTTGTGCCAAGATTAGCATGTATAGAGTTTACATGACTCGGTGCTTGACACAGGAGAGCGACATGAAAATATTTATTTTCTGCAATATTAACTAGCAGGATTACTTTGAAACTCCGGGGCTCGGAATCTGCCTAGTCCACACGATCAGAAATATGAATATCAATGGCGAAGAAGCTATATGTTGGTTGACACTTCCAGGCACCTTGGAGCCACTGATCTACGATGTTCGAAATATGCGAAAACAAATCTATTGCAGCCTTATTAAAAGTATCTATCTTCATTTATTCATAGCCTTGACTCCCGTCTCTCAGAAGACATCATTTTCTCCAACTTGGGAACCCAATCCGCCATACTCTTCAATCTTTCACTCATCGGCCGACAAGCCCAACCCTCCGCAATCCGCGCCTCATCCTCTTTCCAACGCCGTACTGAACTGCTAATCCAAGGACCAACAATAGCAGCCGTCTCAAGGACCCTTTCCAGCGGTAGCTGATGAGAGCCTGGAATAACCTTCTCTTCAACTCGTAAAGCTTTCACACCGCCACTCCCTCCGATCCCGGCGCCCGTCCGTTTGAGAATCTTCTCACGAGTCTCAGGTGCAGCAATGGGACTACTCTGTCCCAAGACATAGAGAACAGGTGGACGCAAATGCTTGAGCATCTTCCAAGCCAAGATTGGTTCGTATCTGTAGAATTGTGTGGTTGTCTCCGGGGGTCCAATGATGTCTGGATAGAGGAGGTCATCATGTGGAGGTGTGTTTGAAGTAGGTTCTTCGCCGACTGATATGTGGCTTGATGGGTTTGGACGAAGGTACTGTAGTACTTCTTGGTATTTGGAGCTGGTCAGGGTTACTGCTTGCTCAACTTGGGCTGGAAGGTTTTCCTGCGCAGAAGTTGTCGATGGAATATCGCGATAAGCGTGAAGGATCCATCGGTCAAGGACGCGCTTATCCCATCCTTTATGTGTAACTTTTGCTTTTTCGATAGCTGCGGCTCTAGATTTCCAAGTGTCTCGCCTTTTCAGCGATACAACTGCCAACAAGGGGCCTTTGGCCGTGAATATGTCTGGAGAAATAACGGGCTCCACAAGGCTCAGTGATGTGAACAAACGGGGATGAAGGAGGGAAAGTAGAACGCTGTAGAACAGTCAGACTGATTGGAATTAGTTTGTTTCTGCACATTGACGACACTGACAGTTGCCCTGCACCCATGCTATGTCCCACGCCTACAATAGGCTGTGGCATCTCGTCACGGAACTTGTTGATCATGTATAGAAGGTCACGGCTGTGATCGATCCATGATGCTTGAGTCTGTCAGTTAAGTCACAACATGGGGACTTTGAGTCCTCACGATCATTTCCGAGAAATCTCTCATTTGCAAGACCGCTGGCACCGAGATTTGCGACATCGGCAATCCAGATAGATCGAATGCGATAGCCGTCTTGTCGACTTCGATTAAGTAGATCTTCCCATAGAGGTTCGTATAGCTCCTAACCGTCGATTCAGCCAAAGTATTTTCAAATACCTGTTATGGCAAGTTGGATTGGATCTGCTTACCTTTGGGAAACCGCAGCCATGTGCTCCAATGATGGTGACATCACCAGGTTGCGGATTTGGGTTGTCGATTGGCGTATATCTTTTTAAGACAAGCTTGAAAGTCGAATCTGGATCCACAGTGGCATTAGGATATTCCCGAATATGTTGTCCGTCGATGATATGCTCAGTCACGACGAACGGAAATTTTGTGGTGTCCGCCATTGCTTTTTCGGGATAGCGCTGGCCGAAAGTAGACTTACGGATTTTTTTGCTCTCGTCGCAACCGGCGCCAATGTAAGGAGTATTTGAACATGCTGATAGCCTGCAAATAAACCCTCATGGCCATAAAATATCGGTCTTGCCGAGCTGAATATTCTGTGGCACCATTTCAGACTCTTGCTGTGCGTCGCTAGTTATCTTTAGGATTAGATAAAGGGTACTATTGGCAGCAGACCCACCACAATAAGCTCAAGGCCAGCTGAGATGGGTTGTTAATGAGATGTTTATCCCGAGGTCGGCAGGAAATACCAATAGTTAGGACAGGTGGGTCCACTTTTACCCACTAGTGTAGTGGGGAACCATGGCTGCGAACCAGGTTTGCGAACCAGATTCGATCACTGGAGCTGTGGGAGATAAGAAAGGAGACATAGATAGGAGAGGCTTTTATAAGAGCAGTGGTGTCCAGCTGCTTCATGGATTACTTACCCCTGCACAAAGGCGCTTGGTTCACTACTCGATAAGCGAGCTGCGCAGCCGGTTGGAAAACCATAGTAAATGCTATGAATTACAACCTCATATCTCATCAACCACGAGGTCGTTTTACTTTCCAAGTTTATCACCTAAATATAGCTCTTAATCAAATACCCCAACACTGTTCAAGTACCAATTTCAAGTAAATGTAGAATTGGATTTTCGAAATTCATGATGACTACAGTTTAAAATATATAAACCTCAGATAATAACCAACCTTTGAATCATACGGGGTATGATAGTCCATTTAAGTCCTCGAAATGGCTAGATACTAGATAAAAGCATTCGAATATATGGAGAAGTCCTTGAAGATGTTCGTTGTTGAGATATTAAGTTTCAGTTATCGAATTAACTAAGTGAATGTTCCAGCTGTGCAGATCGCTTACCGATCACGTTAGTGCCAACTAACTAAATGCTAACAACCTACAACAGAATATATTGTTTATTGTGCGGATCCGAAAAAAACACATACATTTCACTGTCAAGGTTTCCGAACTGCCTCTTACATGGATCTCGATTCTAATTTGAGGTGCGCTCCAGCTTCCATGCGCAAAGTATTATATTTGGACACTGTTTGCCGCCTAATCTTATTGCATTGATAGCTTCCGTATAACGACTATGAGGTATCTGGATGTCTAAATGACGGATATCCCGTGAAAATCCAGCAATAAAGTAATATATGAGACCGAGAAAAATAAGGAAAAAGGGTCTGTTAAACAAGAACATTAAGCTGAGAATAGGAAAGAAGAAGGCAAGGCAAAAGAGTTGATGGGCAACGGCTTGATACGTAGCTGTTGCCTGAAGGTCTTAGGCAGCTATACTCATAATCTGCCAGTCTACTCTATGAGCTAAAATATTCCACATACATGTCTCTTCTCCTGAGTCACGACTACAACAATGTAACGCCAACGAGTCCCGAGATTAAAGTGACGTGACAATACCTTGAAGGGCCGTCTAAAGATTCTCAGTCTGTTTCGTTTGCGTCCAAAAACTCCAGCAGCCTTTGTGCAACAGCAGATGGCTGCTCTTCGGGAAGAAAGTGCCCACAATCATGAATAGCGCCTCCGGAAACATTGGTCGCGAAGTTCTGGACCAAATCAATCATACCCGAACCGACGGAGCTGGCCCCGCCTAAAGCCAAGACAGGGATATCGAGTGGTGTCTTTGCAAATTCCAGATTCTGTTTCGAACTTGTTTCAAAAGCTCGATAATACTCAAATCCCCGACTCATCGCTCCTGGTCTTGAATAGGCTTGGATATAGCGTTCAAAATGATCTTTGGATAAAGCATCCGTATGAACCGTCTTCAAATTGAAGAACCAGGTCAGGAGCTCCCGCTCACGACCGCGAGTCAAAATCTCAGGAAGCTCAGGAAGCGCATGGAACGAGAATTGCCAAAGACGCAAGTTGGTCTGATTAGACAACGGAAACTGAAACTTGGGCATGAAACCCGGCACCGACGCGTCCAGGATACTGAGCGATTTGACTTTCGATTGAAATTGAGCGGCCCAAGGATAAGCAATCCATCCACCAACATCATGGCCAATCAGATGGTAGGGTCTTTCTTTCAAGGTATCATGAATAGCTTCTGCCATGATTTTGCTCACGTTCGCAGTGTCATAGCCATTGGTGGGGGGAAGCGAATCACCCAAGCCTGGGGGGTCGAGCGCGAAAAACTGATACTTTTTTGAAAGAGGCTCCAAGATACCACTAAACGCCTCTGCTGTTTGTGGCCAGCCTGGCATGAGAATCAAAGGGGGGCCTTGACCGCCAACTATTGCTCGGACTCCGTGGAGGAGGCGTGTGGCTCGCCATGGTGTCATGGTGTTTGTTGAATCCTACGATCTAGGTGATAGTAGGAAACAAAAGATCATGTGATGACGAGCTGTGATATGAAGTGATTTGAGGGAAGAAGAAAACAATCAGGTACAGGGGAGCGTTTTGTTATTGACGATCTTTTGAAACACTGTAATTACAGTATGTGGGCACCGGCGCGGGACGCGCGGGACGCGCGGACCGCCATCCTTCCCGGTGAGCTGGACTCTTGCTTTAATGCCGCCTAGTCACTGTACACGTAAAGTACAGTCGCCAGAATGTCCGACTCCAGCGCCACCTCTTAGCGCTAATGCGAACCCTCTGCCTAGTTTTGCGTAATTTCTCTAATAAGCTTAAATTTAGTATGGTAGTAAGGTACGAATATACTCATAATTGTAACCATAATGATCTTTTCAAAGACCACACTCCCAGAGTAATTCCATGCAAAATGCGGTAGTCTGACAAGGCTCTAGATGTAGTGATTTCCTATCAGTCCCTATGTCAGATTGCAGAGATGACCGATCCCGTTGGCAACAGCCCGACCCAGGACCTCGAGCTGACAGGACCTCGAGCTGACAGGACCTCGATCTGAGTGATGGATGGCGGCGATCGTTTGTGCTAGTACATTTCCGATGAAGTGATCCATGTTACCTTGTTGACTAGGTAAATATTTTCCTCTTTTTCGCTGGTCAAAATCCTCGGACCACTATATCAATCATGCGAAGAGAGACCCCCAAAGCAGTTTCCTTGAATTGTATGTTGTAAAGTGTAAATAATGTACAATTAGAATCTTTCCGATAATCCATAAATGTTCTATCAACCGTTTGGAGTCCAGCTATGTGGGGTGTCCAAGGATGGGTATGTTTCATTCGTCCAGAACGCCATAGTAAACGCAGAAAATACAAACCACGCTTGCCATCGCGTATACAATTAGATGACCGAAAGGCCGAACAGAGACCTTATCCTGCATTCCCACTGCCTTCATCTTATTTCTTACTTGCTCCGTTCCCATCGGTTGTGATGTTTGGCCGCGAAGCACCTTTTTGCTATGTTGCCCGGCTCTTTATTGTGAGTTGAGGCGATTCCTCTTAACCATCGTCTTCCACATGTACTTCATGGCTGCTAGGCCAGTAAATTTATGGTCTGAGTCGGGGGCATTCTCCGGATCAAAATGCCGGAATTACTCGAGAAAGGTAATCGCTCGAGAAGGCCTGTTTCATGCACGAAATTGAAGACGTAGCGGATCATCACAGTTTCAATATCTCGATGTCCCGTGAGCCGCAGCCAGGATATTACGAGAAACCAAGAGGAACACGGAACCGATAAACATGGTCACAATGGCAAATACTTGCATGCCCTCATAGGTTGAATCATGCTGCCTTCCCAAGATAGCTCCCATGATCGGTAGACCCGTAAGACAGCTGCTAGGTATCAGTACAGTGAAAAAAGAGAGTAATGCAAAACGGCTGGACGATGACTTACGAGACAGCTATAACACCCTGATAAGTACCTATCTGTCTCCCCAGAGTCTCGAGGCTGCCAGACTTGGCGCAACAGGGCATCATGATGCTAACGAAGGCGCCGCTGAAAAAGCCGTAAGCCACAGCAAAAACGATGAGGCCAGCATTTGAATAATGGTAATCGAAAGGCAGCCATAAACAGAGGATCATGAGGGAGCTTAGGAAGGCGGAGGCGGTAATGACATTAAAGTATCCCACACTGTCTCCGATATGTCCGGGAATAACTCTTCCGAAAAATGAAGCCGCACTACCCCAGGTCAGCTCTGCTCGGTGAAACAAGAATGACAATACTTACTTCACGATAGCGATCAGGTAGAGGGCCAGTGAATCCGACATGCCCGACAATTGGGCCATGCTAGGAAGATAATCGAAAGGTGCCCACAACCCCCACATCACAAAATAAGAACCAAGGGCATAGAATGCAAAGCCCCGGTTTTTGAACAGTGTGAAGTCAAACCATGCCATGTCTGAGTTCCATTTCTTGGGAGGCAGTCTCGCACTAACAAGAAAGAAGGCACCAATTAAAATGATGCCTACGAACAGCGCTGTGTAGCGCACCATGCCATTAAACCCCACGTCCTCCATTACCAGTTGAAGAAAGAATGGGAATATCACACCCCCTGGTCGCATATCAAGTTAGCGCATGATAGACCCTAATAGGATGGTCTTTTCCTCACCAATACTGCTACCCGCGACAGTAATTCCCATAGCAAGGCCTCGCTGCTTGACGAACCACTGGCTCACGCAGACCAAGCAGGTGGTGAAAACACCTCCAGCTCCAATTCCATAGCAAACTCCTTGGGCCAAGATGATCTGATAGTATTCGGTGCAAAGACTTGTCATGCACAGTGAGAAGACGCAAAGGAAGGCACATGGGAGCATGACCGGGCGCGGTCCGTAGGTGTCTACAATCCGACCGAACAACGAGCCTGGAGCCCAAATGAGAGCGAGCTGGATTGTAAAGATCCATGAAATATCGGAAGAGGTGTAGTCCTTCAAAAGAGTCTCTTGGTAGGTGGTTTGGAAGATACCAATGCTGTTCAGGTCAGCAAAAGGACCGGGCAAAAAGCTTTTTCGCGGAAGGAAGACTCAACGCGTTCAAGAAACCCAAGGTAGCGAACAGACCTAGGGAGCCACCGGCGCAACATAGCCAACCTCGAAGGCCACCCTCTGGTGGGAGAGAGTCCATAGCAGGGCTCTCAGACACCGGTGGTTCTAAGCCCTTCTCCTCATCTTGCGGGGTGCCGATAGGTGATGGTATGGTAGTTTCGGACATTTTGGTGACTCTGCTTCACTTCCAGAGTGACTAGAAGGCGTTGAAATAGAATTCCAGCTCACCGTTTATAAGCAGGATTCAAAAAGCACCATAGCTCTGGCGGGTAGATGACGGTCCACGCGGCCCTTGCGGTCCGCACGGTACCTGGATGCCGCGCCGTAATGCTTCGAATCCATTCGTCAAGATAAGTAGGCTGGACCTTTTAGCGCCGTTTTCTTTCTTTAAGCAGCACCCGCTAAACTCAGTAAGGCACGGCGTACTCCCATTTCTGTACGGTGCCCACATGTTCTGTAATTACCGTGTTTTAAAAGGAGTTCATGACTCACTGAATGGCTAGAACTTCGTGTAGTGCAGTGGGCATTTTCTGAGTACGGAAATTACAACGGCGATCGAACGGAGCGGGCCGGACGCACATCCTTTCTAGGCCGTGGATCCCTATAAGCCAACAATACGCTGCTCCACTACTCGGAACCCTTTGAGACCCCTGGTGTCAAGCCGTCTTCCAATTCGCCACCTTGCGGAGGACCGAATATTATTAGAAGACGCCGAGTTGTGACTAGTGGCCGCCTATGCAGGCCAATGGCGCTTCTTACATAGCTCTGTTGACCTAGGGGCCATTTACGCACATGGGTAGCACTTTAGTGGCCGAAAATTGATGACACTTTTCTAGCGCAGTAGTCCAGGTCGATAGACTAACAATAGAAGGGTGTACAAGTTAAGTCAGAATTTTTACGGTAAGAAAATGGGTCAAGACTAAAATATACAAGTCAACATTACCACTAAAATCAGCATTCGTTTTTCCCGCAATGCGTAGATCTTAACTATGCCAGGAAGAAGGATCCACTTGATAAGGCCAATTCCTAGACGTCCAATCGGAACTGGGCAAAATCTATACCCTTTTGGGACACGATTCCGGCAGGAGTATCTTCTCCTTGTAGATGTAGAGATGCCTCCAATCTGGAATCATGCTACGAGCATCTGATATGCCGACTCAATATTAGTGTTGAGAGGTCTACCCAACTGATAGATGGTAGAGGTATTAGACCTGAAGTAATTTCGAGCAAGACTTCAATCTGTAAAAATTCTGTATATTACAACTTCTTCGTCTTACTCCAATCCCTCGACGATGGGCTCCATACAGCCAGAAGACACAATGGTCTCCCCAGGCCCTCTCGTAGTAGGAGGGGGCCCAGTTGGAATGTTGACAGCTCTCAGGCTGGCCCAGCTGGGAGTACCATGCACATTATGCGAAATGAGCACTGAGACGACTCGCTGGCCCAAGATGGACAACAACAGCTGCCATACTATGGAGATACTGCGTATAATGGGGCTTGCTGAGGAATATCGACAGCAACCCGGGGCTATACCACAGCATAGCGAGTGGGATACCATTTTTTTCAACACTTGCGGACTGAAGAAGAAACTTGTTAGTCGATGGGTATGTCTGCCATACTAGATGCATATCCCTTTGAGAAGTAAAACTTTGAGTCAGGAGTCTTGTTTCAGTGGTTTCGGACTTGAAGAATAAGAAGTTCTAGCCTCCACACATGAGTACACTAACAATTCTGCTAGCATATCCCAAGCAACAACGAATATCGTGCCAAGATCCACGCGAATAACGATGGCTCACAGCCTGCCGAGCCGGGTCAGCGTTGCTCGCAGATTGTGCTTGAAGCATTCTTGAAGAAGAAATGCCTCGCGGAGCCCTTGATTACAAGCTGCTTTGGCTACAAATTTATATCGCTTGCTGAAGACGACGAAGGTGTCACTGCTACTTTCATAGATATGGATAACCGGGAAAAAACGATGAGAGCAGCTTATTTGGTTGGTGCAGATGGTGCTCAGAGTAAAGTGAGGAAAAGCGTTGGGATCCAACTCCCAGGGAGACCTCTGTGAGTGTTTCGCTTGCCCGTCAAACGCCACCGGCTAACATGATATGTCTCTCTATCAAGACCAGGTGCCTTTTTCATGGTCCACTTCCGGTCTAAAGAACTCACCAGATCCTCTCCATTTGGCAAGTGGTGGCACGCCTTTGGCCTCCACGGTGGCTTTATGATCAATCAAGACGACGTCGACACCTATACCTGTCATGAACCTTGCTCTGCTGATGCTGCAGCCATCAGAGAGCTCCAAGAACACCCCGAGGGAATCCCTTATCGTGTCCTTGGAAGTCTCGGCATGCCTTACAAATTTGAAATCGACGAAGTCGTGCTGGCTAATGCATGGCGTCCGAACTTTGGGCTTGCAGATTCCTACGTCAGTCGTGATGGACACGGCCGTGTGTTCCTCGCCGGCGACGCTGCTCATCGTAACCCTCCACACGGCGGCTATGGCATGAATAGCGGTGTAGAAGACGCCTTCTCGCTAGCGTGGCGTCTTTCAGCTTTGTACAAAGGTATCGGTGGAAGGAACCTCATTACTTCATATACAAATGAGCGAAGACCGAACATGATGATGCGTCTCGAACGTTGTGATGCCCATATCGGAAAGTTCACTCCTATGATCATGCGTACTATGACAGCCCCGAGCCCAGGTATTTTCCTCGAAGAGAGTGAGGAAGGGGAGAAGGCGCGGGCCGAGGTAGCAATGCACCTGGACAGTGTGGGGCCTGAAAATATCGACCGTGGAGTGGAACTCGACTTGAGATATTCGAATAGTGAAGTTATCGTGAGCGACGGGACGAGGGAGCCGAACTTCGATAACATGAGCTATACGCCAAGCACAAGGCCCGGACATAGAGCGCCACATGTCTTCTTGAGTGATGACCACACAAGTACGGTAGATCTCTACGGAACAGAGTGGACATTGATGGACTTCTCGAAGGTCGAAAACGACCATCAAAAGCCCACTGGCTATGACGAGGCGACATCCCCGGCGACGACAATAAAATCTGTTGCGAAGTTAATGAATATGCCCTTGACTCACGTTCAACTGGGTGACGAGGCGACGTCCCCGGTAGCGACTTTCAAAGATGTAGCCAATGCCATGGGAGTGCCGCTGACGCACGTGCAGCTGGATGCCAGAGAAACGCACGTTAAGAACGTGTGGGAAAGTTTTGATTATGTTTTAGTCCGTCCAGATGGATACGTCGCCTGGCGTGGAGGCAAAGAAGGGGCCAGGGATGAAAGTTGTGAGCTGAACGTGGGACGAATTAGGAACATTTTGTGCATTGCTCTGGGTTGGAAGACAGACCCTGGGTTTGCAGTGGGGGAGAAAAAGGAGCTGAATCTGGATATCAATTTGACAAGCATTCACGGGGTCAAAGAGGAATTAGGGGTAGGCGAGGGCCAAGGTGATGCGTTTGTGGGGTTTGTCCGGGAAGGGAACAGAACTTAGGTACCCATTGAGATCTACCGACATCGCTATATCGCAGCTTCGCGATAACGGGATTTCGACCTCTGAAAGTTAGACTCAAAGTGATATATGGAGACTTGTCGAATACACAAATATGTGCCTCTTGAGCATGGCTTCAGAAATTGTTTATTTGCCCAATTTTCGAATCTTTGGCAGCAAGACAAGTGGTTCAATGGATCCAAATACGCTGTATTCTTCGATACTTTCACTATCCTCGTCACATGAACATTTCTAGACAGATAGTCCCTGTATTCATGCCCCAGTCAAGTTATCTTCTGCCTCCATCTCCTGCACGTATACCGCTTCGGCACCGAGGCTGTTGTAGATAGAGCGCTTGAATTGAAAATCTTGAATGTCTATGTGGGGTTCATATTACGAAGACACATCTCTTTAAGATAAAGCAAGGTTGAGACGCGCTCTCTTCTCCGGTGAATACTGAATAAAAATGGGTTTGCGCATTTGACTGGCAAATATGCAGCTCGACTATTCAGAACTTTCCCTTGATAGGTTCATCTTGGGGCATGTATTTCCCTTCCATATTGGGGAGTTTCTTGTCGTTGAGCGCTTTTTCGGCTTCAGCTATGGCATCATACCCATATATCCATGGCTGGACAACGGGGCACGTCCTATTTGGGTTTAGAAATGAATTCCTGTTGAACTAAAAAGGGTGACACGCACCATCGACTGGGAAAAACTCCAGTAAGTTCTTTGCCGAGCTGCGATGTGAATATTCTGTCTCGTTCTTCTTGGTCAAGACCATCTTGCATATGAAAATCATTTCTCTACAATCAATAACCTCCGCAGTTAGTCTGTGTCCCCGAAATCACTAGGTGATGAAGTTAGATCTCAATATAGTAATCATAGCATACCTGCTTGAATGTTTCCTTAGCTATAGCCTCACTTCTCAATTTTCGAAGCTTTTCAAACATATGCAGAGCATTTGGGAGTTGCTCCTTTTCTGTGACGGACTTCAAGATCGTTCCTAGAGCCGCTCCATCCTCCATAGACGAATTGGCGCCCTGTGCAAGATATGGAAGCATGGGATGACAGGAATCGCCTCTGCCAGATGTCAATTGGTGCTTTGAGATACTGGTTCCTGGGAACATAAAGTTGACAGCCTTACATCAAAACAAAATTATTGGCTCGATTAATCCAAGATGGTAGTTCTTCTCCTGTAACACAACGCTGTCAGTCTACAACAATATCAGTGAGTCTTGATTCTCTTACTATGCATAAGTTTCCATTTGTCAACTCTGTCAACGTAACCTAGAAGTTGAGTGAGACTTGTTTGAGTTAGCCATGATTTTTGTCAAGCGAAATAGTCGGTCAAAGCCTGCATACACTGGATCCCAGCCTTCGAATAGCAGTTTCATCTCTTCAACATTTCCAGGTTGCTTCGAGATCCCCGGAGGTAGATCATCCGGTACAAGTAGCACAAGATTGTACATCTTGCCCGCCTTCAATGAGTAACCAACAGCGTGTGATCTAGGACCAATCCAAAAATGGACTTCTGGATGGCTAACCCAGTCTTGTAAAGCTGGCTCTTTGATTTGATCTAAACACAGAACAATCCGATATGCTAAGTCTCCTGTCGGCTTGGGTGAATCAGCGGTCCCTAAGAAGCATTCTCGAGTTCGTGACCGCAAGCCGTCAGCTCCAACTATTAGATCAGCGTGATACTCGTGCCCTGAGATAGTGGTTACCGACGGCATTGAGGAATCGACGTTTTGTACGCGCTCGTTCAGTTGAAACTCAACTCCCAGCTGCCGAGCTCGTTCGTACAATGCTTGCTGCAAGTCCACTCGATGTAGATCAACGAAAGGCACACCGTATTTGCGTCGGATGTTCTTATCGAAGTCAATCTCACGGGCCAGCACAGCCCCAGAATATCGATGTACGGTCAACTGCGTTGGCTCAGCTGCCTGGTCCCACATAGCTTTAGGGAGATCCCAGGCTTTGAGAAGGCGCGAGCCATTAGGGGTGACTTGAAGGCCTGCACCAACCTAAGTGCGTCGATGTCATTATTTGATCCAAAGTGAAGTGGGTGACGGGAAAATACTTCTGCAAGTTCTTTTGCTGCCTCTAGGACGGTGACAGAATGCCCGGCCAATGCGCACGATATCGCTGCAGAAATACCAGCGAGACCTGCACCGACAACGATGATATGTAACCCGAACTTTTCGACTGCCTGGAGGGCACCAGCGTCAGCGTCTTGTCTGTTGTTTTTAGCGTAAGAACACGTACCATTTTCCCACCTCTGCACGTTCTAAAATGTAGTGTTTATGCACCAAGGGCCGATTTCCGGTGTATCCGCTGATGAAGGATTGGAAAATGATACCTAAAAATGAGCGAGAACCGTACTTTGGATCTTAATCACCACCAGCACGTCACTATGGATGTTAGTGGGGTAGACATTCAGACAAAAGATATTGCTTCTCGGAATATGCGCCTCTACGGATCACCCATGGGAGGTAAAATTTTTTATTCCAAAGTAGCTAGACCTGAAGATAAAGCTCAATTCACTGATAAGCCGAGACATTTCCACAATTGGCATCGGATAGCATCAAGCAGGTGGTGCCACTGGTGCAGATGGCCCCACATGCCACGTTGGGAGCGGGACCAATAGGAACAGGCTGATGATATTGGATATACTACTAAGTGATAGTTTTGTCCCTTTTAGTGCCCAGGTGGAGGGTAAATATTCTACGACGATAATAAAGAAGGTGGGTTGGCGACTTGATGTGGCAACCTAGCCGACTATAGTGTGTTGCCATAGCGTGAGTAGTCGGTTTTCTACTCTGTTGCCGCTCTACATAATCTAAGCCGTGGTCTCTCATCTGTCACGTACTTGTTGTCTTCATAACCTTAGTACATCACAACATACCAGTTCACAAGATGGGTCTCCTTACCCCCTTTGTGCCTTACCACTCGTCTGCTGGCTCGACTACTATTCGAAAGTGAGTGTGACATGTACCACCCCACAACCAGAGACCTAGGAACTACCCTTGTCAACTTGAAGCTAATGACCACGCATTCTAGATTTGGTGGTCTCCTTACTGTTGAGTGGCTGGAGCCGCCCCCAGGTCGAAGCTTTATGATGCGTCAGACCTACAGACTGGATGTGGAAGGAGATGTCCCACCCACGCTGCGGAAGCTCATCGATAGTCCCCAGCGGCCCGATGGTCCTGCAATGCATTTCCATCGGTACCAGAACGAGTTCTTTCACGTCGAGCAAGGCATCTGTGTGGCTGAGGTTGATGGCGTGATCCGCAACCTGACTCCAGAAGACGGGGAGGTGTCTCTCCAAGCGAACCATATCCATCGTTTTAGTATCCATCCGGATTGTGGAGAATACATGACAGTCCTACTGAGCGGCTCAGATGCGGGGATCGATAACCAACTTGATAGAGTTTTCTTCGAAAATTGGTACGGATACTGGCACGACGCACTGCTCTACGATGGTGGTCTTGATTTCATTCAAAAATTACAAGTCCGTTCGTATCTACTCATTACATACCACACAACAGCTAATCAATCACAGATGCTCGATGCAGGTGGGCATTATACTCCAGCACCCGCATGGATGCCCTTCCGGCTTTTCTTTGGCTATTGGACCAGTGTGGTCATTGGCCGCTGGCTAGGGGGTCTGCTAGGCTACAAGCCATTTTTCAAAGAATATACGACGGATTGGGAGTTTGCCGTGATAAAAATGAAAAGTTCGTTCTGGACTCGGCGTTTAGTTGATGACTTTTGGGGCGCGAAGGAGCGCTGGAGCAGAGAAGCAGACCTCTCTACCGGACCCAAACCGACCAATGCGGAACTCCAATATCTACTGGAGGATGTCACAGAGCTTACGAGGGCTGCTAAGGCCAAGGCTGTGGGAAAGGGCGTTACCAATGGCTCACATGGCAATGGAAGTAATGGAAATGTTGAAGCCTGTGAGATGTCTAGATCAGAAGAAGAGACTTCCATCGGTATCTCTTCTGGATTGAAATCTGAAACTGGTCAGGTTCGGAAGCGCTGAAATTGAATCAAAGATTCTCTTCCTACCCCAAGCCCCTCGTAAATGAGGAGGTCCCGTCTTCCTTGCACATAGACTCAAAAATTCGTAGCTTCCCTTCTTTCTCCACGTGCCAATACTAGCTAAGCAATCTAATGAATTGAATGGAAGTAGTACTACAGCAAAAGCCTCTGCTTAACTGAGTATCGACGGATTATCAAATTCCTGATATAAAGGCATCTCTACACTTGCGAACCAGGCTGCCAAGAGCAGACTCATAGATCATCCCCTCAAGCTTAGAAGCTTCTAACTTGAGGCAAACGGCCAGCATGAGCTGTTCAATCTCATGAACGACTTATCGACCAAAAAGGGTAGTTCTGATCCCAGACCTCAGTAACAGCGTCAAGCGCCTCCAGTAGTTGCATAAACTGTAGCCACGATCGGCATGCGATAAGATCAATGTGAAAGGTATCTTAATGGGTCTAGCGCTACATAGTATGCCCGGAAAGAACTCCAATGGGCTCATAGCCAGCTGCTGATAACAAACCGAGCATCTGATCAGAGACTGCTCTTTGTCTGGCCGTTTAGAGTGGCAAAGGTGCTAAAACCCCCTCTATCTCCCTCCTTGATTAGGTAAGTGATATTGGCAAGTGAACGCAATACGCTATCTTTAATATAGATATGAGAATACGTTAGTCGATCTGCAAGACCCGGGCGCTTCAGCCACACAATCTAATAGGAAGGGATCGGCCCGTACCGCGTCCGTGCTGCTCTATTTCCCCTTCCGGGATACCTCCTTTTGGAATACCTCCTTCTGGAAGGGTTGGTTTTAGCTTTTCTCCTAGGACAACATACAGCTTGGTAAAAGCACAGCACAATATTTTGAGTTATGCATTTGCGCTCCGACACCTTTGCATGGCACCCTTTCGAATGTAATGAGATTCCGATTGGTCACATACAGCCTCCAGACAGAACTGCATAGTCGCATGGAACGTATCAGTCCGCTAATTAGAATGACACAATGCATTCCTATCACAAGGTCCTATTAAGGTAGAATAATTCCTGCGTTTCTTTACTCAACCAAACTTTCGGTAAACCATCAGAAACTAAAAGTAAATTTCAACATGGAAAGCTTGATCGCGAAGATACAGCAGGAGGCTGCCTCAACCAATTATGTCGAGCGTAAAAAGCTCCTTGACACCTTGCGAGACCTGCAGTACAGTATCGAGGCCCCCGAGGATGCTATGCAAAGAGTGATACACATGGTATGCTTCCCAACCCAGAGAAATCGTCACCATAGCTGAACTAATTGGCTTTAGAACCTCCACTTTGCTTCAATCCGCACTGCCCTTGACTTGAACCTTTTCAATGATATTATTGACAGCGCAGAGCCCTTGACTGTTGATCACTTAGCAGCAAAGCACTCTGCAGACCCTTTGCTACTCGGCAAGTACCGATATTTCAGTCGACTGTAATTTAATGCGCCAGCTATTCTAACTCTGAGATAGTTCGTATCCTACGCTATCTGGCGTCACTTGGTGTGATTAAAGAGACCGGCAGAGACACTTTTACTTCGACACCATACACATACAATCTCGCAAAACCCGAGATTCAGGCCGGATTGTACGTCTACTTCGACATGTGCAATCAAACATTTGCGGAAATGCCTCGTTACCTCAAGGAAACTGGTTACAAGAACCCTACAAGTTTCACAGACGGCATTTTCCAAAGAGCTTACAAAACTGACTTGCACACATTTGCCTGGGTTCATGGCGATCCTGTGCGGAGTGCTCATTTCAATCACTTCATGAAAGCACAACGCGGGTCCCAAGCCAAATGCTTCGGTTTTTACCCCTTCGATGAGGAAAGTAAAGGCTGGCCATCAGAGAAGCCTCTGTTCGTGGATGTTGGTGGCGGCGCCGGGTATCAAACTGCCGCCTTCAAGGAGCAATTTCCGAACCTACCTGGCCGTGTGGTTTTGCAAGATCTGCCGAAGCCGGTCGAAGACGCAAAATTGGTGGTTCCAGAGGATGTCGAGCGAATGGTCCACAACTTCTTCGAACCCCAGCCTATAGAAGGTAAGGATTATCAAGCTTGGATACTTTGTTTGTCTGGACTAATGAGAGAACAGGTGCCAAGTACTACTATTTGCGAATGATATTGCACGACCATACAGACGAAAATAGCATAAAGATTCTGAGTAATCTGGTACCGGCTATGGACAAGAATTCTCTTATTTTACTCGATGAAATGGTTCTGCCCTCTGAGCACGTGGATGAGGCGTCTACGCAAATGGATCTGACTATGATGACGTTCCACAGCTCGATGGAGCGATCGGAGGAACAATGGGCGAAGCTTGCAGCAGCTGTTGGATTGAAGATCAAGAAAGTGGTAATGTATGCACCAGGCTTCAATCTGGGAGTTGTTGCATGTGGACTCTGAGTGATGGCGGTCAAATCAAGAAATTTATCGAGACAACTGTTATAATCTCAAAGATGCTCGTTGATTGGAACATATTGCCCATCGTCAAATATTCAAGTAGTAGGAATATTGAAGAGTCAGGCATAGGAATTCATGCCAAAGGTACTGGCACGGCCAGCTTCCTTTAATCATCGACGTCCTCCCCAAGCATACTCTAGTCCACAATACTTCCATTATATCCTTCATTTAGCTTTCCGTATCATACTATAACATACCTTGCACCCACTTTAGTAACCAGGTCATCAGCAGGATTGGTAGCTCAGCGGTAGAGCGATAGATTGCAAAAAAGCGATCATCTATAGGTCCCGTGTTCGATCCACGGCCAGTCCTGGATTTTTGGCTTTGTTTTTGCCGACAAGGTGGTTCAACAGCAGAACACCAGTTGGCTTTCCCCGGGCACGAACAGAAATATAGTGGGGCTATCATTCTGAAGATCCAGGGGACTCAAGTTCCAATCCTGTTGCCAGCTCAAAACATCTGCCAAACATTCTCAACTCGCCTTGTGCGAGATTGAGATATGATGCAGTCCTTTTAAAGTATCCTGTACACGGACGGCCCTCAGGCCATACTTCCTTATTTCCTCGCTACGCCCTGTCTGGACAACAGGAATAACCAGAGGCAACCCCACAATTCGAGAATCTCTATCAACGGACCACTACGCCCGCGTTTTCTGAAATACTTTCCTCGGTCACATATATTATGTACACAGTCTCATAACCTAGCACGTCCATAACCCCCTAGAGAGGTCTTTGGGATAGCAGCCTCCGGGCAGCACCCACCCTTCCCTCCGAAATTCCAACACAACACTCTCCAAGTCAAAACCACCAGAATCAGACTTCTCAGAGGCCCAGGTATGGATACAACACTTGTGTTTGGCGGATGTACAGCACAGATGCACCACAATCTTGAATTATCATGCTATCACTATAATAACCAGGAAAAAGAGCCAAAGTATGGCGGTGATATTCTATATATGTCAAACATGTTAGAGACTGTATCAAGGAGTGTTTGTGAATTCACTGCATGCATGAGTGATAGCTTTCGACACAGCTTGTACCTATGAAGGCGGGTGGGGATTAGTATGTTCCTTCCAGGTTGCCTCCAGATAGGACGAAGTAACCCAACTTACATTCACAACATCGAAGGCCTGGAAATGGTTACCTGGGATATCCACATAAGGCATCGTTGCCTTTGTAAGAGTCTCCCACCCTTCAGTAGAGGTCTTGGGATCGGAGCGATCCTGCAACCAAGCATTTTCAATCACTCGACTTTTACTCAGAGTATCAAGATGAAATCCATCCATTGATCGTAGCAGCAAAGTCCGTGGAATTGGTCTACTGCCACTTGTCACAGGCTCTGGGTTGAAAGCCCCAAGCATAGCCGCGCAGGATGTGAAGCTTTTCCTGACAAGGCTGCGAATAATCTCACCCACCAAGCCACCTTTGTTTCTATCGCCTTTTGTAATGACATCTATGATGTTCACAGAGAGCGGCTTGTGATTGAGTGGCGGTGGTGAATCGATAAGTACTACACCTCCGACAGAGTGACCTGCTGCCATTAGCACTCTAGCAGCCTCGAATGCTACAACACCACCAAAAGACCAGCCACCGAGAATGCAAGGACCGGAAGTTGTTTTTGCAATAAGCTGTGCGTAACATTGTGCCATTGCAGGAATTCCTGACCAGGATTCCGGATCCAGAAAGTTGGGATCGTGGATGGCATAAACCGTGCGATTAAAGGATCTTAATCGGTGATATTGAACGCAGATGCCGCTACCGTCGTGAATGAGGAAAAGTGGGGCACCTTTGGTGGATTCTTCGTCGGCGAGATGCACTAGTTCGGGTTGCTCTTGTAACTTGAGCATGGTCGCAATCTTCATTTTGATGGATGCGGAAATTTCTTTCTCTTCGGCATCTGGTACTGGAGATTCATTTTCACCACAGATTCGGGGAGGAAAACAAGCAGAGATTTCAACTTCAAGTTGGGCTGGTTTTACTTCATCTGTATATACCTGTAGATCGTCAGGGCTGTACGCCGCTAAATAAGTGTCATTGCTTAGTTCACTATATATGGACCTACTAATTCCTCAATATCCCTCACTGTTCTGCACTCTGACAGTTCCAGAGACGAAAGCTTCTTGGTGTTTGATAGACTTTGCAGACGGGCCTCCAGCTCAATCATCATCAGTGAATCAATACCAAGAGCCTCGAGCTCTGCATCCGATTTCACCGAGGTAATGTGAGCACCGCACGTTTCGGCAATTATGGAAGCAACATGGAGCTTATCTGCAGGCGTTGGCGGCGTTGTTGGCATAGCGACAGAGCCAACGGTCTCCGCTTCCGAGGTAGGTGTGGATCCTGATTGGCTTCCATCGCTGCACAGCTGCTCAATATCTTCAACGGTCTCACATTCCTCCAGAGCTGATAGGTCAAATGAAGTATGAAGCTTTGAGGACAAATTGGAAGAAAGTTCAATAATCATGAGCGAGTCAAAACCGATGGCTTGAAGACTGGTGTCCGCAGCTAGACTCGATGCTTCCAGATTGCAAGTTCTCGCAATAATGTCCCTGATTGCTGATTGCTGGTTCACAAGCATGGTAGAATGTTTTGGGACGTGAGACGAAGGGTTTGATGCTACCAATTTGGCTCTCTCGATTGGGAGAGGCTGATTTGAATGACCAGATCTCGCAGCTGTGAACCGGAGAGCTTGAGCCATTCTCGCTAGTTTCACTCGCTGGAAGGCCATCCCTTTGAAGACAGCAATGACGCCTCGTGAATCAACAGCATATGCATCTGCTATGACCACATTATTGGCTGCGATCTCGACATTGCTGCAATAGACTTCGAACGTCGTATCTGAGAAGGGGAATTCCCGAATCATGGTAGCAGATTTGACCTCTTTGCAGATGCAGACTTCATCATTATCAATGTTGAGATTTGCAACGAAACCAGCAACATGAAGCAGGACGTCCATCAGAATTGTGTTTGCCCCTGATGTCTCTCCTTGTGAACTGGGGAAACGACATGTTGCGAGTGCTTCATCTTGGTCGATACGTATGGACTGAACCATCTGAAACAGCTCGGAATATGCGACGACCCGTGTGAAAACCTTTTCGTACATGGCTTTCCGGAGAAAGATCTGTGTGTTTGATTGCTCGACGCGCAGGAACCGCTCCTTCTGCCGTTCCATGAGCGGCACTAGCTTGGCATATTTCTGAACATGGGCAGCAGATAGTGTCTTCAGCTGCCCTTGACAGTGAACGACTTGTTTCTGCGGATCCGAGCCGGCGTTGTAGGAAGACACAGTGAACAAGTAGTGTGTCTTATTGTCACCACCAGGCTTGATGGAGACCCTAACAATTGCAGAAGAGTCATCTGAGTATAGCAAAGGTGCCGTGTATAGAACATTCGAAAGTTTTCTAATGACTTCTTCACCTTTATCGAGTTGTGTCCACCTGGAAGCAGCCAATACCATCTCGTGATATACAGAGGCAGGACAGAGAGCATGTTCACAGACACGGTGGCCAAGAATATATTCCTTGAAGACCGAAATCGATGTCTCAAAGATAGCCTCGCTATTCTTCTCCGATGGACGTTGGACAATCCTGGTCAGAAAGTTGTATGAAGTTTCAGAATCAGTATCCTGATCACACTCACCCACGGCTCTCAGGACACTCTCATGGGGATAGTGAACACCAAATTCTTGCTCTGAGAACGGCATAGCCGGAAGGGAGGTTACTTTTGCTCGCCCATCGAAAGCATTTCGCCAATTCACCGCGGTAGTGGTATGGTAAAAATGGCATAGGAGCCCAGCAACTGCAGCAGATGCCGGGGTTCCTTTTCGTAATGACGGTAGAAAATCCGTAGTATCTTTATCCAGTCTGGTGCTGACCATTGGCAGCAAAGATGGATGAGGTCCAATTTCTATCCACCGGGAGACTTCAGCTCCCATTCCACTTTGAGAGAGCTCATTAATACCTGCGTTGAATGCAACGGTCTGACGACAATGCATTGCAAAATACTCAGAGGTGAAAACTCCTTCGCCAGGTCGGATGAGCCGACCAAGCACATTGGATAAAACTGGGATTGTCGGACATGAGATTTCGAGTGTCTCAGCGACGGCTGTTAGTTGGGCCAGTATGGGGTCCATTGCGTCTGTATGATATGCCATTGGAACGTCGAGCATTTTAGATCGCGTCTTCATTGTACTGAGTCTTTCTTTCAGAGATTGGAGCTGACCGATTGGGCCCCCAACAACGCAGTCAGTTTGGCTGTTATCACAAGATATAGCCAAATCTTGAAAATCCGGGCTGTTGTCAATGTATTGTCTCACAATCTCTGCACTGAGGTTAACCGCGAGCATTGACGTTGTCTCAAGTTGACACAGTTCCATCATAAGTCTGGCTCGATGTGCTACCAATTTCAGACCATCTTTCATATCAATCACACGAGCAATGACGAGGGCGGCGTACTCTCCCAGGCTAGTAACTAAGTTAGCTATAGGACTGTAGCAGAATATATTGGTGTGCGGAAATACCTGTGACCAAGCACGACAGTTGGCATGACACCAAGAGAGACCAGAAGGCGCGCCAGAGCTACCTCCAAGACAAAGATTGCTGTTTGAAGAGATTGTTGTAGTTGCCGGGATGAGTGAGACTGCATTTCTTGGTCCTCTTTGCCTGCGATTATTTTGAAACATCCCGGAAATCCATTGCTCAGTAACCATCTATCGCAATCCAAGACTACTTTTTCAAATTCGGGGTAAGCAGTCAAGAGCTCACGGCCCATACCCAGGTACTATAATCCTTATTAGATGTTTATAACCCGGGTATAATGCAATGGAGCCTTACCTGTGATCCTTGACCAGAGAACACGAATACTGCATGTGGCTCCGGATTTGCTGACTGACGAACGTTGTGAACATCTGCATTTCTCAATTTTTCCACTATTTCCTGTAAAGTGGAACCGGAAACAGCAATACGAAAATCATAGATTTGGCGGCGAGCCGTGCTGGTATAAGCAACATCACGAAGAGAAGTCGGCACCGAGGGGGCCTCTAGGTAAGAGAGCAAAGCATCTCTATAAGCAAGGAGGCTTTTGTGACTTCTAGCCGAGAGCCCGAGCATATAGCTGCGAGCCTCGCACTGCTCTTCATCTTGAGAGGGAGCTTCGACGCTAGGATATTCTTGCAGTATCAAGGCGCCATTGGAACCAGCTGCACCAAAGTTGTTGAGTAGAGCAAGCCGCGGGTGTCTTGAAGGTCGAGACCAAGTAGCACCGTCACGATCAATGACGGATCCATCCGTGCCAAGGTCTTTGATCTTCCGGTTGAGAACTCTGAGAGATATTTGTGGGGGTATTTTGCCATTCTTCATCATAAGTAGCAATTTAGCCAATGCTGCACCCCCAGAAGCGGCCTCACAGTGGCCGATGTTTGCTTTGATGGAGGTAAAATGGAGAAGGTTATCTGGATCTCGATCGTTACAAAATGCACCGCGAATGCTGACAAGCTCATTCGGATCTCCAGCTTGTGTGCCCGTTCCATGCGTTTCCACCACGCTGATCTATGAATATGTTAGTAAACGTGCCAGCATCTGATGATAGTAATCGGGCGGAAGGTGAGCGGAGAACAGAAATTCGCACGACTGGTTTGAGTTACCCGCCTTTAAATACGCACCTGGTGAGGATGAATTCTGGTATTCCGTAACAACTTTTGGAATAATTCTTCTTGCGTGGGTGAATGAGGATGCGTTATGGAATGTGCATTGCCGCTCTGATTAATTTCAGTGCCTCGAATAACGCCGAGTATTCGGTCACCTTCCGATATCGCATCACCAAGTTTCTTGATCACGAAAGCCGCACAGCCTTCAGACCGGCAGTAGCCGTCTGCTGAATCATCGAATGGCTTGCACTGACCAGTAGGACTTAGGAAATGTGCTCGATCGAGACCAAGATACATCTAAGACACCGTCAGTTGACTATTTCAAAAAAGTGCAAGATAGAGGTATTTGCTCACATCAGGACTACTGATTACATTCACACCCCCAACCAATGCTGATCGGCAGTCTCCAGCTCGGATCGATCGTGCTGCTTGATGAATGGCCACCATCGAGGAGGAACAAGCCGTATCTAAAGTAATCGATGGTCCACTCCATTTGAAGACATAGGATATCCGTCCACTCTGAAAAGCTCGTAACGTTCCTTGAGCAGAAAGAATTAGCATGCCACGATATTGATATGAGAGGCAAAACGTCATGTTTTACCTGGGCTGTAGTAGACATCAATGCCCTCTCTGAGATTGTCAGTATAGTCCAGTGTAGCGTTTCCGATGAAACAACCGAACGTTTTCCTAGAGAACGACGGTGTTGCATCAGGCACATATCCTGCATCTTCAAGTGCTCGATAGGCAGTTTGGAGCATGATCCGTTGTTGTGGATCTATGGAATGGGCTTCTCGACGGGAAATACCAAACACTTCGTTGTCGAACATGAATGGGTTTTCCAGGAAGTTGCCGTACATTGTCCTCAATGTGCGACCTTCTTCCTTCTGATAGAAGTCTTCAATATGGAACCTTGAAGACGGAATCTAAAGAGCTCGAGTCAGCTGGGACGTGCTATGGGGGATCTTTGAGACCGTTGAGCTTCACCTCAGTGCAAGAATTGACACCTTCGACCAAGTTTTCCCAAAGAGCATCGGCATTGGGAGCTCCTGGAAGGTCGACACCCATGCCCACAATAGCAATATCATCAGGTGACAACAATCCGGAAGCGTCTTGTGGCAAGGAGCGTGTTTCGACGATTGAAGCAGCTACAATTCTCACGTTGTTCGGGAGGGCATATTTGGCCCCTGACATGCCGTATCCAGGACCGAAGTTCAGAATTTCATAAGAAGCATTGGCAGCAGCGGACGATTGCTTGATAGTGGCAAGAATGTTATCCTCGACTGCTAACCAATTCACTGGCTCTAATATCATCATCTCAAGGAGCTTCTCGCAGAATTCTCCAAAGGTCGCCTGCTGGCCCAAAAAAACCGGCTTCCCGTCGATATTAGAGAACAGCGGAGCAAGGAGATGTAAGGGTGTTGATAGAAATAGTTTGTTTTTCTGAAGGTCTTGAAGAACATCTTTTCGGACTTTGTCGAGCTGGCGACGGTTGTGATACAAGGAAAAAATGTTGGTTGGCCGTATCTTGCATTGGGATGGCACACTGCTTTGGCTGAATTGCTGAAGGTGATCACCTCTACCGCTCAGCGTGACACAAGTATCGGAGTTAATGGCACTTATGTAAACAAAGGAAGCAGGAGACTGTAAATTCGAAATCAGCACGTGGTTTATTTTGATCAGGACAAGTCATACCTGTCTGTTGTGTTCGTCAAGCAGCTCTTGGGCGTGCTGGGCCGTAATCCCATCAACTACCAAACTCCACGGTAGTTCTGGCAGACAATCTTCTTTGGCCACCATAATTTGCTTATAGTTTTCGGTTCTGATGCCCAAATGCAGAGCAACATGGAAGAAATCCTGGCCCCGAGAGAGCAGTTCGATGATACTCTTGGACGTGGCCACCGCTGCACAAGGCAGTAATCCGGCACAAAATCCAGCCACACCAATAATTGAGCCAGGATTCTCCTTAGAGTATCGCAAATACCTTAGAAGCTGAATCGTGTAAAGTGATACATGTTGAATGATGCTATTTCGTTGATAACACCCTCGAGGTCTTATGAGGCTTTCTTGCTCCACAAAATCTTCCAGCTTGATGTCCGAAGATAGAAGCTGGCTGTGGGTGGCAAAGGTGATTTCTTTCACAAATACCTCATGGCACGCTCGTAATATGATCTGGCCTTCTGGCGTTCTGGCGTCTTCTGCCGCAGTCTTCAGAGTTCGTTCAGAGAAAAGTGCATCCGAACCCAAGCCGGCGAAAACAGGGATTTGGTTCATCTTGAC
Source organism: Penicillium pulvis (assembly GCF_028828015.1). Classification (NCBI taxonomy): domain Eukaryota; kingdom Fungi; phylum Ascomycota; class Eurotiomycetes; order Eurotiales; family Aspergillaceae; genus Penicillium; species Penicillium pulvis. The sequence continues at coordinate 2,073,526 of NW_026643079.1, read as the reverse complement.
ACGGCTAGTTGAAAACCGTGGGGGAGGCCCGAGAATTGAGACGGGTGAATCAAAAGTCCTGGGGTGCAAACCGGCAGCTATGAGGGAGATGATGGTGTTAAATGACCTCGGGAAGATGAAATTTGTATATTTATGTTCAGTTTTCCTTCCCAGGATGCGTGATTACTACAGCAACCAGGCGTGACTTGAAGAGCAAAATCAAGCAATAGGAGACCGTTAATCAATGCCCCGACGCACCCAAATTCCTCAATTAGGGCACCGACACTTCGCCGACTGAACACTAGTAGTTGACGCTAGACAAGCTCCCGGGGTTCCAATTGATAGGCGGTTCTAGGCCAGCACATCCATCGATATGATTATACCTAGCCTAGGTATCGGAGTTCCGACCAATCAGTTGTGCGGTTGGAAGCATCATTTCTTCGAGGTTTCAAATATCCATACGAAACAGGAATGATCCTCGGGAGAACTCGATACGAAACTCTGGTCGATCATTACGGAAAGACCCCGAGATAAGCCAGCAGTTTCCACCCTCTGCAAAAAGTCGCTATAAGAATGTGTAGAGATTGGGTCCTCTCGGATCAGACCCTAAACGGCCTGAAGGATTCCGGAATGACTCCTTCTGGAACGGAACGGTCCGGAAGCCATGCTTAGTGGCTACTTTCTGCATTGGTCTGCCGTGGATCATCTGTATAGGGTCCACTGTGGATAACTTAAACAACGCAGCTTGTGTTCAAGCACGCTTACATCGCGGGAGGGCTGCTGCACGTAAGACAGCCGTCAGCCGCAGGCCCATTCGCCCTGCGTAAATGTACCTGCCTATCGTCAAATTAAGGAGCAAGAAAATAAACTCTGTCTTTGACTCCCGTTGGGCCGACATTGCGAGTCTTTCACAGTAATCACTTTTCCTAACAAAAAAACCAAAAGCGGGACAGCTTTTTACTCCATCTGAGCGTATGCAGTTTTAGTACCCGCCTTAGTGGGGAACTGTGTCTGCTAACCAGGTTCGACCACTTGGAACATTTGGAGATAAGAAAGGAGACCTAGTATGGCTTTAAGAAGAAGAATAATCGGAATCAATACTCTATTCATCTATTCACCGTTCCCAAACAATAGGACGGAAAGGCGGGACCTAGCCTGCAACAGGTAGCAGTACTATATACTCTTTTATCTATACACATTCCACACAAAAAACTCTCTGGAGTTCCAAAGTACGTAAATACAATCACGTATCTGTCTGGCGGCGCCGCCTATTCCAGTACATGCATTGCGTCAAGAACTCCATCTGAGTGGCTGCCATTCCATATGTCGAGCTGCTCTTGATAGGCTGCCCATGTGTTGATTCCAACTGCTCCAATTGGCGAGTAAATGCTGTCGTCCGTGAAGAATGTATTATCAAAAGTGTGCTCCAAGCCTCCTGCCCCGAGAGATCCCGTCAGCACATCAGCTGGGTCTACCGATGGCGTAGTTGATGTTGTATCGGGTGATGGAGGCAGGGTCACTCCCAGGGTCATTCTGCCGTGATTCCTCTGGTCCGACTTTTCATCCAAGTTGGTCAACGTGCTATTCAATTTAGCGACAAGTGATCTCGTTATAGTCTCAGCTCGAGCAGCGAAAGGTTCGGTTGCTGCGAAGACCTCGAATACAGCCAATGCTTTGAAAACCCACTGTATTGCCCTACGTGATCGCGAAGAGAATGGGTTCGCTAAAACGAATCCAAGAATGGTAACCGTAGCATTCCACAACGGATGCAGAACTGTGGGGGAGCCGAAGAAAACGTCGGAAGAAGAGCAAAGGTCGTGGACAATGATTGTCATTGTTATGGCGTGCTGGAGCGAGCTGCGAGCATGGAGGTCTGCGTGGGGCTGTTGAACACGAGAAGAGTTGGAAGGTTGTGAAAAACAGATAAATGGCCGCTGAAGCATGATATATGCATTATGATAGTTTACTTCAAGTATGACCCTTTGGTGGTGGAGCCAACTGGGTGCTCCTAGCTCCAACACGATTGGACTCTCCGCCGTGGACATAGAATCCGTGTAGCCCGTATGTTTCCTGGGGCTAAGAAGGTCATCCGGCAGCTCATTGCTCCATTTCTCTAGACAAGCAAGCGATGTTCCTAGCAAGTTGGCTCGCTCTTCTAACGTTGTGACATTGCTGGCATCCTCGTATAATTTCGACGTGGAAATAAGTCGATGGATCTCGGCAAGAGACGTTGCGAACTTAATTGCATGAATCAAATAGGTCGAGACGTGCAGGTTCTTCCAACAGACCTCGGTGTTTCCCGGCATCGCAGCTAGTTCATCGGCTGATGGCAAAGCACACGTGATCGTAGCGGTCTGTACAGCAACTGGCTTCCCAAGCTGCTGGGAACATTTTATATCGAGCATGAAGAGCAACCACCAAATCTGTCTCTGCGCTATTCTCTCTTTCGGCTGAAGACGCCCGCTGGGCTCCTCGTGGAGATTGACACAATGGCTGTGGCGGATGGCGGTGCCAAGCAGGCTGTAGGCCTCTCTGAAATTGCTTGCGTTCATGAGATACAAAGACATCAGAGCATAACATTGCATTGATAGTAGTGTGGGCTCGGTCTGAAGGGCGATGTAATCGCGGCAGTGACGGAAATATTCGTACCCTATCCACGAGATGTTGACCGCACAACGGCGCAAACTCAGGATTCGGGAGGTCAGACCCGCCCCATGGCCATATTGGATTCCTAGTGCGGTCATACAATTTGCCAAGGCTTTGGTCAGCTTCCCAACCTCGAAAGCTTGTCGCCGGTCCAGGTCTAATAGCGATTGGAATTCTGCTTCATCCCAAGCTTGCAAGAGCGGATGGTAGGCTTCCCAAAACAGTCTCAGGAAGTATGTTTGTTGGTCCTCGGTCAAATGCTCATTGCAAGAGGGTTGGCTGTCTGACGATGCTATGATATGCGGCAGATCAGGAAATGGACCCGGATAGGAAGTTTTGAGATCCACTAATGCTCCGTTGGGGGAAGTGCGCGACATGATCCTGGAATCGGCAAAGAAGGCATCGATCTTGGCGAAGACATACGCCGGACGATTGAGCAACTCGAGGCACTCGTCTAACTTCACGCGACCATGATTGGCAATAATCATATCAGTGGCACTACAGGCAGGGACTGAGGGGATTGGCGGTCGGCCGCCGTCCACATTACTCGAGAGGGTGGCCGGTGCCACAGAGATTTCCGGTTTTTCTGGAGACGCATTGGGTCGAGCATGGTCACTAACACCGGGCTTGGGGTGTAACTCTCTTCTTTAATAGTAATCATCAGTAATCATCCCACCCTAACTGCCAGGTGTTCTCACCCAGTTGGAACGAGACTCTTAGACTTTGGCCTAGCGGCTGGACTAGAGGTCCACGTGCATCTGACTTTATCATCCACACAGCGTGAACACGGTTTCTCCCCACACTTGGTCCGAAAGGTACGGCATCGATCGCATGCTCGTAATACTTTTTGTCGTCTGGAAGGCGATACCGAGCTCGAAGCACGTTGATCAAGACCCTGTTGCGCTGGGTGGGCCACGTTAAACGTGTGAAACATTGTAGGCGAAGCTTGTGGGCGTATTGTGGGGGCGGGCGGTCTCTACGTAGCGGAAAGAGAGTAAAAAGGACAAGGTTCTAGCATTATTTGGCGAAGTCTGCCATCGATTAACACCGGCCGAGCTTCTTTCCATATTCTCAGGGCCATTTGAGGGGGTGGTTGTTCCTTGTATGGCGTCGAGACTGCTGACATGCATGGTTGATAGGGTTCGCAGACGCTATTTCTGCAGACACTAACTATCCTGCAGAAAAGTCTTACTTTTTCCCGTACTTTTGTACATTACTAGCGTGGTAAATAGGCTGTTTTATTATTATTATCATTACCTTTTCACCCCTCATATAGCTGCTCATCTACCGAGAGGGCCCTACTGTTATTCCCGAAACTATTAGCCTGAGTAGCGTGCTTCTAGATCGCTTGTTGATGGATGCAATAACACGCTTAAAGCTAAATTTTGTCCACTCTGGGAGGTCAATATGGGCACGCGTTGACCTTCACGCTTGGTGAGAAGTCTAAATAGTGTTTGAACTAGAGAATTGCCATGCTTCCGAAGATAATAGTAAAACTCGGGATTGATGAGTTTTCATGTGACGCTAAAATTCTCGTGCCAAAGCACCATCCGTGGGTTAGCTCATTATAAGCTTGCTTAACAGGTAGGTGTTCCAACAACGCGCAGCCTAAATCGGGGGGAAATAGAAGCATCGAAAATCCATTGGGCCTCCACAATCGGAATATGATGATTCTTGCCGAAGGCCCCCCAGGCACTCGGACGTGCAGTGCGAGTGGTTGAAAATACATATCCACAGTCTCGATTGCCACAACGCAGGCCAGTCCCTGAGGGTACTAGCTTGCACTTGGAGTTGAACTAAGCAAATATACGTAGATATGAGCATCAATGATTATCGTGTCCAGATCTGACTCGTACTATTCGCCTGAGGGCTGTCACGGCCCGCTCATTCAAGCGTCTGACGGGCCGGCCCCTCTCCGAAAAGGTCTTGGCTCGGCGCGATGTAACCCACTTGCCGCTCCGATAGCGGAGATCTCAGTACCCTGTTATTGGAAGTAGTTAAAAAATCTCGCCAGTGCGCACATGTGTACGGAACCGCGCAATAACATTATTATGAAAAAAACTGATGAATGATATATCAACGCTTCGCTCAAAGAGATGAGTTCTCCGAAATTGAGGTGCCTTCCAGCAACCTCTCCGCCCTGGCATACAAAGTGGAATCTTGAAACATCGTATAGCTAGCAGCACGGTAAGCACTAATGGAAAACTCCGCCACTGCGAGCGCCAAGCTTCATAACCGATTTTTGAAATCTGTACGTAATCGATTTGCCATATTCTATTGACGTGATGCTACCAGCAAGCGAGCTTGATTGTGGTAAGTAAGCTCCGATTGGGTCCACAGCAAAAGGGCCCAAGCGGGTCTGAGCTTGCGGCTATGTGGCGATCATGGTATAAAGTACATACTAGGAGACCCTTCCCCCTATCTATTACGTCAATATACGAAGTTACGATTATTGGTCTGTATTCATACACTATGCCCACCTAGGCAGGTGTTAGTACACAAGACTCAGCAGCTAGTGATAGTATCAAAAGATACCCTCCAAGGCTTCTAACCCTCTCATACCTGGTTCTCACTGGTGGACTCTCGCTCTGTGAATCGTGTTGCCGTCATCGTGGGTGTGATTTTTGCCATTGCTGGATCTACGGCTGGATCGACGGCACATCTTCGAGTCTGCTGCCATCGAACGTTCCCCTCTTCAGTAGGCCTTGGCGGGACCGTCGCCGGTGTGCACCCAATAATGAATGGCGCAATTATGATAAATACTCCTCTAGCCCCACACGGGCATCTGGAAATATCAGCCGCTGACGTTTCGGACCGCTGGGACATTCTACACGCTGCAGGACATAGCTATCGAAGGAATGTATGGATGGAAAAGCACATCTTGCAGCTTCAAGACGCAGATTCTGGAAATAGCCAAAGCAAAACATCGTTCATTGGGTATAACAAAAAGCATACTGGACTCCATCGCTTCAATCCACACTGAACCAAGAATAACAAAAAAAAAAAAAAGAGAACGCAAAATTGCTCCAAGTCCAGCTTAGAACTTCTCACTTGTCACACAGCGTGTGGAATGAACCAAAATCCATGCCAAAATCTTGACAAAAAGTGTTAACATTCTTACGATCAAGTCCAAGCCAAAGAAGAGAATTTTCAATATGCCCCTCACGATGCCAGGTAACTTCTCCCCTTCCCGCGACGAAGAATGCCCGTATCGGCCATACTTCTCCAGGTCAAATTCCTCAACCACAATCTTCTGGTTCTTTTGCTTCTTATTGGACTTTGGTTTCTGTTCGACTTCCTGCGGCGAAGACTTGTACCGATTCCAGAATTTCAAGAGGCCGTTTGTTTTCGGCCCATCCTGTTTGGCTTTGGCTGCTTCAATCTGAGATGCCAGCTCGAGACTCTCGGCATAGTCTTCACGTTCTGCTAGGGTTGTGACCAATCTTCCGCGGAACTGTCCTTCCTGCCGTGACTTTGGTGTGATGCTTGAGACCATTGATTTGGGGGATCCAAGTTCCATGTTTGCTAAAATGGGGTTGGTAGCTTCATCCGATACAGCCACGGCCAACATTGCAGCGATTAAAGAGTCGACGGCATATAGTGAGGGAATAGTGGAAATAACAGCAGCTGGGGAGATGGAAAGTGTTCGAGTGGCAAAGTCCAAAGTCGCAAGTGGGTCATTCGAGTCAGTTACGGGTAGGATAGACGTGCGTGGATTAGCAGCTTGTGTTGCGGCCTCCATAGATGAGGATGAGATCGGTCCAGTAACAATGATTGTCGGTGGCTGTTTGAGGTTGCTATCGCTAGACGGGGTAGAGACAGTGATATATAGTATACCAGAAGACTGGGCCTGTACAGGAGAGAGAGGGATCCCCGCGGCCCCGACTAGGGCTGGAAGGTGTCGTTTGGATAGCGAGGGATGCCGAAGTTCATAAAGTCTCAGATTGCGATTCCAGGATAGCCGACAAGACTCCTGGGCTGCGGCCTGCTTCAGAGCATTTCTTTCGACTTCAGAAGACTCTGAGCCTGAAAGTTGATGTTGTTTACTGACTTCATCAGCCTGCTCAATAGCAAGAATGGCCGCTAGCCGTGAAAAGAGAAGCGCGACAAGTCCGTCGTTGGGGTGTTCGCGGCGACTGCGATTCTCAAGGCTCAATGTCATGATAGGAACATCATTCTCGGGGTTTGATGGCGCACTGCGAGATATAGACAATTCGTCGTTGGAGTATGTTTGTAGCGTATAGAATGGTTGCTCTGTATTACCAAAAACGAAGGTTGCCGGCCCAGTTCTAACATATAATCAGTTACAAGCTACCACCAATAGTATCGCGAACTCACTTTTTCAGACGTAGATTAAATGATCCACAGATATTCTGGGGTCGTTGGCCATTGGCAGCTTCCCATAGCATCTCTAACTCTTGCGGCGACGAAAATCGGGCCTCTTCCGGGTCCAACACTCCGGTCGGAAAATTGAGCACGCTCGCAGGCACAGTCTTTGGTCCAAGAACCTGGTCGATCTCGGATGTTGGTGACAGCGTAAGCTTAGGCCGAGGTGGCTTTGCCTTTGATTCTGGTGTACTGCCAGGCATTTGGGGCTTGTAGTTTTGTTGACTGAGGGGTATGTTGGGATCAAACTGGGGAAACATCGATTTCATTGGGATTGGGGAAACAGATGACTGAAATGACTCAGGTGAAGTAGCCGAAGTGGTCGTCCGGAAACTACCACTGCTATTGCTCAAACTGCTCTGAGAAGGCAAGGCTTTGTGGCTCGACTGGTTGTCCTGACGACTTCGGCTACGTGCAGATTGGGAATCATGAGATGACACCGATTTCGCCGGAGACTTTGACCGCGCGAGATGTGCTGGTAATGGAGGGGGAGGGGGAAGAGACTGTGTATCTTCAATAATTTGGAACAGCACCGACTCTGTTGTTTGCGGAGAAGATTTGATTTCATTGAGAGGTATCGAAGGTCCGGGTTCTGCCTTTGCGACGGGTTTGTGGGCACCCTTGCGAAACGGATTCTTGGGCTTCACCTCTGTTGATGGCGGTGGAAATAATTGAAATTGACTCATGGCTATGGTATTTGGAGTATATGCTGTATATAGATCCGCGCTCCACTGGAAAGTAGATTCGGTTACCCGGGATGGACTCAAGGTTGCAAAAGAACGCGACCAGGGGGATGTTTCGATTGACATATATCCGTTTGCTTTGATGGGCATCGATACCTTTGCGCGATTCCACAATGCATGGTCATAGTACGTGATAAACCCTATTTTTGGGGTGGGCGCTTAGCCCGTGCCGAATCTGATTGGCCAAGGTGGTGAGACGGGGGATAGTGACTGCAGAAGCGCTTCGGCCGGGCCAAATGATTGGTGGCCCAGGTGACTAAATCCCTAAATATTTAGGGTCCGGAACGGCGATTGGTGGTCGGGCTCTGCAGAGATCTCACCGTAAAGTTCATGGACCTGTAGATTCGGCGCATGCAACCGGCCGAGGCGGCACAGCAGAAGGCGGATTGGACGAAGGCTGCAGAAATTGCAGGTAAGAACAGGATATCTATACATTTTGGGATATTTACATCATAATGCTACAGTTACTCGGGACCCTGGCTATTCTCCATAGCCTCATCATGCACCGAATAGGTAAGTCCCTCGGCCATGGCGATCGCACCCTCCATATCTCCTTTATTATACAAGAACAGCCCTTGAAGGGCCGCAGCACTAGTGCTCCTGGAGCGATCAGCCTTGTGGCCATTCTCATCCTCGATCAGGCCCAGCTCTTGGAGCCGATCAAGAAACAGCTTTCGATGGGCGCCCTTGGTGTCAATATCTTCATAGAACCGGTCCCAGAGACGTCCAACCTGATAGCGCGATACTTCGCCAAGCCGAACAGTCATATCCACGCGCCCCGGTCGGACCAAGGCCTCATCAAGCCGCTCGACGTGATTGGTGGTGAGGAAGACAATGCGTTCCTCGGCGCTAGCCACTCCGTCAAGCGCGTTCAATAGACCGGAAAAGGTCACGTTTGCCCCGCGATAACCGTCATCGTCAGACTGCGTACGGCGATTGGAGAAAGCTGCATCCACATCCTCCAGCAGAACCAAGGTTCGTTTCGGAACAATAGTCAGAAGGTGGTTCAATCGATCATCGGTCAGCCCACGTTCGCTAAGATTCAAAATTGCAATATCGTAGTCAAGCTCAGCTGCCAGCGCTTGAATGAAAGAACTCTTGCCTGTCCCGGGTGGTCCGTACAACAGATAACCGCGTCGATACGGAATACCGCGGTCGTAATACCAAGATGAGCTTGAGATAAAGTCCTGAACATCTTCCACAATACGCTCCTTGACGCCCTCCGCTAGGATCACAGAATCTAGTGGACGCTTGCGCCGCGGGTTGCCGAATGGCCGCCACTCTGTACCCCAACTATTATAAATCGTTGTTTTTCCTTCGTGGGATTTGGCCGCGTATGCATGCGCCTCGGTAAAGAGGTCTTCAAAGACGTGACGATGGGAGTAGAGGGTAGTAAGAGTGATCGTCTCCCATGGCTTTCCGGTCTGGAGATCACGAGACTTGGCTTCGCGTACGCGATTGACAAAAATGAATGCGTTCTTGTATCGTAGGACGTGTTTGCCTGGTCCCGGCACCAGAGAGAAATGTGTGTTCATCGCGCCATTGGAGTGTTCCACCTTTTGGGTTTGGATAGAGAGATGGCGCATCCCGGGTGTCATTTTCTGAAGAAGACGGTCTAGGTAGCTGGAGTTGGTGGCTGCGCGGGTCGCACCTAATTGTGATTGCTGGTATAGGGTCATCCAGTGGAGGAACCATGGGTATGAATCGTCCTTGATGCTTATCTCGACGTCAACTAACATACGGCGACGTAACAAGGCGGCGCCTTGACGAAGACCCCGTTGCGCAAAGGTGAGTCCCGCTCCTAAACCTGCGAGGCCGAAGCCCTGAATGAAGTTTTGTCAGTGTCCAATCTTGAAAGGTGTAGCTCGATAAAGACGTACAGCTGTGAACAAGGGATTAGATGTTAATTGCGACCAGAGACTACCGTCCCCAATCTGAGCTGACGGCGCATTATGGAGGGCTTGTGCTCTCTGTTGGAGAATCAAGTCAGCTGCAGATGGCGCTGGCGCAACTGCAGCACTAGACCCAGCATTGGATACGCCGGACTCCATGGCGGGATCAAGATGTCTGGTGGTAAATCAAAAGACCAAGAACGATAAGAAAGTCAAGATATCGGAGTTTTAACGGCCCGAGTGATCCCCCGGTTGTGCAACAGTGACAAGCCATGGGAATGATCGGCAACACATGGTTCTATATGCTCGATTCCTTGTTTTTTGATTCTATAGATATTTTTGACAGCGTCCAAAACTAGCAATGATTAGAATATAAGCCCATCAGTTTCGAATCCATGTGTTGGCTGACACGGAGATAATCGGGTTTATCGTGAACGGAGAAACGGAGTGGATTTAGCTCCAGTGGCATTTTCTGCCTCCGGCATTCCTTCAATCACAACGCCGTAAGCCACGCGATCGAATTGATCCTAGGGGGTGGTATTTAAAAAGAGACTCTGCCCCCCATGCGTGGCTTTCCTCGTTTTTTCCAGCCCATCACCCGGCCCTATATGTCTGTTCGCAACATGAGTTCAACTACGACACAAATTTTGTACGCCCTTACTGTCGCTACAACTCCAACTAGACCAGCTCCAGAGGACGCGTCGAAGAAGAGCCATCATTCCAAGTCTGGATTCAGAAATCCATGGGAGTGAGTTATGCCTTTTATTTTACTTGTATGGCATGACACTGACCCAAGGCTATTGTTTGGCAGCTCATGGCGAGATGTGAGCATCAAAAGTGTGGGGGAGGTAATGATGTAGGTCAAGAATCCTAGGTACCGATGATAAAATATTAATTGAAAACTTTTGCAGGCGCCGTTTGACCGGCAAGGCCAATGTCCCAGATACTAGCGGTCCGACAGTACCTGTTCGAACACCTGAATTCCTTCCCAGTCGTGACACCACCAATTTGCGCGCAACATGGCTAGGCCATGCAGCCTACTATATTGAGTTTCCCAGCGGCCTTCGGGTGCTCTTCGATCCAGTTCTTGAGGAGCGCTGTGGACCGTACAACATGCTAGGGCCCAAACGCTTCACTGACGCACCCTGCAAGCCCACCGATATCCCCTTGATCGACGCCGTTGTAATTTCGCACAACCATTACGATCATTTATCTTACCACACGGTCACAGCAATCGCGAAGAAGCATCCCAACTGCCACTTTTTTGTCCCACTTGGCAACAAGACATGGTTCGAACAATGTGGCATCAAGAAGGTCACGGAGCTGGACTGGTGGGAGGAGTGCGATATTACCTTGTCTCCAACGACAAAGGAGACAAAGGTCGAGGCTGTTGGTGAGGGGCATCCAGAGGCCTCTGAAATTACGGCCCGGCTCAGCTCCTTACCTTGTCAGCATGTTAGTGCTCGTGGTCCGTTTGACAGAAACAAGACTTTATGGTGCTCTTGGGCTATTGAATCCGAGGGCAAGAAGGTTTATTTTGCAGGGTATGTTATGCTTCTAACCCCGGCTGGTGACAATGCTGACGAGGTATTGCTGAACAGAGACACTGGGTATCGGCCAGTTACTGAGCTTCCTGAAGGAGAGGATGATCATGACCCGAAGTACGACTTCCCTGTGTGCCCTGCGTTCAAGCAAGTGGGTGAGTTTCGGGGTCCATTTGATCTTGGCTTGATTCCGATCGGCGCATACGCTCCTCGCCATGTGTGGAGTCCTGCCCACGGTGATCCGCATGATGCGGTCTCAATCTTCCAAGATACTAAATGCAAGAATGCACTTGGTATTCACTGGGGAACTTGGGTTCTGACCGAGGAAGATGTCCTTGAGCCGCCCGAGAAGCTGAAGACTGCCCTGAAACGGTTTGGTCTGCCCGAAAAGGGCGTATTTGATGTGGTGGACATTGGAGAAAGCCGGGAGTATTAAGTGGGGTCTATGATGGCCATTTCGTCCAACCGCCGTACATTATGTGTTGAAAGACGTGGCTTTCGAGGGCCCATCAATCTGTATGAGGGGAGAACACTGTACAATATTTGCAAGATGTATTCGTTCGATGTACCGGAATTTCCAATTACCACATATGTATCATATTCATTCAACTCAATTGACCTTGATAAGTGCATAATCTATAGTGGATGAGATTTGATGATTTGCAATGATTTCGATGTAGTTCTTGTTTGCTTGGTTTGTCCCTACCCGTTTGGGTTTAGTGCCAGGGAGCTCCCACTTTGGAAATTTAGGATGCGGGCGACATCAACGCGGTTCCGAGTTAGCCTTCTCTCTGTTCATCGGGAGTTTTGTTCAGCATCTGGCTTGACTTCATTCCGTTCTCCCCCTTGACACATAATACTACCGCCAATATGCAAGCTCCGGTGGTGGTGATGAGTGCGTGCCCCTCTTTTCCCCGAAATTGTTCTGACGGCATTCACTAACGGACCGTCCCCTGAATAGACACCAATGCTGGCGACCGACAGGTTGGTCGCCGGGCACAGCTTTCCAACATTACTGCTGCCAAGACGTACGCTTACTCTCATTCTCGTTCCTTCGATCATACCGTTATGCACTCCGTCAGATACTAATACAACTTTCCCCCGCCAGTGTTGCCGACATCATTCGGTCATGTCTCGGTCCCAAAGCCATGTTGAAGATGCTGCTTGACCCAATGGGTGGTATTGTCCTGACTAACGATGGCCACGCTATCCTCCGAGAGATCGAGGTGTCGCACCCTGCGGCCAAGAGCATGATCGAGCTCAGCCGTACCCAGGATGAGGAGGTCGGAGACGGAACCACAACTGTCATTATCTTGGGTATGCTTTCGGTCACCTACAGGATCATTTAAAGGCTCTCTGACTCTTTATTAGCTGGTGAGATGCTCGCTCAGGCACTCCCTCAACTCGAACGCAACATCCACCCCGTCGTTATCATCTCCGCATTCAAGCGCGCCCTTGCCGATGCCCTTACAATTGTCGGAGAGGTCTCCAGACCCGTTGACATTCACGACGATAAGGCCATGGCCAGCCTTATCCAGGCCTCCATTGGCACGAAGTTCGTTTCGCGGTGGTCCGACCTGATGTGCAATCTGGCATTGACCGCAGTGCGGACAGTTTCCTTTGACGTTGGTGGTGGAAAGCAGGAGGTTGATATCAAGCGCTACGCTCGTATTGAGAAGATCCCCGGTGGTCAAATCGAGGACTCCGAGGTCATCGACGGTGTCATGGTCAACAAGGATATTACTCACCCCAAGATGCGGAGGAGAATCGAGAACCCCCGTATTCTTTTGCTCGACTGCCCTCTGGAGTACAAGAAGGGAGAGTCTCAGACAAACATTGAGGTTTCCAAGGAGGACGACTGGAACCGCATCCTGCAAATCGAGGAGGAGCAGGTTAAGCACATGTGTGACGCCATCTTGGCATGCAAGCCCGACGTTGTCATCACCGAGAAGGGTGTTTCTGGTATGGGATCCAATCTCTGTTGTTGTGGGTAGGATCATATGGCTAATTTTTCGCCCTTTTGTCTTCCACAGATCTTGCACAGCACTTCCTCATGAAGGCCAACATCACCGCTCTCCGCCGGGTGCGGAAGACAGACAACAACCGTATTGCCCGTGCCACCGGCGCTACCATTGTTAACCGTGTCGATGACATCCAGGAGTCGGATATCGGTACTCGCTGTGGACTGTTTGAGATTGAGAAGATTGGTGATGAGTACTTCACATTTATGCGCAAGTGCGACTCCCCTAAGGCTTGCACCATCCTGCTACGTGGCCCGTCCAAGGATATCCTGAATGAGATCGAGCGCAACCTCCACGACGCCATGGGAGTTGCACGTAACGTCATCTTCAACCCCCGTCTTTGCCCCGGTGGTGGTGCCGTCGAGATGGCTGTTTCCGTGAAGCTAAGCCAGCTTGCCCGTTCCATCGAGGGTGTCCAGCAGTGGCCCTACAAGGCCGTTGCTGACGCCATGGAGGTCATTCCCCGCACACTGGCCCAGAACGCTGGCGCTAGCCCCATCCGTGTTCTGACTCGCCTGCGTGCCAAGCACGTCGAGGGCCACAACACCTGGGGTCTGGATGGTGATTCTGGCAACCTGGTGGATATGAACGAGTACGGTGTGTGGGAGCCTGAGGCTGTCAAGCTCCAGAGTATTAAGACCGCGGTCGAGGTAAGCTACTTGAATCACTCCCCGCCAATATACGATTAACTAACTTTGATATTAGTCCGCGTGCCTGCTCCTCCGTGTCGACGATATTTGCAGCGGCAAGTCGGCTCAACAAGTTGGCGCCCCCGGTGGTGGCGAGTAAAGTAATAGATGAGTAAGACAAAAAAAGATGATTCATGCACCTGATGTCCGTACATAATGCTACACGACTGGCTTTGAGGTTTTTCTTTCTTGTATGAACATCCTAGACCAAAATGAACTGTCATATGGGTACTCCCTGTACACTACTGGCCAGCTTAATGAATGGCCATCAGATGCATTCCTGGATCTCTATCACAAATGTATTATGCAGTAAATGACAACTGGCTAGTAGACAGGAAACTAAAAATGACGAACAAGACCACTAATTTCTTTTTAGGCCATGCTAAATTCAGCTAGCTCAGAACCTACCAAGCTTATTCGGTGCTCCGGCGCTTGTGAGCCTGCTTGGGCTCTGGCAAGTATTTCGCTACGAACGACAGACCAGAAGCAAGAAGAGCTAGGAATATCCAGATAGCATAGCCTCCTGCCAGCTGTGTTCTCGCCCCCAGCGCATAGAGGGTGGTGAAGAGGGCGGGGCAGAAAGCCCGTAGAGCACTGCTGCCAGTCAAAGCCAGAGCGTTCAGCGTACCAAGGACCCGCGGCGAAGGTGACACATCATTGAGGGCAAGTTGAATCGCGGTGAAGGACATGCTCACACCGCAACCAAAAACCAACGCCACCGGTGTAAAGACCCAAAACGATTTAATAGCTGCATCAGTTCCTGTCCGTAATAGTATATTGCCGACAGGCATCGTCAAAAGAAAACAAGGATAGGCAGCGGCGCAAAGGCGGATCACTCCGTTCGAACCAATCCTCTTCTGCAGTGGAGGGAAAACCAGGAGCAACCATGCAGCCTGAGCGGCGCCGTTCAAGCCCATGAGCAAGGAGATTTGCATGGGCGTGAAGCCAAATCCTCCAAGGTCAACGGGGGTGTACCAAAATACGGGGACGATGGCCGTGTAGGCAAAAGCGAGGGTCATGATGTGGCCATATATGAAGATGACGGTGCTTACCCCTGGAGCCTTCAAGAGCTGCCATGCGGAAAGGTCATCGCTGTGGGCAGGCGGTTCAGAGACGGCCTCTTCACCATCGCGGTCAGCAGCAGTCGGGTCCTTCTTTAATGTTTCATCGACGAACAAGGCGCTAGACAAGGCGGCAGTAACTCCCACTAAAGCTACCACCCAACTAGAGAGAGCGTAGGGATAGTCCTCGAAGAAACGGATTCCCCCAAAGATACCCGGGTACTGGACTGCAGGATTGGCAAGAGCACCACCCAACAGAGGCCCAAGGAAGATACCCAAATTTCCACTGAAGGCAAACCAGCTGAAAGCTCTCGCCTGAGTCTTCGGCGTGCTGTGCTCGGCAATCATAGTTCGGATGGTGACAATAGTCCCGGCAAAGACGCCAGCAATGCATCTGAACAGGATCATCTGTGGGATCGATTTCGCCAATCCAAATAGACCAGTCGCTATGGTGACACCGATCAAAGAGAAGACCAGAACTGGCTTGCGTCCAATGCGATCGGCTAGTCGACCCCAGAAAATCATGACAATAGCTTGTGTCAGAGAGAACAGGGATTCGATGAGCCCAGAGTAGAAACCGATATCCGATGCTATGACATGTCCGTTCTCCTGGACCATTTGGCTGACATACGGGAAAATGGAGAAAAATGCCAGCGGCTCTATCGCCCGAGCATAGCAGAGCAACAGAATTTGGGTCGTTGGTAGAGGTTTTTCATCCTCCTCTGTGGAATCACCGCCATCTTCTGGTGATGAGCCATACGAAGTGCTCGATATGCGAACATCGTTACTCTTGGACTTTTGAGATCCAAGGAGAGCCGTAGTCTCATCTTGCCGATCGTTCTCCTCGGCAAATCCGATAGCCGCCTCTCGGCCCGGGCTGCTGGTCCCCGACGTTGTGGCAACCATGTCTGGGCGTACAGGAGGGGTTGACGGGGCCAGGTACAAGCGGACGGGTGAACCTGTAACGTGTACCTTGGTGAGATTAACAATGTCTTCCAAGGTGCATTCCTTATCGAAGATCTGACGCGGGCTGAGCTCGGCTATCGGAGTTATGTAAGCCCCACCTCGTATTGTGTCTAGCTAAATCAGAATACGCCATGTAGGTAGTGCATCACTTCATAACATAACAGCTGTAGGTAATAATAGAACTGGAAGTGGTCGTGCTTATCGCTTTGGGTTCGGAGTTAGTACTTACAGTTCGTCTAGGAATACGAGGGTACGGTTAAGGACCGTGCGCAAGAGGCAGATTTTCGGATCTAAGAATCTGTTTGAGCAAATAGTAACATCTAAGATCTATGAAACTAGCTATCAACGAGTGGGGGAGAGAATAAAGGAAATGAGAAGCTTGTTGGGAGGCTTTTGTTCTATAAGAGACGTCGGCTCATAGAGTTTCTAACCACAAATTCCGTCCAACAGGGATGTCCCATCAGTATTTCAAGCTTACTGCTTGACATTTGAACTCTAAAACAAGAATACTCATGCTGGATTGGATTGCATTCTGCAAGTATCGTTTTGATTCAAGCCTTTATATCTACACTCCTGTCAACACCTGTGCAAATCTCGGTAGCTAAGGTTGTCTTAGATCTAGCATAATGTATAGCCTAGACCCTCATATCGAGGACCGGGACTCGATATACTGCCCGCTATAATAACTTATATGTCTAAGTATTGACTCTTCTTACAGTAAAGAAAAACGAATTCCGGCTTTAAGCAGATGCAGCAATCTTGACCCCGGTGTGAACTAAATTGTTCAAGATTATGCAATGATGACGAGAAAATATGGTCTAGGAGTTTGGCTTAGCCTCAGTATATATCTAGAGCGATTCAGACTTGCTAAGCTATGGCAGTGGTATTTGTTGATCATAAAGAGCTTCGTCACAAGGCTATCTAATGTCTTGTTTCCAAATTATGGGTTCATCTTCTACACGGGGAAAATCCATAGATATGACCAATGTCTGTGACTTGTCACACAACATGGGGGTAACGTTCTAATCTTGGGATATTCGGCGAACATCACTTCTGAACTGGTTCTTAACATTATGGTCGCTGGAGAAATCAGTCGAATCTCTCCCACAATCTGACTTCGAGTATCTAACGTTATAAAGCCATCCGCGGCTCCCACCCTTCCTCAGCCATCTCGAAAGATTCGAACTGGAACGCCGGTGCCACTGTACAACCCACGAGTGTCCAGTCACCTAAGCATCTTGCATGCTGCCATTCCCCACGCTTCACAAAAGCTTGAGGGCGTTGGCCCTAAATCATTCAAATATTAGCATTTGTTTTTAACCGGCTGTAAAACGGGCATTAGATCGGACAAACGCGATCTGCTTACTTTTGCAATATCAATCCCTAGAATAAAATCTCGGGTGGGCTTTCCATCATCCCAGGAGAGTGAAAGTTGTAAAGGGGCGCCAGCATAATAATGCCATATTTCGGTGGCATTGTGAACACGGTGCCACTTGGAGAGGCCAGCTTCGCCCTCAAGAAGATAGTAAATACAGGTGCTAGGGGAGCTGTCGTTGGATTCGTCGCGGTCGCGGAAGGTCTCTAGGTAGTAGCCTTTTTCCGGGTGTGGGGACAATCCTAAGGCCTTAATAACCTCCTGGGCGGAGAGATGGCTCGCCATTACGGTTGGTAATCGGGAAGGATGGGGAAGAGCCTAGGATGGCAGGCGGGGCTTTAATAAAGGTTGATGGCTTTTGTGTTATGATGATGTCGATCAAGCTGACTGTGTCGGGGAGAGTGGGGTCATACTGGGGGTTTTCGTTCCACAGGCCGACTCTCCGGGCTTGATAAGCATCATTGCCGAAAAGGATATTGCTCATCGTACATTATTCTGGGTGAGGAGGGGCGCCTAAACAAATCGGACTGGAAGAGCCTAGCCTGTAATATCTGTCCAATAAACCCCACAAAATATGGCATAAGCATAAGCAGTAGCGGGGAATACGACCTCAGCAGCCTTACTACCAAACCTTGGCTATTAACTGCATTCCCCAATAGACTTTTAGGGAAATACCAGGCTCCAGCTCTACAGTGAAGCAACGACAAGATGCCGGGCAGAGTTGTTGACAATTTGCGGGGTCAAAGAACATTTAAGTTGCTGAGTTGGTATGACATATTCCAGCTTCAATCTACAGGCACCTTTATCCTCTGTACTAAATTTTTTTTATTACACTTGATATTGGTCAACACTGGTCCAGCGTTACGAGGGCAGCTTCGTCGCCCATATCATGCATAGATGACATTCGTGGGTCATACTGGACGTTGTCAGCCTGCTTATTCACTGCCCTCACTGCATCATCGCCTAGTCTGACGGTGCGGTTCGCTTTGTTTTGTCGGCTTTTTGATTCCTTTTTTCTTTGCCTTTTTTTTTTTGATTGTGAGAGGCCGGGGATATGCTCTTCTGAGCTATAACCGTCGTTTCTTTGAACGTTACTGGGGTGCTCTTTGTCACCCTCCCAGGAAGCATAATCTGTGAGTAATTTGGTCTTCCTGTGAGGCAGTGACCTCAGTGGGAGCTCTTTGAATCTTCTGGAAGTAGGACTGTGTGTCTTTGTGGTAGATCTGCCGGTATGCTTCTATTCATAGAACGTTGGGACTTCCTGCTTCTAAATGCTTGCTTGGCAACCTTGGAAGACTTTTCGTTGATTGCCTCATGGGTATATATCGCTTGACTCTCTCTCGTCTCCTTTCGAAGAACGGGTTGTTTCATAATGATTTCATTATATATTCCTATGTCAAACTACGCGCCTGCTATAATCATCAACTCAACAATATCATTCACGTCGCCCTCAATGCGATCCAAGCACTTTGGATATATACCACTTTCATGCCAGCTTCCAAAGTTTGGGAACCGGACGAGGCTTAGCAACGCTTTCGTACTCTCCCATGAACTGCAACAGGGTATCCTCCTCGTCCGTCTTGGCCACCAGACATAGACCGAACGGTCGGTCATTGTAGTGAAGTTGTCCTATGGGCACTGTGGCGACAGGATAGCCTGGTTCCTAGTTAGCAACGAAGAAATTAACGTGAACTTGATAACTCTGACCTGCTGCTGCTGCATGAACACATAATGAGGAGTCTCCCGGAGCTGCCAAAATGTTGATATTTTCCTTCTCAAATAGATCATCCAAAATATCTCTCGCTGCCCCACGAAGGCCCTTTTTCAGTTCATTTATTTTGTCCCTTGTTTCGTTAGTATGCATTGCCCCTTCAAGATCATTCTGTTCAGTGAATGCTGCATATTGTTAGTAACTCTTCATTGCGAGATGGTAGGATGATTTCCTTATGTCAACATACGTGCTGGGAGGGCCTTTTCGCTGTTCTCTTTGTTGAACTTGACTATGTCTGCGACGCTTGTAACAGAGCACTCTTGGAATGAGCGAATAAATCTAGGGATGCAGACATTCTTAAACTCCCAATCTAGAAGTCGTTAGCCATCTTAACTTTATCTGATGCTGCAGTGACCTACATGCGATTGGCAATATAGAGTTCGGCAAGATCGTGGCATCTTTGCAATGGATCGGGTATTTAAGAGGACAGCCTCCGCTTCGCAAGGCGGAAATTATCTCTTCATACTCATCTATCTAGACTCAACTGTCAGAGCCCGGAACACCTTTGTAGAAAGAGAGAGAATAACGTACCATTTGCTCTGCTGTACCCTCAACTTGAGTACACAAGCCCGGTGAAATGCTCCAACGTTTAGGGTCCAAGAAGCCCACTGAAAGCCCTTCCCAGGGTCCTATTTGGGGGGAGCTGAACGGGCGACCCAGTAGAATCTCAGTAAGAACGCGAAGATCAGCTGCCGATTTGGCCATTGGGCCCGGACTATCAAAAAAGTCCGTCATGGTGTATAGCCCAGTAGTATCCTGGATCCCGGTAGTGGGCTTGAGTGCATATAAAGCGGCGCGTGTTGACGGAGTCACTATGGAACCTATGGTTTCAGTGGCCATTGCAAGAGGGCTGAACCCAGCGGCTACAGCGACCGCAGAACCAGTAGATGAGCCCCCAGGAGCCTGTTGAGTATCAGTGTAAATGATCGACTTCTTTTATTCTCTAGTATGTACTCACTGAATGACCCAGTATATTCTCATTTTCCTCCATCTTCCCAACATACGGCGAGAAAGTCTGACCGCCATGAGCAGACCAACCGGGCATCATCATGGTCATTTTCATCCCAGCGAATTCCTAAAACAACTTTTAATGGAATCTGCCTTCCTAGGATTTTGAATGTCTACTCACAGTCATATTAGCTTTTCCTAGGATAATCAAGCCAGCATCAATCAACCGCTGAGTGATTGCTCCATTCTTCGACGCCTTGGCTCCGACAAATGCATATGATCCAGCTGTGGTACTCATGCCCAGCTCCGGCGCTGTGACAAAGCTGTCTTTCAAAATTATAGGAATCCCATGAAATGGTCCCCTGATTTGCCCTTTCTGGCGCTCTTCATCCCGGGCCTTGGCGACTTTGAGGACCTTATCCCGCGGGGCAGGCGAGAGTAACGCATTAAGTGCAGGCTCATAGCGATCAATTTGTGCCAAATACTCTTCCACAATATGAGTGCTCGTGGTTTCAAATTCTTCGAGTAGCTGCTGCAGTTCGACCGCGTTCGTCGTGAGAGCTTTGAAGGTCATTTCTGCGCTGACGCTTGGGTTTGGGAGAGAAGTCACAAGAGAAGATGAAATTAGTGCTTCTGTTGATGAGCTTGCGTAGCAGGTTTTTCAAACAGGCATCCAAAATCAGGATATTGCTGCCTGGTCTTCTAGCTACTCTGACTTCGTAGCGCGTGCGACTGCGTGGATAGCGTGCGGCGAAATTTAGTAGAAAAACACATTCATCACGGCTGAAGTAGGATACAGCAATTGATCAAGTCCAGGCATGAGAATTGGCATTACCATTTATTTCCAATATGTTAGGAATTCTTCGATTCGGTTACAGATATCACTTCGCGGCGCCTGGAATCCAGACTGGGGTGCTGCCCAGGTGGCCCCCGCACGGAAGACCGGCGGACGTTGACAAAGGCCCTTATCTATGTGTTTTGCGCTAAGATGCATCATGCTACACCTACTAAAGATATTTGCTGATAGTCCATTCATGGAAAAGGTAACATGACCTTCGGTAGATCTCTCCACTGCTTGAAAAAAATGCAAATATAAGTTAGTTGGAGATACATCTGCCGTTGATATATATTGCGAAATCTTGCCTTCCAAGGTTCTTCTATCTCGAGAGGATCGATCTGGCGTGATAGCGGCAACTACGTTGGTACTCGAAAAGGCCCAAGGAAATAATTTAGTTTCGGTACATGCTCTATTTGTTTCTTCGAGTAGAATTGGGTATCAATATTGTACAACAGGACCATATAAGCGTCTCTAGACTTTAGTCCTCCTCGTGGATAATCACACCAGGGACCTCCTCGACATGCTGCGGCTCAGAATCCGTAGTTTCGCCGCCAGTTGCCAGTGGCACACCAGGAGCCCTCGGTCCCTTCGCCATACCCGGCGCAGGGCCATCAACCTCCGTGCCGCCTGCAGTATTCTTCTGCTTCCCCCTCGCGGCCTTCTTCTTTTCTCTCCTCCGCCGATTCTTATCCGTCTTTTGTTCATCCTTCTTCTTTGCTTCCTCTCGCTCCTTCTCCCATTCTGCATCGTTCTTCTCCTTGCTCACCTCCGCTTCCATCTGTCGTACCCGCTCATACTCCCGCCGCCGACTAGCTTTGTAGACGTGGAACTCGCCGGAGCCAGCTCCGGCCGAGGAGCCCTGGACATTGGTGACAATCTCTGGTGGCGCAGACAGCAAGGATCCTGAGCGTTGGTTGGTGTCCGGGAGCCGGATCTCCTTTGATGGGTCTTTGAAGAGTGTTGTAATTTCTGTTGCGAGTTCGGAGTGCGGTGTAACGGCGCGACGTTTGGTAGGCCTTTTGCTGCGGGGATCGGCGCTAGTAGGAAGGGACTCGGGGCCAGGCTCGGACATTATGGCCGGGTGCGAGTTGGTTCTTTTATTGTCGTTTCTTTGTAGGTTTGTGAATTTGCGCTCTCCCTTGCTTGGTAGCAACTGAGTATTGGTGGGTAAGAGAGTTGGCGTGTTAGCCTAGTGATCAAGGCTTTGCTTCTGTTTGGAAAACGTTCTCAGTCGAACTATGTGGGACGGAAGGAGGTGGTCTGAGAGAGGTGTCGGATGGTCAAGAAGTTCGCGACGCCAAATCTGAACTGCGACACGCTAACCGCATTTGGGTTTGTTAAGTAGTTTTAGCATCGATGGCAATGTTTACATCACCCAATGGCTTTCGAGACTCTTATTACCCAAGAAATGAAATCATTCCAGATGATCACATTAATTCCTATTACTGAGTGGTATGCCTATATTGAGGTCTACGACAATTATGTAGAGGTCTAGAGTTGTACAATACAAACTACCATAGACTAGTCGAGATGACCTTTTTAGAAATCCAGTAAGAAGAAAGGATATGTATCGCTTACAAAATTACTTCAGAAGAAAAATCCCCCTATTGGAAGACAAAGAATCGTTGATCCCCTGTACACTAGCAAAGTTATGGTGCACATGCACAAGTCTGGGCCTTTGGATAGAATGGGTATGACAATCATTACCCGGTTTCTGAGTCGAAATGACCCTTATTATCCGATCAAACGTGTGAACTAGGGAAGAGGCTGGAGTGCTGAAGGCTAAACCCCATATTGTGTGTTGTGGTCTTTGAGCTACAGATGGCGATTCTTTATTTCGCTGGAATGTCTCTCGACGGTCGCTGGTCTGTATTACTGCAGCGGACAAAGCCCAAGTCCCAGTTGACAAGAAACCCTGGTCGATAAGATAAGAGACTATTAGAAACAGTATATCTCCTTAAAACATTCTAGAATTAAGTGTCAATGAAGAAATGGGATGCCCTTTGCTGGCTGTGGCTGACATACTTTTGGGTTTAATTTGCAGCTGGAGCTGGCGACTGGCGTCACGTCACTCTCCACCCTTTTCCCTTCTTCAAGAAATTTCCCACCCAACCCAATCTCTCCCAGGTTTTAGCCTTCATTTCCAGTGTGAACTGGTAATTACTGCGAAATACTTGTCTACTATTGACTTCGCCTTAGCTTCATTCCAAAAAGCCACCGCGAGGTTGGGCACCGTGTCCCCAACCATGCCTTATCGTTTCGGTAAGTCTGCGCTGTTTACTTGATGTCGCCTGAAGAATGGCACTCTTTTGGATTTTCCCTGCGTCTTTGTGATTTAAAAAGAGCCTGTGTACTTTCAGAATACAGCGACGCGAGATTTACGCGCACTGGGTTGCGGCGTGGGATTATCCAGTTGGTCGCAGCGCAGCGGATAATATTGCGCCAGATAGCATGCCCTCTAACCCCTCTCACAATGTATGATATTCTTTTGATTTTGCTTAGCTAACTATCTACTCAGAGCTCGCTTCTTCCAACCGTGCTGGTTGTCAGAACAAGGAATGCAAGGATGCCAAGGAAAAGATTCCAAAGGGCACCCTCCGTGTAGGCACCTGGGTTGATGGTGAGAAAATCCAGGCCTACATGTGGCGCCACTGGTAAGCACCAAATTGAATCAACCTCAAATGTCTACATAAATCATTCACAGAGGAGCTGATGTTTCCAAAGGGGCTGTACCACTCCTCGTGTTCTTGAGAATATTAAGACGGGCTGGGAGGAGATGTGTGATGGCAAGCCTGACTACTCCCTCCTGGATGGCTACGATGAGATCCCCGAGGAGTTCCAGGAGAAGGTCCGCCGTGCCGTTGAAAATGGCCACATTGATGATGAGGACTGGAAGGGTGTGAGTTTTGAATACCCAGCTAATCACTCCACAGCTATTTTGGTATTATTAGCATCTCTCCCGCTGACTTATCGAATCAGGATATTGAGATGAACCGCCCTGGTTGCCGCCACTTCCGCGTTCCAGGCAAGCGTGCCGCTAAGGGCAAGCAAGATGTAAAAATTCCCAAATATAATCTTTGATTCTGGCTAATACGATCACAGGAAAAGGAAACTGAAAGCCCATCTAAGGCTGATGCCGAGGACAAGCCCAAGAAGGCTCGTGCCAGCAAGAAAGATGCCGATGCCACTGGAACTCCTATCAAGACTGATGCCGAAGAGGCGAAGCCCAAGAAGGCTCGCGCCACCAAGAAGGCTGTCCCCGCCACCACCGAAAGCCCCTCCAAGGCTGATGCCGAGGTGAAGCCCGCCAAGAGAGGTCGGAAGAAGGCCGTCCAGGAAGACGCCAACGATGAAGAGAAGCCGGCCGAGGAAGACGCAGAGACAACTGCTCCTTTGGCTGCTTCTGCTGAGACTGCCGATGTCGACAACAGCGCCAATGTCGAGCCCAAGAAGCGTGGCCGCGTCGCCAAGGTCGCCGCATCCGAGAAGGCCCCGGCCAAATCTGCCAAGGGCATCAAGCGCAAGGCTACTCAGAAAGACGAGGAGACAGAAGAAGCGACTGAAGAGGTGCCCAAGCGTCGTGGCAGACCCGCCAAGGCCGCAAAGGCTCAAGAGGAGCCGAAGGAACCGGTTCCGTCTCGCCCCAAGCGAGCGCGCCGAAAGGTCGCAGAGGCTGCTGACGATGACAACTAATCATCTTTTTCAGCCGTTCATGCGCTTCCGTGCGCTTACACTCGTATGCCTTCATCGATTGTTTTGTTGAATTGTGTTCATTCTTAGTGGTATTCTGTCTATGGTGATCTCTTTGGTGTTTGTTGTGTCTTGTTTCTCAGCGCATATGGGTTGTATTCCCCTTTCCTGCGCACATCTTGAGATCTTTTTCCACGATTCGACTTTTGTGTTCATGCGTATTTCCCGGACCCACGGCTTATTTGCGTTTTATCATTATTACTGAGTGTGAATATCCTATATGTATGGGTACTCGATAACAATTGCAAACGAATGGCATAATCATGTAGTCATTATCAGTTCCATACTCTAGTCATCAGCATGACCTTCTTCCAGGATGGGTGTCGAGGCTACTTACCCGGTTGAACCAATACTTCACACCAACCCAACAGCCAAAGATACCAGTACTACACATTGAACGACCTTGGAATAGATACGTTTGATAAATTGCAAGGTCCAAGTACCATCAATATGATACAAATTATCAATAATGTCCTGTTATTCAAGGCAGTTCATTTAATTTCGTAGGTAAAATTACTTTGTTGGACTGCTTTTGCATCTCATCTATACTCTATACCTATTTCGCTGCTAATCAAGCTCACTTCCTCGGTGACATACAGTGGGGAGCCTTTGGTGACATGGTAGGTCTAAAGAATTCAACTTACAGTTCAAATGGAGAATTTTGAACATTCGCAAACCGTAAAATGAAACCTTGCCGCAAAATGTCTTGTTAATTAACGAAGCCCTTCATTCAATCCATTCTGGGGGCGCAAAATTCAAGAGAGGTAAGTATGAATGACCAGGACAAGGCTCGCAGGCAATTCTTTAACGCCACTCTAGCTATATGATAAAAAAGGAAGTAGCAAGTCCGGTCCACGGGTAAATCCATAACAAAAAGGGTAGGTATGAAGCGCGATGATACCGATATCAGTAACAATATTGACTTCATCATACCATATCTCTCCGCATTTCTCAGGCGCACATCTCAAAGCTGACCAATTCCACGGCTCTCGAGTAGGCAGCGTTGGTCCAGGTACTTCTTCGGCGATTTGGCGACAAGCTCCATCCGCAGATCAGAGACAGCATTGTACAAGCTCGGGATCTCGCGCATTACAGTCTGGTACTTGACTGAACACGCGAGCAACATTAGATCATGTACATCGGCAATGAACTTAATGATCCACTCTTGCAGATGGTCCTTCTCAGCCATGTATACCATCGAGATAATACTGAGCAGGGGTTCAAGTTGACAAAGGCCTGGGTAAGAATTCCAGGCGACTTGCAGCTTGAATGTGATCATTCTGATCAGTTCATCCATGTTCAGACGACGAGCGTAGGTATACAATTGTCCGAGAGAGAGAATTGCCTCGCAAAGATCATCCGAAGTGCGGATGTCTTGCAGTTGCCAGTGTCGGCCGAGACCATTGATATCACCGACTTCGAACTCGGGATTTACCTCCTGGTTACCTACCGCACGATTGTCACTATCCGCCGGTGTGTTAACCTGCACCAGGCGAGGGTTGAATTCAGAGTTCAGATAAAAAGACTTGATCTGTGTGAATGCTGGTTGAGTTGGAAGCTGAACAATGTGGTTGAACAACGACTGGATCTCTTCTGCCTCGGGGTTTCCCACTGCCCACGACCTGATTGAAGCCTGTAGACTCAGCTGCAGGACACTGATGCTCGTTCTACCAGTCTCAGCTCCATCCTCTACTTTGACCTGAATTCCCTGCCGTGCCTGGGAAAAAGTGGAGATGGAGTGGTCGCCCGATGCAGAGCCAGCGCCGTCGGTTGTAAAAGAAGACGATGGATGGGTATAGCTGAAAGTAAAGTTTTCTCCCGGGAAGCTGAGGTACGTGATGCCGTCGACCCCATTAGCAGGCGCCTTGCTCTTTCCTGTGGCATCAAGTGCTCTTGCTACCGAGAGCGAGGTCGTGTACGCGTGTGTCTTGGACAATGGTGGCATGGAGAAGCTCGTATCAGCAGTGCTAGGAGTGGATCTATGACCTTCCGGAATATCAATACCATAACGTTATGCTACCCGGGTAGGTTCCATGAGCACGTACCGGTTCCCCTGCCAGTCGGAGTAAATTCCGGAAAGTCCTTAGCACCCAAAAGGATGTTTTCATATCCATCCGGTAGGATCAGGGATAGCTCCCTGCTCCTCTTCCCCTTAACGGTCATCTCCTTCTCGGCCATGGACTCCCAGAACCGGCAACCCGGGCCCTTGAGAGCAATTCTCTGCAGCTTCCGAAAGAGATCTGCATCGCCGCGGGTACTGGCATAGCCAAAGGTTGGTGGGACTTGGCCAAGGAGCTTGAAAAGGTCCTTGACGTGCGCCCAGCGGCTAGTATATTGTTAGCGAGCCGTTTTATGTTCTGGGCTGAGAGTAGCAATGCTGGCTTACTAGCTGTTGCGCCCGGGCATATAGACTGGGTAAACCCGCTCATTTGCAGGGGTGTCCCAAGTGCCATCGGCGCCCTTGGCGCCTTTCATGCGACCGCTGAGGTGCTTGCCAGGCCCGAGCTCCTCGGTCAAGATGACTGCGATCCAGATGTCCGTTCTGTATTTTCGGCAGGGGTTCTTGAACCGGACCACAAATGCTTCTCCCGGAAGGAGTTCATCCGGCGAATTGGTCTTGACCAGACCCGCTGTCAGGGCGGAAAACGTGGCCATTGTGCTTTGTGAAGTAAATCTGCTTAGAGAATGGGATTGGTGAGAAACTGCTTCTGGTTAATTTGTAGGATAATGGGAACTATACCTTCAGGGACGTGGGTATGAAGACGGGTAGGTAACCGTCTAGGTGATTGGTTTGATAGTCAGTATGATAACATCAAGTTGACAGGAAGACTTGGAAGGATTGGAGAAAGTGAGGTATTGAGGTGAGAGTAGTAGTAGGCAAAAGAAAGGGTGAAAAAAAAACGAACTCATGAGATATTGAGATTCATGAAGTGGAAAGAAGGGGTGGGTTGGAAGCAGGTATCGGACTGAAGAGATTCGAAATGTTGGGAGATGTGAAAAGGACGATTACCGGAGTGTGCCTATAAGCAAATTGGAGTGCTTAAAGGTTGTCCGAAGGTCTTGAAAGTTGTGATAAATGAAGAAGATCAGGAATTCAATCCGGAAGAGGGTTCTATAGTCGGGTGTGAGGCTATATCGTGACTCAACTGGAGCAATGTAAAGCATAAGGAAGAAGTGGAGAACGTATACAGTACCATGAAGGTTGAAACAACTCTGTCCGTTAATTGAGTAAATAGCATTTTGAAAAGGCCGATGCTTAAGGATTTTGAGTTGGTTCAACGCAGATGTAGACGATAAAATCATAAAGCTAATAAAAGCTATGACTCGCTATTACCTACGTTAATACTAAATGATATCTTTTGAGGCGGCCGGATTTCTCATTTCATATTTCTCAATCATCAACGAGCGTAGGGCTCAACTAGATCACATGGCTAAATATCGTCAAGGAGCGGAGACGGAAAGTCACAGGCTAAAGGAACGCAGACAATGCAGACAAAAACGCAAGCATCATAATGGAACAGAGCTCACAATCACGAAAGGATCAAGAAAGGAGGACGTCGATTAACGCAAGTCGTCACATACCAATTCGATTAAACGTGAGTAGGATGGTTTCTTCAAACCATTCAACGGTGGCCAACCTCGTGAGAATCGAAGAAGTTCATTTGTCAGGAAAGCAAAAATCAAAAGACTGGTTCAATGAAGAATAACGCAGTTGAAAAGCCATTCTGGTTCAAATAAGCAGGCCTCCCGATTCAAATCCAATTGTCAAGTTACTCGATCTGAAGCGCAAAAAGAAGGCAATATGGCGATATACTAGAACAACCGTGGAGTCCGCTTGATGCTGCTAGAATAAAATGTAAGCGTCCATAACAAAAGGTCGCGGTAATATAGCAAAAAAGACCTTCAAGCACAAAGCCGGGAGTAATCCTACCGGATCTCCACAAGATCGTCCATGTGGTTGCACATCGCCACAAACAGATCAAAAAACAGCTTGCCACCATTGTCCATTTCCATCTGCATCGTCCCGCTTCTCTTAAACGTCTTACGGCTTCGAATTATGAGAGCCAGGTAATGAGCGCGCAGTCGAGATTCGGTGTCCGGGGTGTGGTCGTACGCATACCGAGCAGATCGCAAGATCACATCGGCCGGGATTCCGATTTGAAGACCTTGCTTGCGAAGAGCAATATCTTTCAGCTCTTCCAGGCCGTATTTCTCGGCAGCGCAGTACACCACTGTGTCCCGAAGCACGATATCCTTCACACCGGAGTGGAAGAAAGTCGCCTCACTCGACCCGCAGCCACCGTTTTGCTGGAAATCCTGGGCATTCTCGAGATACCAAGAGTCTCGACGTTTGCCACGCAACAATCGTGGGTAGTAGTCGCCCTTGTACAGGTACTCAAGAATACACGAAAGGATCTCGGGTTCCCTGTTCGAGTATAAGCTTAAGACCATCATTGCCACAGCGACCAACGACTCACTCGTCAGGCAGAGCCAGTTGCTTTGCGTCTTCCTCCAGAGACTTCTCTTTCAGCGCGGTTTGAAAGTACGGGGAAACGGACAAGACGTCCTCGTGGGCAGCGAATAAACGCTGTTCCTGGCCCACGACCATCGTGACAATGGGACTTGTCAGTGCACTAGCCGCAAGTGATTAGCTTTATCCCCAAATTTTTTATCGTGAAATTACCACCTTCCCGGCGAAGGGTTGTCCACTTTGTCCTGCATCTTCTCTTTGGCTTGTTTGTCGTACTTCTTCTTACTCGCCTTGGAGGTCTTACCCGCCCGGCTTTTAGAATCGAAGCTCTTCGACGTAAAGGAGCGTCTGAACATGGCGATACAAGATATCAAAGGATGTGGCCGAGGAACCCAAATAATCAGAAAGAGTGATACGAGTTGGTCAAATAATAACAAAAAAAAAAATACACTTGACGCTGCAGATCACACGAGCATGTGAAAGAGTCTGGAAACCTGTCCTCCGAAATAGTTTCTCCGTTTCATCAAGAGACGAAAAGAAACAATTTCCGGATGATGGCTTTGCATTCAAGAGTCTCGAGAGACTCCAGGTGCGCAATTTGTCGACTCTGGCAGACGTGAGAAAGAAAAGCCGGGGTGAGGGGGACGAGCGCTATTTAAGACACAAGGTCAGGTGATATCAACTGCAGGTGCGGCCGTCATGAGGCGCAGCCAAGTTCATCTCCGATTGGTATAATCACGTCCGCCTGGTGTTGTTTTCAACTCGTGCTTATTGAGTGGCGCCTAGTGGCCGCATCGTATTGGCTCCCGAGTCGACGATCGGCGTTGCCAAACGCACGCTGCTTGGGGAGCCTAGACTCAGCTGCTACCTACCGGAACTCAAGAGATAACGGTGGAAGTTTCAATTGGTACAGATTGTAATTTGGATGTTGGTCATAACTATAGGACTTAAAGCAAGAAATAAATTTTGACACGCGGTGCCAGCTATGTTGAATAGTTCAACATCCGGTGAAACAATTGATACATAGTGAACAGGTCTTGAACGCGAAGGTTCCTCGCCCGCGAGGACTTCACGTTAGTTGCAAAAGCCTCTCAAGGCCGTGACTTCGTGAGAATTTCGAAGAATTTCGAAGTCTTAGCTTACAGCGAAGAACATCCAGCGTAGCCCATCTCAACACCGAAGCTGGAGAAGTGACCAGCAGTCACTCCGTACTGTCCGTTTCCAGCAGAGCAAGAGGTGTCACGCTCTCCCGAGCACTTCACGACGGTAGCTTGGGTTCCAGAGCTGTAGTATTCCTAGATGCAAAAGTTTTATGTTAAAATTCAATCCGATGTAGACAAATATCTCAGCCATTCAACTCACAGTTCCGTAGTGGATAAAGTCGTATGGGGCTTCGATGTACATGTTCTAAAACTCAGTCAGCCACTTGTTTGGACGATCTTGTATAAAGTGGCACTTACGGGCACACCGTCATCGAGGTTGTTACCACGGTTCATGGTGCCATTGAAAGAGTTGGCAAAGTTGGCCCAGGCCTGGTTACCGATCGGGAACGCAGCCATAGCATTGCTAGTGATTTCCGTATCGGGGAAGTTAGAAGCCAGGGCAACATAAGAAATGTAGGTGAGAGCTCCTCCTAGGGAGTGTCCGGTCGACTCCAGAGTGTAGTCTGGGTACTGCTCGACCAGCGACTGGACCTCCGAGATGATGGTATCATGGACAGCAGACCATGGGCTACTAATACCATGCATGATCTGAGCACCAGAGGGGAAGGTGACGCCAGAGAGGGAAGGAGTGACCAAGGTGGTGTCGACATCGTTGGCAAAATCCGTCTCTATTTTTTGTCAGTTGTGTCGATGATCAAGGGTCAGGACACGATACTCACCAGTAGTAGATCCCTTCATGACGACAGAGATCTTCTTGTTTGTTGTGGAATATCCAACAAAGCCCTGGAAAGGTCAGTTCCTGGTGACTTGTTCCAGTGTTTTGCAGGGTTTCACCTTGGCATTGGTCGTCACATCATAAATTTGCTTGGTGATGGTGACATCGAAGGCTGTTCCAGTACATCCAGTATACGCAGCGGACGACAGGTCGGCAGCGCGCTGCAGGAAGGACCAAGCAGCAGTGTCTGTAATTTGATTGTCAAATATTGTTCGATCTTGTATTCTCTAGGTTGACAAACCCGCAGTGGCCCGCGATTGCAGGGTAGGAGCAGCAGAGACCTGGGCGACCAACGCGGCGGCCGTAGTAAGGAAGGAAATGCCGTTGGAAAGCATTTTGAATTGTAGTATAATGAATTGAATCGGCGCGAAGAATTCAGTCAATGGCAAAACAAATAGATGGTAGTGATCTTGCTGTTCTTGGTTCTAGAAGATGCTGGGAATTCCGTGCTTTAAATACCTTCATCTGTCGGATACGTCCGCCTTGATGTATTCTTGAGAAAATCTTTCGGAATGGAAGATGTCCCACGTTGAGATCTAAACGGTGTCCTTGCTGGAAAGGGAAATGCTCGTCTCAAACTCAAACATTCTGATGCTGTAAACTTTCGGGGTCATGCCCGTTTTGGTATACCTCGGAATCGGCAAAAGTGGGGATTGCAGGGCTCGTGGCGGAAGATCCGCGCCCAAGAAGGATTACTGGTTGTTTGTAGTTTCAGATCTTGCAATGTTACGTTGTTTCTAGACGTCAGGGCAATTTGGTCACTGCTTGGATGTTATTCAATTGTTCATCTGTCACGTTGACTTGATGACCAGAGGCACGATTCTACATTTGGGTTCAGGGCAACTGCGAAATTCAGTCTGAGCGATCAGTGTGGATAAATCTCGGTCAAGACTACCGATTCAGTTTCAGAAGATGACACTAGTAGGTTATCTTTCGAACGGTCCGGAGGCGTGTGGGGAATGCTAACCAGAAAGTATGGGTCCCGCCTCAAAAATCAGTCATAGATCCTTCGTCAGTCCTTGCTTCTCCCTAATTTCCGGGAGCACGCCACATAATTTGAACATATAAATTAGCTTTGTTGATTAATCATATTGAATTTGATCTCATACCAAGTTCTTGATGCCCCGCACCTGCCTACTTCGGGCTTGGCTTGCGTGGGTCAAAACGCGACAGATTAGCCCTTAAGGATCTAAAAACATGCACCTTGAAGCCCGACAAATCCCGATGAATTCCACCGTGTCGTATCATTCAGTCAAGATTAATCCAAGCTGATATGTCATGTTTCCTCGGTGTTCGCCGCAGTTTCTCTCAAACAGCCGTTCCGAGACGAACTAGTCAATATTAAGATCTATGATACTTTAAAATTTCCACGACGTCAGGGTGGATTCTAACATCGCGATAAATTAACGCCTCTTAGCCGTTAATTTATCATCCCGCGGGACCCCTGTCAATCCGGGGCCACAAATGCTTGGTCAGGCCCAAACGCCGGTCTAGAAAGCTTCCGACTCGGCACTTACAGAAGCGGCAGTTCTTAAACCGAGGTTCGTCGTTCAAACTTCTCAGAAAAGGGAAAAATCCCCGAAGCCCAGCAGACGTCGTGACCTCGGGAGATCCGAAACAGCAAAATTGCAACTCCACAAGGCTGCAGCAGCTGACTTTATTCCGAATAAACATCGGAAACTCCATATATTCGACGTGAACTGTGCCGTGTCTACCATTTCCAGAGCGGACAATCCGTTCTATATTCAGGATATGTTATGATCGCCTCGGTTGTCTCTGAGCGTTGAATGGGTCTACACCTCCCGAGTCATGTTCGATCTGATTTTATCAAAATCTTCAACCCGTAAGCCAATTGATTCCAAGTAGCCCTGGCCGTTACCATAGGCATCTTTCAAATAAGAAAGGAACAAGCTCATGGACTCCGGAAGTGCCATGAAGTGATTATCCAAAGCAACCAGCGAAGGCGAAACATCTTTCATGAAATCCGATCTCGAAAGTTTTTCTTTCCTCGCCACCACGAGTCCCTCTATGCCTTTCTGTGACAAGGCGTAATCTGTAATGATATCGTACTCCGATACACCTAGCACAAATAGGAGAACAGCAATAAAGACTCCAGTCCTGTCCTTCCCAAGTTCGCAGTGAACAAGAATGGGTTTTCCCGGGCTATCCCGGATATACTTGAAAATTGCATGAAATGCGGCATTCGAGTGGGCACAGATATGTTGGTAAAGCTCAGCACATGCTAGTGGCGCATTAGTCAATAGACCATCGAAGTATCTCTTGAGGGTAATTCCATCAGGCTTGGCAACTGCCGGTAGACCTATGATGGGGATTTTGGCTGGTGGAGACGATTGCTGCACTCGCTCACCAGTGCTCCTTAAGTCGAAGATGATCCGGATGTCGTGAGAAGCTTGAAGCTCATCAACATGTGATCTGTCGATGAGATCAGTGCTTGCAGAGCGATAAACTATTCCTTCTCGGATGCATTGAGTAAGAGAGATAGAGTAGCCACCTATGTCGCGAAAATTCTGGAGGCCAGGAGACATGCATTGGCAAGACATTGCGTTTTGGGTCTGACTGTGCTCACTCATATCTTAGTGCATCAATTGAAATAGACAGATATATCTGTCTTAAGTCAGTTGTTATGCTCCAGATATTGTGCCATGGATAGTAAATCCCCACCGCAAAAACCAAGCACCATTTAGGTTGCTGTGGCTGTGTCTGTGGCTGTGCAAGAGGGGTCTTGTGGGGTTCCCAGATATCAGCCACCGATGATATCATCACGTAAAGAAAGAGCTGCGGCTGGGATCTTAACTTCCCCTATGTACACTGCTCTTCGTGTTTCATATTTGTTCTTTTCTCGGCAGATTCAACCCTTTAACTAAATTTCGATCTAGTGCCGAACTCTTTGCACTTGAAGCCCCCTGCAGGGTGATCTATCAACTGTATGCGCTCAAACCTCCTCCTCTACGCGCCGACCGTGTTTCAACTTTTCCCTCTAAAGTCTTGTCGCCGCTGCTTCTCATAAACACTACCTAGTTGTGATATTGGGTGTGTTTCCCATTATAGCCATGGAGTATATCAACCAAATGAAGAATCGCCGGCGCTCGTCGCAGGTCTTGCAAGCACCAAAGCCTGTTTTGACCGAAGAGGAGGAAGCCTATTTGCGACAGGTTACTGCGCCCGAGAACGGGTCCAGTACTGTCGCAAAAATACCATCGTCCGGCTCTGAGGTACCTCCAGAGAGTTCTCACCAGCCCGTGTTGTACGAGGGTGCTGAACAAATCCCTCTTCCTTCTTCGCCAACTGAGGAATTTGGGAAGGAGCTAGGAGAACAAGGGCGAAGGGCAAGCCAGATGTCTGGCGGCTCTGCAAGCAAAGAGTCGGAATCTGCGAAACCACAAGACGTAGGGCCCCCAGAAAAGAAAAAGAAAAGATGGAGTACTATGTTCTGGAAGAAGAACGGAGACCCCAAGAAAGTAAGGACTTCTTAATCTACACTGTCGTCGCGTTTTTTCAGACTCAAGCTGCTAACATTGTCTCTTACCTGTTTAGGATCAACAAAAAGATTCCATTAAAGAAGACACTTCTCCATCTCAAACCAACGTTCCTCCATCAGCGGCAACACCGACAGACAATGGACAGGAGGCACAAAAGGAGAAAGAGGATATGATAGATATCCTGGAACGATTGAATCTAGCAGCAGATAACAACCGTGTCTTCTCCGTCAGCGACGAAACACAGGAACTGCTTCGCAAGTTCAAATTGATCTTCAAGGATCTGGTCAATGGTGTTCCCACAGCTTATCGCGACTTGGAGATGCTCCTGACGAATGGCAATCGCCAATTACAAGACACATACACTAAGCTGCCTGGTTTCCTCCAAAAGCTAATCGAGAAGCTCCCTGAGAAATGGACCGAGACTTTGGCACCAGAGATGCTCGCTGTGGCGGGTGAACGGGCCGCTCAGAGTGGTGTAAACATGGAAAACGTCGGCAAGGCCGCCGCGGCAGCCGAGAAGATGGGAGTCAACATTCCCAGCCTGAAGGAACTGGTTTCCAAACCTGCTGCGATCGTGGGTATGCTACGGTCTATTATGGCGTTTTTAAGAGCACGTTTCCCGGCCGTGTTGGGCATGAACGTGCTCTGGTCATTGGCATTGTTCAGTAAGTAGCCATGTTTCGATTTCTGGGTCCTCGGTGCTAATGAATATTACAGTTCTTTTGTTCGTTCTGTGGTACTGCCATAAGCGTGGGCGTGAGGTCCGTCTCGAGAACGAACGCTTGGTCACAGAAGAGGAGATCAACAGGATGAATGAGGATCCCTCTGAAGCCAGAATACGTCCCACTGAGACTTTCACGACCACGGCACCTCAAGGAGCTTCGGCCGAGGAGATCCGAGAGGGTGTGCGGAAAGTGGAACAAGCCCGGGCATCCTCAGCATTGGAAGCTGCAGCTTCGGAGCCCCAGAGTCCCATGAGTCCCGCGGAGACCACTACTTCCTCTGCGGTCCCTACTCGAACCAAATCACGTCTATCTATATTTGGACGAGCGAAGACTGAACCGGGCCCCTCCTCTAACATTGCTCCTTATCCGGGAACTTAAGTTGGTAGTACCAAAGTTTGTAGAAGCGGCTGTCTCTTGCAAACATGGCTGTGGATACCCAGACTATTGCACAATCTGGGCATAGTGATGATAATGACTTATGGAAATTTGTGATTTGATAATAATTCAGATAATACATTGTTTTATTCGGAACGATCTTGATTGGCCGATATAAGTAACCCTTTGGTCATACAGTCGCACCACCTGGACATCTCGGCTTCCCGGTCCAGCCCACGGGTTACGGAGTTCCCGGCACCCGGCGTATGGGAACATCTGGGAACCGATCTTGAACAGCCAAAATTCAAGGCGTGAACCGAGGTTAGAAGAAACAATCCAGAATTTTCTGTTTGGGACCATCCATTTCATGTTGAACGGGTGATTTCCGTTGCCAAGCAGGCCGTTAGCCAGAGTGGCAACAAATATATATCATTGCGACGCTAGTTACGGTTTCGGACCCAATGAAGATAAAATAATGAAGAATTGCTACCTTTTGAACATATTTGAATCTACGAAGTAGCTAAGAACATCGCGAGGTCTAAACTTCTATCAAATATTTGGAAGAGTAGACAAAGGTGAAATGCATGTATGCGGCAAAGAAAATTAAGATTGACTTTCCTAGGCTGATGTGCAGGGTGTGATTGGACGGCGGGGTTGGTATGCAGATCACCAATAATCTAAGCCACATGTGCACCTGGATAGGGCAGGACTTTCAGAGCCTCCTGATCCTCCTGTCTTGCCCCTTTCTTAATCCCATTATTGAGTCTTGATATTAGACCACGTGGAACAAAAAACAAATCTCGGCAGCCAAAGGAAAAGTGTTCTCCGAAACGCCTCCAACGGCTTAAAAATAGGCTAGCGTAGTGGGTCTGGCGGGCAAAATTTCTACAGAATCCATTGCGGGGCGGAGATGATCTTGCAGAGAGAAGTGACCAAATCACCCCTTACTTTGGAGGGGTCTTTGCACCCCCTCCATAATAGACTTTTATGTTAATACACTGTTGGGCAGTCATGGTTATCTCGGGGGCGATCTATCTCATGCATGATGCAGCCGCAGCCATGTTGTCAATACTTACCGCCTGTTCCTTCCCGTCCTTTTGCCCTTGTAGGCCCAAGTCTGTAATGAATAGCTGCAAGCTCCCAGGTCGAGAAAGACCTCGGGGCCTACGAAGTTCTGGTCGCCGGAATAGAGGGACCCGAGTTGCCACCGCGGGAGGAAAAAAAAAGAAACGGAAAAATCAACACGACTCTCGGGTCCGACCAATGGATGGCGAGTTTTCTTGCTGACCTGGACTGTCTCGTGTGGAGTCACAATATGATTCATCCCATCAGCAGTGTGTCATGATCGGGCGATGAATCATTCTGCCCGCACGGGTCAACCTTTGGCTTCTGCACTTCTCACTAGATAAGCGCCAGTCTGACGTCGCTGGAGCCCTTTCCCTCTCTGCATGCCCAGAACAGAGTTTTAGTCGATTTATCTTTTAGGTTAATTAATAGCAATAGTCATTATTTGAAGACTCATGCCACAATGGACCCGCATGGTTGCCCCAGTTCTGGATCTGGATCCATTCCTTAGCAAAGTTTTCTTCTTCCCCTCTTTGATAGAGAGCTCTCGATACCTAGAATCAATAGCTATAATCTGTACTTTGGGAGTCAAGTCCAGTCTCTTAGGCAGCTGTACAGAACGTGGAATCCTAGAATAGCGTGCAGGATTTCC
The DNA here is from genome assembly GCF_028828015.1 of Penicillium pulvis. Lineage (NCBI taxonomy): Eukaryota > Fungi > Ascomycota > Eurotiomycetes > Eurotiales > Aspergillaceae > Penicillium > Penicillium pulvis. Next base: position 2,036,191 of record NW_026643079.1, on the reverse strand, counting down.
AATTGCAGCAAGTTTACAATTGGCGCGAAAGATGCGGTGAACTGACGCCAACGAATGGGCGCCCGTGGAGTCCGGCCAATCAACCCGCCCCATTCCCCACTTCCGCTTTGGCGGGAAAAATCCATTGGATTATTATCCCTTCACATCTTCTTCCCATCAACAACCCAGCTTAACCAAGTCCACCCTTATTCAACCTCTCCCCTTTCATCAACTGTCACTTTTAAAGATAACCGTCAAGAATTCCTGCCAAATGGCTTTCGTTGAGCTGTAAACGCCTCGCTGGGGAGCCTGTCTGCCGGCTCCTCAGTCCTGCAGCTCCGACCTTCAATTCGACTTGACGATATCTGTTCCTCTTCTGATGCACCTTTCAGCGTCGGAATTGCCCCCCCAGTACAGTCCCAGAAAGAGCACTTGACCGTCCATCGTGGACCGGAGGTGCTTCGTGGTTACGAAAAAAACTTTCACTTTCCCCACCCTTGACGATACTCCCCATCTCTCCCCTGGGAACCTTACCTCCAACACATAACGAAATCCCTTAAACCGAATCTCCCTGGAAATCTATCCCTGGTCACAACCGAAAAAAAGAAGCTCCTTGTGACAAAAGTACCCCGCTACTTTGACGAAGAAAAAAAGTTTGCATCCTGTACCGACAAACGAACCGTGCCGATATGCCGCAGTCGAGCCCATTTTCCTCCAGAAAAACTCCCAAGGGCTCTAAAACTACACCACGACCCTCGACACCTGAATATAATAACCGGAAACACCTCAATATGTCTCCCAAGGCCGTCGTGCAGGCGAAGAAGATGGTCAACTCCCGCAATGGCGGAACTGCTGCATTTGAGCGAAAAAGGCGAGCATCTTCCTCGTCGGTCTCTAGTGTCTCTTCCGTATCTTCCCTTGAGGAGCTGAGCGAGGAGGCCGATGATTCGGAAGATGATGCTGATGACGAAGAAGACCGGCCGCTGGCGCAGGCCCGGTCATTTGGCCGTCGATGGAATAACTCCCGCAAGGCAGGCCGACAAGCTGCCAAAGCGGGGAAAAGAATACGGGTTTCCGAGGATGAAGATTCCGAAAACATCATGAGCAGTGACAGCGAATCAGAAGAAAGCTCAGATGATGTCTACGCTGCGGTGGACTACATCACCGATGCCGAAGACGAAGAACAAGATGTTGAAAAATTGGAAGAGATGATGATCATGCAATCTGAAAGAGATCATCGGATTCTGCCTACTTCAGAAACCTCTCATGACCAATGGCACGGTGCTGAGATATTCGGAGACTCGATGTTTCTCCCTGCTGCTTCCTTTTTTGATGAGGAGCAGATTTACAGTGCCATGGACACCTTTGGTGAACCCGAAATTGCCAGCGAGCCGGTGGAAACCTCCGTAGCTCGCCGTGTCCATTTTGAGGAGCGATCCGACTCCTCTTCTGACAGCGACTCCCACACCGAGGATGAAATCCCAAGTGATTTCCTCCAGCAAGATTCCTTGGACCCTCAGCTGCGTCGCATGATTGAAAGCGACAATGACCACCATCGCAGCCATCGTCGCCAGTCTGAAGAGATGTTTGGTGATGCTGACTATGGCCATGGCAATATTTACCATGTCGAGTCCGAGGGAACATCCGAGGGTAGCTTGAGTGGTTATGAGAGTATGCTGGCTATTTTTCTACTTCCTTACGTTTCTATGCTAACACACCTTCAGCCGATCATGGCGATACAACAGATGAGGACCTTCCTCCTCCAGCCACCATTACTCACCCTCGCTCCCTTCTTCGTCGGGACTCAACTGACTCATTGGTCGCTACCGATGATAAGAGCGATGTCATGCCCCGCCGTCGTGGCCCAATCATGGGCACGTTCGTAGCGGACCCCCACAAGCCTGTAGCCTTGGTAGACTGCACCGGAAAGCATCTTGTCATCATCCCTGCCTATGCTTCCTCCCGTCACGATTGGTTGGATTCTGCGGCCAACAGCATGCCCGGCACTGCCAACAACAGTCCTCGCCAGACTACTCTGCAGCTTGTTGACGAGAGTGATACGGATGCTCTCGCATCTCCCAACCAGATCGACTTCAGCCCCATGCTGGCCTCGAGCGCTAATCTCATGATGACGGCCCTCGGAAACGACCTTGCTCCTGGGGGTCAGGTCATGGGCCCTCCTGAAGCATTTTACCCCTCTCGCGACTTTGCAATTGATAGCTCTTTTGAAGAGGATGATGAGGACGACCCAGAGTCTGCTCTCAATGTAGACGACTTTATCGATTTTGGCAATGGATCCTCTGATGAAGACGATATGGGTAATCTCGATGAAGACGCACTCATCTCGCCTATGACTGGTGGATCTTCATTGCCGAACATGGGCACCCCAACACCAAAGCGTAACTCGGACGTCCAGCAAGACAGTCAATCCGAACGCTTCCTCGAGCACCTTGACAAAGGCATTGTCACTGCCTTCCGTCGCAATCACAACCGATACCAAGCCCTTCTCCGTCTTCCCCAGCATCGCGAATTCATGCCCGCTAACTCCCCCGCGCGGCCCGCCAGCGTCTTCCGACACGCTAAACACACTGACCAGCGCACCCCCACCCGGAAGCGCAAAGCGAGTGGCTACACAGGCGGCGAGGCTGTGCGTCGCAAGCTTATGGATGCGCAACGCCGTACCCAAGTTCCTCTCTAGCTTCCTTGCTGAACACCATTTAACGATTCCACGAAGTTTGGATTTTTATTTTGAAAAAGATCGCATGATACACACGGACGCTTACATTTGTTGAGTCGCTGGCAGACTTGTGCCCTCGGGTGGCCGGTTGGTTATTTATGTTCAGTCTTGTTGATCTTTCATCACATGGATGAAGATCTATGAGAGCAAGCTTGACATGGATTATTAACAATCCCGCATTCTCATGTTGTTACTAAAAGGAAGATCGATAGCGGTTCTGATGATCCAAAAGTTGATCGATTCTTGTGTTATTGCATTGGATGTTTTTGCCTTTACATTCTTTCGCTTCTCATATGTTTTTACTTGCCAAGGACTCCCTCGCTGTTTGAGAGGAGACGGTGATACCTCTGGATTTTAAGGAGTTGATATTTTATTGCCTTTATCATGAGTGATGGATGTGTTATTTTATTTTTACCAGAACAGGAAAAAAAAAAAAAGTTAAATCTCGAATTCTCTCAGCTTCGTAGTTGACAAAGACGTCGGTAAAAGACCAAGATGAAACCTGGTCCCCTCATTACTTTATTCAATACCAAGGCTTCAAGACTTCCTGCACCTTGAAATAGCCGAGAACCTGACTTAAGTACCCAGCTTATAGGCGACTTGCCATTGGATGACACAAAGGCTTACCCTGCCTAAGCCACAGTTGCTTAGTCCAGTAGTAGCCATGTGTCAGATTGAAAGAGAGCCCCTGCTAGTAAGAGTCTGAGGGAGTAGCGTGAATGTGGAGGTCAAAGCACCGCAGGGTATTAACAGCACTTTTCAAATCCCAACAAAAGAAACTAAATAGGTATGCAAGCATAAGTGAAGAACTAGATGATGCAGCAGGTTTGCGCGTGCCTGCATCATGGCGCCGACCAAGATTCGTCAGGCGCTATTTTTGGGGTCCTGATCCTCCCCGGATTACCTGATTGGCTCGTCACAGACCACCAATTCCCCACTATAGACACCAGTACGATCGTTGATTGGCTATGAGGCTAACCGCTGTACTAGACCCTTAGCTTGGTGTACCCGTGTCGATCTGGCGCTGGGACATTCGTCAATGGAGCCTATTTTAGACCGATCCTTAATTTCTCTTATTGGCTTGTTCCTGTAACCGCCGGATGCCACCGAACCGAGTGCTCCATACTGGAAGAACAGGTTGATTTAGTTGATTGGATACTGGGCTAACCGCTTTGCTAGTTCCTGCAGTAGTCTCCGCTTTGTGTGGTGAAAGGATGCTACCCTACCTGTAATGGGTTGACGTCGTTTCAAAAGGTACTGCCCACTTCTGCCTATTGGAGGAGACAGCGCCCATAGTATCAGGTTGTCTTACAAATTAGGAATAAATGGATAGGTTGATGTGGAGCTCTAGAACATGAAGTGCATAGCTGAAGAAGTTAAGGTGAGCGCGTATATGAAGAGAGGGTTCCCCACGTAGTGAAGAGAGGTTCATCATTCACTTTTGGAGGCTGGTTCTCTCATTCATCGCAGTTCTCTTTGCGTCCTCTCGTTGTGTACCCTCCTTTGTTGTTTACTTTCTTTCTTCCCACCCCAACCTTTTCCACCTTTCTTCCTTTTCCATTGCTTGAAATCTTTCTGACCTTCGTCACTCTCGTTCAAAGCCTTTTCTTCTGATACTCGATTTCTTCTGAATCTCACTCTTGTTATTCCCAAATTGCCGTGCTTCTTGCACCACCTATCGTTTCGATGGGTTCCTCTCATTCCGGTCACTCGGTGACCACCACCTTCAAGATGATGTTCGTGTGTACGGCTGTCCTTTTGACGCTGATGTTTGTTTTTCCTAATACCCCGGCTTCGGTACGTTAATGTTTATGATATGCGTGTTTTGCTTGATATAAACAAGACAACAACACTGACAACTTCTTCAGTGGTGGGGCCTTGACCAGCCCACTCATGACAAGCCTGCTTCCATGGAGTGCAACAGATACCAGGAGAAGTCGCACGGCCTGAATTGGGCCAACCTGGAAGCCGGCCCGTTCTCCACCTACGCCGATTTCAATTTCACCGATTTCACGGTCAGCGAGACCTTCGGTACCGGTATCGCAAAAGGCGTATGTCTATTTACCCGATAACAAATATCACAACACTAACATGATGCAGAAGAAATCTATTACCGCCAACGTCACCAAGTCTCGTGACTCGGCTCCTTCTATCTCATCCAAGAACCGTTTCTCTATCAAGAACATCTATGTCTCGGCTTCCAAGGTCATTGATCTCAAGATGCGTTTCACCATGCCTGATGGTAATTTCTGCCGCAAGACTGCCCGCGTCAGACCCCGTGTCGGCGACATTTTTGTCGATAATTGTGCCGGTGCTACTTCTGTTCAGTTCGAACTTGATGAGAGCAACAAACAAACCACTGCTGAAATTGGTATCTACAACATCCTGTTCAACTGCGGACAATCGACCGTTCCAGGTGCCACGTGGGTGGAGCGTTTCACACCCCGTGTGGATATGCGCAAGCGTGCAGTTTCTTCTATTCCCTATGTTGCTGGAACTAGTGGCGAACAGACTACTCAGCCTGCTGACTCTGAGCCTACTGCTGCTCAGACTTCCAGCCCGGCTGCTGATTCCGACAATGGCAATACTGGATATACCTCTAGCTCTGCAAGCCCCGAATCTGTCAATGCCAATGGCCAAACCCCTAGTGCTTCGGCTTCCAACGGTCTTGAGGTTGTTCCTCAGTCTGCTCCTACCCCCGCTTCGGCTGCAGCGTCTTCAACTTCAACAACCCCTGTTATTGTTGTTGACCCAAGCAACAGTGCCTCGAAATCCTCCACATCTTACAACTCTGTTAACTCACCTGTGGCTGATACCAACACTCCCTCGAGCTCTAACGTTGTTCATGAGCCCACGGGCTCCGCAGCTGGTGCTTCGATCAACGGTGTGAAATCCTCTCCGGCAGCTGAGAGTGCTTCTAGCCCTGCTGCTGCGATAACATCTGCCGCGGCTCAGACTCACCGCATGACAACATCGACTGTCTATGCCACCAGCGTGATCACCGTCACTAGCTGTGCTGCTACTGTCACGGACTGCCCGGCTGATTCTACTCGTCTTATCACTTCTACCTTTGCCGTCTCTACCACCGTGCATCCAGTGACAGAGACCAATGCTGAGACTACCCCGGCTGCGAAGTCCACTCCTGTTGTCTCCAGCCCAAGTGGTAGCTCGCCTGAAAGCTCACCTGCCGCCTCGCCTATCTCCTCGTCAGTTCCCACTACGACTGGTAGCTCAACGGTCGCAAAGACTGTAAATCCATCTGCAGGGGCAACTACCTCCCAGAAGTGGACAACCTCGACTGTCTACACCACGCGCGAGGTTACGATCACCAGCTGTGCTGCGTCAATTACCAATTGTCCTGCCGATTCAACCGTTGTGGTGACCTCTACCATTGCACTTTCGACCACTATTTGCCCTGTGACAGAGACTGAGACTGGAACTGGTACGGTGAAAACTTCCACTCCGCTTGTGCCTTCTAGTGTCTCGCCTGAATCATCACCTGCTGGATTGCCTAGCTCTTCACTCCCTACTAGCTCTCCTTCTGTGCCTTCCAGTGTATCGCCTGAATCATCACCGGTTGGATCGTCTAGCTCTTCACTCCCTACTAGCTCTCGTTCTGTGCCTGTTGCCAGTTCACCAGCTATCTCTCCTGGTTATTCGGCTTCTGTTACTCCCAGCACCTCACCGGCCGGTATCACACCCACGCCCACCGAGTGGACTACTTCGACTGTCTACAGTACCAGCTTGGTTACCGTTACCAGCTGTGCTGCGACAGTCACTGATTGCCCTGCTGACTCTACCACTGTGATCACTAAAACCATTGCTGTTTCGACTACCATATGTCCAGTGACTGAGACAGAGACTGGTACAGAGAAGACTTCCACTCCTGTTGGACCTAACGGTGTTTTGCCCACCTCTTCTCCAGCTGCATCGTCATCTTCTATTCCCGCTATCTCACCCAGCCACTCACCGCAACCTTCGAGATCTTCCCCTGTCACAGCCTCGCCGAGTGGATCCTCAGCCTCGACCACTAAGTGGACTACATCAACTGTTTACTCTACCAGCTTGATTACTGTTACTAGCTGTGCTGCGACGATCACTGACTGTCCGGCTGACTCTACCAGTGTTATCACTAAGACAGTTCCCGTTTCGACTACAATATGCCCAGTGACTGAGACTGAGACAGGCCACTCGTCTACTTCGGCCGTTCCAGGACCCACCGTGACTTCAACTCCGTCTGCAGTTACTGGCACGCCGGCTACTCCTGGTGTCAGTGCTGGTTCTACCCCGGGTACTCCAGAATCGATTGTGACTGTTGTGACTTACACTACCACAACATGGTGTCCTTACACCGCCACACATACCTCGGGGACCTCTATCATCACTACAGTTTCCAGCAGCCCTTCGGTCATTGTTGTGACTTCAACTTCGACCATCCCCGCAGCTACGTCTACAGCTACAGTGACGGCTCCTTCTGGCGTTAGTGCTGGTTCCACCTCTGTTTCTACCCCGGGTACTCCAGAATCGATTGTGACTGTTGTGACTTACACTACCACAACATGGTGTCCCTTCACTGCCACGCATACCTCAGGTACCTCTATTATCACCACAGTATCGAGTACCCCATCGGTTGTTGTCGTGACTTCAACATCCACTATTCCCGCAGCTACGGCTACGGCTACAGTGACCGCTCCTTCTGGCGTTAGCGCTGGTTCGACACCCGCAAGTCCAGAATCGACTGTGACTGTTGTGACTTACTCCACCACAACTTGGTGTCCGATCACTGCCACACACACGTCAGGCACCTCTGTCATTACTACCGTGTCGAGCACTCCCTCGGTGGTTGTTGTTACATCAACAAAGACCATTTGTCCTAAGTGCTCTTCGCACGCTTCGACTGGTACTCCCGAATCTACCCCTGCCACAGCTACTCCTTCGGAATCCGGCTCGGCGTCTACTCCTGAGACTACGCCTGCTAATTTTACTGCCACGAGTTTTATCTCGGTGTCTTCTTCTCAGTCCACCGCCTCTGTTACTCCTTCTGTACCTGCAGAAGTTAGTGCTGGTTCTACCCCTGGAAGTCCAGAGTCGACTGTCACCGTCGTAACTTACTCCACAACCACCTGGTGCCCAGTCACTGCCACACACACGTCAGGCACCTCTGTCATTACTACAGTGTCAAGCACTCCCTCGGTAGTTGTTGTGACCTCCACGTCGACCATCTGTCCGAAGTGCTCGTCGCATGCTTCAACCTCGGTGTCTAGTACCCCCGAAGCTACTCCTGCTACGGAATCTGGCTCGACGTCTACCACCGAAACTACTACTGCTACAGTTACTCCTTCGGAATCTGGCTCGACGTCAACTCCTGAGACTACACCTGCTGAGGTTACTGCCACAGAATCTAGCTCGGAATCTTCTTCTCGGTCCACTGTCCTCGTTACTCCTTCTGTGCCTGCAGAAGTTAGTGCTGGTTCTACCCCTGGAAGTCCAGAGTCGACTATCACCGTCGTGACTTACTCCACAACCACTTGGTGTCCAGTCACTGCCACACACACCTCTGGGACTTCTATCTACACCACTGTTTCGAGCACCCCCTCGGTAGTTGTTGTGACCTCCACATCGACTATTCCCGCTACCCCCACGACTACAGTGACACCTCCCACTAGCGTTAGTGCAAACTCGACTCCGGCCGTCCCTGAGGCCCCAGGTTCGACTGTTACTATCGTGACTTACACTACCACAACATGGTGTCCAGTCACGGCCACTCATACTTCCGGTACCTCTATCTACACCACGGTGTCCAGTACTCCTTCTGTGGTAGTTATAACCTCCACGTCGACTATTCCTGCTACCTCCACGTTTATTGTCACGCCTCCCACCGGTGTCAGTGCAAGCTCGATTCCAAGCGTCCCTGAGCAGACGAACACCGTGACAGAGACCACTACTGCTGAGACCACTACTGCCGAGACTACCCCTGGAGTTCCAGTTTCCGTTATTCCAGTGACTGTTCCTGCTAGCTCTACCCCAAGTCCCGAGGAGACAGTGACCGTTATCACATGGGCTACCACGACTTGGTGTCCAGTCACAGCGACGTATACTTCTGGTAGCTCCATCCACATCGTTACCACAAGCACTGCGTCTACAGTCACACTCTCCTCCACGTCGACGATCACCATGACCACCCCGGTAGTTGTTGAGCCCACACCTACTGGTGCCGGTGCTCAATCCACTCCTGGTGCTCCAGGCTCTGGCTCAACTGTGACTGTGATCACTTACGAAAGTACGACTTGGCATCCATCCACAGCTTCATGGACATCTGGTGATTCTGTTAGCACATTCATTACACACATTCCGTCGACAGTCACACTGACCTCGACCTCGACTGTATGCACGAACTGTGCTAGCCCGACTGCCCCCACTGCCTCTGCCTGCCCTGCATCCACCATCGTTATGCAATGCATCAACACCTGGCTCAAGTCAAAGACTAATTGCGCCTCGGATACATCTTCCAGCTGCTATTGCCCCAACAGCGAGTTTACCAACAAGGTTCAAGACTGTATTGAGGTATCGGGTGTATCCAATTCCGAGGTACAAGGCGGCCTCTCTTACTTCGCCGGTGTCTGCGCGAACTGGGTCTCTCGAAACCCTGCTATTATGACCAACATCCCAGCAAATATCACTTTGACTGGGGGTGTCTGCGTCCCCACACTCCCTGCGCTCAGCTCCGGGGTCAACACTTTAACTGCTCCGCCTGCTCCTGTCACTACAATCACCTACCGTACTTCCACCGTCACCGTGCCAATGGTGACCTTCGTGACTACCACTGCCTGGGGTAGCACACCATCTGTTGCAATCGTTCCTTTCATGACCGGTACTCCATCTGGTCCTATGCGTACTCCTCACTCACCGACCTGGAAGAGTACCCCCTACCGGTCCGGGAGCCCAACGCCCTCTCCAAGCTACACGCCCTATTACAATTCGGCACAACCACTGACTGAGTCCGGTCTTTCGAGCGTTCTCCTCGGTGTCGCTGCCTCTTTCCTTGCGTTCTTCATCTAGATAGATGTTAGATGTCCTTCCGCTGGCGATTTGTGCACGAATATCCTTAATGCCATCTACGCCCGGATCTCCTTTGTTATCTTGCTTTTGATTTTGTCTGCAAATGCGCAATGTGACTTACTCACAAAATAATTGTTTATTCGCGCCTGAAGAATATGGTTTAGGTTCATGTGTTTCTGTCATGGGTACAGCGGAGTTTTTTGTGTACTCTAATTCTTTCAATTCACACAAGTGATTATTATTCACCATCATCCTAGAATGCTAAAGTTAGAGGGGGATAATAGCAAGGCAAAAGCTGAATAGTTTCAGACATTATCATTGCATCCGGTAGAATACTAGACCTCGACTCTCGACATTTTGTTCGTTTTATTCCTTCGAACGCACGTCAAACATAGTAAACTGTACATTTAATCTCCACAATAATCTCATCCCTCGGCAAAGCCCGCACCTCAACAGTCGTCCGAGCCGGCGCTGTATTCCGATCGGGCCAGATCCGGTTCCATTCCTCGTTCATGCCAGTGTAATCCCCCTTCATATTTGTCAAGAAGACTGTCGCATCGACCACATTCGCAATGGTTGCTTTCCCGTCCGAGGCGCCTTGGATAATGGCATCGATGTTCGATAATACGGCTGCTGTTTGCTGTCGTATGTCAAGCGCGAGTGTAGTCTTGCCGTCGGAATCTTGAGTGGTTGTTGCTCCGACAAAGGTTCCGTCGCCGCGTCGAGATGAGGTCCCTGAGACATAGATGTAGGATCCCTTTCCATCAGGGGATGTAATGGTTCGAGCATGTGGGTAGTTGGCAAGGCCTTGGGCGTGCGTCGAGGGACGGAAATATGGGGTGCTTTGCGACATGATGTTAATCCAATGAGAGACGGTGATCTTTGCAAGATACGGCTGAATGAATGAAGAGAAGATACGGGTTTATAGATTGCGATTGCTGAACAGATTTCCAATGACTCTTCCCCAATCTCGGATAGATCCGAACGGACCGTTACGTCATTTCCGTGAACCTTTTACTAACGAACATGGAGAGTTCGCAGATTCGTAAAGACATCTCGGCTATGTGCGCCGCCTTCTCGGCCTGTACCGGATGCCTTCATTCCTCCGAATGCTGTGCCCAGTTCCCGTACCAGCCAGCAATTAACCCAGACCAGTCCGGCATCTATCCGCTCCCCGACTCGGCGCATTTGCGATATATCGTTCGTCAGGAGAACACTTGCCAGTCCATTCGGATTGTCATTTGCTAGTCCGATTACCTCTTCCTCCGTGTCAAAGGGTGAGATGGTGACCACTGGCCCGAAGATCTCCTCGCGCATGACGATGCTATCTGTGCCAAGGTCGGTGAGAACCGTTGGCTCAATCCAAAACCCGCCCGTAGGAGCCTCAGAGGGAATATTCCCGGCGAGGAAGATTGCCTTTTCGCTCTGAGCTTGAAGAAGGTAAGACCTAATCTTATCGTAGTGTGGCCGGGAAACGACAGGACCAACCGTCTCTCCCAGCCGGTAATGCTGCTGTACATAATCCACGAACGCGGATGTGAAATTTTCATAAATAGCACGGTGGACATAAATTCGGGACCCGCACAGACAAATCTGACCGCTGTTCTCGAATGCGGCTTGTGCGGCAATGGGGACAGCCTGGTCGAGATCAACATCGTCGAAGACGAGGGTTGGATTCTTTCCTCCCAGTTCTAGGGATAGGTGCTTGCCGATATCTTCGACTGTGTCGCGTCGGATACTAATACCTGTTTGTGTGCCGCCTGTGAATGACACGCCTCGGACGAGTGGGGATTTGACGAGTGTTGACCCGGCTCCTGGTCCGTCGCCGAAGATAATGTTCATCACGCCTGGTGGGAGCTGGGCTTGTCGGAATACTTCGCCGAGTACTGGTGATGGGTCAGTGAATAGTGCTATGTTCTATATTGAAGACTTACTTACAGAAGGCGGTCATGCTGGTGACTTCGCTGGGCTTTGCCACGCCTGTGCATCCGAAGGCGATGCATGGTGCAATCTTCCATGTGAGGAGGTACAGGGGCATATTCCAAGGTGAGATCAAGGCGAAGACCCCAACAGGGGATCGATGTTCATATGTTAAGGTTGAGGGCTGGCCATCAACAAAGCGTGCTGAGCCTTCTTCGTGAAGAATGTAAGTCGCAAAGTATCTGAATGCAGATTAGCATGAAGTCGCAAGAAAGGAATAGAAGATACCAACCTGAAATTCGATATTGCGCGGTCGACTTCAACACGAGCTCGAGCTAATGTCTTTCCCTGGTCAAGGCTTTCCCAAACTGCGAAAGTTTCCTTTCTCTCCTGGATAATGGCGGCAATTCGAAGAAGGATATCGGATCTTGCTTGTCGGGTAGTTTTCGACCAGGATGGGAAGGCCCGTGAGGCAGCGTCCACGGCGCGAGCTACATCAGAAGCATCGCTCCGAGGAAGACTTGCTATCACCTCTCCAGTTCTAGGATTGAAAGATTCGATCCAATTGTCAGGATTGCCATGTTCGGAGAATTCATTGCCATGTTCGGAGAATTCATTGCCAATATAGTTCTGCAGGCGTATATTGCTACCTGGGCTGGCTAGATATGCTTGGGCACTGTCTAGGGTAGTGAGCTTCCACAGCTCAGAGGTTGGACACATTGTGATGGGCGATCAAACGGGCAAGAATGGTTGTTGATTCTTGGTTAATTCATGGGCGGTTATAGTATGAACTTCGAGTAGGACCAATAGGATGGCGATCCGACTAGCTAATTGTGGGGCAAAATGTGCGGAGCCAATCAGAACCAATATCTTTGTACAGTACAATCTCATTTTCTGGCGAATACATTTGCTTTCAATGAACAGAGGAATATGAACCAAAAACTTAAAGAAGAAGTAAAAAAAGAAGAACCGCCGACGGAAGCATTTGAACACCTGCTCTGAATGTCCCTGCCTTCTGTCCGAACCCAGGAAGGACCGAAGTTAAGACCCATGGTGTGTAACGATATTGTCATGAATACAGTAAGAATGAGCATGGGCATTCGGTCGCTCCAGACATCGAACATGGGGCGGTTGTTCGGGTTTGACTGTGTTAACCACTACACCACGTCGGCTGGTTGTTATATTGTTCGTGTATCACGTGACCATGAGGAATTACGCTAAGCCCTATATCGTAATAAATCATCGGCTACTGCCGCCAAGCCTACCAAACCCCACCGTCAATCTTTCCATACCATCAATATTCTGCACCCATTCATCCACCAGCCAAACCAAATTCTTTAGCCTTATATTAACTGAAATGGCATGAATGATCACAAAGTTTTTATTTCAAATATTGATATTTGGTACTATCAATGTGACTTGTAATTCTTCTTGACAATATCCTGCAACCCGAGAAATTCAATCGCATTTCCTGAAAGCATTCTTGCCCTCACCTCAGGCGAAAACAGCTTATTCACTTGTTGATCACTAACCAACATCTTCCCAGGAACCGGCATCTCACCAAGTGGAAAAGGATAATCACTTCCCATAATGACCCGGTCAGGCCCAATCTTTTTACAGATATACTCAAGCAAGTCCGGATCATGCACCAGACTATCAATCCAAATATTGTGCTGATGCGACTGGAGATAGTTCTCTGGTGATAGTCCTTGCGAGCTATGCGCCACCAGATCTGGCCGACAATCATAACCATGTTGAATTCGTCCAAGGAGAGGAAGATACGCTCCTCCAGCATGCGCAAAGCAGAATCTCAACTTGGGGTGCCGAACTAAAACACCCGATGAGATTATTGCGTGCATCGCGAGTGCTGTCTCGCTCGGCCTGTAAAATGCAAAGTCAGTCACATTATGTCATGGTCTTTCACCGAAAATACTGACATCCCAACTAGCCACGCAGACCAATAACTTCCCCATCTATTCTTATTCTCCCTTTCAAGCTCGTATCCCAACGGGTGCACGAAGATCGGAAAATTCAAGTCCTCACACGCCGCCCAGAAGGGTTCAAAATCTGGATCATCCAGCTTATGTCCGTTTATCTCCGTCCCAATTTCCACACCTTTCAGTCCGAGCACGTTCTTCGCGCGCTTTAGTTCAGCCACCGAACTGGACACGTCTTGTAGGGGAACCGTTGCCAACCCTACAAACCGACTTGGTCGGTCACGACAGACAGACGAAATGTGGTCGTTCAAGTATTGAGCTAAAGCGGCAGCAGGCTCAACTGGCTTGTCGTATGAGAATAGGATGGGTACGGTGCTGATGACCTGGATGTCGACGCCTGTAGCATTCATTTCTGCTATACGTACGTCTGGATCGAAACAATTTGGCTCGACGGTTCGGAAGAATTTCTCGCCAACATACATATCGACTTTGAGTGAGGTTTTATCGCTCTGGCTGATGGGCTCGTCATTGGATTGGTGTGGTTGAAGAGTCATCCAGTCCTCGCCGTTCTCGTCTGGATTTCCATGTGATTTTGAGAAGTCCGGGAGGGATGGAGGCATGATATGTGTGTGCATGTCGATTTTGAATTGGCCATTGGTATCGCCATGAATCCCAATTTCATTGCTCCGGGTGTCCCTCGTGGAGCACGTGCAACAGCTATAGTTCACCGTCATGTTAGATATTCCGACTTCAAGTTGGGGTACGTGAAATTTTGGACAATGACAGTCTTAATAAGATATTCCTTCGACTTTCTTTTATTCTCCATCTGATCTATATGACTTTTGCAAGCAATGATGCTCGGTCCTCCCGAGCGGGTCTCGGATCCACCCGGTGGTCAATCGGATGCCGTTGCGGCTCCAAGTCTCCACTTACGATCTGGATGATGCGGGAAAAGGGAGACGACATTGCAATCCACCATTTAAGAGATATTTACTACCCCAATTTTCTTGTGCCGTATTCACAGCCGGATGAGCGCTTTGCCACCATGGAAGCTCTACCAAGCACCCAAACCTCTACCTCTATCCCCGGACCCTTTGCGCTGTCCTCGTGGCTTTCTGCCAATGCGGAAAATCTGAAACCGCCTGTAAACAATTCATGTCTTTATTCTGGGAAGGACTTCATACTGATGGCTGTGGGGGGACCGAACACTAGAAATGATTATCATAGTAAGTCGCTCAAGGACTTTGATCAAGATTGAATGCTAAAGCTATTGACGTATAGTAAATGAAACAGAGGTACGCACGAGACACATGGCGTTCGATCTTCGACTGACCGGTCTTAGGAATGGTTCTTTCAAGTCAAGGGGGATATGCTTCTGAAGATTGTCGAGAATGATACACAATTCCGCGATATTATAATCCGAGAGGGCGAGACATTTCTTTTACCTGGTAAGGTTGACTCTCTGGCTACCTATCCTCATTAATGGCCTGGATCTAATGATTTTCTTTCATAGCAAATGTCCCTCATTCTCCAAGAAGGTATAAAGATACAGTTGGGCTTGTTATGGAACGCACTCGCCCTCCGCGATGTATAGACCGGGTCCGATGGTATTGTGAAAACCAAGACGCCCATACAGAGGCTCCTGGAATCATTAGAGAAGAGCAGTTCTACTGTGAGGATATTGAGACGCAGCTTAAGGATGTTATTGAAGACTGGATGGGAAATGAAGCCAGCCGGAAGTGCAGTTCTTGTGGTCTGGTTGCGCCAGCCCATTAGTCGTACAGCGCTTAATTTGATTGAGCCCATTGATGAAGTCTTCCATTGTCTTCTCATTGAGATGGAAGCAGATTGAAAAAAAAAAAAAAAGAATTAGAAATTCGCTTTGAATGTACAAGATGTATTTGAACAAATCAGAGAGATTATTCACTCGGATAAGACAGGAATTGCTCGATCGAATCAAGTAGCATTGAGTCATCGAACGGGTCCGCTGATAGATCCCCCAGGAAGAATTGTTGTGGATCAGAGAGATCGTCATTCATCATCATGCTGTTGTCCTCGTAGTCCTGAGGTTCCTCAGAAGGTGGCAGCAGGTGCAATATAGCCGTAGGGTCGCATGGGAAAAAGGAGTCAGGGGTCAGTTTCCGCCGCTTGGATTGTCGCTCTGAAGATTCACTGTCCCGACTGAAGATAGAGTCTGTCTCTTCTCGGGATCTGGCCATTTCGTGATGAATGGTCATATTCCGACCAGAGTTTCCTTGATTATCTTCATTGAAAACGGGACTTGTACTGGATATAGGCGATGTACCTGCTGCTTGGCCATACCGGCTGAATGTGTCGTAGAAGAGATCATGTTTGGCTAGATCACTCTGGGTCAATCGCATATCTTCCTCAGTGAGCGTTTGATACTTTTTGATCTCCGGCCACTGTATCTTGAGGTTCTGTAGCATGTTGAAGCCGCTCTCAACATCTGACCAAGCTTTGTTGGTGAAGGTTGGGTTGCGGGCGAGACGCATGCAATGCAAAAGAACCTTAGCACTTGCGTATATGGCGCGACTCTGTTGGATGACAAAATGACTTGCAGGAACTGTTGCCATGACTTGGGGTGTGGCTTTAATGCATTTAGAAGCAGCCTCGGCGCATCGAAGAAAAGCTGCGGGCTCCGCAATATTCAGTCGCTCGATGAATGTTCGGTATAGAAGAACCACTCCGATGTAATAGGATGAGATGGCAATTGTTTGCAGTGCATGAGGGCCAATCTGTTGATTAGACTCTTCGATCTTCGGCAGCACCTGCTTTCGATAGTACCTCTCTAGCTCCGCATCGTGCCTTTTCACATGCGACCGGAGCGTGTCTCTTAATTTGGCATTCTGGGACGGATGAGACTTGCGTATCCGTCGGACAGATCTGTAAATTCGACCCATTGTGACGTGGAAGTCTGCAATCACCGAGAACCAGGGATCTGTCTTTTCGTAGGTCGAGGATGGTTCACTTTCCCCGGTGTATGATTCAATATCACTGTCCGCATCATCGATAGCCAAAGGCTTCGAAAGTGCCGTGGATAGAGAGCGATCCAAAATATACAAACACCACCAGAGCTTTTTAGGTTCATGCCATGTATTTTTAGCTGATGCATCCCCGGACTCGTCCAAATCTAATCCCTGATACAGCCGAATCGCATGACCTGTAGTGACCCATGCATCATTGACTTTGCCGTCTTCGGTGAGATAGAGACTGAGGAGACCTTGAGCAATGACGATGTTCATGGGAAATTTGGCGTTCGTTCGATATGGTCGCCCAGTAGAAATGGAGGTTGCGTGTGAGTGAAGTAATTCTCCCAGATTCACCTCTTTATAAATGTGAAGCCCCTGCTGGTTGAAGACAGCATGTTGTTTAGGGATCACTGACGCAGCCACGGCGAGCAATGCGTACAGCAAAGCGGAGAAGTCGCTATCATCTTCACGCCCATCATTGTTACGAGCAGATAGCCAATTATCATATTGCAATCGTAGATTCCGGTGATGAACAATGGGAAATATCGGGTAGATTGAGTGATAAAAAACATCAATCAGCGCTTCCATAATGGGCTCCTCCAACCGTGTGACGTCGATGGTAATGGGTTCGGGAAATATTGCAACTTCGCTTCCATGCTGAGGGTCGTGATTGTCAAAGATTGGCAAATCCGATGCATTAGAGCTATAGGTCCCAGCCATCTGGGCTATATACGCTCTTTTTGATCCTGGTGCAGGTGTGGCTGCATCGATGGAAGGTGCTAGGAACTCATCCGTCGGGTCGGATACAGCACCCTCAGGGACTGGCTGACAAAAATCCTGGTAGCCGACATCTGTAGATTGAATATATGAAGTCTGTGCAGATATATCAATAGAAACTCTCTTATCTTGATCAGACTGGCGCTGTTTCAATTCTTTTTCCATCTGGGAGAGCCGATTTTCAAGTTTCTTGACATATCTGCAACAACATTTAGCGCCGTGAAAGGAATACCACCTTTATGAAAACAAAAATCCTCTCATTTGACGAATAGGAGTTACTTACTGTGGATCCACTAGCTTCATGTTGTTATATTGCTCGAAGACGCACTCCGATCGGTTCCGGGTACAGCTTTGACATGGATGTTCTCCATCGCATTTGACCTTCTTGCGCCGACATGCTTGACAGGCACGCCACACTCGCTGTCGCTCATACATGGCGAGGTTGGCGTTGTAGAATGAAGAGGTGTCAAGAATAAATGGGGTTGGTGGAAGGTCACCCCGCTCGGGAATCGTTTCAACCCGGCAGTGGGACTTGTGGGGTAGATATCCATAAGCGCGAAGATTGCACATGAAAGATAACTCTAGAAGTTATGTCCCGGCCCACTCTGTTATCTAGCAGGTTTACCATTCATAAGTTCCATTCGTAAGTAGCCAATGATTCTTAACTGACTTGTTGAGAAAATATTAATGTGGTTTGCGGGATCGCATTGGTTTTGCCCCGGCATAGCGCCCCAATGCCACTACCCCTGATTACTCGAAGTGGCCTAAGATACCCTTGGCTTCTAAGTCCAGTTGAATCAGTGGACCGTCACTGGAACTTGAGCCCAATTCAAATTATCGACCCTTCTTCAAAGCTCCCGCTTGACAGTGAGCTCCAGGACTACACTAGTCATCCGTCCCACTCCTGTATCATCAAAAGCACGGACAGGTCAAGATTAGATCGTACATGGCAATTTGTAATGATTGCGACAAGTGAGCTCCTGACTTTTCATGAGTACAAGGAATAGACACTCAGATCATGGACAAATTGTTAACTGCGGTCGTCTCATCCACCTGTTCCGATTTTATTGCGGCTACGGTCTTGCTGACGAGGAAGGTTTTCTAGGACTATTTGACAGGCTTCTGAAATCCAGGGGAGATCTGGTTTCACTTGACTGAGATGGATAGAGGAAAGAAGCCTGGAATGATATAGAGAGGACAGAAATCCTCAGCAGTCTTGAAGATATATACTGTAGTCATAATACATTGATCTTGCCGGAAGCAGACAGTCAAAGAAAGCCATCAACCTTGGAATGCTATCAAAGTTTCAATTTCGTGCTCAAAGCCAAAAGAGACAAGAAGTATTTTGACATAAGCTGGAGTCAAATCCGGGACCAATACATTTTCTATGTACTTAGGATGTACATTATGAATAGTGTCATCAATATCGACCAGAAACTGGGTCGAAATTTATTTTCCACATAACACACCACTTACTTACAGATTGAGAAACTTGGCTTCGTACTTGGAGTCAAGGCGCTAAGATCTATATAATTGATTCTAAAAAATGAGCAAACATTCAACTCAGGGTCACCCCCCATAGGCGCCATACGGCTGCTATTCAAGGGGGGGTTAGCTGAGGATGTCTCCCGGTCTATTCAATCCGTACACACAAGTCCCAACGGCTAACTCTGTGTGCACCACCCGTCGGTAGCTAGCTTGTACTAGGGGGGGCTAGTCAACTCGGACATGCGGATTGAATCGTTGATTGGGGGCCCTGGAACTAATACATAAGGCAACTTGCGCAATCTCTTTACACCTAATTTACAGCGCCCCCTCTCGCCTTGTCACCCCGATAGTCCTCTTGATCCTTGTCAATCTGAAGTTTTTTATTCTGTATATTTTATTCCCATCAATGTTCTTGACGATCTCTTTTCCTTGGTCACTTTCACAAGCTATTGACCACTGGTTAAGAATATTTGATCCCCCTCCCATTCCCAAAAATTTCTGAACGAGACCTTTCACACGCACTAGCTTAAGGCATCGGCTTATCGGCTTTGCTTATATATAATGAGCTTATCGAAAATGAGTAATGGAAATTTAATTTGATAGTTAATTGCCATCAATTTGCAACGTAATAGGACTATGCGTGAATCCACCTGGATAGATTTCTTGATCAGGGACCGTAAACAATGTATTGGCAGTGATTTAAACCATGCTTTCTAGGTATTGTGTAGATTGGATTAAAATTAGCTAATTCTAGAACCCTATCAGCAATTAGGGGGTAACCCCTATCGCGGTCGCATCTTCAATCCCTCCACTATAAGCGCCACATTCTGCAAGTTCCAGGGTTCTGAGCTGACATCAGAACAATACGTTGTCGGCAGGAATGCTCTACATATGCAAATAGCGAATAGTTGTCATTAGCGCGCCGTTTATCAGACCAATGAGCATGTCCCGATCTTTGACAGCAAGGACGGCTGCTATCATCCTATTAGATTAAGCGGCCCCAACGCGGAGGAAAAGAAAGCAAAATCTAAATAGATGAGAGAGAGTGCCTCGGCTTAGTACTGAGGATATCTTAGGCTCAAGGGTATGAACACTATCAGCCAAACACCCTTTGATATGCGCGCTTCCAATGTTTACTGCGACTTCAGTTATAGACTTCGAAGAAGCAAAGTCTAATGTATTTGATATTCTGCTCATATTGACTTTCTAGTGTGATCTATGAACTCCCTCATCCCTAGGCTGCATAAATGCCAGCACCAAGACGATCGTCGCGCACACGACATGAAGCCACAGTAGATCTTCCAGGGTTATCCTTGCGCCGAGCCGGGAGTACTGGAAAGATATGGGAAGGCCACCTAAGAGACAAAGAATAAAGAGTAAGCTTCACCCGGGTGCCCTGAAAGCCTTTGTCTGCGTCACGTCATCTGAAACCGTTTAGCTTCTTTTTGGGTCTCGCCACGCCCAGTGCCCCATATCGCGGACCGCGGACCTGCGCTGGTGGAGGTCCTGAATCACAGCCCTAACCACTCCACAAAGGATCGACTGCATGAACAGCTGGAGGAGGACGATCCTCAATTCTTGAGTTTAGGAAAAAAAGAAGAAAATAAAGAATAGCGTCTCAATTATCGATTTCTCTCCCTTACAAGCAAAGCGTTAGAGCTGTCACGGCGGAGATCACCCGCTTATCTCGGCAGCACTTGGAAATCGTAGATAAGCCTACGGCCCGAGATTGGTTCAACCACCACGCTGCATAGGGTAGCACTCTCCCTTCACGCGATCTATCTTTTTTCTTCTTTTTCTGGGGCTTTCGCCGCATACCGTGGAGAACTGGCTCCGAGCAGTAACCGGGATTCTGCCGGCCACATGTGCGGACCACTCTCCGGGCTATTGACTGGCCCTGGAGCCTCCTTGCGGAGAACGAGATAAGCATCTCGTCCACCAGTCAGCGTTGAGAAGTCACTTTCTCAACTAAGTTAACGGCTATGACAAGGGGCGATGCTGCTCATTATGTTGGTTCCCGATATTGTGGCTCAAACTCAATACCTAACCATGGTGATGCGCCATTTTTATATCTCCCTAACCTCTGCTCCTGGTTGAAATGTAATCTTCAATTGATTTCCTCCTGTAAGCCATGCCATCATCATGGCTCAAAATATGCAAGAATACACCTCGCTCTGGTGGACCGAGGAACGAATCAAGTCGACGTTAAATACCAAATATATCGTCAATCAGCTACAGCCCCCAAATGTGCCGAGGCTCTTTGATCTTCCCAAATGGGGAGAGGGTCTGACCAGTGAGACATACATGGAATACATCCTTCTCAAGGCTGGGCGTCTTTTCTTAATCCTGAATGAGATCGGAATTCCCGATCGCATTTTCGCTTTGGTGGACGAATCATGCGACGATGACGACCTTCCTATCGCCGAGCAGAATGTCGACCGCTTGTCCTTATCGCCCGACGGCAACGATCCCTCCCTCGATACGAAGTTCTTCCACGCGCAATGGCGGTTTTCGGTACGCGGCATTGGGGAAGGCGAGCATGTCTCTTATACTGGCAATGAAGGTGTTCCCGTTGAGGTGCTGAAAACCAATGGCATCCACAACGAGCTTCAGGGTCGCGATGATTCGGTCGATAAGGTCGTTCTTGCCGGAACTGTATGCCGGGTGTTCATGCGAACACAAGTGCAAGTAGGTGGTGCACCACATTTCTTCTCTGCCGATGAAGTCCTAGCGGAGATCCGGGCCCTCCGCAAGCTCGCCCATGAACATGTTATATCCATCTACGCGTCCTACTTTGTCGATGAGAGTGTCAGCGTGCTTTTCACGGGTGCCGAGACGGAACGCACGCTACATAGCTTCCTTACCGACGAGCCGCCGGCTTTCAAGAAGCTGCCCAAGGAGCAGCGTCGCCAGACCCTTATTACCTGGCCACACTGTCTGATGTCCGGACTATCCTGGTTGCATGCCCACGGCCACTTCCACGGCGCGATTAGACCTTCCAATGTCCTCGTGGACACTAATTTCCAAATATGTCTGGGCCAATTCCATGTCCTCGACTCGTTGCTCGCACCACCCCGAGTCAATGACCTCGAGAGCTACCACTACGCTGCCCCAGAGCGCTGGGTCCGCACCGCAGCACCAGTCCAACCAGTACAAGCACCAAGCCGGACACTCCTCCCATCAGGAGGCCGAACAGGCCGAAGAAGGAAACCAGAAAAAACACCCCTATCAACCTTGGACGAAAGCTCAGTCTCCTCACAAGACCTCCAACGCCCCGACTCCGCCGCCTCAAAAGGCACAGTAATACGAATTGGGCTCCCAAATTCACCATCCCGCTTCTCCTTCGCTTTCTCATCCTCCTCATCCTCGTCCTCGTCTTCAGCAGCTTCATCGGGACACAGCGAGGCAACCCAAAGTCCCAAGCCGCCCGCCCTCAGCCGCATCTGGAACAAAAGGCCCAAAGGCCTAGTCCCAACACCATCAGTCACATCCTCAACATCAAGCTCCTCCTACTCATCTGGCGCGGCGTCCATCATGTCCTCAAATCCTCCACCCTCGCTGGCTCCCTCAGTGGCACCTTCAGTGGCTCCCTCAATGGTACCCTCAATAACACCCTCTCTTACAAACTGGCAATCAGTCCAAACAAACCCCGCAGCCTCAGACCTCTTCTCCCTCGCAGCAATAATTCTCGATATCCTGACGCACCTCTGCAAACGCTCTCTATCCTCCTTCGCCTCGCACCGCAGCGCCCGAAACCGCTCTGCAGGCCGCGGCGGCGGAATGGCAGATGCATCTTTCCATCTAGCCCGGAACGCAGTGCAAGTGCAATCCTGGATCGCGTTAATCGAAGGCGATGCCCTAAAACGCTGCAGAAGAGATAGAGGCAGCGACCGTGTCTTCTGGGCCGTACCACGAATGCTAATCGTGTTACGGGCCATGCTCTCACCAGAGCCGGATAAAAGACCTAGCGCCAGGCGCGTACAGAAATGTTTTGCGGCTGCTATACGGGAAATCCCGATTAACAAGGGGATCGGTGGTGGGGGTGGTGTTCCGTTGCATTGCATTAGTCCTGAGAAGACAGAAAAGAAGCAGCGAAAGGAGGAGGAGGAGAATAGGGTTAAAGAGGCTGCCAGGGTTGAGGAGATTGCTAAAGCTGAAGAGAAGAGGCTTCAGGTGAAGAAGTCGAAGATGTCTCTGTTGACAACTTCGTCTACCTCCGATTTCGATTTTGGGTTCGATGGGGGAAGTGATAGTGAGGCGCTCGGGGAGATGCATGATTATGACAGTGAGCCTTCGTTGCTTGAGGTTGATGAGGATGAGCTTGCGGAGATGGTGGAGGATAATCGGATTTCTCCGCAGTTGTCTTTGCCTTCGCTGGATGTTCATTTAACGGGAATCGAAGGATTGACTATTCATGAATAGGGGGACCCGTGGACCCTAGGTTTATGGTGTACGAGTATCATGGGGAATGTTTCAATATATAATCTATCCGCCTTATCAGAGGCTTTCATTTGTCACATGCATTCAATG
The DNA here is from genome assembly GCF_028828015.1 of Penicillium pulvis. Taxonomy (NCBI): domain Eukaryota; kingdom Fungi; phylum Ascomycota; class Eurotiomycetes; order Eurotiales; family Aspergillaceae; genus Penicillium; species Penicillium pulvis. The sequence continues at coordinate 2,012,774 of NW_026643079.1, read as the reverse complement.
CGAAAGATTTCTTACTGTTTAGAATTACCTGAATGTAATTATTCCAATTACTATGATATGATTCCGAATTATTTAGGAACTCGCATGCTTGTAAACAATATATAGCTAGTGATATCGTGTATCGTGTACAAAAGCTCAATAAGAAAAGGCTCGTAAGCGCACGGCCAGCTGACCAATATGTAACCGAATGAAAGGAGTCTATCCTACAATCACAATGCATATGAAACATTACAATCCCCCCATTCTATGCAAGGGTCATACTTAAAGCCAGAAGGCGACCATTCCCACAACACCGGACAGAACGATAGAGGCAGCGAACAGGCGCTCGGTAGCGGGGTTACCAGCGAGCATCATGTTGCCAGCAGCACCATTCTTAGTGGAACTAGCGGTAGTGCCAGAGGAAGTACCGGTAGAAGTGCCAGTGCCAGTGGAGTCAGCGCTGGCCGCATCCTTGTTGTAAGTTTGTCCAAGAGTGGGGAGAGCAGAGCTGGGATCAACAGCCCAGCCGCCAGAGGTCGATGAAGGGCAGTCAGGGTAGGTGATGGCGGAAGTGGAACTCTTGTAAGCCGACAGAGAAACACCAGTCGGGTTCAAGGTGGCCCAGTGAGTCTTGAGGTTGGTGAAATCAGGCGAGACGGGGGTAGGGGTACCCTGGCGGGTGTAACCATCCTCAACGAGGGTGTTAGTAGCAGCGGCGTTGGACACGGAAGCGCCGTAGCTGATCAGGCCGTAGTCGTTGGTTTCCTCAATCCACTCGTAGATAATAGCACCAGACCAGGTACCGTCCATCTCCGAGCCAAGAATAGCGGCCTGGTCATCAAAGGTACGGGGGGCCGGGGTGTTGCAACCAGTCTCGGAGAAGAAGATGGGAATGGGGTAGCCAGTAGCGTTCTTCTGGAGCTCATCGTAACCGGAAGTAGAGTAGGTCGACTCGCCGCACCACTCATAGGCGTTCAACGAGTAGAAGTCCAGGCGCTCGGAGGAGTTTGTGCTGCACGCCACGTAGTCCTGCAGCATGGGGCGGAGATCGGCAATATCGGCAGCTGAGTATCCAACAGGAATCTCACGGTATCCCTTCTTATCACGGTAGGCCTTGATATCACGGGCGGCGGCCAAGACGTAGGGGGCGGCAATGGAACCATTGATAGTGGTCAAGACCTCGTTTCCGACAAAGACACCAGCGGTGTTATCGTATTGCTGGAACTCATCGAGAACGGCGGCGAAACGATCATACTGGGTCTTGTTCCAGTGAGGAGTGGTCTATTTACAACACTCGTTAGCGTTGTATTTATAGGCATATATCAATGGATCAACTGACCTGGTCAATAGCGGTGGTGAAGGTGTCGAGATCGACGAACAGGTAGATTCCGGCATCCGCAAAGGCGGTCATGCAGCCGTCGTGGTCGGCACTGGCATCCACGTGGTACACACGGATAGCATTGGCACCCAACTCGGACATACGGACGATATCGCGCTTGCATTGGGCCTCATCGGTGAGCGGATCCTCGGGGGTAAGCTGATAGGCGATACCTGAGACTCAATTAGCTCCTGATCCTTGCAATTGTAAAGATCCGGATCATACCCTTGATGTAGTACTGAGTACCATTCTCGTAGAAGAACTTGGCACCGGTGGCGGAGATGGTGGAGATGGCGTTCACGGTCACAGCCTGCAAGCCGGCCAGCAGCAATGGGGTGAGCACGAGCGAGGGAAACATGATGAAAGATAGGCTATCTCTAAAACTGTAAGACTGCAAAACCCAATCAAATTGAAGCCGCCAAGATCGGAATGCTTCTATATTAGTTGAAAGAAATCACACAAAGAAAACCCTGTGGACAACGAGAGAGTCACTTTCAGGGATAGGGAGAGAGCGACCGACGACAACGAAGGAAAAGAAAATGTCGAAAAGCTGCGCAAGCAGGGAAACCGTAGGAAATTCCTGGCAGTTGAAATTCTTGGCAACCACTAACCATTATTGAGATTGCAGTGGCAGCTAGCGCGCAACAGTCTTAATTGCGCCCCAATCTCGAATTTGCCTCAGATTACGGGGGTACGTAGGTCAATGGAGTCAATTGGGACTATTTTAAGGCCAATTATATTGAACTAGATACACTAGAACATCTAAATAACTATATAAGCTTTGATAGGAAAGAATTGTGTCGGTCAATAAACAGTAAATAGGGTTAGTTAAAATCCATTGAACAATGTTCTCCACGCGGACTCAACCGTTTGGTCCAGCCCTAACCCCAATATCGATTGCTGGTAGCGCACACCGATACCACGTACCCCTGGATTATTTTTAAGACATACGTCTCCGTCGTTGGTCCAGAGCTCGACTATGTCGCCATCCCCATCACAAGTTGGCCATGGAAAAGAGAAAATCCATTTGACGACGATCGTTCACCTCCGACTTCGCCGGAGTCTGCCGAGTTCCACCTAACCCCCTCACTAGCGCCCAGTATAGATAAAATGGGTACGTATGTATGCAATCTGTATGTGCTCCGTACTCTTGTCTATAGAAATCAACCTATCATAAACCACTATGATCGGAATGTGCACCACATGGTATGATTGATCTGGGGGAAGAAAATAAAAAATAAAAGGAAAATGGACGCCTCTTAGCTGATTGGGGGACCCCTTTCCCCCACTCTCTCTGGTCGGGAACGATCTTCTCTACTTCCCACAACCTGAATTCCGAGCGGTCAACTAGCCCGATATAACGGCTATCATGGTCTAGCTATTGGGCACGGTCAATTTTGGGCCGCCCTGCCGATCGGAGGGTAGTAGAGGTATCAGAAGAAAATTTGATCGCACAAATAAAATCGACCAGTGGCTTAAATGTCTTAGAATCCGGGGCGTTTCCGTTGCTGATGGGCTTGTTATCTAGGTAAGTCGTGACGAGTAGTAAGACCTGGGAAGCTACGACTCTATCTATAGTACGAGCAAAAGAGTGGTCAACCATGCTTGTGCGCCACGGGTTGGGAGATGGAAAGTCCAGACTGTGTTCCAAACTCCACAGACCTCCACCCATTCCGACCAAATCCGCCAATGGCAGACACCACCCACGGCTGCGTTCGTCAGCTAGTGGGGCTGGATCCATTACGATCGACTCCTCTACCCTGGATGCTGGCCTGAAAGGCAAAAAACCAGAGTCCCTGCGCGATCTGCAATCCCCGTCGTGCTCGTCCCCATGACGTTTCCGCAAAGGGGGGCGTTATCCCCTATAATACAGTCCGCATCCGGCACTGGCATTTAGCCCTGAAATTGCCCTGAAATTCGTCCTGAATCCTCCCCGTCCATTCTTCCTAATACCAGATTAAAACTCATGATTGAATCTATGGCGGCATGGTTGTCTAAGCTAGTCGAATATTCAATTCATCATTAGTTTGCGTCTACAATTTTTTATCGACTGAGAAACACGTCCCCACAATTATGTCTTCCGAGACCCCTTGCCCATTCCGCGTGTCTTTACGCGACCAGATCGACTTGGAGCGTAATGAAGCCTTCCGCGCCATGCGGGAGCAGCTGCGCCGTCAGGATTGCGGCATGGAAAGCCCGACTTTCTGCTCTACCCACCGCCATGAATGCGACTCAGCCGACCAAGAAGCTTTCCGCCTGCATCGCGACATCATTCATACCCTCCTCGTGCCTCTGTTCCTGATTAACCACCAGGCGGAACGAGTGGCCGCTCGCGCTTTACCCAACAAAAAAGGGGCCGAGCCAGAACGGGCGTTCCGCGGTGAGGCGCGCAGTGCATTTGCCTGGCTCCACTGTATTCTTATCGAAGAGCACGACTGGTACCTTACTGCGCGATGCCCGACCTGCATCGTTCTGCATGTCCTCCATTCCGAGCCTACAATTCGATTCCTGACCGTGGCCGCTCAGCTCGCGGGATCGCGCTCCGGCTTCAACTGCTGGCTCAGTGCGCTCGAGACCGCCGTTCGCGAGGATCCATTCTGGGGTGATGCTTTCTGGCCTGACATTGAAGATCGCGCTTCTCGTTTGACCGACGGTGTTCAGCAGCTTGTTCGCCAATGCCATGAATTGCGCACCAACTTGGAAACCCCCACCTATGAGCCGCCTTCACTGGCGACATCTCCCGTGTATGAGCGCCCAGCCTGCAAAATCGCTATCAAGACCTCGAGCTTTGCCCGGAAACAGGTTAAGCTGAGCCGCGAGGAGCAGCGTTATCGGTCTTCTCTTACCTGGAACGCGTGGAACTGCTCTCGGGAGATGCGCCAGCCGCTTGGCAGCGGCTCGACTCAGTCTCGCCAGCGATCCATGACTTCGTGATTTATTGGCAGAAGGGGATAGTTTCATTGGACCTATCTACATTCTTCAATCTCACTCAAATGCCTGTCAAATCAGGCTCCCTATCTCCGGCATCCCCCATTGGGAAGTCCACAGGGGCAAGGCCACCAAGTGTGGAAAACCGGCTTCCAAAGCCTCGAAGCCAACACATGGTCAACCCCGCACCTCTTTCCGGGTTTTCCCCTCCGCACGCGAACCAACGAGACGCAAGGATTCGCAATGTTTTTCGCAGCTTATAGTCTACTGTAAGAATGCGACCCGGTCAGAAGAGGAGAAGAAGAGGACACGGCACATTTGACCTGCAGGTCGCACAATGGAGGCCCTCTCAGTCCTACCACATTCGGTTCGCTGCAGCGAATCCTTCATTATGATGCTGTAATGTTAATCATAATTTTATTTCCAATATATTTATTTACTACCTTTGTATACATGGCCTTTTTGTAAAATTCCACTCTAGCTAGATGACACGTTTTGAAGTCGTCAGTGGCAAGATTCCACTCTATCTGCGACCGGGTGGAGACTGGGGAAATCATCCTGGACTGCGAACCAGATCGTGTACTTTGGACGGTGGAAATTAACCAACGGTCCAACCTTGATTTGGATCAGTCAATGATTTTGATTGCTCCGGAGAAAGGGTCCAGGGTCTCTAATATGATTGATGTGCTTTGACAGGCAAGGTTAGATTAATCTTCGTATGGCGCCCCTAGGAGTCCAGACTCTCCAGAAGGTTAAGACTTGCCTGGGATTCTGGAATTTTGAGATGTATTAGGTTTTGGTTTTGGGCCCAAACCCCTCGGTGGCAAGAGCCTGATGCCGGAAACGGCAATGTGAGGTCCATGTACAGGGTACATTGGGGGCGAGGTCTGGGCACACAACAGATGAGGTATCAGGTACTTGCCTATTCCGGTGCTGGATCAATATCATGATCCCTTGAAGCGACTGGAACAGACCCGTTTAATTTCGAATTTAATCAATTCACACAGTGCAAGTGGCATAAATCTGACACACGAAGGCACCTTGGTTCCATGAAATCAGATTGAGTACTACATAATGAAATTTCAATCAACTCGATGCAGAATCGAGAATGATCGCCCCAGCCCGCGTGGGGCGTCACAGCCAGTCACGCTGCAGAGCTTTGGCCGCCGACTCGTCTAGACTCTGGCGGGAACACATTTTTAGCAACTCGTCCCCCCAAACAACCGCGACAAGGGATTCCAAGGGACTTTCTAGATACTCCGTAAGATTTTTAATTCGAGAAGAAATTCATAAAATTTATGACATATTTAATCAACCTCTCTCCTATACAAAACCTCTCCACATCGGGGAGGAAATTAAAAAGAAAAGTCAAAAAAGACCAAAACTGGGACCCGATGACTCCACGACTCTGGGTGGTCTAGACCTTCAAAGTCTGGGCCAACTCTTCTTTGCCTCCCGTACTGGGTACTTGCGCTGCTCGTGTGTCCACCATATTGGCCTTGTGTACCCGGTACTCAAGTTTTGCATCCACCTACTACTCCCCTTACTCCATCTTCTCTTTTCCCTTTCCTTTCTTATTCTAGCCCTCTCCCTCCTGATCTTCTGCTCTTTCCGGACTTCTTCACACATCACCTGTCCTCTCCATCCCCGGCTCCATCCATGCTGTCCGTCGCCCTCCGCCCTCCCGACCGGACTGCCTGGATGAATCAAGTGTGCAATGGAACCGGGTGGCCTTCAATTCCCAGCGATCTGACCATGCACTCCGTCAAGGACGACTCACGACCACGCTCCCAACACTCCCTTCCCGACTCTGTTTCCGTTAGCCCTGCCCCAGTCAAGCTCCGTCGACGAGCCTCTCAAGGATCTGTCCGCACCAAACCATCTACAGTATCTCGGTTTCTCTCCAAGGGCAGTGTGGCCGTCCACTTCCCTTCGTGGGAACAGCGTAGCTCAGGCTCGCCGCTTCGAATTGAGTCCCGAAACAGGTCATCGGAATCTCGTCTGCGCCTGTCCACCACCGTGTCTCGCGGGCCGAGACCATTGACAGCATCATCGACACAGTCCTCGCCCTGGAACTCACCAAAATCGTTCCAGAGTGACTACCCCACTACTCTACCTCCCACACCCCCAGAAGACGATAGCCACCTGGCGTGGGATCCGAAGTCGGACATGCTGTTGTTTGGACATTCTCATCACGCCCCCGCTATGATGGATGATGGTCCAGGAATGAACACATCACCCACCGGCCCCTCAGACACATTGAGCAGCCCATCGGACGGGTTGTCTCACGGCTCTTCTAGTTCGAGTGGTAGTCCTGGCCCCCATGACGAGATGGATTGTCAGCAAGATGTTGGATCTTGGCTAGATCACGGAATCAATGTTACTGGTAGGTGACTTTGATATAGTCTGCTTCCATGGGTCAGTTGCTGATTTCTCTAGTGTCATCATTGGCAATGTCAAACCCACGATCGGACGCCGTCAAAATCGTCTCACAAACCCTTCCATACCCGCGCACTTCCGACCAGTCGATTTCCACCTCCAGGAACGACAGCATCTTCAGCTCCATTGTCCAGGCTGTACACAACCACCTCCAGCCGGGCCAATCACCATATATCAATGTCACACATGCCGTTCCCGAACAGTTCAGCCTGTCCAACCTTCCTCACTCTCCCCCAAGCACTCCCCGCTCTCCCAACGCCGCTGAAGACTACTTCAACGCCACTGTCTTCTCCAGCGCCGCAGTAGTCGGTGCTTACCACGATTTCCGTGGACCTCTCCAACGTCATCTTTCCCACGTTCCTATGCCCGTTGTTCCTCCCCACAGCGTTCACATCTCCGTCCTGGAGCGGTATCTTCCCCCATCCTCCGCCCAAGAATACCGTGATGTATTCTGCCCCACCCGCCCATCTTTCCTCGTCGATCGTCTCAGTGAGCTGTCCCCGAACGGCGGCTCCCTTCTCTTCGTGTACCCGACCAAGAAAGGTGCATCCACCTTCAAGTCCCAATACTTGGGCCCCATCCTTGACCCCCTCCTGCGCCAACTTGTTGTGGTCAATGGATTATCTGCGGATGTGGGCCGCTACCTGGGCAAACTATCAACAGTTTCCCAGATGGACGATTTCGCTACCATGAAAGCGAACTTGAACTCTCTGTGTGATTCTTTGAGCTCACCATCCTCACAGTTCCAGGTTGCTGACGCTGGCCGGGCCAGCACTCACCTGGACCGTAACCTTTGGGTGGAATGGTTCATCCACCAAGAAAAAGCCCGCATGAAGGAGGTCCTCAGCATGCACTGGCAGAATAGCCGTCGCCCACCGGTAACTAAGACCATGAACTCCGGCATGGGCGACAGCAAAGAAGTCACCTCTGCCATGCTGCTAAGTGAGATCTTCGAAGGCATCCGCAAGCGACCCTATGGCGAGGACAATGAGCCTCGCGATGGAGTTGAGCTAGGTGTATTTGTGATTCGCCGCACCCATTAATCGAGGCAATCACCCTCAACTCTCCGACCCCCTATAAAATTTCCTCTTTCTCTTCACCCCCTTTATCCTTACCACGTTTTAAAACATGTTTCTCTCTGCAGCTCCTGTCAACTGCTATGTCATAGGACCACTGGTGTCCTTGGAGTTGGTACTTTTTTCGGCCTTGTTTATTGTGCTTTGGCCGGACGGAAATGATTGTGAATACCCATGATGTTGGTTCTCATTTGGCGAAGATTTTCATGATTTCTTTTTCTTTTTTCTCGTGATTAATATATAAGACAAGTTTATAAAGTCCAATATATGAATTTCATAAATGAGAGTGTCCCCCTTTTTTTCTCTTCTTTCTCCAATCTGCTACTCAGGCATCATCAGGCACCTTTGCCTCACCGACTCTATTTTTGATGTGATTGGAAGATAGTGAGTCAGTATCACTATCTGGTCTGAGCATGGGTGGGAACCTGCTTACTAGAGCTCCACTAGGATTCTCATTTGGAAAATAGGAAGCTGTTAGGTAATTGCATCGCATTGTTGCGGACGACTGTGTTATTGGTGACCTGGTCATGCATAGGATGTACTTTTGATCGAAGTCCAATTTTAAGCGTTCGTACTTAAGAGGTGTCTATCCCCACTTGACAACGCTTACTTCGCTTAAGCTATTCAGTTTTGGTCGCATCTCTATTGTGACTGCTCATAGCCCTGAGCCACGTAAATCTTGGGAGAAAGTCTCTAATACGACCGCCTTGACTTTACATAGTAACCACACTTTTTATGAACTTGCACTTAGTCCTGACATGAATTGATATAGGATATGTTTCCATGAGGTATAGGATGCAGATGGGTGTACGCATTCAAATTTAGGATCAATCCTGTTCACATAAAGATATTTAATGTCGTATCTTGTGAATATGCAAAGAATAACTCGTGCTACTCTTGCGAAATGTACTAATTGTCATGGAGTATCTGCAGGGCAACAGTACGCGCCGGTGGGGAAAAACCTAGCCCCGACACTAACCCTTTTCGGGTGCCATAGTACAAACGTCGCGGCTTGCCTCTCCACTTCACTTTTTGCCGGTCATATACGTCTGCATATACTATAAAAGTCTTAAATCTCCCCTTTGCGATCATTCCACGAGTCATTCCACCTACAACCACCTCACCGCCCTGCTTTTCACATTTCCTCGACTGCCCACGCAGCGAATTCATGGCCTACTCTCCTCCCCCGTCCCCCGGGGCCGGGCCCGCCTACCATGGCAGCTTACTTTCACGCGGTCGTTCCACCAGCCCCTCCGGCGCAGCGGGACCTGTTTCAAAACGTGATAAACGTCGCTCTGCCCTGCAAGAACGTCTTCATGATTTGACTGCTACTTTCAGCCAGAACCGCGATGCCCAGTTCCGACAGCAGTTGCACTCATTGCAATGCGATATGACCCTTATTAATAACTCGAACCCCTACGATGCTGGCCCGCTTCCTGATTCCTCCGAGGATGTTGCGCAGCTTATCGAGGAGACTGTTGGTGGTGGCAAGTTTGCTAAAGAAATGGCAAGCCTGTCCGGGACTTATTATGCCAAATTCGTGCATGAGGTGAACAATGTCAAGGAGACGCGTGATGCGGATATGGCTCGCATTGTGGTATGTTCTGAAGAATACCGTTGGCTATAAGTCTATCATTAACCTCATTGTTTTTCTAGGGCCGCCACGAAAATAACCTCGAGCGACACCGGCGCGAATATGAATTCCGAGTGCACTTTGCCAAGGAAGAGTTCAATCATTTGGCAGGAACTATGCGCGAGCGTCTTATGCAAAGCATTTCGAGCAAGCGTTCTCGCCTGATGCGTGAGAAGGAACAACTTGATATAGCGGACACCAATGCGCTCCTCCTGCACCCCAACCAGTTCAGCATCACCAACCCCGCGAGCCCCGGCGGAATTCACAGCAACCGCAAGACCCGCCACACTCGGCACCGTGTGGATATCGATGAATTGGGCAATGGAGGTGCTGCAGAATTGAACAAGCGCAAGCGCAAGGCGCCGGAGGAAGATGTTGGATCACCCGTGCGGGACGCGGGTGGCACGACTCCGGCCGAGCGCACTAAGGCCTACCTCGCACAGCAGACTGCCCCAACATACTCGATCAATTCATTGTTCACCGATAAGGAGCTCAGCGCCCACGCGAATCAAGCGCATGCCGCTGCCCTCCATTTTTTCTCGACCTCGAAGCGCGCGGAGCAAGGCTCCGGTGCTATTACCAACGGTAACAACACGGATGCCGAAGATATGCCCGATGGGACTCCTATGGACGACAGTGGTACCCCCGCTGCTTCGGACATGATTCGCACTGCAAGCCACAACTTCCATGTTACACGCTCGACTCGCACAACCGCTGCCCACAGTGCTCTCAGCGCCCTGGCCGATCTGGCCGATAAGCCTGCGACGCGCCCCGCTTTGCCTTACCATGTCCTCTCCAACTACTCTGCACGTCCCAACGGCAATGCTCCTCCTCTGACCTCCCTTTTGAACGAGGAGGTGGATGACGATCTTCTCCGTCTAGACCGTCTGACCTCGAAGCCATCAGGCTGGATCGACTCCTCTCTTATCGAGGTTGTTGCCTCCGCGCCTCCCTCTGACTCCACGAATGGCGCCCCACCCAATCCTGAGCGCTTTTCTGCTTTGCACCCCGATTTCCCGGTTTCTGTCGGTATGCAGGTCCAGCCTGCACGACCCTGGGGCGGCGCCGAGATGTTCCAGTCTGTGGGCATGGAACGGGAACGCAGCAGCAAGCGCACCCGCAACCACTAATCGTATTGCCATTTGCATGAGGCATCATTATGCACTTGGGGACAGGCTCCGCTAATATTCAGCAATATTTCTTCTTTTCTGTCATCTTTTTTTATTGTTGTGGGTGGCAAGGGTGCTTTTTGGGAGGCTGGCGTCCGGTTCATGGGATTATTCTGACAGAACTAGTGGTTATTACTTATCAAACCCAATTTTCCAACGTTCCATTCTCATATCATCTCAAGTTTGTAATTATTTGGTTTTCTGTACTCCTGCATCTCGGAGCAGAAAGAATCTCTCAAGGCTCGAGGTCAACTTCAACATATGAACCTGAACGACAAACGAAATACTTCATGTAGGCAGCAACTTTCTGCACTATATAAAGCACTTTCCTCTCTCCTTCTCTTCTTTCTTCCTTCTCACACACCCACAACCTTCAAGGGGTCCCAGATGGGACCGGCACCCTTTAACAGAGACAACTCATGCTTTGGTAGCCTCAGACCCGACCCAGGCTTTTTCTTTCTCCAATGAGTTTTATCATGGCGTTGGCGTTTGGTCAGATCAAAGTTTATTCGAGGCAAGCTTGTCCCTGACAATCCTCAAAAGCGTTTACTAACGATCTCTTAGGACCTGCCACTACCACCAAACATGGTAAGTCCTCCATCATATCCGTCTCTGATTACTCTCACTAACAAAATTATACAGAGGTTGCCTGTAGAAATCTTCAGGGGGCTATCAGAAGCTGTTCGAGACCTTTTCAGGAGATAATAACAACCGAGACACATGGAGTCTTCCACGCAAGCATGGTGACATGCCACTGAGCTCAGAAAACCGAAACACGCTGAAAAGGATTGAAAGAATCAATCTCTGACTACGAGCGGCTAGACGCTTACATCAAGGGATTCCCAAACCAGGATCTGCCGGCGGGTTCATTCACAGACCTACACCGGATACATGGGAATTATTGTCTTATGTCATGTTCGAGACATATCCATCAGATGCGATGTACGTGATGCAACTTGTGAACAATGTGACACTACATTTGTCCCCACAAGAGCCAGCACGTTACGGGTCACAATGGCGATCATGACGACAAAACGAGTGAGTCACTTGTTTGTCACAACACGAATGACCTGGTGGCTCTTGGAAAGGAGAATGAAGCAAACAATCTGTCCAATGGGTCATTAATCGTTCCATGCAATACCAGCTGGAGGGACACTACCCAAAAAGGGAACGTAGGACTGAGATCGGGACGGACTTGGCGACTTGAATCAGGACGTCGTTCGCACCAGGTAACTTCAAACGCCGGATGATCCATCCTCGGAGTGATCGTGGTGGTGCAAGTGACGGTGAACAAATATTATTCTGGTTGTGGGATGACGCATCAAATCACAGAATTGTCTCAGCGGGAGCAACGTCATGCGGATTCCTACTTGTATGGACCATAATTCCTGGTGTCTGGCAAGGCCAGAGCGCCCTGCTCAGTCTCAACCACAGAATTTTGACTGCTTTTGTGGGAAGAACGTGGAAACAAGTTCTGTGGCTATCACTATCCACGGGGGCCGCGTACCCGAGGGCATCGAAATAAGAAGTTCACGAATTGGGATTTGGACCACATTGCCAAGTTGCACAAATCACTGCGCAAGGCTTATCGAATATACAATGCGAACGGTGAATTCGGTATAAAGGCGGCTCGCATTCTATTTCGCAGTCATATATGCGGGCGAAGTTATGTGAACCCGTTCCACGCATAACAGGATGGGTCGGCCGGAAATTTGACAGGGACCGAGAGCGATGGAGCCTAAGAATTCGGTATGAATGTATATGCAGATCCAGATCCAGGAGCTGATCATGGCCAACACTATAGCAACATGGGTAGGAGTTCGAAGGGGACGTCAATTTCTGAGCCAACCCATGATTGCCTGGGCACATGGCCTGCCTCGGGTTTTAGTTAACAAGGATGTGTATATTTTGGGAGAAATGACTAGAAAATGAAGTACGACTTGTCTCGGAAAATCAATCATACAATCAATATCCACAGCTTGTGCTATAATAATGATTTTCTTTATGGTCGTCGAGATGGATATATTTGTATGGAAATGAACAAGACGAAATATCTGCTCAGATTGTCCGTTCCCCTAGGCTTGCCTAACCTTGGAAATCTGCACTTGCTTTCTTGGAAGCTCCCTTAGATCTAGAGCCACTCTGGCTTGATCCACTGTAGTCGCGATACGTGTCAGAGTAATCTTCTAGATCCAACCCTTTGAACCCTCAACCTTGGAAGTCCTAGAGTCATAGTCAGAGCTTTGTAATAAGTGCATGAGATGGCAAGCTTGGCTGCCTAGTAGATTATATGAAAACTGGCCAAACAAACTTGCGCTTGGGGCTCAAGGGAAGGCGCTATACCAGAAGAGGTAAGTGGTGACAGCCAAGGGAAACCCCTCAATGTCTCTCCGAATACCTAAAATTTGTAGCATGTATTGTATGGGATCAGTCTACTCAAAATGTTTCTAATACCTATACCTGACCGCCTCAGAGTGTATGTTCCAGCACTAGCAAAACGAAGACCCAGGACGGCTAACAAGTTTGAAAACCCGCAGGGCGCTCACCATCCTAACCGCTTTATCATTTCTCCCTCAACTGCTTCGCATCTGGACAAAAAAGACCAGCAAAGGGATTTCAACGGACTATGTCTTTTGGAATCTCCTCTGTGCAACGGAGCAATTCAAATTCTTCGTCTATCTTCTCATAGCCAAACACCCTGAGCAAAACATCCCACTCGTCTATCATCCTCCAACTTTCGGAGATAGACTGAATATGTACCAGACTGCAGTGGTCTGGCTATCATTCTTTACACTGTTAGTAATGCCCGGCTCTCGGCCCCTGGTACAACCAAGCAAGCCCAACTAACCTGCCACCCAGTTTCTGTGCCTGTTTACGACACGCACCCTATAGGTCGTTCTATATCACCGCATACGCAGTCTACATCCCTATATCAATAATCCCCCCAATTTTGGATATCCTCTATGGTTTCCCGTCACCAGATCACACTTACGGTGATCCTGTAGCTTCGGGAATATTCTTCCTCTCCATGTGTCTGCTGAACCCTCTGACAACAGTGTTGGTGGTATATGGTGTTTTTTCGCAGCTACGGGAAATCAAAAGTGCAAGGAGCACAGACTTAACGAGTCCACCAGACAATGCTTTAAGTATCTGCGGATTGGCGGTGCAAGGTGTCGTCTTCACTGCAGTGGCTTTCACATGGATCTGGCGCGTTCCGATTGAAACTGCCAGATTGGGGTGGGGCGAGTGGTCGTGGCCCGTGATCGCCATTGACAATCTGATGTATTGGTATGACCTGTGTGGGTTCCCCGCTTTTGATAATGGGGTATTTGCGATGGGCCAGTGTGTTTTGTTTGCATCGGCTTGGCGGAGGGCCAAGAGAAAACATATGGTGAATAGGGAGCAGGAGCCTCTATTAGGAAGATCCAGGAACAGGTTCCCCCGCATGCTAGGATAAGGGACAGGGTTTCTTGTTTCCATTGTTCCAGGCTTCTTGAAATAGTAATGACTATACATTAATGGGAGAAAGAAGAATTCTGCAACAACCCAAAGAGACTCAATCGCAACAGAAGAAGATACATGTAGGAAGAACCCAATAAGGGCATTTATCGCCCCACATCCCCGTACCAACATACCCCCAGAATAGCACCAACAACAATAGACACGACAGGAGGCACCTTGAACCAAGCTTCTCCCGCATAGGAGATAGTAGTGACAACCGCCCACCACGTTTCTTTGGCTAGACTCTGTCCAGCACTATTCTGACGTGTCAAATGACCAATCTCCCACAACCGGTAGACAGCCGTAAACACCAATCCAATCGCAGTAGCATTAACGCCTGTCAAGAACTGAATAGCATACCCTTCCTCCGTAGCGCGCTCCAAAAACTCTGGAACTACCAAAATTTGGGACGGGCTCCCGCAACAGTTAGACTTGTGCTACGAGCCCACAAGTCGTATCTACTACGCAGTACGCAGTAGATGACGTTTGCGTACTTCACGTGCTTTTCGAAGATGATATTGGCCGGAGAAAAGTTTACCGAGATGTTGAAAAACCCAGAAAAATCATCTGTCCAGAGACGCGATGAGAAGGCCTGGAACCTGCCATGCCCGAATATGATGCGAAGCCTACTTCATATCACACGTATTCTTGAAAGCTGGCTCGAAGTGTCATAGCAATCGGCTTCGCAAAAATCATTTTTGCACACTCGTCTGGTAAACTCTATCGCAATAGTTGGCAAGGACGTTTCATAGTGGGACATGTATTCCTGATTGCAAGTCCTTGACACTATTTTCCATCTGAAATGCGTAAAACAGCTAGGCTCTTTACAAGCCCCCGACACCTATAGTCATCTGGGCCAAAGACTCTCTCGAAACCTGTGAGTGCTCGCTGAAACATCTCCCTTGCCTTCTCCGGCTGCTTTTGATCATAGTAGAAAACCCCTAGATTGTTGACAGTATTAAGAGTGGACGTATGATGTGGACCCAGTGCCTGCTCGTAGCCTGCCAGCGCTTGCTGATACATCTCTTCTGCCTCTTTCATCTTACCCTGGTCAGAGTAGAGATTCGCAAGGTTGTTGACTACACCGAGAGTAGAGGTATGCTCCAGACCTATCATTCTCTCGAAGCCTACTAGGGCTCGGTGAAAAATCTCCTCTGCCTCCTTCAATTTGCCTTGTTCATAATAAAGAAGGCCTAGATTGTTGGCTGTATCAAGGGTAGACGTATGATCCAGGCCAAGAGCCTTCTCCTTGCCTACTAGGGCTCGGTGATACATCCCCTCTGCCTCCTTTGATTTGCCCTGCTCAGAGTAGAGAAGAGCTAGATTGTTGACTGCATCAAGAGTGGACGTATGATGTGGACCCAGCGCCTGCTCGTAGCCTGCCAGCGCTCGCTGGTACATCTCTTCCGCTTCCTTGAGCTTGCCTTGATCAGAGTAGAGAATCCCGAGATTGTTGACCGTCCCAAGAGTAGACGTATGGTTCAGGCCTAAAGCCTTCTCGCGTCCTGCTAGTGCTCGGCGGAATATCTTCTCTGCCTCTTCTAGCTTGCCCTGATCTCTATAGAGAAGACCGAGATTGTTGACTGTATCAAGGGTGGACGTATGATCTAGGCCTAGAGCCTTCTCCTTTCCTGCTTGTGCTCGCTGGTACATTTTCTCGGCGTCCTTGAGCTTGCCTTGGCTTCGATAGAGGTTCCCAAGGTTATTGTATGAATTAAGAGTGGATGTATGATCCGGGCCAAGGGTCTTCTCGTAACCGATGAGCGCTCGCTGATATAAGTCCTCTGCCTCCTTTAGCTTGCCTTGGTCAGAGAAGAGACTTCCGAGGTTATTGACTGTCCCAAGAGTAGACGTATGGTCCAGACCTAGGGTTTTCTCACGTCCTGCCAGTGCTCGGCGGAACATCTTCTCTGCTTCTTCCAGCTTTCCCTGATCTCTAAAGAGAAGACCGAGATTGCTGACTGTATCAAGAGTAGACGAATGATCTAGACCTAGAGCCTTCTCCTTACCTACCAGTGCTCGCTGGTACATTTCCTCTGCTTTCTCTAGCATGTCCTGCTTCGAGTAGAGAAGGCCAAGGTTATTGACTGTATCAAGAGTTGAGGTATGGTCTAATGATAGGGCCTTTTCCTTGCCTAATAGAGCTCGGTGGAACATCTGCTCTGCCTCTTTTAGCCTACCTTGGTCAAAGTAGAGGAGACCAAGGTTGTTGACTATATTAAGCGTTGAGGGATGCTCTGAGCCTAGAGATTCCTCATGGCCTGATAGGGCTTGGTGAAACATCTCCTCTGCCTGCTTCAATTTGCCCTGATCAGAATAAAGAAGGGCCAGATTGTTAACTGAATCAAGAGTGTAGGTATGGTGTAGACCCAGGGCCTTCGCGTAACCTAATCGTGCCCGCTGATACATCTCCTCTGCCTCCTTTAGCCTGCCCTGATCAGAGTAAAGAATCCCGAGGTTATTGACTATCCGAAGAGTGGAAGTATGATCTGGACCTAGGGTCGGATTATTTTTGCTTCCTGCTAGTGCTCGCCGATACATCCCTTCTGCCACTTCCAACATGCCCTGGTCTCTAAAGAGAAGACCAACATTGTTGACTGTGTTGAGAGTGGAAGGGTGATCCGGACCTAGTGCTTTTTCTTTGCCTCGCAGCGCTCGCCGGTACATCTCCTCGGCATCCTTGAGCTTGCCTTGATTCCGAAGGAGGTTGCCTAAACCGTTGAAGGCTCCCCATATTGCAATATTACTATCCGAGCAATTGCGATGACGCACAAATTTCGAGTGTGGAATCAGCCGCTGCTGAAGCTCTGCATAATTCCTGTCATTTACCTCAGGGACAGTGCATCCAACCGATATCAATGCAAGTTCATCAAGCTGGATAGAATTCACGAGTTCTCCGTTTGCGCTAGCAAGTTGAAGGCACCAGTCCTGAACTACTGGGTGCATCGCATAGCTTCCATCTTGTTCTTTGATATCGAGGAAAGAAAATTCAATGAGACTTCTCACTCCAGTTTTGAATGCAAGCTTGCTTGATACAGCTCTGTCGAGCCAGACTGGGAGATCTGAGCTATACCGGCTATTCTTAACCAATTCGTACCAGATGTCTCGATTATCGAATCGAGCAAGTAGCAGTAGCATCATAGCTGCATTTGAGTCTCGCCTCTCAATTTCACGATATGAGATCATCCATGTTTGCAGCAAGTTATGTTGATATTGACGTCCAGGCTTTGACTGAAACTGTAGGTCAGTCCAGGACTCCTCGTAATAATGCAAGTATTCAATGGCGCTTGTTCCAGTTTGACGCATAAATGCGCCGGCGAGAACAATCGCTAATGGTAGTCCGTCAAGACGATTTGCAAGAGTAATCAAATCTAACCAAGTCAGTTTCATCAACATGATATTCATATACGTATAGAGAATTTCGTTACCTGGGGTGCTCTCGTGCTTAGTAGAGGTATTCTTTGCTGATAGTAGACGACTGCTTTGTAAAAGAAGCTGGATTGAATCCTCAGAGTCAAGTTTATGCATCATGAATGATTTCCCTAGCTCAGTCAACTCTTGAAGGCGAGAGGTAATGAGAATAGAACCATGATCAGCTACAGGAAAGAATTCTCCAATATCGTATGCCTCGTCAGCAGGGCTATTGTTGGAAGAATATTGGTCGATGTTATCGAATATGACCAGCCAGCGTGAATTGCCCTCTAATGCTAGCCACTGTAAGACGTCTCTCGCTCGTTTCTTCACTTCTGCTTCGTTGATTGCCTCCTTGTCTTGGGATTGCCCTGGTAAGCGAGATAGATTGGAGCTCAAAGATTGTAGGAGGGTAGGCCGATCCTTGCCGTTCAGCCAAAGAATGGCAGTGAAATCGTGTTTGTGATCTCGAGCGAAGCGGATCGCTAGCTGTGTCTTTCCTATCCCTCCAAGGCCATGAAGGATGGCTACTTTCCGCGACTGTGCATTCACTGGCTGTAAGTACTGCCATAGATGGTTCAGCTCGTCTTGTCGCCCTAAGAAGCTTTCGACTGTAGGCACTGCAGTAAGGTCTAGTGGGACATTAAAGCGGTGAACTGTGCTTGTAAAGCTTCATTTAGTAAGGGATTCAGACCGAGTACCATCGATTGCAATCAGTGTTCTCTTACCAGAGTCTTCTAAAGGGTCTCGTGCCGTTGTAGTATGGTTGACCTGATCGATAGGGACTACCAAAAGAAGTTCTTTGGCGTAGGCTGCCGCTATTGCTGCCGCATATCCTTGCCATTCCTTGTTCTTATGTGAGTCTGCGTAATCGCAGATGCCACGGATGACTAGACATGGAAAGTCATTCATAAGTCCCGCAGCTTCCATCTCCACGCAGTATACCCCGAGTTCCCGAGCTAGTAGATCTCGCAGCCTACTGTCCTTAACTACCTGATTAGCGGATGCAATCAGACCATAGTGAATGACTGGCTCCTCGTTAAGCCGTGTAGGTCGTTGAACTAGCTTGGATAGATCGCAGTTGATACAAGTAGTATATGCTTCGTGGCAGTAATCCACTTGGAATAAGTAGTCTTCTTTCGTTGGCCGAATAAAGTTTGCAGCGCTTTGAGGCGTCGTTTTGGTCTGCATCTCAGAAAGGAATTCTCGAATGCGATTACTTGCAGCGAAATGAGATGCTTGTAATGCAGAGAGCGCGGTCAACAGAGCTTTAGGTGGCCGGTTAAGCATTCCTGTTCGCTGGAACTGACCGCCGCTTAACGCTTTTCCAAGGTCGAACTGAATAACACCCCCAGATGTATGCGCCGGCTGGCTCACCACAATGTCACCCAGTCGAATATCTGCATTGCTGCTAGGTACTCCCCCACCGATGCCGACCATTAGACCAAATTTTATTGAGTGAAAACTGGACTGCAGCTGCATTGCAACCGTTGCAGCTGAGATATTGCCATATGCACCACTTGGTAAACAGGCAATAACAATGTTGTGATGACCAATATTTCCGAGGACATATGTATTGTTATCTGCCGACGGCTGAGGTAGACTTGGGTGTATTGCGTCCAACATCAATTTCGCAGCTGCCATCTCTAAGGGCAAGGCGCAGATCCATCCGACCGTATAATCGTCATAAGACGATGGTGTCCGGGGAGTCATGGTGCACTTTGAAATAGCTCGATTGCTTTCGGGTTTCAAAAGGGAAGAACGATCTGGCCAAGGCTGACATTACATGAAGTGAGCCTGGGCGGAAAGATGACAGAAGATTGCTAGTGGTTCTGTGTGGTTCCACGTAGTATTACGGTACTAAAACGATAAGTCCTTCGTCGGTACCCGTGAATACCATGCAGTCCGGCGAGGGGTCATTTGAACGGCTGAGATTAGACTAGCGTGTTTCAGCTAGGGTTCGGGATCGGAAGTCTAAGAGTGTAGAGGTAAATCTGGATTCGAAAATTACAGTAAGACTGTCGTTTCCTACAGTGAACATTTAGTGAACAGGCATAAATAGACCTTGGGAGTAAATAGTGGTATCATAAAAGTGAAATAATGTGCCAATGGCAGCAATGGCTACACCTGGGCAAAATGCCTAGAGAGTATGACGGATGTTCATATCGACAGGAGCATGGAAGATGCAGCCTGTCTAAGCAAAAAAGAAAAAGGAAAAAAGATGCAATGCCATGCCCGAAAGAAGAGAACACCAGTCATCTAAACATCATTGAGATACCAAGACATGAGGAGGGATGTATATGTGAAATTGCTGTACGCCAAATTTGAAAAGGAAAGTGAATATATGTCTAGCCAAAGACCTTCAGGAATCCCCAAAGTCCAAGTCCACTCAGCACAGGGATGGTGAAATTGTCATCCCAGCTCCAAAGATCGATAAATTCGCTGCCGGCAGCGACGAAGCCAGAAACAACGCTCATAACGCCAAGAGCCAATGGGCCGGTGATGGTGGTGGATGAAGTCTCAACGGCGTCCCAGCCCACCAGACTTCGAACACAATTTGGGAACAGATTTAGGCTGCCGGTAAACAAGAACGAGCCTTCTGGATCATTGGGGAACGCACCCATATAGGGCACAAACCAACCCCAGAAAGCGGCGGCGGTGACAACGCCAACTAGCCAGGCGGCTGCGGTGCCAGCCAGACTCTTCCCTTGTCGGAGACGAGGGGTGTAGCGGCCGTACATGCGGCCAAAGGTTGATGCTGCGGTGTCGCACCAGCTGAGAAGGAGTACGCCCATTACGCCAACATCCTTGGGGAAGAAACGAAGGACGACATATGCGCCGAGCAAGTACCAGATCACACCGTTGTAGCCGGAGACCTCAGTCTCGCGCATGAGCGCACCCAAAGTACGAACATAGAACTTATTGACCTTCTCCGAACGATGTCTTACAAAGTCCGTCACTGCGATTGGGACTAGAGCAGAGAAGAGTACCGGTGTAATTTCAAGTGTCTGGATACCTCGGCTATAGAGGTGAAGTGTCAAGAACCCAATTGACACGTGCAGGACCTTCCGTGGAATTTCATGGCGGTGAATGAAACTGCGGTATCTGGAATGTAGAGGAATCAGACCGAGGGGGGATGGCGATCTCGATAGGTCGCGTAGTGTATCTGAGACTTTCGTGGGTGATAGGAAACCGTTGGTGCTTCCATTGGTAGCTGGTGGTGAAGCTGGGATTTTGGGATTGGACCGCCGAGCCGGTCGACGTTGTCGCGTGGAACTCCTTGATGGTGTCTCATCAGGTGGGCTTCGTGTGCGCCCTGAGACAGACCCATCTTGTTGTCGGCGTGACGCAGATCGCGTTACCGGCGCAAAGTAGCCATCACGTGCGTCTGATCTATCGGAAAGGGAGGGCGACGGGGAGATGACTCGCGTCTCTGGGATTGTACTAGGTGTGGACGGCATGTCGGATGCTCGCACTGCAAAAGGTGGGAGTGCTCGAGACCAAATAAGGCCAGATAAGGGTCGCGCACAGGTGTTTGTGCTGTCGCAGGCAAGATTGCCGCAAGGTATCAATGATCTTGATAAGAACTCAATGATGGCGGATTTTTGGAAGTAATAGTGCGTTATGAACTATGATGAGTATATTGGTAGACACAAAAATGGACGCTGCACATCATATATGTGCTGAATAGGAGCTGAAATGTCAAGCTGAGTTAGGCAGTGTTAGGACAGAAAGGGAAAAGTAGATCGTGATCCGCCCAATGCCGCAGGTCACGTGGAGATAACTAATCGATAAGACCGGGGCAACTTTTTTTCTTTGCGATTTGCGATCATAGGCAAATATTCAAACCAACAGCCTCGGCTTAAAGTCATTGATCATGGCGCCGAAACCTTCGTCCTCTAGATCATGGGATGGCATCAAACCTCCATTGTCGCAATGGGCATTGGATGCCGTGTCCTCCATGGGCTTTACACGAATGACCCCAGTCCAAGCCTCCGCAATCCCTCTGTTTATGACACATAAGGATGTTGTCGTTGAAGCAGTCACAGGCAGTGGAAAGACACTTTCCTTTCTGGTGCCAGTGGTGGAGAAGCTTCTGCGCCTTGATGAGCCCCTCAAGAAGCACCATATTGGTGCTATCATCATCTCCCCGACAAGGTAAGTCAAGATGCACGGACTGCTCATAGATCTTTGTCGCTAATCTTCCTGAACAGAGAACTGGCTACACAAATTTACCAAGTCTTACTTTCATTATTGGAATTCCACCCGCCGTCCGCCGCAGCGATTCACCCCCCGGAAGAAGGCGCACCGAAGACCAAGTCCTCTTCCTCTACCTTGAAAGTCGTCCCACAACTTCTCTTGGGTGGCTCAACAACACCGGCTGAAGATCTCAGTTCTTTCCTCAAGCGATCGCCCAATGTGCTAGTTTCTACTCCCGGAAGACTTTTGGAGCTGCTTTCTTCCCCGCATGTTCACTGCCCTCAGTCCTCGTTCGAAATGCTTGTGCTCGATGAAGCCGATAGGCTTTTGGATCTTGGATTCAAGGATGATCTCCAAAGGATTCTGCAACACCTTCCTAAACAGCGGAGAACTGGATTATTCAGTGCCAGTATTAGTGAAGCTGTGGATCAAATTGTCCGCCTGGGACTTCGGAATCCAGTTAAAATTGCTGTCAAGGTCAAAGGAGGAGGCGGAGCTGAGGACAAGCGTACTCCTGCCAGGTTGGTTTCTTTTCCAGTCAACCACTCTGAAGAATGATGCTAACTTCTAGACAGTCTGCAGATGACCTACCTCACAACACCCCCGGCTCACAAGTTTTCAGTGCTCAAGCAAATCTTGAAAACCGTTCAACCGACGCCCCAAAAGACTATCTTCTTTGTATCAACATGCTCTAGTGTGGATTATTTGGCCATGATCCTACCAATCGTACTGGGAGACGACTTCCTCCTAGTCCCACTTCATGGCAAACACGCTTCCAACGTCCGCCAAAAGAACTTCACCCGCTTCACCACCTCTTCAAACCCTTCGGTCCTCCTAACTACTGATGTTGCCTCCCGTGGCCTAGATATTCCATCCGTCGATCTAGTTGTTCAGATCGACCCGCCTTCAGACCCCAAAACCTTCATTCATCGGTGTGGCCGAGCAGGTCGCGCCGGACGAAGAGGTCTTAGCATCGTGCTTCTGCATCCCGGCCGAGAGGAAGATTATGTCTCGTTCTTGGAAGTGCGCAAGACTCCAGTCGCCCCCTTCAACCTCCCAACACCTAGCTCCGATGTGGATGCCGCAGTGGCTACTCAGTCCATTCGGAAAGCTCTTCTCAAAGACCGTGCTATTCACGACAAGGCTCAAAAGGCTTTTGTCAGTTGGCTTCGCAGTTACAGCAAGCATCAAGCCAGCAGTATCTTCCGCGTGCCAGATCTCGACTGGGAAGCCTTGGGTAAAGCTTGGGGACTTCTTCGCCTACCCACAATGCCAGAGCTGCGCAAATTTGAGGGAGATCGGACATTGGGCGTGAGCAATGACTGGGATAACTACGCCTACAAAGACAAGCAGCAAGAGAAGCGACGCAAGGAGAAGGCCCTAGAAACCGAGGAAGAGAAGAAGAAGGGCCTGCAGGCGTCAAAGAAGCGAGTTGCCACTGAGAGTGCGGCTTGGAGTCAAAATTCAGAAAATAGGGAGAAGAGGCTCAAGCGGAAGGAGTCCAAGCAGGCACAGAAGGAGAGTGAAAAGTGGGAGCTATTGCCCGAGGATGAGAAGAAGAAGGTTCTTGAGACGAAGCAAATGGTGGAGTCCATTCGGGTCAAGAACGAGGAACGGCGGCGGGAGCAGCTCGCATTACAGCTCTCCGGTGGCAACCCAGCTTCAAAGGATGATGATGACTTTGAAGGCTTCGATTAGATATTTCTATTACATCTAGGATACCATGCCGTTATTTCCAAGGCCGTTATGCTTACAAAATATGAATCCCTCAAGCCAATCACGTCACAATTCACAATAGTGTAAGATGTTCACGAACCAAGAATCTGGTTTATTGAAACTAAAACTTGAATAATCAAAACCAAAGATATATACATTTCGAGTCAACAAAGCCAAAACAAATAATAAATGCAACAAGGGGTGTTAGGGGTCCCGTCAGGCCGTGATCCCCGCCAAATGCCCGCTGTGCGATGGTCATCCAGCCTGACCAGTTTGATCAGCTTCCAGACGCGTAGTCAGATGCCTTCAAAAAGAGGTCTCCACGGTAAGTCATCACTCGGGAATAAAAGAAAGTCAGTCTACAAGACATCACGACAAACCAATGGTCATGCGCCGCCGAGGCGGAGAGTGCAGAGCCAAAGAGGAGCGTGAGGAGAGAAGAAAAGAAGGAAAGCAGACGGGATTTTAAAGTGGGAGGTACGACTCACTCTTGCCCGATGAGGGAGAGTGCCCCAGTGTGAAGAGGTCTTTCGCTCATTTTAATGCTTGACCAACCCTCTTTTTGTATGCTTACTCTTTATTTTGCACACTTTAGAGTATCATGATGCGAGTTTCATTATTGTATCCTGCTTAGAGGCGATAGATTCATGCTTGTATCCAGATTAAACTGATATGTACGCTTGACATGATGCTTGTACCATTAACGCCGAGTCCCTGCCCAAGTGTCCAAAAAATGCAATGATAGGGGTATAAGAATGCGGTCAAATCAAATCAATAAAGCTAACGCGGGGAACTCGTTTTGTCTTGACCTTTTCCTTTTGGTCATGCTTTGCGCCCTCAGGCGCATCTGGATCTCTTTTGACCGTATCAGACTCAGCTGGCTTGTCAAAGAACCAGAATCCATCAGCTATTGAGATGTTCTCGACGTGGCCCAAGGTTTGCTTAGTCTCTAGAGCCCGCTTCTCTTCCTTCGGCCCCTTCTTGGAAGGCTTCTTTTTGCTGGTTGACCTCTTCTCATCCTTCAAACAGGAAGACCCAATCGAAGGTGCAGCTTGGTCTGGAGGGCGTTCATCCACATTTTTGGTTGACAATGACATAGAGTCAATGCCTTTTTGTAAATCGTTAACATCCGGAGTTTTTTCCGTATCAGGAGAAAGTTTGACCAATCTCGAGGGGTTGCGACGAGTTTGCTTCTTTGGTGAGGCTACTGGTTTCTGTTTAACAGCCTCCGAAGACTCATAGCTCGAGACAGAGTAGCTCATTTTGAGCCCCCTAGGTACCGGGGGTTGCGACGAAACAAACGTATCCGCAAGTGATAATCTGGATGTTTCAAACTCCAAAATCTCGGTTTCTCCGGCTGTTAAAACTCCTGCACGGACTGGGACCGAGATTTGTCTTGCCATAGGATGGCGTTTGACTCTTGGAGCTGATGATGCGGCGCATAGTGATGAAAATGAGTCAACGAGCTCATCAAGCTCGCGAGAGGCATGGCGGATCTGACTGGAAGCTTGATGCTGCGAGTACATGCTTGGAGATAAATCATCAAAGTCAATGCTCTCGAATGAAGTTGGGGTTCGGAAACCTGGAGAAGGTTCCTTGGTTGTCGACTGAGATGAAGCTGCCTCCAAGATGTGTGCTTTATTGTATGGGGACAGGTCGGATCTCTCTTTTGTGAGCATTCCATATTTCAAAATGCTTCCTTGCTTCATTCCTGGATCGATAGGCCCTTTCTTCTTAGGCCCAGTGCGCCGGGTGCTGGGCTTTTTCGGTGCAGCCTTCTTGGCCTTCGCGGCTTCTTTTGCAGCCTCTTTTGCCGCTTGTTCCTTATTGTAGGTGGTGACAGCATCGGGAACACCAAGTTTGGCAACAGTCTCAAAGATCCAGACCTTTTCAACTGCGAAAGGATCAAATCGCTTTTTGGGACGAGACTTGGTAGGCGTTGCCGGGGGTCCCCCTTCGAGGGCCTCATTAGCAACTTCTGCATCATCTTCCTCGTCTCCTTCGCCCATTTCTTGCGAAGGCACAGCCTCTTCTGGTGGATTCGGTTCTTCGGCTAGAAGATCAAGACCGACAATATCGATCGGGAGCATATCCATTTGCAGTTCAGTCGTGCCATCAGTAGCAAAATTGGCACGAGTCTTGTACACTTTATGCATCCATGGCGTATCGCAATCGGGAGCTAATGTTCCCTGTGTCAAGCCTGACACAGGCCGTTGAAGACGAAGCCTGTAGGAGAGGAGAGGCTCCGTTAGAAGTTTAATCACCTTTCTGGCACCTGATCGATAATTCCATTCGAAATAATCGGCTGCAAAGGTTCTTATCGCGAGAGGGTCGATCTGGCGATCCCAGGCATGCCTCAAATGGCGTCTAAGGGTAGCCATTTCATCATCCGTGGAAACCTTAGGCTCGGCGTAATACTCCAAAATTGTTCGATCGGGGAAGGTGTCTGGGATACGAACAGCTTTGTGTTTTGTCGTAAAATAGCCGCTTTCATTTTCCTCTAGTTCGTATTGTAGTCGCTCCCGCCATTCGCTGAGACGCGTATCTAAATCAGGAGAATGTGATGCAAGCTCTTCAAGCAAATCCTCGCCGAAGTGAGCTTTGGCGATTTCTGCGGCCAACCCAGGTCCGCAGCCTTTAACACCCCCTGGCAAATAATCGCCGCCACTGAGCATGGCAAACAAAATCATTCCTGCTCGACTGAGAGGCACATTTGAAACATGATCCTCATTTCCGAAGCGATAACAAGTCACATGGGTCGCAGCAGAGCTACTGCCGCTTTCTTTTGAGAAGTTCATGATAGTCCAGGTAGACCCGAACATGAGCGCGTCCACATCGTTGCTCATAACCACATCGACGATGCCGGCTTGCTGTAATCGCGCGCATTCAGCTTCTGCTTCACCCGGAGCTTCATGCCACGGGAATCGGAACCGCTCAATGAGCTCTTTGGAACGCTGGATGATTGGCGCGTTGCCGTAACTTCGCGGAGAAACAGCCTTTCCCCTCTTGAATGGAGGCTTTTGACGGCCATCATAGACAAAAAGCGGGTGGACTGGCAGAGCTAGTAGCTTCAAAAGTCGATAAAACAAGGTGCGCAGCTCGGGATTTTTTCCACCGCGACCGGCTTGAACCTGGAAAAGCCAGATAGAAATGTCGACCGCAACTCGAATTGGCCTTGCCGTTCGCTCCAGATGTGTTATTGCCAATTTAGATAGGGAGATGCGCTCCCCCTTGCCAATGGCATGGATGAGGCTAATTAATGTCAGTGTTAAGCTCTTCTGTCAGTGTGAGAGAAGCCCCAAAATACTGTTTCGGTGGCGTTGCTAGGGAGTGGTTCTCGCGCGTCCGGGCCAAAATATATTATGGCCTGCATGAGAACCTTGATAAGGGGGTTTGGAGCGAGACATACCCTGGGATACCCATACGGGCGGTATTGACATCTACCCAAGCTTCACTTCAAGATAATGGGCATGGAGCCATGTGGCGCTGGTGAGAAGCTGAGCAAGATGTCGAATGTGAGTGTTGACGGAGTAAATAAACCGCGGCCCGATGTAGATCCGTTGAACGTTAGTCCCGCGTCACTCTTCTACCATTCTCTAATTGAAGCTTCCTGTCACTTGCAATTAATCTGCATACTGCAAAACTCCCATTGGAATTACAACAACTGACTCCAATGACGCTGTAGACCCGGCACTTCGCTGAAGCGGGTCTTCGTTGGGGGTTTCTGTTGCTCCGAGGGGCATCCACCATCCGCGCCCCAACACGCACACGATTCTGAGCTACGCGACCCAGCAAATCCCAGGCGCGATACACCGACAAACAATAATACGAAATGTCTACATCATCAAGCTTGCGCCAAAGTCAGGCTGCCCGGCCAGATTCCCCTCATACTCCGCAACAGCAGCTTCGCTCAGGCAATACTTCCTTCGCCAGCAACACATCACCGGGCTCATCCTTTCGCAACGAAGATGATGCAATCATATTTGAAATTGGCGCGAGATGGCTACGAGCTGGATTTGAGGGCAGCAGCTCCCCAGTCTGCGTGGTAGGATTCGGGCCCGAGGACTCGAGGAGAGCGGGGGACTATCGGGGATGGATTGAGGGCGGTTCTGGCGCACGACCGTCAGCGCAGCCTGTTGATGCTGAAGATTGGACTCGGGAATACGAATTGTGGAGGCTAGACCTGCGACAAACCGACCTAGGGTTGGTCGAAGACAAGATCGAACGTGCTTTTCGCGAAACCTACAACCAATACCTCTTGACCGACGCAGGCACATCCCGCCTGGTCTTGGTATTACCCTCCCTCATGCCACATCCTTTGCTGTCATCGCTTCTTTCTACATTGTTTAGCCGCTGGCGCTTCCCTAGTATCACGCTTCTACCGAGTGCGCCTATGTCAGCGACCGCTGCGGGATTGCGGTCTGCCCTGGTGGTAGACCTTGGCTGGGCGGAAACCATCACCACTGGCCTCTATGAGTACAGGGAGGTCACCACAAAACGAAGTACAAGGGCAATGAAAGCCGTGCTGCAAGAAATGGGCCGAGTCCTCACCAATGTCGCTCATAGTTCTGGGCAAGACGGTGCTTCTACCGATGAGATCTCCGTGGGATTCAAATATTGTGAGGAAATCGCGTCCCGACTTGCTTGGTGCAAGGCAGAAGCCCGGGACGAGGAAAATGGTCACTTGAACCTGAACATTTCGATACCCTCACCAACCAACCCGGAACAGGAATTCATCGAGGTGCCATTTTCCCGCCTTGCAGAACCTGTTGAGAAGGCTCTCTTTGCTCCAGATGTGCCGGAAAGTGAATTAGATGACGAAGAGAAACCAATTCCCCTTCTTGTTTACAATACCTTGCTCGCACTACCGCCCGATGCGCGTGGAACATGCATGTCGCGCATTGTATTTGTGGGTGGCGGAGCTCGAATCCCTGGCTTGCGGCAGCGAATTTTGAAGGATGTTTCAAACTTGATTGACCAGCATGGATGGAGTCCTATCAGAGGCAAAGTCATTGAACAGCAACGCCAGCGATTGGCAGAACTACGAATTTCAACTGCAATCAATGGCGAGACTCAATCAACTCCCACAGACACGGCATCCTCGCCTGAAGACGAGAAACCAGACCCATCTAAAGACGAACCTGAAATTGATTTTGTGGAGCAAAAGCTGCGCCGTCAGAACAAAGATACTCCCGTTCCTGTCCAAGGAATCTTACGGGAAGTTGACTCTCTTGGGGCCTGGGCTGGAGCTAGCTTGGTGACTAGCCTGAAGATCCGTGGAATGGTGGAGATCGAGCGTGAGAAGTTCCTGCAACATGGGCTGGCTGGTGGCACCCGAGAATCAGAACCTGCGCCTGATCGTCGATCGGGATTGAGAGCGGGCGATCGTTCCAGCTGGACCCTGGCGGGATGGGCATGATACTGTAAATTACTACCTGGCACATAATAGATACCCATGTAAACTGTTGTCATAATTCCTCATTGACGAAGATGTCAAATAGTCTCAACGTAACAGGAGTCATTGACAACATGATAGATTTTTGTTTTTGTCCACCAGTTCCGAGTTTTCAGCGCGCTTGGTGGCTCATCTCCAATTTTTTTTGGGGATCAGTGCTTTTCCACTACTGCCACTTCCCCCCAGCCACTATTGCTATACTGATTCCGGCCTTGTCCCACTATAATTGTTAGTCAACCTGACACAAGTCAGAAAAATGATCACTTCCACAAGTCGGCATTTCGGCATTCCGGCAACCAATGAAAGTGGGGTTTGGTCGATCCGGGGTGCGGGGAGTCCACATGTATGAACATCTAGTAAACAGTTCACCCATTTTCTCTTGGATATTTTCTTGTTTCTCTTTGCAAAGTAGAAACTTAGCCCAGAAAAATGGCAGATATACCTCAGTTCCGCAATCTCTCCCTGGAGAGACATGGGAATGTATTCGTTCTCACCATGCAGAAATCACCCGAGAACCGACTGAACTCGTGGTATTGCCAGGAAATGATCCGAGCCTATCGTACAGTCGAGAAACTTCTTGGTCCAGATTCGGAGGGTGCAGTCATTACAAGAGGTAATGATGCTAAATTTTGGTGCACTGTATGCACACATTCGACCCATCATTAAAGGGACTAGCTAAAAGGGGCATTAGGGACTGGAGCTAGATGAAGCCGATAAGAATCCATTTGCGAACACAGACGGATTTTATCCCGTTAGTCTCAAAGAGGGTTGTTGACTTCCTTGATCTCGCATTGACGACTTTTCTAGCTGATCCATACGATCCTCGACTTCCCCTTTCCAACAATTGCTTTGTTAACGGGTCATACATTCGGTGGTGCTTGTCCTCTGGCCTTAGCACATGATTACCGAATCATGAACTCACGGAGAGGCTTTTTCTCAATGCCCCCTGTCAACTTGGGTTTGCATTTTGAAGGAATTGGATCCCTTCCAAGACTAAAGTTGCGGCCTCAGGTTGCGCGCAAGATGCTCTTGGAAGCACACAGGTGGACAGCACAAGAAGCACTACAGGATGGCATTGTGGATGCTGTTGCCGAGCCAGACCGTATGCTGGACGAAGCACTGGAGATTGCAGCCAAGTGGGCGCCCAAGGCGAAGATGGGGTAAGTCATACTGTAGATGCATTGAATATGAATCTGTTTTGCTGACTTGATGGTACTAGGGTATATGCTTTGCTACGGCAGGAGCTCTGGGGCGAGGCAATTAAGAAGTTTCAGCGGATTAGCTATGTGCACAGTCGAATGACCTCAGCTCCTGCCAAAGTCAAGATTTGATTATATTCTAGTTTACTTGACCAGGATAATTCCAAAAATGCCTACGTATGGATGATGCCTCTATGAGTTTAGATGGATGATGCCTCTATGAGTTTAGATGAATAAAATTGTATGCATCTCTATAGCTTGGACTTCTTGCTCCAAACTGAAATCTCAGGAATATCTCTATAATTCGAAGGGAAAAGTTGCGGCCCTAGAATCTTCTTCTGGACTTTGCCGGTTCCTGACTTGGGCAACTCACCCTTGATCACACGCAAGATAGTTGGTATCTTATAACTCGCCAGCTTGCTTCGAAGATCCTCCCGTAGCTCACCCAGCGTCAGAGTCTTGCGTGTTGTGCTCTGGTCCGTCTTGAGGCTGACGCTGGCTGCCACTCGTTGTCCGTATTCTTCGTCCTCCACGCCAACTACCATCACTTCTGATACATAGTCCAAGCCGAGAATCTCTCGCTCAATATCCAGGGCGGAAATCTTGTAGCCTCCTGATTTGATGATATCAATGGAGGCACGACCGAGGATGAAGAAGTAATCGCCTTCTCGTCGAGCGATGTCCCCCGATCTGAAGTAGCCGTCTTTATCGTGGGCTTGAATTGTTGCCTTTTCATCATTGAGATATCTAAGGATTGGAGGATTAGAAGAGTATTCTCATGCAATGAACAGGCTGTGATACATACTTTGAGAACATATAGGGGCATTTCACTAGCAAATGACCATCGTCTTCAAGCTTGAGCGAGACACCGCCCACTATACGGCCAACACTGTTCCTTGGCATACCCTCAGGAGTGAGATCGGTCTTGATGACCGCCCCAAACTCAGTAGCTCCATATCGAGTCATCATTGGTTTCTCCCGGAGTTTCTCCCAGAACTGCTGCACAGGCCCAGGCAAAGCCGACGATCCGCAAAGCATAGTGCGAATATCACGAGCGCCTTTGATATACTGGTCCCGTACCTCGGGAGCTTGAGTCGCAATGTTTTCTTCAAAGTACCGCATCATCCGCATGTAAATGGTCGGAACTCCCGAGAAAAAGCTCAGCCCACCCTGACGCCAGCGCTCCCATGTCCAAGCAGTATCAAAGCTACCGCTTCGGAACTCGATGCATGCGCCAGCTGTTAGGAAAGGAAGAAAGGTGAGTCCCAGTCCGGAAGCATGGTGTACCGGTAGGACGTGAAGAACGACATCCTCTTCCGTGACGCCGTAAAAGGCTGCGTCGGTTTCGGCATTACCAGTCAACCAGGTGCGACGTTGAACAGCCCCCTTTGGAGGACCGGTTGTTCCCGAGGTGAAGATGACGGCAGCAGCGTTGTTCATATCAAGGGCTCGGTTTGACGATATAAGCATATCATTGGCTGCGACCAAAGTTGTTTGGAAGAAGGATGCGATGGGAGAAATGCAGGGTATATGGAAGTTGTTCTTGTCGCCCATAGAACGTACGACGGACTGTGCGAGAGGCTCACTGGTTGTATCGGCCAATACAGCTACACATTGCGCCTTGAGCAGGAAATATGAGACTTCTTCCACAGGGAGCCCAGCAGCTTGATATGGTCAGATTTCGTGTTCCTGTAGAGGGTTGTCTGGACTTACCCATCGGAACTACTGCAGCACCAAGTGCAAGAATTGCAACAAAACCAACGGTATATTCATAGCCGCCTGGTGCGAGTAGTCCAATATAGACTTCTTTGTCTTCTTGCAGATCTCGCAGAGTTGCAGCACTCAGATTTTTCTCCAATTCCTTTCGAAGAATCAAGGCGTCTGAAAGGACATGGTGGAATGTTTTCTCCAAACCAGCGTTCACGTCTCGAATGGAGATCCGCGACGGTCTACGTTGAACATAGCGTAGTAATTTGTGGAAGAAAGGGAGATTGGGAAGCACCTTGTCTCCCACATGGGAGGGTACAAATTGAGTACGATCCCCCATTGTTGACCGTCCTCAGGAATGGAAATTCAAAATATGGTCAATTTGAAGAATTTGCCTCTGTGGTATATAACCAGGGTATTCTCCGCTTTCTGTTCGTGCCACATCATGTTAAGTCGGCTACTTCCCCAGGATCTTCCCCGCGACCTTCCCCGCGTGGCATATGCCGGCAATCGGCACTCGGCGATTATTGGGGTAAGGCCGAGGAACATATACACCAAATTTTGCTTTAAGACAGTTGAACGGCTTTGATCGCTGCAAATGCATCTCGTATCATCTGTGATGCTCATATCGAAAAAGTGAACCACAATGCCCGACTTCGCCGATAAACTCCGTCCAAGCCAACCAGATGGACCCACAACCCTTGCCCGCGAAAGAGAGCAATCTAGCATCTCAACTGAGGAGCTAGGTAAGCACCTATTATCTTGTGATGGATTCTTGGAGCGGCAAGCTCGTATTCTACCAATTGTGCAGCGAGAGCCACTTTTTGCCAAAGATAAACAGCAAAACCTATCTCGACCAGAGCGATTCAAGCTAGGGCTTGCTCGAGCAAAGCTGCTACGCCGACTAGTCGACCAACATAATTGGAACCATGAAGATCACAAGATGGCAGAGTACCTCGTCAGCGATGTTTCGCCGTATTTTCTGCACCTGGAGATGTTCGTCACCACCATCCGCGAGCAAGCAAACGAGGCTCAGCGGGCTCATTGGATGCCATTGATTGAATCGTGGAAAATTATCGGGGCTTATGCACAGACAGAGCTCGGACATGGTAGTAATGTTCGGGGCTTGGAGCTCGAGGCACGCTGGGATCCACGAACTAGCGAGTTTGTCTTGCATAGTCCGACGCTCACGGCCAGCAAATGGTGGAATGGCAGCTTGGGTCGTATTGCCAATCATACAATTGTGGTTGCCCAGCTACTTCTTCCTAAAGCTGGATCTCCAGATCAATACGTGTCTCATGGTCCTCATCCGTTTATTGTGCAAGTGCGAGATATGGATACTCACCAACCGCTTGATGGCGTGATTGTTGGAGATATCGGGCCGAAATATGGATACATCACGATGGACAATGCTTACATGCTCTTCAATAACTTTCGGTACGCTGAAGAGCCTTTGATTTTGCAAGAGTTTGAAGCTAATCCCTCATTAGCATTCCTCACTCTGCCATGCTTTCACGGTACTCAAGCGTGGACCCCAAGACGGGAACTTACTCAAAGCCGGCGCAGCCAGCTGTAGTCTACGGATCTCTCACATACGTCCGAGCTCAGATCGTCCATCATGCTAGACTTGTCCTAGCACGCGCAGTCACAGTCGCAGTACGCTATACCGCCATTCGACGACAGTTTACCGACCGAGATAGCAACGGCACCGGACCCGAGATGTCTGTCCTCGACTATCCAACCGTCCAAATTCGAATCCTACCTTTATTGGCTACTACATTTGCATTACACTACACCGGTCTGGCAATGCGCCGTGTCTACGAAAACGCACGACAAGACGTGGAGCGGGGTGATTTCCGCTCTTTAGCTCACATGCATAGTATGTCTTCCGGACTAAAGAGTCTCTGCACCATGATCGCTGCGGATGGGATTGAGACGTGTCGACGAGCCTTGGGTGGACATGGTTTTGGGGGTGGAAGTGGGCTGATTGAGCTTAATAACGACTATCTTTCCAAGCCAACTGTTGAAGGAGATAACTGGATGA
Organism: Penicillium pulvis; assembly: GCF_028828015.1. Classification (NCBI taxonomy): domain Eukaryota; kingdom Fungi; phylum Ascomycota; class Eurotiomycetes; order Eurotiales; family Aspergillaceae; genus Penicillium; species Penicillium pulvis. The sequence continues at coordinate 1,978,939 of NW_026643079.1, read as the reverse complement.
TTACACAGCAGGTTGCTTCTTATTTGATGAAGAAAATGACTGCTGCGGTGGAAGGGTCTGATACTCCGGGTGCAGATGAAACGGAGACGCGTTTCAAGCAGTATATTCAGAAACGACGTGGTGTCTCTCGTCAGCCCGAATATCGTGTGTTGGAAAGCGATCAGGAAATTGCCAGGGCCTTCGAGCTCCGCGCTACCGCACTTGTACGTGAAACGCATTGAAGAAAGCTTCAGATCACAGCTGATCATTGGCAGGCATATGACGCATACGAACAGCGAGTAGTCAAAAAGAGAAGCTGGAATAGTCTTCTTATCCAACTACACAAGCTCAGCAAGGGTAAGCCGGGTAAACTCACTGGAAATGACTCCAAACCTAACTTTAAGTAGCCCAATCGCAATCTATTCTTGTCAGCAAGTTCTTCGAGGCCTTGTCAACCGATATGACTCTGTCGAGCTCCTTAAAGCCCGTTCTGTGGGACTTGTATCGTCTCTTTGCACTTTATACCATGGAGAACGAAGGATATGAGTGTAAGCTTTACCAGACCGACATGTAATAACAAATAACTGACATTTTTAGTCTTCCGCTGTGGTGCGGTCTCTCAGTCCGATCTTGACATCCTACCAACACGCGTGCAAGATTTGATGGCGCGTATTCGACCACATGCTGTGAAATTGGTGGATTCATGGATGATTCCAGATTATTTGCTCGATAGGTGAGTGGAACACACCCTCAAGGAAGCTTGAAATTCCTCTAACAGGGCTCGAATAGTGCGCTGGGGCGATATGATGGTCGTGTTTATGAAGACCTCTTCAACAGAGCTCACCACTTGAATCCGTTGAACCGAATTACGTTTAATCCAAATTATTGGGAACATGAAATCGTCAAAGGAAGTGGAGTTGATGGGTCTGATATACTGTCAAAGCTGTGAAGTTTGCCAAAGCAACATTACGGAAATCAGTGTCACCACCTAGACGCTCAGGACGATTTCTTGTATCCTATTGCCAAAATCTACTATATCATAATCAGATAGTCTGGAATACCAAATTCTTTCATCATCATTCTGCACAGTATTGTACCCAAATTAATACATTGGCCTCATATCTCGTCGCTGTACAGGCAGGCTTAGTAGCTTACATTCATTCATTATGATACATGTTAGGGTCATTTATTTCGCACTCAATACCTTCTGCTCGTCGAAACAGAGTCCATGGATTAGGCAATCAGGTTCTCGCGACAACCAGTCGTACCACACGACAATCCCCTTTATGTCCTCTCCTATGACTCGGACCAGACAAATTCGCGGGCTTCCAATATAATAGAGTGCATTATTGAAACATTCATTGCAGACCGCCAGGCTCATTGCCGACTACGGGCCTCTCAATAGCAATGGAGAGGTCCATGAGACAATCTATATAGATTGCAACATCATCTAGGACCTCGTCCAAATCATAGCGCATAGAGTCACCATCCGATAGACTCTCAACGTCTGCTGTAGTCTCAGACGCGGCCTGAATGGGGGCTGCCTTCTTCAGGAGCCTCTGAAGCCTTTGAGCCATATCTGACTCAGCCAGATCAGTCAAGACAGACTCAGTAGAGCCACCCAGCTCTTCTGACCGGGTACTTCCGTCGATCGCTCGGAGTAGGCTGTCATTGATGACCTTTCCAAGCTCGTAGAGTGTAGAGAGTACAGTTTGACGAAGGTCGGACGATTCAGACGAGACCTCCTCGAACTGGCTTTTCGAAATGGAAATGGCGTCTCCCCAGAGAAAAAAACGCTCTAGCTCGCTACGCAGACGTCGCGATTGCTTTGTCTTTGCTGTTCGCTGGGCGATCGCAATAAAGAGGCTCAAAATTGCTTTGAACAAGTCGCTGGCTAGACCAAGCTGTGAAATATCGGGCATCTCAGGCAGCGAGGTCTTAGCACTGATGGCCTGAGACACGTTTGATAAGGCTGTATCTGGTTTCCCTGTTACTGGTTTTTGATTGGCTGGGGCTCCTGCATTATTCACCTGTTCGAAGGTGCTTTCGAGCATGTAATTTGAGTTATTCTCTGTCATTGATTTTTCGTCGTTCCGGTCATGTCGAAAGACTGAGCTATTCAATTTGCCATCTCTCTTTTTTTTCATCCCTCTTAAGTCGACGTTGACGTTTCAGGATAGTCGAGTTCAGAGGTTTCAGTATCTCAAAATTGCAGAGAAAGTCATCCGAGACCGACATGATGGCACCCAAGTTGTCGAAATCACCGCGATAGCAAGGTGCGGAGAACAAAGTCACCAACATTCTGTCCTGAGAGAACTCAAAGCCGTTCTCAACCACCATGTGCCCACGGCATATCAAGTCGAAATCATGGCGCTGCAAAAAGTTCATTGTGACCTTCTTGCCAAAAATTCCACTCATGCCTCGTTCGTTCGGTGACCAAGCCTCATCCTTATCATCAGGATCACTCCGTAAGAGGTCGTCCAATAGACCATCGTCAGGAACGTCGGTGGGACGGGCAATTCTTCGAATATCGTCTATGTGTGAGAGGCCGGGGGAAAGCCCGCCGTGGACGCAGAAAATCTTTTCAGCGACAATGGAAGCGATTGGAAGGCAGTTAAAAGTATTGATGAACGTATTCCAAATCTCCAAGTTGCAGCGTCGCTTACACTCTCCATAGAAGCCACACATTCGCGGAGAATTAGCACACTCATGGTTGCCTCGGAGCAGGAAGAAGTTCTCGGGGTACTTGAGCTTATAACACAGCAGTAGAAGAATCGTCTCTAGACTCTGCTTCCCCTGGTTGACATAATTCCCGAGGAAAAGATAATTCGAGGCAGGTGGGAACCCACACATCCCAAACAGTCGAATCAGGTCAATGTACTGTCCATGCAGGTCGCCGACAATTTTTAAAGGGGACGAGAGCTCTAACAAAGTAGGTTGTGAAAGCAAAAGTTCTTGAGATGCCAAGCAGAGGGCATTAATCTCTGCATTCTCAAGACAGACGTTCTTGGTGGGTTTGTGAGAAATGCCCGCATCCAAGAGCCGCGAGATCATGTCATCCAGGTCAATGGATTCCAGGACGCTCGTACCTATGGACAGACCATGGGTAGTATTTAGTGGCACATTCAACTGGTCTTCTCGTTTGACCAGAATCGAGTGGCCAACTTTTTGAGCGCTCACGGTCGGCGCGGTAGTCGAAGGAGATCTGTCAGACACATCGTCAACTTTACCAAGTTTATTGTGGCTGCGCTTTGAACTGCTAGATAATGGCAATGACGGAGGCTGGGGCTGGCCAGGTTTTGATGCGCTTCCCAGATTTTTGCGTCGGCTACCCGTCAACTTGACCGACCCGACACCAGACTTATCAATCTGGCCGTCCGAGGAGTCGGATTCGCTAGTGTAGCCTCGAAACCTACCGATGCTTCGGGTGCCTAGAATTTCCGAGCGGATGAAGCCACGCGCGCGGCGGGACACTTCCCTTGAGAAATCTTGCAAGGAGTCTCCGCCGCCAGCTTTCTCCCTTGGATGCAAATGATCCATTGCCCTAAGCTCAAGATTTCTGCTTATATGTCTGCTTATCTCACAAGAAGCGCACGCCCAACATGCTATGCCGAGGGGATTCTGCTCGCTTGGAAAGTCTTGTCTACCAGCTCTTTAAAGTTTGGGATTGGGAGCGGTATAAGAACAGTTTGAATAATGCCTCCCTGCACAGAGTCTCCAGCGGGTCGTGGAAGCTCGCATAAAAGTGGGATCTACGAAGTTTACGACATGAGGGGTGCTATTGACAGGTGAGGGGCAATTGACTGCCTGTACGAAGCCCGTAAGCGAGATACATAGAACTCCATAACCCACTCCCTAGAAATAGATGTACCCTGCTGTACCATTTGACCTAGTGACACTTGGCGTCCACCCCAGTAGTGCAAACAACTACCCCGCATCATAGAGCTTCACAACCCTTGGGATTGCCAGTGCCAACCCTGCCTTTAATCTCATTCATGATAGCTGGATACCGCAGATTGAGTGGAGGCTCACTGTTATATATGACATGGAGTTCATTGTTGGAACGGCCCTCGCCGGCATCCCTATTGTCCTCGAGGTTTATGATCGCTACTGGCAACTCTCAGAAGGCCTGAACACCTTCAGGCATTCTTCAAGGGAGCTGACTAAGTTGGACACAATCATGAAGACGCAGAAGACTCTCTTCAGAGCGAACGTCATCAAGTTGCTGACATCAATCACGAATGATCGTGAAAAGGCTCGGAATCTGCTCTCTGATAGCCACAGTGAGAATCTGCAGAGGCTAAAGCTTCCGACCATTGTTGACAGGGCTCGTATTGAATCACTGCAAGAGATGTTCGGCAGTTGGAATGACACACTAGAGCTTGTCCTTAATACAGCAACAGCTATATGTCTTGAGGTGGAAAGCTTTGGGACAAGCAACACGCCAAAGCGATTCCGGCTTTGCTGGAAGAAAAATGAAGTGCAGAATTCAATCCAAGAGCTTCGCAGCTTCACGACCGACTTCAACGAATTAACGAGTCGAATTACTAGCGAGCTCGAGCAGATTCGAAGCACCAGCCTCCCAGCCCAGGGAATCACTATGGGGCAGAAAAGAAGCCATTTGAATGGTCTTGAGAAATATCGCCAGATTCGATCCGCATCTTCCAGGCTATATAATGTTTTTGCTCTGCAATGGTCCTGTGCGGGGCATCAGAGGCATGCCGCAAGTATCTCGCTTATTGATAAAAGCAAATCTATGAAGTTGGACCAGGTGGAGGATGGTATCAAATTTGATGTCGCCATCGATTGTGGGGCTAATTCGCCAACGTGTCGAGAGACCACAATTTGGTTGGAAATCGAGGTCACCGATGGAAGCCGCCCAGCTACTCCTCTGTGCAAGACTGAACATATTGATACCAAGCCCGACAATGCCTGGGCTGATGTTATGGAGAAGATAACCCGGCATTCTCAGCCAATGGTCATCAGGCAGGTTGAAAAGGCTCATAAGAGAGTTATTACGAAACTCGTACCAACTATAACCGATCATGTTGGTTCTGTTGCTGTGATGAACGATTCTAACGATATACCCAACATACAAAGGACGGCAGATGACGACCGGGATGAAGCCACTCATCCGGCTTCCAGTTCAACCACAACCAACAATGCCAGCCCTTCCGACTCTATGATTGACCTCAAAATGATTGAAAATATTTGCTGCCACTTCCAAGTCCTAGAACCGACATGTTCGAGCACCTGTGTCGGCTATATCCAGGATGTTGGACTTCACCTTTTCTATCTCCCGCCCCCCGAACGTCGCCCGTTAGAGCAGCAAAAGTCCTTGGCAGACATTATCGCTTGGACGTCAAAAGACGAGTTGTCCCGCGATTTACCGAGAACAGCAGTAGCACACATTGCCAGCTGTCTCGCGGTTGCCGTCCTACAATACCACTCCACACCTTGGCTTCCTGATAACTGGCAGAGCACTCAAGTCCACTTTTCCAAATTTGAAGAACATTCAGATAATACCGATGAGATCTCATCTACGACACCATACTTCAGGGTCGAATTCAAGAAGCCGGACGAAGGGCGGTTCGTGACAGCAATGGCTGCCAGCGCCACTCCCGCCACTTCTAACAGCACTGCAAATGCTCCTGTAAATACATCTATAGCCCTTGCCCGGAATGAGCTCCTCTTTTGTTTTGGCATCGTTCTCCTTGAGCTGGGATACTGCCAGCTATGGCCACAACTTCGGCAACGGGTACTTGCAACCCTGCCACCACAAAGAAACACTGACTATCATGCCGCTGAAAAGCTTGCCCAGACGCCGCTATTACGCAATCGCATGGGGCCAAGATTTATAAAAATTGTGCGCAAGTGTCTGGGATGTGATTTTGGCCTGGGGGAGAATGATCTAGCGAACGAGCAGCTTCAGGGTGTGTTCCTGGTGGATGTGGTTAGGGAGCTACAAGGGATAGAAAGAGGCTTGAAAGAATTGGAACTGCACTTAGGGAAAGGGTGATCAAGATATACCAAGACAACGTTTGCAGGAAAGCTGATACTGAGAATACCTATCCAATGCCGTGAAATATCCATGTTGGTAGGGAGAGTTGACCGCAAAACTCCACCGGGGGTATTTGAGTTGAAGAGTGATAATATTCCGCAATCAACAGAAGAGGTTTCGGACCGAAACTGAATGGAAAGTTTACAGTAATGGAAGAATAGAGTGGGTATTTTGCATTAATATAGGTTAATGACTTGCAGATCCCAGCTCATCAAGGGTATACGTTTTGGCTATGTACAAAAACGAACCTTGAGTTGAGAGTTCAAAGGGCAGCCCAAGTAAAATCAAAGCAAGATTATGGTATCGATGCAGAAATGCATTTTTACAAAACGAATTAAGGCTTAGTAAGTACCAAACTGGTAAGTAGCCCAGTTAACGGCAGGACCATCGTCAGCACCAAAGATCTGGTACTGGTCACGGCCCCACTCAGGCTGGTTGATACCATCAATCCAGTCCTCGGTCTCAATGACAAGGCAGCCGTACTTGTTGACGAAGCCAGCGCCGGCACTGCCATCCTGCTCCTTGTTGCGCTTGGCCTGCGACTCCTTGGTAGCGATGGTACCGTTCTGGCCGTTGCAGGAGTAGATTTGCAGAGCAGCTTGGTTGGTGGCAACATCGAGACTGATACCAGTGGTATCAGATGCCAGGCGCACAGATGGGACCATCGAGTTCTCGGCAGCGTAGGCGGCGGGGCGGTCGAGGATGAAGCAGGTATCGTAGCCGGTGCAACCACCGCCGCAGAGGCCGGCGGTCTTGTTGATATCCTGGCCAACAAGCTTGGGCTCGGTGAAGTCCAGGGCACCCTCGTAAGCAGTGCTGACATCGAGGATCTCGCCGGTGGGGATCAGGAGGGAGTCACCGCCGATGAAGCGCTGGGACAGGGGCATTGACAGGTAGGTATCCTCCAGGATGGTCTCCTCCTTGAAGGCGTTGAGGTTCCAGTAGAGGTGGTTGGCGAGCATGATTGGGGTCTTTGTGGTCAGGGCCAGGGAGATCAGCTTGGTGGTCAGCTGGGGCAATCCCTTGGGGTTCTCGGGCGACTTCTCAGTGGAGACACTGAACTGGGCGTGCGAGATGACATCGCCAGGGAAGTCTTGCCAGGCCTCATCCAAGAGGCTGAAGGTGATAGACGAAGAGTCATGAGCAGTGACTGTCCAATTGCGCTGGTCATAGCCAATAAAACCACCGTGAAGGGTGTCCTTGCCACCATTCTCATTCTCTGGAATGTGATAGGTGTTGCCATCAATGGAGAAGGTACCATTCTTGATGCGATTGGCATAGCGACCCACGACAGCACCAAAGAAGGTGTGGTTGGTCTCGGAATCGTGCAGGTACTCGAGCGGGTTGTCATAACCAACTAAGACATCCTGTGTGTTGCCATTACGGTCAGGAACCAGAACTGAGGTGAGGCGCGCGCCGTAAGGGATAAGTGTGACGGTGATGTTCTCCGATTTGATCGTGTACTCTTTGAAGTGAGCTGAATCTGCGGACGAGCTGCTTGACGCGGTCGAAGCAGACGGCGCCGCGTTTGCCAGAATAGGCAGGCCGTAGAGGGCAGCTGCGACGTATGACTTGAAGTGCATCCTGATGCCTGTAGCTATGAGAGCTAAGAGAAGGATACAATAAAGGATGAGAAGTCGCGGAGTGAAGCGTGCAGGGTAAAGAAGAGAGCGGAAGCAGCCGAGGGGAAGGCTGGGCATTTTATGTCAGAAGATTCCAATGGGCAAACAACATGGCCAATTCGACGCGCTAGTCTACACTCCGCATGTACCGACGCTAGGGGTTCTACGCGTGGGGCAGGGAAACCCGGGGTAAGGGTCGATAGATCACGAATTATCCGAAAGCAGGTGAGGAGATGCTACTCAACCATTGGATTAGCTGTCTAAGCGTGAGGGGAAAGATCCGAGCCCACAGCTTAGGTGCGTCAGTGGATCCGTTAAGCTCCAGTGAGGCGTCGAGAAAAACGGGGTAAACAAAGGAGCCAAAGTTACATTGGCAAAACTCCGGCGGAGGGAATGCGGTCTGAGATCCTGGTCGGGATCCACCAATTACATCAACCTTTCCTCTATGTCGATCTCTGACTCAGCATCACCGTCGTTGCGCATTGGAGGATTTCGCCTTGACTTTTTTAATCTAATTCATCTCGGTTATGATGTGACTTCCTTCCATCTCTTTGCCCGGGAGTCTGTCCATTTCAAGTCTTCCGGTGGCTGAGCTATGGGCCACAAAACACCTGCTAACCTTCTAGTCATAAGTTCCCGGGATGCCGGCACACTCCTTCGTTAGCTTGCTTATGCTTATGGGCGTTAGTTGAGATACTTTCTCATGTGCTGCCATTAAATTAGCCGAGCCGTTCGGGCTATATGATGCCCATTCCATGCGAGGTAAGCCATGCACGGGATCTTTCATGAATCCCAGGCACAGATCTTGCCAGTGTGCGGATACAGCCGCCTCGAAGCTGGTCAGGCAGTGGAAGCTCCGAAGGGTGATAGGCTTCCATGGCCGGGGACAGATATCGCTGAAATTGGCCCCGTTGATGTAGAAGAATGTCAGAATACCGGGTTGAAACCGCAGACTAACATGCCTTTGGTTAGACAACAGTAACATACTCACTCTCCATACTTTGAAGGACAACCCACCTGTTATGATGCACAGCGGGGCATATGCGAATAGAAAGAGACTTTTCATGCACATAAGTCATATTGGGACCAGCCAGACCAGGCCAAATGATGAGAGATGCTTCTTCATTGGCGTTTGCACCTTCAGTGGCAGGCTGAAGAATATTAGTATAGTCCGACGGGATTATATTTGGGGGTATAATAATATGCGTCACCCCCGGATATCCATGGATAGTAGCTTGAGCTCCCTGGCATAAACCTTGAGCTGTTTAGGCCTAGCTCCGCTCATTTGTCGGTCCACTGGCAACCAATGAAAAGACTGTTCGTATGGTCATGCTTAGTATAGATAGCTTATGTAGATATACAACCCTTTGGCATCCCGATTCGCAATCAAAAGTCCAAAGACATAACAATCGTCCTAAAGAAACTTTGTGATATCTTTCTTTTTGCTTCCCTTCTATATCTTTTGGCAATCGCCATTCAAAGAGAACTCTAGAGAATTGATTCCGGAGGTTGCCACTTTGCAAGTAAATATATCAACCATGCGTCATTGGAAGTTTAGAATTAATGAATCATTCTTAACTCACGCATGCAGAATTCTGGATTACCCAAATAAATCGAATTTCTTCAATATACCGACACACTTGGCATAAACCAGTGCTTGAGCACAGTGCCATACGGATTACTGGGGCTCTCTTGTAGTATAGCATCCCACGCCACATAGACCATGCGAAGTTGATCGGTGGTTAATGGGACCACGCTAAGATGAGCTCTTTCGAGGGACTGAAGCCAATCTCAAAGCATCCTAAATCTCCAGCAAAAACTGGTATCTCAGTGTCCTGAGCCGCCTCACCACGACCTTCAAATCCCATCTGCCAGACCAGCTCTATCTGTATTTGACCAGCCAAATCGCTATTCGACCTCGCGTGCGCGGCGAACCTTTGGGTTAACGCATGCGGGAAACACTGTTCAAAGAATTTGCGCTTGTGGGTCTTCCACGTCCTCCTGAAGCCCTCGTCTCAATCAGTCGGGTAGAGCCCGAGGGCGAAGAGGAACTTTCTTTCACACGCGATGGATGGCAATACGATGAAGCCGATCGTACTCGAGAAATGAGCTGGCTACACAGGGTTTGTGTCCAAATTACTATAGCTCTGTTTGATCTATTATAAAGACATCGTGATTGGGGGACCTGGGTCGGCGAGATTGCTTATGGTTTGCACCTTTCGCTTCGCCAGGCCCTTGATTACGTAGATACAGAGGTAGTTGTTTTGCCTACAGTAATAAGACAGAATCCACCACAAAAAGCATACTGGCATGTTCGAGGGACCAGAAGAGTCGGAGTCTCCAAAGCAGATGTCCAGATGGTGTGTTGTGGTGTAAGAGAGGCGTCTCGGTTCTGTGGACTCGAGCTGGACCGAATCCCGTCAGTTGACGTCGTAGACTCTGAATTTGGCCCGAATTGGAGTCCGAATATGTGAGCAAGGAAGCGCATTTATGAATAACGTCGCGAAAAGTGGAGATAGAAATAGAAATCCAGATGAATCATGTTTATACTCCTGCTTACCTAATCTCCGGTCGCAGTGACCGACTCGTGCCGCTTCGGGAGCTTTGTTTATGTGTTGCCCCGCCGTTTTATCTTGATTTCTTTATTTTGTTCTTCTATACTGTCTTTCGCTGGGGTGTTGAATCTAACCCTCCAGCATTCCTTTGGGTGCGCTCTCTCCACGCCCCCTAGCGGCACGCGTGCCGAGACCCCAGCACTTCGAGTCCTCCCGTCATGTCAATCACGTCGCGCAGCCAAAGCTCCTCCCCAGATATTCTCGGTCCTCCAGGAGACGCCGACTACCTGATTTCCTCTCCGATCAAACCATTTACCGGTCGCCAAAGCTGGATGTCTCCCGCCGTAATAAAACGTCAGCAAACACCGGCCAAGCGACCGCGCGCGAGCCTCAGTCCGGGGAAGAGTGCGCATTCGATTCGCTTTGATGATATCCTGCTTCCTGGTTCGCCGAGTAGGAAATTGACTGGTCGCCAAAGGTCACTTTCACCAGAGAAAGTTCAACAAGATGGCAACGTGAGCCCGTGGCGTATCCGGGTCACGCTTGAGGCAACACAAGATGAAGAGAACCAAGTCGAAGCCAGCCCTTCGCGCAAACGACGACGACCCTCTACTGTGACGACTATGGTACCTTTGAAAGACGAGCGCAGTCCGTTAATGGAAAGAACACCCGCAAGGAAGCGTGGGCGCCCACGAAAGTCGGATACCCTTCCTCAGAATGGATCGCCATGGCCAAGAAGCCCAGGACACACCCCCGGTCCAAATGAACCCAGTACGGAGAAAAGGAAACGCGGCCGACCACGAAAGGGTACACCGAAACCACAGCAACAGGAAGCACTTGTTGCAGACGATGCGCCGACACCAGCGCAACCCTCGCCAATGGATATGACTGCGGACGTTGCTGATGCGGGTCGTCAATGGAGCCCAATCAACCTGGCAGTGGATGAAGGCATTGATAGCGACTCTCTTGGGGCCGATGATCTACCCGTTGCAAATCTTCGCGCACCAACGCCAGCGCAGCTCAAAACCTGGAACAATGAAACTGGCCGCGAGTATGGCAGAGCTACCTATGATACCCCCATTATTGCAGATACAGAGCACCATTTTCAAGACGATGATCACAACATACATTCTACTCCTTCTAAGATGCCATCGCCAAGCCGAGAAAGGCAAGGCTCATCAACTAGATCATCACGCCGCGGCACAACCTCATCACCACGCACCTACCCTTCGCCTAGTCCAACTTCTTCGCCGGGCGAGGAAGAGAACCGGGCTAGAGAACGTCGACTGCACCAAATTGAAGAGGGCGACCACCAGCAACCTACTTATGATACAGTGGAAGATCCGACTGATGACCACGAAGAGTTTGATTCTATCATGGAAAGCGAGGGGTTCACAATGGTGTCCTTGGATACACTTCCCTCGGCCAAACAGTTTGGACTTGGATCCGGCGCCAGAAATGCTACAGATAATGCTTCAAAAATCCTAAGGGACCGAGAGAAGGGCCTTATTGGTGAACGATTAAAGCGCAAGTTAGGTGGGGGCATTGATGATCTACGAAGCGACACCCACAGCTCCGCAAGGCCGAGTCTGTTGGCTCAAGAGCCTTCTCCGGTCTCACAGAGTCCACAATACCCTCAACCGGAGCCAATCCATCCGAGACAACAAACTTCATCACATGCGGTATCCTATCCTGAGCTTCCCGACACAGAGTCACCCGAGAAGCCATACGCCGAGCAAGCTGGCACTTTTGAGCCCGAGGAAGATGATTTCCAGGGTGATGTTGACGAAGTAGACGAAATCGAGCGGTCAAACCAGGACGAGCCGGATATGGAAGAAGTGGGAGAAGAGGACGAGCCTATTTTGGTCGAATCACCGCAGTCCGTAAGAAAAAGTCCACTGCAACATAGTCCAGCGGGGTTTAGTGAGGATCGAGAACACCGATGGCAAATGGATCGAGAAATTGTTAGTCGGCATGCAGCAGACCCCATGAATGCAGCGCGCCTCATATACATCGATAGCGACGATAATGAGGATGATGATGGCAAGGTACAGGGTAATCTTCAGTCTGATGCCGAGCCAGCCATTTCCGACGATGAATCTGTTGATGAAGAGCCATTTTATGAAGAACCCCTTGGTGAACCTCTGGATCAACCTATCCGTCAACCTCCTCGCCCTCGCCAACCAATTCACCAACCTTTCTATGAACCCCTCGACGAAGAACCTGTTGACGAAGAGCCTTTCAATGAATTACAGCTTGAAGAACCTCTGGATCAGCCTCTCCATCAATTCCCCCGCCAACCGATTCATCAACCTCGCTATGAACCCCTTGATGAAGAATCTGCCGATGAACCCTTATATGAGACTCGCAATCGATCACTTCACCAAGATATCCGCCAACCTCGCCATGAGGTTTTCGATGGCGCCTTCGAAGAAGAACCTGTCGGTGAAGAAAGTGCCACTGAAGAACCGCTCGATGAGGAGCCGCTTGATGAAGCACCGAACTATCTTGAATCAGAAATGATGCCGAGGTCACAGACCTCTGCTCGGAAAGTCGAATCGGAGGAAAGCTTGGAAGAAGACGATGAATCTGTCGACATTTGGCAGCAGGAGAAAGTTGCTGAAGCCGATATGGAGGAACCCGAAGCTAGATCAGACCGAACCAGGTCTCAAGAGAGAGACTTGGAAGCAGATGCCGCTGATGAGGATGGATTTGATGACATCTGGCAACAAGAAGCACGAGATCGTAGTTACCTTTCACAGCAGTCGGATGATTACGTGTCGCCTCTCCAAGAAAGCAAGAGTCCTTGGAAGAGGATTGCTCGTACTTCAGCGCATGAGGACAACCTGAGCTCATCTCCGGCTTACGTGGCTGTGGAGCATGATGATGCCCGATACTTTGATCGAACCCACATTCGCAAGCTACGCGATCAAGAGGTTGATCTCTCTGCTATCATGGCGGAGGAGGACACTCCAAACAGAGCCCGTTACTATAACGGAACAAGTACCCCAAGGAGTATCTTGCGCCGGCCAGGCCTCCAAAGCTCCATCAATGGCTCCGCGGTAAAACCTACCTCGCAAAGGCCAGAGAAACGGGTGCGTCTGCAACCTATCTCCCAAAGTCCAGAAAGGTATCCAGAAGTGAAAGACTCGCCTGCCGCGCATCGAAACTCGCAAGTTTCGCCACCAATAGATATCCATGCCAATGGGAGTGTTTCAGGCTCTGGCGATGATGAGTCTGTGCAGGACTTGACAGCCACTCCAGAACAACCTCGCCAGCAAGAAGACGAGCCTGAAGCAACTTGGTTCCAACGAATTACCAGCCTGACTCCCAGGTGGCTCAAACTCCCACCAAAGTCTCGTTATGACGACACTTCTAGCGAAGCTTCTGAAGTTGAACAAGACTACGAGCAGAGTGACCAAGAGGAATCTGAGCATATGCAATCGGCACCCGAGATCCGAGAGGACTCTGAGCACGAGCCTCTTTCTAGTCCATCGCACCAATCATCCGTCCGACAGTTGGACGAATCGGCAAGCCCCCCGCCTGTGAATGAGGAAGATCACCTGCCTTCCATTGAGGAGGAAGCAGAGGATCCCTGGATCCAGCCAGAAGTACCTGAGGACGCCCTGGAATATGATCCTGTGGTCGATCATGATAAGCTGGAGCGTCCGAAACCGAGACCACGACCACTTGCTGTGTTTGGCTACTTTTCCGATGCTCATTATACTTCTCTTCGGCGAATCTACCGAATGGCAAAGCGACACCCGGAGCGCTTCCCATACTTCGATGCGCCCGGACGCGCTGAGATTATGGGTGACTGGATGTGGACCTCAGACGGACATCACGGGGTGCCTATCACCGAAGTGCAATTTGCCGTGATTGATCGCTTCGTACATGAACTGTCGCATGCCGACATCGAGTATGGCGGCAGTGGACAGGTAGATTGGACTGAGGCCGATCTACATCGGAGGCTGATCAGTGTTATCATTGGCGAGCAAATCCGAGAAGAGCGAAAAGCGAAGACTTTCCGGAGCGCCTCGGTTGATACCTGGCGATGAGCTTGTACTGTTCCAATTATTTGGTCGTTGTTTTATTTTTCTATGTATTTGTTTTCTGTCGCACCCTTGAGCCCGCGATGGAGTCGGTTTGTTTTTCAATGCGGAGAAATTCTGCTTTATGATTCCCTCATGGCTATGGATTTGTTTTGGAGTATCTTCTTTTGAGCGTATATTTGATACCTATTTTGAAATTATGAGAAATATTCGATTATCGGGTAGAATCATTTTGCCACTTGTAAAGTCACTGATCACATTGAAGTGGATTTGGGCTTACGAACAATGAATATTGACGTCGAATGCATGTCTACCAGACGAGCACAATCAGACTGAACCCTGCAAGCAATCCCTTGTTTTCCCGAACGATAACGCCAAATTATGATGTATACGTTTTTCGAGGCAAACAAGACTCGGCATTCGTCACAATGTGAAACACGCGTATGATCTCGGTCTACAACACAATTCAGGATGACCACTATTGCTATCATGACGACTGCTTCAATCTCTGCCCTGGAATAGGAACAATGTACAACCTTTCTCACTGATGTGAGGTACACAAAGGCTACACCTGCACAGACACCAAATCCCACGTTGAGGTCTGGACCAAGTCTGCAGCCACGGAATAGGCCAGACCTACCAGGGGGAAACCGGGGGTTTGTACTTGCACCCGCGTGGCCAAGTATCTGATGTACATTGGGCTCTTCCCCACTCGTGTAAGGAGCTGCATGTTCGTTTTCGTTGCAATCGGTCCGTGTGAAGTACCCCCCACCCCCGGAGAAGGTCCAGTTCATCTGTTCTAGAACAGATATAAGAAGTGCCGTGCGCTTTGCAGGAACTAAAACTTATCCAGACAGCCATCTTCTTCTCTTTGTCACTAATTGACATCTTCATCTTCGGCTTTGGAATACCTAATCTTAATCATAATGCCGGTCTTGACTATCGTCCAACGTCTCCCTTTTCCCTGGATGAGAAGATCCTCAACCGATAAAGGCAAGGGTAAAGAAGAAGAACCCAGCCTGGATCTTGGATCCTCCGATCATGACTCGGATCTCTACTTCCAAGAAAGTTCCGTGGGCGCCCTGTTTGCCACGCCCTGTCCGCCACTGCACCGTGACGTCTCCGACGACCTGCATATAGCGGTGAAGCAGAGTCCAGACCAAACGATCGACCCCCACGAAACCGGTAGCCAATACTCAGACTCAGAATCGGACTCAGGCTCCGAGATCGACGAGCAGGAGTCCCCTTCCCCCTCGCGCACTCGGGTTGGTCGCGTGGTCAACTGGTCGAGTATTGTCCGCAGCCGATGTCGGTGGACGCACGAACAAGAGAAGGAGCTTCTGGGTGCCGAGAAGCAGCTAGCGCGATGTCAAAAAGCTTGGAGTTCTGAACAAGAGTTGTGGCTATCTTATGTATGTTCATCCTCCTTTTTATGTGTAGAGGTACTATCTCGTGGGAGTATAGAAAGAATTGGAATATTCTCAACAAAAAATTTAGAGAAAGATGTACTAACTGATATCGCGATCCTTACTAAAGATCCAAGTGCTACGCGAAGAAAAAGAAGCCCATGAAGGCTTTATGCTGATGCGACTGAAGCAGCAAGAAGACGAGCGGAACCAGTTTCGCAAGGTCTGGAAACGACGTCGATCTATTGAGAGTGCGATCGAAGAAAAAGAAAAACAGATCACAATGACAGTCAAGGGAAACAACAACGGCTTACAAAAGCTACGTCGCTTGCAGCTTGGTTACCTTAGTCCTAGTCTAGTGACGAAGTCACCTGCAGTGACATGTCAAGCATGAATAGATGGACACCGATTCTTAATACTTATTCACATACTTCTCTATAACCCGAATTCAAGACCTTGCCGCAGCAAAGTGTTTATTCCCCTTTCTCGTATCCTCGGCATGTGGCCATTTCCTAAACAAATCAGCAATCATATCAACCGGCGTAGTCAATAGCCCCACAGCAGTCTCAAGCGGCGGTTTACTAGGAGCAAGCGGATGCGATCTCGACGGCAAGAACTTCTTCATCTTGACCAATGAAGCCACCAACGCCTGACTATCCTCCTCTGGCAAGACTCTTTCAAGTATAACCAGATCCTCTTCCTCCTCACGTCTCATATGAAGCTGTAAATCCCCCAACAGCGCCTCCAGCGTCGGTGCGAATCTTGGATCCGTGCATGTAAGTCCCTGGAACGTCTTCAACTGCTGCTTAATCTCTTGATGCTCAGCCCTGTTCCTATTCGTAAGGACCTCACCGTCTCTAACATGTTTATCGATGGCCGGGTAAACGATGAGTTCCTCGCCGATTAGATGGCGGGCTAGTTCCCAAGTAAACTGATTCTGGTATCTGGTTTGTTCGTCCGAGCTAACCGAGATAAGGATCTTGTGACTGGACGATTGGAGCTCGGCATGTTCGTGTTTGATTAATGGGAGGATTCGTGGATGCGCCTCTGGTGTGGCGGCTTCGTCGATGAATGTGCGGAGAGTTGGCAGTATGTTGCCGTGGAAGAGGCTGAATGGGTCGGGGTTGTCCTGTGGTTGTGTGGTTGGTGTGATCATTTTGCCTATGATTCCGACCCTGGGGGTGAGGATAGGACGGACCAGGCGGAGGGGAATGTGTTTGAACATGGGTGAGTAATTGGTGAGTTTTGTTTGTTGTACGTTCGTGGAGAGTTGTTTTGACATAGGTGATGGCGAATTCGGCGATGATTTCCGTGTTGGTCATGATGATGGTCTCGAAATCGATTTGACATATACTTGATTAATCTTGGATTCCTCCTAGGTCGTCTAGAAACAGGATACTACTTCAACTCTATGAAATTCGACCCATCAATCCAAGAAAGACAAGTCAAGACAGGGAGTGAAAGGCTAAAGGAATTGATACTATGATGGCTCTTTCTGGTTGATTTGGCCTGACTTCTTTACGGCAAGGTACACATGGCAAATGAATTCATTGATTTTTGGATGTATCACACTTGATTTTGAAGTTTTAGGACAGAATCCCCGTTGGCTACAAAAACCCCCTATTAAACCTGTATGGCGGTACGGTATGAAACTTACATAAGCTGCGTGTTCAAACCTCGCTTCCCTGACCATCCTACCGAACAACACCATCTAAAACCCATATGAAATCATCTTGAACTAACTTTCAAAAGTTTCAATGCTTTTTGAATTGCACAGTATATTGATATCACAAAGTGCCCTCAAAATGTGATGTTTTGACATCTGAAAGAATAGGTGTTGATACATATCAGTACACAATAGATTTGTTTGCCATTTCTACCGTAGATCAGGCTGAATAAGCCAGGGGAAGCATCTCTATAGTGGAAGGCAATCGATGTTGCGGCCCACAAAATGTTGTTTCACTCATTGTTACTTTATGTGTTTGAGTGTCGCCTGTTCTCTGATGCCTTGGGAATCGGCCAGCGGTTTCCAGTATTACAAATACCAGCTTATCTCCAAAAGTAGTTATTGAGGTTGGTGTGTCGCTTTATCAATCCCTGAAATTTCTCTTTCTCCCCCTTAAAACGTCGCTTCTACCGTGCCTCTCTGAGAGTGCGCGCATAGTATCATAGGTTCAAGTTGCCAGATTTACCCAGGATGTCAGACGAAACGATCGATCAAAATTACGTCTGGCCACTTGTTCTGTTGACCGAGCTAAATGCATCGGACCAAGCGAAGCTTCTTAGGCTGGTCAAGTCAACACTCAAGGATGACCTCCAACACCATTCCACTGACTACTTTGGGGCCTCTTTCCAAGTCAAAGAACTTCCTGATGAAGTAAATGTCCGCCCATGGTCACCGCCTCTTCGCCTTCTCAACTCTGTTGCCCGGCAAGGTCCATGCCGGGATAGCCACAACAATATTCATGCCCTTGCTATGCTAGCGCACAGATCGGGTCGACCAAGAATTGTTGTGGCGGACGAAGCCACTAAACGTCAATTGTTAGGCAAATATCTTCCCGGCGTCGACTTGGTCTCACCTAACGACCAAAGAAGCGTCACAGTCATCCTTGTATGCACACGTCGTGATGCCGAATCAGGTGGAATAACTATGTTTGCACGACGTGCTATTTGCTCACCTCAAGAGGGAACGAGTCACATCATCGACGAAGAAGATATCACGGACGAAGAAGACTTCATCCCCAGCTCCAGAGGCCCTGATCCTCAACCACTCACGTTCAAATGCGTGCACAGAGCTTGGAGACCCCTGTGGGCCCATGGAGAAGGGTACAGGGGGGTGATAATGCATGACCCTCATCAAGCACCTTTCACATCCAGAACAGGAGACATATTGGGAAAAGAATACCGCACTCGCGCTACGGTCACTGCTTTGGGTCACCATCTACCCCCAGAGCTAGTATGGCAGATTTGCAATACTCGCACGCTACCTAAAATGCCTGTGTGGAAACGTCGTCCAAGCGATAAACATTTAGTGATCTTCCTCATGTATCCCTCAACAGCGCAAGAGCGAAAGGAGACACTTCAAAATTTAGAAGATTCGCCGTACGAAATTGCCGTCTTTGAGGAGAGGGTGAGACAAAGGCGTAACGCTTATCCGCACGGTGTGGTGCCTGACTCGCCTGATCCTGACTTGCCCGAGTATACCGCTCGCGATGTGACCTTTGAACTGATCCCATGGGAACAGCACCGCATGAGGACACGAATGGACCTCCTTGACTTTTGGGATGAATATCGTGTGTGGGATGAGAAAGGGGGAGAGGAACCTGACAGCATGCCTTTGATATGCATGCTCGAGCCTACGGTTGATTGGTGTTACTTTGAGTCGGTGTTCAACGTTTTGACCTTCAAACATGGTTTCTACCCAAGCCCGGTCGTCATGAGAAAGATGTCATTTTCGGGTATCTGGGAAAGCATGACAAATTCCAAGGGATTCAATCATTACTGGTGCGAACAGTACAATTGCGACGGTATTGAAGAAGTATATTGGCACCCAGAACGCCCGTTCTTCTACAACCCAGCTCCGTGGTCATCCATGCTCACCACAAGTTGTCATCGCACCGTGTTTTTCCTCACAAATCAGTTGACTGAAGCTGCAAAAGAGAATCTGGAACGAATTATGTTGAGTATTCATGAGGTGAATTGGGAAAGATGGGGACATGTTCATGGTGCTAGAATTACAGGAACACCCGAGTATTCCTTTGTACCTTGGAAGAGCGGCGATGCAGGCATGATTGATGGAAAGTTAGAAGATATTTGGAGCATCCTGCAGGACCTGTATACTCTTTCCTACAGACGATCACTCGACCCTATTCGCTTTGTTTGTGTGGATAAACAGTTTGAAGTTGATCAGTCGGTCATTTTGGTCGAAGCCGATATGTACGAGCATCCAGGACATGACCTACTTCAACATTTGCCTTTCCCGGCATTGAGAGGGTTCCACTATGCTCATGCCCCGGCTGATGTGGCATACTGTGCGAATCTTAACTGGGTTAATGATGTTTCTGGCTGCGAAGGTTGGATGCCCTACCGAAGACAAAATTGGCCAGCACCGAGACTGTTACCAGATTATTATTCAGGCTCAGATGGATCAGAACAATCTGACCATGGGAGTGACTCCCCATCAAGTTTCGCCGGCTAGGAAAAGCTCACCAGATACAGATCGGGAGGGGACTATCATGAACTTTCATTGTAGAACATTTTACATTTTCAAGGGATTACTTGAGTGAACCTCTGTTGACCTCTTGATTGAACAATTTTTGTATCTTGAAAAACTCGATTATGCGTATGTAACATCCAACTTCTCCGTAAATTAAATGAATGCAATAGCTTCAACACGCTCGTATATCCATCACTATATCATAAAAGATCACCCAAAAACCAAAGCCCTAACTTCAATGCTCTCCCGAATCCTCGCCCCAACAGGCGTTCTCTCGTCCCAGAATGCCGTATGAGGCACCCACTGCGCAACGTCCCCGTCTCTCAATCCCCTCGAATCAGAGCACTTGAGCAACAACCGCTCATCGCCCGTCATCCCAGACCAATAAGACCATTTCTGGCCCTCATTATACTTAACACCCATTGTCTCGCCCGTCCGGTTCGGATACCGATGCTGAACAGGCACCAGATCATTCCCATCGACTGAGGCCGCAGATGCAAAGGCCAGCGGCGATGACTGTACTGGCTCGCTGCTAAGCGGACGCCAGACGTTCACGATCCGGTACCGGCCTCTCAGCAACGTCTCAGCTTCCTCTTTATCTGTGACATGGAGACGGACGCGGTCTTCTGCTGCGCGAGGGGTTTGGTCAACGTGCACCCGGGTGACTGGTTTGCGGGGTGCGGAGTCCTTGCCGCGGCGGATCGTATGGTCGAACAGTATGATCTTCTTGGCTCCTGGTATGGTTTCTAAGAGGAGAGATTCGACTTCTGGGTAGTAGATCTGTTGGACGAGGTCGTCTGAGTCGAAAGTTGTATATGTTGTTTTTGTGGGAATTTGTTGGAGGGCTTGGAAGGAGTCCTTGTCGAGGGTGTAGGCGTTCTCATTGCCTCGGATGTCGTTTATGGTGACTTTGTGTTCCTGTTCGCCGAAGTTGTATTGGGGTTGACCTGCCGGTGGCTCTCCGACATAGTTGAAGGGAGCCGAGTTGTCCGATGGCGGTGCATAGAAAGTTAATGAGGCGGATGTAGGGCCGCGAGGGATATAGGATGAGTCCGTTGTGGTGTTTTTAGTGGCGGTTGTCGTAGTGGTGGTAGACATTATTGAAGGTTCAAATCGATGGTATAGTATAGAGCTTATGCGGGGAAGTAATAGATTTGAAATGGTAGTAGATGATGAACTGTATGCGGGGAAGTAGTAGATGCAAGACGATAGTAGATGAACTGTGATTAGGATCAAGGATGATTAGCCACATATTTATACAGGGAAAGCCTGCTGATAAATTTCCATTCAAATCCATACGATGTGAATTAGTGATCATGTCCGAGTAAAATCGCGTCATTGGATTTGTAATACCCCGGACCTGCGAATTAAGTTACAGTGGCGTACGTAGAGTTTGAAACACCACCCTTGACCGCCTGAACATACTGCCCACCTTCTTTAGCTAACCTCTATTGAACACGCTCAAAAACACCATTCTACTAGTATATCACACATAATCTGTTAAGTTCATGAGTCAATCTATATGTATATATTTAACACAGTCTATGTCAGCTTTGAATAGCGACTATGATATGATCTACAAGAATTTAGCTGGCAGAAAATAAAGGCAGAGTATTACATAATCACCCGGGGGTTTCAAACTCAACGAACGCCACTGCACCAATATTGATGGACAAGGAACGAAGCGAACAGAAAGCAATTGTATTGTGGTTATGGATAGAAGAGAAGACGTAAATCAAGAACAAAGCAAGAGACAAGCACTGGTTTAGGTAACAGAGAGCATCATCTGACCTCTCAACAACTCTAATACTCCTTGCGAGCAACTTCCTCGCACAAGGTACATAGAACATCTTTGAACCACTCAAAATCACTCATGTCCAAATACACCTGGCCACAAACACGAACCCACAGCCATGTTCCGTATGGGAAAATAGGAACAAAGGTCTTGTAGTCAGCCATTAACCTTTTCTGCAAGTGCCACGAAACGCGGTTCCAATCCTTCGCCAATATTGTGCCCCATGCGCCTGGCAGATTTGTCTCATCATCCCCCTCTAAATAACCGATAGGCAGGCGCAAAGTTACCATACAACAATCGCGCATCTTACTCTTTTCACCTGGCTTCAGGTTCTTTTCTTGGAGGACTTCCGTACCGAGAGAGTCCGCAAGCATATCAGCCGCTTTGTTGACAAGTTCACGACAATAGGTCATGATGGCTTCTTCGCCTCCGCAGACTTCTCGGCGGAATTTCAATGCGGTGGGAATGCAGGTGTTTTGGGAGTCATCACTTGTTCCTGAGCCCAATGAAAATAATTCCTCAAATAGTGTGTTCGGGGAAAGAGAATTTTGGCGGGCTGAAATGGCTTCTGCGGGTGTTGATGCGGGAATAAAGCCCCAGGATGTGGGTAATAGTGTGCGGATGTAAGGCTGATTCCGCTTGGGGCAGTACATCAAGGAGCAGGGGCGAGGAGCGTAGAGCCATCTAGTTGAGTGTTAAATTATGGGAACATTTTGATAAGCCGAGGAGGAATACTTACTTGTTGCAATTTGTTATGAAGAAATCAGGCTGAAGCTGCTGCATATCAAGAGGAATCATTCCAATTCCATGAGCTCCATCGATTATACTGAGAATACCCTCTTCGCGGCAGATTTCAGTAAGTCGCTCGAATGGAAAGCGAAAAGTAGGTCTGCTGATAATTGTACCGTAGAGAGCGGCGCGTATCTTGAGGCCGTCAGCTCGTGCCTGTCGAATCGTCTCGCGGAATCGGCGTTCCAATTCATCTTCGTCAATGGGAAATTCGATGGAAACTTTGCGCGCCTTCAAAGGAGTGTGTTCCTCCAAGGAGGTGACACAGTTTTCAAGAGCCCCATAGAGACCATCGAAGTGGATCAGAGAGTCATTCTCCTTAAATTGGAGGTTATAGAGCGCGATGCATATTCCAGTCGTCGTATTCTTCACAAATACACATTCATCTGCTGGTGCATTTATTATCTTTGCAGCCTCTGCCTTTGATTTATACATGAATTCAGTATTTGTAAACCGATAGTAGGGGTCCGGTCGTTGCTCGCAGCGATCCAGCAACTCAATTCGTTTCTCTTGTACTACTCTGGGAATTGCCCCTAAAGAACCTAATGTCCATGTTTGAATATCAGCAAATGTTGTATTTGACCTCAAAGGAGACTGACCATTGTTGATTGGATGGTAATCTGGGGAGAACGTCCAATGCTCCCGCATGGGCTTTCCAAAAGGCGTGGTTGTATTGTCAATGGTCATGATGATGGTTAGAACAGCTTATACCGACTTTGGTTCTAGTGTCAGAAACGTCCCGCGCTTCACAAGATATATAGTAAAAGTAAAGACGAATACCATGCAACTACAGTTATAAAAGAGCTGACAAGCTGACAGATATGAAAATAACAATTCTAGAGTTGGAGTATATGGCTCGCCACATGGGGGGCCATTGGGGTCCCTCTAAGCATGCAAAATGGTAGCCAAGAGTCTCTCACGGTGAATATTGAAGTACGCATGTTAATACGGGGTCGCTAATACTTTCGTTCTAGAACTTTACAGCGAAAAGGACCCTGGATCTTTCAATCGCCACAGATCTGCGAACGAATCTTAAGTGGGGATGAACCCCACGAGACTAAAAAGGAATCCACCTCGTAAGTCAAATTATTGGGGGCAGGAAGTGAGTACCTTGACCTATTGCGGTATAGCAGGCAACCAGCATAAACGACATGCAGAGGTTGGATTAGTAATTGCCACATATTCAAAGCGGCTTATTTATTGCTATTTTTCCATTGGTCATATCGGTTAGTCTAAGAGCGGGCAACAATTGAGTTGGGAATTTACTTCCTCGCGTGTAGTGTGATCTTGCTGCTTGCTGAAGACTTGGGATGCAATCCACGACGAACACCTATTATGAATACATATGTCATTATTGAAATACCCTCACAAGATCACATATTTTATTTCATGAACATCTAGGTATCCATTTGCGTAGGAATCAGCCTGAGCTTACCTGCACCCAAAAACAACTCTGGCATATTCAGGACCCCAACTCGTCGGAATGCGGATTTCAACTCTACCGCAGGATATACGCAGGGTCCGAACGGATTCGGTCTCAAGTGACCTTGAAGTGTTGCTTAGTGGCTTATGATGTAAACCTTGCCAACGATCTGCAAGACTCCATAAGTAGCCCCCACCTGGACCCTTATTTCCTATAAGATCTAGCCCCCAAGGCTGACATCTATTGACCAATATGATGACAAAAAAAGTAATACATGATCGATAGTTTGATGATCAGCATGTTGTGCCCACTTTCAAGAATAGCGGAATCCAGGTAAACGCTAGAAATCTCCCACTCTTTTTTGTTCTTTTTTATATATATGTAATCTTGTGTTTACTCTTTCACGGGACCAATACCTATCCTATATAGTCTTCTGAATTAGGGAACTCGCATCACTCGTATTCGCTGGTCAAATTATTTGCCTAATTTAGTCTTTTTTGAGCGATCAGTTCAAGACAGATTTGAGCAGTGCTAATATCATTATTTCCGGAACTCAACCTGAGGAATACGAGTCAATATTTGAAACAGCTGCAGATCACTTGTGCCAAAAATAGATTAATTTTACCCAGCATGCCTGAACCACGCGCAGCCTCCAAAGATGCGGGTGGAAAGCTGGCCGGTTCTGGCGTCAAAAGCCGTCGGCGTCGGCGTTGATTCCACAGGTCCTCGCATTCTAGATGCGATATTGTCAACGGGCTTCCGGTTCGGATAGAGATCGGCTCCCGGAGCATGAGTTAGTCAAGGTGCCGCCCTGAGCGCTCCGAGGTCCCTGAGTACCTCCCACATTTAATCTAACCAAGAATTCCTAGTCAGTATCATTCCTCATATGCTCAACAGGTGGAATGGCTCCGCTTTCTGAGACTTGATTGTTTTGCCCGAGATGGCTAGGCTATACTGATGGATATAAAATTCAGTACATACTATAAACGCGCTAATTAATATACACTTCCCCAAAGTACAAACGCGTTTCATATGATTATAATCCTCCATCACTGAGACACCAATAGATCAATGTTACCAGTAAGCTGCTCATTGAAAACAGCCATGTCTAGAGATAGACTGACTGGTGTCAAATTTTCAGCCTCATAATTTTCGTTCCCCAGGCTTTGTTTGGCCTCCAAGGACTTCGAGAGAGTTCGAGCGACGACAGTAGCCATGTCAGACTTTCTCCCAAGGTATTCAAGTGCACGAATACAGAAACCACAATTTGCACGCAAGCTCTCCGTCAACGAACCATATTTTCCAGACATATCAAGACCTTCAAGTGAAATGTATCCGGCTTTTGCAAAGCAATGAATGAGAACAACAGTCCATGGCTCAACTAAGAATGCAACTTCATTGAGGGAGTCATGGAACTGTCGGTGCATCGTCGGCTCTCGACCATGTAGCGAGGCTTGAGCAAGGCCACCAACAGCAAAAGCATTATCCATTCTCAGTGTTGACACAAAATTTGTAGCTTCCCTAGTCTCCCGTCCAAATTCGGAGCCCAGCCTCCCACGATCAATACCTTCAATCACATCCGCCAGCAGCATCGTTGAGAGATGCCAATGGCCATCAAGAATAACGTACCACGACTGGATTCGCGGAGGAAGTAGCTCATGGTTTGCAACACAGTCCAGCATGAAGCCCTCATACTTGGATTTCCAATGGTGGTAAACCAAAATAGTCTTCTGAATAACTTCTTCTATGCGGTCAAAGGGAGCACCTCGATAGACAAGAGTTTGGAGCTGTGTGATGCGTCGGTATAGCAGGACTTTGACAGGAGTGGCCTCTGAAAGCACTGAAGCGGCCTCGTCATAGGAGCATGGCCATCTGGGCTGAGTCTGGTTTGATTGCCCCGAGTCAACTGGATGGCGTAGGAATAGATCGCCCCATACGTCCTTTTTCTCAGGTATCCTCTTCTGAGGAATGTTCCAACCACCGGACTCAAGCTGATACTCGGGATTCCCGGGACCGAATATTGTAGGCAAGGCCGATGATATCTGGCTATCTTCATCTGAAACCACGAGTGGGCGCTGATACATTGCAGCGCTAAGGGTATCAAACATGATACCTAACCAGAACATTAGACCGAGTGTGGTGCGATATTCCTGATTTGAGAGAATTGGGTCCACCCCTAGAGCATCCGACGACTGCGATATCCCCGACGCATCAGTCATTGTAGATGCCACTGATTCCCTTCGTTGTCCTCGCATTAATGGGGATGCCTCCCGTTGGAGCCGCGTAAGCTTATGTCGAAACTTATATAATTGGCGATTTGCGTTTTCAAGGAAAAGAGGCGCGCGGTCTGCCTCCAAAAGCTGACTTAAGGATTGATCTTGTCGATTCTTCAGGGGGCATTGGGTGAGAGAAAAAATGATGTTTGCAAAAGTGATACGGAAAGAAGGAATGCCGGTTGTGTGTTCTAAAGCATGTCGTGCTTTGTTCCAAACATGCTCACGGATGGATCTTTCTTCTTTATCTATCGCCGCCGGAATCGACGATCCAATCCCTTTCTGAGCGTGCTGAGTCCATTGAGAGGCAAATGCCATAATTGCCAGATGAAGAGCTCGAGCCGCAGTTCTATCCTCTTCTGCACTCAGAGCGCGACCGCGGATAGTTGAAGATACACGATCTAACCGACAGACCCGAATGCACATTCTGTTCGGCCAGTTCGGCGCCCAGGCCTCTTTCTCCCTGCACGGGATAATATCTCCCATTGAGTCCCCGTAAGGACAGTTGTGCTCTGTTAGCCAGCACGAGAGCGCGTTCTCCATACTATCGTGATATATTCGTACCAAGTTTCGTGTCATTGTAGACCGTGCATATTCTTTCGCTGTTTTGTCGGAGGCCATGCAAAAACTCCATTGAGGCTCTTGTCTCGCTATTGAGCTATATTGCTGCATTGATGAATTTGTGTTGTTGGTCTCCTCGCACTCGGTAGGTAAAAGCACTTCCTCGTAGGCGTCCTCCGTTGCATTGACCTCATTTTCGAGCGTAGATGGAAGAGGCGCACCAAAGGCAGAGTCCGGCTCCACGGTATCCAGGCTACTGTTGGAGCTTGGAGTCACGGTGGTTATTTGTTCATGGACTGGAATATTGGACGTCCAGCTAGAAAAGGTGGATTGATGATCACTCCGTGGTCCACTCCTCGAACTCCCTTCGAAAAATATATCCTCTGGATTATAAGCAGTAGGAACAAGGTTCGGCGGAGTATTCGTGAACGTGAATACATCTCTCAAGTTGGCAGGGTAAGAGTTAACAGAACGCAAAATCTCGTCCAACTCTGCACCATACGACTGGGTAAGAGACTGAATATCGGAATCATGCGACGGAGTTGCAGCGGGTGGGCGTGTCTTTCTTCGAACCTCCTTTCGGCTCTCTTTGACATTGGCACGTTTTGAGGCAACCCAGTTGAACGTGCAATCCTTGTTCCAGCGTTTACAATTGGAACAAGAGTTAACTCCGCCGTCTTTACGAGTTTTCTGTGAAACAGAACGAAATTAGCATCAGGAAGACCTTGAATGGTGGGAGGATCCCAAACCGGTGCATCGCAGCCTCGTTTGCCTTTACGACAAGGGTCACAGCTGTGGAGCTGACGCCGCTGAGTAGGTTCCATGTCGAACAGATTATATAAAGCAGTGCGACCGGTCTTACTCTACGATGAAGAAGGGGTGTGGAGGGTGCACGGAGAGGTTAGCTTGGGCATTATCGTCGACCCCAGTATAAGGGACCGGACATGACATCTTATTTCCGGGGTATCTCGTTACGGGGTTCAGAGTTTGCGGGGTTAGAGTGGGGGAAGCTTTCGCTCCTGATGCACATGATGTATAGGCTTTCGGGCCAACGGAATCGCACTAGGGATTTGAGGCGTCGATCACCCCGATATCCTTGGGACTAGGCCAATCGAAAAAAAATGAGAAAAAGAGCAAACCTAATTGAGACGTGTATGATGCGGTTCAGCATGTTGGTATCTTGTCAATGCAGCTGTCAGTCGTGAATGTCTTGAATGTCGAAATCTGGGGGATTGATGGAGGGGGTCAGATTGGGCTGTGCAAGCAAACCCCGATGGGTCTCCACCCAACTCCCATAACTCCCAATCTTGTGGAAAGAAAGACCGAAGGATCGGGATAGTAAGCTGGCCAAGCGCCACCTCCACTTTCTCATTTCTGAGATGGGGGCCAAAACGTCAACTCCTACTGGATCGGACTTTGCCGATCTCATGCCAATGCGGTGGTGATTCAATCAATGCATGAACCATTTTATGATAAGAAAACGCTTCAGGCGTATTTCAAAATAATTTACATTGGTATCCCAAAGCTACTCAGGACCAATGAAAACCGAAGGCTTAGGATTGATCTCATGATATGGATTGGAACCAGATATTGATACTTCATGTGGACTATGGAATGTAATAAAGGAATTAAAGAGCAAGAAAAGGCAAAAGATCAAACTAAAGCAGATGACAAGGAGTCTAGGACTTGGAAATATGAATGCGAACTGTCTTGACCTCTGTGTAGTTCTCGAGGGCATATGAGCCCAGCTCTCGACCAACTC
Source organism: Penicillium pulvis (assembly GCF_028828015.1). Lineage (NCBI taxonomy): Eukaryota > Fungi > Ascomycota > Eurotiomycetes > Eurotiales > Aspergillaceae > Penicillium > Penicillium pulvis. The sequence continues at coordinate 1,950,445 of NW_026643079.1, read as the reverse complement.
CTGATTCCTTGAAGCCTCCAAATGGCATCTGGTAATGAAGGGTGTTGTAGTTGTTGACCCAGACAGTTCTAGTGGATGGTCAGTAAAGGCAGAAGGAGTTGGCACTGGATCAGGGATGCTTACCCTGCCTTGATAGCGTTCGACACCCGGATGGCCGTATTGACATTTGTGGTATGAACAGCTGCAGCCAGGCCTGTATAGCAATAGATTAGCAAGGCGAACCGAATAATAGGGCCAGATAGCTATGAACGTACCGTAATTGGTTTTGTTTGCCACACGAATGGCTTCTTCTTCATCACGAACCTTCTGCACCGTACATACGGGTCCAAATATCTCTTCCTTGACAATGGTCATGTCCTCATGGACATCGGTAAAGATCGTGGGCTGAATGTAGTACCCTTCGCTTCCATGGCGATCACCACCAGTGACAACCTTGGCTCCTGCACTCTTTCCATCCTTAATGTATCCCATGATTCTGTCATATTGCAGTTGAGACACCTGGGGTCCTTGGAAAGTGTCGGCCTTAAACGGATCTCCAACCTTGTTTTGCTCCGCGCGCTGCTTGAAAAGCTCGATAAATTTATCGTAAATGGCCTCGTGCACAAGAATGCGAGAGCCGGCGCAGCAGCACTGTCCATGGTTGAAGAAAATGCCCAAGTTCACCCATCCTACCGCCTCCTCGAGGTTTGCGTCTGGAAGAATAATATTTGGCGATTTTCCACCAAGCTCTAGAGTCACCTTCTTCAGGTTACTCTTAGCAGCTGTTTGCATAATCTGTCGACCTACCAAGGTCGAGCCAGTAAACGCAACTTTGTCAATATCCATATGAGCAGCGATTGCTGCGCCCGCAGTCCTACCATAGCCTGAAATAACATTGACTACACCCGCGGGGAAGCCAGCTTCCTTGATAAGGCCAGCGACATAGAGAGCAGAAAGGGGTGTCTGCTCAGCTGTTTTCAGGACAATGGTGTTTCCAGTGGCAAGCGCAGGGCCAATCTTCCACGCGAACATCAGCAGAGGGAAGTTCCATGGAATGATCTGCCCACAGACACCAATAGGCTCATGTCGAGTATAGGTGAGACTGTTCGGGTCGGTGTCGATTGTTTGTCCATAAATCTTGTCAGCCCAGCCTCCATAGTACCGGATACATCCTGCAGAAGCAGTGACATCGCCCTTGGCCAAAGTCACACCCTTTCCATTGTCAAGGGCTTCAATAGCTGCGACCGTCTCAATGTCACGCTCTAGCAGGTCAGCAAGGCGAGTAAGAAGACGACCCCGCTCAGATGGAGTTATCTGCTTCCAATCACCGTCAAGTGCCTTGCGGGCGGCTTGTACGGCAATATCAACATCTTTCTCTGTGGCTTCGTGGACGGCAACAATAGGCTTCTCATCATGAGGGTTGATTGTTTCAAATGTTTTGCCGTCAACTCCTTTGACAAATTCGCCGTTGATAAAGCTAATTTTCTCAAGTTAGACGTCATAACACTAGGGAGTGAGTGGAATAGCAACGTACAGTCCGAGAGGTTGTTCGTATGTGACCACCGGGGTCTTGATGGTTTGGAAAAGAGACATTGTAAAGAAGGAGATATCTCTATGTTGTCAATGGTATCCGTCGAGTTTGTTATGAGGTATAAGGTGGAAAGTATGCTTTGCTATTTGCTCACATTGAGATCGGAATGGAGGCGCGATTTATAGAGCTGCTGGCTTCCGGGGTGGAACCCCAATGACGATATTGCGGGGGACCCTGGGGAAGTTTGGGGAACAGATGCGGACATTCTCGAAGAAAGCTACACTGAAGGTTTCCGCTGCTTGTGTCCCGATGTGGAGGTCCACCATGCGGATGCGGGTGCTGTCTCAAGGTGCTGTGCGGAAGCTCTGTCCATGCGGATTACCTTTCCCTTGTACCGAACAGCTCCGTTCGTCCGAGTCCCAAAAGAATAGAAGGCTTGTGCTTTTAACTATCAAATGTCTTGACCATGTGCATTTTGGTGTCATGAGGATCGCAATCTATCCCTTGCATACTACGAGTGCTCCAATTTTATTCAGCTTCCATTTTCTCCACGCCTGAAGCTTTTTTTCATTTCAAGAAATTCATCACAGTATGACCATGTAATGTAGAAATCTAAAGAGCTTTGAAAGATGCAAATGAGGCTGGATATTTCTCTTTAGTAACGCAGTCTTCAAATCGGCGCTGGTGTTAAAACTCTTAAATGTAATCTCGCCCCTGTTTGGAGAGAACTACAATCTTAACACCAAAAAAGATATAGGGTGACTTGAGTAGCTAAGTCCACCAGGGAGGTCGGCTTCTAGCTTTGATTCCACAAGGTACTCATCTCGAAAATGCAGGGAAAGTTAGGGAGTGTGGGGGAACTGAACCTAAAAGAACCTTATTTGAACGACAGGCAGTGGGCGGAAGATATCATAGCGTTGGGAAAATCAAGTTACACACTTCTTTTGTGATGTCTTTGAATGGCAATTCGATTTCACTAAACAAATTACCATACACGTAACCTCGTCACCTCGCTCACCCCGGGCTCAAACAAATCAGAAATCCACACAAATGTCTCAGCAAAGAAATCAGTCACGTAATTATTCCGGCATTTCGAGTACGTAGCGGCCGGTGATCTGGCCTTTCTCTGTTATGAGTTAGCAAAAGAGTCAATAAAGAAATTAGGAGAGGCGGCCACGAACCCATAAGCTCGAAGATCTTTGGAAGATCTTTCAAAGGAGCGACCTTGAATGGGGCCTTGATTAAGCCTCGGGCAAAGAAGTCAAGGGCCTCTACACCATCTTGGCGGTTCCCAACATAGCTTCCCTTGATGCTAATCATGCGGACTACAGTCTGGAAGACTGGAGCCTTCAATGACGCATCGGGTGGCAATCCAATAGCAATGATGGTTCCGCGAGATCGAACATATTCAGTAGCTTGCTGGAATGGCTTCTCAGAAACTGCCAATAGAATGACAGCGTGTGCTCCAAGACCTTCAGGAGTAGCAGCCTTCACATCAGCGACCAGATCCTTTGACTTGGTGAAGTCAACGTAAGCCTGGTTCCGAGCAGTTGTTAGTATTGTCATTGTCCGTAGAGTATGTTGATATCTGACATACCTCAGAGCCAAGCTGCTCACACATCACTCTCTTCTCATCACCTCCATCAATACAGACCACTCGGAGCCCCATAGCTTTAGCGTACTGCTGAGCGAGGGATCCAAGACCACCGCCAGCTCCAACAATAGCTACAGTCTGGCCAGGGCGAATACCGGATTCCTTCAGCCCCTTGTATACAGTAATACCCGCGCACAGCACTGGAGCGACTGCATCAAGAGGGACATTCTTGGGGATCTTGGAAGCGTGAGTGGCTTTGCCAACGGCATATTGCTGGAATGTGCCATCCACAGTGTATCCTGAAAGTGCGGCATTGGCACACAGAGGATCATCGGATTGTCTGCAGAATTCACACTCTCCACAAGATCCATTGAGCCACTTCAGACCAGCATGGTCACCAATCTCAAAATCTTGAACCAATTCACCCTTGGCAACGACCACGCCAGCACCTTCGTGTCCGCCCACCAGGGGCATCTTGACTGGAAGGGGCCAGTGGCCCATCATCGCATGAAGATCGGTGTGGCAGACACCAGTATAGCGGATCTTCACGAGAATCTGATCGGGACCGGGCTTTGGAACTGGAATTTGCTTATAGACAAGCGGGCCGCCAACTTGCTCAGCCACTTGGGCCCATTGCAACTCAGGAATCGACATAATGAGTTATAATTTGGAGGTGAGAGAATAACTTGCAGCAGAATATTTGGTTGATTGATGAAAGATTACACTTGAAGCTGGTTAGATGCCTTCTTTATATCTCTTCGCAAGAAGGCATATCTGGGGTAAGCTGGACCCATCTTCCCCGCAAATTCCAGCATTCTCTGCCCATGATTATTTTGCTGAGTCGACAACTCAATCGGTCGACCGGAGTTTGTCCGAGACCATGAGGCACGATCTAGCTCAATACATGATACAGGGAGAGCTACCATTTGCCAGTGAGGAAGCCGAGTGGGGTCCTCCCGCTGATGCACGGACCCTCCCGTGCGGCTCCGCATGAATGACCCGCGGATGTCGATCGTAAAGTGGCAAATCCCGAGATTCGCGTCGCAAATTCATATGATTTCTATCATCCAATGAAGGTGTAGGTCACTGACGCTACTTGACTGGAATGAGGATCATCCTTTTACTCTAGTAGCTTTGTTCTGAACCTCGCAACATGGCTTCAAGTGTCGCCGTCGGGTAATGTTGAATCTAGATTCTATAGTCATCTTGAGTACAAGTGCAGTCAGTGGGTCTTGCAGTGTTTCTTCGCCGCAAATTACAAACTCTCTTTTTTCAGAACTGGCAGTTTCATGAGAAACAGCTGGTCGTAGCTATGGGTTTACATCGATAGATGGTCTATAAAGCTTGGTCAGAGGCTAGCTATTGGGGACAGAAAAATGGCATCTCGAATAATCACAGGAAGGAGTGATCCCTTCATCAACGAATGTAGTTTGCGGCGATGTGTTATTTCATCATTGGTTGCTTTGGTGGATAGTGGTGTGGAACTGCTTGAAAACTGTGTTTGTGATGAGAATATGAGGTAGTTTTCTACAAAAGGCTGGATGTGCATATGCTCCAGATTTCAAAAGGCAGCAGATCGACATCACCAATGGGAACTAAAATCCTGGTTTGGTCCTTGAGAACGCCTCCGCAAAGCTCGACAATATTAGATTCCTCAAAAGCTTCAAAAGCTTCTACGTAGTTGGTTCTAGCCCAGTCCATACCCCGGACTACAGATTCCTCTACAATATTTGCGGGGAAGGGAACTATCTGACAGGCTTCCATTTAAGACGTGCGGTTCCGCATGAGCATCGGATCCGCATGGTCCGAACTCCGTGGCCTCAAATTACTGAAAAGACTAGTCCAGCATGGGTCGTGTCGATCGCACTCAACTGGTCAGATCAGAACTGAGACTCAACTCCCTGATTCACGCACATGTTTAGAGTTACCCCAGTCTTTCATGGCCTTGACCCCACATTATTTTCTTCTGATTCCCCATACCCCACCCAATTCTAGATTCCATTTCACCGCGTTCAGGGGTTTGATAGCTTGCATGAAGATGAGTTGTTCCCTTCCTTTATGCCGCGTCCAATTAACGGGCTACAAGGTCTTTATCGAGATCGTCCTTAAGAGTATTGCTACTTCCCAAGCCCGACTCATTTGGATTTTTTTCCTTCTTCAAGCTTGATACCTCTATCTCTTAACATACCGACCCAAAGAATCCTGGAAAGTACTGAGTTTCGTATCTCCTCCTTTGGACTTTTCGAAGCAAATTTTCAACTCCAACAAAATGACTAGCGATAAATCCCAGAACGGAGAGATAAATAATTATTTCCAAAAGGAGAACGCTATGCAACCACTCTCTACGGTCCCTACATCGGTGACTCTGTCCGCGGAGCAGTTTGAGAGACTGTATCTGACTCCTATGACGCGTCGTCAATCAGCACTAGCCAAGCAAGTCGGCAACCCGACACCTTTGTGAGTCTACATATTGTTCCCTATATTCCATCCACAGCCGCAAATGACTAATGGAATTGGCTGAAACTAAGAGCCCTCGGCGGTTTCGTCATCACTACTACGCCTCTTTCATGCTGCTTGATGGCCTGGAGAGGAGCAAGCGGAAATGGAGTCGCTTTCATGTATGTTCTGACTCTTCTAGAGACATGCTTTTGCTCTGACCCAAGACAAACAGTGGTCCGATCGTTTTCCTTGGTGGCCTGTTATTGCTCATCGGCAGTATTCTGGAGTTTATCCTGGGAAATACATTCCCTTGTGTCGTCTTTGGTACAATTGGTAAGCTGGCTTCACGGGAAAAAAAAACACTCGATGAGCGCATCTGATGACCAACTGACTGACTTGCCATGCCAGGGGGTTTCTGGTTCGCCTTTGCTGCCACAATGATTCCATCTTTCAATGCTGCTGGTTTGTTCTAGTCCTTATCCCTCTATATACAGCTCCTTCCTCACTGATTGATAGCGCCTTACTCCGCGTCTACTACTGATACAGCTGCCGGTCTTGCTAGTGCTGGATTCATGAACACCTATGGTACGTCCCAATTCCCTTCGCTTCTCGGATGTGGTCATTGACCCGCAATTCCAGCATTTCTATTCATAACAATGGCTGTTTTGATGTTGATTTTCTTGATATGCGCAACTCGCACGAATGTCGTCTATACTCTTATCTTCCTTTCGCTCCTGTTAGTTTTCCTTCTTCTGTCGGGGGCCTACTGGGACCTAGGTGAAGGAAACGCCGTCGTCGGAGAACGATGTGTAAAGGTATGACTCCACCTCATACAACCCTACACCCATTCAGAAAATCAATGGCTGATTGTTCGTTCTTAGGGAGCCGGAGCTGCACTTTTCGTGGCTAGTTTGCTAGGTTTCTATCTACTCGTTGCTCAACTCTTTGAGTCTATGGAGTTTCCGTTTCATCTGCCAGTTGGAGACCTAACAGTGCTGTGGAAACGCAAGCAATATAAGTAGGTCATTGCAATGGTTATTTTTTATTTCCTTTTACTAATCCGCAAAGTGATGGACAAATCGATATCGAGGACTCTGCTGCTGTCGGGCACGAGTGAAGTATATTCAAGTGGTTGTCTTTACATAACTTATAAGACTACAATTATGTCACTGCACGTACATGAAAGCTCCACCAGCTGATTGCAGAAGGCTAGCATCTGAGCCGAAAACAACCCGCAGGGCATACGGAGTGTAAGGGTACAGGCTGACCAAGCGAGCGATAATGGTTTACAGCATGTTGGATCTGATGCGGTTCAGTATGGTTAATAAATGTAGTTTAAGTATGTGGTATGTGACATATGGTAGATAATGCAATCACTGGTCAGTGCAGCCCGACATAAATGAAACATTTTCACCAGTCCCCGGATTCAAACAACCGTTGCCAGTAATCGACCGCTTCTTTAGTCTTGGCATCGTCCATTAGAATGGACTTGGGGGTAAGGCCGATCTCGTTGACAGTAAGAGGGGGCCAGGTAAGCTTATTAAAGTCCCCGCTAGGACAAATTTTATCAAGCCACTTATAGTCGATCTCTTCAAGATCTTCGGGGTCTTTATCCTCCAAATCTGACTTTCCGGAATCTAGCAATTGATTGCCCCCAGTCTTGGCCTGTTGCAAATAAGATGAGCCATCGAGCGACATTGAGTCGCTGGCGGTGACGGGGGTAGCAGCGGGGATAGTCGTCTCATTGGTAAGAGGGGAGGAGTTTGTGCTGCCGGTCGAGAAACGGGAAGCTTCGCGAAGGCGGCTGGGCGTCTTGGGTTTGAATTGCTGGGCCTTGTTGCGAACTCGGGTGAGAGGAGAGGGGTCAGTGGTAGGCAAGGAGGGTTCATTATCCTGAGTAGGAATTTCGGCAGTCGTATCGTTAATTCGGGCCGGAGTTGAGGGTTCTGAGGTATCTTCATCCATTGGGTCAGCTCCTGCGATAATTGAATTTGGTGGTGAGTCCATGTCCACGTCCATGTCCACGTCTTCGTCTTCATCATCGGAAGAATATGGCGTACGAAACGTTCCATGGGGGTTCGGGTTTGTAAAAATCCTTGGGGCCGGCGACGAAGGAGGAAAAATGTCGGCTGGGGATAAAGGCATAGCCTGATACATACCAGTCGGGGTAGACTCAAGTTGAGGGCCAGAGGAAGGGTAATCCTCAGAGTCGGAAGATGAAGGGGAATCCGGGGAATCCCATCCGGGAGTTTGGAAAGTACCTTGTGTGTTTGCGGTGAAGGGAGCAGTATTAATGTTGGGGCGAGTTTGAGTGACATCGGGTCCGTGGGAGCCTTCGGAAAGGAAATCACTTGATTCAATAGGTGACAATTGGGTAGCTTTGTACAATCGCTTGCGGTTGGGGCGGTATCCAGGACGGCTTTCGGCCTTTCGAGGCGTTTGACTGTGAAGAACATGTCGGCTACGCGGCTGATCTGGCTCATCAGCCACGCGTTGTTTCTTCAAAGGTGGTTGTACAGTTCCTTCGTTATCTGCTTCGGCGGCCTTGGCAGCCTCTGCGGCTCGTTCAGCCTTCTCTTGTTCCGCCCATACCTCATCGTCATCATCAAACACGAAGTATTCGTCGTACATTCCGTAGCTACATCCAGGCGGGTTTGGGATGGATTCAGGAGACGTGCGCTTGCGCTTACTTCCCGTCTCTGAGGCTAGCACCTCCAAGGCTTCGTTGCTGAGTCCAGACGCTGGGAGAGTCCGGCTTCGCTCGTAGCACTTAGCAAGGGTCTCCTTGCTGAATCCGCCGCCTTGGCGCGAAGCGTAATTGAATGATGTAGCTCGCTCGCGGGGGGGTCGGGCGCGTGAGAGCGAGGAACGCCGGGGTGTGCTGGCTGCGATCAGAGGCGTCGAGCTCACAACCGCCATCTGCATATCTTTGCTCACGCCCATCTCCTCTGCCTGGGGGGCAATGAGGTCGGTATTGCTGTTGCTTGGCGCAGTAGTGTTGGCAACCGAATCCTGAGAGCCCCCAGGCTTTTGGGGACTGATTCGTCCACGGAAACTCGACCATCGCGAGGAGACATTGTTGATAATACGTCGGGACCAGCTGGGAGAGATGCCGGTACTTGCGGCAGGGGCAGTCTTTGGAGTGGTGGGAATAGTCGGTTCTGGGGTAACAGGGTCACGAGCAATCGGCACGATCTCTTCCTTGTTGTCTGTCGCAGCAGACTCAGTGATGGTAGACTGGTTCACAAGGTTCTCGAGCTGAAAAAGGGTGTGGACTACGCGACCACCAGCATTACTTCGGCGGCGAGCCGTGATGCTGGCGTAGGGGACTCGGGGGCGGCGACGCATAATGGGGGTCGCATGCTGGGGGCCCAGGGCCCGGCTGTTGACGATGCTAGAGAGGGGTGGTCGGGAGGGTGTGTCAGTGGCACTCTGGGCCATGTGGGCATCGGAACACATGTCCTGCTGATCAACAGAAGCCATGAGCGCCTCGGACTGCTCAGTAATGGCTGGTGATGTCTGCTTGTGATCAGAGACTGTGGACTTGGCCGCCTTCGAACGAGGTCGACGGGTGGTCTGTTGATGTAGAGTCAGCTTCGTGTTCCAGTTCCTTTGTTTACTTGTAAGGGAGAGGTTGTTTACCTTCTTGGTGGTAGTGCTCTTTTTGGCACGAGGCTTGCGAGTCTTGGCAGCTTCAGGCTGCGACTCGGTGGTTGGCTCGGCCGATGAGGCACTTCGCGTCGCGCGGCGACGGGGAGGCAGGTCATCGAGGGATTGGTATCCCCCGGGGGAAAGAGGCTGGGAACGGGTACGTGCCATTGTGGCGCGTGCACGTTAAGGGGTTTTGATTAAGAAAGTTACAGTCCGAACAACAAAGAATGCTGGTAAGCGTTCTGGTGGAGGTGGTTGGGAGTGTGGGGAAAGGAAGGAGAGGAGAGAAGGAGAAAAGTAAAAAGATAAATATGGCGTTGTTGTGAGGGCGTTTGACGGTCCAGTTGCCCGTGCGACCCAGCCCAGTGCCAGTTGAGAACACTCTCACTTCTGATAGTTAAGGAGCTAATATCTTCGCTTTTTAACTGATCTTCGGGAAGTGCAACTTGACGTCTAAAAATTATTGTTCGTGGCAGAACAGGATCCGAGGCGGTCAAAAGTATTCACACCTCAGGCACCAAGCTCCACAGAGCTACAACTATGGAAATGATAATGTAAGGGTGTTGAAAATAATAGATTTGTCAAGGTATGGGATACAAGTGATTTCCTTTTTAGGGGATACATTTATGATCTATGAATCAAACAAATAAAAGAAACAATGCTATTTGTACAGTTGATACCAGTCACTCTCAAACACAGGAGTTCTGGAAATCCAGGTCCAGACAGTAGACCCACTAAATCCCATAGATCCAGTCGATCTAAAGAAACACGCTGATGCTCAATCCAACACTCAAGGTGGGCCAAGTTTTTTAAAATAATACATTCCCATTGTGCCATCAGAGTTCCCCTACAAAGCAATCTCCCCTTTCCATGCAGCCTCTGATAGACCCAGTTTCTCCATCAAGTTCTGCCATCTGGGACCGCCACGCTCCTTCTGCCGGACATAACGGAGCAGCTTTTGCCGCTTGTGAACCAACAACTGCAAGTTGCGCTTGTTGTGCTTATCCTTGTTGGCAGTCTCCAGGTGCCGAGAAAGGTTCATGATCTTGACTGTCAAGATAGCGGCCTGAACTTCGGGGGAGCCTGTATCAACACCAACACGAGGAGCCTTCTCGGCGTGGGTTGTGGCCGATTGGTGTGGCACGCTAGCGGGCTTGGGTGGTAGTACGGTATCGGTGCTGTGTCGTCCAAACTCCTCGATGCACTTCTGTATGTTCAATCGCATGCGGTCCTTGGTGTTTCCATTGTTGAGGTCGACAATGCGCTGCATAGCCTCTTCTGCATTGCGGTGCGCTTCATCATGCTTTTCCGATGCTTCCTTTTCGGCATGGGGGTCTGCTGTGTCACGATCCGGATTCCGAAGGGGCTCGGTCAGGTCCTTAGAGAACTCCAACGCGCTTTTGAGATCGTCCACTTTCAAGTAGTAGTTGATACCGGTACTAGATGCCGAAGATTGAGAGCCAGTTGAAATGGCTTGGATCTCTTGGATAAAAGGTGTGGCCTGGCTTTCCACCGGGTCACCGAGCGAAGCGTCCCGCTCAGCCTGGAGAACTTTTTGTCGGGAGAGATTGGCAGCCTTGCGCTGACGAGCCTGTGCAGCCCGGAAATAGTCGTTTCTCTTCTGTGTTGGGGCTTTGGTAGACGCTGCCCTGATAGTGACGTGGGACGCATTGAACGATGCGGCGGCCGGGCTCTGTCCGGAGAGCGTACCTGCTCAGAAAAGCGTGTTAGCATTGAAACAAAGCAATTGAGAACTTCAGGATTGAAAGCAGGAAGAAGGATTGGAAGAAGTGACATACCGGCCAATGCCTTCCAGGAAGGCTGAGCTGAGAATCGCGGCGGCATGGTGGTGGACTAATACTTATCAATTACCCCCGTCGGCAACCTTGCGAAGTTCTTCGCATCGATCTTCTGGTCAGGAAAATCACGCGGCCCGGTCTGGATACGCTAAACTACTTTGGTATTGGGTCTTGAAGCCTCAGGCATGAGCATTATGTAAGTATAGTTGTGATTATTTAATCATGTGTAGCCCTAGCCCTAACTCACAACCGGCAAGCGAAATTCTCCCGAGAGTGAGGCGTGCTTTTCGCGGTTTGGCTTCGATTCTTTCCCTCCATCACCACGACAAGAGCCAGACGATTGATCCCTCCAATCCGTCAATACATCAATCGCCCACCATGGCCCCCTCTCAGCTCCCCCCGGTTTTCAACCCTACCCCCCAGGACATTGAGATGCTCCTGGCTGCTCAGGCCCACCTGGGTTCCAAGAACTTGCAGGTGCACATGGAGCCCTACCTGTGGAAGACCCGTCCCGACGGTGTCAATGTCATCAACATTGGCAAGACCTGGTATGCACAACCGAATTCAGAATATATTGTGGAAGACGGAAAGGAAAGAGAGAATGGCATGTCTAATTTTTGCGCGCAATGAACAGGGAGAAGATCGTCCTGGCTGCCCGTATTATCGCCGCCATCGACAACCCCGCCGATGTCTGTGTCATCTCCGCTCGTCCCTACGGCCAGCGTGCTGTCCTGAAGTTCGCCGCCCACACCGGTGCCACCCCCATTGCCGGTCGTTTCACCCCCGGTAACTTCACCAACTACATCACCCGTTCTTTCAAGGAGCCCCGCCTCATCATCGTCACCGACCCCCGCACCGACGCCCAGGCTATCAAGGAGGCCAGCTACGTCAACATCCCCGTCATTGCCCTCTGCGACACTGACTCCCCCACCGACTTCGTTGATGTCGCCATCCCCACCAACAACAAGGGTCGTCACTCCATCGGTCTTGTCTGGTGGATGCTCGCCCGTGAGGTCCTCCGTCTCCGCGGTACCCTCGCTACCCGCGAGACCGAGTGGGACTCCGTTGTTGACCTGTACTTCTACCGCGACCCCGAGGCCGAGGAGAACAAGGAGGTCGCCGAGGAGGCCAAGGCCCCCGGTGCTGATGAGATCGGTGCTGGTGCCGTTGAGTCCGGTTTCGCTGGTGACAACTGGGATGTGAACGCTCCCGGTGCTGGTGCCCCCGGCACTGCCTTCGCTGCCGCTAGCGCCGCTGTCGGTGCTACCTCCTGGGAGGCTGACGGTGCCGACTGGGCTGCCAGCTCCACCCAGCAGACCACTGAGTGGGCCGCTGAGCCCGCTGCGCCCGCCGCCGCCGCCCCCGCCACTGAGGCCAAGTGGTAGATTCACTCCGCAGTGACAAGGATAGCCGTTGAAAGGGGGGAAGTATGATCTCAAAACTCAAAAAGCCATGGTGATCCGGGATGATTGGGATGGTTCCCGTGTCCATTGAGGCACAGGTCTCTTGTTTGTTCTTTTCCCTACGAAATCCATTGACATAATGGAAAAATACACCATCTCCCGCAAAATCCCTTGACATGTCTATCCTAGTTTCTGATCAGTGTCTCAAAAAACAAACCAAAAAGAAACTGAAAAACAGCAGAAGAAAAAGAGCTTTTCACAGGGAACCCTCCAGTCCTTTTTGCATCAGTGGTCTCATTTTACCAGCACTCTTTTTTATTATCTTGTTTTTGCATCGGGGAGGAATAGCGACGTCAATCATTGACCTGGCGCTTATGAGGGAAAGATATCCAGTTGTGTTCTACAACTGGGGGAAAGCCCTGTGCTGTCAATCTACAAGGTGGACTTAATCGTTACCTTGGTTTCTCCCTGTTTGTATGCTAGTAATTGGAAGAGGATTGTGCTCGGTATTGTCCATCTCGATTGCGTAGACTTGTAGGTTTTGTATACACTAAGTTGCCCGAAGACTGTAACATCCCTGGATAATATACTAGATGCCAAAGGCCCGATCGTCATGCAGAGAGCTGTCAACCTGGACCCTCTCCAGAATGGTCCACATCAACATGATTCTTAGTGGCTATTTAAGGCATACATTTGTATGCATATGTTCATAAAATATTGCACGCCCCGTCGGTTTGCCCACCTTTTTCCGTGGTTGACATGCCCGCAAGTCTTGCCAGGTCTTCAAATGTCTCTGGCAGCAACTCCCCCGTCACAGCCGAACATTCCGCATACCTATCACAGCGCAGTTCCTGGGCGATACGGTAGGCCTAGGATATCAGTGAGCCAAGTGCAGAATGCCAGTTAGGTATAACGTATATCACACACCTCTTGCGGGTAGATGATCCCCTCGCCCTCCTCCCTCAGGTCTCTTTTCAAGCCGAGCATCATCACGGGAATTCGCTCTCCACGACCATGTTGGAAATACCTTATTATATCATTGCGCCACTTTGTAGGAAGTCAGTTTTCGGCAGCGAAGCATAGAAATGCCATCAAATTGGACATACCTCTTTCAAGCCTGTCAATGTATCCCGGTTTGAGATATCAAAGGCTATAATAACGACGTCGGGCCTGAGGGTCGACCAATGCTGGTTAGGACATGCTGTGTCATAGAGTTCCAATGTAAAGGCTTTTTTGGAAAATCGAATATCATAAGTGAACGGCTGGTCGCTATCCCGCAAGGTCTCGGATGCACTATCGGTGGTGCTTGGTTGCGAGGGCTCTAGCTTCTTGCCACTCTTCAAGCGTCTGGGTAATGGTCAATAATCTTGCATAGTTATTACTGTTTCGAGGGCATATATTGCTGACTAGAGACAAGAGAAGATTCGGACTCACGATAAGAATACGGACTTTCCACAGCCCGCATCGCCCAGGAGTAACAAAGTTACTGTTGAGTCGGCTTCTGGATATGATTCTTCTGTCATGATATCGATTTATTGCTCTTTCCAGTTATCCCATTCATTCGAATGACAGCATATCAGAAGATGTGGCAATGGTGTTGTACGAAGATAAGGTTGGCTGCGGAGTTGGCAATTGGATCTACACCGAGATATAAATCTTCCCCGTATTGCCCCTAGGCTTTCACAAATTTCCATTAAGTCAGACCCCCATAATATTATTATCCATTTCAAGTGGTCAGTAGGCACCTCGGAATATTCAGTGAGTGCTAATTTAGATTCAATACACAAAAGAACCGCAAATAGTTGATAATAGGAAAATTTCCATGTGGCAATACAGTAACTTACGTACAATGTTACAAAAAAATGTTAAATACTCCACGAGCCCAAATTTCTAAGTTGCGACCACCCCCACCACACCACCACCAAGTGAGCCAATCTGACCTCCAATTGCCTCAAGGGCATGTGGAGACGACCAAGCAGATTCTCACCACCACGCTGGTTCCAAAAATCTTCACTTCAGACCCAAGCGCGATTTCTCCGCGAGTACCACGAAGCCCCGTCGCAAAAAATGACGGAAAAGGCCCAGAGCGAAAAGGGCCGCACCCCCGACTATACAACCTGGAGCAACATCAGCCTTATTAAGCGCATCAGTGAACTTGAGCGCCAACTCCACTCTCAAACGAAACAGTATTCAGCGCCGACAGAGACACCATCCGCCCCGACAGAGACCACCTCCGCGCCTACTGGAACGCAGATCTCCAGCGACGTCCACGAGCCCGCGATTCCAGTCCCAGAGCCTAGTCCCGAAGAACATCTCGCGAAGAAGAAGCGTGTGCACTCCCCAGATACCGATATCACGCACAAGCCTGGTCCTCACCGTCCCTTGAAGGCGGAGCGGGAATTTGACGCCTCGAAATACACTACGCGTTTTATTGCGCTGAAGTTCGCTTACTTGGGTCAACGGTACAATGGGCTTGAGCATACCAATGGCAATTGCACACCGCTGCCTACGATCGAGGAAATATTGTGGAAGGCTTTGCGACGGACGAAGTTAATCCTTCCTGAGACTAGCTGTCCTGCTGAGGAGCCGAGTGGTGGTGGCCCGCGGGTCGTGCGGCCTTACTCGATTTTCTGGGATGGATGTGACTACTCGAAGGCGGGGAGAACAGATCGTGGAGTCAGCGCCTTTGGCCAGGTCATTGGTATCCGGGTTCGGAGCACGCGACCAAAGCCGAAGGCTACCGCCACGAACGGAGATGGTTTACAAGGAGAGGGTGATGCAATGCAGGTCGAGGAGGAAGCCGTTGATCAAGAATGGGATGATGTTGCGGATGAGATCAACTATATTCAGGTTCTGAACAGAGTGCTGCCGGAGGATATTCGGGTACTGGCTTGGTGCCCTAACCCCCCTCCTGGTTTCGATGCCCGTTTCTCCTGCCGTGAGCGCCGCTACCGGTACTTCTTCACTCAGCCTGCATTCTCACCTACCCCGGGTCCTTTTGGGTTCGAGAAACTTGTGAATGAAGGCAAGGGAGATCGTGCCAAATACCGTGAAGGATGGCTGGATATCGAAGCTATGCGTGAAGCTGCGAAATACTTCGAAGGAACCCATGATTTCCGGAACTTCTGCAAACTGGATACCAGCAAGCAGATCGAGAACTTTGAACGTAAGATTTATCACGCCGATATTGAGTTCGTGAACCCGAAGACCAACCCTCTTGGATATGTTGGCCAGTCTGGGTTCCAACAGCAAGAAAACGTTCTGCATGACGTGGACATGCTTTCCTCAGAGATTCCACCACCGACGACGCCTCAGGTCTACACCTTCACTCTGCATGGATCTGCATTTTTGTGGCACCAGGTTCGACACATGGTGGCGATCCTCTTCCTAGTCGGACAAGGACTCGAGTCTCCGTCCATTGTCCCTCAGCTGCTAGACGTGAAGTCGAACCCACGCAAACCGACATATGAGATGGCCTCTGATGCACCCCTCGTTCTGTGGGATTGCATTTTCCCAGACTTGAACTCTGGAAGTCGCGATGATTCTCTGAACTGGGTTTATGCTGGCGATGAACGGCTTAACAAGAGCCGAAGTGCCAAAGGTGATAACAAGTTTGGCATGAAGGGTGTGATTGATGGGCTGTGGACAGTTTGGAGACAGCGCAAGATTGATGAGATCTTGGCCGGAGCACTGCTGGATTTGACTGTTAGCCAGGGTGACTTGACTGTTATCAAGGACATGGAAGGCAAGAATGGAACGGGCAAGAAAAGCAGCCGAGGTGCGAAGATATGGCTTGGAGACAACGACCATCGCATCGGAGGCAAGTACCTGCCAGTTTTCCAGAAGGGAAGAACAGAGCTTGTCGAGGTGCAAAATGCCAAGTGGCTAGCAGCCAAGCAGCGGAAACTGGCACTCAAAGAAGAGGCTGAAACAAAGAAAGAAGAAGCATGAGAGAGAAAGAAGTACATACTCATATCGATCATAGCATTAAATTATATAGATTGCCCTGCTTCTGTGAATCAAGATTTTGCATCATAGAGACAACGCCGAGAGCCTCTCCAGACTTCTTCAAGGATCTCTCTTTTGGGTAGTAGATGCTAACGATCGGTAGAGTTAGCGTGATAACGGTGACAGGAAGGAGATAATTTACCGGAAAGACCACCAAGACATCCTGCTCACCCTCCACAATCACAACCAGGTAAAATCGGACTTCGAAGCCCTTGAAGGCCTCGTGGATGACGATGTCTTGAATTTGTGTTGTGGGAATGAATCTTGTAGCGGCTGACGACAGGTAGGTCGAAGATGAGGTAGAAGTTTGGATACCGAAACCCCGAATAACCAGGAGCGATTCCTCTACATCAACGATCAGCGGGAGTACATAAAATGGCATGTGAATGAGAAAGCCATACCGGTATATTCTCTCCTGAAAACCCCATAGACCACTAAAGTGCTTACCGCTGCCACAGCCCACGGGTTGTATGTGTCCACTTGCTGACAGACATAAAACCCAAGGGGGCTCGCCCATATGGCTGGCCAGGATATAAAGCCGCCATCTGCTTGAAACGAGAAGTGCCTTAATCGCGCTAGGGCAACAATGATGACGCAGCAGAAAAGAATTACCCGTAGCAAGATCTGGAAACCGAAGAGGATCTTCGCGGGGGAATTGGAGCGGCGCGGCGCATTTGATACCGTGAAGCTAACGGTTGTCGGAGAAGGCCGTTGAACTCGGAGTTGACCGGGCATTGTGAATGTGGAGGCGCGCGATACAGTCCAAAGCGCCCTTGGTGATTGTAGACAGGCTCAATGAGCTCTCGAGATTGACAATTGTTATCTACGATTCACGGGGCAAAAGCTCCAAGTCCCAGCACCAACACACTAGACCCGTTACGGACTAGCTCACTGCATCTCCCCCGTATCTGGATCACGTGAAGCTACAGCCCTCTCTTCTTTCCGTTGTGATCGCGACTGGTTTGTCGGACATCAACCCTCTGCTCTCTTTCTCCCAACTCATCCATCATGGGTGACAGAGCCAGAAGTCGGTCTCCCAGCCGACGAGACGGCGATAGATCCCGACCCAAGAAGACGGGGGGCTTTCGATGGAAAGAAAAGCGTCGCGACGACGATACCCGCGGCGAAGAGCGCAGACTAGACCGCGGATACCGAGACAGAGATGAGCGCCCAAGATCTCCCCGCCGAGATCGTGATGGCGACCGCTACGGAGATCGCAGCCGGGACCAGGACCGTGACCGCGACCGCGACCAACGACGGGATGAGCGCGATGCTCCGCGGGAAGATCGTGTGGAGAAGAAGGACAAGAAGGAGAAAAAGAAGAAGAAGCCAGTTGTGCCACAGTCGTCTGAGCCCATGATTATTGTCCATGTCAATGATCGTTTGGGTACCAAGGCTGAGATTCCATGCTTGGCCTCAGATCCGATCAGTATGTTTTTTCCGCGGTGAAGCTTGCTGGATTACAATTAACCTCATTTCTATCCAGAGCTCTTCAAAGCCCAGGTGGCTGCTCGTATCGGTCGAGAGCCACATGAAATTCTATTGAAACGTCAAGGCGAACGCCCATTCAAGGATCAGCTGACGCTGGAGGACTATGGAGTGAGCAATGGGGTACAACTTGACTTGTGAGCTTACTTACTCCCCTTTCTCCGGCCATTCACCCTTGTGATCTATACTAACTCATTATATAGGGAGGTTGGAACCGGTGACTAGAACGGAACATTCTTCCTATGTATATTGTGTGGGACAGTTTTTTTCAAATGGTCGGTGTTTTTCATATCAAATTATCAACGGATTTGGAGCATGGGAGCGTGCACGAATGGATTTCTTATTCTGGTTCCTTCATTTCATATTTTCTATGGACTTGATTCTCTTGCATTGCCTTTTGTATCTTACCGGCTCAAAATGGATTGCTGTAAAGCGGTTTTGCCCGAGGAGCCACATCCCTGGGTTGCTGACCATTTGCTGGCGTCTCCCGAGTTTGCGTTTTGCCGGCCGTTTCTGTTCGAAGTTGGGACTTTCTGCGGGGCTAAATGCATTATGATCATTCTGCCCGCACTATCCCTGTTTCGGCCCCCGTTGACGCCTGAATGCCTGAGGCCAGCAACTCTCCAGCCAACCCGAGACCAAGACTCCGTTCCACTCTCCAAAAGAGGCTTTTTTTCTATCGCGGGACTCACACGAGCTTCAATTCGTTTTTTTCTTCCGGGCCATTGTCCGGGCTATTCATTGACCTCACCGTCTCTCCGAAATGAGGTAGTCGCTTGACTCTCCACTCTTGAATTCTGTTTTCACATTCTCCTTTGCTTTTCTCTGAACCGGTCTCGCCTCTCCACAGATTTTCCGTCTCTCCAGATTCCACGACCTCCACACCCAACTCCCTCCTCCCCTTCCCTTCCAACATTTCTTACGATCCTAAATCAGACTCATCAAACAAGATGGTTCGCAATCTAGTCGTCATCGGGGGTACATCCCACCCGCAGTTGACCGAGACCATTTGCAGCGTACTGGGACTCCCTCCGGCGGAGGTGCTGCTGTCCAAGTTCGCTGTGGGTGAGACTCGTGTCGAGATCCAAGAATCCGTTCGTGAAAAGGACGTCTACATTATTCAATCCGGAGGTGGTAAGGTCAACGACCACCTTCTCGAGCTCCTCATCACCATCTCCGCCTGTAAGACGGCCTCGGCCCGTCGGGTGACCGCCGTCCTTCCTCTTTTCCCTTACTCCCGCCAAAGTGATATCCCCTACGACAAGGCGGGAGCCCCTCTCGTCAAGTCTTCCGTTCCGACCAAGCCCAACAATGGCTACACCTTCGAGAGCACTCCTTCCACTCCCGGCCCCGGTAAGCCTGAGGGCCTGGGTCTGATGAACGGCATCGACAACCTCCAGAAGAGCCTTGCCAAGGCTCAGATCGAGGAGCACAATGGCAGCCCCGTGAAGCGCCGCCCTGCTTCCGGAAACGCACTCCCCCGGGCTGATACCAATGACTCTCTCAAGTCTCTGGCGACCAGTGCCGCCCTTGAGGAGTCTACCAGCAACTCTTCTTCGGCTGCTTCGAAGATTAACGCTTTCCAGCCACGTCCTGGCTACAAGCAGTGGGTTGCGCAAGCAGGCACCCTGGTGGCTGACCTGCTGACGTGCGCCGGCGCGGATCACATTATTACCATGGATTTGCACGACCCCCAGTACCAGGGATTCTTTGATATTCCCGTGGACAACCTTTATGGACGTCCCCTTCTGAAGAGCTACATCCAGCGTAACATTCCCAACCACAAGCAGGCCGTCATTGTCAGCCCCGATGCGGGTGGTGCCAAGCGTGCGACAGCCATTGCTGACCAGATGGGAATGGAATTCGCTCTCATCCACAAGGTTAGTATCTTCTAATTTATTTTCTCCCTAACCTTTTTCAAGCTAGTTTCCCATTTGGGATATTCTGACAATCCCTGCAGGAGCGCCGCCCCACAAAGATCACAGACCGCCAGAATGCGACCATGATGTTGGTCGGCGACGTTCGCGACCGGATAGCTATCCTGATCGATGACTTGGCAGATACCTCCAATACAATTACCCGAGCAGCCAAGCTCTTGAAGAAGGAGGGTGCCTCCAAGGTCTACGCCCTGGTGACCCACGGTATCTTGAGCGGTGATGCTATCGAGCGTATCAACGCCAGCGCCCTTGACAAGGTGGTTGTGACCAACAGCGTGGAGCAGAACGACCACCTGCGCCGATGCCCGAAGCTGGAGGTCCTAGAGGTTGGCCACGTTTTCGCCGAGGTAAGTGCTATTTGTCTTATGCGCCCGGACCTTGCTGACCGCTCAATGCAGGCTATCCGTCGTGTCCACCACGGTGAGAGTATCAGTGTCTTGTTCCAGTATGATTGATTGCGAGCAACGTTTCCCTCTCTGATTTGGAAAATGCAAATACCAAAAAAATCATGGCTGGATTTGTCAAGTCTGGCAATTTAAATGAATATGAGTCAATCTACCTGGCGTTGCTGATGTGAAGACGTTTTTTTTTTTTTTTTTTTTGGTTTTACTCTTCGGTGTTCCCTGCACCATCCTCCATTCCTATATAGAATCCATGGTCAGAGTAGTCTTGCCCGAGACAGCCTTGTATTTGATTATTGTCTTGCTTCTCGCGGCTTGTTCTATTCGACCTTTATGTTTGCCTAGCTATCATGGCCATTGCCACCTTGCACATATGATGAAATCGACCAAAATGGTGTTTATGTGATTTGTCTTATCTTCCATATGTATCCAGTTGTAGCTGCATGCGGTATATCCATTATATTGTCTGATCACGAAACGTACAGATTCCACGAATGTCTGACCACGAAACGTACAGATCAATGGCTCGCCTCGTCCGGTTGTGTTACAAACCTTGGAACCTTGTTCAAGTTTTACGTTGACTGACTTCCCATCTTTTTACTTCAATTCTGGATCGGTTCATGGAAATAACAGTAGAATGTCCACGAATGCAGCTACTTGATGACCTAAAAATTTTGCACCTGAATCATGAAATCTGTATATTTGTACATTTCGAGGCCATACACTATACATAAATGTAGTGTCAGGCACCTGGACAGCTACTACAATAGATAAAAAGTTGCTAGGAGTGTTTACCATGTGTTCATCTGACCCGATGAATTTTGCTCTATTACACAGAGAGATCACGAAATTGCCAAACGCCTCAGTGGGTGGAAAGAAGTCGAGAAAAACGAGAAAAACCGAAACCAGTGGCCATTTGCCCGGTTCGGGCGATGCGCTCACTTGAATACTGAGGGATAAGAAACGGACTGGGTACTCGATACAACGGAAATGGCTGCAAAGCCAAATCATGCAGCCCAATGGGGTAAATACAGGAGAAGTAGACAGGGAAGAACAAGGTCATAATATCGAAGTCTAGAAGACGGAGATGAAGTTACCGATTCTCTCCTTCTGGTTCTGTGCAATGCACTCCGAGATCCAGGTAACGTTCCGGATTTCCTAGTATATATTAGCGGTGAATCTTGCATGTGCCTTTTGGAAGGAGCCCTTACCTGTTCCTTCAGCTTCAACCACCCGTACACCACCGCCGGGGTGAATTGACGGGTGAACACCAACTTGGACATGTCCATCTCCTTCTGGTAGAAAAGATCCTCAAGGCTCTTTCCATCGTTGCCACCCATGCCGCCCATACCGCCACCCTGGTTCAGACCCACCGCATCAAAGAAGGTCTTGTAGTCTGCAACAGCGCTCACAGCCAGAGCCACACCCTCGACATCATCTGCCCGAGACAGCATCAAGCTACCCTCGGGGTAAAGCTTTCCGAATTCCGGGTACAACTTCCTCCGCTCTTGCTTGGACAACTCAGTGCCAAAGGAGTTGAGGGTAATATTAATGGAGCGGCGATCGGCCTCAAACTGCAGAATCTCCGACATGACCTCCTGAGTTGGGCCCGAGAAGTCTGAGTCGGTGTTGACAAACTTATAGAAGTCCTCGAGGTAGTTCTTGTACAGAGTGTTGCGGACGATCTCGATGTTCAGCTCGTCCAGATCCTGGTGGCTTAGACTACCCTTGAAGAAAGGGGCCAGCGGGGTCTCAATCAGGACGGAGTTGTAAAGTTCCTCAATGTTGGTTGCAACGCACAGCACGGGCAAGGTCTCGAACCAGCCGAGCGGGTGGCATCGCTCCAGGAGTTCTCGGGTGTCGCGCTCATGCAGAGTTCCGGTGATCAGAAGGGCAATGTTATCGATCATGTAGCCATAGGTGAGGTACTGAAGGAATTTGGCGGTTGCGCCAGTGGACTGTGCGATCAGGTATCGGAACTCCGACACCAGCTTGTCTGTCATCCTGCCAGCGAGGGCGGAGGTGGAGGGGTTCGGGGGGAGGGAGGCGAGGAAATCGCCATAGGCTGGGCCCAGTTGGAGCTTGACATCTGCCAGGAATTTTTACGTTAGAAACGACCGATGCTGATACTAGTGGTGGGGTTTAGATACCATCAATGGTCTCGCATTGCGTTAAGTTGGAGTAGTTCTGGCCGCTCAGAAGGCTGTTCCGATACCCTCGACAAATGCCCTCGACGTATCTGGGAAAAGCAGGTTAATAAGCAACTATCATATTGAGACAGAGACACGCATACCCAGAATTCACATTGAAGAAGAGGCCCTCCATTGCGGCGAGTGAGAAGTGGTGATTAGAATAAGGTCGACTTAATCTACGTACACTGTCAAGTGCTGGGAGCTGTATGCGCGGTGGGTCCTTACATAAGCCACCAGCCACAGGGCTGTGGCTCGAGCAATTTTGCACTTTTTTCTTTCCGTTGCAAAATTTCTAGATTCCCTTCTCCAACGGTGCACGCCTCGACGGTCCACTCATTCTTGTCCGTCTTTTTTCGCCAATCGAACCGGGGCCTTCCACATTTCTAGCTTGTTCCTTTTTTTCCCCGACCAGCAGCCACAATGTCGCTGTTCATCCTCACCGAAACCAGCGCCGGTTATGCCCTGCTGAAGGCCAAGGACAAGAAGCTCTTCAAGCGCGACCAGCTCCCGGAGGATGCTTCCACCGCCGAAGGTGTTACAAACCTGTATGTGTGATCGTTGCCTCTGGAGAAAAAACTCAAGAAAAAAAACCCAGTGGAGCGGGGGAGACCAATTCGCGGAATGGTCGAAAATTTTTGTTGCAGTAGACAGCGATGCTAATATTGCCAATAGTTTCAAGTTGAAGTCTTTCCAGAAGTTCGAGAGCGCTGCCGCCGCTGTTGAGGAGGCTGCCGCTATCATTGAGGGCAAGGTTACTCCCCGCCTCGCTTCGCTGTTGGAGGGAATCAAGGATGAGAAGAAGGTTTCCCTCGCTGTTGCGGACCCTAAGCTCGGTATGTTCAATTCGATCATCTAGCCGATGCGCTTTTCACTGACATTATGGTCTTCAGGAAATGCCATTGGCAAGCTGCCTGGTCTTTCTATCGAGCTGATCGCCGATTCCTCTACCGCCGAGGCCTTCCGTGCCATTCGTGAGCACCTCACTTCTCTCATCCCCAGCCTGGGTCCCAGTGACATGTCCACCATGGCCCTTGGTCTGTCTCACTCTCTCGCCCGTCACAAGCTCAAGTTCTCTCCCGATAAGATTGATACCATGATCGTCCAGGCCATCAGTCTTTTGGATGACATGGACAAGGAGCTGAACACCTACGCTATGCGTGTGAAGGAATGGTACGGCTGGCACTTCCCCGAGCTTGCTAAGATCCTTAACGACAACATTGCCTACGCCAAGCTCGTCCTGAAGATGGGCATGCGCAGCAACTGGGAGACTGTTGATCTCGCTGAGATTCTGCCAGAGGAGATTGAGGGTGCCGTCAAGACCGCTGCTGATCGCTCCATGGGTACCGAGATCAGCGAGGATGATCTCGAGAACATTCAGGCTCTCGCCGACCAGGTTGTCTCCCTGTACGAGTACCGCGCCCAGCTTGCTAGCTACCTGACCTCCCGCATGAACGCCATTGCTCCTAACCTGACTGCTCTTGTCGGTGACCTTGTTGGTGCCCGTCTGATTGCCCACGCTGGTAGCTTGACCAGCCTTGCCAAGAGCCCTGCTTCTACCCTCCAGATTCTGGGTGCCGAGAAGGCCCTCTTCCGTGCTTTGAAGACCAAGCACGACACACCTAAGTACGGTCTGATCTACCACGCCTCTTTGATCGGCCAGGCCACCGGCCGCAACAAGGGCAAGATGGCCCGTATTCTCGCCGCCAAGGCCTCTCTGGGTCTGCGTGTTGATGCCCTCGGCGAGTGGGATGAGGATGTCACCGAGGAGGAGAAGGCTGCTCTCGGTACTGAGGCTCGCTTCAACCTTGAGCGCAAGCTTGCCGGTATGGAGGGCAAGCCCATGAAGCCCCGCGGTGTGGCCATTGCCCCCAACGGCACTTCCCAGCCCCAGAAGTTCGACCTGAAGGAGGCCCGCAAATACAACCCTGATGCTGATGCCATGGAGACTGATGCCCCCGCCTCTGCCAAGAAGGAGAAGAAGGACAAGAAGAAGAAGCTCGTCGAGGAGGTTGACTCAGACGAGGATATGGAGGATGCCGACTCTGACTCTGACTCTGAGTCCGAGTCCGAGGACGACTCAAAGTCCGAGCTCGAGAAGCAGGCCGCCAAGGCCGGTCTCAGTGTCAAGCGTTACCAGCGCAAGCTGGAGCGCGGAGAGATCACCTTCGATGCCTCTGGTAACCCGACAGCCGTCAGCAAGAAGGACTTGAAGAAGTCTAAGAAGGAGTCCAAGAAGGCTGACAAGGAAGATGGCAAGAAGCGCAAGCGCTCCGACGAGGCCGATGAGAAGAAGGATAAGAAGAAGAAGAAGAGCAAGGGCGAGTAAGCGATGAATTGCTTTTGTTTCAAAAGTTTCGTGCAATGTGATGGATGGCCTCTTTTTGCGCAATCTGTATGATATCACTTTCTTTTCATGTCGCGGCCTTGCTCGCATGTTCGGGGGCATTTCAAGGTTGATCTACGTTTTTTTGTTTCGTTTTTATGGCGCAGACGGTGCTTGGTCAAGGCAGTACAGTTTAGCTGAATAATCTGTTCATACTTCAATTTTGAGTAGCATTCAGCAAATGATCTATTTGTAACTCTTTAGGCTGTCCTATGCGACATATGATTGCAATGCTATTTGTCTGATCCCAAGGCTGCAAGTCTTACTCCAGTCGTAGGTTGTGGTACTTTTGTCTAAGACTTGCAGCCTGCAGGACATCACCAAGACCGCCCATACTACCGCCCGGATATCTGCCGGCAAAATAAGTAATTTTCCCTCAGCTGCGACTCTCACCTTTGGACGGTCACTCAAACACCAAATAGACCAGCACAATGAGAGTATGAAATACCTGATTACCTCGAAAGAACAATTGACTAACCGAATATCCAGATCCTCGACCCCCAATCTGCCGTCCTCACCAACATTGAGGTTCTGGCCTACCTAACAGCCAACCCGCCCCGCCGCTCTCCCGATCCGCCGCAGAATGCTGATCGATGGGTTCCCAGCCCAGACCTGAGAGACCACAACACCGTGGTCAAGGAAGTAAGCAAGCTCCCTATGAACTCTTTTACTCGCATATATCTCCCAGATCCAGGACCATATTCCCAAGTCTATCTTAATAGCGAGCCGTAGTCCATCTCATCCTAAAATACCTAGTTATATACCGCGCAAAGGAACATAAGCTAACATCTTACGCAGATCCACAACTATGTCACTCGCATTTCGCCTCATATCCTAAAATACCCCCGCTACACCCCTCGCCCAACCTCCTCGCAATCCGCGTCCGCATTTGGAACAATGCGTCCCCCAGCTCAAAACACCACATCAGATAACAACGATCTCACAAAGTCCACAGCACCACCCCGCGACCTCTCCTCAGAAGAAACACCTATGGACCTCGCCCTCCGTGAACTGATCACACAGCTCAAGCCTTACGGTCTTACCAAGGCCGAAGTGGTTATGATTCTGAACTTGGGTGTTGGCGTTACGACCTCGACTGAGGGCGAGAATGGCGATGAGATGGCTAATGGGGATGGAGAGATGGATGTTGATGAGGACGGGAATGCTGTTAACGGTGAGGGTGGTGAGGAGGAGGATTTTGGTGCTATGGCTATTTTCGAGTCTGTTGTTGAGGAGCGGGAGCAGCGGATATCTGATGAGGATGTGCAGTTTGTTTTGGGGATTATTCGGGAGGTTTTGAGTGAGCATTATGGGAGTTAGTATTTATGAGGTATAACTTTGGGTTAAGTAGATTTTTGTTGTGTTTGATATCCCGGGTTTATTGGCCCCCTCAATTCTATGCGGATTCGCGATCGTTCTGTTTGTGTTGATTGAGTATGAAGCTTGCATATGTGTAGCAGCCGAGCGTGGTATAAATTCCAATTGAACTGGGTCATTATTTACTCTACTCTTGAAGTATAAGGTGAAGCCAAAATATTCCAATTCTATGTACGATGCCAGCTTCAGGTAATGGCATCTGTCGAAGC
Source organism: Penicillium pulvis (assembly GCF_028828015.1). Taxonomy (NCBI): domain Eukaryota; kingdom Fungi; phylum Ascomycota; class Eurotiomycetes; order Eurotiales; family Aspergillaceae; genus Penicillium; species Penicillium pulvis. The sequence goes on along the minus strand of NW_026643079.1, from coordinate 1,924,054 downwards.
CTTCTATCTATGTAATACATATTCGATCTCAAAAGAACGAACCAAATTAAAACGCCATAACTCTCATACGGCATAGGTCAGTGCCATGCATGACCTTAAAACAAAAAGCTCAAAGTGGTATCAAGGAGGGCATGAAGAACCCAAGGACAATATGTGCAAAATATTGCCAAAACACAATACTCGGTTACACATTTCCCCGACGATATCGGTCATGTATAGGCCATGTAAAGAGTAGTGGGAATAGTGAGAAGGCGAGCAAGAGTCCGGGAGAGTTGAGTATTCCCAGACGCACTTAAGACCCCTCTTCTTTAGGAGATTCTTTGCCGTACATGAGATTGCCAAATCTGTTGTAAACCGGCTCATCGGGATCACCGTTCTCCTTAGCCCAGGGGCCCAGATCATCATCGAAGAGATCTCGCTCCTGGCCCTCGCAGACATCCGAAAATGTGACCCAGTTCTGTTCGTCTGTCCAGAGTCCGCCTCGTCCACCACGCATATTCCACCACTCTTGGCCGCCCAGAAGAGAGGACTGTGCGGCGTCGAACCCGCGCGAAGAACGAACGTAACGGCGGAGAAGGGCACGACCCCAGGGGAAGAACCACATCTTCTCCCACCACGCGTTGCGGAGCTTCTGGTCACCATTGAGATGAGAGAGAACAGGCACAGAAGCAGAGTGGGGGTTTGTCATTAGGGGCGAATTGTGCCAGGAATGCTCCTCCGGGTTCGGTAGCTTGTCCAGCGTGGCATTCCACTCGGGATGTGTAGTCTGAGATTTGGCAAATCGACTCTGGTTGTACGGGTTTGGAAGTGCGGCAATGTCATCCGGGAGAAGGAGACGATGTTCACGGGGAACAGCAAATTGTCCTTGGAGTAAGGAGGTTTTGGTGATGTTGTTGTACTTGACCCACTCAACATCATTTCGAGACATCATCTGAGTGAAGAACATCTGCGATTCGAAATCGACTCCAATGCCGTACTCATAACGGTGTCCTGTCTCAAGACGGACATGAATTCCTGTGATATTTGAGGCTTCGTTGATGCCCAACATTCCTTGGGCCCATTCCTTCAATCCGTTGGTGGTGCGACGTCGCTCCAGCTCGCGAATGACCTCCTGCCGCCCATACATCTGCGTCAGAGCCTGGTAGTCGGCATCCTTCTGGTGACGCTGCTCGATGATCCGTAGAGCCTCGGTATAAATAAGTCGTAGGTCTGCAGCTTGACCTATCACCGCCCCTGGATTCAACCATCGAGGCCGATTCAAGTGTCCGTCAGGGTAGATGTCCGTCTTCCAGCCATAAACGTCCGGGGGCAATGATGACTCCGGGACAGAAACACAGCCAGGGTCGGCCTCCAAGGCACTGTAGCACAGTTTACTAGCACCAAACAGCACGCGCTGCGAGTATTTTGGCACTAGATCCGGGGGAGCACCAGCAGTTGTTTTCTCCACCTTTGCGAACCCGTGCTTTTGCAATAACTTCTTGTTGTTCGTTCGCAGAATCTCTTGGAAGCGCGTGACGAGAATCTCGGGTGGGAGCTGGAAGAAAACGTCCTCGGCGTCAACAACTAGCACTAAATCGTGATCCTTCATAATATGGCTCGGTTTCAGGTAATCGCGCAGACGAGCGATCCGATCCACGGTGCGCTCAAACTCAGTCGCACCAGGGGTATTCTTTCCGTATCCGACCAGGGTTGGAGGAGGGTATCCCAAGATCATGGCCGATGCCAGCGTTCGACACGCACCGCGTGAGCCCTGCTGCATGGGCACCAAGACATGGAGATTCGGGTTGGGCTTCTCCAAACCGTGAGGGAGAGTATCGTTGGCGGCGACATCGGTTCGTCGAGGAAGTGCGACCTGCGCGTGCTCGGGGCTTTCGGGAAATGGGTGTTGCGATGGGAATTTGGTCCAAAAATCAGGCTCGGGTTGCTATTTAAGACGTCAGCATCTTGTTCCTGGTCTTTTCCCCGCGCCTATTGAAATGGCGATCGAGATATGTCCCAGAGTCAGCCAACAAAGTGGAAACTTACTCCGGACAACGAAATGAGCATGAACAGAAAGAAAAGGAATGCTAGAACGGAGTATGCGATGGCTTTCGACCTCGGAGTGCGCGGCCGTTGATGGTAGACCTGCCACATCATGGTGGTGGCGGTTGCCTTGGCCTCCTTGAACTGCGGCAATGGCGAGCTGGACGCCATGACCAAATATGCCGAGACTATCTCAGAGTCAATTGAATGAGTTGCACATGTCGTGGGGACGTGGTTGTAGGTGTCAACGGAAAGGCCACGCGGGAAATACGCAATGGTTGCATGTGGAGATGGAAACGGCTCATTGATCGACAACCTTGGAAACCCGATTTCCGCATCAGGTTGTACATATATAGTAACATAGTAACATAGTACAACTCATTGTCTTAAAATTAAAGTGAATTTTATGCGTTTGTATCTACTCCAAGTAGATCTCCTCCTTGAGTCGCTGCAGATTCCGGAATAAGCCACCCGCCGGTGCTCCACTATCACTGTCTCGCCTTTGTTCCGACCGGGACTTTGGACCGCGCTGGTTTTGTTCAACCATTGCTTGTTGATGCTCCAGGTTGCGCCGTCGCTCATCTACGAGCCGGGCCAAATTATCCACAAATCGTTGCCGTGCCTTCTCCTCAGCAGACCCTTTCCAAACCGTTGCCAATGTTCGTAGAGTCTCCACGCGGCGAGTCGCAGCCTCCAACCCAACACGTCCACCACCCTCGCTGTCCAGCAGCTCCAATGTCTCGGTTCGTAGCTTTTTCATAACCTCCTGGCCCTTTGCTTCCTGGTCGGACCCTTCGACACTTATGTCCGGGCCGGAGACGGAGATAAAGGAGGATGAGAAGGAGATCTCGGATGGGGGTAGAGGCCACTCCATAGCGTCGCCAAAGGTCTGTACAACATTCTCTAGTCGCGAGCGGACTTGGTTCAGTGTGCGCAGATTGGTGATGTACTCTGGATCCGCCATTGTTGCATCCTTCTCCGCTGTTTCGTCCGTGTCCTCGTCGTCCTCTTCTTCCTTCTCGTCCTTTGTAAATGTAGCACCCTCTGTTGTTTCTTCCGTCATCAAATGCTTGCGACTGGTTGGAACAGCGGTTGTATTCGGGGTTTCTGCGACGAACTTGGCGATGTCGTCCCGCAGGACCTCTGTCAAGGTCTCGGATAAGCCGATTGTTTCTCCTCGCAACACCTCCACTTCGTAGGCGAGACGCCCACCACTGCGGAGGATCTCATCGCTCAACTGAGACAAAGTGCTGGACAGGCGAACGTTCTGGGCACTGATTTGCGAAAGGAGGGTTTGTACTTGGGCTGACAGTTCGGTCAAAGGCAGAGAGCCGGGCGCGCGAGAGGCATTGGGTTGTGATGAGGCCACCGTAAGCGGGGAAAGCGAATCATTGAGGAAATCAGCGGGGTCGAAACTGGGGTCGGCAAAGTTGGGGGTAAAGGCGGATGGGTTGGGAGATTTGACACTGAGACTGGCCCGTGCGGTCGAGCTGTAGCTTTGTGAGGCCATTAGGTGCAATGTTGCCTCGCGATTGGAGTGGCTAATTAAAAACGAGCAATGGGGGCTTGATGCGGACCGAAGTCTCAGGTATCCGTACAATTGTAAGCAATTGGAAAGCCGTCAACATCAAATCCCCCCATACCCACTGCGGGCTTCACCGCCTTGGAAGTATACAACGATGCTCCATACATTGATGTTCATGTTTGTTCAACATGAAAAACGTGAACTTGTGATTCATTCGATGGATTTAAAATACTAAATATGGAGAGACATCATAATATCCAATTAGTTGGATCATTGTTTCCCAAAATGTTCCGGTATGTATGGTATGAGCAGATGATACAGTAATCGATAGCCCTGAAGGTAATTGTGAAGACATAAGGCTAGATCCAACAGACCAATTCCACTTTATCCTTTAATCAAACAATCTATTAATGCCGATGCCGGGGCCCCTGAAGGTATTAGATGGCGCACGTGATGTAGTCAGTGGTTGCACATTCTGTGGCAAAAGTTGATTGTGTCCACTCAGCCACCACTAGGTGCAGCGGACTCCCAAAGTTCAGACTCATAATATTTCCATGGCCTCATCCATGGTTTCAGCGACCTTAGCCCGTTTGCCTTCATTCTCCGATCTCGATGCCCAGATGACTAGATCCACACGAATCTCGATCCGATGCTGTTTTTTTGGTTCTTCGCGGATCTTTGCGGATCTTCCACTTTTCCAGCTTCCTCCCTAGTGTTAGTGGGAAACAACACCAGGTACACCAACTCTATAGTGCCAAGGTGCCAAGACATGGCCAGTCACCCGGACACGAACAAATCATGCACGACCAGCCCAGACCATTCCTCATCGGGCAGAATCTCCTGTTTCCCCTTTGCCTGCTGGACAAAGTTCCGGACGTGCTGGTACCTGCTGCCGAACCCCATACAAGCGGGGCTCGATTCTGGTCCCTGAGCCCCAAACTTGGCCCGCTCCTCGCCGGAAAACCCTGCATCCGGTGCCCTAATAATATCTCCGATATATCAAATCTTCGGCGCGTCCACACCGATTATACTTTGACTTTTATCAATGTCTCAGATGAAAAATTCATTCCCGGCTTCTCGGCCTTAGTTCCCATCTTAGCTCCTCCACACTTCTGAGCTTTCATGCATTCAAACTTGGAATCATCACATCTGCGGGAGATACCCACCTCTCCACTTCGGTCCCTTTTATAATGAGCCAATCGCTTATAGGGCAATTTATGCTAGCTCTTACCCAGATCATGGACCTTGACCAGATTAGATCCGGTTCAGCTGATTTCGTATACCGGTCACTGAGGAATACCCCATCACACTCGTCGGTCTTCGCCTGAACAATCACGCTAATGGAAAAACAAGCCCCTCAGTTCATCGAAAATCATGGGAGAGGCTTTGTTAGCCGAAGCCAAGAGCACCCGATAGGCTTCCGGGATTTTGCTGCCCTGCATCTCGGGTACTGCATGAAGGGACCTCCATGCACCTGCATTGCCACCATGATTAATTTCGGGGCCCTGCCGCTCAGGTTGCTTGGCTATCAATTCTCATTGGGGCATTGTGTTTTAGGTCTCCTCTTTCCTGCGTGCCTTGCTGCTCCAGGTCAGCATCAAAGATGGACATAAATCCCGATACGAGCCGTAGACTCTCCATACGAGATTATAAATTGCAGACGTTCGCCCCAACGATTAGCTTGGAAGAACATCGTCAGTCGCTAATTGGGAGCATCCCTATATTATTAATACTACTGCTACCAGTGCAGCTAGTTCTACTTTTTTTGAGACTTTAATTGTCTTGTCCTGTCTTGTTATATCAATTTCTTCTGGGTCTACTACTGAGTGGACATCACCCAGTATGACTTCAGTCTCATGTGGTACTACCACGACGCCCAGTGGTCAGGCCACTGTCGCGGGTAACATCTTGGTGATTGCTAGAGACTCCACGTCTTTAGTACCTGCCACCGATGGTCTCAATGGTTACGGAATCCCTTACACCACTCTTGTGGTGCCATCAACCGGTGCTGATCTGCCTAGCCTCAACAATACCAATGGAGGTCTCTTCGGAGGTATCGTTGTGGCTTCAGGAATTAGCTATGACTATGGTGATGCCGGCTGGGCAAGTGCCCTGACCAGCGACCAATGGGATACACTATATGCCTATCAGCTCGAGTATGGCGTCCGTATGGTTCAATACGATGTCTACCCTGGCTCGGACTATGGAACCGCTATTGTTGGCTCCGGATGCTGCGATAGCGGCGTCGAACAGGACTTCTACTTTACCGATATCACCGACTTCCCTACTTCTGGACTGCGCACTGGCTCTGCTGCTGGTGTGAGCACTGAAGGTCTTTACCACTACTCTGCTTCTATTCTTGACACCAATAACACCAAGTCAATTGCTTCATTTGCTGCAAACTCGGTCGTCGACACTGTAACCACTGCTGCTGTTATCAATGATTTCGACGGCCGTGAGCAAATGGTATTCCACATGTCTCTTGATCCTAGCTGGAGTGCCACTTCGGCGTTTGTCCAGCACGCCTGGATCACCTGGATGACTCGCGGTCTTCATGCTGGATGGCGTCGTGTCAACATCAACACCCAGATTGATGATATGATGTTGACCACCAACCTCTACGAGCCTGCTGGTGATACCTTCCGTATTACCACTACTGATATGGACAACATTCTTGCCTGGATTCCCCTTATCAATGCCAAGATGAACGCCGGTAGCACATACTTCCCTGAAGTTGGCTTCAATGGCAACGGAAACATCGACCGCTCTGCCAACATTGATGATGGCTGGGCTATCTGCAGTGGGGGTGGTGTCTACTACACTGCTGCTGCGGCCACGACTGCTGAGTGGCAGAAGCCTCTGGGAACTGGTACTGACCAGTGGCCCGCTACCCCTACCGCCTATGACTGGACCACCAACTGCACTAGCCGTGATCCTCTTCTGCTCTGGTGGCAAGCCAACCTGAACAGCTTCGCCCATCTCTCCCACACTTTCACCCACGAGGCTGAGAACAACGCTACCTATGCCGATATCAACAAGGAGATCAGCTTCAACCAGGCCTGGTTGAAGCAGGTCGGAATCGATCAGGCTACCTACTTCACTGCCAATGGTATTATTCCCCCGGCTATTACCGGTCTCCACAACGGTGATGCCCTTCAGGCCTGGTGGGATAACGGCATCAAGAACTGTGTCGGTGACAACACTCGCTCAGCCCTGCTCAATTCCGAAAACAACATGTGGCCTTACTTTACCGTAAAGTCTACCAATGGCTTCGATGGCATGCAAGTCAACCCTCGCTGGGCCACTCGTATCTACTACGACTGCTGCACCCCTGCCTGTACCCTGGACGAGTGGATCAACACCTCGTCTGGCTCTGGCGATTTCGATAACCTCATGGCCAACGAGAAGGCTGATACCATCCGCCACTTCCTCAGCCTTGCCCACGATCCGTACATGTTCCACCAGGGCAACCTCCGCAACGCTGATACCGATCCTATCACTGTTAATGGAGTCTCTTACCAGTACTCTCTCTTCCAGGTCTGGGTTGAGACTGTTGTGCAGGAGTTCGTCCGTCTGGTTGACTGGCCCCTCGTGACTATCAAGCACGCTGATGTAAGTTCCATCTTCTGAGTTATTCTAGACTCACTCTCTGCCAATATTTTGGATGCTAATTCTCTCTGTCTAGATGTCCGCTGGCTTCTTGGCTCGCTACACTCGCGATGCCTGTGATTACGCCATGAGCTACACCATTGAGGACGATGAGATCATTTCGATCACCGTCTCGGCTACTGATAACACTTGCAGTGCGCCAATCCCGATTACTTTCCCTGTGGCGCCTACCTCCACCAAGAGTTACGCCACTGAGCAGCTGGGCAGTGACCCTCTGACCGTCTGGGTTGATCTTACCGGCACTGCCGTTTCCTTCACCCTTTCCACCCCTATTCCCCTGTAAATATACGAACCCTTGTGTTTCAGGAATTGTATTTAAAGCTGTTGCAAAGTACCGATGGCTTATCTGGTCTTCGAAACGTGCTCCTGTTATTATGTGTGAATGTGTTCCTTTTTATCTTTGATGGTTTACATACAACCAATAATGAATTCTCATCGTCTGCTTCTTCAAAGTACCGATAACACGAACACGTACATCCCTAATGGCGTACAGGGTTGCTAAATGATACCCCGTTGGAAATGCAGCTTTATTGCTCCCAATCTCAAGGTTGTACGGAATACTCATATGACGGGATCTATCCTACTATTCTAAAATTAATTGTTTGCATGATTGACGGGATTAGTAACATGACCCTATTGTGAAACATTAGCCCGAACCGCTTGCAAGGTTGATTAAATACAGCGATGCCGGCTGCTACACCAATAACGACCATCGTACATAGCACATGTCCCAGTCATCCTAGGATAAGCACAATAATGGAACCTGCACCGATTATTCACATCCAATTCAACTTCCGCAAATTTGTGCAGATCAACACCATCCTCCGCAAGTTCCTGAGCCAAATCAGCAGCTTCTTCGACATTTCCTCGGCTCTGAAGGTTCTGATAGAGATATATGAGCCAAGTCCAGCACCGCACTCAGGTTGTCTGATGAGAAAGCCACGACGAATTCGCTGTCCGGGTATTTGAGGTAGTAGCCGCCATACTCCGGGTATACAAGTGTGCCGGGATTATCGTCTTGGAAGTCGGTGACCCCGAGCCTTGTATTGGCCTTGAAGACGCTAGGTGGGAGTGGCTTCTTGTAGCGTAGGGGGGTATCTATTACATCCTTTGTGGATGTGGAGTTCTCGTGCGCATTTACGCGGGTGAATGCTATGAGGAGTAGGCTTATGGCTGAGCTAATTTGCTTGGTTGCGGATCTTGATGGTCTTGGGAGACTTGTAAGTCCTGCAAGGTATGTAGCCTTGGTATAAGTCCTGAACAAAGGAAGAGTCTTGATGGAGGAGAAGCTCTCTTCCATGGAGTTTAACCTCTACCTGTGGACTGGTAACATTTTCTTGTCGGGACGTTAGCTCATTGAGTACACAGTGAGTAAACATGCGATATGGGGTTCGTCCTACGTAATACCTCTGGCTACTAACTTGATATTTGCCACTCTCACGGATGCTTTTTCCCTCTGATTTACACCGCTCAGAGATCAAATGACTGGGTAACTCAATAATGCAGTAGTATTGCAGCATTGTCACCATATGCATGTGGCAATGCTCAAGGTAAAATCGGTAATAGAACAATGTATTAGATTCCATGTAGTTCTATGAGCCCATCTTCAACCTTTCTATGTATACAGGGCATTGTAGTCATGCCTCAGATTAACAGCCTATTTAAGCGGTTCTCTGCTGCTCTTTCAAGGCCTCGGCCTCAGCCTCCTCCTTAGCCTTGCGCTCCTCCTCGCGCTTCAACTGATCAGGACGACGAACAGCAATATCCTTAGGACGGAAATCACTGAAGAAGTGCTTGAGCACATTCTCGATCACGTAGCAACCGGCATAGTCGAAGATCATCAACACAGTCAGGGTCATCTTGAACTCGTTGCTGAAGGGAACCAAGCGCAGCTTCTCGTTGATCTCGGGAACAAACTCGGTGGCACAGGAGAAAGCAACAGCCGAGGCTGCAACAAGACCCCAGTACATGGCCTTGTTCTCGCGGATGGACTCGCGGAACGGACGACCCTGGTAGTTGATTGAGAATGTGGAGATTTGCTGGATCAGTTGGAGCAGGTAAATGGCGCTGTTCAGAAGAGACGGCTCAAACTCGCCCTCCAGGTCAATGTCGCTTGCTCTCCTGTCATATGAATTAGCAACGGGATTTCTAATTCTTGGGTTTGTCAATACTTACGGCTCAACCTTGTAAACGTAGTTGGAGAGGTAGATCAAAGTCACAATGTGAATGGCGAATTGACCAAGAACGGATCCAATGATGTACACGTTGAAGATGTTCGGCTGCGGGCGCTCCTTAGATAAGCCCTCCACAGACTGCAAATAATTAGTATTCACGAAATGGACAACAAAGGGTGATGCAACGAACCTTTGCGCGGGAAATGGACAGGAAGCAGACGCTCATCAGCATACCACTGATAGTAACCTGACCGTCGCCGAATTTGATACCTTCCAAGTAAATAACACTCAAACTGTACGCACTAATCAAACAGTTCAATGCAAGAATTTTGTACATTTGGATTGTCGCAACCAGAGTGCAACGGCCCTGGCGAAGAATGTTCGGGATCGCAATAACGTTGGCCAACTTGCTGGTGAATGGCGCAGCAACAGAAGCGTCACCCAACTTGATAGTGGGCGGCTCGCTGTCATCCAACTCTTGTTCCAGCATAGACGAGGTGAGCTTGTCAGCAAGACCGGCAGCAGCAGCTTGGGCTTGATTCTGTCGCTGTTGCTGGGGAGTCATGTTCTGCTGAAGAGCTTGGGCACCAGGAGAAGTGATAGTGGGAATGGGCTCGCCGGGCTTGGCAACAGCACCCTTCTTTGACATCTCTCTCTCCATAGCCTTCTCATAGTGGGGGTTGCCGGGGCCAGGGGGGTAGAGGTGGGCAATGTGCACAGGGACTGGGGGAGGAGGCTGGTTGAATCTCTGCATCATGCTAACCTGTTTCTCGTATAGCTCCTTCATCTTGCTGGTGCGGTAGTGTTCAGCAATCCGGGTCAAGTCCTCTTGGGAGCCATTCAGAAGGGCAACACCAACGTGGGCTTGCTTCAGGGCACCCACGTCGTTTGTACCGTCACCACACATCAAGGTAGTGTAACCAGCATCCTTAAGACCAAGCAGAATGTCCTCCTTTTGCTTAGGAGACACGCGAGCGTAAACCCAGGTGTGACGCAGAAGATCCGGAAGAGCCTTTTGGTCCTTGAATTTTGCCAGTGCGTAACCAGTGATACAGATATCCTTGTTCTTCAAGATCTCTGGGTCCAGAGGCTTGGTGGGATCAACTTCAGTGTTGAGCTTGTCGTCAATAGTACGCCAAACAATCTTGGTTCCAGAGGTGTCATGTTCGGGAGCATCGAGGATGAGAACCTCACGATCGACGATCTCAACCTGTCGTGCGACATGGCAGGCAGTCAACGGGTTATCTCCGGTAATCATGACAACCCGGTGGCTGCTCTCGTTCAACATACGGACGGACTTGATAGCGTCATCCTTGAGAGGACATTGCAAAACAAGGAAACCGGCAAAGATCAGCTCAGACTCGATCTCCTCCCGAACATAATTGTTCACGCGGCCCTGAGAAAGCTCAGATTCCGAAGAGAGATACTTGTAGGCGAGAGCAAGGACACGAGCACCATTACGAGTGAAGTACTTGTAAGTCTCCTCGTAGTTAGGAGGGGTGTTAACCAGCATGGAATTGATAGTCTCGGGAGCACCCTTGACACCAACAAAAGTAGCCTTGCTCTTCTTGGAGGTCTTGGGATCATTGGTAGTGACGGTAGCGATGGTACTTTGGCGTTTCAAGGCAGAGGAGAATTGGAATCTTCTCTTGATATGAACGGACTCGACAGGGCGGGAGGCGACCTTAGGTGCGGTTCCCTTGGGCATGAGAGTATCATTCTTACCCAGGCCCCAGCCAAGCCACTGCAAAGTGGCCTTCTCCATGGGGTCACCAACGACCTCACCCTCGTCCAATTTCACCAAGGCGTGGGCACTAGCAAGAACGAGAGTAGTAGCGGGGTTAACATCCTCGACCTTTGCCAGATCGGCATGGGCGCCATCGGCTTCAATCTTGGCATCAGACTGACCAAGAGTGAGGCCAGCGATTCCGTCAACGACGAGATCCTCACCAGTCAGGGTGCCGGTCTTATCGAAACAAGCAATATCAACACGACCAGCAAATGGAATACGGAAAGGCTCGGTGCAAAAAATAGCAAACTTGCTCAAAGCAGCCAGACTAGTGTTAACAGCCAAGCTCAGCTCCATGGGCAGCTCCGGAGGCACAACGCTGGTGACAATGAGGACACAGTCCAGGAGGAGCTTGGATCGCTTGCGGTCCTTGGTGACACCCTCCTGCCACACGTACCAAGAGGCGGCAATCGCGAAAATCAGCAGGAAGAGAATGAACAACAAAGCCTCGGCATTGTTGGCAGAGACACGCTCAGTAGAGTAGATCATAGTGCGCACAAGGCTTCCCTGGCTGGTCTCAAATCCGGTCTTCACGACCACGCCGAGAGCACCGTTGTCCGGTGGCATCGTGATACCATTGGCCAGATTCGTCAGGGTCTCTTCACCATTGATATTGGGGTGAGTAACCTGAAGAACCTTGGTTCCACCGTGCACAAACGAGTTCTTATCCAAGCCCTCGGGTTCAATCAAGTCATCACCAGGGCGGAGTTGAACTGAGTCCTTGAGCAGAGGGGTACTCTCACCGGAAAGCATTGCCTCGTTCACAATCACGCTGCCCTCGACGAGGAGAATATCGCAAGCGACACCGCCATCCTCCTTGGTCCGATTGACGGACATGAGGTCGCCGGGAAGAAGCTTGTCGCTAGTGGTTTCTTGCCATTTCTTCTCACGGAAGACCCAGACGTCGTATGGCTTGATGCTCATTCCACGGAATTCATTGAGAGTTCTTTGGCGCTGCCAAACGACAGTGCTCTCGAACATAACAAGCATGAAGAGAGTGAACAGCGAGTAGTACCAGTATTCGTCCAGCATCCACAAACCCACACAGAAGACCTGGAAGACGAAGAATGGCGCGACAGCATGCTCCTGGAAGAGCTCGACGAATCCAGGAACGGGGATGTCGAAAGTATTATCTCCATAGTGCTCTTGGATGTCATCGACCTCCGCTTTGGTGGTGAGACCCTTGCTCTGCTGGAAGTGCTTGAGAGCAGGCTTGGGTTCCGCATCGAGGGCGTAGGAAAGAGGCGCAAAGGTGCGACGTTCGGGGTAGTAGAGGAAGCGGCGCTTCTGGAACAAGAATGAAATGGTCTTCTTGCCACCAGAGTTGTCGTGGATCAGAGTGCAGATTTCGGCAATTCCAGCATTGGTGACTGGGATAACCTTAATCAGACGAGCGGTATCAATGGACTTGGCCCTGATAGTGGTGAAAAGCGTTTTGATGTTAATGTTCCACTTGGTCATCAGCCACAATAGGGACTGGAGCGTGATGATGGACCCCGCCCAAACGAAGGTCCACTCCTGACCCTGGATATAAGTGTCATAGCGCTCCTCGGACAGGTAGAAGGCGAAGAAGACAGGCCAAATGATCAGAAAAGGCAGGACATAGGGATGGAATTGCGTCGGAAGAGGATTGTGCAGGGACGCATGTTGAATCTGGGGGTCATCTGCTAGTTTTGCCCTGATTGGGGTTAGATTGAAGATGCATCAATAGGGGCAAGGGTCTGGATGAGCTTACATGATGGCAATCGAGGTGACCACGAAGATGGTCGGTTAGAAGACAGATTAAAAAAGCATAAAGAAGAAATGACGACTACACAGTGGAAAGCTCAGAAGAAGCCACCTTGTAGATAAGTAAATTTGGTTTCCAGAGGGTTCGCCCGGTCTCCCCGACGCGCTAGACGGCTTATGTAAGGTTCCAGGAGGCCCACAGCGCATCTTGCCTGATAGTGCCAGAAACTGAATTCTTCCCAACAAGCCCAGCCGGGCTAGCTCAATCGGTAGAGCGTGAGACTCTTAATCTCAAGGTTGCGGGTTCGACCCCCGCGTTCGGTTCTTTTTTTTGTCAATATATCGATTCCCGACTCTTTATAAGTGACTTTTTGCTACGAAAAATTGTATCAAGTTTCAATCATAAATTCTCCACCATGAGACCCAACTATAAGTCTCGTTGGAGACAACCTTCGATTGGATCGATAACAAAGGTCTATCTTAACTGGAAATCCTTGCTTACTACAGTACATATACACCTCCGGGTTCGGGTGCACCCGTAAAACATATATATTCATTCGCAGCATGAACACAACTGTTGCCCAGTGCCCATGTGGACTGCTCAAGTAAGTCCATCCACGACAACCCCCTTCTCACTGCTCAATTGCTTCACCAGTTCAGTCAACGCTTCCACCTGCACTCGTAACTGCTTAACCTCCAGCGTGCAGTTATCCACCTTGATGTCAGGGGTACTCTGCTTGACTTCTTGCTTCCAGGAATCATCCAACTCAAAGTCCACATCCTCAGCTACCAATTCCCACTCTTGTTGATCTTCTTCGTCTTCCTCTCCATGACGCCTATTCCATCGAATTTGCTCCGCTTGGTGAGTCTCAATCCAGGCTGTCAACACCAGAATAGGCGAGTAAATCACACCCATGATAATGTCGTTAAGCTTCGCATAATGCTTCTTCGACATCCACCATTCGAATGGGGCGCTCACAAGCAAAATCTCAATCAGATTAAAGGCTAATATATCTCATTAGCTCAACTCGTTTCATTGTATGTCACACATGGAATAATGGGGGACAAAACTTACGCGGAATGAAGACATTCTCGTCAGGGGCACGGACGAATTGCATCGTCTTCTGAGCAAAGATTGCCATGTACTCATCGTTAGCGTTCCCAGAGATATCCTCATAGGCACTGTTGTAAAGCGCAATCAAAATGTTCAAGAGAACTAGTATACCAAGTTAGCGTATTGCGCCTTGAGAGGAGAAGTGATTGTTATCCACGTACCGATCATGATCACAAAACTGAACACATAGTAGAGAATGATTCCAAAAGGATATGCAAAGTCTTGGAAAGTATCAAACTCAGGGCTCTGCATGATAGTGTTTGCCATGCCTTGAATGATAAGCCGAGTGACGGGTATATCATCATCGACCTGTGCCATGCCAATGAATGCCTGGAAGAAACCAGCCAGAACCACAAATAGGAGTGCAAAAAAAATCAAACTCTCCTTCATCATGACCCGAAGGACGACGAACATGGCTCCAAAGAATTTGAAAGAGTCCAAATAAAGCATCATGCGCATCCAAAACATGGGTCCGGCAAAGGCTAGGAAATTGTAGCTCAATCCGTTGTACATTTGCCGCTCTGTATCGCTGTTTGAAGGCGAATGGGCCAATGCAACAAAACGCAAGACCAAGGAAATGACGAGGAGACCGTAAAGCGTTGAATTAAAGGCATTCCAGAACTCAAGGTAATTCCACCCGACTTTCCAGAACTTGACAATTTCATCACAAAGGAATGCAAGCGTCATACCATACAGAACACCCTCAGCCACGTCAAGATCACCAGTTGGGTTGACAGTGTTGATCACGGCAGTGTAAACAGCCAGATAGATTAGGGAGAAGACGATCTGACAAATGTTCTGGTAAAGAGGAGTTCGCATGCGATCCGGGTGGAAGTGAACCCAGTAGCTAGCATTGGCTTTCTGTTCGTACTCCACGAAGTTCGTTGGATTGCCTTCTTCCTGACAGATCCAGCCACACCATAGGAATTGTATGCATTTTTGGTATCCAGCGGAACCGATGATTCTCAGCGCATGGAGATCCACCGAGCGCTCAATCACATTGACAGGGTCACTTTCAACACCCTCGGCAAAAATAGAGTAGCGCTTGAGTAGAATATTCTTCAGCAGATAGTCCTGATCTTGTTCAGATTCAATACTATAAAGGTGTAAGTAGCGGTAAGTATAAGGGCTCAGGCCAATGGGGAGATCTTACATGCGCTTGGCGATGACTTCACAGGCCACAGCTCGGACTTCATGGAGATCAGCATCCCACAGCTCGACCGAAGCCTGAACCTGGAACCATCTCAAACAAACAAGCAGACAGTAGACAATACAAGCCTTGTAGTCCTCACCACCAGCTCGCTTGGCAGTCTCAATAACATCCTGCGTGATAAGGCGGCTGTTTGGGTCGGTCAGGATATTCTCCTCGACCTCGCAGCAAACGACCTGCTCAATTTGGTATTTCAATCGCAGTGCGATTTTAGCAATCTCCTTGGAAGAATCAGACGACTGTGGCTCATCAGCAATGTATGATGGGAGGACTGTGGTTCGATTAGCACTGTGATACGAGCTTTGTTGATTATGACGTACGTCTGCGGCGCTCTACTGCGACGCGGTGCCGCGCACGACGACGATCGAAGCTGAACATATCCCTCAAATGACCCATTGCGAAGATGTAAATGAATAGCCACCCAGAGAAACAGGCTGGAGAGGCTGTAATGGTTAGGGTGAAATCTTGGAAAGCGCGGTCAAAAAGTGATTCGCGGGAAGATCCAAGCGCCACTCCCCGCTATCAAGAAATCCCGGGTGACGCGCTACGGAAAGCTACCGAATTCAAAGAAAAAATATGAAATCAGAAATATCTCTAGAAGCATCATTGGCATTGAACATCTCGGTTGCATCACACCATATATACATCAGAAAGTTGCATCTCACACCGTACATTCAAATAAAATGCCGGAACATGGTTTGCCAAATGGCATTATGCCTGCTCGTGGATAGAACCCGGACTCGAGGTGCAGGTGACTGGCCTTGGTGGAAAGGCAATTTCTGACTGCAATCATGCCTGATAGCACTTACATGGAGTCATCAAGCCTTTGTCTTTTCCATTGATCGCGTAAAATGTGCATGATTTTCTCTATCCATTTTTGCCCAGTCCTTCCTCCACATTTTGCCTTTTGAACTGGTCGACAACGCCGATGTACGTCGGGTTATTCCTTTACTCGGGCACGCCCTCGTCGCTCTCAGAGCCGCTCTCATCTCCGCTAACCTCCTGGTTCTCACGCTCACGCTTCTCCATAAGCTCCTGGAGAATAGCATCATCGTGCTCGGTAACGGCCTTGGGTGCCATCTTGACGGTGCAGTTACCTCCAGCGGCCTTGATGTTGGCCTCGATCCTTCGGATACCGGCCTCAAGCTGCTGGATACCAAGCTGCTTGTCCAGACATTGGCTGGTCAGGACGTACAGAGGAGGGGCGACCAGCTTAACCTTGATCTGGTTCTCGGGGGTGTTCTCGGCCTCGGCGGTGCGCAGGGCGGTCTTGACGGCATCGATACCTTCGTAGCTGAAGCAAGTGACTTCAATATCGGCACGAACCTTAGTGGGGGCGGGGGTGAGCTTCTTGCTGATGTAAAGCTGGAGCTCCTTCTTCACGGGTTCGCTAGGGAACTCGATGTCGTTCCACACCTCGGGGTTGCTAGAAAGTCGGTCAGCTGGGTAACATCAGAATCATAAGATGGAAGACATACGAGATGGAGATCTTGAATGCGTCGTGGGAGTGACCGTATTTCTTGTCCAGGGGCCAGGCAATCTGCTGGTATAGGGTTTCGAGAGGAGTCTGAGCTGCCTCGGCGACGTGGCGCAAGATAGAGTGCACCGCCTTGCTCTTGTTGTAACGCTCCTCACACTTCACGACATCCTCGGGAGAGACACGACGCTTCGACAGATCGATGTAACCTTTCATAACAATGTGAGTCAGTTGTCGGATCTTTGTAGAACAGTGGAGTTTTGCTCACCCTTCTCCTTGTCAACACGGAGCACGATGACAACCTCGTTACGGCCGATACGGATGAGCTTTTGGATACTGCGAATACGTCTTCTGGACAGTTCGGAGAGCAGGATCATGCCGTCGATGTTGTCGTACTCGAGCAGCTTCACGTATGCGCCCATCTCGGCGATCTACCAAACCCGGGGAAAAACGAATAAGCAAGGCCAAACGCGATCATACAGCGGTTTTCGGATCCTACCTGCTTGACATTGACCATGACATAGCTGTCCACCTCAGGGTACTTCTCCTCGTAGAAACGGCAATTTGTTAACGACATTTTGGCGGGGTTGCGATCTGATTTTCAGCGACGGGGATTCGGCGTAAAACAGGACTGATGAGACGACAGTCCTAGAAGCAGCGATGGGCTCGAGCCTAAAATCAAGGTTCTGAGCAGATCGAAAGGATCAGGGGGTTGAGAATGTATCGCTGGGCGGAAGCACAATCACTTCAAATCGCTATTGTGGCGGGCTCAAAACCCACACGGTCACGTGAATCACCGACTTTCCCAAATCAACACGTGACTCACCGCCTCGGTATACTTCGATTATGTCACAGCAACGGGCTCCGCTGCATGAGATAACCTACTAGTCTGTGTACGGCTGACTCCACTAGTTGCATATTGTTTCCGACTGCATGTTGCACAAAAAAAGTTACCGAGATCCGGTGGCATAATCAAACTGTTCTGGTTGGTCCTGAACTTTCCAATTGCAGTACTGAAATTAGACACATCAGCCCCTACAGTACATGACGGATCTGCATGGACAAGCCGTGATAGTAGCTCTGGCCCCGCTTATCGCAGACCCTAGTGGACACCGCCCTTGCTAGCCAGCCACGACGTTCGGATTTGTTTTCTCTTTTTATTTCCTTCCCAATAGTGGCTTTTCTTATTATTGATCCATTCCATGGAGGATTCAGGTGTATATCTTCCTTGAATCAGCTCATCGGGTTCTTAAGCAAGCATCATGTCTGACTCTCCGCCAGCCGGGCAAGATACGGAAGAGGCCCGCAACTTGCGAGATCGCCTGGCTGATATTTTTCGCCCAAGACCTTTCGGCTCTGCGACAGATCAATCGGGAGTACAAGGTGCCCAGGGCCTGGGAATAACGAACGAACCGGATGTGAGAACTCGCCTTTTGGAGTCGTACGACCGTTCGGACCCTGCGTGCGGTGAGAGACGTTGCAGCCATGGTACTTTTTCTCCTCACATCGAAACAGCCGAAAGAGCTGCATTTTCGCGGTCATCTGGCAGTCATATCGCACACAATGGGATTAGGGAATCAGGGATGGCGTCCAGTCCCTTCCGCGGAGGTGATGGTCGGCCAGAGTCCCACCAAGATTCGGAATACCCGTCATCACAAATGAAATCTTCCACCTCGGCTCTTTCTACTCAGGAATCTAAGAAACTGTAAGCCTTGTTTGATATATTCCGTTGAGCAGGCAACTGTAGGCCACCTAGAAAGAAGAGGGCTGACCAGCTCTTTGCAGTTACGTATCCTATTACATTCCCCTCTTCAATTGGATCGGACAATATCAATGGTCTTTTCTACGAGGAGATTTGATAGCAGCATTGACAATCTCCTCCGTCTATATTCCAATGGCCTTGTCTTTAGCCTCGAACCTTGCGCATGCACCCCCAGTCAATGGTCTTTATTCCTTCGTGATACATCCGCTGGTCTATGCGGTATTAGGAAGTTGCCCACTTATGGTTGTTGGACCGGAGGCGGCAGGCTCTCTGCTCACGGGTGCGATTGTCAAGGCTAGCCTTCTGCCTGACGACACCCCGGAGGAAATAAACGTGAAGAGTGCTATGGTAGTAGGGATCGCAACCGCGATGACTGGTGCTATGATTCTTATTGCCGGATTGACTCGCCTAGGATTTCTGGACAATATGCTCAGTCGGCCCTTCCTCAGAGGATTCATCACAGCCATTGGTTTCGTGATTTTCGTGGACCAGCTGATCCCACAATTGGGGCTTGCAGAGCTGGCAAAAGAGACTGGCGCTAGTCATGGCACGACAGTTGCCAAATTGTCTTTCATTATTCGCAATGTTCGAGAAAGCCATGCCCTTACTGCGGTGGTTTCGCTTGTGAGCTTTGGGATCATCTTTTTTTTCCGGTACGTGCAAGAGCCTGTTCTTGGCTTCGTGCATCACTGATCTTTTTATAGAACCTTGAAAAAGTGGATGGAACCTCGCTTCCCCCAAGTGATTTACTTCCCTGACCGCTTTTTCGTCGTGTTGATATCGGGTATATTGGCTTGGTCTCTCGACTGGGAAGCGAAAGGCCTCGAGCTTTTAGGATCCACCGATGTCAGTGCAAGCCGCCTCTTCGCCTTCCAGTGGCCCTTCCAAATGAAGTATATGGAGCACATTCGCACTGCTATGAGCAAAGCCTTCATCATTACTCTTCTTGGTTTCTTCGAGTCTTCGGTGGCGGCGAAGGGCCTGGCCGATGTCAAGTCCGATGGAATCCAGGGCACGCAAATTAGTGCCAACCGGGAAATGGTAGCTCTGGGAGTTGCCAATCTCGTGGGTGGGTGCTTTATGAGCCTTCCAGCTTTTGGCGGATACGGTCGAAGCAAGCTTAATGCACAGACCGGAGCACGATCCCCAATGAGCAGCATTTTTATTTCGGTCATCACTCTCATTGGAATTCTCGTTCTTTTACCCTATCTCTCTTGGCTTCCGGTTCGTGTGATCCCTTTTGGTCTTTATTTGAATGTGGCTAACGTCCTAAACAGAAAGCGGTCCTTTGCTCTATGATATCCGTCGTGGCATTTTCTCTCGTCGAAGAATGCCCCCACGACTTGATCTTTTTCTTCCATCTTCGTGGATGGACCGAACTAATGCTGATGTTCCTCATTTTCGTTACAACCATTTTCTATTCACTTGAGCTGGGCATGGCCCTCGGAATCGGTGTATCTGTCATAATCCTTATCCGCCATGCCACCCAGCCTCGCATTCAAATCCTTGGCAAGGTATCCGGCACTTCCACCCGCTTTGCGAACGCTGAGCTTCAGCCCGAAAACACCGAGATTGTTGAGGGTGCACTGATCGTCAAGATCCCTGAACCTCTGACATTTGCCAATACTGGTGATCTAAAGAACCGTCTTCGTCGTCTGGAGCTCTACGGAACCAGTCGAGCTCACCCCTCACTTCCCCGCATGCGCCCTGCCGAGTATAACAAGAACATCATCTTCGATGTACACGGCGTCACAAGTATTGATGGTTCGGGTACTCAGGTTCTCTGTGAAATCGTGCGTGCGTATACGGAGGAAGGAACGAGGGTTTTCTTCTGCCGGCTGCCCAATGACAAGGTGTTTCGCATGTTCGAGCTGAGTGGAATTGTTGAGGAATGTGGTGGTATCACACACTTTGTTCCCAGCGTGGACGAAGCTCTTCAAATGGCGGAAACAGAAGAACGATGGGACGGTGACTAAAAGGGCGCCTGTCACTTGTGAATATCTGTCTTGCCAGCGGAGCTTATGCTTCAATTAGATCGGCAAGAGAGCTTTTGGCTTTGCTTCGTAAATAAAGGTATTTTGTGATAATTACTTGCTGCTATCGAGCGATGAATATCAATTTGATCTTCTATCCATGAGTTACGACTAATAACTTCATGGACAGTAGAAGCCTAATCCCTGAAAGACTGTTGCATGGAACAATCGTAGATAACACCAAGTGGCCTATGGGTTTCCAGGTCATTCGTTGGCAGTGTGGCCGATTCTCGCACAGGGCGCAATCGCACGCGGATGGCCTCCTTTCTCCGCTTTGAAACGCCGCCTTTCGTCCACAGCTGGGGGGAATCACTGCAATCGATTGTCTTCCGTTATCCCCTTCCTGGATTTGCGATCGTCCGGGCCGTGATAATATTTCAGTAGTCGTGACGTGTAGCCCGGTAGTAGCAAGCAGTTGTCATGTCGCGCTCAGAAGTCTTCCGAATTAATAGGGGATAATCAAAAAATCTAGAATATTCGCAGACGCGGTCTTTTCAAGTAGCGGTTTGATCCCCGACGACAGCTTTGCCAATGACAGCTCGTAGCAGACTTTGACTCGCACGAAGAGCCAACTGATCTTTAGTCGGAGCATCAGCCCCATCCTGACCCTCTGCTCGAGCAACATCAACAACCAGTTTCATGCGTCCTTCGCCTCCCAACACAAAAGCCGCACATGAAGCTTTGGATAACCGAACATGATGTTTGGCAGCCTTATTCTTCGACGACCCAGTCAAATCAAGCTGCATCGCCAGATGCGTCTCCAGATAAGTACTGAGATTTGCAATTAAAGGACTGCTCAATTTTTGCTTCAAAGTACGTCTCGAAGTACTATTTCCATCGCTCAAGAACCCAGTCAAGGATGCTCGCGAGATACTGATATTCAGCGTTCGCAATGCCGGCGCAATCATTGCCGAAAAGGCCAATGTCAGTTGCAGCTCCTTGATCACCTCTTCAACAATTTCATTCGCGGAGTCTCCCAGCCCCGTTCGGAGCTCGTCCACGAAGCTTTCCAGACCTTTACAGAGAAAAGTAGATGAAAGACGGAGGGGAGCACAGTAGGCATCGAAATTAGCCGATAAGAATGAGATGAATGTTTGTCGTAGCGCGTTTGGACATTTCGTCAATAGTAGCGGAAGAAATGTTGATCCTTCACTAGGAGGAACCCGTTGGAAATTGGACTCTGGTTCCGCGAGGAGAGCAGCTTTGTAGACTATGTTCTCATATTCGAGTGTCACCAAGATTCCGGGGAAGGAAGTGTTAGCGTCGCGTCTGTCTGATGCGTCGCGTGTGAATGACCCCGCGGTCATGAATTGCCATCTACATTCTCTGAGGGCACCTGTTTTTGACAGCGAATCGTCATCTGCTGTGTTGGCGGTAGAATGGAGACCCGCTAGGACATCGCCTGTCAGTTGATCGCGTAATCTTGTTGCGTATGTATTCAAGGCGGCTTGATTGTTTAAAAGGCTCGCGCAATCTTTCTTGTGGTGCAGGGGTGAGAGACGGTGTAAAGTCCATGAGGTATTAAAAAGCTGCGAATGTGAGGCCGACTCCATTGTGAATTAATTACTGCACTTTAGATTGTTGTTGTGGACGCAAGGTGAAGGTCTATCAATGTTTTAAGCTTATCGATATGGACGCGCTCAGTGCAAACAAGGCAAATACCCTCTATTGATTCCTTTTTCGGTTTAGTGCATGAGACCCCCCTATAGACCAGGTAATATGATTAAGTTTCAATTGTTTTCTAATAGCTGACCATATGCTCTGGTCTTCCTTTATGAATCAATTCCACGGTCATGGTTTTATCGGCCGGCCTTCTTTCTCTTTGCGACTTTCCAGAGTCTCTGTAGCATGTCGTCCTGGCTTTGCGTCAACACATTCACCACATTCTCCCGATGGATCTGATTTAACGGTGCCACTATTTCCGGAGTCTGTTGATTAGTAGCTGGGTGGTCGGATTCATTTTTGCCTTGAGAAAATTGTCGGAGCTTTTCCCAACTATCTTGGACCGACTTGTAGTTGAAAGAAACATAGATGATAAAGATTCCCAAAGCGATTGAGATGCAGACTGTCCTGAATGTTAGGCTTCTGAAAATCCAGAAAATGACATCTCGCCCAAGAAGTAACAGACTTACAAATAATGGGGAATATAAACTCCGGTGCAAATTGAACATTTCCTTGACTGTCGTGGTGAAAGGAGGTCACATTCAACGCAAAGAGAGAGGCGAGGAAAGACATCGGGAGCTACTTTTGAATTAGCCTTATCCTTATTGTGGAGTCAGGTCATACCCACAAAGAAAATGGTGACAACTGTGAAGACCATGAGCGTTGTTCCCTGTCTTGCAGACTGTTTTGCCAAGTCGCGAGAAAGTACTGCCTCGGTGATATTGATCCCATTCTGCTCGAGATCCAGAGTCTCTTTGACCTTTGTGAAAGTTAGTAATCCAAAACCTAGCGTAATAGCATCTCTGGTCCTCACTGATGTTTGGATGGTTTCTGCGATTTTGTCCATCTCGATTATCTCTTCGAGAATGTCGGCCAGGTTTCGCTCCGTTCCCATTCTACTCTTCATTGCTTGACTTACTTGGCCTTCTTGGCCTAGAAGTCCTTCCCAGACGACTTTTTGTTGGGTCAAGACCGTCTTGATCATATTTAGTTCGTCCCGGATATCCTTGACCTCTTCCAAGAGCAGTGCAGCGTTGTAGATCGCTTTCCAATCTTTCTGCTCTTCACTATCGACGCTGGATTCTTCATTCTGTTTTGCCTTTGGGCTGGTACCATTGCCGTCTTTCTTATCTTTGACCTTTTTCACAAATCGTGTGAACAGATCGTTCTCATCCACGGCCTGCTCATTCCCATGAGTTAGAGGAAATTGACCACATTGGAGGGGAATCTCACTGTTTGGTTGATCGTCTCTGCAAAGATTTCGCAAGGTGATTTCAGGAAGCGATCCTTTCTCCTATTCTCTTTGTCTTCATGGCCCTCATTGTTCTCTCTTGTCTTCTCTCTCCCTCCCTCACCTGTCTTGTCCATAAACTTGGGGTACTTTTTATCTTCATCCACCCCAAGCACGACGAGAGACCAATTTATGGTGTGAGTAAAATTAATGCAAAAGTTAACAATGAGTTTGGCCAGATCAAGAGCCGAGGAGGGGGCAATTGTCCTCCACCTCTGTTATTTCTTTCTCGAAGATGTTCGAAGATCCCTTCAACGACCGGATCCTCCAACCCATCTGGGCGAAGCGTAGAAGAAGAGATTACTGTATCTTAGAAAGTCCATCAGCTTACACTTAATCCAAACATGATGTTTTGTGAGACATACTTGTATCAATAATCCAAAGCCAAAGTTGGCCAATAGACAGAATGGGCCACCATTCACCATTTTTTGTTTTATCACCGCGGTCCTTATCCAGCAAGTACCGAGTCACCACTTGATCGGCATCTCGCAGCTTCATGTCAGGCAAAGCCTGGTAGTAGAACTGATCCAGAGACCGAGAGCCTTGTACGACCTGTCTTTTTCCGTTGTAGGTCTCCATGAAATTTTGATACTGAGCTCTGAAATTATCTTTCTTTGGATCCATTTCCTGATTGCCAGCTTGTGCCAATATGTCAAGGTCTTCCGATGCTTCATTGGCTTCAAAACATTTTTCAAATGTCAGGTATGGGATCTGGAATGGTGAGTGACAATTGTCAAATTTAGACCTCAGTAGACTTCTTACATAAAGAGCAGCAGTGTTATCGTCTTCTAGATATTTTATTCATGTAAGCTTCCTGGCTTGGACGGTTTGAAGGGTGGTTGTTCTCGCACACCCTTTCCGTAAACAGGAAGGAGAGTGTGGGGGAGAGGCATTAATGACAAGGCACACCCATAATTAATATAAGATGAATGTGCCAAAGTCACCCCCCTTCCTTCAACTTGGTTGGAAAAACTCACCATCTATGTTTTTCGCCGGTTCTGATTTTGACTTGGCGCGATCGGTCTGGGGAGTCGTCAAGGGTACTGGCGGCTGGGATTCAGGCTTCGCATTATCTCCGTTTTGGTTTGTGCCAGGCTCTTCCATCGTCTTTGCTGGTTTGGAATCATCGTTCTTCTGGTTCCGGTCTTTTTCATTATCTGGTTGTTCAGTTGACGGAGCGGGAGTGGGCTTTCTGGAAAATCTCTCCTAGATTAAAGGATCAGCCATGAGCCATCTCTACCATCGATAATTGTTCCATACCAGGAAATTCGGCTTCATGAACTTAGTCTCTGAGTCTCCAGACGGTACCTCCTGCCAGCTTCGCCGCAGGAAGTCACGTAAAGCTGCGTGGTCTGTTTTCGGCTTTTTCTGGTCAAAGAGCAATCTTTGGACAAGATCCTAGGATTATGTTAGCTGAATATTAGATCGTCATGTGTGGTTACATCTTTTCTACCTCCATCCATTCCATCTGATGACAGGTTAGTAAACAGCTACAAGTTCCCTGCTCCTATTATGGGAGTCACTTACATTGTTGGCCGGAAGATGTATCCATCTCATCGTGAGATCCTCCTTTTCATAAAGCCTTTCTTCCATACCAATTGACTTGATCTCTTCTCGGCCTACCGACTTGAGCAATTCCGTTGCCCTCTCCATGAATTTCGCGGGGCCATCTTTCTCTGTGTTGTAAATAACATCGTGTGGAAACAAAGATCGTCGGAGAAGATCCACACGTCCACCGTGACTATAAAAGTCTACGATGGTCATTTTATACTTCTGGGCAACATTGCCTTTTGCACTGTTCTTCCCCAATTTGGGTGCCTCACAAGGGCCACTTTCGAATTTCCTGCCAATCACCAAGGGTGGATCTTGGAGAATATCCAATGTGTGGGAATAGCGAGCCTCTTCCTTCTTTGGGAGACTGTACTGTTCTGTTGTCTCTCTACTTTTGGGAACATTGGAAGGTTTGAGCTTCTCGTTGACGATTTGAATAGCCTTGTCCCGGTCTTGTCGGTTGGTTGTTGATTTGAGTTGGTTATGTGGATCGCTTGTTTGAAGAAGCCACCACACCACAGCAAAGTTTCCACGGTAGGCCGCCCACTGCAAGAGAGTTTCTGGCTTCTTTGTCTCAACAATGCTGCCCTGAAGAAGCAAAAGGAGATTTTCATGCTCATCAGACCTCATTGCGTACCATACAAGTCTTATTTGTTCAAGGTTTGCTTTTTCTAGATCGGAATTTCCAGCCTTTTGTAGGCCCTCAATGGCGACTTCCAGTCCTTTCCTAGAGTTCAGATTCCGGAGGGCTTCCGTCGTTGAATCTAAGTCAACCTTTTTCTGGGCTAGAAGCCGAATGGCAAGCTTGGAGTCGCTTAGTCTTTTTTCTAGATTTTGAGTCCCCTCCTCTTCCTCATCTTCGGTATCCTTTTCGGACTCCTCTTCGGACTCCTCTTCGGACTCCTCTTTGGTGTCGGTCTGATATTCGGCCTGCAGTGTAGGTTGATTTTGGCGTATTTCTGTAGGTTGCCCTGTAACTTGTGTCTCAATATGCTGCTCAATTTGATCTGGAGCTTGCTCCGTGGGTTGCTCGGTCGCATGATGCTCTGTCTTGTTCTCCGAATCTGAATCTCCACGCGGCAGATTATTTAGTCCTTTGATTGATAGCACCAATGAAGTCTGTTTATCATCGCCTGTTTTGATGTCAAACGATGTTCCCTTGTTGAGAAGAGCCTCAACGACTTTTCCAAATCCTTTGTAGCTGGCAAGATGCAGGGCTGTCCATCCATTGATCTCAAGAGCATTGATATCAAACTTATCTGCGTGTCGAAGGTATATATCAACAACAGCTATACATCCCAGTTCAGACGCTCGGTGCAATGGCGTCTTCTTTTCTTTCGTCAAAAGAAACTTTGCGCCTTTTTCCAGCAGCAGTTCTGCGATCCCTGCTTGGTCCTTGGCTTTGCGACATCCGGGAGCTTTGTGCAAAGCTGTGAAGCCTTCGTTATCAGAAGCATCTATCTCCGGATTTTCACCGAGAATCATCGTTACTATCTCTAAATTCCTGTACTGTACAGCAAGGTGCAATGCCGTCCAATCATTACCATCGGTGGCATTGATATCGGGGTTTCTCCCCAAAATCATGCTAAGCACCCCCGGCTTCGAATACCGGGCAGCAGTATGAAGCGGAGTCCACCCATCTGAATCTTTCGCATGGATACTTGGATTCTCCTCTAGGATCAATTGAACCATCTCCAGGTTGCCATAGCGAATGGCAACATGTAACGGTGTCGCGCCATCGGAGGTGACACTGTCCACGTCGGGGCTAAGTTCCAAAATTGACTTCACCATTTCTTTTTCACCATAGTGTGCTGCAAAATGCAGTGGGGTCCATTCATCGGGGGCTTTCACATTAATATTTGGGGTTTTCTGCAAGATAATCCCGACTACTGTCACAGTGGAGTATCGACATGCACTATGAAGCGGCCACCACTTGTCCGGGTCAGAAAGATTCACATCGGCATCGTGTTTGAGCAAGATGCGAACTACTTCTTCGGAATCCATTCGACATGCCATTGTCAAGGGTGTATCATACACGCCGGGCATGTTGACTGCATCGTTGTGAACCAGCAGAGCCTCGACCGCCTCCACATGTTTTTTGGTAATAGCAATCATGAGAGGAGTATATTCGTCGGCGATTGTTTTTGCCTTGAGATCTGCACCGTGACCCAGCAGTAAATGGATAACTCCGACATGTCCACGAGCCGCTGCATGATGCAATGGTGACCAGTCGTCATTGTCTTTTGCGTCGATTTGAGCGCCATTTTTGATTAAAATTGAAACCACTTCAACCCTTCCTTCCCAACATGCCAGATGAAGAGCTGTTTTGCCTTCCTCGGTCTTCGCCTCGATATGAGCATGCCATTCTAAAATGCCAGGTTGAATAAGTATCTTGGTTAAATTAACGAATCCTTCGCGAGATGCTATAATGAGCGAGGTTACTCCTTGCTCCCCAGTGGCGTTGATATTGGCTCCCTCTTTTAAGCACTGCCAAAACTTTTGCACATTATCAACAGAGACTGCGTCCAGAAGACGTTTATTGAGGTCAGAAATCTTGACCCCGGGCGTGCGAGATGGGTGAGCATCTTTTGTGGGATTGTGATCGTCAACAGGGGCATTAGCTGAAGAGGGAGGAGGTATTGAAACTCTAGACGCGATATTGGATTGCTCGGCCATCGTAGGCGCCGAATCTGACTTATTGTATCGTGACTCCACGAGATACTTATGATAAGGCTTTGGATTTCAATTTACCAGATTTTGTGATATTTTGAGGGGCTTTGTTATTCAGCTGTGCAAGGTTCACGCCCCCAAAAAGTACGCTTCGTATACGTGATGCTAGCCTAGTTAGTGTTAGTTGATTGGGACAGACACCAATGGCTGCAGGACATCACGGCGCTATCAACGCTTATTGGTTAACCCCATGTTCCTACCAACTAGAGACTCGTTCATGTGCTCATATTGGTCTTGGCAGATGTAGTCAGACTCGTTAGGGTGTTCTGGGCGCATTTGCGGTCGCTCCAGATGCACGGAACGGGCCGTGTAGCCGTGCGACCCAAGGTTTAACACATAACTCAAGAACCATACCATCGTCCGCGAGGGGAGAAGTATTTTTTTTGGTGGGTTCTTTTTGAAATGAATTCTTTATCCAGTGAATGAGATGTAATACCTGCGCGAAGTAGACAGTAGGGATCGATCGAGCTATCTGGAAAGACTCCGACAATGGGACGTGCTCATACGAATCAATCTTCTCAACTGAAATTGGCTTTCAAAAATTCTGACCGCGGGTTAAAAAAAAAAAAAAAAAAAAAAAAAGGGAAGAAAAAGTACAAAACATGAGGTATCTATCGCATAAACGCCACAACGCTCCATCTAATGCATTATGCTCTCCATCCCTGTGTACGATGGCAATCCGGGCACCCAAACAGAACGGGGATACCATTCCAGTGCCATACGCTCTCTATATCATGAGGAATCGCGTTTCTAGATGCGAGTTCTGCTTTGGCAGCGTCAAACCAAAGATCGCGCACAGACGTATGCGTATTCTGAGCGTTTCGGTTAGAAGCCCGACCCCAGACCACGGAATTCATGTGGTCTTTTTCGTGTGCGTTCATGTCATGATAGAAATTATACATGAAATCTTTGCGCTGCATGCGCTGGTTACCCCCATCGCCAATCTCAGCGGAGAAAAATTCGACTATCCTAGCGAATGGTGAGACCGTGAGAAGAGAGCTGATCCAGGAGTCGTCGGGCTCCCCTTCAGATGCCATGGTGTACCGAATATATGACACTAGCAGGTGAATGCAGTGGTGAGTCGCAATGAGGGCTGCGGTATTGGTGAACGGGGGTTCGCGAAGAATTCGAGTTTGAAGTTCGCGGTACATTTTTTGACGCATGGATAAGGGTACTGGGACAGAGAGATTGCCGGCTTCGTATTCTCGAAGAAGCATGTTGGTGTGTTCGCGACGCGCAGATGAGTACGACTCGAGGTAGTATAACGTGTAATACCTACAATACTGTCAGCCCAGTGGCCCAAGCAAATTCGTACATAAACTTACATCAATGGTGAAAGATGAAACCACATGCTAGTTTTCCCTCGTTTCACCAATGCTGTTCGTTCGGCCTTCTTCGTTGGAAAGGAAGTTCTGTCGAAAATCGATTCTGTCTGCACAAATCGGTCCATCACCCGGTCTGCGAGGTAATAGCATAATCGCGAGCAAAGCTTTTGCCTTTGTCGCAAGCTCCACAGGTATCGGAAAGTATATAGGTGACCACCTCGGGCACTTTTGGAAGGGGGAAATAGGTCGGACAGGAGGACCACATCATCTTCGGGGCTCCGGGTATAGATACGTTCGCTGTCGATTGGGGAGGGGAGGCTGCCATGGCGGTGTCGACGGAGGTATAAGCGGACAATACCATGTTCGTGAGAAGTCAAGACCTTGTTGAAGGACTTGCAGACTAGCTTTAGAGATAGAAAATCGGCGGTCCCGCAGTGGGCGAAGATTAAGATTTGGATCTCGACGGGGAGGCCCCACGGCGGCAGAGGATTGGCGCTGTCTAAGCTGTCGCGCAGCAAGGAAAGAAGCAAAAATTAGCCAACGAACTCTAACACACATGTAACACAAAGCTCACCCAAGCGAAGACGAGGATGCCGGAGTGTCTCGGTGGGATCGGTCCTTGTCTTTCGCGCCCGTCTTTCTCCCCTTTTGGATAGCAGCTCGAAGATTTTGTGCTGATAGCAGGATTTTAGAGAATCCACTCATCCTGAGGTTCAAGAACACATGGATGGACCAGCTCCGGCGAAGCCACACGGGTAGAAAGGTCAAGTCACTTCAATGTCTCGAACGGGCGTTGGCATTAATATCTGACTAAGCAGCGGAAAAGCAGGCTGACGTAGTTTGTTTCTAACTGTTCTCCTTGATTAGCACAAGGCTTTAAGTCCATGATCAAGCCCATACAAAGATTTGTATGGTTTTACTTGAACGATCTGAGTTTGGGTGGGTCCTAGGTGTGGACGAATGGCATCCCGGTCCTCATGTGAGTCCCCGACCTTTGTTGGCCATTGTTTACGGGGAAATGACGAGTGGGAGAAGAGCTATTCCATCTTGATATGTCACGGTCCCCATAGTGTTGTTGTAGATAGTAAGGGAGTGAAAAGAAGCTGTGGTATGGGTTTGAAACAGTATGGTTGGAGAAGGAAAAAATTGATATGTGCTCCTGTAGACGGACAATTTGGTTTCGTTAAGTGCTTTTCCATACAAGTCCTGAACTTTGCATGGCACTGGCTGCCATATCTAGTTCAAATATCCGCAGTCTAATCTTGAAAGCAATCAATCAACCTAGGCAATTTGGCATCTTCGCATCTTCTAATCAATGAGTTGACTGGTCCAGCATCTAAGATACCCAAAAAAGACTAGCGTGGGGAGAAAATGCTTGGCAAGAAAGAAACGAACTGAATTTAATAAACGGCGAAGTGCGACGATGTTTAAAAGGAAACGAGAAGGCTTGATTTCGCTTGTAATTGCTGTTCTGGTCCTCTCATAGAGCTATGGATGCCTTATTTCATACCCTCCAGGCTACACTTCGCACCTGACATATTCAATTCGACGGGACGTCCCCACATAGCTTCCGATATCAGGGGACCAAAGTGGATGACAATGGTCAAATAAACACAGTCTGGGTACTTTCAAAAGACTCTATTTATGCGCGTCGAAATGCATGATGTTGTCAACAATGTACATCTTGTGTCACCTACATTACGTCATCTGATTCTTGCGTCAGATCCCTGCCACTTGCAAATACTCTGGGTATTCGAATCTAGTATCTTACAACTTACAACTGTTGAATTCATACTTTTCTAGAAATTCAAGCATACAAATTAACAACATGAGCAACAATATCCTCGTGGTGGGTGCCACAAGGGGTCTTGGGGCCTCCCTCAGAGCACTATATGCCCAAGACTCAACGAGACACGTCTTTGCGACCTCGAGATCAGAATCAGCGCCCCAAGCAGAACAATCTACCACTTGGCTGACTGGTATTGATCTCACTCAGTCCGACGTGGGTCAAAAGCTGGTCTCACAGATTCCAGCATCTACTAAGATCTCGACTGCGATCATTTCAGCCGGCTACTTCGGCTTCGAATCCTTTGATGCCCCAGATTGGGAAAAGGAGGTCCAAATGTATACTACGTCGGCAATTGCACCGGTTTTCTTGGTGCATCATCTTGTCAAGGCGGGCTTGTTGGGAGAAGCCAGCAAAGTTATCTTCGTTAGCAGTGAGAGCGGCAGTATCACTCTCCGCCACGAGAAGGAGGGCGGAGGGAATTATGGTCATCATGCAAGCAAAGCTGCTCTGAATATGGTGGGCAAGCTGCTAAGCTTGGATCTCAAACCCAAGGGAATTGCTGTTGGATTGGTGCATCCAGGTTTTATGCGGACAGAAATGACCAAGGGTGTTGGGTTTGACAAGTATTGGGATGCTGGCGGTGGTAAGCATGGCTTTACGCAAAATATCTTTTTGGTATACTAGGTATATTGACATTCTTTCAGCTGTTACCCCTAATGAAGCAGCTCAGTCACTCGCATTGTTTATTGAGGACTTTGATATTAATAAGACTGGGGAGTACTGGGCACCAAGAGGGCCTGGGTAAGTCAACCCTGATCTATAGTCACATAGTGTCTTGCTGCTGACTTGATATACAACAGAGACATTGGAACCGCGGAAGACGTCCTTGGAAAAGGCTTGCCAACTCCCTTACAACTCCCTTGGTAAAGGCCCCAAGTATCCAGGTCGCAGTAAATACTGCACAAGGGTGAACAATAGTTAATGCCTGGTGCCTGACACTCTTAGCTCTATGGCGTAGCAGGGTTGTTGAAACGATTGACCAACAATTGACAACATTTTTCGGTAATATAACTTGTCGATAGTATTACAACATTCAATGTATTTTGTTACCCGTAAATTTGATCAGTCATGGCCATAGTCACTTTATCATTGTGGTGTGTCGGCCGAGGTACATGATTTGGTAATATTTCCCCCGCACCCCCAAAGACCACAGATGGGGTTTCAAAATAATGTTTATAATCAAAGTAACCCTCAGCTCCAATTATGAGTTGCGCAATCCATGGATGAAACTACTCCAATAATGGCGTTTAGAGTGGGGTTGATGGTGTTGATGAGCAACATCTCAGACCATTCACACCATCACTAACGACGATGGCGTTACCTACACCAAATCAGTTCCGTTAGCCGTCTTGGCGTAAATGAATACTGAACTCTCTGCGTATATTTCAAAGCCACGGTTGAAGAATATACTATCTTGTCCAGTATTCCACTAGGTGGCGTATGATTTGTCCCAGATTGCGTGCAGAGAACACCTGCATATATGAGGGGCAGGCCACCCGGTTTATCAGCGGGATGATGCGTCTGCTCGGAAACCTCCGAATACATTTTCCTTTCTCTATCTAGATACATGGGTAAGTAGGCCTCATCATGACTCTACTAGAGAATCCTCAGATCGCTGCCTTTCCGTTGTCAGTCATTTCCCAAAAGTCGGAGTCTTTTAGCCGACCTTCAGATCCAATTCCAGCGCCCTCTGTGGCGGTCAATGCTTTCAATAAAGTGAAGGACAGTGTGCCCGAGAAAAAGGTCAATTTTGCACTGGAGGAACATCCAGTGGATCAAGTAAGACCTATCAAGGTGGGCATCATTGGGGCTGGGCTCACAGGTATTACTGCGGGCGTGTTGCTACCAGCCAAGCTGCCGGGACTTGATTTGCGAATCTACGATAAAAACCCCGAAGTGGTATGTGAGATAATTATTGCTCCTTATCTTGGTTCCTTTCGTGATCTTCATCTAATAACTTTGTCTTCAGGGAGGTACATGGTTTGAAAATACCTACCCTGGTGTGCGATGTGATATACCCGCGCATGCCTATCAATCAGGCTTTTCACCCAACACGCAATGGACGGAGGAGTTTGCTCAAGGTGCGGAGATTAGAGAGTACTGGCAAGGCGTTGCACAAAAGTACAATGTTTACCAGTACATTCGGTCTCAGCAACGGGTCCAAAGAGCCGAGTGGCTGAGTGAGGAGGGGAAATGGAAGGTTACCATCGCGCATGTTGATGGCTCTAATAAAGTGAATTGAGTCGAATTCTCCAGAATCATGCCATATACTGACCCCTTGTCTAGGTCTATGAAGAAAGATTGGACATTTTGATCAATGCTATTGGCCATTTCAACGCGTGGAAGCTACCCGATTATGAAGGAATCAAGAACTACAAAGGGGCGCTTTTCCATTCCTCGAATTGGGATCATAATGTCGACTTAAAAGGAAAACGTGTTGCTTTGATCGGAAACGGAGCTTCGGGATTACAAGTTCTTCCTTCCATCCAACCTATTGCCAGTCATGTAGATCATTATGCTCGCAATCCAACATGGATTGCAGACTCGTTCAGCAGTGGCAGTGGTGGCGTTCGCCGTTTGGAACCAAATCTTATACCTGAGGAGCTATTGGAATCTTTCAAAGATCCTCAGGTATATCTAAAATACCGCACCCAAGTTGAGAAGGGCTTTTTTCAGCGATTCGGCGCAATCTTCAAGGACACGCCCGAGAACCACGAACTCAAAAAAAAGTGGTCAGAGCTGATGCTCAAACGCATCGCCGATAAGCCTGAGCTTGGAGAGAAGATTTTACCGGATTTCCCACCAAACTGCCGCCGTCCTACCCCAGGACCCGGGTATCTCGAAGCTCTGACCAAAGATAACGTCAGCTATATCCAGACACGTATCCAACGCTTCACAGAGAAAGGAATCATCACCGAAGATGGCGTTGAAAGAGAGGTAGATGTCGTCATCTGTTCTACAGGCGCGAATACCGACCACGCACCACCATTCTCAATTATCGCCAACGGCATCGATCTCAAATCAGCCTGGAAGACAGACGGCCATTTCGGGTTCCCATACTCTTACCTTGGATTCGCGACGCCTGAATTCCCCAATCTCTTCTGGCTTGGTGGTCCCTATGCCACCGGTCACAGCGGTACTGTCCCAAACAGCACGGAAAATCAGATCACCTATGTCGTGAAAGTCCTACGCAAAGTGCGCAGTCAGGGCATCAAATCCATCGTGCCATCTCAGCAAGCTGCGGATGACTTTGTGGAATATTGTGACAATTTTTACCCGCGCACTGTCTGGTCTGCCAATTGCAGTTCGTGGTACAACGGTGGTCAGCCTGGTGCGCGTATTCATGGACTGTTCCCTAGTAGTGCAGCTGCGGTGAACTACATTCGTCGAGATCCTCGCTGGGAAGATTGGGAATACACTTATGTTAATCCTAGTGGGAATCGCTTTGCTTACTTTGGGAATGGCTGGACTTCGAGGGAAATTGAGCCAGATGCTGATTTGACGCCTCATCTTAAGATCCCGGAGGAAATTGATTTGCGATCATATCTGGAAGGTTGGTGGGATGTCTGAATGTGGTTGCAATAGGAGTATATACGTCTATACATAGACTGAAAGTATTTACATGAGGCTTTGTCCACACATTTACCCAAGCTGCAACTATATTTGGAATTTTATTAGCCCGTAGGCACCACATACTCGGTCACAATGTTGCAAACTCTGCAGCTTCAAGTTGAAATATATCTGCGCTTCATAATGGATTGAGATCCGTATATTTGTTATGTTGTACTGAATGCATGTGTCTCCATCCTAGGTATACGACTATGGAGTAATTCATTGTGAATCCTCCAATGAGTAGGGAGGTACCTCTTCGCCCTGCTTCCAAAAGAACTTCGCTCCATGATGAGCATCAGGAAGTCTCGACTGGCCCTTCTGCCCATACATGTTCTCCCGGAATGTCCCACCCTTCACAGCATAGTCTGACCAGAACAGACCGCGCTGTTGCAGCTCAGGAAGCAGAAGGTTGATAATGTCATCGAATGTCTCATCAAGGCTGGCATAGCTCAGATTAAAGCCATCGACATCTCCAACATTTACCCAGCGCTCGAGCTCATCCGCCACAGTCTTCACACTACCAATAATCTTGACTCCATTGCCTCCCAAAACGAGGTACTCCGCAATAGTCCTCTTGTCCCACTTCTTACCCTCTGTCCCAGGCACTGTGCTTGCCCAGTGATTCACCATGCTCCGCACTGCCGGCTGCTCCACGAACCGGAAGTCTTGATCATCAGTATATGTCGAGAGATCATAGCCCGTCCAACCACCAAACAAGGCCAGAGCACCCTCGGTATCTCCATACTTCTTGAACGCATCAAACTTGGCCTGTGCAGCCTCGTCTGTCTCAGCAACAATAACCAGAGCCCCCGCGATAATCTTAATATCACTCGGATTCCGTCCCAGATCAGCAGCCTGTTGCCGAATACTGTCGACAGAGGGACGCACAAGCTCCGGCTTCTGCGCATGAAGGAATACGGCTTCAGCATGCTTCGCCGCGAACGCCTTGCCAGCAGACGAAGTTCCAGCCTGCAATAAGAATGGCGTACGCTGGGGACTCGGCTCACAGAGATGAGGACCCGGGACTTGGAAGTATTTGCCCTTGTGATTGATCTGTCGAACACCACGTGGATCCGCATACCGTAGACCCTCGGCGGGTCCATCCGGTGTTGCATCACCCTGACTCCACTCCACCACGTCATCTCTCCAGGACGCTTCCCAGAGCTTGTAGGTGACATCCAGGTACTCATCCGCGATGCGGTACCGCTCGTCATGCTCAACCTGGGTATCCAGACCGAAGTTTTTCGCCGCTGAGTCCAGGTATGATGTAACAATGTTCCAGCCAACACGGCCATTGCTCAGATGATCGACTGTTGAGAAGCGGCGTGCCAGCGCATATGGTGCGTCATATGTTGTTGATGCCGTTACTCCGAATCCAATGCTCTCTGTCACGGCTGCCATGG
The DNA here is from genome assembly GCF_028828015.1 of Penicillium pulvis. Lineage (NCBI taxonomy): Eukaryota > Fungi > Ascomycota > Eurotiomycetes > Eurotiales > Aspergillaceae > Penicillium > Penicillium pulvis. The sequence continues at coordinate 1,888,128 of NW_026643079.1, read as the reverse complement.
CGGGAATGCTGTACAAGGGGTCGTTAATGGGGAACTGGGCGCCAGCAGGGATAGTTGGGTCCAGGTTTGCAGGTCCGCGGTATACATCGTAACCACCTAGGACATCGGCGAAGAAGATGGCATGGAATTTGGCTTTCTCAAGCTTTTGGGCTAGGGCCATCCAATGCTTGATGTTTTTGTAGTCTGCGCCTTTGTCTGTGGGGTGACGAAAAAGTCCTGGGTTCAGATGGGACGGGCTATGCATCGCGAAGGCATTTATGATAAGCTGCTTTTTCTCTGTTGAGCCCATTTTGGCGGTTTTTTGAGGTCTCGAGGTTTGAATTGAACTGAAAAGAAGACAATTGATAGTAAGAACCGTGAGATACTTTGCTTCCCGAACTTTTTTGTGTTATTTATCGGTGCTGCAGCACGCCTTTTGCTGTCAACCCCGCAGCTCATGCGGCCGTGCTATTGCGTACATGGTTAAGAAGACGTGAAATTGGAGTCTGATGGCGTCAGCATCGGCCGTTATTGCAGGGGCGCAATATGTCTCTCGACCGAGTAAATGGATGTAACAGACGACACCAAGCATTTGTTTCCGTTAATGAGTGTGGGAAAGAGTGCAAAAAAAAATTTCTGCATTTGAGGGATAGATTCAAATGGTGGATGTGTGAAATATATATTCTGGGACCTTGGGGAGCTTTCCAAGGTTTACTGCATACAACCCGCCGTGGGAGGTCAACTTTTTGGAATTCTAGAGTGAACCATGAACAGGTATTTGACTTATTTACCAAATAAAAAGTAAAGATGAGCATATGGGTTCCAAAGCAATTTCTTGAAAATTTTCCGAGGTTGTACTTAAAGCAAAAAGACCAAAAAGAAAGAAGTTTGCATCATCCGTGAATCGAACACGGGCCTCGTCGATGGCAACGACGAATTCTACCACTAGACCAATGATGCTAGTTCATGTAATGGGGAGTCAATTAATGTTAAAGAAGCCAAAACTAGATTTGTCTAAGCCACGCGCAGTAACATGGAAAGACCATGGCCTGAGTCACCGCGGATTTTTGTGTCAGGCAACAGAGGAAAGAAATGAAGAACGAGATGTGCTGGCGCTGGACTAAAGGTAGCAAGACCAACAACCACAAGAATTGATTCGGTTCTTAGTTTACATCTCAGAAAGCAAAACCTAGAACGAGCTATTCTCATGCAATATCAGATCCATCCGCAACTGCTGTCAGATTTCGATTCCCTTGCACAACATATTGCTTATTAGGGGAAAGATTATCCAACAGACTGTCCGGCAGATGCAGAGTATCCTTGACAATCTGTTTCGGTGTGAGCTTCAACCACTGACCAACTGAGATATCAGAGAAGCGAGGTGCTTGAAGCATCTCCAGAAAAACAACATCCTCGATGCCAGTGTTTTCAATATAGTGTGATGCCGTTGCCTTGACATAGCTAATGTCACCTGCAGAGAAATCTATGCTTGCTCCGGCTGAAGGTGCTTCATAAACACTGACCCTCGCCTGCCCGGCAAGAAAAAAGCCCCATTCGTCACTGGTACCATGCCTAAGCATAACGGATATTAGTAGATATTGCGTAAGCGAAACTGATTCAAGATGGGAAGGTACATACCAATGAATTTCCCGCATCGCACCCGGTTTGATCGTAACGAGGGCCGCGCTGAACATTTTGGCAATTGGAAAGCTCACAGGGTCGATGATCTTGATGCTTCCACCAGGTGTCTCATATGCCTCCTGTTTAGACAAATGATAGGTATAGCTCTGATCGCCAGAGAGCACACCACCGGGCCCTATAACAGTTTGCTGTTTAACGTCCTTCGGCGCGGGCGTCCCATTGAAAATGTACAATTGGTCTTGTGGAAGGTCATCAAAATCTGAAACAGGAGCCTGAAAGTTTTTTGACAGAACCTCCTTTGGGTTGCGCAGAAACATCTCGGTGATTAAACCTGTACCCTCATCACTGAAGTCGCCTTGGTCGAAAACAAGCATGAACTCGGCTCCTTCATCTAGTGCTTGAAGGGAATGAGGTACTCCTGATGGAAAGTACCAGACGTCACCGGCAGTTAAATCGTCCGTAAAAGTTTGGCCGTCTTCGTTCATTGCCTGGACTCGGACACTCCCATTCAGGATGATGCTCCACTCATTTGCTTGGTGCCAGTGCAGCTCTCTGTATGCCCAGGGTGCTAATTTCATGTCCACTCCTGCCATAGTCGTTGCTCCGGGGAGAACGTCGGTGTTCTCTTGCCGAGACCAACCTGCGTGACCTGGGAGGATACGATTGTGAGACAGGCCTAGTGGCCACTTGCCCTGTGTCACTTCACCGCTATCTGATCCTGGTGGTGCAAAGGTACTAGGATTCAGGCGGTCATATGCGTATGTTCGAGGACCGGGGTCTGTGGAGCCAAGGTCACCTCGGACAGGCTGGGGGTGGGCGACATTATCGAAGGTAAAAGGTATCCCTAAATCTGCATCGGCAGCTTGACCAGGAGCGAGCTGATATTCAGACTCAGGAACCGCGGCGCTATTTTCGGGATTCACTTCATTCTGGACAACGCCCAGGAGAGCCGAGTCACCTCGAAGAGGACTCCTTGTGGAAGAGTCATCATTACCGGCAGCAGATGCCCAACCATAAGGACTGGAGTCATGAGGAAGGGCGATACTGGGCTGGCAAATGCCGAGTAAGAGGGACACCAAGGAAGCCTTGAGACAAAATTTAAGAGAAGGCGAAACCCCCATCATTCGCGTCTAGCTGATGACTAAAGGCACGAGAAAAAGAGAACAACGATAATTGATAAACGAGGAAAAGAAAGACTTCTATTTTATAGAGCTCTGGGAGACCTAGTCTCATTCACACCTGTTTTGTCCCCCTCGCTGAAATATAGGAACACCAACGGAGAGGCAAGGAAACACTTGGATTGTCATTTAGCTAACATGGCATCTGTTGAGTTATTGGTTCCATTTCACCCCGATACATGGCCCATGCATAGATAATGTGGTTCAAGCCTAAAACCGGGCCAACCAAAAGACGATAATGACTCACAGTTCTACCCCAACAATCCCTGCCAGGTTTTGCACGTGAAGGACATCTTTTTCTCCACAAAGCTATACCCCCAAACAAATTGAGCCCCAGGATATCCTTGACGTAGGGGAGTGACTTGGAAAAAACCGCTCAAATCAGTAGTACTTATTATGCACGTCAATCATCTTGCAAATAATGGCACCATGGTGGTAATCTAACTTCTCAAGGCCCTGATTGACATATTTCCTTGTCTAGATGCATTTTAAATTATATTCTGCTAGTCCCTTGCTCAATTCCACTTCCAGCCAGTTTGAAACAGGCGCCTCCCCGCACCTGATGTAGGTTTCAAGGAGAGATCAAAAGCGAGGAGATCAACGTGTCTTCTGTGGGTACCAGGGTCCCAAGTTGACAGAATACTTGGTTTTCTCAGTCATGTTTGTTGCTCTAATATAAGAAATAATCGCTTAATATAGGGCTTTGAGAGCCACAAAGCGCATAGAAGACGGCCGACATCAAAAAGGGCTGTAGGAATTGGTTAATGCAGTCCCCTCACGAGGAGAAAGACTCCACACCCCACTGCCCTATAGGGCTGACAGTGGGTCCCCGTAATAGCGCTGCCTGAAGAAGCGGGCTTATTGAGGTAATTTCCGGTCGATATTGCTGCAAGGGAGATGCCGATTACCCGGTTCAATCCGGTATTTCGCGCGTTTACGCGGCAGTGCAAATAGAGGAGAGTCTTGTCACCAAATAGTTAAACATTTCCAAAAGAAAATGTACCGTGAATATTAATCTTAGTCTTTGGCAAAAGCGTTGATAAATAGATGCCCGTTGATTTCACATGATTCGGCCTTCACAAAGGAACCTAGGGGCGAGAGCTACCCGAGGCTTTTAATGAACGAATAGTACGTCTGGCAATTGAATGACCCAATACGGAGCGGAGAAGACGGCTGTGAAGACAAGCTTTGAGCTAAGCTTTGGGTCCAGTAAAACACCTCGATTGGTCGACTAAAATTCTCTGATTGGTGTGAGCGGGTGACGCGTCGGACCTTTGAGCCGTTCTACCCGTGAAAATGCATTTGCGATGCATCAAAGTGTAGAGTGCATATACGAGCTCTTTTCCAAAATTGAATAGGACTGGAACAGATGAAGGCATGGGAAAAGGAAGTCTGAAATGTGTCTTTATAATGCAGATCTGACACAGAACTTATGCACCACTTGTATTATTGTAATCGACACCTGTTCTTCGGATCCACAATATGATACCATTGCCTTACCCTAGGGCTGAGCCGAAGGTCCGAAAGGATTTTCAGTATGTTTCTGGTGATATTCCTCTTAATCCCCGTTTTCACATCTTTTTGAAACCCTGTGACGTGCAAGATGTCAGAAAAACAAGACCTGCCCATTGATGAACTCCCAGTATCATCCCGACCGAATAGGAGGACAAGCCTACGCAGAAAATGGATGGAGACGATCGACACGACGTTTGCAGACCGGGTGTGCCTACTGCTCTGCCTGAATACTGGGTTGTGTGATAGCTGCGCTTTTAATGCGTGGTCTTGTTTCCTTGCGATGCAAACAGGTAAGAAATCACGTTTCTAGATCGAAGAACCCCCCCGACTGAGAGTCCTAGGAAATACCATCGTTCTCGGACTAGGAGCCTCCTCGCAACCACTCGGAGCGCCCAATGGATGGGTCCGATCACTAGTCTCGATCGCAGGTTTCCTCGTTGGCGCTATCACCTTTGCCCGATGCACAAAGGCGCTTGGAGCTCGTCGTCGTGGCACCCTATTCCTCTCCTTTTCCTTCCAGGCCCTCCTTATCGTCATTGCCGCCATATTACTTCAAACGGACGTTGTTCAACACCAGCATGGGCGATCATTTACACTGGAAAAGCCCCTAATGAGCCTTATTCCTATTGCGCTGCTCGCGTTCCAATCTGCTGGGTCCATTAATTCTACTCGTATGCTTGGGTTCAATGAGATTCCTGGAGTGGTTTTGACCAGTGTATACTACGATATCGCCTCTGATCCTGGTCTATTCGAGGGCTTTAATCGGAATGCAAAGCGCAATCGACGGATGGGTGGAGTTGTGATGCTACTTATTGGGGCCATTGTGGGGGGATGGCTAAGCCGCAGTCACGGAGGCATGAGCTGTGTCCTTTGGGTCGCGGCGGCGTTGAAATTCGGAGTAGGAGTCGGGTGGTTATTCTGGACGCCCGCTTGATCTAAAAAAAGGATTTGTACAGAGATTGATAGATAGATTTAGACCTGTATAGAGGAATCGTGTCGGGCGCGACATAAGTCGCCTAGTTATTTCCCTCATGTAAATTGATATGTTGCGGCTCAATGGTGATTATACTTTCGTGTTTTAGCACTGCCTCAAGCACAACCCGTGGCCCGCGTGGGGCGACATAGCCCATGCAACTGCTTATATCCTCTACGTCAGGGCACCCAACTCTTCACTAGCGTTAGTCTGCCGGCGAATCAGCATGGTAAATTGCTAAACGAAAACGAGGTTTTTCCCGGTACCCAAACTTAAAAAAAATAAATGGATAATGCCCTGGGGAAACTGGCTTTGAGAACAAGGCTCTGGGAAATGGAGAGCTCAGCCTTGCCCCTTTTTAGGAAAATCCATTGTCTTGGCTCGGTCCCACTCCAGAAAGCATCTGGAAGATGTGGGCCTCACGTGTGGAATGTCGATTTTCGATAGCCCTGCATACCATAGAGCAAAAAAGATTAAGAATGTTCAGGCGTTACTGGCCCGCTCTATCATACATACTTCGGCGTACCCGAGTCCTTGAAATCAGTTCTAGACTGTAGAATTACTGTGTTATACTCCTCAAAGTTGGTTTAGAGTGTTTCCGAAAGGAGTTAAAGCAGGTTACATCATAGAATCATGAGTTCATCCGGGTAGACGGCAGCCGCAGTATCCAATCCAAGCTTGACGGTGGATACCCGATGCCCTTCACATTGGGGCCCTTGCGCCCGGGGGGCTCAGCAAAGTGGGCTTAGAAAGTCAAGACTCTTGGGAGGTCTTGGTTCTTGGGGACAAAAGAAAGCGCCCGATGATTGTGGAGTGTAATTGGTTGGAACCCTATAATGCGCCCCACTGCGGAGAAGCTCAGCATACGATCGTTTGCAGGGAGTGTGACGGTTGGCCAAGGCTGATCTCGGGAGCTCTGTTTACTTAAGGCAGCTTAAAACCTTACCGTCTCCCCCGTTACATTCTCTCCTTTTATCCCACCTCCACTTTCGTCTTTACTCTTTTCTGATTAAATATTATCCTATTCCTGAACATGGATGTCAACGGTGTAAACAGCGGCAAGGCCCCAGCTCAGGCCCCCGAGACAGCTCCGCGTCAGACTCAACACCACGGTCTTGTCAAGGTTCAGCCTGCTCGTCTGGCTGATCTGCAACCCCGATATGCTTCCACAATCGAGCACGACTCGGAGAACCCAGATGCGCATGGATGGTACTCCCAGATGAGTAAGTACAAAATAGATAGATACATCCATCATTTGATGAGGTCGCATGACTAATTTACTCTCGTTATTATCTTAGTCCACAACTTGGGTTCCTGCATCGGTTTCTGTGGTGCCATCCCCTGCTGCATCTGCTGCCCCAACCCTTTTAAGCCAGTCGACCAAGGTCAAGTCGGTCTAGTCTCGCGATTCGGACGGTATGTATATTGTCGACCCATTCGCATGCGCGTTGTGCTAATTAATTCGAAAGCTTCGAGCGCTCCGTCGACCCCGGTCTGGTTAAGGTCAACCCACTTAGTGAGCACCTGACAACTGTGGACGTCAAGATCCAGATCGTCGAGGTACCGCGCCAGGTCTGCATGACCAAGGACAATGTCACCCTCAACCTCACCTCTGTCATCTACTACCAAGTCACCTCGCCGCATATCGCAGCCTTCGGTATCGCAAATGTCAAGCAGGCCCTCGTCGAGCGCACTCAGACCACCCTGCGCCATGTCATCGGAGCCCGCGTCCTGCAGGACGTCATCGAGCGTCGCGAGGAGATCGCCCAGTCCACATCGGAGATTATCGAGGAAGTAGCCACTGGTTGGGGTGTGCAGGTCGAGTCCATGCTCATCAAGGATATCATCTTCAGCAACGACCTGCAGGACTCGCTTTCCATGGCGGCCCAGTCTAAGCGGATTGGTGAGAGCAAGGTTATTGCTGCTCGCGCCGAGGTCGAGTCCGCCAAGTTGATGCGCCAGGCTGCTGATATTCTGTCTTCTGCACCTGCTATGCAGATCCGTTACTTGGAGGCTATGCAGTCCATGGCCAAGACATCTGGCAGCAAGGTGATCTTCATGCCCAGCGCTCCCAACATTTCGCAGCAAATGGCTACTGCCGATAGTTTCGGGGAGGGGCCCAGCCGGTACGGCCAAGAGCAGCAAGGTGATGGCTTCCAGAGTGTGGTGAATGCGCGCGTCGTTGAGGACATCTAGTTGTTCCCTCTACTTCAACGTGCATTCGAATTTGCCTTTTTTCATATTTGCTTTCTATGAAGATATGACTATTACCCTCAATTGCTGTATATTTGCTGCCCAAAGAAAAATATCCGATCACCACTCAATTGATGATCAGTGGACTTTGGGATTTTGTCATGTTTGTATGGCTGGACGCGACTGGATCCTCGACGATACCCACCCTCTTTTTGTCTGTTTTTTCTACTTAATGATCCCATTGCCTTAATTATAAGATTGTTTTCACATTAATCTGAAATATTGGTCTTTAATATACTTAGTTGATACTGAAAATCCACCTGGAGAGCAATCATCGTAATGGATCACCTGGACCCAAACCCGATAACAAGGCGTATTTTCTCTCTCGACCTCAACCTTTGCCGATCTCTTAAATCCATTGGGGGCCAAAACTATCGAAAAAACCTTTTCTTTCCTGACGCACATATTCCTTTACTATTCTACTATCTTCGATTCATTCGTCTATTTATTCATGTTTGTCCCCTCCACCCGAGACATCTGAGTCAAAAGGGGCCAAGACCAGCATTCCAATTACCACAACATTTTCAAACCAAAGACGAACTCACCTACACAAGATGTCCACCGTAGCCGAAACCCTAGGAGATATGTTCGCCTCACTGCCACCATCACCCGCATGGGCCCCCTTTTGGAGTAGTCTGTTCGAAGGCGCCCTATCTGCTTTGTCGGTCTGGCTCTTTGCTCTATTAGGCTTCACGAGTGCCTATAATATGCAGTTGGGCTGTTCGCTAGCACTCCATCTCGCCTTTTTTCTTATTACGGTTTTGTTTGGTCGTCGAGATGGATGGCAAAGAGAGGATACCACAGAATGCCTTGGGCGGATGATTATTGTTGCTATGTTTGGGGTGTATATCTATCAATACTTTTATGGACAGCGGCGAACGCGTATGTTTCTGCTCTCAATGAGAATAATGTGAGCATTTGTGCTGACTTTTAAAGGAATTGAAGGAAGGGCTGGTAACAATGAGAAGTAGAAAGGAGTGATGTTGTTCAATATTAGAGTATAAGTATTTATTTCAATATTTTCTTCGAAATTTCTTATTAAGAAAAGGTAGAAAAGCCAGCTTTATCAAGATATTAAGCTAAAAAAAAGATCTATAAGACTTCACACGGTTGCTGTCACCTCTGGAGTCTGCATCGCATCAAATATTCAGCCCACGAAGATTGTTCTGCATTGCAACAACATTAGGTAGAACTAAGACGCGAGGCAAATGATGCAATTATGATCTCGATGGGGAGTTGAGCTGCATCTGTGGTCGTTTCTGCTGTAACGAATATTGTATCGGGGGTTCAACCAGATTAAAGACTATTGTGACGGTTCCTAAGCCGAATCCCACGCTGAAGTAGCAGCTGATAGAGCAGAGCTCGTCATTTGCCTCTGACTCAGGAGCCAAATTGCGAAAGCAGGGCTACAGAACCCTGCCAGATGACGAGGTAGAAGAACGGGCAAACGATCCGCAGGAATTGAACCCCGAGGCAATGCAACAAATTGGACCTCTTCCGTCCCACGCCGCCCTAGTGCTACTACGGTGTAGCCTGGCCAAGTAGGCACCTGGGTATGTACTTGATGATATTACTCTGAACCTCGAATACTGGGCCTTGCTTAAGATCGTCAATGTGGTGCTCATTTGTTACACTCACAGTCAAGTCACTAGCTAGAACTTTCAAGATTCTTCAAGTATTTGGAATGAACATCATTTCAGCTTTCTATTTGTCTTCCAGTTGTGTGTCTAGACCTTGGGACTCTAGGTTGAGATTTATTCAAGTTCCTTACACTGCATTATTATCTAGTTTGAAAGATCACCCCCGCGCCCCCACTTCTATGATCTCATCGCTTCGAAGACCGATTTTACGCCTACCTGATACCACTTCAAACCTCTTCAGTACATCATCTAGGGTACAATATTGTGCATACACTATGGCGACTAAGCAAACTCTGCAATCCAAACATAAACTGCTATCGGGCCATGAGATCCCGATCATGGGCTTTGGGGTGAGTGATTGGCCTACGCCGCACGCCTTTAAACAAGAATATAAAGTAACAAGCTGACGGAGTCCCTTGATACTTCCAGGTGTATATGATGTGCGTATTAACCGAATCATATGTACCAATGCTAAACTGACAATATGTAGTCCCCAATCCGCAACCGAGAAAGTAACCCAAGAAGCCCTCAAGGTCGGGTTCCGCCATGTATGTATCCGCAACGATCAAACAGAAGCCAACTCCAATATCTGACCAATTCCTAGATCGATTCTGCGATTATGTACGGAAACGAGAAGGGCTGCGGTCAGGCCATTCAGAACTCCGGCCTCGACCGATCCGAGATCTTTTTGACTACCAAGATCCCTCCGGGATCAATGGGCTACAAGGCAACGGCGCGAGCTATCGACAAGAGCCTACAAGAAGCTGCTACGGAGTACTTTGATCTGTAAGCCTGCATCTGCACAGCCTCCCATACCACGAACCAATCTTAGTGACAAATTAGCATTCTACTTCACGCACCCTATGGTGGAAAAGAAGCCCGACTAGGTTCTTGGCGTGCCTTGGTCGAGGCTCAGAAAGCAGGCAAAGTCCGGTCCATCGGAGTATCCAACTACGGCATCCACCACCTCGAAGAGCTAGAGGAGTACGTCCTGAATGGTGGGGGCGGCGAACTTAGCGTCGGACAGTGGGAGCTGCACCCGTGGCTGGATCACTCTGATATTACAGAGTGGTGTAAGAGCCGCGATATTATAGTAGAAGCATACTCGCCTCTTGCGCATGGAGAGAGATTGCGCGAGCCTGTTTTGGCAAGTATTGGGAAGAAGTATGGGAAGTCGCCGGCCCAGGTAATGATTCGTTGGAGTCTGCAGATGGTGAGTTTAGCATTCTTTAATTTCTTCATTGATTCGATCCCAAAATTTTTGGACACGTGAGCTGATTATATTAGGGATTTGTGCCTTTGCCCAAATCTAAGACGCCGCAGCGGATCCGTGAGAATACCGAAGTGTTCGACTTTGAGCTTTCAGATGAGGATATGGCGCTGCTTGATACGGGTGAATACTCGCCTACTGACTGGGATCCGACTGTTGATGAGGATTGATCAAATATGATGGTAGATAGTGGAGAATAAAAGATTAGATTCCTATAGAATGGAATTTGTAAATGCGGGAACTGGATTTGTCAGGGACTCGGAGGGGTCGATAAAATGATAATCGCGGGGTTTGCAATTCCTCCTCTAATCAACCAGACATTCTTTTAGTCCGCGCAACGCGCTGCACGAACTTCTCCTAATATCCTATTCCTTTCGTTCCTCCCTTCTCCACTGATCAACGCCATAATGAAGTTGATCCTCTCCACCTCGTAAGTCGCTTCCCGCCGCGTTGCTTTGCCGCATTTCGGCATCTCGAGGGGAACAAAAAAAAAGGAAAAGTAGCTGACCATATACCACAGGAATATTATGCAGGGCGGCCGGCCGTCTGTCATCCGCCAGCCGCTCACACAAAAGTCCAATGTCGAACTGATCACCTCCCTGCGCTCGAATTTCCTTGCCCATCAGCACATTGAACCCACCAACGGGTCCCAGGCGAACGGGAACGGAGTTTCTAACGGCCATACGAACGGATCGCATTCTACAAAAGACCATAAGAACTGGACGGGAGAACAGGATGGAGCCCTCTATATCCCTGCGATCGACTTCTCACAGCCCGGATTGGCAGAGGAGCGGTCTCAATACGATATCACTGTGAAACTGTTCTATCTACCAGGAATTCCGGCGTCTCGGCGATGCGCGCACACAAGGGAGGCAATTGATTTGGTACTGAAAGAGCTACACGTGGAGTCTATCGATCTTCTCATTGTGTCCTTCCCCGGTATTCTCTTCGATGCGGATGACGATAGCGATGAGGAGGACGCAGCATCCACCGGTGAGCCCGATGACTTCGACAGCATGGTGCAGACGTGGCGGACACTCGAGTCGCTGCATGAGCAGGGAATGATTGCCCAGCTGGGCGTGGCAGAGTTTGGCAGTGAACGGTTGGCACGCTTCCTACCGCACACCAAGGTGAAGCCTTCCGTCGACCAGATCAACCTCAAGGACTGCTGTGTCGTTCCCAAGTCCTTGATTCTATACGCCAAGCAAGAGAAGATTCAACTTCTTACTCATAATGACTGCAATGATATCCTTCCTGTGGGTATGACGCGAGAGCTTCTGGGCCCGACTGACAAGGGCGCGGGCATCCTGGCTTCCGCTCCTGAGGCGAATGATGGAATCCAAGGAGATGTTGAGCCACAGTGGGTGGTGAAGTATACTGCAGTTGTGAAGGATCGCGGAGTGGTTGAGAACAAGGGGTATTTCGCTCTGGCAGATGTTGGTACATGCGTCAAGTCGCGGCCATGAAAGTCAGGCCCCTCATGAGGTCGTTAAATATTCATCTCCAAGGTTCAGCGCGGCGTTTTTCTTTTTCTTTTTTCTTTTTGTGACATCAGATGAGAGAGTTTTATGGCATGCATATTCATATCGGACATTCGAGACCATTGTCGGGTCAAGATTGAAAGAGACACATCTTTATCCAAGCATGCTTCGCTTGCGGCCTCGCAACCGCACATCCTCAAGTCTCCGAAGCGTAGAAGTAGCGCCCTTGTTCCCCTCCTTATATCCGATAAGCAATTCTTCAAAGAATGGCTCCGACAGCGGATGTGTACTGCCAATTGCACGCTCCAAAACATACAAATCCACCGCACGATCCTCGTCCTGGGTACTTTGCGACGCAAGCCCAAAGTCAATCAGGACGACCTCTCCGTCCATAGAAAGGGTCTCCCCCTCAACTTTTTCTGTGCGCAGCATGAGATTACTTGTCGTCAAATCTCCGTGAACCACACCGGCCTTGTGTAGCCCAGCAATGGCAGATCCCATGCGCCTAATCAGTCCCCGTACTCGCGCTTCTTCCTGGGTAATCCGTGTCGGGTCCAAAGATGAGCGATTCACCTTCATCCATGCCTCCCACCTTTCAAGTACAACGCGGATTACCGGCCCCTCAATCCATTCCATCATTAGCCAGGCTCCGCCCCAGCCTGCCTCATCGCCGCCTTGACCCTCCCAGTCAAGTGCTAGGACTGCAGGGACTTTGACGCCTTCGCGGACAAGTTTCACGAGACATCGGGCTTCTTGAATAATGCGCTGGCGAGTCAATTTCCGGTCGAGAATTGGATGCCGGTATGGTTTGGAAGGGCGGATCTTCAGCGCAGCCGGGATGGAGGGGTCGAGAGAAACAGTTTTGTAGACGTGAGCTTCAGCGCCCTGGGCAAGGAGGATGGGGACCGGCTTGGTATGTGTGAATGGGGAGGGGAGAGCTGGAGGCTTGTAATCGTCGGCCATTGTGGCGGTGGGAAGTGAGAAGGGGGTGGTGGTATGTTCAAAGGTTGCTTTGATCTATGATGTTCGGAGCAAGCTGGAAAAAGTTCCGCGTGGAGTTGGTGGGGTTAACCCGCCAGTTGGTGAATTATAGATCTGCGCTCACGACAAAAGCAACACCCATCCTACTATTCTAAATCCATCCAGCAATACATTTTACGTTTTAAGCAGCTTATTCGCACTTGCTTCAGCGGAATTGTAGCTGCTGACATACGAAAAGAAATGAAAGTGCTGGTTGTTGTGATGAGACGAATTTCAGCCATGACGAAGAGCGATGCAATAATTTGGGCCAAATGAATTATTTCAGGAAAAGCAGAAACGATAAAGCCAAGAACAAAAGTTACCTAGATACTTTCCTCTAATGGGAGCTTTTTGTATCAACATTGGAGATCACCTGACCACAGCTTCATACAAGAAGCAGCAGAATAAAAGCGGTAAAGACGTGGCAGAAGTCCAAGCGTACTGCATAGCGCTAGACCCGATCAAGGAAGTCATCAGCTCGGGGCCTAGAGTTCAGGCCCCGCTTGGCTAAGCCCCATTTATGACTCAAGGGCGGGCAGTGTCGGGCTCCTAAAGCAGTTTAGCGGAAGTCGGGGACCCCAATTAGGAATGGGCGACCCAGTACGAGCTCCCACCTATATACAATTGCAATCTGCCTCAGGTTCCTTTTCTTCGAGTCCCTTTGGCCTTCGAACTTACACTTCCCCGGGAAATTCCACCCCCAGGCCCCCTGTGGCCCTGACTAAATTCTACGATATACACCCTCTTTTGACCTAGTTCAGCCCCAACACCAAAAGTACTTCCTAAACTCCCAAGTACCCTGTGATACCCAAAGCCATGGCGTCTGTTGAAAACACATTCTTCATGGATGCCTCGACCCAGGAGGAGTGGGTTGACTTTGATCAATTCCTTGATCTCTCACCGAGTTACAGCGATGATTATTCCGCTAACTCCATCTCCCCGGAGATGTCGCTCCCCTACGATGCTGACATGTTTACCAATGATCTGCCAGACCTTACCCAGTCTGGCTTCCCGGACATGAACAGCTTTGATCTGTCGCATGATGCTTCCTTTGTCGACCAGTCTCCCAATATGGGCCTGATGCCGGACTTTACTGCGACTATGAATGATCCCATGTTCCATGGCTACCAACCCTGTGATACCACCTTCGACTTCCGGCAAATGGTTGAGGCGCAGGCCGCCATCGACACTCGTGTTGCTTCCCTCAAGGAGAAGCGCCGAGAGGCAGCGATTGCTTTGCATTTGCAACGGCTATGTGATGCCACTGCTTTGGACCTCGAATTGTCATCTGATTCTAACACCAGCTTCTCGTCACCATGCTGGTCAGACTACATGCGCGAGAGCATCTCACCTCGACCGACTAGCGCCAGCCCAGAACAGACCGCGGCCCCTACCCCGTCTGGAAATGGCGGTATGCCAATGGAGATGGTCCTTGATTTGAATATGAATGCCACTGCCAACCTTCCGAAGAAGCAGAAACCTCGTTCCCAGGCGCAGAAGGAGAACTACATCAAAGCGCGGAAATACGGTGCTTGCGAGAAGCACAAGAAGCAGCACAAGAGGGTAAGCTTCGTTCGACCCAGCGATCTTGTTCTTGACCCTGATAACTAATTTTACTCCAGTGCAACTGCCTCGAGAAGGCTGCTGCCCGTGCGGGCGTCAGTGAGGTTCCAATGGACGTCGCATTCAGAGAACGACCGAGATCGCAATTACCGACGCTCCCCACCGTCCCATCACCGCGTGCCTCTGGTGTTTCTGAGCTCGGATCTTTGAGAAAGGTGGAGGCTGTTCGTCTACCGGTCGATATGACTAAGAAGGTTATGGTAAAATCTCCGGTGAACGATCCGTCAATCAGTCCGACAGGTGTACAACCATTTGCCAGGGCAACTACCAAGTTTGTCCGCAACAACTCCCCCCACGACCCCCAGTACAATGCAAGCTTTGTGCTATCACCGGTACCAGATACCAGTCAGAAAGCGAGAAGTTCAACCAACTCATCCGGTCATGGAACGTTGCCCCAATGCTCGACTACGCAATCTTCGAGCATGTCGACATCGCCTCAAACGATTCGGCAGACACTTGGCTTATCCCAATTTCGTGGGCGTGCTCTGGGCTCGTCTGCGAGCAACAAACCTACCGATGCGGCTCGCAATGTTTCCGCTCCACAAAATGCCAAAAAATCCACATATACCACATGCAATACCGAAGCTGGCACTCTCAGTGTCCCGGGACGAGAAGTTCGGCGCCCGAGAGCTACGAACGTTCAAGGTGCGGCTCCAAGCTGCCAGAACACTGTCAAGCAAGCCTTTTCAGGTGTCTGCAGTGCGCCAAACCATCGCCTGGATGTGGATGTCTATCACTCCAGAACTTCGCTGCTTCTGAGCACCGCCAAGGTCAGGTCTTCTGTACTGCCACAGGACAGACGTACAGACCAATTCCAATCTTCATTGCCAGTCAGCAACTCTGGACGCTCAAGCACAAGCGCCCTGGCCAGCCAGCCGACCGCCAAATGGCCATCGACCCTTGTCCAAAGTTCGCGACGACCTGCGGATTCACCCTCGGCTCGACCGCAGTCAGTCAGGGATCAACCTCAATTCTCTTCTCGTGGCAATGGCCTGAGAACCGTCTCCCAAAACGTTGGCCATCTGGGCCATGTTGTTCACCAGTCCATCATCCAGCCCGTCATTGCTCACCTTGGACAACCTTCAAGAATATTGCAGTCAGTATTTGGCACTTGGCAGTCCGCATCTCTGACCCTTTGGTCAGAGAGCGTGATATTCAAGGGCTTATCCTCAGTCGGAAGATACCTCATGTCTGCTAAGAAGGGCTTTGAGCTCTCACAGATGAGAAGCTTTGGTCTGCATAATAAGCTTGACTGATTCATAATGCAAGGCAACGCACGACTGCGGAGCTTGGGCTGAATGATCTACGACCTAATGAAAGCAAGTTCTATGGAGCTTTTTTCTTTGATATGGAAAAGTTGGCCTGGAGTTGAAGGATCAATTATGATACAGGATTGCTAGAGCGATCCGTTGGTAGAATACTAGAATCCCTGTTTACTATTTAAGATGGATCTATTTCCCACACTTCATGCATGGAAATATCCAAAAGCATGATGATTTCCAATTGAATTCCAACCGAATCCCAATTTTATGATTGAATCTCAATCCTAATAAAATTAATCACCATGTAGTTTGCAAGGAGAGGCAAACCAATTCTGAAGGCAGTATAGTCTCACCGCGCATTCAGCCCCACTGCGGGAAGGGAAGAAGCAACGCCGATTCCTCCTACGTCAACCTTGGAGAACTCCTTTTGATTGGTATAAGATTCATGCATTTGATACCAAGCCCAATGACACAGGCAGCCCAGTTCAAGTTCTCCACCGTGCCAGGATTCTTCCTACAGGATGAACCGGGCACCGATCCAGCCACCTTCGACTATGTAAGACGCTATAAGCTTGACTTCCAGATCCAGGTGGATCACTCGCATATCCCCAAAAACGGTTCACTCATTCAGATCTAGGTCGAGTCCAACTTTGGCCTCATTCTCCATGGAGAGGCCCCACTACACACCCAGTGGCAGAAGTTCATCCAAAGCATCAATGAGCTAAATAACCTGGGCGGGGAATCAGTACAATACAAGGTACTTTTCCTGGGCCGACACGGTGAAGGTGTTCATAATGTCGCCGAGAGACGCTATGGAACCGCAGCATGGGATGTATGTGGCCTCCGCTTTGCTCTCAAAAAAATCTTTACTCACCATCTATCATAGGCATATTGGTCTCTACTGGACGGAGACGAGTACGGCAGCTGGGTCGATGCCCGACTCACAGATATAGGAAGATCCCAAGCCAGAACGGCATTCGGAGCTTGGAAGAAACAGTTCCACGAAGGTATTCCGGCGCCGCAGTCATACTATGTTAGTCCATTGCACCGGACCTGCGAAACCGCCCAAATCACCTTCAAGGGACTAGACATGCCACACACAGACCCATTCCGACCCGTGATTAAAGAGGTAAGGAAATGATCATCTAACTCGTCCCGATGTTATTCTGGGAAACAAAACTAGTCACTAATACGAAACTTAGCTCCTCCGTGAAACGATAGGCGAGCATACTTGTGACCTTCGATCTAAGGCATCTGAAATCAGAGCCGAGTTCCCAGAGTATCAGTTCGAGCTTGGGTTTTCCGAAGACGATCCGCTCTGGGACGCCCATAGACGGGAGACCAATGAGGAGCGTAATGAGCGGCTCGCCAAGTTGCTGGATAATATCTTTGCGACGGATGAGAATGACATTCTCTCTCTCACGGCGCACTCGGGTGCTATTACTAGTATCCTCGAGGTTATTGGTCACCGTGCCTTTCCTTTGCAGACGGGGGCGGTGATTCCTGTTGTTGTTCAAGCAGAGCGACGATGAGGATTATTCCGATTGTATAGATCTATCTGACAAAGACTGTTCATGAATGCCTAGTTCCTTCAATTGAGAGGGCCGTGAGTCGAAAAGATCCATGAGATATGAATATGCCTTTAATATTGTAGATATTGTACATGGGCGACTAGCCCGCTTTCTTCTACTGTATGCAAAATCCCCTCCACTCAAACCGGCCGAGGATAACAGAAAAACCAAGGAGACCGGAGAAGCACCAAGATGGGAGTCCGGGAGTTAAAATAATACAAATGCAACGCCAAAGGGAGAAGAGCACCAGTCCACACGTTTACCAGCTGTAGTACTGATTCTGAGCAGAGATCTTGCGGTCCGGCAACTGGACCCAGAGCTGCTCCTTCCGCTTCCGCAGTGCAGTAGCCTCCCGCTCCTCCCACTCACGGATACGGGTCTTCTCCTCCTTCAACATGACTGAGAGACCAGTGGAAGGGGGACGCAGCCGGTTGATCTGACCACGGGCACGGTGATCCATGCCAAATCCATAGGGACCACGGTTGACCCAAGCTTGTTCAATGAAGATGTTTGTGGGATCGGTGACTGTTTTGCGCTCACCAGACTTGAGAACGACGGTGAGGGGCTTGGCAGGCTCAGCTCCCTCCTCCGGCAGGCCCATGCCGGCACGGACCATGGCAACGTTCTTCGCGTGCTCCAGGTGACCGAGCACATCCTGAGCGGCCTTCTTCTTGCTGAAACGCATCTGCAGGATAGCCTCATCGATGTTCTTGCCAGCAATCTGTCGGGCCAAGGGGCCCAACTTCTTAACGGAGGTCTTGAACCAGTGTGACTTGGATAGCGATTCACGCTCTGTCCGCTTGATCTGGACGGCCTTGGGGAGACGACCGCGTTTGCGGATCTCACGGATGACCATCTTCTTCTCCCACCGGAGCTGGGCCTTCGGGTTAGGGTTCAGACCCAGCTGGAGGTAGTCCTTGTTGCGCTTCTCCAGAGGCAGAGGGCCCTCAGCGCCTGCTTGACCTTGTTTGTTCTGCTCCTTCTTGCGGGACGGTGTTGGGCCGGAAGTGTTGCCAAGGTCTTCAGCAAAAATGGAGCTTGATCCAAGTGCGCCTTCCTCGCGCTTGGGGGCAGTCGGTGTGCGAGCCCTTGGCTTTCCATCGGAATTTCCACCAAGAACCCAATTCTTCATCGACGACAGGAAGGAGGTCTTTTGAGGGCCGGGCTGGGCGTTTTGGTTATAGCGAATTGGGGTTGTAGTCAATGTCCGCCGGGGGACGCACGCGACACGGGTCCGGGCCGCTAGAACGAGGGTTAGCAATTATATATTTTCATCGAGAAGACCAAATTCAAGCATACCAGACCGGACCAGCTGCCCATAAGGTAAGACAGCGCCCATTGTGGCCGTTCGGAGATGTGATATGGGGATCGGAGATCGGAGGAGCGTGGAAAAAAGGTCAAACTTACGGTGCATAGTTGGTCTTAACAGATCTCCGTACTTAGTGCTCATGCCTCAGGCATCAAATGCAGGTCGCGACGTGATCGATCACGAACAATAGAATAGAGAAAGTAAAAGAGATAGTATCATACCCACCCCACCCGAGAATAAGATCTGCAGCATTTTATTGTTTTTTTGATTGCGGTATATTAAAACACTCGGGCCTCATGGGGTTCTCGGCCAACTTTACTGCCCACACTGCGCCAGGTCTTCCCTCACACCGTCATCTCCACAGTGAAGATCCACTAGCCCTCATCTTCCCTCTTTCAGGACCTTCAGCGCTCTCCTTCCCGATTCTTGCTATCTCTCCTCCTCATCAGCTCCTTCCCTTTCTCCATCCTCACTCACCTCCTTCCTGGCCACTCGCCTGTGGCGTATCTCTTTATCCTCCTCACGATCCCTGCTCCGACCAAGCTGCAGATTCAGCTTGACTTGCCTAACCCTGGGTCCCGCTCCTTCGGCCAACACGTTCCTTTAGACCACCGGTGTTAATCCATCGGTTGCCACGAAGCTACCGCGACAGAAGAGCCCTTCCTGGTGCGAACCGCTTCGCGCGAATCCTCTGCGATCCCGAACCCGACACGATATTGGGATCTTAAGCTGCGCTGGTCAACATAGGAATGGACTTGTTGTTGAGGCATCTTGTGGCCCTCGTCTAAACTGGATCTCTGCTTCTTCAGCACTATCCGTGACCTCGTGACGATATTTGACATTTCTGAGAACTCAGTCGCTTCGCTTTCCCCTCTTATTCCTCCTCTCGGGAGCGCATCGCAAGTTTTTCTCTCTCTTCTTTCTCCCTCTGCCTTGGCCCGGCAAGATGGACATCAATTCATTGCTGTCCCCGGACTCAAACCCTCAATCTGGAAACTCGACGCCTGTGCCTAGTGTCACGTCAAATAACCCACCGACCCCAAATGCAGGGCCCTCCCCTCATAAGGCACTTCAGCGGACGCGCTCCGGTTCTGCTCGCAAAGGCAAAACTTCCTCACCACTAGCCCAGCAGATCTACGCTCCCACTGGTCCTGCCATTTCGGAAACATCACCAACGGGAGGTAGCTCTCCTGGCGGTCCCAACCAAACTGCCGGCAATGGTTCACCTGCGACCGAACGGCCGTCATCTACCAAGCCCTCGACCCCCGGCATGGACACCTTGGCCGACCTGGCTGCAATGCAACACCACCAGCCGCAACGTCAGAACGCCCAGAATATGCTGCGTGGTACCGAGTCATACGAGCACCAGTTATCTCCTTCCACCATTCACCCTCACGTGAATACCATCAATCACAACACTCCCATCCCTCGCACATCCTTTGATATTGCCATGTCTGAAGGTCCTCGAGAAAGCGCGCGGAGAAACTATACCGACACATCCCTAGACCCAGATGCCCAGCGGTTGGCGACTGATCTGTTCAATCAAATCCAAGAGAACCCCCACACCTACGACGCGCATGTCAAATTCATTGGTATTTTGCATGGCGGCTTCGTGAATCATGTCTACCCGCCCAATAATCCGGAACTCCACGGTGATCCTCGGCGATACGACCTACTTAAAGACATGCGGATAGCTCGAGAGGAAATGGACAAGCTTTTCGCCATGGGCGAGAATCTTTGGGCGGAGTGGATTCAGGATGAGAGTATGCTGACAAACTCTGCCGCAGATCGCGATGCGGTTGTAAGCTTGTGCAGGCGATCAGTCATTGAAGAATACGGTAGCACCAATCTCTGGCATATCTATGGCGAATGGGTCTTGTACCTTTACAAATCTGCTGTCGGGGAAACTGGTGGTGCTGGCCAGTGGACGGACGAAGACCGTCGGAGGTTCACTTGGCAGTCAGTTCTGGATGTGTGGAAGGACGCTGCCGAATCGACCCGGTGGAGAATCAACAACAGCCATATGGTATGGGATCGGTACCTTGACCTTTTGGCTCAGGATATTTCCCGGTCTCCTTCCCAGGACAAAATCAACCATCTTCGTGGATTGTATGATGCTCGGCTGCAAACACCGCATGCAAACTGGGATCAGACTTTCCAGAGCTTCTCTGGATTTGTATCCACATACTACGAATCAAACTACGAGAGCATTATGACGGAGACTGTCGCTCATGGGAAGAAGACCAAGGCCATCTACTCTGCGCGAGAAGAATTCGAACATCGGCTGAGCAAAGCTGAGGAGTCTGGTGACAAGGCCCTCGAATATGCCGTTTACACCGATTATATCGAATGGGAGTTGACCCGCAGTCGGCATCCCCGACGTCGAGAGTTTCACTTTGAACTCGCCAATGCCATTTATCAGCGTGCTGTCCTGCGTTTCCCCACTGACGTCGCTCTATGGGAGGGTCACGTAATGTTTCTTCTTGAGGAATCCATGCAGAACCATGTATCCACCACGACCATTTCTACCCTTGACCGTGCCACGCGTCACTGTCCATGGTCTGGTAACCTCTGGTCGCAGTACCTCCTCAGCTCAGAAAGAGAGGGCCTGTCATTCGCTATCATTTCCGATATCAAGCACAGGGCTACCGCAACAGGGTTGCTTGATGCTGGTGGGATGGAAGAAGTGCTCAAGGTCCATACCACGTGGTGTGCTTACCTCCGCCGACGCGCATTCCTCTCGGACTCAACCGATGAAGACCTTGATGTTGCGGAAGTTGGAATTCGTTCGGCAATTGAGAGTGTGCAGGAGCTGGGTGAGAAGAAATATGGGCGATCTTACCAGGGCGATCCCTTGTTCCGCCTGGAGCGTATTTACATTCGGTATCTCAGCGAAAGTGGTAGCTGGGACAGTGCGCGGGAGACTTTCAAAGGCCTGGTCGCTCGTCGTGGCAACAGCTATGAGTTTTGGCTCACTTATTACTCTTGGGAGCTTATCTCTTGGAGCAAGTTTGTTCAGGGCGAGGCGACAGTAGATGCTGCGAGACGCACCCCCACGCCCAGCTATGCCACTGCAGTTTTGAAGCAAGCTATTGCGCGAACTGACCTCGATTGGCCCGAAAAGATTGTGCAGACCTACCTTGCCCACTGCGAAGATTATGAAGATTCAGATGAGCTGCAACTTGCTGTCATTGAAACCCGTAAGGCCATGAGGGCTGTCAATGCTCGAAGAGAGAGAGAGGCCCACGAGGCTGCAACAGCACAGCAGCAGCAATTGAACAATGCTGTCGAAGCTGCTTCATCGTCGGAAAAGAGGAAACGGGAGGACGAGGCAGATGTGAATGGTGAGCCTGATAGTAAAAAGACTCGCAGTGAGGAGTCTGCTTCAGAGGTCAAGGAGGAGCCATCTGAACCTCGTCGTGATCGGGAACACTCAACTGTGGTGGTTAAGAATTTGCCCAAGGACACATCTGAACACCAGGTGCGACAGTTCTTCCGACATGTAAGTATCCTGTGCAATTAGCAGCTTTTTGCCACGCTGACGCGGATTATAGGTTGGTACGATCAATGGCGTCAAGATGCTTCCTGGAGAGGATGGGAATTCTGAGGTCGCGAAGATTGAATTCGACACCAGAGAGGAGGCTCTCAGCGCCTTGACCCGTGATCAGAAGACTTTTGGTGAGAAGACCATCGAAGTCCAGTCTGATACTGAGTCAACTCTTTTTGTCGCCAATTTCCCTGCAACCGCGGATGACGAATATTTCCACAAGCTCTTCGGCAAGGTAAGCTATGATTCCTCTGATATTTTAAGATAACACCACTAACTGTTTTTTTTTTCAGTACGGTCGTATTGTTGAAGTGCGTTGGCCCTCACTCAAATTCCAGACCAGTCGACGATTTTGCTATATCCAGTTCGCTTCTTCAGCGGCCGCTCACGACGCCACCGAATTGGATGGAACCCCTATCGAGAAAGGGAACCTGATTGCAAAGATATCGGATCCAGCGCAGAAGCAGAAGCGTGGTGGAGCAGTTGAGGAAGGTCGTGAGATTTACTGCGCAAACTTGTCTTTCAAGTTGAAGGAGGAAGATATCCGGAAAGTTTTCTCGAAATACGGCACTATTGAGAATATTACCCTTCCTTACAGCGTCGATTGTGGCTACAAAGGCTATTGCTTTGTGGTCTTCTCCACCAAGGTAAGTTCATCCATTTTTTTCCCCGGCTCAAGAGTTCCTAGCCAGTACTAATCTACTTTAACAGGAGGAAGCTACTGCAGCGCTTGCTATGGATGGTGAAAGCCTCAAGTCCCGTCCAATTCGTGTTCAAATCAGTTCCCATACTGGTGCTAAGCGCATAGCGAGCACCGTCATCTCTCGCGTTGCTCCCTCAGCTTCACCCACCCCAGAGGTTAATGGTGCCGGTCTCGTAGAGACAGTTGGTGATCGTTGGGATCGCACAGTTGCGTTGATGAATGTCCCCGACACCGTCAATGATGCGCGTATCCGTGCCCTGGTTGAACCGTTAGGTCGACTGATCAAGATTGTGCTCCGACCGGATCACCAAGGCGCTATTGTTGAATTTGTGGATGTTCATGATGCTGGCAAAGCCAAATTGGCGCTCGAGGGCAAAGAAATTATCCCGGGCCGGCCACTCCACATTGGGACCGTGGAAGAGATGAAAACGCTTCAGGCTGAACACAAGACTACCCGGATCACCTCGAACAAACCAGAGAAGCCCAAGAACGCTATTCAAACCGCAGGGCCCATTCGGCGCCCCCAGCAACCGGGCTCCCGCGGTGGCCGCCGGGCCGGACTTGGGATGAAACGAGCCACTGCGCCCACCCCCAGCACAGAGTCCAACAAGGGCGACAAGATGGACACCTCGGCCGACGGCAAGATTGAAGGCGAGGCTCCGCTCAAAAAGAGCAATGATGATTTCCGAGCGATGCTGCAGCAAAAACGCACGGAGTGAAGTGAGTGCTACGGCAATGAACGTTATCCGGCGCAACATTCTTAATTCTGGCATGAATCTGGCTGGCGTTTCTCTTATCCTATTTATGATGTTTTTCCCTTTTTTTTTGCTGGGTGGCAAGTCCCTTGAATGCTGCGATGAGACCCACGAGATCCATCTGGGTTGACTTATTTTGTGCTATGTTTTCCCCGCCTCTGATATTTGCCGGGTAGAGAATATCTGCTCACTGTATATTATGCCTCTGTATTGCTGGGTTTCCTTACCTAGGTAGTTCTAATGATGACGGCTGTTCCAAGAGACCATTCTGTCAGGATGGGTCTCCTTGCAAATTGGTTCTACATGGTAAAGTGATGTATTAGGCGACATAGCCGTACCCTTGAGTAAGATGACATCTGTGATAGGTGATAAGGTAAACTCAACAAGTTTTCAGGAGAAAGCCTCAAGAAAGAGTGAACATATGCATCTGAAAATATGTAGAACGACTTAGGAAATCCTTAAGCACAGGGAGTCATTCCTGAACCTTGGCAGTACTTCACAGCAAGCAAGGCAGTTAGTCCCCACATAGTGACAAGGAGCAAGTAGACGATAGATTAAATGCCCTACTCAGTCAAAAAAGGACTCGTATACCCATAATTATTCTTGACAGTGCCGCTCAGGAAATGGCGGTGTATAGAGCATGCGCCATAATTTATAACCCTATAGAGTTGTACCTTGACCAAAGTATTATCTTTGCATGACGCGGGTAGCGTGAGCGGGGACTGATAAGGTGGGACAGGAGTGGGTCAAAACCCCAGAAATCAAGTTGAACGCTTGTTCACTTGACCTCAATCGCATGGCTAACCTTTAGGTTGTGCTCGGTTCGTTTCCTTTCATTTAAGTCCCCTCATAGAACCAGGACTTCCCTCAAAGTCACCCTCCCATCCTTCCAACGTCTCCTCCCAAATCCGGCCCTCTGCCGTCGCACGGACCAAATCACCCCATATCGAGCCACCTTCCATACCCACCCCTTCGCTCACATCACCATGGACTTCCACCTAGTGCCACGGGGAACCGATCGTAACTATACAGGCTTCCTGACAAAAACGATTGTCTACTCAGCCACCCTGGTGGTGTTCCTAGCTTGTAAGCGACACGTCCGCAGTCTGGACGGAAACCAGGCAACAGTGATGCTCGGACTGCTAACGACACAGCGTTTGGTTTGACTATAAGCGCTATCGTTATCCCAAAATGGGTCAGCTATCATAGCGAAAAGGTCAGTGACTCGCCTTCTTTGTGAGACGTTTCGTGTGACCGCAGAAAACTGACGTACTCGCCCTGTCTAGCCCGCTCACCACTACTCCTATGGCCTCCACCGTCGTTGCTCCTCTTTATCCGATACTTGTGAGAGTTTCCCGGCGCGCGAAGACTGTCATGGCGAAGACCGGTACTTCTGCTCTATGTGGCGGTCTGTCGGGTTCTTGATGTCCTTTGCTGTTGTGCTGCAGGGCATGAGTATCGTCACCTATATAATCATCCTAGGTGGAGGTAAAAGGCTCCGTGAAAATGGATGGGGCGTACTCAGTATCCTGATTGCGTGCTCTGCTATTGTACAAGCGGCAAGTATGTCAATAGTGGTAAGTCAGCCATCTTTGATTTCTTGGAGAAGATCTAGATACTAATCCTTTGGGGTTCTCAGGCATACCTCTTCGATAATGAAGATCGGTTCTTCGTTGGTTGGCAGCTGGATGAGTCCTGGAACTTTTGCACTGTCAGTTGGTGTATTGGTCTGATATGCGCTGGCGCGGTCATTGTTGCGGCTCAGCTCTTGCCCTCGGAAGGTGGGTATGAGCTTATTCCTGACAATGATGATATTAGGGTTACAGCATGAGCCCCACATTTGACAGGGTATACGTGCTATGCGATATTCTCAGGGGTCATACTTGTGGTGCACGAAAGGGTTAAGGCTTGAACTGATTTAGTGTTGTTGGTCCGGCGGCATCTTATTTCCACTTGCTCTTGTTTTCACTCGATATTGTGCTATGCTTGGGGTTATGGGTTGTACACATACTTTTATATGGTCTTGGGACAGAAAACTAATTCGGATGGATCATTTCATTTCAGCGAGCTACTCATAAATGCTGCTTTCGGGATCTACTCATTGAAAAGAACTCGTCACATCAATCATATCTTCGTATTTCGGGTAGACCTTCAGTAAGACCGGATCAGCCAGCACGGTCTATGTTGAAGATGAGAAAAAAGATAAAACACATCCCCGGACACAACCCCAAAAATGCCAAGAGAAATAAAAAAGTCATCAAGATTCATCGCATAAAGTTATACATGACAAGGTTTTATAAAATTCACGCCAACTTTCAGGTATCATCCACCTACCAGACAATCTCCTTTCCATTGATGCCCTCGATACCGGGGATCTGAGCCCGCAAGGCATGGCCGTAGTCGCCCGCGTTAGGAGTGCGGAGCAGGGTGTGAATGTGGAACTTCTTAGGCTCATCGTTGTTCAAGAACACGCCAGAGTGGTGGTCGAACTCAATAAGGATAACCGGGCTCTGAATGCGGTAGTAGAAAGGATCCTCATCACCGTTACCACCGATCCAGCAGAAGTAAGTCTCCGCCTCCCAGCGACGAATCTGCTCAATCTTCAAGGCCCGGGACTTGGCAGGCAGGTAAAGCAGGTATTGCTCGAGAATGCCGTACATAAGCTTCTTCTGAGCCTCGTTAAAGTTCGAAGCCAGGATACCCTCGTAGGGAACCTCCCGGTTATCGCGGTAGGCACCACACACGTGGCGCTGGTCATCCTTGTTCCAGCGACCAGGAGGCATAGCAGGATCCTTCATCAACTCAAAGACACGAGCCTTAGTCTGTAAGTCGGAAGTGAGAGACTGCATCAGCTCCAGGCCAAGCTGCTCCTCCACCTGCATTATACGGGTACCGGCGTATGGGCCAGAGTCGATCTCATTGGGCTCGGCACCGGTGAACCACGGCGACGCGATAATCTGGCCCTTGTACAGGAAGATGTTCAGACACAGGTGGTGTCCGTAGAAGGAGAAACCCCAGGGCCGGGTAGTCGAGGGACGACCGAAGAGGGCGAAGTTGTAAGAGAACTCGTTCATGACGCGGGGAGACTTGACCAGCTCGCCGAGGAAGTGGTTGATGCGCATAGCGCTGACGGCCTTCTCGTAGCCCTCGGGGGAGAGGGTAACCTTGAGGACGTTCATGACAGCATCACGAACCTTCTCGGTGACCTCGTCGAGGCGGACACCCTTGTGTGCGAGCAGGAACTCGGGGTTGGACCATGTGCGCCACTGTGGAGAGTCGATGTGGTAGCTGACGGCTTCCTTCTGCTTATCGTCTAGCAGGCCGAGGAGGGTCTGTGTGGTGTCCACAATCTGCTGGATTGGGATATCTTCATCTTGCAGAGTGAAAAGATCGGGACGAACGCGACCTGTAATTTAAACATTAGAATCTTTTTTTGAATATATTTTATCTTCCCCCGCTTCTTCATGACGCAATTCTTCTTACCGTCGGTGGTGACACCCTTGAAGGGCTCCTGCAGCAAATCCAACCAATGCGAATACAGACCGTGCAACCAAGGGGGCTGCTTCATTGTCTTAAAGTCGTGCGCATACTCGTGCGCGTCCTGCGTGCACATCACCTGGAAGCGCTTGAGGCTCAGGTCGGGCAAGTACTGGCGGTACTCGCCAGTCGGCTTCTCGAGCGCGGCTGAATCGGTAGACGCCATTATGTGTATGAGAATTGGGTAGTGTAAGGGAGAAAATCAATTGTGAAAGAGAAAGAGGGAAGGCTAGCAGGGCGCGGAGGTATTATAGTATGCGCAAACCCCACAGAATCGGACTGAGGCGGCATCCCCACGAGCGTGGGGAATCGTGGGTGAAATCTTATCCGTCCTCATAGTTAACGGTGGCGAAGGAGCTTAACATTGACCAATCTGGAGTCGCCGGAAAGGCATTTACGAGCACTGCTTGAAGGCCCTGGTCCTTCTACTTTACTAAGCAAAATTCTTTGGTTTCACGGTTAAGGTCATATAGCGATCGCCGATGATCATGACCATGACCCGGATTAATGGAGATTGTGGGATATGGTGGGTGATCGGAGTCTGAGTTCCGTGGGGTTTTTGAAACACGGGGAATTTCTCATCAATACTTGACTTACTTTACTGCCTTACGGATCGTTCACTTCTAGCTCTTTCTCGCGACGCGTAGTGCGGGGCAGAATTTGACCCCGCCATGTCGATATTCTTTGCAACTGGTAATTGAATCAGTTACACCAAGAACGAAAAATCAAAGTCTTTCTTCAAATTGATACTATGGATCTTTAACAGAAATGTGTAACCGCAGTACTTGCATGTTTTGGTACCTGACATGGGTTATCCGTCGGCGCTCGTGCTTCGGCCTCTTGTCACTTCCGCTGACTATACATGATTCGCAATAACATCCCTCGTGATAAGTGTTTGAATCCACTAGTAGTATGTCCATTCATCAAAGGAACAAATCAGAATGTCCCAATTGCCAGAGGGCGCAGACATCTCGGGACTTCCGAGCCACGGATCCCTCCGCTCGGGAGCGTGTCCCCCGCATACCGAGAGTTGGAGTTTCTGTAGCTTTAAAACTTAGCCTCTTCCTTGGTCAAAGCCTTTTCTTTTTTTTCAAGTCTGATACAGTTCTTCTACCTGTGCCTCACACAAATCCTACACAATGTCGCTGCCATTCTCAAATTTGCCTCCCGCCGAGCGGGTCCCCTATGCCATCCCCCAGCTGGAGGGTGAACGCATTACTATCCCCGGTAGCAAGGGTGTCTTCCGCATCCTGGCTTCCTCAAAGCAGACTGATGGCTTGATGGCTGTGTTCACAAGCGGTTCCACCATCTCCGATGCTCCCGGCTTCCACTACCACAACAAGGCCCACGATGTCTTCTTGGTGACTAAGGGATTCCTGAAGCTATACAATGGAGACAAGTGCCGAATGATGGGTCCTGGTGACTTTGCCTATGTCCCACCGGTTTGTGGACCCCAATTGAATACATTTACAAGGACCTAGACTAACGACGACGCAAATAGATGGTCATTCACAACCCTGACAATGTCGGCCCTCACACCGAGCTGCAAGGCCTCATCACTCCCGGCGACTGGGTCGACTTCTTCCGCTACGTGTCCGAGCCGTTCGAAGGCATTATTTCTCCCGAGACTGACAACCGTGACTTGAAGTCTCTTCTGATCCCCAAGGTTATGGCTGCCAAGGGCAAGTTTGACGTCGTCTTCCAGCCTCAATACCAGCCCCCAGAGTTGGGAGAGTGGACTAAGGATGATGAGAAGCTGCCTGAGGGATCGGAGGGATACTTCCTGCGTGCCAACACTGGCCCACGTTGGATGCTGGGTGGAGTGATGTCCCGCCCCTTCGTCACTACCAAGCAGAGCACTGGAGTGTGCGCCATCTCTAGCATTGAGTCGTCCAAGGACTACGGCGAGACCGTCCTCTCGAAATACATGACCTTCGCTAAGGTCGATCACTGCTTCTGTGTTATGGAGGGTTCCCTCAAGGTCCGCCTGCAGGGCTCTGGAGAGACCATCTTCCGCGAGGGAGAGACCGTTGTTATTCCTGCTGGACAGGCGTTTGCTTTGGACTTTGTGAGCAAGTATGTTAAGGTGCACTCCTTCACCGATGGTGATGGCATTGAGTCCCTTATCCACGAGCTGGGTAAGCAGGTGGAGGGCGTTGTTCTGCCGGATCAGGCTCCCGAGTGGGACCCCTCGCAGCTGGCATCTGTGGCGGAGCGACTGAACGTGACTTTCTAGTCACAAATGTCATGACTAGGGTGTAAATTGGAAGTACATAGATAGCGATTGTAAATAGCGAAATTTGAAGCCTCTTTCTATTCATTCGGCCGTCGGCATTGTGCACATTCCGTAGATCGATGAAATTTGCCGAGATGCATACCGGCCCCGTGACCCTGCAAAACGAGTCTAATTCGATTTGAGTTCATGTTCGTTGGGATATTGCAGGCGAGCAGTCTGATTGGTTCCCCCAGATTGTTTCCCCGCAGCGCCCCCGTCACGTGGACCTGCATACGGATTGCCCGGGAAATCCGAATCTCGCGTTCGTTATCATCTATCACCTGCAACTAGCTTGATCCACCCCCAGATTTTCCTGCCGCTGTGGCATGATGTCTCAGTAATGCAGGCCATCCAAAATTCGCCCGTGGATGAATCCGCACCTAAGCGGGCCAAACGGCCTCGGGCTGCGCAGGCCTGCGACCGGTGCAGGACCAAGAAGTATAAGTGCGACGAGCAGTATCCATGCTCGCATTGCCGAAGTAAGTCGATGGAGGGGTATATCTCGTGCGGGGGCTTCAGATCGCAGAACTAATGGGTATCTAGAGAGTCACCTAGATTGTGTATACCAGGGGAATTATAGGGAGCGTGAAAGCAACCGGTCGGCAAGGTATCCCTACCTTTCTCCTAGAGATCGGAGCGGCGGAGAATCCACTTTTGCTATAGATGAGAAGACTGACACGGAAATAGTTATGTCACCGATCTCGAGAAGAAAGTAGAGGAGTTGGCCTCTAAGCTACGCGCGGCTGAGGCACAGATCACAACTTCGCCACTTCCTCCAAATGGGCCGATCGCTCACAGTGTAGTCCCCGTGGCATTAGATGCCACACCTTGCTCCATGCCACGGACGGGCTCGACGCCGCGCGAGACAACAAAGCTGCCTACCGATCGCCCGGAAGAGTCCGCGGAGAGCGCGGACGACGAGATTAATGAACTGAATCATCATACGAACGCGATTGAATTCCACGGCAGTACTTCATCTGCAGCCGCCATCGGCCATTTAAAGAAGGCGCGAGAGCCAAAAACTCATGAGGAATCTTATCCTCGCCCAGCAGACTTTTCATTGATCTCGACGCTGCATAACCCCAGCTTCTCTCCATCCACCACTGGCCCTAGCCAATTAACTTCCATTGAGCAGCAGAATTATTATTTTGATCAGGCGCATATTTTCATGAATGGTTATTTTGAGAATATCCATTTCATCCACCCGTTTATCGACAAGGAGGATTTCCAAGCGCGCGCCAGCGACTTATGGTTAAATCGTTCCCGTACCCCCGAACCCAGCTTCGTCGCATTGTATTTGAGTATCCTGTCTTTTGGATCGCTGGTACGAGTATGGGACGAAGATACTCTTGCCGGCTTGGGTCGCTTTGAATGGAGTCGGAAGCTTTTCGGCGAAGCCCAAGCATATCTGAATCACTTGCGCTTCTCAAATGATCTTGAAACTGTTCAATGTCTCTATTTAATGGTATGTTCAAATCATGGACTCCCTTGCAGTATCGGCGATTGTTAATCCCTTTTGCAGGCCAAAATCTGTCAAAATGAACTCAACCCCAATCGTAAGAGACCCTAATATTTAGTCCTCCAGTTAAGCTAATTCTGTAGTGGCTTATATGTATCTTGGACTGGCGGTGCGCACTTGTCTATCTGCTGGCTTTAACCGAGAGGTCCGGGGCCCTAATGATCAACGTTCGAGCTGGATCTCGAAAACTTGGTGGTAAGTAGAAAGTTGATCCGTGTGGCGGCTCAGGCTAATAGCTTTATTTGACAGGGGCCTATTTTCACTTGAAATGTAAGCATACAGTAGACTGACGACTAGAGTTCAACAAGTTGATTGGTATCTGACTTTCTGCAGAGAAATGAGCTTTTCAGTCGGACGACCAGACACGTTGGGTATGGATGAATACCATAATCGAGCTCTCCCACCCCGAGATGACTCCGAGTATGCCATCATACCGTGGATGATAGATTTCGCCCAGATTGTCCGACGGGTTTCCGTCCAGATCTACCATTCGCGTATCACACTTCAGGAGAAGCTCCAGCTGGCTCTCCAGATCGAAATCGAGATGGATCGGTGGCTCGCACGTTTACCAGAAAAATTAAGGCCAGATATTGGTACTTATAAGTCGCCACGAAGCGCTCTTCGCGATCCAAAGTGGGCAAGAAGACAACGGCTTGTACTGGGGATTCGTAAGTTGCATCTGAACTGTTCAGTGGGAGGTGTTTTTAACCGTATAATGCCAGGATACTATAATGTGAAGATGTTATTGTTCCGGCCATTCTTAAGCCATTTCACCCGCAAGCTTCGACATCCTCCAAGTGAATTGGAGGAGACAATCGCCAAATGTCTGGACGCAGCCATGAAGACGATCGAGGTGATACATGACATCTACCGAGTGCACGAATTTTTCAGATGCTGGTAGGCTTTCAAACGTCGGATATTGATACTCTGTACTAATTACTTGTTAGGTGGTACAATACCACATATGTGATGTTTGCGACATCAACCCTTCTTCTCCCAATGTCAAAACTCGGCATGTGCGAGGATACGATGCCCCTGCTTCGCTCCGTAGAAATGGGAGTTGAGATCCTAGAAGCTATGGAAGAGTCCGTTGTAGCACGGAAATCGGTGGAAATTATTCGACAGTACCTACGAGAATTCCGCGCCTCTGGCGCTCAGCACATGGCCACAGGAAATGGAGAGCATGGTGATATGGCCGCGTCAGGAGAGCCAGGGCCTAGCCATCCCGGCTTTGAAATCCCAGATTGGGCCCACGGCTTCGGTTTTCCAGACTACTCATTCGATGGAATTGCCCGGTTGTTTGATGATATTGGTGGACTACCTATGCTGGATGAGAATAGTGTATGAGTCACAATATTATGTCCTTAAACTATCCGAATCCTGCCGTAGCCATGGGTCCTTCCTGTTTTGACTTAGGCCGTACTAGTGCTGACAGAGCCGAGAAGCTGGGACCTAACCTAAACTCTTAACTCCGCCAGAACCTAGCAGTTCATACATCTTCCGCAAACCTTTGGCTGAATCGTGTTCATGTTTAATGATAACACATGTCAGAAGCCCCGCTCCAACTCCGCAGGATCGCCAGATCGAAAGCTTTAAAGGTCCCTGACGTCATATGTCTCACCCGGTCGCTCTGACCGATATAAATGGACATGGCCCCGCGATCAACAATGTTATAACTCAAGATCAAGATCACCCGCTTAGTTCACCTACAATTAGAAGCGTTGCCCTTTCCTTAGACCTCCGCACCTTCGTGATCTCACTACAATGCCTTTGACACTCCATCACATGGGCTTCTCCCAATCCGAGCGGATCATCTGGCTCGCGGAAGAGCTCGGCATCGACTATAAATTTGTTTTACACAAGCGCGACCCAATCTTCGCCCCGCAATCAATCAAAGACCTCCACCCAGCTGGCACGGCTCCGGTAATGGAAGATGACCCATCCCCCGTTACCGACGCCCGGGTTGTCCTTGCCGAATCAGGCGCTATAACGGATTACATTGTGGCTGTCCACGGGAACGGGCGTCTAGCACCCACACCCAAGGACGGTGCAAGCTATCCCAATTTCTTGGAGTGGTACCACTTCGCCAATGGAAGTCTTCAGCCCACTTTTCTGAGACTACTGATGGCACGGTCTGCGGACTCGAGCTCCCCCTTTGTGGCTCGCACATTGGATAAGGCGATGAATCAACTGGATATGCTTGAGGCCCGTCTAGCTCAGACTGGGGCTTATCTTGCCGGAAAAGAGCTCACGGTCGCCGATATTATGATCTTTTTCACATTAACGACTATGCGGGGATTTTGTCCCGTGGACTTTGATACGGAAAAGCATAAGCATATCCTTGCTTATTTGAAGCGGGTCTCTGAGCGCCCGGCGTATCAGAAGGCGATGAAGATCTGTGAAGGTGACAACTTTAAGCCTTTGATTGGGCCCAAGGCTGAACTTTGGCCTCTTATGAAGAAGGTGTAAGTTTACTGCTACCCTTGTGTAGTATATTGAACTATAGATTGTTTCTATACTTGACTCTACCATAAACTCCAATCAATAATGAATTTTTCCTCTCCAGTGTCTCAAAAAAAACCGAACAGTACCGAAAATGCGAAGATTTAGAGCCCTTCAATTAGACATCACAAAAGCACGAGATCAGCTGACATCTCCATGACCACGTTTAGCCTAGCATAGTAATTGTAAGTCAGGCAAAATGTGTATGTATACTGTTCCTGATTTCCAGGTATTGAAAAGCTTATAGCCTCGCTTGATTCAAGCTAATATGCAAGCTAAATCCATACGTACTACATACCTGGGTATGTATCCAATGATGGTACTTCAAAGTGTGAACGCTGGGCCTCCAAATACCATGTGGTCTTCAATCATAGCACTCTTCTATGTGTATTGATCACATAATGTCAATGGGCAAATTAATTTGAGATTGTATAAGGACTAACTGTATAAAAAGCTTGTAGGATGATTAATTATGAATAAATTAATGCACCGGACTAGTCTTTGATCTGAGGGCCCAAAAAAGAAACAAAATCCAGTCGGGATCACGCGCTCCATTCTCTTGGCCTCGATCAGATCCACCAGGGATCGCCTCCCAGACCTGCACCCCAGAAAAGACAGGTCACGCAGTTCTGAATCAAGATCCGCGTAACCGTTCACAAAGATAATTGGGGCCGCTCGGTGCTCCTGGGAAATCCGAGGGTCGGCATTCCCGAGGCTGTGGGGATGCTGGGGCATATGTCCACTCCGGCCATTCCGGATTACGCCAAATTATAAGCCGAGCTCCTCTGATTGTTGTCTTCTTCAACTATCTATTAGCTATTTTTACTTTCTTCAGAAAGTACGAACCCAGTCACGTCTAAAAAATGGTATGAACAAAGAAGCCCATCCCGCTAACTGTTTACATGCTAATCTCTGCTACTCTCTAGGCTGTCTCAGAAGAAGCGCGCCTGCGCGTGATCATTGTCGGAGCTGGTCTTAGCGGCATCGCGACTGCCATCTCCACCGCGCAGTCGGGACACTCGGTTCAGGTTATTGAACAAGCACAGGAGCTTGCTGAGGTGGGAGCTGGTCTGCAAATCACACCCAATGCGTCCAAGTTACTGCAGTATTGGAAGCTTCCTGATTCCATGTGGGAGGCTGCAGCCGAGCCTACCAAGTTGACTGTCCACCGTTATTCAGGCCAAGTCCTGGCCCACGATCCTACTTTTAACAAGAGTATTCGGGCGAAATACGACGCGCCGTTTGTTGACTTGCACCGAGTGGATCTGCAGCAAGCGTTGTATGCGCGGGCAAAGGAATTGGGTGTCACTTTCCACCTTGGTGAGAGAATTGAGCGCATTGATTTTGATACCACCACCGTGCACTCTGTGGCTGGCAAGCAATATTCGGGTGATCTTATTATCGCTGCCGATGGTCTGTGGTCTAAGTGCCGAGAGGCATTTGTTGGAAAGAAGGATGAGCCTCTCCCGACAGGTGATCTTGCCTATCGGATTGTTTTGACTGCGGATCAGATTACCGATCCGGATCTGAAGTCTCTTGTTCAGAACCCGGAGTGCCATTTCTGGATTGGACCCGGTGCTCATGCCGTTGGATATTCGCTACGTGGAGGAAATATGTACAATGTTGTCTTGCTGGTTCCTGACAACTTGCCTCCGGGAGTTTCGAGACAGGCAGGATCTGTGGAGGAGATGCGCGAGCTCTTTGTTGGCTGGGATCCAATGTGAGTTCTGTGCAGAATACGCCTCTTGCATTATGCTGATCATTATCTTTAGCTTGAACAAATTCTTGCAATATGTGGATACCACTATCGATAAGTGGAAGTTGATGCACCGTGAGTTTCGGATTACCAAGACTATAGCTTCTATTGCTGACATATTCATAGATGGTGAAATGGAGAACTGGGTCAACGACAAGTCCAACCTTGTCTTCATGTATGTCTACCTCTGCTCAGACGCACCATTGAATTTGGCTAATATTCGACTTATAGTGGAGATTCATGTCATCCAATGCTACCATACCTGGCACAGGGTGCCAACTCATCGCTAGAAGATGGCGCTGTTCTGGGTATGCTTCTAGGACACATGACAGATAAGGCGCAGCTGCCTCGCATTCTAAGACTATACGAAAGCCTCCGCAAATCCAGAGGAGAGGCTATTGTGCGGGAGACCTTTAAGCAGGTAAATAATCCGAGTTTCATTCATTCCTGCCATGGTGCTAACATGTTAAATTAAGCGCCACGATTTCCACATGCAAGATGGAGAAGAGCAACAGAAGCGTGATGAGATTTTCCTCTCACAGCTTGGCAAGGAACTCAAGGGCGCTTTCCCTAGCCGATGGTACGTCGTATTCTCAAGTCTGTGTTGAACATATACTAACTTTCTCATGTAGGACATGTCCTGAAGTCCAGCCCTGGCTGTATGGCTATGATGCCATCAAGGAAGTCGAGAAGGCCGTATCTCAGAACCCGGATCTGTTCTCGCAACCCTCCCAGTCCGGTTCATACTGCAAAATCTTATAAGCGACCAAGAAGACACGACAATGTTATCTGTATTTATTTATTTATTGTTATTAAGGACCATCATTGCATAGTCATATCAATACCGAATGCACAGGCTAGAACTCAAATTTTTGGGCATTTAATTAAACACCGTATCGATACAGCTGCACATATTTCTGAGACGAAAGGTGCTGCACGAAACATGCTTATTGCCATCGCCTAAGGATGCTTCAGCCATGGCATCCTGACCGTTATTATGCTGATCGGATACGTCTTCTATGCTCCACCCGTGAAGATTGCCTCAATGCTAATACAATATTCACATTGCTTTATGTCTTCAAGCGGGCAGTAACGCCAGCTGGTGTCGATGGACTGAAAGCAATTATTTTGATGCCTGCTTTTGCAGTAACATTCGCTACAACGCGGCTATCTCTCGCGGAACATGGGCTTTTGCTTGCGACAGAGGCCCCTCCGTTACTATTTTGGTCACTTTGACCAATGGAGATCCCGGTGAACGCTGCGAATTCTAGTGGATTGTGGTCATTTTCATGGTAGTCTTTGTCATCAGTCTCGTGATGTATAGTCTCAAAGGCCGGAGAGAATATGTCAACTCGCTACTGTTCAGAACTGATTTCCGGGTGAGGGTTGGTACCAAAACTTGTAGATTTTACAAACTTGATTTCTTATCCCAACAAGCTCGACTTTATTTTTGACTTTCGCGGGGTAAAATTGGAAGGATCTGGATCCACACATTCTCCACCTGTCAACCCCGTGCAGGCTGTGCTTTGGCATTGATTTCTAATTTTCTTACGCATGATAACAATATGGACCCCGGGATGTCCTATCGGTCGGATCCGACCATGGTTCTCACGGCCTAGATGCCACGCGTTACGGGTTCTTTGCAACGGCCCGGCTTCACCCCGCATTTTGGATCTTGGTGTATTTTATGAATTCCTCATATCCTATACGAGTGCCCGATCAACATCGGGCATGAACCTCGAAAAGGAAAAAAATGCACACGGTGCTCAGCATGGCAAAAGCTCGGCAAAATACTTCAAGCCACAGAACCGTTCGGTCTAGCGTCGCGCCCTTGCTCGTGGGAATCATCGCTTAATAGCGCCACAGACCGAATGCGGTCCCGAGATGCATCCGAGCTACCCCACGGACATCCCGGGGAAAATATGTGATCACCAATGGCATTGATTGCGTACCCAACAATTTGCGGGGAAAAGGGGCTTTGGCTCACATGGAATTCCCAAGGTAGCTTGTCTGGTTTTTCCCGACTTGAGCTGCCGGATTTTGTTTATATGAGCTGATCTCTCTCCCAATCCTCCCATCATCATACGATATCTCCCTTTCTTTCACATCCACCGAGTAAACTCTTACCCGCGATGACAGACGTCGATCCTAGGGTATGTTAGCGTGTTGCTTGATTTATATGGTACGGAGATCTAACCTGTGTATAGCTCCTCCCCAATCGGGTGCGATGGGCTGCCCTCTTTGCCGTCAACCTGTTCGTCTTCATGGGCAACATGTATTCGTCCGGCCTTGCAACAGGCTTTGGCTCTCTAGCAGAATACTTCCACATCGGTGATTCGATGCTATCAGGCTTAGTCACTTATTCAGTGCTGTCCATGGGACTGGCAAATCTATTCTGGATGCCTCTTGCCCTCTGCTTTGGCAAGCGGCCCATTGTTCTCATCGCTATGGCGATGTTCCTGGGCGGATGTATTTGGAGTGCGGTCGCAAAGGACTACAACAGCCTGCTTGGCTCTCGAGTCTTTGCCAGCTTTGGTTATGGTGCGATCGAGTCCCTTGGACCCAGCATTCTCTCAGACCTGTTCTTTGAACGCAACTACGCTAGCGCGATGGCCCTCTATGCCGCAGCATTATCTGGAGGATCACAGATTGGCCCTATGATTGCTGGTTTCCTCATCGAGTCCAAGGGATGGCGTTGGTTTTTCATCCTCTGCTCCATCCTCGCCGCCTTCAACTTTGTCACTGCCATCTTCTTCCTCCCAGAGACTACCTATGAGTCTGAAGAGGAGCTTGAGCAGTTTGAGGATGTCGAGAAGGACTCCCACAGCCATGTCGAGGCTGTCCGTGTTCAATCCCAAGGTGGCGACCGTCTCAAGATGGATTACGGAGCCCACTGGAAGGGACTGTTCACCTTCGGCATCACCAAAGAGGCAAAGGAGAAGGGAGTCATCAAGCACTTGGCCTATCTCTTCTTGCTGCCCTTCCCCCTCTTGCTGGTTCCCGGTGTGTTGATCGCATCGCTCATGTATGGAGTTGTTCTTGGAGGGTAAGCAAAACTCACTTCCATTTTACTCATCATCTGCTAATCCTGAACAGAGTTGTCGCCGTTTCTACCCTCTCCCCCGAAATATTCTCCCCACCACCCTACCTCTTCACCGCCGGCGGTCTCGGTCTTTTCTCTCTCAGCGGTTTCATCGGTATTGTCGTTGCCTGGCCCATCGCCGGACCCATGACCGATCTTCTCTCTCGCTGGATGCGCAAGCGCAACAACAACGTTCACCAGCCTGAGCAC
The DNA here is from genome assembly GCF_028828015.1 of Penicillium pulvis. NCBI lineage: Eukaryota > Fungi > Ascomycota > Eurotiomycetes > Eurotiales > Aspergillaceae > Penicillium > Penicillium pulvis. Next base: position 1,849,527 of record NW_026643079.1, on the reverse strand, counting down.
CGTCTGCCTGCACTGATCCTCCCCTTCCTGATCTGCCCTGTTGGCCTTGTTGTCTTCGGATACACCGTTGCACACCAACAAAACTACATCCGCCCGGCTGTCGGAGCTGCCATCAGTGCCGCTGCACTGACCCTGGTTCCCTCTGTCATGCTCTCATACGTCGTGGACGCTTACCCAAGAACGGCCGGTGAAGCCCTTGTCTTGGTCAACACATCAAAGAATGTTGTTGCCTTTGGACTGGCTACCGGTGCGTACTCTTGGATGGAGTCCAAGGGTGTGGATACCATGTTCTATGAATTTGCTGGAGTCCAGTGGATAGTACTGGCTCTGGGCTTGCCTCTCTACTTGGCTGGTCCGTGGCTACGGGCTCGGACCCAGAACCTGTTTTAGATTTAGATCATATGTTACCCAGTCATACCCATTTGTTATTCGCAAGCGAATATAACGACGCCAACTGCTTTTCATCGACTTGATTCTGAATATAAGTAACACTACTAGAGAATCTTTGTAAAAGTAGATTTGGTCAGCCTTGGTCTAAAGAATCCTTCCAAATGTTTCAACAACTGATCATGATTTGGCCCTAATTAAAATGTCACACCTGGGCATGCATTTTCAGTAAATGCCAGCAGGAACAGCTAAGCTCCCTAGTCTACTTATGGACCACAAACTCCCAAGGGATTTAACAGATACCAAGACCACAGTACTATCAGCGTATCTCTTGTTGTTACGGGTCTGAAGTATCAACCCACTTAGTGTAATATGAAGATGTTGGTGTCGTATTCAGTCCGGGCGGGTTGTCCGAGGTCTAAATGCTAGTGGACTGAGACTTGACTTGTCCATCACCTGGGCACCGCGCGACAATTAATCCCCGATGAAGCCTTTCTTCTCGAGCGCATGCAAAACCTAGATCATGTTCAAGGACTTTGAAGTTCTCCATCAGAACCTCGAAAATATATTATGTATGGATGAACAAGTCACAGACTTTGTTATATTGCTATCCTCAGTCCCTAAGCCGCATAAATATTCCAGATAAAGCAAAGCTAACGCAAAGCTAGAAATCAAGAACGAAGCAAGCCAGCTGCTACCTTGTGTCAACTTTGTAAATTTGTGTGGTCGAAGTCAAAAAAGAAAACCATGTACAGCCTATGAAGGCATCCAACCTGCCCACAAAGCGCAGCAATGCAAAGTCAGGCAGCATAAACAGTATATGAAGGAATAAAAAGACCCATGACGAACTAGCAAAAAGGAATTTAGGATAATATGCGAAGAGGACAAATCGGGTACCAACACGCAGAGCATATGATAGATCATAGACCACGAGGGGTGTTCGTCTCAATCTGCCCACAGCTCGTTCTATCTCTATTACTGTCATCAATTCGTTTCCAAGATCGTGATGCTCTCGATTCGGAATGTGAAGGGTAAGACGTGGAAGGAGTTCGGCTAAGAGAACCTGGAGAGGAGGGTGCCGATGATCCCGGTGTAGTGTTAGCCGTTGCTGATGCGGCAGTGGCATTAGTCCTAAGAGAGGATGCAGCCGCGGCGGGATTACAGCGTGCACAGATGAAGATGTTGAAACCCCGACCATGACAGCTAGTACAGATGGAACCCCTAAGAAATAAACATCAGGGCATGAGAGTATGTAGAGTGGATTATTTGCACGTACCTCGGGGCATTGCCGGCGCAATCCCGACAGGTCAAGACGGTCCGCCCGCCAATGCAGGATATATGACCCGGATCAAGATTGAGAAGGGAGTGTGCGTTAGCCATTGTGGCGGTTGAAAATAACAGATCGCAGTGAAGTGAGGCAGCAAGATAAATGCACAGCACTAGTATCGGTAGTGCTGCAAGGGTAGCTTGGCAGTTTAATAATGCAGTTATGAGACTGGAAGCAGAGTTTCCATTCCTTTGTAAAGCGTTCTATGTTGGTTGATGGATGCTGAAGATAATTGGAAAAAGATAGGAAGATGGCGCTTTATCAACCAGGCTCTAAATCAATAAACTTCGGAACAATGGGAAACAAGGCAACGCGTTGTCGCCAGTAATCAGACAAGGGTTTAATCTTGCCCAGGCCAAAATATAACGAGTCCGGAGTTAGGAGCAGTCGAGGATCGACTCTTATACACGCGAGGGCCTAGTGGCACACGACATCTCAGGGTAAAGGTTACATTCCGCCTAGCAGAAACCACAGATCCGAGGAAACCAACTGAAAGCCAGTTTCTGGATGGTCAGTAGGTCATTCGTTGTAACGGTGAGCTTGACTGCAGGTCAGGTTGGGTTCTATTCAATGATATGAGCCGGTCATATCCGTGCAGGCCACATATATCCGGAGGGTCATTGACCAATGAGAGAACCTAGAATAGATCTGGCATCAGAATTGGATGGCGGCGCATGAGCCATATTGAGTCTAGTCTAGTTCAGTTCCAGGCCCCACCATATTCGAGAGCGTACGTCGGCGGACGCGCACAATAAGGCATGTAGGACGACGACACTAAGGTACCTAGTAGCGCCCATACAGGGTTGTTGAAACGGGCCGAGCTGGTGGGGTGGGTCGTTGTTGTCGAGGAACGATTGATCCCACCGGCCGGGAACTAGAATGTGGTGGTTCGCCCTTTTTTCAGGTGCACACAAAGGGAGAGTTGTCAATGGCATTTACCATTATTAGACTGCAACGGTGTCCCCGGTTGCGCAGCCGTTCAACAGAGGCAGTTTCCTCAAGGAAAAAATAGGACAGGGATCATTCTATGGGAATATTCGGGGTCTGAAAATCAGAATCGGACCCAAGGTTAGGTCGTTACCCCTAGCAGGACTCCGTGTTGCCAATGCGGAAAATAAGTCCCAGCCTCATGGCAGCCACCAAAGCCCTGTGACTATTATTCGCTGAAGTAGGTACCCAGGGCCTGAAAAATACCCATACCCCTGTCAATGAATGCAGAAAAATGTGGCGGAGGGTACGAATAGGGGGAGGTCAGTTAGACTCGGGATTCGGTGAGTCCGAATGGAGACACTATCCACGGATAGTTGCATGGAAAAAATTCGAGGATGATCTCATTCCCGAAGAGAACACGGATCACAATGAGGTGATCTTTGTCAGATTCATAGACGAGTCCGACCTAGTGATCCTCCAGTTCAAGGCGATGACCTTTGCATATTGACGGAACTGAGTGGGGTCGAGACGCATACAACATCGAGAGCAAGTCAGGGTACCAGGTGGATGGTATGCAGCTAGCAATGGAAATAGAGCAGAGGACGTCATTAGAAGATCGAGAGCGGAAGTGAGCTGGAGGGGCCTTGTACGCCCCTCCAAGTACAAATTGCAGGACCCCTCCAAGATGCATGTCGGGTTCGCATACATATGGGGATGGAAGAGTAAGATGACGGAGTATCACATGCGTATTGGCTCCCATTAATCACCTCCGGAACAAACGGACGTGATAGTCGTGTATCTTGGTTCGTGTGAGCCTTTTTCCAGGGATTAAGAAGAGGGCTCCCCTGGCTCGAATCACAATGTAGATTGCCATTAATCTTTTATAGAAAAGAATGATAAATCTGAAAGTTTGCCCGGTGATGAGCGAATCAGAGACGAGGGAACACGTCAAAATCTTGGTCTCGTGGCCAATTGTATCATATAAGGCATCGACAAGAGGGTAACGCTCTCGCGCTCTCACTCTCGAAGCGCCATGATTACGACATGGTAGATATCTTCGATATATAAAGTGCAAGTAGCCGTCAAGCACAGCATTAAGCAACCCGGGGCACTGCCACGCTAGGACAAGACCCCGACAAAGGCATCAATTCTCATTCTTTGCTAATCTGCGTTGCCTAAATCCGGGCGACGTAGATGCAAGGGATGCCCGGTAACCGTTGAGGCCTATGTCCACCAAAACTCTTATCACCAGCTGAAATGTCTGAGTCATGGTGACAGGATTTATTCTCCGCTCAAGATTGCAGCCGTACCAGTCAGCACTCAGAAAGGTGCCTGGATTTGTGGGACCCGTGGGCGGCGGGTACATGAGCCTTAGCCCATTTGCAAAGGACCGCCTACGAGCTGTTGATGCATTTGAGAGATTGATTGTCCATCGAAAGGATTTCGGGCTTGTTCGACTGAGAAAAGGAGTTGACCTGCAGCTAGCCATTCTCCATCACGCGCTAGGCTCGGAATTTCAACGCGGACTGGAGAACATAGGCTCGCACTAAGATGCGCGGTGGGCCAGGGGAGGCCTCGAAATGGTTGGAAATTTAGAAAGCAAGGAAAGAACGCCTTGAATTCTGTAAAGAAGCTCTCTGGTCGACATGTGACACATGGGCAGACGAGGTCCAATGCAAAACAGCAAAACAAAGTGGCCAGTCAGCTGACATGACGAGGATTGAGCTGCAGCCCGATTGATGAAGTGAATTCCGATCCTTTGCTCTACCAGAAAGAATGTAGACGATCTGATTCGAGGTGGAATGACCTCGGACTTTCTAGGCGACATTCAAAGCAAATGATGAACTACTGCTGTGTGAATCTACCGCTACTTTTGTCCTCCTGTCGTTCCTTTCTGGTGGTTCGGTGCCTCAGGGTCTGGTCCGGGGTCTCGGGGCATGCTAGCAGCTGAGGCAAATCGGACTTGACGGAGTGACGCTGACAGGGCAAGCTACTGGAAGAGGGAATGATTCCATGCAAAGTACACCTTGGTAGACATGTGACGGACATTTGGCCCACAGTCCAATATCCTCTTCTTCTTGACTCGAGGGGGTTTCTGTGAGACTCATCTTCATACTTAAAATTACATGGTCCATTTTATCCGGATTGGGACCCTTGAATTCTGTGGCATGAAATCACAGCAAGTCTTTTGAATGAGGCTGCCGACAAAGAACCGTACCTGGCAGCAATGCAGAGCATCCCAAGGCTGAGTGCTGATCGTGTCACGCGCCATGTCAGGATCAGATAGCAGCCGATAAATGCGTTGATACAAATGGGAACTGATACAACAAGACGTATAAGTCAATTGAGTCATGGGGGGATTGATTTCTTGCTAAAAGTAGATATCATAAGCAACGTAATACCGTCTGAGGCATACTGAAGTCGACCTAGACAACCACTTTGGCATCACACAAGGGGGAAACAGCAACGAGGAGAGTTTAGCCATAATTCGAAGCAAAAAATCAATAATCACCGAATCAACGCACATAAACTCCTTGTCTCAAAAACTCCAATCTGGTCGTGAGACATACTGGCCCACCGAAAAATCTCTAGTAACCGAGAAACTCACAGGGAAATACCGTGGAAAGGCCCCGATCACCTGTGCAGAGGGAACGCCGAAAGATAATTCGTTCGATTCATGTAGCTGGATCAGCCAGGGAAAATGCCTGACTTCACAAATGAGAAGAGGCAACGTCTGAAACACTGCTAGGAGACCCCAAAGTTCTGAGTTCACTGGAAGTATTCAGCGGGCAGGGCTGCTAGAAGAGCAATTGTGCCAAGCCCACCCAAAAGAGCACTGACCACGGCAGTAGCTGTGTAGCATGCTAGGTTCGATGAGTGTGATGACTTTACTCGCTTGCTCGGAGGCTCAGCCTCGGACAGAGCCTCTACCTCGGACAAGGCGGAGCTAATCGCGGTGGTAACCTGAGACTGCTGAATGGGATTCAGGCTTGGTTCCTGAGATGATTGAGCGATAAGCTCGGGAAGCTGGGCGTCTTGTGTCTCCATTTCGAAAGCCTTGCGCTTCAAGGAGACTCTAGGCATGTCTACCCATTCAGTCTCATTGGTCTCTTTGTCAGCCAGGTTATCGCAGGAAAACGGCCCATCACGGTACAGGTTGGGTACATATCCAGGAATTTCAACATTAGGTTGGTGATGAGCGATAGGGTCGGAAGATTTCTGCACATCTCCTTGGTTGAAGGTTTGCGAGGATGGGCAATTCAAAAGAGAAGTAATTGGACACTTCGGGAAGCGCACATGAAGATCATGCAGATGATTCAATTCGTTGGATTTGGGCTCTGAGCCACCATTGGTAGTTCCTGTAAACGACGGAATGGTGGGCATATTACTGGGCGCGAACTCATTGTAAATCAAGGCTGGATCAATGCATTCCTTCTCATTCTCCTCGACGGATGATCCATCATCGGAATCATCGGAGTTGTCAGAGGCAGAGTCATCTTCAGAGGGAGAGGCAGCATCAGAGAGATAGTCGACATCGGAGGCAGAGTCAATGCTGGAAGCTCCACCAGACTTAGTGCCAGAAAGCAGTATGTTATCCAGCTCATAACGTTCCTCATCAATGCTGGAGCTGTCAGAGTCCGATTCGATCTCTGAGTTATCTTCATCTTCACTCTCTTCGTCGAACTGTTCATTAAGCTCTCGTTCGATCTCCGAAGACCAATTATCCTTGTAAAGCTTCACACCAAATCGGGGGTAATCCGATGGTCCATCGGCAAAAGTTGTATCAGTGGTGAACGGGTGTGGCGGGTACTGCTGGTCGGCAATGACTGGGGGCGGAATATTGAATGGGGGTGGCGGATAATGCTTCCTGGGACCATGACCATCAGGTTGGCACTCCACGTGCTCAGGGATAGAATGAGTCTCAGATGAGGTGAGCGCAGGAGAGACCATGGCCTTGATATCTTCTGGTGGATTGTTTTCAGTCTCCTCGAAGGTCCCAATAGACTTGATGATAGTGACTTCTTCGACATCACTATCGTCGGGCACGCAGAAGGTGTTGGTTGAAGTCTGTCGCAGTGGAGGGGTGGGCTTGGGCTCGGAAACGGTCTGGAGATCGTTCACATGGGTAATTTCGACATCGTGTGTAGTCCTGAGTAGGGAATGAGTACTGATCCTAGGAAGCCAGTGCCGGGGCTTTACATACTGCCCCAACCAGTCGACCTTGCAGCGAACCACTAGCGCCGGGAAAACGTCTGTTGGATGTGTCAGCTTAAACCTTCAATGTGCAGATAAAGACAAACCTTCGCCACGTTCCACATCAACGCCAAATCGCAGAATATCTCCGCTGAGTAGCGGTGTCGCCTCCCCAAAGATCAAACGATTATTGTTCAGCCATGTTCCGTGGGTCGAACCGAGGTCGTTGATATTGAGGATCTGTACTTATACATCAGCATAATAACCACGATAGAAAGACGACCAGTAGAGAATGATCGTACCATCTTTCCAGGCTCTGTAAGCAACTCCGCATGGTCCCGCGACATCACCCGAGAGTCAAACCATCCATTATCTTGATGCGGAAGGCGGTTCTTTAGACCTCTCTTTGAGGAGCGCCCAATAATAATCGTCTGGTTGGTGTTGCCGAGAGTAATTTGTCGGGTCACATCGTTGTCTATCCCCAGTGGGATAAGAGTCACCTGAGCTATTGAGGCAACAGCTGCGTCAGCAGACGCAAAAGGAAATGGTTCAGGTATCTTCGCAGGGGAAGCAGAAACGAAACCAGAAATCAGTACTTACCTCGAAGCTCACGATCGGACATGGTGACTGAGTCTTTGGAATGTCAGCCCGAATACTTAAGAAGACCGGGGAAGCCTGCAGGTTACGGTGATGACCATGAAGCGTGGGAGAGCTTAACTTGTTGCCCGACGAACTTTAAAAGGTGTGCACAGCAGGAGATGTGAAGTGAGAAGATAAAAGAGACGTAAGTAGAGAAGGAAACAATAAGGGGAAGATACTGGTGGGGAAGGTGGGAGGAAGGTGAGGTAAGAGGGAAAGAAAGAGGAAGAGGGGTAGGATGATGAATCAGGTTAAGGTCAAGGCTCAAACAAACGGAGGGTCGGGACCTTTAGGAAACTTTGGACCAGGCTTAAGTGAACCAGGACTTGCACACAAAATAAACTCTTTTTATTCAAGGCTTCACAGGAGAAAGATGTGCTGGTCAAAACGGTTAGGCAGATAAGGCAACGGTGATGCTATAGTACAAGTGGGGCACTCTCTTATCGAACTTGAGGATCATGTGGATTCCGAGTGGATCCCTTTACCCCAAACACATGAGACATACCATCTTTTCATACTCCCAAGGTACAAGACTACTAAAACAAAAAGAATATATCGGAAACGTTCACATTCACCTCTATGGTACACAGATTACTCTCCAACATGCGCACATCCAGTTGGCAGGACACAGCCTTGGCCCCAAAATTCCCGGCATCTCTCTCGGTTATCTCCGCCCCGCTGCCCAAGATCAAGAAAACATAAAGTGGAAAGGGAATATGCCAGTGGGGGTACTAAATACAAGCAGAGAAAAAATAGCCTGGGCAACTGCGAGATGAGTCGAAGAAAGCCAAAAGACTGGGATCATAGAATGAATAGGGAAAGGAGACATTGCAAACCCGACTCCAGATTTTGGGGAGACCAGGGCAGAAGCGAAGAAAGGAGAGAGATGGGAGAAATATTGGTAGCGTGACGGGGGACAGACATTAATTCAACAACCTCACTTTTACATGGGAGGAGCACCGGGGCCCATGCTACCACCCATGGCGTTCAGGCGGGCAGCCAGCTGGGGGTACTGCTCCTGGACCTCCAACTGGGTGCGAGTGGCCTCGGCGTAGGAGATGGCGTTGATGATCTCGGCCTCGGTACGAGCAAGCTCAGCTGCGCGCTCGAAGTACTTGAGAGCCTGGGAGACCTTGCCCTGCTGAAGGAGCAACTGGGCCATGGTGCCAACGGCAATATCACACTCAGGATCGACTAGAATGCTAAGTTAGTATTGGGGGCAAAGGGAAATCGAGTGAATGGTCACGTACTGATCAGAGCCTTCTGGCAGAGGTTCTCGGCCTCCTGGAAGTCGTGCTTCCACTGGAACAGGGCGAGGGCCTTGTTGATGAGCGGTAGGACGTTGATGCCCATGGGCTTGCTCAACTGCTCCATCTCAACAGCCTTATCGAACTTCTCAATGGCCTCAGCGTAGTTCTGCTGGTCAAGGAGAAGCTCTCCGTAGTAGTTGTAAACATCAGGGACCTCCTCAAAGTTCTTCACCGACCGGCGGAAAGTGGCCATAGCTGAGGCGACGGAGCCCATCTTGTACTGGGTCACACCGAGTTGAATGTGGGAGAAAATGAAGGATCGGTCGAGGTCGATGGACTTCTGGTAGTCCTTGGCGGCTTCGGCAAACTCACCCAGGATGAAGTGGAGCTGGGCACGGTGGTAGTAAATATCGGGGTCGTCCTTGTCGTTGTTGATGGCAAGCTCGAAGTCGTCGGCGGCGGCATCCTTGTTTCCTGCGCATCAATTAGTAAATTGTTATATGGATCGACCACATGTCGTGAGATTAGCTTACCAAGCTCAAGGTGCAAGCTAGCACGCTTGATGTAGCTCTGAACCAGGGACGGTTGCAGCTCCACACTCTTGTTCAAGTCTTCCAAAGCAGCGGGGGCATTACCGCCCAGGTATGTGAAGGTAGCGCGCATGTTGAGAGCCAGGGACTCGAACTCTTCGAGATCACCAGCCTCAAGAGCCTTCTCGAAAGAGGTAGCAGCCTCCTCGTAACCCTCAGCAGACTTCTTAGCCATGGCAATCAAACCCTTGCGCAGCAGACCCTTGCCAGAGTCCTCGCTCAGCTCAGCGGTCTCCTCCAGACCCTCGGGAAGGGGACGGGGACGGAAGCTCTGCAGGTAGTTGGAAACAAATGTGGCGCTGGGCAGCTTCTTGCTGCGAGCCTCAAGAATGGCCTGGCTCTTCTTCTCGGCAACCTTCTTCAGCAGGCGCTCCAGGGAGTTACGGCTGACGTCGTTGGAGAAAGCATCGATAATGCAGCTGGCAGTGAAGTCGAGGAGAGCCTCGCTGAACTTGCCGAGGTGCTCGTAGGCAATAGCCCGGCGGTTCAATGCCTTGACGTATTCGCTGTCCATGGCAAGAGCAGCGCTGGTGTCCTCAACGACCTTCTCCCAGTCCGACTGGACGTTGTAGCAGGCGGCACGGTTCGAGTAGAAGACGGGGTCGGGCTTGCAGATAATAGCACGGCCATACAAATCAATGGCCTTGGGGTAGTCCTTCAAGCCGTAGGCCTTGTTACCGGCGGCCTTCAGCTTGGCGGCGTACTCCTTTCGGGTCTTTCATTCAATGTCAGCACATCCTCCGAGGAAAGGGGCTCGAGCAGCATCAGGAACTCACCTCCTCCGACAGCTCACCCACGGTCGCCTCATCAACCTCGGGCAGCTCCTCAGGCTCATCGGCCTTCTTAGCAGCAGGCTCTGATTATGATGTCAGTCACCGAAGTCCATCGTATGATGCAATGAACACATACCTTCTTGAACAGAGGCAGGTTTGGCCTTCTTCTCCTCCTCGACCTTCTTCTTCTCTTTCCGTCGCTGGTTCTTGCTCTTCTTGTGTGCAGGGGGAGCAGGCTTGCTGGAGTCGGACAGGTAGTAGACAACTCCGGCGCTGGTGACGACAACAGCGACACCGGCAATGGTGTAAACCAGAGCCTTATTCTCAGATACCCATTTCGACACGCGATCCCAGACGGACGAAGCGCCAGCTGGCGGCAGAGTCGCAGTGTCCAGCACCACGTTTTGGGTGGGTGTGGGTGTAGGTAACGGCGACGCGGACGACATTATGTGAGCAGGAACCGGGCACGGCGACCGATGCTATGAAAGTCCTGGGGTTCTGTGGCGACGTGAGAATCAGTACGGTTGACACAATGCGACGAACGATGATGATAAAGGAAGGGAGACATACCGATCTCTATGACGCCTAAAGCGGGAAGTGTGAGATAGGGAGAATGATGGAGCTCTGGAGGAAAAGTCAAGAACTCGATGATTGCGCTGCGGCCAATCACGCGCCGCGCGACGGTAAGTTCTCCACCGTTTGAACACCACCAACTCGGCTGCACCGGGAAAAAAAGGGATGCACCCGTGAACCTTCATGCAGCTCGTGCAGCTTTTGCTCTTCAATTGAGTCTGGTGTCCAGTCTCAACTTTCGTTCCTTTTTGCCAGGGAAATCAATTACTGGCGCGTGAGGCAGATCGCGACTAACGTCTGAGACTGCATTATTAACGGTTATACAGCAACAGCCATTGAGGATTCTCTACAATGTCTTCGAATTTGTTTGTGGTCAAACATGAATACCCCGAGCAAGCAGATTTCGAAATCTTTTCATCGTTTCGCTATGACCCCAACCTTCCAAGTGTGGCCCTACAACACCCAGAGAAATGCCCCGAACCATTGGACTCGCCCTACTACCTCCTGGCCTACCACCAAGACCGAATCATAGCCGCTGCACGCCACTTTGGCTGGAGAGATGTATTTGACAATGGGCCAGTATGGATGAACGGAGAGGTGAAAAATCTAGACAGATTCTTGAGTTGGCGGGTGCCAGACAAATCTCGGCCCTGGCGGTTGAAGCTTGTTCTACAACGCAATGGCCATGCGTATTGCGAGTTTTCAGAAACTGGTCCTATGGACCCACTCAATTTCATGACTCCGAATCTACACACAAGTCCAGACTCGCCTGTTTGGCGGGTGTTCGTCGACATGGAGCGTACAGAGCCATCTGGCTTTACGACACACAAGACCACTTCCCGAGAGAACTACACGCTTGCTCAGTCCCGGGCCCATATTACCCCCGGAGTGAAGACAGAAGAGGTGCTTATGGTGAACTTGGATGGCGAGATCATGGAAGGGACTATCACTACTCCGTACTTCCGGCGCGGAGATGCTTGGGTCACCCCGCCACTTACCTCCGGTGGCAATGCGGGCACAACAAGAAGGTACGCATTGGAACAAGGGTTCTGTGTTGAACAGGTGGTCAATGCCTCGGAGCTTGTGGACGGCGAAGAGTGTTGGCTAAGCAATGGAGTACGAGGTTTCATGCGTGGTAGTATCTCTCTGAGTTCACCAATGCAATGAAATGAGCCTACATATGACATGACATGTAAAGATGAAGTAACGGATATTGAAAATGCATTGAACCCGGGAGTCGTAACGCTAAAGTTCTTTTGCCAGGATTTTAAAATATGTTCTTGCTCTAGGCCTTGGCAGCCTCTATTTCTTTTCGGCCACAACCGGGTTAGGGTTTCCCTTCCACTCGAGAGGGCGAGGACGCATGTATTCAGCCACAACCTCATCAGTGACCTTGGCCCGACGCTCCTGGAATGCACTCACGTACGTCTGAAGCTCAGCGATACAGCGCTGCTTCATCTCACCAGTCATCATCTCACCCTTCTCGTAGGCGGCGCGGATGCGTTCGAGCTCCTCATCATCCTCAAGGAAGAAGGTCAAGTACTGGAAGGGCACATCGACCTTGCTGTTACCACCCAGCTCGCGGTGCAGCTCGGCGGTCTCCTGGCCACCGGAGAAAGCGAACTTGTTGATCTTGTTCTTGATCTTGTTGGGAGTATCGTTCATGAAAATGGCGGAGCTATCCACACTGGCGGACATCTTGGAGCCCGGTCCCTGAAGAGCAGGCAAGAAGACAGAGTGGATGAGCGAGGGCTTCTTGTACTTCATCTTCTCGGCGTGTTCACGGCATTGACGGAAGTAGGGGTCTTGGTCGATCGCGCAGGGAATCAGACAGGGAATAGAAGAGACCTTCTTGAAGTCGGTACCAAAGATCTGGGGGAAACTGGTCGCAAAGGCTGTAGCAGATTGGATGGCGCAAAAGTGGAACTCTCCAATGTTGTTGCTGTCATTGAATCCGAAGGTACCACGGATCTGGTTGATTGTGATGCGCTTGGCCAAGCGGCAGATGTTCTCGTAGAATGCGCCTCCCACGAAGTCGAAATCACTGAAGATGAAGGTCTTCTTCATATCAAATCCAACAGCAATAATGTCCTTTGCGTTGGCCTTGGTGTATCGCTTGGCGTCCTCAATCTCGATCTTGGCGGAGTGCATGTACTTCTCATCGTCAGTCATCATGATAACCAGTGGAACGTCGAAGACATCCTGCAGCCACCTAAATAAATCAATGCAAATTAGCGCTTTGAGTACTATCTGGAAAGCGACCAGGATATTCATACTTGGTGAATTCGAACGGCACAGTGTGTCCCACGTGCATACTGTCACTGCTCGGACCACGACCAGTGTACAGGTAGAAAGGCTTGCCCTTCTCATGCAAGTCGAGGATCTTGGTCAGGTCACGGTGACTGAACACAATGCCGCGGCGCATGAATCGGTGCGGCCGGTGGCCAGTGACCTTCTCGAAGCGCTCAAGGATGGTAGGAGTCAAGGGACTAGCGCCGAATTGCTGCACCAGTTTGTCGTAATCGACAGGGAGCAATTTGCCCGACTCATCCACACCACCAGAGACATCGAACGGTGTCACGATCTGGCCGGTAGACTTGGTCTGAGGGACCTTGTCTTCAATGTTCAGGTTGTTGATCTCGGGGGTAGCTTCGTCCGCCATGGTGTGTGATTACCGAGGGAGTTCTAGCCCGAAAGGATAATTAGTATGGCACGTAGATAATCAGAAAAATTGCTTACTTTCTGGGGTATATTTTATTGACTCAAGACTACAACGAAATTCTTCTGCCCCTCGCGGGCACGATCGGCGGATGAGTCAGGCTGCTATCAGTGTGCGCTCTGATTGGACGATACCGAGTGTCACATGGTCACCCCGCACTATAGAGGTATACAAGCATTAACATTCATACTGATGTGCATAGATCATATTTTGGTCGATGATTCTATTCATTTGAGTGGCTGGGGTGCATCAATCTAGGCACGAGAATCGTATCGCTATTGTAGTCATAATACCGTACTGAATTCACTGTAGTATCTATCCAAGCCTCTTGTTCTATACGATCCGTGAAGTGGTCTTCACAGATGGCAATTGAAATGCAGACATAAGCGGATAGGATCTTGGTTATGGGAAAGCTGTGTGAGCTCACAGAAGTCTAGGACTGTGGATTTGGTTTTGTCATCTATTGACTCCATGGCTCTTTTCTTATGAACGCAGGATTTGACACTACAGCTATCGCGATGAACGCTACAATGCACTCCTACTAAAGACCATGCTGCCTGTGCAATCTACGCGAAGGACTGGAATCGGGCTTTGATAAGTTGGAATAGTTTTATATACCACAAGGCCCGCGACCTGCCTTACCTACATACATGCATCAGGGAAGCCCTATACTTATGCCACCGGACTCAATGTCTCTGCCGCATCATACACACCAGATAATGAAATGATCTTGGATGAACACATTCCCGGGAACACTTCCGCCAGTATCTCGGCATATGTGGTGTATCAAGACCCGGCGATTTGCCCCGAGCCTGAAGCATATCGGCCGGAACGCTGGCTTGGCGATGCAGGGAAGGAACTTCTGCCTTACTTTGTGGCTTTTAGTGCCGGCGCCTGTGGTTGTATTGGTCGCAACGCAATATCAGTTATCTTGAGCAATCTTTCCTCCTTGCGTCATATCTGACGGAGACTAGAGTGAGAGCTGAAGAAAGCTGAGAGGTGGAACTTTCAGCCGGTAAGGGGTCGATGCTAGAATGGCGTACACGTACACTGGCAAGATCCGAGTCAATAATGCATTATCTCATTTATCATGCGGTAGGCAAATCAAGAGAGAACACTTGATTAGCTTAAGATTTGGCAAATAAACTGTTCATCAACGATCTTCTTATGTTAGATCAATGATGCGTGATATAGCTGTGCGTATGATGTGTCCACCTACTAATTAGATGACTGGTATTGGCCAAGCACCAAGTCATTTCAATGCCCCCACGTCTCTTCAACGGGAATAAATCGGCTTGCAAGAGCATGATGATGTCAATACACTTTCAAACTCGGGCTGATTTACCTTAATGGAATGGTGATTCTCTCATGGAAAGCGCACTTGATCAGCGGCAGTAGGAAAAAGGGTTCCGTCAACATTGAAATAAGACGACCAATAGCCGAAAGCTAAATTGCTCAAGAAGGCAACCGGCGGCGAGACTACAAGGTTTTCAAAGTCACGACCAGCAAGGATCAGCATGCGGGGCCCCCGCGTTTCGGGTGCGGCACGACTTTCCCCAGAATTGTTGTGACGACAACCAGTAGTACTGAAGTTCCTGTATATAAAAAGTTAAAGTGTCCCCTTCCAGAGGTCGATGGCAGCATTGTGTTTTGTTCCTTCTTCTATTATCCACTCCACACTTGTTCCACCAATATGTCCTCGTTTGATAAGGCTTCCCTAGAGGCCGGGGCAAATACAAAGCATTTAAAATCGGCCCATGATGTTGATTTTGAAGACGATGTACACATTGAGAAAGTCGAAGGTGGGACAAACATGGGGAATATCGCTACTAGCGTCGATAATATCCCAATTAGCTGGTATGTCTGGATGGTCGCTCTAACCGCCTCCATGGCGGGTTTGTTATTCGGATATGACACCGGTGTCATATCGGGAGCGACCGCATACATGGGCAGTGATCTGAACAACAGACCAATAACGAGCAACGAGAAAGAGCTCATCACATCACTTTGTTCTGGAGGAGCCTTTTTCGGGGCTATCTTTGCCGGCAACACGGCAGACAGGGTACGTCGAGATGTTTCTTTTCTTTATTTTTTTGCTTTCTGCATTCCCATTGTCGCAGCAGCTCACATAAAATACCAAGTTTGGTCGCAAAATGGCAATCTATATAGGTTGCGCTTTATTCATCATCGGTGCCGTCCTCCAAGCGGCAGCCTATACCATCGCCCAAATGTCCATTGGACGCGTTGTGATTGGATTCGGTGTTGGTTCAGCAGCCATGGTCTTGCCGCTGTATGTGGCGGAAATTGCACCAGCAAAGTCGCGTGGAAAGCTTATCGGATTGAACAACATGTCCATCACCGGCGGTCAGGTTATTTCGTATGCAATCGGCGCAGCATTCGCCAGCGTCAATCATGGATGGCGATATATGGTTGGACTTGGTGCTGTGCCGGCCATCATCCTCGCCGTATTGTTGCCCTTTTGTCCCGAGTCTCCTCGTCATTTGATCTATAAAGGCCGTGATGAGGAAGCCCGTGTGATCTTAAAGAAGATATATAAGGGAGCAAATGATCTGCAGATCGATGCTGTCCAATCATCAATTCAAGTCGCTTGCGACCAAGCCCGTGAGATCAACGATGGTGGTACCGCGTTTAGCAAAATCAAGCAGCTGCATTGCGTCCCCAGCAACCTCCGTGCATTGATCAGTGCCTGCGGACTGATGGTTATCTCCCAGCTGTCCGGTTTCAATGGCTTGATGTATTACAGTGGAACCATCTTTGGTACGATTGGATTCAGTAACCCTATGGCAGTTGGCCTGGTGGTTGCTGGTACCAACTTTATCATGACCTTTGTCAACATGATGGTGATCGACACAATGGGCCGCAGACGTCTTCTCCTCTCTACGACCTGGGGAATGTCCGCCGGTATGATTGCGATTGCGGTTGCCTTCAAATGGATCCCTTTCGACCTTGAATCAGGAACCCTCGAATCAAATAGCGGAGTACCACCAGCTGCTATCGCAGTGATTGTTTTCATCATCTGGTTCGTCGTTTTCTACGGCGTGTCTGTCGGTAACACCGCATGGATGAGTACCGACTTCTTTCCCTTGGAGGTGCGTGCCATGGGCACCATGTGGCTCACATGTTCCAACTGGGGCAGCAATGTCATAATCTCCAGTTGTTTCCTTTCTATGATACAGTCTATGACGCCGTCTGGTGCATTCGGTTTCTTTGCGGGCATTTGTGGCCTTGGTTGGATTTGGTTGTATTTCTTCTATCCTGAGGTATCAGGGCTTGTGCTTGAAGAAGTCCAGGAGGTATTTGAGCATGGATTTGGAGTAAAGTATGCTAACAATTTGAGACGGGAGCGTAAGCAGATCATTGAGGAGAGGATGAAATCTCAAGATAAGCCCATTGCGATGGGGCATTGAACTACACCTAAATTGTCTGGTGGGTTTGTTTGGTTTATAACGGCATGATTGACTACTTTGTACTAGATACTTCCATAGTCCAACTTTTTCCACGGTATCTAAGTCGATCAATGGTTTTAAAATACATATCTCATTGTCAGGGAAACCCCGACCTCTATAGGTACATAAAGAATAATCCCAGAGTCTTCCAGTGGCGCACGGGTATCGCTATGCTTACATGAACAAAAAGAAAAGGGGAAAAAAAACAAAAGACATAACCCCAAACATGCTTTTAGAGCAAGAGAATAAGGACTCCAATGACCGAGACTTCTACTTGCGGAATGTAACAGACTTGCCAGCGATTTCGCGCTTGCCATGGCGCACACCCGATGGAGCTTCAAGCGCCTTCAAGTAAGGGTTGTGAGCCCTCCTATGCTTGGACTGCATTCCAGGGGCCTGTGCAGAGGGTGCGTGTAAGACCGAGTCTGCGGCACCGTAATCAAACGGAGTAGAGTCGGCCTGAGCCTGAGCGGCTTCCCTGGCCTTTTGGGCCTTTCTCTCTTTCCGGGCCTTCTTGCGTTGCTTCGCTTCGGACTCTTCGTCCATGCTATCGTGATCAAAGCCGTCGAGGGTTAGTAGATCTTTCTCTGGCTGATCAACTGGGGTGACCTTGCGCTTGCGAGGACCACCAAGTTCCTTAACAGTGAAGACCTTCTTCTCCTCTTGTGCCTCAGGGGTTGCGACAGGTGAAGGATCCGCCCTGGGAGATGGAACCGGCTCCATCTTCACATCAACAAACTTCTGTCGCGCTTCAGCAACGGTGGATGGCATCGGCGGCAAGGGAAGAGAAAGTCGGAGTGCCTCGGTAGAGGCGGCAAGAGAATACTCCAGAGGAGCAGCAGGCTGGGAGATATCCAGAGTGTTGCCCCAGAACTGAGACTTTTCGTAACGTTCAGCAATAGGCAAGTCCGCATCCTCCACTGCAATGGGCTTTGGAGCGTATTTTGGCGGGGGTGCGATGTCACGCCATTCGGGGCCGGTGAGACCAGCGACCTTGGCTTCTTTGATGGTATCCAGAAGATCGTCGATGCGTTCCTTGGTGATTGGAGTCATGGGTGATAAGGTGCGGAGCAGGGAGCCCATATCAAGGGGCATGGTCTGGGCCAGCCGGAAGAGCATGTGTTTCGGGAAAACACACTGGAAGCCCTCGTCTTCTGCTCGTGCAATGTCGTCGCGCCACTTGTGCACGGCCTTGAAAACGGCAAATTGCTCTTTGCTGAGTACGCCTGCATTGCGAGTCAACAAGTCGTACCACCCTCCCGGACCGTGTCCATTCGTCTCGTCATATACCGGACGCTCATATCGTTGGAGCGCCTCGTTCTGCGATCGCTCATTGACGTAGTCGATCAGGTTGCCATCCGGGGTTGATGCTTCGATGAGCTCGTTTCGTAGATTGTCGTAGATGAAAAGAAGGTAATGGGTATCAGAGCGGGCATAGTCAAACATGCCGGATGGAAGAGGGCGGACACGCCAATCAGCCATTTGGTATCGCTTATCGGCTTCGAAATTGACGAATTTCTGCAGCAGATACTTCAAGCTCCGCTTCGGGTATCCCAATGCAGATGCTGCGTGGAAAGTGTCAAACATGCCAACCATGTACAGGCCCAGATCGCGCTGAAGCCAGATTATATCCATGGTGGAACCATGTAAGACCTTCAGAATCGAGGGATCCGCAAATACTTCGTTCAAAATTTGAAGCTCCTGTCTCCATGGCTTCAGGGTATCGACGATCCAGTCCTTATCCCGTGTGCTGATTTGCATCAACGAAACAAGACCATGGTAGGAATGCACATCATGATGTTCCAAATCAATCGCAATCTCTTTCGCCTCTTTCAGCTCTTTAAGCATTTCCTTGACTCCGTCCAAAGTATCGACAAATGTAGCAGTTGTGTCCTCAAATGGCAGATAGTCGATCGGGGGTGAATTTTCGTACACTGGCTTCTGGTATTGCGCAGCACGGATCTCGGTATCGTAAGGGCTGGGGTAGCCCTCTTTTCCGTCAATCTGCTGTGTCTGCAACGATTTTTCCAACGGCACAATCGCATGTGGCTTGGTTTTGAGTAAGGGGCGGAAAGGACCCAGGTCTGAGTTATCAACTTTCTGATCAAAGAGCAACTGCGGCTTCGGGATCTTTGACGGGCCGTAGTCGTAGATAGTGGGGAACTTCGTTGTCTTTCTTGCGATGGGGGCCTGTTCTTCCTGCGACGGACTCAATTTCTTGATCACACCTGTAAATTCATCGAGACACGCATCTGCCTTTTCGAGAAGCGAGTCGATCACGTCGACCACGCCGCGCCAATTGTCCTCGATCGAATCTTCATCTTTCAGCTTCGGCGCTTGGAGGTCTGTTCCGTTCGTGGCCGCTTTCAACACTGCCGAAGTCAAAGAAAGTACTCTTTCACTCTCCTCGTCGAGCAACTCGGTGAAATCGCTGCTGGAGCTGCGATGGAAATTCAAATCCTCCGAGGCGAGCTGACCTACGGTGCGAGACACATTCAACACAGCGGCGATCACCTTTTCCTGGAAAGGGGCATACTCCGCGGAGTCCATGATGGGCTGGGCTCAGACCACCAAATTCAGAAGGACGAATAGGGTGCGTTGGCGTGAGGATGTTGAAAGCTCCGGAAAAAGTTGATTAGAGAAATCAGAGAAATGGCAGTGGTTGACCGCCTGCCCCAAAAAGTCAAGATCGGCAATGGATGCTTTGATTGGCCGAAGTGGCCAACCGCTCTTCCCTTCATCTCTATCCATTCTTGATTTCGCCTCTTTGAAACCTACATATAACGAAGTTACCTTGAACATCAACCTTGCCAGATCCTTTCGGTCCATAGATCTCCAACATGGCTGCCTCGATTGCCCCGGAATGCAATGAGACGAAAGAGTAAGCTTTGAGTGGACATTGTTGCCTCTTCCTCAGGGATCTGGGATAGACTAACATGATACTCTAGGCAATACGATACTTGTTTCCTGAAGTGGTACAGCGAGAGTATGTTTGTCTAATCCTGTCTCGGGGCTAAACAGTGTTGACGCTAAACAGAATACCTCCGTGGCAACACCAAGTCAAACGACTGTGATGAGCTGTTCTCCAAGTACAAAACCTGTTTACATGTAAGTCGCGGCCACATGCCTAGTCGAGGATCCGACACTAACAATTAATCACCCTGTGTAGAAAGCACTCAAGGAAAAAGGCATGGACAGCATGCTGGACGACGCTCGAAAGAGCAGCAGTGAGACCGATGCAGAGTTTCTCAAAAAGTCTTGATTTGGCTCCCCTTGTATTATCTCCACTCTTCTTTTGTGTTTGTATTCTATGAGCGGCATCGCATTTGAAACTTGAATAGTGTCGAGCATGGGCGCAGGCATGTATATATATTGGCGACTCGGCACCCGTACCCATTGCCATCATTGTAATGAGCGAACATTTGAACATTTGAATTTGGCTATGCCCGTGATCTCAGGGAATACTCAATCCACCTGACCACAAGTATCCCCAGGTGCTCAGGTATCAGGTGGGTCAGGCCATGCCCATTTGAGACAAATCGCATTTAAATATCGTTGGCCGGACTTCGAATCATTCAACTGTTTCATTGACAATGCTAGGAATGAATCTATGTTGACTTGGGAATATGATCTCGAGACTACCCTGAGAATACCACAGTTATGTCCAGGCCTTGCTTTTTTACTTAGCAAAGCGACTTTTTGCAATTTTATTGCATGAGCTGGTATAAGTATCACGAGTTTCTAACTGAGAACCCTACATTGTACGCAATAACGCCCTTAACTTTAAGGTTAATTTAAAAATTCATGACAAAGCATGTTCTAACGTTGAATTAGGAATTTTTCAGGTGCCAGGGACAAGAGTAGGGCTGAATGCAGATCGGGTATGTCCAAAGTCTATGTTACGAGACCACAATCGCGTAGGGTGTTCGGCACAAGTAGCGCAAACCACCCCACCGCTCTGTAATAGGAATAGTTTCCACATTAGAACATCATGAAAGTTGAAAAACACGGCCGATCGCTTCCAAAACAACATGAAGAGCAGGACCGCTCAGTGAAACTCGAATCACATCTCTTCCCTGGTGTGTAGCTCGGACACAACATCCGCATCTGAACTTCAAGCGGGGCCTATCTCCGGCATCGCATGCCTGATCTGGGCTAGCGCAAGGAATCTGATTAGCGTTCTGAATGGCTTGGGTTCGTCCCAAATAATTAGATAATTGATTGTTACAAAGTGCTGTTATCAGAGGATGAACATTCACGACGCAGAATACAATCAAAGAATTGAGTGTCACCGAAAGAATGAAATGCTCACTAGGTAGTATCAACATAGCTGACTCTACATATCCCAATTTAAATCTTCTTCGCCTCTTCTCTGCTATCTTTAACCCCACTACCTACCCACCTGAGAGTGTACGATATTCTGACCCACTCTTGAAGCCGAGACGACCTGATCAGCGAATATTAATTGCCGCGTGCCCAAGTGCCACTTTATTTCCTATCTCTGCCTTGAACACTTAGCCGCGTCACGAGTCACCTACAAAAAAAATTAGCTTCACCTAACGTGGCTCTGAATCAGTACCTCAGTCAATCTCTCCAAATATTTTGAGACAACAATTTACAACAAATATGCCTTTCCGACTACATCTCATTCGGCATGCCGAGGGTATCCATAACCCCGGCCATGACACAACAATCCTCGACCCGATTTTGACAGAGAGGGGAATCAAACAAGCAGAGGACCTGTCTCACGACTTTCCTTACAGTGAAAGCGTGGGTCTGGTACTTACATCACCTCTTACACGTACCCTTCACACAGCACTGGGCGGGTTCCAAAAGACCCTGGATGAGAAGTACTTCGCCAATAACTCCGGCGTGCCAAACGGCGCAAGACTTCTTCTAGAGCCTGATATTCAGGCCCACTCTGCACGTCCCTGTGATACAGGCTCCGACTGGTCGGTTCTGCGATCAAGATTCCCTTATCTGTCGTGGGACTTGCTTGAACTGGACCCTGCCTTCCCTGCCAAAACGGGCCGGTATCTACCTGAACAGGAGGCTTTGGAGCTTAGAGGACGGGCGGTGCAGCAAAGATTGAAGGAGCAGTTTGAAGAGCTGGAGGGGAGTGATCGACCTGATATTGCTCTTGTGACCCATGGAGGGTTAATGAAATTTGTTTCGAACGACCATAAAGTGCCAGACACAGGGAAGTGTCGTACTGTCTCGGTCACATTCGATGACGAGTCCAGACTGATAGTACAGGACATTGCGGCCGAGTAATCCTTACAGGCTAGTGAGATGTCCGATGGAGATCGGGGTACATGGCATAGAAGAGGCCTCGTGTGTGAACGGCATTATGTACCATATATGTAATAATATCGAGTACATGCCCAGGATTGAATCTCGAGTGTCTTTTGTGGCTTTAATCAAGCGATTGATTGATTTACATGTTCTTTGATACTTCAAATAGCTTTTTTTTCTGTATTACAATCACTCATATATTCTACATCCGATCATTTACTGAGGTGTTCATGCAATTTTTTGTGGTTTTCGATTTGAAGGCTTCCAAATAGAAGACATGCAAGCGAATTAAATTCAGGACTGTATACAGAGTGCAAATGTTCATCAACAGGCCGAGTAATAATCTCTCGCCTTACCTCAGCCTCAGACCATCAATAGCCAAAGTAAAAGGGATTCTCAGCGGAAAAGAGTTCCAGAGTGAACATTACCTCATACAGGGCTATCACCTACTAAATAAGTTATATCACCGTGCTCCGTCAATGTCCATTCATGACTCGGATCATAGCTAGCAGAAATATTAACAGCGACAGAAATCCAAGCAAAGATCCCATCCCGAATATCATCCCCCAGCTTAACATAATTGAATACTGGATCCGAAGTAGTCCCTTCAACTTCATCCAAGAACAATCTGTCACGAGAGTTCGGCGTTATAGGCACCGTGTTAGTAGAATACGGATACGTCCGTTCAACCTCATAGATAAGATCCTGATCCCAGAACAGCTGCCCAATATGTGCAACAGTTCCACCGGCAATGGTATCGTTCGGGAACCGAGTAACATTGCCCACATGAGCAATGACATGTAGGTGCGTCGCGCGGTGTTGGTAGTGACCAGGGAAAATAGTCTGGAACTGAGCAACGCCTTCGGTATCCGTTTGCTGTACTCCACGTAGGAAATTTGCTTCGAGAATCGATTCATCATCCTTGTCGTCGTCCTCCCATGACAAAACACCCGAGTACACGCCCGTAGAGTTACAGCTCCAGATATCCCACCAGATACCCTCTACCGGCTCGCAGGTCTCGACGTCGATGAACTGTGCATCGATGGTCATGGGTACTCCAGGCTCATATTCGGTGATATCCGAGCGGATGAGTTCGCCTGTCACGTAGAACGGACCGACCATGCCTTCGGGGTTAAGCACGCAGATGCCATTGTCACCGAATAGCTCATCTTCCGGGGTATTGGGGCCGATATTGGGATCTGTTTTGAGGTGGGACTTCCGGAGTGGCTCTGGGAGATCGAGGATATACTTAGATTTAGAATCTAGGTTTGGGCTGAGTACTTGTTGACCTCGACGAGCAGCAAGGTCTTGTCGTTGATTTTCGACGATGTCTCGGCGGCGTAAGTCGGCACGAGCGGTCACTTCTGCCAGAGCTGGGCTGTTGGCGCAGGCTCCATAGCCTCGTATGACATGGGAGTGGTACGCTCGCTTTTGAAGAATGTTTGATTCATCACGCTCAATGTGTTCGCCCGGGTGAGCGGTGCTTAAAAGAGCGAGCCCTATGATGTAAGTCAGGAAGATGGATATATACATTTTGATGATTCTTTGCTCTCATATGAATGGAGAACCTTTGAATTGAACCTTGAAAAGACAGTAGTCGAGTGATACATGTATATATGAGACCGCCAAAGACTACGCATGCAAATAGATTAGGTAGGCTGCACGGACTCCAGATGTCGGGATGTGGGCCTCAGTAGATGCCCAGTGCTCAAGCTTGCAGGTACAAGAGCACCGAAATGACATGTTCAGCGTAAAAAAAGAATTAGAATAATCCATTAGAGTTACTATATACTAGGGCATTATATCAAAAGGAACCTAGTCATCGTTATCACCGATGACCCCGTCTCCGGACATCACTCTGGCCAAAGTTCGGAGGTACTTTAGGTACTGGATGGCCCATAGTACCCATGCTACCTGCCATTGACCCAGAACCGCCACTGCCACCCCCGCTTTTCTTGGTCTGCGTAAGCAGTGCCCAGACTTCGGCCATGCCCGCGCGACGCGCAGGTAACATGCTATATTGCATGCTGTACAGGTTACGGCGGTGAATAGGTGGCACAAAACGGCCAGTGACGAGGCAGAAGATGACACTAGGTGCTAGGTAATGTTTGCGGAGTCGGTGGCCAAGTTGGAAGTATTGATCAAACATGGCACGGAGAGGTAGTGGAATGGACTAGATACAATGTTAGCATGCAATGGTACATGGACAATTGGGCCAAACATACTTCTATGTGAATGTAGGAGATAGTGGAGGACTCTTCATCCGTAGAACGTTTATCCACTTCCTCTCGGAGCTCGAACCGAATACCACCAGGAAGTCGCATCGAGTCTTTCACTCGCAACATCAATGCGAAGAGTGGGAAATGATTAAGGAATGCCAGACAGGTATCGAAGCCGGCTTTCATAGAAATGATCAACATGCGGGCGGATGCAAAGGTCAGGTAGAAGACGATCACGGTAGGAAGGAGGAAGAAGAGCACTGTAAAGAGAATTGTGCCAAGAAGTAATTGATCGAGGTCGTAATCACATGAATCGATTCGGTTGCGCAAGACGTTTCGCTTTTTGCCACGGAAGAGGTGGAAGAGCGAGATGATTATGGTAAGCTGCCAGTTGAAAATCCGGGCAGAAGCGATGTAAAAGGAGTAGATGTGGACGGTCAGAATGGAGAGAAGGTCAGAGAAAAGCGCGATCGGCATGCTGGCCCCGGCAAAACTGGAACAGCCAATGATGTAGATGACATGAGGAAGGTAGGGTTGAAGGTTGGCGATGCACGCGGCCCAGTTCTCAATGACCCAGAGAAACAAGTCACCCAGGAAAGCGGCCAGTTCGTTGTTGAGTTTCAAACCAGCGGGCCAATCCATCAGCCATGAAATGGTGCGTTGCAATCCTACCACGGTCCATCCAGTGAGAACGGTGTTGATTTGTGAGGCCACCCAGTTGGCGTTATCAATGATGTATGAGCCGAGAGCGATTCCAATGATCACATCGTTTGCCACAAGCCACAGACTATTATAAAACCGAATATAATCTGGATGGCTGGTAGTCACACTCTCCCAGTTGTCTTTTCTTTGACGTAGCTTGACATATTGTATGGGCCAGTAGCAAAATTGCTGTAGCCGTATATCAACCTGCTGAGCTGTTGCCGAGATGTCTTTAATTGCAGCAGCATCGGGCCGGGCTCGCCACTCAAGAACCTGCAATACAACCTCTGCAACTGACCGATGTCCCACGAGACCGATGACAAAGACTCGAGTAACAACGGGCCAGATCCATTGCCAGAATATATGTGCGATAAAAAGGACGAATAGCCCCCAAAGGGTTGTTGCTGATTCCACCACACGTTCACCAACACTCATGCTACGCTTTGCACGCACTCCGATGAGATGACAATTTTTGTGCATCAGTTGGCTCATTTCGTAGGCACAGTTCACTTGGCTGATTATCAGCGGAAGTGCTTGCTCCTTTTGCGATGGCACATGCTTCACCACAGTATGATATTTCAGCTTGTCGACAAGCACACGATACCGTGCTTTCTCCTTCTCTTCTTCTGAATCAACTTTGCCCGATAACGGTCCACCGTTTTCCACCATTTTCACCTTATCACCCAAAGCAAGGGCGATCGGGTCTAAAGACATGTACTCCATGCGTGTTGGATGCGGACGATGAAACATGATAACCTGGACCGACAAGTTCGCCTCCGGCGGGCAGTAGATGCGCGGAATCTGATTCTTCGAAGGTGGATGTGTCGTCACATGAAGATGGGCGGGATTGAACGAAGTGGGTGGTGTACCTGGATTTGTCGAACCGAGAACATGCATCTGAGATCGACCACAGAGACTGAAGATGCGAACGATGGGATGAGGGCTGTTCCTGAAAAGAATACCAGCCCGAAGTGCATTGTCCACATTCCGTGGCTACAGGTGATTGTCAGCTCTGTTTATAGCTTAGACGAGGCGCAATTGTTACCTCAACATCTTCCAAAACCGTGAGCACGAATAAATCCAGCTCCGAGTTGCGCCATCCGACTATCACTCCCGTCGATGAAGATCGCGGGAGATCATATGGCCAAAATACTCGCAGCAAGCCATCACTCATGATCATGTTGTCATCCTCCACTCGCCGATTAGAAGGAGCCTCGGCGGCGTAGCTGTTCCCGGGCGGAGACGCCGAGATTAACGTGGCGCGGATGCTAATAGAAGATATATCGTTAACCGATGCCCTGTTTATAATAAAATGGGGACAATGTTCGATATTCGTCTGCGTTCGTTCGGGAGCTCACCAATTGACCCTCTCTCGCGGCTAGATGGTTGATAGGAAGGACGAGGAGGAAGAAAAAGACGGACAGGAAAAGGAATCCCTTCAATGTTCGAGTCTAAATCAAAAATATTTGTCAGCTCATGTCCAATGGGGCGCATTGAGGTTGAAGCGGGTACGGAGGGGCTTCAGGAACGAACAGGGGGACTTACCACAACGCCGTGATCCCACGCAAAGATAGCTAGTTCGTATAGACGGGTGACAAGATCCCACCTGGCAGTGGTGTAGCCCGCGACAAAAATCCCAAGGGTTAAGATGGAAAAGGGGTGCATGAATCAGGGTTCAAGCGGTACCGCGTTTTAGTGTGCGCGCATAGCTGTGGGGAAGTCGAATTGTGGTGTTTGTTTTGTCGTTGGGTTGGAAGGACCGAATAAGTTCGCAGGTGTTGGTCTTTTTGATTTATGTCAATTGAGATGCTGGATATAAACGAGTGAAAGATGCAATCTTGGGGAAGCGTTGATTGCTGGTTTGTCCTGGGCGCGCGTAGGTTCGGTGTCTAGACCCCCATTCAAGATGGACAATGCCCCCACGTGACCGCCTCTGATCTATACCAAGCTTGGCAGGTCAACTTTATATGAAGTAGCCGAATCAAATCTTCCAATAATCCTGTAGTATGCTTCCAAATGACATCAAATATACTAAATCCGAAATTTTGATTGATGGGCTCCTCTTTGATACAAATATTAAACATCCCGGTGAACGCCATACTCCGCCCTAAGCCGAATCATCCCTTTCCAATATCCCTATAAAGCCTTGATGCCTTGGAACACTTTGTTTGCTTGTAATTTGCCATCTGCATTGACCAGATCACGCATGATCTGCCGTTTCTGATCCGATGACAAATCTTTACCCTCAATCTCTGCTTTCCACTTCACAAGCATCTCCTTCAGCAAAGAGCTCCCCTCTTCGACCTCCTCCTGGGAGTACTTATCAAGCGAAGCAGGCTGTTTCTCTGCATTATCAGCAGTGGCAGAGGTAAAGTCCTCGAGTTCCTCGGCCTTCTGACGTGCCATGTTGACTACCTTGTCAGGGAAACGCACGAGTTCGGCAACATGGATACCGAAGGACTGGTCACAAATTCCTGGCTCGACACGGTAAAGCAGAGTGACCTGACGCTTCTTCTTCGATTCAGCCTCAGCGTCACCGTTGGCTTCATTACCATCTCCGATAAATGCCACGACGTGCAAGTTCTTGACTGATTTCGGGTATCGGTCGGCCAGCGCAGTGAGTTCGTGGAAGTGAGTTGCGAAGAGACCAAAGCATCGGATCTCGGTGACAATGTGTTCCGAAATAGCCCAGGCCAAACCAAAGCCGTCATAGGTACTGGTTCCACGGCCAAGTTCATCGATGATGATAAGAGACTCGGAGGTGGCTGATTTGAGGATATTGGCGGTTTCTAGCATCTCCGCCATGAATGTGGACACACCCTTGAGCTGGGAGTCACTGGCACCCACTCGGGCAAGAATGCAGTCGAAAATAGTCAGCTCCGCCTCGGAGCAGGGTACGAAGCAGCCAGTCTGGGCCATGAGCGCGATCACACCGATTTGTCGGATGTATGTTGACTTTCCGCCCATGTTGGGACCGGTTATAACAAGGAAGGAGGATTCATCCCGAATCAAAGAGACATCGTTGGTAATAAAAGAAATGTCATCTTGCATCTCCATACAGGGATGACGGGCTTCCTTGAGGACAGTGTTTCCTGTGCCGCGAGGGTGCATCTTAGGGCGAACGTAGCCAGCAGGAGCGTGAACAGACGCATGGGCGAAGCTCACCACAACATCAAGGTGAGCCAAGACACCGGCAAGCTGCTCCAAGACGGGACAGTATGAAGCGGCGACATTGACCACTTCACTGACAAGTCCAGTTTGGGTCCGGTTGTAGTTGGATGACAGCTGGTCATGCTCCCGTCGAAGGGACTGCATGGTCGTGGTGGTGAAATACACGCCATTCTTCTGCGTAGAGCATTCTTGATATCCCTTCTTGTTACGAATACAGCCCGCCTCTGCGCGAGTAACACGGAAACACCAGCCATGTACACGGTGGTTTTCCAAAAACAGCTTCTTCTCCATATCTTGGTTGAGGTCTTTGGCGACGTTGCGGTGCTCCTGGTCCATTTCGTAGCGCATCTTGTCCAGCTTCTTGCGAATGACCCTGAGGCTATCATCGAACTCAGGCTTGATGATGAATTCGTGGTTCTCAAGGGCATCTAAGTCAACTGTAGTTTCCACCATCTCCTCCAATCTAGCCAGGTTGTCGGAATGACTTCGGAGCTTGGACGTGTATTCTTTGTCCAGCGGAGTCTGGTATTGCTCATCCATAACATCTCCCAGGGCATGGACAAATCCTGGCAAACGGATCGCGACTTGATAGACTCGAACAACATCCTCCAGATTAGCCTGCTTGCGTTGGAAGCGCTTAGCAAGGCGGTAAAGATCAGGGATGGCGCGCAAGTGTTCCTCTTGCATAGTCTGTCTCAGCTCCGTATTAACAACGAAAGCCTCAACAAGTTGCTGCCGGAGCTCAATAGCAGCGAGATCCATGAGGGGCTGCTTTAACCACTGCGCCAGCAAACGACTTCCCACCGGCGTCTTGCAGTGATTAAGGAGACCGAACAAGCTCATGCTCTTAGCTCCATCACGGGGCCCGGGCATCAAATTTAATGCTCGCAGAGCAGAAGCATCCAGCTTCATATACTGTGACAGATCATGCTGATACAGCTGAAATTGGCCGAAATTGGTCGCATCGGTCAGCACACCTAGATATTTGATCAAAGCAGCCGCAGAGCCCATAGCGAGCTTCAACTCGGTCTGAGGCAGCGTGGCGGCGGAACGCTCATCCCGCAACAATCTTGTCAAATCCTGCTCGATGTCACGCACGCCAAAGTCCGCTACCGGCCTCTCGGAAATAGCAATCCCGCAGCTATCAGCGATAGCGCGAATCTTGCCCAGCTCCACATCCTTTCGCGAAGAGTCCATTGTAATCAGACACTCCTTCACACCCAGTTGGATCACCAGAGACTCAAAGTTCGAGTAGACATCATTGTCGAGGAACTCGCTAACTCCGAGCTCGCGCACACTGGCATCCGCGAAGCAGACCCCTACGTTCCTCGCTTCGCCGGCACGAGCGGAAATCTTAACCGCAAGTATGATGGGTGCGGAGTCCATTGATAAGGCGCCCACACTGCCAAGCTCATCCTCCACGTCTTGAAGGTTTCCGGGGCTGGCTTGCTTGCCGAGCTTCCAGTTTCCCTTGCCTACACCGCCGGACACCCATATCTCGACACGTTTGTTGAGTTGAAGAAGAGCCTCGCGGAGGAAATTGCGGAACACAGTCACGGTCATGGTGACTGAAGGCAGACCGCTACTTTCGCTGCGGCCGAGGTTGCGGAGGACAGAGGTGGTCTTGTAAACGGTACGAGCGATGAATTCTGCATTGGCACCGTGGGCGGAGTACCAGTCACCGCGGTCGAAGATTCGAAGGGTTTCATTATCATCGGAGTCTGTGATAGATTTGTAAAAGCGGATGAATCCGACTTCATCATCAACCTGTCAGGGACAGTTAGCGGTATGTTTTTTTTTTTTGTCAGTGAATGTGAATTGGAGAATTGCAAAGAGATACCTTCAGATCTGGTCGGGAAGACATTTTGTCAAACTAGGCTGCGGCAGATGCAGCAAAGACAATATGGTCACCAAGCTTGAAGAGTCGAGAGGTTGCAGATGAGGGAGACGCGCCGTGTCAACGCGGTCACGTGAGACGCGTCGCGCCTTAATTGAAATCAATGGCTCTTAATCCAAGGTCTAGACTGCGAAAGCCGTGTGATTACTTATGGTATGTATGTTCCTTCTTCGATATTGGTGTTTATTATTTGTATGAGGCTAATGGTTAATGTCACCTTCGTGACGAAGCTAATAAAACATGGTATGGTAAAATACAGGTAGGGTATCATCACAACGCTTATGCAAAAACCGCGAGCGAACCGGCTCCACGGATGACGGGGGTAACAAAAATAGTAAAAAGTCCACCAACAGGTCTTTCAAACTCTCAAGACAGGCACGGGCACACAGGATGCAGTCTTGTCCCAATCAGCCTTCAACAAGGCGACTTTGGCACTGATATCCTTGACTGCAATATCCTTGCAAGACTTCAACACGACTGACTGCATATCTTTGATAGTCACCAAGTTGACCCAGTTGCCAGCTACACGTGAATCAGCCAGCATTTCAATGCAGATCTTGACCTCCTCGGCGGGAATTGGGGTGCGAATGGAATCCCGGACATGTTGGATGATAGTCTCAAGCCTGAAAGGTTTGCGCTGATTGGCAAGCATGGCCTTGATACCAGTGCCAACATATCCAGCCGGACGCAGAAGGGCCAAGATGCCAGCAACCTCCTCCACATGCTCAGCAGCCGAGCGGCGGACAAGCTCCTTCTTGGTAGGTGGGGGAGGGAGCTTGGACTGGCGTAGCTCTTTGTTCTTCAATCGTTCCAAGAGGCCTTGGCGACGATTGCTGGTAGCAGCCAAGGGCTTCGAGTTGATTGTGTTGCCTTCCGAACGCAGCATCTCAGTCTTCATACGGATAACACCGCCTTTCAAGTCCTGCAGTCGTTGTTGACCTTTCTGGAACGCAGTGAAGGGGGTGAGGGATTCATGAATGCAAGCTAGGCCAAGAGTCTCGAGGAAAATTGCGGGGCGATCCTCTTCATTGATTTCTTTCAAGGAATCCTCCGTCTGCTCCCAAAGCAAATCGAAAGCCTGCTCAAACGCGTCCTGCAAAGCGGAGCCCTGTTCGTCGATCTGCACATGTCGCTCAAGGCATACTTTACCCAGTCCATAGTTTGCCAGTCGGTAGGAGATGTCCTTGGCCTTCAAGCTGTGATCCCACACCCACACAAGGCGCTGCAAGTCCTTAGTCTGAACCTTGCGCTTCTTCCAAATGCGAGTGATGCTGGGTAGGAATTCTCGGATATCGGCAGGAGAGATGGGGCCATTGTGGGCGATGTAAATAGAGAGGGCCTTGACGAAAGCGGAATGCATATCCAAAAAGTCGGTCACACAGGGAACTCGAGGTGCGAGGACAGGCTCTTTCGGGGCAGGCACAACCTTCGCGAAGTTGAGAGTTCGCTGTTTGGAGGGGGTATCGGGAGTCGAGGGGCTCTCGGCAATAGTGGACACACGAGTCCGGCGACTAGGAGTGCGCTTTGGTGTAGCATAGTGGCCGCTGCGTGGAGAGGAAACAGATAATTGGCTGATTTTCAGGGTCTTGGAAGGAGTGTCGGGTTGCTCCTCGACAGACTGCGGACCCGGACGGTCGACATTCTCGATTTCCTGGAGCTTTCTCTTTTTCGATGGGGAAACGGGCAGGGACACGGTTTTTTTAGCGGGCAGCTGTGGTGTAACACCGGCCTTGGTTGCCTTGGTGAAGATTTGAATAGCAGGCTGGCTTTGGGGAAGGCAGCTTGCCCTAGTAACGCGCGGCATCGCGGCTGCAATTTTTTCTGTTCGTTTCGGAGAGCGGATTCCAGGGGTGGAGGAAGTTGCGACCGGTAAATGGAACTGAAATATAGTCAGGGTAAGAGATACCAAGATATCAACGAGAACCAGAGTGAAAAGAGGAAAGTGCAAAGTGCATGCAAGAAACAGTGTAATGTAGAGCGGGTAAGACTGTTTAAGGGTGAAAACTCCCTGAGACGCGTCGACTCGCGTTTCGGGTTAAAGTGAGACGCGTCGGTAGCGTCACGTCTAGAACACGAACTGAATCCCGATTCAATAACTTTTTTATGGTCTTTTGGCAAATTTTCAAGCAGGAATATCAGCACAGAAAATTATCTAAATTCTGAAAGACAAGTAGAAAATTTAATAATATAAGTGCTGAGAGCATGATATTCTCGTCGCTGTGGTGATCGCCCGGCATTGGAATGTCGCGCGCAGTGGATCATGCACAAGCTTGAGCCTTTAAAGTCCATCTCGATTATTCTTCATTTCCCCTTGACCGATAAATACTTAATAATTTTTTCTTGCCTGGCTACCGATAGCGCAGATCAAAGCTACCCGCATTCATCGAGGGTCACTGTAAATTGTTGCATGTACCATGTGTACAGTACTTTAAGCTCTTAGATCTATGTACTGGTAAAATTTATTGCGCGGAATGGTGTGGAAATAGACACTAGTCTCCGACATACTTTCAAGTTCCTCTTGAACTGTTCATAACCTCCTTGCCAGCCGCAGCCTCGCAGGGAGCGTCTCTTCAGCTTAGAGAATACCACGACAGGCGATATCTTCCCCGGAATGAAGCTGGTCAAAAGTAGGTGGCAACTGCGAAGCCTTCTATAAATGAACCTACTTAGTAGTTTAAAGACAACTGTCCTTATCCATCATGCTATTGAGAACAGGCAAATTAATATTCATACTTCTACATGCATATAAGTAATCGTCTTTAAGCGCTGATAGACCTTTTAGAAAGAGAAGTGCTAGGTAATGAAAATGGAAAATTGTTGCAATTCAATTTCATCATCACACATGGCGTGTTACCTCGGTGCTAAATATGGCTCACCGTAGCCTCTTAACTAGTGTCGATCTATCGATAACCGCGGCTACAGATAAGGACCCTTTATCGCTCTAGGCACCCAAGGTACAGCCACGCCAAGAGGGGATCTGTGGTCCACATAGGATCCTGTTTACGAAAGCACTTGGAATTTACAACTTGTTCTCTGCAAGGCCCTCCCGATTTCGTCCTCAATTCCACACATAGGCCTATCCCCAAGATCTCGAGAAATCAGTCAACAATGAGTGCCAAAGGGAGGGAGGTCGAGCTGTCTAGCGATATCGACTTCATCAAGACTCCTGCAGCCAAACCTGCTGAACTCGAGACTGGAAAGGATTGTGGAATTGCTTTAACCAGCGTCGGTCTTTGCCATTGACCCCGTTTTGTGTTCAACTCTGCTAATTTCCCAAAGTCCTCAGCCATCCACAATGCCCCGCTACCAGCCGATGGCCCCGGAAATGAGAGCTTCTCGAATCTCCTCTTAGGTGGCATTCTCACCGGGGTTCCTGCCACCCTAACCTACCTTTTCGGCGGAGGGAAGACGACGTTCTTCGTTCTTTTCATCATCCTTGGCCTTCCCCTGTTGGTGGTCTTTTGGTTCTGGAAATCCAGCTGCAGCCCGCGCACCAACGAGAAAGTCAAGCTTCCCGGACGGCCCATTGAGTATTACTTGACCTTTAAGCGTGAAGAGGACAAAGCGAAATGGCACGGGAACAATAAGATTCCTCTGCAAACCTTCGCGGAAATGTATCTGGACGGCTTAGTGGATTTCAAAGGTGACGCACTCGAGGTCATGGAATACCGGCACGACTGGGCGAAGTTCACTTTCACCTTGGACCTTTTCAAGTTCATTGTTTTTACATTCTTCATTGACGTTCTCTTCCACACCAAAGCCCAAGATGAGGAGCAAATCCGTCCGAATTACGACCGAGGTAACGACCACTATGCCTGGTTCCTCGGCCCTCGCATGATCTATACCTCCGGCATTATTTCAGATCCGGAGAAAGAGGAAACCCTCGAGGAAATGCAGGATAACAAGATGGCCATCGTCTGTGAGAAGATTGGCCTCAAAGAAGGCGAGACCATGCTGGATATTGGCTGCGGCTGGGGAACCCTTGCCAAATTCGCCAGTCTCAACTACGGCGCTAAAGTTACTGGACTGACCATTGCGGAGAATCAAACTGCTTGGGGCAACGATGCTCTCCGCACGGCCGGAATCTCTGAGCAGCAGAGCCGCATTCTCTGTCTTGACTATCGCGATATTCCACGTACAAAGTATGACAAGATTACGCAATTGGAGATGGGCGAGCACGTGGGTATCCGTAAGCTTACTGGTTTCTTCCGCCAATGCTATGACATGCTCAATGATGATGGGGCTATGTATGTTCAGCTTTCGGGTCTACGTCAGGCCTGGCAGTACGAGGATTTCATTTGGGGTTTGTATTTGAACAAGTACATCTTCCGTGGTGCGGATGCTTCGACTCCGCTTTGGTACTATGTGAAATGTTTGGAACAAGCTGGTTTCGAACTAAAAGGGTAAGGTTTCTCTGGATCTCTGTCTCCGCTGGTGCGATTACTGACAATAGACAGGATTGATACCGTTGGTGTTCACTACTCTGGTACGCTCTGGAGATGGTATCGCAACTGGGTTGGAAATGTGGAAGCAATTAAGGCCAAATATGGACCTAGATGGTACAGAGTGAGTGTCTTCCTACTCCATTAAATTACTTTCAGAAGCTTAACCTACTGTAGATTTGGGAGCTTTTCCTCGCCTGGTCCGTCATCGCCTCTCGCGAAGGTATGGCCACCTGTTACCAGATGGTTGTCGTCAAAAACCTTAACTCGACTCATCGGATCAACGGTGTCTGCTCGCAATATGGACTTGCTGGTGCCCTCGCCGCTAGCAAGAAGGCAGGAAAGTCTCAGCTGCGTTAGGCTACCTGCTCTCTTTGGCTGTCAACTTTATAGAATGCGAGGGTGTACACATTATGCACAACGCGAAGGTTTAGCTCGGTGTAGAATAAGAAGTTTATAGATGTGATGCCCCACAATGGAAAGAACAAGAATTTGAAACTCGACCCCTGACTTGCGAGCAAAGTGACCAGCATGTCACAGCGGCTTAGGGCATAAATTGTGGAATGAAAGGGCTTCGGAATCCATACAGAATCTCTGCCGGCCCCTCTCTTCTGGATTTCCGGAGCTGAGGGACGAACGGGATGAAAAGGCTGGTCTTTGCGCATAAGCAAGTTCCCTAGAGATCTCCAGTCTCTGACAAAAGGTCATCAGGTGGTCAGGTTTAGTAATCCCTAACCACCTAACGGCCGACTCGTCACTTACCGAATACTTTACCCCTAGCATCAGGCTGATTCAGCAACCAAGTCTTTTGTCTCTTTACGAAACTCGTTTCAATCCCGAATACCCGTTGTAATATAACAACATACATAAGACGCTGTCATTAGCCATCCCAACGAAGGTCCGCATTGAATGAATTGATCATGTTGATTGGTTCACTCGGGAGTAATCTGTACGGATCTATCCCAGATCAACAAATAGTCATTGGCTTTGAGAGCTAGTTCTTACTCTGCCGACCGCCGACTGCCGTTGGTAGAGGCAGGGTGGAATCCGAACCTGAGATCGTCCCACACTATCCAATCGGCTAGAACTGCCTGTTCCGGTATCATAGCACACGCTATCTTTTTGAGCCGAGATCATGATATGATGCAGCAATGAGGAGGCTAGAAATACTATAAGCGGATAAGATTCAGGAGACAGTAAGTTTTTACCGTCGATTGAGCTCTCGATCAACTCCATTCCGCGCGTCTGAGCTCCACGCTAGCCACGGGTTGTAGCTGAATTGTGGAGCAGTCGTGCTGCTCATGAGACCTACCACAAAAGTGTTTCCGAACCTCTGAGCCTATTAGAAAGGAAAGGCTACCTACCCACAGCACCAAGGGTCCATGCCTAATCCCTGCTGCCTCGTAGTCTAATCACTGGATCAGATCTAAGTCAAGTCAGATTTGACCAGCCTATGATAGTCATGTTTCAGTGCACAAAATGATTCTACTAATACCATTGGTCGCGGATGAGGGCATCAAAATGCGAAGCAGATCCACCTTCTACTATTCCACGGTCCCGTTATCTCTGAAACTTGGTCAATGAGTGATACTGTGAGCCGACAGGGGACCAACAGCAGAGAAGTAGCACTGATTAGGGGAGGGGAGGGAAAGCCATTGCGGAAATAGATTAGTCAAAGAGGGGTAGAGCGTAGCGGGTAAGAGCTAGGAGCATAGCCTTTGTTAGAAATATATGAATTGGCTCCGTGGGCAAGGCTTGTACAGGGTGCCATCTTGCTGAGAAAGCTGCTATTGGTGGCACTGCGGTGGAAGCAATGGGGGCGCTATACTAGTTCTGTTTTATCAAAATACAACTATGTGGGTACTACGTTTGTATGCGGGGTGACTTGGGTCTCGAGTCCAGTAGAGTCTCCACTTGTGAAATTTATGAATGGAACGATTATACAAAGACCATGACTACCCTTCTACGTAATCCCGCAAAACAATTCCCGATCGATCTCATCCATCACGTTGCCCAATCGCGTTGCCTATTCACTTTGCCACTCAGTATGGCCAATTTCACGCAAAACCTTATCTTGGGGACATCATTCGAAACCACAGACAGGTAACACATTATTATAGAGTTGAGAGCGTCTCCACTTTATACTGACATGATTTTTTGCTTAAGATATTCTTACGTACAGCCTGTTGGAGTGGATATACATGGGCTTATTTGGTATGTAAACCCCTTCTCAACTGGAATACATAGACAATGTGTACCTCGATATCAAGTGAAGCTTATCTGAACAACCATATCCAGCTCCGCAAAAGACCAGGTCACTGAACGCACTGTCACGATCAAGAAAATCTCGCAGCCATTTACCAATATTGAGCTAGCGAAACGCACATACAGAGAAATCAGCTTGCTGAAAGACCTCCAACATGAGAATGTAAGTAAATTTGGAAGGGCTTCCATCATCTGCATGTGACTAATATATATTTAGATCATCTTGCTAAGTGAAATTTTCGTGTCGCCTCGGGAGGACATGTAAGTATTCCATATGATCACCTATTCCACCTAATGCTCATTGAGTGGACTATGCAGTTACCTAGTGACCGATTTTATGGCCACTGATCTCCAGACCCTCCTCAGCGTACGGCCCATGGAAAGACGGTTCACTCAATACTTCATTTACCAAATTCTAGTATGTTTACAACTCCTGAGCCCTGGAGTGAATTTACGTGAATATGAGTTGACTCTTCACAGAGAGGCCTCAAATATATCCATTCCGCCGGCGTGATTCACCGAGACCTAAAGCCTAGCAATATCATTATCGATGAGAACTGTGATCTGAAGATCTGTGACTTTGGACTTGCCCGGATTCACGAACCTCTAATGACGGGATATATCGCTACAAGATACTACCGTGCACCGGAGATCATGGTCTCCTGGCAAAAATATGGCAGTAAAGTAGACATGTGGAGCACGGGCTGTATCATGGCGGAAATGCTACTGGGAAAGCCATTATTCCCTGGTGTTGACCACATAGATCAGTTACGTGTCATCATCAAGATCATTGGGACACCAACAGAGGAACTGATTAATCAGATTCCGAGCAAAAATGTGAGAGTCGGCAGCAAAGCCCGCAATGATACTTACTCCATGCTTATTACTCAACTACCAGGCCCAGCATTTCATCCTGTCTCTTCCTAGATATGAGCACCAAGATCTGTCAATTATTCTTCCTAGTGTCTCCTCAGATGGTAAGCAATACCTTTCGAACGTGACTGCCAAGACTATTTTGTACTGAGAAATAAAGATTTGGATTTTCTAGGGAGACTCCTTGTCTTCGACCCTAATAAAAGATTGAGTGCTAGCGAAGCCCTAGCACATACATTTCTAGCTACGTACCACAACCCTAACGATGAGCCTATAGCAACAAAACCTTTTGACTGGAGCTTTGACACTCGTCAATGCGATCTTGAGACGTGGAAAATGATGATGTAGGTTATCAATTATTAATCCTTGTGAAATGCTAACAAATGGTCATAGCTATTCGGAGATCTTCGACTTGCA
This sequence comes from Penicillium pulvis, assembly GCF_028828015.1. Taxonomy (NCBI): domain Eukaryota; kingdom Fungi; phylum Ascomycota; class Eurotiomycetes; order Eurotiales; family Aspergillaceae; genus Penicillium; species Penicillium pulvis. The sequence goes on along the minus strand of NW_026643079.1, from coordinate 1,811,397 downwards.
ATTTGTGGAACGTGATTTGGAGGACACCGTATTTCAATCACGCTAGCGCTACCATACTACATTTCTGAGTCAGGTAGGATCTTCGTGTTTCAAAGAGCGTTTTTGAGGGTTTGGGGCCACTGACGCTGTGAGCCCCATTCGTGTCAATTGTAAGACTGAGAGAGCAGTTGGCCCTAGTTTCTTGTACATGTTACACATCTTAATTCCAGGCTTTGATATCTTAGTTGGAAAATGATGAAGTGACCCCATCATCATGCACCCAGACGTTGTTCCCTCTGTCCATCTGGATTTCTGTCTGAACACCATAATGCTGAACGAGTTTGAACATCTCACTTTGTGTAGTATCATTAATCCAAGCGCCACTGAGGTCATTGACACCGGGACCATTCTTCTTCGAAGGTAGAGTGAGCGTCTTCCCCCCAACTCGGTCAGTAGCTTCAACCACTGCACAGGAGAAGCCTGCGGCTTGGATATTCAAAGCCGTGCAGAGACCACTCAGACCTGCACCAATGACCACCACGTCGACTAACTCTCGAGCTACGGAATTGGACTCCATATTGAATGAAAGAATTGCTTATCAGGAATAAGAATATCAATGAATAGAGACTTAAGAATCTTTCTGACGACTGGGGATCAAGGGTCTCTTATACTTTTCCGACACGCAGGATGATGAACCAGGAAAGTAATTTTGGTCTTATTACGGAATTACAGCTATAAATGGACACAACGCGTTATCGAATAGGATTTGCAAGACTCGAGTTGCCTCCACAGATATCATAACATACATTCAGCCCAGCAGCTGGCGCAAGTGTGCCTCGAATAGGTAACTAGAGTACTTGGGTTTTTCGCAAGCTCTGCTGGACAAGGAAAGTCCAAAAATGTGACGTGGACCTTCCATACCCGTATCTTGTGCTTTTTGCTACCCCTACAACCAGGTTTCTGAATTTGTTTTGGCGTTTGGTATCTTATCTCTAGCCGCGCTACCATGATGCCAGTGGAGATGTTGAAACTCAACCTCGGCAAATGAGATTACTTTTTCGCTCTTGACCTCTTGACCGGCGTATTAGTCAAGCCATTATTGGGAGTTAATATACATTCCAATAATATACATTCCAATGCCGCTAGATCGTTTGTTTTCCTTACAACGTACGGTTGTTACCTTTTGGAAAGAGCTAGATAATATAACGCCATTCACATTCTATGAAACGGTAGGTAAGAAAAGATATAGGGCATTATGTGGCAAATTTTCTCTACGATATAAGCCCTTCGCGACTAGGCGTTATGGCTCGCCATTGCATCTGAATTCGATGGGAGCACACACTAGACTTCACGGTGAAGGAACAGCAAGTCGAAATGAACCTCTTACCTCTCTTATATCTTAATTCGACAGAACCGGTTAGCGGAAACTTAAAGGAATACAATAATATTGATTTGAAGCACATTATATCTGAAATCTTATGAAAGAAACCCGACCTGACGCATATCCTAGGGCAAGCGTATTTGATCCTATCGCCGAAATTAAAGGCCTAGCCCGCGGTGGAAGCCATAACACCCGTTTCCCGTGTAAAGCTACCCAGTGGTCATGCTGTAGGGATACCGCTGAATTCATCTCGGGTGAAATGGAGGTAGCACACCTATGATTAGTCCTGATCGATCCTAAGTTGGTGCGGAGGTATGAAGCGTCCAGAGAGAAATCGAGTTCAGTGACAATTCCCTCAATATGAAAAACATCTTGAAGGGCACCCGTCGCCGTGTTCCATACTTGCACCTGCCCATTAGAGCCAGACGCCAATAGCTGGCCATCGGGAGAGAAGACCATCGACTGAATCGGACTAGCATGACTCTCGGAAGTCTGTTGTCCGGGGCCCGTCGGCCTCGTTAGATCCCAGAGCCGCACCATCTTATCATCAGAGCCCGATGCTAACAGCCGGCTGTCTGGAGAGAAGGCCACCGACTGGACAGGACCCAAGTGGCCCTCGAAAGCCTGCTGCAGAGTACCCGTGGCTATGTTCCACAGCCACACCATCTTGTTAGAGTGAGACGCTAGTAGCTGGTCATCGGGAGAGAAGGCTACTGATTGAACCGGACCGAGGTGGCCCTCAAGGGTCAGCTGTAGGGTGCCTGTCGCTACGTCCCAAATTTTTACTACCTTATCCTCCGAGCCATATGCTAGCAGCCGGCTGTCTGGAGAGAAGGCCACCGATTGAACTGGACCAGATTCTGCCTCGAGAGTTTGCTGCAGAACGCCCGTCTTTGTGTCCCAGAGCCGCACAACCCTATCAGAACCAGATGCTAGCAGCCTGCGATCGGGAGCGAAGGCCACCGATCGAACCGGACCCAAGTGGTCCTTAAGATTCAGCAGCAGGGAGCCTGTCTGTACGTCCCAGAGTAGTACTACCTTATCCCCAGAGCCAGATGCTAGCACCCGGCCGTCTGGAGAGAAGGCCACCGATTGAACTGGACCAGACTCTGACTCGAATATATGCTGCAGAGCACCCGTCACTATGTCCCAGAGCCGCACCGTCTTATCATCAGAGCCAGACGCTAGTAGCCGGCCATCAGAAGAAAAGGCTACCGATTGAACCGGACCCAGGTGGCCATCAAGGGTCAGCTGCAGTGTGCCTGTGGCTGCGTGCCAGAGCCGCACATTATTATCATCAGAGCCAGACGCTAGTAGCTGGCCATCGGGAGAGAAGGCCACCGATTGCACCGGACCAAGGTGGCCCTCTAGAGCCAGTATTTCTGCACTCCATTCATGCTCAACTTGTGGCAATTGCGATATCCAACTAGGAAGCTCGAATTTGAACTGTCTGCGGACCATTGACGTTTGAGGTGCAAATATTAGTCCTGAGCAATAGAGTTGAAGGGGCGCCTCATTGGCTACCTCGAGATTTTGAAGGACGAAACGCTTTGCATCATATAGAATCTTGGATATTGTGCGGGCACCCTATGCTAATTAGTAGGAACTATGTATATACACTCCAAAGACTTACTGTCGATATTCTCTGGAGGATGTTAAGCATCTCCACCACGTCTGATATGAGACCTAGTAGGCTCATGACTTCCACCCAATATAGGAAGTACGTCTGTAGGAATGTTTCCACGCGTTCTATCTCAGAAAGAGAGAAATTGTTGTGTTCTAGATGGTGTACCCAGTAACGACAAGAGTACATAAGCTCTGGTGGTACATGTTGGTGAAGATACAGAGAATCGATAACTCCCCGATGCGTTCCAGGACTTTTTAAGTGGCAGATATTCTTCCGTAAATAGCGTTGCATGGTTTTCAGGCACATGTGAGCAATTTCTTGATGCGTTCTTAATCCATCCACAAGAAATTTGCTTTTGGTTTGGATCAAAAAGTCTCGAAAAGATAGGTGCAGCATATTAATAGGTCGTTCCCGATCACTGGGGACAATGAGAACAGACTGGAGTGTGACTAATCGATTGCTGATCTGGTCTGCATCTATCTCAAGAAACACCGATAGTGAATTTATAGAAAGCGGAGCAGCAAGGAGGACGATGACCCCGACTATTTTCTGGAACTCTTGTAGAAGCTGTTGCTGTCCTGGCTCATCTTGATCGTCCAGTAGGCGAGTGAGGATGGGTAGATATGTTCTATCTGTTATGCTTGTGTAGCGGGCTTGGTCCGAAATCAGGCCTGCCAATGTTTCTTGGGGATCCCAATCCGGGTCCTCGATGAGTCGGCATATAGTAGCAGCGTAGAGGAACAATGGGGATGACATCGTCACTAAATCCTGGATGACGTTATCGCCAGGCCAGTCTTCAGGGAGGTTTCTCATGTTTCTAATCCCTGTAAAGCGTTCCTTCAAGAATAGACCTATATCATGTTTGATCTCCTCAGAGGAGATCTCATGAAGTGCTATATCCTGAAGAGCTTGGTTCTTGACACTTGACAACCCAAGTTGGATTGGCAATTCTGGCCTGCTGGTCAAGAATATCCGAAGGTGTATGCGGTTGTTGACCTTCTGTAGAAGAGATAACAATTGGAGTATTTTTTGAACGTATGAACTATTCTCGCATTCATCCAAAGCATCGATCACAATCACAGCGAATCGGGGCTGTTGCTCATTGAGTTGATCAAGCTCGAGCAGTGGCTCAAGGAGTAATATTTTAAATTGCTCCTCGGGCGATCTTGAAGCTATTTGAGGATCTTCGAGGCTTATCTTGTGCACGCTAGAGCCCAGCCCTGGAATGATCTGTACTAATTGCCTTGCAAGTGTCGGAAAGAACATAGTTGAATTTTCTCTGCCCCCACTGAAGAAAAAGCTCGCCCCCAAAAGATTTGTGTCTTTTAAGGACTTTGCCACAGATCTTGAAATGGTAGATTTACCTGTTCCAGCCATGCCATTCAGCCAGAATATCTGTTTACCCTTCCGCGACATCAGCCAATCCATGATTGAATGAAGGAGCCTAGTTCTGGTGCCCGGGAGACAACATTCGGCCATTATGTTCTTATGTGAGTCAAATAAAGCCTCAGGCGCGAATGGCAATTGGGCGAGATGCGGACTCTGAATGGCATGATCTGCACTGGGCACAGAGCTGGTGGAGAGAGCTCTGAATAATATAAGCTTATCGTAGTCGAATCATCTTGACTGGAGAACCTACTCTTGGTTGATCTGCAGAAATATGGTGAAGGGTATCTTGTATCCTTGCAGATCCATGATAATTATATTCATTTCTGTTCGTCGGAGCGGCCATTTCAAGCTTTGAATCTTTTGGCCTGGCTTGATTGAAGTCCCGGCCTTTGGCGTAATCTTTTTTTCTAGGGATTCGAGCTCGAAGAGGCATTCGGTAATGTCATCAGCTAGCTGCAAAGAGTTTGGCAGCTTGATTTCTCTGGGGCTTTTAAGAACTTCTTTCTGCTTCCCGAGAATCTGCTCCAGTTCCGAAACTGTCTTTTGTAAGGCGGCGATATCGACCTGAACATTAACATTGACTTCTTGGATGTAAAGACTGCAGATATTCATGATGCTTTTGGTAATTCGAAGGATCATCATGACGAGTGCCAAATTGGTGGGTTCCTCAAAGTGTGACTGGCAGGCTCCCAATTTAATGATTCCCTGTAGAAACTCGTCCTTTTCCGCCAGGCGCTCATAACAGCGAGGAATGCTGTCCCAATCAACGTCCAATTCAAGATCGGGAATGGTGACCTGTTGTTGACTGGCCCGCGCCATATCACCATATCTGTATAGTGGAGGGCTCTCTGTAGTTTGTACATCCGCGGCTTGCATAGAATCAATATTCGAAATGTGTTCCGACTCAAAATCATGTCCGCGGGAGAACATGTCATCTTGATCAACATCGACAACATCGCTCTCTATCTCACTCTCCGGTATTGCTGTTTCCGTTTGTAGAGAAGCCAGACGAATGGTAAGAAGCATGAGCACGTGTAAATGAGCCGCCACATGTTGCGCTACAGTCTTGGCAGAAACAGGGCTAAGTTCGTTGTTGAGCTCGTCATATCCCACCTCTTCGTGATTGTCGTAGGAGATACCATCAGCTAGACTGCCTGATTCGGGATAGCTCATTTCCACAGAGCTTCGGGCGCTTTTGGTGTTCGTTCTTCTAAGAGGCTCCTTTGGTCGCTTTTTGGAATGGTGATTTGCGGGTTGTGTCGACTCAATTTTGTAACAGCACAGGGGGCATTCATTCTGTGACCTTGGAAGCTGTGTCTTACTTTGGCGTGAAATTGTTTGAAGCTGGTCAGCTGTGAAATGGTAAAAATGGGACTCTTTCATGTGAGTGAAAAGGCCTTGCGAGTCAGCGAATAATTCTTGACCATCTTCGCAGAGAGGACAAATCCAAGATAGAGAATTGTATATTTCTTGGTGCCAACTTTGGCCATGACCACGCATATGAACATGCCAATCATCGAATGATGAGTACTGGGGGTAATTATCAATGCATTCATTTGAAATACACAAATAAGGTCGTAAGTCGTTATCAACATGGCGTCTATCCTCGAATGAGATTTGAGATCACAAATTTTCAGGGATGCCTATTTGGTAATTTGATGCATACCTCCAATTGATGGGCTCCCGATCTTCCTTGCTCAATGGTTTGGAGCACCATTCACAGATATTGTTCTTATCTGGTGGTTCGGGATAGTTCTCTAGACGGTAATGAATCGACGAAGTTTTGTTTATCTTCGAGGCTTCCCTTTTTGATTCACTCAACATCACGCGAAGTTGCTCAGCATTGACTGAAGTTAATTCAGACTGTGAAGAAGGGTAAGACCTTTGTTTGGCCTTCCCGAAGCCCTGGATGCCATCAATTTCAATTACGTTGGGCGCTTGATTCTCTGATAGCTCCTTAATTTCTTCACTGATAGCGGGTAGAGAGGAGATTGTCTCCGTGCGACGAGTCTTTAGTGCCGACTCGCGAGACTTCATGTACAGCAACCTGGCATATGTGCGAGTCATTGTCTCACCAAGTCGGTCCTTCAGTTCTGGGTGGGCATCGGGGTAGAGGACTTGAACTGAGTACCAGCATAAGTCTTTGAAAGGTATGAGATCGACACCTTTGGCAAATCTCTCCACTCGAGAGGCACTTCCCCCATTCGAAGATTGCCTAATTACGACTCCGAGCCGACTTAGCCGGCCAAGTACCTCCTCAATGACTCTCAATGCGTCCTTATCTAACCACGGGGCATTCTGCTGATGTTTGATGTGTTCAAATTCAGTCTGCCCGGTATCATCGAGATGGCTATTTCCAACAACTACATTCACTTCAGAAAAAGTTTAAATCTTGGCTTTGAATGTGATGTTACTCACGCTGCGTCAGGCCTGCAGTCAGGATGGCCAATAGTCGTATCACTATGTCTTGAAAATCGGGGAGAGTCCGGAGCCTCCAGTCAAGGCATTGGCTTTTGCGGGCAAAGACGCCGAGGTGATTGCTCCATAGTGCAAAACGCTGCTGATAATCCGTCAAGAGGCTCGACAAAGGTGTCTCTTGGGCGCTGAGAGGAGTTATTAGCGAGTCAAATAGCCTTTCACATTGACGGGCCATATCATAAATGGGCTCGGGAGCTTGGTCAAGTACCTCCATCATGGGTGCATGCTTCAGCCTCCCTTGATGAAAACACAAAATGACTTTAAGCCACAATGAGTATTAAAAGTGATTTACGATGGCTGCAATGAAATACGTGGGCAAAGCAGGCGGGGTAGCCATCACGTGCATGTTTCTCTCGTCTTTTGCCCACTTTGCTCTATCAGGTGTCTCTGCATCATTCTACAATCTATCAGAATGCCTTACCTTGCAGAATGTCGTGAATGGCGTCTACTCAAGGCCTTGGGTTTTGCTTTGGAAGGGAGAAAAGCACGTTATATTGCCCCAAGCGCTCACGTGCATTTCAACCAACAGCTCTTCGAGTGTGAATTGCGACGCGTCTTTACTCCCAAAGATTCGAATCTGGAATTATCTGATTCTGTCTTTGACGATTTCTCTCACATATTCCAAAAGATATGTGAGTTGCTTAATCGCCTTGTTAAACCCAAGTCCACAAGCAGGCCCCCTCCCTCTCATTCCGCGTATTCGAATCTGCACACGTTGGTCCATTACTTGGAGGACTTGCTTCCACTTCCAACACCCTTAGGGCCCTCAGATAATATGTTTGACCTTTCAAGCGGTTCACATCAGACTTTGTTTAGGCTTCCCCAAGACACAAGCGAGCTCAAGAACGATTTGGACAGGCTGACAAAATATAACAATGTCGTGGATCAGCTTTTCAGCACCAATTGTGACTCGCCTCGCTGGGAAAGTAACAACGCGGATGGCCCAATATTGCTAGACACCGGGTTACGGGGTCGTGCTACAAGTGTATTGGAAAGCTTATTTGAGAGATTCAAATGTGGAGGGCGCCATGAGGTGATGCTCAGGCTGTCAGAGGGCCTGAATCAAGCCACCCCGCGACAGAGATTGCATCTTCTACTATCCTCTTGCTTAAGTCCCAATCTGTGGCAAGAGACTCTATGCGATTTGTGCGAGTAAGATTAAAGCTTCGTTCCGGTGCCATCTCAGTATTGATGTTAACCGAACTTGCAGGGACGAGGATTCAATAACGACCATCTCCGACATCTGTGATGACCTACAGTTGCACTCAGGCAAAGGAAGAAAATTGCGCCTTTTGATCGAGCAATGCAAAATATTTGGAGCTTGGACTGGTGCTGGATCAGATAAGCCGTTAGCTGAGAGGTTTCACAAACAATCGCTTCACCAATTGATATTGGACCACGCCTTCAAGCCTCAAGATATTGAGTATCTATTCGGAAGTACACGCTTCAATCGATACAACATTAAAGAGAAGCGAACTTTAGCAGTCCAGTTGGGCTACTGTTTAATGGAGTTCTTCGATTCAGAGTTGGACTCCGAAAATTTGCACATATTCGCTTCGCCCAGCGGCCCTAACCAGACCAAGCTACTATATCTGTCCTTCTTTTCAGCACTTTCTTCGTCGACGCAGCCCCGTCTTTTTCAGGTTGGTGATCCAGTCCTAGTTTCTTTCGCCAAGCTTCTTCTTGAGATCGACCTAGGACAGAAAATTCCAATAGAAATCAGCCCACATGACAAGGAAAAGAACCAACTGAATTGGGCCAAGTTACATGATTGCATTGAAAAAATCAGCGAAGAACGAGACGACTCCTACCTCGAAGCAGTAAAAGGGTGTCTTGTAGTACACAGTACGATTTCACGATCACTGAGGCTGGGTGATGCCTGTGGCAGGGATGCTGAGTTGACGATAAGAAGAGAAATTTACAAGGAGATTGTCAGCAAACTCGAGATTGAATTGCAAAAGTATTTTTCGATTCCACCTGATAAGCGACGGCGATCGGAATCACCTCCTCCGCCTCCGAGTAGTCCACCAGGGACGATGGCAATGGCTGTGCGTTCGAACCTCAAACCAACGGGAACACCACTGCTAAAAAGACAACGCCAAGCCCAACCACACCCAACTATTCAACCCTTACTACCTTCGAATACTCATTCAATAGACAATGAATTACTAGGCGATAAGAATCACTGCGCTGAAAGTTCTATCAATGATTACGTATCACATTCAGCCAGAGCAATGTCTCATCCTAGCTCATCTCGAGTCCAACTCAAGCATCCCTCTGGCATACCTCCACGTGAAACTTATAAGACCGCAATAATATGTCCCATGGCTGTGGAATTGGCAGCAGTCCTCGCTATGCTTGATGAAAGACACTTGCAACTTCAGTCGACAAGGAATCTGTATATACTGGGACAAATGGGACACCACAATGTGATTGTTACAGTCATGCCTGAGACTGGAAATAACACCGCGGCTATGGTAGCCAACCAGTTGCGAAACGACTTCCCAAGCCTACAATTTGGCCTTCTTGTAGGCATTGGGGGCGGCGTTCCTAATATGTACAAGCATGATATTCGATTAGGTGATGTGGTTGTTAGCAAACCAACCCAAAATTTCGGAGGAGTGGTGCAATTCGACCGTGGGAAATCAAATACCAACAACGAATTTGAACGCACCGGCAGCCTTAACAAACCACCGCCTATTATCATGTCGAGTCTTGAGCTGCTGATTGCAGAGCAAATGCGCAATGAGAGCCGGTTGACCGATCACTTGACCAAGATGCTACGTTCATGTCCGAAAATGGAAGAGAAGCAGTACATCTATCAGGGTGAAGAGAACGACGTCTTATTCAAGTCGAGCTATCCTCATTGTTCTGGTAGCGACTGTCGGAACTGCCTACTAGAGGAGATTGTGAAAAGGGAGCCACGATCTTCGACTGCTCCAAAGATCCATTACGGAACCATTGGCTCATCCAACATTGTGATCAAAGACGCGGTCCTCCGAGATAGTCTTAGAGATACATTCGGTATCATTTGCGTCGAGATGGAAGCCGCTGGGCTTGTTGACGCATTCCCATGTCTGGTCATCCGCGGCATCTGTGACTACGCTGACTCGCATAAGCTGAAAAGGTGGCAGCCATATGCAGCAGCAACGGCAGCAGCCTTTGCCAAAGAATTCTTATCTTGTTATCAGGGGAACATAGAAATCTAGCAGCTGCCTTGTGGCTGATAAGTCCTCGTTGTGCCTCATCATGATTATTCTACGGTCTTCGTATAATTTCACTCAAAAGGCTAGTAATTATTCTAGCGATTACAGTATGCCTATGTGCATTTTTAGAGATATTAGTCTCCGCTGAATAGCTTATACAACAAGAAAAAATGTCTTCCAATTTGTGTTTCCAATATGGTTATTTTCCATTATGTGGCTACATAATGGAAGTAGCCTCCAGTGAAGCAGAGGACTAGAACTATATCTTATTGCGTATACTTCCCACCGCTTTGTCTTTGAGTATAGCTTCGATCGACTTAATCGAGCAATCAATGGGTTGGTGGGTCTAGATCACATGTCCGATGTTCCTCCAAGTGAAGTAGGAGAAGCGAAAGGCTGTTCTTTGACTACGCATATAGTTGCGTAGAGACAAAGTTGACGTGGGATGTAGGGACGATACTTGAATAGCCTATCCCGGATAGGAAGGCAGACGAACAATGCCAGATCCATATTGGTGCTTATTGCTAGGCGGGTATATTCCATCATTTCGTGATTCAAGTCATCTGATATTGACCTCGTCCCAAAATGATGGATCCTGAGCCTGGATGCTCTTCTGAAGCCGCGGCAGTCTCGATCAGAACAATACACTACAGGTCTACCCGTAGATAGAGATGCATACTGGAAAATCCAATTCAATAATAAAAATCAATGTTCAATTCATACCACAGCGCCAACATTAGAAAAGAAAACATAAACATCATTTAAAGCGCAGGCACAAGAACTTATTTCTTGCTTCCAAACCAGCCCTTAGCCTCAGCCGCCTTCTGCTCAACAGTGCGGTCCATTCGGTCAATCTCGGATGTGATTCTGCTCTTCGCATCGCTGCTGAGTCCATCAAGCTTGTTCTTTCCATCCTCGAACTTGCTCATTGCCTCGGATTTCATCTCGGGGATCTTCTCGTCCAACTTGAACTTGGAGCGGGCGTTGTTGATCTGGATCCGATAACGTTAGCTTGGTTCGATAGATTGGCGGAAAGTGGGGGGGCTGGGAGTATGTAGTGGATACGCAACGAGTCCATCCAGGAAAGACAATGGATGATGAACGAAAGGGATAGAGTAAACGAATGTGAAGGGGAGCTCCAATGGAAGCGATGGAATAGATACGTACAGCTTCATCAGCAACGGCACCCATTTCCTTTCCGGCGTTTGCGCCCGCCCGCTCGGCACTCTCGCCGCGGGGAAGCTTCTCGCGTGCCTTGTCGGCATCAACTGTAGGCAATTCTGGTTAGCAATCTGGCATTGGGGATGATTGTATCAAGGCCAGTAACATACTCTTCATCTCCTGCTTCGCGCCCTTGACATCTCCGCCCGAGCGGTAGAGGTAGTACCCACCCGCACCGGCGGCGGTAAGACCCAAGAAAAGTGGCATACGGCTCTTCGACATGATGGCGATGGTATCGATATTAAGATGGGTATGTGTTGTAGGATGGTATTGATCGAAGGTTCGAAGTTTGAAAGTTGTGAATTATAATGTGAGAAGAATAAGCCGGGTCCGTTCACATTTAAAGCTCCCGAGGAAATGGCGCCGTCACCAGACTATGACGTCTGTGCCGGCTATTCTGACAAGTGCGGAGTCCAGAACCTCGTTTTGTGAATTGATCTCCTTGGTTTTTGAGGGGTTGTGCTCCATATTCGAATCTAGTCTAAGTGGTTCTTTACTATGATGTATACTGTGGACTATGGGACCTTGCATGTCATAGTTTCTGGAGGGAATACTCTTACAATAGGACTTCCACCGGTCCTGGATTTGAACTATCATTAGCTCAGCGCAGGAGCCCAGTTCCATCGCGGGAGCTTCCATTTTCCAAGGTCCCGCAATGCACCGCTGTCGACGTCACCGGTTGCTCATTTCCGTGTTCGGCTTTCTTGTCGGATTGGTCCATCCAGGGTTGAAAGTTTAGATTTTATTCTTTTCTCATTACATTTCATTTCTCATTGCCAATTGGAAATTTGCAAATCCCGATCGACTTTTAAAGTGTTTAGTCCAAGTGCTGGTCCAGGTAAGATAAAGCTCTAGAGCTGATAAGGGGTAGCTGTGCGGGGTAAACGTCATAGCCGAAATCAGGCACAATCTAACACTACAATGAATCCGTGCATTTGCATTTCAGTCATATTGGCGTTATAACGATATCATAAAATCCTGAGAATAGTCCGTAACATGACATGATCCACCATCATAAAAAGCAGTATAATAAAACAAGAACGGGAACAGTAAAGGCGTGAGACCGTCATGAAAAGAGAGGACCGCCAAGCAGAGATGGAGGAGAGAATGAGAAACACCAATAGATCGAGGCTGGGTATCGTCATGCACACGATGCCTATCCATACGCTCCCGCATAGAAACGCCCAGGACATGCGGAGAACCGGCAACCCTGCAAAACATCAAAACCAAAGACAGACTCCCACATACAAATAAGAACAAAACTGAGATAGAAAAGAAATTTCCAGTTCATGTATAGGTCGTCATATTCGTCACTTCATCAAGGGCTGTCCACTTTGCAATGAGCGCCCAGAGAGATAAGAGAGAGGAAAGAAACAGTCGAGTGGGCCCACATTTCAAATAACAGTGGGGCGCAGAGAGTGTCAAATAAAGGAATAATAAAAGAAAGAGCCATGGCATGACCGTGTTCAGATCACGGAAGGGATGGGTCTGTTTACAAGAAAATCGGTATATAGGGTATGAAAGTCGGGGAGTCGTGGGACGAATGCACAATTTACATGAACAATTTCGCGGCCCCTTTGTTCTCGCTCGTCGCGACCGCAACCAAAGCCTCAAGCCGACCCATGCCGGTATCCCGGACAGAGGAGTCGTTGAAAACATTTGTTCGGGGCTCTTGCTCGGCGTGGCCTGGGTAGCCGTCGGAGTGAGGGTCTCGTCGACCACAGATCTATGACGGCATTAGTACCTGAGGCGAGCGCCGTCCGTTCGAATGGGATTTCCTACCGGATGAGGATGATCGGATGGCAACGAGGACTCGTGTGATTCAATGTATCCGCTGCTGTGTACAATCGCCGGGTGGTATTCTACCGAAGCGGTGGACGGGGTGTGGACTCCCTCACTGCTGCTAGAGTCCTCGGGAGATGTATGATTGGGTCGAATGCTTCCCGAGGAAAGACTGGGGGCGTGGCCCCGGTGCTCCTCAGGGCTTCTCTCGACCATGGGCCCGAAGGCGGGTTGGTAAGATGATGATGGTCGAGAAGACACATTCTGGAGTTCCGCAATAGTCTGCTGACTCCACTGAGAGGCATCCCTCGAAGACCGCTGATCTCGAATATCAAGACCCGTCAAGTTGGTATGTAAAGACATATCCCATGATACATGACCGCGCCGGTGACCTGGCCCTGAGATAGGAGGTGCTGGCCGGACCGAGGGCTGGGCGTAATTGAAGCCCGCACCAAAGCCATGGGCTGGGGGAGGCCGGCCATGACCATCAATCTGCATTGGACTTGGTTTGCGGGTGGGAGGAGTCAAGGGACGTTGAGAGACTACCTTGTCGAAGCTCTCAATTCCTGGTAGTCGAGGTGGTTGGTCGGTGGAGTTGTTGGAAGCTCCAAACGACGGCTGAACGGTATCGGGAGTATGATATTGGCTCAGACCACTAGTGGACGGTCGACCAAACACAGGATATGTTGAAGGGTGCCATGTGCGCCGCCTCATCTCTATCTCAGCGGCACTAAGGGTACTCTCATCCCTGGATGGAGGGTAGTTGGTGCTCGTGGGGCTCGCAAATACTCCAGTTGCGTTGGGATATGGCGCAGCGGGTGAGTTGACATAATGTGGCGGATAAGGGTTGGCATGTTGAGGAAGAAAAGGATGGCTGCTCGTCGGAACAGATAGCCGACGAGCGGCTGTCTTACCCTCCCAGAAATGCGTGGCACCAGACATGGGTGAGCTATATTGTGGGCTACCAGTTGCTCCGGTAGCGAACATATTGGACGGAGTGTATGGCGAACCATTTGCTGACGCTCCAGGAATTCCTCGAATCTGGCTTGGCGGCGTGCTCGGCGGCTCCCCCATGGGATCCAGTCCTAGGCGAGAGCGGGTAGTGGGGTCGTTGGCCATCATCAGCGGCGGGGGACGGCGCCGAAGTTCCTGAGGTTGGCTGAAGGTGGAGGTGGTGGACGTAATGCTAGAGGTAGATAGATTTCGGCTATGGCCTCGGCTGTGACCACCCGTACTGCCGGTAGTACCTGCTCGTGCACGACCCGGGGGGCGTACTCGGTCTGTCCGTACCTGGCGTTGGAAGCGAGTGCCGGTGGCCGCCAGGGAATCCCCTGGAATATCCTCATTCACATGGACCGTTTGTGCATGTTGGCGCAAGTTATCAAGTCGAGAGAAGCGTCGGGAGCAGTGGCATTGGAAGGGTCGCTCGCCAGTGTGCTTTCGAATATGGCGGGCTAGATGTTCGCTTCGAGTGAAACTAAGATTGCATGGAGGGAAGTCGGTACAGAAGAAGCGCTGTCCCTTCTTCTTTTTCGACGGCGGTGCACTGCCGGGTTCTCCCTCGTGGTCGGATCCGTCTGGGTCTCCATCTGAATCATTCATCTGTTCGTCGGACATGGACGCTGTCCGGGCACGTCCTGTTGAAATGGTTGTTTGCACTGAGCTCTCGCTTCCTCTGCTTGTCTTCAGACCATCCGGGGGGTGCTCCGCGGGGGGATGTTGATCCAAAGTGGTCGGGACGCCGTTCGGATTGGCGCGGGGTGTAGACGCTCCGTCCATGGCGTGGTCATCGATCCTCGCTGAGTTGTTCACAGGGAGGAAAGAGGCCATGTTTTTGTTGGCGACGTAAGAAGTGGAGGCGGGTGATGTCAAAGTGTCGGAGGAGGGGGGTGGGCAGAGGCAAACCCTATCCGGTCGCAACGCCGGCAACCCGATCCGCTCTTCCTTTAAAGGACCCCCAGATCCCGGGGAATCTATTGTCTATATGGTGGGAGTTGTCGCAGGAACCGCAGCGCTACGGAGATCGGAAGGTGCGGAGTTCTGGCCACTGTCAACATTGCACACAAACGTCAGACCGGTCCCACAACTACAGTATAAGAACGGAGAAAAAAACCCCCTCCAAAAAAAGAAAGTGGCTGACAAGCACTAGAAATAGAATAGAATTTCAATACGTACAGATCAAGTTTTCTGTGGCGCCTACTCCAGGAGGGGCGGTTTGGAATGTAGTTGTTAAGCAAGGGTTGAGAAAATGTAAAGAAAGGAAGAGGAAAAGATTAGCCGATCGCAAGCATCTTTCCTTGGGAGCACGTTTGCGAAGACACGCGAAGCAGGATCGTCGAGTGGGACCCGAAAGGTTTCAGGTTAATCCCCCCATATAACTCCGGAGAGGGAGTTTCAAGAAGAAAGGGAGTAAAGGAGATAAGGGAAAGTCCGTGATCGTCAGATTTGTCAGAGTTCAGGGTATTAGAGGAAGTATAAGGAAAAGAGTCCAGGGAGTATGCAGACGTAAAAGAATGGTGGAGATAGAGTCTAGGAAAATGGTGACGACGAGAAAGAGAAAAGGCTTATCGGAAGCGAGGGGCAAAAAGCATTCAGCTTACGCAGAGTCAGATTGAAGATCCCAGGAACTCAGCAACTTCCGGGGCTACCGATGCGAATCATCGAGTGTTTCACCAGATCTTGCTGCGACTATAACCGCGTGTACTGGTTCAAGGGAACAACAGGAACCATGGAGGGAATGGATACCGTATCCATAGGCACCAGGTACAGGAAATGTATGATTCATAGCCTTTTACTTTCACAGGGTCCTCTAAGGTATAGTACCCGACCCGAGTCTTTGACGTTCACCATCGCGCCCAGACCCTGGAAAACTGGCCGTGGGGCTAAAATGGAGTTTGGTAGGGTTTAATCTAGTTCGACTGGTCTCGACTCTTTGACTTTTTTCCCCTAGACGTTTAGAGTCTTCTACTTCCCATGCGACCCCCTTGCATTTTAACGATGGATGTATCATCACAGGGGGATCATCCTCCGAACCTAAGCTCCGTCATACTCTTCTGTATAAGTGTATAAGGTTTGTATCGTTACTCGGTAGGGGGCGATTCCGAATGGTCCGTCCTGGAGAAAATGAAAAATCTCCTATATCACCTGCTCTACATTACTGCAGGTAATAATACATATACCGATGAAGATAGATTGATATCTTTTAACTCAGTGTGATTCCTATCTGAACCTCTCAACATCCCCATTAATCCGAGGGCGGCAATGCACGGGTATTGAGGGGGCATTGACCCCATTGATAAGAACTCTAGACAAGTACAAGGTACCAGGGTTTTCCTTTACCTATAAAAATTACAGTCAAGAAAACCAAGTGGCGGGGCATTTCCAACTTCTAGATGAAAGATCTCCATAACCATCCCGCCGCCTCCGCTCATCCGCCGCGTTCAGACAACAATTCATCCCAAAGTTCATGAAAACCTTCAGGCCCCGGCAAGCACCGACTGGCCCATTAAGTATTCACTGTGCCTGCGTCTCCCGTGTAAACTGCCCCTCCTTTTGCTCTCTACCGTGGATGCTCGCTGCAAACGGTAGGACATGCGGGTTATGATATCGACGATCGGTGGGTCAAAGTAAATCGACCCACGTCGTACACAATGGGTTGCCCGCATGACAAGGTCGAATAAGATCCCACGGTACGCGAGTTGCTTTTAAACGTTTCTTTTTCCTGTCGTTTGGCGCTGTCGTTCGTTCGAGACCTGGGCCTTTCTTAAGCTATTCCCAAACGTGGTTCACGATGTTCTATTCGAACTTTCCATGGATTTTACCAGAGGATTTTAACCCCAGGTTATATCATACTTTAAATCAGCTGCTCACCAGCTCGCTCACTGCCCCCATATTCCCTGTTCAGTGACGCCACGGTCCGTGGGAATGATGTGCTCCATTTCAGCTTTTTGATTTGTACTAATACGATTCCCCGCCTGGTCACAACCAACTGGACGCGCCATCAGGGCGGGAGAGGGGTGGTTTTGGAGAGGGGTTGGAATTCCAAGAAGCGGATTGGTGTAGACAGCGTTTGGGGATACGCGGATGCCCAGACAAGTGTGGATGGGGGTCCCGGTCCCGGTTTCAAGTACAGTCCCCAGATGTACATGGGGGTCTGTGACTCGAGGAAGAAAAGACCGATCATCGATCGTCCAACGCCTTTTCTGCCCCTGTTGTGAGCATATCACAAGGGTGATTGGGTGGAGGTCTAGCGTAAGGCTTGAGAGGGGCAATCGGGTACCTGTAGGTACAACTGCAGGGCGCCACCGTAACGACGGGGAAGGCGCACGGCCAGGTAGTGGCAGGTACCTGCAGGGCTTAATCGCGGAAAATCATGTCTTTTTACGATCGGCGCTTCCACGGGTGAGGATCACACACTGACGTCGTCGACTTTTTCAGCCCCGGGAACTTCGGAGATCTCACTCGTAAATTGAGGGGCACATCCATACGTTGATCTCAAAATTGATGAAATGATCATCGGAGTAATTCTTGTTCAATCACGGACTCTGGTTTTTTTGCCTCCATTCCCACATTTGCCTTTCAAGCGGTGTATTCCTCCAGATGATAGGTCTCTTTCTTACACACATGTACAGTGTATATTATCTTCCCCTTGTGTCTATCCAATCATACCGCTTTGCATGCCCGGTTCCATGTACCTGTCGTAATGCGGATGCGTACCTGGGGGTCCGGCCACGTACGTGGGGGGAAACAAGAAACACAAAGCACGGACATCACACATGTTACTATCTTAGTCCTGGTCGTACATGAGGCTACTCGGTACATCCCCGATTTTCCACTCGGTAGAATAATCTCCGTGGATTTCATATTGGACGCAGCACAAAGAACTTTTCTTTTTTGCTTTTCTTTTCTGACTCACCCTCCACCCCTCATTGATCTGGAGTCCGTTTCCGCCTTTTTATTGGAGCCTTGACGCTTCACGACGAGGCAACCTGCAATGCAGCTACTCAGGCCCCCGCCACCCTGGCCTTGTAAAGCCCTGCAAGGAGTCGTCTGACAGATACTTACAACGGTAATTCTGTAAAATCTCCGAATACGGAACAGTTTCTTGGCATTTTCGTTATCTTTGTAGTATCTTTGTTTTTCTTTTTTGGCCCTATCCCGGTAGCCTGGTGCATGTGTACTCTTGGTTCCCAAGGTACTCTACACCCCCTTGCCAGGTACCTGGGACTTGGCCCCTGGCATTTCTGGGGTAATTGGCCCGTGGTGCCTCGTATGGTCGACCATGGTGTTAGGGTCAAGATTTAGAGGTAATGGAGATGCATGTGATTTTTTTGCATTAGTCTTGATGGTTTGCATTTATAGTAATGCAAGTCTCGTCCCACCTAGAGGCTGGGATAGAGTTTAAGATTATTTAATACATCAAGTATATCTTTATCGGCTTAAGGGACCGATGACAGCGCTCACCATCACGGTGGCTTCTCGTTCCCAATTTCCAACCACCACCGTGTCCATTCCGGATCGACCCTTTTCGGCCAGGAGGTTGGTGGCAGAGACTTGGGAAGCACGCATCACACAATCTTTGATTTCTGCCTTGAGTCGATCTCGGTTGGATCGCAGGGTGCGTGCAGACACGCCCCCTCGGTTGATGATTTCCTGCACGCGGGACGTGAGGGAGGAAGCGAGCGATCGCCAGAAATATGACGGCAGGGATGCGGTATCGAGAGCCTGAAGGAGGGGCTGGAGGAGGTTGGCCTGGGTTGAGCCTACTGTTTCTGTTTCCGGGGCAGGCTGATCATCATTGGCTGTGGATGAGAGGAGGGGATGAGATGGCGGTCGAATATTTCGCAAGATGGACTCCAGGCCAACGATATCCTGACATCGCGTGGAGATGTCGGCCAAGGCACGATCCATTGTGGGGAGTTGGGACAGTGCCTTCGCGAGGCCGTTAGCAGATGTGATGATGGACGTCTGCATATACCCTTGCAAGGTAGAAAGAAGTAGTTCAGGCTTATAGTCAGATGTCGTGACAACGCCCTTCGGGATAGGTGACAGGAGGTATAAAGTGGCTGCAGCAGTAGCCAAGCGCGATCGGGCTTCGCGAGCCTGTTTGTAGCTTGAAGGCACCGATGATTGACCACTGGTGGTCATGGGACTCGATAATGAGAATCGATTGATGGTTTGCTGCGCCCTTGCCTTGACCATGTTCTCTGCAGGAATTACAAACTCATTGCGCAGAGTTCGAGTGACTTTCACCCGGTCTAAGCCATAACCTTCATCTTCCTCCGAGCTTGCTGAGAACATTTGACGAAGATGCAAGATGGTAATCGCTGCGCGTTCCAACGCTCGGAATCCTTCTTTGCCTGTCGATGTGGTAGCTCCGTCGGCGCCTATTGCCGGGGCAGTTGTACGCCCAGTTAACTCTGCCACTTGACTCTCGAGCTGACGACCAAGTCCCAAACAACGTGCGACGGCACGTGCTAGCCGGACAGTAGCCAATGAATTTTCTGCTGCAATTCGAGCCTCGTCCGCAGCCTGCCATTTCTGTAGGACTTCCTTTTCCAACCGCTCATATCCCTGGGTGACTGATGTGATCTGTGTCCCGGTTTCCTGCAGGATATGCTCCGCGGCAGCGGTTTGGTCTTGTGTGTGGGATAGAAGTGATAGTGCTGACTTTGTTGTTAATCCATGAATGTGAGTGTCGATTTCCTGTAGATCAAAGAGGACCCGTGAGAGTGGTGTTGAGAGATCTAGGGGTGTATCTGTTGCATTGTTGGTGCTCAGCACTAGTGAGTTGGCGAATCCGGCCGGCGAGAACTCAGGGTCTAAAAAGGCCTCATAGTCGATGTAGGAGGGCTCTCCTTCCGACATCTTCGAAGATATGGTTGCAAGCTCGTGGTGTTTGAATTTATGAAGAAATTGAGAGCTTCAACTCATCGGCGACGCAAGTGTAACAAATGGGTATCAATGCGCTAGAAGACACCGGCGTTTCGATTGGTATGGAGAATGCAATCGCCGTGGAGATTTCGGGAGAGGAAAGGAGACTTTGGAGGTCGGATATGCCAAGGGGGTTGCGCCAATGCTAACGCGAATTTAGCATGTCGTGGAGGTGAAAGGAGTTCAACGAGAGTCAACTGTCGACAGCTCCGCGATAATCCCACATGGCGATAAACGGGGTCACGGGTGGCTTAGTCAGGACCCATAGATTTCGATGCGATCCACGCCGTATATTGCGCCCTATTACAGATATTGTTTTTGCTTCTCATGAATGCCATTTGTCAAAAATTGAACTAACATTTCAATGCATGGCCGAGCTTATCTGGCCCAAAAGATTGGGTGGTTATTGCATCCGTATCGTCCCACCATCCAATTGACGACTCTCCAGCCGTTCCAATGACCCGTATAGAAGAGGAGAGTCATTTCTTTTTTTTATTCAGAGTAGAGATCAGGTATAATGTACATTCTAAGTTAGACGAAAACTTCACCTGAAGCACGATCTATATCATCACCTAGCCAATGCTTTCCCCCTTCGTATAGACCAAAATATAAACCGCAACCAAAAACAGCCATGAAGCTGTTGATGCCACATCCACGGTACAGCCCCCGCAGGCCTTCTGCTTTGATTATATTCTGCGTTGCCCTCATCACCCTTTTGCCGCCAGAGAATGCTTGCTCAGAAGAGTCCAGATTTACTCGTGTCTTGATGACGTCCAGCGGGGCAGTAAGGAAACCTGTTATTCCACCTGAGATGGCAGCACATATGCTGGCATTGGCAATAATTTCGAAGGTGTCATTCTTCTTGGTCTGAGATTCCGACCGAGGCATATGTCTTCTGAGAGCTTCGTAGACAGGCATTTGAATGAGGGTCCACGGTAGGTTGTGCGCCAAAATAGCCCAATACCCTTTCCAAAGCTTGGTAGGTCCGCCGACGCTTTTCAATACTGCTGCTAATGTGCGTCCACGAGATGTGCTAGGTTGTTGATGGTTTGCTAATGATGTTGGCTTTGTAGATGGGGATAAAGCGACTTGCGCATTCTGTTTCAATAGCTCAGTGGGAGCGTAAATTAGACAAGCTGCAACTTCAGCAGCAGAAGATGCGCATATGTCAGATAGAATTAGAGTGGAGTTAGTCGGTTCAGGGCCTTCTGATGCCGAGGCCAACCTAGATCGAATACGTTCATAAGTGAAGAAAAATACGCCCGCTATGATGAATAGTTAGATACCGAATATTCAATGTACTGCGACATGGTTTACCAGAAGGGAACGAGGTGACAAGCACGGGTCCTATGCCTTGGTAAAGACCACGAAGGATTCTCGTATCGCCTAGGATGCTGGTCTTTGGGCCTCGCAAGGAACCAACATACTGACGAGACTGGATACGTGTTTTGATTGTATCCAAAGGATGCAGAAGGCAATCTAGTGAAAGTGAGGCGACTGTACTGGCCTATTTCGAGATGATCAGCTGGTATCTCTTTACAATGAGAGGTAGACTCACCAAGAATATGCTCAGTGCAGTGACAGTCATACCAAAGGGCGCTAGAGATCGAAACCGTAGGAATGCTCTTTGATTATACAATGTCAAAGGTCCTTGAACTTTGTCGTGGTCGAATCTTCGCAGTGTTGACAGGGATCTCGGGCGCCGCGGATGCCGACCGCCAAGCTTTCCCTGCGTGGGCAAACATCACAAATCCTATGCTAAAGAACCGTAAAGATCATACAATCTGATCTTTAAATTTGGCTCTTGATAAGAAAATCAAGGATCCACCCCGTTGATCAATCACCGGTCTACTTTAGTAAACAAAAAGTGGATTCCGGCAAAGAATACCCAAAAGAAATAACGGAAAAGAGTCCGAAGCGCCGTCTTTAAGGGCCGCCTTCCAATGACACAGGCGGGGTTCGGGAGAGATCCGCATCCATAGATAAGAGATATTTTGATAAAACCCACCTTGCCCCTCGAGCAATCAAGGACTTTGTTCTTGATCAAATCACTTTTAAAGATTGAATTATCATTCGGATCTGTCACTTCCTCCACATTCCAACATGTCGACATCTACATCTGTCACCACCACACAACAGGAGGGATCTGTTCGCCTGGCTGCTGAGGCCCAGAACAAGCTCTCCGACCCGGCAACCGATGCCACCTTTCAATCAGTCGCTCGTGGCGACCGAAATGGCACAATGAAGTTGCGCGGAATCCCCACCTTCTCGGACCCGCTTGAGAAGCGCCAATGGATGAAGGAGCATATGGCTGTTGCTTTTCGGTACTTCGGCAAGAGGGGATACAACGAAGGCATCTCGGGTCACATTTCGATGCGCGGTATGTATTGTCCTTTCTAGGCCTCATAAGCCATGCGAGAATTCTAACTGTCGTCAGATCCCATTCTCAAGGATCACTTCTGGATGAACCCTTTCGCCAAACACTTCTCCTCAATTAAAGCCTCGGATTTAGTCCTCGTCGACCATGAAGGATATGTCACTGAAGGAGGTGCACAGTTACCCATCAATGAGGCAGGATTCATGATCCATTCCGAAATCCACAAAGCTCGTCCCGATGTTATCGCTGCTGCTCATACTCACGGTATCCATGGCAAGACATGGAGTGCATTTGGCAAGCCGATCGAGATGCTCACTCAAGGTATGTCATAATTTGGTTAATTTCATTGACTAGCAGAAGCTGATCAAGACTTTAACAGATGCTTGCAATCTTTATGGACGTATTGGTCTCTATGAGGACCACGCTGGCATTGCCTTGTCCCAGGAGGAGGGAAGACAGATTGCCCAGGCATTGGGCAAGGACAATTTTGCCTGCATTCTCCAGAACCACGGGTGAGTCGCTCACTTCTTCATCTTTGGCCGTCTGTCTAATATTTCTTCGTATAGCCTCTTGACTGTGGGTACGACAGTGGACGAGGCCGCGATTTTGTACTCCATGCTGGAAAACTCCTGCCACTCGCAGCTGATGGCTGAAGCTGCCGCGGCTAACGGTATCCCCAAGAAGATCATCGCCCCCGAGGTGGCTCAGTATACCGCCGATACTGCTCAGAACCCTGTAAGTGCCTACATAATCGCATCTTCATACTTGGCTAATATGTAGTAGCACAATTTCTATACCGAGTTCCAACCGGAGTATGAGCTCATTGTTGAGGAGACCAATGGGAGAGTTCTGCAATAATATCCTTGAACACGGACTCGGTGCCTTGGAATTCGGACTGTTTTGACCGAACAAGGGTTTCAAAATGCAGAATTTACATTGGAAGGACTGCATAGCATCAGAGTCTTTAAAAGCCATGGTCTATCTCATTCTATAAACAAATAATATGCCAAAACACTGTTATTAGCCATCATCGAATTCTTGTCCATATGGAACTCCCTCAAGTACCTTCCTTTAATTGTTCCATATAGACCTGCGGCGGTACAATGAGTGATTCGCTCTTTATTTAGCTATTCTATGAGCTACCTCGGTCTATAACATGGAAGCGACAACCCTTCAAAACTTACCCCACTCACTGCGTACTGTCGATCCAAGTCTCCCCTGGTTTTCTGGTTCTCTTTCCAAAGCCTTGACATCGTGTACTTCTGATTGTACAATACTAGCTGTCATTGCAGCCTCAACATCATGCTCAGATAACCACACTGTATCAGGTCTGTTTTTCATCCGCGAAACAAGCTTCGCATCTTCCTCCAGCGTGCCCGACGAAGTTGGTTTCGTACCAATTTGATTGTGCACAATACGCAACAATCTATCAGTATGTGGCTTCCTAGTATTAGCGTAAAGCTCTAATGCCTTTTTAACATTATCAAGCGAGAGTTGTGGTGTTCCATGGCAAAATTTGACCACGTGCTTGAAGGCAAGGCCAAGCGCAAAGGCGTCATCCAGTGCTAAAGACCCTCCTGCGGCGAAGGCGCCACCATGAGCATGGGCAGCATCTCCGACCAGAACGACTCGGGAGCTGAATATCCAAGTGTCTAGTGCATCTCCAGCAAAGTTAGGGTATAGATTTGTATAAGGAGTGGCCTCCGTCAGGGCTTGAATAAGTGGGTTCCAGTCCTGCATATATGAGGTTAGAATTTGCACCTCAAACAAGGACATGTTTACATGACTTGCCTTGTATCTTTCTCTCAAGAATTTTACGTCTCCCTTTTGGTCCCAGCCGACGTTTCTTTCAAGCTCTTCAGAGGAGCGTGGATCACTATAAGCCCCGACGGTAGTGTATTGACCCTTGCCTAAAACTTTATCAGCGTACGAAAAGCTATGTTAGAGAGCCTCTGCCCTACATACCGAGTCGAGATGCAAAGAAGTTATCTTCAGGTCCCCACTTTAGGAATGTTAGCAAAGATATACCGAGCGACTGAATAAATTTGTTTCTCATACCCAGTGCAAAGAGTCCGCAGGTAGGTTCGGAATTCTTTCCTCCACCAATGATGCATCAAATGTTGACCTCATGAAGATCTTTCCGCTAAAGCGCAATCTGTATTCGGGAATGAATGATTGTCTAACTTTCTTTGTATGTATTAGATATAATGTAATCTGCTAAAGGCACACGACAACGAACCGATCTGATGCCATCTGCCCCAATCAGAATATGACCAAATGCACGGGTTCCGTCTTCGAAGTGCAGTGACACTCCCTCATG
Organism: Penicillium pulvis; assembly: GCF_028828015.1. Lineage (NCBI taxonomy): Eukaryota > Fungi > Ascomycota > Eurotiomycetes > Eurotiales > Aspergillaceae > Penicillium > Penicillium pulvis. The sequence goes on along the minus strand of NW_026643079.1, from coordinate 1,786,704 downwards.
GCTGACATCAGCGTGAATGATTTTCTTGCCTAAATGAACAGCCTCCTTAGGTACGTGCTCTAGGAGAGCAGCATGTAAATGGCCTCGGTGAAATCGCGTGGTATGGTGACGGGGATCGGGTACATCGGTGTGGGTGTCCACAGAGATTACTTGGTTCGTTTTCCAGTGACTTGAAGAAAATTGTCAACTCTATTTGGCGTCTGCCTGAATATCCAAAGTGGCACACCGAAAGATCTGTGGGATTCCACTTGGTCCTCGGAACCCGACCTCATCTGAGAGAGCATTGTCCACGCCAAGCTTTTCCAGCGTTCGCATGCCCTATCAATATAATATTTAGCTTAAGCCCAATCCTATGCCTTGTTTTCCATAGGCCCTACATTTGGACTAAGCGCGATGCTAGCGCCAATCTCCAAAAGCTGGTCAGCTTGCTCGTATAGTTGAACGTCGAGATTAGGGATTGAGGAAATCCGCTTGAGAGATATGGCGGTTGCAAGCCCAGCGATTCCAGCTCCGGCAATAATGACTCGGAATTTATCACTGCTTTCAGACATTGCTGCTTGAATACTGTGAGTACATTTACGTATGGATGAATCCCAGGGAGATAAGAAATAGAAGAGAGAAACTTAGGAGCGGGGTATGCAAGGGTGCCTCAAGTCATCGGTCTCCACATATATATTCTGTAGCTAAAACCAAGCACGTCAACAGTGCATTTTGATGCGACACGAATTCTGGATGGCGATTTCACACGCGCTCTTGACAGCTACATAAGGCCCAGATAGTTCTTGGGATCAGAGATTTTTCTCTTAACATTTCTTTCCTAGTGCTCACCACTTGCCACTATATGAACAACTGGGATTGCATCGACTAAGAATTCTCACAAATACAGCAGACCAGGTACTATTGTTTAGATTGAGACATCCGTCAATATGCAGGCCAATGGATTCCAGAGGTCGGTGGTATTGAATGTCACAATGGGTAACCAATTTCGCCCTGCGGCCGATGCAGTCAACCTATCTTGCTTCCCGGAATGCTGGAAGGATGTGACCATCTTATTCCTCACCAGTCATTAAAAGGAAGGTCCAATTCATCCGGTTGCCCTTCCAAGATTTCCTCAGTTGAGGCCCGACAGGAGTTACCCGATATTAGACAAATATCTCCGTATCTTGCAACCCAGTAACGAAAAGGCTTCCAAAGTCTCCATTTCGCCGAAATTGATAAGCCCTAGGTTGTTTCGTCATCCAAAATTGAATTTGTAATATTCAGTGGTCGAGCAAAAGAAGCAATATTGGATGTTTACTTTTCAGCCTACAGCCCTCGTGCAACGTGTTTGAAATTGAAAATATAATGTTACACCGCATGTAGATCTACTGTTGTTGGCGTAGACTTGAGTTATCTGTGATACGTGCAGATCAACAGATTCGAATTAGACCTTGGTTGATCTTCGGTGGCCCTTACGATGAAGCTTTGCACCTGTGGTCACTACTATGTGATACCCGTCAGATTGTACAATGTACCAACTTAATCTACAATGGCGGAGAGCATATTGTTATGGTAAGTAACCTGACAGTTGGATTGGGCCACTGTTCTTTCTATAGAAGGTAATATCCGGAAAATGGCAAAATGATAAGAAGAGAACACAATAATGAAAACAAATAGATCCGAAACCACATAAGTCTGCTACCATACTTAGGTGAAAGGCTCGAAAGGCTTTTCCCTCTAGCGATAGCTGTTCTTTGCCATTTCAATATCACAATCCACAAGTCATAGAACTCAAGGTCTGGCCAAAGAATATCCATGATTTGAATATCGGTATCTTGATGGCACTGCCATAGTAGGAAATCACTCAAGCGATACACACCCGACGTCCGAACCAGGAGATCAACAGGTAAATCTCGCGCTGTGTCCATCCGATCCGTGAGCATTTGCGATGTGATGCACTGGTCCGAGGACAATCTCCCAGTTGTTCTCGCTTGATAATAGTCTGTAACGCTCTTTCTGACTGCTCTGGTCATCTCATCTTGTGATGTATATGCCACACATACATTAAACACTTTTTGTGTGCGATCTTGAGCGTCATCGACCATCGCCTCAATCGATTCTCTGACATCCTCAGGCAACAGGTCTAGGCGACCTAATACCCCAAGTCTAGCTCCGCAGGACTTGAGAAGAGCCCGCAAGCTGGAGTCTACTTTGGTCATCTCTCGCAATATACTCCATATCGCATCAACTTGTTCGGTGGGTCGCTTAAAGTTCTCGATGCTAAATGCGTAGACTGTCACGGTTTCGACACCGACATCATAGCAAGCTGCTAGTATCTTTGGCAGTCAGTTAGCCGCAGCTTCACCAAAACTATGCCATTTCAGCAACTTGCCCGTTCAAGTGCTACCCCGCCAAGGAGGTGACCTTCTTTGATCTCAATTCCGTGTCTTCTTGAGAATCGCCGATTGCCGTCCATAATAAATGCAATGTGCTTGGGAATAGGACCTTGTTCAAGAACACTAGTAGCGATCTTTTGAGTCCAACTCGAACTTGAGACCGTTTTCTTTAAATTTGGTAAAAGCATGATTCCAGCAGATTATACAACGATTGATAGAAAATATTGATGAAGAAGAATTGACCAGTGGCCTAATGGTTTTTCAAAAAGCCCACGAGTATGTCTATATCACTATAAACTGTAAACTCTAGCTGTTGCGGATGGACTTCTTATTGATAGGTCAGTGTTACACCAGCCCACTAGACCCCCAGCTCTCAGCTTTCTCCTTGCATCACAGCTTTAGTTGCACGTGTAACATTCAAGGCTACATTTTATTTGCTATATAACCTTTTGCTGATGATCATTTCCTAATATTGAGGATGAGTCTCGAGTATGACCTGATCCTGGGGTTTTAAGTGTCGCTGAGTCGCTGAACGATATATCATCAAGGATTGGATGCTGCCATAATTAGATTGAAATCACATAATGCAGTGTTGGATGATTGGGTTTCTTTTTTTGTGGCACCTTCCATCTCCACTGCTGTGGAAATGCGTGGCTTGGTAGGTGGGTGATGCCGCGTAATTGACATGGGAACGGTGTCCAGCTTAAAGTCCGCGGCAGAATCTTCATAACATAATTTTGCTCTTCATTGGTTTCCAACACTGGCATCAGTGATCAACACCATGATATCCCAAAGAGACCGTGAGTTTTTAGACTGGTATCACTCTCAAGAGGGCAAGGCTGGCCTAGACAAACTCGAGAACACGCCAAAGCTGTATATACGCGGTCTCTATGATCTGTCTAACCTGAAAAAACCAGAGCCTCCAGTATCCTCTACCTATGACCACCGAAGTACAAAAGCAACGCGCAACACATTCGCTCGTATCATGCTACAAGTAAAGATCTACCACCTGATCTATATCATAATGCACAAAATTTTCGATATTATCGAACATTCAATTCAGGCGTACTATCTGGTCATCAGCCACACGCTTTCTACCATCTATCGCGATCACCGAACGCCTGAACTTATCAATGAGGATGTTTCAGATTTGAAAAAGATCCCACAGCATCTGAGCGTCATTCTGACAGTGCATACTGCAAAGAACGATCTGGGAACACTGATGGACGAAGTGGCGGAGCTTGCAGCCTGGAGTGCATGTGCTGGGATCATGCAGTTAAGTGTATATGAAAAAACCGGTATAGTTCGCTCTTCCCATTTTCCCCCACCAACTAATCAATTCTGCAGGGATTCTCAAGTCCCACATATCGACCTTACATCCAATTATTAATGCCAAAATCGCCTCATATTACCGCTCTCCTTCTCAGCAACCAAGTCTACTGCTCTTTGCACCCAAACACCCTATCGAGGGCACCTCATCAACCAACAACACACCACTCAAGCTCCTCCTCTTGTCTTCTACTGATGGGCGTGAATCACTTGTTAATGTGGCCGAAAGTCTAGCTCAGATGTCAACGAAAGGCCAACTGTCGTCTACGGATATCACACAAGAAATCGTTAATGCCAAGATTAGCGACATGTCGAAACCATTGCAAAACGGCTTGAATTTAGAAGTTGACAGTTTCAAATCCGAACCCGATCTTCTTCTGATCTTTGGGCCATCTCTTAAACTAGATGGGTATCCACCCTGGCCAATCCGGCTAACGGAGATGTTCTGCACCGGAGAACGGAGCCATGGGCTGCATAGATTTGGGAGCGCTGTTGAGTATCAGGGGTTTCTGCGAGGATTGAGACAATATGCTGGTGCAGAGATGCGAGTGGGACGGTGATGAAGATATATCAAGAGCGGGGCCGCCTGGGGAACTCACGAGACCTTCCCTGATTCTTCTGATTTGCTGCATGATTTTCGGTTGTTCTTTGGTGAATCTACTTCCATGGCTGGAGGGTCCGAGACTTCTCATTTGTGCTATAGAAAGAGAGGCTTATACACGGTATGCACCCAATTTGCTTTTAGCCATATCAAGATTCAGCTGAAAGCCAATTGCATGTGTATATAAATGGATTTGGTTGGCTCTGATATAAATGGCTTCACTCTTTAGAAGTCACCTGATCTGAGTCAGCGTTCAATATGTACATTTCCACATGTTATTCTTGCAGCGTTGGGACGATACTATCTCTGCTCCCCCATGACTTTTCTATTTTGCTTTTTCCACATCCGCCCCACTTCCAAGGTTGCATAAAATCCTGGGCCCACCTCCTCCACTCCACCGTTGTTTATCTTCAAATATTGAATCCCTCAAGGGAGCCAGAGTCCCCATGCTAGTTCATTTGCCTGTAGAGCTTGTGCAGTCAATAGCCGAGAGGCTAGAGCACGAGTCCGATATAAATGCTTTTGCCCAAACGGCTACCTGCATCCATGAAAGTGTCGATCCATATCTGTACCGCTTCAATGCACAACATGAAAAAGGATCAGCGTTATTATGGGCAGCGAGATGGGGGGAACCAGCCACAGCCCGGAAATCCCTAGAAGCCGGGGCCCGAACACAGCCGAAGGTCCTACAAGCGGCACTTTCAGAGGCGGCAAGAAACGGACATAAGGCGGTGGTTGAACTGCTGCTTACTGCAGAATGTATCGACCCCAATTTGAAGAACTCCGAGGGACAAACACCACTATCGCAGGCAGCGGCAAAAGGGCATACAGAAGTCATTGAGGTCTTACTTGCTACGGAAGGCGTCGATCCCGATTCCCAGGATAATAGAGGGCAGACAGCGCTGTGGTGGGCAACTCAAGGTTCACATGAAGAGGCAACGAAAATGATACTCGCCTTCAACGGCTGTGTCAATCCGGATACGAAGAATGCTTGGGGCGAAACTCCACTATTATGGGCGTCACGTAATGGGAACACGAAAATAGTTGAATTACTCCTTGCGACGATGCGTGTCGACTCAGATTCGAGGAATCACCTCGGCGAGACGCTGTTATTCCAGGCAGCACAGAACGGGCATGAATTTGTAGTCAAACTCCTACTTGCATCGCATGTCAACCCGGATTCGGAAGATCGACGAGGAGAGACGCCGTTATTGAAAGCATCCAGGAATGGACACGAGGCAGTAGTCAAACTGTTGCTTGCTACGAAATCTGTCAACTCTGATCTCCGCGATTTGGCCGGCCGGACGGCTTTATCATGGGCCGCGGAGCATGGGCATGTAGAACTGGTCAGACTGCTACTTGATGTGGAATGTGTCAACGCTGATACCCAGGATCATTGGGGATGGACACCGTTATTGATAGCAGTCAAAGAGGGTCACAGACTAGTTGTCGATCTACTAGTCAGCAGTGGGCAAGTTGAACCTGACTGGCCCTGCTATAAGGGAGAAACCCCATTGTGGCACGCGGCATCGAGTGGGTTTGAGATAATTGTCGCCACACTGCTTGGTACGAAAACTGTCAACCTAGAGACCTCGAACTCTGTTGGACAGACGCCTCTTGAAATGGCGGCATATTGGGGATATGCGGCGGTAGTCAAAATGCTACTTGCCGCCGGAGCAGATCCTAATACCCAAGATTCCTTTGGAGATACACCATTATCATCAGCAGCATCATGTGAATCAAAGGACGGTGAGGCAGTAGTCAAGTTGCTGCTTGCTACGGAAGGTATCCATCTGAACCCGCAGGACCATGCAGGACGTACGCCCCTGTCAATTGCGGCAGAAGCCGGACACAAGGCCATGGTGAATTTGCTCCTCACCATGGAAGGCGTGGATCCAGAACTGAAAGATTTTGAGGGACGAACCCCCCTTATCATGGGCGGAGGATTCCGGTAACGAGGTTGTGGCTGCATTGATCCGTGATCGATTATCGTGTTTGAGCGCCAAGGCCGACTGACAGGTGGTATATGGGGAAAGGTCCACGGTCCATCGCCCTACAGATATTAGGACCCGCCAATGACAGGTGACAGGCAGCATAACCATGGATCATTGAGAACCAATAAATTGCCTCGTAAATCATCGGGGTAAAGCTTCCGCTCCCGGTCGACGAACGGCCTAGACCCTAGCGTCCGGCGTTCCAAGGTTCCCGGATCAAACAGCCGACCAATGGGATCTATGGATCTACCGGGTCTAATGTATGAAACCCCTTGGTCAATGGTGTTAAATGGCATATTCTACACGCCTCGGTCTTCTCAAGGGCAAAAGTCCTAATCTAAGATTCTTATAAGTATCTTTAAACCGCGGTTACGACGGTGGCTTTATTCGACCATTGGCTGGACAGATTACCCTTGGCATATTTCAATGATCATTAGACAGATATATCGGGGGAACCACAGCATTTTGTATATAATATCCTCTCGAGAATATCCGAACCAAATGTCCTCTAACGCACCTTCTTTTTTAAGAGTTTCTGACACATCTACATGGCTAACTTTAAAACCTGATCAAGGATATAGATAGCAAGAGCAGGGGTCGCCTGTATATATTAGATTTTATCCTTTTTGAACATCTCCCTGCGTTCCTTAACTGAATTCTCAGCACAATGCTCTACACCAGGTATGTCCTGTTCCATACCAGAAGTCCTAATAGATGGGGTTGAAGCTTACCAAATCTGTTTTCCTCAACACAAAAGCTCCCAAAACTCAGCTCCTGTGCCACTCGATACCTATCCATTTCTCCTCGCCGAACCCTTTAGTCGTCAAAATGATTACGGAAATTGCGACTTTTCTCAAAACACGGGGGATGAGACACCATCACCAAGGTATGCAGTACTAGGTAACAGAGCGAGAGCATCCTTATTAATACCTAGCAGAGATTTGAGATTCCCCGGATATGACATGGCGGAAGTCGATGGACTTCACTCTAAATTTTTCTCTCAGGATACTTCGGCAGTCATCGAAGACCCGAGAGCATCGAATACAGCTCAAAGCCTTCCTGCGACTAGATTTGGGCGATTTCCTTGGTTGAACACGGGGCTTTCTACTGGCCGTCTCGGTGCCAGGAAAACTTCATACCCGGAAGATGGCCAAATTTCACCCAAGCAATCTGTCGAGATTGGCGGCCTCTACTCCCTATCAGACTGCCTCTCCAGCTTCCAGCAAAACAATCCTTGGGTACCCGCACCGTGCGTGCCACTATACAACTGTCAGCCACTGCCGGATACGAAGGCCCTTCACGATGCAGGGTCGCAGGCTTCGGCACCTTATCTTTATCATGAATTAGCCTACGAAACGACTGATGAGTCTGCTGGTACTTCATGCATTGGCGGTAGCTTTTCAGACATCATCACAGACGGGAGTCATGTTCCCTCCACAGAAACCGAGACGTGAGTCAACTTACTGCCTCCGTTCACATCCCAACTAAGTGATTCTGGCTCTCAGATTTCGTTTTCGTACTATCCTTCAAGCCCCAACTGCAATGACCAACGAAAATGGGGATCCACCCCTGACCTACCTCAACAAGGGACAAGTCTATTACCTGACGATTATGGACTCGATGCCACCCGCAATAAGTGACAAGGCGACCACATACCGGACCTTTGTTCGAATCTCATTCGATCAAGAGCATGCAAGGTCAAACCCCGAAGCGTACTGGAAGTTATGGAAAGAAGGGCGAGGTATGACTCCAGAGCAGCAACAGGAAGAATCACTTTTTGCCCTTGAATACGCAGGCGGAGACAGCCCTCGGTTCAAGATTGAGCAAAAATGCTTTGACGGATTCTGTGTTACCTGGAAAACGGATTCCTCCACCGGCTTCAACGCATGCCATATACCGATCTGTTTCAATTTCTTGTCTACCGACTTTACGCGTTCGAAGGGGGTGAGGGGAAGTCCCGTTCGGCTCTGTGCTAAGACAGAACAACAGACAACGCTCGATAATCTTCTTAGTTCTCCAGAGTCGGAAGTTTGTTTCTGCAAACTCCAAGTCTTTAGAGACCATGGCGCGGAGCGAAAGCTATCCAATGATCACGGCAACCTGAAGAGGGGGATTGAGAAATTGAAAATGAGAATTTCAAATGCAGAATTAGGTTGGGGCTCTAGAAAGCGCAAGCGTGGCAGGTCCGTCGCAAAGAACTTGAAAGGATTGCCACCAGATTGTGTATCAGAGCAACTAAGTCAGGCTGGTCTGAAGTCAAAATTGGTAGGGTTTGAGAGAATGTCGCTATCCTCTCGGTCGTCCACTCTATTGGCTCTCCGCGGCGACAAAGAAGATGATCCGGACCTGTACCCGGTGCGCTTGGTGGATCACGACTGTTGCATCAAGCCGACGCCTGCCGAGCATTCCATCGAGACATCCATCAAAAGCGAAGAATCAGCAATGATGACACCAACGAGCTCCCACCAGTCAGGCACAGAGACTACGGTTACACCGCAGCCGGTAGCTGAGGACGATTTATCTGTCGAATACATCAAGGTGAATCGTATTGATGTGACTGACCATATACTTGCGGGTCTACACCTCACTTCAAGTATGCACGTCCAGGCGTCAAGTTTGTTTTCCTTGCTGACATATCTAGTTGCATGTTTTTACGTTCGGCTCCTGGGAGATGAATTCCAGGAATATTATCGTGCTGTTTATCTATCTGAACGCACAGTCCGAGAGTTGGTCAGGAAGATTTCCGAAAAGTACGAAATCGAGCCAGTTGACTGCTTCAGCTTATTCCACATCACCGAGAAAAAGTTGAAAATCATGGTCGATGATGAATTTGTGCAGCAAATGGCAGAAGGCCAGAACATGAGAGTTGAGCTTCATCAAAACACGAATAACGCCTGGGAAATGTGGCTACTATATTGATGAATTTTGGATATAATAGCCAGGTACAGTAACAGTAACCATTATATCAGAAAGGGAAATAATTACAACGTCCGCTCCTAGATGCTGCTTTGAATAGATCCTACATTTCACAAAAATGGCGTATCAACTCGACTTATTTTCTGGTGTTCTGATCCACCACTTGCTATTAAGATTCCAAAACACATACAGTGCCAATTCGCAGATATGGGGATATGGGATATTGCAAACTTACATAGACGCGGTGGCTGAGTCAAAGCGATTTAAGGTTCTACGCCTGACTAGCTCCGGCCGAAGACATCCCGCTAGCCGTTTTGGGCCAATGGCACTAAATCAGATATACAGAAAATATAAGGCATTAGTAAAAGAAAGGGCCAGTCAGTTTTGTTCTTGAACGACTACTAAGCAAAGTCCACCGGTACTATATAAAGGCATACCAAATACCCAAAGTGGAGCTAAATATCCTTCCTACGATAGGCTAAATAGTCCACTAACCGTCTTCCCGTGTTCACGATAAACCCATATGTATAGGAGGCTTTCGCGGAGTCTGGTGACCCTGCCAATGTGGGTTTTGATGCTATCATTGGCCGGGATCAGCGGATGTTACTTGTACTTTCACAGATGGGTGCGGAACCCCTTCCGCTTTTCGAGTCCGAGTATAGGGAAGGTGCGGATGAGGTGTATGCGTGGGAGACAGAGACTAATCATTGTACCACGAAAGAAGGAAGAATTTTGATAGATAGCCCTCTATTTATTGATGACAATAAGAGCTTGTATATATACCCTGTCTAACAATATGAAGGTTTCATCAGATACTACTGGCATCATACAGACTTTCCCGGGTTATAAGAATTGAGACTCGATTGAATGGCCATTTCTGTCCAAATCATTAATAGAAATATCATTTTGGAGCAGTCTCCAGGATTATTGTAACAGGGCTATATTCCACAAATGAAAAAAGTGACCATTCCCTTCATCATCAGGAGAAACGCCATCTATACAGAGATGCAACCGCGGCAGGGTATACAAAAAATGATAAGGATGCAAAATTAGGTGTTCATGAGGCCAAACACCAACAAGAGAGAAGAGAAAAGAAAAACGTCCAAAAGTTCATAGCCCACAGAATAAGTCAGGGCGTCCAAAGGAAAGAAAGGAAGACAGGCTTAAAGCACATGACATAGTAGTTGAAAAATGGGAAAAGCGAACGAAGACTTTCATACGGCACGATCACCGGTCTTCATATCGTCCATTTCATACTCTTGAACACTCCTTTCCCTACCTCTCCCCCTTCCAAAGCTGGATTCCGCCTGAGCATCTTCAGACGATTGCTGAGACGAGGACGCAGCATTTTTGCTACCACCTCCAATCCCACCGAAGCTGATGGGCTTGAGTTCGCGATGTTGGCAGGCCCACATGCCCAGGAAAGTCATCACACCCGCGCTAGCGAATTGCAGCCCCCACCAGAGGAGGTTTGCGGGCAAAGACCGAGTGTAGAGTGTTGTGGCGATGAGATGCAAGAAATGGATTGTGAATGCGAAGTCGGGGACGAGTTTGGATCGGGAGACGAATAGCAGGAGGAAGATCACACTGGAATTGTCGAGTTAGTTTAGGTTCTCGTAGTTTGTGTACTAATTCGAGGGATGTCTACCTGATGATACAATTCAACATCCAGACTAGACCCAGCATCCATCCAACCGTTGTATCTCCTCTTAAAGAGTCCCACCCGAAGACCAGGTCTAGCGAGAATGGTGTTCCATATACGACGGTTGTGAAAAGGATAAGGACTATCGCGCAAACATAATAGGCCGTCTGAAGGAGGAGGATCTTTCGGATGATTTTCAATGGCGGGAGGTCGGTTCGCGACCCCGCTGGAAGGCGCCGGCGCCCGGGCATCAACTAGGAGGTACGGGAGAAGAAGGCTTTCCCCCTCAGTGCCCTTTGTGTGGAGGATGAGTGGTTGGGGCGCGGCGTTCGGGGCTAGGCGTAGATAGGCGCAGTGATCATGCAACGGTAGCAAACCCTATACTGTGTAATAGTTTTGCGGGGACGAGAAAGGCGAGGGGTTATTTGTTCAATACATAGGAGAAGTCAGTCGTAAGTGTAAGGGTAGTGGGAAGGGAGTCGTGAGGTTGTGGCGACAGAGGAAATTGGACAGCGTTGTGTCGCCGAGGGATCAACAGTCTTGGCACCCGTAACAACGCCGCATCCGCTGCGTTTCCGACTTCTCAAATCTACATCGAAACTCTGCCCGCCACCACAATCCACATTTCTCCCCTCCAAACTACCTTCGAGTCTTTACTGCTCAATCACCCTACCACATTTACCTACCATCATCATGGGCTGGCTCCCTTGGTCTTCGGGCGACTCCAACAAGGCCTCTGACGGTGGCCGCATCGCGCCGGACCGGACAAGTCGTGCACGCTGCTGGGAGGGTCGAGATGCCTTCTTCAGCTGCTTGGACCGGAATGATATCTTGGATGGAATCAAAGATGATAAGGAAGCTCGTCGGAAATGCGCAAAGGAGGTTCAGGAGTTTGAGGCAGCTTGTTCCCAGACCTGGGTATGTACAGCACCTGTTGGAGGGGCTTAGTTGGCTCAAGATAGCTCTTCTTTGGGTCTATTTCATGTTCTATATGGATTGGGATATGCTAACAGTGGTTAATAGGTGAAATATTTCAAAGAGAAGCGAGTGATGGAATACAACCGGGACAAGACGATCGAGCGGATCAAGAAAGAAGATGCCGACAAGATGAAGGAATTGAAGACTCAGGGCTGGAAGTCGAGTTAAATGCTAGTTTCCAAGACGCTTTCGTAACTGTACACTATGTACCATATCCACTCTTATCACGATCTCAATTTAATGTTTCCAACATACAACACTGGCATTTAAATTGAACGCCCCGACACCACACGGTACTAGGAACGACGCAGTATTCAAAGATCAAAGTAGGAATGTTATCGAGTAAATAATGAAAGCCTGCGTATTCTGCTGAACTACCCAATAATATGGAGACTACATTTGAAATGAATCCAAATAGCAAATTACATATCTGTGTAACTCCAGTAATGGACACGGTCATATTATATCCATCATGTCTCAAAACAGAGTCCTGAGATGAAACCAAACATAGATGACAAATCCCAACCTAGACACCCCTTTCACCTGTATCTAGATTCTTAGTCCGAGCAAAATAATGAAACGCCTGTTCTTGCAATGGCTGGATGGATTCCAGCATGAGATAAAACCGGAAAAGCTCCAACCATGAATGGAAGATGAGAGTGAGAACGCCGAGCTCCGAAAGAAAAACAAAATAAATAGCCAAAAAACGTAAAGGAAAACCGAAACCGAAGGCCAAGCATAAGTCACAGCGAAGAGATTCGTTAATCATTGTTTCCACTTGGCCAACTGGTTCATCAGGTTTTGCACATTAGAACCGACGGCCGGCTGACCCTGTGGCTGTTGCCCTCCGAGTCCCTTAGCTAGAATTGACAGCAAGTGGGGATCGGAGACAACAGGCCCATTGGGGGGCTGGAGATGGAAGGGAGGAAGAGGTTGTTGTGGGTGCTGCAGGATTGGAGGTTGCCGAGCCGCATTGGTCAACAGAGTAGCCAGATCAGCAGGAGGCGGAGGATTAGGTGAAGAAAATGGAGATTGAGTAGCCGAGACAGGTTGAGATGGAGGAGCCGGGCGTTGAAGGGCGGACAAGAGAGATTGGAGGCTAGGGCCATCCAGCGAACTAATCAGGTTTGCGATATTGGGAGGGTTGGTCAACGCAGGCAGAGTAGGTTGAGGCACCGGCACAGCCGGTATCGCCACGGGAGGAATCCCAAAAGCAGGATTTGGGGGGAAGGAACCAGGCGGAGGGCCACGTTGCATTGCTTGGGCCTGGTGGAACATGACCTCAGCTGCTATGTTGGGGTCAACTTCAGGGTAGTCACTGAATCGAACGTTATTAAGCCCGGGGCTTCGGTCGAAGATCTGAAGAGGAATCTTGCGAGAGAATTGGTTGGGGCGAGAGAGCCTGACGACTGCAAGTACACCTTCAACGTACTGACGATGGACAGCCGCACCAAGGGGAATTCGAGGGCCAAGCACAAGGACATCTACCCGCAAGCCCCGATTGCGAAAAGCGTTCTCCACGTGAAGTACGAAGTTTCTATAAAGTGAATTAGCAGTGGTAAGGGCAGAGTTATTGGATGATAGGGGAGCATACCGGTCAATTTCCTCCAAGACGAGAACTTGGACCTCAGGCACATCACGGGGAGCCCTCCGAGGCACGGGAAGATCGGCTTCTCCTTCATAGCTACCTCGTGGTCTCGGGCTCGGGCTGCGATATCGCCGATCTCTCGAATAGGGAGAGCGAGGAGATCGAGATCTAGGGGAACGGGAACGCCTGCGCTCACGGCGATCAAATCGCTCTGGGGTTCTGTCCCGAGATCGATACCCATCTCTAGGTCGAGGCCGAGGCGAAGGCGAGCGCGGAGGCCGATACCCATCGCGGCGGCGATTCGAGGGTTCATCTCGAAAATCGCTGAATGGAATTCGTGGTTCATAAGGCCGGTCGTACCGATCACTGGACGCACGTGGGTTGGCTCGGGCGGGACCAGCCCGGCTGAATTCTGGTGACCTCGAACGTCGAGGAGGGGGCGCCCGAGATGGCTCTGCGGGCGCGGGGCGAGAATTCCGCTGGGGCTTTGAAATTTCGAGGTCTAAAAAAGATTAGTCCTCCAAACTAAAACCAAGTGACATTCCAAACACTCACGAATCTTTCTGCCTCGTACCAGGGCCCCCTGTTCCACCCCTAATGCTTCATGGCAAGAACCCGCCTCTAGGAATTGAATGAAACCGTAGGCCTGCTTGATGGAAATCTGGGCCAGCTTTCCGTATTTATGAAAAATGTGGAACATATCTCGCTTGGTGACTCTTTCCGTGGGGAGATTACCTGGTTTCAAAAAAAAGTCAGTGAATTACTCGGAAGCCCTTGGTCGGGGGAAGAACTCACCAACAAATAACCTGGATCCCATCGGGAATCGATCCCACAGACCTTCCGTCACATAGACCCTTTCATCATGAAGGAACTCATCGTATTTCTTCTGGACTTCTGGGCCCCAGGGCGCATCGTCATCCATTGGCTTGACGAGTCGCCCTGTTTGCTTGTCGAGACGACCTTTTTTAGACGCTTGGGAAGCTTCTTGGGAAGTTTGTGACTCCCCTGAGGAAGAGGGTTGGAAGCTGGCAGTGGGTGGGGGAGGTAGGGAACCAGCACCCGGTACGGTGCCAGGTGCTCCGCCCGGTGCCATCGACTGGGGATATGATTGGGCATTGTTACTGGGTTGCGTAGGATGGGCGGGTGTGGCAAGGGGAGAAGGACGTTGATGGTATGTGCCATCATCATTTGGGATATAGTTGGTTTGGGAAGATGGGTCTTGAAGGGGCTGCATAAAGACGCCTTGGGTATGATGAGGGTCGTCCTTGGGTGCTTGGTGGAGAGACGATCCTTCTGCTAAGGGAGCAGCCCCGGAGGCCAATTCTGCAGATGGAAGGTGTGAGAGGTTGTCCAGCAGAGTCTGGAAATTGACCCCAGACACATTTGGCCTTGCTTGTTCCTTCCCACCATTTAGGTGCTCTGGTAGCTGGGATGCATTTCCCCGGTTGTTGGCATTGTCTATTTCGCTGGTAGTGGCGAAGCCTTGATGGACCGGCACAGCCGGAGGCGCGTGGGTCTGAATATGGGTGTTTGGGTTCACTTTCACGTCACCAGAATGCACTGTGGAAGGGTAGGAATGGTAGAAGTCCGCCGAAACAGCCATATCATTCATCACAGAGTTCCCTGGCTGAGCGCCATGCAAGCTACCTGAATCCTGGGTATGTCCTAGGCCACGCCCTTGTCCTTCGCCGATCCATCCATCTTTTCCTCGGGGGGTCTGAAACTCTACCGCACGTTCATATGTTGAGGTATCATTAAAGACAGGGTCCATTTGGTTCTCGAGAACGGGTATATTGGCTGGCTCCGGGATATGCAGTGGTCGAGGGCTTTCCGGAGTCAGTGTCTTGCCGCGGAAGTGAAGCGCTTCATCGGGAGAACTGGGCGTCATGTAGACAACTGGGGGGTGGACGTTTCATCTACAACACGGGGGGAATGGAACAAAATAAAAGGTATAGAGGGAGAAAGGGCGTTATAGTGGGGAGTCAGAAAGAGGAAGTTAGATTGTGAATTTTCGCGATCGCAAGCTAAGGTGGGGCGATGAGAAAAAAGGCTTTGGGTTGGAGGGCGGTAAGGGTCCCAGATAGGGTAGATAGCGCCGTAAAGTAAAAAAAAACCAAAATGTTAAAATTGAAATACAACTAAGCAAATAGCAGGATGTTTTTTGAAAGGAAGAGGGAGTAAATTCCAGAAGTCAAAGAGAGAAATTTGGTCTATCAGCAGGAGAAAGTTCTGGCAATGCAGGACATGCAGGATACCCTGTACGATCATCCTCGAACCGCCTACGTAGTCCAAGGTGCATATAAGGATCTCCCTTTTTGTTTTGGATCCTAGACTATTACTGGTTCGTACACTTTTCTTGTTTTTTCATACTTGGTATGTATGCTGTACATAAAAATGGGTACGTGGTCTCCTAAATGGATCCCTTTTTGATTGACGTGTAAAAGTACCCACCAATAAAAGGATAACACCTTCCATAGAAACCGAGTCCAGTTTCCGTCGTACATTTCATAGTTGTTGCATGGAAATCCCTCGCACTAAGAATAAACTAGTTCGTAAGTGAATAGAAAAGGAGGGGCCAGACCCAGATCTCGGAGTTAATTACCGTACCTTTGTGGTTTTGGTTAGTCATGGCCTCTCCACCATAAAGCGATAATCATCCCTTTTTGCCTACTCTAGTACTTCGAAACTACATGGTCATGACAGGAGAACAAATCCTTAATTTTCAAGTTTTTCGGCCTTAAAATTCCTGATTTGCAACTCTTATGATTCCTGCCCGGCGCACTCGGTTCCGATGATGGGGCCGCGAGTCACTCGACTTTGGGTCAGAACGCCCTGGTTACGCCGTTTTGCTTCAACAAAGGGGTCATCTGACCAAGAGGTCGAACTAGCGAGACTGTGGCTGAAAACTTTGGACTCCAAAACAGTCCCCCGCCAGATCGGTGAGCTGTCTTTTAGTCGGTCAAGCGGCCCAGGAGGCCAGAACGTGAACAAGTCGGTACATATCGGTGCAAATCCGAGTTTCCTAGTCTCGTGGTACTATCGGCAGGGCTAACGGTGGGGGCAGAGTCAACACGAAAGCAACCTTGAAGGTGCCTTTGGCCGCGCTGCTGCCTCTGGTGCCGCGTTTGCTCCACCCCAAACTGCACACTTCACGCTATGCGTCCGACCGGTCTCAGGCCTTAATTTTTCAGTCCGACGAGTCCCGGAAACAAGCTAGCAATGTGGATTCGTGTTTTGACAAGCTCCACCAATTGTTAGAAAGCGCGGCCAAAGCCGTCATTCCGGGGGAGACCTCCCCAGAACAAAAGGACCGTGTCCAGAAATTGTAAGCTTCCCCTCCTGCAGGGGATGGCCCGGTGATCTGACCGTTTATGACCGTTTAGACAACGGGCTCAAAATGAGTCTCGACTTAAGTCGAAGAAATTCCAAAGTGACAAAAAGAGTAATCGGCGGGGGAATAAGTATGATGATTGATTGGGAAATGGCTAACATGATTCCCGGGAAAAAAAAAAAAACTTAAATGTACATGCCTGGACACTTTTTTACTTCACATCCGACCAACGCCTCGCAAGTGCAAAAAAATAATCTTCCTCAGACATACAAATCATTCCGACAATGTTCGCTCGGCATTGCGCATTGTGGACACAATGACCTTCTTCAATGAAGGATCCAGATCCTCGGTCTCGGACAGTGGCTTCAACCAGTTCACCACCTCCTGAGCAAGACTGGCACTGAGCGGCTGCGACTCCTTCAAACGAGCAAGTGAACTTCCCAATGCACGAGGGAACTCTGGTGATGTGACTCGGACCCCTGTGGTTGGGAACTGAATGTAACAGATCAATGTTCGGGGGCTGGTGGGTTGGTGAGCCTGCATATTCTCCAGCACATGGCTAAGGATCTTGATAAGACACGGCACATCATCAAACTCCGACACCATCTTGTAGAAATCGAACCCAAACTGATCGTCGTTCTTGAAGTTTTTCATGGCAGAATCGAAAATTGCCAGCGGGATAGCACCGCTGAGAGCCGGTGTCGCGTTCAGCGTTTCAAGTGCATGTTTGTCAACCTCGTCGCCCTCCGCTGTCGGGTTGATATCCTCCTCGGTGACATCGGGGACCGCGATCATGTCAGCATCGTGATCCACCCCAGCGGACTCGACAGCCTTGGGCCGTTGGCTGGCCTCGTCCAATCCCAATATCCGTTGACGAGCCATAAGCTTAGCGATATAGATCAATTCGAGCTTCGCATATTGAATCCATAGGAGTCGAGCACCCTTGCAGAACCGTAGACCGCGCTGGAAATAACTTCTGGCCTGGGACATATCGGCATGCTCATCCAGAGCGTACTTCGCGGCATAGATCCATAACTCCGCACTGGTGGGGTGGAATCGCAGGGCATCAGTGAGGATCATGGAGAGCTTCTTGTAGGCCTTCTGTTTCCGGGTGTATTCGATGTATTGAATCCAGAGATTGAGATCACCGTGGAATCGGCGTGTGGCACGATCGAGAATAAACAGAATCCGTCGCTGACCGCTGTGTCCTGCCGACCGAATTCCCATGCGCTTGGTTCGCTTTTTGCAAAGAGTGTCGAGGTTGATCTCGTATTCGACATATCGGACAAAGTCCACAGGCTTTGCGCCACGCGCGTTCAACTTATGCTCGAAGTCCGATCGCTTCTTGATAATTGAGGTAATTTCATCCTATATTTTTTTTGAAGATTAGCGACTGCACCTCGCAGGCGCGTTCGGAAGAAATTACCTTGCTGAAAAGCTTCTTTTTCTCGAATTCCTTCAGCTCAGGAACCGACTTTTCAAGAAAGTACCGAGCCTTATCAGTTGCGGCGGACATGGTTGCGGTTTTGAAGCTGAGAAAAAAAAAAGTTGCTCCGAACTTTTGTCGATCCCGCATTTTTGACAAAGCATAGGCTAAGCCCAACGCGGTTAGACTCAGGACCCCAAGGCCACTCTGGAAGCAAAGCCAACAAACCGACGGATCCGATGTTTTCCTCAGGGGCCCTTGTTCTCTATCACCTCTCTTTCTTGACATTCTTTTTTATTTTCTTTTTTCATTTCTTTTAATCTCCCTATATACCCCCAGCGCAGGGTTCCATTTGCGCTACCATGGCTCCCAGATTTAAGGATGGAGATGCCGTGGTTGCTGTACGTCTCCAAAAACGCGATAAGGTCCCTCAACTCTGACACGAATTTCAATGCAGATCAACGGCAAATGGGTTGCATGGACTCACACGCTCTTCGCGTACGCTGCCTTCTTCAGCGCGCTGATAGTCGGTGTGGCTCTCCATTATCACAAGATTGTGCAAAATGAACACTACGGTTACCCCGATGAATGGTTTCCCTCCGTGTCTGCGACAATTGGCGACCGATACCCCGAGCGTTCATTCTTCCAGGTCTTCATCGCAATCACCTCCGGTCCTCGCTTCCTTCTCGTTTTCCTGTGGTACATCATCACCGCGCGTCCCAATTCGACTCTCCCGAAGGTCGTGGCCGGTGTGGGTGTCTTCCGAACCTTGACTTGCGGTGGCTGGACCTATGTCACATCCACCGATGACCATGACTGGCACGATATTTTTATGATCTCTTACCTGGTGGCGACTCTGCCATGGACTCTGGGCTGCCTTGCCTTGAGCCCCAACAACCGCCGTGCTGTGAAGTACCGCAAGATTATGGCCAGTCTGTTCTTTGGAACTCTGGTGCCATTGATCTACTACTTCATTCAACACAAGGTCCACAAGGTTCCCGGTGGTGAGTTTTCTGCTCTCAAAAGCAAAGCAATGGTACTAATACACATCTCTTAGCATACACTCGGTACGCCTTCTTTGAGTGGTCCCTGATCTTGTTCGATGTTGGTTTCGATGCCATTACGGTGCTTGATTTCGAAGGCCTGGAATTGGTGGTGCGCGATGTGAAGGGAATCAGCAGAGGGTATGTACCGTGGCTTCCGAAATGACATCCACAAATGTATAGTGCATAAGCTACGTTGGTTATGAAACAAAGCCCATTCTAAAAACTTCCTTTTCTTAGGCAGTTGAAGACGACTGCGGACTCTGTCCTTGAAAAAGGGTGTGTACAATTGTTTAGTCCTTCACCTCGTTCTTTGAGATTAACTAGTAAATAGGAAGGGCAAGCCCGTGAGCAACACCTTCGGTGAGGGCTTCTTCTGGACTGAAATCCTGGATGCCGCTGCCGATGTTTACAACGGCTTTGTCTTCTGGACGATCGTGACTGGTCTTCCCGTCCTTGTGTGGTACTTCCCTCTGTGGCACATGGGAATCTCGGGCTATGAGGTTGCCATTGTTGCTTGCATTTCCCCTCTGTTCTTCGCCATTCCCTCCTTGAGATCTGCTGCCACCAAGAACTTGCGGCTGCTTCATCTCATGTCTCTTACGGCTCTCATGGCCTATAAATTCCATGACCCTGCCAACCGTCTGTTCATTACTGCCTTTGCACTGTCGACCACCTGTGCCGCATGGGTTGCGAGCTTCTTCGCCGAGCGCGGAAATACCGCTCGCCTTGAGGCCCGCATCATGGCCTGGGGTGTTGGCCTGATAATGTCAGTTGTTGCCAAGTTTGCCTGCACGACCAACAACCCACTTTGGCCCGTCATGCACGGCGAGAACGGCGGCTGGAACAAGATTGGCCTTTTCATCGCCATTTTTGCTGTCTTGCGCTCCCAGAGGGGCTCCATTACTAGCGGTAGCGATTATCTGCCCGCTGGCGGTAAGAAGGGCTCATCACTCTTGGCTGGTGTTGGTTTCGGAGGTCTCATGTTCGCCATTGTCTCTCTCCTTACCGACTCCAGCACTATGATTTCATGGGTTTGGGATGGATATCCCGTACGGGGACCTATTGCTGTGCCTCATGGTTCTGTGACGATCTTTGCCATGGGCGCAGGTCTTGTGTATGGTATCTTCCGTCCCGCTGTGGCAGGCAGTTGGACCGCCTACGGCATTGGCTCTGTCGGTGCTGCTCTTTTGACCTACTACCACCACTGGACCGGATACTACGGTGCTCTTGCGCTTGCATTCTACATCATGGCTGTCTCCCCTGTCCTGATCAAGTCTGCCGTTCGCCACTCCCCGGCAGGCACCTTTGGCATTGGTTTCGTTCTCTACATCTTCCTTTTGCTTTTCCACGTCTGGGTTGTTGCCTATGCCTTCGTCCCTGGTGGCCCGCTCGTCCGTGAACATACTGACTGGGTCATGCTTACGACCATGCTTGCCATTGGTGCCGGAGTATTCTCCGCGGCCACTTCCAACTCTGGTCCCTCTCGCAAAAAGCCCGTCAGCCCCAACAGCAAGAGACAGCGCTCTTACTACGTTTATGTGCTCGCTGCGTTGCAACTCCTCTCAGTTTCTGTGGCGTACCTGCGCTTCCCCACCAACGATTATAAGCCCCATCATCCCGAGGAGAAGATCGTGACTGCTGGTATCTGGACAGTCCATTTCGGTCTGGACAACGACATGTGGGCGTCTGAGCGTCGCATGCGTGATGTTATCGGTGAGCTTGAGCTTGATGTCATTGGTTTCCTCGAGTCGGACAACCAGCGCATCATCATGGGTAACAAGGACGTCACCCAGTACATTGCTGAGGATCTTGGCTACTACACCGATTTCGGCCCCGGTCCTAATAAGCACACCTGGGGCTCTGCTCTGCTCTCCAAGTTCCCCATTGTCAACTCCACTCACCACCTTCTCCCCTCGCCTGTTGGTGAGCTGGCTCCCGCCATCCATGCCACTCTTGACATGTACGGCGAGATGGTAGACATTGTTGTCTTCCACTCCGGCCAGGAGGAGGATCCCGAGGATCGCCGCCTTCAAAGCCAATATCTTTCTAAGCTGATGGGCTCATCCCCCCGCCCGCTGATTCTGTTGAGTTACCTGGTCACTAAGCCCCTCGAGGGTAACTACAACACCTATGTCAGCGACGTGAGCCAAATGAAAGATATCGATCCCACCGATTGGGACCGATGGTGCGAGTATGTGCTCTACAAGAAGATCCACCGTACAGGCTACGCCAGAGTTAGCCGTGACACCATTACCGACACTGAGATCCAGGTAAGTCCCTTCTATCATTGGAGCGCTCGTCAACATATTTACTAACAGCTTAATCAAACAGGTTGGCAAGTTCGTGGTTGGTGAACCTGTGCCAGAAAACGAGGTGCGCATCCCTGAGGAATTGGTCCCTGTTGGCCGCCGATTCCCTGCTCTGTTCCGCGGTGAGGGCGTGCGTGGCCATCGCTACCATGTCTTCGATGAGCCCCGTTACTGGCAATAAACAGTACTGGACTCATAACAGCAAAGGAAAATGTGTTTCTTTGTAGATGCAACCCCCATCATTTTTTTCCCAAATGTGAAATCATTCGAAATTAGAATATTCCGAGGCTTCAGCCGTTGATAAGTTAATTTTTTTTTCATGAATCTCATTTCGCGCTTTTTTAGATACCTGGCTATGTAGCACTTCGAAGGCTGAGTTCGACAGTAGTAAAACTTTCCAAAGTTGTAGAAATTGGAACTGTGGAGGGTTATCCATGACTGTTTTTCATATGTAAGGTTGTCCCACTTTCAGGCTCCAGGGCTAGGTGGGTACCAATTAACTCAACGTCCACAACATTTGACCTGCAGGTCAATTTGCG
The DNA here is from genome assembly GCF_028828015.1 of Penicillium pulvis. NCBI lineage: Eukaryota > Fungi > Ascomycota > Eurotiomycetes > Eurotiales > Aspergillaceae > Penicillium > Penicillium pulvis. The sequence continues at coordinate 1,764,630 of NW_026643079.1, read as the reverse complement.
GCTCAAAGATGCCTCCCGGTTCACATGTGGACATTATTCATTTATGCATCCGCGTCCATGCGGCGGGGCAGCATAGCTGGAAAAGTAAGTATTATCAAATCGGGTCCAAATTATTCATAAACAGGATGGAATAAGCTTCATTCAATCCGGAGAATTCAAACATTTCAGGCCTGGTTAAATACTAAATGATATAATCAAGCTGACTGCTATTATATAATTAAACGGAGCGCCTGATCAGCAGTCGAATTCTGATCATAGCCTCTGGTTCCAGTCCCAGGAGCTCCTTGTTGATATGCAGGATACAAGATCCATGTTCTGTTTCCCAGGATCTAGACTGTTCAAATTTCTTGTCAATATAAGGCGAGCTGATCTGGTTTACTGCTGTGGTCGTTGATTTGGAACGCCTGATCTTGAGGCCATGTGCCCTGATTCCCATTCTGTGGTCTCCTTGATGGTGGAGAGGTTCGGGGGGGCATTCTGTTGGAAGGAGAGATTTTGCTGTTGATTTGCATTCAATTTGGGAGAGGGTATCAAGTTTGATATGATCATTCAGAAACACTCTTTTTGACTAAAGACAAGCCCTTTTTGAGTAGTTAATCATCTTTCAATTTTTGTTTCCTATAGGATGTCTTGGGCTGTAGTGCAGATACGAGTACTCAATTAGTCAAGGTCTTTGTACTTCTTGCCTAGTGACTTTGGTGCCTGCCAGGATGAATCCACTTATTTCCTGGGGCGTGACCACATGCATCAATCAAGGGCTTTCCATGTCACATGGTACGACCTATTCACAGACGTGAATGAAATTATTGAGATTTATAATTAGTCAACACACGAGGCTGGATGCATCTTATGCAGCAAAGGTCAACAGATCCATGTGTCCTTTATCAACAAATCTTGCCTATTACCGAGGTACATAGTCTGGCACGCCTGGTGCGCAAGCTGACTCGTGTAACGATGAGTACAATAAGCAGCACAGCTTTGTTGATACGTACTTTCATTATTTTGATTTCATATTTTGATCTGTATTACATAGGTCCCATTTCATACCACCTCTTCGTGCTGAAACGAAGCTGACTTGCAGTAATTAGCAGCAGGTGGATGTTGCGTGCTACTGCCCGGACCATCCAGGAATTCGTGATAGTCCAGCTCCTCCCGAGCAGTCACAGGACGCGAAAATAGTTGAGGTGATTGACTCGGCCCCGGGGGCCAACGATGTGAATGCACCATAAAAACAAGGCGACTCAAAACTCCGAATTCCAGCTTCAGTTTAATACTGTAGACCGCCGACTTGAGAGTAGTTTGGATGACGAAGGAGCCGAGGTATTCGAATACCAACAACACCACGTCCATGACAATGATCAGCGCATTGATAGCGAGAAGTTGGTACATGATCTTGCGATTCGGATTGTGGCCGGAGACGCTTGGAGGTGAGATGCGAAGGATCTGGACAGTTTTGTAGATGTAAAGACCAGAGATGATGAATTCTTGAAGCGAGAACCCCGTAAGCTCGATGCGTTCCATTATGCTGTAGGCCTGGGCCCAGACGGGGGTTTGAACGAAGTTGGATCCATACGTGAGCACGGTAGTAGGGACATGTAAGACAATCGCATCGATAATAATCATCGCACGAATGCGATGGCTAATCGTCAGATCCTGCACGACGATATTGAGACGTGAAAATAGCACGAACGCCTGGCCCGTAACCATGAAATACCATCCGATGGTAGATAGCGTGAGGGAGAGCCATAACGGAGCGATCCCGAAGTATTTGAGCAGAAAGCTAATTGATTGTGGTATCACGCCTAGGACGGTAGCGAGCAACAAGCTCCAGAAGTAGAGACCTTGCCAGCGTCGGAATGAGGAGAAGATGAGGACCAGGAGTTCGATGGAATTGTAAAGCGCGATTGACAGGAAGACGGTCAAGGTAGCTTTGGTTGCGAAGTCATCCCCTGAGTACTCACCAATGACTCCGTTCTCAGAGCTGGTCAACATGATCTCCGGTGGAGTCCCGGTCCGTGCGAACGGACCCAGAAGTTAAGTCGATGCTAGGTTGCTGGGTGGCTCACCCGCAGCAGCGATCAGGACAAAGGCATGAGATGCCCTGTCAAGGCGAATCACAGCAAAAAACAGCAAGAATCAGCAAAGCATGAGGAAATCCTGATTGTTATAAGAGTGGGGAAAAAGGATTGTCTGGGGTTCGCAGGCTTGGCTGTTTAGTGGCACGGTCCTATAAGCGACGAACCAGGAAAGGCCGCGACGTCCGTGATGACCAGCTCTTAGTGCAAAGCAAATCCAAGCGACAGGGGATTTAGCTTTTTATTGGTGGATTGCAAAGGAGTACGCTACTTTCGCCACACTATAATTACCCACGGGAATTCCGAGGCATTCTCTACCAGGATTACCGTAAGAGATTGGTTTTCGGGCTCATGATCCTCGGTTCGCAGCAAAAATAACCAAGGAGCTGGGGCAGACCATGCAACGTACGATTTAAAGGAAAACTCTGCCCACACTAACCATGCAGGGCCATAAGCACTAAGGTTTCTCATTTCCCTCATTTCCCCGCGTTGTAAGCCAAGCGGGGCCGTTCACTTGTGTGGCACGTTTGCCCCTATATATCCCGGTCAATACGGATTATTAGCGTTGCCGCCTTACCAGTTCAGGATGTAGGTCCAATCGCCATCCATATGCCTTAATTTGCATCGGAGTGACGCGTCAATCAGAAGCTAGCATGGGTTGTCCTGGCACGCGCTAAAAATCCGGAGAAAAAAGTGGAGAAATCTCAGACCACATCACACGAGCCCAAATGTTCATGAAAGTGGGTAAAAATCGACAATGAACCGCGCTTGTGGTACCGAGCCATATTGTCTTGGCTATCAAATGACACCTTGTTCACCCTTCTTACCATTATTTTAAGTAAAAGTACCGAGGAACTGATTCATAGGGAAAAGAAGGTCTTTCGCGATCATTAAATATTCAGAAAATACAGCTCATGTCCATATGCGGCGCAGGAGGAATATGCAAAGTAGAACTAGGTATCATAGCAATAATATAAAATAAATCAAATCATAGGAATAGCCACTGCCCAAAGCGCTGGAATTTGCCAAGTATTCCTTTTCGCTCCGGCTCTTCGACATCCTCTGGCATATGCTCGTCGTCAATGCCGCCATCGTACCGATCAGTGCGAAGGTCCATATTCGCAGTGCGAACAAATCGTGTGCGCTTGAAAAGTTTCCAGCCAACGTACATGACGACCATGATGGCGATTTCGATGTAATAGGAAACAAACTTCACGCCCTTGAAGTGTGGGCTGAAGCACGACCAGCCTTGCACCAGGACGAGAACGGTGTTAAGGCCGATCGCAAAGATGGGGCCGTATGGGTAGGTCCAATTCTTGAAGGGGAGAAGGTGCTCAAGGCCTTGGGCACGGATGGCGCCACGGAAGCGGAGAGACGCAATGCCGATACAGATCCAGGATAGTTGGTTGGAGACACCGACGATACTATTGGGGTTAGTCTTTTTTTTTCATAAATAGGTCGGTGATGGGACTTACTTCTGCAACCAGCTCCACAATTGACCTGCACCGATATAGCTTGCACCGAAGCAGAGTCCACTGATGATTGAGCTAGCGAAGACGGCGATCCAGGGAATCTGGAAGCGGTTCAAGTTGCCGAAAAAGCGGGGTGCGTAACCGTCCACGGCCAACGAGTACAGCAATCGGGTAGCGGCGAAGAGGGCGTGGTTTGCGGCGGAGATGACAGAGGTCATGATAACAGCATTGATGAAGCTACCTGCAACGGAGCTCCCGGCCTCTTCGAAGACGATAGTGAAAGGACTGGTGCGGGTGTCCCCATCATCGAGACCAGGGTAGTTGTATGGGACATTAAGGCCGATGAGTAGGATGGAGAGCAGGTAGAAGAGCACAATACGGAAGAAGACATTGCGCACGACTTTGGGCATGGTCTTGGAAGGGTTTTTCGTTTCACCAGCGGTAATGGCAATAGACTCGGTACCACCACTGATTTATGTCAGAGGCAATTCAATGAGAAAGAACCAGGTCAGACTTACAAGGCAAAAGAAGCTGTGACGAAGACGGAGGCAAATCCACCGATGCCGCCAACAAAAGGAGCCTCTCCCATGTTCCAGTATTTGCCGCCGATATACTCATGGTCCTTATTACCACCACAGTTCACGACGATACCGAGAATGATGAAGATCTGTGAAAATTAGTGACCATCCCGAAATGGGCATCAAATAAAGGCTAGTACATACCACAATGGTGATGACTTTAAGCAAACTCAGCCAATATTCAACCTCACCATACACCCGGACCGAAAGAAGATTCAGGCAAATGACAATGACGAGGAAGATCAAACTAATTGCCCAACCTGGAAAATTGTTTGTCCAATATTCCAACAACAGCTGCAGAGCAATGATATCCGAGGCCGTTGAGACAGCATCATTGAACCAGTAATTCCATGTCAAAGCAAAACCCAGAGCATCATCCACGTACCGACTAAGAAATTGTCAATACTTCAAACGGCAAGGATCGACGATCAATGTAACTCACCCCGCATAAGTACAGAAGGAACCAGCAACGGGAACAAACGCTGCCATCTCACCCAGAGACAGCATAGTAATAAACACAATTCCACCGCAAATCGCGTACGCGATCAACATCGAGGCAGGACCGCCGGTGGCAAGAGACGAGCCAGTACCTAGGAACAAACCAGTACCGATGGTACCACCGATGGCAATCATCTGCACCTGTCGGCCCGAAAGGCGACGAGCAAGCTTGTCGGCATTGACCAGTGGTGTCGACCCAAGGCCATACTCTTCAACAGGCGCATGCTTCTCGGGATCTGAGAAAGAACCCATATTGAGGTTTAAGGTGGATCACTCGACCACCAGACAGCGAGACCAAGGTTGAGTAATGGTAGCTGGGTAGTAATATGGAATCTGTGACATTATAAGTGTCTGTCTCATACTTAGGTCACCGCATTGTTGAATAACGGCTTACCAGAGATCTCGTGACCTGCACGTGGCTACCCCGGATTCTTCAGTATGACACCTGCCAATATGTTTCACCAGCCAACGACTAGTGATATAGGAGAGGAAGCCCATCTTCGATCGACAGGAAACAGAACTCTTCAGACCATGATTTTTGCGATGGCGTGCTTGCGCGCTGCTATGGTTGGATCGGTAGGGCCCGCATTCTATTACAAGAGAAAAATTCGATCGGATCCACTCATTTCTTGCAGCGGGTAAACATTGTTAACCAAACTACCGTTCTGCAGGGACTGATTCACGGTTTCACTAATTGAGCTGGGCTGTAGTCTTCAATTACTCGTGAAGAATCATCTGATTAGACTAAGGTTTGACGGGAGGTCGGAAACCTCTGTGATTTCTTTTTTTTTTTTTTTTTTTGGCATATATACACGTGGTGAAAGGACCCACACATGCAGGTTGGAAATTGGTCCATCCTAGGAATAAGGGCACACATTTGAGCAAGCAAGCTCAATGCGATGGCAAGTGAAAATTGAAGGCAAAAGACCGAGATTTCGAGTATAGATACTTTAAATTTCAGTTTAGAAGCTCAGAGCACATTGTGGCGTGGCTATACTGACACCTTAGATATCGGGTGTCTGTATTATGTAATCTGATATTGAGCCTTAGGGTTGCTATCACCGAAAACCAACACCTTGTCCTTCACCTATAGCACACCCGCTTACGGTACGTTCGCTTGGATGGACCCAAATTTTCTTGATTTAACATAAACCTGCCGCTTTTAGCACACTCACCTTTGCACACCTCCTTTTTGCTGAGTAACCTCCTTAATCAGCCCCATCAACCAATCAGAATGCCTGAAAACTATACTTTGCCCACCCCTACCAAGACCGGCCTCCCAGTTTCCAAGCCTGGATCAAGTGGTAAGATTCAAGCTCTATATAATCAAGCAAGAGAAGCTTCATTATGATGATATTATACTAATAAATCAAATCTTGGATCTAACAGAGGAAGACATTGCAGTTAAAGATGAGACCGATGGATAAGATATATATGTTGATATGGAGAACTCAGAAGCACGAGATAGTGAAGAAAGTGGGCCACCACTTAAGATGATATCTAATTCTGAGGCAATGGGTCATCTACAGGATATATTAATATGGCTTGGAAGCAAAGGAGAGAGCACATCAGACCTCGAACGTCGGGTTGAGAACTTAATCAGCGAAGTTGGCAGGATTCAGTTCGAGGAGAAATGCCAGGTGGCCTTAGAGGATAAGGGGAAGGCCGAATAGGTAGTGCAGTAGGGCTTAGGATCAGCTAGACTCTATAATATATTATGTCATCCTCTCACTTATTGCACCTCCCGCTTGTTGCACATGATTTCCTTGGACGCGGGGGGGCTATAAGTGAGGATTTTGACTGTATTATTAGCCAACTTGGAGTCTTAGAAGACTCGGGGCGTATGACTGAAGGAGGGGCATGCTCACATGCCAACAACAGCAATTAATTTTCCGGATCCGATCTTCGCAGAGAACTGTGGGTTGTAGCCTGTGAAATCCCGTGGGATTTATGATCAAACCCAATCAGTAACTCGATGATCGAATATTCCAAAGACCATTACACTACTTGGACACTTGTCTATCTATTACTAAGTGACTGGAGTGCTTTCACTAAGTTTATTGTCCTCTCATTTGAAGTTTAGTATAGCTCGTAACTGCATCAATCTCCTGCAGCACATGAGCGTTTACATCTAGAGGCCTTCCAATACTTATGGAGGCCCCCCCCCCAATTCAAAAAAATCTGCCTCGCTGTCAGTATAACCCTCCGTTAAAGTGAATGGTCGATACTCGCCTTCGTCAACGATCTCAGGTGCTCTCCATTTGCAATAAGCAAATTAATGAACCATGCCAGGTAGGCATTCACATCATGTTCGGTATTCAATTTCCAGTGCCAGTAATGTAATATATTGGAACATTTTGGCGTCAGGATATTTAACAGATTTGAAACCATTAATTTGACAGTAGACATGGTAATCTGGATCTTTCCTATATACACGTATGTGTTAGAACTGATCTGAATGAGAGAACGACACGTTTTCTCGTCACGCCTCATTCGGATTCAGGTAGTCTTTCGCAGCACTGAAGAAGTTGAACCTTAAAGTCTTCCAACATAGCAGCTTCCTTTGACTCGCGGAATATGCGCAAAAGTGAGTATCCGTCTTGGGCATATGCTGAGCGATGTTACCTATCGTGTGTCATAATGGAACCACAGTATTACTCGAGATCAGATTCACCTCTGCGTTCTTGGACTTCCACTATTGAACCCTACCCTTAAAAAAAATACTAGTCTGTTGTTAGTCACTCCCAAGTAGCTCCATTGGAACCGATTGTATCCCCTGGTAATGGTAATTGAGTCTTTATTATAATACCATAGCATGCCAATCCGCACACAGAACGTGAGATCCTGACAGCCTGGCAAAATTATCACATTCACTCTACTATTCCACTAATATAGTGGATGAGCAAGCACATACGTAGGTATTTTACGGAAGTATGCGTGGAGCGCACAGGACGTATTAGATTTGGTCAGGTGGTGATGTAAGAAAGGAGAAGCTCAAGTCTGACCTAAGGACAGGGCTGTGGTAGCCATGGCCCACTGACCTTTTGAAAAAACTACAACTCTGGTGGATTGCAATTTCCTACGTACCTTAAGAATGCTGGGGTCCTTTGGTTCACTACGTTGAACCTTGGCTGACCAAAATATCCTTTATGGACTTATAGCCTGAAATGTGCCGGGAGGATAATGCGATTAATGGGTAGAAAAGAGGAAGGAAGAAACCCGAAAGTGAAATTAAACACGACTATCGATGCCCTTGCCCCACTGCGTATATCCCACCTTGCTTTGAACCAATATAGCAGACCCCTTGGTTGAAGTGTTCAGCGTGTCGGAGTTGGCGCTGAACACTCATGTTTGCGATTTCCGGCTGTACGTTGGCTCCCACATCACTAAACATAGTTAGCCATAGCTCAGGGTATAAGTGATAGATTTGCAATGATACCAATTTGCTCCCACAGTTGATGAATGGCATCAGGTCTGGCATTGAATCTCGCTTCTGATTGCGGAACCTGCTCATCAGTGGTAGCCAAGTGTTCATTCAAAAAGCTTTTGTCTGTAACTCATGTGTTAGCAAGTTGGGGCCAAGTATATAGAACGGTAGTTTACCCTCCACATCGGTGTTCTTCATGGCCGCCTTAGCCCAACTGATAGCTTTATCAGGAGATCCGACAACGTCGTGCAAGAAAATAGAGTAGTCAAGGTCCAGTCCCAGGCGAAAGGGGTGTGTAAGAGGCATAGGTTTCGCAAGTTTCCAGGCCTCGTCATAATAACTTTGGGCTTTTTCGACGGTTCCCCACTCTTCAGGGAACTCTCCACGGGCATCAGGCTCTTCCTTGATGAAGCCGGCAATATAACCGTGGGTGTTACCTGCACTGTGACTAGGAGATTAGCTTGTGATGCACAAATATGTCAGTCCCGACGTCGATTGACTTACATCATTTGATATAATACATTGGCTTCGTTCGACTTGGCCGATTTGAAGAGGTGGTCAGTTAGCAACATGATCATATCACGCCATTTTTCCATGAATTCCATCTGTATATGAGTTCTTTTTCTTTCATCAGACGTCGCTTTGGCCTTGGCCTTGAGGTCGTTGGTGACGTTCTTGTAAGCTCTGGCCAGGTAATAGTTCTCCATGAAATTAAGTTCGACTTCTCTGGCATTTTCACTCATCATATCGAGGAAAAGGTCTATGGTGCCCGAGGTGTCAGCTACTGTAAAATGGGAGGAAGATAGCCGACTTACCATATCTTTCATCCTGCTCGGCCATCTTCCAGTTTTTCTCAGTATCTGAGTAATACATCTTATGAATAGAGATAGATTGAAATAATCTGGCAGTATGGCACAGCTGAGTTGTACGGCCTGTCTTCTTTATAGAAGCCTGACAGTAGAACGGTGCCGGGATCAATTAGGAGGCGGCGGGGTAGTAAACAGCGGTCAAGATATCATGGTTGAGGCGTGGCCTGGACAAGCTGAAGAGTGGAGTCTCAATGTGGGTTTCTATATGTACGCCACCAACTATTCTAAGAATTGGTTGGTTTGAGTGTGGATCTCACGATGGGGTTGAACTTTTTCTCCTCTGTCCACTCATCTTCAATTGGGCTCTACTGTATGAACGATCCTGCAAGTCGGCCTTTTGTTTCAATTTAGATACTTAGCCAGCCTCCACGATTCGAAAGATGGAGACGTATTTGAGAGCTGACATTACGAGCCTTATCGTTCCATGCAGTACCCTACTGCCATTTCTTTTATTCAATATAATAGACTTTGTGAGATGTCATATCGATCGTACGTGGTGTAACAGAGCTCGATTCACTGCATTATGTTCACCCACTGGAAGCCCTGTGGATCATGGGATCTTCAGCGCAAGGCCCCTTCGTGCAACTCCTGCTGTCATGCACCTTGCAGTGCCGAACCTAGCGATTTATTGCAGTCAGACTCACCAACCAATGAAACTTGGTCAGCACGATGCCGCCGATCGTGCCTCCTGAATTACGCTTAGTCCAGATTGTTGCCAATTTAGAGGGTGCTATGCTAAGAGACGACTAGCCTATGTGCCTAAACCTGGCCCTCCTGTCGGTTTCAGATCTATTTCAGAGATTAGATATCTTTGGGTTCTGCTGACCTGCCAGAATCAGAATTCCTGCCTTGTAATTGTTTTCCCAGCTTCTTGGCTATTTACCAATTTCTTGCTGTATAAGAACTGCAAGAATGCATCAAAACATGCAACAATTCCTCAAGCTGATGAAGATCAATTGACAGGTCAATTGTATATGCTTTTTTTGTTGTCGTACATTATTCTCTGTCACATCGGATTACTCAAAAATCCCCTAAAGATCCTATCTTTTTCTCGATACCAGTTCACCTCTGATTTCCTGAGGATTCCTGGAAAAGATCACTTGTTGCACTTCTTCCGTGCACACCTTTTTTCTGACGTCTTTGTCACGCTATTCCTTTCTACCGAGAACAAGAACCGCTTTTAATCGGCTGACTTGCTGATTATACAGTTATTAGGTTGGTCTACCCACCAGATCCAAACTTTCACGATATGTTGGATAACATATTATAAATTTGATAGGATACATGATAAAATACATAGACGATTTCTTATCAATTAATATGAACCTCCTGTTTACACTAGTAGGCTATCTTTTTAAACTGACCTTTGGCAACAAGAGCCCTCAAGGTACTAGAGGCTATCTTTATAGTATAGAGCTCGATCTAGAGGAAGATGGCTACATTGTTCAGGTTGAGACATGGTGTTTCTAACAGTAACCGTAGTGCGCATTAAATAAAAGTGGTGATAGTTAGCCACCGAGCTATGCGTGGACGCTGCCGAGCTGCCGTAGGTTTCTACTGATATCGATGATTTTCACCTTGCCGTATTTGGCTTCTTTAGCTTATTCTAGTGGACTACTCACGATGCAACACTTCAAACAGCGGAAGACAGATTCCGATGTTCTTATGTAATGTGGGTTCGGTACACCACCGCACCAATCGATATCTCTATAGTGCGGGGAACCAGATTTAAAAGAGGTACAATGGATTCGAATTTTCTTGATCTTTGAAACTGTTCTTCAGCTTCGCCATGTCCTTTGTTCAAGGCAGAACTGCCATCGTAACTGGTGCTGGATCAGGGATTTGCTTCGCCTTTACCAAAATCTTACTTGATAAAGGCTGCAATGTTGTGTTAGGCGATCTAGCATTACGTCCCGAAGCAGAGGAGTTGCTCAAGCTCCATTCCACGCCCAACAAACAACCAAGGGCTATCTTCCACCGCATCGACGTGCGTAACTGGCAAGACCTAGACCGACTTTTTAAAATCGCCCAGGAAGAATTCGGTCGGATTGATATAGTGTGTCCCGGAGCTGGAATCTTCGAGCCGGTATGGATGCCTTCCCCGCACCCATACTATATCCAGGATACTTATACCCGAGTATCCGTTATAGTCATTTTCCAATTTTTGGTATCCCCCAGAAACAGCAGTATCCCGCGATGACCCTCTGGAATCTCGGTACTCCACTCTGGACATTAATCTAACGCATGCAGTGCGCATGTCACAGCAAGCAGTCCAACACTTCACAAAAGCCAAAACCGACGGCTTTATTGTTCACATTTCCAGCGTGGCGGCCCAACATGCAAACTTCTTTTGTCCGATGTATGCCGCTAGCAAACATGCTATCTCCGGATTTGTGCGATCCCTCGCCATGCTGGATGATCCTCCGGAGGGAAGTGGTCTGACCAAGATTCGGGTTAACGCTGTCGCTCCGGGGTGCATCAAGACTCCTTTGTGGACCGAGTCCCGAGATCGACATATGTTCGATGAGGAGAAGGATGAATGGGTGACGCCGGAGTGGGTAGCAGAGAATATGCTGCAATTGGTGTTGAATCCAGACTACAAGGGCGGAACTGTATTAGAAGTTGGAACTGCTGTGAGGAAGGTTGAGTTGTTGAATGATCCTGGTCCCTTGGAGAAAGGAAATACATTAAGTAACCGGAAGGTATCGGAAGATGAGGTCTGGGAGAACCTACGGGGTTTGTCTGGACAAGTTAAGAATTAGAATATATAAAATAGATGTCATTCCTTGGTCACTATACACTCATGCAAATACAAACAATGCTTTTAGGAGGCTTCGCTACATAAATACAGACCAGAGAGAAGAAAATACAACGCCAGAGCAAACCCAGTGAAATGCACGATTAACCCAGCAAACCACTGGCCAGCGCTTCCAGATCCTGCAAAGTTTCGATCTTGGGCTCGGCAGCCTTGCTCTTCTTGCTCTTGCTCGGACGGTCCTCGTCGTCTGAATCGGCAAAGGACACCCGCGACTTCTTGCTCGGGCGTGAGTCCTCCCGCTCGGACTCGGATGCAGACTCCATTGGGTCCTTGAAGGGGATGTAGGGTAGCTGGAAACCACCCTCCTCGTCGTCCTCGACAGCCTCCGCCTCGGCAAGGGCACGCTCGCGAGCCTTGCGCTTCTCCTTCTTCTCGCGCTTCTTCTCGCGCACCACTTCCTTGTCGTCGATATCGGCGCGGCGTGTGCGCTCGGCCTCCTCCGCCACGAAGCGCTCCCGCTGAGCTTTGGCGTCGCCCCGGGCAGCAAACTGCTCCTCGTCCTCCATCTCGTAGACTTCGTGAGCATTGCCGTCTTCGTCGTAGACAAGCTTGGTACCCTTGCCCTTGAATTTGAGTAGCTTCTTCTTCGACTTGAGAAGCTTCTCGCGACGTTTGGAGTCGATGACCAGTGGATCTTGGCCATCGAGCTTGACAATCTTAGTTTTTGTCTCGGGCTCCGAGTCTTCGGAGTCGGTAGCACCCTTGCCAAGTTGCTCATCGCCAGCCTCGAATCTGCGCTTGACAGAAAGGAAATCGGCATCTTCGTCCGCATCTTCAGCACCGTTGCCGGTATGTGTGGCAATCATGGTACCATCGTCGTTGATAAGCTTCTGGTAATGGCCTGCCAACACGTCCTGGTTGCGTCGGTCGAACATGCGGTCGTAGCGGGTGCGGACTTGCTTCTCGTCCTTCTTCTCCTTCTTGGGCTCGTCTTCGTCTGCGTCTGCGTCCTCGTCCTCGGAACCACTAGACAGATGCGCCATTTTCCATGAAGCATTCTTGCGCTCCTTGGTGTCGTCACCCTTGATAAACTTGATACGGGGAGCACCAGGCAGACCCAAGCTAGTTGCGTAGTCCTCCAAGGCGAGTTCCTTGATGTTGAAGGTTTCCTTGTCTTTTTGCACGTAGATTGATTTCGCATATGAGATGAATGCCTTCTGGCCCAGATACTTGAGCTCTGGATCCTTGAAACACATATTTTGAAGCAAATGAGCGATGTTCTGCTGCTTGTTTGCCTTAATATTGATGCGTTCAATTGGTACCTTCTTTTGCTCAAGTCGCTTCAGGAAACCCTTCTCCTCGCTGGGGTCTAAGAATAGCACGGCACGACCGACTCGCTCGTAGCGAGCAGTTCGGCCCACTCGATGAATGTAGGTGTCAGCGTCCTCGGGGCAATCCATTTGAATAACCCAGTCCACGGCAGGGAAATCAAGACCACGTGCAGCCACATCAGTGGCGAAGAGCACGGCGTGCTGTGATGAGGAGAATTTGGTGGTGATATCCAAACGACCACCCTGTTTTTGGCGGCCGTGAAGATGCATCAATGGAATACCGGGCTGTAGGTGACGGAGGGATTCATAGACAAAGCGAACTTGTTTTCCCGAGGACAAGAAAACCACAGTCTTCGACTTCAGGTTGGCGCGAATAAAACTCCACAGAGTGTCCAGCTTTTGAGGAAGGGGAGTGACGACGTAATGTTGTTGAAGAGTTGACGGTGTAGCCGAAGCGGCAGCTTCGTGAACGGCGACATACTCAGGCTCCTTAAGACTCAAACGAGCCAAATCAGAGACCTTCTTGGTTTGTGTAGCACTGAACAACATGGTCTGTCGTCCCTTGGGGAGATGGTCAATGATAGCGTCCACAGACTTCTGGAAACCCATGTCAAGAATGCGATCGGCCTCATCCATTACCAGAAGTTGAAGGTTGTTGGTCTCGAACATAGCCGTCTGGTCCAAATGCTGCAAAATACGACCAGGGGTGCAGACCAGGATGTTCATTTTTCCTAAACGGTCTTGTTCCTCGCGCAAGCTCTTTCCACCGATCACCAGGCCAGCGGAGAAGGCGTGGTAACGGCCTACCTTGCGCAACACTTCGAAGATCTGGATCGCCAATTCGCGCGTTGGTGCTAGAATAAGCGCACCCAATCCATCGTATTCAGTCCATTGTTTGCGGTACAGGTTCTCGAGGATGGGGACGAGGAAGGCCAAGGTCTTTCCGCTACCGGTTTTGGCTGCGCCAAGGATATCGCGACCCTTGAGGGCAGAGCTGATGGCGCGTTGCTGGATGTCAGTCATGACCTTGAAGTGAGAGGCCGAAAGACCATCGGCGGTGGGTTCGGAGAGAGGGAGATCGGAGAAGTTTTTGATGGTGGCTTTGAGATCGAGGTCCTCAACACGCTGAACGAGCGAGGTAAGATCCTCTTGACCGCGCTTGCGCTTCATAGTCCTGCCAGAGTCATGGTGGGATTTGGGAGCTTTCCCACGAGACGCCTTTGCCGGAGCCATAATTGTGGTGAATGCGGTTCTGGGTAATCAAATACTTTGATCGGTTGTAAATTCTAATCGCTATCTTTTTTTTCTTGGTTGCTTACTCATCCGCCGATAAGCGCGCCAGGGCGCGAGATAAGAACTTCCTCCAAATCTACAGCTTCAGGAACACTTGACCATGGCTGACGACGATCAAGACATCTTCGATGCACTGGAGCGCGAAGCGTCTGAGTTTACAAAAGATGCAGAAATTGATCGCATCCGCAAGGCATTCTCCCTCGATGCGTGAGTTACCTAACTGTTTACTTTGAAGCTCCACTAACCCCAATTTTTCGCTAGTTACGCCGTTCTAGACCTACAGCCCGGTGTTCCTGAAAAGGACATTAAGATACAATACCGCAAGAAGTCTCTTCTTATTCATCCGGATAAGACCAAGAATCCGGCTGCGCCAGATGCTTTTGATCGACTGAAAAAGGCACAGACCTCACTCCTTGACGAGAAGGAGCGCACCTACCTGGACGAATGCATTGCAGACGCGCGACGTCTGTTGATCCGTGAACACAAATACACCGTTGACTCTCCGGAGCTGAAAACCGAGGAGTTCAAGAAGGAATGGCGACAGAAGACCGTTCAGGTTCTCTTAGAAGAGGAAGCACGGCGTCGGCGACAAGCTAAAGCGCGCATGCAGGAAGAGGGACGAGAGAAGCGCAAGGAGGAGGAAGAGCTTGATGCGCGCAAACGTAAGCGTGATCAAGACAAAGCGTGGGAAGATACTCGGGAGGAGCGCATTGGGAGTTGGCGGGATTGGAAGAAGGGGAAGTCGGGCGACGATAAGAAGAAGAAAAAGAAGATGAAGGTTCTTGGGTGAGCTTCACTAGAAAGATACCAACAAATTAATAAAGTTCAACTTCTTATCACCCACCGCGTAGGTGATATGCATGGTTTATGATCTACGAGACTCCATGCACTTCCACCGATAAGCCGCGGCGCGGGGAAAACCTAGAAGTTTCGGCGCAATTTGACGTGCACAGATAGATATACTTGATTTCCCTTAGTTCATCATCTTGAGATTGTGACAGACTTCTCAAATATTAATGTCAATACGGTACAAATCCACAAACCTGAGTGTCTGTCGTTTCTTCCGTTCCCATCTTCCATCCCCACATGGGATTAGATCATATTCTGGATTCCGAGCGCCGAGAAACCCACTTCTCCCCCGCCTCGACCTCAAACCTGTCATTCCCTCCCCAAACACAATGGCCGAGCCCTTGGTACCAGGCGAACGGCCTGTAGAGCCCCCGGCCTCCTCTCAATCGCTCTCAAAAGTACTCGATCACCTACGTCCTTTCAACCTGGGGCCCGCAAACCCCACTCCGGCCCAACGCGGGGCCGACGAGGCCACCACCGTATATACCACACACGCGACAGACGCTGATCCGCAGAACGGATCAGCTCAGGAAAGCGCCCACAATGGCACACAATCTTCAAATGCCAATGCCGACGAAGTCATCCCCCCACTCCCCGTCGTGATCGAGCGCATCCATGCACGCGTGCAGGAATTCCTAGCCGAGTCGCATCCCCCGGACTCGCTCCTCGCCTCGGTCCAACGCTCAACCCGCACATCATTGGAAGTTGTCGCAAGTGCAGTGGCCCAGTATAAACTTTCGGGGCTGTCGCTCTCCTACAACGGTGGCAAGGATTGTCTCGTTCTCCTTATTTTGTTCCTGGCTGGTCTTCACCCCTACGCTAGTCATGCTGAATCGACATCTAAGATACCTGCCATCTATGCCCTTCCTCCTGATCCTTTTCCCGAGGTGGAAGACTTTGTTGTCAGCTCCGCTCAAGCTTATCATCTCTCAATAACGAAATACACTACCGAACCACCCCATACAACTTTGCGCTCCAGTTTCGAAGACTATCTTGCTCTTCATCCGGGTGTTCGGGCCATATTTGTGGGCACGCGACGGACAGACCCGCATGGTGCGAAGTTAACTCATTTTGACCGGACTGATGGTGGGTGGCCTGATTTTATGCGCATCCACCCCGTCATTGATTGGAATTATGCCGAAATTTGGGCATTTATTCGACACCTTGGGTTGGAATATTGTCGGCTCTATGATATGGGATATACCAGTCTTGGAGGAACTTCCGATACGTTACCAAATCCGCGCTTGAAGATGCAGGATGAGCAAAAAGATGGCGAGGGAGGTTATTTACCGGCGTACAAGCTGATGCAGGATTTAGAAGAGAGGCTTGGTCGCAATTGATTCATTTTGGGACGCTTCAGTATGTTGGAGCCTTGAACTCGTATGTGCAGTGGCTTTTCTCATGTACAGACCGACAATTCCCCCCTGGCATCTTCGTTTCTCTTGATCCATAGATTGTGTTTACTGTTGATTCATTGGTGGGCGACATCATCTTAGACTACCTTGAGGCAAAAGCACCGCAAGCGTTGCCGATAGCGAAACAAGCATTTTGAGTAGTAAGCATGCTTTCTCATTTATCATACAGCTGCCCGAGAAGACAACAGAAAAGAGATGGAGATAAAAAATAAAAAATATTAATAAAAAAAAATAAACAGATACTAGACGACCTCACCATTCCCCATCTCCAAATGCCCGTTAAATGAATTGCCCATAAAAGAGATAGAACTGAAAAAGAGAAAAGAAAAGAAAAAGAAAAAAAATCAAAGAGATAGAAGCCTCCATCATCCACCGTGCCCGCTTTCGATAAAATAAATGAATAAGGTGGAGCAGTCGAGAGAAGCTCACCGCAGAAATAAACCCAGAAAAGCCCGAATCTACCTCCTGGAGCTGGAAGAATAAAAAATAAGAGTCAATCCTCGCATAGAGTCACGAAGGTCAGATGGATATATCCAGGAACACGTTCAAATTATCCGAACACGTTCAAATGGATATTTCCGGAATAATATCATGACACTTTCAAATGGATATTTCCAAGAACATCATGGAGAAGTTGAAAATCGTAGAACAAAGTGAAATTCAACCATTGACCACCCGGGTCTTGTTGTGATGTCTGGAAATTTGTTCCTTGCTTAAGTGCAGGAACGGGGCGAAGGAATGCAGAATTCCATGCGCGATGGGACTGGGGACATGGACCCAGCTTTGATGTTTTCCTTTAGAGGACTGGACATGTATGAACGGGGTTCATCGCCTACAGACGGGGCCCTGGCGGTCTTAGAGGAGACACCAGAAATGTCAGTCAAAGAACGTCGGCCTAAGATGGGTCGGCGTTGGGGAGTCGCATTCTCAAGGGCATTGAGGCTGCGAGACGACAACGAGTTCTGTCGTACGTTTCCAGGAGCATGCTTTTGCACGTATCTATTGATAGATTAGTGAGCGTGCAAGGAGGATATGGGAGAATATGCCGAGACATACGGAGAGAGTGAGGTCGCTGGGGTCCACTCGGGGCCAGTTCCGGCTGGGGAGCCAAAGCTGGCCGCAGAGTTAGGTGTCAGGTGCCTGGCATGCTGCTGCAAACGTTGCAATGTAGGCGATGGTGTTGTAGATGCTTGCACTACTTCGACGGAATAATTGTATTCGCCTGCACGGTATGCACGACGCTCGTTACTTTGTTGCTTCAGTACCTTTTGAGCTTTGGTATCCGCGAAACGCAATAGCAACTTCACGTCGCCAGCCGAAGGGGCATTGTGGAACTCGCTTAAGACTAATTCGGCGATTTCACGAGTTTCGAAGCTGTTCAGAGTCAGCAAGGAGGACGAAACAACGCTTCCGACAATGATATCTTACCGGGCAAATCCCACTTCCTTGCTCACACCTGTCTTCTCATCACGGCTAATCTTCTCCGAGACCACGTGGTAGGGCTCGAAATGACGGCGCAAGTCCTTGGAAGAGTATCGTTAGCATCAACTTTAATAGATTACTGCAATCAAACATCCGCTTGACTTACTGCTTCAGTCCAGTCGATCGGAATATTGGTGCAGTAAATGTTGGTCGATGTGCGATCCTCCAGGTCCTTGAGACGAGAGTTGCGAGATTTCTGCGCAAAGCTTGCCTGGTAACCTAAATAAAAGAACCCACGAATTGCATTTTCACATGCTTCAAAATTGTAGTACTGGACAAAGCCGAAGCTATATTTTCGTGTCAGCATAAATCCGAACATTGTTCATGCCAGGGGACCATACCCTTTGCAAAGACTTGTCTCCAGGTCGACTATGGCCTTACAGCGTTCAATGCCACCGAACCGAGCCGCGTAGGAGTGAAGCATCTCATCCGTCGTTTCGGGAAGAAACCCTCGGATGTAGACATTAGTAATGCCCTCGCGGTTCTCGAGGCATTTTGCGAGCGTCATCTCAGAAGGATTTGTCCACATGGCTGGCACTGCACGGGGAATTGCTGGCTCTTGTTGGGTAAGAGCCTCCATATCTTGCACCACATAACCGTTTGTTGTCTTCATCATCTGAAGAGCAGGCAGGGCCCCGGGCAACGCTCCGGGCACGGGAAGGGCCCCGAGCATGGGCCCAAAAGTGTATGCAGTCGTGCCAGCGCCTTCCAGGCTAGAAGGGACATAATTCATGGGATAGTACATGCCCGCACTGTCGGTCTGAGGACTTCTCTGGCCATCGACCGAGCTCCACGCATTCTGCCTGTCTTGCACGTCATAGTTGACCATGTAAGGCCAGGAAGAATAACCATTAGGTACCATGGTGGAGGCTATGCCTGGATAAACACCGGGGGGAAAATACTGGCATTGGCTCATTTGGTCGGTCTGGCCAGCCATGAAGGGAGGAACTTGCTGAGCCCCTCCAATGACACCAGAGTTGGGCACCAGAATGTATTGATTGGGGTATGAGTTTGGGACGAGCTCCAGGCTATTCATTGCGCCCGGGGCGTTACTCCTTGAACCATACCTGGGTCGATAAGTTTGGTTTGTGCCAGTGAGCATTGCACCGCTGCCGTCACGACCAGACATATTTGCAGCTCGTTGGTACATAGGGGTGTAGTGACGGGACTCGTGGTTGTATCTGCCATGGCCGTTGCGAGCACTCGAACTTTGTCCGCCTCCAGAGCTCGAGGAACCATTGTTCGCATCTTGGGAATTCATCTTGTTGGCTTTAAAGTAAGTGTTAGTGATGGCACTCGCAGGAATTGGTGGAAATGACCATGCTCAATGGCATTCCAGCGAGGGAAGCTTCTGATTTAAAAGCCGGGAGGTTTTACCTTTGCAGAAAGAGAGTAAAAGCTCTGGAAAAGGGATAGCAGGATAAGAAAAAGAGCAACAATGCCCTAGAATCTGGAAGCGTTGACCACATGTTAGAAACAAAATCACAAGAAACATTTTTGCAAACGAGAGCGAGCCTCCATTCAGTGTTCCAAATGATAATAAAGAGCTCACCGGCTTGTTAACGAGTGCTATTGGCGGGTGATCTTTGATGGAGAGTCTTCTTGACCGGACGGCGGTTGGGAGCACAAGGTGGCGTGGCGTGCAAGGGAAACGTTACGCGTCAAGACGTCAATCGAACGTGAATCTGACAGAACGAATTCACCCGATCAGGACTAAAATTTGCAAGACCCGCACGCAAGTTGAACGAGGGATCGTGCGTGGAAGTGACGGATCGATATGTTTACCGATCACGAATCGGTTATATTCTCGATAATGTTCCCGACAATGTTCTCGATAATGTTCCTGATGATGTCCTTGATGAAGGATCAATTGGAGACGATCGGGGCCGAGTTGATCAAGTTTGGTGACGGAGATAAAAGAGGACGCAGGAAGAAAGTTCACGAGATGGAGGACGTAGAGGAGGGGTGCCAATGGAAGGAAAGAACGGATATTTCTCCACACGGAAACCACGATGTCGGAATAATGGATTTGAGATAAGTGGCGAGGGCTAATGAGTTTGAATATGGAGATCAGAAGAGGAAGGATGGAAGGATGAAGAGATGAAGAAGTGGAAGGGGAAGAGGTCGAAGGGAAAGAGAAATTAACAACCTTTATGCACGCCTCTATTCACGCCATTGACTATAATTAGCGCAATTCCCGTATGTCCAAATTTGCAAGCCAGGAAAACGTGCACTCGGTAAATCCAAAGTGACGTAACGTTTCTTCCTTATGTACACACGCTGTTTGTGTAGTTGCGGACATCTTGGCGCGTAAGTGACGAGACGTTGACACGTTAATGGGATCGTTGTCGCGTATAAGCGGGTGTTGCGTATACCAGTGGGTGTTCATGTATCGTATATGAGCAGGTGTTTTGTAAACAGCGGCGATCTATTATAATCCTGATGTAAATTCTGACTCTCACCGGCAAAAATATTGTTTAAAAACGTATCTGGATGATCTATGATGAAACATGCACTGCATT
Source organism: Penicillium pulvis (assembly GCF_028828015.1). Lineage (NCBI taxonomy): Eukaryota > Fungi > Ascomycota > Eurotiomycetes > Eurotiales > Aspergillaceae > Penicillium > Penicillium pulvis. The sequence goes on along the minus strand of NW_026643079.1, from coordinate 1,744,061 downwards.
TCAATAGCTGCGCTATGAAGATTTTTCTTGTAACCACTGGTAAACAACCGAGAAGTCCTTTCCACGGTGAGCTGCCTCAACGGCATCATACACCTCACGAGCATGAGTACCCAGAACCAGAGGAGTACCAGACTTATCGGCTGCCGTCAGTGCCAATCGTAGGTCTTTATGCATCAACGCTACCCCGAATCCCCCTTTATAGTCGCGGGATGCAGGTGCAGTCTCAACTACCCCAGGCACAGGATTGTTAACCTCAGAAGGCCAGCATCGACCAGTAGAAGAGTTGATCATGTCAGCCAATGCCTTGGGGTCCAAGCCCCAACGAACACCAAGGTTCATCGCTTCGGCGGTGGCAATATTATTGATAGCCAAAATGTAGTTGTTGGCGAGTTTCCCTGATACCCCAGACCCAGGTTCGCCAAGGTGCCACATCCTTTTTCCCATGAGGGATAAGACGCCTTTGATTCGGTCAAGAAGCTCCCCTGAGTCCCCAGTTGGTGTCGACGCTCCGAACATGAAGGACAAAGTACCAGCCTGGGCACCCACTACACCGCCGGAGACAGGAGCATCTACAAATCGACCGGCCTGGGTGGTGTGGATAGCATTTGCAATCTCCTTTGATGTGACAGGATCAACAGTCGAAGTGTCAATGAATAGGCGTTCCTGCTCTAGAGCGGGCAGCTTGCCAGGCTTTAGAATGGAGTGGAACACGTCAGTTACGTGCTGTGGCTCAGGGAGACTGCTGATAACCACGATCTATGCTCACGGTTAGTCAGCTGGTCAATGAAAAGTTTGGGGGCACTGAATATTCTTCAAACAAGAGGGCCTCAAGAGTATTCAATCGAGTCCGAGTTGCATGATATGCCCACTTTTCTCAAGTATCACTCACCGATTTCTCCGCGATTTCACGCGCCGTCGTAGCAATCTCCACTCGGTACTCATCGGCGCCGGCTCCGCTGCTCCGTGCTGTATCCTCTGCTTCCGTTACAAAGCGCTCAGCGGCTGCTTCATTAACGTCTCGAATAATCAAGGTATCAGATGCGGGGATCTTGGCGCGTAGATTCTTGGCCATGTTATAGCCTAGTACACATTAAGTTGACAGCCTCTTCAGAATGAGCTTTCTAGTGAGCTTCTACATACCCATCTGTCCTAAACCAATGAAGCCCCATGTTGCATCACGGTGTTGCGTGGTTGAGAACGTTCGGGCCGAGCTGAACTGGCTGGTAGGCGGCCAGCGACGGGTCCCGACCGTGCGCGAGCTAGATCGAAGGATAGAAGCCAGTTGAATATGCATGGTTCAGGTAGACAAGCTGGCGAGGTAGATGCAGAAAATTTACTGGGAGCGGGTTGAAAAATTATATTCAGCTATAAAAGTTTGACGGTAGTAGGAGGAATCAAGGCCTCGGCTGGTCATTCTCCGCACGCCGACGCTTTCCGCGTCGTGAATTCTGGGCCGATCATACTAGTATGCGGGGAAGCGGGTCCTACGGTGGGGTCACGTGGGTAACCGTGGTTGTGGATTGATCTTATCTTTTCTACTTATACTACGAATTACTTGAAGCTACGGTCCTCCGTAATTCAACTGGGTAGGCTACTCACCCCCGCCCCAGTCACCATGAGCACCTCGAGGATTCGAGGATTTAGGGACTCGGAGTAATCAGGGTGATCGGGGTAGAGGGAGTGATTAGTGTTGTAGACTTAGAGTAGTCGGGGATTTTAAAAATTTAAGGATTTCAAGAGCTTCGAGTATTCAAGAGCTTCGAGGATTCAAGGATTTGAGGATCTTGGGATTCGAAGACTCATGGTGATTGGGGTGGACGGGGTGGACGGGATGATAGTAGATTTAGTGAGAGAGAAGTTAGTGATGGTGAACTCGTAGATTCCCGGGCTTAGTACAAGGCTATGCATTCGTGGTCACGGATATATAGCCTTGTGGTTAATAACCACTTTAGTCCACGAAAGCCGAGTCTATGAAGAATCATTACTTAGCAGGTGTGTATACTAGGAGACTAGGGAATACATAAGTCGACTGGTATTTCTCTATGCTAGTAATAGGGGTAAGGCCGTCCCTGCTCAATCCACTTACAGATATCAGTGGAAGGATAAGGTCAGACTAGGATTACCAATACCACAAGAACTACATATGTTATATTAATACCTGGATAAGTCGCAAGGCTCCGCCGCTTCCTTGTACAGCCCATGAAGCAATGACGTATATTCTCACTAGCAGTATTCACCAAAGACTCTCAATCAGCTCTCTTACAGAATTCCAAAACCGCCGTTCCTCAGTAGATGTCCCTCCCGCCTCCAGTCTAGTTGCACGAGCACAAATAATATCTACCAGGTCTTTGCCAACATTCTCAGTAGTCAGATCAGACTTAAGCCCAGTATCCTGCACAAGCTGCAAAATCCGATCTCCCACAAATTCACTATCTTCCAAATCATTTCCCGATTGTTTCTCAGAGATGTATGGCAGTATAGCCGCAATGGATTCCGCGCTTTTTTTGTCCTGTCTCGCCTGCAGCTTGACCACAGATCCAAGTGTCATGCATGAAGTAATCCCATGAGGAATTCCATACGGTGAACCTAGCGCATATCCCAGTCGATGAGAAAGCCCCAGTCCCCCACCCATATCCTGTCCAAAGAATCCTAGAGAAGCATACGCAGCTAGGAACAGTGCGGGAATGGTATCTTCTCTTTGGGATTTGCTCTGTATTTCGGGAGTAGTCGGAAAAGCTCGGTGATTGCATTCAGAGCCATAATTCTGGATGGGACGTATGTCACAGACTGGTGATACTAGCTTTTCACCACATGATCCAAAGCCCGTATCCCCGTTGAGAGAAATAGGCGCGGAGGGGTGTACAGACCGAATTTCGAATCGTAGATGATGTAGTCTGGATAGAGTGCAGGGTTGATAAGGATGCCTTTAATGCCGTCTGCCCGTGTAAATCCCGCGCCTGGTGTACATTCGCCTGCTGACAATGTTGTCGGGATTGTGATGTGCGATAGCCATCGTCCTGTGGATTCGTGTACGACATGTGATGTTCTTGGCACTATCCATCGGTGAGCCACCGCCTACACTGATGATCGTGTCGATGAATGTATCCTGTTGCAATCGAGAGGCGGCTTCCTCGACCTGAGCTTGAGGGGAATGCTCTGTGATTCCACTGTAGGTGCCAGCATGGTGCTTGGGGGACAATAGCGATTCCAGCCCTTTGATGAGAGGCGTTTTTTTTGCGAGGGAGTTGCCCATGGTAATGAAAGCCTTCGATGTCTCGGCAGGTAGACATGACAGCAAGTAAAATTTAACAACATCAGGCCCATAATATAGCGCTTTCAATCTGTTGTGGACGTACTTCCCTGACAGAGGGCTAGTGGAAGACTTGACACTGCCATTCCCGCCATCGAGAATATTTCGGGAGTCGTGGTAGCTCTTTGTTCAAGTAAGGCACCGGGGCCTTGGTAGAGCGGTTCCGAGAAAACTAGCAAGTTCAAGCTCGGCCTTTACATGAGAAATAGTAGTTTTTCACGAAATTCGTATGACGTAAAACTGTAGACGCGGGGGCTGTAGGTTACGGTGGGGTCCATTCTTCTACCCTGCACACTACTAGGCATTGTTTCGGCGCGCAAATAAGCGGAAAATTACCTGCGGGCGACGACATTTGCATCGCAACGTGTTGTGATTATTTGCGTGCTGAATCGTTCAAAATCAAAAAGTACTTCCACTCGTATCTTATTTCTCGTATTTCAGTCAGTCAATCCCAGAGTAGTGAAACCCTCTAAGTACATCAGAACCGAAATTTGCGGTCTTTTGGGCCTACAGGTTACTGCAGCGGATTTGAGCTAACAAAATTTGAAAATTTCATAGAATTCGCCTCCTGGGCATCGAGTGCTGCCCACCGTTTATATGATCTTAATGATCTTCATGGAGATGCGGCCAAACTCAGGCGTGAAAAGAATGGATATCCTGTATCTTATTCCTCGTGAATATCAAACGCCAGTGATCAAAACACATCTACCAACATAATTGATAGAGAAATAATATACAGATAGATCAAGTACCACGAGCAAAGAGTGAGTACCCAAAGGCATGCAGAAATAGGCAAGAGGGTATGATATATGTGGACAAATCCAAACGCCCTCGAAATGATGAGTCAGGCTGGGGAATAAAGCAGAGATGAAGAAAAAAAAAAGATTGCGCAATAGAAGACAGAGAACAAATCAAAGAGGTTATAGTCCACACGTCTACCTCGGAGACGTGGGGTGGCTAGTCGGGCCGGCAAGATACTCTTCCGGTACTTTGGGGACACGAGGAGAGTTGGCTGTCTGGACCATGGCACGGTGTTGGGCGCGAAGGAGATCGCGTTGCCGTTCTTTTTCGCGGTTGTTGGCTGCGCCACCGGTCAGTCGTCGCATGCCGCTTCGGATCATGGACTCGATGGAATGTGAGCCCCCTCCCTCTGTTGCGCTGCGGACCATTGGTGGCATTGGGGGATGGGCTCTTCTGGCGGTCGTTGGGCGGTCGTCCACATCCGATTGTGTCTCTTCAATGTCGTCATCGGAGAGGAAGGCTGATTCACCGAAGCCCACTGGGTGGGTACCGTGAGAGCCCGGTGCAGTGTGGACGAAGAGGTTGTTGGCGGGCGATGTGACAGACCGTGTATGGGAAGCGGGTCGAAGGCCTGAGCCAGAGGTGGTTTGAGAGGTAACGCTGACTGGAGAGGGCATTCCAGGAGCATCAAAGCGGAACTTGGACGGGTGAGATTCTGCAAGACCGTTGTGAAATGAGGATGTAGAGCCTGTCCGAGCGAGGGATTTGCGCAGGATAGGTGCTGTTTGCTGGTCATACAAGTGGGCGTTGGTATCCACGTAGCTACCAGTGAATCCTCGAAGCATTGGCGGAGCCACCGCGTTGAGTGTCGGAACGTTGATCTCTGTTTCTTCAAAGAAGTCATCCAAGCTGTCCAGTTTTTGGACGATATCACCAATGTTGCCGTCGGTCTGGGTGTCGATCGATTTCATTGTATCGGCTCTCATGGGGAAGTATGAGTCACTGTATTCATCGGCACGGAATTCCACATCGGGTGTCAAGGTGTCCCGACGGTTCATATCCTCAGCCTCGGCACAGGTGTAGAAGACAGCGTGAACGTTGTTGCGAGTAATAGTTGACTGTGTTGCAGGCATAGGGACTGACCAGCCTGTGGGTTCGGGAATTCCATACAGACTTTGGATCCGTTCGTACTCCTTGCGTATAGCACGCGACGAAGCCGCAGATGCCATACTCATACGGAGGTGATGACGCTCCATCGGATTACCAGAGACTGTTATGATGTTATCCAATACCTCAAGGGCCTGTGGACATAAGTTGGTCTGCAGAAGTCGCAACAGAGGCGAAATCAGATCGGGGCCATGACAAGTGACTTCGCTGCGGCGCATATCGACCTCAGGGATCATGACACAAAGAATTTTCATGGTCTTGACTCGGAACCAATCCGTTGTGTTCGTGAGGAGGCCCATAAGGAAGATAAGGCATTGGAAGTCGAGCTGTGGAAAGTAGTAGGACTTGATCTCCGTTACTATATGATCGAGAAAAACAGCCTCAGTCTTGTATTGCTGGTTGGCGAAACCGAACAACGACGCTGCGAGTCGGGGACATCCTTCATTCTCCGCCACACGAGCAAGTAAGCTGGCATGCGCGATGGGCTTTGGATCAGAAAACTCCTGGTCAAAGCACTCGAGGAAGGAAGGTAAATTAGCTAGCACCGTGAATAGCTGCCGAGTTCCATCTCCGATAAGGGCGTTGTTTGGAAGCCCGCTAAGGCGATGGAGTACATCCAACGTACGGTTGAATGACTTGGAGGATTTGAGTCCTTTGAAGACTAGGTCCTGAAGACCATCAAATCCACCCTCCCACTTAGGCGGTTGTCCCTCGAGAAGCTGTTCCACCACAGCAGGGTCACTGAGATCCACGGGGTCCAGGAACTTTTCCAACATGCCAAGTGTCTCAATAAATTCACTCTCATGAATGGTATTCAGACAAGCACATGTGGTCCAGAAAAGTTGGGGGTAGTGCAAAATATCTGCCGGGGCCAGAGAGCTGATGATGATCTTCAACGTAGTGAGAATCTCCATAGAGAAGGTCTGGTAATCGGTTTCTTCATCTGCAATAGTATTCGAAAGCCGGGCTAGCATGTCCGCTAGCATTTGTGAATCTAACGATGTCGAAATGCAACGGAAAATTTGGAATGACCGACATGCCAAATGTCGAACAGGGCAGGAGGTTGCCCAGTTCAGCGCCTCCTTAGCCCAAAGTTCACCAACGCCCTCGTAAGCGTAACTGAAGAACTTAATCACATCTCGAGTAGCAGCAGCCATCGAAGGCGGTACCCGGCGATCATCGACTTCTTCGTCTTTGCCATTGTTCTCCTCGTACTCCCACACAACGACTGGGTCACTCTTGCGAATTGCCTCGACAAAATCTTCGATCGACTGCCGAGCGCCTGCAGGTGCATCGTCCTCTAGCTTGGCGGCAATGAGCTCATGGATTAGATGGACTAGCATTTCACGAGCTTGCTCTTGCACAGTCACAGTGTAGTGATCCCAAAGAATAAGTACCACGTGGAGAAGTTTGACCACGTCTGCCATCGCCAGGGTGACGGGCGCCACCATAAGATCAACAAGGAAAATAAGGGCCACTTGTCCAAGTGAGAGACCGGCTTGTTTGTTCCCCACAGGGAGTACTGATGCTAGATCAGCAACGTAGGGCAAGCTGGCTAGGTCAGGAGGCGGCGGCGTGAGATCCTTTCGTTCCTGTACCATGTTTTTAGGGACGACCTGCAGCATGAAAAATTCAATGACCTTTGAACCGGCAGGAGTTCCTGCCAGGAAGACAACAATCTGTTTAGCGTAATCCACAAAGTTTTGCTCTTTTCGCTCCAGGCAGAGACTGATGATAAAGTCAAGAACAAGTTGAACATTGCCTCCATGCGGGCCAGTTGCTAGCGCCTGCCATAATGCCTGGACCTGGTTTGGTAGGATAGTGCTGCAGCGGATAGTGATTTCGAAGAGATTGGCAAGGAGCATGTAAGACCTTGCGGTCGGACCACCGTTGGGATCCACCTGCAGCTCCATAGTCTGAACCCATGGCAAGATCGCAGCAACCATATTGCGTTGACTGTCAGCGCGAAGGTTGCGGAAGTGCTGAGTAAACTCTGAGAACAAAGTGAAAGCCAGATCGGAGTGCTGGACCGCTAGTCGTTTCGAAGTCTCAAACTGAGCGAGCTTATATACCGCTGTGGTTTTATCCGAGATGCTGATATCAAAGTCTTGGATACGCGAGTTTTTCTGGTGACGCTCTTCAAGTCGGCGGAGTAGCTTGGCCGATTTCATTCGGATTTCGCGCTTCTCATTGCCTAGGGTTACGAGAACCGCACCTAGGATTCTCCAAAATCGAAGCGGGTAGTCAGGGTGCTCAATCAGGACTTCAGTCACAACCTCAAAATAGCTTTCAAGGGCCTTTGGTCGCTCGGCCACATAGCACATCTCTATAGATCGTTCAATCAAATAGGCATGCTCCTTGTTGTGAATGATCAGATTCTTCAAGGCACGACGGCCGATTGAATGCCACTTATCACTAATGGTGTTGAAAATTATATCAATCCAGGAGAGCATGCGGCCGACATCGAATTGAAGCACAGATCCACTTTCAGTGGTGATGCTAATTGGGCCCGCACAGAGAGAAGCCATTGCACTCAGAGCCGCTGCTCGGAGGTTCTTCTTCTCGATCTCCATGGCAGCAGCGGTATTCCGCATCTCACCACCGTCATGCGGTTGAGCCATGGCAAATTTGCGCATGTTATCTTCTCGTTCAGTAATCTGGGCCTGGTTGGGAGAATAGCCACACCAGTCTTCCATGAGTGAGAAAGCAGATTTCCTAGACTCAAAAGGCATCCAGCGAGAGGGGTCTTTGGTTCGGTTGACGCCTTCGAATAGCTCCTCCATCAAACCACAGTAATGAAATCGCAGACGCTGGAACTCCCAGTCATTTTGAACCTCGGCATCACTCAGGAAAATTCGGAGATCCTTCGCATACGTGATCAGGTTGTTGACAATCCAGTCGTCGTTACAAACATCGGGCTCACGAAGGAAGTGGGAGGTGAGTTTATATACGTTAGTTACTTCGGTACGGAGGCGGTCCGTCTTACGATTTCGACGGGGGCTGCTTGGCGTACGATGATGGGTACCAATTCGAATCTTGGCCTCTTCGTTGCATGTTGTCACAGCATACTGGAGAGACTCCAGCAGGGTCCGGTAGAGATTCTTGGCGATAGACCCGAGCGCAACCACGATAGCAGCCCGAATTGAGTCCCTTTCAGCCGATAGAAGTGGGATCACAAATGCAAAGAGGCTCCGTGCAGAACTGATCTTATCCTGGGATTGTGCTTGTGCTCCCTTGGATGTCTTACGAGCATGCAGTTGGGCATTCGCCAACTGACTCTGAGATTGAGCACCCACACTGGTGACCGTTGTGCAGGCCATGACAAGATAAAGCTTCCATTGCTCCACCAGGATCTCAGCTGTCATATTGCTTCGTCCCATGGGACGACTCTGGTAGATATCCACTGGGGAGTATTGAGTGACCCTCGTACTTTCAGCAAGCGACGAGATAAGCTTGTGCATCTGAACCAGGCGTGCACAGACAATCTCTCTTCCCAGTGTCACGGCAAACGGACATGTCTCGAAGCTGACCCGGATGATATTCGGGAAAACTTTAGCCCACAGCGTGGAGTCGTATGAGACCTCGCTGCTACACAGCTCAATGAGCGTATTTTGCGAAGCACTTCTCCTCTTGCCTTTTTGAATCCGGCTCCTCTCAGCAACAGTGAGCTGCTCGTCGTTGACGTCCAAGATCTGCTGAGAATCGGCCTCCAGAATTCTGATTATTCGCGTGTTTTCTTTACCGAGAGCTCTATCGAACTCGGTGATGAGACGCAGAACGTTGATAGCAAATGCGCGGACCCGTCGTGATTGTGAACAGAGAAAGAAAAGCCCGTGAGACTCGATTTCCTCCACATGGGCAAGAACACTTGATAGATCAAGATGCAGGGCTCGACTACCCGAAATGGACTTTTCAAGCTGATCCGAGGATGCTTCCTTGGTTTTCTGCTTGATTTCATCAATCCAAATTTGCAGAAGCTCAACGTATAGCCGTAGTGTGGATTCAATGTGGCCGGGCCCCAGCATTCCTTCGTCAGACATGGTAGAATATCGGGCATCAAAATTAAAAATAAACCTTGCGAACCCAATGGTTACTTGCTGAGCATGCAATTGTCGGGCAATAGCCTTCAACGAATCTGCCGACGATCTAGCAATATTCGACTGGACATGAGCAGTTCCGGTGCAGAGAAGGTTAATCAAGGAGTTGAACGGTATATGGTCTGAGAGACAACGAGGTAAAGCTTGGACTGCCACATGGAGAAGATCATAAAATCCTTGTTTCTGATCCAGGGTGTTTATATGGTCGTCACGACGCCCAAAGCCAAATGCCTCGGTAATGGGAGTCTTCGGCGTCGTTCCACCGAATTTCTCGTCTAAAACTGCCTGGCCACCGAATGTGTTGTCACAAAGAATAGTAATCTTGCCAAGAACCTCGCAGAAGCGGAGGTAGTATTCCTTGACATTATCACTAAGCCTCGATATATTGACCGGACAAGAGGCAGACGGGTCCGACTTCTCAGAGACCACGCCAAACTTGGGTTCAGCAAGCAGCTGTGGACGATGGAAGTAGATTGGGCTAGATGCATCCAGGAAAGGATTAGGAAGAGAGCCTGTTGGGAACGGAGGGCAGAGCTGGTCACTTGTTTCTAGATCTGACATCGTCGCAAGGAAAGCCCGAATTCCAATTACCATCTTCTCTGGCTCCATTTGTTCAATCTTCAGGTCTCGGCCCGACAAGAACAGGTCAGAGTTGATCAGAGGGAATATGATTGTCCGGAAACACACGTCAGGATGTTTGAATCCAATCATACGAATCAGTTGGATTAACGGGTCGGCAATGGCTGGTTCAGCAGTGAGGTAAGTCCTCCGTCCTGTTGGCAGCGCAATTTTGACTACTTCCTCAACTTTCTTGAGAGTTGTGGTAGGGGAGTCAGAATAACGGAAGAAATATGTCCAAACCAGACGACATATAGCCTGTAGAGCCGGAGCGCGAGTGGGACGATCCTTGAGCCTTGGGGGCAAACTGGATATCATCGAAAGCCACTGCGAAGAAAAAGTTTCCTTATTGGATATGCAAAGCAACAGCACGTTCAGAGAGAATGCAGCACTCCAATGGCGAGGTTTGGTAAGGAGCTGCGTCAAGCGAGACTGGACCAAATCCACAAATTCCTTCCACCGAGGCAGCGAGAGGTCACAGACCGGGTTGGCCGCCACAGGCAGCAGTAGTTTCTCAATCACATAACAATATGCTTGCTTTATCTTTTGCCCATGGGCATTCACAAACAAGCGTGCCAGTGACCGCATGAAATCACAGGCCTTGGTCCAGCTGTCCGTGGCCATCGGCAGGCGCAGATATCTCATTCCCAGAATGAGCAACTCGGATTTTGCATCGCCCTCGCGCGATGGGCCTCGACTTGCTTCTTCCTTTTGATACCGATCCAGCTCCACCAGGAAGCGATTCGCAACGCTAGTAAAGTTCACATCGCTCATTATCCCCAGCAATTGGCCATATATCCGCCAATTTGCCATCCGCAGAGGGGATGCGGAGATCTGGTCAGGATCGACTGTTTTGAGCTGACCAAAAACTATGTCTTCCAGGCGATCTGCCATATCAACCGTGATTGACGCCAAGCTACTCTGATTGAAGATCTCAATTAGTACTCTGCACACCAAGTATACCGAGACAGTGGCACGACGTTCGACCAGCGCAACGTCGTCATGGCGGCCAAGGAAAGGCGTAGACGGCTGTAGCTTTTCTGAAGGAGCAGTTGAGTCGATGGCTGGCTGGGTCGGTTCCGTATTACGGCGCATGAGCACCCCATTCTCTGTTATCACAGGCTTTGGCTTAACAAAAATTTCCATGTTAGTGAGTCTTATTCTTGCGCAGAAGACATACCACCCAGGCCGGGGTTTGCTTACCAGCTCGTTTGTCATTTGCCTTGCAGTGATAGCCGCATCTCCCTTCCCTTTTCGCCATAGCATGATTGTATCAATCAAAGGCTTTGGTTTCAGTCTTGCGATATGTCCCAGCGCTGAAATCAATTGATCGAAATTCGGGTCCGCTCCAGGTCCGCAAACCTCCTCCACGGGAGCTTCCGAATCTCCAAGCTTTAATATTGCCTGGTTAATCTTACTGTCGGCTTGACCAACAAACTTTGCTTCTCGTCAGCAACCACATCGTACATCAGTCTTCACCATCTGGGACGGCACTTGTCTTACCGAGTTGAATAGATGGTGTAGTGCATACTCGCCCACCGTCTTGGATTCGGAATGATGCTTCGAATGCGAACGACTATGAGACCGATCCCGTCTTGATTTCCCTCCCGAATTCATCCGTTTATGCACAAGGCTTGCGGGACTGCCATCCATCCTTTCATCAGCGTCGGTATCCTGAATAGTGCTCAATGTCCCCGGCGGTCCATAAGTCGACGACGCCCCCGCCGGGCTTTGGTGGTTCGAATGGGTGTCCAGCTGATCGAGCTTTGAAGGCAAAACGGCGGCATCGTCAGGTGCACCACGACCGAGGGACGCGATGAGCTCCGGGCTCAGTGGACTGGAAGCGGTCGAACCCGCCATGCTCGGATTCCGTGAATGTTGCATGCCATGGACTATTGAGGTCTGCCGGTGATGACCGTACGAGTTCGACGGCCGTCTTTCCAATCCTGCGTCATATCCTGCAGGTCGACCGGCTGACACGTCGGGGCTTTTGGAGCCCGAATGGCCGCGGCGGGCTTGTAAGGTCGGGGCTAGCGCGGAAGGGTCGGTCGCTCTGCCACGGACCGCAGACGACTCACGACTGTGCATTGGGGTAGATTGGGCTGTTCTCGTCCCTCGCCACTCTGTCGCGGATGGGAGGGTATGGTGCGGCGCAGATTTGAGGTCGTCAGGGATGAGGGGCAGCATTGGTTGCTGGCCGGGGCCAGCAGCTTTGGCCGGATGGGATGCCACTGTCACCAGGAAGACCAGCAGTTAGCAAAAGGGCCCGGTACCTTTAGTCCTGTTTGACCAGGGAGGGAGAAGGAATGACAGGGTCGCAAGGGACTGCGAGGCGGGATGGCACTGCAGCGGACACAGCTTACTGGTACAAGTTAACGACTCATTGCCTGGTTGAATCTCATGCAGGCGGCCGTGTCAAGAGTGTCAGCAGTGAGCCAGTCACAGTTCATGGCGGCTCAATCCATTCGGGGGATGGGCGGTCTATTGAGGGTGGTTGGTTGAAGGTCTGGAGAAGCGCGGATAGCGAGAGCTTTTTAGATGTTTATTCGCGCCCGGGGAACCGCTTTTTGCTCCCTTCAACACGGTCTTTTATATTTAGAAAAGGGGGTATGGATTTTATTTACTACTATGTTCTCATTCGAATCAAAGAAATGTGCCAAGTTCCTGCAAGCAACTGTACGTTTTTTTTCTCAACTCGGGACATTTTGTACGCCCAATCGCGTTGGGCGCAATAACACCTCTTTGTCAGTCACGGCACTTGGAATCTGATCTATAAGATATGTTTCATCTAAACAAGCTTCAGTTTTTCATTAACATCGTAGTCTAGACTTACACTAGGAATTTTAGGCCTTGATGTCCTCTCAATTCTATTCCAATCTAAACGATAAGGCAGCGAATCAAAGTCCCGTACTTAAAGTATAGTGGCAAATGTTCATGCGGCCATGCTGTAGGAACCAGGAACAAGGCACAGAAAACCTGGAAATGCCGTTTCAGTGGATACATCGTCGTAGACTATTCAAGCATCGATCGTATTTAACAAAAGCTGAAACGTCCCGATCCAGGGGAACTCGTGGAGTCGTGTGCTCAGGTAGACATGAAACCGCGCAACGTCTTTGTGGGGACAAGGGACATGTCTTCCACGAAGTGCCGTTCCTCCAGCTAGTGGAAGGAACGTTTAAATATTAGGTGGATTGATTGGACACTATCAAACATAGGTCAAATCTTATTTGATTGATTTAAGAAGCGGGCAGTCATCAAAGTCTCTAGCGATCTCCGGCATTTGTCGGATCTCGGACGGACTATATGTCGATGGTCCATCGCATGCTTATGTACAGAGAACTGCAGGTGCACATCTGCCATCTCGGCTTATAGACTCTGCAGATGTGGGGTTGAAGTAAGTTGGACTGAAGCACTGGCAATTCCAGAATAACTTTCGAGCTAAATATGGACAAATAGAAATGAATCGATACCGGGGAAACAGCTTAACCTTGAATCGGGCAATATCGAGTCGTTTGTAGACTATGCAGATACTAGGGGTATAGTCACTCTATAGCCCCCACATATAAAGAATTTCCCCCATTTAAGAATTTCTGGGTTAGAAAGCCCTGGGAAGAGCAGCAAGCCCTTTAATAGGCCTTCGGAGAAGTCACTATGAAAGCCGCACAACTGCGGAATCCGGCCGCACTATGCAATGGGTCAAACAGTTCACAGGAAAACGCGGAAGCGTGGGAAGTTGCCTAAGTTGTTTCCGAAAGGCTTCTCGTGCCGGAACGTACCAAAGTTCCATCGTTGCCACAGAATGTGAGAGAAGGCCTTTGTCCCACATGCGGAGAGGATCTCCCGCATCGTCTTACCGAACGGGCGCATACCCGAGGGTGACTACGATTTATACTGGTCCCCCCAATTAATGCACCAAATGTGGTAACTAATGTGGTATGACGCTTGAATCTTTACTTCAAAGGGCCGAATTCCCTTTCCGATCATGGCATTTGGCCCCCCAGCATTATATAAATGGCCCCTAGCCGAGGAAGGTTAATCTGTATTTGAAGATCTTCATTATAATTCTTGGTCTACCCCGTTTTTACTTCTCCATTCTTTCCTATTTCCTATTCCTTTAGTTGTCTGCCCTTTGATCGATCAGATAAGCCCTTGTCTTCACTCCGACTCTGCACAACATTAGTCGGTGAGGCACCAAGCGATCCACTTTTTGGACCGAACCCGGTGGTCAGACCACTTCGCCTCTTCTCTTCCCTGAACAATAGGGGTTTTCCGTTCTTTTGATTATAACCAGGTCAAGAAAAGTGTGTAGTTAGAGGGCACTGACTCAGTCCTAGCCTACGATTGGCCTTGTTTTCTGCTTTCCTTTCTATTGAGGGTTTTCCCGCTTTATTGCCAGGGAATTCTCTACACGGACCTCCCCCCTCCCCCTACATCCGATCGCAATGGCGCAACTCGACACCCTCGATTTGGCGGTCCTGGTGGTTCTCTTGGTGGGTAGCGTCGCCTACTTCACCAAGGGCACCTACTGGGCTGTCCCTAAGGATCCCTATGCCTCCTCCGGAGCCTCCCTGAATGGTGGCGCGAAGAGCGGCAAGACCCGCGACATCATCGAGAAGATGGATGAGACGGGCAAGAACTGTGTGATCTTCTATGGCTCGCAAACTGGTACCGCTGAGGACTACGCTTCCCGTCTGGCCAAGGAGGGCTCCCAGCGCTTTGGTCTCAAGACTATGGTGGCCGATATTGAGGATTACGACTACGAGAACCTGGACAAATTCCCCGACGACAAGGTGGCCTTCTTCGTTCTGGCCACTTACGGTGAGGGCGAGCCGACGGACAATGCCGTGGAGTTCTACCAGTTCCTTACCTCGGAGGATGTTGCTTTTGAGAGCGGCGCCGCTGCGGATGACTCGCCGCTGTCCTCTCTTAAGTATGTCGCTTTCGGTCTCGGTAACAACACTTACGAACACTACAACTCGATGGTCCGCCATGTCGATGCTGCTCTGACCAAGCTCGGTGCCCAGCGCATTGGAGCTGCTGGTGAAGGTGATGACGGTGCCGGAACTATGGAGGAGGACTTCCTCGCCTGGAAGGAGCCCATGTGGGCTGCTCTGTCCGAGTCATTGGGTCTCCAGGAGCGTGAATCTGTCTACGAACCGGTCTTCTGTGTGTCTGAGGATGAGGAGAAGACTCCCGAGGATGACTCTGTGTACCTGGGAGAGCCCACCACCGCCCACCGTGAGGGTCGCGCCAAGGGCCCGTACTCCGCTCACAACCCGTACATCGCCCCAATTGGCGAATCCCGTGAACTGTTCACTGTCAAGGACCGCAACTGTCTGCACATGGAAATCGACATTTCTGATAGCAACCTGAGCTACCAGACTGGTGATCACATCGCGATTTGGCCAACCAATGCTGGTGCTGAGGTTGATCGGTTCCTCCAGGTCTTTGGTCTTGAGAACAAGCGCCACACGGTTATCAGCATCAAGGGCATCGATGTCACTGCTAAGGTTCCCATCCCAACCCCAACCACCTACGATGCTGCTGTTCGTTACTACATGGAAGCTTGCGCCCCCGTCTCTCGCCAATTTGTCTCTTCGCTCGCTGCGTTCGCCCCCGATGAGGCTAGCAAGGCCGAAATTGTTCGTCTGGGTAGTGACAAAGATTACTTCCACGAGAAGATCACCAGCCAGTGCTTCAATATCGCTCAGGCTCTCCAGAGCATCACCTCGCAGACTTTCTCCGCCGTCCCATTCTCTCTGCTTATTGAAGGTCTCAACAAGCTTCAGCCCCGGTACTACTCCATCTCTTCCTCTTCTCTGGTTCAAAAGGACAAGATCAGCATCACCGCTGTCGTCGAGTCCGTTCGCCTGCCTGGTGCCTCGCACATGGTGAAGGGTGTGACCACCAACTACCTCCTGGCTCTCAAGCAGAAGCAGAATGGCGACCCATCTCCCGATCCCCACGGTCTGACTTACTCGATCTCTGGTCCTCGCAACAAGTACGACGGTATCCACGTGCCGGTTCACGTGCGCCACTCCAACTTCAAGCTTCCTTCCGATCCTTCGAAGCCGATTATCATGGTTGGTCCCGGTACCGGTGTGGCTCCTTTCCGCGGTTTCATTCAGGAACGTGCTGCTCTGGCCGCCAAGGGCGAGAATGTCGGCACCACTGTTCTGTTCTTCGGATGCCGTAAGCAGGATGAGGACTTCATCTACCAGGATGAATTCAAGGTATGATACGGAGCCTATTCGGCTTTTAATATCAAACATGCTAACTTTCCTCCTATTAGACTTACCAAGATCAGCTCGGTGACAAGTTGAAGATCATCACTGCTTTCTCTCGTGAGGGTTCCCAGAAGGTTTACGTCCAGCACCGCCTCAAGGAGAACGCCCCGCTTGTGAGCGAGCTTCTCAAGCAAAAGGCCAACTTCTACGTCTGTGGTGATGCCGCCAACATGGCCCGGGAGGTCAACTTGGTTCTTGGTCACATCATTGCTGAGCAGCGTGGTTATCCCGCCGAGAAGGGTGAGGAGATGGTCAAGCACATGCGTAGTAGCGGCAGCTACCAGGAGGATGTGTGGTCATGATTGATGAACTTGCTATTTTCTATTTCATTTGGTTGTTCCCACCAAATTCCTCTTCACATTCTAGATGAATCAGCATATATATTCACGACCTTTTTTCTTGAATAGCCTTACGTCATGTCGGCGAGCTTTGTACTTTACTTATGCCTCGCATTTGGCCTTTCTGGGTTCCTTTCTCGTTCTTTTCTCCCTGGTCGTTTTGTTGCGTGGGAGCACTGCCTTATGCGGGGTGAATTGGTGATTATGTAGATTGGATTGACATTTACTAGGACAAATAGACTCTGAGAATCTATGAAATTGATGTCAAAAAGACCTGTTGCTTTCTACTTGGACAAATAATATACTTCCATGCCATTACAAGGATAGAACTCAAGTAGTTCCAACTGTATAGAATGCGGATTTCATAGGTCACGTGGAGATAAATGGTCGTCAGGTCTTGTTGTGACGTATTGGTTGAAATAGAAAATAGCTAATAGGAAAAGGCAATCTGTAGGTCCCAGTTCTAGAGAGATAATGGAATCCATGAATGTTATTTATCATGATCCTTCTGTTAATGAATGTTGAACCCATGTGTCTATCATATCATCTATGGTCTAATACATCCTGTTTTCGGCTGTAAGCGCGGACTTAATCGTGGGACCGCCCGGCAAAGAACATCAACTTCACCACAGCTCCCAATCCTTTGGCCTCCAAATTAAAGAAATGCGCCATCTGGATTCCCAGCCTTGATTTGCTTTCAGATCTCACCGGACTTGCCCAGCTTCTTTTCCGGTGGCCCTAAATCCCCCGCACTGGCCCGGCGATAGAGCTGCCCTAGCACGAATTAACCTACCGAGGATCGCAGGATAGAGACCATGGCCTACGTGGTGCCCATCCACCGCGCAAGTGGCATTCGCCATGCGGTGAAGCTGAACTTTATCAACCCGGAGGAGGACTGCCTAGTTGCTGCGTGAGTGCTACTGTTGCTATTTGCCCACCGATGAGGATATTGGGTTTTGGTCCATGCGGGGACCACAACGCATGCGCAGTTTAGCACGCTGTTCCCAGCAAACCCATGACAAGAAGGCTAATGTATTTCGGAAATGACACAGCAAAGCGAATCGACTTGAATTCTACACCCTCACACCAGATGGCCTGACGCTCGCAGCCACCCGCGCGATCTACGCGCAGGTAACAATGCTCGCTCGCCTCCCAGCACCAGCAAATTCACGAACCGACCACCTTTTCGTCGGCACAGACCAATATAAGTATTTTACGCTAGTATGGGACCACGAGAAAAATGAAATCAAAACCGCCCGCAGCTATGTTGACATTTCTGAGCCCTCGGCTCGCGAATCTGAATCGAACCCGCGTTGTCTTCTTGACCCCACTGGGCGCTTCATGACACTGGAGATATACGAGGGTGTGGTGGTTGTGATCCCGATCGTTGAGTTAACGAAGCGCAAAGGCCGTGTTTCACAAGCTGCGTCGCAACCTGATGCGCCGCAGGTGGGCGAGCTTGGTGAGCCTACTTCGTCGCGGATTGACGAATTGTTCGTTCGGTCGTCTGCATTCTTGCATTCCGCATCGAATCAGCCGTGGCTGGCTATTTTGTA
Organism: Penicillium pulvis; assembly: GCF_028828015.1. Classification (NCBI taxonomy): domain Eukaryota; kingdom Fungi; phylum Ascomycota; class Eurotiomycetes; order Eurotiales; family Aspergillaceae; genus Penicillium; species Penicillium pulvis. The sequence continues at coordinate 1,725,947 of NW_026643079.1, read as the reverse complement.
TGAGGATAATCGGAAGAAGGTTCGACTGCGCATTCGGGAACTGGAGTTTAGTCGGGCGACGTCGAGTGGGCCCGCAGACGCGAGTTTCAACCAGGTGCAGGACAAGAAGCTGGATGGTGGAGTATTTGGACACGAGCTTGATATGGGTTCTTCACATTTGATCCCTATTCCAGCTCCATTAGGTATGTCTTATTGTGGTGATCATAACGGGCTTGGCCAGCGTGCATGAACTAATGGGCTATTATAGGAGGACTGATTGTCCTTGGAGAAACTTCAATTAAATACATCGATGATAATGCAAACGATGTGATTTCTCGCGATCTTGACGAGGCCACTGTCTTTGTGGCATGGGAGAAGGTTGATAGCCAACGGTGGCTGTTGGCCGACGACTACGGCAGACTCTTTTTCTTGATGTTTATCCTAGATAGTCGCGGCGACGTCGAAGACTGGAAGCTGGATTACCTTGGAACCACATCTCGAGCAACCGTCCTTGTTTACCTGGGCGGTGGAGTTTTGTTTGTTGGATCGCACCAAGGCGATTCCCAGGTTCTCCGGATCGGCAGTGGAGGTTTTGAGACCATTCAGACGCTATCCAATATTGCTCCCATCCTGGACTTTACGGTGATGGACCTAGGGAACCGCACTAGTGAGAGTCAAACTCATGAATTCTCATCTGGGCAAGCTCGCATCGTGACCGGCTCTGGAGCTTTCGATGATGGCACCCTGCGAAGTGTGCGAAGTGGTGTGGGTATGGAGGAGCTGGGTGTCCTGGGAGAAATGGATCACATCACAGACCTTTGGGGACTGCAGGCCCAGACCAGTGGAGAAATCTTGGACACACTTTTAGTCACGTTTGTTGACGAGACACGCGTGTTCCGCTTCAGTGCTGACGGAGAAGTCGAAGAGCTGGAAAGCTTCTTGGGTCTCACTCTTGACGAGAGCACACTCCTTGCCGCCAACTTGCCCGGGGGCCGGATTCTACAAGTGACAGAGAAGCGAGCCCTGGTGGCTGACCTAGAGAGTGGCATGGTCACCTTTGAATGGACATCACCGACACAGAAAGCCATCACGGCAGCTTCTGCAAGCAATGACCACCTGGTCCTTGTCACTGGAGGTCAGATCCTGGCCTCCTTTGATATCCAAAATAATGCCCAGCTTATCATCGAAAAGGATCTCGGCGTGGACCAGCAAATCTCGGGTGTGACAGTTCCGTCTAGCCCTTCGGGAGTCTGCATTGTCGGATTCCCTCAATCAGCCAAGATCTCTATTATTGACGTCAACAACTTATCTGAGCTTCAGACTAAATCATTGGGGGAGACAGGCGAGGCATTCCCTCGGTCAGTTCTTGTAGCCAGCGTGCTCGCTGACAGCCCGCCTACCCTCTTCATCTCTATGGCTGATGGCAGCGTGATCACATTCTCTCTGGACCCTAAAGACTATTCCTTGACTGGTATGAACAGGCTGATTCTCGGATCTGAACAACCAACGTTCAAGAAGCTCCCCAGGGGAGATGGGCTGTATAATGTGTTCGCAACCTGCGAAAACCCTAGTCTCATTTATGGATCTGAAGGGCGAATCATCTACTCGGCGGTCAACTCTGAAGGTGCATCTCGCATATGCCATTTGAACGCGGAGGCATATCCTGATTCTATCGCCGTGGCTACCGCACGCGAACTCAAGATTGCTCTAGTTGACAAAGAACGGACAACCCAAATCCAAACCCTACCGATGGGATCCACAGTCCGCCGCGTTGCCTACTCCCCATCCGAAAAAGCATTCGGACTTGGTACGATTGATCGGAAGCTAGAAGATGGACTAGAAGCCGTGAAGAGTCACTTTGTGCTAGCTGATGAAATCTTGTTTCGGCGTCTGGATGCGTTGGAGCTCAAGACAGACGAACTGATAGAGAGTGTGATCCGCGCTGAATTCCCGGCTGGAAAGGATGAACTTGGAAATGAAACAACTAAAGATCGGTTTGTTATTGGTACTTCATACCTGAACGAGACTAGGGAAGGTTCAATCCGCGGGCGGATTCTAGTCCTGGAGGTTGACCATGGGCGCAAATTGACCCAGGTCGCTGAGTTACAAGTGAATGGTGGATGCCGGGCATTGGCCATGCTTGGTGACAAAATCGTCGCGGCGCTGGTCAAGACTGTAAGCAGCGTTTCCCTTTCTACGAAGTATAGGGCAACTATACTAATTTTCTTTCTAGGTTGTTGTCTACAAAGTGGTCAATAATAATTTCGGGTCAATCAAGGTTGAGAAGCTCGCAAGCTACCGCACATCAACAGCACCAGTTGATCTTACCGTCGTCAACGACATGATCATAGTCGCTGACCTCATGAAAAGTGTATGTGTCGTCAAATATGTGCCAGGCAAGGATGGCACCAAGAACGAGCTGGTTGAAGTTGCTCGGCACTACCAAACCGTGTGGAGTACAGCCGTCGCCTCTATTGATGATGATACGCTTCTCGTGAGCGAAACTCAGGGCAACCTGATTGTCTTGTCCCGCAATACGAACGGCGTCACAGCCCAAGATAAACAACGCCTTGTCGCAACTAGCGAGATCAATCTCGGCGAAATGGTCAACCGCATCCGTCCAATCAACATCCCTCAGCTTGGCACAGTGATGGTAACTCCACGAGCTTTTATGGCAACCGTATGTGTCGCACTAATATTGTCCATATCCATGCAACGAGCAATTGACTAACGTTGTACTTCTCTTCCAGGTTGAGGGCTCCATTTACCTGTTCGCACTGATCAACCCTGAACACCAAGACTTCCTGATGACCCTCCAAAGTGTCATCGCCAGTAAGATAGATTCATTGGGTGACCTGTCTTTTGATACCTTCCGTGCATTCCGCACGCTGACTCGCTCCGCTGACGCACCCTACCGTTTCGTTGACGGTGAACTCATCGAGAAATTCCTCACCTGTGAGCCACAGCTGCAAGAGGAGATCGTAGCGGACGTCGGCTCTAGCGATGTGGAAGAGGTGAAAGGAATGATCGAAGCACTCCGGAGATTGCATTAATGTGTACGTCAACTTTATGTTACTATTTATGATTGGGCGAATGGCATGCATGATGCATTGAACCTTGGAATATTATTGTTAGATTTTTTTGCCAATGGTGATAGACGGGTACGTTGTCTAGTTGACCGTCTCGAGTTTTAGTATGAGGCATCCTTATCATACCCGAGATTCGACTCCCTATTTCACCTTGCTTCGACTCGAACTTCAACATTTGATAGTAGATGTAATCCATTATGTGTAGTTAGTTAGCAATATAGCCTAATATGGCTGAATAATAAGTTTAATACAGTGTGAGAATCGTGAAGAATAAATGATACACAGCGGTCGTCTATGATTTTCGGTTCTTGCAAGGTCCCTCGCCAGCGCATAAATGTCGAGATCAAGCCTTCTTCTTGTCCTCCTCGTTCTCCGATTCACTCCAGTCAAGGAGCTCCAGAAATTGCTCCTCAGAAAGATCCTCAGCCTGTTTGCCATTCTGCTTCTCGAGGTTCTTCATGTGCTTCTTTTGGCGCTTGCGAGCCATCTTGTTCCACTCAGGCACACCACTGGCCAGAGCCAGATTCTCCTCGCCCTCCTCAAGCTCATCCTCAGTCTCAACTTCGCCCAGCACCTTGCCGGTCTCACCAGCGCGCAGAGAGTTGGCGGACTTCTTGGCTTTCTTGCCTTTCAGCGCGGCTCTCTCCTTTTCCTTCTTCTCCTTTTCCTTGCGACGGTCCCGGTCGTACAAGAGCTTGAACAACTTCTCGATATAGGGACGGATGAGGATGTAGAAGATCACGGAGCCAATGGTCTTGGTCCAGCGGCCAACGCTCACGTCGGCAAAGGAGTTGTAGAAATTGCGGCCGAAGCGGCAAATAGCTTCGATGATCACGCCGAAGATCTGGTTGAAGAAGTCGGCGGCGGCCTCGGCGGCAACGTCGCTCATGTCGGCCTGGGGTTCAGCCATGGCGGAGGAGTCCTGGTGGAAGTTTCTGCTTCCCTTTTTTTGTTTGTTGGGGGGCGAGGTCGGCGGGTGGTGGCGGGTACGTCAACTTTCAATTTTCCGAATTGGAAGAATTGAACTCTCGGTGACGAAGAGAAGCACGGAGGAAGGAAGAAATTTGAGTCAGGCAAGTTGGGGGTGTGCGCGACTAAGTTAATGGAGGGATGAGAACGGATAAACGGCAAAGAGAGAAGCGTCCCGTGTCTTCTATGCTCTTCCTGCTAAACGAAAAAATAACCAAATGCGGAAGGAGCGACCCTTTTCGGGTCAACTATTCTTCCGCCGACGCGTTATCAGCCAATCAGCATCTGTCATATTATGTATTGCCCGCGCGCCTTGATGCTTCGTTATCCATTCAACGTCAACAAGATGTCGCAAAATGAACAAGAGGCAGACCAGAACCAGGCCGAGGTAAGTCATTTCGTAAGACTTGCTTCAGCTCTAGGCAACTAACATCTCTCATAGCGCCTTAAAACCGAACTGTACGACTGTATCAGCAAAATTGTGGATGAGGAGACCTTGAAGCTTGATGCCATGGCCACGCCACAGTTCACCAATGCCCTGCTGGAGCTGGCATGGTCACATCTCGGTATGTCCTTTTGAAGTACTCACAGGTGCCTGGGCATCATCGCGCTTCTCTGATATGCCCAGCATCGCTAATGGTAATTCAGAGTCCGCTATTGTTGACGTAGAGGCTTTTGCCAAGTAAGTCAACACAAATCTCCCACGAACACAGCTGGTCAAGCGTGGTATTCTTGCTTGATCTTTTTGGATTTCAAATCTATCTACACTTGTCTAATCGGGATTTCCGTTCTAGGCATGCTGGCCGGTCAACGGTCACCCCAGCTGATGTGTTGATGCTTTGTCGCCGCAATGATGGGTTGAACCAGACCCTGCAGACATACATGGGGCATCTGGAGAGCGAGCGCGAGGAAGCCTCTTGAATGGCGAGCGGAGTGGCTGTTTCTTCACGGCCTTAATCTGTACAAGCCACTGCCACTACAGTACAGACGCTCACTCCTCTGCATCCCGAGCATTAAGACAGGTGCATCATTGACGAGGGCTCAACCACTCGTACTCGGGCTTAAGACCCTAGTGGTCTATGATATATGACAGCTTGATCCCGACACCACTACAATGACCCCCATCGATGCCATTCGTACGCAATCTGAACTGATCAGATGGCACCCTTCGAAATCGCTTCGGAAGTTCTGCCGAATGCGTGAGATATTATCTTTCCGGCGAAGACTGGCAGCCTGTATGGATTTTCTCCCTTAGAGCTCAGCCTTCATCCCATTGCCTCGCAACACTGAAGCTGTCGAAGCCGTTCATCGGCTTGGTTTGAACCAATTGGCCAATTTCTCTACTAGCATCAATGACCAAGATAGGTCGTCAGAAGTCGACTCTGGGGACCGGTGGTCCTCAGATTGAGCCCAAGAGCCCTGGGAATTGGACTTTTGAACCTAGCAAACCAGAAATCCTCCCGGAGAGCAAGTCACTTGTCCTGATACCAATCACTCTGCATCTGGATCAGTTCCAGCTCATGATAGATGCCGTCGAAAGAATACAATATCTTTCAATAATATAAAGCTCGCCTTACCACTCTTCATTTCTCAGATTATTGCAGTCATATTTATCCCTTACATCCGTGACTACTCAATTGTACCTCTTCCTTTTTTGGCCATCAGTCTATCTTGGCATTGTACCACGTTTCCAGCCCCATATAAAAGGCTACAGTCACCCTTGCCGCGGCAGTCCAGGCAGTGTAAGACCTGCCCTCGGTGAACGTATATTGATCGCAGCCCTGAAATAATCCTGATTCCCAAGGATCGAGTTCCCAGCCTTCTATCACTTTCCTCTGCCCCTTCAGATATTCCGTTCAGGCTTCGGCAGCGGGGTTCCAAAAAGGCCGTTGCCCCAGCCATCCATTTCTATCCGGACCCAGATAATACCTCCCACGAGGTCACCACCCTCGTCGAGCCCCTCGCAGAAGCTTGGCATTGGCGCGCAGTGAAAGTATCGCCCTCTAAATTACCAACCGGGGCCGGCGTCATGTATGTTCTGAAGCTGCAAGGTACGAAGCAGATCATGGAAAATCATCATTGGCTGTATACCGAGTTCAGCGTAACACGCATTGTAACCCGCGCGAACTAGATTTTTCATTGCATGGGCACGAACCTATACATATTGGAGCCGACGTCATGTGTGGCGCGGCAGATATGGAGGAAGGCTATCATAGGTGTGCTATTCCAGCTCGCCGCGCGCAGGGAGCTTTTGCTAACGTGCGCGAATACCTTCCCGAAACTTATTGTCGATAAATACACTCTTCAGACTGGACAAGCACTTTGGATTCAGTACGAGACAAAAGGATCCCGAGACGAGTTTATGAAGTACACTTGCTCTCTAGCGAATTTCCCGACTTATTTCGTGATGTGCGTCCGGATCAAAACTCTTAAGGTAATCAGCGTGATCAGTACTGAAGCTTCAATAGACGCATAATCTAGAATGTAAGCATAAGTAGGCAGAATGATTTTAATCATGTATAGGCATGCATGACTTGTCCATCTCCGCATATGCGGAGTAACTGGTATTACCTGCATACTACGTCAATGGTAAGGGGCGTTATGGCTGAGTCGTGGCTGGATTTTTATTTTTACTTTTTTGGTTTTTCCCCAAAACCCAAAAAACGATAAAAGTGAAAGTTCTAATTTCCTCAATTTCTTCACATGCGGTGGCGCATTGACACGAGCAAATCAGCACTTTATAAGCCTGAGGCGCCGCCCCCAAAGCGGCAACGTGGAGCCCAGTTTTGGGGCATGATGTCACTGGACCCACGGTTGGCTGTGGCTGAGACCCTCCCAGCCATTCATAATTGCTCTTGTACCACGGCTCCTTGGTTCCAAGTCCACTGATCTTCAACTATTGCGTCTTGGTCGGGTCAGGGTCCTTTATTAAATCTGTCTAAATCCTGTTGCCTTCTTCTTCAGTCTCTCTTTCAAATACAGAGCACCCCCTTCAAAAAACAATCACCAACCACAACTCAAAGAAAAGATTCAAAAACATCTCACATCATCATGGGTGCAGCTGGTGGAGTCTTTCTACGCTTCTGCGGCCTCCTTATTCGAGTGCTGCAATTTCTCGACGCTGCCGTCATCCTTGGTATCTTCTCATACTACCTCGCTATCCTCTCGAAACATGATCAAACCATCGACACATGGGTCAAGGCCGTTGAAGGTTTGGCCGGTGCAGCTACTTTATACAGTCTGCTCGGTTTACTCTTCGTCTGCTGCCTCGGTGGCGTGACATTCTTCGCTTTCCTCGGCGTTGTCTTCGACGTTCTTTTCACTGGCGCTATGATCGCTATCGCCGTTATGACTCGCCATGGCACCAACAGCTGCTCTGGCCATGTCAACACCCCCATCGGCTCAGGTAACGCAAGCGATGACAGCCCTTCGAAGCTGAGCTACGGAATGGCTTGCAAATTGGAGAAAGTCGTTTTCGCAGTTTCGGTGATTGGAATGTAAGTGACAAGAACCATTAAGATGGCAATGCGACGTTTGCTAACCCTACCTTTGTCTAGCTTCTTCTACCTGATCTCGATCCTCTTCCAGGTCCTTTTGGCCCGCCACCACAAGCGCGAGAAGCGCTTCGGTCCTTCCCCTGCCAACGGCTACACTTCTGGTAGCCGCAAGTGGTTCTGGAGCCGCAACAAGAACAACCCTGAGACCAACGGTGTCAATGACAACGCTCTGCCTGGCCATCCCACCCCCGCTGATGTTGAGTATGGCACCGAGCCCAAGGCTGAGAAGAAGTGGCTCGGCGGTTGGGGACGCAACAAGAACACCGCTGCTGCGAACGGCACCACTGCGACGGGTGCCGCGAATGGCAATGGATATGGATATGGCAACTCCGCTTACACTGGTAATTACTAAGTGAAAGGGGAAATCCTAGTTTGATCTAGAGGCGTTATCCATTCGGAGCTGCTTCCTTTGTCATCCATGGAAATCTTAGGACTGGCTTGATCTACTGGATCAATGATGTGATGACTTTTTTTCTTTTGTTTTTGAAATCTGAGATACCATGTTTGCTGCAGATACTGGCAACTGTATATTAATTGGGAAGAGCGTGACAGGCAAAGTAGAAACTTCGCCGAATGGGATATAATAATAATACGATAAGATTTTTATTTAATAATCATGTCTCATTCCAAGGATCCACAGCAAATAAGCATAAACTTTGTAGTGTATTGTTCCTGATACGTTACAGATAAATAAACCCCCGCGTTCCTCTTCCGGCGAAGACATTAAAACATTCAACATAGGATACCGCACAATCATTAAGAATACCGATCAACATGAAGACATCAACTAGGCCATTACAAAACGGGCCGGGAATCCAAGTGCGCCAAAACTCCACCGGCACATAAGAAAGATTGACCAATAACGACTCAATCGGAAGTCGGAAGAAAAGAAAAGAGAAAACATAAGAGGCTCGACAAGTATATATACTACATACTTACCAAGGAGCGGCAACCATGGCGCCAAAGCGGCAGGTCATACCGGCAGCGACGGAACCCATGAAGACGGGGGCGCCGTTGGAGCACATGGCCCAGCTGTATCCATCAGGAGCGCAAATGATCTCGCCAGACTTGCAAGTGAAGCCACCAACGTAGCTGGAGAAAGCGTTATTGGTGGAAGCAACGGTGGAAGCATCGGTGGCCACGACACGGGGGTCCGCAACAGCAACTCCAGAGGTACCGAAAGCCTGGGCAATCTTGGACATGGACTGAGGCGTGCTGCGAGTGGCATTCTTGTTGGAGTCCTTGGAGTTGGTCTTCGAATCTTTGGAATCGGTAGTCTTAGCCTGGCTCGAGTCGGTGCTGGTCTTAGTCTGGGCCGAGTCAGCGTTGGTCTTGGAAGCCTTGCTGCCCTTGTCCTGAGTCGAGGTCTTGGGAGCCTTGCTGCCAGTGTCTTGGGTCGAGGTCTTGCTCGACTTATCAACCTTCGAGTTGGTGTTATCCGTGGAGGTGGAGTCACTGGAATTCTTGCTGGTGTCCGTGGAGGTGGAGTCGCTGCTGTCGAGGAAGGGAGCGGTGCCAGTGCACTTGTAACCATCGCCCTTTCCATCAGTCTTGCCGAGAACATTGTCACCAGGCTTAGGGAAGTTGACAGACTCGCCCTCGATGGTCACACACTTGCCCTCCTGATCGACGTTGGCGACAAAGAGCGCGGGGAGACTGTCAAAGCCGGCTTGCTGCTTCTGGGACTTGGCTCCACGCTGGCTGGCCATTTCGCCCTGGTGGGCAGCCAGAGCCATAGGCGGGTGAGAAATCTTCATCTCCTCGCCCTTGTTGGCCTTGTGCATGTTCTTGGTGTGAGTGTCGGCATCGGCATCGGTCTGGTTGGCATTTGAGGTTCCGCCAATTGTAACCATGGCGCAGTTCATGTACATCTCACGGTTGCCGACCTTGTTGAACCAGGTCCAGGCGAGAAGAGCCTCACCATCAGGAGCATCAGATGGGATGGAGAAGTCGTACTTCTTGGCAATTGGGCAATCACCAAGCATGGACTCGATGACCTTGAAGGTCTTACCCTGGTCATAGGTCAGAGCAAGTTGGCAGGAACCACCATCGTGGGTTGCGCTGCCGTCCAGCTCCATGGTGTAGGATTGGCCCTGCGAGTAGGAGGCCTGTGAATCGAACTCATCATTGGCATAGCCCTTGCAAGGATAGTCTGAGCCTGAGGCCTGCAGTGGGTTGGTGTACGAGTAGTCCTTCTGGCCCGTAGAGTCCTTGTTCAGTGGGCTGCGGATGGGGTAGGGCTTCATCATTTGCATGTGGGCCGTAGCCGTGCCGGCCAACAAACTGTAGAGAAGAGCACCCTTCATTTTGCGGTATATGGCTATCGGATATCAGTATTGTGGCCTCATTGTTATAATGTTATATGTGGGTACTCACTGTGTAAAGAGGAAAGAGAAGAGGGTCAAGGAAGTAACAGTTTGCAGACAAGCAATCAACCACCTGGGTCAAATTTCTTGGTCCTTTTTAAAGAAGAAGAGGAAGAAGTAGATGAACGAGTGGCAAAATTGTCCGGAAAGATTGTTATAATAAATAGTTGTTGTGTTGTTATCACATTCTCCGTTGTAGTTCAGAAGAATGGGAGATGCCATTGGTGTGGTCCAAGCCCATAGATGCTGGACAAGCAACGCGAGGAATGTTGGCAACCGTCGCTCTTTCCACGGTCATTGTTAATCTTGCGGTTAATCACGCAGCGGTAACTCATTGCGTTGATTCAATTCCATCATACCGAGATATATGGTATCCTCGTGTGCCGAATCGGTCATTAGTATACTGCTATGCGGCGAAGTTGCGTTCCAGCTAAGCACCATAAGCAAAGTCAAACCTCCTCATTTCCCCGGTTAAAGCTCCCGGGGTTTCAAGCATACTTTTGGACAAGCATGAAAGCCATCGTGACAGCCTTGCGGTTCTCATTCCGAGTCTTCAATCTCCGGTCATTAAGTTGAGCGAGGAAACGGTGAGAATGGGATGATGTCAATGGAGATGGACGCGTTTCAATGTAGGTTTTCTGCATTAGCCTTTCCACTTCCACAGTACGCCCTATGGTGCTCTTTGATCCCGAAATATGTGGACTCCCCTTTTGGAACAAGTTTCTATGTAAGAAGCCTGGTAGATCGAGGCCATAAGGGGTACGCCCCAGCCAACCCCTGTCGCACCCTGCATGCCAGGCTTGATATTTTCCAATTAAATTGCAGAGTGGCTGTGTTGGCTTGTCTGTGTTATACGAGAGCGATGTTGGTTTGTCGAGGCCTACCACAGTAGCTCCTTATTCATTGTGTTGTGGTTAGTAGTCGATAAGCTAATATAGATGAGCTCCACCATGAGGTCAACCCCTCGATGCATTTCAACCATCTTACATTAACTTGGAACTGATTACACGTCCTTGTCTATCACTCAATTCTTACACTGATCGTAACAAAGCTTCTCACATTTACAATATACCGTCACAAGCTACCCATGGTAGATACACATAAGAATACACATACTGTAAAGCGATCACGCGGCGCGTCCGCGATTGCTCCGTAGTGATTAGCGCGTCATCGTTCCGCTTCATCCCACCCCTGTACCACTCCCTCTCCCCAACTCGCCCACTCTTAGATATTATCTGCTGGATCTGCTGCATGTTTCGGTCTATACGGCTGCTGCGTGCTCTGCCTATCCAGCATGCTCGCTTCCCAGGGTCAAGCTCGGGGAGTCGCCACATCTCACTGAAAAGTACCGATCGATCGATTGCTGTGGCGAACACCAGATCGCCAACCCCGGTTCTAGGGCATGTTCGTCATACTGCTCACCCAGTTTTGCGACCTCCCTCCCATAGCACATTTAGTCTTGCGCCGTCCTCGATAACAAGAAATCCTCTGTCTCGAACATATTCGCAAGCGGTCGCTCCAGATATTGATTATATACTCAGCACGGAAGACGTGGCAATGGCACGAAAGGCAGTTGAGACGGATTCCAAACCAGCGGATATTTCCAATGGTGATATAAATGAGCCTGCTGGACAGGCCGAGGCACCACTGGATCCAGAGTCGGACGAGAATGTCCCACTGGATGCGGAGGAGCTCAAGGAAGCATTGGGGAGACCGCCTCCCGTCAATAGCAGCTACCTTCCACTTCCTTGGAAAGGTCGCCTGGGATACGTGAGTCACAATGCGCAGCAACTCATGATTTTTTCCTACCAATTCATTTACTAATTTTCTAGGCTTGCCTAAATACCTACCTGCGATACTCCAATCCTCCCGTCTTCTGCTCTCGCACCTGTCGCATTGCCTCTATCCTCGAAAATCGACACCCGCTGCAGGATCCCGATCAACCTGCGCATTCTACGAAGAACCGTCCAGATCGCGACCAGCCGGCCGATGTAGCCCGCGGGCAGGCCTTTGTGGAATCCTTAGGCCTTGCCAATGCGCGCGACCTCGTGAAGCTCTTGCGCTGGAACGACAAGTATGGGATCAAGTTCATGCGATTGAGCAGTGAAATGTTCCCGTTTTGCAGTCATAAAGAGTACGGGTATAAACTGGCACCATTCGCCGCAGAAGTGCTAGCAGAAGCAGGCCGAGTAGTTGCAGAGCTTGGTCATCGTGTCTCGGTTCATCCGGGGCAATTCACTCAGCTAGGCTCTCCGAGGAAAGAGGTGGTGGAAAACTCATACCGAGATCTGGAGTATCACTCGGAGATGCTGCAACTGCTCAAGCTGCCACCCCAGCAGGACCGTGACGCCGTTATGATTCTGCATATGGGCGGAGTCTTCGGGGACAAGGGCGAAACTCTGGACCGTTTTCGAAAGAATTATGCCCCATTGTCACAAGATATTAAGAACAGATTGGTTCTGGAGAACGACGATGTCAGTTGGACAGTACACGATCTGCTCCCCATCTGCGAGGAATTGAATATTCCTATGGTTCTTGATTATCACCATCACAATATTTTGTTCGACACAAATGAGCTCCGCGAGGGCACTGAGGATATCATACCACTCTACGACCGCATTGCAGCCACATGGTCGAGGAAGAATATCACCCAAAAAATGCATTACTCGGAACAAACCGCGCCCGCTATTACCCCTCGTCAGCGTCGCAAGCACAGTGACCGGGTAGCAACATTACCTCCTTGTGCTCCTACAATGGATTTGATGATTGAGGCCAAGGATAAAGAGCAGGCAGTATTTGAGTTGATGAGAAACTTCAAACTACCCGGCTATGAACTTATTAATGAACTCATACCTTACACACGAACTGATGAAAACAAACCCTTCAAGCCCCCGCGAAAAACCAAGAACAACAGTGGCTTTGTTGATCTAGAGGGGGCTGTACCACCCATTCGCACTGTCCCGGATGATGAAGTCGGCATGGGTGGCCCTGATCGGAGAGTCTACTGGCCTCGAGGCATGGAAGAGTGGCTCCGACCTGCCAAGAAGATCGTGAAGACTAAAGCGGCGGCCAGTCCAGCAAAGGGCAGTGCCTCAAAGAAAGTCAAGATCGAGCCCACTGAACCTAATGGTACTGAAGTGAATGGTACCCAGGAGCCATTAGCCAAGAAACCAGCTCGTGCACCGCGAACTCCAGTTTCTAAATCCCGTGCGAAACGGAAAGCTTCAGACGTCGAGTCTACCTCGGGGTCCGAGGAATTGAGCTCTAAACCTGCCGAGGAGCCTGTTTCTCGACGCAGCGCTCGAGCTAAGAAAGTCAACTATCTTGAAGATAGTGCATAGAAATCCCTGGGGATGATATGTTTGTATTATACTTTGCATGCGAAAGCGGGCAGGTGTTGGTGGGAGATGGCTTCAAATCTGGGGTTGTTTATATCCATAGATGTCCATATCGAATGGATGATATACCTAGGTCCTCTCTTCAAGGTTGAATGTGTATCGGAGTATATATACTTTTTTAATCATATGCATACCTACCCAAATGACTAGCAAAGTAGCACCTGAGGCTGAGTTAATTTCTGACAGCGTTGATATTTGCGATATCAAGCTTGTCGACCTAGATTTCCAGATTATAGTACTGTACATATCTATCTGGATAGTTTATTTCAATGGGTTCAGCGCTTCCAATCTTGAAAGGTTCCTAGGGGAATGGAGTTGTGAGTGCGTAAAACAGCTTCGGTGGAGGTGCGGCTCAACATCGTCGATCCATGGATATATATAAATTCGAAGACCGCTAGAACCTAGAATTTTTACCGTAAGATATGAGATCCCGGAATTTATCAGCACCAATGAAAGATCAGACACATTCATTCTCAAAACGCATACGTAATAGTAGTACAACTGGAGATTGATATCATACTGGAAGTAAACCTGTGCGGGTGATGGGGCTAAATCATCTGGCGTCATGGCGCCCCGCAGGAACAGTAACTTTGAAACGTCCCAGCTCCCACTTCACCCTGTCATATCATTATTGCTTTCGCTTGGATATCCACGACCGAGGTGAGTATTAGTATGCTGTTCCACAGATATGGTTTACACAGACTAAGAACCCCACACAGTTCGCTCTTACTCGAAGACCTGTTGCAGGGTGCCGTGTCCCTCGCACAACAAATCACCACCCAACTACCACCAGAGAAACCGAGACCCTGGCGCCTAAACCGCATTTTCGTTGGCCCATCCCTCGGTTCAGACGATCTCTCTTCCGACGCCCACTGGCCCCGGGCATTTTCTCGGGCCACTCTCTCCCCCGCCGGGACCCCAAACAAAGCACCTTCTCAGCCCTTCTCCGCATCCTCGTCGGTCCCCTCAGAACCCGTCACGCCCAGAATCGTATCTGGAACCTTCGTCACGAGGCCCTCCCCGCACTCCGACACCGGGCGCAATCACGCATCTACCGAGCAATCGTCCAGCGTCAGGCGCGGCGTGCAGCGCGCCTTCGCAGACTCGGCGGGGGCTTTGTAGCCTACCTCCTTGGACCCCAGAGACGATCGCGAGGCGGGAGAGCGGGAGCTGGCCTGGTTGCAGGGGCTAGGTACATCGCGAGACGTGTCAGAAGTGTTCGTAGGCCCATTGACGGGCCGAAGGATGCCGCGAAACCTGCAATGTCGTCTTCTACGTGGGCCGGTGATGGCTCATATACTACAGGGAGCCGCCGCAAAAAGGCATATGAGTGGCTGAAGGCAGCAAACGAGCTGGGTCAGACGTACACGTCACGATGGACCGGGCAAGGAACCAATAACCAGGAGGACTATTACCATACCCCCGGCGCATTTCCGGATGTTGAGATAGCACGGTCTGGAGATGAGGAGATGGTCCTATTCCCTAGCTATGCAAGGACGTTGACGCCAAAAGAGAAGGATGCGAGCTTGCGCCCACGCCGTGATTCGTGGACGGAGACTATCGATGACTATCGGGGTACTTCCGAGAGGGATGACCCTAGACCCCACTGGGACAAAAGTGAGCTTGAGAATGCGGTAGTGGATGTTGATGTCCGTGGATGGATTTATGCGCCAAATCGGGGACCGATGAACCGCAAGCATCGCCTGATGATCAAGTTAGCCAGGACATTAAGTGGAATCCCGACACCATCCGGCGCTGCCAGTGACGATAGCCCTGACAAGGTTTCCGGCAAAGGCGAGGATGAAGATGTGGACAAGCAGATGAAAAATTTAGTCGACAAAGCAGAGCAGGACGCCGACCCGGCCTGGAAGATGTCTAATACAGAACGCAGCCGGGTAGAGTCAGGCCAGCCTGCAACGATGACCAAAGACCAGATATCCATGGCCAATGCACATCTCATGGAACGACTGCGTCCGTTCTTGACGAACCCTATGGCTGGTATGCCTGTGACAGTGTTCTTTTTCGATGATGAACAGAGCGAGTCCCGGAATATGATGACGGACGAGTCCGGCTATTTTAATCTTCGTGCTCCATTGAACTTCGTGCCCACTCATATCCGTGTGCTTGCGTCTGAAGACTTGTCTGCTGCTAAGGCAATCGAAATCATCGAGCCGGTGGGTATCAGCTTGATCAGTGACATCGACGATACTGTCAAACACTCAGCTATTGCCAGTGGAGCGAAGGAGATGTTCCGAAACACCTTTGTTCGTGAGCTAGCTGAATTGAAAGTCGGTGGAGTTGATAAGTGGTATACACAAGTAGCCAAGAAGGGCGTGAAGATACACTATGTTTCCAATGCTCCCTGGCAGCTTTATCCATTGTTGGAGAGGTATTTCAAGCTTGCGGGCTTACCACCAGGCTCTTTTCATCTCAAGCAGTATTCAGGCATGTTACAGGGAATATTCGAGCCGACAGCTGAGAGAAAGAGGGGAAATTTGGAGCAAATCCTTCGTGACTTTCCTGAGCGCAAGTTTATCTTGGTCGGTGACAGCGGAGAGGCCGATCTGGAGGTCTACACCGATATTGCTCTGGCAAACCGAGGCCGGGTTCTGGGAATTTTCATCCGAGACGTAACGACACCAGAAAAGAAGCCCTTCTTTGAGAAATCAGTTGGTCACTTAGAGGGGCTTGATGCTCGCAGTCGCAGCTCCCCGCAGCTTGTGGAGTCCTTTGATTCTCCTCCGAGAAGGCCTAGCCTGCCACCTCGTCGGCCCGTGCCAACCCCACCAGAGAGAGAGGTGAAAAATGTCCCTGTCGGAGATTTGATTGATCTAGGAGATGAAGATACCACGGAAACTGCGAAACCGAGCCCACCAGTGAAACCACGGATGCCTCCAACCAAGCCGAGCAAACCATCAGCACTACGGACTGATACACGCCAGTCCTCCCAAGAACCAATCCGTCGAAAAGCGGTGCCTCCACTACCACCTCGGGGGGCATCAACAGCCAGAATAGACTCGCTAGTTGATCTTGACCCGTCACCGTCCATCTCTCGTACCCAAACCGAACCGCTGCTGGAAGACAAGCCCCAGGCATCGGCACAATCATCTCGCTCTAGAGTACCGCCACCTCCCCCACCACCCCGGCGCTCAAATACCGCCTCATCAGCGAACAGCTCTGCATCCAGCACGCCCGCTCCGCGGGCTGCGCCTGCAATCCCGGGGAACAAGCCCTCATACCCAGTATCTGCCGCTCAAAATGCCCTTGCATATGCTACTGAAAGACTCAACCTATCTGCTTCACCATCAGCCGGACTACGGCAATCAGCATCCAACCAATCGCTGCCCCGACAATCGAACAACGGTTATAACAGCTACAACGGCAGTGACCCTAGCATGCCACCCGCCCCGCTGCCCAATAAGCGTGAAGAACTCTGGCGACGCCGCTGGGAGCGTGCTAGTGATATCCTTGAGAGTCATGGTGTTGTGCTAGGCAGTTGGCGTGTCGGTGGTGATGCAGAACCGGTTTGTATGTGGTTGATTGAAGACGCTTTCAACGAAATCAAGGCCAACGGTGCTGGACGCCGATGACAGAATTATATCTTGTCTTGCCTGTGGGACCACGGCACTTGTACATATTGCTAGACTATCTCAACATATTCATATTGGAAAGGATCACTTTTCTCGGTGATGTTGTCATGCCGAATGCTCTATGTCTTAATTATGCTGATTGCAGTTTGGAGCTTAATGGGCAGAATTGATGCGAGGCAGTTGCCAAAGGATGGATATGTTGGTTCGGGCTTGAGGAAATAGCCAGTAGGCCGTTTGATTCGAAGTGTCTTTATAGTCATATCCCTGTCTTGAGGGCAGGACTGATTGTTTGGCAGATATACGAGGGCCTTATGTGGTGCCCAGGTGGTTCTTTTTGCTTCCGGGAGACTATAGCCTATTCAAATTGCAAACTTCGATCATTTGAAGGCGAGGTTCCTGAGTTCTTGTAGCATTTAACCTTGAAATCAGTGATACTTTTTGATATGGGATCCACTTTCAACTAGGGAGTTGATTGAAAAACTCCCACCGACTATTCGGTATAGCTGACTGTCTTAAGGTTTTTTTTTTTTGTTTACCGAGCGTAACAGACCAAAAAGAAAAAAGAAAAAAGAAAAAGAAAATCAAAAGCTGGAAGCGAGCCCGGGACCTATTGATTGTCTATATACTTACGAAGAACATTGTGAATAGACTCATCAACATCGAACAGAAACTCAGCCAAAAGTCGACCAAACTTCTTTTCCACATAACGCACCACATACTTGCATTCTGGGAGATCTGAATTTAAATGTCTGCATCAGCAGGTCAAGATCTATATTACTGATTCTAAAAAAGTAGCAAACATTCAACTCAGGGTCACCCCCCATAGGCGCCATACGGCTGCTATTCAAGGGGGGTTAGCTGAGGATGTTTCCCGGTCTATTCAATCCGTACACACAAGTCCCAACGGCTAACTCTGTGTGCACCACCCGTCGGTGGCTAGTTTGTACTAGGGAGGGCCTAGCCGACTCGACCATGCGGATTGAATTGTTAATGGGGGGACCTGGACCTAATACTTAAGGGTCATCTACCATTCTTTTGGTAACGGTATTCCCTTTACCCCCATGGCCTTCGATGCTTTTCGAATTTTAACCTTACACACACTCCTTGACTCACGTACTGTTCCCTTTTGACTCTTTAGTTCCGGATAAATATACTTACTCAACACCAATTATATTTTTCAACACTCCAGGTCATGGTGTTGAAGGTTTGGCAGGGTGGGTCATGCAATGCAAATGATTACTATTTCACGCCCTCCTATTCGTGTTGGAGAAATGTCGATCAAAGCCTATATTGTACCTCGGAGAGACATCTGCAGTAATATAGCTATGCAGTAAATTAAAATTAAAATTGGACTAAGACTATGTAGATTACATCACCAAATCCTCGGGCCTCGGTTGAAAATAATCATGCGCGTGATTGGCGCACCCCAAATCTGGGGTATTCAACAATGAGAATGCCTCCCATTCTCTTTCTCTCTCCCTTACCACTCTATTAGATCACCATGCCTTCCGAAACACTTACCCGCGCGGAAGTCGCTAAGCACAACACCGAGGACTCCCTTTGGTGTATCATCGACCACCGCGTGTATGATCTAACCGATTTCGTGGACGCCCATCCGGGCGGGTCCGTCGTGCTCGCCCAGGTGGCTGGCCAGGACGCCACAGCCGATTTCTACAACTTGCACCGCCAGGAGGTGCTAGAGAAATATCGTGACCAATTATGTATTGGAATTATTGAGGGCGAGAAGCCCGAAGTCATCGACCCCAAGGTCGGCGCCTTGAGCCCTGTGCCCTATGCTGAGCCGTTGTGGTTGCGCCCGCAGTTCAAGAACCCTTATTACAAGGAGAGCCACCGTCGGCTACAGAAGGCCATGCGCGAGTTTACCGATAAATATGTCACCCCCGAAGCACAGGAGAAGGAAAGAGATGGCACTTATATCAGCCAGGAGTTGATTGATCGTATGGCTGAGACGAATATTCTGGCTATGCGTCTGGGCCCTGGCAAGCACCTCCACAACCGCACGCTGCTTGGTGGCATTGTGGATGGCAAGGACTTTGATTACTTCCATGACATGATTGTCGCACAGGAGTCCGTGCGCGCCAACGCTCGAGGTATGCGCTTTTGATGGGATATTATGAGTATGGTTTTCTGATTCAATTGCAGGTTTCCAGGATGGTAACATGGCTGGCATGACTATCAGTCTTACAGCAGTTCAACAGTGGCTTCAGGATCTTGTGCTCAAGGAGAAGGTGACAGAGGAGGTCTTGTCCGGGAAGAAGAAGATGTGTCTTGCGATCACTGAGGCTTTCGCCGGTAGCGACGTTGCGGGCCTGAAGACCACCGCTGAAAAGACACCGGATGGCAAATTCTACATTGTCAACGGCACCAAGTCAGTCTTCATTAACCAGTGGACGAATCTCTAGGCTAATAACATCTTTAGGAAGTGGATCACCAACGGCATGTTCGCCGACTACTTTGTCACCGGATGCAAGACCGAGAAAGGATTTACTGTGCTTTTGATTCCACGCGATGACGGAGTGGAGACCAAGCAGATCAAAACTTCATACTCGACCACCGCCGGAACTGCTTTCGTGCAATTTGAGAACGTCAAGGTGCCCGTGAGCAACATTCTCGGCCAGGAGCACAAGGGTTTCGCAGTCATCATGTCAAATTTCAACCATGAGCGCTTCTACATGGCGGCGGGTGTGACTCGATGCATGACGTCTGTCGTCGAGGAGTGCCTCAAGTGGTGCAACCAGCGGATAGTGTTCGGAAAGAAATTGGTTGAGCAGCCAGTCATGCGTCAAAAGTGAGTCCTCCATCAGATTTCTTCATGCTAATATCCGAAGCTAATCGAAACTTTACAGACTTGCTCGCATGATCTCCCTCGCCGAATCCCACCAGGCTTGGCTCGAGTCTATCACCTTCCAGATGTGCAACTTGACCTACGCTGAGCAGGCAAAGCACCTGGCTGGCCCAATCGGTCTGCTCAAGTCTAGCGCAACTCGTGCCGCCCATGAGGTCGCTGACCATGCTGTGAATATCTTTGGCGGACGTGGTTTGACGCAGACAGGTATGGGCAGGGTTGTGGAAATGTTCCACCGTGGATATAAATTTGATGCTATCTTGGGTGGAACAGAAGAGATTCTTGCGGATTTGGGTGTTCGGCAAGCGATGAAAGACTTCCCCAAGGCGATGCTCTAAGCATTTTAGATATAGATCATTTTACTGACTATTTTCTTATTTTGTATACCATGCATTTGCGCCAGAAGAAAGGTGCACAAATTATGGAGCTGCTCATAATGTAATTGTTTAGCTGCGCTAATGATAATCCAAGAACGATTATTATAGCATAAAAATGATCGTGGTATTTATTAGGTACCCGAGCTTCCCCTCGTAGGGCAGTGATAAGGTTCTGATAAGGGCCGCCAAGCTTCGGATCATTGTTGATGCGTGGGGCTCGGCGTGTCGTCACCTTAGTTGCCTGTCAACCCCAACTTATTAAATTTACTTTCCTTCTCCAGCTTCCTCCTTCGGCTATCACATCTGAACAATCAACAAATACCTCAAAATGTCAGATTCGAACCCATTTAGTACAGAAAATGTCCTGGACCTCGCAATAAAAGCTCTCCGTGATGAACAACCGAGTCTCAGAACACCCTATGAAGCTATCGCTCTCATTGGCCATGCCTGCATGGCAGCGGTAGGCTTTAGGCTGGTGGGACTCGGGGAAGACCACACCATAGGTACATTAATCCTGCATGTGTTTTAATGCTCCAGCGGCAATAGCTAATCTTGAACAGAGTCCACAGAGACGCCCACCCTCCCCGCAGAATGGAACGCTAACAGTACCTTGACCTTTCGATATGCCCACGAACAATCATCGATGCAGTACCTATTGAGGGTGAGTCGACTTGGTAATAATGCTGTGGTAAATGCCTTGGGCCTGGGCGATGATCGCACTGGTTCTTTTGATCTGTCCGTGAAGGAATTTATCTCGGAGTCTGCACTCCCATTACCATCCACAGACAATATCACCAATGCTCTTCATGCGGTGTTCATCTCCTCCGATCGTCTCAGCGAACTGATTGCCCTCTTCAAAACCAATGTGATCCAGAAGCTTGCCCCGGGGCTGGACAAGGAGGCTTCACAGGGTTCATTGCGCGAATTCCAGGAAGCACTTCGGCAACAACCAGAAGACAGACCACGTCATGATCCTTTACGGGACAACTCTATCATGCCCGAGCCCGCCCGTCCATACCCATTCGATGACCCTCTGGCTGCTGCACCCCGCCAGCCGAACCCAACGGGCGATTTTTCCCCTCCAGGATTCGAGGATGAGTTTGAGATCAATCGCCCCCCGCGCGGAGTTGCTCCCGGCTTTGGTGGGGGAAGAGGTGTCTATGGCATTGGAGATCGTGATCTCTACCCAGCAGGACTTGGCCCTCACGACCCACTTCGAGGACCAATGGGGCCTGGCTTTGGCTCCGGCGGTGGTATGCATCCAACCTTTGACGATCCTCTCTTTGGTGGACGTGGTGGCAGTGGTGGGTATGATCCTCGTGCGCCACCGGGGGCCAGATATGACCCTCCTGGACCTGGTGCTCCACCATTTGGCAGCAACCGAGGACCGTTTGGAGGGCCCGGAGGAGGCTTTGGGGGAGGCTTTGGTGGTGACATAATCTAAAAGCAACGAGGCTGCTTTAGTCGTCAGGTAGGCTGATGAAATTACAACGTGACTACGAACTGATCCCATGATCACCATCCGTTTTTATTGCATTTAAATGAAAATGAAATTGAATATATTATATGTTAAGTGTTGGTGACCGTCTTATTCCACCTCCATGATATGTAAAGGCTACAACTGAAGCCATATAAGACGTCCTGCCAATGGCCAACAAGATTATTAGATGAGGTAAGGCCTTGGCGCTAGAGAGAGATATGGTATAGATATTTGGTTTGGGTGCGCACCGCCTCCAATGGTCAAAATGATCATGTAAAAGACGGATTTTGCAGAGATTTTTCTGCAGAAGATAGTCACCTGAAGCAATTAAGAATTTAAGCAAGTTAAATAAGAGCAATCATAATTGCACCGCCTCATTCACGGATCAAAGGTTCACGACGTAAGAAGCGGTGTGGCTAGAGATGTGGCGCAAACTTGAACCTCCAAACTTGACCTTCCCGCATCTCTTTCTCCCTTTCCTGTTTCCCCCTC
Organism: Penicillium pulvis; assembly: GCF_028828015.1. Classification (NCBI taxonomy): domain Eukaryota; kingdom Fungi; phylum Ascomycota; class Eurotiomycetes; order Eurotiales; family Aspergillaceae; genus Penicillium; species Penicillium pulvis. The sequence goes on along the minus strand of NW_026643079.1, from coordinate 1,703,784 downwards.
CAACCTCCCCCCATCCGTCATCCCTTGAGTTGATCTTGGGGATATTCTATCGTATCTTTGAATTGAACTTCTGATTGTTCTTTTCCTTTTTAACTTTTTGCAACCTCTACCGACCGACACGGAATCTTGTTCATTTCTCACGAGACCGCCCCTCCCCCAACTGGCCCCTCCTATTTACTTTAGCTGTGCCCACCATGGATAACAACATGGAAATCGACACGGCGCGCTCGCCTGAGCCACACCACCTCTCCCCCGTGACTGATTCCGGCTCTATACCGACTTTGGATGGCTGGATCGAGAGTTTGATGACGTGCAAGCAATTAGCGGAGGAGGATGTGCGGCGGCTGTGCGATCGGGTGCGTCATGTTCCGGAAGCTGGGACGGATTGGAAGAAATTGATAATCTAATACTGCTTACAGGCACGGGAAGTATTGCAAGAGGAATCGAACGTTCAGCCAGTGGTATGTGTCGTGGCTCTTCTCCGGTCGGGTCGGGCCAGGTCCCCACCATGAGCAGCTCACTGACCATCACAACAGAAATGCCCCGTGACGGTCTGCGGTGATATCCACGGCCAGTTTCACGATCTAATGGAGTTGTTCCGCATCGGCGGTCCTAACCCCGACACAAACTATCTCTTCATGGGTAAGTGGTGACCTGCCTGGCGGTCGGACTGTGGGGTCCTATATCGGCGATGAGATGTAAATTCTAACATTTGCTTTTTCCTCCCATGCAGGTGATTACGTCGATCGAGGCTACTACTCTGTCGAGACTGTGACCCTCCTGGTCTGCCTCAAGATCCGTTACCCCCAGCGTATTACGATTCTTCGTGGAAACCACGAATCCCGCCAGATCACCCAGGTGTATGGCTTCTATGACGAGTGCCTGCGCAAATATGGCAACGCCAACGTGTGGAAATACTTCACCGACCTTTTCGACTACCTCCCCCTCACAGCTCTCATTGAAAACCAGATCTTCTGTCTGCACGGTGGGCTGAGCCCGTCGATCGACACTCTGGACAACATTCGGTCCCTGGACCGCATTCAAGAAGTCCCGCATGAGGGACCTATGTGCGATTTGCTCTGGAGTGATCCCGATGATCGTTGTGGCTGGGGAATTTCTCCTCGCGGTGCGGGGTACACATTCGGACAGGATATTTCGGAAGCGTTCAACCACAACAACGGCTTGACTCTGGTTGCTCGAGCTCACCAATTGGTGATGGAGGGATATAACTGGTCGCAGGATCGAAACGTAGTGACCATTTTCTCAGGTATGATTTGTCTGGTTCGGGTGGCAACAATGAAATAAGGCAACTAACTTAGATATAGCACCCAATTACTGTTACCGCTGCGGCAACCAGGCCGCTATTATGGAGATTGACGAGCATCTGAAGTACACATTGTGAGTATTGCCTCTTGCCATTGATGAGAGGATAAGGCTAATGATCATTCCCTAGTCTACAATTTGACCCTTGCCCCCGAGCGGGCGAACCCATGGTATCGAGACGGACGCCCGACTATTTCCTGTGATAGATTACATTTCCGTCCTACAAAGGGCTCGTGGGCTGGCGGAGAAAGGGGGCTGCATACGGACAGGGCTCTCGCTGCCTCTTTAATTTTGTATGGTTCGATGCCTAGCCGTCTGTTGATACCAATCATGAAAATAAAAGACCCTTTTGCGAGATTCAGCTTTGATCACATCTGCATATAGCTGGATGACCGGTGGTTAGACGACTGCAGTCTAAAACTTTTCCTGAGATTGAATGCCACGAAGTCCGGATGTTTGTCACTCCTGAGGCAGCAAAGAACCAAGCATATCAACACGTCGCTTTGCTGAACCGCTAAGAGGGGTCCCATTAGAGCTAAGGTGTCCTCCAAGAAGCTGATTTACAAGCGCAATAGGGTATATGAAAGGTATCAAATCAATCAGAACGCAAGGTTCTGGGACGTTGACACTGCTGATGACTGTTAACAAAGTTTCTCCGGCCCCGGCATTATAGGCACATACACGCTCTTGTTAAGACACGGATCCCTGAGAGATTACGCTTTTGACACCTTTGACACTTTTCAATATGCAGGATAAATTGATCTTTATCTTCTCTTCACTACTATAGTCAATTTATCAAATGATCACAGCGGACTGATCTCTCGTCCACGGCTCAATTGTTTCGACTAGTTTACTTCCACTGAAGTTAGCTTTGTCTCTAATCAATAATCAATCTTCCAATGGAGAGGAGAAGGGGTATGTGTCTAGACATTTTCTCAAAAAGGAAGTGTCTATGCTTCTGTTTTCTCACCATCATCAATTGACCATCGTTTTTCCGTAAATATCTCTGACCCCTTCGACAGTGGACAAACCTATCCTTTACAAGTAGGCAGCAAAAATACAAGTGAGATCTAAGCAGATTCTTCTTTTAATCCTTTCTAGAATACTTATGACTATGCTAGGAAACTTATGATACAGACAAGTTCTTCGCCTTAGCCAAGATAGCCTCAACCTCCTTGGCATGCTTGGAGAAGTTATCAACCAAGCTATCCCACATCTTAGGCTCATGCTCATGCTTCTTATCGCTGTTCCACGCATAATCAGTAATAGTGAACGGCCGGCTGGACTCAAACATGAAGGCAATGGAAGCTTCGGAGATTCGCATCTCCGGCGGTGTGTTATCACTAGCGGCCTTGAACTCTTCATATGCAACGCCATGAGGAACCATTCCACATTCGAACGATACGCTTCCTGGCTTGAAAGCGTCCGATCGACCACCGTAGTCACCGTAGATCAGACCCATAAGTTCTGATGCGACGTTACGGTGGTAGTATGGAGGTCGGTAGGTGTCTGTGTTTATCATTAGAAAATGGTGTTTGAGAGAGGTATTGAATGACATGACATACGGGAAGCAACATCCCATCTTGGGGAGAAAGTGAGGAAATCAGCCAATGGAGCTGTCAAGTCCCGAGACTTGGCAGTAAGCACGCAGAAAATAGATGGATCAATATGATCGACGGAAATAGAGCCGACGTTCACGAATTTGGTCAGGTCATATTTATATGGGACCTGTTAGAAGATTAGCCATGGTCCAGTGATAAAGTCATGCGGCAGGGAACATACATAATTTCCATGCCAGGCAACCACATCGAATGGATTGTGGTTCTGGGTGCTCTTGAAGAACTTTCCACCAAGCTTATAAATAATCTCCCAGGGCTCTTGGGTAATCTCATAATGAGCGACAGGACTCAGGAAATCCCGTGCATTGGCCAATCCATTGGCGCCCAGAGGTCCCAGCTCTGGGAGCTCAAAGCAGGTTCCCCAAACCTCGAGAATATATCCTCGGGAAGGGCCATCAGGCAGCTCCACGCGGAAGCGAAGACCACGCTGGATAACAACAAGCTCACCAGGCTGGACATATAGTTTACCAAATTCAGTCTGGATATCCAGTGCACCCTGTTGCGGGACGATCAAGAACTCGCCGTCAGAGTTGACAAAGGCCTTCTTGGTCATACTAGTGTTGGCCGTGTACACGTGTGTGGCGATACCTTCACGAAGAGTGGGGTCTCCGGAGCCAGCAATGGTCTTGAGACCAGACACAAAGTCAACCTCACCAGTCTCCGGGATTTCAAAGGGGTGCCATGCCAACTGTGTGGGGGAGACATGGATCCGAGGGTTCAGCGGGAGGAAGTTAGACTCCGTGTCTTTGTTGTCTGGCATTTCGGTCTGGGGATGTTAGTCTTTGTTGACAAGACCGAGTGTTATACATACAAAACCTTGGTGTGCAACCGCCGGACGGGCGCGGTACAACCATGCCTTCTTGTTGGCGTGTCGTGGAGCCACAAAGGCAGTTGCAGTGAGCTGCTCTGCGTACAGGCCGAAGCGCACATTACGGGGGTTGTTTTGGCCATGTGGAATAGTGCCAGGAACTGCTTCAGATTCAAATCTGAAGAGCTACATCAGCCAGTTGAATCGCTAGATGCATGTGGATGTGAATACATACGAGTTGCCGAATCCGGCTTGATACTAGGAGATGTTAGTGAATCTATGGTCAAGATCGAAGAAGTGCTCTTTACGTACCTGGTAAGGGTCATTGTGCCTTGTGCGGAACGAGGGGATTGTTCCATCCTTCTGTGTCTCGGCCCAATGGAATATCTTTTGATATTCCTGGGGGTCTGCTAAACCATTTGTGGAAGGCATGATGTGGTAGTAGTGATAATAATAGGGGAGCAAGTATTGATTCTACACATTTACAACGGCCAGGGGTAGGTTTATATACATCACAGAAACAGGCACGGTTCGTTCTGTGGGGTCAACCGCTCGACTCCGGATATAGATAGTAGAGACCAGAATTGCATTACTATCTCAAGTGGAGATCAAAGACACGGCCGGAGGGAAGACGGATCGCATCGTCATCGGCGCCATGAAATCAGCTGAGCAATCTTGGGATGAGCCTCGGGCGACAAAAACACATACAAAGACCGCAAAGTCGGCATGTATCGACAGGGTCGCTTTGCCGACCTCCCCGGCCAGTGGATCAGGATTCGTGCACAGAGCCAGTGGGGAAGCCGGACGCAGGCTTAAATTCGACAACGATTGGATTCGCGGAAACGACCCCACATGAGTCAGGTCTGAGTAACGGTGGAGATGATGCGCGTGGGGATTAGCATTCGAACACGGAAAATCCATATGACCTCAAAGCCCGGTTTCAAGTCTGGATTGAATTCTTGGTTGATCTGGTGGGTCAGATTGTCCTGCCGTTGTGATCGGTGAGGGCGAGGACGGGAATGAGGCCATACAGCAACTGCCGAAATCTACATACTTTACGAATATGTGGCAATATTGAACTTTGTGGGTGCAGCTTGAAATTGGAAATATCGGGAAACCGTGCCGTTATTGGCACCGTGCACACTATGCTATTTGCTATTCTCTAATTCAGAAGACTAATACGGCCGGCTGTGAGTGCACCCAGAATGGGCATGTACACGCTACTTCCAGCCTCTCGAAGGACTTGGCAATGTTCAACTCGTCGACGAGCAGCGAACTGTGCCTCGCTAATCTCTTTGCACTCTCCCAGCGGTCCATACGCAAATCGCTTATCACCGGACCATGGTGCTTGCCCAGATACAAAGTCAATCCAGCGTTGCCGCATCTCCCGTCCAACTGTCTGTGCGCCGGGATTGAAGCCCAGATCAATACCCTCGAACAGAAAAAGTAAATCCACTGCATGATGGGCGCGACTCGACGGTTGCCAGGGATTGGGCTGGTCAACAACATAATTGTAAACACGCTTGTTCGCAGCCCGAAGCTTTTCTGAAATGACCTCAACGGGAAGGGTGTATCGTGCATCGTTAACAATGTCTAAAGCGCCCAATTTGGCAGCGGTAGGTCGATCGGCAACAACTTGATACATCTTGCGAAGCTTTGTTCCCAAGTCTGGATTCTGGTCAAATGCGGCAGCAATGGCCTCACCATCTAGAAGTTCGACTCCATTGCGCCAAATCACCGACTTTAGAAAGTCAATACCATATTCATTGTGATGTGTGGAAGCGAGACTCACCTCATACTCAGTATCACCAATCATAACCTCTTCTACCATTTCTGGCTTGGTTTCCCAATTATCCAATTCAGGCTCTTCCTGAATCCACATGGTGTTCACATTGCACTCCTTCAGTGCCTGAATCAACACAGGAACAGAAGATGATCGTAAGGAAGACTGGCCCAGTTCTTGGACTTTAGATTCCAAGACCTTAATCATCCCATTTCCTCTCTCAACGGGTAGCGGGAATGACAGATAAAGAGTTCCAGAAGCCAATACAGCCCGCTTAACAGGTGGGCCGGTGATCAGATGCGCATGAGTATAAATGGCTCCAGCACTCTCACCTGAAAGGGTGATATTGCTCTGATGAAAATCAATAGACGTTCAATAACATGACAAAGTTCAGAAAAACTCACCGGGTCACCGCCGAACGACGCAATGTTCTTGCGCACCCATTCGATGCCGATACGTTGGTCCTTCAAAGCTAGGTTTTTCTCTTTGCCATCACCGAAGCTGAAAATATTCAATCGATAATTGATGGACACGAAGATCATGGGCTTCCCCAATCTGATAGAGTCCGCAACGATCTTTGTAGGATCTGGTTATCTCTAGATTAGTGTTTATTCAACTCTAGCAATTTCGTCCACCTACCGCAAATCTTAGAGGCAGCTGAGCAGAAAGTCACAATCTGTGAACCACCTGAAATGTAAATTAGAACATTATACCCCGATAAGGTGACAACAACATACCGTGAATCCAAACAAGCACGGGCAAAGGGCCTGCAGTCGTAGAAACTGGAGGACAAGTGACCTCCAGATTCAAACATTCAAATTCATCTTCTGCCTCTGGGGCAATTGGGAAGTCCTCCGGAATCCGAAGAAGATGACGAACATCCACATCAACCTGGGGACAACGGGGACTGTTCTGATTGTTAATTTTGAGAGCAATGTAAGATCATCAAGGATTGACATACCCATATTTCGTAGCATCAATGACAGCCCCCGCAAGGCTCTCTACTGGCTCGGCCCTTTCAAACCGTGCCGGTACATTGGCATATTTGATTCCCAGAAATTGATGAATTGGTAGACCTTCATCATTTCGTTCAATGCCCTTGAATGTGGCATTCAAAGGCGCGTGGTGGACTTCCGGGTCTGACATTATGGCTGTAAAATGAGTTAGAAACAGCAACAGCAACAGCAACAATAGCACGGAGATGTATGCTCGAGTAGGCACCGGCTAATGATGCGTCCTCCAACTCCCGGGATACCCACCGCGGCGTTCCTTTGGAGATCCATTGTCCCACTACATGTTACGTGGGGCTCTTGCGGGGAACCCACATTGTGGCTCTGCATACTAGTCGGATAGATCGGGATTAAATAAAAGCCATAGCACCCATTTTGAAGGTCTGAGATATTTGGTAGTCATCATTTAGTAGAGCTCGTGAAACGCAAGTTCTCACGCTGTTACTCTGGCTGATTCGTGAAGCAAGCCAACCAGGAAAACTATTTGATGCCTAAATATCCAGGCGGCAACACATAATATTTCCCCGAGATTAGCGTCACGTACTCTTGGATTTGACTAAACAACAGAATTGGACGTATCGCTTTCAAGATGAGTGAATTCATTATTAAATACATTTAGGGGAGATTCTATAAATAACATAATGCAATATGTTCCCAAGTCATGCAATGATCATCCTGAGCCTTCTTGGTCATTATTGTTGACTGGCTTTCTCAGAATCCAACCACCCATGAAAAGCAACACTGGAACGGACGAAACTCCAGTGATCAAGCCCATTGCCCATCCCATGGTGCCCCAGCCAGCACTTTGGCGAATATATCCGGCAAAGAAAGGTCCGATAAGGTTACCCGCTGCAAAGCTCATGTTTGTCAACCCAAAAGCCAAAGCCATCGCACCTCCTCGGCCAAAGCTATCCGGGGACTCGGACTCTTTTTCATTGACAGCGTAAAACACTTCAGCTGCAAGCGGAGTCATGGAGAGAGCAATGCACAGACCCAGCAGCGCAAGCAATACACAAAGAACAACTTTGTCATGCAAAGTATCATTTGTCACGACCCTCAGAAGCACCGATACTGGGACAGCACAGACAAATGCACCAGATACAATATAGCGAGGCGACTTTGGGTATCGGTCAATTATCATCCCGGTAATGGGGTCGACGAGGTGAGGAAGCATGATCGCGAAGAAGATAAGTCCTTGGCCTGTTTGCTGCCAGCCAAAGGTATTCTCGACGAAGATAGGAAGGACGCTGTCGAACGATGTCAGAACCAAAGATACAATGAAGTATCCCCAAAGCGCAATCGCGAGACGAGGTGTGCTCAATAGGGCCGCAATCTGTCTCAGAGGATGGCGAGAGCGTTTCAGCTTCTTTTGATCGTCGATTGACGGAGTATCGATAGCTGGGACGGCAGAATCGATCGCTGCACCTTCCTCGGCCTTCTCTCGGGTTGGCGACAGGGGCCTCATCTCCGGGGCAAGCCACTTGATAGCATGCTTCTGCTCGATCAACACTACCCGAAGGAAGATATCAATGCCAATTAACCCGAATGCCAGTCCAAAGACAGAATAGTATCCACCATGCTGATATAGTACACCACCTAGCAACGGACCTGCCACAGTACCCATACTCAAGGCCATTGACACATATCCAACTGCTTGTCCAAATCCATCCTTACCCACAGTATCCACTAGCAAGGCGATTCCCACAGTCCATACAACGGCGGAAGCAGCGCCCTGACACAATCGACCCGCGACCCATAGACCGATACTTGTTCCGACGCATAACAACGCTGTTGCAGCGCCCAGTGCCACTAATCCGAAGAGAAGGGGCCATCGGCGAGATTCTGTCCGGTCTGCTAAGTAACCCACAATAGCTAATATGGTCCAGGGTCAGATATTTCCGGAATGGTCATCGAAGAAACAGCTCACGAGAAAATGCTAGCGTTGCTGCTGAGTATAAGGCCAACAGAATTGAAGTCCATGATTGAACTAAAGAGAGATTTTGTTAATATATTTTGCGCCACGAAATCAGATACACTTACCCTGGTCTTCAGGAACACCAACTCTGCGCTGCAAAGCCGTTGGTGTAACAGGCACGATCTATATAGTTAGGAACCTAGACTGTGATCATCTGCGAGAGATAACATACCAGGCCATACATAAAATAATCCTAGAACTCATTAGCAAAGCCGATAATGAAACGAAATCCGGGGAAAGCTCACCGTTGCCGCGGCAAAAGAAACAGTAAAGATAATGAACCATTTGGATGATCTAATCTCCACCAGTTTTGGGCGGGTGGGTTCCCTGTGCAGGTAACTTTTCAAACCCATTATATCATAGTAGCCGATGCTCGCACGCCAGGGTTTGTACAACTCGACCGCAAATGAAATGTAATAGTGTAACGTGAAACTTGGTAAATAGTCTAGAGATGGGATTTATAGAAATCATACAATTGCTGACAGGTGAGACAAATTTCAACAGGAATCAAGTGAAGTCCGAGCACGCGGAGCCCGCGGGCTCCGAACAGCCCCACTCGGGTTTCGTCCGGCTCGTCCGTAGATGGACATTTACTCGTGATCGTATTTGTATATCAATCATGCCAGCTTCCAAAACTGCTGTGACGAGATTTTATGTGTCTTTATTGGTTCGGGATGAGAGCATTTTCAGATGATAAATTGAGATATTTTCAAAACGTACCGCCTATGCCTATACCTTGGATTCACTGTTATGCCAGCTAGAACTTCCGGGGCTAAGATATTCCTTATAATTGAGCTTTGGGTGCTTTGCTCTTGAGCAAATCCTTGAGCTGACGTCTCAAAATTTTGCCACTAGGACTCTTCGGAATTTGATCCACGACAAAGATACCTCCGCGGAGTCGCTTGTGGTTCGCGATCTTCGGATTCAACCACGAGTGAATACCATCGGTGACAGTCTTGACATCGTTGGTCTTGGGCTTCTGGCGGAGAACGACAAAAGCAACCGGGAGCTCGGTGGCTCTTTCTTCAGCCCACATGCCCACAACTCCCGCATCCTCAATATCGGGATGTTCAATCAGCTTCCCCTCCAGCTCACTAGGAATGACCTGAAGACCCTTGTACTTAATCATCTCCTTGATGCGATCCAAGATAGCAACGTAACCTTCCTTATCAATAGCCCCGATGTCACCGGTGCGGAACCATTTGGATCCATCAGGCTCAGTGTAAAAGGCACTCTTGGTCGCTTCTTCATTGTTATAATAGCCCGAAACGACGTTCGGTCCGCGGCACCAGATCTCTCCTGCTGGTGTCGATCCATCGGGATTGGCGACAACATCTTTCATAGTCTCGGGGTCCACAAATCGGAATTCCATGCCAGGAGCGATGACTCCGACTCCTGATTCGCGTTTATCCAGTCGGTCATTTGGAATTCCAGTTGCCATAGGAGAGGTCTCGGTGAGACCCCAGGACTGGGTGCAAAAGACCTCCGTCTGGAAGAGAGCTTTGAATTTGGCTTCTAGGGCTGCAGCAAGTTCGCTGGTGAGAGGGGCTGCTGCGGACATGACTCGCCTCACACTGCTCAGGTTGTACTTGGAAACTCGCTCATCCTTTACCAGCATAAGGGCGATTGGGGGCACCAATGCTAGCATGTCAGGCTGGTACTTTTCAATGCAGCCCAAATAGGTATCAAGATCAAATTTGGGGAGAATGACGACCGAGGTACCCCAGGCCATGGATTGGCACATATACAGGTTGAGTCCGTAGATGTGACTGAACGGGAGGAATGCAACGGCGGTGCGTCGCTGTGGTCTTTGCGCCGGAGAGCCAGTCTCGAGCATTAGAGCTCGCCATTGTTGAAGATTGGCAGTAATGTTCTGATGGGTTGACACGACCCCCTTGGACGGTCCAGACGTGCCAGAAGAAAAGCAGATAAAAACGGGTCTCTTTGCGGCGTCGGCGGGCGAGATTGTCGCAAGAGTACCTTGGGGAAATGTGCTGGCGAGGTGCTCGCATGTTGCTTGACTATCGACGGGAGAGGCGCCGTCTAAGAGAATGACCTTCTCCACAGCCGTTCCTTTTGCTGCTCTCCTAGCTGTTTCAAGCAGGGAAGAGTGCGCGACTATGAAACGCGCCCCACTTGTCTTCAACTGCGCGTTCAGTTCAAGGGCTGTCAAGGCAGCGCTGGTAGGGGCAACAAGACAGCCAGATCCCACGATACCATAGCATATAATTGCATATTCAATAGTGTTTGGGCTGAACAAGGCCACGACATCGTCCTTCCGGAGACCGAAAGTCTGCTGGAGCCCGTTTGTTAGGGACTTAGTGCGCCGGATCACGTCCGCGTATGTGTACTGTTTCCCCGATTGGGCGTCAATGTATATTGGTTTATCATGAGGAACATTGAATGGGTTGGAGAAAATATATGAAATCAAATCCTCCGATATGATGTCTAGATCTGGATAATGCGACCGGTAGATCTTGGCCGACATATTTGAAGATTTGAGGGAATCAAGAATATAAGTAAGGACCAAGTAGATTTTCTCCCTCCAAACCCCAAAGATGCGACTTACCGACTTTATATAACTGGACATTCAATAGGGGACCCAGAGGAATGAGTGGAGTTCGATCCATGGATGACGCGGTAGACAAAGGATGTGGGGGAAGTTGCTTGCCGTCGCGCCTTGCCGGTGAGTCGATCCCCGCGTTTTTGGCCTATCACAACCCCGGATTCCAGGAGATCCCCCTGTAATCTAGCTCCAGATCCTCGGCTTGCTGTGTCCTCGGCTTGATTAGTCTGACCTTGAGTTTGGGCATATCCTAGGTCAATAGCTTGTCGGCCCTATATCTGGAGCCGGTGGAGTCGGGATTCCCAACCGAGGTTTCGTAAGGGGTCAGGTATGCTACAGTATCATTTTTAGCATGTCCTACATACTTGCGTTCTGCATATTCTGCATATTTACTTCAAAGGCAATGCATTGTGTATTTCAAGGTCAACAGTTCACGTGTGAAATAATACTTGGAATATCCATGAACCTTGACATATACTATTTATAGACTCTATTTATAGACTCATGATGGTTTTGAGACACAAATGTAAGGGGAGGGCCAATTATTGGAGATACTGGTCCCTATATAGCCCTTTCATTGTGTACTAGTGTGAACCTATCAGATAACAGATCCGTTAGCCATGTTGAGGCGGGTTTTGACCAACCGGAAGGTCAAAATCGACAGAACACGGGTCCTTGGTGAAGGCAAGAGGCTTTCTTCGAGAGACTGTCGAGGCTGGAGACGCTCCGGCCACCACTGGTCTTCGGGAGTAAACCGCAAGCAATCCATGGCGTGGGACTTGATCGAGGCTTTGGGTGCAAAAATATATTTTCATTCACTGCTTTTATCTTTCTTTTTTTTGGGTTGTTTATTTGAGTCCATCAGAGCAAGAAGGGCGTTCTGCTGTGTTTGCTAGCCTTTAAGCTTGTATGCAGCTTAGGCTGCACGTGTTTCCCCATCGGTGTCGTCGAAGAGCATTTGCAGGCATTTGCTCGATGCGGTTTGAGTCAAGGTGTTCGCTGATGACATGGAGAGAGTCTTGGCCAACAATGAGAAGTCAAATATGACGAGGGCAAAAGAGGGCAAAAAAAAACCAAAGTAGGCACTGAAAGCTTGAGCAAAGCTGAGAAGGAGTCGCTTATGGATCTTTGATCTTCATGAAATCTAATCGTTTATGATGAAATGATTTAGGGTATCCGAATACCATACTGCTCGTAAGGGAAGTCTTCCAGGGTAGCAAGTAGTTGCCCCCATCCATCACCAAGCTTTCCAGTCGTGCCGGAACTTTGCCCACGACCAGCCACTAATCCCTCAGCCTCCTTCTCAACTGCAGACTTCTCGCTCTCCTTATGCGAGCCTGTCAGGCCCGCAAGAACCTCCTCCTCTCGGCCCTGGTAGGTCTCCAGGAGACCAGGGTGCGGGCACCAGACAACCTGCATGCCTGCACGGCGACCTGCTTCCACTCCCGGAACTGCATCCTCGAAAACCAGGCATTCTTCCGGTTTAATCTCAGTTTCACCCTTGCTGCGCAAGCTCTCGTTGATAGTCTCCAATGCCAAGAGGTAGATATCAGGCAGCGGCTTGCCTCTCCCCTTGCCAATCCGGGGGTCATCACCTAGAACACGGTGAACCTCAGGGAAGGCCGCGAAGAGCTCTGTTAGGTGACCAGACTTCAACTTGAAGTTCTTGCTATTCGATGAAGTCGCCAAAGCAATGTGGACAGGCTGGCCCGTGGATTGGGTTGACACAAGTTTGGACAGAAGAGTGGGAACTCCAGGCAGCGGCTGGGACTCCGGGAAATATTTTGCCTGCAGAGATGCTTGCTTGGCTTGGGTTTCCTCCGGAGTAATTGGGAGCTGAGCCCACTCATGGAAGATCTTACTAGCCTGTAGATATTGTTACATTGAGTTTCTTGATTGGTGACTAACGGGATCTTTTTAATATACCTCGGGCTGTGGACGTCCCTGCAGCTGAGCCTTGATCGACCAAGGAAGCATTGGCTTGCCGTACATGGCAAGGACTTCGTTTGTGATCTGGGAGTATTTGTCCTCCGAGTCGATCAACAACCCGTCCATGTCGAAGAGACACGCACGAATGCGTGGGAGTCTGTGATGGTTGTCAATACAGGATTTGAAGTATTCAATGACTAGTCATACATACTCTTTGCGGTCAGCCATAATGAAAGTGCCGTCGAGTTGTGGTATATGTGAGCGGGACAAAGCCTTTATGTCTGATAAGGCCGGCGCGGGGGAACACGCTTATCAGTCCCGTGATTCTTGGCCGCCGACGTCCGCTCTTCTCGTATTGTCGCATGCCACTTCACGATGACGACCACCGGCGATTCTTTTCCTACCGAAAAGCGCGACAAGGGCGTCGCTTCTGCACATGATGAAGGGGATAGTGATGACGATGTATTCCACGATGCGCGTTTCCCCGCGGAGGAAGAAGCTGTGAGCTGCGGATCATCTTCAAATTTCCTGCCCAGTCACTAACCTTGTCGGCACGACTATAGCAACTCCTGAAGGAGTCTAATGGAATTAAAACAGAAGCGAACCAATTGTTTAGCTCTGGCTGCTATGACCAAGCGATCTCCTGCTACGATCGGGCTCTCGCCTCCTGCCCCAACTACCTGGATTATGACGTTGCCGTGCTCCGGTGTAACATGTCCGCGTGCTACCTGAAAATGGAAGACTGGAAATCCGCAGTTGACACTGCAACCATATCCCTCGATCGCCTTGAAAAGATCATTCCTTCCGAACCGTCGACCACAGACCAAAGCGATTCAAAAGATTCCCAACCCACACCCACCGTTACACAGGACAGTGATGCAGTGATTGAGATATCCGGGGAAGATGCCGATGCAGAGGAAAAAGAGCTGGAACGCTTGAAGCAATTGGATGAGACCCGCACCAATGTCCTGCGGATTCGGGCTAAAGCTCTCATGCGGCGCGCCAAAGCCAAATCACAAACCGGCGGCTGGGCCAGCTTACAGGGTGCTGCAGAAGACTATCAAGTCTTGGATGGAATGAACAACCTCCCACCTGAGGACAGGCGGATTGTGCAACGGGCACTTCGTGACCTTCCAAGCCGCATCAACGAGGCCAAGGAGAAAGAGATGGGTGAGATGATGTCAAAAATGAAGGACGTAAGTTAATTGCTTTCCAAGTTGCTGCTCTTCATGATGTCTAACCTCTGCCTTTCAATAGCTCGGGAATGGCTTCTTGAAACCATTTGGTCTATCTACGGATAATTTCAAGTTCGTTCAGGACCCGAAGACAGGCGGATACTCTATGAATTTCGAGTCTTGATATCATTCAATTGAGTTGGGATATCGGGTCTTCTCCTAATAGGTGCATTGTGTATAGCGATTTGAAATGTACATCTGTCACAGAAAGAACCTTGGAAGAGACACTGCTGTGAACCTATCATGTGATTTACACAGACAGGTCTACATCACTTCAAACCAGAAAGCAGATGGTTCCAAGGTTGCAGGATCCTTACTTTCCGCGCGATTCACTGGCATGCGCGTAGCAATGTTGACTCCACGTGGTAAAATGCTTATTTCGACATAGATTCCCAAGCATGCTTCTACAGGACAATAATCTTAGCACTCGGCATTCCCGATAATCAAAACGCTGCGTATCTTCTAGATCATAAATGCTGCCCAAAATTATGTACAACCCCGGGTATAACTAACCATGTCTATAACAAACCCCAAATCCCAAATCTCATCTCAATCTACAAAGACAAGCCAATGATGAGAACAAAAGAAATCCAACTGTACAAAAGGGCTCCCCCATTACCAGAAGCGCTGTTACTTGGCGCAACGTCTGATCCTGTTTGAGCGCTCTTCGCCGCAGCAGTGGCAGTAGAGCCACTGCTACTACTGGTGCTGCTACCAGAAGACTGCGTCAAGGGCACACCATTGTAGAATCCACGAATAATGCTCGCCGCCATCTCAGCAACTCCATATGTTGAGGCCATGAGGTGCGTAGACAGTGAGGTTGGGGGAACACTGGCATCTGCGACGCGAACATTCGCCAGGCCGTAAACCAGTAGGTTTGCGTCGACAACACCGCCCAACTCGAGTGGAAGCATGGCACATGTGGACGAGGGATGGAATTCTGTGCTGGCAGCACCACGCAACCAGGTTACCCAATCGTCATCGGTCGAGACGTCTGAGCCGGGTGCTGTTTCCACTGTCAGGTTGTTGCTTAGTGGGGTTGCTTCGCCGATGCTGCGTGCCATCTTCAGGCCGTCACGGAGAATCTCGTAATCTGCCTCAGGTTAGCTTTGTTCCCTATTTCACTGATGAGCTATGACATACCAGCTGGGTTGTAAAGGTAGTTCGGGTCGATGACAGGGTAGTCCAGAGGGTTCGAGGAGTTGATGTAGATACGACCATGGCTGTATGGGTGCTGGAGAGCAGCGGTGATACCAATGACACCATCCGCAGCGCTGTTCATAAACAAGAGCTCGATGATACCGGTGGGACTGTTGAAAATATTCTTGGCTGTGATATTGCAGATGGCTTTGTAGCCCGCGATCACCTCGTCGCCGTATGTCGAGTTAGGTGCGTACTGGTCAATGGAAGCGAGAATACTTGATTCCATTGAGGAAACATCACTTCCGTACATCGCGGTAGCGTTGACGTAGGCGATGGCGTCGTCGATGTATGAGAGGTAGAGTTCGGTGTCCTGTATGAGTTAGAACATGCTTTCTGTTTTCTGGGTTGAGGAGACTAACCTTGTCGGTCTCATCTTCATAATAAATGTCGCCGGAGGTGGTCACAGTGTTGTTCCATGTCACAGTAGCGCTCTGCTTCTGGTTAATTGAGTGTTCTGCGTGCAGGAAATCGAATGACCTACAAAGTGATCTTGCAGATGTTGGCCGACACCGGGCAGTTCAGAAAGAAGATCAATACCCGCATCGGAGAGAACATCCTTAGGTCCAACACCGCTGTACATCAGGATTGCCGGGCTGCCAATCGACCCAGCAGAGAGAATCACCTCCTTGGTGATATTGACCGTTGATGTTGTGGTACCGTTATCAGTTGTGTACTCAACCGCAGTCGCCGTCAAGTTGTCCGAGTTAGAGGTGTCAAAGACAATGCGAGTCACATACGCATTGGCCAGAACGTCGTAGTTTCCACGATCAGGAAGTGGGTCGAGGTAGCCAGTCCGACTATAGGATCGTGTCCAGTTGGAAGGGTTGATGCAGGATGTTGAGACCTCGGCGCCCCAATTGTCACCACCGTACATGTCCGAGGAAATGGAAATGCCGATGTTTTCCAGGGATTCGGACCAGTAGCCCACCTGGGGGAATGTGTATCCCGGGTAGGATGCCTGGATCGGTCCCTGGGTGCCATGGGTTGAAATATCCCAATGAATATCGGCCTCTTCAGCGATAGAGTCGCTTGGTGCGGTGAAATTTTCACTCTTCTTCATGGCAGCGTAGAAGGAGTCCCATGACCAATTCTCTGCTCCGTCCATGTCGCCCAGCAGATCTTTCCAGGCGGTAATATCACCCTCGCCTGGGCGAGTTAGATATAACCCGTTGATCGCGGAGCTGCCTATATAATGATGATATTAAGCACTTTGTCATTCATAAACGAGAGAGAGATGCCTACCTCCAAGCACCTTGCCACGAGGCCAATAGATCTCTCGGTCGTCGGCATTAGACTGTGGAACGGTGTAGTATTTCCAATTTAATGGTGTTGTCCACAATGAATCATAGTATGAGTATGCTGGGGTATCTAGAGGGCTGTCAGAATTTCTTTTCGTGCTCACTACCACCTATCGGTTCATACCTATACGTTCACGATAATCATCGCCATTGCCACCTGCCTCCAGAACTAGAACTGTATGATTTGTGTCTTCAGCAAGACGACCACCAACAGTAAGTCCAGCTTGTCCTCCTCCAATGATCACGAAATCATAAGAGTCGGAGATCTCCGTGCGCGGGGACAACGCGTGTGCGACAGGCACAATCGCGAGGCCTGCACTAATAATTTGACTAGCGAATAAGCTACAACGCATTGTTCAGGTGTGGATGGAAAACTAGTGCAATAAAGCAGAGTTGTCCACTGAAGAAGAGATTGAAATGTTGAGGATATTTACAGGCAAACCTACGATCCCCTGGATCAGGGCAAACTTTTTGTTCCTGGCAGCAAACCCTGGAAAAGCTTGTCCTGCCCCGATTATTACGCAAATTAACACGGGCTGGAACCTTAAGGTGGATGCCGTGGGTCGATGGGATCCAAGATTCGCTGTGTACAAATCATATTTGACGATCCTATCAAAGCCCCTCAACATCTCCACTCTGTCCGACTTGACTGGTATCGAGCCAATTATATCGGAGGACAACACATTTTTTTCATGCTTAATTTCTCCTGAATTCCCACATTCGCTTTTTCATAGGCTGTTCTTCTGGGTCAATTTGAAACATCGACGTAATATCGATGAAAATGATCAAGATCTACCACATTTTGACTTGCATACGACGACGTGTGCCCACTACTGCAGGATTAAGAGGCTGGGTCTGTGTGCGGAGCCTTGTCATGCCGATCATTAGGGCTTTTTGTTTTCTTGTTTTCTTGTTTTCTTGTTGTTTCTCGTCGCCGACCGTCTCGGCCAACGATTGGATAGGGTTTTTCGATCTCGGTTGCTATGCCTCCACCGGAACACGCGACTATTGACAGAGTGGCTGGGACGCGTGGGAAGATTGCGGCTGATCTGCGCTGAGTGTTTACAGCAGGACACCTGGTCTCCGCTTTGTTTACAATCGGCGCCTTACATGCACACCGATTCAAGCCCAATTTTCAGAACAGAAAAACAAATATGTGGCGTTGTGACTTCAAAAAGATATGGGCTATGTACTCCGTAGTCGTACCACCAAATTAGCTAGACATCAGCTCTCCAAGCACCTTTGCCAAGTCGTCCAGGGATACTTCCGAGGTACAATCGAAGAGAATTCGCCTGCGGAGGGTATCGCCTCCGAGTAATTGTTGCGATACGCTAGTAGTAGTGCCTCGTTCAGTAGGACCATAAATGCGGGCTGGGGACCCGTCGTCAATTTGACTAGACGTGGCTGGCCATGGCGCCACACCGTGACAGAATTTGAAAATATCTTCTGCAAATGCAGTGCTGACCGCGGCTTGCTCAGCACTCATAAAGTCATTGAAGTTCTGGAAGAAAAAAATCACGTCAAGGATGTGATTGGCGCGCCCTTTCCAAGGTCCATCCCAGGGATTACCCTCGTTGAAATAGTACACATAGGCATCCCCTGGCCAACCAAGGGCGTAGGACAATGCAGGTGCGTTGAAAGATATATCGTTGGCATAGGCCAGAACAGATGTGAACGCTTTCGCGTCGGGTGTGTCCTCGGTGATCTCATATGCCCCCAAAATGCGCTGACCCACTGCTGGGTGTAACGCGAGAACCTTGTGAATTGCAGCAATGAATTTCTTGGTGGTCTGCGTTTTGATCTGTGGCGCAAGGAAATCTAAGATACTTGCCTATACGGAACAGCTTAGTCAGTCTGCATACAAACGGAGACGGGATTCCAACATACGTCAATTTCATTATTGCCAATCAATAAATCCTGGCACCATTCTTTGCCAGGAAGGAAACTGGAGCCAGGCTTTCTAATTTCGGTGTATGTGGTACCAGGTAGAATCAGATCGCCATCAAGAGCAGGTGCGAACGCAATACCCGGCGGAAGCTGAGCTACAAGCTCCTCTCCCGGCATCTCGAGAAGAGTCTTCACCCTCTCTTCAGGCGGCGCGTCGGAAAGTCCCAGAGCAGCCATTGCTTTCTCATAGTTCTCCTCGTGGGCTATGTTGGGCAGTGCATGCAAAAGTAGCGATGTGCCAGCCATGGAAATGGCTCTCTTGAACAGTGGTTTCTGTGAGTGGAGGTGGTAGGTCACAGATGCTATTGTGAATCAGCCATAGGTATAGTGAAACATTCAGGACTGGATACACTACCTCCTCCAGCACTCTGACCCGCTGCAGTCACATTATCTGGGTCACCACCAAAATCACGAATGTGCTTTTGTACCCATTCAAGCGCAACACGTTGGTCGCGAAGACCATTGTTAGAGCGGTATCCCGCCTGACGTAGCTCTTCGGATGTCAAGAATCCCGGAGCACCCAGGCGATAGCTATCAATTGGTCAGATGATGATTCAAATTTGAGAGGGTCGCTCTTACTTCACTGTCACCACAACCATAGGCAACTTCCTCTCAATTGACAACTTGACTAGCCGAGTAAGATCATACTGGGGCCATGAGTTTCCACCAATGAACAAACCACCACCGTGGATAAAGAATAGCACTGGGAGCTTTGATTCCGGAGTCGCATTGGACGGCACGGCAATGTTCAGATTGAGACAGTCGACGTCGGACTGGTGAAGCTCCTTCTTGGGCAAGGTGTGCTGGACATGCCCGAGTTCAATGTCGCATCCAATTGGCAGAGACAATGCTAACAGCCTGCAACCGTTAGTTTCATGCATGATGACTCGGGGATAGACTCACCCATCATTGGTTGCATCCAAGACACCACCCTTGCGATCTTCAATCAATTCGGCATCGGCAAAACGATTCTTCAGGGTTGCATATTGAATGCCGAGATATTGGGTTACCCCATCTCCTTCTCGCCCGTGGATCTCACCTAACTTGCTGGTACTCAGTATGGCCATGATGGGTTGAAACGGATGTGTTGGTTTCCGAATACGCGGGGCAAAGCTATGAAATCATTTGGTCCACTTCCCTGCCCCACAAATTGGCGGGATAGCGGGGGTTTCCCGGTCCGTCACCATCGCTGAAACGTTGAAACCAAGGAATGACAGCGGTTTCATCCAGTTGTCGTGTCGATCAACAGTAGATCGCTCAGTCTACTCGCACTGGCTTTTGATACTTTCCGTTGGCTATAGAAACGAGCGAAATAATACCGCAAGGATCAATTTCGGCTTCCTTCGTTCTTCTCCACTGAACACCAAGCTAGCACAAATCCAATCTCTCAATTCGGCAATTGTTCAGTCCTCAAACGTATAAATATTGAGCAGCTTTGTGGTAAGGCGACAGAATATCGCAAGAATTATAGCCGAGATGACATGGGCCCTCGTGAAACGAGCTGACCTCATCCTCTCGCTTTAGTTAACTAATCAACTCTAAGTCTACGCCAACCAACACAATTGTATTGCCGATCTTCATCTGCCCCCCCAACGATAAGTACGATAATAAACTCTGGGTGGTCTCTCCAATCATTGGTTTTCCAAATTCCGTTGTGGAAGTACTTCATCTTATAGGGCACCCGCGAAAGCGTTACATTCGACTGAACTATTCACAAAGCGAATCAAAGGAATCCACTAGGAACACACATGTGAAGAATGTGGTGCAAGGGCTGTCAAGATCCACTGTGTCGGGTGAACCCAATCATTAGGCGCTTTGATCTTGCCGACTAGTCGACTAGAAGTATAAATAGCCGACATCGCTAATTTTAATGGTCAAGATTATGATTCTGGGCCATCCCAGCGATGGATTAAAAGGATTACTGTGCATGAGAAGAATGGCAACTTTTTGCGTGCTAACAACACGGCAGCTCTCGGGCAAACCCGAAGCTCGTCTCTTATTGCCCTGCAACTTCTGCACGGCTCGTCTGCATTGGTCCTCTGATTCGTCGCAAAGCTCATGATAGGACCCAAAAGCGGTCAAGGTTATCTCACTCGCATATAAACTCCATACTAGATGAGTGCATACCGATGGCGCCGCTATCTAAGAGACCTTACTGGCTATAGAATCACGCTTGGAATTTCCCGCTTTCACTAGCGAAACGTTGGCCATGCGGTCTTTAAAAGGTCGAGGTGCCTGCTAAAGGCATTTCATGTCTTGCTACAACTCTGACATACCAAATTTACCACTTTGAAACCGCTACACAGGGAGTAATCTGCGCTCGACGTCAAAATGAGAATCCTATGTTGCCATGGTTTTGGGACGGGCCCGGAGGTCATGAAACACCAACTGGCAAAGATCCGAAAATGCTGTGACCCTAGCTGGGAGTTTTATTTTGTCGCCGGACAGTCCGAAGGTCCGCCTGATCCAGGTCAGTTAGATACGAAGATCCCTTCCACTAGAACATTGCTAATTCTGTCTATGACAGTCGTCGCGGCTGCGTTCCCGGGTCCCTACCTCTGCTATAGCCTTGATTTTGATACTGCCAGCATGAGAGCTGCCCACGACTTGATTGATCAAGAGTTTGAGAAACACGGGCCTTTCGACGGAGTTCTTGGGTTTAGCACAGGCGCGGCTCTATTGACGGCCTACCTACTTGAAAAAGCGGCGCTATACCCCGAACAACCGCTCCCAGTTCAATTCGCCATTTTTTGCTCTACCATCCCACCTATCTCTGCGAACCCGGAGTACACAGAAATGATGTTTGGATCACTTTCACCGGAAGAACAGCAGCGCATTCGCTCCGCTGACGAGGCCCAGATATCTCAGCTCCCGGAGCCCGTTCGCTCTGCAGTCAGCGTAACGGCTCGGTGCTTTGATCTCCTTAGGCCTGTTCATGGTCGGCCGGTCTCCGAATTCCTTGATCGCGACATGCTTGATGTTCCCTGTGTATTGCGGCCTGAAGTTTACAAAGCACGTTTGGCTATTCCCACGTTTCACTGCTGGGGCAAAAACGATCCGCCAGTATTCCAGGAGTCTGCAAGGCTGGTCGAGTCCTTTTGCCATCCCAGAATGCGCTTTTCTTACCAGCATAGCGTCATTCATAACATGCCTCGCTCCACTGTTGAAGTGAAGGCGATGGTGCGTGGTATTGAAAAATTGATATCCCTGAATCAGCAGCCGAGATTATAACTTACGTTCCCTGTGTTTCACAATAGAATGTTCAGCGATTTTATGGGTTACCCTCTACGAGGCCAAGATTGAATATACAATAAGGTTCAGTAGAATGTAAATCTTCCTTCTTCTTTCAATGTTATGTATGATTTTTGTGTGGAATCATTATTCGTACGAAGGAGTTTATACCGCTCCATTCATATCTGCCTCGCTCGAGACAGGCACAGCAGGGTCCTGCAAACCCCATTCCCCTTCTCCAATCTTTTTCGCGTGAAATCGAACTATAAGACCGACCGTAACCGGACCAATAATGGTATTCAATAAAATAGCCCAAATACCAGTAAAGAAGCCCTCGTCACTGACGTACGGAGTCTCATTGTGCCCAATTTCAATGATCAATAGGCCAATCTCCCCTCGGGCTACCATCGCAGAGCCTAGGAGTGCCGCGGCGAGCCAGGCGCGGTTCCATCTGTGTCCATTAGTATGCTCGCCTTGTCCTTCGTCCCGGCTTTTGCTCCTTTCTTTGCTTCCTGGCTGCAACTGACTTTCCCCCGGTTCAGATGAATCTTTTCTGTTGTGAGATGGGTTCCGGGTAAAAAGTTGCCACGCGGGTACCCATATCCCGACGACACACTTGATAAATTGTTAGCACGATCACCAAGAATCCCATATTGGGCTTAGAGGGGAAGGACAGGGATCTGTATACCTTTGCAAATACCATGAGAAGAGAGTAAACAACACCTCTCCAAATTCGTTTTCCCGTCCACAGTTGTACAAACGGTATCGCAAAGCCAATACTTGCGAAAAACAAAGGCTCCATCAAATACTCTTGGGGCCCAAGGAGATATTTCTCAAAGGTATGAACAAAAGTGGGACTTTTATCAGCCTCGCGCTCGCCTTCCTCGCGGCTCATGACAACAAACGGACCTTCAGGACGCTTGCTTGGAAGGTAAGTCAGAAACACGCCCGCGAGAAAAGCACCAAACAGGACCGACGTCCCAGTGAAACCTGCAATGGTAATAAATGCCGAGAGGACAAGAGTCATCAAGATGATGTTTGAGATATGGTCGAAGCGCGCGAAATGATATTCGATGTATTTGCGGAAGAGAGGTGCAAACAGCCACTTGGTGACGATGGGTGTTACGATGGCCATTGCGATCGATGCTACTATCGGACGTCCGATAAGCCATCCCAGGCTGACATGGTTCTCTGTAGAAAGTTTGCCCAGGTCGCCGATGACACTTATGGCAGTCAGCATGATGCATCGACTATATTATACTTCAACCAACTCACCTCAACATAACAAGTCCCACCACATCGTCAATGACAGCTGCGCTGACCAGAACAGACCCTACACGAGTCTGAGAGAGATTGATCGAACTAGATGCAGAGCCGATAACAGCAAATGTTGTTCCTAATACTCGTCAGCAGCTGAATCGCCCAGAGAAGCCAAGACTTGGCTGGTTGGCTGAGTGGAATCGGCTTACCTAATGAAGTAGCGGAAAGAGCTGCGCCGATAATGAAGGTCTCCACCGCGCCTAGCCCCGCATTAGCTCAATCGCTTCAATCGCCGATCGTAGTAAAACAAACCATATCCAAAACCGAGATAGAGCAAAAGGTATGATAAACCAATCGGAAAGCAAACACCAGTTGCTGCACCGACCATGCTCAATGTGAAATTTTGTTTGAGGAGATCCACACGAGCGCCAAGGCCGCCTAGAATGTATGACATCAGGAATTGCTGGGCCAAGAAGCCAAGACGAAAATGTTCACCACGCACCTTCAAAAATGATCAAAATCAGACCGACATATCCCAAGGCGAGAAAAGTCTCTTGCCAGTTATATTCGAGGATATTGGCCAATGGTACACCATAGATGATGCCGACGGCGATTTGACCTATAATGCCCGCCTGGATCACCTTTGCAGAAACCCATTTTGCAAGGGAAAGGAAAAAGAAGAAAGAAATGATGATGAGGATCTCAACAACTGTATTCATTAGCAAATTATCAAGCAAATCGCGATGTGAATGGGTACATACTTCCGGGTTCGTGGTATGGGAGAAAGCCACCAGCCATACTAGAGCGTTATCTTTGACCTGTAAGACACGACTGAAAAATCAGCGAGGAACACAGTCCTTAAATATACAGCACTTTCTTGAGTGTGGATACGGCGCTCGGTCTTTGCAGTCTGGGTATTCTGGGCAGTCTAGGCATGACTTGGGTGAATTTGCTGATAGGTACACACAACCTTGGAACGGATCACCGGAAACGTATAGTTATTACTCATCCTCTTTTTCAGACAACTCAGCATCGAATACTTATGTAAACACTTGAGCTACGAGCAATGGTTATCGTAAATCTATATTTATGTATTGATTAGACCTAAAATGAAACAAAATTATTGTTATGTGCCCCGCTATAACTTACTATGGATCTGATGCTCTGAACACAAGTCCTTGATACCAACGAATGAAATCACTTCCAAGGTTAGAGGCCATATAGTTATTTGTTTGCTCCTACGCGCCTGTGATATCGTAAATCAAGCGTACAGAACCGCATTCTTCCAATCAACCCCAAGCCCCTAAGGCTACCTTGCAACCGTTTTCGCCTATATCCAGTCCCATTTCGAGCATAATTTGGAGTCTAAGCTATGCTGAAGCAGGAATTGCACCACTTGCGTATAGTTTCTTGTTGATGCCAGCCAGTTATTGCAAAAGAATCTTTACCTTCAGAACGGGAATGGACTTAGTATGTAATCCATGGAGCGCGACAATAGAACACCACAAGATTAGTTAAACATCCTCAACAACCGCATTTGAAGTGGCGCAGTCATTGTCTGTCAGGAAAAATGCTCTCTCAATTATTAGAAAGACACCGCAGAACCTCGCTTAGTCCAAGTGTATACAAGATAACGCTTCATTGAAGGCATGATACAAGGAAGAAAAGGTAGCTAAGTGGGTATCACTCTATAATCACCTTCACATTCCAGTGTAGTCTACAGAGTAACGTGAGCAAGTAGGTACTTAGGTACTTACTCAATAGCATTACTCCCTAATCTTGAATACTGAGCTTCTTCCAATGCGGTTAGTGAGGATGTTCAAATAACTTCATGATGTTCAATTGTGTAGCTCCTAATCCATCTAGTTTGTTTACGCTGTCGTCGGCAATACTCAACGCCACTGCTCCGGCATAAATTGTGACGGTGCCCGCGACAAGTAGGTCCGCCTTTCCATCCACGACAATATCAAAGCCGACACCCATCGAGGCTTGAGGATCCCAAGGCGATTATACCTGGGATAGTATGGGGGCTAAGAGGAGCCGCACCAGACTACTTTGAAAGTTCTTTCATAGCCTTGTCCACCTGAGCCTCGACGGTAATTCCTGACTGTGTATCAATAGTAAGGAGCCGTACCTGACCAGTGAGACCTTTCCTTAGCGTTATCCTGCTGGATGCTGAACGCTAGACTTCTATCAATAGTAAGTCTACGAGAATACCACATTTAACGCACTGAAGGCTGAAATCCTACCAGGCCCTGCAAGATTGGAACCATCTGTACAAATTTGGGGAAGAAAAGTTTGGCTTGGGAAACCAAGCGAGACTGGCTCTGTCAAACTAACGGGGAATATTGTTTTCAATAGAGGCTTGCACAGTTTATCAATTTGTTGTTCCCCGCGCCAAGAAACCAGCTCAAACACACTTGCTAGGGGTGTCAGGAATTAGCATCTATTTCGATTCACCTCTTCCCTTTATAGTTTTGTTCATTGGTTCCCTGATGCTCTTCAATATAGTATTTTCATGTGATTCACGCTTTACAGATTCGAGTTGCCGCCCGTGTCTACTCTGAGGCTGAGGTTATGAATTCTCCTCGGGTCCAGGCCCTGCTTTCAGGATGATATCATTCAAAATGAGATTACAGGGCCACATAATGCGTTGTGTGTTTACATGATTGTATCTATTTATTACGATTCACAATCTGTTGCAAATTGCTGTCTTGCAAACTTGAACTAGGCCTCCGACTGGGCATGTACCGTACCCGTGTCGCTTCAAAACTCCCAATGCTCCGCTCTTCTCGCTCCAAAACTCCCGAAAAACAAGATCAGCTGCCTCTACGACAAACAACACCGCGCTATAGCCGAGACTAACATTGGCATTGAAAACATTAATTCAGGGCCTATCGCATGTGGTCACCGGCCATACTACTACCGGCAAAGTCCGAGGCAGTCACGCTTACGACTTTCGCCATGCATTGTGAATACCTATAAGCAACAAAATTGTCGAGGTCGCTTGAGTTTGAGCACCATCTCTCACATTCCCGGATTCGCATTCACCTATCTCCATCCTCAACACTGTCAGCAAGGCTGTGCCTGTCCAATTCACAATGGGTCTCACATTATCGAGGCTGTTTGGCGACAAGCTGTGGGAGAAGAAGACAGTGCGTATTATAATTGTCGGGCTCCATGAGGCCGGAAAGTCGACTATCCTCCATAAGCTGAACGCTGGTGAGGTCGCCACGACCACTCCAGCACCTGGTAGTTCCCCCTTGAATTCCCTTTCCTCCACATACTGGCCCTTGGAGAACTGACATATATGTCCAGGATTCAACGTGGAGACTGTCCAATATAAGAATGTTCATTTTACCTCATGGGCCACTAGTGGGCCGGATGACTGTCGCCCGTTGTGGAAGAATTATTATCAAGACACGCAAGCCATTATTTTCGTGGTGGACTCTGACGATCACCATCGTATCAACGAGGCACGTGTTGAGCTAGAGCGGTTATTGAATGAGGATGTACTGCGAGATGCGTTGCTCCTGATCAGTGCCAACAAACAAGATTTGGCCGTAAGTAATCTCTCGATGCGGTGCGAGTCATGAGCTAACATGAGGGAAGACTGCGCTGAGCGCCGCCGAGGTCGCTGATAAGCTCGCTCTCAACAGCTTAAAACAAAATTGGGTATGTTGACCTGTTGATCCTAATTACTATAGAAACTGACAATCCGCAAAGTATATACAAGCCACTTGCGCCACCTCTGGCGATGGTATCTACGAAGGCATTGAGTGGCTTGTAAACAGCCTCAAGAGGGCTGGTTATTGATCAAGAATCCGACGGTAAACTTATCGTCGCGGTCTTCGACGCTGTTTTAGCATCTTTCATATAATAACCCTGGAATGTATGTCAAGAGGGAAAGGATTATTTCCGATGCCTGTGAGCCAACATATGAGCTCTTCCAGGCTTTGAACTTTGTGGAAACCTCAAAGGCCATGAGTTACATGCCAACTTGACCCAATTTCTCTTTGTGTGTAATATTCCGACCCTTCTGCCTCAAAAAAGGGGGTCCAACAACTAAATTAGTCATCCGACCTCGTGGCATCAAGTGGGGTCCCGCTTCGGGCTTTCCGTGCCGCTGAAACGTGGGTACCAGGGAATCGGATACGGCTGTTTGAGCCTGTCTCATCCCAATGTCATATTGATCAACAGTAGATCGCTCGACTGACTCGACTGACTCTGGATCTTTCTAACGGCGTAGAATGAGCGACATGACAATACCCAGGGATTATTTCGGCTTTCTTCGGTCTTCGCTGAATCCCGAGCTAGCACAACTCCACTCTCTCATTTCGGCAATTTTTTGGACCCTAAACCATGTAAACCTTAAACACGAATTGCTTTTCGGGAATGGCAAAAGAACACCACGAGAGTTATACCCGAGATAAAGAAGGGGTTGAAAAGAGCTGACCTGATCCTCTCGATTTAGAAGTTCACGCCACGCGGCCGCTTTCGAGGTCATATTACCGATCTTCATCCTGCCCCCAAAGATTAATACGACCGTAGATCGTATACGGGCACACTGTGCACACCCGCCACAATTATGGGCGATCTCCATCACTTCTTGTTTTTTCGTCCTGTCCCAGTGCTTACTCCTTGCCGCTTTTGCTCACTGACTACCGGACACCACTGAGGCGCTGGTTCGTTTAGCATACCAATACTAGCCCATTGAGACGTACCACTGTAGTCGAAGAAGTCTGCTATGCAGATTCCGGATTCAATCCGCCTGAAATTATGATGATAAGTGGAGATGTATATTTAGCCACATGAAACTCCTGCCCGTGTGACTGTGACTTCTGCGTAACGCAAAATAGTGAGGGGCTGGAATATTGTACAAAGACTGACAGGTAGAATGAGCATGGAGGAACCGCCATTTAAGCGATGATTCTGTCATAGCCTTCTTTATTCAATCATATACAACCCATCTCAAGTACTTTGTGAAATTCGGAGAAACAACAATGTACTTTATCGGACAAGTTTAACTGCTAGCAAAATTTGCGACTTTATTAGCGCTTGATAAGTTTCGCAGCGTTGCTTTTCAAATAAGCTGTTTCTCTACGTCGGATGCTCGTGTAGACTTGATCAAATGGGACAAAAGACCCAATTGCTCCTGAAGCTCTGTTAGTTCGATGACGTCCGTGGGGTACACTGCAGGGCTTTATTGTTGCAATAGCGAGGTCTGTTACAGCGATGTACTCGCCAACACTAAAGCCAAAGGCAGGGGCCATCATCTTTGTAGCCGGGGTAAATATGACCATAGGAAAAGTTTGCGTGGACCGTATGAACACGAGGGGAAATGCCGAAAGTAGAAAATGGACCCTGAAAATGAAGGCTTATGTGGTTTGAACACAATGGTATGGCAGTCTGACATTGTCCCAATGATGACTCGCATCCCAAGGTCATGGAATGAACTCCAAGTCAGCAAGAGGCAAAAGCAGCGAGATCCACTGCATATACGATCAAACGGGGAAGAGCTATCATTGGTCACAGAATGGGGCCGTTTTCGCCCCACCTAGGACCCTGACGAAATGTAAAGCACCCACGGGGCTTTATTGGGGGCCATTTTGATATAAAAGTGGCGAATTGCGCTTATCCAGCCCTCGTTTATCCAATAACCACCAATCGCCGTGGATACATTTTCGACCCCCAATGCCTTGTGTTTCCTAATTGGGCACTGCTTAATCGACATCCAATTCTTCAAGCCGAAAGAGACAACAAACGTGTGGTAGCTCTCCAGCATTAGGGGTTCTCTCCTCATCCACGGCTGTCTCGGATATATTCCGCATTTGGGGGTAAGCCCCACGGTCGCATCGAGTATACGATTATCATTGATACATGACTGAGCCACGATATAAAGCAAACCATTGATCTTGCTCTTTTCGAGAAACCATCATTGTGCCTTGTCATTGCTCCAAAATATATAATTTCTCGGCCATCTTCATGGCCTTCATTGCTGCTGTTCTTGCCGTCGCCGGCCTTGCTGCCGGTACGACAATCACCACTACAGAGCCGGCTTTGGCAGCGATTGAAGCAGCCCAGCAAACAACAGTGCCCCTAGCCTGGACATCGAATGTCACAGGAAAGGCTTTTGACCGCTTCTACCAAGTATGGTTGGAGAATGTGGTATGTAATGAGTGCCAGGATTGGGGTTCAGCGATGCTTACTTAACCACAGGATTACAACGACGCCGCCGGAAATGCTGATCAGCAGTGGCTGGCCAGTCAGGGTATCACCTTGTCAAATTATTATGCTGTTGGCCACACCTCCCAGCCCAATTACTGCGCTGCTGCTAGTGGAGACAATTATGGCATGGACAATGGTCAGCACGTTTGTTTCCGAGCCAAGCTATTTAGCTAAAAAGCATCTAGATTTATTCCACGATATTCCGACGAATGTCTCGACTGTGGCGGATCTATTGAATACAAAGGGCATTTCATGGGGTGAATACCAGGAGGATATGCCATATCCTGGCTTCCAGGGGTATAACTACTCCAATCAAAAGACTTATGCAGATGATTACGTGCGCAAGCATAACCCTCTAGTCATCTTCGACAAGATCTCCAGCAATGATACCGCCTTACGTCTGATCAAGAACTTCACCTCATTTGAAACTGAACTGCAAAACAAGCAACTTCCTCAGTGGGCCTTCATCACACCCAACATGACTAATGATGCCCACGACACCAATGTCACATACGGCTCGGCTTGGCTGCGCGGATTCGTGTCTGGGCTGATGAATAACACCTACTTCTGGGATAACACTCTCATGCTGCTGAGCTTCGACGAGTCGGAGGTCTATAATGTGCCCGAGACAGAGATCTACGATGTGCGCAACCGCGTTTTTAGTATCTTACTAGGCGGTGCCGTCCCTCAACACCTTGTCGGCACGACGGACGATACTGTCTACACTCACTACTCTACACTCTCTACAGTGGAAGCTAACTGGGGCTTGCCCTCGCTGGGGCGATGGGACTGTGGTGCCAACTTGTTTCAATTCGTCGCGGACAAAGTTGGCTATACCAACTGGGTCATCGACGACACAAACCTGTACATCAACGAGTCACTACCCGGTCCGCTCATGAGATGGGGGTTGACAGCTTATCGCTCCAGCTGGCCCGTACCCTCCACCAGTGACTCCTGCGCAGCGGGTAACGGTATTCTGCAGTCTGTTATTGACATGTACAAGGGACGTGCTCCGACGTACAACTACACTGCTCCCTTTCCTTATGATGCTCTTTACGGCATGGATGTCGGTATCCCTTACTCCCGCAATGGCACGACCTATATCTCTGGTGTCAACACTACAGGGGTTATTGGTCATGACACGTTCTCGAGTACCCCTGGTGTCAGTGCCAATCTTCCTGCGTCTACGACTACTGGTACAGCCGCTGCATCTACGAGCACTGGTGCTGCCTCTACACTGGCTATCTCGGCTGCCGGATCTTTGACTGCTGTGTTTGTGGTTGTGCTTGGACTTCTGTAGACCCAAGCAGAAAGATGTGTGCATTTTCTATTATACCGAGTCCATCCCTGTAGAAACATGCTACCTCTATCCCTGTGTATTTTGGAATCGAAAATCATATAGACCATAGAAAGAGTACGAGGAATGAATCGCTTTATCAAATACGAAGATTGGATTAATCTACGCAGTTGGAAGATCAAAAGCACAAAATATACGAGGATGAAAAGAATTTAGACAGAACGAAAAGATAAACACTAGCACGCTAGAGGCCATGCTCGATGACAAGGCTGGTATGCAGGCAGCTGTAAAAGGGACACAA
Source organism: Penicillium pulvis (assembly GCF_028828015.1). Taxonomy (NCBI): domain Eukaryota; kingdom Fungi; phylum Ascomycota; class Eurotiomycetes; order Eurotiales; family Aspergillaceae; genus Penicillium; species Penicillium pulvis. Next base: position 1,672,771 of record NW_026643079.1, on the reverse strand, counting down.
AAAGGGACACAAAAAGAAGACGTTAAGAAATCCGGAAAAATAAACTAAAAACGAAAATGGGGCTAAAAATTGAAATCCAGACCGAGATCAAAACCGAATCAAACCCTGAGACCTTTCCATGATACCCTTAGCGGCATTGCTTGCGCTTTTTGCCCGAAGGCGGAGGTGTAAGCGGAGTATTGTTAGCAGCTTCAGCCTGGGCGGTAGCCTCTTTGCCCTTATTAATCAGGCCTTTCTTGTTGTCGTTGACCTTCTTATTGGCGGACACCCTTTTCACAGCGTGCAGAGGGTCATCAACAAATACCTTGTTGTAAGCTTCATCTAGCAAGTGCTTGCAGATTGACTTGGAAACCTGCCGTGAAACATGTTATTGATTTTCAACAACAAGTCATTCTTTCGCGAACACATACTTGAAGACCATGAACAACTTTCTCAAATCGAACTTGGAACAATCCGGTCTCTCTCTTTTCATGCGCCTCGGTGAATGAGGCCCCATTTGTGTGCCGGGCCATGATCACGTTCTGATAAATGTTAGTTAGTTCATGTGCTTAGCATGCAAGGCAGTGATTGACTCACAAGCAACTCCCAACAGGCGACTTCAATAGCCAGGTCTGAGTGGCGGCCTTCTGCGAAAGGCTTGATCGTCTTCTGGCTGTCTTTGGCATGGGCCACGGACTTCATCGCGATTTTGAGAGACGCAATCAGGTTGCGCATTTCCTCGGTGGTCTGAGGAAAGGTAGAATCCCCTGCTGTGGGGCCCTGGCGGCGAACAGCTTCACGGGCCTCTTCAAGGGACGAAAAGAGGGTTGGCTGCGCATAGAAGGTCGCCGACTGGACAACGTTGGAGGCATCCGAAGGGTCCTTGAGAAATTCAAACATGACATCGAAATCGTCCATCGTGCAATCCTCGGGGAGAGATGGAAATTCATCTTGATCACAGGGGGAGCTGTCATACAGGGTGTTGGCATTGGTGGTATCAGAAAGGGTCTGAGTATTGAGGAAGTTTTCAAAATCTGCATCAACAAGTTGAAGGGCTACAGGCGAGACGAAAGAGAGCTCAGAGAGGGGAAGAGCCATGGCCATATTCTTGGTCATTTTGGTGGCACCGGCGGCGTAATAACCTCGAGGGATGAATTGAACAGACATGGTTGGAAAGAAATCAGAGTAAAGACTTCGAAAACCCGGACGCCAAACACCGAAAATGCTTTCAATTGAAAAAGAAAAGGAAACGCAAGACAAACAGCAAAACGTTGCGGAGCAAGCAGAATTCAAAACAGTAGGATGGGGTGGAAGAGGAAGAAGATTGGGAATTGGGCAAGAAGTGAAGCTTTAGTCTTGGACCTGGTGAGAGTGAATAGAGTGACCCTTTGTCGTATTCTGATTGGGCCAATGAGAGAACAGGAAATTGCTGTGTGGTTTTGCTCAATTGGGACAAGAAGAGTCACACGCACTTAAGCAAACGGACTTCACTTGGAAGTTAGGGCTCCCTAGACGAACCCCGGTCCCCTCGCCCAATTAGGTAGTAAACGGTTTGGAGCCTCAAGTGAATGACAAAGAACCTCCTTTCGATTAGGGTTGGTGATTGGAAGACCGAAATTAGCCCTTGCTTCACGACTCCTATTGTCCTTGATGATTACCGGTATAAGGCAGGTGCAGTATTCGTAATTCAGAGTAGTGATGTGGTTAAGTACATCTCCAGTACCTAATCATGAAGGCAATGTCCATATTTTGACACTGTTCTCCCCCTTTCTCTGATTAATTTTGTTCGGATCACTGTCACTCGGGCTACTTGGATCATTGCGCTGACCACAACAGGTAGCAACAACACTTCCCGTGGGGTGGAACACAGCACTGCTGACGGTATCTATCTCTTGTATTAGCTCCCAGAGTATATGTATGCTTCTCTGATAAGACTGACCATCATGAACCTTCATCTCCCATTCGGGATCTTGCCCACCCGCGGCATACATAGGATTTTTCCATCCTCTCATGAAGCCATCAGTCCCACCTGCCCAGACCTCGTGAGCACCATCAACACCAGCAGCAACAACATCAATACTCATACGCTGATTCGTCATGGCTCTGCGTCCTCGCAGATATCCGAGCATTTGCCCTGTCACCCGAACGTCATAAACAAGCACACCGTCACTTTTTCGCTCTGCGATGTACAAGTACCGCCCACAAGGGCTCCAGACAAGCTGAGTGATACCCTTCCCTCCAATAACCCGATTGGCCTCGGTCTTTGCAATGCTGAATGTCCCCAAGAGCTCCCCAGAGCCGTTGGAGTTGTAGAGGCCAACCTGTCTGGTGAATGTGCCGGCAGCTAAGATCCCGTCACCAGTGGGACTGACAGCCAAGGCCGAAACAATACCCTTCATGCCAATACCGCCACCGACGATCTGTTTGCGCTTACTTGGGATGGTTGGCAACCATGAGACAGGGCCATCCTTTCCAGGTCGAGAAACATCAAAGAGACAAATGAGGCTATCTGAGCCAGTGAGGAAGTGTGTTCCCCCAAGAGAGGATGGATATATGATGGAGTGGGGAGTGATGAAGGCTTCAGTTGTCGGATTTACCAGTGAGTAGCTTGCTACCGATACAGGAGCAAGGGCCGAAGCCAGCCGGATCGGGTGATCTCTCACAGATGAAAGAAAGAGAGTTGTCGATGGGTCCTGAAGATTGAAGAAAGGGTAAGCAGCAGAGGCATATGTTGGCTCTACTGAAGGGAGCGTTGAATATGGAGAAAGATGATGGACAGAAGGTGAGTCAAGAAGATCTGGCGGCCTGGTTGTTAAATCAGATGAGAAAAGTTCCAATCAAGGAGATGGATGTCCAGGGAGCTTACAGAATAAATGTTCTGATATGATGATCTGCAGAGTCTGTCAAAAGAGTGGTGCCATCTGGAGTCCTAGCCGACATTCGAGGTCAGTTCAGTTGGGAGGAAAGGTGAAGCCAGGACAGCTATCTCCTGTTGGTCTTCTGGACAAGAATGAGAATGACCTGAGCTGTGAAGTATTCTCAAATACCAGACTTGATCAAGTACTGACACATATGGGAATGGAACAATGCCTACTCACCATTCCGCGCTTTTGAAGCTTTGAGCATTCACTTCGCTCTCAGAAACTGGAGCCAAAGGAGCTTCCGACTCGGTGACTTGATCTGCATTAGCTGAGGGCACTGTTGAGGCTATACAGCTCGGTATCCACGTCTTCACGGTACTATCAACCATGGTTGAAAAACGAACTGGGGGTTTGAGAGAATGAATGAATGAGGAACAGGTAGAAGACAGTATCAGGTTCTCCAAAAAAGCACAGCATGGACAAAATCAAAAAATCAGAGATTGAAAGTTCGATATTACAACCAATACCAAGATGTTGAAAATTTCAAGCCCATTGTTCGAGTAATAGTCGAATCTCGAAGTCGAAGTAAAAGTAAAAGTAGGGCTTGATTGTTCATGTGTCGTCAAGCCTCGGCGCCCGGGAAAATAATCCACCGACCGCAAATCTTATCGGGGTTGCACGCGCCTTGAATGTTGTTCTAGTAATTTTCAAGGTCATTCACTACAATCCGGCCTATTATGTTCGCACCCAAAGCTGCTGCTCCCTCGACGGGCGGGCTAAGCATCAACACCAACTCCGCAAATTCTCTCTTGTGAGTCGCTCAGCCAACCAGCTCCTACCATAGCGCTGTCTACCTCATCGAAGCTCCATCGAAGCTTAAGATCGGCAACCCCTTGCGTTTTATAAACCTGGTGGTTCCATTTTGGGGTTTCCGCTTTTCAGCGATTGATTGGCTGCGGATGACAGGGGTGTCAAACGTTACCCTGGGACCAAAGCTAACAAAGACTTCGAACAGCGGCGGCAATCCACAAACCACCTCAACATCCACTCCAGCATCCGGCACAACAGGAAGTCTATTTGGCAACGCCAATTCGACTGCTCAATCAAAACCAGCAGGGGGTCTTTTTGGAAACACACAATCCGCTCAACCCACCGGATCCAACATGTTCTCAGGCCTAGGCCAAACGCAGACTGGCGCGACTGGCGGTAGCATGTTCGGAGGAGCACCTACAACCACAACTACTCAAGCACAGCCATCCAGCTTGTTTGGTGGAGGAGCCACGGCAGGCACTGGTACCAGCACTACCCAAGCAGGGACAGGTAGCTTGTTCGGCGGTGGATTGGGAGCTACTTCTACGGCCCAGACTCAGCAGAAACCTGCGTTGGGTCTCGGTGGTCTCGGCGGTGGCTTGGGCGCAACTACAGGCGGTGCCTTGTAAGTTACTGGACAATGACCAATGTTGATTGCATATCATTGGGCTAATTCCTTTTAGCGGCAACACTCAAAACACCCAACAGCAATCCCAACAACCTCAAAAGCCAAGTCTTGGGCTATTCGCCAACACCACCACTACACAACAACCGCTGCAGCAAAGTACCGCCACAGGGAACGTAGTTCCGGGCGTGAAGGTCGATCTCACCAACCTCCTCCCCACCACCAAGTACGAGAGCTGCGCCGATGAGCTTCGCCGCGAGATTGAGAATATCGACAACGCCATTCTCGAACAAATTCGGATGTGCAATGAGGTTGCCGACATACTCCCTACCATCGAACAGCAGGGCTCTACCATTCCCAACGACGTGGAGTTCGTGCAGGGCAAGCTAGATACCATTCAACATGCTCTTGAGAATGACGCCAGCGATATTGACCAACTCCGAGGACTCGTCACCCGTGATGCGGCCGAAGCTCAGGTTGCTTTCCGTGCGATCGACACCCTGAAACTGCCCATGCAATATCAGTCCTCAGGAGGCGGCGGCTGGTGGTCAGTGCATGATCAAAAGGTTCCAGACCGCGGGTCATTGCGATCAACTCGAAAGAATACTTTGGCGCTCCCTGATGACGTGGAAGTCGATCCATCCACTGCTAATACCGTAAACGGTGTGCCCGTGAACCTGGTGGATTACTTCTCCCAGCGCTCTGACGAGATGGGTACTGTCCTCGGTCGCTACAAGGGCAACCTGAAGGAGATCGAAGACCACTTACACGGAGTGGAAGTCAATTTGAACCGCCAGATCCACGACTTCGTCAGCTCCAGGTCTCGTGATGGATCTGGTGCCGGGACCCCGAAGTCCGCGGTCAATGACCTGGCGGCTGTCCTGGGTGATGTTGAAGCTGGAATTATGGGTGTTGCTGCTCGACTAGGCGGTGTTACCGAGCAGGTTCAGGAGGTGAGCCTAGGTCCATTAGGTCTGGGTGACCGAATGTGATGAACAGGGGGGATCTCGGATTATATCGATCGATTTAATGTACACTAATGCAATGAGCTGGTCTTTTGAGTATGCGGAAATGATCATGAATCCTTCCTTCTGGGCCTATATTACTTCGTCTGCAGTGACGCACTTTCCAAGAATATATTACTAACAATCCAAGTGGACCATATCTTCATGGGTCGTCGGAGCCAAAATTAGACTTGGCTTACGAACCTACTAGATGCTTGATATGGGCAATATTGTAAACCACGCGACAAGAATAATATTCGGTCCGGGGCTCTGTACAAAATTTCAAAACCCTTGGAAGCATCCACTAAGAAGATCCGTTGCCATGGGCTTGGATGGGATTACACGCCAGAGCCCGCCACTCTTGCGTGATCGCCGCTTAGCGCCCCAAACGTTGCTTGTTGCTAGTTCCAACCTCCACTTTTCTTCCCGCGACCAACTCCACAAACTGCGCAATGCTAACACTGCCTTGAATTGCGTACGTATGCTATCTTATCTCTCATATTTCAAAACAGCGGTGAAATGATCTGTTTCCCCCTGTCTCAGGGGGTTATCTCTAACCATGATTATTCGGTAAAAATGGGCTAATGTTGCCATCAACGTCACCAAGATGGCGTGATTCGCCCCCCCTAACATAGGGTCCCACCCCGAAAATTCCGGGGAAATCACAAATCTCACTAATAGGCACATCCACTCGCTTTCATGATTGGTTGAACCAACGAAGACTCATCTGCCTGGGGTTCGGCTTGGGTGATCACGTATGTCGATGGCGCGATCTCTGAGAAGCGTGCACGCAATTGCATCAGATTCCCTTCAGCTTATTCAGGATTGACTCAATATTGGGATCCACAGGAGCTCTTTTCTCTTCCAGATTGATGTCTATATAAAGCGTATGCCCCAGTCGAGATAATCTTCCAATTTATACTTCAGTCCCGCTCAAACCCAAGGATCACTCCTCTTTATACCTCTACCTCTGCATTGTTAGATCGTGGTTGAGATTCATTAAAGCATTCACAATGGCACCCTCTCTGGAAGAGCCCATTGTCTCATCGAACCCGGCACCCGTCGTGGTTCCCACCAAGGGAGTCGCAGGCGGCAACAAATTTGGCTATGTCCCTGGACGGACACGCGTTGAAGAGCACACCAGCTATGAGCATGATGATCTTCTGCCTTCATTCCCCAACATCCACTGGGAACCTCTAGAGGAGATTTACCACGAAGACCGGGGTATTCATGGAGACCCGAAGTTCCGCAACCTGCTCCAAGATGCCTCGAATGTGTTCGATTACAACCCTAAAATCGGAACGGAGATCCACGGAGTCGACTTGGCCAATCTGACCGACGCACAACGAGACGATTTGGCCCGTCTAGTAGCATACCGAGGTGTGGTCTTTTTCCGTGACCAGAAGAACCTGGATGTTGATGCGCAGCGGAATCTTGGGAAGCACTTTGGACGGTTACACAAGGTTGGTCATGCTCATCTGGTCTCTCAACAGCACAAATGCTAATCCACGAATAGCATGCTACTACTTCCGTTCCACGCAAGGAAGGTCTGGAAGATGTCCATGTTGTGTACGCGGCGGACAACTCCCCAGACAACCGCGCACTATTCAGCCCAAGCTTCTTGTGGCATTCAGATGTATGTCCAAGATATTGAGTCACGAGTACCAAGACTGAAACTAATAATTGATCACAGGTTACCTACGAAGTGCAACCTCCATCATACACCATGCTGAAGGTGCTCACAGGTCCTCCCCACGGAGGCGGCGGCGACACACTCTGGTCATCACAATATGCCGCATATGACGTCCTGTCCTCACACATGCAGACCTACCTTAAGGGCTTAACGGCCCTTCATTCGGCTGACATGCAGGCCAACGACTCACGCGCCCTTGGTCGGCCAGTCCGCCGAGACCCGGTCACCACGGAGCACCCTCTTATCCGAACAAACCCGGTCACGGGCTGGAACAGTCTATTCTTCAATCCCGGTTTCGTCACTACGATCATTGGTATCCCCAAGGGTGAGAGCGATGCCATCATCCGGTACCTCACTGATGTGGTCGCTACAACTCAAGAGGCACATGCTCGGTTCCAGTGGAACAAGGGTGATGTTGCTATCTGGGACAACAGGACAACGGTAAGTCTTTTCCATTGTGGAACCACTGAATGTATGCTAAAGGAAGCTTTTAGAACCATTCTGCTACATATGGATTCACACCCCACCGACGACACGCTGTCCGCGTAGCAGCCCAGGCTGAACGCCCGATCTTGAAGGAATCGGGCAAATCACAGGAAGATGAGGTCAATGCGTTGTTTGGTCTGCCGGCAGTCAACAAGGATGGATCACGACAGTCCAATTACAATGACTAGAGGTGGAGCGGGGAATTGCAGCATTGGAAACTACATCATTATTACATACTAATCCATTTAGCGTTTTCTCAGACAAATACATATACATAGCGGGATGACAAAGAATGAACGCGGCTTCTCTATTTACAAGATCCCCTTCCTAAAAGCATTTCTATCATCCGAACACTCATCCTTACGGCTTCTTGCCTTGCCGTCTATTAAGATTGATTATGCCTAAGTAGACCACTATCCACGGTAGACAGTGTCGCCTGCACGCTCAGCACGTTCCTCATCCTCCCCTACACTGCTGTGCCCTGTTTCATATAGCATCAGCGCGAAAACCGAAGCCTGGAAGGAGGCGCGAATAGTCTGTATGGTGAGTTCGTTCTCCGCGTCAAGGTCCACAGATGCGCACACGAGCAGTACAGTATCGTCTTGGGTTGATCTCTCGTCCATGATGGCAAAATAGTGTGTTATTGTTTCCGACTCGGTATCCTCGCGAAGCTTCAAGAGCAGTTCGTAACATTCTTGAGGCGTCTTGTGGATGAATGAGGAATTTGGGTTGCTGTCAACTTCCGTTGGTGCCTCTGATGCCTCAGAGTAATAGTCGTCAAGGGTGTCCACGAACACAAATCTCCCCTCGGCGTCAACTTCATTTTCCTCAATGAAACGATTTAAGGTCTGCAAATATCACTAGGGGTTAGTAACGAGCTAAGGCTAAGGAGGGAGGGGGGGGAGAAAAGACGGCACTGACCTCTTTGCTCAGCGGAGCGGCGCAGATGACGGGAAACAAGAGACCCATCTTTTATAGGTGAAAAGGGGTAAATAGACAAAATTGAAAGAGCTCAGTAGACTCTCACGACGGTATAGTGCTACCAACACTCGGTTATAATAGAGGAGACCCTGAGTGCACGACCAGAGGTATAGAAGAAAGAAGACGGAATAGGCTAGAGCAGTGTGACGTATATAGTTCTAAAATTGGTTTCACGGTGAGATCTTCAAACAAATTTGACGAGGCATACAGCCTCACCCCCGCCCATGCTCAATTCTGACTAGCGCACGCTTGCCTGGTTAGGCAGGATTATACCTACGCCTCCCTCGGCCCTCCCTTCACCTCGAGTATTTTGCTCTCTAGACCCTTTCAAAGCTATACAGCGCTGCAACTGGATAGAGGATTCGACGTCACTCGACGGGCGGCTGGTGGGGGCTAAAGTGTTCGAGCTGGCCTGATTGATATAACAAGAAAGAGGCAGTCATGGTCCTATGAACTAATTTTCGTGAGTGCCTAACTACCTTGTCACTATGGACAAACGGATTCATTGACGATCTACCGGGAGCGCGTTCATTCCTACAGCCTTGAGGATATGAAACCTTAGATGCTTTGTCTTTTAGATCAGGCTGGCATCTGGGGGCGATATCTTGTTCTGGCAGTCTCCATCATGAACGGATTGATAATATAAGAGGATGGCCAATTTTCCACTTTCATATCCTTCTCTTCATGTTCAATATACCTCTTGATTCAACGAGACCTCTTTCCACACTCTTCATCAGTCGTGTATAGACAGCTTCTTGGTTTGAACAACGTATTCACCCAACATGCGCGCTCTTACACTGATCGTCTTTGTCCCATTCACCCTCGGGCAGTTTGATATTCTACACCTAGATCGTATCAATCACCCAGGGCCTTGCAACAATGACTGCTACGCGGCGTATGTCGCTAAGAAGCCGATAGTATGGAAGAACTGCCTGCCTCAGGGGAAGATGTTGGTGCTGACTTCTGTTGTCAGACCCTCAACTACAATGGGCCCAATGGCCAGTCCGACTCCCGCCAACGCACGGCTGGTTAGGTTCAACCTTCCCCATGCGGCAATGGCAAGCTGCCAACGCAGAGCTCTGATGAGAACACTTGTGATGAATATCCTTATGCGTCTACTGTCGAGGGCGGCTCCGGATCAGTCCTTCTATGCACTAGCGATGATGAGAACAGCGCAGAGGGCTCGGACTTAATTGCATTCTGCAATTCTGTCTGCGGCTTTGAACCCAGCACTTTCGAAGTTACCTTCGGAACCCCCGGTGGAGGTAGCACGTAAGACTTTCTACTCCCTAGTTCTCTCGGCTTTTTGGCTAATCAATGTGTAGTCCCTATTGTCTTGATGGTGGTGGCGCAAACGATGGTTACCAGTACCAGTGCCAGGGCAACGGAACTTATCAGCTTTATATTAGAGGTGGGCGCATACCGGGTCTCAGTAGCTCAAATCATCGTCAACGCCAATTGCAGACTCAAACGTTACCAACGAAGGCGGATGGGGGCTACGTCAGCCTTACCCAGCTCACTACTTCGCTCCTCATCTCCGTCGCGAGTTCCTCTGGGGGGGATGGCAGCCGCACCATGCTCTCGACGCGCGATCAGACGAGCTCTTACCAAAATGCAACTTTCCACACTGTGCGCAATGGCATAGTGATCAAGCATCGTGCGGTCAAGGAGTTGCTCGGTTCGGAGAAAAGTCCCGAGTTGCAGCACCCGGCATTGCGGGCCTCTATCCGCATCGTAGGCTCTCACATATTGGACAGGTAGTGCTAGGTCAAATCAGCCATCTAGGACGAGAGCCCAGTAAAGAAAGGTAACATATGTGATATTCAATTTTGAATAATTTTGGAATAAATGTCTTCGGAATGAATAACCTCGTTTTTTGTGTTTGTCGAAATCTTACATATACATGTCCAGCTGTGGTTTGTATTAAGCCCTGTGAGTAATTATGAGCTGTTGACTAGTTCTTACTGTACCAGCAGTGCCATACATGGTTTGCAAGTGTGCCCAGGTGGTCATTATCAGACATCTCTCACTCCCAAAATATACGTGATACAATCATCTCACTTCTCTAGCCCTTTTTTCGACCAGTTACTTACTGCCTTCCTTCCACACCCCCCACCTTGACAAGTCTTCCCTGCTATAATCCCACGCTTATTTTCCTTATCGTCAAGATGGATCCTCCAAGGTTCGACTCTGATATCCTACAATACGCTCGGCAACAAGGCATTGCAGTCCCCACTGAGTTGAGAATAGCTTCAGCGCTCAGTATCAGTGAGATAATCCCCTCACCTGATCAGTACTCTGGTGGAATCGCAAGCGGGTTCAAGAAGTTCTATTCGACTGCCAGAAAGGATCTAGAACCGCAAAAGCTTGATCTTAGTCGTGAATCTGCTCTACTCTTGATTGCACAAAAGACAACGCCTACGGAGTCACCAGTCTGTTGGGACGACATGCTGCCTTCAATCAATCAATTGGGTACCCGTTCAAGAGATCCTCCTCTGCAAAGCGAACATGCAATCCATGAAATTCAGTCCATTGTCTCTCGGAGTGAGTCCGGCTTCAATTCTACGTGCCTGAAACCAGAACATGCACAAAGTGAATCTCAGTCTGTGAAGCTTGACAGTTACTTTGCACCTCTTATTGCACAGCGTCTGGGCTTTGGTACTGTGTGGGGCCCACCCAAGAACTATGATACGCCCTCAAGTCTCTCGGAAGTGCTCGCACAAGCTCGAAGTCTCGGCTCTGTGAGATTGGATCTTAGCAAAAAGGCACGTACTCTGATGTCCAAGGATTGGAGGCCGAAGGGCGAAGCATCGAGCAAATCAGTGGATTCGATACGTTATGAAATGCTTTTCCAGCACAAGGTCAGTCTGTCTCGTGCGAGTTCAATTTTGAAACGAGACTTATAATGTAACAGACCGCTACGCTTTTCCATGACATGGAGCTTGTTCCCGAGAAGGTTGAACTGCACAGTGGGCAATCAATGCAATTTAAATCTGCAGCTCGTACCCGGAAATTAGCTGCAATGCGTCAAGGGAAGTCCCCGTCAAACAACACTCCACTTCCCACTTTCCTGTTTCCTAAAGACCCAGCTCTTATCCAGCTACGGGAAGACAGGCAAGCCCTTCCTTCCATCCCAGAGGATACGCAAGCGGAGAATCAGAGTCAACATTCGCGAATGTCGCCTTGCGTCCAATCTGGATCACCTACCAAGAGTCCATATAGTGCTGCGGATTCAGTGCTTCACAAGGTAGATGATGCCGCAGTACCTCCAAGTTCAACTGATAGGGGCCGACTTCAGCCAAATAATATATCGATATTGACACAAATTGCTCAGGATGTACTAGATACTGACCTACCCGCCAATGGGACTGCATCGCGACCAATCTCCATCGAAGCATCTCCTGAGCTTCACACAAACGCATCATCTGTGGATGGTGGTGTTCCAGTGACTCCCCGCTCGGTTGATAGTGAAATTGCTTTTCCTATCTCTGACAAGCTTATTCCTGTTATTTCCAATCCTCTGTCGATTACAGGCATCGAATCTGCAACAGAACGGTCTGAAAATGACAACGGTAAGTCAGTTCAACGCACCGGCTTGACTGGCACACGACCTCTTGAAAATCCCCCTACTGCGGTGCTTGGGAATCCAAGCACATCCAGTATTGGGTTATTCAGCACAGGGCTTGGTTCTCTATCCACATTCATGGAAACGAGGGGCATAGTCACAGCAAACGGCTCTTCAACTAGCCCTTACTTTCCCGCTCACGAAACTAACAAAATCAACGAGCAGCAGCATCAACAGAATCAACACATCCCTTCAGCTTTTAAGCCATCAACAAACTCCCATTCCTTTGCCACCCTCGCCAAAATCAAATACAACCACGCAAATATGGCATCCGATTTCACCCTCTTCCTGTCCATCGATCTTCTCAAGACCCATTTGCAAGTAATCCAATTTCTCGAACAACAGCCCACCCCTCCCAGACTGATTTACCGGGAGTACAAACTATTCTTGACCCCCACAGAATCAGAAAACCCCCATTATCAACGAACACCCCCAGAAGCAGACATAATAATCGCTCCGTCTGTGGGAATCATACTATCATCTTTACACGCCTTAACACAAACCTACCTACCTGGTCACAGACCTAAAGATCCCTACATCCGAAGCAACCCAGATGTCAGATCTCCTCTCAGAGAACGAATTTTGTACCTAGCACCTCGATACGAAATCCTGTACTTGCTTATCAGCCATTCGGTCCAAGTCCAAGCAAACACCAGTCCGGCAGAATCGTTACGAATGAACAACTCCATCCAAGAATCTCTCCATTCCCTCAATGTTTTCTGCGACTCTTTTTCTCAATCAACAACAATAACCCCTCTTCAACTTCCTGCTCTCCCGGAACACATGACGGCATGCATTCTCACCCTCGCAGCCAAACACACCTATTCGCTTCCGCAAATCTGCATTCCTGTGCCTGACCCTGATCCAAACATCTATGCCAGCTTCCGTGGATATGTCACCCTGAATCAGCTCCTCCAGGACGACGAGACGAGGTGGGAGATTTTCCTCCGAGCCATTGGACTTAATCCTTTTGCGGCGAGGACAGTGCTCGATGTTCTTGAGGTGGAGGGTGGTGCTGCAACTGGGCTTGGGGGTGAACTTCAATATTTTCCAGTCAAGGGTTCAGAGAAGAAACAGTCTGCTTTGACCGCTTTTATTGATATGAGGCATATTGAGAGGCTGTATCGGTTTAAGGGTTTGATAGGGGACGGCTTGTTGGTCAGGTTACATGATGTTATTGAGGTGAATTGAGATGCCTTCGGGGTCTCATGCGAGGATGATACTTCCTTGGTTTTCACTTCTTATGGGCTCGGGATATCGATTGTCCAAGCATCCATTATGGCTTGATTCAACGCTACCAGTGTATCTAGCTAGCCCTACATAGGAGTTTCGTAAAACTTCAAGTCATGAAAGTCAAACCTATACTCCTTCCAAGTTTATTTTGCCCTGTATTTTAGGAAATCTCCAGGTGGTGGTAGGTACTAGGTCGTCCCAAGCATTCATATTACTTTCTGAAGCCCTGAGCCAAAAGGAACCAGCTATTTGAACATGTTCAAGATCAAGCCCTGGCATTCAATGTCTTCCAGATGAGTACATTATATGGATATATCGTGCGGCGGGTAATATTCAGGAAATAGAACTTTACATCGGTTAAATCTAAATGGAACAGACATGACTGGTATGAGAGGAGATTATCATCAAATTACCAACTGCCTGCCATAGCACAAGCAAAGACGCGACAAGTTGCGATTGGTTTTAAAAATACATTGGACAAAGACATGCAAGACCCAAGGCCAATCCAGCGCTTCAAAAACTCAGTATGCAAAGATGAACGAGGCCAAAGCAGACCACGGGACAAAGCCTGACCCAAGGGACGTGCACCGGAACCCCGGAGATATAATTTATTATTTTTGTAGGGTTTGTTCTTGAGATCGTTGAGAGTGGTCGAGCTCGTGACTTCGCTTCGGTATGGTACATACTGGATGCCTTCCTACTCGAGGATTCATAGCTCGGGTGGCGAGGAAGACATCCAGATAAAGAGGATGCGAGAGACAAGAGTTAAAGTGACTTGTTAAGGCGCTTAAAGCTCGTTGATCTTGGCAAGGATCCTGTATGGTATATTAGTGGGGGCTCGGAAAACGATTGCGTAGCTGAAGTAGGTGGGTAAGGTGCATAAACATACTCAGAGTCACGGAACAGGGTGTACTCCTCCTCGCCGATCTTGATGGGGCTACCACCGAACTGTAGAGTAGTTATATTAGCAAATAACTTATAAATAATGCCTCGGAGTATATGCCGAGGGGGACGCATCGGCAACGTAATGCGATGCGCGGAAGACGTCGGAAAAGGGAATGTAGCGCCAACTTACCATGGGAATCAGGACCTTGTCGCCAGCGGCGCAGCCCATGGGGAGACGCTTGCCATCCTTGTCGAAGGCACCGGGGCCAACAGCGAGGACCTTGGCCTCGTTGAGCTCCTTGACACTGCTCTCAGGGAGGAAGATACCGGAGGCGGTCTTGGCCTCGGCCTTGACGCGCTGGATCAGGACACGGTCCAAGAGGGGGGCAAGAGCCTTGATGTTACGGATGGCAGACTATTGACATTGGAATCAGTATGATGTTTGACAGGTAGAGGGGTGTTGATCCGGTTGAGTCTGGGGAAGGAAAAAATGCGCGGGCGGGCTCCGAGGCCAGTCTAGCTTGCCAAGAAGCTTGGTAAAGGGCATAGAGTGGTGTTTTCGCAGGAATTGAACATTTCACGTACCATTGTGATGGAAGGAGAGAGTCTTGAGGTCAAGGGGTGATGTTCGTGGGATGGAGAAGGGAAGAGGAAGTGTCCGGGGGAGGAAGATCTGGACTTTCGCCGCGAGAAATTTCCAGAATGCCAAGACCACAGCTTTAGTCCCGAGGAACATTGAAGAACCCGAGTCTAACAACTTGATCGGACCAATTACAACCCAAGTAAATCGGAGTTGAAAGGCTTTGAAATCTGCGCTAATTTACACTTGTTTTAAACATCTATTTTGTTTCCAATACTGCCATACTACCAAGAGGATCTACGGGATGGAATCTCCTATCATCCTGCCCCAGTATACAGCACAGCTCCGTTCTTCCGAAGCGGACCTTTGCGCCATGAACTTTTACAAATAGCATAAGCCATTGGAAATTCCCAATAATTCCATTTGCATAAAACGCCGCAATATCCAGCCCATCATCCGGAGGGCGAACCCAAACTGAACACATAGGAAGTACTAAAGCTGACATTGAGACTACCATCTCCGCCCACGTCCACGGCCTCCATAGTTACCGCGCTGGTCGTAGCCTCCATATCCCATTTGACCTTGTGGAGCCTGACCGAAGCCTTGGTTCTGTCCTTGGCCTCCAAAGTTCTGTTGCTGACCACCACCGCCAGGCTGGCCACCCATCATCGCCTGGGCGCTTTGCATAAAGACCATTGGGTCCATGTTAGAGGGATCCATTCCTTGAGCCATCATGCCCGCCAACATCTGCTGCATCATATCAGGGGACATGTCAGGCATGCCGGGCATACCAGGCATGGCTGGTGGGCCGCCGGCCGTGGGTCCAGGGACTGGAGGTGGTGCACCAGGCATCGGAGGCATTCCCATGCCTAAGAACGAGGACATATCATCCATCTGTCGCTTCTGATCGCCAACCTCCTTGCGCGTCTCCCGCTGCTTCAGACAATAGCTGACCCATGTAAATTCGTCGAAGCCGTAGTTGAAGAAGTCGGAGACGTCAGAGCCCGGCCGCCGCCAGGGCTTGTCATCAGCCGGAAAGTCTGTGTCCATGTCCGTAGCCATGATGGTTTTCCCAGTGGAAGGGTGCACGGGATTGCCATTGACGTCGATAGTAGAGGTATGAATGGCTGGGTAGGAGGAGCCTGGCTTTTGGTTTTGGGGCACGGTGGGTTTTGCGGGAGCAGCACTGCCAGTTCCAGGCAGCTGAGTCGGGACATCGAGACGAGGAGTGGCAGACGGGGTCGCAGATTTAGAGACAGCCGATGAGTCTGCGGAGGATGGCCGTTGCGAGTCTTGTCGTAAGCTTGCATGGCGTGGATGGGAGCTTCGAGGGTTAGATAAATATGAACATGCGCTCAGATGGCTGGTAGCTTACATCTCTGGAGGGGGTGCGTCGGCAGGCGCCTCTGTGATGATATTGAAATCGTCCTGGGCTTGGTTAGCGAAGGAACCAAAGCGTAAAAGGATTGATATCGAACCTCGTCGGAGTCGACCTCTACCTCCTCCTCGTCATCCATGTCGTCCATGTGTTGGCCGGGAGCTGCGTCCTGGGTGTTGTTCGAGGCATGAGCCGGTGCCACTGTGTCGGCAGGATCGTAGAAATCATCTTCTTCGTCTTCCATTGTGATTTGCTTTCAGTGATACGGATTCTGTTGTAAAAAAGATGTCGCGACTGGCTGGCGATCCTCCGCAGGTAAATGTGAGTTTGGACTGTTTGCACTTCAACTGGCTTCGATGTTTGTATGCCGAAGGTGCAGTTGTGGAGAAGGATGATAATTTAACGATGATATTGAAGATAATAAAGATAAACAGGCTTGAATGAGATTGTGAAGCTTGTCCTGAATGTTCTCTGACAAATAGGTTTGTGACCTTTGGAGCATCTTCATCGTTCAAACTTGATACCTGGAAAATAAGGCTCCAATATACTTCACTATTCTACCAGGCTTGTCAATGTGGTAATTACATTCAATAAGCGAGATGAAGCTGGTTACATTTCCTTGAGCCAGTTTCTTCATTTTCAATTCTATCAATTCTTCTCGATTCAATCATTGATCTAAGCATTGCGGTACCTTTGAATCCAGTCACGTGCAGAGCCCCAGACGTCAGTGATTCAGATATCTAACGTTTTTCATTAGAGTCAACTTCTCCCAGCAACTACCTCTCAGCTGTGTAAATCAAACAGTACGCACAATGACGGATCAGGAGAGTGGCAATTCCACCCCACGGTCCTTCACGGGCCAAACTGCCTCCGCGGAAGACATGCTCAAGTCGCAAACCGTCGGTCTCGTGCATCTATCCGACTTTCGCAAACGGCGCGCCGAGGTCCTAGAGCAGAAAGAGCGCGAGGCGCATGACAAGTCCCTTGGGCGACTGGCATCTGGTAATTCAAGAAGCGCAACTCCCTCTGCAGGCGATGTGACTGACGGGTAAGTTCCAAGGGCTCCATTTCCCCACGACTGTCTCCACGGGGACCTGAGCTAATCCGTTCTATGGCCGAATAGATCGTCAACGCCTCGAAGCGATGATCCTCCCAAAAAGAAAAAGAAGAAGCCTCTTGCGAAGAGCAAGCTCTCATTTGGCGACGATGAGGATGGGACAGGCGAAGAGTCCGCAGCTACTCCACGCGAATCGAGTATATCTCGGTCGGGTTCGAAGACACCGATAGAGGATGGCCCAACCTCGGGAGCTGTTCGCATGAAGGCCAACCCAAATGCGCCACCTCCTCCGAAAGCTCTGACCAAGGCCGCTCTGGAAGAACAAGCGCAGGCTCGTGATGCACTTCGTAAGGAATTCTTGGCCATGCAAGAAGCTGTCAAGAACACGGAGATATTGATCCCATTTGTATTTTTCGATGGTACAAGTACACCTGCTGGTCCAGTGAAAGTCAGGAAGGGAGATCACGTATGGCTGTTTTTGGATCGGTGTCGCAAGGTTGGTGCAGAGTTGGGAGTCGGTGGTGCCAATGGAGCTTCCAAGGCACGGAAAGATACTCGTCGAGAATGGGCACGAGTCAGTGTTGACGACTTGATGCTTGTAAAAGGCAATATCATTGTTCCTCATGTGAGTAATCCTTGAACAGCCATCACTACTGAACATTCGAGCTAACTGGGTGTAGCATTATGAGTTCTACCACTTCATCGCCAACCGGGTGCCAAGCTTCTCCAAAACGGGGGGATTATTATTTGACTACACCAACAAGCCTCCCCCAGAGCGCTCAAATGATGGCCCGTTGTATCGACCCAGTGACCATCCATTGGAGGGTGCTGACAAGGACTCGGCGGAAACCAAAGTAGTAGACCGTCGCTGGTATGAAAAGAACAAGCATATCTTCCCGGCCAGTCTTTGGAACGAGTATGAACCTGGCAAAGAATTTGAAGAAAAGATGAACTCGACACGGCGTGATGCACAGGGAAATACATTCTTCTTTTAGCGTGTTTCTGTGATTGTCTTGGTGGCAAATTTGTTATTTTTGAATATATCCAGGCGCTTTGTGGCTCAAAACTAGATCAAATACCAAGTTACGATGAATGGTTGAAGCGAGTCCTCGCTGATTGACCACCCACTCCCATTTTTCTTCCTTTCCTCTCGTCAGCCCATACTAAACCACATCATGGATTTCCACCTACGATGCAATTCCCTCAAATGCCGTGCACGGTTGAAAGAGAGAGCAGTGGTGACAACCTGCTCGTGAGTCGCATTGGCTATGGCTGGCCATTAAAAAGACTGACAGTTCAAGACACATATTTTGTGTAGGATGTGCAGATGGCCTCGGACTTTCACACCCTACCGCCGATGACCGTCGTTGCCCTGCCTGTTCAACAGTTCTATCCAACCCCGATGATGCTGTTTCTACGATTTTAAACCCAACGGAAGACTACAAGACGAGTGTGCTGAGTGGTTTGGACCCCAATACTGTCATGGAGTGCGCTGGCCGTGCTTTAGGTTTTTGGGCATATCAAAGCACACAAGAGATGTAAACCTATTCATCTATGCTCTCTGGTTTTATATGATCATTGAGTACAACAATGGCTTACTGGTCTTCTTAGATTTTATCAAGAATTCTTGGGCAAGAGTCTCACCGAAAAGTATACAAGCCTCAATATGCAGATGGATCGGATTGTCCTCAACGCCAACTCAGAAATCTCAAGTCTTCACAGCAAGCTTTCAGGTATGATGGACTGATTTTCTCCAGATTTAATGGATAAAACTAACCTTCACATCTAGATCTACAAGCAGCCCAGGAACAACTGCAAAAGAAAAACCAAGAGCTTGTCGATCTCTACCGTGAAAAGTCCACGAAATTGACACAGATGACGAATCTCTACAATCTTCTCAAAGCACGCGCCATGCGATCCCGTATGGAGACTGCAGCTTCGGAAACAGTGTCGCATACTTTAAACACAGTATCGCGAAATCTACCTGTCGGATCGCTTGCCCCGTCTGGGCCATCTCAAATACCTACTCGCTCCGCGCCATTCCCTCCAAAGACACCTTCATTTCCTATGAGTCCCGGCGGAATTGAGCAACTGCATCGATATCAGCGAAGTGGTACTGGGAGCTCCAGACGGGTTGACACGAAGATCTCAAAACCTACGGGAATGCTTCCTCCAGGTCGACCTACCTTGAACTTACAGAATCGTATGTTTGTTTCGTTTTGAAGAAACAACTGTCAACGTGAGACTGACAACCCTTCTACTTGTAGCTCATATCAGAAACACTAATCCGCAGCATCGCACCCGGCTTCCACAGAGCAGTCGGCCTCTGACGGCCTTGTCCCAACTCCCACCCGACGATGTTATTATGGCCAGATTTAGGAACTAGCATGGCACGGGCCTGTCATAAGTCTTGGTTTGCACGATGTTAGCTTACCTATCTGTTTTCACGACTCAATTATTTTATCATTTAAATAAAGCTATCCAATATTCAGAACCCTAGGCGGATAACATCGTCCCCTGTACTTGCTTGTATACTAAACTGCCGAGTGAGTAAGAAACACAGGCACGAGTATTCCAAGGTTGACTATAGAGCTTCCAGACTTTGTCTTTCCATGTCTAAAAGCCTATTCCTACACCTTTGCTCGTACTAGCAGCGCAGAATCAATTGTAATTATTCTTTGGCCACTTTGTCCAGATTACCCTGCATGGGTATCAATATAACCGCCCGGCAAATACATAGCTCAAACCCAATTCTACAAACCAACAATTTCACATCAAAACCCCCCAAAATCAGGAGGAACAAATACAATCGCCATTCTCAAGCATTTTGATTAACAAATATAGAACCTGACTATCCGTATACGGTTAGCTATGGCTTCTAGCTACCCTAACGCATCCCCAGCCTCCCGTTCGTCCGGGATCTAATCTCGGAGCAGCGGAACCTCGCCACCCACCTCGGTATGCAACACAACCCACCAAATTGACAAGTTCCCCTCAGCACGGTCCATACCTTAACTTTATGAGTCGTTCCTGATTATCTTGATCAACGGGATCGATTTGGTCCCTGTTAATCCGGGGAAAGCTCTGGTGGAGTCGTATATCCCCGTACCTTATTACATAGATCTGTATTTTTGGTAACGTGTATTTTATTTCGAGTGTCGCCCATTCACTTCAGCACATATTTTCCTACCACAGGACTATCCAAGCAGACTGAATCCTTCAAAAATTGGAATGCTACATGGACAATTCCTAAGGTATAACTTGAATTACAATTATGTGCAAAAAGTCTCGTATCATCACTGATATATTATCCGATGGGATATCACGATCTAAATCCCCCGGGGAAAGGTGAACATAAAAGGAAATCTAATCATGTACGTCGGCACCAAGCACGCGGTCTTTTCGTCCGGGAAAGGGAGAAACGCCAAACCCTCGACCAGCAAACCAGGAACAGACGCCGGGGGGACTGCATGGCACAGCCCAGCCCGCGGGGCGGCATCATCCCGCATATTTCATATCATGCCATGCATTATTCCACACACACAAACCCATGCAACGGAGGGGAGGTGCAACGCTGCAAGAAACAACAAACAAGAGAGACCCAAATTTTTCCAAAAGCAAGAATCACATTTATACGCCGAATTCCTTGACGTCGGTCTTCTTGCCCTGGAGGGCCAGAGGGACGATACCACTGACGTGCATCTCAGGGCCGTACACGTGCATGTCAAGACCCAGCTCAACACCGGCAGCCTTGATGTTCTTGAGACCCTCCTGGTAGTTAGGACCGGCACGGCGGACCCAGATCTGGACCTTGTGCTCGACGAGGACAGGGGCGACATCACGGATGGCACGAATGACACCCTTGAAGGTGCTGGCAACGTTGGTGAAGTTGGCAATACCACCACCAATGAAGAGGACCTTACCCTCGGGGTGCTGGGGAGCACGGAGCATGAGGTCCAAGACGGTGCGAGCGTACTGGAAGGTCTGGTTCTCGGTGGGAGCACCGGAGTACTCTCCGTAGTTGGCGAGCTCGGAGACGAAGCCAGCGGAGGCAATGGCGTCGGCGTAGACGACGGAAGCACCACCACCAGCAACGAGGGTCCAGACACGGCCGCTGGCGTTCAGGACAGTGAGCTTAAGGGAGGCACCGGTCTTGGCGTCCATGTCGGAGATGAACTTCTCCTCCTTGCTCAGCTCACGACCGAAGGGGGCGGGGAACTCCATCGGCGGACCAGCGTCGATGTTGACCTTGCCGTCGGCGGAGGGGAGAGTGGGCATACCCAGAGCAGCGGGGCTGCGAGCGACGGCCCACTTAGTACCGCACTCGAACTCAGCAGTCTGGTCGATCTTGGCAGCCAAATCCAAGAAGTGAACATCGGCGGAGGTGGCATCGGCGTTGGGAATGACAACAAGAGGGTTGATCTCGAGGTAGGTGAACTGGCAGTCGACGTAGACGGCGTACAGGCGGGAGATGAAGTCCACCAGGACGTTGTGGACACCCTTGGGCACCTTGCTCAAGAGGGAGGAGGCAATCTCCTCGTTGGAGGGGAAGTTCTTCAGGTTGACGGGGATAAGCAGCTTCTCGGCCTTAGCATCGACATCACCGACATCAACACCACCCTCGTGGGTGAAGAGGATCCAGTCACCCTGGAATTCAAATTAGCTTCCCTTTTTCTTGTTTCGTTATCAACGTTGGCAGATTTCAGCTTACCTCACGAACGGAGTTGATGTTAATGTAGTACTCAGTCTCCTGGGGGTGGGGCACGAAGGGCTCAACGAGGAACTGACGCAGGACACCGGTGACAGTCTCAACGAGGACCTCCTTGGTGGCGCGAGCCTCAATCCACTCACGAGCCTCGGCCCAGGTCTTGTTCAGGGCGAGGAGACCGCTCTTACCACGGCGCTTGATCAATTGATCGGGCTTAGCAACGAACTTGGAGCCGGCGACCAACAACCACGGGTAGGTGACCTCGGCCTGGTCGAGGACATCCTTGACGCTCTTGTCGTCGGGGAAGTGGAGGGAGGCGAGACGAGCAGGAGGGTTGTGTGTCGAGGAAGCAGGGAGGGGAGTAGGCTTGATCACCGGGGCGCGGGTGAGATGGTAGTTGAGGATGGCCTTACCATCGGCCTCGAGAATAGACTTGGCGGACATGATTGTATGTGTGTGTGAGAGGAATTGATCAAGGATGAGAAAAAAAGAGGGAAAGGAGAGGGAGGATAACTTTTTGGAAAGCCGAAGCTAGGGGGAAAAAAGACTAAGACTGGAGAATACGGCGTAGAACAAGAAAAAAGATTGTGCTGGAGATTACAGCGTACAATTGAGGGGTGATCCACTGTATGTTGAGACTCTGAAAAAAAAGAGTGGAAGGTGGGGGGTTGCCCTGTTGGGATTACACTCAGGTTACAGCTCCCGTACTTGACATCAGTACCAGACTTACTCTGTAGCAACATGTAACCCCGTACGGAGTCGATGAGGCCCCGACACCGCTCTTTTAGCTTCCATTGTAACTCCGAACTTGTTTTAACGCTTGAATCTAAACCGTTGGGGGCTAACCCCCAGAATCTGATCTACACAGTAGCCCCCAGCACTGTATCAGGGTTGACCGGCCCCAGGGCGCCAACCACCGTAATCATCGAATAGCAATCACCGTATTTTAAACAAATTATAGGATCTATCTCCCTCTCTATAGTCATATTGGGGCCAACTTCTATCTATAGAGGGTCGGCTTGCGACATGCGACATGCGATGTACGATGTACGACAGGGCCTGGCTTATACAGTGGTAATAATACGTCGTATCGGAAACACACGCTAGCAGAATGGATCTTCAAAGTGGATCCCACAAGTATCGGTGGTACCCGGTACTTTGGGGAACTGTTGAGCTCTAGCGTACGCTGGGAGGAGCTGTACACCGTATCTGCGAGTACTCGGCCCCGCGCTTTTTTTCTTCACATTCTGGCAACTCCTTTCTTCTTGATCTCCTTCTTTCCCCCCAATCTTTCCTCTTAAAAAAAACATAGCGGGTGTTTTGCACAAATAGGTACGTTTCTCGACTTCCCTCATTGGCACAATTCCTCTTCTCTTTTTTCTTTCCTACGGCAAATGGCATTCGAGCTTGCCCCTCTATCACTATAATCACCGAACCAAGATCTAACACTCCAAACCCGCTACAGATTCATCATGCCCTCTACTACCTCCCCTGCCGGCAACGGCAACCAGTCTGCCAACGACAACATTACCCGCTTCGCCCCTCCCAGCCGTGTTCTCTCTCCCGCAAACCACGCTCTCTTCCACAACAAGACACGATGCTTCGTATAGTAAGTCCGCACGCGAGGCCTCGGGGCCTCGAGCCTAGCCAAAGAAGTGGAACAGAAGAATTGACTGGTAATAGTGGCATGCAACCCCGAGCCGTGCAGGGCATGCTCGACTTTGACTTCATCTGCAAGCGCTCCACTCCCTCCGTCGCCGGTATCATCTACACCTTCGGTGGCCAATTCGTCAGCAAGATGTACTGGGGTACCAGCGAGACCCTTCTCCCCGTCTACCAGGACACTGAGAAGGCCTTCGCCAAGCACCCCGATGTCGACACCGTCGTCAACTTCGCCTCTTCCCGTTCCGTCTACCAGTCCACCATGGAGTTGATGCAGTTCCCCCAGATCCGCTCCATTGCCATCATTGCTGAGGGTGTTCCCGAGCGTGTAAGTACATCCCCAGGGCTCAATTGCAATTGCAGTTCAAAATCTGACAAGAACCTGCAAATAGCGTGCTCGTGAGATCCTTGTTGCTGCCCAGGAGAAGGGTATCACCATCATCGGTCCCGCCACCGTCGGTGGTATCAAGCCTGGTGCTTTCAAGATCGGTAACACTGGTGGTATGATGGACAACATTGTCGCCTCCAAGCTCTACCGCAAGGGTTCCGTCGGTTACGTCTCCAAGTCCGGTGGTATGTCTAACGAGTTGAACAACATTATCTCCCAGAACACCGACGGTGTCTACGAGGGTGTCGCCATTGGTGGTGACCGTTACCCCGGTACTACTTTCATTGACCACTTGCTCCGCTACCAGGCTGAGCCTGAGTGCAAGATCCTCGTCCTGCTCGGTGAGGTCGGTGGTGTTGAGGAGTACCGTGTGATCGAGGCCGTCAAGAGCGGCGTCATCACCAAGCCCATTGTCGCCTGGGCCATTGGTACTTGCGCCAGCATGTTCAAGACTGAGGTTCAGTTCGGTCACGCCGGTGCCTCCGCCAACTCTCAGCTCGAGACTGCTGTCTACAAGAACAAGGCCATGCGTGAGGCTGGTATTGTCGTCCCCGAAACCTTCGAGGACTTGCCCGAGGCCCTGAAGGCCGTTTACGATGCCGAGGTCAGCAAGGGTAACATTGTCCCCGCCGCTGAGCCCGTTGTCCCCAAGATCCCCATTGACTACTCCTGGGCCCAGGAGCTCGGTCTTGTCCGTAAGCCCGCTGCTTTCATCTCCACTATCTCCGACGACCGTGGCCAGGAGCTTCTGTACGCCGGTATGCCCATCTCCGACGTCTTCCGGGAGGACATTGGTATCGGTGGTGTCATGTCTCTGCTGTGGTTCCGCCGCCGCCTGCCCACCTACGCCAGCAAGTTCCTGGAGATGGTTCTCATGCTCACTGCTGACCACGGTCCTGCCGTCTCCGGTGCCATGAACACCATCATCACAACCCGTGCTGGCAAGGATCTGATCAGTGCCCTCGTTTCCGGTCTGCTGACCATTGGTTCCCGCTTCGGTGGTGCGCTGGACGGTGCCGCTGAGGAATTCACCAAGGCCTTTGACAAGGGCCTCAGCCCCCGTGACTTCGTTGACTCTTCTCGCAAGGCCAACAAGCTGATCCCCGGTATCGGCCACAAGGTCAAGTCCCGCAACAACCCCGATCTGCGTGTCGAGCTTGTCAAGGAGTTCGCCAAGAAGCACTTCCCCAGCACCAAGCTGCTCGACTACGCCATTGCTGTTGAGACTGTCACTACCTCCAAGAAGGACAACCTGATCCTGAACGTTGACGGTTGTGTTGCTGTCTGCTTCATTGACCTGCTCCGCAACTGCGGTGCCTTCACTCCCGAGGAGGCTGAGGACTACATCCGCATGGGTGTCCTCAACGGTCTGTTCGTCCTGGGTCGCAGCATTGGTCTGATTGCCCACTACCTCGACCAGAAGCGCCTGCGCACCGGTCTCTACCGTCACCCCTGGGACGACATCACCTACCTGCTGCCCACTCTCCAGAAGGGTGGTGCCGAGGGCCGTGTTGAGGTCAACCTGTGATTTTGTTCATGATTTGCAGCGCCGTCCGCTAGTGGCATACAGTCCATCCTCTGATTGGAGGATGGTGGAGTTTGGATGGTTGATCCATTTGTTTTATTTTTGTCTGAAGCAGTTTTTGTGTCTGCACAGCCTTTTCTAAGGGTACAAACCGGCCTTGACTGGCGATGCCACATGAATTAACAAAAAACGGCACGCCAAGATAGAAATCGGTGCCCATGCCCGACTACGGATTCTTGATTTAATTTGTTTAGATGACTAGACCTCCGGGGACCTAATGAATGCCCTTGCATGATGAATATAAGCAAGCCATTGAGGTATACAATTTTCACTTCATTCCATATTACATAGGACGTATCAAAGTAGAGAGAAATTCCGACACTAGATATTCTGTCGGCAAATGCAGATCAATCCTGTGTTGGCCTTCACTAAAGCTGTGGAATTTCCTTATCTTATCGTACCCACCTCTTTTTCGCGCCCTCAATTTCAGCCTCTCCATTTCCATACCACCACTCCATTATCGAGAAGAGACAATACGCAAAATGGTCCGCCTCAAGAACCGATATCTGCTCATAGATATCCTCTACCCAGATCCGGCAACATGGCCCTCCACCACGCCCAAATCCACAAGCACATCTACCTCCGCACAACTGGCCATCCACTCGCCCACATCCGACGCGCTGACACCGGGCCTGCTCGCAAAGATGATTCGTGAGGAAGTCAGCGAGCTATATGGTGATTGCGGTGTAGGAAAATTGGGTGGTGCTTCTGCAGGAGGAATTAATGGTAGGTTCAATCTGTTTCATCTTCCTTTACTTAGGATTCTATGGTTCTTCTTTCTCCCATACTCTAGACCTACGAAGGGGAGAGAAAGAAACAGGGCGGGAGAGAAGAAATGAGACTGTGTGTTGCGTTACATATACTAACCTCAATCCAGTCAAATACCTCTCCCCCGCAACATCAACCGCCATTCTCCGCTGCCCCCGCGCATCCTTCCGCCTCGTCTGGTCCGCTCTTACATATATGTCGCATGTTCCCTCCACAAACGGCGATGCATCTCAGAAGCGACCAAACGGAGGTCGGGAACGGGGATGTGTATTCCGGGTTTTGAGAGTGTCGGGAACAATGAAGAAGGCTGAGGAGGAAGCTATTCGGCGGGCAAGGAGGGAGATTGTTCGGATTAGAGGAGTCGAGGAGAAGGGTGTGTTGGGGGATTTGGTTTCGGGTGTTGGTGGGGGGAAGGAAGTGGCCATGCAGGGTGTTATGGACGTGAGTGATGATGAGATGGAAGACGAGGATTGAGCATTCTCTATATCCATCCATTGACTGGATTGAGACTTCCGGGGCTAGGTCTATACCTCGACGGTTGGAGCTTGCCTGTACGATTAATGATACCCCTACTGAGTGGCCATATCATGGCATATGCGATATTATACATTGAATCTTTTAGCCGCTTATCAGAACGATTATATTCACAAATCATTCCTTTCGGCGCACTTTAATCCCGCTATCCGGCATTGAAGATTTCCAATTTGCCAGTTCTTCATCCTCGTCCATTTCATCCGGGTCTCCATTGACAGCCTTGTGAGCTTCCTCGCGCATTCTCGCCTCCTCTTTCAACTCCTCCCTCTCCATATCATCATATTCATCCTTCGCGTCGAGCCATCTCTCCTGCACATCCCTCACATCCGTAACACCCATTCCTTCCCGAACAGCAACCTGCCAGACCGAGTCATTCGCACCCTCTGCAGGCCCAAATGCATACCCTGACGCGCGATCAATAGCTCGTAGCAGATTCATCATGCTCTTTTTATCCTCAACGGCCAGCGTCTCGAAGCTGACGAGCCCGAATTCCTCCACAAGTGAGATGATGGCCTCGTTCAGAGCGCTGAATTTGCTGTTTGTGAGACGAGAGTTTTCGGCTTCGAGATGAGGGAGGAGATATGAGAGGTCTTGGACTTCAGTGTAGAAGTCTAAGTTGAAAGGCAGGTCGTTGTAATTGGAGAGGTTGTCGATTTTGGTGAGGACGTTGAGGTGTGGGAGGTCTAGTTGGAGCATGGCGCGCAGAGAAAGAAGAAGAGCGGAGATGTACATTGAGGGTAGCGTGAGGGTGTAGGAATCGATGAGGTGGATTACTATTAACTGTTGCACAAGGATGGTCAGTGAGGTGCTCTTTCCTTGATGTCGGGACTGATACGAACTCGGTAGCCCAGCTTTTGAATCTGGAAGAAGATGTTTCGTAGAGACGAATGGTGTGTGAATAGCTCCACCTGTCCGGGGCAGTCGAAAATAACGTAATCCTCTATAGATAAAATCATCAGTTGATCAGATCAAATTATAGGCGAGTGAGGCACAAACCTCCGAGCTCTTTCAGTCCGCCCTCCAACCAAGAATAGTTCTCCTCTAGCTCCTCGAGAGCATATAGTGTAGCTCCGTTAGGCCCAAGATGATCCTCCTCCATGATCTCTTCCAGAGTCACAAGATCGCGCACGTCCAGCGCGCACGGGTATGAGGTCTTGTCGTTGGCGGGGTCGAGGTTAACAATGGAGCATTTTCGGCCGATGGCGCCTAAGAACTGGTGCATGCCATTGCAATAGGTGGACTTCCCAGCTCCGGGAGGTCCGATAACCAGCTGGGCAAATGGCATCCTGAAGGTCAAGGAATAATTAAAATCGAAATTGTAGACACGAGTTTCAGCTAGATCGAGATCTTTTTTCTTATCAGAAAGCGCGGGGGACGCGGGCGGTAGGTGAGGGCAGAAAAGCAACTGCGGTGTAAAGCTGCAGCTAAGCCGCCAACTTGCTTCCGTTTACAACGTTTGCAACCCTTCACAATGGCGTCCAGTGAGTGGTTCAAAGCTTCAATACAACCGATTGGGTGGTTTCTGACTTATTCACAGATCAATTTACGCTGGCCTCGCCACCGACCGATGCTATCTCTGCCTTGAAGTTCTCCCCCGAGTCCGATTCGACGCGGATTGTAGTGTCATCATGGGATAAGAACGTCTACGTTTACGATCTGCGCGACGAGAATGGCCAAGTGGGAGAAGGAAAACTCTTGCAGAAATTTGAGCACCGCGCTCCTGTGTTGGATGTTTGCTTTGGCGAGAATGAGAACGAGATTTATACCGCTGGATTGGATTGGGATGTGCGCAAGTAAGCAACCCTTCAATGGAGCTTTATATGAGCTTTTTTACATCGCTGAACTTGAGCTTGTTGACTAACTATCTCAGAATTGACCTAAACACATCTCAACAAACCGTTATTAGCAGCCACGAAGCAGGTGTGCGCAATGTCGTCTACAGCCCTGAACACAAGGTCATTATCTCAGGCTCATGGGACTCTACGCTCCATGTATCCCGCACAGACACCGGCACAATCACCGACTCCCTACCTGCCGTGATTCCGCTTCCCTCCAAACCCTTCTCTATCTCCCTCACAGCCACAAAGCTCGTTGTCGCCATGGCATCGCGTGCCCTCCACATCTACGACCTGAAGGCTTTGGCCCTCCTCACTGCACAGTCTGACAGCACCTCAACCAACGGTAACCGAGTGGAGGTCGAGCCTTGGCAACGACGTGAGAGCAGTCTCAAATTCATGACACGTTGTGTCGCTTGCATGCCAGGAGACACCGGGTATGCCTCATCCAGTATTGAGGGACGTGTTGCCGTTGAGTGGTTCGACCCTTCGCCTGAGTCCCAGGCGCGGAAATACGCTTTCAAGTGCCATCGTCAGACATCGGACGATGGAGTCGACGTCGTGTACCCCGTTAATGCACTTGCTTTCCATCCCGTTCATGGTTCATTTGCGTCAGGAGGTGGTGATGGTGTGGTCGCTCTGTGGGATGGTATTTCCAAGCGCCGCATTCGTCAGTACCAGAAGTATCCGTCTAGTGTCGCTGCTGTGGATTTCAGCGCCAGCGGCAAATACCTTGCTATCGCAGTGAGCCCCGGGTTTGAGGACGGCAAGGATGATATTCCGGAAGGAGTGGTGAAGATCTATGTGCGCGAGTTGAGCGAGACAGAGGCCAAGGGTAAAGGTGCGAAATAAAGAAGATCGATGCTAGCACGCCTTTAAACCTGAATTTCAGTCAGGTAGTATACATATCCCCAACAAATATGGGGAGATGTATAAGTCGACCTAGGGATCGACAACGGAGGAAACATAAAGCAGTCTTTTTGATACCACCGAATCTAATGAGCCAATTGATCCAAATCCACAATAATCTATACATCTCTTCATTTCTAGATCCCCTTTCTATAAGAATGGGATGACTATCTTGGTATCATCATGCTATATACGTAAACCAAATCCGAAAATTAAAATAAAGTCACCATTTGAGCCTTCAAGCAGAGGCCATGCGCACCGACACCGAGCCGTCAGGCATACCAAAGTAAGCAGCAATAGGACGCTGGCCACCAATACCACCAGCAGCGGTAGCCTGAGGACCGGTCAGACCAGAGAAGATACCGACATCAAGAACTCCAGCAATCTCCTTGATCTTCTTCGATAGCTCGTTAACCTCCCAGACACCATTCTGTCCAGAGATCTTGCCGGCAGCAACATCAGCCTGGGTCAGCATGACAGGGAAAGGAGCATCAACGATGAAGAAGTCCTGATCCGTCTTACGAGGGCCCTCCTTCTCGTCCAGGTTGGTACGGATAACCGGCTCAATGCTACCAAGTTCCTTCAACTTGTCCAGAACACGGTAAGCGGCAATGGGGGCGACCTCAACAGGAATGCATTTCCAGTTGGTAAGAAGACGGTGCTGGAGCTTGCGCGAGTCTAGCAGTAAAAAAAAATCATCAGCGTGAGTCACATGCAAAAAGCACTTGGCTTTGAAACTCACCAGCAACGCAAATAAACTCCTTCGCTTGCATCGCAACCAGCTTCTCCTGGAACAGACAAGCGCCGCCACCCTTGATACAGTTAAGGTCGTCGTCGACCTCATCCGCGCCGTCGAATGCAACATCCAACACCACGCCGGGGGGAATAGCATCGAACTCAACGGCCGTCAATCCAGCGCCGATAATCAGCTGGCGGGACTGGTAGCCTGTCGGCACGTAGCGGGTAGCAGCAGTATCGATACCAAGGGCCTTAATAGCCTCGACGACGTAGATGATCGTGGTTCCGCTACCGATACCAACCCAGCGAGCATCCTTGGGGTAATGGTTCGCAACAGCGGCCTGTGCGGCAGCGCGCTTAGCAGATTCGACGTCGATCATAGTGGAGTGGAATTGGGCCCGGAAGGTCGAGTGGAGGGGTAGAGAAGGCGGGGATAGAGAAGGATGTTGTCGTGAGAAAGTTTTGTGGAGGCGGGGCAGGGTTCGCGGAAGAGAGGAAAGTCGGGTGGAGAGGGAGAAAATGGTGCAGATTTGTGGACCCATGGAAGTCAGCTTCCGTACATAAATTGCGCGTTTTTGGGACTTCTGCTCGGATTAGTGCCGGTCAAGGTTGGGTCTGCACTGTAGCGTCATTGGCGTGAGAATGTGGGGGTTTTGATTGTTTGTGAGTGGTATGGGAAGTTGGAAAATCTACTTTTCTACACCAATTTATTACGTAGGCTGGCACTTTTCAAGCGTCAATTTCTATGGTTTCGAATGTAATTTGTTTGAAAGATACTGTAAAATTCTACTATGATTGATCTGGTCTAATAGCAGCTTATGACATACAAGTTGTTCTGGAACACTCGGATCATGCCACCTGTGTTGCATCCTTCTGCATGGTTGGTAGGCGGCACAGTTGCAGAGAGGCACGACTCTACCTAGTGTAGATTACAATTCTGGACTATTAAGGCCGCCTTTTAGGAATGAATCTCTCAAAATATTTGTTTTCTAAGATTATCTATGATAGTCTCATTTTGGAGATATACATTGTGAAGACATGTGACAGAGACTGTATGCCCAAGTATCGTCCAGGTTTCCTCGTATGTACTACCTGGAACATAACATTGCGGGCATGTTTACTTACTTGCTAGATGATTAATCTCAAAGTGTGAACTCTGAACTTTGAATTAGTAACCTCTTATTGCACAAACACTAAGTTTCACTCACAAAACTCCACTCGAATGACCTCGAATATATTGTCTTCACTCCCTTCAGTCGCTTCGGCAGTCGTAATCTCCTTCCCATTTGTCGAACGCAGCGATTGGTCATGAGGAAGGTTGAGGAAGGTGTACTGGTAGGGACCCTGATATTCCAGGTAGAATGTTTGAGCAGATGGCGACTCCAAACAAGAACCAGATCCACAGTTGAGGTATTGCTTCGTTGCCACACATTGAATCTGCGTAGTGTTGTCCCCCATATCTTTGAACTTCCAGATTTGACTGGCCTTGCCAACGGGAGCTCCGAAGGTAGGGGTGGTATTGTTTCCTTGTCCATTTAAGACCAGGTCCTCGCCATTGAAGTTTTGCTGGATACGGTAGAGGCCGAACAGACTAGCACCAAGTGTCTGGGTGCTAATTGCGAGGATAGTAGCAATCGAGAGAGAGAATTGCATTTTGTCGTGTGGGTTGGCTGTGGAAGTGGTTGAGTTGCAGGGAACTCGGAGTCAAGGGATGGGCTTATTAAATAGATGGAATTTGGCTGACTTATTTTTGAGAATCACACATTTACAGGGGATTGAAATGATCTAATGTAGATCTGATCTCAGCTAAGAAAATCTCTACCTATTGTAGTACTAGAATATTTATTCTCGACAAAGCCTTAAAGATCGGATGTTTGATCGGACTAATATGCAGGGGAAATGCATGTTTCACAAATGTATTGGATTTGCTTGTTCTCCACCGCGGGAAGAACTTGGTTTTTCTTTGTCTAGAATTGAGCCAAGTAGAGTAAAAGCTAACACTCAATGGAGAATTTGTTAAATATTACTGTCACTAGTGAGTATATGACGTGAGCGGGTTGGCCATACTTCAGCTTTTAGTCATATCCAACAACTGGGTTGTGTTATATGTTATTGAACTTTGGAAAGCTGGAAGCTCAAGAATTTCTAAAGATCATCGGTCCTTATAAGTTAGACTACCTAAGCAACCTTTGTAATGTTATTATATCAGATAGACCGTCATACGCACAGTGACTAGCGGGAAGTTGCCTCCACATGTTCCCTGGTTTGCAATAAAACTGCGAGCGCAGGTCTATTTGACTTAGACCTTGAAGTTCCCAGATGGTCCCCTAGTACCTAGTAATATTATAGCGTATTTTACGTAGTCAGGTTCTGAGGCATGATAACAAACAACTCCTGCTTATTTTACTCAGAGTTCCCAGGCCGAACTATATATTCATCAACCTAGGCGTTTGTCAACTGGAAGACATGAATTGCTTTTCATCTACATAAATATGAGCCCAAAATAACTTGGTGTCTTATGACGTCTTTGGAAAAGAACATAATCTCAAAGTGCAAGTAATTTATCACGTTGGTGATTTGAAAAAACATGGCATCATTGAGGCTATTAGTGCCTCGAATCTAAGGCTGCTGATCCCCACCGCTTAGTCAAACCGATGCGCATCAACAACAAGAAAGCGACTTCATTCCTTACTCAACATCAAAGACTCAGAAGAAGAAGGCCAGGGAGCAGTAAAGGCTCAGTTAGAATAATTTTTTCTTGTGGAACTGTGTGGATGATCTGAAGAATAACTTCCATCTCTGCTCTTCTTCCCCACCTATCAGTTCAACATTATCAGACCATGGCCGACTCCTTCCCCGCGACCATTTCGGGACCAACATCCAAGGAACGAAAATATGATCGCCAACTCCGATTGTGGGCAGCAACCGGGCAACAAGCCCTTGAAGATGCGCGAGTGTTGTTGGTGAACTCCGATGGCCCTCTCGGCTCCAGCAGCACCGGCGTTACGGGTGTTGCAGGCGTGGAAGCACTCAAGAACCTGGTACTACCCGGAATCGGTGGATTTACCATCGTGGATCCGGCAACAGTTACTGAAGCTGACCTGGGAGTTAATTTTTTCCTTGAGGAAGGGTCTCTCGGGAAGTCGCGTGCTGATGAAACATGTCGGCTGCTGCGAGAATTGAACCCCGATGTGCAAGGGTATTCGTATTCCAAAGTATGTATCCACTGAGACCTCACACCCTGAAGTTCAATGTACCAAATACTAATATTTGATTCTAGTCTATCTCTGATCTCCTCACAGATCCGGATTTCCTTTCTCGGCACAAGCTGGTCATTATCTCCGGCCCAACTAAGCGCTCTACTCTAGAGCCACTTTGCCAAAAGGCACAGGAACTAGAAATTCCAGTGTTGTACGTTCACTCTCTCGGGTTCTGCGCAACCTTCTCATTGCAATTGCCTACTGAGTTCCCCATTGTGGAAACTCACCCGGACCCAGAGTCAACACAAGACCTGCGTCTCTTGAACCCATGGCCCGAACTCGCCGCAGCTGCCGGATCGCTGGGTGACCTGGAGAGCATGGACGACCACCAACACGGCCACGTACCTTACATCTTACTTCTTCTCCGATTCCTCTCGCAATGGAAACAATCACACGGAGCTATGCCAGACAACTACAAAGAAAAATCTGCATTCCGCGAATTCGTTCGCTCAAACGCACGCACTAAGAACGCCGAAGGTGGCGAAGAGAATTTTGATGAAGCAGTCGCCGCCGTCCTAAAAACAATCTCCCCCTTCAGCTTGCGCAGCTCTATCCGCGAGATCTTCGAAATGCAACAATGCCAGCAGCTGACTACGAACTCCGCCGATTTCTGGGTTATCGCCTCTGCCATTCGCACATTTTATAACGCGCACGGTGTGCTACCTCTGCCGGGCTCACTTCCTGACATGAAAGCCCAGTCGGCAGACTACGTCGCCTTGCAAAATATCTACAAGGCCAAAGCACGGAAAGATGTGGAGGAAGTAACTGCGACCATCCGTCAACTTGAATCCCAACTCGGGCGCACAACTACTATCCTTGATCGGGAGGTTGAGGTTTTCTGCAAGAATGCAGCGCATATCAAGGTCGTTCGCGGACGGGGAATCGCCCAAATTAACGAGGATACCGATGCTGTTACGCTGAAGGCGCTGCGTAGTGGACTCGCTATGCCTGAGTCTCTCGCATCAATTTTCATTGCATGCCAGATTATCGATGCGGTCGTGGATGAAATTCAGAATAAACCGGCACAAAACCAACTATCTGTTGATGATGAGGGTCTCTGGGTTGCGCAGAAAGAGCGTATCCTCGCTCTGCTGGCCCGTGATGACCCAACACCCCTTGACGAGGAAGCACAGGAGAGCATTGACAATGCTATCCAGGAGATTCGCCGTGCGGAAGGTGGTGAGCTGCACAATATTGCGTCACTGGCGGGTGGTCTGGTCGCACAGGAGTCGCTTAAGGTTCTGACGAGACAGTACGTTCCTCTAGACAATACTTGCGTTTTCGATGGCGCTCGAAGTCGGAGTGAGATGTATCGCTTCTAGAAGGGCTGGGATAGAACAGTCCTCGTACTGGAATCGTTCCACGGTCAATTTATGATTTATGATTCGTGGTAGCCTGGTATAGCGCATTACGAGAAATGAAATGCATAGTCTGTATGATCATGCCATGAGGGTGTATCATTTATATTTGCAGTAGATGGCTGACCAGCCGGTATTTTGATGCGAAACGTATTGTACATCCGCCACTGCCCACTTCGAGGCGGTGGGCTTTGGCCCTGGGTATGAAATAAATTCGCCGATCGATGATCAGGTGGCTTTTCAAGACACAGCGTAAGAGCAAATTGCTCAAACAAGCCAAAATTCGATCACCGTAGTAGGCCAACACCAAACCATGGCGTTAACAGAGAGCCCTTTTGAGTTCAATTGTTCAAGATTGAGTAATCTGAATGATATATCCATCACCTCCTTCTCTGCTTAGAAAATCCATGCTTCTTACCACCAGATGGGATATGTTTAGCATCGAATAACTTCTCTTTACCAAACGCGGCATCTCCAATGCGCAAAAAGCTAGTGACACCCTGATCCACAACCGCTAAAACAACATTGCGGTATCCATGACGCAAACGCATATACAGCAAGCGCTCCATTTTCTCACCAGATGGCGGATCGAGAGGCGTGCTTTCTAACAGTGCGCCAAGTTGAGGAAGTGTTGGGATTGATGTTTGTTCGCGAGTATTGACGACGGCAATTCTGAAATCTGGCGTCGGAAGAGCGGTCTTCTTGATCACGTTTGTGGGCTTGTAGACGTGGAAGACGACTCTGAAGGGAGCTATTGTGTCCAGGGGATCCCGCTGGGGCGCAAGAACAGGGTCGTACCATGGGATCAGTTCCATTTTGCGGTATACATCGCCTGGTGATCATTGTTAGCTAAATAGTAAGGCATGCATGCGATAGTCAAGATATACTCACTGTAGGTGCGATGAATGCCGCATCCAATGACAGGACCAGCTGTCGTGGATGCTGTGGACATGGGATCATGGATCCAATCCGAAATGGAGGCCAGAATACCTGCGAGCCCCGGACCGCGGTGTCTCAATTGTTTCAGTTGTGCGTATGCATCCTTCTTCTCATTATTAGAATCCTCAGGCTTGGCAGCGTCATCCCATCCAGGTGCCCGGAAGACAGTATATCCCAACCGCTTCAACCCTGTGAAGACCGAGTATCTCTCAAGAGTCAAACCGCCCTGTCCCATAAAACAAGCGTATGCCGCTTGCAAACTCATCGGAATCGAAACCTCGTCCTCGCTAAC
Organism: Penicillium pulvis; assembly: GCF_028828015.1. Taxonomy (NCBI): domain Eukaryota; kingdom Fungi; phylum Ascomycota; class Eurotiomycetes; order Eurotiales; family Aspergillaceae; genus Penicillium; species Penicillium pulvis. The sequence continues at coordinate 1,636,598 of NW_026643079.1, read as the reverse complement.
GTCGCCACCCATTTCCGTGGTCCCCGTCAAGGAGGTCGGCCACCTAATGTCCATGCTTCCTCTCTCAATCATATACAGAGCCTCCTCGGGTAACAGCCACACGCGATTCCACCGATCTGTCTGCCCTGTATTCTGAAAGAATTTGCCCTTGGGATTTGGGATACAGACACAGGCGTCCGGCGAGATGTTCATGCCCTTTCCTTTATCCTTAGGAGTCTCAACATATTGCGGTGGCGGTGCAGGGCCATCAGGCGCATAGAAACCTATGACTCGGTTCTTGGGATTGTGAATGCGCGGGTGAGAGAGCGCATTATGCATCGCCTGTCGCGAGGCGGAGAGAACATCGGCCTGGAACTCGGTCGGGTTGGGCTCGAAGTCCTTTTCGCCACGCTTGGGTAAGCTTGAAGAAGCTGTGTCGCCAAGGCTACTCAAAATCCTTTGTTAGTAAAACGAGATAGTAAGTGGTAAGCGGCGCACGTACAAACTTAGGTGGTTTAGTAGGCGAAAATCCTGGGTCTCGTCTGACAGATCTACCTCGATCTGGGGCGCTTCGGCCGAGGTAGAGTTAATGACCTCCTCGTCTGCATCAGCCATTGTGTATGGTGGAGTGTGAGCAGAATGGAAGCTCGATGAACTGGGTCGCGGCGAGAATGAAGTCCAGAAAATCGGGCTTATCGATAAGCCTCCCACATTTGCCGATAACGATTATCAGCACCTATCTTTCTTCTCCATTCACTGTACATATCAACATTCACGATGGCATCATCCTCGCCAAGACAAGTGGATTACAATGAGACATTGCGCAAAGTCAGTTCTACTGGAATCATTATGACTGAAGTCAAATTAATAGGTTGCAGATTTCCAACAGTCTAGAAAATACACTCAACACCTTTGGGCCCGCCTCGAGGCAGTACCATGCCGTGCTTGAGATCTTGAAAGAATGCCTGCGAAATATCGAGGATGACAAGAAGAAGAGCGCCGAATTGGTGGTCGATCCGGATATGCTGAGTGTTGCAATGGGGTTTCTGGAAATCAAAGAATGATGGCGGGGCTAGAGTTGTTTTTTGATACCCACATTATTTGGCGAAATCACTGAAATTAAACATTTACATTTCAATCCGCTTAGCCGGACATATTAATAGATCAGATGAAGGGTGGAAGCGCGAGTATCTTCACATACAAGACCCCAGATTTGAATATGGAATCAAGGACAAACCAAGTATCTCGTAGACTAGGATATCTCGCAATACAACGCATCTGGGACAGCCATCAACACCCCGTTTCCAGGCTAAATATGAACAAGCTTCCGTTGCCTCTCAACAAACTCCAAGCTTTATGCAATCGTAAGACATGATAATGACGTGGGCTTCTGGAACATGACCAGTGCCACAAAGGTGACTGCCGGGGGCTAGTCTCCTCTGGCCTTGAGCTGTGGTGGAGCTGGCCACAGGGTGTTTCTTCCGTGTCAATTCCGTGTTGACACGGAGAACCAATTAGTGTACTCTTGTATTTGAGAGTATTCATTTGGAGGATCAGGATCAATTTCTCGTAGATGGCGTTTCAGTCAATTAGTAGTTTCTTCTGGTTTGCAACCATGGCGACGCCAATGTGACTGAGGGCATTGGGGTCATTGGGTCGCACGATCGACGGAAGTGGCAGCATCGGGTTATCAGGGTTGACATGGGCTGCATCTCGAGCTGCTTGCTCGATCGCCTCCATCTCTTCTTTACAACCGGCATGATCAAGTGGACAAACCACAATCGGTTGTCTGATGGTAATATCTCGTGCAGATGTCAAGTGAGCCTGGTTATGATTAGATTTGTGTCGCTTATGATCACATCAGACGACTTACTCGAACTGTGAGGTAATACTCGATTTTATACAAAGAGCCAGTGGTCGTGAACCCGCTCACGCCATACATGGGAAACGCTGTGCGATTGCGTGGTAAGATGCCGTCCGAGTCTCGCATATCCTTTGCGGGGAACACAAGTCCCATATTCGTAAGGTATCCCGATTGGGGTAATCGCACACCCACAGGGTCGGTCTTTTTAGCCAAAGTTTTGACCTTGCGCTGGGGCTCGTCACCCTCATGATTGTAGACAATCTCCTCATCAATACCGATCGTGATCTTGTTGATAGTGACCTTGCGAGCTTTACCCATCCAATCCTGATTTGGTGACAGCTTTACATAAACACTGACCGGATCTAGGGGTCCGTAGGACCACCGCGGGAGTGAGATGGCCAGTGTCACCAAATGGTCTGATACGCGCTCTGCCGACTCGGGCCGATTATACATGCCAAAGGTAGAGAGTGTGTCGTAGCGGGCAATCGGGACTGGGAAGGTATACTTCCGTTGCTCGGAGTGACCCTGCTGGACCATCACCATCATCTCGTAGAATGTCTCGGCAGTGCGGCTGGGTAGCTGTAAGCTCGCTGGGGGTACCCGTCGTGAGGAATCGCGGCCCCCACGTCCAAACGGAATAAATAGCACAAACGGCAGATCCATGGCGATGACTTCTTCATGTTCCTTGCCTGCAGGACATCGAAATAAGAGCATTTCCTTGCCAACGATCTCTGTGATTTCTTTGCGAGGCGGAGCAAGGCGCTTCTTCGTGACGGAGTCGGCAGATGGGTGGATGGTCTCGCGGCGGAGGAGGGCAATGGTGACAAGGGAGACATTGACCGGCGCAGAAATTCCAACACTCGGACGGATCTCAACTTTCCCTTCAATCCGAGGCTAGATAGGATGAGTGGTTAGCCATGTCGTTGACCGCCAAGGGAGCTCGAATTTCACTTCCCGCAACAGAGCGGTTGTGTGGGCGCTTACCATGGTTGCAGATATGCCCGGGTAACCGATCAGAAAATTACCATTTGCTGGGCCTGAAACGCGCACAAAGGCGGCCATCTCGATAGCGGGTTTCGCGCACCACCATGGGCACGCGGAGGGGGCGCGAGGAAGTTGTGGGGAACCTGCGAGCTAGACCGGGGCCGTGTCGCACGGTTCATAAGGGTCGATGCGGCTGCTCTATGGGCCTCGGAGATGATCTCTTGTTTTCGGGTCTGCTCGAGGGGTGACAGAAAGTCCCTTGAGAATCAGGGTTGGGACAGGAGAGGTGTGGAGAGCGGTCGGGAATCGCAGATTAGCTTAAATGGTTCATGTGGGGGGCAAGAATGGTAAGAAAAGACGATCAAAGGGCGAATCCCAGCCCCATTTTACCGCCGCTAGCTTGAGCCTCGATTGCATCATTGATCTCATGAATTAGAGATCAGATCTACAATACCATTCAACCGCGGACGGATTTTAAGACTATCTGCGTTTAAATTGCCTTCGGGAGGCTCGTTTCTACTCAGGAACCCTGGCACGTCATAGTTTAGGAAACTAGATCCACCAGCTATATCACATTGCCAAGACCAGAAAAAAAGAAACCAAACCACCTGCAGATTAAATCTCAATGGGCTTAGAAGAAAGAAATTGAGTTTAATCCTTTGTATACATCTGCATAGATCTGGGCCCGGAAAGTGAACCATGGACGCTTTGGCCAACCTAACTTTTCTCTGGTTGCGGTTGCCAGGCGACACATGACGCTCCACTTCCGAACCTGTACATCATCAACCCCACCGTCACATCATCGCAGATCGGCCACTGCATATTGTCACAACTCTTGAACCTCTGCCATATCATCAAGTCACCATGCCGCCTCGTCGCCGTGCAGCTGCCAATGCGCAGTCCCGTATTACCTTCGGCTCCCAGTCCCGGGTGACCAAGCCGTCGAACACCCCAACCACTCTACACAAGGGGAAGAATCTTGATTCCACAGCCCTACAGAAGGCCGATCAATCCGCATCTGCCACCCCTGAGCCCGAACATGTTGTGGTCCCCGAGCCATCGAAACCCCTTGTCACCGAATTGGCAGTTCGCCAGCCTGAGCCCAAGCAGATTCAAACAGCCGAAGAGAAACAGGCTTTGCAGGTATCCTTGAAAGACCTGCGGAAATACTGGAAAGACAAAAATAGCGATGAGCCACCCCGATGTGAGTTTGGTTGAATTGGGCCACTAATGCCAGGGACTTCACTGACACTGTGCGTTACTACAGGGCACCAAGGAGGTGTGAACCTTGAGGAGAAGATTCTCCGGAACTTCGATATGTCTAGTCAATATGGGGTATGTGATTGCGCCACGACCAGTATATACCTTGGTGTACTGATGAGTTTCTAGCCATGTATCGGTATGGATCGGACCCAGCGATGGCGCCGTGCGCACAGGTTAGGCCTGAACCCGCCGATCGAGGTTTTAACCGTCCTCTTGAAGGGTGAAGATATAACCGAGACTTCCCATATGGAGGCGTTGATCTCTCGGTGAACACAAAGCCAAGCTCATGGACTTGCATATGACGTTTTAAATTATTACAATTAGCAATGAGATACCAATGGGATTCCCCCAATAGCGATCACTATGGGTCTGAGATAACTTAATGGCCAAGCCCTGGTAGACGGTTCCTTGATAGTCGACAGCTGGACCTGGGGGCCCTGTCCGAATCCAAAATGATTCTAGTCAGTTTTTTCTAGCAAATATGCAAACAACCGTGGAAGCAAGTACTATAAATGGCAGTACAATTACTCCCCATCTACATCCCTCATAATTAAACCCACAACCAATCTCATCTGTCAGCTATCAGTCCGTCACTTTTCATCAACCCCCATCTATCATAACTCAGTCAACCTCTCCAATATCTACAATTCTGCCAAACAGTATGTCCACCCATGAGGCACAGGCTGCGATAGACAAGTGCCTAGATGCCATGACGGCCCAAAGCGAGCAAATGCGCCAAGTACAAGACATTTTCAAATGTCTACAAGAGGTACAAGAGGTCGCAAAGAATGATGTCCGCAAAATCACGATTGCCCTCACCGGGCTCCTTGGCGCGATCAACACTGCACCAGGACAAGACGACGCAACGAAGAACAGTCTCCACAATATCGCAATTGCCCTTATCGACCTCCTTGGCACCACCAATAAAGCTCTCGAGTCAATCGATACATCGATGACGGTATCTGGCTATGCCGCTCAAACTGCCTTCGTCGCAGTCAATCTCAAAAATGACGGACACGTGCTGGCACGCGTGCTGACGCTCATTAATGAGAGAAGATTGATGGACTTGATGGACAATGATGGTGATGATGATAACGAGCTTTGATTCATGTGTCTACTCTGTACTGCTTGTATGGGTCGTATTGGAGGCGTCATTAAGGAGCTTGTTAATTGATGGATTGGCGCATTCATGTCGGTGCAAATTTGGATAAGAACTCTGACTGATGTAGCAATTTGATGATTACTTGATATGGTTCAACGCCCGTCTGTGAACAATATAATCCCTACGGAGGCTTTTTCGTAATTTTTCAATACTGGACATTTATGGTTAATCAATGGGGTTGGCAAGGGGGAAATCAGGTCCAAGGCCGACTTACATAGTGGATCCCCTCAGCTGTCACGCCCCGGATTCCCCCGCAATCAATCAACAAGAATCCACAATGCAATGAAAGAATAAGCCCTGTGAACCAAGAAATGAAATGATCCTGATTCTGTAATCACGCACGTCACAGAAGCTGACTTTGCCTCCACCCCTGCTTTCCTATCGCCGAGCCGTCGAACGTTTACCGAACAACTTCATGTGATCGCTGATTTCCGTCCCTGACGCCCTAGCGACGCCAGTGGCTAGCGTATTGGCGTGGTTTCCACCGATTGACTGTCCAAGGGTCTTTTGTCCCTGGAGGGTCCTGGAGCCGAGACTGCGGAGCACACCCACGCCACAATGTCTCACCTGTGATCCTGTGGGCTCGGTGGCCTGATCCAAAATGAGATCCGCACCAACATGTTCCGTTCAAGTGTTCATGATATTAGACACAATCTACAGAGAAGCGGACCACGGACCCTTTCTGTATGCAGGTACAATGTCTCCATATCGACATTATTATCTGGGCGGCACACAATATATCGCCAATTAGACTGGTTGACCTGGAGGGCCCACGCGGGGTATCCCGCCACCAAGATCCACGGATCCAGATTCCCGGGGAAGTCCACGCCTGCTCCCGCACATTCTGCTCATAAATTGGAAAATGAATTGACGATGCGATGTTACTGAGAAAATCTTCTCCTGAATAGGGTATTCCGCATCTCGCCCGAGTTTAGACCGCATTGTTTATCCCTCAGACCCTGCAAAGATGAAAATGATAATAAACATCTCGTGCAACCCAAAAAACTAAATATATTGATGACACTGGTGGGCCGGAAGCATCGGGCGGATCAAAGCCTGATTAGGGTTAGTCGGATGCTACGCTGCTGCAAGTCAGGGCCTAGTGTCTTTCCCCAGATTTACCTGCCCTACGTTTCTGTGATACGCAAATACCGTTTCTTAAACGGTCCAAAGGAATTGCTCCAACTCCTCAATGAAAGGGCAGCCAGGTGCCACTGCAGAATTGCCTCGAAGCCTGTTTTTATATCTCAGGACCCTTGGTTGGTTCATTCTACTTGCATTGTTGCCTACAATGCATGCCAAGGGCGTAGCTACGTAACCTACCCAGCCTTTGTTCCACTGTCAAATCATACTTGAACGGTATACCACTAGTCTCATTACGTACAAAGTTCTCGACAAGTGGCGACCTGCAGTGTTGATGCAGTATGCGCTACATTAACACCGTTCGGGCTTAACGCGGTCTATCCTACCACGCTTTGGTAGGCCATCCAGAGACAGTGGAAATTAAAGACAAGGCACCCTGATCTTGCTGTGCAACTAACCATGAAGGGACACTGCATGACACAGCTGATTGGTAGCACTGGGTACACTATGTCGAGGGAACAAGGTTCTGTACAGGTCTCGCTTAACCCCGACTTTGCGGAGCCAATGACTCGTGGCGTATGCCTACCCCGAACCAAGTTTTAATCTATTCCAACTCAAAGAACCGGGCCCAATTCAGGGTCCGGCATCAGTCATGGTCTTGGCTTTACAGTCGGCGTTCAGGGATCCCGGCTGACAGCCACAAAGACCTTACTCAACCGCGGCCCTGTTCCATTCTAGATGCTCATTTCCCTATTCCGATGGAAACATGTGATAAGAGACACCGGTACGACCCTGAAAATAGATCGCCAAGTGGGAATATAGCACGAAGCCCAAAGCTTATAAAAGGCCATTGTATCCTCTGTCTGACCTCAGGTCCTCTTTTACTCAGATCATCGCCTCGCTCATTATAGCCTTGACAGTCGCTTCCGGCATTACAAACAATCTGTTTTATTGAAAATTCATCAGCAAACATGCAGTTCTCTCACGCTTTGATCGCTCTTGTTGCTGCCGGCTTGGCCAACGCTCAGCTCCCTGACGTTCCTGCTTGCTCGGTATGAGCTGCTTTCAATCTATCTCATACACCCCCACTAACAAAAGCCAGCTCAACTGCTTCGTCTCTGCCCTGACCAGCGATGGATGCTCGGGTCTGACTGACTTCGCCTGCCACTGCGCGAAGCCTCAACTGATCTCCGACATCACTCCTTGCGTTGAGAAGGCTTGCAAGGTCGCCGACCAAGCATGTATGTATGCAATGTCTTCCAATAGTATCACATACTAATATACCCGCTAGCCGTCTCGAATGTTGTTGTCGCCCAATGCTCCTCCGCCGGCGTCCCTATCTCGCTCGCCCCAATCCTGACCACCTCCGCCAGTGAGAGCACGTCTACTTCCAGCTCTGCTCCCACTTCGACCTCTGCTAGTGAGACTGTTACTGCGACTACTACTGAGACTATGTCCAGCAGCGAGTCGTCCTCTGCCTCCGCTTCTGCCTCTGGCTCGAGCTCTGGCTCAAGCGGCACCACTGCGGCCCCCACTGGATCCACCACTCCCAGCCCGGGCTCGGGCTCAACCCCTGCCGGCACTTCCACCCCGCTGGTTTCCAAGACTACCGGTGCCACTGGAGCTACCACCTCGCCCGCCTACAACGCCGGTGCCAATGTCAAGGGTAACCTTGCTGGTGCTGCCGTCATGGCTGCTGCCGCCGCTTACATCCTGTAAAATATTTACTTCGATGTGTCTATCATTGGTGTTCTAGTCGAGCGGGACTGGACATCATTGGTATGACACCAATTGCCTGCTGTTGCTGATATGGGGTTAATATGTTAAGGATGTCATGGTGTCGATACTGTATATTCGAGTCGTTTAATACAATTGATTTTGGAGGATGTTTGTACGTAATAATTTACTCTGGTAGTTACTCAAATATGGAAGCCGCTTGATTGAATCTCCTAAGGAACAGTTATTAATTTACTACTTTTTGGTTCAGGACTGCTCTGTACAGAACTCATCCGGTCATTGTTTAGAAACATGCACCAAGACCTTACCCCTAGCCCTCCCAGAACGCAACTTCTCAAACGCCTTCACAGCATCTTCAAACTCATACTCACTATCCACCTGCACCTTCAAAGTCCCCTTCTGCAACATCTCTCCAATAGCAACAACATGCGCCTGCGTATTAGCAAAGAAGAAAATCTTATACTTCCTCTTTCCACCACCAAGGAAAGAAGGCCATCCAACTCTCGCCACATGAGTATCCATCATATTATGACCACCAACCTGCAAAAAGACACCTCCAGGCCTCAAAAAGTGATGACACTGAAAGTAAAGATCATAAGGTAAACCAACATGATCCAGAATAATATCAAAGATAACACCCCGTTCACGGAGTGTAGCACTCAAATCCTTCTCAGCAGTATAATCAATAACCTCATCAGCTCCAAGTCCACGACAAAGCTCAACATTCCTCGTCGAGCAGGTAGCAGTAACATGACAACCCATCCCCTTCGCAATCTGAATAGCAAATTGCCCACAACCACCAGAGCCACCATTAACAAATACCTTATCACCAGCCTTCACATACCCATCTAAAGACTGGAACGCCGTCTGTCCCGCAATTCCAATCCCAGCAGCCTGATCGGGAGAAACGCCTTCCGGAACCGCCGCGATCAAATCCGCAGAAATGGATAGACACTCCGCCAGGGACCCGAATTTCACCGGGCGACTTGCACACCCGAAGACGAGCTGGCCGGTCGTGAAGCGCGTTACGGATGATCCTGTCGCAATTACGCGTCCGCAAAAGTCCATTCCTGGTGAGGCAGGTGTGCCGATCACTAACTTTGCAGCTAGACCGAAGAACATCTCGGGGACCTTGTAGTCTGCCGGGTTTAGGGATGCGACGAGGACTTGGACGAGAACTTCATTTGATTTTGGGGGTGGGGGTGTGCGTGCCGATGGGTCCAGATGCATGTTTTTTTCTAGACCGCCGCTTGTGCGGCTGTAGAGCCATGCCTTCATTGTGGGGTTCGAGGCCATTTCGGTTGGGTGTACTCCGTAAAATGTGATAAGTGGAGTTTTTGGTTGGTTTTCAGGGGTGCTGAATTGGGGCCGAATTTCGCGTTTGCAGGGTGTTGACGTGGTGACCAGAGTTCGAGTCGAATGAGGCTTTGAAGATGGGAAGTGATCAGCTGGCTGGACAGCTGTACAGTAGTTGTGGAGACTGGGTCCACACTTTCGATCGTGCTGTTGTGAACTCCCTGTCAAATTTCTAACGATTTTGGGTAGCTGCTGCGAGAGATGAGATCATCGTAAGGTTTGGCGGTTGAGGTGGTCATAGCTCCTAGTGTGGGGACAATCAAAGTATTCGGGGACCATGATTTTATTGGTTGGGACATTGTTTATGGCTCTATGTTGCTTGGTATTGCTTGTCTGCCAACAAAACCTCTACTTTAGCGATACCTGCTGTGTCGCGTAGGAAGCGTAGCATCGCCCCAAACCACATAGTGCGGTGCTTATATATGTTCTTCTCCAGTAGGCCGCTCTGGTAGCAAACGAAACATGTAAAAGTGGACCATAGAATGGAATATGCAAAAATGCCTGGGATATCCTCTGGGGATTTTGGGTCTCCTGAGCCATTCAGGGAAAGAGTGATCGAGTATGGTATTGTCTCGGCGATCTCACCAGTCAGTGTGCGAAGTACACTAAGACCTCGCTCTTCGAGCGCGGGGGCATTAACCTCAGATGGATATCGGGATACATATTTCAGGATTTGGATCCAAAGTCGAATGCGGGTGGCGCGATACATGTTCCAGTCACTTGCTGCTAAGGCATTGGAGTAAATCTGCATGTAATCGGGCGAGCCGGGCATCGTAAGTAAGTTTTTGGCCCAATCTGGGCGGCTTGTGTGGGTCATAGGGCTCCTTCCAGCGTACTTCCACTCCGTTGGCAGGTCTGAGGTCCATTTCTGAAGCTCTAGGTCGACTTCCAGAGCCTGTTTGAGGTCTGAATTTGGGATTTCGGAGACTTCTTCAGCGCCGGAGTGCTCCTTTAGCCTGGCACAAATGGCCGCAGTAGCGGAAATTAGGCACGTCAGCCGCTTTTTGAGAGCTGAGTCGAAAGGGATCTGTTGTACCCAGCTGGCCAGGAGCGACGGTGGAGAAGTGAGATCCGTCAAGTACCATACTATCTGCAAGAAGCTTAGCCAAAGATTACAACTTAGATGAGATATAGGGGTGACTCACCATATGCGTACATAACAGTGCAAGATGATTGTTACCATCCTGGAGACTGGAACCGCTTCGGTGCGCAATAACCGACTGAGCGTCATTCAAATGAGCCAGGTACGACCCGTCTCGTGTGGATGAAGTAAGCATCTGGACCTGTTAACTTGAAACTCGAGGAACCCTCCGAGATCTATACACTTACTTCATACATACTCATGAGGAAGATAACCAAGAGATTGTCATCTTTTTGAATTTGCACAGGGTCTAACATAACCGCAGCAAACTGTTGTAGTGTTTTGCCATAGTATATAGCAGCTGCCTCCCTAGCCTCATCAGATTTGCATCTGCTGTGAAAATTGGCGTAAGCCACCGCCGCCACAGCAGAGCACAGACAAGATTCAGGCGGGTTCTCAAACAACAACTGAGGCAGCCTGCTTAGGGCCCCAGGAAACGGAGTAACAAAATCATAACAGAACCGACGATAAGCTTGCTCATACAGCGAAGTCTCTAAACGTGGCGAAGCCTCCGTCGATGAATATACTTGTGCTAAACAGTTCTTTATCGGATCAGCACGCTGACGCCATTTCGTCTCCGCAGCTTCTTTCGCATGATTCGACTGGTCCCGATGAAGCCGATCAAACTCATCCTGGTACTTGCATTCTTTCTGCGCTTTACGACATCGTTGACAGGGTTTATTCTGGTCACACTGGGGCAGAGGGGCTGTTAGCGCTGTACACCGCTTGTCAAAAATTGGGGGCAAAACCTTCACTTTCAATTCTCGGCACCGAAAGCACCCTTTGCTAGGGCCACGGGAATTGGACATGGGGAGTGTATAGCCTTCATTGGCTGAGGTCTATGCAGGTAGAAACCGGAAATTTGCGCAATCCCGCGACAGGATCGGTAATTGAGATGTTGTGGTTAAGCTTCGCGGACACGATCAGCGGCCTTGGCGCCCCTAAATGGCGTCGAACAGTTTACCGTAGCTAGACTAGCTCAGGCCCCCAATATTACCCGTCATCTAGTGTGATTAACGGGCAGTGCGATCGTACATTTGAGGCGGGTTATTGGCTCCGCATTTGCCATTGCAGGGCTGAGTCCGCATTTTCTAGTGCGTTATCTATGCATCTCAGCCGTGAGACCAGAACGTACTTTGCGAAGGATCGACAAGGCTTTGGGCCCCAACAGTTTCAAGTGTCCTTTATAGTGTTCGTAGTTACTCCGGTCTCCTTGAATATAAAGCCCCTGCCTGAGCAGACCCTGAAATTTTCTCTAAATCACCTCGATCACTCCACGAGAATCTTGGCTTCCCCAAGGCTTGGCTTTGCTTAGCGTATACCTTGGTTTTCACATTTGGACTCAATTTCACTAGCAATATGGGTCCACTCACAGGATCTCTCCTCCCTCGGGGGTCTGTATCGGATTATCTGAAAAATGAAACATGTCCCATGCCGGCCCATCTCACAGAAGGTGTGTAGCAAATGAAACCGACAATAAATACCTTCAGCTAATGAATGGAAGTCGAGGATCCCTTTCTGGGGAGCATGACCTTCTACCATTTCAATTTGATTGTCTCTGGTGTATGCACATTCATCACCTGTGTATTAATATTCAGTCTCATGGCAGAGCATGCCTGTCGCTGCAGTGTTCCCAGCGAACAAGTCAAGTATGTACAAAAGATGACTTATCTTCCATGTTCGCATGCTAATAAAATCAGAATTATGAGAATTGTTCATATGCTTCCCGCCTTCTCGATTCTCTCCTACTTAGCGATCGCCTTCCCCAACTCCTACGTCTACCTAGAAGGATGGACAGAAGTATTCCAGGCTATTGCGCTTTATGCTTTTCATATGCTTTTGATTGATTTCATTTCCCCGACCGAGCGAAAACGAGACGAGTTCTTCGGGAAGCTCAAAGTGAAGAAATTATTTAGAAAGAATCAATACAGGGAGGGTATTTCCTGGTTGAAGGTTAGTAGCGATTTCGATCTCCTGAGATACAATGCTGACAACCATGCCCGAGATAGCTTAGTTACTATTCCACATTGCAATACCCCATTGTCACCTTTTGGGTTGCTGTTTTTCAGTGTATTGCAGCGGCCTTTGATCGGTACTGTCTTGAATCTAACAAACCGGCTTTTGCTCACCTCTGGGTATGTGATTCGCTCTGACGGGAGACAACTGATGACTGACGGGTTCATAGCTCGAGATTATTCAAGAAGTCTCAGTCACCATCGCTATTAACGCCGTCATTCGATTCTACGCAAACACAAAGGAGTATATGAAGGAACACAAGCCATTGATGAAGCTATTGTCTTTCAAGCTCATGGTCGGTCTTATTTTTGTCGAACAGGTTAGTCATTACCCTCGGTAAGTTAAGTTAAGCCTGACCTCTAATTCAATTCCAGATCGCCTTCATGATCCTCGAATCCTCAAAAATCTTCAAAGAAACCTCAAAACTCAGCTACGCAGATGTCCACATGGGTATTCCCACAATGGTAATCTGCGTCCAAATGGTCCCCTTCGCAATCTTTATTCGCTATGCATTCAGCACAAAAGTCTACCGCGTAAAGAAATCACCGACCGACTCCGAAGAAAAGCTTGCAGAAGTCAATGAGCACGGAAGGCCCGTACCACGATGCTACCAGGGTGGTCCATTCGGCATTCACGCCTGGCTCGCATACTATAATCCGATGGAGTATCTCCGGGAGGTACAGTCTATGTACAGGACTCTGCACCATGTTCATGTGCGGAATCAGAAACGTATCTTCAAAGAGGATGTTGAGGGAGAGAGTGAGCAGGCTTCTGTTGAGGGAAATCAATCAGAGGCTGAGCTGCTGGCCATTCGGCCAAACCAGAGTGGACAGAGTGGCTATGTGCATAACGAGCCATTTGAGCAGGTTCAGCTTGCGCAGTCCGAGCCTCTTATTCGTCAGGTGCAGTACCCGGCCCAGTCACATAATGTGCAAGACGGATATGCGCACGTCCAGGGTAGTTTGGGAGGGAATGCGCAGTGGGGGCAGGATCCGTATGGGCGTCCGTATAGAGAGATATAGTGGATCTTGATCTTGGTGATCGAAGCTTGATTTCCTTTTGGTCCATTATTGTTTAGCATTCTGCGATATAGATTTTTCATGCACCGATACGATACATTCACTAGCGAAATCTGCTTCCTCCCCAACGACTGCCTTTTTTTTTTTTCTCGGGACCCACTAATGAAAGCGCTAGCGTATATATTCCATTGAGTAGACCGCATTGAATTGAAAGCTACTGTAGAGATAGCGTGTCTTTGGTTGAATTGGAGGCCTTACAACAAGTTAAATTACTACATGATGCAGTTTTTTTTAAGCCTTTTGAATGGCCATTTGGTACAATACGGGCCTTATAATAGGACGCCTGGCAGAAACGGTTCATTTAAGTGATATTTAGCTTCATTTGATCCCGAAGTTACCATTAATATAATGAAAGTTGAGCAATATTATCGGAGCGACCGTCGGTTTATTTACTTAAGCCGCAAGCTTTTGTGGAATCACTCTAGATCAGGTGAACTAGGTCAGCAAGAACCCACAGTCGGGATAGGTTCCGCTCGGTCTGACACCCCTTTTCTTTGATAAGACACTCTTCCCTCTAAATACTTTCTTTGCTTATCTATGATGATTACGAACGAGCTTATTAGCTTTAATACCGGTCTAGCCTATGCCGACCTACAATCCCTACCTACCACCTGATAGGTATAGGATGGATCGAAATCAGTCTCACCAACAATACGCTCTGATAGAATATTTCTCGAATGCGAGTGGTAATCGGATGAAAATTAGGGCCGAGAATTGAGTAGTCATTAACAAGGCTATTTGGCCCGGTATCCGCGCAAATTCAATAGTAGCAGTAGCAGATCCACTCCCCACTTACTTCGGTGCATATTCGTTCGTTTCGCCTAGCCTCGCCTCGGCTAGCCTCACCCAGGAGAGAAAAAGCTTGGTTACCCGCCCCACAGTCATACCACGATGTGGTCACTAGTGGAACTTAGAACTCGGCTCAAGTTCTCATCAATCAGAAAAAGCACCAGATTGCCCGAGCCACGTTCCTTATCCGTGATCCGACTGCTTTCAAAATGGATACCGTTCGCTTATCATGTTACCATTTCTGCTATAGTCTCGGTCACTCCGGTTCTTAAAATCGGAATACTCTCGCGAGTGGTGGCTGAGGTGCCAGCCAAAAGGGCAAAAAAATGAGTCTATAATGGATAACAGGTTCTCTCCGAACCATTCCATTATTCAACTTCTCTCCTTCACTTTTGGTTCGTTTTCTGCTCTCTTGTTACTGAATTTATCTTCCTGGGGCCGATCATTCATTTAGCGCCTCATAGATCATAGGATGCTCTCTCTTTTCTATTCTTCTCTCCTTTTCATCTCCGGTGTCGCAGCAAAAAATCCTTTTCAATTCAACGATGATGATTTTATCAAATATCGCACCGTAAGTCTTGGAGTTTCACCGGTAAAACCTCGGGCTCACGAAACCCTAGTTACCCAACCATCGCATAATTAAATGGAACATCACTCATTATGATCGCTCTGCCATAGCTCCAGGTTATTGGTTTACTGCACCTTACTGGAACTGGCTCGGCGATACAGAATCAAAACAATGGGTCCCGTACCAGACAGGACCCCATATCTTTGATCAGGATGGTGTTAGTATTCATCCATGTTTCCTTTCTACATTGATATACTGACTATCGTGACTAGGTCCTGGTGTGGGCCGGCTCGCAAGAGTCCGATAATAGACCTTCACAGGACTTCCAAATGATCGATCTTGCAACTGCGGGTGTGCCTGGTTCTGAAGGACAGAAATATATGGCTTGGATCTTGGGCTACGAGCCGTATAACCCGGTGACCAATGGCTCCGTGATGATTTACGATAATCACTACAACGAAGAGCGCAACATCACTTTCTCGTCTTCTGAGATCGACGCCCACGAGTTTAACGTGATTGAACATGGGACGAAGGCCCTTATGATCCTAGACAGTGTAGAGGTCCAAACCCTTGAGGATTTTGGCCAGCCAGAGGTATCAACGCGCATGAAAGGCACTGGATTCGTCGAGCTTGACCTTCTGGGTCCGGGAAACATGACGCCACAAAGGATCGTGGACTGGCGCGCTTGCGGTAAAGTCGGCTTGGATGAAAGCTATGTGACGAATATTGCATACCTCGACTCGGACTTCATGCACGCCAATTCCGTCGAGAAAAGCCCGTACGGTGACTATCTGCTCTCTGCCCGACACACGAGCACGATATATCTTATCTCCGGCCAGGATGGGCATATTATCTGGCGTCTTGGCGGCAAGAAGAATAACTTTGCAAAGGACTTTGACTTTTTCGGCCAGCACGACGCCAGATTCATCGCCGTGAACGAGACAAACTACGTGATTTCATTGATGCAGAACGGCGCCATCGGTCTCAATGTCCAACAAAACGTTTCATCAGCCATGTACGTGAACGTAGACGTTGTGAGAATGAAAGCGACCTTGCTTCGTCAATATATGCGACCGGACGGAGGAAGCACTGAGCGCCGTGGAAATATGCAGACACTTCCCAACACCAACGTCTTCGCTCACTGGTCTGCGCAGAGCTATATCAGTGAATTTTCGGCCGATGGCAGGCTGCTCATGGAGGCCAAGTTCGCTTCCAAACGATTCGATTCATACCGATGCTACAAATACCCCTGGGTTGGCCGCCCTTCTTCCCCACCGACGCTTTTGTCTGAATCATACGGCATCGATGGACATGAGCTCTCGACAGTCTTCCACGTCAGCTGGAATGGTGCCACTGACATCGCACACTGGAGATTCTTCGCGCAAGCAAATTCGACCAGCAATAGGACAGAAATCGGTACTGTTCAGAAAGATGGATTCGAGACTTCTTTTATTGCCCGAGGTTTCATGGACTGGGTTTCTGTTGAGGCCCTTGATGCGGACATGGAGGTAATGGGTGTGTCTGCTCGCCTACGCACCCCCAGTCCACAGTACTGGACTGGTGAAACTCTGCCCGAAGCCGATGACCCCGAAGCCTTTTTGGTCCATGAAATTGTTGGCGTCGAGACAAAACAAGGCACCAGCGTACTTGTTAAACTTTTCATTGCTGGCGTCTTTTCAGGTGCACTTGCCTGGACCTTGTTCTGTTATAAACATATCCTGAAACAGTACGGCGTCCGGTGCTATGACGATTTGATTTCGAAGTCGTGGAATTATCTGCCAGTATCGACAACTAGTCCTACCGAGAGCCAAGTCCAGAGCAGTCATGACTTTCCTAACGGAGAAAGCTGAATAGCTCACCCTTGCATAGCGAATTGTACTATAGCTTAGCATTTGCGTTTGTAATTATTTGGATACCAAAAGGAAGCTCTTAGCGACCTTGAACAATCCAGTACAGATCATAATTCACAGATAACCAAACTTTTTCAAGAAGTAAGTTCACGATTCCGTGTTGCCCTGATTTCGCTATCGACGATTCCGGGGGCCACGCTAGTGACGGCCGGGATTCTAGGGGCCGCCACGGCTCGCCCCGATCCAGAATTGCGCCAGTTCCTGTGGCAGAAAAACATTACTCTCAACGCATTTCGACTTGATGAATGCCTTAGCGAATAGGCCATGTAAAAGCTGCCGGAAGGAGCACCAGAGAGGCGACAAAGCACAATACTTCCATGCTTGCAAACCTTGGAATTCTCGCTTGAACACTTCAACACACTACCCTTGTCAAACTCGATCAGGTCCTACACATCATGTACATACTGTCGTTAAGCTGTAATTTTTCAATAAGACAGGGGTATGTATCATCAGGATATTTCTAAGCAGGTCACGTTCGTGTTGGGTAACAATACTGCTTAAAGAAAAGTCGGTGAGCAAAAGCGAAACGATGAGCACTACAATCTTGAGGAAACCAATAACCGTTAGAGAAAAAGCGGTATTCAAAGAAATGGGTTCCATTGGTTGTATGATGTCTACTGATGAATAGGGTTCATTCGAAATATGCTAATATCTTCAACCATGATATACTCATCGCAAGGTTAAATCCTTGATCGTAGATCATATCTCACAGAGCAGAATGTTTTCCCGGCTGATCCGACAAAGGCGAAGAGTAATCTTCATCGTCCAAGTCCAACATGTGAATGCGATGGTTAGTCATATGATCCTGAGTCTGCGTCTCAACCTGCTTCTGCATCCGTGCCTCCTCCCCAAAGCCATCTTGACTGTTGAGGGTCTCGCGTGCAACAGATGAATCACGATCTGTCACGCCCGCCTCACGCTCATTGTTGACACGCTGTTCCTCTTGCTTCTTGTCTTCGGCTGCTAGTGCAGCCTCTTCGCGCTCCACTTCGCTAATATCGATGTCTTGAAGTCCAATGGATGAAATGATCTTGCCAAGCAAGAACTGGTACCGGAGATGGCCACTGATCATCTCGCTAACGTCGATGTTCTCGACGCCGGGAACGTTTTCGACTTTCTGGAGTCCGGCAATTCCATACTGGAGACTGCTGGTGCGGTACAGGAAGGCTAGTACAGAGTCATTCTCTGAGTAGGCGTTGACTACTCGTCCGCTGACCACGCTGCGGATGCGGCGCCAGTACTCTGCATCTGAAGGTGTTGGCGAGCCCATCAGAATGACTGATTCGACGATCCCGTATGCTCCTCGCTTGGCCAGGTGCTGGAGACAGGAAAATATAAGGCGAGACCCCAAGGAGTACCCGATCAGAGTAACGGGGCGCTCTCCCTGGACTTTGTTGATCAATGCATCTGCTAGAACTTCGCCTGCCTTGTCGGCTCGGGACTTAGCAACGCTAAACGGGTTATCGACGACCCGGGCAACTTTCATAAGACCAAGAGGTAACATGACTGCGCTCATGATTGCCGAGAAAAAGGTACGAGACAGAACTTCCTTTCCGGCAACCGACCACGCCGCACTCGTTACTAACGAGGAGATGGCATTGCCGAGATTCATCAAAGACTCCATCTCCCAGCGCAAGGCAAACACCTCCGAATCAGCTCCAATGACTTTCCAAGGAACCACAAAGTTAGATTCCTCAGTCACCCATCCAGTAACACCAATAGTAACTCGTAACCGATGATCCTGTCGAGCAGCATCACTCTCCTTCACTGTCCGCTTGCGCGACCCTCGAGTGGGAATGAAAGCAAAGTCTTCAATCTCCCGCGCATACTTGTCCATCATCCGACCCGTCATTCGTCCTCCATATGCGCCGAAAAGTCCACCAACCACCACGCCGCTACTAGCCAGAACACCGAGGTACCCCGCAGCAGCGGTCGCGCCCAGACCAAGACCACCCATCATAGTACCGATGCCTGCAGCTACCAATGGGGCAGCTAGGCCACCAGTAATACCGATTAGAGCAGCACCAGCGACCGATGCAATACCGACTTTCCATTTGCGGGCATCATTGCTTTTCTTGGGCGGCTGTTTGGCTTCTGGATCTGATAGTGCGAGCGCAGTATCGAGAAGTCCACGTGCTACCTTGACTTCGTCCTCATTCAGCACTTTGATATCTATACCAAGACTGGATGCAGTATAGAGCATCAGAACACGTGAATAGGCATTGTAATGCTCAAGACTGAGCAATAATAAGAGAAGGGAGTGTAGAATAAGCAGCCTCGTCGCTTTGGGTAGCTGCGCCAATGGTGTTTCGATGGGATGATATATCTCCGCCAGTTTTTCCATTCGCTTAGTATCTTCACCCAACGGAATATCGTCCGATTGGGTCGCTGGGTCTTTATCTGGCTGTTGGACCTGGCTGTCATCATCTTTGTTGACGACCTCGCCGATCCGCAGCAGAACAGCATCTCGCCAATCTTCAAAGTGTGAGAGTGCTGTTTTCTTAGCTCGGGCTTTTGATGATTTCTTCCTCATGTCGGCCCTGGAAGGTTGTAGGCTCTTATCATCCGCCGGAGAAGTACCATCCGGCCTCGGAGGCAGCGGTGGTCCTGCATCTTCGTGCTCCTCTTCCGCCTCCTCCTTCGGTGTAGGAGGGGCTGGACTTTTATTCAAGCTTTCTTCGGTATTTTCGAAAATCTCGAGAATACCAATTCTCATTGACTCTGCAATTTCTGCGACGAGTACAGTGAGGTCGGCCCGTTGCGATCGGTCCAGTATTGACGTCAGATCTTGACCGCGTTCGCTAGGCGGAGTGGATGCATTGGGCTCTTTTGACTCGAAAAAGTGGCCATGTTTTTCTTTGAGATTTTTAAACATTACCGATGAGTATCAAAGGAACTGCAGATATACAAAATAGCAAGAGTGGTAGGAGTGATGGAAGTTGGCAGTGATGAGGGGCCAGCATATGCTTGGCTCTTTCGGGTGTTGCCTGAGGCAGCAGTCGGCTAAATTACGAAAACGGCGAGTAATTCACAAGCTGTACTCAGACTTGCTAATCGGAATGGATTGTTTTGAATAGTTGTCTGAGACTAATTCATACATGTAGAGCTATCGATAATTTGGTCAGATCGGGGCCTCATGAACGGTGAACTCGAGACCCTGCGGCTCTGCGGGGGCGGGTCGCGTGTCCTATCCTCAATATGGAACGGCTACTTCCGCCGAACCCGTGTTTCCAACACAGACTCATTTCCACGGGGAGAGCTCCAGATGCTCACAAGCTCCAGGCCCACTGTATCGAACAGGCCGTTCCACTGTGAGACTGTTCTTTCCAGTCCAGCTGTGTGAAGCCACATGAGAATATCCATTTCCGCAGCTCGGAGTTCAGCCCCGGTATCAGGTAGAACGTAGTCATCGATAATCAGAGTAGAGTACTCCGGATCCATGGCTTCAACAATTCGAGATAGAATCTGGGCGCTCTTCGCATCCGACCAGTTGTGCAGTACATCTCGCAGGAAGTACAGACGAGAGCCTAGCGAAATCCAACGTAAGCACAATCCGAGTCCACATTTCCGGAACCATATACATACCTTTGACAGGCTGCGGAGTAAAAAAGTCATACTTCATGGCCTCAATGCCATCTGGCAGCTTTTCAATACGGTTCAACGTAATTGGAAGATCTTGAAGGACAAATCGACCCGGAAGGTGGGGGTACCGCTCCTTGAATCTTGCCAGTTCTTGTCCAGGACCTCCACCCACATCAACCATCAAAGCTGCACTTGGATCCTCCCGAAGCTGGCCTATTTTGTCTGCTGCTGGGAAGATCTCGAACCACTGTGGCATGTCATCCACCCGACGGGCGGCCATGTAATCATCAAAGGCTTTTTTCTGCTCTGGGTTTCGCTCCAGCAGACCGAAGATGACATCGGTACCGTGGGCATAGTTGAACAGTGTGATGGCACCGGGTTCGTCGGCGAACTGTTGAATCCCAGGTCCGCGCATGTAATCTACCAGTCGCCCACCCTGTACTCAATTAGAAGTAGTTTTTGACTCAGGTTGAGGGTATTTACCATGCCGAAATCGAGATCGAAGCTATCTGAATATTAGTCGCACACACAATAACCGACAGGCCTGTTGAAAAAAGCCACTTACTGGTGCTTTTCGGCTGCGATTGATCCTGGAAGGATTTTGAAGCGCGTCTTGTCGTTAGCAGAATACAGTTGGTATCCAACTTCATCGCAGAAACCAATGGCCGTTAACATGCGCATTACTCGGACTGTTCATCTTGTCAACAATCTCTGGCCCAGTGCCATAGGCTAAGTATTACTGACCGATCAATAAAAGATCCGCCCCCGTCTCAATGGCCAATTTCGCAGCGGAAACGGGCTTATCATGTTCAACAAGGATATGAAGAAATTGATGCTCAATAGCGACTCTGATAGAAATGTTTTGCAGAATCTGTCAGAGAAGAATTAGATATCAGGCGTTATCATATCATGCGATTTTGCTTGTGCTCACCTGAAAGTTCACTCGAGAGGTAGTCTCTAATGGCGTCTCCGCGGCAAGCTGCAGCTCCCGGATTGCCTTGAGAAGGTCCGCGTGGGCATCTTTGTTTCCCGATGCCTCCTCAGAGACAAGCTTTTGGACCTTCGAGAGGGCCTCTGATACAGACATGGTGGATGGACGTGTGTCAATCTGGAATTGGATATGTGTGGGTTTATTTGAGTGCAAAGTGAAACGGTGTTGTTGTGTTTGTTCTGATCGTCGGCTGGAAAGAGGCAATCATGCACGTTGCCGAACACCCCCGCCATGCAAGGAGACGGTACTACGTGGATTAGCCTCAAATGGCAAAAGTCGCGTTGCAACCTCTCACATGGTCCAAGTGCTTACTCCGGATTTGTGGAATTTCCATGTGCCTTAAATTTTACTACACTTTACCAAGGGGCGTCATGGTATAACAGACTGCTCTGTTGAACTCTCTAGGAGACCTTAAGGATCAACTTCCTCGATTAAGTGATTCATTATTCATTTTGGAGGCCTTCAGGTGTAGTCGTGATGCGTTTGAGTGTTCTGATAGTATACAGATCGATTGAATCTCCAACAGACTTCATTGTTTCACTTGATATTCCTCAGAGACAACTGTGTCCTTTGTAACCAATATTTGCTGGTCACTTTGCTCGGTTTCTTCCCTCCGCTGAGCTTCATCGCTATCATGGGTCGCACAGGTAATGGCGGTGGCATGTGGATTCCACGACCCTGGTGTTCGGTCGTTCATTTCCACCCACGACTGGCGTGGTTCTCTATCGCTGATATAGCCCTCCCCATTGGATCGCTTTCCGGAGCTTCGCGACGAAAATCCAGTGGCGCTCTTCAGATCTTGGGTGAATTTGATAAAGAACAGACGGAGCGTTGGGATGGAGCCGAAAATAATTATGAACCACATTTCGGTCAAGACCCAGGTATTTAGTTTGTAGATGGCGTAAGTCAAGTCTTCAACTTTAGTTATTGAGGCGATCGCGATGGTTTTGTTGATACCAGCAATTCCTGCTCTGTCGCTGTGTTAGCGGGTTATGCTGAGTTTGGGCCAGGACGCTTACATTAGTCCACCTCCCATGATTAGACAAAGGCCGATCTTTGTCGATAGTTTCATCACCTGAAGCCTTCCAATGACATAGACCGGGTATCCGGCCAAGAAGAAGTCAGAAAAGGCTCCAATGCCTGGGGATGTTAGTATCGAGATCATCAAAGTGGATATAGTTCACATACTCCCTTGAGCAAATCCCACCTGAGAACATATCACTATCCCATCGCAAGTTCCTGGTAGGTTATTATTCCATAGCTTTGCTGTCGGGGTGCATTGCTTGAAGATCAAGCCAACCTCGATCACATTGATAATGGCTTGCGTTGCCCCCACGGCGTAAAGAAGGTACCTGCCCTTGCTTCTAGTGCCGTTTTGTATGGTGAGTAAGAAAGCGATCACTGCGATGCGCGCAATAACTAAATCCAGAATGGCAATGACTTGACCAATCCAGCTCCAAAGGTTTGTTTGGACAATCCTGTCGGGTGCAAGCAGGGTCTGGTGAGTGCCGAGTCCGTAACGGACGCTCACAGTCATGGTAGTCTGGGCAGCTAGAGCAACCGTCTATCATAACAATAGTCAGGATCAAAACCACGACAACAAGCAAGAGAGATGGTGATAAGAAAGATTTCATACAAAGGCAATAATCACCCACACAAAATCCCATCGTAAACCGTATAAACCTGACGACAGCTGTCGCGATGGACAAACCGAGGCCGTTTTAGCACGAAGAATAATCAGAACGAAAGCCAATCCCATTTCCGCCCAAGTTACACCCAAGACCACCGGACCTTTTCCTCCATCGGATATGGACAAGCCATCCGTCATGGTTTGATAGGGGAAAACGGCCTGGGAGGATTTAAAAAGCCAAGCATACCGGTGTCGGGGGTATAGAGCAGTTTACATATAATCTGATTTCCAAACATTCCTCGCCACAATCCTGACCAAAACTCGTGTTACAATGTGAATTTCTTATCAGCCCAAGCCGATGCAGGGGGATCCACTCGAAACTTAATTACTGGACGATCACCCGATCTACATCCACTATGCGTGTTGATCCTAGGTGTTGGTCAGATTCACCGGGGTTTCAACTTACCTGGTTGCAGTCGGACTCGGGTCATCACTTACTTAAACTTGCATACCAACATACTACATCCATGGATGCTCTTATTTATTGTTTCATCTTTCGTGTCTTGTGAATATTCATTAGTGCAAAAGTACCGAGCTTCGGCTCCTTACTGAGAATTGAGACATATCACACGCCGTTAGCACTTTGATAGCCACTCAGCCATGAGCATATGTGGCGTAGGACGTAGTTAAAGCAGGTTGCTCAATGATTTACCTGTTCAACCCCTAGAATTAATAAGGACTGCAACCGTCCGTAGAATGGTACCATACCCACGGGACACTGGAATTTACTTTATGATAGATCTGGAAACGCGGCGAGAAAAATTTGGCTTTGGAGTCGAAAAGGTCAACAAGCAGGGGAGTTCCAAATTCACCTGTCCAACACGTCCTCACCCGTAAACATGGTCAAGTGAGGTGAGTTCTCAACACTAAATTAATCTTCCTTGCGTGTACAACCTCATGTCAACCACACCCTCCTTCCGATTTCGATCATCTTTGCTTTTGATTTTGCCAGTCTTTTGGCCTTCGTATCTTTGATCCTCTCATTACTCTTTTCAGAATGTCTCCCCCCACCACCACGTACGAAAAGCCCTTTGAAAGTCTTGGCGTCGATGAAGAAACTGAGGCTCTGGAGGGTTACGTGGTTGATCCCAGTCATTATGCAAACAATGCAGCCAGACTGAAGACCAGCTCCGATGGCCGTTTTGTTCTCATCCCGCAGCCGTTGGATTCCTACAATGACCCGCTGAACTGGTCTGAAGGCAAGAAACGATGGATCGTGGCTGTCATTGCTTTTATCGCTCTGTTGGCCGACTACACGGGTGGGTCTGCTATTATCACTGTTCTGCCGCAGTCGATGTAAGTTGAGACATAACTTACCATACAAACCATACCCCAGGGTATATAGTCCCTTGCAGATTTCTGGCTAATAACATGCAGGCAATGGGGTCTCACTCAGGCGACTGTTCAGAAAGCCGTTGTAGGAAACCTTTTTACGATTGGTGCTTGTGGCTTATTTGTCGTTCCACTTACGAGCTACTTTGGTCGTTGGCCAGTTCTGCTGGTCTTTCAATCTCTTATGCTCGGAACGTGTGCATGGTCTGCTGCCGCCACCAGTTTCCACTCTTACCTCGCTGCCCGTATCATCAATGGCTTTTTTTGCAGTGTCGGTCAGGGAGGTGCGCTAATGTGGATCAAAGATTTGTACTTCTTTCATCAGCATCCGCAGGTCATCAACTATGTCGAATTTTCGATCGTCGGCAGTCCATACCTTGGTCCCTTGATTACCGCATTCATTGTTACGACAGTGAGCTGGCGATGGGCCTTCTGGGTATGCACGATCCTCTCGGGCATTAGTTTGATTCTTGTCTTCTTCCTTGACGAGACGCTGTTTGATCGAAAGGCGCCGCCTGATTCTCGTGGTTCTTATCTCTCTCGTCTATCCGGCGTTGGAGAGGCCCGAATTTCGCGACACAAAAGCTTTATTGGGTGCATGTTGATCCCAGTGGTAGCTATTACCAAAATACCGGTGCTGACAATCTTGATCTACTACTTCTTCAATTCCGCCTGGGTTGTCGGAGTGAACACGACTATTAGCATTTGGCTGAGCAACAAGTATGGTTTCTCACTTGAAGACATCGGTAAATACCCAACCTCACACATGTGGTATCAGATCATACTAACCCATCAAGGCTATTTCTATTTCTTCGGCATAGTCGGTGTACTTGTAGGCTGGCTCATTGGCCACTTTATCCATGATGCAGTTGCACAACACTACGCCAAAAGACACGACGGCCGTATTCATCCAGAAGCCCGACTACTTCTAGCATATCCGGCGACTTTACTCTGCGCTTTGAGTCTGGTGCTACTCGGACTCGCCTTTGAGAACCAATGGCACTACATGGTGATTGCCGTAGTTGCTGCAATGCAATGTGTCGGTTTCATGATCGTCACTACTGCCATCAATTCCTATCTGCTTGACGCCTACCCTGAGGGCTCAGGAGAGGTCGGTGCATGGGTTACGGCGAGTCGCAACTGGGCGGGATTCATGGCGACATTTGTTCAGATCGACTGGGTGAATCGACTTGGACCTGCCAGAGCGTTAGGTATTCAAGCTGGCATCACAGTTGCGTCACTGTTTTTGATCGCGTTCTTGCAGGCTTATGGGAAGCGGCTGAGGCAATGGCAGGGCAAAATGATTTTCAAGAATTACTGATTTGTGATGGGCCACGAATGATGATGGTGATATGGAAATTATGATGCGTCCTTAGACGGTTCAATGATTGTCATGGAAATTTATGATGCATAACTAGATGGTTCTATGAATACATACATGATTATATTTCTTTTCTCGTATAAGGATATGAACATATGTCTAGATAGGTGCATATTCAGACATGTCAATGTATAGAACTTCAAGTTCATGATTATCGTTGCTTCAGAATGATTCGAATAAAAAGCAGGAATTGCTGCTGGCATGGGTATAGGTATAGTACATGGTTTTATACATTCAAAAACGCAAGGCCTCAGCTGCTGCCTGTCTCAACAACAAAGTACTTCCCCTTCGTTTTGGATGCGTATCCAAGCGCATCGCCATCCCAAGTCGATCCGTCCGGTTGAGTTTCCCTCTCGCCCTGGATGCGCTGGATCCTCCTCCTCCGCCCACTAACCTCCTCCTTGGCCAGTGCATCACGGAGCTGGTCAAGCCCGATAGCTGTCTCCTGTGTAGCAGCGGCAGTTTCGTCTCGGATGCTGCGTAAGGGCTCCACACCTGTAGTATCAACAGTCTGCATTTCTTTCACGAAATGAATTTGTGACTCCAATGTTCGCAACATGGATTGCTCTTCTTCTGCGCTCGCCGGTTGTGGTAGGGCTGATAGCCGAAGGAGGTGATGGAGTTTTTTCGGCGTGATTGATGGTGTAGATGGCTCCGAGCTTTCATCGGGGAGTAATGATCGTACAGACCAGCTTGGTTTGGCAAGGATTGATTCAAGCTGAGCTGTTTGGGAGGAGTAGCTGCGGAGAAAGTTTGTGTTGTTTCGAAGGGACTGGGAGAGTCGCGAGCCTACGCGGAGGAACGCCATCTTCAGACGTGAAATCTGAAATGAATATTTCGTAAATCTCCTCAACTCCAAAAGACATAAATCTAGTCTGTCTTGGAGAGAAGCACTCAGTGGAACGTGGTGAATGTTGAATACAGAATGCGGGCAAAGGCGGTGGGTGTCCCGATCGACGCTTCATGCGATAAACCGATTGTACTCCAACCACAACACTTTTGTCAAACAACCCCAATCCATATCAAATCAAGGCGGAATAGAAATATTCTTCCCAAGATCACCATGGCTCAAGATCCAAGAGTTCTTCTACAGAAAGTGAGCTCTTCCACCCCCTTCTTGTCGCCCCCTTCCCACCTAGCTAGGCAATGACGAAACCCGATAACTGACCTTGTCTATCACTCGGTATCTAGGCCGACAAAGCCCTCTCTGGCGCCTCGGGTGGCTTTAGCTGGTTTGGAGGACGAACTGAGAAATACGAAGCTGCTGCCGATCTGTATACCCAGGCTGGAAATGCTTTTCGGGTACAGAAGCTGAGTGAGTCGCCCCCGCATCGTCATCTCGTGGGCTGTTCACCTTGTGCTGGTCGCTAACGGTCACTTGTTTTCAATAGATAAGGAAGCTGGACAAGCTTTCGAGCGTGCTGCCTCTATTCAGACTCAGAACCTTAACGAACCCGACGATGCTGCCAATACTCTCCAGGAAGCCTTTAAGGTCTACCGCAAGTCTGACCCGGAGGATGCGGTCCGTGTGCTTTCCAGTGCTATCCAACACTACGTACTAAAGGGTAACTTGCGTCGTGCGGCTACACAGCAGCAGTACCTGGCTGAGGTTTATGAGGTCGAGCTGGGAGATATGAAGAAGGCGCTGGAGGCATATGAGAAGGCCGCGGAGTGGTTTGAGAGTGACAATGCTGAGGCGTAAGTCCCTGCTCGTTGTGACGATGATGTTTAAGGCCATATGACTAACGCTTCCTGACATAATTTAGTCTCGCAAACAAGCACTTCCTCAAGGTTGCAGACCTCGCTGCTTTGGAAGGCGATTACTACACATCCATCAAGTACTACGAACGTATTGCCCGGCAATCCATGAACAACCATCTCATGAAGTGGTCGGTGAAAGACTACCTCTTGAAGGCAGGAATTTGTCACCTTGCTACCAATGTACGTACAATGCTTAAACCTCTCCCTCGCCAACCTTGCTAATCAGTCTCACAGGACCTCGTCGAAACTAACCGCGCCTTCGAATCCTACCGTGAACTTAACCCCGCCTTCGTCTCAGAGCGTGAGCACCAGCTCCTTGTGGACCTGCTCCAAGCTATTGAGGCGAAAGACCAGGACATGTTTGCGGATAAACTGTTTTCGTTCGATCAGCTCAGCAAATTGGACAAGTGGAAGACAACCTTGCTTTTGCGCATCAAGAGCAATATCGAGGAGGAAGAGGAAGACTTCTCCTAAATTTGATTGCTTTAATTTTGTTATTGATTCTGATTCCCCCGCCTTCGTTGAGTCAGGAATTTTTACATGAGATTTCCCTTTGGTGCTGTTTCTTGCCTCTCATTAGTTCTCATTTGTCTGGCTTGGAAATGAACAAAGGCCTTGCAGTGATGTCGAGTCGACATAATTCTGGATTTGCGCTCTGAAGTAGATAGTGCATTTGAAATGAACGTTTAGACGATATTTCTACCATTTCATCATATACTTCGAAGTAATGGGAGGGATGTCTACAGTAAAAGAAAAGAGAATGCAAGGAAAAATCGTAATTCATTATGAAATGTCTCAAGCCTATCTACTTTTGGGGTCTATCATGACACTAGTTCCTGGCTGGATTTCCAACAGGAAACCAGCTTTCATCAACTCATGTACTTGAAATCACAAATCACATCCATCTTATACGCCAAGAAAATAATTGCATATTTACGCACAAACCTGTTCCAAAGCGCGGGCCTTGCGAGGGAAAACACGCTTGTACAGACTGATACCAACGGAGTCTTGCGGGTTGATCTTGGCGTCGAAGGTGGCCTTGAAGTAACCGTGCGTACCGAGACTCTCCTTGATGTATCCGCTGCGTCCACGACGGGTCCAGAGCTGGAGAGCCTTGAACCAGGCAACATCCTCGGAGTTGAAGAACATGTAGCGGACAGTGACGACGTTCTTGTGAATCTTGTAAGGATGACCAGCAAGGATAGCGCGCTTGGCAACAACACGTGCTGGGTCGGGTGGGATGACTGTGCCGGTAGCAATGAGCTCGAGGCGGTCCAGGGACAGAGGCTCCTGCTTGTCGGTGTCGTCTGCGGAGTCGAGGACCTCGGGGTCTTCCTCGGCCGGCTGGGCCTTGAAGACAAGCACCGGGACGGCACCCCACGTCATGGGTCCGATCCAGGTGGCGATGGCACTGCGGCCGGGGTGCATGAAACGGTCGGACTTGTGCACGTTGTTGGGAGTGTTGTCCGCGGACGAGAAAATGGGGTTCACAACCATACGGCGGGGACCACATTGGACGATAAGCTCCTCCTTAGCCTTGATGGGCTCCTCGAGTCTTCCGCTCAAGGTCATGTTGATGTTGACCACAGTGTGCTTGTGCTCATGACGCAGCAGTGAGAAGAGCGAGACGGGCTGGGGCTTGTTGCGGAGGTGAGATGGCACAGCGCGAAGGTGGACATCCACACGGACACCGGGGTTGACACCGCCGATGAGAGTCTCCCGCAGAATACGGTTCTTGGTGCCCTTGTAGTCGCCAAACTGCAAGAGTCTGCGCCAGTCCTCGGGCTCGAAAGGACGATCTTCGGACGTCTCCCAAGGGCTGATCTTGAGGTTCTTCAGACCACGGAAGCGGGCCAGGCGCTCTCTGGCCAGGACGTTGGGGTGGAGTTCGATCTCGTCAGGGAACTCGAGGTCCTCCTGAGCCTCGTCGCGTCGGCTGGCGCGGTAGTCTGCAAGTTGTTGTGACTCGTCCTCCGGGGATGGGTCAAGGAACATCTCTGACTGAGGGTACTCGGAGGGTCCACCCTCGGTCATGGCGTCGGCGTGATCGGGGAAAATGCCATCCTCGGGTGCGCCACCTGTGTCCAAATCCATGTCCTCATCCTCTTCGCCATCATCAATGTCGGATCCAGAGTCGGAAACGTCCGCAAGATACCAAGCAGACTGGTACTCGGAAGTACCCTTGGGCAATCGCGTGGGCTTCGAGGGAATGTGAGAATCGTCATCGGAGAAGTAGTGGTGGTCGTCGAGCAAGACACCCTTGCGCTCGGTCTCAGCAATGGAGGCCATATCGTCGTCCTCCATCTCAATCTCCTCTGGGGCCACAATGGCCATATCATCCTGGTCGGCGGTAGGGGAATCCAGGATTTGGGTGGTTTCGTTGGTGTCGACATTCATAGAATCGTCTCTCTTGTTCTTGGTAGAAGCCAGAGGAGCCGCAGTGATTGAGGCAATCTGGAAATCACCCCAACCAGGGATGTGAGTAATACGGTCGGCCTTCAAGCCCTTTCCACGGACGACACCGGTGATGACAACGTCGTCGACCACCTCAGTATCGACATCCGGCCACTGAACATTCTCAATGAACATCCAGCTGCGCTCATCACGCCAGCGGATACCCTTCGGGGTAGCAGTGCAAAGAGAACGAATGGCATTGGAGCATTCCTGTCGCGAATCCAGTGACATGACCTTCTCAACGGCGGGGAAGAAGTGGTTGATGTAAGACTTCAATGAAGAAGCCACCTGCGGGCGCCTCTTGGGTGGGTTGACCTTATCGAGGCCCTGAACAACAGTCATGACATTGGAAATACCCTGGCTCTCGATGGAGCGCAACAAGAGCTCGCCCTCCTCCTCCACTTCCACCTCGGGGGACATGACCAGGATCACAAAGTCGGCCATGCGGCACACATCCAGAGCACTCAAAAGGTCGTATTTGGAAGGGACGTAAAGTAGGCTCTGGCGGAATCGATCAATTCGCACACGGGTAATGCTGTCAGCGGAAACCTCGGTGGAAACATCGACACTCTCGTTCAATGAGCTGATAACGGAAGCGATATCGATGTCGGTGGACAGCGGGACGACGGCGACATGGCGGGGAGCACCGTTTTGACCGGTGAAGATGCTGTTTGCTTGGGCCTTCTCCTGGTGCTTCAATGCTTGTCTTTGGCGGGCTGTGTTGCGGCGATCGAGTTTCGACTTCAACTGTTGGTGGGGGGTTTTGCGAGTGCCCCGCTCCACCTCAACTTTGCCTGGATGGGTGTTAGCTTTCTGATATGAGGATACAACTTCTAAGTTGCCTTCAGTATTTCCGTACCTTTTGCCTGCTCCTTCAGAGCACCCTTAGACGCATGCTTGGTCTTGAAAGGCTTGTTGGCGCTCTTGGTAGTGGAGCGGTGGTGGTGCACCTGGGTGGGCGCCATATTGGCACTGGACCCTTTAAAACGATACGGGAGGGATTCCAGATTGAAGAGGGAGATGAATCTCTTCGGAATTATTTGAGAAGTATATCAAGGTGAACGTGCACTTAGACAAGAAAAAAAAATCGCGATAACAAAAATTCGATAGTGGATAGTGGAGAGTTTATGTAAGCGAGGACCGTGACAGCGAAAATTGATTCGCGAATCGCAACATCTATACAGAATCCACCAGGATAATTTCTATCTTTCTTAGACGGATGGACTATTTAATCCAATCCGTGTTATCCATTATTTCCTCAAATAGATGACCCTACAAAGTAAGGATGGAGAGGCACTAGAAGAGAAAAATATTTGCTACCTTAATAACTAGGGTTGGTGGAGTCCCGAAGGAATCATCATTGTCGACGCAGCAAAACATTACGCTTGCTTGCCCTACAAGACAAATCTGCGTCAATTCTTCAGCATCTCCTCAAGCTGCTTTATAGCTGAATCAAGTTCAGCCATTTCCTTAATGACCTCGTCATAGGGCTGAGTCCTCTCCTTGTCACGCAGTCCAATCTCGAAGGGTGAAATCAGACCTGCACGTTCCTTGGCGTTCTCGATCTCGATGTGTCGGCGGGCATCAACAAGGTTGTCGATACCGAATCCCAGGGGCAGGATCATGCTTTGTTCTTTGTGTATCCATTCATTTTCGAGAAGAGTCAATTCCCACTGACGGCGCTTACACCTCCAATCACGCATGTGCTCGGTCCATTCATTCTCTGCACGCTTGTCGAAAAGTGCTTTGCGTTCCTGTAGTAGCATGAGGGCGGTTTCTTTCAGAACCTTGGGATCAGCGTATCTTGGGTTGATGTGAAAATTATCCCGCCTGATGTTGTCTGGGTTAAAGGCAAACCCCTCGGCAAAGAAGTCAAAGAATGGCTTGGTCACCCGAGGGCGAATGTACATTTCAGTACCGACAGGTATCATATCGAGGGGGTCCTCTAATGCATGGTTTCTGTGGCGCTTCGTGGAGATGGGAATGTCCTGGTGAACCATTCCAACGCTCGTATGGGGTCCCACAATTTCCCCCCATATTGGCAAAGTAGCGAAGTTAGGGTAATATTCAGGGATAGATGAAGGACTGCTTGGATCGACACGAACTTGGCAGTGTGCAGGCAGTAAACGAATAGCGTCTCCAAGGACAAAGTGTTCGGTCCCTTCATGCGTTTCCGGTTGAAGTTTACCGAGGCAAATAATGGTGATAGCCCGACTCATGAGATCTCCTTTGTAATGTTTCAGGATTTCATCTAGGTCTCCCTGCTCAATATCAAGGTTTTCCAGCACCATGTTGATGGGGAAAGTAGCGGTAGATAGTTAAGCAATGAATGTAACTGATCGGAGGGAATAGGGGTGAAGGACAGTCAAGGTGATGGTTGAAAGAGGAAAATTGAAGAGTCCATATTCACAACAAGAGGAGAGGGGAGTGGAAGGCAGTCAAGGAGAAACAAGAGGGAAGTGGATGATGATATTGACGGCTAAGGACGTGTATCAAGGTCACACGCTTCGTCCGCCATAGAGACCGTTTTGCTCCCAATTGCCGTAAAGTTTACCACTAGTTGGCCAGCTGTGCCATACCAATCATATACCAAGTTACCTTATTCTGAGACATTCGAGCCTATCTCAATGTATCCTTCTCCGTGATAAGGTCAGCACATTCGCCGTCGTTCGACCTCTATCATGTCCTATTCCTAAGATGTGAATGGAAGACCATAATGCCCGCAAGGTCAGCCACAATGGGCGATTTTTTTTTTTTTCATAATAGAGCTCTGAGGTTAAAAATTAACTTCAGGTCGGTGTTTACAGATTCTTCTCATGGTTTTAATTTTCAAATTGATGGGTAATGGTGGTCTACTTTCGTAGTATAGAAGGGCCAACTGCTCACCGCTTAGGCGGACCGCCTTCCCATGCACCAGCATGAGCGCGGGAATTTTTTTTTTCTGCCACGGATAACCAACAGCACGAGTTCACGAATTTTTCCCAATACCAACACTCAGAATAAAAGCGACCATGGCTGATCCAGCCTCCAAGGCCATTGTTTCGGCCGACGACCGCGCAGCAAAGTTGAGATTTGCTGAAGCCGAAAGAACTTACGGACGTGGCAAGGCGGCCTCGACAAAGAATGTCCGCGACAAGAAGCTCCGTGCCACACTGAAGGCCCAGGAAGCCAAGCAGAAGCAGGCCATCCTGCAGGCGAAGGATGCAGAGATCTTGCTAGAGCACGAGGCAGGATTCCTCGAGCCCGAGGGCGAACTCGAAAAGACCTACAAAGTACGACAGGATGAGATCCAGCAAAGCGTTGGAATCGAGACGGCGAAGAAGGGCTTTGAGCTCCGGCTCAATGACTTTGGCCCCTATCGCATGGATTACAGCCGAAACGGTCGCAATTTGCTATTGGCGGGTCGGAAGGGTCATGTTGCGACAATGGACTGGCGTGACGGTACACTGGGCTGTGAGCTGAATCTGAACGAGACTGTTCGGGATGCGCGCTGGTTGCACAACAACCAGTTCTTTGCGGTTGCGCAGAAGAAATATGTTTACATCTATGATCACCAAGGTGTTGAGTTGCACTGTTTGAGTAAACACTTGGAGCCGCTCTTCCTCGAATTCCTGCCCTACCACTTCTTACTTGCCAGTGCTGTGAGTTTCCCATGGCCTTTAGGCTGATTTTTCTCTTCCGTTGGCATAAACTGACATTCTTTTCTACTATAGCAAATCAGCGGCTACCTCAAATACACCGATACCTCGACCGGTCAGACGGTTGCTGAACTCCCCACTCGCCTTGGAAGGCCAACCGCCCTCTGCCAGAACCCATCCAACGCTATTCTCCACACCGGACACCAGAACGGAACTGTGACTTTATGGTCCCCCAACTCTCAAACCGCCCTTGTTAAGGCTCTTGTGCACCGTGGACCTGTCCGATCTATGGCCATCGACCGTTTGGGTCGTTACATGGTCTCCACAGGCCAAGACCAGAAAATGAACATCTGGGATATTCGTATGTTCCGCGAGGTCCACTCATACTCCTGCTACCAGCCTGGTGCATCCGTGTCCATCAGTGACCGCAACCTCGTAGCCGTTGGCTGGGGCACACAAGCCAGCGTATGGCGGGGTCTTTTCGATGCCGCGCAAGCAGACCAGGGCAAGGTCCAAAGTCCCTACATGGCCTGGGGTGGTGATGGCCAGCGTATCGAGAACCTGCGCTGGTGCCCATACGAAGATATCCTCGGTGTAGGACACGACCAAGGTTTCGCCAGTATCCTCGTTCCCGGTGCCGGAGAACCCAACTTCGACTCACTGGAGGCCAACCCTTACGAGAACGTCAAGCAGCGACAGGAGGCCGAGGTGCACGCGCTGCTCACCAAGTTGCAGCCGGATATGATCTCTCTCGATCCCAATGTCATTGGTCGTCTCGACACTATCAACGACAAGAAGGTTCAGGAGGCGAAGAACACCGACGTCCGGCCCGAGGATCATATGGAGAAACTCAAGAACCGTGGTCGTGGTCGCAACAGTGCGCTGCGGAAGTATCTTCGCAAGAAGGGTCGTACCAATGTTATCGACGAGAAGCGGGTCAAGGCCGAGACTTTGCGCAAGGAACATGCCGAGCGCCGGAAGGAGAAGCTCAAGCAAGAGCGCGACGATTTGGGACCCGCTTTGGCTCGCTTTGCCAAGAGGGATTGATCGTGTTTGCTTTGCTGCTTCTTGCATCTGTTGTCGAGCTGAAAGATATCTTATATCGCGGACAACCACCAGATACCCAGCCGTTGCATTCTATGAGTACTTCAAATGGACTCATGGGAAATTCGGTGACCCCCTGCATTTCAGGCGTTGGGACGGAACGAATCATATGTATGTATAGAACTTTATGGACCAAAAAAGCAAATTTCTTCGTATGAAAACGACCCCAGTATAAAGCCCAAGCCAGCGTCAACCTGGACAGCACCTATAGAACCATTTTGGGTATATAGGTCACAATATGTACCGGGTTTTCTTTGATCGGTGGGGATTTGCTATCTTGGTTGCCGCCGCTTTTATAAGGGCTTTCAGACTCACGCTCACTGAGTAATTTTTAGCCGGAGGCCAGGTGATTACTCGGGCGGAGGCATTTATTCAGCAGTCTACTCCCAGTCCATCCCCGAAGCAGCATCTATCAACTTTTGACGTCCCTCATTACCGCACCCGTGGACTGTCTGTACTTGCTGAGGTGCTCATTTTTGTGTCTTCTTTGAACAATAGAGCACCATGACATAAACTTATAGCGTGCCGTGGTGCTTGTCACTAGTCAGTGAATGAAAAAGATCCAGTCATTTAAATCATGAGATATTCGCTGAACCTCAAGCGGGGCAGGTATGTCACTATACTCATACAATTTTATATAGCGGGTAGGGCTTTCCGGTTCTCAATGCCGTTTATTCGTTTAGGGGCTTACAGTCGGGCTTAGTGAGTAATCTCTAATATCATATGCTATATAGAAGTTGACCCGCCGGGGGCGCAGTGTTCAGACCAACGGCAATTTCATGGTGAAGAACCTTGATATGCTGGGACCTTTATAATGCCCTTCCCATCGTGATAAATGCCTTCTTCACCCCGGCTATGTGGTAGGATATTCCCTGTGCTATCCTCCGAAGTGCGGGCTGGGAGATCGCTGATCGGGTCCAAACTGATGCTGCTCTCCCCATCACGGGTTGCACGAAGTTGATTCCAGTTGTTTCGAGAGTGCGAGGTAGTGTTGCGCCTTGAGCCTCGAAAGTCTGAGCTACCACCGGTATCTGTCCCTCGGTGCGAAGATGGGAATATAAAAGGGAAGAGCCTAGTAAGTGGCGCCCACATCATTGGAAGGCAGGCACAGATGATGGCCATATTTTCCTCGACAATTGTCCATACTGAGGAGGCAATATCATCTGCAGGGAGATTCCGTAAGTGCCTGGAAAGTGCCGAGAGGCAAGCTTAGAGTGCAATGAAATACTTACAGGTAGTGTCAGAAGTGGTAGACGAAGCGTCGAGAGTCTGCATCCGAATAATACTTGTCACGGCGACACTATGAAGCTTCGGATTAGATTTTGATGGACCTCATCGGTGTGGGCACCGAATCATAAGAGACTTACAAGGCGCCGAGGGCAAACACTCCCATCAGAGCAATTTTTCGATTGAGTATCATCTTAGAATTGTAAATCGGATACATCGGTAGTGCTAATATAATAATGTCGGTTGATATGGAGAAACCAGCGTTAGCATACCAATTGGTGGTGATGTCAATACATGACCCTGAAATAGTCTTGTCCCAAGCTCGTGCTACTGGTGTGCATTGGAATACGGAGGCGAAGAATGCCGCGAGCATATAGGAGGCGATGATAGCTAACAGCACAAAGCATATAATGCGGAACCAGCTCTGGATGAAGATGCGTAGATATAACATCAAAATAGACATCTTGGTAATGTTCAAAGTGAGCTTGTAGAAAGCTTGACTAACAAAGAAAAGCTGGCAAGGTTGAAGTTAGATGTACAGGTCTAAAGAGCGAGCCAAGAATGGAGTGAAGGATAAATAAGGGATTGGAGGATTCCCGTGATGGTTCTCAACGTACCTTCAGCGTCATTATTCGATTTTGCTCTGTGAGATTTGCTATATGTTGGCCAAAGCCATAGGCACAGGATGCCAGCATAAAGGCCATGACATTGACTGCAAACACCTATTAATAACAGTGTCAGATATGCATAATGAAGCTCAATTTAGTAAACGAAGAGCTTACACAGGATGTCAAAATACTCCAGTCATCCCATCCTAGACCTGACTTAGACTTTATTCGGGACCATAGCCTGATCGCCACAAAAGCTGGCGTAACTACCAAAAAGACGATGCATGGCACTTGAATCTCCAAGGCCTTGCTAGGGCCTGGAATGTTTCCCGACATTGCACTTCACAAAGCCGTCTTTAGATAGTACGGTCTCGTGGACGGGCATAAAGACGAAGAGAATTGATGCCAGTCTCGAGACCATACTAGCGGTAGTCACATAGCTTTTGTCTTCCTTCTACCCCCGGTCTCATCCCTGCAAAGGCATATTACAGTGATAACCAGGATGACATGTGCTAGTCGCGAATAACTCATAATACCCAAGGCGTAAAAGCCGTTAGCATCGGTCGGATGGTATTCCGCAAATTAAAATTGAGTTGGTTGAACTAGCTCCAGGATTTGGAAATTTCGCCCGTTATGTCGGAGATATGATAGTAAATGGAGACGCATGACGTTGGAGGAGGAACTACGTGCGCCTCCTCAAGCCTTCGTGTGGTGCCTGGCCCGTCAGGGATTGCTTTACAACTGGAACGATGCCCAGTGCGTTCATGCACTAGCAGGGATCTTTGATTAAACGCCCCCGAATACGGAGTAGTTGGGGGCGAAAACGAAACAAGCCGAGTTCCGTTGCATTGTGAAGTCACTTGGCTGGCCGTACATGTCAGAACATGCAATATTAATTTACTGTCAGCTATCTTCTGCCTATAATCGAGCTGCTTTACTATACACTAAATATTCAGTACAGTAGTACGTGAAATACTTGAAGGCAACCTATATCCAAAACACCTGTAGCCATCCTAGGATTCAACCGAAGTGACTAAGTATTAGCCAAAAATTGACCAATGGATTGTAACCGTTACATGGAGAAAGACTGTTCAAGTAGTGATGCGCTGCGTGATTAAAAGGGGAGATACGATCTGTGCGTTAAGCTAGTGCGGCATAAGAGGATTTGTAGAACATCTGAAAAGAAACATTCAAATAGATATAAAGATGCAGCATACCTGAATTGGCTTGTCTGTGGGCTTCTAATTTGGATACTACACAATAGCACCTCTCTAGTTAATTGAAATCCTGATGCAACTGCACGACTTTAGGCCAATATCTACTGTACGGTTAGGTTACTGCCAAGGTAACTAGTGTGTTATGGTCAAGGAAACGGCAAGGGGTATCCGTGTAATTTTGATACACCTTTAAGAACGTTTACTATGATGTGGGTCCAGCCTGTCAGGCACATAAATACTATTACATATTGCGGGGGGCGAACGAATATGAACAGCTGTTTTCATTCTGGACCACCGTTCACACCAAATATTCAAAAGCTTGTTTTGGTGCTTTTCCAAACTTTCCACACATAATGAGGGCCCTTTCTCTCTTCAGCGCGTTCTCCGCGATGCTGTCATGCACGGCGCTTGTCGCCGCATCCGACCCTGACCCGATTGGCACCATCTACAATGGTCATGTGCCGGCCGGTTTGTACGGGTCAAACTATACGTACCCTTGGCCGGTGAAACTTTTCAAATTCTATAACCAGCACCAGCACCTAGAGATGGCGTTTATGGACGTTCCTGCAGATCGCCATCACGACAAGAACAAAACCGCAGTCCTGCTCCATGGCGGTAACTTCTGCAGCGTCACTTGGTCTGACACAGCGCGCCAGCTGTCTGCCAAAGGCTATCGAGTGATCTTGCCCGATGACATCGGCTTCTGCAAGTCGAGCAAGCCCCAAGGGTATTCTTACAACGTCCAACAGCAGGCAGAGAATATCAACAGCCTGCTCACCGCGCTCGGCATCGATGAAGTCACTGTCATTGGTCATTCCATGGGAGGTATGATTGCCGCCCGTTACGGCCTCATGTACGCGGACACCATCAAGCAGCTTTTCCTTGTTGACCCATTGGGTTTGGAGGACTGGGTAGCTAAGGGTGTACCCTATTTGCCCATCGACGAGACATACGAGTCCCAAGTCGTACAAACCTTTGCCACCCTCAAGGCATATGAGGAGGCGAGTTATTTCTACAATGCCACTTGGAAGCCTGCGTACAACACCTGGGTTGATATGCTAGCCAACATCTATGCGGGCGACTATGGCCGAGAATATTCGTATGTGATGGCCCTGGTCACCGACGCCTTATTAAGCCAGCCTATCATCTACCAGCTTCCTCTACTGAAGACAAATACCTATCTCATGGTAGGCGAGAATGATATGACGGCGTTAGGAAAGGCATGGTCATCCTCAGCCGTGGCTGCAACTCTGGGCCATTACTCCGTCATTGGACCTGCCGCCGCAGCCCTGATTCCCAATTGCACGTTCCATATGTTTCCTGGTCTGGGCCATGCACCCTTCCTCCAGGCTCCCCAGGAATTTTACAAAGTACTCTTCTCTTGGTTGGATTAATAGGTACCAGCTGGAGAGCATGGCAGTGCCCTGCATTTCTCGCCAGAGTACCCATTTAAATGGCAAAAGGCAGCATACAGGAGAAGTTTGCATCGTAACAGGAGGACCTAAAAGTGGTACTACTTAATAGAACTTGATTCAAGGAAGAGGAGAATACTATATTACATTATGACTCCATATTGTATATGCACCTATATAGACAGGATAATGTCTGCCGAAAGGGGCTTTCCTAACTGGGCTGCCGCCGCTTTTATGAGGGCACTCAGGCATGCCAAGTGTGTGCTCAGCGAGCGCTCAGTGCGTGCTTGGTGATTCCCCAGTAATGCTCAGTGACTATCCCTCATTTGTCCAAATTTACCTAGTATGGTCTGAGCGTAGCGCAACTTGAGCTGTAAGCTCGGTATAATTGGCAGGACCTGTGGACAATTTATCCGACAGCTTCAGTTGACCAGGGTCCGGCAGAAGTTTTTGACAGCCATGGGAGGATGCGCATCTGGAATTCTGGATACTGGACCTGATCATTAGGGGTAATTCGTTCATTGAAGAAACCTAATAGTTGGGAGCAATGAGTAAAGTCTAGCTAATGATCGCTTCTATGATCTATAATAGTCAGGGGATTTCCATCATTCGCAAGTATCTGTTCCAAACCATATCCGATCGCTAAGCCGTTACCCTGCTCCTCCGCCTCGCGAAAGCCTGGCGCATAGTCATCCACTAGATCGACTTCACTCCCTTTGTAGATTTCCACGAGCGGCCGTCTCATATCGACTCTAAGCACATATTAATACACCACATCTCGTAACCAAGAACAGGCAGACTCACGGCTCGTCCTCTAAGATCTCTCTCGGATCTGCATCTCGATCGCGGCCTTGGTATATTGACCGTGACTCGATGTAAATCAGCGCCTGCTCGATTGGGATCTGATTTCCCGGACCGATATCACGATAAAAGTGGCCGAATTCCTCCATCATGATTTGAGCCCGGTAGGCCTTCTCGTAGATGCCGTTCGTTGCAAAGTCAACCCAAAGCCCCAGTCCGGTCTCAAGGGTCCGGTCATCGATAATGAGCTTGGGATAGCGGTCCCTGAAAAGTACGGTTCCATCGAGCGCCATGTGCATATCAAGAAAGTCGGGTCGGGCTACACTTTGATGGAACTTGAACGTGTCAAGAACATCCCCTTGATTATCTTCCAAGGGGAGAAACATTATCATTTCGTCTGCGAGAAATTCCCAGCCTTCTTCCCATGGGAATAAACCTAAGATACACTTGGCTAGCAGGGCTTCTTTCTCGGGGGTTAATTCAGTAGTGCATAAATAGACCATACAGAAACTTTGAACGTCATTTCCTGCAAAGTCTGGGTCCTATACTCTAGATTAGAGCCGCAAATCAAATAATAGAAGATATTTCATACTTTAAGTTCGGGACCTTCAAAAAAACTAGGCTCATCCTCTAGTGCTCGAGATTGATAGCTCTATCTAAGTGTCAATAGAAAAATAAGAACTCTTCCAAATTAAAGGCATACGTCGCGAAGTTCTTGATCTGCTGTCGCCCAGCGTTCGATTAAGGCTCGTTTCTGTTGATCCGCGGCGTCGCCTTTGACCCACTGATCACGAACAAAATGTCTCCATGCACGAGAGGCGGCATCAAAATTTTCTGGGTCCACGGGTTCCTCGTGGCGGTGAATGAAGGAGGGGATGCCTCCAGGCCACCGGCTGTGTGATCTTGTTAGGGACATGATTGAAGGGTGGCAGTTCTCAGGGTTGAAAGGAAGTGGAAATCGCGAGGGGCGGGACTCGCGGGAGTGCGTGTATTTAACGGACGCGTTTGACACATGCCCGCCCCCAGTTTGATTAGACATGATTGTTTAAAGTCACGGTGCATTGTAGGGGACGTCTTCTCACCGGACGCCTCATCATCAGCTATTCATCTTCGTTTCATCATGATCTTCAAATACCCCCATCCTTGCTTTCTTAACTCCTGGCCCTCCCGCCACAATATGATAAAAAGTGGTAGAAACGCCAATCCAATAAATGCCAAGAGTGAGTTCCCCCATCCAAGTCCCAAATTCCTGTATAGAGACGGACCAAGCAACGGGAAAACCGCTCCAAATAAGGCTTTCAGTGTGGCATCTGCAGATAATATTGATGCAGATGTTCCTTGTGGTGCAAATGCATCCACGAGATAATTATCTGTTGGCAGTTTCGTCAACAACATGCTGAACCCCACAATGCCCGTTCCAATCAGAGGTACACTCCACTGGATGTGGAAATGTGCTGTCCAGCCGTAGAGAAAGAGGCCAACAGGTAATAAAGCGGTCCCTAGAATCATTAATGGGAGACGGTCTTCAGGAATTGAATCACCAGCTTTGCGTCGCCGATATTCTAGATAGCGATCAGAGACAAGGCCGTACAGACCTAGACCAATGAGATTACCAATGGCTTTCCCACAATACCCGTTAGCTTAGGTGTATCAATCATGTAGAGAAACTTATTACCTCGACCGAGAAAGGTCAGTCCTGCAGATCCTGAGCTAAACCCGTACGTCTCCTGCATAATCTCCGCCAGAGTAGTCAGGATGAGATAAGAGAAGCCGTAAACGAGAGATGTGAACAGTGAGGTCACTAGAACGACTGGCGAAGAGAAGAGTAAGCGCACTGGGCGCAGAAAGCTTTGAAGCTTCGTCTCTTGTGGTGGTCCATTGTGAACGATTTCCTGAGCAGAGGGACTACCTGGTTCAGAGTTTTGACTCCCCTGAGACTGCTTTCCCTGGATCTTTGGCTTGTATGTTTCCTTGAAAACAAGTAAAGAGAATAGAGATACACATCCCACCGCAATCGCTATCAACCAAATAGTCCATCGCCATCCGAGGGCGCTCGCCACGTATCCGCCCACGATCGGGGCGACACAAGGCCCGATTAAGGGCACTGAAATGGCTACAGCCATCGCTCTACCTCTTTCTTCACGGACGAAGAGGTCTCCAATGATACTTGGCGAAAGAGCGAGAACGGTGACTGCCATACCATTGATAAAACGGAAGGCCACTAGCATGGAGACATTGACGCTCAGAGCTGACGCAACAGAGCAGAGAATGAAGATAACATTCCCGATATGGTAGACAATTTTCCGACCATATCTTTCTGATAAAGGCCCAACCAAAAAGGACCCTACACCTTCACCGAGTTCCCAGATGGAGACTATTAAAGGTTGGTATAGGCTCCCAGATACGTTGAACTCTGAAAGAATAAGAGGTACTCCGGGGACAATTATAATGGTTCCAAAATTTCTGTTTGGGCATGGATTAGAAGAAGTCAAAGTATTCAAGAATAGTTTTCACTAACGCCAGCATGTACATGAGGGCTACACATATCACAATTGACCATTTTCTCCACAGAGGCCATGTGGTCGGGTCGTCCCATTGCTCAGAGATGGGTACAATCTCCTCGTCTTTCTCTTTTACCAAGAGATGAGGGGTTGAGCCGGTTTCCGCAGCAAGAGTGATGGCCTCTGGATCTTTCAAGTTGTTGGTCATGGCCTCGATTTGGCCTAAATTCTGGAGACTTCCAGGTCGTTTGTGATAAGTAGAAAAAAA
This sequence comes from Penicillium pulvis, assembly GCF_028828015.1. Taxonomy (NCBI): domain Eukaryota; kingdom Fungi; phylum Ascomycota; class Eurotiomycetes; order Eurotiales; family Aspergillaceae; genus Penicillium; species Penicillium pulvis. The sequence continues at coordinate 1,593,700 of NW_026643079.1, read as the reverse complement.
GGATAGATTTTAAAAATTTCACCATCAGAAAATTTGATAAAACTTATAGCCAGAACGGCTGGGGGTGGGGACTCTGATTCTATGGGGCCATATCATATCAGAAATTAGTGTGAAATGAACAAAGAATGGTCAAGCTAGGCTCGGAACTTCATGTTACATTAGCAGGGATCTTTGGGGAAAAAAAATGAAAAAAGGAAAGAAGAAGAAAAGGGAAGGCTGTATCTACGGCTACGTCAAAGATAGCATTTTCCATATGAAGCGACTCAAGTTCAACCTTTTGGTCATTATTTAGGCCTAGCAGATTTACTCATACTCTGGATTCTAGCAATTAAATGAATTTCATGGCTTTGGACCATCATTGATTGGAAATAATGGGGCCAAAAGCTTGTATGTACTAGCAAGAGTCCCGGAAATCAGCCATGAAAGATTAAAGAGGCCGTCGAGCCACAATAACCACCCGAGGGAAGCATAAAGCCGCGCCATTCACACATTCCTGATAAGAAGACTGAATCAAATGAGTAAATCGAGTCGCAGCCTCCGTCTGGCCCTTGCTTGCCAACTTGGTAGCGAACTCTTCCATAGTCAACAAATGTTGATCATTGAAAGCACGGATCAATTCAGGGGGGTCATCGTAAAAATGAATCTTAGCGTCTTGAAACCCTGCCTCGGTTAGCAGACGTGGCAGTTCCAATATCCAATCATGGCGCCCGCCCGCATGCGATGCCTCCATGATTTCTTGCAATGCAGGTGCGCTGATAGATGGGTCCACTTTTTTGATATGCATGTTCACAGTATCCAACTCATCCCACTGGAGATAACCACCTGGCTTAACCAACTGAAACAAATGATGCAACACAGGCATGGGGTCTAGACCAGAAAGTACCAGGACAAGAAGTCGGACATGTACAAGGTCATATTTTGCCTCTAGGTCTGCTGGCACATCTGAAAAGATATCCCATGGTTGAAGATGGATATTGGAGGGGAGCCATTTTGGGTGAGGGGCTTGAGTCAAATCAACATCCAGTCCGTCCAGTTGAAAGTGCGGGAATTCCCGGGAAACGTCGATCAGCCATAATGCGGTTCCGCAAGCCACATCGGCGATCTTCTCAAGAATTGGGGGGACGGAAGGATGGATGTGGAAACCAAAGACTTGGCGCCAAAGGAAGTGTTGTAAGTTTAGCCTAATGACAGAGCGGTGATTCTGCTGAAGAGCATATCCCAACCCGTCTGCGAGACGGAAACTGGCTTGCGAGTTGGCCGCGTCGGATGACTGTTCGGATTCAGGCATCTTGTCCGATCTTTCAGAGACTGGGGAGAGAGGGATAGGGATCCAGGGGAGGGGTCAAGAGACTATCTTCCGTTCGAGCTCTATATATAGAGGAAGTAGATTCCAATTCTGCTTTTTGGCCCCCTCTGGAAGAAGTGGCTTGCAGGAACCCCTGTCTATGTTTCATCGACAGGGGTCATTGAATTCGTCATCGCAGAAATACTGGCCCGTGGTAAGGCTTATCTGTGGGGATCAAGCTTCTGCGGGGATCAAGCCAAGCTCTAGGAAACGGCCCCCAGTCGAGTAGGTGGTCAGAACCGAAACTCAGTGGGGTCCGGAACTTAAAGCTCCACTGGGCTCCCCAAACCAGTCAAAATACAGAGAATTTGAGACTAGCCGCTACAAATCTGATATCGGAGACAGGGTCTGCGAGGAGTAATTGATGGCGCGATATCTAGATCCTTTTGAGAAACCGCTACAGCCGGCTAATACGATATGTGCTAGTATGAAGCGCATTCAATATAGACTTGCATGAGAGCACCGCAAAGGAGTAGTCACTAGATACAGGAATCGCTAGCGCATTGGCTCTACCCGCCTATCGTTCTACCATTCTTGACTTCTCACCAGGTCAAGTTGAATCAGGGGAAGTGACTGAGAAGATCGACTCTTCTTCTGATATAATGAGGAGTCCAGAGAGTCCGAATGCATCTGCTTGCGCTGGTAGCTCCCAGGAGGGCCTCCCCCATGCCAATAAGGTAACGATGAGGCCGTTTTCTGAGACGGATACCACGATCGAAGTGAAATAACAGAAACCACTGAGGTCAAGGCCGTGTGGAGTCGCATGGTTGGCAAACAAGACGCGATTAATGCAAGCCCTGATTCTAGCATACTCCAATACAACAGTATTGTCAAAGTCTCTGTGTAGGCACTCACGTTAGTGCAACGCTATCGGCAGGAAGAGGGGTGAATGAATCCTTTGATCGACATGAGAAACTTACGATCCACGTCAGTATGTGCCGCATACCCACCATTGGTAATTTGTTCTTGGACCATCAGTCTAACGATGGCTGCTGCAAGTGATCTAGACCAGTGGTAAGTAATCGCCTGTGATTTGCGGATGACAGCCACTTACATGGTAGCGAGCAACAGGACCCCTGTTGCTGCGACCTTGCGTCCAACCTTCATCTGCGTTCTCCAAATCTGCGAGTAACAAGGTCAGTTACGGAACGTTCTAACTGGAATGGGTAAACCGAGTCTAACCATTGGCACTGGGAGTATCCAGACAAGAAGATCTGTGATCAAATCAGAGATCATTAATCCTTCCAAGCGGATGTTGGTATTGCAGCTACTAATCGCCACCAACGGCCCCCACGGATAGTCGAAATGTCGCCCGCAGCCAAAGATGGTCGCGAAGAAGAAGGCTACCGTCCAGAGGGCGCAAACGACAATCAATGTCCAGCTCAAAATATCAAACAATTTCTCTTGGCCAGTCACGAAGATGCGTCGGTAGAGATAGACTGAGCTGAGTTTGATCAGCCCGTTAGCTGGGGTCATTAACACCCAGGTGATCCAGTCCACCAGTTCCACTGTCCTTTGAGCATCTGAAAGCTCGGTCAACTCCGCCATTGCGGAATTACTAGAGTACGTAGGTGTTGGATAGCCCAAAGCATGTTTAGCGCACCCTAAGTTCACAAATGCATCAGAATGTTTGAGCAAGATGATGTACCAATCAAAGGGAAGAGGTGGACCCGTACCATATATTTGAGCAATGCCCATTCCTAGTACAAACACCTTGAGCGCTGGTTAGCGTAATGCTCTGGAGCGTATAGATATATCCAGACTCACTAATGCCGCCACAATCAACCAATCATCTGTCTTGACTGATCTCTCATGCCACCATCGAAGATAAATCCGCGTGAAAACGCTCGCGGCACCCACGCACGGCAGGACTATGGCAGCAGTCAGTACCTGGCTCGCAGGTACAAAAGAAATGGATAGCTCGTTTGTCGACATCGTTCAAAGGCTGGCAATCATAATGGTACTAAACAAAAACAAGAACAAGAACAAGATTCTGTCTGTGGCCGATGGTGAATACTAAATATTTTTGAATCCCAACATCCTTGGGCGAGAGGTATTGCCTTGTCACCCAACCTGATGACATTGTCAAGTTCTAGCCCCAGAACTAATGCAGAACCACTAAAATATATGACATCGTATGTGACAAGGTTCACGAAGGACTTAGCGTAAAGCGGCTGGAGGTGCAGATGGCTGCATGCACGGATGTATGCCGCTCTAAGATTCCTGCCAGTCAAGGTCTTCTAGACTGAAAGTTATATAACAGCCTTGGAGTGGCCCCCTAACATCTGTTTCGGTCCAACATCAACCAAATATCTCAAATCAATTACATTTTCTACCCACGAATCCAAACATGGCGTCCCTCTATAGGCTCATCTCCCTTGCCCTCCTCTTGACTGGAGTCATTGCCCTCCCGCTGGACATTGCGCGCTGTAAGGCTCACTTCCTTCAACCTTCATATTTGAGATTGACTGTACCAACAAAACATGGGCTAATATCAAGAACAGCCGCTGAGCCATATGGGCTGAGTGATGAGGCCAGCTGGAAGGCTGAAATCCGCGAGGCCGGAACAGAGCCAACTCCCCAGTCAGACCTCAAATAGGTTCAAACTATTTTCGGCAGTTTTGGAACATCTCATGGCTTTTGACCGGAGGAATATCGGCCTTGGATCTGCAACATGTATCGTAATCCTGGGCTTGATAACATGCAAATTCCACTTTTGATTAGCTTGCGGGGCACATAAATGCAAGTAAATCAGAGTCACCTATAGAAAGTAAAAGAAATCTTTAGACCCATTCTTGGGACGGGATATGCCTGAGTTGCATTTGAGGAGTTGGCATGCGCTTTCGCAGTATCGCAATGCCATTAAGGCATGATCATCCTTTTAGCGAGGCTAGCAAAAGACGTGTCCACCGATTTCCGCCCTATTAAATACGCGTCCCGCTCCCAAAGCTCTCATTATTGTCATTCAGCTCGTGTTCGTACCCTGAATATGTTTTTCCAAAGTTACCTGAAAGTACCCAATCCCGGCCCTGCGGAGGATGAAGAATATGGTGTCGACGTAGAGGACAAATTGATCAATGGAGATTCGAACGAGGTCTCCATAATTACAACAAAGAAAAACAGGCTACGGGTTCCAATGATACTCTCAATCCTGATCAACGTCTTTCTTCTGGGTATATTGTTATTTCGCCTGGAGTCCCCTCCTCCCCTGTACCGCTCAAAATACGGTTCGTTTTCCAGATTCCTTCACATCGAGTAGACTGCAGAGTCTGACTTTGAAATTCAGCCGGTCTAGCCCGGACAGTTCCCCGTCCATGGGGTCTCAATGCAGCCATCAACGACACCGAGCAAGACGCTTTATGGGATGCCACGAGCTACGATCTGGGTAACATCGCATTATCAGACACGTACGCCCGGTCCAACGGTCTACCCCGTGCCCAGCGCTTTCCATGGGACAACGAAAAAGGTATCTATCTCATCAACGCATACCACAACCTCCACTGTGTGAAGACCATGCGGACGGCTCTTGTGGAATTTCGGGATGGGAGGCCCCAGAGCTCACCATTTGGTCATTTGGAGCACTGCCTGCTAGTACTTCGCGATGAGGCTATGTGTAACGCAGATGACACGCCACGATATACTGGTTTCCAGCCAAATCAGAAGAGTGGATTGGGACAGGTGCGAATGTGTCGAGACTTTGAGCAATTGGAGCAGTGGGCGCGTGATCATACGGCGTGTTGGAGACATGTAGGTGAAATCCGCGAGGAGGGCTTCCGGGAATTGGATCGGTATAGGTTTTGTCCTGATGGAAGTCCGTATAAGGAGATGAGTGAGACAATGTATTTAAAGGGGGATTGGTGGAAGCAGTACAAGAACGACGGTCTGTAAGCCTCATAACAAAGACTATTGTATTTCGCTCAAGAACGCAACGAATTCTTCTTCTCTCTTAATCTAGTTCTCTTTCTTACCAACTAGGGCCACCCTCTTGGTCCCATTCATAGCGTAGATACTCGTTTGATTAATTCAGATCTAGAAGAAGTAAACGTCTATGCTGGAGGTCTGTATGTCGCCTAAGCCCCTTTCCCAAATTTAAGCTATGTAACATTAGACTCTAAGATAGGCTCCCAATAGACTTCTAATGAACTCCTTCCTCCCGGTAGCCTACTAGCACCACCAGAGCCTCCGTTAGAAGATATGTCGTGCCTTTTGAATACACAATTCTAGAACAAAACATATACTGTCAAAGAAAAGAGAGATTTCATCTTGAAAAAGAAAAAACTATAGCCACCATACCATAAGGTCTGTTCTCGTGGAGACACGTATCGGGGCGGGTATTATAAACTAAACTAATGATGTAGCGGGCGTCGAAGCAAGATTAATGCGGCTTTCTCTATACGGATATCCACCTGGGTAATATGATCTTCTAATGTAGGGCTAGGGGGATCTGCCCGGGTGGTAACAGTATATTACCTTAAGTAGGTTTAGGTTTAGTACTAGGTTTGGTTTAATACACTACTAGTGTGGTTGGTTATCAAGAATAATATTTATATGTACCTATGGTGTAGGAATTTCCGGTAGTAGTAATAATCTACTCATCAATACTCCCCGAACCACGGGGCGCACCCTCCTTCCACCGCTGCAAACTAAGCTCATAAGCTCCACTCCCCTTCCAAGCACTAATAATCAAGTTAATAATATGCTCCATGCCCTTTCCATGCTTAACAACAGCAAAAACGGTAGGACCACCCTCCCGCATCTTAGCTGCATCCCGCTCCATAACCTTCAGATCAGCACCAACAGCCTCGGCAAGATCAATCTTATTCACAACCAGCAAATCACTACCAGTGATACCAGGTCCACCCTTCCGGGGCACCTTATCACCACCAGCAACATCAATAACGTAGATGATGAAATCTGCCAGCTCGCGACTGTAGTTTGCAGCGAGGTTATCACCACCGGACTCGATCAGCAGTAAATCGGTGGAGAATTGCTTTTGAAGTGTTTGGAGGGCAAGCAGGTTTGCGCTGATGTCCTCACGGACGGCGGCGTGGGGGCAACCGCCAGTCTCGATGGCGCGGATGCGGTTGGGGGCGAGAGCTTTGTGGCGGGTGAGGAATTCGGCGTCTTCGCGGGTGAAGATGTCGTTTGTTACGGCTGCAATGTTGTATTCGTCGCGGAGGGCACGGGAGAGGGCGAGCATGAGGGCTGTCTTGCCGGAGCCGACGGGTCTAGATAGATTCCAAAGTTAGCATGAATGTTTGTTTGTATTAGAAACAGGGCTCTATAGTTCTGGGGAAGGAAGCTGGTGCCTAGCTAGGGAGAATTGTCTCTTTTCTGCTGCATGGAGAAAGTTACATACCCTCCAATACCAATGGTAAAGGCGCGGTCCTTCCAGTCGCGGCCCTCGATCAGCGGCATCTCGCGGTTAACGTAGGAGCCTGGGCCATCCAAGATGTCGTGAGAGTGGCCGTGCCCGTTGAAAGGGTCATCATGGCTGTGGTCGAGGCCACCATCGTGGGAGTGAGCCATTGTGTCGTAAAATGGGGAAAACGCGGAAAATCTGGAGATAATTTAGAGTGTTCCGGGGAGAATTTGTGGTTTGCGTGGGTTGGAGGGGCAGTTAACGCAAGGGGTGGGGAACTGATAATGATAACCAGAAAAAAAGGATGCCAAGTTCCCCATATCAAGACGGAATTCCCCGAGGCAATTTGCCATTTACCGGTCAGCAATTAACTGATGAGCAGACTTGACTCTACATTCTACAAAAGGGACATTCAAAGTCCAAAGTCCAAAATTTCAAGGTTGTTCACGCAGATTGCTGGGATATGTATGGATTCGTCAAATAACGGCAAAACAATGAGCCCCGAAGGGAAAAGAGTCATTAAGATTCTCAAGAACCAGAATAGAACCCCCACACAAATGCACGTAGACATATTTCCAGATAACAAAAAGCCTGACGCCAAGTGCGATCGCCAACACGGATATCAAGATTTTGGCCTTCGTCCAGGAGGCCAGAAGCAAAGGGCAAACGCCCATATAAACACACCAATCCAAAAATCATCAACCCCCAGGGCAAAGAAAATCCCAAAGAAAGCACGTGTAAAAAATCAAGCAATGATTTCCGGGCCAACTAAAAGAAACGCTGAAAAGGGAGATAGAGTACATTAGAGTCGGAGCAGAGGTCGAAATCGATGGGGCATAGGTGCCACCACTTGAGGACAATTGAAAGTCATCAATAAGATAGGCAGTCGATTAAGCCTCATCGGAGGTAACAGATTTGATCGTCAGAGTACCGAAAGTGAGAAAGAGCAGATGAGACCTTCTGATAGAACACCAGAGCCCGGAGAAAATAAAATGGACAGGAAAGACAAAAAAAGGGGCGAATAGAAAATGCCTCGCCCTGGTATCAAATCGTGCGCCGATTTCCCCAATTCTTGGAAATGATGAAACGTGAAAAACAAAATGATTAGCATTTCAATGCGAAATACAATTTCGACGGCTTAGGCTGCTGCTCCCTTCTGCCGTTTAGGCACCCGGGAGTTCTTGACCTTGCCCGATCCTGGCGCATTGCCATTCACTTCAACCGAGCCATTATCGTCATTTTCTTGCTTGACAGTGCTGGCTCGTCGGCGCTTGTTACCACCGACGTTCGGACTGTTGTTCACACCGACTGGGGATGACTGAACTTGCATTCCAGGTGGGCCGGCAAGCTGGCTCTGAGCAGGGCTCGCATGGGCTGACCCAGTCAGGTGAGGCGAGCCTTGAGCCCCCGGTAGGCCAAGATGGGCCATTGCAGGAGAAGCGAATTGGGAGGGAGGACCCATATTAGGGCCACGAGGCATGGGCTGCATGCCAGGGTTCATAGGGGCTGCAAAGCCCATATTGGGGTTCGCGTTTTGGTTGAAGTTACTGACAAGACCTCGGAGGGCGTCTGTTGCCGACAACTGCGAGTGTTGCGCAGAAAAGTTAAAGAGCATTTGCATCTGTGACATCGTTTCGGCAACCTCTAGAAATTGAATCACCGGCGTAGGGAGGCCGTTCGGAGTAACCATAGACTCGGGGAGCGTTATTGACTGCGCTTGCTTCTGCGCTCTCTTGGCAGCACTTTTAGCTAACTTGGGGCTCTGCTTTTGCTCCATCGCCTCCAGAAGTTGGTTGCGGGGAATAAACTCATTGTGACTGGTGACCGTTATGTCCAGCATCTCAATCTTGTTGTTGGCGTCAAAGTGGGCGCGCAGCTGTCCCTTGTGAAAAACCTATAGAATGTCATTAGTAGCAAGCCCATGGCATTCGGTTATTAAAGAAACTCATACCTGACTTTCATTCGTGTACCAATATATGAAAGAAGCGCGTTGACATTCAACAACATGCGCACCACCGCCACCTGGGACTTCGCGCTCCCGGGCGCCATCCAGAACCATTTGTATATGGTCGATCCCACTTGTGAATTGGGTAAGATAGTACCGTGCCAGGGCCGGGGTCGAAATTTCGAATTGTTTTGATCCAGTCTGGCTGCTCCAGACTCCCTGGCGCAACACACCGGCTGGCGAATAGAATCGGTCAACGAAGGCCGACCAATACGCGTAATCGGTAGTCTCATCACGACTCTGTAGAACGATTAGAATCAATGCCCTATGAGCCGCCCGGATACGATGTAACTACATACCTTGAAACCGCTCAAGTTTTCGGCGTAGCTGGTGAGAATCATGACTGGGGTATTCTGCTGCTGCTGCTGCCGTTGCTGGTTCATTCTTTGTAACATGATGGCGTTCTGCTGTGCTTTAATTTGGGCTTCCTGGGTAGCCATTGCCTGTTGGTTTTGCTGGGCAGGTTGCTGACCCGGGGTACCTTGCTGAGGCTGTTGCTGGGACGGTGGCAACTGCTGCGGCTGTGGATTGGGAGTCACTTGGGACTGACCGCCGCCCTGCGACTGGGGAGGTTGAGTTGAGGGCGGTTGAGAGGACTGATTGGGCTGAGGAGTACCACTCTGTGGTGGACCATGCTGGGATTGTGGCGTCCCCACTGGCGCTTCGTGCATATTCGGGGGTTGTGCTGAGGAGCGTTGAGGGGTATGCTGGCCCGGCTGGCCATTATTCGCTTGCGCCTGCTGCTGTGCTTGTTGCTGCGCCTGCTGTGCTTGTTGCGCTTGGACCTGGGCCTGCTGGATGGCAAACATCTGTTGCTGCTGAATGTTTTGTGCCTGGCCGTGCGGCACCTGCTGTCCCATGTGCATTCCCATGTTTACGGGCCGCATGCCTGGATTGGCTTGCTGCATGGCAGCCAGTTGCGCAGCGTTTAGCCCCTGAGTACCATTGGGTAATGATACAGGTAGACCCCCATGCTGTTGTTGTTGTTGCTGTTGCTGCTGCTGCTGCTGTTGTTGTTGTTGTTGTTGCTGCTGCTGCTGCTGCTGCTGCTGCTGATGTTGGTGTTGTTGTTGCTGCTGTTGTTGGATCAGCATTCGCTGCCGCATAAACTGATGTTGCTGCTGCTGTTGCTGCTGCTGCTGCACATTGAATTGAGGGTTGTTCACGACTGCATTTTAGGTAATGGATTAGCATCCGCCTTGGGAAGATATTGAATGGTCGGGGTACGGCTTTAGGGGTGCCGATCCGATGTCGGGGGGGGATTGCGCGCGTCCTGGAGGACTCGCGATCGACGTTCAATCAGAGACAACGAGACTCACAGTTTTGAGGGAACCCCTGTTGCTGGAAGAGATGCGCCTGCGCAGGGTTGAGATGGGAAAGAGCATGAGCGTTAGGCATTCCGGGACCACCTTGACCACCGTTGGCGCCCGGGGGCATTGCACCCATCATGGGCCCTGCTTGGCTCACCTGAGGACCACCAGGTCCGGACACCCCGGGATGCATTTGCTGGACCATTCCACCGGGATGTCCAGCGTTGGGGTGTTGGCCTGCCATTGGGTGGTGACCGGGGGGCATACCATGTTGCGGGATGCCTTGAGCGGGAAACGGTTGCGCCATCATCATTGCTAGCAGGCGGAGATCACCGCCAACGGAGTAACTTCAACGAAGAAGCGCGACGATGAGGCGGCTGGAGGGTGGATTTCGGGGACGGGAGTCGCGCCTAAGATATGGAACGAGTCGGTCTCAGCGCTTCGGAGAGGCCCAGGCGACTTTTGCAGATGAGGGAAAAGGCCGAAGCATGGATCGGAGGCCTTTGTTGTCACCTGCCCTCAATGCAGGCCTCGTTCTCCTAGAGGCCAGGTTAGTTGGGAGTTGGGCGGTCGGAGGTGATAAGAGGGTAGAGTTCTCTTTGGGGGGGGAAGAAGCGGGAGGAAAGAGAACGGGGCAGGTGGTAACAGCGTATGGTACAGTAATAGGGAGGCGTTGGAGGGGCTGGGGGCAAAAGATATGGGATCGACTCACTATCCTCACAGATCCCAAGACCGTAGTGCTCTTCTCTGTGCAGTTAACACAATCAGCAGAAACCAGGGTCTTGTCTCGATCGCCCATATAATGAGTTGAGGATGATCGCCCGGTTGGGAGCGAAGAGGGAACTGGGGACGGAGGAACCGGCTCCGAAGAGTGGAGGATGTAACCGAGCAGAACAACGCGATGCGATAGATGGAACAAAGAGATCACCACGAGACTGGCACAAAAAGGATAAATAAGATGACAGGATCCAGGACGTATTCTGATCCTTGGTTTAAAGAAACTATTTTCATTATTCTGACTCTTTTCTCCCATCTTTTCAGTGCAGTTTTCTTTTTCCGTCTCAATTTCAATGGGAAAACACGCTAACCCCAATCAGGCCGTCACGTGCGACGGTGTATTTCAGCGTTTTTTTTTTTTTTTGCTTTTTGCTTTCTTCTCCGTGCTTCAAGCTCCTGCTTCTCTCTTTAATCTCCTCTACTGACGACAGAAATTGTCTCGGGACTGCCCTGCTTCCTATCGACTAGGTCTCATGGACCGATAGTATCATAATAATGTCTTATGATGCTCCGGTTTTGCCACTAACACAGGCCATCTCATCCTTGCAGGTCGATCAAAAGGACCGACCAGAAAATTCTATATGGTGAGTTCGACTGCTTGTTTCTTCACTGTATTTTGCTTTTCGTTCAAGGATGTCAAACACTTTTTCACTTCTTTACCTTCCAAATCGACCATGACGAGATATTTCGGATCTTCCTTTCCCGGTTGGTCTGCTACTTGCCAGTATTTTTTGTCTGAGAACACTTCAATATATGCGATTGCATCAACATGAATTGCAAGAGACATTGGCTGATTGCATCTTCATTAGGTCATACCATACGCACTCAAGTAATTCACCGACGCCGGTAGCGATAGTCTTAGGTAGTGACAAATACATTTATCATTTTATCATACATCTTATGATTTTGAGTTGTCTATATAAAAACAAAAATTACTGAAGTACCGTAGCTACTGTACGGTACCTATCGTGGCGTAACTTTGATCCACCAAACTTTGTAATCCTGGCCGAAGATCAGTCTAAAATAGCAATTCAGCTAGATTAATGGGCCTAGAGCCAGTTCCATGTGTCCCTGAGGTCTGTCAAGATCGTGGATGTCGATGAGATTGTACTTTGTCTTGTATGACAGCTGGAGGACAGAAATCCAATGAAGACATTAACCTGGGTCTAATATATCACGTGAGTCTATATTTCTCCCCCGGAGGCTCATCAAGTTTAAGTCCGTAACTCTCGACCGATCAATGCGCCATACTGTTACCCACGACTTTGCGCTTTGATTTCTAGTGGCATCTTGTGCCCTGGATGTTTCCGTCAATGCACCAGGCCCGGCTGTTCGTCGTACGCCCGTGTCGTCTGATCGCTCGTCGCCGCTATCCCGCGTCTTCGTCCTCGCGCCGATTCCATCTATCGCAACAATGGCGGTCAGCTCCATCCCAAGACCCTCATGATGGTTCATCACCGCCATCGGATGCGCTCGATAATTGTCAATCCCCGAAACTTGAAGACCTTGTCGCGAACAAAAGCCCATTGCCCGCCGACGACCAGAAACCTGCCGCAAAGCCATATGGGTCTGCGTTGCGGAGAGCCATGAGGAACCGCCAATCGGAACAGGACAAACAGAAGCAACCGGTGGCTGCGATTCCTAGCTGGTTCTCTGACCAGAACATAGTCACTCGGGGTTCGGAGGGTGTTGTCCAGGCTCAACAAGTCGAAATTACGAAGTCGAAACCGGTGCCCAGCCCAAACAACGCGGAGAAGGAACAATCTCTAGCTGGAGGTGGTGGAAACAATCCTGCTTCATCCGGTGAACCTGCTGAATCCGATGAAGACAGCAGCTATGCTGTGCCTGAAGAAATTTGGAATGAATTGCGAGCGTCAGTCAAAGCGGGCCTGAGACTGCCGCCAGTGCAGTATGCCAAAGAGCCAGCAGCGAAGAAGTCACATATCATTCTTCAATATCCCGGAAATGACGGAATTCCGTTTTTGGATAACGTGGTACGACAGCTGTCAAATGACCTCGACACCGACCTAATCACCCTCAGTGCACAAGATATTGCCCAGCTATTCAGCGAGCAAGACCTTGCAGAGACTGGCACAACCACTTCCATTCGATCCCTCGGTTATGAAGTTCATCGTCCCCCGGTAGTGACTTGGCCAGAACCTATAGATGGAGAAGGTGACGGCGAGGATGATATGAGTGATATTGCTGGGCCCCCGGGTGTGCGCACTGAGGTTAGCACCCCTAGGTTCATCACTATTGAGCCCAGCAAAGATTCAGGTGATGTACCGCTTCCAAACTGGCTTGGTCTGAAGTCAATTGTGGCATCCATCAATGGCCAAGGGGATCAAGAATCTGGTTCATCGCGGCTCTTTGGCCCACGTATAGAGCAGCGCTGGACCCGTTTGTTGAACGAAATTATATCTTCTCTTGGTCGACCTGCAAAGCCTGCTTCCAAGGAAACAGAGGATTCAGCTGAGCTGGACGTCGCTATTCCTGTGCTTCCTCGTGACACCATTGTCCACATCCAGGATTATCGTGATATTCAAAGCCAGAGAGAGGGGTCTAGGGTCATTTCGTTGCTGCAAAAGGTAATTCAGGAACGGCGAGGAGCTGGTTCCAGAATTATTCTCATTGGCAGTGTATCCCAGGAGCTTCGTCATGCTCCGTCACACGATGGTATCAAAATTCTTCAAAATGTCTTCGATGACGGCTTTTCTAAAACATTGGTGATTACACCATCCATGGAATTGAAGGCTGCTGAAAAGAAGTTTGCTCAAGACCAGAAGAAACGAACCATGGATATTAACATACGCCATCTCCAAACTATGTTGAAGTTCCGGCTCAATGAGACTGCTTCGGCTGTTAAGGATGATATTTTTAGCAACCGTGCCTGGTCGCTTGACCCAACAACAATCAAACAATCTGGTATCAAGGAAAAGTTCTGGTCCTACAACCAAGTTCACTGGGTTGCAACATTGGCACTGGGCAGTACAGAAGCTGGTGAAACTTTTGGCTTTGAACATATTCGACGTGGAATTGAACTTATGGACAAGGGGGATCAAGTAACAAACGATTGGTTACAGGCAAAGTCTCCCAAGGCGACAGATGCTAGCAGTGGTCAGACTCGAGAGCAATTGTTGAGCTCTTTGCGCAAGACATGCACTTCTCACGAGAAGAAACTGCTCAACGGTGTGGTAGACGCAAAAAGCATCCGAACCACATTCAACGATGTTCAGGTCCCGCCTGAGACTATTGATGCACTGAAAACCCTTACTTCTCTCTCGCTGGTTCGACCTGAAGCTTTCACTTACGGTGTGTTGGCGACGGATAAGATCCCTGGCCTTCTGTTGTACGGGCCTCCTGGGACAGGAAAAACCCTTCTTGCCAAGGCAGTTGCGCGCGAGAGTGGAGCAACTGTTCTGGAAGTGAGCGGTTCCGACGTGTATGACATGTACGTGGGTGAGGGTGAAAAGAACGTGAAAGCCATCTTCACACTTGCCAAGAAATTAAGCCCATGCGTTGTGTTCATTGACGAGGCAGATGCCATCTTCTGCTCTCGCACAGGCTCCAGCAGCCGGACCTCCCACCGCGAACTGATCAACCAGTTCCTCCGCGAGTGGGATGGAATGAACGACCTCTCCGCATTCATCATGGTCGCCACGAACCGTCCCTTTGACCTGGATGACGCAGTCCTGCGCCGTCTGCCCCGACGACTCCTTGTCGATCTCCCAACCGAGACAGACCGCCTCGCAATTCTGAAAATTCATCTCAAAGAGGAACAACTTGATCCAGCAGTCGACCTGGCTGACCTTGCTAAGCGCACAGAGTTGTACTCCGGCTCCGACTTGAAGAACCTCTCAGTCGCCGCAGCCCTAGCTTGCGTGCGAGAGGAAAACGATGCCGCGGCAAAACACCAAGGCGACGAGCCCTACGAATACCCAGCACGACGAATCCTCACCGGTGCCCACTTTGACCGCGGAATGGAAGAGATCAGTGCATCAATCAGTGAAGACATGTCTTCGCTGACCGCAATTCGAAAATTTGACGAACAATACGGTGATCGGAGGAGTCGGCGCCCGAAGTCTAAGGGATGGGGCTTCGGACCTGCCGCCGATGCACCTACCACCGAATCCGTGCGCGTCCGAACTTGATCTTAAGCGAGTGTTCTTTTGAGTATCAACCGGACTCAACCTTTTTTTCCCCTGTACTTTTAGTGATATGATAGACATGTACCAATAGTTTTATTTTGAGATAGTAGATACACACAATTGTGCCCTGTGCACAATTATCATTCGGCAATTGGTCCTCCTTCCTCGCAAAGTAGATGACCATATAATACTAAAAATTGCGTACTTGGTGTTTATTTGCGTGCGACTGCCATTCATAGTTGGATTCCATACGGCTGCTTTTCAAGGGGGGTTAGCTGAGGATGTTTCCCGGTCTATTCACTCCATACAACACAAGTCCCAACGGCTAACTCTGTGTGCACCGCCCGTTCGGTGGCTAGTTTGTATTAGGGAGGGCCTAGCCAACTCGACCATGCGGATTGAATTGTTAAGGAGGGGCCTTCAAAGTGATACTTAAAGGCAATCTACCATTGTCCGGCATCCTGTTGCTTTTCAATTCTAGAGACCCTTGACTCCTCCCTTCTTGACTTCTTAACTGTGATACTTTGCTTATTTATCTGAATCGATGATTTCCCACGCGTATTCACGATTGACCTTCCTCCCTTCCTTCCTTCCTCCCTCCCTCATCCATACTAGATTTGATGTTTTACATGTACCCACGAAGCGCCATTCAAAGGTAGGAGCGGTATTGCCTTGACTGTCTAAGCTATATCTGTTTCAGAGTTTCAGTCTTAATGTTGCCTATCTTAGCATTTTTTTCTGCTAGGCTCGCAAGCGTCATGACAAATTTAGTAAAGTATTTCCTGATCATGTGTTTCATGCCTTGAAGTATGTAATATGTATTACTGTCACACAAGCCACCCAGGACTTCAGAATTATGGTCGACCATTGGATCTCTTAGCTGCCTATGTCCTACTTACGCAACTATCTACAACTATCAATATAACATACTTTCACATTTGTTAGAGCAGGAAATGCCTCATGTTCTTCCATTAGCCCTAGGTGCTGACCTCTGGGGAGGGCACGTGCCCGATGACATCGGATCCGTCTCCACCCGCCACTTGCAAGCTCAATTTCTCAAAACCCCGCGTGTGGATTTAGGTGGAGGATTCTTGCGCCTCGACCCTTTTCTACCACCGGGCGAAACCCCGAGGTCCCCCTCAATCTCTGAGTCATCCGTCACGGTGACTTTCTCCATATCCCTTCATCATGGCCGACTCTCGTGACATCGCCATCCGCGACGCCAAACTCTTCGTTCGCGAGGTCGTTCGCCACGACTGGGAATTCACCGCCGATCCAAACGGTCCCGACTATATCTCACTACCTTATGTGGATGTGGATGTGGACTCGATCGGTACCCTCATAGAGAACCGCCAAGTCTCAGAATGGCGCTGCCGAGAATTCGACAGCTCGGGCTCAGAACTCGAACCGCAGTCATCCGACGACGACTCTGAAAGCGATTCCCCCAAGACGAACGGCGACCCCGCGATCGATTTGCGGCGCAAACGTCGCCGTCAGATGGATGAAGAGATGGCCTGGAATGAAGGGTTACGGATGTGGATGGCCAGACGCGACGTTTGGTCTGGAGCCAGGACTCGGCGACAGATCCGCGCCAAAGAGAAGAAAGACAATCTTGTGAAAAGCCAGACAGACACACCGAGCGAAATTACTGAGAGTCGCGCGGATTCTGGGGTTGATGCGGGCGCTGCATCGCTGCAGCCGGGGTCAGCTTCCCCGCACTCCGATCGCCAAAGTCAAAATGACGCGTCTGAGGCCCCTGCTCTGGCAGCCAAGATGGACGCATCGCTTTCAATTACGGAGCGGGAGAAAACCGAAGAGACCTCACGTCGGCAGGAGCAAGAAGAAGAGCACTCTACTGCCCCAGAAGACGAAACAAAGCGCAAGGAGTCTACCGAAACTAGCATCACCGAGCCTGAGGCTTCTGCCAATGCGCCTGGCTTTACCACATTCCCTGCCATAGATGATGAAAATGATGACTCTGACGAAGAGCTTGATGAACCTCTTATCCCAGTCGCTCCGCCGTTTCTTTCACCTGAAAACCCTATCCGCGCAACCATCAACTCATCCATCTACCCCTCCATCTATACTAAAGTGGTTGTACAAGGGATGACACCTACCGTGCCAGTTAATCTGGCACACCTGACAAAAGCCATGGTCCAGGGCTGGAAAGCCGATGGACAGTGGCCGCCCAAGCCGGCAGTGTCGAATATTGTCCTCGCTGACACTGCCACGGTAGCGAAGAGCTCTGATACTACCGACGCTCCCCAGTCAAGACGAAAAAACAGTATCACAAACGCCATGCGCAAGGTGTTCCACATGGGCTCTCACCCCTTTCACCGACGCGGATCGAGCCAAGATGGTGGGAATGGCGCAGGTCCCGTTATTTAGACTATCACACCCTGATCACCCTGACATTGACACATCGTTATGATAGGCTCAGATCGGGCGAGTTTTTCTCCATCAATGATCAATGTTGACGCGGTTATGTCTTCACCGTATGGGATCTTCCCCTGCGAATTGCATCTGGTGTTTATCCAGGAGGTTCTTTGGATTTCAATTTTTAGTTAATATTGTTGGGTGTATGGAGGGTTTGCATTGAAGAATTCTAGGGTTATCATGACTGATTTCCATAATTCATGTGCATGGGCTACTTGCACATACTGAGAGAATTCTTTTCGACCAAACAAGCAGGCCTTGATGATTTTTGTTAATGTGATGATGTCTGATTCTTCATTTGTCTAATTTTTCCTCTTAACTGAGTGTCCGTAAAATGTGAGCGATCATGCCTCTATACACGGCCTCAAATCTCTTTGAAGGATCATTTTGGCCCCCGGTCGCATCCTTCGGTCCCAGTGCCGCTATAAGAAGGTGCTGACCTATCAGCGATGCTCACCTAAGCCCCCCTCCAAGTGCATCTGCTGATAAACGCATTCCTTGAGAGGAGCCCACTCGTCGATACCAACATATCGGCCACTGACAATGGCCTCTGGCGAAGGAGAAATGCCATCACCAGCAACGAAACGGCCTAGGGCACGAGCTGCCTGCGATGAGTGCCGGCGCCGCAAGTTACGGTGCGACGGTCGGCAGCCACAATGCAGTATTTGTCATGAATCGGGTTTAATTTGCGAGACCACTGAGCGCGGATCTCGCGGTCCTAAGAAGGGTTACATTAAAGCCCTGAAAGATCGAGTCGTATATCTCGAGAACTTGTTGGAGAACCGCTTGGATGGCCAGCCGGAACCTAGTCAGCATCACGATGGCACAGAAAGCCGAGATGAAGATTTACCCACGCCACCTGTTGATATTCCAGATCCGATCATCACGACTGATGCTCAGGACTGGATGTCCGCGGCTGTTGCGTCTATCTCGGAGCCTGATATGCTTTTACCAAATGATCTTCCTGATCTCGGGCTGCTTTCTGATTCGTTGGCTCCTCCTGTTTCGTTCAGCATTACCGGCGCTATACAATCAGAATTGTAAACATTACCCTGCACATATGTTTAAATTGCGGTGAAGACTAACGTTGTTATCAGGGACCAGCTCTATTTTGATCGCGTGCACGCTTCAATCCCAATTCTGCACCAGCGCAGGTACTTGTCATGGGCCACATCTCCGATCAAGACTGCTTCCTGTAAAAGTCTTCAGCTAGTCATGTGGACAATGGCTACACTTATGTCGGCACAATTCAGAGACTTGACTGAGCCCCTTTACCATGAAGCCAAACAGACATTGAAAACGCTTGACACTGGTGATGTTGATGGGCATGAGACGGAGCTGGTACAAGCATGGGTTCTTATTGCAATGTGTGAGTCTATGCGGACTCAGCACCGTCAAGCGTGGATGAGCGCTGGTCAAGCATTTCGGATACTACAAGGCAAACGCTTTCACGAACTTGATAGCCCGAAGAAGAACACTCAATCCATGGAGGATGACCCAATACATGTTGAAGAGAAGAGACGAGTGTTTTGGATGGCCTATTTTCTGGATCATCTTCTCAGCATACGCAATGACTGGCCTATCACACTGAATGAGCATGTGGTAAGTTCCACTCTAGTGCTTGCGTCCGGGAAAGAGACCTGAACTGAATCCCATGGAACGCAGATATGTACCCGATTGCCATCTCCTGACCAGCAATTCCAAAATGGTCAACCCATTCTAGGCGAATTTCTATCCGAAGTCATGACAGAATCTAGCATAACAGTGCAATCCCCTTTCAACGAATGTCTTATCCTACTAACCATCTGCGGCCGCAGTCTCCTCCAAGGCCAACAACTAAAGATTTCCACAGTATACGGCCATACGGCATCTGGCGACCTGAAACAGTGTCATTGGCTTGACGAGCTCCTCACAACTCGACTACAAATTCTAGCCCAATTCTACCCGTCTCCAAACGAGGCATATGATCCGTTACTGTGGTTCGCCAACATATTAAGTCACACGGCATTTGTATATTGCTGCAACAGCCTAATGCAAACACTTGAGGCGTCTGGTGGAACAGAAGACAATGCAGCTTATATGGGATATCAAAGTCGGGCGTTGACTGCTGTTGAGGCTATTGTTGGCCTTTCCCAGATGCTACCTAATTTGCATTTCTCGAAGGTGAGTTATCTTTCGACTGTTAAATTGGGCGGATCTGCTAATAATACTATGTAGGTTCACCCGCTCATGCCGCTGCCGCTATTTATGGTGGCCGAGTTTCTTTATGATAATGTTGGGGACAACCCAGCTTTTGAGTTATATCTGCAGGAGCTGGTTACTGTCGCCGAGAAGCTTAAGAATGTGAATAATCTTGAGCAAAGCTACATGGATCTAATGCCGCAGTCGTGTATCTCTAAGACAACAGAGTTGCTGAATAGCCATGTTGGGAGAGCTTAATGATATAGAAATGGACACCTATTGTGACGCATCGAATATGAAAGACAAAGATAGGAAATCATACTACAGATCACGGAGAAACATCTTGGATATTTGTCCGGCATTGGAGAACCCAAGATTTATGAAACATCCTGGACCTTATTTTTGATTTCTAATCATCTATTGCAATCTTAAATCATCCACAGTCCCAATATGAAAACTTAACAGAAACCTAGTGTGTAATAGTACTTTAATATTATCATTTCCGGTAAAACCTCTCGGAGAAACGTTTTGCTGACTCATGCCAAAACCCTAAAATTGATAATATCCACTCGGCACATATGTTGCATTGACGATTCTTGGCTTCTCGGTTTAAGTGTTCATCCCGTCGCTGCTTTTGCTCACTGACTAGGATTTAGCACCAGTGCCCTGTGTTCTTTAAAGCCATGTCACCCATGTAGCCTGAACCTTGAACTTGAAAGCCATTGTATTTTAGATTTGAGGATCTATGTATGTAACAAAACCTTGTTTCCTAATAGTGTACACCTTCTCCTAAGAGAAGAGAATGAGAATTCCACAGGCAATCGTCAAAATTGCCGACAATGCTACAAAGGTAAGATTTTAGTTTCAAGTTTGGAGGGCTCAACAACGATTTCCACATACCTGGGATTAAACGAAACGCCTCAATGTAGCTAGATTGGACGGCTCTTTGCAGAATTTCAGGCAAAGCTGTAATAGAGCCGTAGTTTTTGAGAAGCTTTTGAATGATCTATAGGTCCTGTGAGTACATCGCATAATTGCTACAACATGGGTACGGATTCATACCTGAGTCTTTTCGGGTAGGGCGTCACTCAAATTGACGCCTAGCCGAGAGCCGAAGAGCTGTTGTAGAGCTGCGGTGCTAGCACTAGTCCCGACAATTTGACCAACCTGCTGCACCAGACAAAAGATTGCCGTAGCATTGGCCATTTGGTCAGGACAGCGTACGGCCAGCGCAACAAATTGCGCGGAGAGTAAGATTCCACCCCCCACCGTCCAGGGAAGGGAATAATAGATCTCGAATCCTTTGATGCCATTTATCCACCGAATGACCATAATAATTAGGGATGAAGCACAAATCCCTACGCCAATGAGGGACTCCCTGCGATATTTAGCAGACCTAGAATCGTTAGTTTGTGTTGTTTCCTTGATTGCCTCATAACTCACTTTCTCAAAAGCCTTCCTGCTATCATAGAGCCAAGAATTAAACCAAAGCCCGTTGGCCAGATTCGCATAGCAATCTGTGTATTGGTGAGGTGATCTATTTTGGCGAGATAGGGTGGAAGATTGTTCATAAACTGCGGCTTTGTTAGCCATACTTCCAAAGGACTGCGGCCCAGAGGGGAAATCTTCACTCACTGTGCTGACATTTACAAAGAACAGGAACTGTCCCAAGAAAATGCTTCGTATGTTTGGCGCAGCAATGACGGAAGGAGGGATAATCGGTCTAGACGATAATTTTTCGACGACGATCAGGATCACCAAAAATATACCGGAAATGGCAAATAAAAGTGGTTTATTATTATCCAAGGCGGGATTTCCGTCAGTAGTGCCCAGGACAAATGAGGTAGCTGAAATGGTGAATGCTCCAAGTCCCCAATAATCGAAGTTCCATAAGCTCAGCTTAGACTCCTTGTTATTTTTCTTGGGAACTTTGGGAAGTTGGAAATAGGCTAGAACCAAACAAAGCATACTTATAGGCGATTGACCGAGCAAGGCCCTGGGAGTTTAAGTCAGTGGGAAATACCCTCATAACGATCTTCAAGATTCACTTACCATCTCCAGCCGACCTTGTCAGTAATAACGCCTCCAAGTGGTCCTCCACATCCCTGGCCAAAGATGTCGGCCGCAATAATATAGCTTCGCATAGAGGCGAGTTCCGTGATGTCGAAAATCTCTGATCCTGCTATCAACTTTCTACTTCTTTCCCCTAATCGGACAGAAATACATACCATTAATGAGTACGGAGAGCAGATCGGTCATACCGGCACCTCCTATACCTGCCACAAATCGACCAAAAGCAAATGGCCATATTGTGTCGACAGCGCCACTGGGACTCGTCAGTATGAGGACGATACAGATTCTGTTTAGGGACTCTTTGCACTTACGATATGGCGCATCCAATAGAGAACAAGACATATGAGATTAAGAGGAAATTCCGAGAACCATATATATCACTCAGGAAACCATACTAATATTTGATGGTTAGAGAGAGCTTCCCCACTGAAAGAAAGTATCCAAGCGCAATACTTACCACAGGCAGCGCAACACAAAAGCCTAGATTGTAAGACACCAGCAGCAAGGCCGCATTAGAAGGAGAATGCAGTGAAGACGCAATTTGCGTTTGTGTGGTCAGCAGAATAGATTTATCTGCACTGGCAAGAAACACGCCTGAATGGGGAGTCAGCCGAGTAACCGAGCGCGTCGACCACGAGGATTACGTACCAACCAACCCAGCCAGAAGTTTCGAAACGCCAAGTGGCTTAGACTTCTGGGATTCTGCATCCTTCACCAAAGGAGTCCGCTCATCCGGCATTTTGACCTGCATGAATTCGAATACTGAGAGAGGAAATATGAGTGAGGGTTGTCTTTCTCTGAAATAGGATCAAAGAGAAAGTAAGCGACAGTCCAGGATGTAGGGTCTGGCTGAGACAATCGATAGTTCATGCCGAGTAGATCATTTGTACCACACCCTTGCGTTTTATTCAAGAATATTCAGCTGAATGGCCCACTTGGGCGTTCAAATGCAGCGCACTACAGCTGATCTGCGGCGAAGGCCGAAAAAGCAGTTCAAAAGCAAAGAAGAAATTCCGGAAGGAGTAATTGATCGGTTCGATATGCAAGGGATCGTCTCCCGACTCCCGTCCGAGTGGCTAGGAATGCACTGTCACGATCGAATGTGTCGACGTTACGCTGCTGCCATTGGGAACAAGCCAGAAGTATGTTATTAATGATTTGTGCGTTGGGTATATGATAATCATCATTGTGGTCAGAAAATGGTTCTGTGTTACACGCCACGGAGTTCTGCGGAGCATATACCATGGTCCATTACGTTTCAATATTCGGTCGATCCGATGCATAAGCTGCACAGCCTTAGTCATGTGCCCCAACACAATTGGTCAACTTGATCTATCTTCAATCGGAGCGCAATGTTTGATTTGACAAAAGTACCGTCCTGCTTTCGTCCATCCCTTATCCCTGATGTGCATATGTAAGATGCTTATATAGGAACAACTATAACCTTGGAAGAGGCAAATGCACAGAGGACAATCCTGGTCGGCCTTGCCCATGCGAAAAGTTTTATTTGGTGCGATTGCTATGGAAATTATATAGGATAATGCTATTCTGACAGAACAGGTGGAAAGATTCGCCTCTGAAGCCCGGGGAAATGAATATGATGAATCTCAATTGTTATGTTCAAATGTTCCAAGGTCCTGATCTAGTAGCCGAAAACTGATAGTCACTGATATCACTAGTAGTACTACCACTGGTGGGTTGTAGGTGCTTTGTCTCATCAAGACTTGACCGCCAACATCCCTGGCATCACACCGCATCAGCCTGAACCGTTGGATTTAACCTCCACTCCTCGCAACCATTTATCTATTTTCGCTTCCATCAAATCCTGGGTCAATATAACCTAAAAATGGTTAGTAGATGCAACTGGACCTCAAGTGGTGACATGATGCTTAGTACTTACCAGTTCTTCTGACTCGATAAGCGTGTCATGATCCGCATCTTCTACGATGTCCCACTCGACATTCTCCTTTCCGACCATTTCGTCCCAACCACCAGCATCGAATGAATCACGCGGAACATGAAGCCAGTCAAGGTTAATCTTTTTATCCGTCCCTGGTCCATATTTTTGCAATAGTTCCTGGGCCTCGAGAACCGCACCAATCATCCGATCATGATCACCATGTCCAGCCCAAATAACAAATATCTGCGGTCGGCTCGCATCACTAATGTCAAAGGGACGAGGTATATATCTGTTTTTCGCGTAGTAAGCTGCGACGCGATGCTTCTTCCGAAACGCGGGAATCTCCACGTCAGGTTTGCCTTCACGACGAATTGGAGGAAATACGCCCATAATTTCAAATAGCTCAACGCTCGCCTCTGGGAGCATGGGGGGTGGCCGGGCCAATGCCAAGTCTAGCATGATTATTCCTAGGACCTTCTTTCCTTGTTCGTGGAGCAGGTATGCGGTTTCATATGCAGTGGCTGTTCCCATTGACCAGCCGCATAGGATATATGGTCCCTGAGGATCAAGGCTGCGGATAGTGTTGGCATAGATCCTGGCGGTATCTTCTACCGTCCATGTGGATTCTGACTTGGTCATGAGGAATGGAGAGCCAAAGCTATAGACTGCACGGTCGTTGGCAAACTTGGGCAGCGTCTTGAATACGAAGGCATTTCCGGAGCCTGGAGGGGTGCAGAAGAGGGACGGAACGCCTGGCCGAGGGGTCCCTTGGAGCAGGACTGAAAAGCATGTGTCGGTTGCGTCTTCCATGACTGGTGTGAAATTTAGAAAATCAGCCGCGTCTGGAACAGAACTGATCTGCTGGCAGATTGCACCGACTGTTGCCTGGGTGAAGAATAGGGATGACGGCAACGAAACTCCTGTTTCCACCTGAACGCGCTTGAGAATTGCGATAGACGAGATTGAATCGACTCCAAGCTCAATCATCCGAAGAGAGTGGTCAATCGAATTACCCTTCTCTCTTTCGATTGCCGTACACAATGATTCCATGACTTGAGTGCCTGAAACAGGCCCCTCGATACGGTGACCGTTTGAGCCGGTTGACTCTTGGCGCTCCCAGTATGTCCTGACTAGCTCTTCCAACTTGGTCTTTTGGACCTTTCCTGCCATGGTTTTGGGGTATTCGTCTTGGCCCAATGCCTGTATCGGTATCACCTCTGCCGGAACGTAAAGGTTTCCCATTTGCGCCAAGATAGTATCTTTGAGTGAATTTCCTGTAGCCTCATCGACTTCCTGGTTCACCACGACAATAGGAACTTCGCCAGCAATATTGTCTGGTGCGCGTACAACCTGAGGTTGAAGAACGTTGATTTCCGGGATTTGGCCGAGAACCGCTTCGATAGCGGTTGGTTCAATGTTCTCGCCTCCACGAATAATGGTGTCTTTATACCTACCAATCAGGTAGAGACGATTATCACTACCAATGAAGGCTTTATCACCAGAGCGGAACCAAGCACGACCATCATCCCCATTATAGAAGTTCTTATCGGCTCCTCCGACATATCCATCGATTAGACTTGGACTTGCGAAGTGTATCTCGCCAGCATCTCCAGTCGCAACTGGCACGTTGCTGTCCTTGGCGTATATCCGAACAGTCATACCAGGAAGTGGTCTGCCGATAGAAACATCTCGGCCTTTGATAATGTCGCTAGCCTGGCTGACCACACCAGAGGATACGAGTACGCCCTCCGTCATTCCGTAGAGATTCTCTACCCCCGACGCACCTAGGGTATCGAGGCAGATCTTGATGACTTCTTCAGTTGGAGGAGAGCCTCCCATGACAATCCGTCGAAGAGAACTCAATTTGCCAGATGCGAGCGGTATATTGCTTAGAGCATGCAACATGGTTGGCACCAATCCGGCGTGGCTCACTTGCTCTTCCCGGATAGCCTTAATCACAGCCTCTGGAATGAACCTCGGTCCCGGTAGCACAACGGTAGCTCCATTCAGAAAGCCAGAAATTATGTTAAGCCAGCCAAAACCATGGTTATTCGGCAATGTGAATAATACGCGATCTCCAGGCAACATGGGAGCACTGCACTGGCGCCAGGACAAGGCAGCCGAAAACCCATATGCAGGCGGCATAACACAACCTTTCGGCAGAGACGTCGTTCCACTTGTGAAGAAAATTGATCGATCAGCAAGTTCGGACACATGATCTCTGCAAAGGCTTTGCTTCGAATCCGCCGGTTTCTCCATCAACTCTTTAAATGGTGTCCACCCATCCACCTCTCCTTCCACCAATATATTCGTGCACTTAATTCCAGTCGTGTACTCTTCAATCCGCTCGCACATATCGGATGTCCCAGCAATAATACCCATAAGATCCGACTTGCATCCCTTCATCGCCGTCTGCAGCATATGTCGCATCTCTCGGGCATTGGCTAGGCCTTTAGGATTGATTGGAACGTAGGCGCAGTCCATTTGGTACGCGGCCCAAGTAGCAATAACATATTCAGCGGTATTTGGCATAAAAATCACTAATGGATCGCCTCTCTTCAGTCCCTGACTTTGTAAACCCGCGACGAGTCGCTGCACAGCGCGATCCAGGTCCCGGTAGGTCCATCGTAGATATTGCGCTTCGTGCTTGTCGGTGTCGAGTGGTACGCTCGGGATTCCGTAGAGAGTAGGGGCTTGGTGGGTCGAGACGAGAGCCACAG
The DNA here is from genome assembly GCF_028828015.1 of Penicillium pulvis. Classification (NCBI taxonomy): domain Eukaryota; kingdom Fungi; phylum Ascomycota; class Eurotiomycetes; order Eurotiales; family Aspergillaceae; genus Penicillium; species Penicillium pulvis. Next base: position 1,567,443 of record NW_026643079.1, on the reverse strand, counting down.
TGTCGGGGTACTTTACGACATTCTGATAAAACACGTCGTGAAGGGTTGCACCTGAGTCTGGAAGGGAAGGTCCATGTAGTTCGCTGGGGGGCATCATAATGGGCGACTGATTGACAATTGATGGGGATAATTTTTGAAAACGTGCGACAAGAGGTATACAACGGTTAATTACGGTTGGGGCTGGAGAAAGCCCGGTTAATCAAGTGCGCTAGTTGTTTCTGTACAATGCAAGCTACATGATGAAGGTGCATATCTAAAGTACTACTGTAGGTCGCTCGGAGCTGTTCGGTGGTAGCTTGAAGGCATCGACTGATCACAACCCTGGAATAGATCGTTACCATCGTACCTCGCGGGATCCGAATTATGTTTCAAAGCCCGTGCTTGCACATGTGGAGTGGGGTCTTATGAAGATCTCTAAGGTTATCTCTTCTATCCAATCATATATTGTCCGATGTGACAGATCGGAAAGGCGCCCCCGCCCCGAGCTGACCTGTGGGGTATTCACGTAGTACAAGGACCCACTGGCTGGTCATAGTCTTGGCAAATGCAATAAATCTCCTCATTTCTGCAGTGATGAGTGCACGGAGTGAAATTCGAATGGGGCCTGCATTCGACACCGTGGCTTGCATATGTACGATTGATCACATTGCGTTTGTCGGCATTTCGTAGAAGGCAAGTCAAGATCGAGGTAAAGCACATGCGCATACAGGTTTGGCACGGGAAGCTCATGTCAACATCGTTATGGCGGTCAAGTTGCTGTAGCTTAGATGCTGATCAATACCTAATAGTGCCCTTCTATGCGCTACGGCAGAGTCTTGTGTGTTATTTAGTACACTCACTACTTAACTACATCTCAAATACACTGGGTAACATCGACTTGGAAGCAGCTTGATTGACTGACTTATTCTGACAATTTTATTCGCAAATTTATTCCATCAAAATGTCCCAAACTATTACTGCCCCTCTCTCAAGGACCACCAGAATTGTGGGAGAGCGGTCTTTGGATATCGCCAATCTTGAAATAATCAAGCTGGAAAGCCTTGCTGCAAAAGACCCAGTAGAGACTGCGAAACTTTTGAAGGCTGCGGAGACTGAGGGATTCTTCTACCTAAGCTTCAGCGAGGACCTTTCCGCGAAGATCACAAGCTATCTCAAGACTTGTTACCAAGATAGCCATGAGTACTTTGCCAAGCCTCATGATGAGAAGATGAAGGCGTTCAGAGAGGATGTGGATCGCGGGTATGTCAGCCCCTACCAGCCAGTCATACAGACGCTCATACATCGATAGCTACAAACGCAAAGGCATTGAATCATTCGAGGTAAGCTTTCTTATGTCGCTAGGATAGCATGGTGGCTAACTACTGCCAGATCGCTCGAGATGAACACGCCAACATCACTTTACCTAGCCCTTGGGCAGAGCACGCGAGCGACATCCTCGATCTTGCCAATATCTGCGACAACCTAGTCAACACTTGTCTCCGCAGCCTTTCTGAAAGTCTCGGCCTTGACTTCGAAAAAGCTCATCGCCTTGATGCGCCGAGCGACACAGGAATCAAGTTCGTCTCCGGTCCTACCCAGGCGAAGCTTGCCGATGTACCCGACACTACCCACACCGACGGCGGTTCGATCACCTTGCTTTGGTGCGAGAAGTGGGCCAGTCAGATGCAGACCCGGGAGACGAAAGAATGGCTATGGATTGATCCTAAGCCCGACTGTGTTGTGGTCAACCTTGCAAATTATCTACAGAACCAGACCGGCGGTCGCCTGCACTCCCCGGTTCATCGCGTGACCCAAGTGGCTGATGGTGTAGAGGACCGATACTTTGTGTCTTATTTCTTGAGACCATCACACGGGCTCTAGTAAATACACTTGATGTTTATTATTTTGTGGACGAATTGAGTGTTTTTGTTGACAAAATTATCTTGATGCGGAACATTATGATGTACAAGATAAAATAGAAAACTATTGTCAATTGTCAATTGCCGTCTTCAGCGACCAAAAATTCTCTCTTTAGCATCTACCATCACTTTATGACTTCCTATTAGGCAGAGCAGTTTTGGAAGATATCCTTCCTCCATTTAATGCCCGTGGGCGATTTTCGAATGCAATGCACAGCCCGAGGGCACCAGCTTGATGGACATCTAAAAATGGCTCCGGGATGTTTGTCGGCCGATAGCGCCACATATGTTTTGGTCATATTGAAGTTTACGTCGTACAAATCTTTTATGTAATTTTTTATGTAATGTACAGTAGATGCGAGATTTCAAAGACACATATGCCTATACTGTTGATCCAGGAAGCTCAATTGATCGGTGACAGTCGATCAATATGAGCTATCACCGATCTTCGTTAATATAGTCCTGAAGAATCATAGCTAGATCATCGCACACTTTTCATGGAGTAGTCGGTGTACTGTCTATGTATCAGTTCTCTATAAAGTGAGCCATGTCCTTCCCGAGTCATACGAGGATGGCGCTGCCCTGCGTCCCGAAGCCCCCTCTGAATCGGCCAGGCAGCCCCGCCGTTGATTTCTCGATCCAGCGTATGATATATGCATGCAGGAGCTGCATCACGATGCAATACTTTGAGTTATACTGTGGCCTGCATCAATCACATCTGCAGCCCACCTACACCGCCTGTTGTCGTGGCACGTGGAATTGCTCTCAGCCAGCCACACGGACACACCGAACAAGAAGCTGTGAACCCTGGAACTTGCAGGTATGACGAATTTGTGTAATCTTGCATCGTACGAATAGCACCATCGAGAAGATGTACCCGTACTTGTTTCTCATGAGTGAGTGGAGACTATTGGCCAAGAAGCAAGGCAGAAGGGAAAATCAGTACCTGTTTTTGTCTGATTGGTCTTTGCCTCCTGTTTCTTGGGTTCATTTTATAATCCGGAAAAAAAGATACCTAGGTGTAATGTTCAGTATTGTACCTGAGTAGACGTGCGCAGCTAAAAAAGAAAAGTCAAAGCAAATGAAATATGCGTCCTGCAGTTTGATGCTTCAGCAAATTGTGCCACCGCTAGTATATTACCCGTATTCATCGAGCTTTCCAGAGCACGAACAACCCCAGACAAAGCTACCCTTGTAAAGGTTTCTCATACCTGACCAAAATTCTACAATGTCTCTTGAATTTGGGTTGGCCATTGAGAATCATCATGTCGCTTTCTCTGGCTTCTTCATTCTCATTTGCACTTGCATCATCCCTTTCTTATACTTGAAAACTTCCAGCCCCCCGAAACTTGAAGCCCCCAATACTGTCTTCGCGCAGGGGCTCAAACCGTTCAAAGCATCACGTACAGCTTTCAAAGTAGATGCTGAATGGACATCAACAAGAGAGCTGGAATTCTACAAAGAACTATATTTCAAGCTCCAAAACCTGGAGGAGCACTCCGACACAATACCGATCGCACGACAGGCTTTCCTGGTTTTGCTTTCACAAGCATTGGAGGATTACTCCAAAGCACCGGAGACCAACATCCTATCTATTAAAGACTTTGACAAAGAAGAGCTTGCCCGCTTTCTCCAGAGACATCAAGATGATGTCACTACCCGATACCATCAATATATCAGTCGCCGACAATCGGGGGGCCCGCGTGAGCTTTTTCAAGATCGCCAAGAGGCCGGGGATTGGCTGAGGGAGATTGCACCGCTAAAGTTGGTCGACGGCGCCTGGCTGGGGCATTTGAACAAGATCACAATGCCTTTTTCGCTGAGACAAATAGTAAAGCAGACATGGCAGGTGTTTACAGAGGAGCTGGGAAATGGAAATCGTGACCAACATCACGTCAAGGTCTTCGAGGACCTTCTGGAGGAATTCGAACCAGAGTTGCCCTCGCCAACAACAAAGGCTATCCTGCATCCCCGATATAAGCTAGGCAGTCTCAAATACTGGAGAGCGGCGGTGGCACAGCTACTAGTCGCTCTTTTTCCGCAAGAGTTCTTGCCTGAGATTCTTGGGTTTAATATGCATTTTGAAGCCCTGCAATTGGATACTATGCAAGCGGCGAAGGAATTGCCGGAAGTCCGTCTCAATGCATATTATTTCCTGCTTCACGTTTCGATTGATAATAGCCACTCTGGACACGCTGCTATGGCTATGGAAAGCGCCGCAGATTACATCCAGCATGTTGCAGAGAGCGAGGGACAAGTAGCCGCCGAGGTGGCGTGGAAGAGAATACAGGCAGGCTACATTTTCAGCGAGTGGCAAGCTCAAAAAGGCAACCAAACAACCAATATTCTGGCATTGCTCAACGAGGACTCTTGTGATCGTTTGGAATCAAAAGTTCTTGCAATATTCGGCTCGAAGGTTCAAGCCGCCCATAGGCTGCATTGTGGTAGCCGGGTGAAGATGGGGAAGCGCTCGCTGAATGAGTGGCTAGATCCCGAAGCGTTCTCATCTGAGGAATGGCAGTTGGATTTTCTTCAATGCTTGAGCATATGTAAGCCATGGGTATATGCAGGTAACAGCCAAAAGAGCAAACTGATACAAGAACTTCAATGGGGAGGGAAGATGTACGGCTCATTCACGAAGAGCGAGCTTGAGACACTTGAGCTTTGGATTAATACTCTCGGTTATGACCGAAACCCCTTTTACTACTCTTTCATCGCACCCACAACCGACTCACTGCGTCCAACATTCAAATCATTCACCGACAAGAGTGGCGATCCTACACTCGCTGCGAGTGAAAATATCGAAACACCAAGTCTGCTTCTTGAAAGCCAATTGGTAAAAGATGCAAACCTCAACTTGCCCTTACTATTCCCACTCTGGTTCACGCAATGCTGTCTCTTGGAATCATTTTTGTATGCACCGGGGAGGACGAGCGACAAGATTGGCTGCGCTGTGGTACGCTTCTTGCGCGCCCAATCCGGATTCGAGGCGGAGGACATGATTGTGACAGGAACAGATGAGCCCCGCATGGCAGAGAACGGAGGACTTGTGGAGTTCGGTCTGGAAATGATTCGTCGAGCGTCTCTTCCCACCCCTCAGGGACTCAATGATCTCCTCTCACGATGGCCGTCTGAGTTTGCCACAACAATGCTCAAATTGGCTTCAAGCCCCATTCAAAACTTTGGTTTCCTTTTGGGAATGTCCATGGCGTTTCTCGAATTGCAGGAGACGGTTTCGGAATTTCCAAATTCTGGCTTGCTTTGTCCAAAGAGCAGGGAGCGCCTTTCTTCGCTGGTTCGAAGGCAATACCAATGCTTGCAGGTCTGTCTGCAAGAGATTCCCACGGGGGATGCACGTCATTTGGACTTTAATCGTGGATATGGCATGGCGAAAGCGGAGATCCATAGATGCTCCGGGTCGACAGTGTGAAAAGCTGAATCAGTATTCGATTTCATTTTCGGATTATATTTATGGGCAACCCTTGACATTCTGTGAGCATATATTTTTCAAAGCGACAAAAGCTACAATTTCCGCATTTACAGCCACTCTGCTTTCTTTATTAATAGAGAAAAATTTAGAGAAAAGCACTGGATTCGTTGGACTCGATAACTACCTACAATGAGGCCCTTATGCCACAGTAGCTAGCCTAGTAAAGGCTACTTAGCCGTAATTAAAACCCCAAGACATCATAACTTCTTTCAGCCTATAAAACTTTCGGTGTTTGGATAAAGGTGTCGACCATTGGCCGGGTCTTGATGCCGGGACTTGTAATTTGAGATCGACGGTGGAGAGACTATGGTGGAATGCACATACCAGCTGTATACTAGTACGTTCCTAGCCATTAAGGTCTCCTGATTGCCCTTAATTCAAGGGTCTTGGGTTTTAAGTAGGCTTCGGTATTTGGACATCCACATCTGTTTTTCTTTTTCGTCATTTAACCAAAAAGGAGGATTCCTGTTTTAATGCTCGGTATGAATGGTTTGTCCGCAGTGTATAAACATCTGTATGTCAAAGCCTAGTCAGGTGTGATTAGTGCGCGGAAGAGAAACCACTTGCTATATGGGCTCCACAAATGTGAATTGAAACCCGTGAGAACATGATTCATTTCAACCCGGAAGAATCCTGCGGATCTCTGTTGACAACAAACCCTGCAGGTTGCAGGCTGCAGGCAGTTGGAGATACCCCAACTTCTCTGCATCACGTGCATTCCCTAATAGTTTAAGACCCCCATTACTCCAGGATTTTTTACATATTCGTGACTGATTTAGTATCCACTCAGCCTTTTCGCAGAGTTTGGGCCGGGTCGGGCCGAGCGCAATTGCTCTGATCGCCGATAAAAAGTAGAATTCGACCCCAAATTACCCGAGAGACACGCTTTTTTCCCCTGTGCTCCATTACGTCTGCGCTAAGCTGCATCTGGTCAATGAAACATGTAGTGACTTGATATTCTCCGGGTACTTTGGTACATATCGTAAGCAATGGACATCTGCTTCCCTTAAGCTAGCTCAGGACGCCAATTTGTGAAAACTAGTTTAGAGACAGAAACTCAGCAACCCAAAATCTAACCTTTGGTTAGAGGGTGCAACAATAGTCGTAGACCCATCAACCTCGGCATATAACAGCAAATGACGTGATCTCTTTTCTGTCATTCACACAATCATTTGAAAGACACTCCATGTCGACATGTTGAAGGTCCTTGAAAAAATCCAACAGTACACTCTTTGAGCACCTTGTTCGGTCCGTCGGTGTACTTGGTGTAGTCCCGTGAAATGACACTGGTCAACATCTATAGAAAGCAACCAATGCAACATCATTTTTTCTTTCAATGTGCCCACTGTGAAGCAGGAATTGGGAGACGGCATATGTAGCATTTTGATCCGGAATCAATAGTGCATTTCATCGATAGAGAAGGGCAAGGTATAAAACGTTTGTTGGTGGGATGCAACCGACTGTGGTGGTGTTATGGCGTGTCCCGAGACCTTCAATCATCAATTAACGTAGATGATTCCGGCTCCCGAGGTTCTATATAATCTATATTAAGTCCATCAGGACTCAAGACTCAGCCCATATTATAGACCCGTGGACCTTCTTGGCATCATGGCGGCTGTTGACATATCGTAGGGTCGAGATTTTTGGAAATGAATCATTGTGTTGATAACGATTGCTCAGCATTTTTTATGTTTCGGGCATGAAACACTCTGCCAATGGCTATACATTATGAGCAAAAGTCTATTTTGTTAGGATAGAGACTGTCAACTAGGTAAGAATACACGATTGGAATGACTTGGAGAGGCAAAAGGAAATTGAAGTCTTCTGAGATAGAGAGAATAATGACTGGAGGTCGCCCCTGGTCAAAAAATCAGGATATCTTCTACATAACAATCTTATTTCAAATTCTACTATAAGTCTCGCGCACAAGAATGTTGCTGACACATCACGTGAGGGAAATGAGCAGCTTATGTAGTGAGCCTAGCCCTGATTAAAGCGGCGGGCCGGCGGCAACTACCTAAACTTAAAACCACTAGCCCCCAAAAACGTTATTCCGGCGGAATAAAGTTTGTCTTGATCCTTTGTTTCTAGCATAAAATAAATGTTTACTTATTTCCAGTCGGCTGAAAATGCAGCCGCAAAATATTACGGGTCAGGGGATCGGGATTGGGATAGCGACATTGTCCCGATTCCCGATTCCCATGAATTAAAATACCTGAAGTCCTTTGTTTTAAAGGGCCAGTTTATCCTACATTATCGAGGTCTATATCCGAATCGGCTTGCATTCGACATCACTTCCTCAGCCAATAGCTTGATCTTGTTCCCAACGTTTCTTTGACGAGGCCTACTTGTTTGCCTTCTTTTGGTCTTTCCGATATACAAACACCCATTGAATCCAATAACTTCAGCTACAATGGGCATTCTAGCACGAGCAAACGATGCTCTAAGCGTCAATCCCCCAACAGGAGTGGCAGAAGCATTATCTGAGCATGGATCCGACTGGTTATGGGCAGTAACAGCCATCTACGCCGTTGCCTTCGTACGACCTCACTCCCACATCCCAAAGAAAGAAGACTAACCAAATATTCTGAAGTTCGCGGCTCTAGTCCCCTGTTTCACCACACCCCCAAACAAAAGAGTCTTCCACTACATCCTCGCATTTGCCCTCCTAGCCGGAACAACTACTTATTTCGCCCAAGCTTCCGACCTAGGCTGGAGCTCCATTTCTCAAGCCGAGAACCTCGACAACGGTCTCACCCGTCAAATCTTCTACGCGCGCTACATAAACTGGGTAATCGGGTTCCCGGCTCTGGTCTTATGTCTTGGTCTTTTAGCTGGTGTATCATGGACAACGATCTGCAGCAATATCTTCTGCGCATGGTTTTGGGTTCTGGCATACCTTGCTGCTGCGTATACGACTACGGTGTACAAATGGGGATTCTTTGCTTTTGGGACCTTTACTTGGATTATCTTGGCTATGAGTACGTTGAACGAGAGTCATGAGTCAGCAGTCAAGGTTGGGATTGGAAGGGATTATCTTATCTTGTCTGGGCTTGTTAATGCAGTTTGGTTCTTGTATCCGATTGCGTTCGGGCTGAGTGATGGGGGAAACGTTATTGGGGTTACGGGTGGATTTGTGTTTTTTGGAGTTCTGGATATATTGGTTTTGCCGGTTGTTAGTATGGTTTTCTTGTTGTTTACTGGGAAGTGGGACTATGAGAAGTTGAATCTTGCTTTTAGTGAGGTGCGTGGGGTTTGATTGATATTGTGAGACTTTGTTGTGAGATGGGGCTTGTGATAATAAGAGGAATTCCTTAAGAGAGAGACATTTGTGATCAGTTGAAGTATTCTATGTGCCACTTGGGTGGAAAATTATAATGCAGTGCCAAACAAAGAACCTAAATACGGAGATGCCCATAATAATAAATTCGGCCCTGATTCGGGAATTATGGTCGGCTAATGTCAACTTGAGATTCAGCATTGCCAAGGCCCCGGAGCCCCGGAGCCAATCAACAGAATATCAGTCTAAGCGATAACCAGAGAAGCTGGGGGCGGAATTCGCTCTCGCTAAATCCAGGGGCACCGGGGTTCTCGGGTTTTCCAGGGACTGCAGGGACTTCGGGGGCTGGTCCCCTCTGTGTATCGTGATAAAGCCCGACCTGCTCAATATCAACTAGACTCTGTGGGGCTAACGACCCAGCAGATGGACGTGAAGATCTGAAACATTGTAGACTATTACATAAAAATCAAGCTTTCACACATTTTGCTACAGTCTTACTTTGAATACGAAGTACATCCACGATAGAGGCACATAATTTTATGGAATTAGTACCCCAATAGAGTACGGATACGAAGAATTCCGTGGTGCTCCCTATACTACGCCTAAAGGAGGTACTTATACTTCCTAGCGCGAAATCAGCTTGACGCCACCAGAGATAAAGGTTCCCAGAATATGATAAAGACACATGGAAATTATCCCCGGATTTCTTTTGACATCGTATTATTCTACTTCAAAAACTCAAGACTCTTACCCACCCTCCTTCGTCTCGCCCTGCATTCCCTTCCATTACACAGGGTTTCACTATGTCTCCATCGTGGAAAGGGTCTTACTTTCTTACGCTTTATTTTGCTCTGCACACTTTCGCATATACTTGGACCCCTTGTTCCTTGGATGCTTGGATCACTAGTCTTCAGAGTTGCTCACAACCATGTTACGGAGAGGCATACTATGATAAATTCTACAACAGCACTGTATGTGGGGACTATGATACTATGTTAAATAGCACAAAAAAGTCGAATTCCGAGTGCCTTTGCAACAATCAGATTGCCGGAATCGAGACTCAGAAGAACGTCACAAGCTGCTATGTGTCTCTCTGTGGAAGTTCGTTCAACAACACCCAATACTCCGAGGATATGAGGGCCTATACAAGAATGTGCTTATGGGCATACGGTACGATAATCTCAGAAAGCGTGGTTGGAGAATTCCACTAATTATATACCTAATTATGTAGGAGACGATACATACGGAACGTGTAACTCTACAACTTCAAATTCTTCGGCTACACCACTCGTCTCGCAACCCCTTACTTTCTTGGCTGCGCTTAGTTTGATCATGGGGGCGATGGTATATTAAGTGCGATCTTAATCATATTCACGACCCTTTGTGGTATCCTGGCTTAGTCCACTAGTTCACTGAATTATAAGCTAAATATAAATCCTGGAAGACAAGAATACCTAAGTAAAACCCTTAAAAACCCTAAAAAAAAAGCCATGGGATGTCCAAAATTCCAAGATTTCTCCAGGGCAAGGCCCAGACATAATACAATTATCATATGAATTCATTGATTCAACGATGACACTCCCTCCAGGGAGTGAGACAACAGAAAGCTTAGCTAGACCTACCTATTATTTTCCATCCAGTCGGGAGGCTTAATATATCTTTCCCATCATGGATCATTCCCATTAGGGATATCACAACACTATCCATGGATACACATCAAACCTCCCTGGAGTCAAATTTAATATCTACATCCCGCACTTATAGTCAAAATCGCGGAAAGAACCGAGCTATTGATTTGAAAGAAGAGCGAGTCGTTATCTATATACTGGCCCATAACATAAACTAAGTACTATCTCAATAAGCTTTAATACCGCCTATTTTAGCATCAAAATTCCTATTCTCTATCAACCAGGGGCCAAAACCACTTAACGCCAATGCTAAACATGCAACAAACTAGAAGAAACATGATGTACAATTCAAAAATCTCATCCCTCATTCCTCTCAAATAGGAAAGAAGTCATAGTGTTCGACTAAAGCTGACAACTCCATACTTGCATCTTTGAATTCTTTCTTCGCTGCAGCCTTGTCTTGTAGGACCGCAACTACCCCAGGATCCAGAGACACCTCCTTGGCGTCGTGACCTTGACGAGTGTAATAGTATTTGCCATCATGAAGTGTCCAAATTTTGAGATAAGACTGGTGGTCTTCGAAAGCAAGACGTCGCCCTGTCACAAGATGTTGCGGGACTGCAGCTGTGGAGTTGTCCGAGATCTGTTCTGGGGCTGGGATGGCAGCAATACTTGCGTCAGACGCTGTCCCTGGCTCAGAATTGTCCAACTCTGATGATACAGCAGTGGAGAGATCGCTAAACCATCGGATATAGGAGATGAGACCCTCTGCGTTGTCCGTAATACGATCGAGATAGTCGACGACAACAAGAGAAGAAACAATCATCTCAAGAAATTGGGCAAACATAGACAAGACGGCAGGGTCCTTGAACTGTCGCGGGTATGTAGACAAGGGCCGAAGTGCACGATATGAGGCCTGGAAAACAACATCGAATATTCTCAGTATTGAAGATACACATGCTGGATCGTTGGTGTTGAGGCTGAACAACAGATCCCGGAACACGCGAGAGATGCTCAGGATGATTGGGCGGCTTAGAATCCAGGCAGCAGGGGTACTGAAAGCCAGTTCAATGTATGCTGGGAACACACATTGTAAGAGGACAGCGCGCAGAGTAGGTTTCTCATGTCGCCCGGCTTCATAGGTACTTTTCATAGCAGTATGCAGCTGGTCGACCAAATTGCTCTGCTGACGCTCCACGGTCGCCCTTTCGACAATGCTTTGGATGAACATCGTCAATGTCTGAACCTCCTTATTGGATGCAAGTTTAGGCTCATAGCGTTTCAACTTTGCAACGATGTATCGCGGGTCTGTAGATGGCAGAGGGAACATGGTAGGGTCTGTAAAGAATGGGTCGACGGGTTTGATGTCGCTGGTGAGTTCCTGCAGGAATCGAATGATACGATGCACGAACTCGACATAGGCACCCTGCGCCGACTCTGCTGTTCCATTACCAAGTTCGCAGTAATTGTCTTTCATGGCGGTCATTAAGCGTTGAAGCACTTCTGAGTAATCCTGTTTGGTGACAGACAAGTTCCGGCTCCCGGAAGCCTCTAATTGCAAGACATGCTCGCGCATATTGGACAGAAGACTCGAGAGAAGCGATACTCGACGTTGAGTGAGGTCCTCCAAATTTATGTGGTACTTGCCGTCTGTTTTATCCGTGGTAAATGGAAGATTTCGAAGCAAGGGGTCCTGGGGCCTTCCGTTCAGCACTGCTGCTGTGAGACGATGTTGAAACTTGAGCATTGATGAGCGCTCAGCCAGGGATGACATCCATGTGCCCATCACAAGATTTTTGCATTCCATCAGGATCTGCGAGTCTTTTTCGATGCAAACAGCCAGAAAATGGCCCGTATACTTTCGGGTCTGCATTGTCTGCCGAAGCTGCGACCATGACTGATTTCCGTATGGACTCAAGTAATCGTCCCAGCGTTGCAACCCATGGCGAACAAGAACATGAGCAACTGACGCCCAGCAATCAACAACGTCCATGAGAATTGGATCCTCTGGGCAATTTTCTTGACCGAAACAGTTGGAAACGAGGCGGAAGACGATGGCGCGAAGGTTCGTCTGCACATAATTTATCTCCTCCGGTGCCGTGTCTTGTTGGACCAGAACAGCATCAATATCAGTCCAGTCATCAAATCCCTCGAACTCTTGACTGTCTTCCTCGAACGAGGTCGTGGCAGCAGGAGCAGGAGCAACGGCAGTTGCAGTAGGTGAGGCAGGATCTTTCTGAACATAAGCTACTATTACATGCAAAGCCTCGGAAATGACAGTGTTCACTCGAGCGCGCTTTGCATCAAAGAGGCTCACAATGGCATCAAATGGGGTCTTCGAGATCAATTTGTAGGCATGTTCCAAGGACGGAGCAAGCGCTATGGCAGTACGTAGTCCTGAAAGAGCCACATCCAATGAGGTCTCGATCTGTCGCTGATTCTGGGAGATAGTGCTCTCGACAAGGTCCTTGGAAGCGAATTTTTCATTATTGTTTTGCGCCTCGATTTCGTTCCGCACATTTGAATGCTGCTGCGCAAGCTCTGTCAAGAAATGGCTGTGCCAATCGGCGAATGGTTCCAGACCTGACACATCTTCATTTGTGGACAGCTTGAATCGAATCAGCCTTGTCCATGACTTCAAATTGATATTGCATGTTTCTCGGTGGGAACTTGCAGGGTGAACAAGGTTTCGAATTGCCTCCAATCGAGGTCGACAGCCATCTGGAACAGCCCAGTACAATGTACACAGCAGATCATGGTGATTTCTTAGCGCATTTAGGTCCTCATGGCGCAAGGGCATTTCCTTGGGGTAGACACGACCGTGATTCGGAAGAAGGCGCCACGCAAAGTTCCGAATTTTCTTCTTCTCATACCTCGACGAAAGGAAGCGCAGACCGCTTGCAATGATCTTGAGCAGAGTGTGGAAGCATGGTTCTCCAGCTCGAATATCCAATGATGGCGCTTTGTCGAGTTCATCAAGGAAGGTAGGAGATCCACGGCTTTCCTCGAGCTTCAAATTATGAAGAAGTTTGCGGGCAAAGAAATCGTAAAGAAAATCGAGAATAGGCTTGCAGTCCCTCCATCCCCACGCATTGATAAGCAGGTGACATCGCTGAAAAAGCGTCCGACAATATGAATTGTAAGAGATAGGCTGGATAGCAGAATTCGTGTCGCAACTATCCAACACAGGGGACAGAAGCTTTTTGACGAGGTCCCAATTGTCATTCCCCGTCTTGTAACGGGACTCACGCCGTGCGATACCTCTATCATCAATCTCATTCAGTGGCAAAGTCGTGAACAAGCCGCGCCATGCAAATTCCAGGATGGTGATATCTTTTTGGTTGCGAAGGAGGCATTTGGTGTAGACCTCAGTGTGCAGGTCAGCAAGCAGGCCACTAAATGATTGCGAGCTGCGCAAAAGTTGCACAGTGACAACTAAAGCAGTTGCCGATGGAAATTCTTCACGAATGCCGGTGTCTCGCAGCGCCGCTTTCTTGGTTTCTTCTACCAGACGGTGAAGCTCTGCGATCCCAGCTTCGCTCAAGGCCATTGCAGTGACGTCTTTGGCACAAGCCTTGGCCAGCTTCAAAGCGTCACTGGCAAGATCAGTGCTAATAAGTGGATGGGAGGAAATCTGGTGAATTTGATTCGCAAAAACCAGATTGTAGTACCCCAATCTTACTAGACCACTCTTGTTGAATTCTCCGTTGGTTATGAACGCAGCCACTGGTTCTCTGAGTCGAGACACCAGCCCCATCGATCGCATGACAAAGCTCTTCCGGTCAACAGGGTCGATAAATGACAAGCTATCAGTCACATAGGTGATCAATGATCGATATGCAAAAGATGATGAGGCTAAAGAAGGGTCCGGCCTCGCTTCCGGAGAGGGTGCAATGCATTGTTCGGATTCAATGGTGATCATGTCAAATACAGACCCCATCTGAGAGGATACTGTATCATTCCAGGCGTCCCAGCGGTATGTCTGGTCATTAAAAATGATAGAAGATGATCTTGTTTCGCGATCCAGGTCTCGCTTTTTAAGTTGTAACGACTTGGTAAAATCTCCGCTTCCTATAAACGTAGATTCATGAAAGAAAGTTCCATCAAGCAAGGGCATCATACCAAAGTCGAGTGAGTACGAGGGCTGCCAGTTGAACAACCCTCCTACGCTGAACGTCGAATGACGCGTCGGCGCGACAGGGCCGGTGGGAGAAGCGTTCAAGTCATCAACTGGCTCTTGAATTTGACGAAACTCATCTGCATCGACATTGATTCGATGAGGCATGGATTTTTTCAAGCGACGCCGCTGCTCTTGAAAAATTGATGGCTGGTGGCTGGCATTGGCTTGCGATTTTGCTGTTGGCAATGGTTTCGAAAGCGCTGCAGAAGAATTGCCCAGTGATCCAGTATTAGAAAGATATCGGTTCAGTGTAAGACCGTGGCTGAGTTTGCTCTTTTGCCGATAATCCCGATTTAGTAAAGTCAAGGATCGACTGAACATAGCTTTAGATGCCGCTTGGCTGCCATCAGACTCTACCAAGCTTGCTGCAGCAGGGCGATGGGCGGTTCGTTTCAAAGATGAAATTGCAACGTTCCTGCGAATAATCCACTGGTTTCCTTGCCTCTCTGGTTGCTTCGGTTGCACAGCCGCCGTATTGCGATGTTGCGATAAAGCAGGCGTCAATGCGGCTGTCCCTGTTGATGCATTTTCTTCGCCGGTGGGCGCTTCATCGTCTACCATGATGATATCAGGCTGTGTGGCCGCAACGTGGTTCGACTCTCGAGCTCTTGGGACAGATGGCGCCGCTCGATGTTCGTTTGAAAGACCTGTATGTGCCTGCTGCTTGCGAGGATTGGATTGAGGTCGACCGGCCTTGGACTGCCGAATCTTTCCTCTTTTCCATTCCCGCAATGACTGGTTGGCATCTATTGTATCGAGCTTTGAGCCCAATTGGACAAACTTCCGAGTTGGGCTTCGTCTTCCTGCATCTCGACGCGAGCGGGCGACTCTTGCAGCAATTCTAAGGAACTGCGGTTGTTCGTGACGGGGTCGAGAGGCAACATCAGGTGCATCTAGAATACCTAAAATCTGTGCTGGTTTCGACGCTGATCTTGATGCTGGTCTTGACGCAGACTTTTTTGATTCCTTTTTTGTTCTGTGGCCTCCATATGATTCATCTGTGAGTCTGGTTTGCCTTTTCAAGCGAGCCCTTTTTGCTTGTCTTTCACTCTGGCTTATAGTTTCCTTCGACTTTGGCCGTTTCAGACCCTTTTGGCGATGTGAGCTTGAAGTATTGCGTGGAACAGTTGGAAGCATGTAGTCGATGCGATTGTCTTCCATGATATCTTGATCATCGTTGAACAAATCGTTAGGAGCATGAACAGGTTCCTTGTGAGTGTCATCTTGCTCCGCACTTTTGTGACTATCATTTTTGTCCCCGTCGTCGCTATCATCAGAGTCTCCCAAATCCATCCAAGAGATCGTTCTCCCAGGCTGTCCGCGTTTTCGAACAATCTTCTGCGCGACACCTTTACCATCCATTCGCTGTATGCCGGTATTGTGATTGCCTTGATTCTTTATTTGCTTTTCTAACCGATTTTGCGTAAGCCTAATGTAGGAAGCAGGAAGAACTCCGCGGGTTTGACGTTGTATCCTTCGTATCTCACGGTCTTCAGCGGTTTCCTCTGGTTCTCCGGACGACGCTTGAGATATGTCTGAGTCGTCTTCATCACCAGAAACGGTATCAGAACCTGGTTTTTCAACATTATGCTCAGAAACCTGCGGACTGGCTGGTTTGGATTGGACAATTGTGGTCGTAGTTGAAGGTGGTGTGAATCCCGGAGGAAATCGGAACCCTTCAGAAACTCGCGGTGTTTGCGTAGCTGATGAGACGCCCGCTGGGTCCGGTGGACTGGATGAAAGATCGAAAATTGAATCGAATGCCGATGTGTCTGGACGATGAGTCGGAGGGGTTCTATGGATCACCACCTGGGGCCTGGGCTGTTCATTCGGACCAGCATTCTGCCAAGCACCAGATGCCGACTTCCTTCTTCGTTTGGTTGAATGACTTCTTTGAATCGGAGGGCGGTGCTTTCTGTGGTTCTGCTGTTCGCCTCCATTCACTTCATCTTGACGGCGTTCAGGTCTCGCGGAAGGGAGGAACTCTTCTGGCGGAGGGCTAGAACGGAATGAATCTGGATTGAAATCATCCTGCTCCTGACTTTCGTCTGTGGTTGGTGGAGCTCGTTTTCTCTGCTCTTCAGCGGGCATTCGCACTGGTTTAATACCTCCTTGCTTCATCAACTTCTGGTACTTGGCCATTTCAAAAGCATAAGGATGCAGTTGAATGGCATTGCGCGATCGGAAGCTTCTTTGCATGGGCTGGGCTTCTATTTGGTCCAAAATTCCCGGAAGGATCTCGATCTCAGAGGAAATTCGCTCCAGGACGGCCGATTGGGCTTCCGTGGCAGTCATACCAAGCCCTTGTTCTGCCTCGATGGCAGGAGAATGAATGGACGACGGTGGCGATGATAAAGGTGAATCATCTTCGGAACTGTGTGGCTGCGGTGTGTCTTGATTTTGAGGTTGATTGACACTCGGCGGTTTGACGACCGGCTGCTCGATTAGACTTAACTCGTCGGGTGAAGAGCTTCGAGATCTGGTAAAGCCGCTCAGTTGTTGCACATCATTCACTTTGGGCCTTCGCACAATAGAAGACTGAGAAAGCTTTGTCGGGGTCGAGGCTGTGGGTGTCGACTCGCGATCACGGCGTCGTGACTTGCGTGCAGACCAATCGTGCGTAGCTGGCGAACTAGGGATATCCCATATGCCATCATCTTGTTTTGGAGAGATATGATTAAGATTTCGTTCATCTTTCTGGCGTGGCTTCGTCGATTTAGTAGCTGAGGATCGTTTCCCATATGTTTTGAATCCTCCCCGACGTGCCTTGGGTGTCTGCCCGTCGGCAGAAGGGTTGCTTTGATGATCTCTTGGGCTTTCCAAAGGCCCTCTGGTCTGCGAATCCGAGTTTTTCGTATATCGTCGTTTGGTCGGAGGACTCGTCACCAGTTCTACTGAGCCTGCTCGTGATTTCTCGGTATCAGAAAGAGCTATCGAACCTGCCTCCAGGTCCGTGTCGTGCTCCGCTGAGGCGGTTGACTCGACCACGGCTTTTGATTTCGGAACGGGTAGGTATTCGAGATCGATATCATTATCACTGGCATCGCCGACAGTGTCCTCTTTTGTTTCGAGAGTATCGAGTTCGTCCTCTTCGTCCGAGTCTGGGACAAACCCTCGTTTCCGCCATGGTTCCATTTGCATTCTTGGCGGGGCTTGCCCATATCTTCAGCGAGTCATCGAAGCGGGATGGTGTTTTGTATCGCAATAGACACGTCGTCCAGAGTCGTATTTCCACAATAATAAAGGTAGCGGTCGGCAAGGTGATTTTATTGCAGGAACGCGTCGATAAGCAGATCCAATTTGGCGACGCGCCGCTAATCAGCTCGATAACGGATAGACCCGCATTCTCCTACCTCCAACTCCGATCACTCTCATGTGCCTTACTTTCCCTCAATTGCTGCTGAAATTTAGCTCCTCCGCCAAAATGAGTCGTAACTTCATTACCGCTGCTCTCACCATCGGAGTTGGTGTCTTTACAGGTAGCTCGATTTCTACATGCAACCAAAATTGCTTCTCCGGCATGCTAACACCAGATTTCTTCCAGGCTACTACACCTTCCAGCCGGCCTTGCAAGAGCTTGCAGTTCAAAAAGCCCATGGTCAAGTGCCCGGTTCTTCTCCCAATTCATCTGCTACCCAGAAGGATACCGAAACTCCCAACCCCGTCGTTCCGGAGCCCGAGTCGAGCAAGTAGAAAGGAATCACTTAACGTCACAATTGGAGAAATGGGACATTCAAATGCATTTGAAGCATAATTACTGGTTGTGATTGGAGCAGAGGTGCGCATTCAGCAACGACGGCACTGTCTAGACGCCTGACTCTGGCTTCTCTACAGCTACTGGGTATTTCAGGAATCTCAAATACCTTAACGTGGCCCGCCACCTGCCATATGGATCACATACAGCTGTGCAATAAATCCTTCCGACACGGTCTGGCTTGGCATATGGCTCACCTCTGCTGGGTGAGCTCTCATATCACAGGCATCGAGGATCAACCAGTGAACTACACATGGTACCTTAGTTGATCATGTGACCAAGTGCGTGTATATAGGTTTCATGCAGCGTGTATCTAGATGATCAGGCATTTTTTCAAGCCTCCTCCTAACCCCTGTAGCCCCACTACCCCACGATCTCATTTCCGCCTTCAAATATTTAGCTTGCCCTCACTGTACTACTTTTGGTAGGCACGGCATTCTTATTCAAGCTGCCGTCTTATGAGGGGGGCTCACAAATCAGCTACCTTCAAGAGTATAATGAAAAGCAATATTCCCTCTAATCGCGCCCTCATGACAAATAGAAGATCTACGCATTGTGGCTGCATTCCAGATACTTGTCTCGTGCATACCTGCTCCATATTCATGCATATTCTTCACCGACCTTGGTCACATCCCTGGTCTCAGCTCCTACACATTGCCACATGCACGTACGCCATGAATATTCTTCTCCCTCGTGTCCATGGCTTTCCTACTTCGAGTATCTATCTTCCTTTTCTGTGTGCTAAACATTCATACCATATATCTTGTTCACCGGGTGCAGTCATCACCATTCAGACCGTTCATTAAAATTCGGTCAGCAGCGGCCTCGACTCCATCAAACAACCCATTGACAGATACCCCAATCGAAGAATCTGCAATCACAAGATTCGTGAAACAATATGATGTGAATCATTATACCAAACTTGCTGCAACAGTTGCAGATCTATGCCAGCAAGCTCTTCTACAGGAAGGCGTAGTGCACTCCGTTTCTAGTCGAGGCAAAGAGCGCGAAAGCCTACGGAAGAAACTCGAGCAGCGCGAGCCAAAGCGAGCACATCCATACAGGACAAACCAAGAGATCAAAGACGACATAATCGATTTTGCTGGTGTTCGAATCATCATTGAACATTGGGCAGACCGGGGGACGGTCAAGAATGCCATTCACAAGATCTTTGATGGCAAAGCAGACTCGAACAATCATGTAGAGGAGAGGTGTCATGACAATGCACTGGGTTATCGAGCTGATCATTACCTTGTCTACTTGGAAAGTAGCAACCTCCCCGGACACGAGGATGATACACCAGGAAGAGAACTGATTGAAATACAAGTCCAATCTACTCTGCTCGCTCGATGGGCGGAAAGTGATCACGATTCACAATACAAGCCAAATCGAAAACCGAGCGATGTCCAGATAATTGGTCTCAAGGCAGCTCGTCGTCTGGTGGACGTCTTAGAAGACAATTACCCTTGCGTGGAAGACAACATGGTACTTGAAACAGTGCAGCCAAGACCGCCATTCACTACTTCTGAGGTGGGGTGTGGAGGACTACGATCATGGATCGAATATCGTGCTGGAGAACGGGTCGGCAACAGCAATAGAGCGTCTTCGGGTGCTTTATCGAAATATTTGAACTGTCAACACCCGAACAATGGCGAGTGTCTCCACAAATTCCTGCAAGATACGATTGGAAATACATCAGAGGTTGAATACTCGGCAATCGCAAATGAATACGGCGCGATCAGGCTGGACCTGGTCCTCTATATTATGGATTGTGAGCTCTTGAAGAAAAGCAATACTAATATGCCAGAGCTCCTAATTCATACTTGTCAACGGGAACACCTGGACAAGATCCATGTGATTATGAGCACTAATATCTGGATGGATGGGCTGTTTTTCCCGACTAGAGGCTGGCGTCGGCTATTCATGAGTTGTGAAGACAGATCAATTTTTCAAAAAGACCTTTCTTGGCTTGCTAGAACCACCCGACAGAAGTACATGGAAGATGTTGAAGGATATCTGCTGAGTGAAGATAAAGTTGGGAATATGAATGCGCTTTGGAGTTGGTTCGAGAGGCGCTGTGAGCGACCAATCAAATTAGCTTTTACAATTTCCAGACAGGGCATGGTTAATTACATGTCAATGGAAAACAAAGAGCTTGTGAGTGCCCTTGAGCTACTCATCGTGGCACTGACTGCTCCGATATGACAATCAACCTTGGGCACTAGCAGCACTCATGGGCTAGCTGTTGATGAGAACCCTAAGCTCAACCTCAGATTTCGTAGGGGGCGCTGGAGAGGACCCAGTCTAGACTATGCTATGGTACATATCAAACGGCTTATATATCTCACCCCTCTAGCATTCATGGGTAGCCATCTTCTAAAGATCCCTAGTATTTCTCGACGTCTTTCATGCCTCCTTTTGTGTAGAATATCCTTCACATTTGTGGTGACATCTTCCACGGGCGAATTATTACGATTCCCTTGTATAAGGGCCTCCGTGCTCATTTCGAGGAATCACTCGTGCATGATTATGTCCCGGTGTGTCGTAAGAGGCGGGAAGATCCTTTAGGAAGAAGTGTACAAGCACAGCACAAACAATATGTGAATTTGATGTTGGCCGGGGAGCATCTGTCAAGGAATGCTCTGTTCTGCCCGTGGGAGGAGCCATGATAACACTGTATTGGGTGTGTCGAAACTTCGTTGCGGGGTTAAAATACGTGGTTGACGCATTCTGCGGACATGTCACATCACATCTTATTCAACGGTGCATAAGGCGTTCAATTAATTGTGAAACGAATTCTTTTTTTGCCTTTTTTAAGATAAGCTGCCAGTCTGATTTAAGTTATCTTTTCCAAACCGAGCTGTGTCATTATATGCGACTATAGTCGGACTATGGACGTGCTCCACCTTAATCCATAGCGGACTATGCACCTAGCGTTATGGGTAATAGCGTGAGAGGTTTTTTTGTTGATTCTGTGTATAAACGTTTAGAAATCATAGAAACACCTGGATATTTTGAAGAAGTACAACGCTGTCCATATTACCAGGATGTGTCCTTTGGCCTAGATAACAAAATCGCAACGCCATGCCTTGATACCGATGAAGCCAAAGTATCTGGCTTCATCAAACGACCCTGATCAAGCCCAATTGCTTGGTCCCGAATAGATACCCCATACGCCCCATTTCATGAAAAGCTCGTAATGCACAGCTATACTTCCTCCACCAGCTTCCCGTTTCCATTGGCAACGGGCGCTCCGAACAGTCGGCCAGCTGATGTACCAAGCCATTCCTCTGGTACGCCAATTTTACAGCCATCGGCATTGCTGATCCATCGAACCATGATGGGGTCTGCCTTTTCGGCCTCTGGGGCCTCACCATCGGCTGGCGTGGATTCGGCACCCTCGGCGGCTGCTCGGCCACGGCGCTTGGGAGGTTGCTTGCGGAGCAGACGGTTGATTGTATCCATCTGGAGAAAGTTAGAGTACCATTCGTTGAATACATCGAGCTTTCAAGTCGGTTGTTTCTCTTACCTTTTCTTCCTCGTTGCGCTTCTCACTCAGATTCTTCCTGCGTCGAGCCATTTCAGCTCGTCGCATAGCACGCTCCTCGGCCGTTAGATGCTTCTTGACTTGGGGTTCTGTTCACGCGTGAGCTCAGGCCTTCTAGAAGCCGAATAAAAGATAGCCAGTGCCATTTACTTACCCATTGGAAGTTGAAGGAAATCATTCCCCAAATTTCCACGCTGCCGTTTGGTCTGTTTGCCCTCCATGGCAAGCGCATCACTGTCCATGTCGTCATCCAATTCGTCCTCCTCGTCTTCCTCGTCTAGATCATCAACATTGATGTCGGGAACGGCACTTTCATCCTGATCATCGGGCTCGCCCTCGGCATCAGAATCCGTGTCAGAAACATTTTCATCATCCTCCTCTTCCTCCTCCTCTTCATCCTCTTCCATTTCCATTTCTTTTTCTTCCACGCTCTTAGTAGCCTTGCCCCGAATAGTTGTGGCCTGCTTAGCGCTCCGCCTTAAAGGCGGTTGTGGAGGAGCATCGTCCATATCAAGATCGCCGTCGGCGTCGGCGTCTTCATCATCCTCGCCGAGAGCGTCTTCATCGTCGACCTCGTCTTCTTCTTGGTCTTCAATTTCCTCGTCTGATGTAGCGATTTCCACAAGCTTCTTTTTGTTGCGGCTAGCTCGTGGGCCAGATACAATGGGGTTTTCTTGAAAGACATTGACGGACCGCCGGCCAGAGCGGCCTCCAGTAGCCTCTCGCAGTTTCCCAGCGGGCATTTTTAATGTGAGACGGAGAGATCTACGTCGATCTCCGGATGAGCTTGATGGGGATGGAGATACAGAAACTGATGCTCGAGCAGCAGTAGCGCGAGTTTGTCTTGTGGATCTGGTGCCGATGTTAGCATCGGGGTCTGACAGGTCATCCTGAGCTCGTCGCGATCGACCGGAGCGGCGAAGAGGTGCCATGTTGGCGGTGATGTGGGAATGGTAGCGGTTTGCAATGGGATTGAAACGCGTGTCAAGATGATTGAAATAGGGAAAGCAAATTAAATCCCCGAGGAGAAAGCGGGGTGGTATTGTTTTCACGGGGACAAGGTGTGTGGCAGTACAAGGTAATCATCTGGGGAGGGGAAGGAAGATAGTGAAGCCGGTGTCAGACGACAATCGCCCCCGGATAGGAGTCAGAAAGCTGAATGAAACCGGGAAGGCACAGATCGAGCATGTCTTTGACGCCACGTAGGGCCGGCCATTCGCAACCAGTGCGGACAAAGCGCAGGTTGCAGGGGATTTGGAGTGCACGCCAGCCGTGTTCCCCGGGATTCGGCCATTAGGGAGGGAGATGTTTGGGGTCCGAACTGCATGGCAAAGGAGGACAAGAGACTAGGACCAGGGGAGTCACTTACAGGTACTTTTTCCCCAAAGTTTTCCAAATTACCTCCTGTCGCAGACTTCGGATGAACGAATGAAGTCACTCTCATAGCGATTCTCCCGTTTTGTGGGCGGTGAGGCTCATTCTCCATAGTGGGTCCTTATATACTCTATCGCTCTAGACTTCTCTCTCTGAAATTTTAGGTAAGAATGATGATTATCACAGAACAGATCGCAGTAATCTTCAGTGCAATGAAGCAAAAAGTATGCCCTAGGTCTGTAGTGCATATCTCCATAGTATCTTCTAAGGATCAGACTGCAAGTAAAGTACTATATAGTATATACCCATTTTATCACTTATGTCTCATAAGATTATGTATACTATCCAGCCTTATTTCAGCTGCAAGGATCTATATTCTCATCCATGGATTAAAGATGATTAAATATACTGGCCCTTTTATGTGCGCTTCAAGTGATGCAAGTTTATCGGAGCGAGAAGGACCGTTTTCGTTTGGTCCATTCCCGAGACGAACTGGAGCTGGTTATATCTGATAACTGAGACGACTGACACGATGATATATAGTACCTAGTATCCAGTCGCATAAACTCTTCAAAGTGTCTTCATAGTCTTGCTGAGGTGGCCTATACTATTGCACGGAGTAAACTCCCCGATGTAGATAAGAGCGGGGAGCCAGAATGGTTTAGCAGTAGAAATCCGTAGAAATCGACATTAAGAATCAGGGACATAAATAAGAAGTATTTAAAGGACAAAAAAAGTTGGTGCAATGTCTAAATTGAAGTGAAACTACGACGAAGTAGTGTGATCACGTCCACGGCGAAGTCAGTAGATCGGCCGCAACCGAGCGAAACAGCCGAGGTCGAGCTCACATGGCGAGTCCGGGGAAGTCCTGCTCCAACCTCCTCTCTCCACCTAATTGATACCCACACTGTCAGAGCCACCCTAGAAACAATGTCGGACTCAACAAAGCCTCCATCAATCCCAGCTTGGCAGCGACAGGCCGCCTCGCCAGCCGATCAATCTCCATCCCAGTCACCCTCCCCATCGCCGAGCTCCGACGATGCGCCCGCACCCACCTCACGCGAAGACCTCATCAACCAAGCATCCCGATTCCTGGAGGACGAGTCAATCCGGGATTCCTCCACAGATCGCAAAGTAGCCTTTCTCGAATCCAAAGGGCTCAACCCCGACGAAATCCAACAACTCCTCGGCGTTTCCCGAAACCAAGAGGCGACCAGCAGCAACGCGAGCACCGTTGACAACGCACAGGAAACGCCTCAGACCTCCTCTGCTTCCAGCGAAACTGAAGTGACACCTTCATCCCCTGTCACAGCACAATCTTCATCCCAATCCCCATCGCCATCTACCACCATGTCTCAACAGCGCACATCCACCGCCACCACCACACCAGCAAAGCGCGATGAGCCCCCAATAATCACCTACCCCGAGTTCCTGTTCGAGCCCACCAAGCCCCCTCCTCTGGTAACAATGCAAAGCGTTCTATACACTTTATACGGCGCCGCCGGTCTCGGCGCAACCATATACGGTGCAAGCGAGTATATCGTGAAACCAATGCTAGCAACCCTTACAAGCGCGCGCCAAGAGCTAGCAGAAACAGCCCAAGAGAACCTGCAAAAGCTGAATGAGAAGCTCGAAAAAACAGTATCCGTCATTCCACCCCATCTCAAAGCCCGTAAGGACAACTCCGACGAGGAAGACACCGAGGATTCTGACAGTGTCACATCCGATCCCACGGAGCTATTTCACCGAGACATGGGGACCCAGACTACACCAGATGTGTCGTCATCTACTTCGCTCTCAGCTACAAAAGAAGGCGAAGAGAAGCCCGCCGATGCGCCCTCCATCGCGGTTTCGAGCCATATGAGCCGGTTGGAATCCATTCAGTCGCAGTTGAAGGAGGTTGAAGGCCTTGAGAAAGAGTCGACCACGTTGGACGATAATTTGCGTTCGAAGATGAGTGATTTGCATCATTATCTTGATGGCTTGATCTATGCGGCTCCTACTTATACCGCTGCTGGGGGTTCGTTTGGTCTGTATGGGAATAATAACTCTGGGACGGATGGAAGCTCGTCTGGTGTGCGGAAGGCGGAGGATGAGGCTATCGCAAGCTTCAAAGCTGATATTCGCGGCGTTAAGGGTGCGCTGTTGAGTGCAAGAAACTTCCCTGCTAGTCGGGGTGGTAGACTTGGAGGGTATGCTGCTGGTGCGCGGTGATGCTTTTTCTCTTACACATTCATTTCTCAGAACAGCGATATGTTCATATTATACTGTATGGCTTAAGTGTAAATATACATGGGAGTGAACTTGGACTTTCCGATATCCTATACATACACTTAAAAAGCGAGGTTCTTGCCTAGGCACACTTGAGTCTCATGGTTCCCTAGCCCTATTTGCCAATAATCTATTCCAGGCATGAAACCTATCTATCCCAACCTAGTCATCAACACATAGCATAGAAACCGTAGGAAATTTTTATCTCACAAAACGGGTGATTTATCAGACTAGACCCGCAAGGAGCAGAGGAAGCAAAGAAAAAAGATACGCATCAATAATAAATGAACAAAGAGAAAATAACATAAGGAGTCCAAACGCTCTATATCAAGGATCCTAGCCTGCCTATATTTGGCCAGGAGTACATATTATCATGCCTTAGAGAATCTGCGACTGGGAGGGAGCCTCCTCAGGTCGCCAGGTAGCCGAGCACATCTGGATCAGATACTTGACACCAATCTGGAGTAAATTCGTTAGTTTAAAGAAGACGCACTGGATTCATGGATGATTGCTTACCTGCAAGGAGCTAAACTCATCGCTGTTGTTGAGCAGGAGATCTTGGTGGGCCTTGGTAGCAACGTCGTATCTGCGTGCCTCGACCGCTTGCGCCAAGCCAACGAGCTTCTGCACAGTTTCGGGCTTGAAAGTCTCGTTGTTCAGGCGATCGAAGATCTCGTTCAAACAGTTCGCAGACCTTTGGGTCTGCTTCTTGAACTTCTCCGGGGCACGAGGCTCAAGGAACTGAATTTTTGGGTTGAGGATCTCGTAGATGGGCAAGGCGTTGGGAGGAATGTGAGAACGGTCTCCCGCAGCTAGGATGTGTTAATGACAGTCTAACATGCAAGGGGCGTTTTTACTTACGGTATTTGAGTGCCGCAGGAGCCGGAGGGGGAGTAGCTGCCTGAGACTGGGCCGTACCAGGACGAGAACCTTGGGGCGGAGGAGGAACCGCAGCGCGAGGTGGAGGAGGAACAGCAGCAGCTGGCGGCGGCGGGGCAGATCCATATTGGTTTGGCGGCGGCACGGAAGCGTATGGGTTAGGCGGCGGGGCCTGGGCTGCTGCCGGGGCATATGGCGAGGCACCAGCCTGAGGAGGCATCGGGCCACGGGTCTGCAATTGAGGGCTTGCAGCCTGAGCAGCCGGGCTTGGGGCGTACCGGTTTGTCGGTGGGGGCATGCTTGGCGGAGCATTGTAAGGCGAGGGTCCTCGGGGAATGGACCCAGACGGAGGAGCCATGTGGCCTACAGGCGGGGAGGTGGGGAGAGCAGCGTAGGGATTGACGGGCGGTGGCGGAGAGGGGCCAGGAGCAACGTTGGTCAGGGGCGACGACACACGTGGCGGAAGAGTACCAGCCTTGGGTGGGGGAGGAACAGATGGCGCACGCTGGCCAGGCACCGGCGGAGGGCCCTGAGCGAGAGGAGGGGACTGGTTGGGGAACGGGGAGCTGATGGCAGCAGGGGCAGCAGCGGGGGTACCACGACGCGACACTGCCGCAGGTTTGGCGAAGCCTTCTGGAAGATCATTCCATGCAGGGAGTCCGGTAGCAGTTGTGTAGGTGGTGACAGTGTTGGGTGACTGGTTAGTCGCGCGTGGTGGAGGGGGCACGCCGGTGACCGCAGGCTGTGCGCCAAATTGGGATGGCGGAGCGTAAGATGCCGGCTTTACACTCTGAGCTGGCTGGTACCCAGCAGGGTTGTAGCCACTGCCGCCAGAGAGCGAAGCATATGGGTTGGCAGGCGCGGCGGCCGGGGGAGCGTAGGGGTTCACCGGAGGCTGCTGCGGCGCCTGCTGCTGCGCTCCGAATGCCGCCGTGGATGCTGGAGGAGCATAGGGGTTGCTGACAGGCGATTGAGTGGGAGCATAAGGGTTCTGCGGCACAGCAGCTGCAGGGGCTGCAGGGGTGAAATTTTGCTGTGGCGAGTAGACATTCGGCTGCTGGGGCAGAGGCTTGAAGCCGCCGCGTGCTGTAGTGGCAGCAGCCTGTGCCTTTTGTGGGACCTGTCTCGTGGCGAGTCTGATGCGGTTACGAGCCACTTCGGCTTCAGGGTGCTTCTCGGGAACAAGGTCAAGGTACTTTTGAGCAATTTGGAGACGACCATGTGTAGCGACAACGTCCGCATACTCGATGTACTTCTCGTACAAGTTGCCAAGACGCCAACCAGATTCCTTGGTTCGCTCCGTATCCTGGAAGTTGGTAACCTGTCGGAAAATGGTGACCTTTTCAATCAGACCCTGCAAAGCGCGGACGTGGATGGAGAAACTGGAGTTTTCGGCATCACTCTCAATGCCCTTCTGCTCATTCTCCCGCAACTCCTCGACCCAAATAGCGACAACCTTTTCGAGCTTGGAACCAGCAAGGTAACAGAATGAGGCATCCTTACGAGCACTCTTATCGTCACTACTTTTAACCAGCTCCTCAAGACGATCTCCGAGAGCATCACAAAGGTCGGGGAATTCCTTCTGGTCAGCGAAAGTGCATAGCGCAGCCATAACCTCCTTCCAGTTGGAAAGGTCAGCATTGTACACAACGTCCCAGAGGTTCTTGCCCACAATAGAAGCAAGAAGACGCATGTAGTTGGGTCCACCAGTCTGCTTGGTGAAGTAGTACTCCTGGGCCTTTGCGATGCACTTTTGACCACCACAGATAGCAATCATGAAGGCATCCGACATGCGGTCCTCTTGGAGGGCAATATCAAGGGCCTTCTCGAACTCTCCGAGAAGCAAAGCTCGAGTGATCTTCTGCTCTGCTTCACTTTCTGAGCCACTGAAGATGTGGAATGGGTTGTTTGTTTGGGCACCCTTTGATGCGGCAAGTTCCGACAGGAAGTTATCAGTATCGGCGGTACCATCGAACATGGATTGAAGACGCTTGTGTTTCTTCACTCCAGCCTTGGGCTTCTCGGCGGTACCGTTGGTCTCCTCATCGTCCTTCTTGTCCAAACCAAGCTTGGACAAGCTATCGGCGGCTTCGTCGGCGGATTGATCTTGGAAGCCCAGGTACTCGACCAAACCCTTTCTAGGGTTCTCGGAGAGCAGAGCTTCAATAACTGTCCAGTCAGCTTTCTCCTCCTCAGTCGAAGCACCTGCGATACGTGTCTCGCAAAGGCTCCGAAGATCACCTTCTTTCAAGGCAGCCTCGAAGGTTTCTGTAGCATTGCCAACGCTCTCGTCGACCTCGAAGGGAGTAATCTTGATCTTGGAAGCTCGCGAGCCGCTCTCAGAGACACCGATGGAGACGACGCGGCCACCAAAGCCAAAGGAAGCACCACAGGGGCGCTCAAGCCAGCGAGGAGGCTTGGGGAGGGAGAACTTGGAGACCTGAGGTTGAGTCTGGGCCTTGGCAAAGAAGTCCTCTCCGTCCAGCGCCTTGTTCTGGTCATCAATGGCCTGTGACATATCGGTACGGGTGTTCTGAAGAGTCTGGACCGAGATCTTGCCGTCGAAGGACGCAGTAGCGAAGAAGTTGGGGTTGTGGGGGTTCCAGCGGGTCTGGAAAGTCCAGTTGGTGACAACGGGGAATTCGCCGTAGGCGACGCCGGTTTGCGGGTTCCAGCAGATGTTGCGATTATCCGCGCCGGATGAGAGGAGGAGATCCGGATCGTGAGCACACCAAGAAAGTGAAAGCACTCCAAGTTCGTGGCCCTTCAGAGTCCGCTCGGGAGCATGCGAGTTACGCAGATCCCAGACATAGATCATCGGGTCTGACTCGAGGGGTGTCGAAGTAATAAGCTTAGTAGGCTTCTCCGGGTCCCAAGCAACGGCGCTGACAGGCTTGCGTCCCATGTTGTTGAGGGTTAAGCTCTCCTTCTTCGTCTTGACATCCCAAACGGTCACGAAACCGGCACTGCTACCAGTAACAAGAATGTGAGCCACCTTCTTGTTCCAGTCCAAGCACTCAATATCGTCTGTACGGGCGGCATTGTTGCCCAATCGGATGGGATTATCGACATTGTTCAGATCAGAAAGGAAGAGCTCTCCTTTCGCGCCACCGGTGGCTAGGAGGTTCGAGTGCTTAGGGTTGAATTGAAGGGCCTTGATGGCACCAGAGTGTTTTGTGGTTCGGGAAATCAAAGAATCGCTGGAAGCTGTCAGCTAAAACATCCAAACATTCATATACAGATATCACCCACCTCGATCCAGCAAGCAGCTTATCGGCGCTCCACAAATCCAATGCACCGTTCTCAAGACCACCCGCAATGACACCGCGCTTGGTATCGTCATACTCGGTCCATGCTAGGTCGTAGAAACTATACAAGCATTCCCGTCAGCAATTCAAATCCTTCTTGAGCTTTAAAAGGCTGTCATACCCAGCATCGGTATCGATCTTAGCCAGCGGTTGTAGCTCCTCGCTAGCGTCCTCGCGGTCCAAACCAAGATCCCAAAGCTCGAGGCAAGTCTTGTTGGAGAAATCGACATCAACAGCACCTGCCCGGGTTCCGGTGGCAATCAATGGAGATGCAGCACCAGGAGACCAGGCAAAGGTGGCCGTCCTTGGGATTTCCCTTAGACGGACCATGATGACGGTAGATGGATGTTGGTGGGGGGGAAGGAGGTAATTAAATTTTGGAAAAAAGAACAAGATCGTAAGCAGTCATTCAACGAATATCAGCAAATCCAAATCCCACCCCTGTACATAAAATAGGACAACGGGGGGTGCGATGCTATACTAGTCAATACCAAGTGGCCTCCTGGACTCTTTGGAGGGACCGGGGAACACGCGCTAAACTCAATCGGTCACTCGCCAAAACACCCCCGAGGTGGCCGCACGTGATATCAGTTGCTCTTTCCATTGCGACCCCAGGACTTAACCAGACTCGTCCCCTAGACAAAGCACTTTAACGCCAATTCAACAAGCTGCAAGCTCACTAGCTGTGCATTCCTGCATTTGAGCACTTCGACATATTTACTCGACTTTGGCCAAGCCCAGAAAATCTCGACATCATGAGTGAAACCACCCGGCTCAAGAGCACCATTTATGTCGGTGGCCTCGACCAGGCCGTCACAGCTCATACTCTGGCAGAGGCATTCGTGCCCTTTGGCGAGGTTGTCGACATCTCTCTCCCAAAGCCAGACCAACCGAACACGGATGACGTTCACCGAGGCTTCGGATATGTGGAATTCGAACTCCCGCAAGATGCCAAGGAGGCAATCGACAATATGGACGGCAGTGAGCTCTACGGACGCACAATCAAGGTCGCTGCAGCAAAGCCACAGAAGGATGCCAACGAGGGCCTAGGCAGTAAAACCGCTATTTGGGAACAGGTACGTGGGGTTCTACAATATCAGGGAGAAATGTTGGAGTCGGATCCGTCGCATTGATACTAACTGACAGTGGTTTTACAGGAGGGATATCTGGCCAAATACGCAGTCAGTGAAGAAGACAGACAAGCAGCCGAAGAAGCCCGAGAGGCAGGCGACCGGCCCCAAGACCCGATGCAAGGATTGGAACAACTCGACGTCGCGGGACCAAAGCCCGAATGATATGCGCAACCTTGATAATGGCCATAACGATTATGAACCAAGAACGACATTACTATTGCCGGAAAACACACCAAATTTCACCGCGAAGCCGGACTATGTACACATGCTCCGGATCCGAGCACGTCTTGATTTTCTCTCCACTAATTTTTCTGGGCTTCAAATTGTTGCAAACAATACAAGCGACGAGAATTTAAAGAAAATTGGGATCGCATTCGCGGAGCTCAAAAATAGGATGGTACATTTAGTGCTCGCGGCTCTCGGGGCTGTTGCGGTAGAGACGCAGAGTCTTGTCGGTCATGAGCTTCTTGGTGCTGGCGTAGAAGGCGGCGCCAAGGGCAACACTGCATTCATCCGGTTAGTCAAGGGAGCAGAAAAAGATGTGACGATAGCGAAAGGCCGCCTGCAGGCGAGGGAAATGTGAAGGAAAAGCGAAAGAGATCATGAGAGGATAGGTAGGCTTCGCGGGATAGACCGGGCAAATCAGGGCAGATAATGTAAGACAGAGACATACCCAAGGACGATACCTGAATGGCAAATAATGGTTAGCACATTGGTCCTCAGCTCTGTAGATTCATAGATTGGCAATAACGTACCGAGAGGGATCAACTCTGGGGGACACTTCTTGATCATGCGGAGGCGCTGGGAGATAGTGTGGGCTAGTAAAACCCGATCAGTACAACAAGTCCTTCTTAGGAGCCCTCCATAATTCGACACGAATCATTGTCTTGTGACTCCATGGGGTCGTGGTGGTGCAGCATACCGCTGTGAGCCTCCTTCTGCAGACAGGAGTTAGTACTAGCCGAAACCCGATCGTATGATCCCGAGATAGGAGAGTTCAACTTACGGGCGCCGGGTTGAAGAAAGCCCGCGAGGGCTGCATACGCAGAACCTGAGATGGGTACATGGTGTAAGTGGTGGGGAGTGGTGGCGTAGTGACGATGAGAAGTGGGAGAAGATGAGGTCGGAGTCGAGCTTTCCAAGAGCGTCGTTCTGAGTGGCTCGGGTGTTTTGGGAAAAGCGAGACTCTCAGTGGCTCTCGCTTGACCGCCCGCGGTCATACCCGGCACTTCACAGCTTCGATCACCCAACGTCCACTCGTCCTTTGCCCTCTCCCACCCTCGCTCTCCTCTCCTCACTCCCAATTCACCTTTCATATCCCCGCGATCTTCGCTCGAAGCTACAAATCGCCAAAATGGGTGCCATTCCTGAGTTCGATCCCGAGGAGCCTCAAGAGACCAAGCCCTTCAAGTTCGTGACTGGTAAGTTCTAAACCCCCTCTCCCGCGATAACGGGGAGCTCAATCGTCCAAAAATGGAGTCAATGGCTAACATATATGCAGCTGGTACGTATATCATCGATTTTCTTGCGTCGGAATCCGTTCCCGGGATGCTTCGCAATGGGTGTCTCCGATCGGCCGGGGGATCATATGATTGACATTTTCCGATGCGACAACAGGTTACGATGCTCGTTTCCCCCAGATGAACCAGTACGTCACCTATCAATATGAATATCCGCCGTGGAATCCTGTCTAATTTTCACCTTTAGGACCAAGCACTGCTGGCAGAACTATGTCGACTACTACAAGTGTGTCAACGCCAAGGGCGAGGACTTCCGTCCCTGCCGTCAGGTACTTTCGCCCTCTACGCTATTTACGAGTATAACAATTTCTAACATCAATACCAGTTCTACCACGCCTTCCGTGCTCTGTGCCCCAAGGCCTGGACCGACCGTTGGGACGGTCAGCGTGGTACGTCTTCAACCCACCCCTGGAAATTTTTGTTTTACACATACTAACCACCCGAAACCCTTAACAGAGGCTGGCAACTTCCCCGCCCACCTTGACCGGTAAATGACCGACAGCTGCTTTGTGTTGGTTACTTGGGCTTTGAATTTTTTGTGTATCGACAACTATCAATGTACTCTACCTGGTCATGCGGGGATACATTTCCTTTCTTCCTGATGTAAACCTTCTGGCTATCCGAGAAGGGTTGTCTATAAATCGCTGTTCCGCAAAGAGAATTTTTATTTGATTAGTTGCTGTGCCGACGTAAACATCGATATTGCCTTTCTAGGCTATCTCGAGTCTTCTTTTCAAGTTCTCCGTCCGGACCGTTAAGTAGCCTAGCTTGAAACCCTCTGGAGAACTTACTTGCTACTTCAGAAAATTGATAGTGAATTTGGATGATTCCTTGCGGAAAATGGTCTAGATGGAATTCTGGTTCTAAGTCTATGGCTTTCAATCTCCAAAGAAAAACAGCATGCAACACACCCTGTACACAGGAAATGCGAGCCCCAAAATCAACAGGCCACGGCTTCGAGCCATGGTCTTCAGCAGTAAGAAAGAAGCATTCCATCAGAATGCAAGATATGTACAAGCGAAATCGCTCGAATGGGCGAGTTGGTCCCGCCCGGTATAGTCATAAGGAAAAGAAAACAAAAACGAAATGGCGTATATGCGGGACGCGGTGAAGATCAGGAAGTAAGACTCCCCAGGGAAGAAAAGGAAAATGGAAAAGAAATCAAAAAATCACAAACCTCTATAGAACGCATTCTAAATCCAACTTTTAGATGCCCTTCATTTTCCTGTAGAGCTTCTTGTGCTCCTCCAGGAAAACGAATGTAGCAATAGTATGAGGACCCAGACGGATAAAGCTAGGCACCCAACCACGGAAAGTCCAAGCAAGACCCTCTTTGCGACAGATATCGCGCAGCAGACCAGCAATGCTGTGGCCGCGGCTCTCAGCCGGCGACGCAGTCATAATGCGAGTCTTGATCACGTCCACCGGACTGCAGACAGTGGTTGCGACGAATCCAGCCATGAACGAGGCCGTGAAGTGGGTGCCCAAATTATCCTTCATACCGGCCTTCTCAATGCACATTTTCTTGAAGGTGTCGTAAGAGGCGAGCTGTGAGGCGGTCATGAGCACGGCGCGAGTGGAATTTGGCCAGACGCCGCGGAAGAGGGAACCGAAGCCTTCTTGTTTGGTCATTTGAATCAATCCGTGGAAGGCATTGCGGTAGTTCCGGCGCTGCTCAATTGGCAGGGCGGCGTCGGACTGCATGCGCACGTTCATCACGTCTGCGGGATTACCGGCGAAACCACCGATGAAGCCCGACACGGTGGAGATTCCAAGTAGGGTAAGGAGGCCAGGCGGCGCAGGTGGTGTAGAGGAAGTTGGGTCAGGCTTTGTAAGGCGGTTCTTGAGTTCTTCGTAAATACCGAAGCGGGTGGTGGAATAGGTGATCTGGCGCAGAAGAGCAGCGGAGAGCTATATATTCCCAATTGATATATGGTCAGCTTTTGCGTCTTCTCAACTTGAGGTAACCGATTTATCCGATTTCAAGGCAAGGCACGGAATTGGACATACACCACTGTATAAGCCTGTCACGCCATTATGTCTAACGATATGTCCAAAGGTTCCCAGCATAGACTTTGGAGCATCTGGCGCACGTGTTTGTAACCGAACCTAGAATGCGACGAAATTCCACGATCAGCGAGACTCCGGGGGTGGCGATTCAGGGTCTGGGCCTGAACTTTAAGAGAGCTGAAATACCTTGACTAAAGAAGGGTTAGTACGAAACGAATAGGCCAGGATTATCATGTCACTTACCCAGATCTAAGGGGTGTGTCACGGCAGCCGCAAAACATGAAGCCGACCCTCCGAACCAGAAAGGGTAGTGGACTTTCTGCGATTTGGACAGCGGCGTCGACACAGGCGCCACCCGTGAGTGAGCCGGAGCCTGTAATAAGTTGCTGTCTGCCATATCCTGTTTCATTCTTAGGAAACAAGACTCCCGTGTAGGGAAGCGAGGGGGGGGTTATGAATATAAGGAGGGGAGAGTGTGGTTTCAAAAAGGGAGCTCTCTCATTAATTTTGTGAGAAAATCGCCATTTTTTGACCGTGACCTTTTTGACGTAATTTTGGATCGCAAATACCGACGGACGCAAATCAGGTCGCCGAATCCATGGCTAGCCACGGCGTATCGTGACCAATCAGCGTTGGTGCCTTGAAGATTCTGGAGATCTACACCAATCAGAGGCTCGGTTTTGTTTCTACCCCGGTGAACCGCCTTCCTGTAAGGAACATACGCCAGTCAAATTAAGCATGAACAGGCATCGGAGGTAAAAAGTAGTTCCCGAGAATCTATCGGCATTCTATGAAAGTTGTAATTATGCTTATCGGCTAAAGGTAGCTCAGATGGCATGTAGCCTTTACACGGGCATATTCGGTGGAATTGCGGGTGTTCCGCGGGTGCAAGGATCGATAATCGGATTACCGAGGGACGAGGGGTTCTCAAAGTTTCACCCCTCCATGCGATTTTCGGAGGTGGAGAACTAGATTAGAATTGGGTAATGAGTGAGCTTGGGTTTGACTAACCCACTTGCGGTGTGCTCTCTGGGCTTTTCTTGAAATGGACTGGTCGCAGATCATGTGGCCTATTGCACGTGTATGTATAGAGATGCCATGTAGCCAGTGGTAAACGATTTAGATAAAGACCAAATGTATAGAACTAAGAAATGAGAATCGAAAAATCAACATCTAAGAAGCCAGGTGATAAAGAGAGAGCGTTACAGAAGCCCTGAAGCTCCGAATTGCATATGCGCTAGTCTCAGCTAAGTATAAAATTCAAAGCAGCTTAATCAATCCATGGCTTGGAAAAAGTAAAAGAAGCAACCTGACATACCAAGTGCGGCTTTCTGAAAGGGCATTAAGCACTAAAGACTCTCTGGTCATATGGGTTTTGGCAACAACAGTATTCAGTTGAGATTCCGCATGGTCGATGGTGCCCTATATTCGATACAAGTCATGCTCGTTAAAAATACATTACCGGTGTGGAGTGTTGAACACATTCGTCTCCATTCTTGTTAATTGCCAAGCCACACATCAACTTGGACAAAAATGTTATATCTGTCTTTCACAGATTTGGGAGTCTCTAAAAAACTACCTTTCAGGCGGCCTTCGGAAACAGATGCCAAATCCGTCATACGAGTCGTGGCGAATTACGGGTATTCCCAATATCTTTCTTTGGCTTCTATGCACCTCGGTTATAAAGGCTTCTTAATGATTATAGGCAGCTGGCTAGATGAAGGGAATTGAAAAGTACGGATATGTCAGCCAGCCGAGGCGTGCTGTCTCGGTCATCGAAGGGTCATACTTCACTTCATTCGATATTGTCAGGCGCTATTATTAGCTTCCAAGGCTACTATACTAATTGAATCCCCCAGGGCGCCATTTCGACCATGTTCTTTTAAGCCCTGGTCCTTTCCTGCCCTGCTAGTTCCTGATTACTGGAGCCTTGAAAGTCACAACTTTTAATCTCGTTCAAAAGATTACCTGCTAAATATAGCCTTCCAGTAGCGGGCCTGACACAAAGGAAATCCTCAGGAGAACTGTCCAAAATTGTCTGGTCTTGCAATCTTGGGGAAATTAAATGAAGCATATCATCAATAGATACATTTGTCGTATCGGTATCATCCCAGAACCTTTTCCGATCGGGACATACCAACAGGGGCTGTTCGTAGCTTGGTGCTTGCCCAAAACTTGATCCTTGATCTTAAGCAAATATATGTTTCTGGCAGGTGCAACATTACTCCCGGGGCATAGGGTTCAATTCTAATATATTTTTTTAAAACACTATTTGATAGCAGCAAAAGGATTAAGATACCCAATAAGCATTGTATGAAACCAAAAAGGCTGAAAGGAACATTAGATAGATCTGGCAGAATATATAGCACGGAATAAGGCCCACAGCGGAGATGGTGATACTTCGGCGACTCATTTCCCCGGCCCGGGAATGTTTTTGAGATTCCAACGGCCCATACAACTCGACGCAGCAATAGCCAACCAAGCCCAGCAATGCGATTGTATGCCACAGGACGAGCCCTGCGCACCAGCAGCGGCCGCTGGTCCATCGCCGCAACGCGCCCACGAATTCCAATTCCTCGTATCTCCCCGCTCGAAACCATACCAGCTATCAAGAGAGACTGGAGCTCCACGACAGCTCTCCGAGCAACCGACAACAAAGCCACTACCCAGGCATCTGCCCAGACACTGCAAACAAAAAAGTCCAACCAGACAATCGAAGGCACAACCTACCCGGCCGATGCATGGACCAACACCCCAGATCAGATTCTCTCCCATGTCGGCCGCCGTCTCTACCTCGACGAGAACCACCCTCTAGCAATCACTCGCAAGCTGATTGAAAGCCAATTCCCCGCGCCAGTATTCGGCAACCACTTTGAGAAGAGCCCCGTCGTATCAACAAGACAAAATTTCGATGTTCTGGGTTTCCCGCCGGATCACCCGGGCCGCAGTCGCACCGATACATACTATATCAACGACAAGACGGTGTTGCGCACACATACGAGCGCCCATCAACAGGCTTATTTCCAGCAGCTCAACCGAAATGAGCAGACACGTCCTGAGGAGGTGGGATACACTGTCATTGCGGATGTTTACCGTCGTGATGCGATTGATCGTAGTCATTACCCTGTTTTCCATCAGATGGAGGGCGCGATGCTATGGAAGCGGCCGGACAGTGATCCCCTGGCTCACTCGGCGGAAACAGCTGCGAAGATCAGGGCTGACGTGGAATTAATTCCGCGTCATGATGTTGTTGTCGAGGATCCAAATCCTACTATACATGCTCAGCGGAATCCGTTGCAGGCGGAGCATCACAGTGAAGAGGAGGTTGAGGCTATCGCGGCGCATCTTAAGCGGTCTTTGGAACGGATGGTTATCAAGGTCTTCACGGAAGGTAGTAAGGCTGCTGCTGCTAGCTCTGGTGGTGCTCCCGCGGAGCCGCTGAAGGTGCGCTGGGTTGAAGCTTACTTCCCCTTTACTAGTCCTTCGTGGGAGATGGAGGTGTTCTGGCAGGGCGAGTGGCTTGAGATCCTTGGATGTGGTGTCATCAAGCAGGATCTTTTGATCAACTCTGATGTTCCTAATAGGATTGGCTGGGCGTTTGGATTGGGCATTGAGCGTATCGCTATGCTCCTGTTCAACATTCCTGATATCCGTCTCTTCTGGTCTCGGGATGAGCGGTTCCTCTCTCAGTTCAAGGCTGGAACAATCACTCGTTTTGAGCCGTTCTCTAAGCACCCAGCTTGCTACAAGGATGTTGCTTTCTGGTTGCCTCCTGCCGCTATTACTGGTGGGAGCAGTGCTGCTGGCGGAGGAGTTCCTTTCCATGAGAACGATGTAATGGAGATCGTTCGTGGTATTGGCGGTGATCTTGTTGAGGATGTTACCTGCATTGATGAGTTCACGCACCCCAAAACTGGGCGCAAGAGCATGTGCTATCGCATTAACTACCGCAGCCTGGAGCGGACATTGACGAACGAGGAGGCCAATGAGATGCATGACAAGGTTCGGGCTAAGCTGGTTGGTGACCATGGCGTGGAGTTGAGGTGATCAGAGGCCGATCAATCTGTACTATATTATTCTATATACCTCTTTGCACGATGTGTAACAATGTACAACATAACTCACCTTCAAACACTTTCTTGCAGAAATGCTCTTTTCAATGTCAATTTCCATGCAATCTTCTGGGTATTTGCTATGCATACAAGTATCGCCAAGAGCTTGAGCCAATTGAGATCGATCCGAGGCAATTTTACGCCTCTAAATATCCATGGATGGTAGTGTATTATACAAGAAATGAGGAGAGAGTTATCAAACACAGTTTGTGCGAAAACAAGGGACAAACCACCCCAACACGAGACAATCCAGACGCCTCCAGTCACATGCAACAAAGTGTGTATCATACAGATCCAAGCGACAAGCAGATATAAGGAAGAAACGTTTTCCGGACCCAACAGCCAGCAGAATCCAAATGCCAATCCCCATCGTGATCATGACGTATGATATATGGTACAGATAGAAGGAAAGAGGAAGAAATAAGGAAGATTATGGAGGAGTGAGAATTTAGGCGTTCTTAACGACACCAACCTTGGCAGCCTAAAAAGAAACGAAAAGCAGTTAGCATATGTGTTGCAGCTCGATGCGATACGGGAAAGAAAACCTACCCGAAGAACCCGTCCGTTCAGGCGGAAGCCCTTGCTCTGAGTGTACATAACGTCACCGTCCTCGAGATCCTTGGACGGGGCCATGAAAGTAGCCTCGTGCAGGTTGGGGTCGAATTTCTGGGCCTTGCCCTCGACCTGCTCGCCGGGGTCGAAGCGCTCGAGACCGTGCTTCTGGAGGGTGTTCATGAGGATGTTCTCGGTCATCTTCAGACCAGTGACGAGGTCGAGCAGAGCCTTGTTCTCCTCAGTAGGGGCAGCGTTGAGCTTCTCCGCGGGCACGGCCAGCAGCGCGCGGTCAAGGTTATCAATGCTGTCGAGGAGATCCTTAGCAAAGCGCTGAATAGCGAAGTTGCGGGCACCGTCCATATCGCGCTTAGTGCGCTCCTGGAGGTTGCGGAAGTCGGCGACGGAGCGCAAGTATTTATCCTAAAGCATGAAACATATTAGCGACTGAACAGCGCATAGATGAAATGGGGAAAGCTAAGTTGGTGGATGGAAGTAAATACCTTCAATTCAACAACCTCCTTCTCCTTAGCCTCAAGCTGCTTCTTGACGGGGTCCTCGGCCTCTGCATTCTCGGTAGCTTCGGCCTCCTTATTTTCGGTAGAGTAGGAGCGGGCGAAGGGCTGGGGAGCGAATGGCCGCACGGCAGCGGGCAGACGTGTTTGGAACTGTGATGTCCGGCGGAGAGCCAACGGCGCGGCAGATGTGGAGGAAGAGGAGGCCAGAATAGACCGGGCGGCCTGGGCCTGTCTGAGGAGAGTCCGTTGGAACATTATGAAGGTAGAATTGCAATTGAGTATTATGCAAGGTTATGGACAAGAAGGTGTTCGGATACTGCGATCATCGGGGAAAATTGGATCCATCATCACCTGACCGCGGGAAAATTAAAATGCTGGGCCGACGAGTTCCTTCCTGATTGGGTTTAAGACGATGGATATACTTGGATGCTCATGGAATATAACCTCTGGCAAATATACAACTTGACCAGATTACATTATTGTTCAAGCTCACAGTGTTTGAATTCCTATCCTTTGATTTTATTAATTTTGATTAGAGTCATTCAACGGGGAAGAAAACAGGGTACTCAGCCTCAGGTATATATTTTAACCCGGACTATTGCGCCAAAAATCTGAGGATTGGTAGCAGATCTCCTATCGTTAGACATGGCACACCGATCTGTACTATCCTGCAATAGCTCTTCAGCTATCTATCATATCCAATCCTCGGAAGTTGCTGGAGGCATGCAAAGGCGTGTATTTATTGCAATTCCGTGGAGTAACATCTGCCCTGCGTTGAATCAAGAATTTGGCCGTCTCTCGGTTCTTTGAAGCGTTCAGAAACATTGAATCAAAGAAAACCTCAGGGGTAAAGGGTATTCTATTTTATTTTATCAGCGTACTACCTTTCCCCTGACGGCTGCCATACTAATTATTATCACGAGACCTCCGAGGCCCGCCTAAAAGTAAATTGACTAATTAGCCAAAGCCGAAATAAACTCCCAAAAGATACTCACCTTGGATAACCCTAAGAATTCACACAAAGCAAAACTCGATAATTCCCACATCGCTTGAAGGGCTACTCAATAGTGTCAATTGATCGCATGTGACAAGACAAA
The DNA here is from genome assembly GCF_028828015.1 of Penicillium pulvis. Lineage (NCBI taxonomy): Eukaryota > Fungi > Ascomycota > Eurotiomycetes > Eurotiales > Aspergillaceae > Penicillium > Penicillium pulvis. The sequence goes on along the minus strand of NW_026643079.1, from coordinate 1,526,892 downwards.
AAGATGGAGCGCAGTAGAAGGAAATGAAAACTTGAAACTCAACATCTGGAGCACATACATATATAAATTACTTCGGATTTGCGGGATCACAACAGCCCTGGGGCTTGAGCTAGTATAGGCTACATAACAACCACACTGAGTGGAGTGTTGAAGAAAAACCCGAGGGACACAACGTTCGCCAGAGTGCTGTGACAAAGATCCCTTCTAATTTCCTCATCTTTTTTCCAATTTAATACCTATCTATTAGTTTTCTATTTCTTTTAGAAAACAATGGAAAGAAAAGCCCTCATACACACATGTAATGAACAGATTCGGGATTCTGTAAATACTCACTCGTCCTCCATGAACCTCAGGTCTATCTCGGAATGAACCCCAAACTATAGACCAAAGAGACGTACCGTTGCCGCCTAATGCCGAAAGGGCGGGGCAATATCCGGGTCACCTGCAGACTTACTCAATTTTCCACTTTCAACATCGAAAGGTATGTATTTGCTCGCAAGTATTGAGGTGGGGTCGAAGACTGTAGACAGCAGATACACGCGTCAATACAGCATGAGGTTCCACTTCTAATATTACTCCATTTAGAGAGATCGGCCGGCAGGCCATGCAGGCCATGCAGGCTCCCGCGTTTCGGGGAGGGCGGGAGGGGGTCAAACGCATGAGGGGTTAACTACACTTACTAGTGCTTGGGGGCTGAATTTTGTACGCAATACTGCTGTGCCCACTTCTGGCAAATTGTGCAAGGCAGGTCTTGTTTCTTTTTTTTCTCTTCGGAAATGACTCTTACAAATACTGGACACAATAGTCCGTAATATGAAATACATATATGTTTCTTTTAGGATGCGGGTGCTTTCCCTATTCAGATATTGCTCACGATGAAAATGGAAGACTATTACATGACCCTCGTATCACGGAATCTGACAATCAAGTATAGGTAGTGGCCTCCGTGATAATCTGTTGAATAATGTTGGCGAGTTCTTCCGGTGTCGTAATTGTTGGACAATGACCAGTCTCAATTTCAAAAGTCTTAACATGACGCCCTGCCACAGTGGCTTCCATACCCTGCACGAAAGCTTTCTGGTAGGCTAGTGGCAGGAGGGAGTCATTTAATGTATAGATATAGGACGCCGGAATCTCTCGCCAAGCACAGTGCTCCAAGGGCTGATCGAAGGCCTTGGAATTCCAGCGTCCTAGGGTTGCAATAAAGCTTTCCAGGTCTTCGTCTGAAAGCCCGGGGCCCACCATATTTTTAGAATCCACCGGAATACAGGTCCCGTCTTCAGCATAGTTGAACATGATAGGTATGAAGTCTGCATGTCCACTTTGCTCAATGTTCTTGAACACGGATTGGCCTTCCGAGAGTACATGTGCGCAAATGTAGACCAATTGGATCACACCACCAGACAAGCCTTGTTGCTTGCGAGCTTCGGCCCCCAGGCCTGCAAGAGCATTGGTGCCAATTTGACCTCCATATGAATGCATAAGGACAATCAGAGAACGGCCCTCGTCAGCTAATCCAGTGACAAGTTCGCGAATAGCAGCTGTATCCGTATAAAGATCCGCGGTTGGGGGTCGTGCACCATTCATTGTCGTGAGCTTAGGAATATGGACCGGCAAGCCTTGAGATTCAAGAATAGTGCGAAACTTGGCATAGGATTCTGGGTAGTGGAAGGCACCTCCAATGAGGACGACCTCGGGCTTTGAAGCAGACATGACTCAGAGCTTGGGTTTGATGAGGAACTTAGGATGGACTCAATGAAGAGGTGAAATGAAAGAGATAGCGGGGTAAAGGCGCTTCTTAATAGTAGGCGAGGAGATGGGGGCCATTTTGAACCTGCATTACTAAAGGGTACCACAGCACAATGTGTACAATTCAATAGTTTTATTACCAAAGAGCCTCGGCTCGTCTGTCATACCCACTTTCAATGGTGCGTCTTGAGGTTTGTTCCAAAATTTGCCAGTAATCTTAAAGTACGCAGTGGTCCCGGTCGTTGCATGATGCCAGCAGCATCTTACCTCCCATGGGTAGGAGAGGAGGAGGGGGGGGGGGGGGGGGTTCTCTCACAGTGCGTCAACTGTTTGTTGGGACATTGGAAACACCCATGAATCATCCTGGCTCTGGCGTTATGTGTCCCTATCCTCGAACTATGGATAATGCTTCAATTTAGCTGATACCATCTAGCTGGTCACCACATGTGCAGGCATTTATAGGGATCAATTGAGCATCCTATTGAAGTCTGATAATGTTGTCATTACCTATGAGAGATTCCAGAAGATTATATCATGAGAATAGTCACATTCAAATGATACTCAGGAAATTGGGGAATGATCGTTGGCTAGTGCACTCTCAGGTGCACGGGTCGATCTAGCAGGGACAACAAACTACCTTATCTACCAGCAAGCGGATGGACCGAGACGCATAGGGCTACATCTTAAGGGTGGACCAGAGAGGCTCAGCAGTGTTCGCCCTTGTCTATAGATACCTGGCTAGATATTCCCCCCGTGCCTTTGAACGCGTAAACACAAGATAGGTTCAGATACCTTACCAAACTGTCTGGTACAGAGGGTATCCAGTAGTGACATCCTAAGTTTTTGTTCAAGACGCGCACCCTAAAAGAGTAGGGAGACCTTGGAAGTAGGTGCATACCTATACTCGTGTGGAGAGAAATATAATCTGGAAGGGACGAGGCTGCGTATTTCACTATCAGAAACAATATCCCTAATTTCCAAGGATCGAAGTGTATCCCGATGCGACCAATGCATTCTAGCACTAGCAGCTACCCTAACTATAACTTCTTCTTTGATTTAAATGATGCAATGCAATGGAATTGAGTTTGAGATAAGTCGAACTATGGTTTTAGACATTTTGCGGTGTAAGCACTAGTTGAAAATGAAAAGCTATCATGATGTTGACCTCTTTCTGACCCAATACGGCATATGGACACATTCCTTCAAGCCTGCACGGCAGCACTCAAATGCTCATAAGTAAGTTGTTGAATATTCCGCGCAAGTTCTTTCGGTTTTATGGGTATTGGGCAGTGGCCCGCTTGGAGATTAAAGGTCATGACATCGCCTTACGCGGCTTTGATACTCTCCAGCATATTTTTCTACTAAGACTCCCATGAATCCTCAAATTGATGTTTCGACCTTGATCTGGATCTCTGCTTATCATTTCATATTCGCGCCGTCAGTCTTTGCCCGACATTCGTAAGCTAACGTATAATGTGGGGAAGAAACCAATATCGGGATGTGGGGTTGAATAATGCCCACGGATAGATGTCCGCACCTTCACCTACTTAGCAACTTAAGAAAGATCGCCCCGGACGACTTAACCACATAGTTAATTGAGAATCGAGACTTTATAAGCCAAGTACAGAGCTTGATACTTTCGACACCCGTCATAGAACTTGCGAATCCATAAACATCTCGCGACCCGACCAGTCATACTGGATTCTACAGCAACAAGGCGCCCTCTCCAGCTCGAACAGACATTCACAATGTCAGCCCAGACTCTATCCGGAAAGGTGGCCATTGTCACAGGGTCAAGCTCAGGCATTGGTGCCGCCATTGTCCGCGAGCTATCCTCCCGTGGAGCAAACACAGTAGTCAACTACCCCTTCGCCGGCCTGAAGAACGAAGCCGATAATGTGGTGTCATCACTCTCATCTCCTGCCATCGCCGTGGAAGCCGACATGTCCCAGATTGCCTCGCCCCAGAAATTGGTAGATGCCGCAATGGCAGAATGGAATCGCATTGATATCCTGGTTAACTGCGTTGCATTGGCTGTTAATAAACCATTGGAGGAACAGACTCTTGAGGACTGGGATCTCCTGGTCAATATTAATGGACGTGGTACTTTTCTATTGACCAAGGCCGTTCTGTCACATCTCACTAAGGGCAGTGGGCGGATCGTGAACATTGCTAGTATCTCGGCTCGGGGTCCACCACCTAACCAGACGATCTATGCTGGGACTAAGGGTATGGTAGATTCATTTACGAAGTGTTGGTGAGTGAAATTCGATCGTTTTGGGTGTAATCGAGATACTGACTTAAAGTTTAGGGCGAAGGAGCTTCCTCCGAAATATGGATGCACCGTCAACGCTGTCAGCCCTGGCCCGACTATGACGGAAGGCTTTGCTGCTGCTGGTGAGGAACAGATGAAGATTCTTCAGCCCATTATTGATCAGACGCCTGTGGGACCTCGGATGGGACAGCCAGATGAAATTGCGTATGCTGTTGCGTTTCTATGCGAGGAGCGGGCGCGGTGGGTCAATGGAACGCATATCATAGCTTCGGGAGGGCTATTCATTGACTAAACATTGTTTATTTATTATTACCTGAATATAAAGGTTCAATATTATAAATTTCATATCTCAATGTGTTTCTGAAGGATCTATAGCCAGTCATTGACAAGCAAAGAGCGTGCATTTTAAAGGGCTCTGCCTAGGCCTGGTGACTCCTGGGAAAAAGCAAAGGAATAACCCGAGGTCCACCGGTTCATGAAGCCGCCCATAATCTCGGCCTCTCTCGGCTTATACATGGTAAGGTAGATATATGCTCAGCTATTCCATGCTAAGTGACCGAACACTTGCCTAAACCCGGTTTCTTTGAGACCGGCTCCTCTAGGAAACATGGGATGGTCAGCTTACCCAAAGGCGTACTATGGCCCTATCACGCAGCAAGTGTCAAGGCTAATTCATGTTTGCCTGGAAAGCAAAGCCCATATAAATGACCGGAAAGACGCATGGTAGCACTTGGCACCAACGCCTTGTTGAGGCAGGACAATGCCAAGGGAACGTGTCTTGTCGATGCATTATGTCGGAGGCTCCACATTACGCACGAGCGCAAATCTAGGTGGGGTATTCAAAAGCGAACTCTACAATTGGCAGTGTAAGCGCAAAGGTGGAATAATGCAGCCTTGCGTTAGGCATAGCTGGTTCATCCCCTGCCCGGTCGGTTAGGTCCCGTGGCACGAGTCGAAGCGAGTGTACCTTGATCAGTCTCCGCAGCGGCACTGCCCGGAGCAACCAAGCCCCGCGATGTGATGTGTATCCAGGCAGAATAATAATCGAGGTCATGGCGGACCCTGGAGGCTGAGGCGGAGGCGCGGATTTGCCCCAGGTATTTGCGCGGTAGATAAACCTGCAGGGCGGAGCTTGGGTGGAGGCGGCAAACCGACAAAACAGAGCCCATATAGAGGCTGTGGCGCATAAGGTGTGGCGCACGCAGGTGAAATCTCGCGAATGCCTATCCTAAAAGGGTTTAGAGTAATGGAAGGGGCTCAGCCAGTACGCGGTGAAGTGGACGCGGAGTGTGGATCCTTCCAGGAACGGCGAGTCGGTTTCGTGCGGATCGGGCTGTGCAGGTGTAGAAATACGCAAACATGGCGATAAACACATTGGCTGCGCCCCGGCGAGTTAGATCCACAGGTGAAACGTTGTTTAAGGAAATCAGATAAATACTCTCAAAGTTCCCGCCAAATATTTCCATGTTTATCTCGAAATCTAGACCCTTTGTCTTCTATAATCCGGTGGCAAACCTTCGCCTTCCCCTTTATCAACACCTTATCCGCCCACCGCTTTTCTCTCCCACTTGAACAACTACCAACACCACACTGTTCTACACACATATAACATAATGGCGCAATCAGTATCGATCCCCGCTTGCTCTCTAGAGCCTGCCTTTGAGCCAACTCATTCTCGCTCTCGGCCTTCCCTATCTATCGACCTGGACAGCCTCCCCGCGCTTTCCCAGCCATCGCCTCCCTCAAACACACTTTTGATCACCGACCTCAACGACCTCATCATCTTTCAACCCTCTTCCCTCGATGAGATTCGCAACAAAATCACCGCGGTTGTACCTCTCTACTCCTTCTCCCCGCTCCCATCCTTCCGCCGTATCGTCTGCTCCTTCTACTCCGACAAAGATGCTATCACCATCCGTAAGATGCTGGAAGGCAACCTACTTCGCCACACCACTCCCCGCATCTATTTCGGCGAGCCAACGCCCATTTTGACCGAAGAAGAAATGCAGCGCACAAAGCTCCTTGCCGCGCCCCAGAGCGACAAGCTCTTCTTTATCTCCCCGCCACCAAGCCCCCCGCACGGATGGATGATGCGCAACGAGGACCCCCCAAACAAAGAAGTGCACGCTCAAGATCTCGCGTATGCGCTGGCGATGCTGAAAACCGATCAGCCGGAGGCTGAGACTATGAGCGTTGATCCTGCTACGCCTGTATCTATCTCGTCGGACCAGAGGACGCCCAGCTGGCCGCTTGCTGCATCGCAGCAGCGCAGCCGCAGCAGCACTATCATCTACAACCCTGAGGATCACGGTCATAGCCCGAACCTGCCGGCTGTTATGGTCGAGGATGTGAGCTTGCCGGCTGATGAGGACATCGAAATGGATGATGGTATGTCGCTGCAGAAGATGCCGCCGAAGACTTCTCGACCACCTGTCGAACTGATGGAGTAATGGGTTTGAAAATTTGTGTTTGCATCTATTATTAGCGATTGTTGTTCATGCATAGATATCGGTGATTTGTATTGTCTGGCGTTGGGGGTATGAATTCTGCATTACATGGATCCGGGATTTGGCATATTTCATTTTGCTTGAGAGTTCTACATAATACAACTATATTTTATTTCCAACAAACACCCTTACCAGCCTGGTGTAACAGCAGCAATATCTATACCTAGCTATTCATAGAAAAGGAAAAGGAAAAAGGTATGCCATAAGCATAGAATCAACACCATCAACTCGGTAATGCATTGTCATTATTTAGCAACATATGGCTGGGCCTTTTTAGACCCTATCCCTTCAAAGATGGAGTTATTTGTAGACGGACTGTGTCGCATACTGTGCCCTAGGTCTAGGCAGTAGAGCTGGTAACGATTTGCCCGACAAGGGTGACCACTTCTTCTGGTTTCGTCACTGTCGGACAGTGGCCCGAGTCAAGGTCAAAAGTCTGGACATCGCACCCTGCGGCTTTGATATCCTCCACCATGGCTCTCTGGTAGTGTAAAGGCAGGGCGATGTCGTTCAAAGTATGAATATAGGATACAGGGATTTCGCGCCAGGCACAATCTTGTAACGCCTGAGCAATAGCCTTTCCATTCCAGCGCCCCAAAGATTCTACATACTTTTTCAGCTCTTCTTGTGGAAGCCCAGGGCCAACAAGCACATTCTCGGGGTCTCGATGAACACAGGTACCGTCTTCGGCAAAATCAATGACCTTGGGAAAAATGTGTGCACGTCCAGCTTGCTCAGCTATGGACATCGCTGATTTGCCATCTTGGAGTGCATGAGCACCGATATAGATCAATTGAATAACACCACCATATAAGCCCTGCTGTTTACGAGCTTCAGCTCCAAGGCCTGCTAGAGCATTGGTTCCAACTTGACCACCATATGAATGCATGATGACAACAAGAGAGCGACCAGCATCGGCTAATCCAGTCACGAGTTGACGAATAGCATCGGAATCCGCATAGAGATCCGCATTTGGAGGTCGTGAACCGTTCATAGTTGGGAGTTGTGGGACGTGGACCGCCAGGCCTAGTTGCGATTCAATCGCAGTGCGGAACCTGGCATATGACTCTGGATAGTGCCAGCCACCTCCAATGAGAACAAGTTCAGGCTTTGAGATGGACATTTTGGAAAGAAAGAAGCAAAATCGAAATCTTTTGAGTTGGAATCTGATGGAAGAAATGAGGTGTGAACAATGAAAAGAAAGAGTACTCCGTAGATGGTGCTTCTTAAATATCGTGGGTGGGGGCCAAGTCTTGAAACTTGTGACTAGTGTATTACCTGGGGTGTACTCTGTTATTTACTAGCATGATTGATAACTTGGGAACTCGTTCTCAAAGGCCCCCCAAGAGGTTCTTAAGGTTTGTCTTCCATCACTAGATCCAAAGATGATACTTTAGGCATGTAATCATGCTAAAATCCATTACTCGTCTCAGTGGCTTCTGGGTGGTGACTGATGTTACAAGTTGCTTTTCTCCAACGTAAGAGAGAAAAAGAGGAAAAAGACGGAGGCGTCTACCGGTAGCCGGGAGTATGGAGAGGGACATCTAGAAGAGAGACCTTTCCGTGATCACCGCACTCGTGGCACATGGTATCTATGATCGACATATTTCTGTCCCACCAGGATATCAAAGCCCCCTGTAGTACATAGCCCTCAAAGTTGGTCATGATGATGCTCCTCAATCTCTACAGTAACATCCACCGTCCTTAGCACACCCACCTTCCCCTGACTTTCTTGCGTCAAATGCCGCGTGCTCTCCGTACCCTCACTCGAACTAGACTGTCTACCACCCACAGTCTGATTTTGATCCTGACCCGACGAAACCTCAGTGGTAACCCCAATCTCACCTCCCCACCCATCAAACATTGACCGTCCATTCTTCTTCAACCATCCATGCGAATGCAACCGCGTATGGGACTGGCTTGCTCCCGAAGAGGACTGATTGATATACCCACTGAGCTTGGTCTGCGGGAGCTCGAGCCCGATCCCGTCAGGGATCTGGGTTGTTGTCAGGCCAGAGTGAAGGCCGGCAAAGATGTGGTAGAGGGTTGGGACGCAGGCAATGACGATAGTTGTGAGCATCATTGCCTGGCCGACTGTTTCCCAGCTTACTATGTCCCCTACACACTTGTCAGATCAATCCAATGAGGCGTCGAAGGGAGTTTGACGGGGAATGGGGTGTCAGACAGGAAACGTCGGTTGAGTGAACGAATGAAGGTATGAGGGCGAGGTGGGCAATCCCGAGGCCGACGATACTGTGAGGAATTGGTCAGTGAGTTATTGAAAATTTGAAAAGCTCCTGAATTCGGTGCTAAAATACCTTATGCGCGAAGAGAAAGAGCACAGGATTTTAACCCGCTTGTCCCAGGCCATCTGGACATTTCGCATCATCATGAACGGTTGAACGACAAGGATAACTTCCGTGAGGATATTGAAGACTACGATCGGGTAAAGCAGGGCACCCTGTTTAAAATTAGATGAGACCCAGTCAATTGTGGCCTGATGCTGACCTCTCCAGCGCATCGATTGGGGGAGTATAGCCACGGATCGGGCAATCCGCACTGGAAAGCTATACTCAATACTGCGAATATCGACCATCCGACAACTATACCAGCGGTGATTACACAGCTGCGACGCAAGCTCTGGCTTGGCGTTAACTTCCAAACCAGCAGGATAGTCGACATTTTTGAAAGCACCATGACAAAGATGAACAAAATGTGAGCAGCGAAGGCGAACTTGCTCCAGGCTTGGATGTCGCCTTCGCTCAGCCGGCTCTGGTGCTTTCCCAGTCCATTCTCAACCGCCTTCTGTAAGACAACGACTTGAACAATTGCAAGAACCAAAGCGACCCAGATGGGAGTATTGACTGCCGTCCGTCGCTGCTTGAAATACACTACCGAGGCGAGCTTAGCGAGCACAAAAATGATGGCCACGATCAGAAGGGATACCGAGGTCAGCGTGATGATAGCGCCGCGATTATCGCTTGAAATGGCCTCGAAAGCATTCTTTTGGTCGGTCATCGCACCATGACATCGTCGTCAACAGCATGGAGAAATTACGGAGATGGGCGCCCATAAAATAATTCAGCCTTTTCACATCCCTGACCCTACAGTTCCTTTTTATTGGAAGTTGACAACCCTTGTTGTTTCTAGGATTCTTAATTGAACACTACATTTACGGTATCGGGGGACGCGCGGTATTCGACATTCAGAGTAATATTGTCGAGTACATACTCAGGCACCTTCTTGCTCACACTCGAACACTCTGAATGTGAAGGAGATCGAGAAGTCTAATCACTGAGCTGCATTTTCTTACCCAGGACTAAAATCTTCGTGCGGTATATGCCTGCTCGAATGAAGCGTTATCTTAGTGAAATCTAATGCGGAGGAATTTAGGTACAGCAGCCTTGTGTATGAATTACGATTACTGCATGACACCATATCTGGTTAGTAAAGTGTCCAACCAATCTATGTCGTGTTCAACTAATGAGCTCCTTGTCTTTTCGGGCTACTCGCTGCCAAATGCTTCACCAGGTGGCGGTTATTTATCGGTGGTGGCACCACGGCATCTCCTTCTGCGCAAGGATACAAATCCTGTGCACCCTATAAAATCCCCCAGAATCCGGGGCCGAACGGGCCAAGGATCAACAGGCCGCGTGGAGTATCTCCGGGAGAGTCCAGATCCCGCACTGAACGGCGCTAAATGGCACTAAAAGGCGCTAAACAGCACTAAACACAACCGGTCTCGTTACTAGATTGCAAATGACAAGGGTTTGTGCCGAAGCGAATAGAACCTTTGCAACGAGGCGCAAGAGGTCGCATGCGAGTTGCATGCGAGGTGTCGACCATTTGTTTGGCATTGATTGCGCAATCAAGAACCCTGTCTAGCTTCTGTGGACGGAAATGAGGAGGCAAAGATGCCAAGATAGGTCGCAGTACTTCTTGCCGTCCTCAGGCCGGTCTATTTTCTGTCGACTTGTTTTCTCCGGTTATTCTAGCTGGGAAGACTTTCAATATGCAGGAAGAGATGGAACTGAAAAGCGAGAGCGCTGTGCGGTCAGTGCCAGCAGAGAATTGGAATGGTGCCTATGAGAGCGTGGCAATGCGCCAGAAACAACAACTGGAGGTAAGTATCATCGTTTGATAGACCTGCGGAGATACTAATCTTTCATCAGAGATATCTAAACTTCTTCTCATCCGTCGCATTCTCCGCGTGCCTACTTGCCACATGGGAATCTGCCGGTGGTAGTTTGTTGGCGGGACTGTACAACGGCGGCCCTGCAGCGATTGTATATGGAATTATCTTGAGCACCGTGGGTAATATGGCTATTGCATGCTCTTTAGCAGAGCTGGCCTCTCTGTATGTCTATCAACGAGAGCGATGTGACAGTGCTGACGAGATTGACAGACATCCAACTGCAGGTGCTCAATATCACTGGAGCTATTTCCTCGCGCCTCGTGGTCGTCGATTTATCAGTTTCTTCCAAGGTAAGCCCGCAATCCCGGTCCCTTTCTTTTATAATTCCATGCTCAACTTGATTAGGTTGGGTCACTGTCTTCTCCTGGTCCGCTCTCGTCTGCATCGCACCCTATTTCATCGGAACTCAAATCCAGGGATTGATTGTACTGGCAGACCCTGGCTATGAGCTTGTGAGGTGGCGCGGTACGCTGCTCATGTGGGCAGTTGCAATTATTCCGATCATTATCAATATATTTGCGCGTCGCATTCTGGGTGCCATCGAGGTTGCTGCGGGTATCATGCATGTCGTCTTCCTACCCGTCACCATCGCCGTCTTAGTTATCCTCGCCCCTCGAAACCCCGACTCGTTTGTCTGGGACACCTTTGTCGGTGGCTTGAGTGGCTGGGAGAATTCCGGTGTTGTATTTTCCGTCGGTCTTCTTGGTGTCATTACTCCGTTAGCTGGTACGTCCCTCCACGATCCCTGATGGCGACCAACAATCTAATGCCAACAGGCGTCGATGGCATTATCCACATGGGCGAAGAAATTAAAAACGCCAAAGTCGTTGTCCCCCGTTCCATGATATACGGTACTCTAATAAATGGAGTTCTCGCATTCGCCTACCTTATAGCGGTCCTCTACTGCATGGGCGACTACACCGAAGCCCTCACCAGCGCAACAGGCTACCCAATCATCACAATTGTCTACCAAGCAACCGGATCCAAGGCAGCGACCTACGTCCTAATGACACTGGGTATGCTCCCGGGCTGGATCGCTCTATTCAATGGCCTCGCCTCCGTCACGCGTCTAACCTGGGCTTTCGCTCGAGACAACGGACTCCCCTTCTCCGAATTCTTTGCTTTCGTTGACCCGACCTACAAGATTCCCCTACGTGCTTTGCTCCTAGTTGCATCATGCATATTCGCGCTCTCGTTCATCCAGATTGGGTCTACGGCCGCGTTCAACGCTATTCTCTCGCTCAGCACGCTTGGTCTATATATTTCTTATCTAATCCCTCTCATCCTCCTTGTCTTGAAGCGCTTTACGGCGCCCCAGGATATTCCACGGGGAACATTTAGTCTGGGGAAATTTGGCCTTCCCATAAATCTTCTTGCCATTCTCTTCGCTACCTATTTCTCTATCTTCCTTCCCTTTCCGGCTACGGTGCCGGTTACTGCGGAAAATATGAATTATGCCGGGCCTGTCCTTGGGTTTGTTATGTTGTTTGCGTGTGGAGATTGGGTTGTTCGCGGGCGGCATAAATGGCAAGGCCCGGCAATGAGGCCTTATGCTAGAGATGAGTGAGGTGTGGAAGGTGTTAATCTCAAGATAGAAAAGGGAGTGGAAGTAATCGAGCTGCCAATAATCGCTGATGACTTAAGAATACTAGATTGTACATATACATTCTTGACTAGCTACTGGCCCAAATTTTACGAGCTTTCTTACGCTTAAACTTTTCACTAGAGATTATAGATTAAATAGAAAGATTTGCGTACGAAGACATGCGAAGGTTTCAAGGCACTCGTAATCTAAGAGAGAAAGGGTATACTATGCATCATCTACTGTGGAACACAATCCGGTGGAAGTCCACCCGCCTCGTCCTCATAATTCGGATCTATCCCATCCCGTTGTTGCTGCTCTCGCCTCTCCGAATCAGCGTCCACTCGCCGTCGCAGCCGATCAACATCTATATTAGCGCCTTGAGGAGTATCCAACATTTCATCAACCATGACCGCCGGAACATGTTGATCACGTCGGCGCAGATAGCGCTGGAATTCCCGGAGCATAATCTGACGAAGTTGCGCATTGATAGGATCAGGATCCGCGACTGGACGTGGAACAGCGCCCTCCGCTGCTTGTGATGTTGATGTCGGCTGTGGTGCTTCATTCGAGACATTCGCAGAAGATGATGGACCTCTAGGTGTAGATGCAGACGTTGACGCAGATGTTGATGATGTAGCTATCCCCATCTTACGCTTTGCATATTCCACCAATTCTCGTAGGAGAATCCACCGCGCCGCATTCTGCTTCCTCCATACGTAGACCTGCATTGGTGTCGTTGGACCAACATATACCTGGTTTGGGTGGTCTATTGCCAAGGGCCATAGATCTTCTAGTAATGCTGATTGGGACGCAAAGGAAGCGTAGAAGTCACCCCAGACGAGTCCTCCAAGAACTCGCATTTGGCCAGCGTAGCCAGGAGATTCGTCGGGTCGACTGATGCCTACTTTCGGGTCGAAGTCTGCGTCAACGGCAAGAACGAAGCCGCTGAAGTCGCCAGCCAGAACCATTGATGTAGCCGCTCGGTAAGATTTCGTGGTGTAGGAAGCGAATGAGGCTGAGTCGATGGCTATGAAGGCATTATCCTGCATGCGTAGATTTTTGTTATCACCACTATCTTCATTCGCCTTGTGGAAGTGTCTGCTCGAATTAGATGCGTTCTTGAAGCGAAGAAAGGGACCAAGACCAACCGTTTAGCAGCTTCAACATCACCTTCCCCAATATCATGTTCCTTTCCATCAACCCAACAGAGTTTCAAGCGCGGTTTGAGAATATGGGACCCCGTCTGCCCATCTCCCCAATTGGAAATATGCGCCTCAAGCTTCTGAACAAACTCGGTCCACTCAGCCTCCGACTGCCCATAAGTCAGCCGATAAATCGTCAACCCAAAGTCAACCTTTTTATCAGCGTCGCCATTCTCCCTAGACTCAAGGCAAGAACTGATCCAAGACTCTTTCGGCAAAGGCCTAGCCGCCCCACGCATCAACTCCCTAACCTCATTCTGAGCCTGAATCTGCTCCAAAGCCAAACGCCGATATCTCTCCCCAGATGGCCCCTCCTGGCCCCTCCCATCACTATTCCACGGTCTCATATTATCAAACACAATCTGATGACTTCGCGCCTTCATACGCGCCGCATAAGCTCTCCCCCTTCGCTCGGCATTACTAACACCCAACTCACCCAAAGCCGCAGCCGCAGCAACTCGTTCCGGATAAATCTCCGCATACCCCTTATACCCTGCCATAGGAATCATAATCAAAGAATCAGCCTTAACACCAGTTTCCAACAACACATGCAGATTATCCATAAACCTCCACTGCAACCGATCAGGCGCAGTCACCCCAGGTGGCACATGATGATCAAGTAAACCCTGTAACTGCGGAGCCCGAAGCCCCTCCACATGTGCAGTAACCCAGGCATGCGCTCGCTGCGTCATGACCTCGAAATGGGTCGCCATGTACAGCGTCCATAATTTCGCAAGACTGATACGTGGTAACCCATCCCGATCTCTGTCCGCATTAAGCAGCGTATCCGCGCTGACCCAGTGATCATAAATAAGGTTGTAAGTGTCACGCAGGTATTTTCGTACAATCGGTGTGTTCAGGTACTCGAAGACAGCAACCACTGCCGTGATATGGTGGCATGCATATTCAAAGTTTCCCAACTCATCTAGTTGTTTCTCTTTCCAGCGGGTATCGCTTAATGGAATAATTCCTTCCCATAGCCGGGATTTTAGGGAATGGATGTTTTTCCCGACAAGGCAGAGACGTGCACTATCTTCTTCGGAGCCGATGCGGCTTGTGACGCGATCTATAATTGATAGCCCGGTAGAGTTTGGGGGAAAGTTTGCTTGGAGTTGAGGGATTTCGGATCTGTTTAGGCGGATTACGGATGCGTCGGGTTGAGTCCCGTTTGGGAGGGCATTGCTGATGGCAAAGCCGAGGAAATGGGCGATTGTTTGAGGCTCTAGGAGGCGATCGACTAGATTTTTCAATTAGATTAATTAGCCGTTCTTCGATGGACATTGTGGGGCTGCGAACCGATTGGTAGGTCTTCTTGGGCTTTGCAGTGAACTGCTGTCACGGTGCTACCGGGATAGTCGATATGCGAATACATCTTCAATGACCAGCGAATTATTGTGCAAAAGAATTCGGAAAGGAAGCATGAAGCAGGGAAAGGGGGCTACATTATTTTATGGAAAAAGCCGGAGGCTCAAATGAGTGGACTCTTGGTTGGTGGTGTTTTACCAAGTAGCGGGGACTGTTATTAGATCTAACAGTTCTCATGGCTAGGATTGGCTGAATTGGGCTTGGCTTCTGGAATTCAGGGCCTAGAGACCCTGAAAAGGGTCCGTGGTGATCCACTCGGCGCGCCGGAGGCTATTTAGTGCTGCTCTAGTGCCTAAATGGCCCCGCAAGCCACTAAATTGACCAATTGGATAGCTCGGACTTAAGGCAGCTCCGAGTGTTGCCTTGACAGTTATGGTTACCTATCCAGCATGTGCGTCGTTTTTTAATTTAAGGTGGGTTGTTGTTCATTTAGGTCGGGATTTACCACATTGTCAACGTGAATTATGACCTCGGGTGAGAATCCTGCAGGCTTTCTGTATATATTTTGCTGTATCATTAATATCAACATCGAAGTATATCAAGGGAAAATTAGACCCAAATTTATCGCCTTCTGCTCGAGAAGGATGTGAACAGCACTCAAGGGTATGTCACATCCTCAGCTTTCATTCCGAAGGATCGAATTGTATAGCCCTGTAGAATTACACTGATATGTCAACAAGATTCATCGCTTTCGTCTCTCTTGAAGTATCAGAATACTATAAATTGCCTCCATGGTTATTTGACTCCCAATCTCTATGGACCGAATTCACGGATCCAAAACCATAGATTTGTTAATTTGAAGGGTAAGTGTCAAATTCTACCGAGACTCAAGAGGGGTGTGTACAGAGCTTCCGGAAATCGCTGTCACTGCCTACACACTTTAATTGCTTTTCGAACCCTAGTGCTAAGAAACACTAGTCTATTTTAAGCAAAGTATCAGGAAAGCCTGCAGGATTCTCACCCGAGGTCATTATTCACGTTGACAATGTGGTAAATCCCGACCTGAATGAACAACAACTCACTTGGCCTTGTACTGTAAAATATCGGACCATTGTATTAGGCAGAGCGGTTGTTAATCACCCGTCATAACGAGACGGCTACAACCTGGATGCCCCACGTCCAACCTCCATGGATTCATTTTCATTTCTTCGTTTGACAAGTTGAGAGGGCCACACGAGTGACCAATGAACCGTGGCACCGAATCTACCTATATCTGCGCTTGAGCTTGTTCATGTTATGATAAGCGCTGATGAACTCTCCACTTCCGTGTAATGAAGAGCCCTACTCTTTCCTCCTTCGGCATCTGGTTACCTACCCCGCAACTTAGACTTTTGATCTGATGTAGACGGTTCCCAGGCGGAGGCTCGCTTAGCTATATAAGTTTGGATATCATACGATTTCGGAGAGCGAGCTTCAACATATCGACAATGGTGTAGCTAGGGCTTTTCCAGCATTCTTTGAGCCGCAGTCGGTATTAGTCATGGATGACGCGCCCTTTCGCAAGTACCCAACACCCTGATAGAAATTCTATGCCCTGCATATCAATTTGATTTGATTTCCGGTCAAGCGTCCTGCTAGTTACAAAGAAACACATCTCGAACTCCAGTGATGGCTCATTCATATGCCGATAATCTGTATCGGGGAAAGGTTGTAGTTCCACGCAATCCTGTTTGAATTGACTCGCCGATGTAGAGTACCAAGTGCTGTCAAGTCAGGATCATGCATTGATTCGATATTCGAAGGACAGTCCTATCGGCCAGATGGGAGCTCGATCCTGTCAATGAGTTTCCACCAAGATCGATGTTAATATCGATAAGGTGTTGTAACTTGCATATATGCCGTAGCACAAGTTCCCAGGTCCTAGACTTTATTTTCACCTGCCAAAAATTAATATGCTTCATATAATGCGCAGATTAGTTGACAAGCGAAAGGAGAACGTGAGATGCAACCGAAACTCCTCCTAGGGCGAGGGATCGTAGACAAAGGGAAGAAGGAAATGCGACAAAGTCAATATGAGCGATTCGAGATTTTGCGCAATTTGAACCATTCTGAATAATTATGGCGCATAGGTAGCGTTAGGTAGAGCAGCATACTCCGGCAAAACTGGCCTCTGCCAGTATCTCTGGTCCACTAATTCCGTATATTCACATACGTATAACCCGAGGTGTCGAAGACGTTACATTATATCGTCGATAGGAATCTACAAAGAGCTGATTTGGTTCGGAAAGAAACGTCCGAAGTCGTGGGTGATAGGGAACGTGACTTCGAGTTCTCTCAGATTTGGAAGAGGCACGTAACACAATATAGAAACGACCGTGTCTATGTAGTCTATTCTTTGGGCTTGCGGTAGCGATGCGGGCGGCTTGTGAAACTCAAGGGCTCTAATCTAAGATTGGTAAAATTAATAAGAAGAGACGATTTGCATCCTGCAAGGTCTTCGATGTATAGCCTATCTCGACAGATGAGGAGTGTTTTTAGAGCCAAAATCAATTTGACATACATACATAGCGTATGGGCTTTCCGAAAGTTTCATGAGCCGCTACAGAGACGGAATCTTCCGGGAGGTTGGGGTGCCTCCGAGCACCTACCCCGCCTCGTGTAGGGGGTAGAGCCACGGCAAGGTTGTTGTGCCCCTGCCAAAAAGCTATTATGTCCCTAGCAACTCCCGCGGTGTCGAAATTTATGTGTCACTGTACTCATTCCATCTCTCAGGTGCTCTTTTGCCTCTCAGCTTAGTGTCTTCGATCAATACACCCTTTGAAAACCGCGGCCAGGATGCAAGTTTCCGGGGCCATAACGCCGACTGTAGATGAGGACTCGTCGCCTCACAATCTGGAAGTTTCCAGAAGCGACACTCGTCTAGCTTCCGATGCAGATACCGCACCGTCGCCCTCTGTTTCTGCTTCCCGAAGGGCGGTCGGGTGGAATGTCCTGCAAATTGTCCCAGTGTCAATACCTGCGAACCAGACCCAGAACACGACTGGGCACGTTTTCTTTTAGGACACACCAAGGCCCCTAAAGAAGCAGATCATCCGAAAGCTAACAATTTCTTTGACAGGCCAAAGACAATGGAAAATACCGACGACCAAATAGGCGTGGATTCACTGCCAATAGCGCCTCTGACCGAATCACACAAGGTTAAGCGGCCCCATCAGTTCGGAGAACAGCCAGCATGGATTGAATGTCCCTTCTGCGAGAGGAAGACTCGAACAAGAGTCGAGAAAGTCGATTCGTCGGCCACCAGGTATCTCTCCTATTTCCTTTGTCTTGTTGTCAGACTGTTTTATGGATAATAGTATTGCTAGAACACTATGTTGCGTTTTTGGCGGCGTAATTAACTTGTGCATTCCCTCCTTGCGCGGTCGGTACCAAGACGCCCAGCACTACTGCACCAACTGCACGAAAATGGTTGCTCTCAAGCCTCATGACAGGCCAGTGCAAGAGCTCTTGCCTCAACCAGGGTCTGAGCTTTGTAGCAGGCGCGCGACATGGCAGACACAAAATTCTACGTCGTCCAGAAGATACTCCGGTAGGAAGCTTTGGCCAAAGAAGAGCAGTGGACCGAATTTAGCCCCGGCAGCTGACCCAGATGGTAATCTCCTATCTTACAATACACCATAATAATATATAAACCTAAAATTTCTTAGCCACTTTGAATGAAGAAGCCAGTCAGTCGGCAGAAGCGAATCGTCGAGAAAAGTGGGATCACAACTATGAGAAGCGCTCGCGTATCTGCAAAATGCGGTCCGACAACGCTGTTGCAATGGAAGCGTTGAAAATGGAGCAAGGGCAAGAGCAGGCAAACCGTCGTGACTGGGATAACAGGCATAAAAGTCTGCCAAAGGCGAGTATTGCAAGTGTTCGGGATCCATTGCCTCTGATTGCTGCTACTCCTGTTGCATCTATTACCGGCACTATGACAGATCCATATTTCTCTTCGGCTGCTAGGAAGCGTGAGCGAGGAAATGGTTTCTTCAAAATGTTCTCTCGCAAGCGAAGCTCGAATTGAAGGGTGAAGCGGCTGCACTGTTCGGAAATGGTACTTCCATGAGCCCAGGTATCTTATCTAAAAAAACGGTATGGAATGTTCTTAAACTAGACCTAGTCCAAAGGATCGAATTTTGGATTTCAGAGTATAGCACAAGTCATCTATACACATTCGTGAACCGGTGGTTGTTTCATATTGGGCTCCTCGCTGAGTTTCCTTGCGATTATCCCTGCTCAGACCGGCTGTCAACCTGGCACTGGATTACCACCTACGAACACAACTTGAACAGCAGCGTACCTAAGCCCACGTAAGCGGAACTGCGCGACAACTTGGGTCGGAGGTATTCTGGCGCCTGAGAGCCAAAGGAAGGAAACTTACGCGGCAGTGACGGCCATGATTTCTGCGTTCCTTGCGTTGCTCAGAGTTGCAAGTGCCACTGAGCATAGGGCTGAAAACAGGACTATCATGCCAAGGCGAACGTCTTGCTGCTTTATGACGTACAAGACGACGATAGAGAGGATAGGAAGGACGGACGAGAGCACAATCGCAAGTAGTCTAACAGCGGACCGGATGCGTTGGTCCGAGAAGATGAGCATTTCTCCATTGGGAGTGGAGATGCGCTGGTCCAGAAATGTTAAAGGCCAGAATTTTAATATAGGGGTCATCGGCAAACCTTGACTTCAAACGCTTGACATAGAAATCTCTGCAGGAATTCGGTCATGGCTTCCTTCTCTTCCCAGCCGAGGTTGACCAGATCATCGCGGTAGCGATCGTCCAAGAGAAAACTGGCGTCCATTTGCGATATGTCGGATCCGTGGGAATTGAAAACATCTCTCAGGGTCTTATAAGCTTGCGTATTAGGGCTCTTTTGGTTTAGAAGCCAGGCTTGTGTTTGTAACGCTCTATCTAGAAGAATAAGACATGCCCTAATGGTGTTGACATGAGAATGCATACATACAGTATTCCTTTGACGTTTTCCTTACTCGGAGAACACATTCTAAGTATTCATTTCCTTCCTTTTTCACCGCGCGCCAACTTCTTGGGACGCTCCACATGTCATTTCCCTTCGCCGTATCATTGTAGGCTTCGTCTAGGTCGTGCAAAGTTTCTTGCAGCTCCGCTAGCTCAGACTGGAGGTAGAGAATATTTCGTGCATTCAGCTCATTGAAACCACGGAAAATATACAGTTCACCTGAGGCGATTAGACTGGATAGGAGGCTGTAGCCGATCTTGGGAGGGTTGCCGGACATTATTCATGTATTCGGGTTATCGAACGGAGCGCGGGAGAGGGTAAATATTCCACAGAACAAGGTCAGGTTCGCAACAATTAAGTATCCGCAGTTGATATGGCCCGTTTAGTCAGGTGCGAGCGGGGTAGGTTGAGAGGCTGTGTTGATCATCATGGGGGTGGCGTAAAGGGAATCCCAGCAAATGCGAGAGACCGATACGTAGCCTACTCCCCATTAACATGGCGTATCCTTCGATGGACTCCTTTATCATGCCATTGTTGACGAGGCTAAATAGCGGAGAAGATAAACTGCGTATGGCTTTAGTGTGGGTAGTCAGACGGAGGTAGGAGCATCGGCGGCACATATATCCTATACAGAGCTATAAGTGATCATCGGCCGGGGAGCCGTCTGGACGGGCCGGTGCATACCTAGGTAGGCGGGCTCTTAGAAACGGCTTTGGAGAAATATATCAACATTAGAAGCCGTTATTTTAATACCTGTGGATATATATATTCTAACACGAAGTACATACTTACTTCTTGGAATCTTCATTATGCGGCGGTGACAGTTAGGCTCTTTCTGGTCTTTTCGAAGTCCCCGTCTATAGTCAAAATTGGAGCAGGGTAGTGGGAGTCCTTATAGGTCAGCGTTGTTTGACCGGACCAGGATTCTATAACCTTATGTACTAGATGTGGCAAAGAGGCCTCTTCTTAAGAAGGGCTTTTTTTGCTTGATTCCAATAAAGGACTTAACGGTTAGCGACCGCATCTTGGAGATGGAGCAGCCAGGCTTCCCGTGCCTCCACTAAATATAGCATGGATTTTTGCAAGCAATTTGCCTTTGACGAAGTAAGCGGAATTATATATTTCTATGGCTACAGTCTAATCGTCTTCAGCGCATCCGATCTATCCTCGAAAGCTCCTTCGAACGGTGCAGCCTCGGACACTGGCTAAGATACGAATAATTCCCTGGTCTTGTCGAATGCTTCAGGAGGGAAGGGGCAGAAAAAGCTGGTTGCCGTGTTCTAACGATGTATTTATGGGCCAAATGTTCGCGAGTGGAGTATTATACTCTTTCGTATCTTCATGACTCTTCCAGATACAAAAACTCATCGTATGCGTTCCAAACACGATAAACAGTTTGTGAGAAAGGTTGAGCGCTGAGCAAAATAATTGATATAACACGAACGCAACGCTTACCTGATCGTATATCTCCGCGGGGATCTATATGTTGCTTGCAACGTTTTGAGCATCCAGTATGATTTCACAAGAGTTGGTGTTGGTTGCTAGAACAAGCGTTCTGAAAGTTGTCCTAGTGCGGGGCAACTTAGACCTATGTGGACGATGGTATGAATGATTTATATCTTGTACGCGTGAATGCAGTTACGAAGAAAAATAATGTGCCGTATTAAAATTGGAGTAAGGCGAAGTATTGATATGGTACAGGAATATTGATGCACTGGAGCTATTTCTAATGTAGGCTAGCATATCTTGGCAAGTAGGGTTCGAGAAACAATGAAAGAGTGTAGGTGGTGACACCGATTTCCGGAACTACTGTAGGTTCAAAACTTCAAGAAGAGTCAAAAATGGAGTTGAGGGTTGTTAAGATTAAGAAGCATCGAAGGCCTCGGAAGTGAAGTGACCTCGGCATTGTCCTGAACCAATAAGTGGTAAATATTAGCTAGCCCGCTCTGTGGGGATAGCTCAGGCAGGACCTGAGCTAGGCGGTCTCAATGACCGATTAACAATCAGGTGCTGAAGAGTCACTTGATAGTAGTGTACGCCTAATATCAAGCTGCTCGACAGCGTCAGTTGCTTTTTTACTTTGTATTATTTGCCTAGATTTTGAGGCACTTAATCTAAAACATCTCAAGGTTGGAGGATAGAATTTCTTTCTCGTGTTTGGTGTGTTGGGCGGGAAAAAAATCTTGGCTGAATCTTGGCGGAGTTTCTGGACGATGTTCAACTAGGCCATACAGAATATATTCTGTGAGAACTTAAAAATTCGATAATTCTAAGGCTCGATTCTCAAATGATTTCATATCTTCTCTTCTCATCTTAAGTTTTGTCAGAAAGTTCAAGATGATCAAGTAAAGATCTCGGGATCAATTGCATAATACATTGATGCTTCTAGCATCCCCTAAGCCGGTTCTTTTTGTGCGAGAGAGACCTGCTGAAAGACTTAAGGC
The DNA here is from genome assembly GCF_028828015.1 of Penicillium pulvis. NCBI lineage: Eukaryota > Fungi > Ascomycota > Eurotiomycetes > Eurotiales > Aspergillaceae > Penicillium > Penicillium pulvis. The sequence continues at coordinate 1,504,609 of NW_026643079.1, read as the reverse complement.
ATCAACATCAATGGTTCGTGACGAGTGCGCCCATCATTCATCTATCTGTTTCCCCAGATTCCTGACAATATCTTTTCGATCTTCCAATAGAATTTTGAGACGGGTTGATCTAGCCTCGTGTCAATGGAGCACAGAATTCTTGGCAACTCAGCCAATCCACGGATGACGATCGGATCCACCGGCTCAGACTAATCCGGAAGATTATCAGGTATGACGCCGATTAGAACCCTCGCGACTTCGATCAAGAATTTGAATCCCAAGAATTAAATCTTTCATTCATACAACCAACTCATATATCAAGAAGAATAACATCTATCTCCAAGTAACAATTACTTCCAATAACAGTTTGATCCACGGCTCCCAACACAAGAATGTCCAAAACAGTTCTGATCACCGGCGCCACTGGTAAACAAGGTGGTAGCGTGGTCAGTGCAATTCTCGAACAAAATGCAGATGTGGAGATTCTAGCCGTCACTCGCGACTCAAACTCCACTGGAGCGCAAAAACTCAAGAGCAAATCGCCCAAAATTCAACTGGTCGAAGGCAACCTCGACGACCCCGAAGGACTCTTCAAGAATGCCCAGGAAATCACGTCACAGCCCATCTGGGGTGTTTATAGTGTGCAGGTAGAGTAAAGCATAAAAGATAAGAGATATGCACAAGCTAACGCGTGTGGGATGTATAGGTCCCGGTCCCGGGCTCGTCGGACCAGGAAGCCGAAGAACGGCAAGGCAAAGGGCTTATCGATGCGTCGCTAAAGCACAACGTCAACTTCTTCGTTTATTCTTCTGTGGATCGAGGTGGTGACGCTTCGTATGATACTGCTACTGAAATTCCTCATTTCATTAGCAAGCACCATATCGAACATCATCTGGTGGAGCAAACAAAGGGTACGGAGATGAAGTGGACGATCTTGCGTCCCGCCGCTTTCCTCGATAACATCACTCCCGATTTCTATGGTAAGGTCTTCACTACGTCATGGAAAGACGTGGTCAAGGAAAAGCCTTTACAGGTTATTGCCGTCTCCGATATTGGTTATTTTGCAGCTCAGGCTTTCCTTAACCCGGAGGAATGGGCGAACAAGCCGCTTTCTTTGGCTGGTGACGAGATCACATTCGAGGAGATGGCTACAACCTTCAAAGACAGGACTGGTCGGGACGTGCCTTTGACTTTTAGCTTTGTTCTTTCCAGTGTGTTGTGGGTGTTGAAGGATTTCAGGTACATGTTCCAGTGGTTCCATGATTCGGGCTTTGGAGCCGACATCTCCACTTTGAAGAAGATGCATCCCGAGTTAAAGGACTTTGAGACATGGCTGGTGACTGAGAGTGGACTCGTGTCCGATTGATCCTATCGTTTCAGGTGTTTCTTTATCTTGGGAAACTTGTAGTAATATTATGGGGTAATAGAATGAATTTTTGCGAGTCTCGGCATCTTTCCAAGTTCTTCGGTATTACACGTGTTTGTTTTACGCGAGGAATTGAGCAAGATCTGTATTGAAAACAACATCGACACACCATGCTATCCATTAAACATGCCACTAAGAATGATCATCTCATCCCAGTTCGGGAGCCTATCTGGTTTCTTTACGAGGCTGACGAGGCCTTTAGGTAATTCTGTGGAATAACTAGGGCAAGATACTCCGGCATAACCTTTCAGATAGGATAACCCGACCGATCGAGAAGCAATCGACTTGCGTAGGTTGCGCGATTTCTATTTCGTCAATTCTGGAAGGTGGTTTTCGAAAAACCTTGGCAGATGACTTGCAGCCATAATAAAGCCTAACGCCCAGCGACCCCTGTTCAGGGGCTCATCGTCCCGACGCCAGATAATTGGCTACAGGTAAGTGACCCCAACCGGGTCGGACGCCCGGTTGCTCAGAGCCAGACCGGGATCCTTACCCGGTCTTGGGCACTGGTCATTAATAGGGCCGTTCACCTTCGATTTGGAGGCGTGGCCTGTTTGATTCAAAATTGCATGAGAGTATGCGCACCCGGAGTTTAGCCCAATCTTTCGACGGGGCGCTGAGCTTTGATCGTGAGGTCATCGTCCGTATCTTTCCGTGCTCTATCTCAGCTTTTGTGTTCAACCTTCACTACGCCACAATTTTTTCTCAAATAGATGTCGGGGTCATCAGTATACATTGTAGCCGAGAAGGTACAAGTAGAAGAGGCAGGCTTCTCCTTTAGGCAAGCCACCGCGCTTATACAAGGGACGATTCAAGGGTGGCTGATAAGCCCAAGCTTATTCCGATAACCAAAAAGGGTAAAGGATACAATCGTAACTGGATGCGGCGCAGTATCGTAAGGTGGAACCCGTTACTTTGCGGGATTTAGGAAGCGACGTAATTGCGTTTCCCCGCACTTAAAAAAGTGGGTTTTTACGTACTAACAGTGGTCCATTTGCGGGGAGTGAAAGCGATCTGCCAAGTGAAAATCTGGGGTTGTATCCATCCGTACAGACTACTTGACGTTACATTTCGAATTGAATGAGTTGGAAGAGAAAAAACGGATAGAAAGTAGCACCAATTGACATATTATCAGATCAAAACTGTATAGATAAAAGAATTTGTATCTCTTATCTCTAGGGTGGAGACTGCAGATCTAGATGCGCACACCCCTGAAGCCTTGGGAGATAACGCCTCCCGTGGCAACTGGTATCTGTGGTATGGTATTGGTACCTGCCGTATTGAACGTGAACTTTGAAAAGGTTTAAATATGCCCTTACATCCCCATGTAACCCCAGATCTGTTTTCCAGTTCGTCTCCAATTTACAATGTCGCTTGAGAAGAAACAAGAGGAGGGCGCCTTGTCGCCAACGACATCCAATGTCGGTCAGATTACCGATGCCTATGCCCATGATGCCGTGTTTGGCGAAATCACAGAAGATGGTCCGAATTATCGTAATGTACGTTATTTTTCCATGCTGATCATCGCTTCACTCACTGACATACTCATTAGGTCGGATGGCTTGGAACAGCTGTTCTAATGATGAAGACCCAGATCGGTCTTGGAGTTCTCTCACTCCCTGTCGCATTCGATGCCCTCGGTATCGTACCCGGTGTGATTGTGCTGATCGTTATTGCCGGAATCACAACGTGGTCCGACTATATTATTGGTGTTTTCAAGATTCGCCATCGTGAAGTCTACGGAATTGACGATGTCGGCGAGTTATTATTTGGCAAGCCGGGAAGAATCATTCTCGGGGGAGCTTTCATTCTCTGTATGTTGATTTGATTCGAGATGATATCACATTTCTGACCTTCCATAGGGTGGATGTTCACCGCGGGCTCTGGAATGCTGGGCATTTCTATCGGCTTGAATGCTGTGTCCGATCACGCCACCTGCACCGCCGCTTACGTTGCCGTTGCCTTCGTTGTAGCATTCGTTCTGGGTAGCATCCAGACTTTAGGACGCATCTCATGGATTGCATGGGTCGGCTTGACTTGCATTCTTACCTCAAGTGAGCCTTCCTTCAACCCCTGCTCAATCGATGAGCCCATCTAACAGCCTATAGTTCTCATTGTTACCGTTGCCGTTGGTCTTCAAGATCGCCCGGCATCTGCACCTAAAGATGGTGTCTGGGTCTCCGACTACAAGATCGTTAGCGATGCATCCTTCTCCAGCGCCATTTCGGCCGTAACCACCATCGTATTCGCATATGCTGGAACCCCAGCATTCTTCTCTATTGCATCTGAAATGCGCGACCCCCGTCACTATAACCGATCCCTTATGCTCTGCCAAAGCGTCGTCACTGTATTTTACATCGTAGTCGGTGTCGTCATCTACTACTACTGCGGCTCATACGTCTCTTCGCCGGCCCTCGGCTCAGCTGGATCGACCGTGAAGAAAGTCAGCTACGGATTCGCCCTTCCCGGCTTAATAGCCAGCACCCTGCTTTTCGTCCATGTAAGATCGTGCCTTCCTTCCCACCACCCAAACGCATCAAATTACACCTTCTCTTTTCTTTGATACTAACAACCATCCAGATCACCGGAAAGTATATGTTTGTCCGCATCCTTCAAGGCTCCCGCCATCTAGTCGCAAACACCATGATCCACTGGTCCGTCTGGCTCGGATGCACCTTCGGCACCTCAATAGTCGCCTACATCATCGCCAGCGCCATCCCCGTATTTAGTGACCTCGTCTCACTCGTCGGCGCTTTGCTCGGCACCCCCATGTGCTTCCAGCCCATGGCTGGCATGTGGCTCTACGATAACTGGAGCCGGCCCAAGCGGGACTGGAAGTGGACTGCGATGGTCTGCTGGTGTGGCTTTGTCATTTTGGCTGGAACCTTCCTGATGATTGCTGGCACATATGGATCGGTTATTAGCATTATTGATGATTACAATGAGTCTGGAGGCTCGGCTGCCTGGTCTTGCGCCGATAACTCATCCTAGATGGATTTTGTACACTATTGTTTCACTTGCGGGTAGACCCCCGTTATAACGACCTTGAAGGTTTGCTCAGGAATTATACCACTTTGCTATGCTGTGTTTTTGTGTTTGTGAAACTTTTGATAAAGTAGTTCTACTGGATCTGAGTCTTTTAGCAATTGATCTTGCTATGATGTTGCATGGCTTGGATTTCTCATTGCTATTACAAATGAAAGTAGAATTTCTGACTCGGGTTGGCAACATAAAGACGTAAGCATAAGTGCATTCAGGCAATGAGAAAGAACCAGCCTCCACGTCAAAGATTCGCAGCTCAAATTTCCGTAAAAGCAGAGAGCCAATTGCTTGCCATGCACCAGTGCATGGTGGTTGTACCCTGAGAGGGGCTAATCCCTTCTCGCTCTTTGAGATTAGCGAGGCCCCTTTGAAGCGCCTGACCGGAAAAACATACTCACTTTCAAGTCGATATAAAACATCCTTGCCACGCACAGAAGAAGTTAAAACATCCATTCTCGACTTGAAGTGAGTAAAGCTTCCCGTCAGGTGCTGCAGATTGGCATAGCTAATTTTGAAGTATTGAGGGACCACTCCCTCTCAGGGCAGAATCACCATGCACTGGTGGACGCCAAGCAATTGCTCCCTGGGCATAGGATGTTTGATTTTGTCGTGTACCTGATAACTAGTCCCGCATAATTGCCATTGCGTCTTCATGGTAAGTTTCTCAACTCCATCAACACTACCATCGTTGCCCCTTTATCATCGATTTGATCATATCTCGACATGATCTGCGGTTTTTCTTATCCAGATAGAGCGTACGAAGATAGTGGTGTTCGATCAATCAGGTATTGTGAGGAACATACCGCAAGCGAGCAACGAATATGATGTTGATGATGAGAAAGTAGCCATAAGAAGCAATCGACAAAGAATCAACTTTTACTGCAGGACAAAGTCAGATACCCATAGACGTGAGTTGAGTAGAGTAGTTTCAGGTGGCCAATAACTACCTGGATTTTGGTATTGCTTCCCTGCAGTTGCTCGAGCTGGCCTCGTCAATCCTAAGGACCCAGGTGACCCATAGATATATGAGGATCCCTGTGGGGATATGTGCAGCCTTTAGGCTGGCAATGTCCGATCTTGGAATCAAATTGTCAGCATTCGTTTCTCCTTGATTACGCCGACCGGAGAGCTTAGTACTTTCGAATCCACGTCTTGCAGGTCCTTCATAGAACGGTAGAATCCATTGTGACGCTTCTTTCGGCTTAAGAAGAGTTTGAAGCCGACTAGCACGGTCATGCTTTGGAAATAACGGTGGGTATACTGCGCTCCTGGCATGAGCTTGAGCAAATCTTATTAGAACTTTGAGGGGTCATAATGATATTATCAATTACCGAGAATTGGATTCGTTCAAGTCGTGCAGAATGAATCACATGGTGCACCTGTGTGACCCTTTATATAGGAAGAAGCAAGAATAGTATAGTATAGTGTGGTATGGAAGAAGGATAGAGATCTAGGCTATGGAAACACCTATATATATGGCTAGTCAGTCATGTGACGCATAGTTCATGGTAAAACAGCAACAAAGAAAGCAATTCATGCATGGCCTCTTGCGTGAAACGCACCCAAGGCAAACAATGGTCTCATGAGATCCGCGAAACTAAAATCATGTTTCAATGCATAGACAGTGTCATACACATTTAATTACTATACGCAAGCACAGGGCTTGTTTGCAACATCCTACTAGATTCCGATTTAGGCCTTTCCGTCAGCCGTCAGGAAATGCTGTTGCTGCTTCCCTGAGATACCCTCCTGACTCTATAGCTTGTAAAATTACTAAAGTAAGCAGCAGAATAGCCATGCTTTGATCTCAGGCATCCAACAGCTTGCTATCTTTAACTCTCTACATCTACTTTGCTTCTGGTAGCTGTAGTCAGTGGCTGCCCAAGATAGGAATCATACCCCCGATCAACTCTTGAAACAGAGCTTGATACAGCCACGGTGGTCCGCATCCTACTTCGACTATAACCGATCCAAGACCTGCACCTGCACCTCTTAATAGTCTTCAACCCCCCACCTCATCCTGGATTTCAGCCAGCAAAACAGACCAAGAGCCATTGTACAGTGCCTGAGAACCTCACTGCTTTTTTACCCCCGCAAAATGTGGTCGGCTTTAATCACAATTTCATGAATCCATCAGCGCGGCGCTCTTCCCTACACGCTTTGGTACTCCTTGGCCCTTGGCTTTGGCACAGTGGGCAGCACATTGAGCCATACGGAATTCAGGAAAAATATTTGCGCAGGCTACTCACCTTGTCTGCTCGATACATGTGTGATGAACGACCCGAGTATGAACTCATCACTGTGAAAGCAGACGATCTTTCTCATGTCTAAACGAATGGTGTATGGGGTGCGATGTACACGGGCTGGGTACATATACTTGTCATTAGTCTTCCGGGACATAAGTTGTATTGAGACTTCAAAATCAGTTGGATCTCTGAACAATCCACGTCTTTCCGCCAAGCAATGCTTTCTCTACCTGGGGATCTACATAGGTGGCTCTTAACGGACTGCCAGGTTGTAAATCAGGATCTTGTACTTAAAGACTGACGCATCAGTTGAGTATTGCAGCACTTGTCTTGGAAGTGGGCTTAAGGCAGGCAGTATCTGATCAGAGAATCGAAAAGCAGCCATGTTCATTTTAATAAAGAAAACAGGAAGAGACTCGTCAACTAGCGTTGTGATTTTGTAATGTAGTATAAGTATGAACAAGGCGGTCTCAAAACCAGTTGATCATCAGCAGCGGTATTGTATCGCACGAAAACTCCAGGTTACGCCGCCAAACCGCCAAAAGATAAGCTAGAAGATCGAAAAGAGAAATGAAAAGAAAAGAACTCCAACCTGCATGCTATCGAGCCTCCTGTTTTTGTAGCCCTTGCATCCCACCCCGGTTCTCACCCGTTCTCTAATTAGAACCCGTATGCACTTTGTCCGTAAGGTGTGGCGCCATACGGAGTCTGTGCAGTAGCACCCCAGGTGCTGGCGGCACCGTTTCCATATGAAGTCATGTTTCCATCAATACCCTCCGGGGGCTCGTAGCCGTCCGCATCACCGCCGCCCATCATATCGGTGTCATCGTGGCCTCCAACGTGTCCACCCTCGCTTTCACCCTGGAGAACGGAGACAGTGGTAGCCAGCTTGCGCTGCAGGCAGATGATACCCTGCTGGATGATCATATCTGGTTCAAGGTTTCCGATGCTCTCCACGTCAATGTAGAAGGTGTTTGGCTCGGCGTCGTAGTCGAAAGGCTGGTCCGGGTTGGCAGCAGGCTCCCAAGCGGCATTCTCAGAGATAGGCCTGAAGGATGCACGGTCAGCAAGAAGGGGTCATTTCACAAAGATTTGAGATCGATATACATACCACTCCTTAATAGGATCCTGCTCGTACCAGTAATCCACATGGCGCATGTTATTGTGAGGATCATACTCAAAGCCCACAGCAGAGGTAGGCGCCCACTTTGCGTGCTCCTTTGCCGTTCCCTTCTTGGCCAAGCAAGTCATCTTGATCTCCTGGCCCTTCCGCAACTTGACAATCAACGGACCCTTTCCCTCAGGATCCGTAATAACAGGATCCCCGATGGTGTCATTTACACGCTCACCCTGGACAATCAGGTCGCGCGCATAAACAGCCATGATGCCGCTTCCGCAGCGCGCGTGCAATGAAAGCGTTATGCTACACCGCACACAGTGATCCTCACAGTCGCAGTCACGGGTGTACTCCAAATCCTGGTCGCAGTTCTTTGCGACAAGAGGAATCATACCAAGACGGTGAGCAAGCATCTCATCGGGAAGAACGGATGTGTTTGCTTCGATCTCGATGAGGTCGAGCGCGACGGTTGGGACTTCGGCGAGAATTGTGCGGCGGAGGGAGTTGGCGAACGCGAGGTCGACTGAGCTTAGTCTGAAGTCAACGCGGTAGGGTTCCGCCTAAAAAGCGCAAAGTTAGTTTGCTTCTTGCTTTATCTGTTGAATTGGATAGAACCGACTTCACGGACGGTGACTTGAGGGCCCGTAGGCTCCTCCATGTCGACCATGTCGTACTCCATTGTGTAATGCGGGCAGCGTTGATCGCCGCCACCTGATTCCGAGGCTGGGTGTCTATATGGGAGTCCTCCGAAACAAACACGTGTGAGGCAGAGCTGACCCTTTGCCGGGAGATGGAGATACAGGAAGAATCGTGGAAGGTTGTTGAGGTTGGATGTGTTCATTGGTGAAGATCGCGGATTTGCTCACGGAGGAGCATTTGGCGCTTTTCCTAATCGGGAACCCGCCCTGAATCTGTGAAAATCACATTTCTTCAACTTAAGGAGCAGCCAGTAAATATGATGAAAATACGATACTTATTTACAGAAAGTCGAAAGAAATCTCTACTAATGAGTGGAGGGTGTGGTTCAGATTGGTATTCAGATGCTAGTCATCGTGAAATAGCGTATGCTAGCGAAATCCAGTCCATTTGGGACAAATAAAACCTCATTCTTTTTTCTGATATTGAGATTCAAGAGAGCCTCAAATTTCAACCACGAATCTGACCAGTAAAATGAGGAACGGAAGTGGAGCCCTTCGACAGCTTCTGGGTCTCGCACTGTAGACAAAATCAAATCTTCTATGAGGTGACCCCAGCAAGGAAGAAAAAAACCAAGGATCAATACTCCGGGGAACGAAGTGGCAGAACGGCCTGGCCACATGGGCAGCATATGCGATGCAAGTGGAAAAAGGAAAAGTAGGAGGAAAATCAAAAAGCAACGACAAGCCGCCGGTCTCTCTTTTTTTTCAGGGTCGTGTCGAGTCATCATCGGGATAGAGCAAATCACGGCCCACCCGAGTTTCCATGTATGAGTGTGTATTTTGAACACTATGTATGAGCGGCCATGGCTACCGCTGTAAAGAGACTACCGTTGTAAAGAGCTGCGGTTCAAGGCTTCCAGCAGCTCGGGTCGATTGGCCAGGGCGTGTGCTGCCTGGGCATAAGTGACCCATTTGCGTTGGCGCTTGTGCCTCTCGGGCCAGTCAGCCTCTTCTTTTTCAACCGTGACCTCAAAGAATTGGTATGACGCCTTGGGCGCATTGGAAGTCAGGAGGGCATTGGGTCGCATGTCAGGGATCAATCCCAGATCCCGCTGCACGGTGCAGATGACACCAGCTTCCTCCCAGGCCTCACGACAGGCGGCCTGTGATGCCGTTGACTCATCGGTTTCCCAGCCGCCTTTGGGAAGGACCCAACCTCCAGGTCCGGCGGACTGAATCATGAGGACTTTAGACTTGTCATTTGAGAGGGGGACGACACCAGCGACGAGACGTTCGCCTTTTGAGCCATAACCTGTGACGCAATGAGAGGTCAGCATCGGAATTACCTATAGGAGTAAAACGGAGCATGGGGCGAATTTCGCCCCATGCGTCAGGGTCAGGACGACACTCACGTTGGTTCTTTCGCCCGACGCGGGCTTCCATAGAACGGTTTTGAGCCATTGTGATGCGCAAAAATTACCCGATCCGGTCGACCGAGGAAGATTGGTGATTTTTGTTCTCGGGGATGCCGGTGAGGGAAGAGCAAAAAAGAGCGAAATGGACCAGGGGATCACGAAGATTGAAGAGAAGAGAAGAAATTGGGTCCAGGTTGGAGATAGTGCAAGCTTCAAGCTCCCGCGGAGCCTGGGCTGGTCTTCGGGGGAGCGTTTTCAGAGAAGCTTTTCCCAATTCTGTGGCGGGCGGCGTCGGTGAGGGCGGTCGGGGAAGGAAATTTTTTTTCCTTAGAGAGAAAATGCGGGGGAGTGAGGGCAAAGCGGAAATTAAGTCTTCCCAGTCATTCCCGTAGGGGACGGGAACCAAGATGAAGGAGTAAAAAGAGGCATGATCGTTAAGGGAAGGTCTTGAGAGAAACGGGGGGAGAAGGTTAGAATTAGAAGGGCAAATGAAGGAGTGGGTGAGTGGGCAGTGGAGGGGCAGAGGAACCGGCGGCGCAATCCGGAAACTGGTCCTGGACTGACTAATTGGTTACGGTACCACTTTACTCTTTTTAATGATTTAATGCTTTAGCTCTAGTCAATTGCATTGGAGTCGAGTGGCGTGAAAATAAGGCTTTTTTTTCTTTTTTGTTTCGTTTCTTTTGCTACTATACTGGGTCATGTGACCCGGGAGGTCTCTATACAAGGTGAGATTGTCAAACTCATTTCCTTGGAAACAAATAAACCGTAAGGCAATCAAAGAAGACCATAGCCCATAATACGTCCCATTATACGAGAATAGAAAACCTGGGATCTGAAAAAGCCCTGGCTGACTTATACGGTACCAGACCCTCCAGGGCTAAACTCCGGTACCGAGTACTAGGCAATTCGGAGCGATTCGATACATCTCCGCCGATCTGGTAACCAGGCACGTTTTAACGATCATCCCGGCTCAACCTCCTTAAAATGATGACATCTGTAAATAATGAGATAATTGGACACATCAGCTCCAAAATAAACGTTTTTAAAGCCTTAGGGACCATCCACTCCTGCAAATCATAGGTGTAAATACCCAACCCCGCCAAACATCTCTTAACTTCCCTTTTTCCTTTCCCCCTTTCACCCCTCCTAAGACATCACGCAGCCCGCTACTGTTGGTTTTTCTGAGACCATTTTGCCACGATCCACTTGGGCTTGTTTGCCTGCACCTCGCATCCTACATTTCTGGCTTCCGCCGGGACCGCCAGCCAACCCGAAAGCCTAGAAACACCATACTAGAATGGAACCCGTTGACGCCGAACGCGCGCGACAGCTGTCGCTCTTTAGGCCCTTAGGTACGTCCCACTTTGCCCCTGCAGCGAACCACTGAGGAGGGGCTCTGTTACCCCGTGGCGCTTCCACTGGCCCTTATGGCTACGGGCTCGGGGGCAACATTGGCGGGGGGATTGACAATCCCCTCCATCATACACGTCCAAAAACTTTACTAATCGGGCAATCATCAGGCTATCAGCGCAATTCCTGTGGCTACTGTAAATCGAGTGATGGCAGTGAGTCTCCATTTTAATTTATTTGAATTTCCCTTTTACCCACGGCCTGACACGTCATGCTCTAGGCGCATCATATTACACCAGCTCAGTGGCCGTGCGGCCCGAGCACTATGGGGAACTTATTGATCGAGGATGGAGAAGGTATGTCATTCTGAAAGCCATCTGCACCCTGTTTTATCCAACACGATGACTCACGATCTCCTAGATCGGGCACCCTGTACTACAAGCAGAATCTCCAGCGATCCTGCTGCCCTCACTACACGCTGAGATTGGAAGCTTCCGCTTATCGCCCCCGCCGTGATCAGCGGAAGGCGATCAATCGCTGGAATAAATTTATTCTGGGGCCAGAGTATATGCGCAAGATCGCCAATCTGTGCCCTCGTTCTCGGGAGTGTGTTTTTCTCTGATTGGTGAGCGTAGATCATCCTAGCTGACGATCCATGTAGGGAAAAGAAACATCGCAAGTGTAACTTTGATCTGCTCTCGGCAGTCCACGAGGCTGAATACAGCAATTTGAAGCGGCCCATTGACCCGGCCACAAAACGAGCGCTGGAGCCAGCGCATCGCTTTGAGGTCAACATCGAGGGCGATTCGGTGTCACAGGCGAAATTCGATTTGTTCGTCAAATATCAGACGAAGATTCATCGTGAGGACGTCTCTCGTTGGAAAACGAAGGATTTCAAGAACTTCCTGTGCCAGGGGATCAAGCGATCTCCTGCTACCGTCACCAAAAGCAATGAATCGGAGAAGAAACTGGGTTCGTGGCATCAGTGTTATCGCTTGGATGGAAAGTTGATCGCCGTTGCGGTGCTGGACCTTGTCCCGAGCGGCGTAAGCTCCGTCTATGTCTTGTGAGTGACATGGAAGCCCTGGCGAGGATTGCACTGACTTTAGATAGCTATGATCCCGAATACGAGCAGTGGGAGTTTGGGAAGCTGAGCGCTCTACGAGAAATCGCCTTTTCAATTGAGCACCAATATCCATACTACTACATGGGTTAGTTCATGCTCTGATGGGTCCTTTTTTACTATTGCTGATGGTGGCAGGGTACTATATTCACAGCTGTCAGAAGATGCGGTATAAGGGAAACTATCGCCCTCAGTATATCCTTGGTAAGACACAACCTGGATCAGTCAATCAGCCTGTTCTGCATGCCAGGCATTCGCAGTCACTAATCACCCTCGAGCAGACCCAGAATCGTACACATGGGACCCACTGGATGGTGAACTGACCGAGAAATTGGACAAACGCCCTTATGTTTCTCTTTCACGAGACCGCTCCTCCGGTACCGAAGATCCGACGCCAACGTCATCCACCGACTCCAAAGTCAACGAAGAAGAGCTTTCCATTTTTGCGCTCAATATGCCGGGTGTCCTCACACTTGAAGAGACAAAGGCACTGAAGTTGGAAAACTGGTATTTGCTTTACCACGGGAGTTTCGTGCAGATGAGTGTAAGTATTCGGTCCATCAGTACTGTCCTGCTTTCATTATCGTAACGATATCTGACTTCTTTAGGACCTTGTCGGCTGGGAGGACATGCCTATGAACGACCCACAATCGTTGAGAGGGATTATATCCGAATTGGCGGCAGTTTTGGGCCCGTCAATTGTGAAAAACAGTGCAGTGGTCCTATTTGATTAAGGCATATTGAGCTAGCACAGACGAAGCTTGGACTACTAGGCTCGACTGTGAGGTGTCGCCATGGTCAAGAATTTGGGGCGGAGAAGCCCCACCATGATCGCTTTCTCGAGGTTCCGCAGCATAGGTCTTGCCCTAAGTTCGAAGACAGGCAAAGATTAGCGCTGGGTATAATAGACCCCGGGAGTGATAATAAAATGCAAAGCTATCCACACATAAAGTAGTAATCCTGCGGGCGGATCTGGTCGTCTCCCAACCTTCTCACCCTCGGTCCTCGGGAAGCAAGAATCACGATATAGCACTCACAAATGGACATATGTATTGCCAGTAATAGCTTCCATAGACAATCTCGTTCCAATCCAAAAAAGTATCCAGCACTATCCCACACGTTCCATAGTGTATGTTTTTAGCTCATCTAGCGCCATGCTTCGTCATAGGCGTTAGTGCAGATCCCCAGCCCCCAATCAGGATCTCAATCTAGATCTTACCAACTCTGGAAGTGGCTTTCCAGACTAATCTAATATTAGATTGAAACGACAAAGATTCTACCCATTTCTGCCTACAACTGAAAATGGCTCTTATCGAATCAAGAGCTGCCCTAAAAAGAAGAACCAAACCCTTCCCAAACGGGAAGGGTTTCATTAACCGCCCTACGTTTTGGAAGCGTGAACATTCAAGAAACAGATAAAATGCAGATCGACGATCCATCTCTGTCTTGCATTGTTCTCTGCAGACTCCCCTTTTGCAAATTAAACAATCAAATTGAATCCACAGCCAAAATGTTTGTGACTGCAGCTTTGAAAATGGTGTGTATACTTCCAACCGAACCATATTGACTATGGACAATATCTAATCTCCTGAGTAGTTCAACAAAAGCAAACCCGATGATAAACAGCTTCTAATGGCTGTTCCATATGAACAATACCTTGAAAATGACTATGACGATGAAATGGGTGGCTTGATAAATGGGGAGCAAGTCGAGCGCCAAAGGAAAGTGCGTTATTTGACCGGTCGGTCAAGACCGCAAAGTGGGGATTGGAGACTCTTCAGACGCCGGAGTTATACAAGAGTTGAGGAGCAGAATTTCCTTATCTAGGATTTGCTATGGTATGTAGAAGTATTTGCACCTTCGACTGTGTCACGTGGCCGAGCTGGGTGAACTTGAAGCTAATCTTTCGAATAGACTTGGAAGAATCCGCGGGCGGATTTGGGGTTGACATTTCTTTCCTTTTATCAGAGGTATCTGACTAAATCTATTGTTGGATTGGGTTTATACTTGGGACATCTGGCATGTCTTCCAACAACACTGCTATCGGCATGCTGTCTATACTTTGGCTGTTCTGATAGTAATTATTTGTAGCGATTTACGATTAATGAATATACCATTCTTTTGACGATCATGACCAAGATGCTTTAGATCACTTACTATAGCTTAATGTACAAATGCAGCCGAGTGCAGTAGCCTAGGGTATCACGTAAAGTACTGTCTACGTACGCTGACCAGTTGGTCAACCCCACACGACAAAAATACCAATGTTGTGCTCATAACCTTGTGCATTTATGCATGAGCTTCCGGGAACCGTGATCGTCGACTTTGCGGCGACCTATCAGAGACAAACTAATCTTCGCCGAAATTAGAGCTAAAGCGACAAACATTAGTGTTCTGTAGTCGCAGTTAGAATGGGCCGTTACGATTATGCGGGGTATTCCTATTCGCGGGACGTTCCTTCAGGGCATGCGAGGCCTGCATACCTAATTTGACAGGCACAGTAGCGCCGAAATAGCGGGTCAGAATTTAAATTGCCAAGCGACTTATGGCGGTACTTTTGAGAGGCCTTCCGAGGCACAAAAGTCCTTGGAGATGGGCCAAAAGCTCTTGAAAATGGGCACGAAATGGGCCACACTTGGCGCAGCCGTTGATCTTTGACCATTTTGGCTCATCAAACTAACTCCAAATGACAACAAAGGGCAAACCTAAAGTATAGGAAAAGGTATCCGTTCTCGCATCATATGCCGGTGGCGGTACCCACTCCCTTCCGCCATGTGTACAGGGCTCGGATCGGCATGAACAAAAGGCCCGTACGCTCCACAGCCCCTCATCAAATACTTCCCCTGACATCTTCTTTCATCATTCCTCGCACATACCCACTGTCGCAGCCATGTCGCAAGCTTCAATCGATGTCGTAAGATATGACCGCCGGGCTCGTGTTTAGGGTTTAACTGACTCAGCCTATAGGATCCAGACTTCTATACGATGGAAAAGACGTATGGGGATGATGATTGGAAGTCGTTAGTGCGCCTCCAAAAAGCATAATTCCACTTGCTGATCAACGTGCAGTGATACCACTTCTCTCGCCTCTGAGATTGCCAGAGGTCGCGTGGAAAATGGCAGAAGGTACGTAATCCCTTTTGAATGATCGACAATGCATCAACTAAATAGATTAGATACCAATCTTTGAAGCCGGGAGACTACTGGTCACCATCCGATGACCTGCAATTTGAAGCCTATGAGACCGGGTATCGTTAATACACCTATTCCAGTATTGATCATCTTGTTGATGAGTGATCGCAGTCACATTATTTACCTTCTGCTGGACTACAATCAGCGAAACCCACTCCACCGCGCTCCTATTGAATCGCCAAAAGTGAGGACTACATATGTTTACTTCAGAAAACTATACTAACTCTATTTTTAGCACGTTCTTGATGTCGGAACTGGAAAAGGAAGCTGGGCAATGTAAAGTCAACCCCGCCTTGTCCCAAGAATCGCGTTAATGTTTAGCTAGCGACATGGCCGACATGTACCCTGAAGGTAAGCATCCGCATTATTCCGTCTTATTCAATCGGTACTAAAGGGTCTTAGCAACCGTCCGTGGCGTAGACCTGTACCCACCTCCTCATACCTGGATCCCCCCAAACTGCGTCTTCGAGGTAGACGACCTTCTCCAACCATGGACATGGAACGAGAAGTTCGATCTCATCTATTTGCGTCACATGCTAGGCTCATTCCGTCGTGAAGAATGGGCTAAATTGTATGACAATTGCTACGAGTAAGCTATACTCTGCGCGATACATCGGCAGGTAGCCCGCTAACACAATGTCTTGTAGAAACCTCGAACCGGGCGGCTGGATCGAACAATTCGAATTCAATATCAGAGTTTATAGCGATGACAACTCTGTGCCAGAAGACAGTATTCTAGGCCAGTGGGGCGATATCTGGTTCCCTTGCTCTGAACGAGCTGGTCGCCCCTTCGGAATCGAGGAAACCATGCGAGCTAGCTTGGAAAAAGCTGGCTTTGTTGATATTCAGGAGAAGGTATATAAGGTTCCTCTTGGTCCATGGCCTAGGGATCCGGTTCTGAAGGAACTCGGCTTGCTTCATACTCACCACTGGTCGACTGGTCTAGAGGGGTATTGTATGTTGTTGCTCACTAAGTTTGGAGCACCTACCCCGTGGAAATCGGAGGAAGTACAAGTGTTTTTAGCTAAGACGCGGGCGGAATTGAAGGATCCTAAGATCCATGGGTATCAATTTGGGTGAGTATATGTGATGTTCATTTTGTTTTTGGTGGCTAATGACGGCATCTAGGCGGCGAATTTGGGCTAGGAAGCCTACAGAGAAAGAGATAAAGAAGGAAAGCAGTGATCCACCAATTAAATTGGAGCCGTCAACTTGATCTTTCTGGAGAGTTAAGAAGTTGCTCTGCTTGTCTCATTGAGGACAATGGAACTTGCCGGGTTATCCGACAAGCTTTTTTCGTTTAGCATTTCCTTTGGCAGCGTGGAAAGTCTATCGTTCAACATTGGGGGATAATGCGTTCGATTTATTTCCAAATGTGGTTTCTGCACATATTTGATTATGCAATATAGTATTTCTTAGTCCTCTATTGTCATTGCAATCATTTTCTAGTCTCCTTCCCTCACGATGAAGTCTAAAACTGTGGTCTACAGAACCCCTTCTTAATTAGGAAACATGGCACATGACACAAAAAGAGTATTCGAGTGGGACAGAGAATATGTGAATATTGCCAGTAATTCATTGTGAGCTGTAACATTTGTGAAGGCTCTAAATGGGTAGCTGTTCTATCATATAGGTGATTAACATGGCGGAGACACGGCTGGTCACTTGGTCGATTTGGCTGAGCCTTATGGTCGGCTTGAGGCTCAACTCGAACGTAGGAACCCCTCAAAGTAAATCTCTGCCATCCCCAACAGAGCATCAGATATCGGGCTAGAGTGTTGGTCCATACTGGGTCTCGAATTCTTTCAATTCCTTCTCGTTGAATTTGTCTCCTCTATCCGTCACACAGCACTCACAATCCATTGGGAGCACCCAAATCCTATACCGCTTCCCATGAGTGGTCGCTTCATGCAGCGCATGATCCCAGATAAAGTACCCACCTTTTGCTGACACAATCTTCGAGAAGTTTTTGCCGAGGAACCCAGCTTCGTTACCGGAAGCTACTTATTCTCCAGAAATCAGGCAGTGCATGTTGCAATTCGCAGAGCTGTCGCTGAATGTGGACCAATAACCCCTGTCAGATTTGAGCTCCTCCATTTGAGGCAGTTTGGTACTTTTGTCATTGCTGCCTGAATCCCCAGAGATAAGTTTCTGGCCCTGGACGGTTATCCGAAGAAAAGGTTTTGCGCTAATGCACGGCTTGCATCTGGGCATGGAGATCATTCCTCACACCATATATAAGCATGGCTTTCAAGTAAGAGCGCGGGTGAACCACAATGTAGTTGGACTTTGTTGAATCAATGTGATAGAGGGAGATGGCTTTGCTGTACGTACCGATGAAGGGCCAAGGAGGGCTCCATTGTGATGATAGTGTGACTTAGTGCTCACAGTTTCAAGGGAGGGCAGTAGCGAGGAGAAAAGGTATAGAAATGGCAAGAATGGCATGGTGGTTCTATCCACAGTGTCGAACTGGGAAGGAATACTAGTCAACAGTGGGATCTTGTATCTTCGATGTTGTGAAACTTGCGGTTCATTATGCCATCTCTCGATTAATAATCCTGAGAAATACTATATTGTCCAAACGCTATTTTGAAATGCAGGATGAGCATAGAAGGGTGATAGCCAGCGCACATCATTTCACTTTTCCAAAGATGATTTGAATTTTTGTTTATTTTTTCTCTTCAACTTTTTTCCCAATGAAATTCTGCTTTCAAATAAATATCATTACCTTACCAAATATAATACTATTTATCTATATAAGTTCTTACTAAAGAATCTACTTGAATGCCTTTGTATCATGGGTTCAGGGATATACAGATTTACATGCGCCGACTCTACCCTCCTTCTGGACCCGTGAATGCTCAAGTGTTATTAATATGCTTCATATTTATATGCCTTACTCCAATCATTCCTTAGGCAACAGAATTCTCACTCACTATAAATACTTCTGTTCTCTTCTTCTCTCTTTCTTCTTCTTCTTCCTTCCCATGCGCACCGGCCAAAATTGGGCCGGCGGTCGAGCAACTTGCAAGTGGAAGGACAACACATGTTAAAGAGAGGCAGGAAGAGTTTGTAAGTGATCTCCGAGCCCTGATTAACTCAGTTGCAGGTGTTTCTAATACCCTTTGTGTCTTTTAGATCACTTATGCCTCAATAGGCGCTTGATTCCCGGTGCCGTCCCAGGACTTCTCGCCTTGAATGTCCCATACGAAAGGAATCCTTCGCTAGGTAAGGTCTCTTCGGTTCCGTCTTCTAAACTCGGTTCTCATCATTTTCATATAAGCTTTGGGAGAAATTGTCATGCTGAAGATGAACTAAAGAAGAGGCTATGCAGGACACCACGCAGAAACTACGATGGCAGGTGGTGGTGAGACTTTCAAAAAATAGTCCTTATTGATGCAAGTTTTGCAGCGATCACCATCAATTAAGGCTGCTCGATATCCCAGCCTTTACAGTGCTCTTCTGGCAGAGAAGGGGCTTGATGCGGGTTGGGAAAAAGCCAATAATGCTTTGAATGGGTCTCCGGGGTTCCGAATTTCCCCACCTACTTCGAGGACAAAAGCGTTGTCGACAGCCTAAAACAAAGCGATCTATTGCAGTAACAAAGGCGGTGCTACAAGCACAGAATGATGTCGCACGGCTAAAATTGAGGCATACACCGATTCACCATTGCCTTATGATCTGTTCTTGGCTGATCACCAAGATATTCGAGGCAAAAATCGGCACGATCTTTGACTGAGCTCTCCCGAAGACCTTTGAGGCGTCTCCCACCTTCAAAGCCGCGATCTTATAGGTTGGGCCCAGAATGTGAGAGCGATGTGAAGGACCCAAGGGCTAACGACGTGCGCCATCATATTATCAATTCGAATAACAGGGAAAATGAAGAGGTTGCACAAAAGGAGGTGACGGATAATTATCCGGAACACTTCGACCTGACAAACAAGATTACATCAGGAATTGAGCTGGAAGTTGCGGCTGATGACATAAAGCCACCGGCATTCGCAACTTCTTAGATACCATACCGCTACAGGTGCTTCAACACTTCAGCGGAAACACTTACAAGTCCTCCTCTTTCTTCCTGAATGATCGAAGCAATCCTCTTCGATAGCCACAGGGAGTCGACTCCTTTGCGACTGATACAAGTCAAGTGGTTAGAAGGATGTCAGGCCTTACTCCAAGTTGACTTCGCTTGAGTTCGCTATTAACAAACCAATCAGTTCCAAGCGGGTGGCATGGTAGAAAGGCCCCCCTGGTACCCAGCCGCTTTCCACGGACTATCCCTTACAATTCCTCGCTTATTCCTCGCCACGATCACGCTCACAACTCGGCGACAAATGCGAAGCTTAGGGGTTTCCTGAAATCCGCTGAAATTACAAGGTGATTCGCTTCACTTTATCTCGACACGAGATGCACGATACGCCGAAAGCTTCTTGACAATCAACCACGCGAGGCGAATTCCAGCTGACTGGCATACATACGAGTTTGTACGTCAACGCGCCATACAACAACCCCGTTTCGAAAACCGTGGGCAGGAGGTTATAGATCCCTTAAGATCCATGAGTGCGGACGAGTGTGCTTTCTTCTTGACGTGCAGCGAATCGAAACACATTTTCCAATTATTTGAAGATTCGAGCCTTTAATTCAATTGGAAAATTATGGAACAACAGGCAGAAAGGCAGCTCACAAAAAGGTCTACGGTCAGAATGTCAACTGCGGACGAATGCAAAGCCAGATACACGATGTGCAGCTGCCAGATCAATCAGTCTATTCACGGACAGGATACACCAATCAAGAACCGAACTATGGGAGTTGATGGATCTATCGAACCATTTGAGTGCGGAGTTACCAACTGGATTACAGTTTCAAGTTTCATTATGAAGATACGAGCGTTCGGGAAGCTTCACTAAAACAATGGCAAGTGAAGGCTTTTGAGAGCACTCGAGAAATATGAGACGGCAGCTATAAGACTCGACAATTCTCGGAGCCTCTGATTGTGCGCAATAACATTACGTTGTCAGTGAACTTCACATCGCAGGATATTTTCACGAAGGCTACAACCGCCATTGTACAGTGGCAGTCCCTTGTACAAGATCACAATGGAAACGCGACTGGTAACGACAAATCCCAGTGTGATCTATGATACTTTCGCAGGACCTCACTACTCTCATCGCCACGCAACCATTTTTGAGAACGTAACCAGGAGGCTGTCTCCGTTTCTGCGTGGACTCGAAAAGCCTCAATTTATTGAAGCGTGGTCTTCATCCTCGACTCTTGATAGAGGAAGTCATGCCGAGACAAGAAAGACAACCTTTGCAAATGGAGGTAGTCGAGGAAAGAACCTGACTATGAAGGAGAGCCAATGGGTAGTTGAAAGACCTTACAGACATAAGATTTAGGTTCTGGGCAGTACTTTCCGACAACAGAGAAGTCTCCCTAGAAAAAATCAGGAGATGCACCTTTCTGCTTCTTGAAGAGAAACAGCCTTTGTCAGAGACCGATGCGCCAGGAATTGCCTTCGATAGGAGGTGACAGATACTATCTTGCTTCGGCCATGATGAGGCTTACAATGAGCTATCCGAAGTGCCTGGAGACATCATGAAAGAGCGCAAAGTTAAAGGGGGAGCCGCGCCATCATATCAGACATGATTGCGAGAGAGCATTCTTAATGCTCCATACGTCATCAATTCTACCTTTAGTGTATTCCTGTTTCACTCTGAGCGCGATCATCAGAGGTTTTACGCTTTGAGATCAAAGAGCAACGGGTGGCAGCGGGAGTAGTCACAACGACTTGAGTGACGCTTCTAGTCCTCGATTCCTCCTGCTGAGATATTCGGAAAGGAAAGCAGAGGCTTCTGTTCTTGTTTATGTTGCCCTTCCTGGGAAGGCTGTGACCACTTGTCCTTGATGCTAGGAGGAAAGCAAGTACTTGAAAGGGATTTAATGGGCAATTAGAGATGTGAAGAAAAAGCATTCATTTCTGGGACGCGTATTCATTCATTCAAATTGGCGATCATTCTAGTGGGATAGAGAACCAATGCTCTCCCCAAGAGCCTCAAAACTTAGCAATTCCAATCTTTCCTTCCGCAAAACAAACCCTCCATCCCGCCTCGTATTCGTAGTTAACAACATCTCTTCCATTCCCACATCCTCCGCAACAAACATCGAGCCTTCATTCTCGGTATCGTAGGTGACGAGAAATACAGCTCTTAAACCTTGGGGTGACCATCGTGACCCTTCTGGGGCTTCTCTCCGTGGTGAGGAGGGCGCGAAGCCTCCGTCTCAGTGGACTCCTCACGCTTGGGGTGGTCGCCCTTGGGCTTATCGCCGTGGGGCTTGTCACCGTGCGGCTTATCATCGTGAGCAGGCTTGCCGTGCTCGGTAGTAGATTCCTCGCGCTTAGGGTGTCCCTTTCCCTTTGGCTCCGGGTGTGGCTGCTCCTTGTGAGGAGGGGGAGGAGGGGCCGAAGCCGAGTCTTCCTCGCGCTTGGGGTGGTCGCCCTTGGGCTTATCACCGTGAGGCTTGTCACCGTGGGGCTTATCATCGTGAGAAGGCTTGCCGTGCTCAGTGGTAGATTCCTCGCGCTTGGGGTGTCCCTTTCCCTTTGGCTCCGGGTGAGGCTGCTCCTTGTGAGGAGGAGGGGCCGAAGCCGAGTCTTCCTCACGCTTGGGGTGGTCGCCCTTGGGCTTCTCGCCGTGCGGCTTTCCGTCGTGGGGAGGCTTGCCGTGCTCAGTAGTAGATTCCTCGCGCTTGGGATGATCGCCATGGGGCTTTCCTTCATGGGGCTTGTCGCCGTGAGGAGGCTTGCCATGCTCGGACATGGTGGATTCTTCGCGCTTGGGATGATCGCCATGCGGCTTTCCATCGTGGGGCTTGTCGCCGTGATGAGGCTTGCCATGCTCGGACATGGTGGACTCCTCGCGCTTGGGATGATCGCCATGGCCCTGGTGAGGGTGATCGTCATGCTTCTTGTGCTCGGAATCATCCGCAGCAGCGACCTCACGCTTGGGGTGATCTCCCTGAGGATGTCCCTGGTGGTGAGGCTGGGGTGGGCCAGGCTTCTCAATGCCGTTGGACTCTGTAGTTCCTGTCAGTCCATGCTCAATGCTAGTATAGAAATCAATGGTTCTTACCAGGCGCAATAGGAGCAGCGCCGACGAAGCCGGTGACCATCAAGGCCGAGAGGAGAATAGAAACCTTCATCTTGGATGAGTTTGATAATGATTGAAGCTTGATATAGAAGAGGTTGTTGGTGATAGATACTTCTTCTTGACGGACACCAAGCACCTTTTATACCTCCTCCGGCTCTCCCAGCTCTTCATCAACATATCAAAAATGTCTCAGTCGTCGTCAGCGTCCCTAGTCAAATCCCCGAATCTGCAAGCCAGGAAACCATCGCAGGCTAGCTGACGAGCACCTGCAGCGCATGTTCTCATTCCGTACCCCAAAGCTTGCATAAATGACCTGGAAAATGTGATCTAGCCACAAAAGACCACGCCAGTCTCACGCGATGATCGCCGCTATCCCCAGATTTGCCTTTTCGGGGTGATCTCGGGAATTTTTCTTTTTCTTTTTTTGTCACCCCTATGAAGGTATATCCAATATTGATCAAGGCCGCGTATGCTTATTCTAGGGCTATGGAAATCGTGGCGGGATTTTCGAGGCCAGGATGCAAGGGATGGCAGATGGCGTACATGGACATCGAGTCGGGTCTACAACGCGGACAGTCCGGTTCGTTGCATGCAGGCGGTAGTTGACTTAGCGGCAATTGAGTCGGATAGACCTGTTGTTTAATTGTTTATTCAATGTTTATTTTGATGGCTCATTGCTGCTCTCTTCAGCTATACATGCAAGGATAGGTTGTCACGGTAGTGAATCTGACCTTGACCTGTCCTCGGAGATATGGATCCAAGACAAGGAGTCAAATGTAAAAGACGGATTTAACTACCCAGGAAAGAGAACATCACCGAGAGAACATTCCAAGATTCCTGGAATCATTACCTGGATACCCAGCCAATCATGACCACAAGAACAAGCGGTGTTGATCTATGCGTTTCTCCGTTGTATAGAATAAACCGAACCACGAGAATCAAAGTTGAATTGCAAATACATCCATAGTGAGCCACGTCAGATCATCGCTTGCATTTAGCAGTCGTATTGCGCCGAGAAGCTTGTTACGCCATTTACCCCTGATTACCACAGCCAAAAGCAAATAAGAAAATAAGCACGCCCCCAAAATAACTAGGGTTAAAGCTTATGGAACCTTGGAACAAGGCTATCAGGAATTGAGGGATAAAATGACAGTTGGGCTGAAAAGCCTGTAGGCGATCCGGGTGGATGTTACATATTTTGGGTTTCAACTGTCAGCAAAAGATCGGGCATGTGCAATCAAAAGGAAGAACCTACTGGAATAACCATACCGCGTGACCATCAATGCAGTTCAGTTGTCTTTGAAATTCTACCTCCTTCCAAGGTTGTAGAAATGTCCGGGATCGTGCCGTTGGCTCAATTTCCATTATGGGATGCGATCTGTTCGCATTCTATCTAGGCGTGGATTGAACGTTATGCACGTGTGAAGATTCCTAAATGTTGCGTAAGAGATGATAAAAGCTTGAAAAGGATTAGAGGGATGAAACTTTCCAACATTCTACTACGTTATGCTGATGCTGGAAATTTGCCAACCTTGAAATGTATAGTTATCACGGAAAATATCAACCCCCTTGAGCATTTGCTTACGTAGGTTACTCGAATATAAACAAGAATATACGTATTCAATGCATTCCTGATGCTAACAGTCCTATCAAAAGACACTCAGAGAAGAAAACAGAACTAAGAAAACAGCGCGAAAATCCAATATGTGCCACCATCCATATGTCTATCCCTTTTGTCTTGCACACGCCTTCCGTCCTCCGATTCGCCGTAGATGTTATTGTACCGAAAGAGACAGTTCAGCGGAGTTCAAGACCGGGAAACGCCGTTAATCCGTATTCATCACGTCGCTGGGCCCTGTCGACCCGATGGAAGCCATAAACGCCGAAATACATGAAAGGACAAGACACCAAATCCATGCTAGAACGATCGATCCAATGGTGAGATATTGGTGGAAGTGGGGAGAAGGGAATCTTCAAGATTCTTAGGTGATGATGAGTCAGGGAGAGGGCTCAAGAGAGAAGGAAATTGCTGGACTGGGCTGATTGGCTATGCCCCCTCAATCCCAATGTCATCGTGCTCATCCACATCGCCAAACATGGACCGGGTTGGTTTTCGGCCGGCTCCATATACCATTTCCATAAGCTTTGCTTTCTGTCGTTCACGGACGGATCGGAGATAATCGTATGTGCCCTCCAACCCACGGATTTGACCGTCGATTACAGACTCGACGGGTCCGAGCATGCGTCCTGCAGAATTGGAGCTTGCCGCTGCAGCGGAACTGCCGTCCACGCCCATGAAGCTGACGGAGTCATTACGGCGTACAAGTGGGCTCACGAGTTTTCGTCGCAAGGTCTCCAAATTGACCTTCAATGTCAACAGACGGCCGCGGTGATCGACGAGAAGATGTTTGTTCGCGACTGTGCGACTGCGGACATTGGCGAGAAGACGCTTGTTCTTTTCGTATTTGCGGACGGCCACTGCGTCTGGTCCCAGGACACGAGTCCACAGGGAACTTAGCATTTCGCCTTCGGCGCGCTCTTGGGCGTCTGATTCGCGAACGACGGTGCGCTGGAGATTGAGAAATTGGCGGTCGATGGATTCGAACAACGCGAAGAGGGCGGTTGAATGGGTGAGTTCGCTGTTTATGGACTCTTCCAATACGGACAAGAACTCGGTGAATGTGCGGGTTATGGTGGCGCGGGTGCGCTGGGCTGATGTTGGACCCAGGACGGCCATGACGACGTGACCGAATGCTGTTGTCGTTGTTGTTGCTGAGACAGTGCCGTCTGAGACCTCGCCGGTTCGTTCGAGGGCACCGAGGCGGGATAGCATGTTGTGGACGTTATCGAAGACGATCGTTGGTAGGGTACTTGGTGGTTGGGCGGAGAGGGTCTCCAGTTCTCGTTTTGCCCAGTCCATTACGATCAGGATCGAGTCGATGTCCGAATCGACATTTGCGAAGAATCGAGTCAGCTCTAATGAGAGCGACTTCAGAGAATCGGACAACTCGTCGAGCTGGCCGACAATGATGGGCGCACTGGTCATGTTTGTTCCGCGCACCGATTCGCTCAGATCCCAGACGGCAACACCTGTTTCTTGCAAGGTACCAATCTGTTGCACTCCATTCTCCGAATAGTAGATTAGTGGTTCAAATGAGCGCGCGAATCCAGAAAGTTTCACCAAATCTGGGATAGCTTGTGGCAGACCGGGCAGGAACAAGGCACGCATAAACGCAATAGAGATCAAGAAAACAACGATCGAGAGCGTAGTATTGGATTTCGTGCTGGTAATGCGATCGAATTTGTTGCGCAAGTAGCTGCATAGGGCAGCAATGGGTTCGCGATGCTGAACTTCAGCGCGCACGGCAAAACGGATATCTTCACAATGCGCAAAGAACAAGTTAGTGTTTCCATGTCTATAGAACATACAACCATCTGACACCGAAATTCAGGCAATGCCTACAATTACTCAGATTCTCCGCGCCAAAGGTCATCCCCTCCTCTTCGGCATGGGTATGCGCCGCCTTGTTCTGGGGTGGACTGGGGCTGGGAGATCGTCCGGTCTGTGGAGTTCCTGCACCCACCGGGAGAGGCACATTGACAGCAGCCGTAATATCAGTCATATCTTCATCATTTGACTTGCCCTTACTCGGGGCCTCGACCGCATCTTCATACTGTGGGCTCGGCTCGCGCGACAGCGATGGTGACATGCTGAGACCCACGGTGGGTCGCAGATCTAAGCGCTCATTCATGCCTTTGCGCTGATAGGGCTGATGACGATACCAGCCACTACTGCGAACGTAGTCCTGCCGGCGCACGCCGGGTGGCGACCAGCGCTCGTTTGCGCCTGGTTCCTCGATTTCATCGTCGGATTCTTCAGATCGAAAGCCCGAGTGCTGTGAGGGCATACCAAACAGCGGCGAGCGGTGCGCATTGCTGTGATTCTCAAAGTCCTCAAGCGACGCATCCAGCGACGGATGGTCGTCGAAGACATTGTCTAGCTCGTCCAACATGGCGGACGGCGTAGACCGGTAGCGCTGCAAGTCGGGTGTTTGTCGCAAAGACGCAGCGCAAAGCGACGTCTTGCGATTTGGTGTTTACTGGGGATTGCTGGACACAGAGCGGTTAGTGGAAGCGCTGGGATCAGATCTCATGCGCTGATACAGTTTGGATCAAAGAGCAAGTGGAAAGCCGGGAATCGACCCCGCGCGGCAAGCGAGTGCGATGCGACAGAGTGCGATGCGGATAGGTTTTGGAAACGGAATGTATTGTAGCTGCGGAGAGATGCAGTTGATAAGAGTTAAAATATGAGACAGGATCATATGGGAAACAGCATGAGATAAAGGTAGTTCATGAAGAAGAACTGCGCCTCGAGCAGCAATGCGGGAGTTTAACTCCTCACCTTTGCAGGGGGAGGCTGGACCAATCCGAGTCAGGTGAAGGCCACAAGGTCGATCGTTGGTATCATGATGTCTTGTCAAGTACTGCAGAAGTACCAGTTGGCGGTGACGTGCAAGTAAAAACAACCTCCCAGGTACCTGAACTTGTGCCTGACCGCCCATTGCCGCCCAATCGATTTCCCTTCAGAACTCTGAAACACTCCACCAATACCGTATTGTACCTCGTAGGGATGTATCACATCTCTGTATGCGTCCATTCCTCGAATTGGCCACCCCCTTTAGCCCGAGTCCCGGGATAGGTCAGATCGTACCTGCAGTACACTACGATGAGGTATCAATGAGAAGAGAGTTAAATCCAAATCTATTGCGGGTCAACCATGGTAAACTCAGATAAAATTACAAGCCCGGTCCCTCGGATGCCCGGAAATCAGCCCACGGCGCCAAAACCAATCCTAGACGTCTATGATCTCCCAGAGACGGGGTGTCGAGAAAATGAAATGGCCGTGAAGAATAATATGAAAACACGTCAAATCATTTATGCGGTGGCCTCCTTGAGGTAACTGTAACACGCTTGTTAGTTCATGTCGCTAGAGATGCAGGGTATCAGAAAGACGTACGTGATGAGGTCGTTGCGCTCCTTAGCCTTCTTGAGACCACCGAAGGCCATCTTGGTACCGGGGAGGAACTTCTTGGGGTTCTCGAGGTACTTGAACTGTAGCGCGATGGTGGTTAGTAAAAGGGAGTAGCGATGATTCATTGTCAGTTCAAACTTACGAGAGTGTCCTCGTTCCAGTGGACACCAGCCTCCTTGTTGGCATCGGTGTAGGAGTAACCATCGACCTGACCGGACTGGCGGCCCATCAGACCGTGGAGCTTGGGGCCGACCTTGTTGCCACCAGCGGCATCAACGGTGTGGCACTGAGCGCAGCGAGTCTGGAAAAGCTTGGCACCCTTGGCGGCGTCACCTGCAGGGATGTTATTAGCCTGGGTCTTGAGTTTGGCGTCTTCGTCGTTCCGAGGAGCGAGCTCGGTGAGTCCAGTCTCCCGCATGTACATGATCGTTGACGTGCAGAGCACGTCAGAGGTCGACATGGAAAGATCAGACACACAGAGCGTCCGGAATCGGTTGTGGGAGATGCTGTGGTGCAGTCGCAGTTGTTGCTATGCAAACAGGGAAGTTGTGTTGACGTAGAGCGAAAGTGTCATGGTGAGAGCTGAGAGCTGAGTACGGGGTCTCGCAATTGGCAATGACGCGAAGACCGACATGCGCTCGGAAAGGACAGTCGGCGCGTGGTGGAATTGGCAATCGCGAGCCATTGTTCGTTCACTCTCATCCTCTCCCTTTGCTCTCGCGCGTATAACTTTTTCTCCCTTCCCCATGAAACCGATTCCAGCGCTGGCAGGGGGGAAGTCAGGATAATGGCTTACCGGGAGCGAAAGAAGCGTCCTTGCCCATTGTGAAAGATTTTATTGAAATTAAAAGGGGGTTTGAAGAGAGGGTATAGCTGTACAAAGCAGAATTGTAAGAAATCGGGAGAAACAAAAGCAAGATTTTCTTGCGATTTTGTACCTGGAGCCCGTCGGCTCCCGTGATCCTTACATCCACCAATCAGCGTTAAGCTAATTCAGCGCGACGGGCGCAACCGGGATTGCTATTCATGTTTCGGTGAGCTCATTTTCCCCATCATACTCTCCCACGTTCTGTTAACCGGGTCAATGGCAAATTTGAAGATCGGATCTGGTTCAATATGTCATACTCTTTATTCGACAAACTGGCAAGTCCCCCAGAGCAAAGGCTTTAACGGTGGCTAGAAGACCAGCCGCCACCTTCTATCCCATGATCTCATCGCTCATCATCCGCCCCAACGCCGACCGTTTTTTCCCTTATTGAGGCTCTTTATCACGAAAATGCATACATATTTTATAGTCCTCTGCTCCATGAATTCTGTTGGTTTACTTCCCAGATCCAACGCATGCCGCTGTTGAGCGGCTGCTCCTTTCCACCCCTTGAAAAACTGGGGGATGGCCTTTCTCCCGGCCCACTGGGGCTGCGAAATGCATCCGCTATTATTCGTCCATGCTCCACGGCACCGAACTTGGCCCGGTAAATGTGGATCCTGAGGCAAGCGCAGGCGTGGGTACAGTGGGTTTGTATTCGGCTAGACAATTCAGTCGCCCGGCACAACAAAATCTGGTGGACCGTATACACACGCTGGCCACAGCGTAGTAATGTGGAGAGACACGACCATATATCGTACGATCTAGCAAGCGCTATAGAAGCCCGGCCAAACATGTTTACAAGACTTCCATACCGAAGCTGAGACAAGAAATATGACACCAAGAAGTCAACTATGTAGATCAAAAACTGTTTCCTTTCCGGCAGAATGTGACCGAGCTGCAGGTGCATCCGGCCCGAGTGCAGTTCAACGCATGATATTCCAGAAAATCCCAGAAAAATATCGTATAGTCACGTGATATGAAAATCTCCCGTTCGGGAAAAAACACACGCCAATTCCTGAATTCGAGGTTAGCTAAGCTATACGGCAACCACCACCAGCTTCATATCCAGGTACACTCTACAACACTTGGAACTACCAAGTGCGCGGCTCCAAAATGCCAACTCCAATCCCCCATTTCCTCCTTCCCCGAGGCCTCCCAACAGCCCGGACCCTCCGCACCCTCCAACACCGCGGCCTGAATGCCAACTTCTCCACAACCAGCGCGGTTTACCGTATGAACAAGGCCAAGCCTGAGACAAGAAAGAACCGTATTCTCGAAAAGCCAGACAAGTTCCGGCCTCCATCCCACCCGCAGCGCATTGTTAGCCCAGCCGTCCGCACGCCATCCGGTCAACCAGTTAACTATGGACCGCGTCTTACTGCCAAGGAGCGCGAGGAACAGGATAAGAAGCAGTATCCTAGTATGTTCCCGCCGGAGGGAACTGTTATGTTTAAGTTCTTGACTAGTCGGTGGATTCATGTTTGGATTGCGATGGTGAGTGGATGGCTTTCTTTCCTTGCCTTTCCTAGCTAGCTATCTAGCTCCCTAAATACCCATTTATAGATAGAAGGTGAAGGATCATATACTGACAATTGTTACAGAGCATCCTAACAACCCTCGCAACATTCACCTTCACGACAAATTTCAAAGCAAGCTCCCCCTTCGCACACCTTCTACCCCCCTGGTCAGGCCTCCTCACTAGCCCCTTCGAGACCATCTCCCAGGCTCTGAGTGTCTACCGGATGCACGTGCAACACGAGTCTATGCGCGTGCGCGAGAAGCGTCATGCCCGGATTGAGGACGCTGAGAAGCGGAGACAGTACCGGATTGCGCATGGGCTTGAGGAGCCAGCCGAGGAGGAGAAGGAGGTTGTTGCTATTGACGATCAGAGCCCTATTGCTGCTGATGTTGCGACTGAGGGTGCTCCCAAGCAGGGCGAGTATGTTGATTTTGACGGGAAGAGGAAGCCTGTTAAGAAGTGGCTTGGAATTTGGTAGGCCTTTCAGGGCAGGGGTCCGGGTATGTTAGTAGTATAACTTGTTGAATGGCCTAGTGCCTGTGCCTTGTGGGTGGTTGGTGGCACAAATGTACACATAAATTGTATACTAGGTAGTTTCCTCTATTGCATAGAACGCGGAGTAAACTCCAGATCATGAATCATGAATCGCCTCTCATTATTTTGAAGTGGTATCAATTTAACTCTAGATACAATCAAGATCATAAACTCAACCAACCTGAACACCCTCCAATCCCGCAAGGACTTCCTCGCCAACACCACCCTTCTTCAACACAGTCTTGACCATACCAGCAATCACACTGCGCTTGACACCGCCTCTTCTCGGGCGCCAAACACCAGGGATCTCCTCTTCCCCAGTCGCGGGGTTCAGAACGGCCGCACTCTCGCCCGGGGCGGTCGCACCAAGCATATTCACATTCTCGGAATTAGGTACTCCGGGCTGAGTAAGTCTAGACGGGGGATCAATCGTCCGAATGGTAAGCAGTTTCAAGCCCTGGCTTTCTGTATCGCGTGTAACAGAGATAGCTAGCACAGCATCCGCGACGGCAATTTCTTCGCGGTTGGGATCGAAGATAACATTGTCGCCTACTGAGATCACAAGCAATGTGACCGGAGGACGAACTTGTTGTGATGGGTTGGATTTCGGACCCGCTGATGTACGCGGGTACAGGTACTCTGCAACAGCCCAGTCATCGTCGAAGAAAGGATCCTCTTCACCCTGGGACTTGAGTTTCGGAAGCTTGGTAGATAAGAGTGCGAGGTGAGTCGTGAGGGAGAGGAGAGGAAGTGGGTATGACAATGGCTGCGAAAGGAGAAGGACCTATAGCATATGTTAGTATTGGATTCGTTCCATAATCTCGATCAGAAGGGAAACTCACATCAATATACAACCTCCAATGCCACCGTTTATTAATAACCAATCTCCCCTTCAAACCACCCGCCATTCCCCTCTCAATACTATCTCCATCTTTTCCACCAACAGAACCGACAAGACTCTCTCGCATCATCTCAGCAAGGAAAACAGGCAACGCATCATCGTCCCTAAAACCCGGGATCTCAATGCTCATCTGCACCCATGAGCCGTGTCCACCAGTCGCAGCCGAAGATCCCTCCGTTCCCTCGCGCCCATCCCCACTTGGTCCGAGATCACTCTGCAGCGACAGAGACCGTGCGTCAAGGGTATCAGCTGTCAAAGTTGTCTTCTCAACCTCAGCTTTCACACCGACAATAGCCTGTGTTCCGTCCGCGAAACCGATGCGCGCACTGCCATTTGTGCCGGGCAAAATGTCGCATTCAGCGGTCAGAGGACGGAATTGTGTTGGTGAGCGGCCGTCAGGGCGGATAGGGTTGTTGGGGAGGGAGAGAGAGGTGTAGAGGTAAGAAAGCTCGGCGGCGGAGAGGTGAGGGGTTTGAGCGGCTGACGAAGCCTGGCGTTGGGCTGTCATCTTCGATTATTTGTGGCTTTATTCCGTGTTCTATTGTTCTCTTGACCAATAATGAGGTCCAAGGTTATTGTGGTTTGCCTCGGAGATCTTTTAGAGCAGGTTGATAGAGATAAGCTCGGCGGTGTGGTTAACCTTCCTGGGGTGAGAGGGAAGTCTCTTGTGCGGGATGCTGATTCGCGCTCTCGAGTACACAAATCGCAATCCTGACCTCGGGATTTGAGGTTGTTTGGATATCAATTGCACGAGGCTGAAAAAAGTCAAGGTAGAGCATGCTTAATCGGGAAATTCTAATGGTCCTCGGATCATTATTGATCCGGTAGCCGGAGGTCTTCGTCATGACCGTAACTCAACCAACGAAAGGGAATCCTTGGATCCGTAAAGAGTATCGTGTTTATTTCACAGAGTAGATTTTATATTGCATCCATGGTCCAGTCGATAGAAACTTCAGCCCATTGATAACCTAAAAAGATATTCATGGATATTATACTTTTGATAGGACATGCAGCTTCAAAGAGAAAGATGGTGGGAAAGATGGTGGAAGTGATCAGTATTATGTATGCATGTCAAGTATATGTAAAGGCAATAAGCCATGTGATTCTATATTACAATAAGATAGATAACTGGAAGCCAGCCAGTCAAATAAGGAGGTAAGTAAGTAGTACATGAAAGAGTGAACAAGTGGCTGGCATGAGATCCAGGGAGAACCGGTCAACAAGACCGGGGAGAGCGAGAGGTATGAATGAGTGAGTCAAGGAAAAGGGAGAAATGATAGACGGGGTAGGAAGGATGGCAGTAGCCAGACAATGTACAAGGGACAAATAATATATAGACAAAAGAAAATGAGACGCCATGTTCGTCGAAAATGGTCAAGTAATGCAAAATGATGATGAGCAAAAATAGGGAGTGGTATATAATGCGACTTGCGCTGGTATCAATGAAGGGTAAAATGGGGGAAATCTGTGCAAACGCCCTCTGCAACAATATTCAAAACAGAACAGAACTGATAAGGGCTCCAGTGAAATCCGAGAGAAAACAGGATGCGAGGCCGGATCCATCTATAAAAAGGCCTATAGGGGTATGAAGATGTAAAAAGATGTAAAAGAAGGGAAGCCGTGGCAAAGCAGAAAAAAAAAACGATGCTCATGCGTGGAAATCAAACCCAGAAGCCACACCATGGAAAAATAAACAGACCGAAACCCATACGCCGAACTTGGTGTGTATCCGTTTTTGTGCGCATTTCGCCAGATTTTTTTGTTCCTTTATTCGTTTGTGTTGGAACGGAGAGTGTCTTGAAAAAAGGCCTTTCAAGATGGTCGTTGGAGTAAATCGCACTCGTTTAGATGTAGTTGGATCCAGATGGAACGTAATGAGAGGATGCCTTGTTGTTCCACTCAGACTCCTCGTAAGGGGGAGTTGGCCATTGACGGTTTGAGGTCACATCAGGCTTGGCAATGTGCTTGTCAGGTGTGTCGAAGTAGCTTTCACGGTGGGCTGCTGTAGGCGATGGAGTAGGATATGGGCTTGGCAGAGCGCGGGCATGAGAAGTTATTGACTGAGTCAGAGCCAAGCGCCGGGCAGCCTTGCTGGCCGAATGTAAGACCTCGTCCAAAAGCTCATCCTCCTCCTCAGGTGTCTCGTAGCGGTGGACGGGGTGGCTGGTCATTTGCATTGCCCGTCTAGTCCGGCTAGAGATGGGTCCAGGGTTGGCGCCAGTAGTCTGGGGCATGGACTGGCGCTTTGTGATGCTACTATCAGAGTTCAAGTGCACAGGCACGTTGCTGAGGGTAGACGAGTCTAACGAGTACTTCACACTCTGGAGTGCCTTATCAAGCTCGCTCAGGTCAGAGTGCTGCTTGGAGTCAGAAACATTGGCACCATCGATGGCCATGGATGAGCGGTTAGACCACGGAATGCACCCGGCATTGGCTTCGACATCATCAGCGGCCACTGCGGCCTGATTACGGCCGGAGAGTCTGCGAGCCCGCTTGCGCAGGTGCGAGAAGAAGCTCTCTTTGGTAGTCGGTGTGGTGCTGCCGGAACCATTCAGCATCCTCTCGGCCTCCAAGCGGTGTGCGTCAGAGTAATGATTGCCGTTGGAGTTGACCGACAGTTGGCGACCAATCTTCTTGCTAGCCTTGATGGCTTCGGATTCAGCGGCCTGTTGAGCCTCGCTGTGCGCCAAGGTCGCGTTAGCTTGCGCGGTGACAGAGGCGGAGAGAGGAGAAACAGGGCGAATAGAAGGAAGAATGGGCATCGGAGCACCGTTGGCCCATGTGGCCCGCTTAGTGTTGGGGGGACGAGCCTTTGCCGGCTGGATTTCGGGAACGGTGTTGTGAGTGACAACTGGAGGTCGGACGGGACTATCATTTTCGGAAGGAACAGGACTTTCAGATCGTCCAATCAAGGATCTGCGGAACCACGAGGGCTTGGTAGAGAGAGTGGGAGAGTTGTGGGGTGTAAGGGTCGGAGATTTGAAGCTTCGGTCGGATGGCTTGCGGCCGAGCAATCTTGATGAGGTCGAGGACTTGGGACGCAGAGGATCCACAGCATCGGCAAAGTACTCGTGGTTCAAAGCTTGGGTTGATGTCGGTCGGTTTTTGGGATCCCACATCAAACACCAAGTGACAAACTCAGCGAGAGCAGCGGGCCACTGGGGCTGCTGGAGGACGGTATCCATTGCATGTGGCGCCATCTTAGGGAATGTGAAGCCCAACTTGTGCGCCAACCGCGATCCTTCACGCCATTCACCACCACCAATCTTGGCACCAGACTTGCTGTACCAGTTGCCAGGGCTACCCATAATTTCACACACACGCCAAACCTGGTCCACCTCGTTGCCTCCAGGGAACAAGGGCTTCAGGGTCGCGATCTCGACAGCCATAGCACCCACAGCCCACATATCAACCGGAGCGGAGTACTCTCCAGCACGTAAGAGCACTTCAGGGGCCCGGTACCACCGAGTTGAAACGTAAGTGGTGTAAGGCTGCTTCGAGTGGGTCTCCCGGGCGAGACCAAAGTCGGCAATCTTAACAGTGTATGTTGGAGGGGTAGATGGAGGGGTAACAAGGTTGGAGTAGCGGCTGAAAGTTGAATCATTTGGGGCAGAGGTCGACACAAGGATGTTCTCGGGTTTGATATCGCGGTGGAAGAAGTGGTGGGCGTGGATGTGGTCCAGTCCAGATAGGATCTGATATAAGATATTCTTGACGTGCTTTCCTTCGAAGTACTTGTGATCACGGGCTTTCATCAATTGGTACAGGTTACCATCCATGTACTCCATACAGATGTGCAGTTTGTGGGAAAGAGGATCGAGGAAGATATCGAGGGCCGGAACCAAATGCGGGTGCACCGGCAGGGTACGCAAGAAGATGACCTCCCGCAACTCTAGACATGGGCCTAATGAGTCGAAGGTCTTCTTCATTGTTTTGATAGCGACCTGTGAATCCGGTTAGTATGTTTGGAGAACATTGTCGATCAACCATCGCTACGTCATCTGATCCATACCATAGTTCCTCGACGCGCAATATGGGACCCAGCAGTCCGTACGCGCGCAAGTGCCACGCTACCGAAACTACCATCGCCCACCTCCTTCATCACTTGGAAACGATCTTCGAGAGTGGCCATTGATGTGTTGGTTGTTCCCCGGGAGGGAGAATCATATGTGACTGTCATGGTTGTGATTGTCTCTTAGATCTGCCCGCAGATAAAGAGGTATACTGATATGGAGTTAGCATCCAGCCTAGAATATTCTTGGAATGTGACATCAGGCCTCACTCACTATTAGTCAAGAGGGGTTCAGATTGAATTTCCCACGGATTTGAGAGAGAGAGGGGAAGAAAATCAATTGGTGCCAATGCTCATCATCCGAATACGGAGGTCGATTGTGTTGAGCAAGGAGATTTCTCCCATTTAATGACGTTGGTTGCTGGTTTGCTTGATGCAAAGTAAGGAGTGACGGAGTAGTTGGAAAGGGAGTTTGTAGGAGTAGGAGGGGGGGGAAAACGATCTGGAAGAACACAAGAACGGGCGCGATGTAATAAAAAGGAAATCCCGCCAGAATAGGAGAGAACCCGTTGTGGGCACCTTAGTCGATCGGAGGCCGAACGAAGCCCCTGACGCGCTGACAGCTCGAAGCTCTAAGGACGGGGCCGTGGAGACGGTAAATTAAACCACGTTAGGACCGATAGTGCAGATCAGTCCACCGGGGGTCTGCAGTTCTGTATATTGAACTGGTGGGATGTATAATGGGTTGAGTGGTAGAATGGTATAGAGAGGGTCAAAGGAAAATGAATCTAGAGATCCAAAGAGCAGCAACCCCCGAATATGAAAAAGAACGCACAAGAGAGGGGCCACTGAACTATTGGGATGGAGAAGGAATAGAGAGTAAGAATCGCGAGTAATGAGTGTGTATTGGCATGAAGAATCGAATAAGTTACTAGTTGGGGTCTAAAGTCCACACAACGGGGAAATACCGTATTTAACCTATAGGATCAAAGGAAAGCGATAAAGTGGATGCATGTGGATCCAGAGCCCCGTTCCTGATTTCCTCTTGTGGTATTAATTAACGTATTGTCATAACCGACTTATGATTGGATTCGATTTAGTTTTTATTTTTTGTTAATTTTAGTTTGTTTTTTCTTTTTTTTCTTTTCTTTTTTCTTTCTCGTTTCTGGTTTGATCTGGGGCATGAAATGGAACTAGTTACTTTATCAGAAAAAAAAAAACAAATACTGGCACTAGGCAAAAGCAATAAATTACGAGATTAGAGCAAAGGTCCACGGGCCCATCAGTTGATCATGTTGATCTTGTTATTTGTGTTAATCACCTATAGGTAGACTCGAGAAAGAGGTTGGGCATAAACACTGCGCTGTACATTTAGGGGCGGTCACTCCCGTTCAAACGAACCAAACAGTCAAGAGGGGTTGGGCCGCGCCCCGTAATTTATTCGCTGTTCCTAAGGATCTCCGCGCGCATCTACCGCGTCCGCATGACGTTGTGCTCAAGTGATCCTGAACAGCCTGGACCAATCTATCAGATCGTACCATAGGACAGGTCACCTCTATATAACGCATCTTCGGTATCAACTCGATGACATGCCAAAAGGCAAGGGAGACCAGTTGATGTCTGCTATGTCATGTCCCACGTCGGACTCGTCGCAAGGCTGGACTACGGCCATTCCCCTGTTTCACTCGCCATTGGAGGAGCTATTAAATTGATCTCTGTCGTTGTCCCGGCACCTTGTCTCGCCACCTGGTTCTGGATCCGAGCTTTCCTGGAGGGGCACACTCTTTTTTCAGTGATGATCTCCGACTGGTCCGACTATCGTTTCTCCATCCTTATTCGCCATATTGAACACTATTTAGGTTCGGCTGGACGGAGGCGTTCGCATCGCGGGCTACTGTATGAGTCTCCTAGGTACGCGGTACACTAAATGCCTCCGGTAAACTTAAGCAGGGACTTGGCTTTTGATGCATGGGGATCTTGATCACGCATATGATCCATATGTGGTCCCGTCTCAGAGGACGCCTTGCCTCTACCCCAGGCACACAGGACATTCCAGTCACACCCGGAAGTATCGCCGATTGGGAACAGATGGCGCCCCGTGATTCAGTTTCAGCGCGCAACTCAAGGGAGTCCGGTGTTTCTTTGTTTGTTTTGTTTCGCACTTCGCAAGAATACATCCCGTGTGGGAAATTAATGACAGCGGTCGATCGACATCCCTGTCCCCGGGGGAGGTCATCCGGACAAAGAGAATCATATCAATATCAAAGCTTTACCATTTACAGGGGACCATGATCCACTTGAGAAGCTCCAGGAACCCGAGCCAGAGCCATGGGAAGACGATCTGTGTCCATCGCCTCGTTTTTTGTGTTTTTTGTGTTTTTTTTTTCTGTTCCTCCAACCCAAATCAGTTATGATAGGCTAGCGAGAGATTACAAAAATACGGGTCATGTTTCATGGGGGAGAGGGATTATCATGATTACCTGCAGGAATCGCACCTGTCAGACTACGACGAACCCTGGGGCGACCGTTTGGCCCGCAAGGATCCAGGATTACGTCGCCCCCATTTGGTTGCCCTTTTTTATTTTTAAACATTACCTTCCGTGTGGCTGTCCGCATTCCTTATTGCCTCTATCAATCGCGTGAAAAAGTGATGGTACTCCAAGCCCCCTTTCCTTTCCCCCGTCCCAAGGATGTGGGCTAAGGGCCGTACCGACGGGGTACGGAGTCCCAAATCCAAATTACAGCAGTGGGCCTCAGAATAACAAAACAAAGCCAGACCCAGTCGTAAGACTCCCCACTATGATGGTGTGCACTACTCTCTAAATGGGAGAAGCTTGGGCACCATCACAGACGAACTGGGCGTTGGCGAATAATTACAAAACAACGCGTATCGTGTACCAATTACCCATGGAGTACCAAGGCCCAGCCACACGTTCTGCCGGTGGAGCCGGTACTCCGCGCGTACCAGGTACTGTACACTCTGGAGATCCTGCGAGTCGGTCTGCACGCGCCAACAATGCCATTGGTGGAGGCAAGCAGAAAAATGTGGTTTTTCCATGGTGGAAAACATAACAAAGCGCCAAGTGGGTTTACAGTCCTTCTCCTTCAAAAAGCGGTGCTCATCACGCGTGTTCATTGCTCAATGCGCTCTGGCGGTGGATCTAGCGCTACACCGTCGACTCGGGGGACGACGGATTCTCCACCGCGTGGACCTCGTCCAGGCCCGTCCCTCGTACCCGAGTGCAGCGTTGCACAGAGGGGGATCGCCTTGCCCTCGCCACCGGGCCAAGAACCAGGAATGGGACTATTTGGAGCGCCAAACCGGCGGGTTCCGTTATCGCCTTCTCTGGACCTTCGAGAAGGTCATCTAATATCACCATGGCCTCACCGGGATCAACAACATCATAACCTCACATTTGCTCTATTGCGAGACCTCGTAAATTGGCTCTCCCTTTACCAAATGGATGGTGGCCACAGCCACTGCCCAGCCCTACTTTTCATTTCCCCAGGGGCTCGTCCCACCGTGCCCTGCCCCTTACCCACACAAAATTCTCCGAAGCGAAACTCCCGCCACCAGGATCAGAGACTGGCAAAAGCACACTGTACCCGGAGGCTAAACCAACTTAACCAAGTCCCAAGAAAGTTCGACCCACAACGAACGCCGACCATACTGTAAATCCCTACATTAGTGCACCCCTTTACTCGGTCGCCGGGAACCTCATGGCAACCCGCGAGCGTATCAGAAGCCAGAAAGATCCAAAGCACGTTCTCATTGCCCCTACTACCGATGCTAATCACCGATCCGGAAAAGGGATGACGATGCTATCTCAACAAGTATCCACAATAACAGCACGAGGGGACCTCTAACCACTCTACATCGCACGCAGGTACACACCCTAATGTCAATCCCGACTCCACCATCACCGAAGTAACGCACGCTCCCTACACTACTCGTTTCTGGAAGGTCATAACCATCCTTCTATGGGGACGGGGAGTTAACAGCCCGCGCGGCCCTAAATCCTCCATGCTAAAAAAGCTCTAACCATCTACGGGTACTATCTTGTATGTCATGCCGGATGAGACATGGTCAAGTGGGGGAATCCCATGTTGGTTGTGTTTCTTGGCTTAGTTTATTTCTGACAGAAGACTCTACTGTAAGGTCAATTAATCTGGAATAAGGGTTGCCCCTTTGAAAGAATTTCTGGAAACTCTCCTTCCCGTCCCGGGTCTATGGAGGCCAATCAGCTTTCTCAAGCGGCTGGCCGGAGATTGATCTAAAGTGCTTAAACATATGCGTACACAAAGGGGATGTTGATGTTTGTTGGGGGTTGGCAGCCTGGGGGTCTCTCTCTCCTATCCATGTCGTTCGTGGACCTCGGTTCATGGAGTCTTTTTTTAGATGTGGCTGTACGTTTTAAAAGCAGGATGGACTACGGAGAATCGCCCACTTTGTATAAGTGTTTGGCTCCACTTTCACCATGGTAGGTAACATGAAGATGGAAGGCTTTGTTTTGAATTCCAAATTGTTCTGCGGGCTGCAGGGTTTTCTTTCGCCCCTGTTAGGTACGTAGGCTGCATTGATTTCCGTCTGGCTTGATACTGCATGTCTATCTCTTCGTCGGAATATGAGCATTGGATCCAAACTTTGTTCGTGCAGCCCCTTGGAATGACCAGGCTTCCAAGATTCATTGACTCTGGATGTATAGGGCTCTCTGAGCTATACGGGTTTTTTTTTCTGATCATAATCTGTTCCGCCTGGTGCCTACCTTTGCTAGATGCAATACAAAACATGACTTTCCAATATCATTTTACCGAGGGAACGCCCGCCTTTATAAGCTCGAGGTTTTTCTCATCATCAGCATAGGCGACAGCCTTGTCCTGGCTTTCAATGCATTTTAGTCCGGTTCGTTTACAATGAATCTCCGAGGTATCTAGGTTAGCAAGAGATTGCAGACTTGTGGATTGCATTCCGGACTTTGACTTCCAGAGATCAGTTTTACTGGTTCCTTGTACTTACATATCAAGTATCTGGGAAACATTGCCGGATTGCGCTGGAGTGAGGCATTGCACAAGCTTGTTGTCGGCTGCTTTGCTTCTTGATAACCATATAGTACCATGATTGCCAAGGCAAATACACGAAGCTCACTAGCGCCGATTGTGTATATCACAATCCGAATAGTAACAATCATCGCTGCGGATATGCCGTTTTACATCGTCACAACGATCCGTAAAGCCCCGCCAGCGAGGTTTGCCAGTCGTGATAGTAGCTTCCTTCACCGTGGCTATGCGTAATGAACTCACTTCTCTTTGAACTCAGATCTTGGAATTCTCATCTCTTTCCCTTGTCGTGAATGGTGCTCATCAGACTTCACGCAAAACACGTCTTTCTTCACCCATTTTCCTTACCTGAATCACAAGAATCCCATCAAAGTCATGAGTGGCAGCCGGTGGGGCAAGAGGGGTGCTTGGGGCTACGCAGGATATGAACTGCGCCCAAATCGCCTGTGAGTAGCCCAACTGATATCCCGAATATTGACCAGCCATTCTAACAGATTACCCACAGGGACCTGGACCCAAATCTACCCGAGAGGTAATTTGCCGGTATGAGATGGGTATACATGGGCATGGACACTGATAAGCTTCATAGAATCATATGCTCCCAGTGCGAGTACGAGCTTCCGCAGCGTCTTTTCTCCGCGACCCAATTGGCGCATTTGAACGATGCGCTCGATACCCAGGGTATCAAGGCACTAGACAGCAAAGGTGATTTCTCAGTCAAGTGCATCAAATGTGTTGAAGCGGGGAAAAAAGTCGAGTTCAAATGCCGATTTTGTAATGAGTGGTTACCCGGGTGGCACTTTGCTCGTAGCCAACATACCCATGCATTTCAGCAGTCCCACTCGCTGCCGGTAGGTGAATCATTTGTCTCGATTCAAGGTTGATTGGAGCTAACATTGAATATCCAGGTCTGCA
Source organism: Penicillium pulvis (assembly GCF_028828015.1). NCBI lineage: Eukaryota > Fungi > Ascomycota > Eurotiomycetes > Eurotiales > Aspergillaceae > Penicillium > Penicillium pulvis. Next base: position 1,463,091 of record NW_026643079.1, on the reverse strand, counting down.
TGGCTTGCCAGGACAGAAACTTCGGCAACGTCAACCCCAGCCGGGCGGTGATGCTCAGCTTGCCTGCACCACCTGAGGAGCTTGAGGAGGTTCCAGGGATGGGATTGTCATCTCGCACGATACTTCCGAAGTCGCCCAATTTGATTTTGGATTGGGATGAGAATGAAGGCCTTGCTAGTGGTAGGGAGTCGCCGCCGAATTTGATTCTGGACTGGGATGAGAATGAGGGACGCCTTTCGATAAAGTCGCCTAATTTGCTTCTGGACTTGGATGAGAGTGAAGGTGGCTCCGTGGGAGAGGAGGGACTTATCCTCAAGGAGAAGCCTCTTTCTAGAGAAGAGGTTGAGATAGCTCTCAGGTTATCTCGGGAGACTGAACAGTGGCTGTGATGCGATTTCTGTCTGCTCAAAGTCTGTGTTATTCTATGCTTCGTATCCTTTTCGGCTTGCTCTGCGGTCTGCTCTTGGTGGTCTTTATGGTTGAGGGGAAATAGAATTTATGAGTTCGTGAGTTTGTCGAATTGTTTTGTTTTCGTCTGTTCCTGAACGGGTATTGAAGGTGTTCCAAGGTTCCAAGGGTCGGAGAACCAGCATCCATGGTTCCCTTTCAATGTTTCCGTTCTCCACAGTTTCTAGGGTAACAGTGAACTTGATTTTGTTTTGTTTCCAAGGTTTGCTAAGGTACATTGTGGGCATGTCTTGAAGATCGCCTAAAAATATATCTGTGCCCAGGATCCACCCTTTGGGCACCAGAAAGTAAACATGGACACATTTCTGCGTCCCATAGTAACCCTCGAGTCCTGGAGACTCCTATACACAGACGTAGAAACCAGTTTGTTCTTGGTTTATTTTGGCTTTTCGTAAGCGCTAGATGATGTTATAGTCTGCATGTCTACTAGCATGCACCCGGATCGTCGAAGCGCACCTTAGTAACTCCGTGCGGCTTCGACGTTGATTGGACTCGAGACCGATGCCAACTGTCCGGCTCAACCGACTTGCAGACAATATGCATGACTCCAGACGTGAAACGGGGCGTTGGCTTATTTTGATAGGTTGGTAGGACATCGCAATCTATGCATGGAAAGATGGAGTTAATTAGATTGCCGATCAATGACGCTCCCCGGCCACACATACTAATATGACCACTATGACGGAGAATTGTGCATGTTCTGTGGCACTTGAATAGATTAAAAAAGCGCCACATCAACGTGACCTGAACTCTTCTTTTCAAGCTCCAGGGCTCGAGTACGACACACCTGAGGAAATCCGGTGACGTTTCAGATCGCCACTTTCTCCTTTCCCCACTGCCCCGCCAACCGAATTTCTCTGCCTTTCAACGTTTTCTTGCCTTCTACTCTGCTCGTGCCCTGGTCTCCTTGGCGTCAGCAGAGAGGAAAATACTGTCTTGTTTGACTGCTTTCCCCTGACATGGCCTACGATGGATATCAGCCACCTCCCAACTCGGGCTTTCAGGGAATGGGAAATATGAACACGGATTCGAATGATATCCATGGCTACACGCCAACCCCTCCCTACCCCTCGTACTATGAATCAGAGCATATCACCATGCCTCAACCTCAGATGCCTCCCGCATCGTCGGCCCCTCCCCCACAAAACTACGAATACCCTGAACCACCCCGACCAGGTAACACAAATGGCCATATCAACGATGCTGTCAACTCAGCCGTGTATAATAATGCAAACTCCAACTCCTACCTCTCACCGGAAGTCCTGTCGCAGATCACCTCGACCGTCATTCAGCAGCTTAAGGCGTCTGGCATGAGCGATCTCCAAAGCCCCTCTCAAACCACTCCAACCCAGTTCCCACCTCAGCCCCCACCTCGACCACAGTCGCAGGCGCAACAGCCCTGGATGGCGCCGCCAACTGATCTCCCACTTCGCCCTCAGTCCGAGTCTCCGACAGCTCCGCTTCATCAACGAAGTGGATCCATTCCGCCCCCAAGCGCAATGTCGAGTAGCTTTGAGACTCCGAAGCCACAGCCACAGCCGCAGCCATATTCTGGTTACTCGAGCGATACACGATCCAATCCAAAAACATCGCCGGATCCAATGCAGCGTAGAACTTCGATGTCGAGTCAGGGGAGCGTGAGAGCCGACACACGGCCAAAACCACCTGATCGAGATACGACGGTCATGGAGATGACCACACTGGAAAGAATCTGGGGCAAATTGTTTGAGGATGATAAGCCGACAGCGAGACTCGGACAATTCTTGCGCGGAATTGCGATGCATTTGGTACATATTACTCTCATTTGTGGCTTAGAGGTACATCGCTGATTATATGCAGATTGAAGATTACCCGCCCGGCAACACTCTTGTCATTGTTCCGCAGAAGTTGCAGAAGTTCTACAAAGACACCGATGTGTCTCCTGATGCTTATCCATGGCAGGGTGGGTCATGATGGTACTCCTTACCAATGTACTGTACTAATTGTAATCATTAGATATTTTCGATGACCACACTTCTTCGATCTCTAGGCTGTTCCGAGAAGTGAAGGCCGAGCATCACCTTGTTCAGACGGATGATCTTACAGAGCGACCCGATATTCCTGGATTGACTCCCAAGGGCTTTGAGAAGTGGGCGACACTCATGATTTTAGCCCATCCAGACCGCGAGTATGAACGTTTGCAGAAGGCTGTGCTTAACATGCCAATCAGCAACCCAGACGACAAGAAGGAGCGATTCCCCAAAGAAATCCCTCGGCGCCTGTTCCCTGAGGTCGCCGATTTGAAGCTACGGGAAGCCACCGAGCTGCACATCATGAAACACTGCGGCGTCGATCTCCCTCGCATCACTGATGAAGAACGATCCAAAGCGAATCGCCCAAAGGCCTCCCCTCCTGTCAGTAGCGGTCGCAGCAGTGGTATTAACAGCCCGAGAAACGCTTCAAAGGAACGAAGCCGATCCTACGAGCGGGGACGGCCTCCACCCTCTGCTTCATCGTCCACCGCCATCCTTGATGATGAGGATGAAACTATTCCCCCAGCGCCTATCGAACGTGAGCGAAAGCCTTACTCCGCCAATCCCGGAAGTGGAAAAGTCTACGATGAACTCGGCAATACTCGCAGCCACAGAGACTCCTTCACCACGCGACCATCTGATGTTCCGCCTGCATCGTCCAGCCACCGGGTTTCAGCCTCAACGAAACCGCGCTCCCCAACCCGGGACTCCCTATATGCTCAGCGCTCCGGTTCAGGTCCAGCTCCTTACCCCCGTCACTCGAAAGGGCACTCGCGCACGTCGCGCAGTTCGTCACGCAGCATGGATGGATACAGACACTCCGAAAGTGACCTGCTCGGTCGCGACCATACTCCGCGATACGGTAACGCGTCTACCAATGATATATACATGGAGCCAACCGCTATGTCAACTGAAACAGATGATAGCCGTTATCATGGATCGCACCGCAATAGTCGCACAGATGAGGATTACTACCGTGGATTGCTTGGTGGACAGGGCGGTGCTCCCAAGTATTACTGATTTGACAAGCTTGTCAAATCAGGGCCTGCATTTTCTTACGTGCCTACTGTGCAGGATGTTTTGTTTTGGATGAACTCGGGCAGTTTTATCTCGTTGGAATTTGTCTTACTTTCGTTTCATTTCGTTTTTCGTTTTTGTTTAAGTCTCCTTTCGATTTTTACCTTCTTTCTCCCGGTCGGCGTCTCGTATGCATGAAGATACCTCTCGGTTTATGACGATTGACGACCATGTTCAACATTGTTTTTGGTACTGCGTTTGAAAATAGCGATAGAACACTAATGAACATGTTTATGTCCCTTAGCGCATCCAACATCCAATGAACAAAATATATCATAAACCAAAGAATCAATCCCGTTCCAAATCCTCATCCTGATCAATCCAATCTAACCCTCTTCCTCTCTCTGATCTCCCTCATAACCTTAACGCCCTCCTCTCTACAAACAGCAGCCTCCTTCTCCCGTTCTCGCTCCTCACTTTTATATTTCCTAGCAATAGACCGCTCATCCTTCTCCTCCCTCTCAAGCCTCCTCAAATTCTTCTTCCGTACTCTCTCCCGCTCCTCCGCAGCCCGTATATCGCCTTCCTCGCCCTCCTTCCGTAAAACCTCAATTTCCTCATCGGACAGAACCCACGGCACAGAAAGGACTTCAACAAGAAATTGAAGCCTTTCAAAAACGAACTGCATTTCTGCGTTCGTATCCCGCAGAACACTGAAGCGTTCTAGGTGTAGTTGCATGGTTGAGCGGAATGAACCGAGTGTGCCTTTGACTTTGATCATTGTCCCTGGGACTAGGGAGGAGATATCGAGGATTGACTGGTCTGTTGTTGTGATATGGACTGGTTCATTTCGGATGAGTTTTGTTTTTGATATGTCGCTGTCGCCAATAGTATAGCTATTTGTATCTGGTTCTTCTGGGTTGTCTGCGATACCTTCAGTCTGGGACTGTTTTGATTGAGATACACCGGAGCTAGAGCCATTGGTAGTTGCAGCAGATTCTGAGTTTGGTTCCGTGTGCTTCGGGTCTGTTGAATGTTGAACCGTTACTTCAACCGTAGCGCCGCTACTATCATCCAGTGTGAGGATTGTGCGCCGGAAAACTTCTGTTCTGGCTACAATGAGTCCTGCAACTGTCACGAAGCGGATAGGGTGGTTTTTGTAGAAGAAGATTTTTTGGCCTGAATATTTTAGCATAGATTTTGGATTTAGGATTGTATGTATGGCTGCCTGTCATGTTTGGGGAAACTGGGGGCATCTTGATAACCAGGATGAACCGTTGGAATATTAAACATGCATATAAATGAAGTGAACGACAGATATAGAAGCAGACATGCGAAGGTCAAGGAAGGACTATCCATGCATCACTTACCATCAAATTCCCTCGGTCTCTCTAGTCGATGCACGTCCACTATCGCCATTTTCACCCAGGCGAAATGTGTTGGTGAGGCCTTGAAGCAGAATGCTGGGTAGATGATGGAATCCACATCATCAACTGTCGCCATTGGATCATTTTCTCGTTGGGGGTTGGAGGTCTTTTGGTTTGGAATGAAGTCGGTTCGGAGTTGGATGGCGGGTCACGTGGAGACGCGACTGTATAAGCCTTTTGCGCGTTTGGATTTCATCTTGCCATGCTTTTCTCTTCTTTGAAATTATGTTGGCATTTTTTGGTATGATATTGCTTTAAGCATAAGGTATTCCTCGGTATAGGCATTTACATGTAAGTAGGTAAAGGGCACTATTCCCACGCCCAGGATCTTTATATATATTCTTCAAAGTATAAAGTACAACCAGCACTTTCAACTCCATTTTAACCTCGCATAAATACAAATCCGAGATTTTTACTTCATTCATAGATACAAAGATACTTAACCAATATAAACTAGTAAATAATATTCTCACCCTCCATCATCCTCTTCTTCGGATTTCTCGGAGCCTCCTTCTGTTCAGCATCATCAACCCCCGCCTCCCCCAAAGCCTCTCTCACCTTCTGTTCAGAATTCTCATGTCCAGCCATAGCAACCTTCAAAATCTCCTTCTCAAAGCCACCGACATATTCCCACTCAATCCCCGCACTCTCAAGCATCTTACACCCCTCACTCTCCCCCACAAAAGTACCAGGCTCTTTCACCCCAAAATAAACCTTATGAACACCCGGGCGACCTCCCTCCCTCGTCTTAATAATCCGCTGCACGCAAGGCGCATTGCCAGATAAGCGCTTCCCGCACGGCTCCATCGTGACATACATCACGAGCTTGCGACCCTCTTCAACGGGTAGCACGGTTCCCACTTCTTCTTCAGAGACGCTGTGGACAGCTGCAAAGTTGGAGAAACAGCATTGTTCAGCGTGGGTGTTGCCGGCCAATTCCATTGTGTAGCCTGTTGAGAGGATGCGGTCCTCGGAAAAGGTGGGGTCATTGTCGGCGCGGGAGATGAGAATTGCGCCGACACGGAAGTTTGTTGGACGAGGTGGGGATTGGGAGGCTAGGACAATGCATTTGCGCATGTAGGGTCTGTGGGGGGCGTTGGTTGCCATAGTGTTCGGTTGGAGGTTCTGGTGGAGTGGTATATGGTAGCTAGCTGGGAGCTGCGGGAGGAGATGCAGAATTTTGGTATTGGACGAAATAAAAAGCTGTAAATACCTCAAGACGATGCCTGATATCAACGGATTGGGTTGGTAGGGATGGTTGACTTGGTGGGCTAAATAAGAAGAGTAAAGGTGAGTCGAGATCGAAGTGGGGGAAGCTTATTAGCTATGACGAAATGATCATAAAGTGTGATAATGCGGTAGGCGCGTCAATTTCGCGTCCCTTACCGTGCCGAGTCTTATCACCACCACAGCTGTTCCCCGCTACACAAGATCACGCCTACCCTCCGATCTTAATCCGGTGCAAGTAATCAGAAAGAAAACAATGCCTAAAGCCTCTTCAGACGAGCGAATTCCCGAGGAGCCGCCCTCAGTGGAGGAGGACCTCTACAAGATCCTAGGCGTCGAGTCAGCCGCAACCCCAGAAGCAATCAAATCCGCCTACAAGAAGAGCGCATTAAGGCATCATCCTGGTATGTTGATTCTAAATCCTCACCAATCTGCAAATCATTTAGAAACCACTAACACACCAAAGACAAGGTCAGCGAAGATGCCCGTGACGCAGCGCACACAAAATTCCAACAAATCGCCCTAGCCTACGCTGTCCTCTCAGACCCACGCCGACGCAAAATCTACGACCGAACCGGAAACACCGAAGAAGTTCTTGGAGAAGATGGCGACTTCGACTGGATGGAGTTCTACCGCGAACAGCTCTCCGCAATGCTAGACACAAAGGCCATTTCCGACTTCCAGAGAAAATATCAGAACTCCGACGAGGAAAAGCGCGATTTATTGGAGACTTATGAGAAGCACCAGGGTGATCTGGACAAGATTTATGAATCGGTTATGCTTTCCAATGTTCTCGATGACGATGAGCGTTTCCGGGCTATCATCGACCAGGCTATTGCGGATGAGGAGGTTGAGGATTACAAGAAGTACTCACAGGAACCCGAGAAGAAGCGAGAGCAGCGGAAGAAGCGTGCGTTGAAGGAGGCCAAGGAGGCCGAGAAGCTTGGGAAGGAGGTTGAGGAGAAAAAGAAGAAGAAGACTGCTGCTGCTTCTAGATCGAAGGGTCCTGGAGGTGGTGAGGATGATTTGCTGGCTATGATCACTAAGCGGCAGCAGCAGAGGGGCCAGGGCTTCTTGGCGCAGTTGGAGGAGAAGTATGGCCAGCCTAATGGAAAGAAGCGTGGCCCTGCTGATGAGCCTTCTGAGGAGGCCTTTGCTGCGGTTGGGGCGAGGAAGAAGTCTAAGGATGCGAAGCCCAAGTCTAAGAAGTCTAAGGTGTAGGCTTGGGATTTATGTCTCGTGTTTATACTACCAGTTACCGATATGGTCTTCATGATTTCCTCAAGTACTTTGTGCTTCAACTTTTCTTTATGGGAGTTTGGTTTGGGATTGCATCTGGGATAGCTGGTCATCGTTTTTCTTTTTACCTGCACCACACATCAGCTTCCTAGCTCTCTAGCGTGGCTTATGTTTTTATATCAGAAAATGGCGAAGGTGTCTAACACTCTTCGCTCGAAGTGGAATACAAATAAAGCACAAATATGAATAGCAGTTCGAGTATCGACATGAATCACACACTCCTCTCCCCGACGCTACGAGAATTGCTTGTAACAATCCCGACATGAAGATATAATCACACGTACCTAGATACCTACGTCAGTCTCATCCTGAAAAATGTGGCCAAATCTTTTATAGACATGCATTTCAATCTCTTGCATTGGACTTAGAACTAACAAGGAAGTGAAAACTGACAATGACAGAGCCACAAATTTCAGCCCCTCAACTATCAGCCAATTCAACAACAGAAACCTGTCCATCATCGTCATGAAAGACGTAGAACCAAGTAGCAAAATGTTCAGCTTTCAATTTGTGCTTGCAGAGGCCAGTGGCAGTGTCCCAAAGTCTGATGATTTAATCCAACCGAGCTGCGATCCGGAGCTACCCAGTCGGCGAAAATGAAAAATATAGTTCCCGACCCCGGCGTTTCATGCGTCGTCACCTTCCAGTAAATTCAAAAGTACAGCCACCTGTCGTGGTGTCCCAGAGCATATCTTTGCCATCTCTTGTGCCGTCTGCTCTCCCCGACGGCGCCATTAATTCAGCATTTTCGAAAACCTCATAATTGGTTATATAAGCGCACCTGTAAGTATTGTTAGTCAATTTAGTGACAATTCTCACCAATTGAGGCATCAACACTGATGGCCTCTCTAGGGTATTACCGCAGTGTAAACTGATAATCGGGGAGAGGAATACGTCTGCAGCCCTTGGGACAGAAGGCTGCCTTCATTGTGGCCAATTCATGCGTAGGGTAGAGCTTCTTGATGGGGTTGGCTACATCATTCTGTTCAGCGCCTACATGTATCACCTGCATAGCAGGATGCCTCTCGTTGGTGGTAGCCGGGACACCAACAACCAGTCATGTATCAGCTCTGGCGCGGAGGCAAGATGATAAATAAGACCCTGCTCGTATTTTCTGTGCAATCATTTATGAATTTTTATCTAGCCACCTGGGCAGTCTATTGATACATCTATCTCTATTTGGAAAGAATTCAATCCCGCTCAACTTTCCGGACACTAATTATCTTCAACAGCAGGGGTCTCAGCCAGAATCTCCTCTCTCCATCCCCAGCCCAATGCCAATGCTGCACCAGGGCCAATAGTAACGGTAGTTCCCACCAAGGCACACACCGACTTCCACCATGAAACCGGTACTCCAGACTGCTGCAGCTCCCGGAACCTCAGCCCCAACCAGACAAAGCCAGCACCAAGAGAGAAGATATCATCGTATTTCAGGAATCGTGCAATGCCTTGAGCAAACGAGGTAATAGGCTGGGTATGCTCGAACAGACCGGGTAAGAAGATCTTGGCCAAGGAGGTACCTTGAGGAGCGGACCAACGAGCGTAGATGAAGGATAGCCCTGAGATTGCAGCCAATAAACCATAAGTGCAACGTGTCCAGAGCAAGTTCGTTTTGTGGTCCGAAGCCGTCTTTTTCTTCTTTTCAATGTTTGCTTGGGGCTTTGCCAATAAGCGAAGCGGTAGTTGAACCAAAGGAACTACCAGCGGGAACAATTGCCACCATGCATTGATAGACTGACGACGTTCAACAGTAGAGGCGAAAAAATTGGCAAATAGCGGAAGGTAATGGCCGGCGAGCATAGCAGGAAAGAGTGACTTCAAGACGTCCGTCTTGATGTTCCGATTCTCCCCCTTCAGCGAAGAAAGAGGTGTGCGAATGTACTCGATGGCAAAGTACACAGGGGCGACCTTTCCAATTCCCAGCAGCTGAAAAAGAGTTCCGGAAACTATAGGCCTGTGTAAAGAAAGACAAGTATTAGTTTTAATCACCATGTCAAAACATCAAAAGTAGCATGAGAAATTTTCTGTCACGTACAGGACAACCTCAAATCCCGATTTTCCCTGTCGACAGCTCTCAAGTAGCCAGATTGTGTAGACTGGGCCACAGTCGGTCAAGAAGGAGAACATTTGAGAACGGGACACTGCATCGGATCCACTGATCGATGGCAAGAAGCAAGTAATCAGGGGTGTAAATATTTGGTCAAGGAAAGGGACGTTGTACAACGATCTGGTCAGACTAACAGTCTCTCCATTGCTGGAGGTCCAGACTCCCTGGCGAATTATTGACATCAAATGCGGCCAAAAGCCCCCCATCGTAGACCCCATGATACTGTTTGCAGCCATGGCGCATCCAATGAGGGGAGTGGTGGAGATAGCTCGTATCCAGGTTGTTTCCTTGTCTTTCTTTGAAAGTCCTGATTGAGTATGTAGGGGCATGGTGCAGTTCGATGCTCTTGGGGTAAGTGGGATATACTCGAGCCTTTCTGCTCCAACAAACGTTTTGGTCATGCGGTCGATGGAGTACGATTTCAAGTAAGGCAGTGCGTGCAATGCCATCAGTCGATCCTTGAGGGTTGCGCAGGCTTCCAATCGAGTCAAAGCGGTTGCTTGTTTATAGATATCTTCTGCCCGCGGCTGTCGTGCCGTCTGGAAATTGTTCAGACAAATTTTGACGTCCTCCAGAGTAATCCCTCCATTGGATGAGTTCCGGACAAGCTGAGTCAGGTGGTTGGCTAGCGATGCAGCACTTTCTATCGCGCTGTTACCACCTTGACCCATATTAGGAGTCATCTGCATTTTGGTATTTGTAAGAGATGTGTTCGAAAATGGATGAAGATTTCGGCAGTCGTGCTCTTACCTTGTGTGCCGAATCTCCGATGCAAACAAATCGGTTCATACACCATTTCTTGTGGAAACCTTCTTCCAGAGCTAAGAAGGTCTTGCATACGGCATTCTGATAGATAGCGGAGAAAGGGATGTTGTCAGTGATTGGCTTGTCAGAGTGTTGAGCAAGGTGTTTCTCCATGTCCTCAGCACTGAAACGAGGAATTTCAGATCCAGCGTAGACCCTGTCCATCTTAGAGAACAAGAACCAGAAGACACGGTTGTTTTTGCCTGCAATGGTCAGTGAGGAGTAGTCCTTTTCGTATGTCCGATGACAATCTCCAGGGACTAGCCCGAGGGTTGCGGTCGATATTCCGAATACGCAGGAGTACTCGGATGACATGACTATATTTATCAGTGTATGTGATGTAACAGCATTGAGATCAAACATACTGGCTTTCTCCTCTTTCGCCTCCTTTTCCATTCCCATTGATTCCATGTGGCGCCACATTTCCTTTCTCACAGTACTTCTCACTCCATCGGCTCCAACAACGATATCTCCCTCAAATACCGACTGATCAGCGCAGTGAACCAAGACTTTTGTTGGCAAGTGTTCCACTTTCACGACTTTCTTGCTGGTCTGGACTCGGTCTTTTTCTCCTAATCTGTTATATAGAATTTCCAACAAGAGCTGACGGTCGAAAAAAGTTGTTTCGTAGCCATGTCTGCACAACATTAACGCGGTCCGGTCATATGGCATCATGAAGCTCGTACCTTTCCTGGAGGATACGAGGGGTCTCATCTTCCATGATGAGTTTCCCATTTCCTGACCAGTAGATTGCCTTCCTCAAAGGCAAGACTACATCCAGGATATCATCGAATGCACCTAGTTGGTCGAAAATCCGAGCACCATTGGGGAAAATTCCAATTGAAGCACCTACTGCAGGAGCTATATCATGCTGTGACTCCAAAACGACATATTCGATATTGCTTTTCTCCAAACAGTGAGCCAGGGTCAGACCCGCAACCGAGCCACCAACGATGATGACACGGAATTTCTTCTCCTCGTTCTCCATACTTATGTGAGGGTATTGTTATGTTGGAACTTAGAATTGATTTTCAGACAGATAGATATTGAGCCCCCTTTATACCCTACACAATTTTTGCACTGAATCTTGATCTCTATCAAAACAAATTAAAGACCTCCTAAAGCTGCGGCATGGCGTATACCGTCTCCACCTGATCTATAAGAATTGAAACGATGACATACTTGGCTAAAGCCACAGTGATGCCGTTGATAGAGACCCACTTGTAAAATACAAGAAATCCGAGAAACCCGAGAACCCCGTGAATTCCGGACTCCACACTTGCCACCAACACGCCATCTCTGCTTGCAATTAATCGGCCGTCTCTATCTCCGAGTCTCGGTTATGACCTATTCTTCACTCCGAATCTCTTCATCCGGCAACCCGTGGACGCTCACTATGGCAACAAGTCAAATTACCGGTGGTCCCGGAAAGCCCACCACTATCGGTGACAGAAAAAGACGAGATCAAAAGCCTCGAGTATTACAGTCGTGTACTTTGTGTCGCCAAAGAAAGTACGTTCGAGACTCTACCAAGCTTCTGACATTGACTGCATCCCCGCCACAAAAATTATGCATATTTATCTAAAGTTAGCTTATTCATTTCATAGGCTAAAATGCAACCGCAAAATACCTTGTGACAATTGTACAAAACGAAATGAAGAATCATCTTGCCGGTATGCTACAAACCAAACCCCTCCAATGAGGAGTGCAGACAAAGGTCCCAATCTGCCTAGTCGTGTGCAGTATCTGGAAAACCGGATCAAAGAACTAGAGAAATGCATTGGAAGAGAGGTAAGCCCGACCACGAGATTTGAAGATGTTACTCCCAGTGACGACATGCGCATGCAAGGCGCACAAGCCACTCACGTATCTAATCCTGTGAACGGACTCCTTCTCTCTGGACCAAGTGGCACACGGTACATCAATTCTGCTCATTGGCAGACAATCATGAATGCTGTTAGTGTCATCCCACCTCATTACTTGCTTCCAGGCGTCTGTCTGACTACTATCACTCTCTTAATAGACTAGAGCACTCAAGGAAGGCAGCTCTCACTCAAACAGTGGACCAAGTGCTGACGATCCTTCACGCGTGCCTCGTGGACCTTTTTTATTAGTCGGGTTGTCGGGGGATATGTCAATTAACGACCTTCTCGCAGCGTTGCCCCCTCGACCCACCGTTGAGAGCCTAGTCTCTATCTATCTCAACTCAAGAGAACCATATTTAAGTGAGATTCCCGTTATCAAGTTCAAAAAAAATCAAAAAAAATCGGCCTGGTTCTTGGGCTTACCACGGAGTTCCAGGCTTTATTCATCGTCCCACTTTCAAGAATGAGGTTAGTCCCAGATAGCTGGATCCTGAGTACTCAAAATTCGTGAACACAAACTCACTCTAGAATCTCGGGGTAGTGCAATGACCTCTGGAAAGATCCCACCAAAGTTTCTCCCGCGTGGCTGGCATGTCTATACGGCATTATGTCCTGCGCAGTGTGGATTGACCACACCACAAATCAAGTCACTTCCAAAGTTAGTGTTGAAGTCCCAGAGACTTTTGACTTCTATCGGAAGAAGTGTGCTCTCTGCCTGACAAGTTCAAATTATACCACTCCTGGTCGCTATAAGGTTGAAGCCCTCGGACTTTATCTAGGGCTTGAATACCTGTCCAGTAATAACCTGAAAACAAGCGTTTTGATCCTGCTGGGAATATGCATTCGGCTAGCCATCATGATGGGTTATCATCAAGATTCCCAATCATACTCCCACATCTCCGTTTTCGAAGCGGAGATGCGTCGGAGAACCTGGCTATTTTTGCAAATAACTGATTCCATTGTGTCATGCCAAACAGGCGTTCCAAGGGTAATCTCAAGGAAAATAGGCAACACGGCCCTGCCCCGAGATCTTTTAGATACGAGTTTTGGTCCAATGACCGTTGAGCTACCACCGCCACAATCCGAAACCCAATGGCCCACCAGCATCACTTGCGTAGTGGCACATTGGCGAATAATGGCAGTGTTTAATGAGATGGTGGACACACTTTCCTTCAAGACATTATCATATGACGAAACGCTCCAATTCAATTACGACCTGGAAGTTGCCCGAGACCGCATCCCGCCCCTCCTACGCATGCAGGCCAACGACCTCAGCTGCCCAATAACGGATAACGATATCATCATCGAACGACATGCGCTGGAAACCACATTTCAACGCGTTCGGTGCATCTTGCATAGGCAGTACCTATTGGCAAACAGAGCTGAAAGCAAATATGAACATTTCCGGAGCACATGTGTCAATGCGGCGCAACGTATAATCGAACTCCAAATCAAGTTATTCCAAGAGATCATACCTCGGGCTCGGCAACATCGAAGAGCTTGGTTTGGTGCTTCCATGTCCATCACTGATTGCTTAACAGCCGCCATGATTATCTGCTTCGAAATCATCTATCTATCGCAGGCTGAGCAAACATCACATACCGATCGTATTTCCGGGCTTACCGAGTTATTGAGAAACTTGTATAATACTTGGAAGATTGCGCCGGAGCCGTCGTTTGAGACTTCTCAGTCTGCTGAAACACTGGCCACAATGTTCAAACTGGTACAATCGAGTGATTCATTGCGCACGCCTGGCCCAAAAAAATCCATCGAAAATGACAGACAAGCACCACCTGGACCTGGTTCAGAGCCTTCGAGGGAAGAGGTCGAAATGCAAGATTCCTTGACACTGGGGTACTTGCAGGATATGTTGAATACGGAATCGGAATTTGAGATGTTTGACTGGGTAAGGGATATCGATCCACGCTATATATGAACTTGTGTCTTGTTTTATTTTGCTGATCATACTCTAGACTCTCTGGGACCGTCAAATGCAGGAACTCAATGGCATCATTTCGAATAACATGACATCCTGAGAATGACGAACATGGATGCCATTGACATGGACTTCCAAATATTTTGGACTGAAACACCTCAACAACCAAATCAAGTTCCAAAATCGAGCTCCCTGCCTTGAAAAAAGGTATCATGGGCGCCAAATAATGCCCTTGAACTTCCCCATTCAGGCTAAGACCTTACTCCATCCGCTTGACTTTCGTTGAAGTGACTTTCGCTGAAGGAATTTTCGTTGAAGGAATTTTGGAAGTTGTGATTCAAGCTCAGCATCGGGAGGGGACTTGGAAGTGGATCTATCATACTGTATTGTGAGGGGCGATGGGTATGGATGCATCCGTCGGGTAGTGGGTCTTTCAAGATTACCTAACCCATGGCATTTAAATATGCAGTTGGAACTACGATACATAACTAAGCAAATTTTCCCATAAAGTATGAGGATATCTCGAGAAACGCCGAATTGCGCCGAGTTGCCGGACTCTTCGGCGTCCGAACCTCCACTTTTGTCGGTGCCAACCGATGGCACAACCCGGGCGCCCTGATGGCGTCCCCAATCAATGACTGATTCCGGAAATTAGTGGGTCTTTGCCATCCCGCGGAACTAATTATGCAATCCTGTGCCGAATTTCCGGCCATTCGAATTTGATACTAGAATTTCCACACGTTCTCTTCGAACACATGCATGCCCGAATGATTTATCCCAATTAAACATATCAAAAGCTCTCTGTCTGATTTGGTTGATCTCTTGAATTTTGAGACCAGCCCGAGGAAAGCCTCGCATAGGTCAATGATCCACCATGGTCGCAGACTGTGGACATCCCGAAGATGCCAAGGAACTTGAATACCAGAGCTATATCCCATTCTGGCAATTATTGATTGATCAACAAGTCATCACCAAAGAGGTACTGCATCATCAGTACGATGGCTCAGGGACAGAGGATGACCCGTATGTCGTGCGCTGGTTACCCGTCGACCCTCGGAATCCAATGGAGTTCAGCATGGCAAGAAAAGCCATTGTCACATTCTCCACTGCCGTTGCGACCTTTGTCATATCTTTGACTTCCTCCGCGTACAGTGGTAGCATGGAGAAGGTCATTGATGAGTTTGATGTTAGCAAAGAAGTCGCTACTCTCGGCTTGTCGCTATTTGTCTTTGGATTCGCCGTGGGACCCTTGGCTTGGGCGCCGCTTAGTGAGACCATTGGTCGACAAATTCCATTCTTCGTGTCTTTCCTTGCTCTTACTGCTTTTTCGGCGGGATGTGCGGGGGCCCAGAATATTCACACCTTGTTGATTCTTCGGTTCTTTGGGGGTGCTTTTGGGTCTGCGCCTCTGACGAATGCTGGCGGTGTTATCTCGGACATGTTTGTTGCTAGACAACGAGGTTTGGCGATGCTTTTGTTCGCGTCGACTCCGTATCTAGGTATGAACTGGCTCAGTATGAGAATCTCTTTGATCATCGGTGCTAATTGACTCACTAGGTCCTGCCCTCGGGCCCGTTATCGGTGGTTTTCTTGGTATGAACGCTGGGTGGAGGTGGGTTGAGGGTTTCCTGGCCGTTTGTGCAGGCATGGCATGGATCATGATGGCGTTCCTCGTCCCTGAAACCTATGCACCGGTGCTACTCCGCAAAAGAGCAGCAAAACTGTCGCTCCTCACAGGCAAATGCTACGAAAGCAAACTCGATCTGGAAAGAGGGAAAGTCCCCCTCGGCAAACGGCTGAAGACAGTTTTCTCTCGACCTTGGGTGCTTCTCTTCCGTGAGCCTATTGTTCTTCTACTTACATTCTATGCCGCCCTCATCTACGGTGTGCTCTACATGCTTTTCGAAGCAATCCCTATCGTCTACGAAGATATCCGCGGGTGGAATGCGGGTGTTGGCGGTCTTCCTTTCTTAGGTGTCATGATCGGTGTGTTGTGCGGTTCGGCCTATACCGTGTGGGATAATAAGCGATACATCAAGGCGCAGGAAAGACACGATGGGTTTGCTCCACCAGAGACTCGCCTGCCTCCTTGTATGGCCTCCGCTGTGGCCATTCCCATTGGCCTCTTCTGGTTCGCATGGACAAATTCTCCGTCAATTCACTGGTTATGCAGTGTCGCAGCCTTGGTTCCGTTTGGATTTGGACTGCTCCTCATCTACATGGGAATCGTCAACTACCTCATCGACTCCTACACCATCTACTCTGCGTCTGTGCTGGCAGGCATGTCTATTTTCAGATACACATTTGGAGCCGTATTTCCCTTGTTCAGCTCATACATGTACGCGGGTCTGGGTATTCATTGGGCCTCGTCCATTCCGGCTTTCGTGTCGGTGTTGTGCATGCCACTCCCCTTCTTCTTCTATAAATATGGCGCGCAGATTCGGCAGCGTTGCAAATATGCTGCTCTGTCACAAAAGCGTCTCGAGACACTGCGGCAAGCGTCTGTGTCAGAAAAGGCGCCGGTGCAAACTTCTGACCCGGGAGCCGAGAATCAGCGACTGCAGCTGACAAGTTCTTAAGGACTTGATAAAATTGGTGTTTGGTATTAGATCGCGTTCTGTTGGGTGCATTGCTGCCCGTTGCATATAGATTAATATGGTCATGATAGAACATTCTCAGCGATGAATAATGCATTTTTCAGTATCATACCGATAGCTGAATACATTCTTGTTGATGCCAATTTCCACCCAGCCCGAAGGAATAGATAAATGCGTAAGTGCCAAAGAATATGGGAGTTGGAGTGTCGATATGGGAACTCCCTACACCGCAAAGGAGCAAACGAGTAAACGAGGAAGGAAAAGGAAGAAAAGAGGAAAAGAAGGAAGAAGAAAGGGAGGAAAACGAAATCACGCGCTTGATTTAAATAGTCCTGAGAGTCGTCGGTGCCTGCGAAATTTCGCAGCCTCAAAATAGGCGAATTTTCTGGGGTATAAATAGCCCCAACTTTTCTCTTCAGCTCAACTTTCTTCCTTATCCAACTCCACTTGCCTCCACACTTGATCTCCTCATCCACTTTATTGTTGATCAATTCTTGCCCCACACTTCGCTGTGTCTTTCGTTCTTCATCATGTTCTTCCATCCATCATGACTTGACCCATCCTTGGTCACTCTATCTATCAATACAACAACATCTTCATGCTTTTCCATCTTTCATGACTTCATGCATCCTCGATGACCCATCCTTGGCCACTTATCCAACAACACAACAACATCTTCATGTTTTTCCATCCTTCATGACTTCATACATCCTTCATGGCTTCATGCATTGTCCATGAACCATCCTTGGTCTCTTCATCCAACAACACAACAACATCTTCATGTTGTTTCATCCTTCGTGACTTCATGCACCCTGCATGACCCCTCTTCGGTCACTTCATCCAACAACACAACAACATCTTCATTACTCCATGCATCCTTTCATGACTTGATGAATCCTTGGTCACTTCATTCATCAACACGACAACAACAACATCTTTGTCTACTTGTCCTTCTATCCTTCGACATGTTCATCCATCCATGACTGATGACTTCCACCTTGGTCACTTCATCCACCAACACAACATAACTCCTACATGGTCTTCCTTCTACAAAAAAAAACACACAAAACCTCGAAGAAGTGAGCCCCGGGAGGATGGCCACTGGGGGACAACGACAGGCATGCGGTGAAGAAGCACCGGCCTTACGAAGGCACTAGGCTTTCTAGTGGGGCTTAGCCCACGGACTGATAAAAAGATAAAGACTGAAGACAAAACACCTTGAATTGTTGATTCTACCTCCTGTTGCCTCATGTTCTGTCTTGGATACTAGTTGACATGTTATGTATGCCATGAAGATTGCATCACCTCCTTTCCATATTACATTCCTCTTGTATGAGTAAAAGCCTCACATGTAGGTTGATGCGCGGGAGAAAATCGAAATACCTTTAACATTGTCAGGGCAAATTTAATCAAGACTTGGCCATAAAACATCAACACACTAACATGATGGAATGACTACATCCACTTATCTGGTATAACCTCTTTCTGAACAGGCGTCACTTAGCTACCAAAGCATTGATTAAACGTGAGGACATTCAAAGATCATGTAATCGCTAGCGTCACTGGTTCCACTTGCATATTGACATACATAGGCGCCCGTTGGGCATGAATACTTGATGATCCCCCTTTTATGGGTCCCATTGGTATGGAGTCATTGCCATATCCTTTAAATCACCAAGCCAGGAAGCCACGCCTCACAGCATTTTCCAGTCAATAATTGCTATGGTACCTTCTTTTGCTTGATTTCTCCAACTCTTTTTCATATATCAGTATTAGTCCCTCCCGAATGCAATCGTTATCACACCGTTTCTGTGAGCCTATACTTTGAATTTTGGTCTTCCCTGGTCATTTTGGAATGCTTCATTGACGACCTGTTGCTGATAAACATGCCTTTCAAGATTTGCGGAGTGCATAATCGTCATAAGGTAGTCGATCGCTCCACATTCCATTCCGTGGTTCGGCATTCTTGTTGGTCGAGCCGCAAACCAAGTTCCCCACAACAGGAATCATCTCCGCCGCAGGCGGACTCGCACGAGATGTCGTACCACTCTGTACGCATCTCCCCCTTACCTCCAGAGAATGTGTCAGGGGAACAACCAGCTACCCCAGAACAACGATCGTCCCCTTCCCCGCCGAAATCATCACACAAAGACCCGAAATCGTCGCTAAGTCGCGCCGTCCAGAACTTGCTCAGCACCCCGCAGTCTGCAAGGGGTGCGGGCACTGTCAGCGGGGTTGTCATATCTTCACGAGACCGTGGCACTCGCAGTCCAGTCGAACCTCTCATTTCATCTCCACTACGTATTAGCTCATCCGCAATGGCGTCTGCTCCAAGCTCCCCCGAAAGACATAGGGCGGACCCTGACGATCCGCCCCGGAGATTATCCGACCAATTTACAAGAGAGATGGACCGACGTCCTTCAACGGCACCAGCTGGAGGACAGGAGGAGGAGTTGAGACCGGTGACCGCTCCGGCTAGTCAGGAACACGCAGTGTCCAAGAAACATAAACCGCAAGGCCGGAGTGCGATGGCTGCAATGATGTCGGGTTTGGAATCTCGGTTGTTTCCTAAGAGTTTTACTCGTGGGCGAGATTCGAGCCGCGGATCCAGTCGGCGTGGCTCGTCCGCGGACTCTAGGTCTCCCTCAGCAGGCTCAAGGTTGGATAGATCTATCTCCCCGGGCACCCGGGTCTCACAGCTCGGCGAGTCCGGGACGGCCGCAGAAGGGAAGTCGACGGAGATTAATTACGACTCGGTGCACAGCAAATCAGAGGAGGCTTTGTCAAAGTTATCTGGAAGTCCTCGTCTCCCGGACTATATCAAGCCGACCGAGGAGGAGTCTGGCGAGCGTCTGGCGAAGGATGTCTTTGACAGCGACAAAAATCTCATTGAAAGCAGTGAGGAAGACGATGACGTTTCAAGCGATGATGAGAACATTCCTGGTGTACAGGTGGTCCACTCGCGAGGCCGCAAGAAGAATCCCACAGACATCAGCTCCATCAGTCCCAGTGACTTCAAGCCGAAGGACAAGTCCCAAGCTACGGAAGCGCGTATGTCATTCAGCCCCTCATCCCTTCTACACATCATACATAAGTATACTAACCTGCCTTTTAGAAACACCGAGCTCCAAACCCGGCGATACCAGGGGAAAGAAGCCTAGGAAATCGGCATTGAAGGCGGTGATTCATCCCCAGACAAGTTTCGACATCCCAACCCCAGCTACACAATCAGTGGCTGGCACGCCTTACGGATCAGAGGATGAAGCAGAACGAGATGAAATTCACCGTGCGCAGCAACTTGGCATTTCATTGTCTGCCATTGACAACCGTGTTCCCAATCGGTCTATTCGCACGATCATTCGTGGTGACTTTGCGAGCCTTCAGGAAGAGGCCGACGGTGGGCGCCGTCGACAACGGAAATACTTGGTTGCTACCGATCTGAGTGAAGAATCAGTTTATGCTCTAGAATGGACCATTGGAGCCGTTCTGCGAGATGGAGACACCATGTATGCGCTGTACGCAATGCATGAAGATGCCAATACCTCTTCTGTGCAGGTTGGTGAGGGAGCCAAGGCCATGCAAGATGCTGCTGCTGTCGTGGGGAGCCAGACAAAGGAAGCCACCCAGAACTCTGGGCGATATATTCTGGGTCGCCTCGGTCCAGGAACTACTAGCAAATCGAGCTCTGTCGATGCTCGTGCATCGTCGCTTGCAGAAGCGGAGCGGGTCAAAGCAGTCGAAACAGTTTCTAACACGTGTGTGAAACTGCTGCGGAAGACACTTTTGCAAGTTCGCATCGCGGTGGAGGTGATTCACTGTAAAAGTCCCAAGCTTATGATCACTGAAGCCGTGAGTCTTCCCTACAAACGATTTAGATCCGGATCAAAAACTGACCTTCTCTAGATTGACGAGCTTGAGCCTACTCTTGCCATTGTTGGCGCCCGAGGCCAGAGCGCCCTGAAGGGGTAAGTTGAGTCCGTTACCAATTTTTCCCTATCAAAATTGACAATCCGAACAGTGTACTTCTTGGTTCATTCTCAAATTACCTACTCTCCAACTCATCTTCTCCTGTCATGGTTGCCCGCCGCAAGCTCAAGCGACACCCTTCCAAGGGTAGACTTAGCAAGGACCTGCGTTTAAGCAACAATCTCAAAACCCCAAAAAGCCTCACGCAAGCCAAGGTGGACTGAGCATGACCTATATTCTTTTTCTGCACTCTTTCTTGCATTTTCATGGGGCACGCAAAATGGGCATTGTTGGATTCTGATATTCTTAGACAGCCCTTCTGGCTCTCCTCTCATCCTCTCTTGATACCCTTTATCTTCACGACTTGATGACCCTGGCTTGTTTTGCCACTCCTATTATTTGGAAATTATTTAGAACAAATGCAACTTGTTCAAGATCAAGAACTACTCTTATTGTGTCAATGACCAATCCTTTGTTTCTGACTCTGGCAGAAATGAGCCCATGATTAAGGTAAATTGCAGTTGCTTCAGTAAACACCAACCGCCAATAACCTGCCATTTGCCTTCAGAACAATGTTGAGCATAAATGCTGATGTTCATCCATCGAGATCCACTGCTTGTCGTCAGCCATCACGTGATGCGTCACCGCCCGAGCTGTCGACAGCTTGGCCAACCTTCGAATCGAGGCCCTCCACCTATCCCCGGAAAGCTACACCCCACCTGCTTTCACTCCCATTCCTCTACCTGCGTCTATCGCTGTGTCTGCGGAGGATCCGATTCGCCCACCATGGCCGATTTTGTCGACCCCCGGATGTCCTCCATCAAGCCCCGCATCCGCTACAACACCATTGGAGGTATCAACGGACCGCTGGTCGTCCTTGATAACGTGAGCTGGCACCCATGGACTGGCCTTGGATTATCACTGTGGAAATATATACTCATCTCTTATCTGCGAATTAGGTCAAGTTCCCTCGTTACAATGAAATTGTGTCCCTCACCCTTCCCGATGGCACTGAGCGCTCCGGTCAAGTTCTGGAGGCCAGAGGTAAGATCGCCCAGTACCCTACCTCTCGAGAATACCTATGACATTCCTTTGGTACACGAACTAATATTGTTTTTTGTTTGCTATAGGTAGCCGAGCCGTTGTGCAGGTGCGCGCCGATATTCAACTCCCCCAAGCCCCCTAACGAGCTAGAATTAACGAGTCGATTCGCTAGGTGTTCGAAGGTACTTCCGGTGTCGATGTGAAGAAGGTACAGCTCCAGACAAAACTATATATATAATACATGGTTGGCTGACTCAATTAAAGACTAAAGTTGAGTTCACTGGTCACAGCTTGAAGCTGGGTGTGTCCGAGGACATGCTGGGTCGAGTGTTCGACGGTTCTGGA
Organism: Penicillium pulvis; assembly: GCF_028828015.1. Classification (NCBI taxonomy): domain Eukaryota; kingdom Fungi; phylum Ascomycota; class Eurotiomycetes; order Eurotiales; family Aspergillaceae; genus Penicillium; species Penicillium pulvis. The sequence continues at coordinate 1,440,977 of NW_026643079.1, read as the reverse complement.
CGTGCGATCGATAAGGGACCTAAGGTCTTGGCTGAGGATTACCTTGATATTAACGGCCAGCCTATTAACCCCTACTCTCGAGTATGTATCGTTGAATCTATATCGGAGGGCCCGAGAGGCTGACAACCGCCATAGGTGTACCCCGAGGAGATGATCTCCACCGGTATCTCCGCCATTGATACCATGAACTCCATTGCTCGTGGACAGAAGATTCCCATCTTCTCCGCCGCCGGTCTTCCCCACAACGAAATCGCTGCTCAGATTTGTCGTCAAGCCAGTCTGGTCAACCGACCAACCAAGGACGTCCACGATGGTCACGACGACAACTTCTCTATCGTTTTCGCCGCTATGGGTGTTAACATGGAGACTGCTCGTTTCTTCACCCGTGACTTCGAGGAGAACGGCTCCATGGAGCGTGTCACTCTGTTCCTTAACTTGGCCAACGATCCCACCATTGAGCGTATCATTACTCCTCGTCTGGCCCTGACCACCGCCGAATACTACGCCTACCAGCTCGAGAAGCACGTCCTGGTCATCATGACTGATCTTTCCGCATACTGTGATGCCCTGCGTGAGGTTTCTGCAGCCAGAGAAGAAGTGCCCGGTCGACGTGGTTACCCCGGTTACATGTACACTGATTTGTCGACCATCTACGAGCGTGCTGGACGTGTTGAGGGCCGTAACGGATCCATTACTCAAATTCCCATTCTGACCATGCCTAACGATGGTAGGACCTCCTTGTACCCGCTACTTATATCAACATGCTGACTTGCGTCCCCTAGATATCACTCACCCCATTCCCGATTTGACTGGTTACATTACCGAGGGTCAGATCTTCATTGATCGTCAACTTTACAACAAGGGTGTCTGGCCACCCATTAACGTGCTGCCTTCTCTATCCCGTCTGATGAAGTCCGCTATCGGCGAGGGCCGCACCCGTAAGGACCACTCCGATGTGTCCAACCAGCTGTACGCCAAGTACGCCATCGGTCGTGACGCCGGTATGTCTACCCCATATCCAAGAGAATCACAAGCATTCAATACTAAACAATCAAAACAGCCGCCATGAAGGCCGTCGTCGGTGAGGAAGCCCTTTCCTCCGAGGACAAGCTCTCCCTCGAGTTCCTCGAGAAGTTCGAGCGCACCTTCATCAGCCAGTCCCCGTACGAGTCGCGTACCATCTTCGAGTCCCTCGACATCGCTTGGAACCTCCTCCGCATCTACCCCAAGGAGTTGCTCAACCGTGTCCCCAAGCGCGTTCTGGACGAGTTCTACGCCCGCTCCGCCCGCAAGCTCGCTGCTAAGGATACCCGGGATAACTCCACCGAGAACCAGCTTGTCGATGCTTAAACGAGTGCGTTGTTTCATCTCGGCTTTTTGTTTCGCGAGGGTGAATGAAAGAAGCGCGTGGGGTTGGTTGGCTGGCTGGCTTGGCTTGCGGAACTGTTCTATGTTCGAAGGAAGTCTTATGTCTATGCTGGTAGCCTGGCCCTGCATGATCTCTGATCTTTGTCTTTGTCCCATTGCATATACTCTTCTGTGCGGCTGTATCTGATGTTATCCCTTTCTTTTTCTTTTTGATCTTGATCTTGATCCTGTTCGTGTCTTCGGGTCAACCCTCAATCTACCTACTTTTGGTATCACTAGAGTAAAATATTTCGTGTAGTCGAACAAATTGTCCTGATTTTGTCGATGACGTTTATGCCATTAATACTGCTCGTTTCAGTAGTAATTGTGGTACATTTCATCTTTAATAGTATATCACGGACTCATTATTAATTAGGTAGGCGAAGTCGGTCTAGATAGGCCTGAAACGTTACAGCAAGAGTGCCTGATTACCTCAAAACTCGATGTTATATACCCGGCAAGTAGCTACCTAGAAACATCTACAGAAAATCAAGAAGTAAAGTCGAATACTGTTTGTTCAACGTATGGCTAAGAGGGTAAGATAGGTAGTAGTACAAACCCATAGACAAGACAAATCAGCGTCATAAGCGCCAAATCGTCAACGTACATGGAGAAACCCATAAACTCAACACATATCCGAGGTTACAAAAACACAAAATGCGTGAAATCAAAACTACAGCCGGAACGCACACGTTTACCGCTTGGTCTTCTTACGAGGAGCAACAACCTTGAACGCGGCGCTGCTAGCTTCCTCCTCACGCTGGGTAGCGGCGGCGGCAGCAACACTGGCAGTGGAGCCCTTCTTAGCAACCTCGCTCCAGCCACCGGAACCGCTCTGCTCGGTGCCGTAAGCGCTAGGAGAGATGGACTCAACAACGCCCTTATCGGCGAGCTTGCGGCGGCGGATGAACTCATCGGCGAAGCGGCGGCCGTCCAGGGTCTGAGAGTTGGCGTAGACGGAGTCAGAGATGATCTCGGCCTCGGCGGGGAGGAAGAGGAGTTGCTGGACGAAGTCGTCGACGTTGATGTTGCTGTTCAATCCCTTGCCGAGGGTGAGCTTAGCCCACTTGGTGAACTCTTCGACGGCACGGTTGGCATTGGATTGAGGGACACTGCCCATAGTCGCGGCGCGAGTGGTGGTGACGGGGCGGGCCTTGGCAACAGCGACTGAGGCGAGGGGGCTAGTAGCTGTTGAACGGGGACCAAGAGGTGCGGCGGGAGGAGCCTTGGCCTTGCCGCTGGCACCGACGGTGGTCCAGGCGCTAGAACCGACTGGGGCTGTAGCGGAAGAAGCGAGAGGGGCGGGGGCCTTGCTGGCGAGATCGGCGTAGCGCTTGCTGGCAGAGGCTGGAGGGCTAGGGGTGGCTGTTTGGGCAGCGGCGGCGGCGGCGACAGCCAGACGCTGCTTGCGGGCCTCCTCTTCCTTCTGGATCTGGGCGAGGGTCTTCTTGGCACCGGTGTTGGTGGGAGCGGGCTGAGTCTTGGTGTTCCATGCAGAGCCGGTGGAGGTAGGGGTAGCTGGAGATCCGCTGCTGGCCCAGTTGGCCGACGAGGGAAGGCCAGGAACGATCTGGGCCTGAGCTTGGCTGAGGCGTTCTTGTTCGGCGAGGAGCTGAGCACGGCGAGTGGCAGCAGCAACTTCCTCACGCTGAGCAGCATTACGAGCTTCGGCTTCCTGGATCTCTCTCAGAGAGGGTCCCTTGGGAAGCTCATTGGCATCCTTTGCCCAAGGAGCGACAGAAGTGGGAGCGGCGTCAATGGGGGTTTGAGTTTGAGAACGAGATCCGGCAGCGAGGGCATCGGCGACATGCTGGCGGTTGCGCTGAGCAGCCGGGGCGGGCAGAGGCGATGCGGATGGTGGCGGCGGGAAGGGCTGGGGCATAGCATGATCCAGCTTGCTGACTCCCCACACAGATTCGGAGTTGACCTGGCTTTGCTCTTGCTCCTCCTGCTGCTGACGTTGCGCAGAAGCAGCCTTCTGGACTTGCTGGGACAAGGTCAGAGTAGGCTCCTCGGCAGCATTCTCGGGCTCTGTCACTGTCTCCAATGCAGCAGCGACAGCAGCAGCCTCGGCTTCAAGTTGCTGAGAGGCAGCGGGGTGGGTGGGAAGACCTTCAGCGGTGCGCATGCCCAATTCACCTTCCTGGGCCCGCAGAGCGTGGAACTGACGCAGGCGCTCCTCACGAGCCTCCTGATCGAAGGGGTCATTGGCATTAGCCTTGTCGAACTGTTCCTGTTCCTGCTGGAGCTGGGCACGGTCCTGGAGCATAGAAGCGACCTGCTGGGAGTGCAAGAGGTTATCAGGCTGACGACCGCCGAGTCCAGAGGCTCCGCCGAAGGCAAATGGATCCTGTCGAATGTTCAGACGATCAAGAAGAGCAGGAAGCTGGTCCTGTCCGCCACCGAGGTCGGTGCCGAGCATACCAGGTCCGATGTTGGGCAAGCCCCCTTGTCTAAGCTGAGGAGCACTGTCAAAGAAGCCAGGGACTCCCTGGGACTGCTGCTGCAACGGAGCCTGGATGGGCGAGGGTTGGTAAGCGCCAGGAGAGGCGATGCTGCCAAAGCTAGGCTGGCTGTGAAGGCTATGGGCGCTAGACTGGTGCTGGAGCTGGGGCTGCATGGATGAACTACCCGAGCCTCCCATCTGCTTCATGATAGCCTGCTGCTGAGCAAGGTGTTCCTTCTGGCGGGCCATCAGGTACTGCTCCTCTTGCTTGCGTCGCTCAAGAGCATTCTGCTGCTCGGCGGTCAACGTGGTGCCAAAGCTGGGGAAGCTGCCAGGGAAGGGAGGCTGAGCGGAGCCCTGGGTGGTGGTGCCACCAGTGCCAGTCCATGGAGTAGCATTGGGTTCAGGGCCATGGAGGATGCCAATCTGGGGAACAAGGAACGGCTCGCGAGAGTTCCCAATGCGACGCACCAGCTGCGCAAGCGGCTCAAATTCTGCATCTTCAAGTCTCTTGATTTGCAGATCAGGACTGAAAAATCCAGCCTTGAACCAGTCGTGCATTTCAAGGCCAGTCCAGGGTCCTTGGATGCTACCCTGCGGGTCGCGGTAAATCCAGCGCATGCGATCAGGCATGACCATGGTGCGCTGCTGGGCAGCAGGGACGCTTCCGCCAGGGGTCTGGGCCTGCGTGGGATCTTGGCTATAATTGACTGGGAGAGAGCCAACGGCCGAGACGGGTGTCTGGGATGCAGAGTTCGATCCAGGCTTGCTCACCAGGCCAGGATCAGCTTGACCAGACATGTCACCCAGGCCCACAGAATCTGGGCGCCCTTGGTCATCCATGGTCGACGAGAAGAGGGCACCCAGCTTGCTTCCCCGGCCAATGCTTGCAGTCCCAGCAATACCAGCATGCGGGCTAAAGAGGCCACCGCCTCCCAGCGTGGACAGACTCGGGGACTGAAGGTCGCCCATGGTGCCAAAGATGGGATCACCGAATCCAGCACCGAAAGCAGAACGCTCGCGAGTCGGGGTACCGATAGCTCCTCCGGAGGGCCAGGCGGAAGCTCCACCGAGAGATGGAAGGCCACCCAGGCTACCAAGGCCAGAGAAAGTTCGGTTGGCATTGACGCTCGAGTTCTGGCTGCGGTCGATATTGGGAAGATCCATTCCCGAACCAGCCCGTCTCATCGAACCAAACGGATTGGAAGGGTCGCGCAGCCCACTGAGTCCAGGGTGTTGGGGATGCTGAATGTCCGACCCGTCAGTATCCACATCCTCCCCTTCCATCATTCCTCGCTCGCCATGGGGGCTTTGGTAAGGGTTGGTGTTGGTAGGGCTGGTCGGTTCGTGTCCCTGGAGCAGGCTCGGCGTAGGGTTTCTCGAATTCTCCTGACTCTGCATCAACTCTCGGAAACCAGGAATGCTCGAGGTCATGCCAAAGGCGCCAAAGCCAGCATCCTGACCAGGCGCCTCATCATCTTGAGAGCCACCAAGAGCTGCACTGCCACTACGAGGCTCGTCGAATGGGTTAGTCTCGCTCCGACCAGCACGGTTCCTCACCGCATCTCCCCAAGGCGACTGAGCACGCTTGCTGCCATCGTCCTCGACTAGTCGCTCAAGGCCAGTCAGGTTTTTCTCCTTCATAGATCCTGCGATATCCTCCGAGCTGTCCTTCGAAAGCAGGCCCTTGAACCTGCTCTCACCCCGAAGACTTCCATACCCAGGCTTCTTCTCCGCCGTGGGGGTGGTGGCAGAAACAGAGCCTGAACCAAGGGAGAAAGCTCCAAAGGCACCCATCGGAGAGAAATTCGCACTTGCCGAAGCCGAAGCCGGACCCCAAGGCGAACCCGGGCCGACTGCCGTATTCAGAGGGTTAGGATTCATCGGATTCGTCGTGCTGCGCTTCAAGGAACCGAAGGGAGAGGCAGCGTCGGCACCCGCTTTTTCGTCCGATTTCATGCCCGGCTCTCGGAAATCGGTCTTGCGACGTAGCAGCGCTGGAGGAGGGGTAGAGGTATTCGCTTCGTCACGGAAAAAGCGAGAGTTGGAGGTGGTAGGAGACATGGGGTTGCCCACGGAATCACCTGTCTCTCGACGTCTCACACCCGGGCGGTTGGTGGTGGGGGAGGAGGTATTGTAGTTATTAATGTGGCCCTGGGTGTATGAAATTGACCCTTTGCGACCTCCAGGAGTTGGCCCAGCGTTTTCCTTCTGGGCGTTCGTTGGTGGGGGTTTGAGAGGAGAATTGACGGACGCGGCAAAGAACTAAAAGAATTTTTTTTGTTAGTCTGAAGTTCTCCCACAGCCCCATACTGGCGTATACTGGACCCACCTCTTTCTCACTATCCGTCATATCACTCAGGCTCAGCGGTTCAGCCTGACCACCATGGTCCCAGCACACCTCGGGCCCCGCAGAGGTCTTGTGGTCATCCCGCTTTCCCCACGCTCCGTTCACTGAAGTCGGCACCATATGAGGATCCCAGTCGGCCACAAAGTAGTCCTCCACGTTCTTGCCCAAGGATCCCGACTCCCGCTGTGCTTTATACAAGTCTATCAGTTGGTCCTTGGAGTATCGAGCATCTCCATTCCGCACGCCACTAGACAAGGAATTTGAGCTCATGTGCGGGGGAATATAAGCCCCGGAGGTAGGAGTTGAGGCAGATGCTGCATGGCTGCTCTCCCGAGTGTGCGTAGGGTTGGTAGCAACGGAAGGGCGGCGGAAGGTCTGGGTGGCTCCGTTGATGCGGGATCGAGACCTACGCAAAGTTAGCAACGGAGATCCCTCTTGGGACGAATTGAGTGTCCGCCAGATGACCAGCGTATTTGGACAGAGCTTTCGTTCCACAATAATCCTGGGGTCTGGGGTAGGGGAACCGCCAGGGCAGGACAGGACAAGATTGCATACCATTCTCCACCAGGATTTCCATCCCCTCTCCGATTAGGGTCCTGGGTGTTGCCGGCGGCGGCGGAAGCGAAACTCGATGGGAGTGGTGTAGGCATTATGGAAAAGTTGTTTTGTATGGACGAATGATCCCCCACAAAACGGCCGATTCTAAATAGTTCGTCGCGAGACTTGCTGTGGCGTGGTAGTGCGAAGTGTGATGCGAACGGGAATGACGCAGAACACGAGTAGTGTATAGAAGTAGGATGAAGATAACTTCAAGAAGGTAGTCAATCGACGGAACTGAGGGAGTTGCGAGAGAGGGAATGCAGAATGCGAGCGCCTGTAACGAGGTTGAAGGTCAAGATCAAGAAACAGAGATCGAGTTTCGAATTCGCTTGCTAGAGCAAAAATGATTTAGCGGGCGCGTGGCAGTAACATCGCCGGTAAATACACGGTAATGAACACCGTGGAGTCGCGTGCTTGCCCCCCATTTCAGTGCCTGATACGTATGGTGGAGTACTGCAATTACCACATTGGCTGCAGTCAGCCACTGAGCTGTAGGTATTCAATACACACCACGCACAGAAGCTTGCTCTCCACATTGACGTACTCTCTACCTTGCCCACTCTGTCCACACGTGTTGATTGAAATCCAGAGACAAAGGCTTTTTTTCTATATATCAGACATTTCACAAAGATACATGTCTTCATAGACTCTTTTTCAGGGTGCATATCTTATGTTTCACTCTGTTTCGTGGTGACGCAAATTGACCAAAAATGTCTGTGGCATCTACGCAGTATGCATGCGGTGGCTTAAACAAGGGGTGTGGCAATAACAAAGATGGACGTGTATGGTGACTTGATGCCACGCCCCACGCATCATTGGGTGGAGCTGCTTTCAAACGGTTAAGGTTGGATTGGATTGAATTGGATTGGACTGGTCGTTCATGTCACCCTTGCGCTGATACGAGTCGTTTAGCTCTCTTCTCATGTTTTTCTTTCTCTACTAGATAGGATACCTGCATACCTAGCTCTATCCAGTGAACCACTTGCTATCCCTTTCTTTATGCGGCTGTACAATTCCAGCCACCCCGCGTTAGGTGGACTCCCCGTTGAAAGACTCAGCCTGCATAGCTTCCGTTAGGATTCAGACCAGTCTGTGGCTGTTTTGTAAATCCCATTCTTTTTCTTCCATCCGGTCTGATACATAGGGTTCCTTTGTTCGACGTATAGATACCCAGTCCGCGTAGCTTTGTGCCACCTGCACGCTAGCTGGCTCCTACACCGACTGAATCTACGGCAGTTCTGTCTCAACAGATCTTAACACAAACTTCACTAACCAGACAATCATCATGAGATTTCAAAGTTGACAAAGACTTCTAACAACTACCCAAGTATAGCTTTGAAATTTAGGAATAGACTCAGAATATATTAAAGCATCATCTGCCCGCAACAGCCTATTCTTTACCACAACAAGACACTTTACCAGTTTCAACTCTATCTTCTGCAAAAGCAAGTTAGCATTCCTCAGATTTCATTTTCTTACAAGCAATAGCATGTTCACCGGCACCCCTCGACACCGACCCAAAATGAAGTATGTCGTCAAAGCCGACTTTCCCTATGAGTGGTACTGGCAGGGCAAGCCTCTTCGAGCAGGCTATAACCGGGGTGAGCACATTATGCCTCAACCTGTCGGGATTGCCCCACGACGTGCGCCCCGAGATCCTTCTCCTGCCGCTAGACACACCTGTCCCCGATGTGGGCGCGAGTATGAGCAGCCCAGACCTCCAACACCCAGCACCAGTGGGGACACTGAACGCAATACGGTTCGCTTAACTCCATTCTGTGGCTGCTTCATCGAGGAACGAGAGCCTCCGCCAGTGAGAAGATGTACCTGCATACATTGCAGGACTGCCACCACGACTGCTACCGTCCACCATGCCATTGTGCCACCGACGCAAGCTACCAGGACAGTGACTGCAGCTCCTCCTCCTGCTCCAGCAAACTGCCACCCTGACTGCCCTGCGGCCGGCCCACGTATGGTATATTGCCTATACTGTCAGGAATATCACCATGTATGTCAACACACCGCTGTTCCTATTCCTGGAGCCCAGCATCAGGCTGAGGCTCCAGCCCCAACCCCTCGCGCTAGACCCCAGCAGCCCCAGCCGAGATGCCAGTGCCCGCAATGTGTGGCTGCAGCTGCAGCTGCGGCCGCGGCAGAGGCAGAGGCAGAGGCTCGACACCATGTTCATCGTCATTTAGATGATCGTCGCTTCGAGAATTATATCTCTCCTAACGTGACTGATGATACTGCTTCGGTGTCCTCGGTGGATATAGGCCCCAGGAGTGATAGGGGTGTGGAAGAGGTTCGGAATGGACACCTTGTTCTCGCTATTCCTGTGGAATTTACCGAGTGACCTTCCAAAATTCGGTTTGTGTCTCTTTTTTGTGGTTTAATGGACCGATATCTGTGCTCTTTTATTCTGTCCTTCATCATATCTGTTTGTTCAAAGTTTGGAATTGGCAAAAAGTCAGAAACCAAAACAGCTATAGACTATGTTATCAATGTTATCTTATGTTTAATGATCTGCAGCCTCCCGAATAGACTAACAAACGCCACTGGATGTTAATATATTTTAGATCCATATCACATGTACAATTATACTATGGGCACCCTTGCTTTCAAATAATGGCTTTCACGCTCTTACTCTCAATCTCCAATTGACCCAAATACGAAAAAATCTATACCTTATTCCACAAATAGCTAGTCGATATGTACTCCAATTTGGAGAAAGTCAGAACCTGACCTTTAAATACTTAGTAAGGCCCTCGGCCCGGGGACCGAGGTCCCCACATATTGCCGTCATACAACTTTTACGATTCGCCATATTTTTGAGCATACCTGACCATCACTACGAGGTACTTTTGAATTATCCAGAGCCTTTGAATATTACCTATTCGGGTGTGATCTTCCTAAGCACATTTTCCTGCCGAATTACCCGGGGCCTCCGTACAATATATTACCTATTCCTAGATCCTCGGTTATCGATAAGAACAAGCATCCCCGCACGGGTTATCAACATCGCCCTCCAAAGTTTGAAAGAACCAAACCACCCCATCAAGTATCCCAAGATGTCCAAGGCAGTATACATCGCCCCAATTGATGGCAAACCCGGCAAGCCCGGTCAAGTTTATTACCCACTCACCGTGCGCACCCTGCCCAAACCAACTCCGCAGGGCAGCGAGCTACTTATTAAGCTCACCGCCGCGTCGCTCAACCACCGCGACCTATTCCTCCGCCAACACCTATACCCAGGTGTCACATTCGATGTTCCCCTCCTAGCCGACGGAGTCGGAGTCGTGATTGGTGCCGGACCCAACGTCCCAGACAACAAATGGCAAGGCAAACGAGTCGTCCTGAACCCTGGTATCGGCTGGAAAGACTCCCCCGACGGACCTGAGGAGGCAACAGGGTACCGGATTATGGGCGGAACGAAAGTTTACGACAAGGGTACTCTGCAGGAATATATTACGATTGATGAGTCGGAGGTTGAAGAGGCGCCGGCACATCTTTCTGACGCTGAAGCCGCGGCGTTACCATTGACTGGTTTGACTGCTTGGCGGGCTCTTGTTACGAAGGGCGGAGAGCGGAACTCGAAGGACGGTGCTGCTGTTCTGATTACTGGTATTGGGGGTGGCGTTGCTTTGATGGCGCTGCGGTTTGCGGTTGCGAGGGGTGCTCACGTCTTTGTGACTAGTTCTAGTCAGGAGAAGCTTCAGAAGGCCGTTGAGCTTGGAGCGGCTGGCGGTGTGAGTTATAAGGAAGATGGATGGGAGAAGAAGCTTTTGAGCATGCTTCCTTCTGGAAAGAAGAACTTTGATGCTATAATTGATGGGGCTGGTGGTGATTCTATTGAGAAGGCGGTTAAGTTGTTGAAGGTGAGTTCTTTTCATGATTTTGCTGCATCTGTGAGTTTCTGCACGGGTACTTACATTCATGACAGGCTGGTGGTGTTCTATCTATCTACGGAATGACTGTCTCACCGAAAATGACGTTCTCGATGCAGGCTGTCCTGAAGAACATTGATGTTCGTGGCTCTACCATGGGTTCTCGCAAGGAGTTCTTGGAAATGATGAACTACGTCAAGGCAAAGAACATCCACCCTGTTGTCTCTCGTGTCCTGCAAGTCGAGATTGATGATCTGGCTGCAATTGATGACCTCTTTGAAGATATGAAGCAGGCCAAGCAGTTTGGAAAGTTGGTAATCGACTTCGGAAAGACCTCGAGCAGCAAGCTGTAGACACTGGCAATAGAGATTCTATATTCTTTATAGCACTTTACATAACGTATCAGATAAGAATCTATGCATCATTGATCTGATGAAACCTCTTGGTGTTTGCCTGCGTTGGTTGCTCCTGCCCTAGTACTACCTTCTACGGTGCCTCAGCTACTCTCAACGACTCTCGACGACTAATCACGACTCATTTCACAACACAGCCTAACGACTAATCACAGACTCACCCATTCATTGCCTTGTTCAATTTCGTCAACACTCACTCGAGTTATTTCCTCCTTCCCTCAACACCATTCACTCCGAAGATTTAATCAAAGCCTTGCCCATATCTTGCTGAGCAATCATCTTCGGTTCGCAGTCGTTATACTATCATCCCATTTCACCCTCGTTATGCCATCCAAGAGCGAGCCCGCCCTGCTCAAGGTACACCGCACCAAGTACCGTGGTGCTGGTGCTGGCCCAATTCCCAAGTCGGAGCCGTTCAATACCTCCTCCTCCTCCAAGCCCCCAAAGAGACCTTGGGTATGAGTCCTGCTTCCAGTTATAGATATGACAGGCCCATACTGACCTCCACATAGCGCGCAGACCCGGGAGTAAGACTGTTGAGCTTCACCAACCACCAGATCGAGGCTCAAATGGCTCGGATGAATAGCAACATCGGCGACTTCATGAGCGAGCTTGACCAGCTCGAGTCCCACATCAATGAGCTCAACCATCCAAAGCTGCTGAGTTGGCAAGCCGACATCGTCACGCGTCTCATCGAGGTAGCTCATTCCAAGGAGCCAAATCTCTCTTCCAGCAGTCTCTTGTTGACTGCTCACTACCTTGACCACGAAACGATGTCGCGTGGTTACAGCCTCGCTGCCAGGAAGATCTCTCTCGAGACCATGCGCAAGTTCGGTCTTGGCGAGCAACATTATGAAGTGCTGAGGCGATACGATGAGGTATGGCTCTAAAACGTTATTAAGCCTTGATGGCTGGCCTTGAGGCATTGAGGTTTGGAGTTACGCTGACATGTGGTAGCTCCTTGAACACCGCAGCAAGAACCCTTTCCACACCGAGAGTTTCTTCGCCCGATGGCTTGTTGCCAATCAACATGTCGCGCCTGAGAAGTTTTTATTCTGGTCTCCGTTTTTCCTCGCGTGCTACGGTCGATCTATCAGCCAGAGTGCTACCTTCTTTTAGACGATAGTCCATTGTTGCCAGATCGAGGCGGGATGTCGATAAGAGGAATGAGTGGCCAGAACAGCGTTTCGAGGCGATGATGATGTGTTACGGAGGAGAAGAATTCTGTTTCGGGTCTGACTTCATGGTCAGCTTATATTCGTTATGATTGCACTTCTTATTTGTTTCATTTGTTATTGTGATATCACTTCCTGTCGTTGGTTTGTCTGTCGTTGTTTTGTTCTGTGTATTGTTCTGTGTTGTGTCCTGTCTCTTGTATCTCTTGTTCTGTCTTATTGTGCATGACTTACGATCGTTTTCTTGTGTGTTTTGTTTCATCAGCATGTATTAGTTAGAATTGCTATGATTAGTATGTCTCGCCACTGCCCGGGAATTTGATAACCACTTCAACTTACCATATCATAAAATGTAGCGCAGATGGCCAGTTGGACATCGCCCCATACCGCCATCTGCAGTCCCCTCCAAAACGGCAACCCGCATATAATCTCACCCAGCGACTCTCACCCACTCAAGCCTTGCCCAAATAAGCTGCTACAGTAGCATCAAAAGCCCGGAATAAGAAAAGAAAACACAAGCATCACACCGCTAAAAGCTCCCCCTATTACACAGCCACTATCAGTAACTATTCTCAGTATCTGACTCATGGGACCACGTTGTAGATCAGGCCGGTGAGGCGTCCACTAGTGCACACATGGCTGGCTGAACTAACAAAAGGGGCCAAAACAGCTACGCAAAACCAACGTCCCCGTAATATCTGAATCATCATGTTTTACAGCATTCTTTTTATATTTTTCGCTATCGGCCTCCCCGTTTAAGCATTGAGCTTCGCACTAGCCACGTGGATTATCAGATTGTTACCGTTACAGGCGATCACTGATGATCCATTCTCTGCCCTATAACGGTATACCCAAATTCAGGTTGTCGCTGATCCTGATCGGTAAAAATAGGAACGGATTACGATAGCCGAACCCTGAGTAAACTTTTTATTCTTGGACCCTGGTAATCCCGTTCATTAGCCGTTGTGAGACAATTCTCAATCCTCATGACCAATTGATACCTATGCACTGCCCAGCCGACTGGCGAACTGGCGGTATAGGTGCTCAGGCCAAGAACAGGATTAGGTATGGGTCCGATTCAGGGTCTCCGATTCGCAGTCTTGGCTCGGTTAGATTCCGACTCGGTTATGGGGTGATGATGTCGTTGGTATGGTCTAGCTATTTTGGTGCTGGCGTGGAGTTAACTTCAGCATGTAACCATCTTAGTTAGGTACATCCAGAATAGGTTTACGGGATACGGTAGAAGCAAATGGAATTTTTTCTTTGTTGTGCTTTTTTGATTTTGTTTAGTAAACAAACCCAAACCCTGAGCCTCGGTATTTTGGGAAACACGGTACATGATTTCTCTAAAGTTCATCTTACCTAAATCGAACTTCTTCCAGAAATCGAATGGAAAAGGTAGCTTAGATGGGCCTATGAGAAACAATTACCCATTTTAAGGATTAAAGACACCTGCCAAATTAGTTATCGTAGCACTGAATGTGGATTAGCGATTGAGTTATGGGCAGCTGTCAAGCCGAGGTTCATATTAGCACTGTCAATTGGCTGCTGCCTAACTTGGCAGAGCTTGGATACCTGGCTTAACGGTACTTGGCAATCTATCATGCTCAGTAAGGAAAAGGGCACATGAAAGGTGGATGCACCTCCACTTGATACAAATCTTGATTGTTTGGGTTTTGAGGGGCTGTGGCGGTAGTACCATAGATGATGGACAATCAGGAGAAGTACCAGGGAATGAAATACCGATGCGAATTGACCTCACATGTGCATGCACACAACCAAAAAAGAAAAATTAAAAAATGAACCCCCACCAGAGAAAGAACCTTGGAAAAAGTGGATAACAGTCGGATCCGACAGGAAAAGGTTAGAGGGAATCATGTATCCGGAGGGTAGAACTCTAATTGGAGCACGAGAATAGCTCGACTCGATCTGGTTTAGTACACGGACACGGAGAAAGTCGCTCGCAAAAGTCCCCCCTAAAGCGAGAGAGCGAGCGGATGGGACCCGAGATCCCGAGGAACATTTGCGTTGTGATTTGTTCATTGTGGCTTTTGTAAGCTCCACTTTGTTTACGGAGGATCGCTTTAGCGTGTGCAAGATATCCACTTGCGTTTGACTTGTTTTGCATGTTTGTGGAGGAGCTTGTGTAGGAGTCTGAAAGAATAATTAATTTGATTCAGGTATAAATGTTCCGGTTTATACTGTACGCCGGTTATAGGTCGGTACTGTAGGTATGACGCATTGGTGGATATTGATCGAGATCTCGGGGTTTGCCTATCAACCTTACCAAGGATTCGGGTTAGTGATTGATTGAGGGATCATCAGTGACCGGGTACTGTGCACGGTGACACTTCATTTTCTTTCTGTCAAGTGCGGGATGGGTTCGCTTCAGAGTAATTGCGGGTTATTTGCAGTTTGTCTCAAGTGCGAGGTTAAAATTATTTTTTTTAGTGCGGAGTTTGGGGCTCGCGTGGATCAACTTGAAACGGTCGTAGTTCGGCCGTCGTTTCAAGGGTGGACGATCAGGAGACTATCTTGGCTTTGCCGTATTTCTTCCGACTTCCATTTACATAATGACAGAGCTAGTGAGTACCTGAGTAATAGTAGTTTATCAATCGCGATCAAAAGTTTAATGAGTAAAAATTTCGGGTAATTCCAAGTTGGCCGAATTTCGCAAACTTTCTCCGCGATATATATCTGCGGGATGTCGATCGCTATATCGGACAGCTCGTGCTACCTAGTACTTAACCTCAACTACATTTCTCCATTCACAAAATTTGGGAATAAACGAATATATCATTATCTAGGTAATAATGACACCATTGAACTCTCACGGCGAGCCCGACAAGTCAACATTCCAAAAAAATTCAAACTACAAGGTTAAAGATTAAAAATAGCGAAAATCTGTCTCACAACCCCTGAGCCACGACCTGGGCAGACAGCCACGCGCCACAAGAAGTGAAAAAAAGTATACCAAATCAAATGGTCATTTTCCAGATAAATTCAAGGATCCAAGAAGCTCCCCAGACCTGACCGTACAAGGAAGGTCGTTATGCAAGGCTGCCACTTAACCAATATCCAAGGCAAACTTTGTTAAGAACGTGCTTAATACTCACGAATAAGCTAAGATCTACAAGGAAGCCCCATAGTGGATGTGTGGAGGTCCTACTTAGTTTGCTGGTACACCATTCGCACTAATAAAAACTAAAGCACGCTTCGCGCGTCAGGCCATACCTATATCAGATGCGATCTTCGGTGAAGGAAGTGGGTGGACATGGCTTGGTGCTAGCTGAAGAAATTGAATATTCCTGGTCTGGTGAGCTCTGTGTGAAACTCATCCTATGATCTTCGGTGTACTGAAACAGCACACGGGAGGAGCGGTCACTGGGGTTAGAGCAGGAGGCAGAGCTCGAGGGGATTTCTTTCGGAAGGTCCGTGGCTCCCCGTATCGATACGTGGGGAGATCAGCGAAGCTGAAGGCATTGATCGGGTTGATGATACAGGTTTTACATGGATGTGTGCCCTGGTACTTTTTCTTGGTACTTTTCCTGCTTGGAGCCAATGGGATGATGCAACTAGCTACACACCTGTCACATAGACGCGTGGTCTTTTCTCTCATTGTGGTTTGTTAGTAGCATATATTAAATTAAACTCAGGTCTGTCCATGCTCAAGATAAGCCTGACCGCTGTTCTACCCATTGACGCTAGCACCCGTCTCCCCGTCCCGAGGAGGAGGAACCAAGAGTAGGTGGCACATATTGCCCGAGAATGAACCGGACAGGGGCCGGAACGGGGCATTGATGTCTGGCGTGCAGATAGTCTCCTAGAGCAATGGAGTGGTCCGTCCACGGGCGCTAAATCCAACTAACCAGTAGTTGACCCAAGTACGCTCTACCTCCGTACGACCGATCGAAGAGTACCGATCTGACCAACGCGGCTTTTTGGAAGGGTACCGATCTGACTAGCACGACTTTCTTTGGAATAGTACCGACGTATAGAGTGGTTAGTGGAAGGTTAAAGCTACAACGCAAGTAATAAAGAATGGAGTACCAAGCAGAAATACAAGCTCTGAGTGGTAGACTAGTACTTAGCACCGGAGGAACAACCATCCCCAGAGTGACAAAGTATTTAGGCAGAATGCGGTCGGGGGGTTACCCAAAGAAGAAGGCAGTGCACTCTAGTAAAGTTCAATAAACAAGATAAATCAGCGGAAGATAACCTTCCAGCCCTAATTCGGTAAATAGTACGGAGTACTTGATCCGCAAACCAGTCTTCGGTAGGAATTTGAACCTGAGGCTCAGCGGACCGACCGAAATGAATACTTCATTAGGGTTGAGGGCCACAATGTGGCTGAGCGACGAGGATCCTCGGTATCCACAGCTTTAGACTAGGAAAAGAACCATGTGGGCGTTTGAAGATATCTCCCACCCCTGGCAATCAGTACCACGGACTGAATCCCCTGCCAACCTTAGGGAAATGAACCGGGACAAAAAAAGATTTGGTAAAGAGACTGCGCAAGGGTCCCATTCTCCAACCTTGCCGGAGGAGGGGGGTGGAGCTGAAGACCGGGATTGTTTCACTTAGAAGACGATCACCGAGTTTGATTGAACATGCAAGGCTCTATGAGCGATATTGATATTTTCATTGAGTTTATAAAATTGAATCTTAAGAGCTGTGTAACGCACCACGTCAGCGTTCATGAACTACTGTAGGTTAACAAGGTGGCTTGAAGCAAATAGTTTCGAACCACTTAATACAGAGTGGAGTCAGTAGCGCGTGAATATCAGCAAATAGGCAGAAGCCGATAGTATTAGTGTGTGTACGGAGAAACTGCTAGAAAGATGAAGCTCCGAAACCCTGAATTTGCACGGCTCCGCTTTTTTCCTTGTGGATTTGAATTGAGGCAGTCGGGGGACGAATCGGGGATTTTCTTTGAATTTTTTTCCCACTGCAAGTCCCATAAAAGTATTTTATTTCATTCCTTAGCACTTAAACTCCCGGTTCCGAATGGACGGCCGAACCGCCGTGTCAATGGAAGTACCGAGTCAAGATCTCTTTGAATTAGAATCTTGGAATGTGGGTAAAGGACCGAGGATCCGCCGATCCACCATGACAAACGACTCGGCTTGGGTCGGATAGAACCAGGGATGTGATCATCGATACGACCTGATATACGTTCATTTCCTCCTTGCAAGTTGGAAGGGGGAAATTGAAGTAAAGCTAGAAGATAATGAAATCCAAACTTTGTTCATAGCCGTTGACTCCCGTTTGGACGTGATTGGCGATCCTACCGAAGCTTTGGCAAGCGATTGCTGATCATCCCGATCCACAGTCGCTTGAACCCGACTCCCGTCTCTCCGGATGGTTCAGTCATTCCACACGGTAAACGGTCCACTTCAGGTGTCTTGAACGTGGCAAAATGGCGGAGTTGAGTGCTAAAACGGTAACCGAGGATGTAACCACCAAACAAAAAGCGGGAATTGAAATTGCTCGGAAGAGGATCTGATGCGTTCCCTGCCACTTTTTTTTTTGTGGTCCTCGACATCGTGGTGGCTGGTATATGCAGGTAGTTTAATTTTGCTATGCATAGCCGTTAGCAGTTCGTGTTGATCTCAAGGGGGAGGGGAAAACGATCTGCGGTCCTTACGTGCATTGATCTTTCTCCCTGTCCCAACCTCATTTACCACGTACCAGCTCACCCTTGCACACTTGCATTGACTTTTCAATGCAATTTAAATTTTTGCGTGCGGATGGGGTCAATTCGGGATTGTCCCGCCACGATGATCGTCGGCGGCTGGTGCAGGAGTGTCTGGGGCAGCACGATCGACAGGGCCAAGCATAGAACAATAGGTTTACTTATTTTATTGACAACGTCAAATCAAAGAGAATAATGATATCAGTAGTCCCAATAATCGGGACCGTTAGAGTTGTCGCCTCACTAACTTAATTATTGCTAGACTGGAAATAGAAATCGGTGCACCAGGGTAACAGTGCAGAGTGACGATGGTTGATGATACCGTCCCGTTTGACCAGGGATCAGGAAATGGCACAGCGAGAAAAAACAACAACACGGAACTCGGGCTGGGTAGACACCATACTCGATCGGGGATGGTGTGTATTGCCTGGTCCAATCAGCGTTTAATGCCCTTGCATTGTCAGGCCACCAAGTCACCTGAGATGCAAGGTGTACTATGTTTAGCTTATCGTTTACCGGAGCCCTTTGTGTACTGGTACTTTCACTTCCAATGCCCAAATACGTGTGCACGATGATTTGTCTATGCGCTTTCCATTTGACCTTGTCAGATGCTCCATAAGGTTTCTGATTTGACTCGATTACTTTATGATATGACTCTATTAGGCGTGCGTGGGGGTGGTTAGGCCAACACGGGCATACGTAGCGACGTGGTTCCCCTCGTGTATGAAGCCTCGAGGACGCAGAACGTATAGAAGTGTTGTGCGTGTGAAGTATCTCAATGCATGATGGCATAATGACACGAGGGCTGAAGAATCGCACGACCGGGCCGGCGACTATAGTCCAATTGTTGCGCTCCCATCCGCGGGTGGAGCTGCTTGGCATCTCTGGAGAAAGATTTGGAAAACGCAGGGTCTTTGCCCCGTTTTAGGGGGGGGGGGGAGGCTTGCAGTCCTCCACCCGGGATGGGGGATTGTCCACTTTGGAATCTTCCTTGCTCTGAGCGCCCGTCACGGCCTGACTCCCTTTCCGTAAGTTAGGGCGGGAGCTAATTATACCAAGTCAAACGAGGGTAATAAAAAGAGCGAACGGGTTTTGAAAATCGGGGATTGTGATTGGATGAAATTGCAGCGAAGGTAAGAAAAAGCTGGGAGTGTCAGCCGTGATTGGTCATTGATCTTGACATGCATTACAACCAAAGGGGGTTGGGTGACGATTTGCCAACTTTTGCAAGAGGCTGTGCACCGACAATTGTTTTCTTACTCCCCCACTGAAATGAAGTCATTTTTGGGGCTGGAAATGTATAGCGACCGTGGTTCTCAATAGCAATGTAGCCTAATATCGTTTTTTCTTGAACCCCTTACAAAATAGCGATTGACCATGGTTGGTGAAGCTCTTGGCTTTTTTCCCTTTTTTTCCTCGATCCACTTTTCTATCGCGGCGCACGCCGCCAGATTGGTGTTTATCCCGAATCTAAGCTCGCCTTCGTATTACTCTTCTTGACCCACCCCCTCATAGAAATTTATTTCTCGTTTATTCTCTCATATTATTAATTTTTTCACATTTTGACATAGTTCCAAGGTTCCTATCAAGGAGGAATGTAAATGTAGACTTCCTAATTTCCATGTTCACAGATCCAAGTAGATCCGGACCGCTCGGATCGAAGTAACTGGCATCCGGTATGCTCGACCTAAAGTAGCACATGTACATGTACGCAGCGTCAGCCGGTAGAGAAGTTGTCAACAATGAATTTCCCCCGAGACCCTGGCTCCCGTGTGACGATCTGATTTCCGGTGTTGCGTAGTAAAGGTGCCCCAGTTCCCTCGACATCGCATCCCCCGCCACGATTTCCCACTAGTGGATTTAGTGTGGTCAACCGAAAGGGTAAAAAATAATAATCAGCAAAAAGGAAAAAAGACAAAAATCCCAAAATAAAAAACAAAAAATCCCATAATTCTGGGCTTTTTCCCAAAGCGTGCAAGCGTGGGAAACGACTCCACACGCTCGTGGCCCTATACAGTTTAGACCGGAGGGATTGCACTCTGACCTGCTGCTAATAATAATCGCGATACAGTGACCGTTCGCTTTTAACCCTTTGACATCCTTGCATCACTTTTCTCTTCCCCCTCGATTCTCTTTCTCCTTGATATGACATCTTGATCGGTCCCCACATTCGCTCACCCACGTTCGCTCTTACGCTCGTTCGTTTACGAAAATCACGTTCGCTACGTTTTTTCTTTTGATTTGAATCCATTTTTGGAAAACGAGAAATCAAGAACAACCATCAACAACTATAAAAAAAAAGAAGATTTCAAGCGAGACACAAACCCGCTTTGAAGATATAGGGAAACCCAAATACGGTTATATTCCGAGTATTCTTAATATTTAATTTCAACGCCTTGCGCCCCGTGATTCGCTACACCCTTGATTCTACGTGATATACGATCGGAGGAAATTGCACATCCAGTCTTGTCTAGGGCTTCGGCGTGCGCGTTTGCACATCTTCGACAGGAACCCGTTTGTTCTGGGTCCCTTTCCCCGAAACCCGATCTACGGGATCATCTATATCTATTGATCTAGAGTCTCCTGTGTCTCGGCTGCCAACGATCTGTTTGGCAAGGTCTCAGCGCAAAACCGACAAGGGTCAACTTATTGCTCAGCTTAAGGTTAGTGCAAATCAAATGCAAGAGACCCCACTTCCCCCCTTCGCCCACGGTCTCACTTCCCCCGTGCCTTGCATCTATTCCTCTTTCAGCCGTGTCGCATCTCCTTGCAGTCGGGACGTCGTGCTTCAATCTTTTTGCCCCCCCCACGGCACCGGAGATGACGACCGTCATCAAGATTGGAGATCCGATGAAGCTAGAGGAAGCTAGAGCTGTGGTGGATGCCGGATGGCGCTCCCGTTTCCCGCTATTGGGTTCATGCGTATGTTTGTTATTGACATCGGACGCTTTTCTAGTTTCTTACGTCGGCCAAATTCTTGCATATTAGGCGACATCGAACGGCAAATCAACTTCTTCTTTTATTTCTGATTCACTCGGTGAGCCCCCATCTAAAACCGTCGTCTTATGCATCATTCCGACCTCAGCTTCAAAGTGGAAACAAAAGACCGTTCATACTCATTGCTGAAGTAGTTCATCATACCCAATCGACATCCAGTCTTCCCGAAACAAGATACGGGGATTAAATCACGAAACAAAAGAAATCTCCCAAACCTCGCCAGTCATCGTTCATCACGCCACACGCCTTTGCCAAAGTCGTGGATATTACAATTTCAGACTTCCCCGCCCACAACTAGCGGTGGCTCTTGTTCAAACTCGGCTCTTCAATGCAATAGGTTCTTCCCTTTACGAACCATCTTGGGCACACATCGTGATTTGAAGTTCTTTGCTGCAGCCAGCCTTCGTCTAGTCTCAGTCTTAGTCCTGGAAATCCTGGATGGTGATTCGAGGCTTCTAGTCGCCGCCTTTTTGTGAGACTGACAAGCCTAGCTTCATTCTCGTCGCTCGTTCTGTCTCGGAGTGCACCCCTTTATCGTGTGCTTGCCGACCTTATCTTGGGAAATAAATAACTTCCCAGTCATTCGCTTCTTAAAGAGGTTCTGTCTCGTTGCACTCGCTGCAACACATTCAAGCTGGCTTACTCGAAGACACACGGTGTTTTGGTAAGAATACCCTGAACTCCCCTGTTTCTCCTCTGGATGCCCGCATGTTTTGCCTCCTCCCCCCAATCCTAGCCCAGAGTCTTGTTTGAAGACCATCTTTCCCCCCGGTTTCTGCACATGAGAACTTTCGGCTGACACTTGTCTCTTTTCTTTTTCTTCCAGTTCGACCCAGATTTCCAAACGCCTCTTATCTTAGGCGAGTCATTGGATTTCTCGGATTCTGAAGAATCTCAGTTTGTCGGTGCGTTTTCAGACGGCCTCTGGGCCAAGTCTGAACCTATTCTGTCTATGTCTGGTTTCCAGAAACCCGGTGCTGGCGCTGTACTTGGTATGTTTTGCTCGATCCTATCAGGCCTATAGACTGTGATACTAACGATGTGATCTAGATTACGCCTCCACGCGATCTTTGCATGATGCGAGTTCGTTCTCAGCATACGGCCAATCTCCCTACGTTACTACCTCTCTTGTTCCCTCTCCCATGGCCGACCAGGCTAGTCAGATTTCGGACTGTGTCCCTTATATCCCCGGCAACGAGTATGGCAGCTCGTACGAGGAGTCGCAGTCTCCATTAATGAGTACCCGTTCCCGACAGTTGCCAGAGATTGTTACATATAGTCCCCAGCGTGGTTGCGAGGGGACCCGGGTTGTTGTGCAGATCCAGTCACCTTATGATCTCCACAGCTCCGCATATGGCACTCTGTATGTGGTTTTTGGCTCGCAGAAGTGCGAGTGCATCCCCACTTTCCTGGGCTTCGAGGGTACAACCTTCCAATACGCCCTGTCGGCTGATGCCCCTCAATTCATCTCAACTGGCTCGCCTTCCTTCGCTGTTCCCGTTCAGGTGGTCATGGAAGGCCAAAGTGACTTGCCGTCTGCAACCCTCCAAGTGGGTGTTTACACCTATGAGCATGTGCGTCAGTCAGTTTCCTCTGCCAGCTCGCACAAGCGCAAGTTCTCTTCCTACTCCGACAATGCCCCTCCTACGTCTGTGAAGCGCTCCACTGGGCCTGTCATTCCCAAGATTGAGCCTCAAGAGAACTACTCTTACCGCGATACCCACAGCCACAATCACAACCACAGCCGCTCTGCCTCCTTCTCTCCATATGTGCAGTCTCTGCCCGCTATCCCAGGCTTCGTGGCTCCATACCATGGTATTTCCTCTCCTCGAACCGGCCCTGCTCAATACCCTACTGTGTCGGCCACTCCTCAATCTTCCATTCGTGCTCCTTCTCCCCTCACCCCCAGTTGGAGCCCGTCGTTCGTATCAATCGGCCACGATGGTCGCCCATCGGGCTTGCCCTTGACACACGGCATTGCGCAGCGCAGGGTCCGATCCCCAGCGCAAGGCGGGAACCCTCAGTTGATCCGCACATCAACTCTGCAGCAGTCATCTGGCCTTGGACACAGCCAAACCTTCAATCCCTACGCCATGTACCCGAGCAAGGCTGTTCTCAAACTTAGTGGAGACCTGGACTCCATGGCTCATGGCTGGACCAAGGATGAGCAGAGTGCTCAGCGCCGACTTGTGCAGTTCGATCGGTCCCAGACCGGAAGCACCATCCATGCCACTTTCAAGGCCGTGACTCCCGAGGAGCGGATCCCCCAGAGCATCTGCATTAGCTGTATTGCTTGGGAGGGTAAAGATGAGTGCTACGTTACCAGCGTGGATACCATCTACCTACTCGAATCCCTCGTCAACGTCCGGTTCACCGTCGAGGAGAAGAACCGCATTCGTCGTAACTTGGAAGGATTCCGCCCCCTCACTGTCTCCAAGGCCAAGGCCGACAGCGAAGAATTCTTCAAGGTCATCATGGGCTTCCCCGCCCCAAAGCCCCGCAACATCGAGAAGGACGTCAAGGTCTTCCCATGGAGAATCTTGAGCCTTGCCCTGAAGAAGATCATTGGCAAATACGTAAGTTTCGAAACATACTTCCCTTGTTGGATCTGACTAACCCCATCTTTCAGTCCGCGAGCTACTCTTCCACTGCTGGTGTCATGACTACTCCGATGACAAACTATGCTAGCCACGGCACTGGTTCCGACTCAGGGACTGAGCCTCACACTGCTCCTTCCCCTCGCTCGGTTTCGGACTCTGGACCTGTCAACCATTACGTCCCCGCCATGGGAGCCCCGGTTTACTCCACACAGCCGGATCAGTGTGCCTCATTGACTGCAGCCCCCGACCTGCGCTCCGTGATTCCATCTGCAACACAACCCTACACAACAATGGGCATGGGTGGATATTCATATCCGGCCATTTGCCAACCCCACAACACTCATAGCATGGTCGCTCCCACCCCGCGATCAGCATGGGAAATGCACGGTCTCGGAGCCCCCGCACCCGCACCCGCTCCGTCAGCTAGCGCCTGCTACACATACATGGACCCCGTGTACCCTCTTCACGACACACCCGCCCCCGGTCCATGATCTGATCTACCTCCTCTCGATCGATTTGATTTTTTGATTGCGTTCTTGCTTTCATCTCTTTCTATTTTATATTTCCCCTCTGCTCTGTTGAAGATACATGATTCTCCTTCCTGTCACTCCTTTCCACGCCCAAACGCTGTCGGTCTCCACGAATGGCTTTCATTCGTCGAGCACCGATCACAACTTTGATTTTTCGATTTTCGATTCACGATTTGAACGACGCCTCTCCTTACATCTTTCATGCCTGAATGCCCCCCACCCAACATTTGCTTTTAGACGGTGTCTTGGTCATTCCTTTATCTTTGGGTTGCATACTTGCCGGGCATATGGGCTTTACTCTCCTTTTCGCATACAAAAATTTCTGGGCTACTGTACGAGTACTTGGCATAGCATGGGCGCTGCAGTCATTCCTTTATTGCATTCGCAGGACGGACTTGGGATAGATTTGGTTTTTTTGGTTTTTATACTCTGGGAATGGATGGGAGATGAGTCGGCTATTGCTGATTCCTTTGTTTGGTCTCCCGGCGCATTTGGGGAATGATGGTCATGCCGATGTGGCTCTTGCTACTTCTGCATCTTGTCATTCCCATGGATAATATTGGGAGTTCTTCTGTGACTTTTTATTGTTTGAGCCGAGGGTTGTCATTGTTATTTTTGCATTGTTCTGGCGTTGGGACTGGGCTATTATCTATATGCCCCTCTAGTATCTAGTTTTATTGTTGATTCAACTATTGGATAATTCTTACTCTCATATCTGTTTCTTCCCTTCTATTGGTCTGATGAGCTTTGATTGGAAGTTGATTGGCCTTGACGTAATAAAATGATTGTCATGATGATCACTGTTTGCAACGTCATAGTTCTACTGTATGTGCGTTGAGTACCTGCGTGTAGATCAGCTTTCACAGCGAATCATGGAGACTGACCAATCAGAGAATCCAGAGAGCCCTTAGAGAAGGGCCGTCATCACGTGCTGTGCGACGTGGGGCCGCCACGCACGTGATTCCTCAATATCTTATCGCACGTGATACTGCAATAGCGGGACTCGAAATCCCAGATTGACTCATGTCCATCATTACTTACATAGCAGCATTGGCCTTGCATAGCACACAAAAGCAGGTCAATTGAGAATTACTCTGATAGCTCAGACTTATTCTCTTCTTACTTCCCCTTTTCTCTCTCATCCTCCCCCCTCACCACCTTCGCCACCGCCCACTTTCCCCTCTTTACAATCATGGACGGAATTAAAGCTACATTCGCCAAGTGCAAGGAGCAGCGTCGGTCTGCCCTTGTTGCCTACATTACTGCTGGATACCCCACAGTTGAAGAGGCTGTTGATATTCTCCTTGGTCTGGAAAATGGAGGTGCCGGTATGTTAAGTTCCACTGATGGCGGGGTAACTTGGAATGCATTGACTAACAGGTCTACTTCACTACAGACATCATTGAGCTCGGTATTCCCTTCACCGACCCCATTGCTGATGGCCCTACCATTCAGACTGCCAACACCAAGGCCCTCGAGAACGGTGTCACTGTCACAACCGTCCTCGGTATGGTCCGCGAGGCCCGCAGCCGTGGCTTGAAGACCCCTATCATGTTGATGGGATACTATAACCCTGTTCTCCGTTACGGTGACGAGCGCATGCTTAAGGACTGCAAGGATGCCGGTGTCAACGGTTTCATTATGGTCGACCTGCCCCCAGAGGAGGCTGTTCGCTTCCGTGACTTGTGCGCCAGCACTGGGTAAGTTCTACATGCCCTGGTCTCATTTCACCTACTAGTTCAAAGCTGATTTGTTTAGTCTCTCATACGTCCCTCTTATTGCCCCCGCCACTTCTGACGAGCGTATGAAGCTTCTCTGCAAGATTGCCGACTCTTTCATCTACGTTGTGTCCCGCATGGGTGTTACTGGAGCTACCGGCCAGCTGAGTGCCAACATTCCCGACCTTTTGCGCCGCGTCCATGAGTACTCTGGTAACGTGCCTGCTGCTCTTGGATTCGGAGTCAGCACTCGCGAGCACTTCCTCGACGTCCAGGAGGTCGCTGAGGGTGTCGTTATTGGAAGTCAGATCATCACTACCGTCGGCAAGGCTGCTCCTGGCCAGGCCGCCAAGGCTGCCGAGGACTACCTGTCCAGCATTACTGGCCGCAAGTGGGAGCGTGATGCCCAAGGCAACTTGGCCCGTGAGATCAACCTTGTCGAGCCTATCCAGAAGACTCTCGCCAACGCTGAGACCCAACCCAGCAAGGTCCTTACCGAGGCTGACACCCCTAACGGCCCTGGATTGGGTGACCAGCTCGTGGCCTTGAACGTTACCAAGGAGACCTGGGCTCTGCCTTCCCGCTTCGGCGAGTTTGGTGGACAGTATGTTCCCGAGTCTCTCATGGACTGCCTTGCTCAGCTTGAGCACGGATTCAACGAGGCCCTCAATGACCCCAAGTTCTGGGAGGAGTTCCGTTCCTACTACCCGTACATGAGCCGTCCCAGCAGCCTGCACCTTGCTGACCGTCTCACTGAGCATTGCGGTGGTGCCAACATCTGGTTGAAGCGCGAGGATCTCAACCACACTGGTAGCCACAAGATTAACAACGCCATTGGTCAGATTTTGATCGCCAAGCGTCTTGGTAAGACTCGCATCATTGCTGAGACTGGTGCTGGCCAGCACGGTGTCGCCACTGCCACTGTTTGCGCCAAGTTCAACATGAAGTGTACTGTCTACATGGGTGCCGAGGACGTCCGTCGCCAGGCTCTCAACGTCTTCCGTATGAAGCTTCTCGGTGCCGAGGTTGTTGCCGTCGATGCCGGTAGCCGCACTCTCCGTGACGCCGTCAACGAGGCTCTCCGTGCTTGGGTCGTCGAGCTGGACACCACCCACTACATCATTGGTTCCGCTATTGGTCCCCACCCCTTCCCCTTGATTGTCCGCACCTTCCAGTCCGTCATTGGTGACGAGACCAAGAAGCAGTTGCAAGAGGCCATTGGAAAGCTTCCCGATGCCGTCGTCGCCTGTGTCGGTGGTGGCTCCAACGCCGTCGGAATGTTCTACCCCTTCTCCAAGGACCCCAGCGTCAAGCTGGTCGGTGTCGAGGCTGGCGGTGACGGTGTTGACACTGCTCGCCACTCCGCTACCCTCTCCGGTGGCTCCAAGGGTGTTCTCCACGGTGTCCGCACCTACGTTCTCCAGAACGAGCACGGCCAGATCGCCGAGACCCACTCCATCTCCGCCGGTCTTGACTACCCCGGTGTCGGTCCCGAGCTGAGCGCCTGGAAGGACGCTGACCGTGCCACCTTCATCGCCGCCGATGATGCCCAGGCTCTGATCGGTTTCCGTACCCTCTCTCAGACTGAGGGTATCATCCCCGCTCTTGAGTCTTCACACGCCGTCTACGGTGCCATGGAGCTGGCCAAGACCATGGAGAAGGGTCAGAACATTGTTCTGAACCTGAGTGGTCGTGGTGACAAGGATGTCCAGAGCGTGGCTGATGAGCTTCCCCGTCTTGGACCTAAGATCGGCTGGGATCTGCGTTTCTAAATTATCTAAGAGGTGCTGTGGGACTGATTTGTTTCCTTTCGTCTAGACTGGGTTGATTTTCTCTGATCTTCTCTTTTGGTGTCAAGATATCGATATTGGTGAACTTGTTGGAACCAAGTATTGTTCAGCTGAATGAGCGGAATATACTATAGCAGCTTGAGGATTTCGAGTTTTTGTCATGCATGGGACTATGAAAAGCGTGTTTTTGCGGGGTTTCGGCTTTGTTTCTTATTTGATATCCACATGATATCCATCTTCATTCCAAATTTCTTTTTCTTTGGTAGACATTAGATTACTTCAAAATGTAACACATACTTGAAGAGATTGATCCTGTGCTCGTGCTCTTGGAGTTGTTTATGCTGCACCTCGAAAAGCTTGCAGTTTCAGTGCTTCTTGATCACTGCCTTTGATGTACTTTGTAACTTTCATGGTCTCCAAAATTCAATAGTAATGTTGGCTTACTCATTAATAAATTACATGCCTCTGATCACTTCATGTGTAGATGTAGTCCGTGGGACTAGACATTCAGACGTTATGCACACACATTCCCTTTTTGTGGTTGTTGTTTGTTCAGGAGCTCAGGTGTCATTACGGGGGAGCACCCTCTCTCTCTCCCAAGAGTATAAATACCTCCATTTTCTTTTCTTCTTTCCTCCATCTTTCTTCCTTCTCCAACTCTCTTCTCTTCCAACATTTGAACCTACACTTTGAACTTGCTCCATCTTTTCCAAGTTCCATCTCCACTCAGTTTCTTTGGGCTCCAAATTTGTGTCATCTCTTGCAAGGTCCAACTTCATTCCTCCTTCTCTTCTTGAACTTGCCACCATCTTCACCAAGTTCCAGCTTCGTTCTTACACGCTGAACCTGTTTTCACCTCTTCCAAGTTCAACTTCCTTCTTCTTTGACTTTGAACTTCGAACTTGAATCTCATGTCTTGCAAGTTCCAGCTTCATTCCTCCTCTTGAACTTGCTTTCATCTTCTCCTTCAAGTTCCGACTTCATCCTTGCTTTGAACCTTGAACTTGTTTTCACCTCTTCCAAAAGTCGACTTTCTTCTTTGACTTGACTTGCCTTCGTCCATTGGAAGCTCCAATTTCGTTCCTTCATCTCTTCGGACTTGCCTATATCTTCTCCACGTTTCAACTTCAAACCTCCACGCCTCCGTCATGTCTTCATCATACATGCACTATGCACCCATCAATCGATGTTCATCTTCCTCTTTGACACACTTGTCATCATCATGATCACACTGATCAACCTCTCTCGACTTTCTTTGACGAGTTCAAGGTATGTTTACAATATTCATCTCCAGTGCCTCACTAACCTTTCGGACTGTGCAAGTCTTCCTTCTCCTTTCAGATGAACACCACAATTTGCTTCCCGAGTCTGCTGAAAGGCCACTCCTCCCTCTGAAGCTTTTTGAACTCATCACCCACCTCGAACAGTGAGCCCGGGAGGATGGCCACTGAGATACAACGACAGGCATGCGGTGAAGAAGCACCGGCCTTACGAAGGCACTAGGCTTTCTAGTGGGGCTTAGCCCACGGACTGATACTAGTATAGTGGGTAAGCAGCAGCAGTGAAGGAAGCACTGGTCCCAAAAAAAAGTCAAGGGGATGAGCCACCAAGTGGCGCTGAATAGAGAACCGGGATTGGTGGACACAAAGAAAAGGCCTTGTTGACTCTACAGTAGTATTCGAAATCAAACTTACTACTTCACTCTTAAACTTTCATCCCCGAATAGCCCAAAAAACGCTAATCCATATATAGTAAAATCGTCGATCACCTACTTTTTGTGATAGAATCTGTATTTTACATGACGTGCCGGGACCTTTCTTAGTGTAATTCACATGAAATTCATATACGCATGATACCCCTCACTCTACGCTCATATCCCCTAGCAGTAAAGATCTGTCTTCATACATGGCTAGATTGATTGAGGCTTACAGCAACCATTTTTGGTGCTTTTGTATACAACAATGATGTACTGGTATCCAATAAAAACTCATATATTTACGAATATCTACCTCAATTCATGCAGCAGAGAGTTTTTAACAATCTGCACAAAGGAATCACCCTCCGCCCTATCATAAAAGGCCTCATTATATACCAAATTCAAACAAAGTTGGTCTCGAAAGGTCCACACATGACACACAGACTGTCTATCGATCATATCTAAGCCGCCTGAGACTCGGTCGACGCGGATTCCCCGCTCTGCAGTTCCCTTTTGTCTCGCCAAAAGCTTCTCGCATACGCCGAGGCTACTGATATCCACATTGGTTGGCGAAGGGGCGTTCTTCGGCAAGTTGCGAAGAAGATTGCATAGCCCAATAGCGTACTCACGATGCGCCGAAAGGTATGCATGACTTAGACCTTTGCGGTACTCGTCATGATACGCCTTTGCTCGGTCTATCCATGATGACTCGGACGAAACAGGGAACATCCAACCTGTCGTGAAGATCGTGCTTGCATACTGGCGACCAGAGTACGGCTCTGGTAGGAACGGGCGCAGACTGTAACGTATCGTACTTGTATAGTGTTTGTTCTGGTCGTCAGCAGTAGCAAGCGCATAGTTGGCTCCGGCAATTGACGCATGTACTGCTGCTGTTACTGAGAGCTTCCGAGCCTTGCAGCCTTGTACTACGGCCTTCGTCTCTTCCTCACTGAGATGCAGACGGCTGATGCACGTACCACCTGGGGAAGTCTCGTCTGGTGCGCGACAGGTGACTCCGATGGCCCCAGCGGCATGGCCGAAACTTGCAACACACTGTTGACCTAGTTGCTTATCTTGGCTCTCCGACGTCACAAAAGTGGATAACGCTTCCTCGACACACGGGGCTAAGCGGTCAGTCTCTTCACCCCATGGCAGGGAGGAAGCATCTATAGCGGACTGCGCGGCCAGGTCAAGGAGGTCGTCCATTAGAATCAAGCCTCCGATCCCATCCGTTCTCCAGTGTTGCGAGCGGCCCAATACCTCACCTGTCTTGGGGAAAAAGGTCATAGTAGCATATGGAACGCGTGTGGTAGATGCGATAACTTCATCGACCGTTTTGTCCTCAATCACCTGAAAGGTTTCCGCCGCCCATCTCTCGAGCGCCATGAGGTCAGGTATATCGTAGACATATTTCGTTTCATCTACAATATAGGCGGCGATCGTGGGGTGACTGAAGCGCAAAGCTTTCCATGCCTCACAGAAGCGAAAGGATAGATCTTCTTTGGCGAGTGAGCCGAGCGGGGTCACCGAGGCAATGATGTTAATAGCCCAGTGCTCACGATTGAACGGACGAGCGGCATCACCAACTATCTTGATAAATGTCTCATTCTCGCCAAGTGGACGTTCAAATCGTTGTTCGCTCACTTTGGACCATGTCATGTTGAATTATTCGCCAACCTGGAACGGATCTTGGCAGGTTGTTCACTTTCCTTGGTCGCTTCGCATGAAATATTCTATTAAATTCTGAGGTAAATTACGGGATTATGACAATGAATCAATCATTGTTACCAGGGAATACAATACGGTCAAATAGGGATTGCTGGGAATTGGCTAAAACTAGAATAGCGTGATGCAAGCTAGGATTTGGGAGTGAAAATCTAAGAGTGTAGAGGCAGATCTTTACCTCATGTTATTTGTTTTCATGTTGATTCTCCCTATTGTCTCCAATCCACCTGAAGGTGACCAAGAGCCCATGACTCCCTGGCACATCATTAACAGAGCATTACAATAGTATTCAAAATCAGAACTACCTCTACGCTCTTAGACTTTCGTTCTCGAACCATAGGTTGAATCACGCTAATTCATATATAGTATTTTTGTCGATCCCCGGATGTAATATAGGACCTGTATTCCACATGACGCGCAGGGACCCCTGATGTATTCATCCGAAATTAATTCACGAATGATACAATCCTAACCCGCCCTACAGTATGTACTGTAGCAACGAGGATGTTCGTCTATACAAACTTCCCGAAACCAGTACGACCACTTACACTTTGGATTGTTTCAGGTGCCTCCAGGCTCCACGCCAAGACCAACTAGTCTACATGACTTGTGGAGTTTTAAGTTAGCTGTAGCACTTATTAATAAACAAATTTCAGAGAAGTAAGCTAGTTGAAAGTTGACTATTAGAAGGTACCTTATTAGGTTATCTAAACGCAGTACAAAAAGGAAAATAACTGATCCTGCATCGAAACCAATGCCGCGAGTTACCATTCTGTGCCAATATGACAAGCTGTATCGTGACTGTATTCGGAGTCCAAGTCAACTACATAGGCATTAGTCAAGACTGGAAGGTCAGGTAACTTTATCTTCAATCATAGACAGCTGCAAATAAATACCGTCCAAGCACTCTAAAACATTCGTACAGTGAGATTGGGTTAAGCGCCCTAAGATCACATGATGAGACGGCGGGCGAACCCCCTCTCCTCTCAGCCGAGAGCCAGGGGATGACACGGCGCAATGACAGAAAGAACATGCCATCCTGATCATGGCTTCGGAATACCACTATGGTCCCAATACCGGTATCCAGATAGGAGCCAATTATGGCTCTATCACGGCCGAGCTTCATCCGCCCAAGCGACAGAAGACTTCCCACCATGACCGATTACCCGCCCTGACACACGATGAATACACCATTGCCTGGGTGTGCGCGTTGCATATAGAAATGGCAGCAGCTCGAGCTATGCTAGATTATATACATCAACCCCTGCCAACCCATGCGGGCGACACCAACACCTACGTCCTTGGAAGCATCAAGCAACATCAGGTTGTCATTACGTGTTTGCCAGCAGACCAGTATGGAACAAATAACGCGGCGACAGTTATGACCAACATGAAACGTACCTTCACAGCAGTCCGTCTTAGTTTGATGGTCGGGATTGGGGGTGGTGTGCCTAGCATGTGCGATATTTATTTGGGTGATGTCGTCGTCGGAACAAGGGTGATGTAGTATGACCTTGGGAAAATTATTGAAGATGGCAGGTTCGAGCGAAAAATGATACCTAGGACTCTTGATATGTCACTTGGGATAGCTATGTCTTCCCTCCGGGCGAAATATGAAAATTGTCCTAGTCGAATCCCGTCTATTCTACAGCAAAAGCTAGAGGTCAACACCGATTATAGCCGCCCAAACTCACCAGACCATCTTTTTTTGGCAGCATATGACCATGTTTCACCACTAATGGCTGCCTGTGGTGGATGTGATCATTCAAAAATAGTGCCACGGCGCAAGCGGCCAGCGGACAAAATAGTGATTCACTACGGCGCAATCGCTTCAGGAAACCAAGTCATGAGACACGGCATTACCCGGGATAATGTTGCTCAAGAACTAGATGTTATATGTTTTGAGATGGAGTCTGCTGGCTTGATGGATATTCTTCCTTGTCTTCCAATTCGAGGGATCTGCGACTACTCTGATTCCCATAAGAACAAAGACTGGCAAAGATATGCCGCAGCAACTACGGCCGCATATGCCAGAGAGTTGATCGAGGAAATATCTGTGACCAAAAGTCGTGCAGACTTGAACGGCATACCTAACACGCGTAAGTCACGTGAATGTTTTGGGAACCATAACTGTAGGCTGCTGCTTACTAACTAGCTAGATGAATTGCTGTCTCGTGGACGTCGGGAGTGCTTGTTAGAGGCTCTGAACTTTGACCAAATTGACTCTCGTAAATTGAACATCAAAGCAACGCACGCCAAGACATGCCAGTGGCTTCTGGGCCATCCATACTACGAAGAGTGGCTTAATCCAATCAAGTTGGCACAACACCATGGCTTCCTATGGATCAGCGGTAAACCAGGCGCTGGCAAGTCGACAATCATGAAGTTCGCCTATTCAAACCTCAAACGCAACGCTTACTTCAAAAGTACTACAATAGCGTCCTTTTTTTTCAACGCTCGAGGTGATAGCTTAGAGAAGTCAATCAATGGGATGTATCGATCGCTACTCCTACAGCTACTTGAAGGGTATCCTGAGCTGCAGACGGTTTTAGATGATCCTGAAGCCGTGCCGCGAAGCCAGAGAGGTTGCCCTTCTCTGAATGTTCTTAAAGAACTCTTTTGCAGTGCAGTTTCCGCTCTTGATAAACGGCTGTTCACTTGTTTTATTGATGCTCTCGATGAGTGTGACGAGCAGCAAATCGTCAATATGGTCCAATGCTTCGAAGATCTGGCAGAGCAATCTACAGCTAGGGGAGTTGCATTCCGAGTCTGTTTCTCTAGTCGACATTATCCCTATATCTCCATCCAACGAGGGATTCGACTTACACTAGAGGATCAGCTAGGACATATGGAAGACTTAGCAGCCTACGCCGCATCGCGTCTTATAGTTATAGACCGAATTCTTAATGAGGATCTGCGATTGAAGATTATCGAGAAAGCTGCTGGTGTCTTTATATGGGTAGTTTTGGTTGTTGATATACTGAACAGAGAGGATAGACGAGGCGGAATGTTTCTGAAAAAGAGACTCGTGGAAATACTAAGCGACTTAAGCGAGCTATTCAAAGACATCCTAAGCCGTGATAAAGATAATATGGAAGCCATATTGCTTTATGTCATCTGGATTCTTTATACATAACGGCCTTTACAACCAAATGAATTTTATCATGCTCTATGGTTAGGCTTGGTAGTTGGAGATCTAGCTGACGACCAAATTCCGGATGTCAATGCTCCTGACTCTAGCGATAGTTTGAAAAAATTAGAAAGATATGTCATTAGTTCCTCAAAAGGACTCGCTGAGATCACAAAATCTAAGCAGCCAACAGTTCAATTTATCCATAAGTCTGTTCGAGACTTCCTGGTGAAAGAAAAGGGCTTATATCAAATGTGGCCTGAACTTGGGTACGATTGCGAGAGTCTAAGCCACGAGAGACTCAAAAAATGCTGCAGTATCTACTTGACTCATGGCTTAGTGCGTCAATCTGTTCGTAGTCTATTATCCGAACCCAATTCTAGTTTGCAACCAGGAATCTCAGAACGGTATCCATTTCTAGAGTACGCTAACAATTATATCCTCCATCATGCCAACGCTGCCGCGAAAGCCTATCCTTAAGACGGGTTCATTTCTGGATTTAACGTCTCTTAGTGGATTCAGATCCACAATTCTTTCGAAAAATTCAGAATTCGAAGATTTTCCCCTAAAGCTAGTCAATTTTACATTTTTGCGGAACAGGGATTATCCGAGCTCATTCGCACGATAGTCCATAAGGAACCACATACTTATATGCCCCGGGAGAGATATGAGTATCCACTTTTTGCTGCTGTAGCAAGCGGCAGTAAAGAAACTGTTGCTGCCGTCTTGAATCTGCCTTCAAGGATTCAACATGGAGTTGATATCACTGAGGGTATCGTGTGCAAAAAAGATTCTAAGGAATTCAAAAGTCGAACTCCCTTATCTTGGGCCGCGCAAAGCGGCCACACAGAGATTTTCAAGCTACTCCAAGCAGAGCAAACTGTTCATGAAGTAGATAAGGCGGGGTATACTGCACTCGCACGGGCCTTAATGAATGGCCATGAGGCAATAGCGAAACTCTTGATCGAAAAAGGGGCAGATATCCACGCTGTTGACAAAGATGGATGGACATCGCTTCACCGGGCCTTAGCGAATAGCCAAGAGGCAATAGCGAGACTTCTGATCGAAAAAGGAGTAGACATCGACGCTGCTGATAAAAAAGGATGGACATCGCTTCACCGGGCCTTAGCGAATAGCCAAGAGGCAATAGCGAGACTTCTGATCGAAAAAGGGGCAGACATCCATGCTATTGATAAACTTGGATGGACATCGCTTCACCGGGCCTTAGTGCATGGCCAAGAGGCGGTAGCGACGCTTCTAATCGAAAAAGGAGCAAATATCCACGCTGTTGATAAACTTGGATGGACACCGCTTCACTGGGCCTCATCAAATGGCAACGAGGCAGTATCAAGGCTTCTAATTGAAAAAGGGGCAGACATCCATGCTTTTGATAAACTTGGAAGGACACCGCTTCACCAGGCCTTAGCGAATGACCAAGACGCAATAGCGAGACTTCTGATCGAGAAAGGGGCAGATATCCACGTTGTTGACCATGCTGGACGGACGTCGCTTCACTGGGCCACTAACTGGTCATAAGGCAGTAGCGAGGCTTCTAACCGAAAGAGCAGACGTATATCAAACATAACGTGGAGTGGACGACACCTGGAAGCGCCTCTTCGAAAAGTCCCGAATAGTAGTGAAGTTTATAATAAACAACCGAATATTGTTCATTTGGATTCAATACATGAACGTACTATAACCACTTAAGCCAAGATCTCTTAATTACCACGACGTAGTGTCAAGGCCCCCTGTCGAAAGAGATAGATTGGCGAACGTTAGAAAAAAAGAGGCTAGTCTTCCAAAGTAATCAATCTAAAGAGGTGTCTATCATAATTTAGAGAAATGATTCATTGTCGAACTTCTTTTTTACGGTTCTTTAGGCCTATCAGAATCTCATATCTAAGAAGAGATACTTAAGACGGTACTTCAACACAATCGATCCACCACCAGACATACGTTTCCCTATTGTGGATTATATCAACAATTTAATACATGTTTACATGGAGCAACTCTTGGCGTCATACTGATTCTGTTACTCAAAATAATCCACAGAGACCTACTAAGAGCTCCGAGCTGGACCGTGTCGAAGGTAGGATAAAAGGTCATCCGATAATCAATGTCAGCTAATATACCCCTACCATAAGCGGTAGGTATTTTTTATCAATGAATAAAGCCTCACTTCGAGGAAACGCGGAAGATATTCAAGATATACACACTAGCGCCCGACCTTGCCGAATCGTTAGGATTGCCCACTTTGTTTGGTCACGTTGCACGGAAGATTCAATTAAGTTCCAAGGCAAATTACGGTACTATCACGATAACCCATCCTTACTGGGAAATACAGTAGGTGTAAACCTGATCTTAAATGCTAGCGTACAGCGTCAACAATTAATGACCTTTCTTCTGTGCCATTCATGATCTCCTGAGCTGCCAAATCTAGTTAAAGGACCTTGAAATACGAAAACGGACGTACCCATGGATGATCTTGCACCTCCCCCTCACCAAGGGAACTACGTCCCTGACTACTATCCTTCCCAGTGCTGTCTCAAAGACCCATTGTCAACCCAACAGCGTCCAAGTGGGAGTAACGAGAGCGAGAAACCAGTAAAAAGCATCAAAAACATTACCCAATTAGGCAAACCGGTTGAAACCATTACATTTGATTGGATCGGCATTAGACTCTCGTATCTCGTCGGCACCAATAAACAGGTACGGCACTAACCGAGCTGCATAGCCTACAGTCCCAAATGATTACATTAACTAGAATCAGATAATGGTTGCAGTGGACCTGTATACGGGTTTACCCCGCGTGATGCGAGAAACTATATTTAGGCTTGATTAACCGTGGAACGGAACGGGCCCCCTTTCCTAATTGGATAGTTGACTTGCTTACATTTTCTGGGAAAACATTCTACTTTCTTGGTCCGGTCTCAAAATTGTCAACATCGCGGACGTCATCATTTTTCACGATGTTCACGATGTCGACTCTACTCGAGTGGTACTTCGTATTACTAGCATATTTTTAGACGATGATGTACTTGACTTGTCTCTAGATGTAGACGCAGTCAGGCCCATGGAAAGGTATAAAAGGGACATAGAGAACGGTGTAAATGTACTCAGAGTCCAATCATCACAATCAATTCTTTGGCTCGAACCATCACCGCATTCCAATTTTACAATATGTATTTCTTGACAGGCTTGAACGTTCTCCTTGCGCTTGCAACGGCTTCGAATGGAAGTCCCGTGAAACGAACAAATGATGTCGAAATCACCTTCATCGGTGCAGCAAATGCTCAATTCACGCAGGCCTTCCCCGTTGATGGCTCGACTGTGTCTATCTGTGCGTTTACCCTACTACACACCAGCCAGGCGTGGGTATGTGATGTGCTAATAAGTGGTTCTAACAGCTGACGTGCTGAGTATCTCGCACATCTCATCTGCCGATGCGAGTGTCCAGTGTACGTTCCATGGTATTGACAATGGCGTTACGACTGTGAGTGGGGCGGAGCTGGTAGATGTTGGTCCACCCCAGACCCAAATCTCGGGATCTTGCTCTGCGACGGGATCCTCAGGATCGACTACTCCCCCTTCTAACCCTCCCTCTGGTAACAACGGAGGACAAGGGGAGAGTTCGGGCAATATTGAGGTTGTTTTCATCGGTGCGGCCAATGCCGAGTTTACTCAAAGCTTCCCTGTCAATGGTCAAGCTACGCAGATTAGTATGTGATTGGCTCATCGGTGGTGTCGCATTGGTTAACTAACAAGTTTTAGGTAATGTTCTGAGTATCTCTCACATTGAATTGACCACTGGTGGTGTTATGTGTACCTTCCATGGTATTGATAACAGTGTTACTACGGTTAGTGGGGCTGAGCTGGTTGATGTTGGCCCTCCCCAGACTCAAGTATCTGGTTCGTGTCAATCGATTTAATATGTACATTATATTGGAGGACCATAACATATTGGTGAGTTTTGAGGGGACGACTGCTCGTTTTGCTGCGTTGGAGCTAATGGAGGTGTGATATCTTTTGTTGGAGCATACGGGGAAGGGAAAGGATGATAACACGAGATGGGATCCTATGATAATTATGTTCTTCTTGTCTATTTGTGTGTGTTTTGTTTGGTTGACTAATGCATATCTTATTCTCTCTTTTACATGGTGCTACTCTCAATCAGGTTGAAGGAGACATCCATAGATGGTCTCGAGGTATTCGTCAGCACACAGACGTCGATGAACTGGAGCACAAGACGTTCTTTTTCCATTGCCATCAACTATGACTCTTAATACAATTTCAAGTTATTGGTAATAACTTCTTATAGAACTTTCCAGGTAAAGATGCCCAGTGCATTCATTGGTCAGGATGGTGACATAAGCGATCTGAGATTAGCCGATCGATTTCCCGATTATTCAACTTTCCGGCTGATGAATAAACCTATAATTGCCATCATTCCCCTATTCCCCCCCCCAGTATCCCTGACGGATTTCTCCCCAGATTACCCACACCTGTATCCACAGTTGTAGATCGATCGCGAACGGATCTCTTTCATTTATATTGGGGCAAACATACCAGAATGGCCGAAGTAAAACCGCCAACCCAACCAGGTGTACCCCGCAAAAGAGGCCGCCCCCGAACCAACCATTCTGACGATCACGAAGTCCCCGAGGTAGGTGAACTGATGAGAAACAGCCTATGCCCACCCCAGCTCATCATGTCCAGAAACGTCGCAAGCAACTTCGCGAGGCGCAGCAAACCTACCGTCGACGAAAGGAAACAACCATCAATAACCTACAGTCTCGCGTCCAGGAGTTGGAATCGGGCATCGAGGAGCTGAGCCAGTCGTTTCTCTCGTTCAGTAATCTCCTCTTAGGGGAGAGTATACTGGATGGTCGTCCACGCATTACATCTGCTTTACAGGCAATTACTCAGCAATGCGTGTCGCTGGCCCGAAAAGGCGCTGCTGATGCTCAAGCTGAGCCGAGGCAAACCCTCGTGCCCGATCAGGATGGAGGAAGCGGGAACTCGTCGCAATCTACACCAGCGAAGGAAATCCTTCTGGATTTTGATGCTGAGATTACCCGCGAAGTACCTATACCCTATTCAGGGAATTCAACTCCTTCATCCTTGACGGCGCTTACTCAGTGGGGGAAGATGTCGCTCCCTCATACGCCGCCTCCGCAGGACCCGATGCTTCCTTTCGGTTTCTTTCCGAGGAATCCTGCGCCTGCCCCTTCGCTTCCTAGTCCACCACTTTCATGGTCGCCAGACAGTCCGTCGCAGGAAGCACAACTGTCCCTCTCACATCGTATTGTACGGGAGTGTTGCCGCAATGGCTATCAATTGCTCGTTTACTCGCCTAATGATCCGAAAGTTGAAGAGGTGTTTGGAGGTCTACTAAATGAGGCGGAGCGTATGAATCACGTATCGGGATTCTATGATGCTATGCATGATGACTTAGGTGACATGGTTGATGCCAGGACTAAAGTTCTTAGTCCCATGCATCCGAAAAAACACAGCTTCTCGCAAACTCAACTTGCTCGTTCGACTAAGACTTGGGAGCTGGTCTTCCAGGGCAATGAAGAATGGATTGATGCGTGCGGGGTGCAGAGACTTTTGCTGGAGAGGGGAATTGATGTCCAATCTGGTGATCGTATTTCAAGCACTGTGTTTCGCGTGAAAAACTCTGCATTGTTATTTGATGTGGCTAATTTTATAAGACGTGAGTGGAAGCTTGCCCATGCATATTGGATCATACTAACTACGATTACAGTTTTATCTGTGGAATGCGTTTGCGTTGGCAAGGGACCAGCCTTTAGGCGAACTATGGTCGAAAAGATCTTACTTGCCTCCACTTCTAGTAACCCATGGACATATGATACTCCATTTCAAGTCGTACCCGGCTTTAATTTTTAATCAAAAGAAATTCGTGGCTTCGATCAGCTTTTGCAGCCGTTCGTCATCCCAATACCGTTCCATCGCATCTGTTTTCCATATCTCCCAGTTCAAATGTTTGCTATCACCTAGATTCTTCAGGAACTTATCCCCCAGTCCGTTCAACAGACCAAAGAATAGACCCAAAAACCCATCCCAGTCTGAAATGTCATACCCACAACAAAAATCAAATCGGTGGAGGAGACGCCCACATCGAGTGATCTCACCAAGATCAGGATGTCCCTTCTCATAGAGAAGTTCGGCAAAAGTGACCTCATCATCGCCAACACGATTGACCCCATCATAGAACTCACTCACAGGAAGAAGAGCAATAGGCGAATTAAACGCCACCGATTTAGGCGCCGTATACGCCCATTCCCAATCAATGATCCCAGTGATATTGAAATCCTCATCAACAAGAATATGATCACCCTTATCATCCGCATGTCGCAGATAAAACTTCCCATCATCCAGATCATTATAAGAAAAGACCTTGGCAACATTATCCAGTAAATACCGATGCACCAAATAAGCATCAACAGGCCGACTCGTATAGATCTCCTGACGCAGAATCAAATCAAGCGTCAAATTGATACCTGTCTTGTAGTAAGTTTGTATGGACGAACAAGGTCC
This sequence comes from Penicillium pulvis, assembly GCF_028828015.1. Lineage (NCBI taxonomy): Eukaryota > Fungi > Ascomycota > Eurotiomycetes > Eurotiales > Aspergillaceae > Penicillium > Penicillium pulvis. The sequence continues at coordinate 1,400,260 of NW_026643079.1, read as the reverse complement.
CGTACTATTCATCACCCCATCCTTCCAATCCGTGAGCGCCTCAACGGCAAAAGGACCGATACGCCCAGAGCCAGGGTGACTAAAGCAACCCATAGTATCCATCGGATGATTAAGAAGAGTAACATAATAATCCGCAAGTTGGCTTAGGACTTTTCGCCTCTTCTCAGCTGTCCACGCCAAACATAATGAAGTACCCACACTCTTGCCCGGCAATTTCTCCATAAGGATATATGGAACGCCAACGGGGTTGTTCTCATCTGAATCAAAATCGTAAACCATCGGCGTGGGGATGTTGATTCTTCGGAGAAACTGGAGCGTCGCTACCTCGCTGCGAAGAATATACTTCTGCAGATCGGTCGGTGGAGAAGTAGCATTTGAGCGGCGGATTCGGGCTAGCCAGCTTGTTCCGTCTTCAAAGAGAATTTCGATGTGGTAGTTTGTGCCACCCATTACTTTGCCACAGGTTTCGTGGGAGTATTTTAGGTTGTGGGGGAGTGTGCAGGGGACTCCATTTCGGAGGGCGGTTGCGCGAGATGTTAGGGCTTGGATGTTGATTTCTTGGAATAGACGGCTTATTTCGTCTTTTTCGGCTTTTGCTGCTGCTGGAAAAAAAGTGGTTTTATCCTGGATCTGTATGTTAGTGTTTATCTGGTGGTTTGTATAGTATGAGAGGGTTAGGTTTGGCTTTGCTTACCTCCCATGTTGGGCATTTGTGGTGCTCTGGTTTCAGATGTCTTGCGCATAGATGCTGGTTACAGACTATGCAGCCTCCTATGTGGCGGACGGAGGGCTTTTCGCAGTTATCAAAGTCGCAATTCCACATGGTGTGGGTTGTAAGTGGGTTATTCTGTGCAGGCAGTGAATTGAAGCCATGATATGAGCCCCTTGCATATCATGTGACTGTTATGGCATGCGTAAAGAATGTTTCTATACTTTTTCGTGCTTCAACTTATATTTTGTCATGAGTTCGACCGCTTGAGAGGTTTGTTTCATAGAGTTCATGATCATGATATCTTATCTAGTCTGACTTCTCCGCACGGCTACCATCGGCTTCATCTTCGACAATTGTATGATCCAGACGAGAGAGATTGAAGCGACGAGGCAAGCCATAATATATTGGAAGAATCAAGAGCAGATTGAGGTTTTCCTATATGATATACACTGTAGCTTTGTCCGTATCTATGACTTTGCCAAGACTCACAATCAAGTCAAAGTGGGGGGTTCCCCGCATGTTATCAAGTAATCCCATTCACGCCCTTCGAATGATACATGTGGACCTTGGGATAAAGCCTCGACCACCCATTGGCTCAGCTTCCCAGGTGAGTCAAAATTGTCGGAAGCCAGAAGCTTCACACCCTTATTACTCATTGTTGAGTCAGTGCGTCTTTGCAGCAGATATAAATACTTGTTCGGATGCAGTTCCGGTGAGCTTGACTTCAATCTTTTCCAACTTGATTTTCCGGACATTGAATCATCCGGCGCAACCGGCGCAACAATACGTCCGGCAAAGTGAGCATCATGACCCTCGATGAACTCACGCCCTTTGGGAAGCCAATGCTTAAGCATTGGCTATTTGACCCCTCCTACAGAAACCTTAACAATGGTCAGCATCCTCCCGTCTCATCCGTATTCGTGACTAATAGACCCAGGCTCTTTCGGCGCCCACCCCGTCCAGGTCCGTGATGTACAGCGTGCTCTGCTAGCTATCGCAGACAAGCGACCAGACCCCTATATCCGTGTTCATCACGCGAAGCTTCTGGAAGAAGCGCGTGAAGAAATTGGCGTGCTGATCAACGCCCCGAAAGACGAATGTGTCTTTGTCAAGAATGCCACTACCGGCGTATTCACTGTGCTTTATAACCTCAACTTCAAAGAGGATGAGGTCCTTGTCTATTTCGAACCTATCTACGGTGCCGTGGAAATGGGCATTGTGTCTCTGCAAGAGCATTCTGCTTTCCAGGCTCGGAAGGTGCCGTTAGAATTTCCTATCACTGAGAATGAGTTGGTGCGCCGATTCCGCGAAACGGTTCGCAAGGCACGCGATGAAGGCCTTAAAGTCCGTGCTGCGGTCTTTGATGCTGTCGTCAGTAATCCGGGTGTCCGGTTCCCATTTGAACGGTTTGTGGATATTTGCCGGGAAGAGGGAATTTTGAGTGTTGTCGATGGTGCCCACGGCGTAGGAATGATTGCTCTTGATATGAAGAAGCTGCAACCGGACTTTTTCGTGTCGAATTGCCACAAGTATGTGCAACGTTTGTTTTTTTAATTCTCCATCTAGCGGGAGCTAACTTCTCTATCCAGGTGGCTATACACACCCCGCAGTGCCGCATTGCTATATGTCCCCAAGCGCAACCAGCACCTTATGCGCTCAACACTCCCAACATCATGGGGTTTCATTCCAGCACCAACATCAGCCAAAACAGCAGCTTCAGTCCTCCAAGACAAAAATGCACCCGTCACTAAGACCCCCTTCGAAGAATTATTCCAATTCGTAGCCACAACCGACGACTCAGCCTACATCTGTCTTCCCGCTGCCCTCAAATTCCGCCGTGAAGTCTGCGGCGGCGAGGAAGCCATCATGTCCTACTGCCACAAGCTCGCCAATGAGGCCGCTGACTTGATCGCCGCAGCCCTCGGTACAGATGTCATGCAAGAACCGGACCTCAAGCCCGGACAGAAGAGCAACATGCGTGATTGCTGCATGACCACCATCCGCCTACCGATCCGTGTTGCGGATGATGGGTCTCCTGGTCAGGGTTCTTGGGTGACACTTTCGTCTCAGAATGCGCCACTTGCAGCTTCGTTTATTGAGCAAACGCTCATGGCGAAATATGACACTTTTGTCCCTATTTTCCGGCACGGGTCTTCGCTGTGGACTCGGATTAGTGCGCAGGTTTTCGTGGATATTAGTGACTTTGAGTGGTTGGCTGGTGTCTTGCGTGAATTGTGTGAGCAGGTTGCTCGGAAGAACAGAACTAGTAAACTTGCATAGTGCGACCTTAGACTTGGCACTGGCATTGATAGACTTGGTCTACTAAGAGTTATATAAATTCAATCCAGATCATTTAACCTTAACAATTCTCCCGGTCTCAACCTCATACAGATATCCAGTAACAGGAACATCCAAAACAAGTTCACTATCCTTCAAAATAGCCACATCGTCCAAAACACTCTGCCTCAAATCCCCAAACGGCAAAAACGCAATATGATCTGCATTCTGCTTCAAATCCGTCCTTATCTTGTGACGGATCACATCGTCCGTGAACGTAAGCATCCCACAATCGGTCTAGTCGGAGTCATAGCTGGAGTTAGTACTGTTACTAGTGATATGTGCAGCATTAGGGGCATGTGGCATGTCATACATGGTGCACAACAATAATTTCTTTCGTCCCGAGTAGCTGTTGCGAAATGACGATGCTGCGCAGTGCATCTGTGGCCCTTCCGCCTGCGTTACGGATTACGTGGGCATCGCCTTCTTCGAGGCCTAGGGCTCGGGCGGGATCTATACGATATTGTTTCATTAGCGTTTATGTGACTGAAGTGCATTGATCATTTCGGGTGTAGTAAACTTTGTGCTGTGGAGCTGTGGGGAACTTGAACATACCGAGGCGCGCATCCATGCATGCTACTATTGCTACCTTTCTATGATTGAAAGGTCAGATTAGCATTAGTAGAACAATTGGATGAACGAGTGGGATATTGAGATCTGTAGATTACCGGGCTGGGGGAAGTGGGAGATCCCCTTTGTTGAATGAGGCGGCATATTTCGCGTTTGCGGACTCGACTTCTTGGGCGACGGACATTGTGATTTATGTAGAATAGGGTTGTTTTAAGCTTGTATTTAGAGTACCTTGGGCATGAGTGAAATATAAATTAAATGGAACGAGACGAACCTCCCCCGCATCTACGGTGTGGAAATGAGGTGATTTGGGGTTATCATGACCCTGAATGGCGTGATAGAGTTGGCTGCAGGGCAAGCCAATGTATTTGAGATATTGCGTGATATGTTCGAAGATTTAAGTGTAGGTTTTGGCCTTGACCTCAGGAGTGGCGAGCAGTGGGTATGTAATTTTGGATGTATATCAAGATGTACTATAGAAATAGAACTGAGTCTTGGGATTGAAGTTAGACGCATTGAGGAAATCCGAAGTCCTGCATTATAATTGTATATATTCCAAAGTTAGTACGTGGGATGAGATCGATATCAGAACCCATTGTGGATACTATCAGAAGAGATCATGTACACAGAAACCTATCAGATGGTAATAACATATCTCGTGGGCCTGCCACAACAAAAAAGAAAAAGGGGGTATGGATGAAAAGAAACGCTAAACAACCTGGATCGCCATACAAAAACAAAGTCCCAGAGTCTTGAAACCCAATATGCAAGCCCACCCGAGAATATTCATACCATAAAAGAACAACATAACCAATACACTTAGTTATTGCTACCACCAAACCGACTCCAGACCCAGTCTGTGAAACCTCGGCCGCCTTCGTTACGACTATTGCGACTATTGCGACTGGATCCACTAGATCTCCTTGTGCGGGAAAGATTTGGATCTGGGGATGCTGGAGCTTGTGCTTGTGCTTGTGCCTGGGCCTGTGAATGTCGACTAGACCGTGAAAAAGAGGAACGACCGCTAAGCGAGGCAAAAGGAGAACTACGACGTCGTCGACGAGGTGATGAGACCTCGGGACTATCCGGTATAACTACCGGATTCTCGCTGGTGCCTTCGCCGTGCGTGCGGCTAGTCGGGCTGCCAGGTGTACTTGTGGAAGAAATTCGTGTCAGCTGCGAAAGTCGTACTCTCAAGCCTGGAGTGGGACCAGGTGTGGCTGTGTGCTACTTACGCACTGGCGGAGTCAATACTCCGGCGACAGTGTGGACAGGTGTTATGCTGTACAAGCCACGCTTCAATACAACTGAAGTGAAACCAATGTGTGCAGGGTAGGACTGTGACCTCAGTGCCTAATTCTACCTGATCCATGCAGATGGAGCACTCGGCTGAGCTGTCTGAACCTAGCATTTGCTCATCTACCTTTTTCTTTGGTAGGGATTGGATAGCTGTAGTGGATGCACCCGGGGGAGCGTTTCCCGCTGCATTGTGATCGATGAGTTCGGAGATAACCCGGTCTAATTCTTCTTGTGAGTATACCGCGTCGCCGTTCCGGTCCATGTTTAGTAAGACTGAGAGTATTGCGAGAGGATTCGCGAGTGGGTTAGGGCCTGCGACCCCATGTGCGCCGGCTCTACCTGGTCGTCGGACATGTTCTCGTCGGAAGCTCTCCAGGAGGCTGGCACGGAGATTAGTATCAATGGCGAATGCTGCTTCAAGGATGCTGGCTCTGCGTTGGGCGGACACATACTCGACTAGGCCTAACGGCTGGGCCGTAGGCTGGGGTGCATCTGGTTCGCGTGGGAATGATTCTGGGGGATCATCGTATTCCTCGGTTCCATGGTGGTCAGTGTCAAATGGGTCCATGGCCGACGCGCCTCGAGGTGCTCGCTGGTTGTAAGCGGTGTTTGTGAATGTCTGGAATATGGAACCCAAGCTATCGAACAACATTGGAGCTTCGAGATCGGGTTGGGTATTTGCTTGGCGGGGTGAAAATCCCCCGCGTACGGAGGTGCTGCTGAATACAAATCGGCCATCGGGTGATCTGTAAGTGTGTTGGGAGTATCGTGGGGAGCCGGGGGTAGAGCCCATGAAGCCGTAGGCTCGCGGCATGTCTTCTTGCGGCCATGCATTATGGGATTCCCAAGGATTGACCGGTGGGGAATCACTCTCGAAATGTGGTTCTGGTGGAGCATCATCAGGAGGAATTTCAATCTGTAGACGGTTGCTGTTAGTAGAGCTCCTCGGAGACAGGACGGATTAGCGTACGATCTCCGTGAACTCGGATTGGCACTGCGGGCACGTCAACCCGTCAGCGACTTTCAACCAGACCGCGCCACAAGCATGGCACAAGACGCGATCGTCATGGTCGCTATGATCGGCCATTATTGAGAATGTGAGGGATGTAGGGAAGTCAGTAGAGAGGATGAGAATGGAAGATCAAGTTCGCGCGGAACAGTCACGAGTCATGGTTCTTATCAGGCGGGGTTTAGGTATTGGACACCAAAAGCCCGAACAAAGAAGACGAATCAGAGGGGAAATATGATGGAGCCTGGTGATTGCTCCAAATAAAAGTGGGAATTCCCCAGCAAAAGAAAAAACAAGCTATTTAATATGTCGTCACGAAGTAGAAGCCCACGAACACTCAAAAGCATGAAACTGATCGCTCTCATGCACAGTAAAAATAGAACTAGATTCAGGCAGCTTTGTTTTCAAGCGTCGGAGGTATAATGATGCAAGTGGCAAGGAGGCAAAAAGAAGAATCTGGAAAAGGACCAAAAGCCATATACATAGATTCATTTATATCAAAATCAGAAGAATAATCAAAGTTCTAACGCCTTGAAATGCTCGCATAATACAAAACCCAAAGAGAACCTCAAGCTGGTAGGTAAAAAGGCATAAGGCAGACTCTGAACACTATACAAAAAACCCGTTCGCGACGCAAGGACGACCCGAACCGACTGTGCCACAGCCCTTGCAGATTCTCAATCCTAACGCTCACCGTCTTCTGGCTCCCTTGAAAACCAGGCTACCCACGAGTCCCGCGGCTACGGCCAAGCCTCCTACAATCGCAATGCCCATTAGGCCTTCCTTGGAAACCTTGTCGTCGATGAGGGATCCGAGACTGGCCGCTTGCAAGTTGGCCGGTTCCTTTTCCAGCAACAAATCATTGTATCGACGAGCTTCGCCGTAGTTGCCCAGCTTGTAGTTGCCTAGAGCTAGATAGTATAGACACTCTCGTCGTCGTTCCGGTGCGCCACGGAAGATCTCTGACAGGAGTCGGACGCCTTCTTGCTGGTCGGGGCGAGTGTTGGATTTGATCAGGCCCTAATAACCGAGAGAGCTGGTTAGCATACAGGTACAGTGGCTGTGGCGTTGGCTGCAGCTGTGGTTGGGGTCATACCCAGGCGAAGTTGAACTTGGTTTGGATGCCCACGTAGTCACCTTCTTTCTCATATTGTGCGCGCAGAACTTGCAGCTCGGCAGGTTTCAACGGACTGCAGGTTAGACGAGTTAGTTCGCATCGCTCAAGAATATCTTCGGTGATTCAAGGCAACAGACCTTTCCGCATCGGCGGCATCTGGAGGGTGGCGCACACGGGTTAGCAAACGGCCATGAGAATGGGAAGCATGGGTAGCATACAGGGAAGGTTTGACATGGTGGATTTGTAGTTTTCGAGTATTCACAGAGAATGGGTAGCAAATAGGCGGAGATTAAAGAACTTAAAGAACAGGGTAAAAAAGAAGCCCAAGCGCAATCACAAGCGCCAACGTCACTTGCGGAGAAATATGTGGCGGTGCTGTGGCGGTTGCTGCCGCAACAAAACATAAACATCTCCAATGTCTTCGAACAACTTCTAACGTCTATACTGCCCACCATGTTGCTCGACGAGGACCCTGCGACGGTATGTTGTATTAATCGATACTTTAAAATATACCTGATGGTTCATCCTAACTGATTTCAGCTCATCCACCACACTATTGGCAATTTCAACATCCATCCGGATAAACAGGCCGTCACGCGCATTAATGACTCGCTCGCCACACTCCAACAATCGCGCGACCTACGCATTCGCGAAGCAGAGTCCTCTCTGCGAAAACTATCACGCAATCTACACTCCCTGACCACACACCATGAAGAGGCCGTTGCCGTCCATGACTCGGGTAAACACGCTGCCGAGATCGTCGAGCTTGACACAAAGAAGTTCCGGATTGCAAAGGCTGCCTCAGAGCTAGAAATCGAGAGCGAGCGCCTTGAAAGTGAACTCGAAATGCTCAAGGAGAGATTGGCAGACCTAGAGGCGCAAGGTCTGGAGGGTGATGAGGCTACACGCCGGGAACGTGAAATGGATGATGCGACGATGTACGTTCCAGTCTGTTCCCTGTACTTGATTTGCAGATGCTAACATTATTATAGTCTACGACTAAAGATCTTCCGTTCGCTCGGTATCGATATTGAGCCTGACGAGGCGGGCAATTTCAACCGCGCCGTGATTCGCAATAGTCGCAAGGGCGATGTACATGTCGTTAACATCGACCCGAAGTTCTCGAGATTCTTCTACTCGAACTATTTCTGGCAGACAGTGCAAGGATAATGATGACCACGTCGGTGTTTATGCAGGAGATTTGTTTTCGGAGTTTTTATACCCTTGCGTTTTTGACAATGATATGATCATACCAATATTTGGATTCCATAACCTTCGTATCCACAGACTATAATACATAATATACAGACGCAGTTCACTTCCGCAAAGCCTCAAGTACTCTTGCCTGGTGTGCCTGCGCAAAAGTCTCATCCGCCCCTTCAGGATACCCATCCGGAAAGACCTTCTCAACAGTATCCAACAACACATTCTTATCAACATGTTCCAAATCTTTCCCCCAAGATTTAATCCACAGCTCCTCATGCATACGTAATGCATCTTCCACAGCATCCATATCAGGAATATCACATCCATCCCATGTAAGCGCAACCTCCTTCAACAGCTCCGAACCGTCGGTAGACGTATATCTTGTCTCAATCCCCAGAGCTCCCAACCCCAATCGCTCCGCCCGTGCATTCCAAAGTGCCTGTCTTAGCGTCCCATCCCGCTCGACCATCATCCAAAAAAGTGGGAACGAGCTTCGCGCAAGCGCATCCCGCACACCCTTAGTTGCCTCGCGCGGGCTGACCAGTACCCCCACTGTCTGGCCCGTGCGCCAGCCTACCGGTGCCTGCCGAAGTGTGCCTTCGAGCTCGCGCACTATATTCGGGCCTAGCTTTGTCTTAAGCGCTTTGCATTGCACTACGACGCGGAGGGCGCGCGAGCGCTCGTGTGTGGGCAGGTGCCAGGTGCCTACTAGGTCTATTCCGGCATCGTCGCGGCCGCCGATGCGGTGAAGTGCTAGCGCGTATCGGCGTAGGCTTTTGAGGACGGTGTACTCGTAGTGCGTACCTACGTAGACGGTGCTGGTTTCTGGGAGGGAAATTCGAGTGGCGTAGGTGAGGAATTGGGAGAGGCTGTTGTGGTGTTGGGAGGGTGGTGGTGGTGCGGAGGGGAGTTTGAAGAGGCGGCGCGTGAATTGGGTTATGTCATTTTGGATTGAGGTATTGGAGAATAGTCGGAAGAAGGATCTATGGCTTTGGAAGAGTGGATTTGCCAGTAAAGATCTGGCTGCGAGTCGTCGCATTGGTGTGTTTGTAGGAGTGAGCTTCACCGCATTAGAGCTTTTGTCTCCGCATTTCCCAAGTTAACCTTACTCGAACCTTTAAGATCCACTCTTCAATTTTCTAGCTCTCAAGTTTCAACCAGTCTACACAAACTACCTATTTTCAACTGCTCACGTACAATTTACCCATACTTTCATCCTCAAGCCCCACCATTATGGCGGACATCCTAACCCAACTCCAAACCTGCCTCGATCAGGTAAGAAAGCCAACAAAACCTCCTACCCCAGCTTCAACTCAAAGCTAAGACTTCCAGCTCGCAACGCAATTCTACGCTACACTAGGCTACCTCTCAACATACCATGACAACAGCCCCGCCATCCCACCCCCAAACGTCCCCAATGCAGTCCCAGCACTCGCAAAGATATCCAAAAACTCAACCGCCCCTCCAATCCCCGCCTCCCTCGCCTCAAAAGGCAACACCGAAATCGCCGGTAACGCCTCCCCACCTCCACAACCACCACAACAACCTGGTGCCGCTTTAGGCACCGGACCACAAGAAGGCGAAGACCCCAACCAGCCCCCGCAGCCTGATTCCCCGAGCACATTCGCGAGTCGGCAGCGGGAGCTTGCGCGTGATCTCATTATCAAGGAGCAGCAGATTGAGTATCTGATCTCGGTCTTACCGGGTATTGGGGCTTCCGAGGCGGAGCAGGAGGCTAGGATTCGGGAATTGGAGGTTCAGCTTAGGGATGTGGAGAAGGAGAGGGAAGTTAAGATTGGGGAGCTGCGGAGTTTGAAGAACAGATTGGATGGTGTGCTTGGGGCTGTTTCGGTTGGTGTTTATGGGGATAGGGACTATCAAAAATGAACGCATTTTGGTTTTGGGGTTTTATGTTGATGGGTTAGGCGTTTGGGTTATAGTAATATTGTTTGATACCAAATTTAGATCTCAGGAATTGATTTTTTGATAATAATGACTGACAGTGCATAACCCTCCATAACGTGATGGAATATACTTTGAAACATATCGAAGATCACTAGACAATGCCAACGGCTATATTTGACACCTTGTTTAGACCATAGTTATTGTACTCACGTGATCGGCATCGGCCCTGAGTAGACAAAGACGCAGAATAACTCGGGGCTAGGGCTATGTACTCTGCTAGTCAGGGACCGACTTGATTAGGGAATACATCTACATTGAGGATGGTGTCAGTGTTGAGGGATCTCGTGTGCAAATCTTGATCTAGTGCCCACGTCTGGCGTGAAGTATAGTATTGCATCGCATATTGACTCTCGTTTTGATGCTGATGTCGATCCTGCCGAGAGACAGCTTGTTATTTCCATTATGGACAACCTTGGAAGTTGATTGTTTGTGATCCAGCAAGACGTCTGACTTCAGCGCAATATTTTCGTGGTTCTTCGCTGAGAGCTTTTGAAAAAAGACATAGTTTTTGATTCCAAGTGTCAACCTGGTCGGCGTAGGTATGATATTCTTTGTCTTCGAGCTTGTCAGAAGTCTCAGGTAGAGCACATATCACAGATTCTTGTATGTATCATGTCTTCAATTCTGCAATTTCTGTCGAACACCTTCTATTATAGAAAGACACAAACGTTGAAAGAAAGAAGGACTCAGTATAAATAACTATCTAGTGCGTAGCTGCCTTCCTGGGAAATAAATATGTAGTGTTCATCAGAGGTCAACTGGGAATTGAAAAGCAGGAACAACCTAGGAACCCTTCTATGTGTAGATGGGAATGCGAGGTTCCAACGCCGAAGTAAAAAGACCTCTCCATGTCCGGGTATCAAACAAAATGAAAAACCATCCTGCCGGGAAAATCGATAAGCAAATTCGTGTAAAGCATATAAAAAGAAATAAAAAGAAATAAATAATGAAAGAAAAAGATTTGAGAAATTCCGTTTCGTGTTTGTCGTCATCATTTGAAAAGGGCCCGATACTCTTGCATTCGCTGCTCCTGGACTTCCTTCTTGTCCTGCTTGCTGCGGTTCATGCTCATATCGGCCAGTTGCTGTTTTCGCTTCGCCAGCTCCATAATTTTCTCCTCGATGCTGTTCTTCATTATGAACTGAATCGTTTGAACGGGGCGGGTCTGACCGAGGCGGTGCACACGATCGACGGCTTGTGCGACAGCTGCCGGGTTATACTGGGGCTCCATTATGTAGACTCGGGATGCCGATGTGAGATTCAGCCCAACACCACCAGCACCGATGGTGGCTAGCAAAATGGTAATGTTGTCGTCCTTGGCGAAGACATCCAGCGCCTTTCCGCGGGCTGCAAGGGTCATGGTACCATCCAGCCGGGTAAAAGAATCAAGCCCGTGATTCTTGAGGGCTATCTCAATCAAGTCTAAATGAGTCGTCCATGCAGAGAATACCACACTCTTTATCGGTGGCTCTCCTACCAACGCGTTGCTTTCCTCCAGGGTTGCTTGGAGGTGATTGACCAGGGCCAAGGTTTTGGTATGGGGACGCTCGTAATCGCCAAGAACCTTGCCGTACTTGCGGTTTGACTGACGTTCGGTCTTTTGGTTTTCAAAATCCTCAATCATCCCAGGTGTCAGTATGGTGTAAGACCTCGTGATCCAACCTTCACAGGCTTTGCACCGGACTTCTCCGGTAGACTGGTCGTGGAATTCAGTCCAAGACCAGAAGCAGGAAGGACAAAGCATATCGAAGCATGGTAAATAAATAGCCATGTGCGCATTCCGGTCAGTATCACCGGAGCCAGTGAGAGGTTCATCAAGGTGAGAGCTGCAGAGCGCACATTGATCGGCGGATGTCTGCAGCATAAGCGAGTACATTTCATATGCTCTTCTCTCCTTGGCCGCAGAACTGCCATCATCTGATTCGTTCTCCTCCAAATCGATAGCATCATTCATAGTCATGCCCTTGATCCTTTCACGATCTGCAAGGTCGAGAAGCTCTTTACCATGAGCACTGACTTGACGCAGTAGCATCATGGCTTTCAGCACATGATGGTACATGCGGCCTCCCATCTTGGTCTTGTTTTCGCCCACAAGGTGAGTCATCATGGCGTTAGACTCGGTACGGAAGTAATCATGCAGCTGTTGCTCTTTCTCAGAGAACTCTAGAGTAAGCAACTTGTCCTCCCGTGGTGGCAGGTTGATCCTGTCCTTGACCCGACGTAGGGTGAACGAGTCAATCAGGACCCGAAGACTGGTGAGGACTGTGGTGTCACCGGTCTTGAAACGGCTTACTATGAATTGCCTGAAGTGGGTATTGTCATCATACGGGGCAAGGCGCAAGAACCTCAGAACCGAATGAAGGTCCTCAAGGCGATTCTGAACGGGCGTTCCTGTCACAGACCAACGGCGCTGCGCATTAAGACTGAGAATTGCCTTAGTCTGTTGGGCATTCTGCTCCCGAATTATGTGAGCTTCATCCAGAACGATGCGAAACATGTTCATTTTACGGAAGGGACTGTCACGCCCGACGCGTGAAGAAAGCTCACTGAGCACTGTGCTGTATGTTGTGACGATAAGGTCGTAAGTAGACAATTCCTTCAAATCGGTGGTTCGGCCTGATCCATGGAAAACGTATACTTTGATCGAATCCGCTTTGAGATGCTCTTCAACCTGCATTGTCCAGTTCTTCACGGCACTTAGTGGCGCCACCAGAAGGGTTGTTCGGGTGTTGCGGATGCCTGGATAATGGCGGGCCAGGCCATCAGGCGGAGGCGAATTCTCCCATTTGTGCGCCGCTGACAGCGAGGACAAAACCAAAGAGAGTATGCTTAGCGTTTTCCCGAGACCCATCATGTCAGCCAGCAGACCACCAAGAACCTGTCGAGGCTCTTTAGCTGATACAGTGCCAGTGATGATCTCTTTGTATTCCTTCTCGCCACTGGAGTCTCTGTGACATCGCCAAAGTGAATTGTTGTCCGCTTCTTCAGGTCCAAATTTCCGGCGTTTTTCTTTCTCCGTCATAAACCACAGTGCCTGTTTTTGATGATGAAGGAGTGGTGTCAGTATACTGTCAGGAGGTTCCATCGTGGGAACATCGGCGCTGACAAGCTGATTGAACATTTTGGTCACAGAGTCGGTGATCTCCTCTGCCGTCCTAACCTCGTATCTGTATGCGGGGCGGTCTCTTGTGCCATTGTTTGTTGCAGCTGCAGCTGCAGACAGCCGTTTTTGCCTAATCTCATCATGAGGATTCCAGACCGGAGTACCTTTCTCCACGATGGGTGGAACACCAAGCCAGACATTGTTGTGACTAAGAAATTTGCCAACCATCTCTGCACGTTGACGTTCTCCATACAAAGTCAACGAGGTCCGGTAATGCGTAACTATGGGTTCACCGGGAACCTCTTGTGGCTGGATAGGCCGCATGTCCAATCGTGCCGATATTTCCAGAGGTATGACAGGGGAATCGATTAATTGACAAAGAGCCTGAGCAAGTTTGGTGGGATAGATCACGCCGAAGCGATTTCCCGTAGGATCTGCAGCTGAGATCCGATTGTTTGTTTTATCTGGATCGCGATGCAATTCAAGTTTGATGACAGGCCATTGGCCGGGGAAAAGGAATTTGGAATTTGGGTCTGGCTTTGGCACAAAGCTAGCGCTGATCATGGCCCCTTCGATTTTGCCATAACAGACACGCTGGGTGCTGAGATCATTCGAGCCCGTGAATTGGATTTCATCATCATCTGCATTGTCCTTCGGAGGAGTAGTGGTCAAATCCACAACGCCCGAGACCGCTGGGGATGGGACGTGATTTATTTGTCCTTGTTTCATGAACTCCCCCAGCTCACTACCGTCCGAAGGCCTAACCTGCTGGCTGGGTGTCCCGGGCTTGGATGTATCCTCTACCTTCATCTTTTTGACGGGTTGGTGACGGCGTTCTTCGACATTGTAAATGTCCTCGATCAAGCGGCGTGGGCGAGAGCGTTCATCGTCCTCGCTCATGTCTTGATAACTTCTCTTTGCATCGCTTTCATTGCCCTCGTCTTTCGCATTTGTGAACTGCACTGTCATGTTGGCTTGCGGGTTCGGCGCGTCACTTGGCGCGGGACTCGGTGCCATGGGCATGGACTTGGGTGATGTCTTGCGGGGAATAGTCGCCGAAAATTGCACAGCCGGAGAAGTTCCAGGCGGGGCGATAGAGGGGACGGAAGGGCGCGGGGAACTGTTCGCATTTGAGGGGCCTGAGAGGGGATGAGGTGAGCTGGGTGTTTTTGTCGAATCCAAAGCTGAGGGATAAGACAAAAGTGACGAAGAAGTTGTTGGTTCCTCTTTGATTTGAAGCATCGGTGCCAAACTAAGTCCTGAAGATACCACGAGGGCTTCCATTTCATCTGGGGAGGGAGAAGTAGAAAGGAGAAAGGAATCAGTACCTTGTTTCTTGAGTTCTTTCTTGTAGCCCTTGGGGTCCAGTAACATGGACGCGCGGGAGGCCATGATGCCTCAAAGGGATATAAAATGGGAACCCGGAGAGAAATGGTATCCGGCTGCTTCAATCACACGCTCCGCGAAAGTGAAGGGCAGGTGAAATGGTGTTTCCAACGAAACACTTGATATGGTGGAGAGAGGAAGATGAACATGTGACCGAGGGAAATGAAAGGCGTGATGGGGCGCAAGTTCACAGGACGCAGGAAATCAAGGAAGAAAAGAAAGAAAGAAACATGAGCGCGTTCCTGTCAGCGTCCGCGCCGCTACCTGAAAGCTCGAGTAAGGATGGCTTGAGGACGTTCAGATCATGACCTCACAGTTCCTCGGAAGATCCCGCCGATAAGAGCGGTTATCTTTGTCCTCAGGTCCGCTCAGCAATGGAAGTAGAGAGCTTTTGGAAGGTAGACTTCACTGGTTTAAATCCAGAGAGATGTTAAAGAGTTGAGTTTTGGAAGTACGATAGGATCAAAGTGTATTGGTTCCAAGTCTACCGCCTTGGCTGATACATCTTATCTATGCATCTCCCCACAGCGGAGGTACTGATCTAAAACGCGCATTATTGTCTGATACGCGCTGCACCTAAACCACAACTTTTTATCTTCTTATCTAATTTGAGAATAAAGGAACTCCGGACGATGGTATCATGGAATTAAGTCTCGTCATATATGCTACATGAAGCGCCTAATCAATGCGCCGCAACCCCAACCCGAAACAGCTAGAGACGGTCTATATACAACACAAAATCCCCAATCATGAGCGTGGCGTGCGAGAATAAAACAACACTGGCATCAGCACAGCGTGCAGAACAGAAACAGAAAAGAAGACACGAGGATGCACCAAGGTGCTCTACTCGTAGCTCCAAGAAGAACGCTAAAGGAAACAATGGCGGATTAAATAATTGAGATGGAAACGCGACGGCATGAAAATGGGGGAAAGAAGCCAGAAAGCCAACCATAGGCTCGAATTCGAGCTTGTATGCTTTAGCACCAGGTGAAAACGGGGTTCTTGCTCTTGACAGCCTCTAAACGTTCCACAATGACTTTGCGCTGATTACCTTCCATGCCCTCAGCGGCTGCGTATCCGAGGTCTCCCTCGAGGTCGTCGCTGCCGAAGGTATTGATGTGGGGTACACGGAATGATAGAGAGCCACCATGCTTCCGTTGTTTGTTCGATCGAGCAGGGAGGTCGGGCCATCCGTCCAAGGACCTAGCATAGGCGCCATCAATGGTTGTGCGTGAGTAGTCGTCGTTCAAAGTAGCGGGACTACCGATGGAGTCAGTAGCTCTTCCGCCAGACCGGCCATGGGAGAGCTCGAACCGGTTGGGGTTAGGAAGTTCGTTCGGAGATGGTCCCAGTCCTAGGAGGTCGTGATCAGGGGTCGCCTGAGAAGAGTTGGCTGCACCAATGTCCATCTCTTCTTCTTCGTTGTCGTAATTCATGGCTTGGCGTCGTTGCATGTCCGTGGAGGGTGCTCGCATTGGGATGGCAACTGGCACATCTACGAGATCATCCCACACGCAAACCCGGGTCCTTCGGGTCAATTCGAGAGGACCATGGTCCGAATGTTTCAAGGTCTCGACCACGTTCCAGGCCTGACCCTTCATGACAGCAATCTGCCGAGCGAACATGCTTTCTTTGAAATCGTCGTCCTGGGAGAATACTCGGCGCAATGCCATCTGCGTCCCACTCCACCATGCAGTCGACGTAAGCAAAGGAAGAAAGTGATCACGGGTTTTTTGCGAGAAAGGTTGTCCGATCAGGGAAACGGGTAGGAAAAGCCATCCGAAGGGGAAACTCCGCCACTGATCTGCATGTTAGTATTGGCAAAATGATATGCTGTGGAAGAGACATACTGCATCGGGGTGTTTCCATGGCCATGATAGACTGTTGTCAATGGCACCAACCTGAACTGACGCCTGCTGTTCTGATGAAGCCAAAGGTGTTCCTGTGCGGCTGACTGCCATCATTTGCTCGCGCCGCCGATAGGGATTGGAACCGTTCGAGTTGACAGAGACTGGACGCGGAGGGGGCATGAGGTCGTCTTCGTCGTGCTTGGGTTGTGGCTCAGTGGATTTCGGAGGGTCCGCCACAATGGATACTTGCTCAGTGCCCCAATCAATCTTGATCATCCAATTATCCAGTCCACGATCCGTGTTCCGCATTATGTAGTCTAGAATTACCAACTTCTCCAGCTCTTCACGGAATGACTGTTTGAGGTTTTCGGTCCAATTGAAACGACGCTCGGCACTTTCGTCGCGTGGGTTTGGCGTAGGTATCTGTGCAGGCTCATCGTCATCCTCGTCGTCGGAATGCACACCAGATGGGCGACAGGCCTCGTTCCACGGCCGCTTCTTGCGCTTCGGGGCATCCTCCGCCCGGAAGCCCGAGTTGATCTGATCGGGCCAAGGATGTTCACGAAGGAAAATGTTGGCATCTTTGTATCCTTTGAGGAAGACTTGGAAGCTACCAGCCTTGGGAGGCAGGATCTTCTTTCCTTTCCAGGCCTTGCGCCGATCCCAGAAATCATAGAAGAATGATTTCGAGGACAAGTACGCGATTTCGGTAAAGGGGACGAGGTTTGTGCGTAAGCGGGCATCGAGGACATATGCGGCGGCTTCAGAGACGTAAGAAAGATTGGGAATAAGACACGCCCGGCCGAAGAAGCAGGGAAACAAATTCCGGTGAATCCACTTGGTCCATTTGGGGTTCCGCGAAGCGTAGGGTTCTTCGTCCTTGGGTTTGAATACGCCGACCACTTTACCTTCAGGGTTTCGAGCAAAGTAACTGCCCGAACTTCCCTGCGCGATCATCCTTGGATGCACACCAAGCTCAATTGCCAGACGAACACTCTCGATGATCTCCTCATATTCTGCCCGCGCCATTCGTTGCTGGACCTCATATTCATCGGATTCAAGGTCCTCTGCTGAGACCGGTTTTACGCCGTCGGGGGCTTGGAAGACGGAGTGGTAGATTTCGAGCTTCTCTTCCTCGTAGGTCTTGCCCTTGACTCGGTTGATTTTGAACTTGGCGGCAATTTCATCTGCCCATCGCTCCAGGCGCGCATTGATAGCCTTGATGTCTACTCCAGAGTTTCGGCGGCTGCGGCGGGAATATCCACTGTGTCTGCGTCGATGGCTTGGGGGCGTGGCGAGACCGGACGCCTGCATCTGGGCTCGGGAGGAAATAGGAGCATAACGGGGGTTGGAGGTGGACACTGTCGACGAGGCCGCAGCCATTTCTTCATCTTCCGAGTCATCGTGGATGTAACCGCGCTCTTCCTCTGCTTGGGCGAGGCGGGCGTAGCCTGACGTGGCAGGGCGGTTTTTTGGCATTGTGAAGGACAGATCTGGAAGAAAGGAAGGATGAAGACAATCTAAGTAGAAGAAAAAACGACGGGCTGGAAAAAAAACGAAAGGCAATGAAAGGATCACTCCATTAGAGGTGATCGGGTAGAGGACTTGAAGGCAGAGGAATAACGCATCCCGTCATGGTTGATTATTATTATGGCCAGACATGGCTTAAAGCAGGGGCTTGACCTGAGGCGGGTCTAGGAACGGGTAATTTACCGCATCCGGCCAATGATACACTATAAGTTCACGTTAATGTTCCTGACACGCAGTAATACCCATACCGGCACCGCCACAGAGTGCCGCAGTCTCCACCCCCTAAAAACCCACCCGCATAAAAGGGGGTTGCGTTTGTGGTTCTGCTCCAAGGTTTCATGGACTATCACAATAGATTTACGAGAAGCCGGGAAATGAGGTCGTGGACTGACCCACATGGCCAATTGGCCAGCTGTTTACAGAAAGAGTTAGGCATTGGCGCGTCCAGGATCATATTGGGGCTATCCAGTCGTACTATCTATAGCACAGATCTACACAGTACTCTGTATAAAATGACATAGATAATAGATATAAGAGTACAAACATCTAGTCATCATATTACTAATTGGTTCAAGGAAACATCCACGGATTTTGGTCAAGTACTTGATCACCCAGTTTCTGGAGGTTGACATGCCTCATTGGAATGAGCATAGATGGCGGAGGCAGGGTACTAAGGATATCGAACTTCATACTAGAGAACACATTCCAATAGATCGTGGAATTAAAGCAAAAGCCCAAGGTTTCAAATGGCTCTGATTTCATGGTAATTACCACCATACAGTGCCCAGCCCCATGCGTCCAGCGCGATAAGTGATAATTTCGATACGGGGCGCGATAATAACAATCGGGAAGGATAAGATCCATTTCTGAATCTTCGCATCATCCTCCCCCAAACACCTCGTTGATCGCTGTGATTGAACCATTTGCTTGTCGGTCTCAATTGCCAGGACGACCTGAACCCAGTCATTCACTGGTATTTGCTGATGGTTTGGTCTCCCACGAGGAAACCTCATCACTACCTCTGCAAGTATCGTTGACTTAACGGTCGAACGGTCAACGGCCTTCTCATTGCATTGTCTTCCATGAGCCCAAACATCTTGGAGTTCTATTGATCTACATTCCTCGACTTTTCACCGAAAATCGCTTTACAGAGTCCCATATCCTCTCGCGCCTTATTTTCCGAACGCCCGGTTCCCTCCCTCGTACAATTCGGTCCCGGCCGGATTTCCCTCGAGCATCAACCTCTTCCTCCATTGTGGCTTCCATCCTCTATCGGGCGGCGCCCATTGACCCGGCTCTCAAACCTGGCTCGCCTCCGCATCAATCCTCGGAGCTCTCGCGTTTCGAGTCTCCGTCCGCCGATACTCCTGCGTCACAGTCTACGGATACCGATCTCCCCAAATCGTTTTCCCCAGTGCTGCCAGACCTGAGCGGCATTGGCAAGTACAACAGTTCGGAATACAGAGAGAGTTTCCCAGGCTCAGTTTCTGTGAGCGCCTCCCTTCCAGGATTGGCAGCACTTGCCTCGGTCGCGTCTGCTCCCACCTCCAATCTACGGTACGTTTGTGAAGGAGGAAAACTATAACTAGGCGGGAATCATTACATCCATTTCTAGCCATATTAAGGATGAACACATTTCCCCTCGCCAGCTGTATACCCCTCCTTTCCTCTTCAGGGAAGGATCCAATGGGCGCATCAGAAATGGGCGCGAATCGATTGGCTGACCAGTTTCCCTCCCAGCGAGTCTAGGAATTCGAATTTGAACATGGCCAACATGACATACGCGACCTCATCTCCAGCGGCCACTACTGGTGGACAAGGTAGTAACCCTGTAAGTTGGCCCCCTCATTACCCTTGTCGCATGTCCCTATCTATCATGATTTTCATGAGTGGGCTTATCGCCTTATCTTTGCACGGAAGTATTATCAGCGAGTCGACTGGGGCCTTGGCACCACCCGATCCGTGCGCCTCTCCCTTATCGAGCCCGTCAAATCTCTCCCCAATCTTATCATCTATCACAACTCCCCCATCTCACGTTCTTCCTCCTCTTGATCTCCCATTTCCACCATGGCGAGCACATTGACTGATGACAAACGACCTCAATTACAGCCCGTCTGCCAAAACTGCGGCACCTCCACCACACCCTTGTGGCGCAGGGACGAGTCTGGCTCCGTCCTCTGCAATGCCTGCGGTCTGTTCCTCAAGCTGCACGGGCGGCCTCGTCCGATAAGCCTGAAAACCGATGTGATTAAAAGTCGCAACCGTGTGAAGACCGGTCAGGGCCCCAAACGTAAGGTGAGTACGCGACCAGCGCATCAAAAAATCTCTGCACCCTGTCGTCTTCGGACCTAGATAAGAAATTTCTCGAATTGCTGACACCCATTGCGATCTACTAGTCTGGCGGCCCTATCGATGCCAACGGTCTTGCGACACAATCCGATGTGGGGACCCCGCCTATGGGTTCGCATGGCTACCGTCGCGCGTCGCGTAAGATGTCCCCGGGTCACTCGGATCGCTCAAATTCCCCCTTGTCGCGAACAGAGACGCCCGGGTTTGCCTCCATGCATAACTCGAACATCGCGCCCCAGCACATGTTTGATAGCGTCACTCGCGGCGACGGTTCTTTGAACTCTGGTCTTCCTTCCTTCCCACTGCGTCAACCCTCCCCGTCTGCTGTGGATCGTCAGCTTGACTCGCCCCAGACATACGAAAGCCTGCTGGCCCTCAACACGTCGTTGAAGACCCGTGTCAGTGAGCTTGACCTGATCAATGAGCTGTTCCGTGGTCGCGTCGCAGAGCTCGAGCAGAGTGACGCTAGCGCGCGTCGGTCGGAGATGATTGCGCGCGATTCCGAGTCGCGTCTGCGCCGGTCCCTCGAAGAGTCGCAGCACCGCGAGGAAGAACTCAAGCGACATATCAATGATCTAGAACGCCAGCTGAGTGGTGACAGCGAGTTCTTAGAGCCCCACGCCAAGCGAATTCGACTCTCGGACGTGGTAGAGCAATCACCCGAGCAATCCCCGACACAGGTCAAATCACCAAACAGTGCTTAAAGAAACGAAAAACTCCCCCTCCCACCACTCAATCTTTACGGCCTTACTAGCTGTCTCCGCCGATCTCTCGGATTGGAGTCCGGCTATAGCTTGGCTGCTGGCTTATCCAATCTTCCCTGGTCTTTTTGATACCCTTCCCGACTCTTTCGTCACCGGTGGCTTGGCTTTTTTTTCGTGTCGTTTTCAACACAAAAGCTCATGGTTGATTCTAATTTCTTTTCTGATTCTTGTCGGGATGCTCTTCAAGAGCTGTCTTTTAATCTTTGCTCTTTGCCACGGGTTTGTGTACGAAACCTCCGATTATGCTTCTAATACAGTGTTTCTTCCCTTCCCTTCTTCTTCCCTTCCCTTTTCCTATGGAGTCTCGTACACAAAGGGTGGCAAGATCAGATAAGGTCCAGCCGTGGTGAAACCAAAGAAAAAAATTATACATGAATGTCTTTTTGTTTCTCGTTGGGGATATGCCTGTCGCGATGTTGATCGAGATATCGATCAGGGAGCTTTCAAAGTTTTGTTGTTTATCGCCCTAATAGAGGCGATAGGTCCTTTTTCTTTTCCGGCTGGTTTGACTGGTCAAGCCGAGTTGTTTCTTGAAATTGATACTTTTACGGTGTTTTCATTTCTTTCCAGGACTTGGTAGCTTTGATATAGCTGAATGAAGGATCTATTTGGGGTCATCTCCATGTAATTGAAGTATATCAAGACTTTGTGAGTAACACTAGCATCTCGGTTTTGGCGTTATCATAGCAAGTGATCACCATACTTAGACCTTAATCGAGAGTGTGGGTCCGGCATTTGTCTATCAATGTATGTACCATTAAATAGGCTCCTAGCGAATATATGTTTTGATCTACTAAATGACCATCGAGATCTCTTATTATCTACTGTCTAATTGCTCCCATGTATAGAAAATATTATACGTAGAATATGAGGACCTGTGATATTAAGGCCGGAAATGACCGCTTTCGACGCCAGAAATGGCCGCCTTTCCACCCGTAACTTAGAGAAAATTGAAAACCAATGAACTACTGAAGCAACAAGAATCAACAACCTTGGACACACAAAAAGCTCCTCGCTGCCTTTCCGAAGCACGGAAAAGATTCAATACACACAGCCAGCGAAAACAAGATGGTAAAAGACTAGTAGCAAAAGAAACGTACGAAGTAGAATTTTGATTGGGGATAGAGTAAGCTAAAGGCAGACGGACTTATTCCCGTACTGCTGATACATGCTAAGAGCATCGGCCCTATTCCCGTGCTGCTGTTACATGTCTCTCACCACCTTTCATACAGCTAACTAATGACGAATCAAAACCCCAGTGCATCCGAAAAATCCCATAACAGCAAGGACTTCCTGGGTAAATTCATGGCTTGGGGCGTTTAGAGAATGGGATATTCTCCTTCAAAGTAGATGGAGAAGCTTTCTGTCGCTGCTCTTGGCCGAGATGTTTGCGGCGGTTCGCGCTTGTCACATCCGAAATAAAGTTGACACCGTGGTACCTAGCAAGATTCGTGAACAGCGCATATGCGCTCTGGAATATCAGGAGGGTCGAGGATGTAGCGTAGATGCCGTCGAGTTCAATAGCGAACCCAGGCGGGAGGGTCTCAATCCAAGTGAGAAATCTGTCCAGCTTTTCCTGGGTCATATTTTCGGCAATGCGAACCGAAAAGACTGCACGTAGCGTAGGGGCAATCGTGTTTGGGTCAATGCGTGTGACGCCCGTGAAAGGGAAGCAGATAGATACCCCTAACTTGACATGATGTGTTGGCTTAACAACCGGGCTATTCTTTCGAATAGTCGCCATCACGTCCGAAAGTGTCACAAAGTGGTGACCGTCTCGCTTACGCCGAGCAATCTCGCCCCGTAACTTTCCGGTCAAGGTATTGCGTGGTGGGTAAAGGGCCACTGGAGTTTGCTCATCGCTCGCAGAAAGGACTTCGACAACGCGAGGCGCGGGATTTGACGTTCGCGTTGCCACATGCGAGTAACAGCAATCTAGGACGAAGAGAGCGTCTGTATCTGCGATGTCGAAGTACTGGACATGTCCTTTCACCACAGTATCGATGTAGTCTTGGAGGCTTATGCTTCGGCGAGATTTGCCTTCGACAGCCCAGAGCTCTTCCCCTCTAACCTCTCCGTGCCCGGCATAGTGAATAAGCACGATGGATTTGCCGGGTGCATCTGCTGCGCGTTGGAAAGTGGACCGAATTGCGTCATTCAATGTCCAGCCCGGAGTTCGATCCTGTTCGGCCAAGATCTCAACTTGAGCTTGGTCGAGATTAAGTGTGCTCAGGATCGCCTGGAAATTATCGGTGTCTGCAGCGGCATTCGTGTTGTCTCGCTCCCATCGAATACTCAGCGCGAAAGAGAAGTTGTAAACTCGGCTGCGATTGTCCACAGCGCGAGCTATTGCGTTTTTGATGTCGTCTGCGCTGATGGCTTCCATGGTGGATTGATGGAGTTATCCTGTAAAAGGAGTGGCGTTTGAGTGTGTTTAGAAAATTGCACGAAGAGTTGGGCGAGGGAAGGTAGAAGTAGTAGGAGCTTTCTTGTAAAGGGAGTGAAGTTTGGGTGTGAATAGAGGATTGCACGAAGAGTTGGACGTGGGAAGGTAGAAGTAGTAGGAGCTTTCTTGTAAAGGGAGTGAAGTTTGAGTGTGAATAGAGGATTGCACGAAGAGTTGGACGTGGGAAGGTAGAAGTAGTAGGAGCTTTCTTGTAAAGGGAGTGAAGTTTAAGTGTGAATAGAGGATTGCACGAAGAGCTGGACGTGGGAAAGTAGTAGTAAGTACGCAGTATAGTGGAAGAGCTACATTAGGTTTAGTACTAGTGCCAAATGAGGCTTAGTTGGTGGGTACCGAATATCTTTAGGGACAAACCTCGCTTTCGTTTCTTCGAGTCTGTTTTATGAACGCAACATAACCACTATAAGGATCATTCCCATCAGGATATGTTTACAAGTGACAGCACTTAAATTTCAGGGAAAGACCAAATACATTGGCCCATGTTCTTAAACTGGATCAGTCGGGCTACTATTCGGTACATATACGGGGCAATATTCGAAAAGTAGCAGAGGAGCAATTGTCATTAGATTTTTAAATTCGTCTCCTAGTAATCCTTTTTTGTCCCCATCAAATAGATACCACCATCATCCCATCTATTCCCTACTGCTGCTGAGGAATGTAAGGACCCATGAAAGGAGCCAAATAATCCCGCTTTCCAAGAGGCACACCTTCCTTCCGCAGAATGCTGTAAGCAGTAACAACATGGAAGTAAAGATTAGGCAGCGCAAAAGCACTGGCATAAGCATCCACCGGCATGGGAACATTGACTCCAGGCCCCATACCAACCTCGGTCATGTTCTTGGCGTTGGCGTCGATGGTGGCCTTGTCGGCGCCATCGAGAGCCTTGAGAGCCCTCTCAAGGAGTGTGTTGGCCTCAGCGAAGGATGAGAGCTCGGTGGCGGTCTCTGGGACCGGGGCACCGCTCAATCTGGCGACAAGCTTCTCGGCCAGCGAGACGACGGTCAGGATCTGGAAGCTGAATGGCTTCATGTCTTCGTGGAGGGTGGATGTGAGGAGATCCTTGCCATTGGCGTGCTCCTCGCCTTTGCGGACGATGCTGGCGAGGGCGGTAAGGACCTGTTTGGCGGGGACAATTGAGTTGTCATAGAGTGTGTAAGACATTTTGGAAGTGGGAGGATATGAGTGGTTGCAATTGAATTTGATGGACAGTTGGTAAGATTTGTTGTGAAGCTGGGAGAGGTTGAAGATGAGCAATGATTTAGTGATATGGCAACATTGACGCCACGAGCAAGGTTGTTTAAATACCCCTGGCTAGTTCAAAGCGTGTCAATAATCAACTTGTCTGGCGGGGGTAATAGTGGGGCAGGGGCCGAAGCACCGAAACCATGTACGTATTAGTAATCCTGTGTAGAACTCCATGGATGATTACAGATGGACTTATTTCAATCCTTCTCTGGATAAGATCGTCTAAGTTTGCCGATTGAATTTGTCATCAGTCTCTATCAAAATTGATCCCTGTCATTGTATCTTTTTGCTCAACAAGTAGCTATAGATTCAGACATTGACCTGTTATCATCTTTGCTTTAGGCTCTCTGAATCCGACTCCACACTGGACGAAAATCTTTTGACACCTCTTTATTACGACCCTATCCGCCAATGAAAGATGGATACAAGGAATTCGGAGGAATTAAAGATTAAGAAAGTCACTTAAGCCGCTGTCTGGCACGGTGAATCAAGATAGAATTAAAATGATGGAACAGGAAGTAGTGAAAGAAAGGCAGAAGATAGAGAGAGGCAGAACTGATTAGCTCTAATATGCAATCGAAAAAGCCAATGAGATGATCAGGAAATAGTGAGAAAGAGCAAATGAATGATGGGGTGCCTCCCCTTTTTACTAGGTGAGCTTTGAGGCTCTTGACAGGTTACTAGGAGTGGTAGACATAAACTTGGATTGATCATTAAATTAGCTTTGGGTTTCTCTTATCTTGACTGAACAATGGTACTCCTGCTTAACGAGCCACATCGATGAGGTAGACCATGGTTGTTCCTTATCAACCAATTCGAAGTCAAACGAGCGGACCAGGTGAGAAAGTACTTTAGACATCTGCATCATGGCAAGTGGCTTGCCTAAGCATGAATGCGAGCCCAATCCAAACTAAATATTTGTAAGCATGACTCCATCATACCAAGGACACATTATACTCACAGTAAGCATGCCTTTTTCCAATTCAATCACAATAGAAGGATCTTGTAGCCATCTTTCAGGCTGAAATGACGCAGCGTCTGGCCCGTATACATCATTATTGTAATGCACTGTCCAGGGATTGACTCCTAGGATAGACTGGGATATCCGTCAGCTATGTCCACTATTTCATATGTAGGGAGAAGAAAAGGTTTGATTACCCCGGCTGGAAAATATACACCATCGAAGATTGCGCCTCCTGAAGGTACGACTCGAACAAAGGGTGATGCTGTGACGG
The DNA here is from genome assembly GCF_028828015.1 of Penicillium pulvis. Lineage (NCBI taxonomy): Eukaryota > Fungi > Ascomycota > Eurotiomycetes > Eurotiales > Aspergillaceae > Penicillium > Penicillium pulvis. The sequence goes on along the minus strand of NW_026643079.1, from coordinate 1,374,119 downwards.
GGTGGATGCGGAGTGCTTCTTTAATACAGGCTTGGAGATAGGGTAATTTTCGTGCCTGAGCAAAGGAGAACGGCTCATCTCGTGGCTGGTCAACTGCAGCGGCATCGATCTCCGTTCGTAATTTTGCCAAGGCGACAGGGTTTTTCATAAGCATGTAGAAAGCGGTGCTCAGAGCAATAGAAATGGTATCGGAGCCCGCTGCGATATTGCTTCCTACTGTATTGAAAATCTCCATATGGCTTAGGTTTCGCTTCTCCTGGAGATTGAACAACTTGGCCAGAAAACTGCTCTCATCACATTTCCTTTTGTTATTCATATAGTGGAGAATGTGTTTCGCGACAATATCGAAGGGAATCTTCAGCCGGAGGGCTTGTGTCAAGCCGCCCACTATTGGATGCAGTTCAGGGAACACACCAACATGTGCTCCATAGCTGAAAGTTAAGCGGATGGCTTCGAGAATACGATTGTGATCGTATCCATAGCCAAGATAGTTAAAGGATTCCCCAAGCTGATCTCCGTCAGTGTTCATTCAATGGTAACAGCGAGATGTTTACCCACCGTGAGCTCTCCAATGACATCGAAAGCATAGAACTGCATCCAGTCTGGCATATTGAAATGCTTTCCGGGTTGTGAAAACTCTTCTAGTCTTGTACAGAGTTTCAAAGTCTCTCGGTCCATCACAGGCTCATATTGGTGCACCTCATGTGTGGAGAACAAGGATGCTATCTTGCGTCGCTTAACAGCATGACGCTTTGGGTTTATTTCGGTGAACAGATCAGATTGAACGTTGTCAGGGTTTCCAAAGGCATAATAGAATGTCGATTTAGGGAACTTGTATCGTGATCCATATAGCTCCCTAGCAGCAGTGACTGTGTTAATACTGAATTTGCCAGGGGCATAACAAACAACTGGGCCTGCGCCTTGAGTTAGCCTTGTTCTATCCTGAGAACAGTGTGCTCGTACCATATTTGCGATGGAGTTCAATATTCCATTGCTCGAAATTCCCCCTGTTAACGGCGAGTAACTCTGGAATGCGAGTCAACTTGGCAAGCCAAGGTCCTTTAATGTCTGCCAGTGGGCCAAAGAAAAGTTGCCATCCAATATACTGGAAAAGCAATATAACTGCTGCTAATAGAATGTAAAACATGATCACTGTCCTTGGTAATCGTGATGTGGATCAAAGAAGGTATGGCATCTCATACAGTGATGCTAAGGCTGGGCACATCCGGAAGGAAGGTCATAGTAAAAGATAATAGAATCAGTGGGGCAAATCCCTCGCGCCTCGGCGGGACTGTGCGGTATAGCAATGTCCACATCATGATCCTTCCCGTGGCATAGAATGGGGCCAAAATCTAGTAATGCGGATGGCCTAACCTTTACCGTATTTACATCGTAATACAAAAGCATTGATATACAATACAATACAATACATAACGTGCTTGGCAAAATGGCCAATCAACTAAATTAGCTTCTGCAAGGGTGACTCGGTGGGTCGAGTAAATGACGACGAGCGATTTGCTGCAGAAATGCCAATTATAGACTAACAAATGATATACCGCATGTGCTATCGGGGAGAACTGACACGTGCAAGGATTGTGGAAACTACTCCCGCATGAACTACGCAGGGACAGCCATGTGGGCCCCTGGACCTTGGGGGCTTCGGAGCCCAACCAGATTGGGAAACTGCCGTCAAGCCACTGCGAGCGCAGCCATTCTTCAGGTTACTTGTACAGTAAGAGTAAGCACTAGTGGCGCTGCGGGATCATTATGAGGTAGTATATTTCCACCCGCCTCTCGGCACCCCTTGAGTTGGGGGCCGAGTCTTAGCACTGTATTTGATCAACATCACAGCGACAGGCTCATTTGGATATTTGGATATTTGAAGAGTTGATGGATCTAGTCATTGAAAACAAATATGCACCTGGCCTGTGCATTGCTCCCGATGCCCAGGGCTCCATCAGCCAACTATAATTAGTAGCCATAGAGATAACCCTACAACTCAGGATACTGCATACATGTGTTCCATCTCCTGATTCCTAATAAAAGAAACCTAGCAAGCTAGTCAACCTTCCGTTCAGACGCGATCATCTCATTCGCCATGTCGACAGAAGATACACACAGACTGATTGCTCAACTCAAAGATCTACATGATCGGGCTCCCTCTGACACAGCTCTTCGTAATGAGCTCTACAATGCTCTAATTCGAGCCACAGCAGCAATTGAAAGCCCTCTGGACACTGTGCGGCGCCTTTCATTCGCTGTCAGTTCTGCCTTCATTTTAATACTATGGAAGCTGCATTTTACTGATAATGACAATAGCCACTCCAACTCAGTGTAGCCAAAATAGCTGTGGACTTGAACCTCTTCGAGATAATTGTCAATCAAGATGGCCCTGCTGATGTGGCTAAACTTGCCCAAGCGACAAAAGCAGAAGGTCTTCTCCTTCGTAAGTTCCCCTTCCTGAAGTCTCGTCAAAGCCCACTGACACCGTGATAGGTCGTATCCTCCGTTATATGGCATCATTTGACATGATAGCGGAGTCAAACCCCGATAGCTTCAAGGCATCTACCAAGACAAAATCTCTCGCCACTCCGGGATTCCAAGCGGCAATCAAGCACCAGTTGAGTTGGCCCCAGCGTCCAACATATCTTGTTGATACGGTGATTAACACGATACGATTTAGTTTCGAGGCCCAGTTGCCTGCTTGGGTCGCCATGCCACAGTTCTTGCAGGACACGAATTATCAGAACCCGATCGATCCCCGGCATACAGCATTTCAGCAGGCACACGCCACTCCATTGGCTGCATTTGAATTCGCGATGACCCGACCAGAGTTGTTCGCTGATTTCAGTAAGTGGATGGCATTGCAACGCCACGACCAACCAACCTGGCTCGATGTCTTCCCGATTGAGCGAATCTCGCAGGCGGCAAAAACAATGGAATTGTCTCAGCCAGTGTTTATTGATGTTGGGGGCGGCGTGGGCCACCAATGCAAGGCCCTAGTGCAGCGATTGCCGGAATTGAGTTGCCGCGTAAGACTGCAAGATCTCCAGCCAGTGGTGGAGCGTGCTATTCCAGGAACGGGTGTCGAAGTCCAAGCTTACGACTTTTGGACCCCTCAACCTTGTCTCAATGCGGCTTTCTACTATCTTCGTAACGTGCTGCATGATTACCCCGATGAACGTTGCCGGGTGCTTCTTGAGCAGCAGTTACCTGCTTTGGGAACCAACTCGGTTTTGCTGATTGATGAAATGATCGTTCCATCGGTCGGTGCGTCGCGTCATGGGGTTGAGTTAGACATTGCCATGATGGCGAGCTTGGCTGCTATAGAACGTACTGAGGGGCAATGGGCTGACCTCTTTCGGTCTGCGGGCCTGTGTATTGTGGAGACTTTCTGTTATGATCCACAGATGGGGCAAAGTCTTATGGTAGTAGTCCCACAGACACAATGAAATATTATCATGCAGTTATTGATTGATACACCCAAGACAAAATGTAGATAGAATGTAATGCCCTTGGAGTTTAGCTTCAACTCCGTACTCCACCCTTACGAGTGACCACCTATCTCATGGTAGTAATAGATAAATGTTTCATCTAAACAAAGGCAAAGCAGGCAAAATGGGAGCAAAACATGTAAGCGAGTCTCAGGAAAGGAATTAGGCATTTAAACTTGCAGATCGAGTAAGCAAGGTAAGCAGGAGCTAACCATGTACTGTAGTATCTGTGCATACTTTTTGAACTGCGGCTGGTTCCCCACTCCAGTGTCTTCACACGGCATGTGAAGTTTGGGGGCCAACATCTGGTTTTACCCCTGTAATACACTCTTTGTTTTACATATCCACACTGACATCATTACAGAAACGTAATTACCATCCCGTCCAGAGCTGTCATTGTAGGATCAGCCATGTAAGCTATCCGTTTCTTTGATCATCAACAGACCAGGGGTATTCCCGGAAGATCTATTGACCCATTTCCCCTCACTGAATATAAGAGATACAGCCCCCGCTGGCTTATTGTTCCATCAACAACTTTCAAACCTCTATCTTTAAATCATCATGACGTCCGCTTCTGACGCTATCGCGGCCGTGAATGCGGCGCTGGCCCAATTACCTCCGGCTGAGTCTATCCCAGAAGAAGAGCGATTCAAGCTTTTGGGGGCGATGGATAAAGTCCGTGTTGCTATGGAGCCTCCAGTTTTGACCGTGCGCAATTTTTGTTTCGCGGTAAGATGAAGACATTATCGAACTCGGGAGATAAGTGATTAATGTGGGGTAATTCGCAGCACTACGGCATTGTTGGTATTCGGGTGGCCATCAGCATGGGTATCTTTGACGCCTTGGCCGCGGGCGGTGGATCACCACAGACTTTAAGCCAACTATCGGAGAAGACTAAGGGCGATGAGAAACTCTTAGGTAAGTCTATTAGCTGCCAAAGATCTTGACAGCGCTTGACAAAGGTCCATTGGTGACCTTTTGAATGTCAATGTCTTGTTTTAAATCATATACTGACTCGATTTATAGTACGAATTCTGCGTCTTCTCGCCGCAAACAATCTTCTCACAGAGACTGCCGATGGGGCATACCAGCCCATGCCACTTGCTATGGGTTTCGCTTCTGGCTCGCCCTTGCCGGAAGCAATTAAGCATTTGTATGTTCCCTCATATGTGTTTACTCAAGAGATTGACTAACGACGCTCAATAGCTACGCTAATATGAAGGCCTCGGTGAACTTGAACGAATTCTTCGAGTCTACCGGGTACAAGAACCCAGATGACGCTTACAATACCGCCTTCCAATTCGCTTACAAAACAAAGGAGCATCACTTTGACTGGTTGAAGAGCCACCCCGAGGACCTGCATGCTTTCAACGTGGTTATGGGCCTGAACCGTCAAATTGAGGGAGCTCAGTGGTTCGATTTCTACCCAGTGGAAGAGAAGCTGCACGTAGACTCAAATGATCGCGTGCGACTGATCGACGTCGGGGGTGGCCTTGGGCACGATATTGCACGTTTGAGGGAGCGATTCCCCACCCTTCCCGGGCGGCTCATCGTGGAAGATTTGCCTGATGTTATCAAAGATATCAAAACCCCACTCGGGGAGAACGTTGAGGCTATCGGCTACGACATGTTCACAGAGCAGCCCGTTAAGGGAGCCAAGTCATACTATTTGCGCACTGTGCTTCATGATTGGCCTGACAAGCAGGCTTTGAAGGTGCTAGAACGTATTCGAGAGGCCATGGCGGATGATTCGATATTGCTGATTAACGAAAATACTCTACCCGAGAAGGACGCGCCTGAGTTCTCCATTGCACTGGATATTCTGATGATGGAAATGTATGGGTCTCTGGAGCGCACGGAGAAAGAGTGGATTGGCTTGTTGGAGCAGGCCAAGTTTAAGGTGGTCAAGGTCTGGCGCTCAGAGTCCCAAGGTGTCGGCTCGAATGCTTTGTATGAGGCTGTTCCGGTCTAGATTTTAAAGTTTCAATGTTTGCAAATAGAAATTAAGTTGTTTTTATCTTTGGTATTTAAGGAATTTGTCCCCCTAACCGAGGTAAATAGACATCTGGAGTAATCAAAATCTGGTCAATTCGGATTTCTAAAGATATTTACACCAATAATAAGAAGCGCGGAGACAGGAAATTGAGAGATAGAACTCGCAGCAGGATCTCAATTTTTATCACCCCGACTTGTTTACAATCATTGCTTGTCGTGCCATGGACAACTTTTTGACACTTGCTTTCTGTGCTATTGATATTCAGAGATAAGCGACCGAGATGATTGTCTGAATGTACTGCTGGAATGTGGAAAGAGAGAGGACAGAGCACTATCGCCGGCCGCCGGCAAAGACTGGGGTAAGACGCATACATTCGGGAAAAAATCACACAGCCTTATTTCCTTTGAGGAAGGGTATATGTATTGATCAAAGTATTATCCGGACACTATCTCCTCCGTGTATTCATATGATAGTGTTAAAATCACGAAGCATATCGTAAATCGGCAGCTCATACAACCGAGTGGTTCCGCTTCTCCTGTACATCCGCTTCTCCTCCACCAACACTTTCTTCCATGCTCGCAGTACTAGACTTGAGTTGCGAGTTTTGTGACCGTCCGAACCGATAAATCAGACCAGAATGGCCAGAGGACTTGGAATTCTTGAAGGTATTTGAGTCGAGGCGGATGGGTTTACCATTGAAGATCGCATCCCAGACAGGCTTCGATGGCGGGATAGATGCCGCAATGATCACGAACGGCAGCTCTAATGAAGCCCATAGGTATACTGAGTAGGTAGCCCATGTTGCGTCAGGGTTATTGGTTGACTTGCTGAATTGGGCAGCCTTGATGCAGGCGCAAACACAAGCACTAATCAAAACGAATATGTTAGAAAACTGCAATCTTGTCCCAGTAGCACAGCCCAAGGTTGGAACAACTTACACAAGACCGAGGCCTAAGAGCGCGCAGAGAATCATGCGTCTCTTCACAGATACCTTCAGTTTCAGAATGAATGTCAATGGAAGAAGGGCTAGGAAGAAGTCGATCCATGCTCCAAATGCTATAGAACTGATTAGCATGGCTCACGAGCGAATACTTAATCAAGTGGGAACTGACCGGCTTGGAGAATGGAAAGGTCAGTGTTGATTGAGGCATCAAGGCACTTTGTGCTTGGCGCGGTTGCAAGGGCCGGAGTCCATAAGGCTGCAGTTGGCTTGCATTGCCCAAACAAAACGCCAATGTTAACAAAGCTGAGAGCCACATATATGGCAATATTCACATAAACAATGTATTTGCGGTACTTGGCGGTCGCTCCCATAACTCGACAGATAAAGAGTGCGACACTAATCTTGCCAAACATGGCAGAGAGGACTCCGAAGGGCTGGTCCACGATCTCCAGCTTCAAGACAAACTCCAACTGATCCATAGTCAAGTATTGGATGTGTCGAATACCGCCATGTCTCACCATCACTGTACTTAGACATAATCCTATCAAGTACAAGACCTGCCGGACAGATTAGATCAAGCTGTCCTTGGTGGGATGGGGGGTCAACTTACCCACGCAACGACAATCAAAAAGTCATCTAGACCCAAGTCTTTCCGCAGGATTCGACTGTAGAGCCGCGTACAGATAAAGAGAAATGTGAAAGGAAAGGGTATCCAGAAACTAGATAGCAGGGCAGCGCTTCGGTCAACATCTGGTGGTAGTGAGGCCGACATTTTGAAAGTATGCGATGAAGATTGGTGCTTGTCCTGGATGAGAATCTCTTTGCTACCCTGTTCTTATCAAACAAGAGAAAGAGGGGGGGGGGCGCAGGGTCCATATTTCGTGATGCAACTGTTTTGGCCCCATTCATCCTGCAGAAATCCCGAGATAGGACGCTCATTCCTACTGTATGTAGCAAGGGCGCCCGTACGGACGGGTTTGGCCCCATACATTAGTGCTACTTAAACTTCTTGCTTACCTTCCGTATGTAGTATGGCCATACTAATGAATCTAACTCAGATCTTGATTGGTGGTTCTCCACTTGAGCAGGGGGCTAAATTTAGGTGTTGGTGTCACTAAAGCAACGCGGGGCTAAAGATCGTCGCATGGGTGGCCCTGTCGAGGTTCAGTTTCTGATACGGTGTGCAGAATGCAGATCGCAAACCATGTACGGATGCATAGTTCACATGGGGGCCAAAAATGATGCAGTACAGAACAGGACCCACATTCAAGGTCTCGTATGTATCAAGTTTTCAATGCCGTATCATTACGTGTTATGGAACCTTGTCCTTTTTCTAACTTAATCTTTTTGCTCGCCCCACCATCATTTCGTTATCTGCCACTATGAACATTTTGCTTCCCGGTTTTAAGCTTACTACTCCACCAGGATTGCAAGTGGAGAGACTCACGGACATTGATACATAGACGGTCAAATCGCCCCATTGAGTGACAGCTCACGAATCCTTCCACGTAGGTGGCTGACCGGCGCTTCCTGGTCTCCAAGTTTAGATCCTTCCAATTAAACCTTAAAGACCAGCCTTTGCTTACTTCAATCATCAGGAGTCGAAGGCATGTTGTACCGCCCCCAATTGATTTGCTATCTTGTGAGCGGGGATCTTCATTCAATTCGTCACAACGAGCTGCAGTCCTTCACTGTCGATCGTACCTGGCAGTATTGTCGTTATAAAAGTCCGGTAACAATTGACCGTAATCAATGTCTCAAAATTACATCAAGTATGCCTTTACGCTACATATCTAATAGATTGCCTTACAAGAAATCAGAGATAAATCCAGAAATATGCTATAATACCCCTGTTCCTTCATTCTAGTGCAAGTATTCGTGAAAAGCAACAACATCATGGCTACGACCACAGAGCCCTCCACGTCGAATCGTGTCTATTCTCCATCTGGCATACTCGCTAGTCTACCTCCTGCATTAGTTCCATATGCCGAATTGATCAGACTTTCGAAACCCACTGGAGTACTCAACATTACTTTGCCATACATTTTTGGTGCACTGTATAGCGCTTTGGCACAACCCGTCGATGTATCATTTCTCTTGCAACGTATCACTCAGCTACTAGTTGCTGGATTTATACTTCGTGGTTTGGGCTGCAGTTGGAACGATATCATCGACCGTAACATCGACCGACAGGTTGCGCGAACTCGCCATCGACCTATGGCGCGGGAAGCTATCAGCGTTCAAGCTGCATTGCTGTTTACAGTGGGCCAATATATTGTCTGGTTATCGATGGTATCTGTCCTTGTACCCAATCACTGGGGATACACGATTCCACTTACTGGGATGGTCATCTTCTACCCATTCGCGAAGCGCGTTACCTACCATGCACAAGTCATTCTCGGGATTACTTTGGCTCTGGGAGTTCCAATTGGAGCCAGTGCAATGGGCATGGATCCATTCCGAAGCACCTCAACGATGTTGTCACTTCCTATTCAGCATGATTACCAGCTAGGCATTGCATCTCTATTCGTCATCTATGTCCTTTGGAGTGTTGTTCATGATACCATTTATGCACAACAGGATATTCAAGATGACTTGAAGGCTGGTGTTTACTCCATGGCAGTCTACTACCGCAACCATCTCAAGCTTATGCTTGGGGGCGTTAGTGTCATTATGGTCCTTCTGCAGATATATGCAGGGGTGGCACTCAACGCGCACCTGGCTTATCAAGTTATTGCTTCATTTGGTTCTGCTGTGGTGGTGGCAGCGATGCTTCGTGCTGTAGACATTGAGTCTTCCGATGAATGCGAGTGGTGGTTCCGAAATGGAAGCCTCGCCTGGGGAGTTGCTGTCACTGCCGGTCTTTGTGCCGATATCATGTGTCGCGAAGTATTGGTTATTCAGCTTGTTTCCTAAACAATACAGTATAAGGTGAACATTTTTGAAATGGGAATTGTATATATTTAACGAAGAGATGTGAAATTTACGTAAAGCTTTAGGCGCGAATGGCTTCAAATGTCTATAAACGCGGCAAATAGTATGTTGAAATGGAATTAAATTTGCCCAGGTGTATATATCCTCAAATTCACTATCTTCGACAACGTAAAATTTGGAGGGGTGTTAACAGTCTGATAATACATCTAGAGAATAGACAGAAGCGGGTTCGACTTGAAGAGAATGCACAATTTACTTGACGTAAGATATAGCTAGGCGCCAAAGGACAATGGAGAAGACCTTAGAAGCCATATTCATGTTTGACATAGAGCGTAACTACACGCCCGTGTAATGAAGCTCCAAGCTAAGTATCTCACTCCTAGGTCTCAACAAGCTTGAAGATTCAAACGGAATTTGGCTTCTAAATGTTCCCAATTACATGTAAAGCCTCCATGTACCTTGTGTTCCAGGGAATTCGCCCTTTTGGAACGTCTCTAGGGCCTTCTGAGCTTCTTTGAAGGCATCGTAGCTAAACATCCATTCCTGGAGCACGGGATCTGCTAGGAAATTGGGGTAACCATCAAAAGGCGCCTGCTCCCGTAGTTGACGGTCTCGTTCCTGCTGCTTCGGCCCGTCTGCCATGGAATATATATCCCGGACCTGTTTAACACGTCTATGCATTTCTGTGACCCGTGGTCTTCGCATTGTCTCGTAGATCGTGAGCAGATCTGGAATTTGCCTCTTGTCTTTGATTGATGAGAATAAAACACCGATGGTGGCTGCGTCTTCAAAAGCCATCGCTGCACCTTGCCCACTATGGTTTGAAATACTGATTAGTCCTCGTGATAGATGAAAAGGAAGTGGTCCCGGAATCTTACGTGTAAGGAAGCATCGCATGAGCTGCGTCTCCAATCAGTGAGACATTGCCCGTCTCATTCGTCCACTTGCTCGGCATGTCAGTATGTAGAAGCGTCCAGCGCGCATATATGGTACTCGAGCGTAATAGGCGATGGAAAAGAGGGTCCCAGCCTGGGAACTCAAGTAAAGCCTCCTCCTGGCTGATTGGTTTCGGGGCAAATTGTACCGCAGCATCTGGAGCATGAGCCCCGGTAGTCACGACATTGAACAGCCCGTCTCGCTTGAGACTATAGGTGAGGGCGTTGCTCTCGGGCCCCACCCAGAAATTAAGGTCATTGACAAACTCCCGTAGCTCATCGTTTTCTTGGAGGATCTGAATTGGGACAGTGGCACGGAGTACATGATCGCCACTATCTTTCCAAGGCATTTCGTGCCCTAGCAAGCTTCCTCGACAGCGAGATCGTTCTCCGTCTGCTGCAAATACTAGATCTGCGGAGAAGCTTTGCTGCCCATTAGCGGTCTGTACCAGAGGGCTCTGCTGACTGCTGGTGTCTGTCTCAATCCCCGTTACTTCCACCCCAAGGCGAATGTCGACTCCCACGCGCTCAGCCTCTTTAGCGAGTAAGTGATGCAGGTCAACGCGGTGGGTAAGAAGATAAGGAGTTCCATATCGTTCAACCAATTTCTTGCCCATATCGAGGGTTGACAAAGGCTTCATTTCACGGTATGATCGCATCACCCCAACATTCGGAGCGATTGACAGTTTCTCTAGCTCATCCAGAAGACCCCACCCCTTGAAAACTTTGGCTGAGTTGGGTGGAATTTGAATCCCTGCACCAATCTTGGGTAGCCGAAAACTGAATTAACGTGAAATTCTTCGTTCTGGATGGGTTGCAAGCATACCTGTCCCAGTGCTGGCGATTTCTCTAGCACAGTAACTTGGTGGCCGGCGCGCTGCAAGCCAATGGCTGTAGCCAGGCCAGCCAGCCCTCCTCCCACAATAATAACAGAAATCGAGATACTCATAATGATGGATGAGGAAATGACAATTCTCGGAAACAAGTCGACTACTGTCAACATTAGTCGCGCACTACTTAACTATTTCACAGGATACGCTGACAACATACGTTTCCACATGTAGCTATGATCGTCGCACATTTCAGAGTGGACCCCAATCCAGTATCTGTTGTAATGATACTTGGGGGCTGAAATAGTAACGTACCATAAACATTACAGTTACTTACTAGCGCCGGGCCCTTGTTTCTCTTGTTTCTCTTGTTACTTGGCATGCAACATGAGTACCCACGTACCGGCACGACCGAATCGCATTACATTTATTAATATTCCAGCCATCTAGCATGATGTGACTTATTGATCCTTTGACCTGTGCATGTGCAAATTGAACTTAAATCCCAACCACGGATCCTCGACTTCGACATAGCTTGGATGAAGAAAGGTCTCCTCCCTTTCTGCTCTACATCATGATATCAAGCTTCCTAAATTTGTCACTGGCAGCGGGCCTTGGTCTTATCTCCCATCGGTTCTACTTTATCCATGGAGAACATGATCGCTATGCCGATAGCATTGCCCGCGTGGCTGTTCTCACATTCGGCCTCATCACTTTCTATGAGTGGCACATCGAGGCATCTCTCAGTAAAGCCGTGATCCAAGCTATCAGTATTGCAGCTGCATACTGCGGTGCTTTATTTACAAGCATGTTCTTCTACCGGATTGTACAGTCGCCTTTGACTCATCTGCCTGGTCCGTTCTGGGCAAAAGTGACCAAGCTCTACCATGTCGGGCATATTCTTCGTGCCGATAATTATCGCTATACGAATAAGTTGTTTCACCAATATGGCGATGTCATTCGAACTGGTGCGTCTTCTAAAACATCTCACCCTTGGTTTAATTATTCCTGACAGCTCTAGGTCCGAATGAGGTGACTCTATTCACCCCGGAGGCATTCAACCAGGTTTATGGCCCAGATTCACGGTGTATTCGTGGAGTATATTATGACATGATGCTACCACTTGTCTCGCTCGTAACAACACGACACAAGCACATTCATACCCATAAACGCAAGTTATGGGATCAAGGATTCAGTATCAAGGGTAAGCTTGAAATATCTAACGCAGTTGAATTTCACGTCATTGGACCCTAATCTGATTCCTCGATAGCGCTGGAGGCCTTGGAGCCCAAGGTCTACGAATATGCCGATGAGCTAGTCCACCAATTACGCCAACGCCTTAAGACTCCAGTTGAAATTGGTCGCTGGTTTGAGTACTTTACATTCGACCTCATGGGACTCGTTGGGTTCAACTACAAGTTCAACTTGCTACAAACACAAAAACACATCGCGCTTGATATGTACAACGCTGGACACCCAGTCCTTGGAGTTGTGACGCCTGCGCCCTGGATTTACCATTTAACTGCTGCGATTCCATATGGGCAAGAAGGATACCATATGTTTGCTCGGTGGGCTGAAGGTGGCCTCCGTGAGAAGTTGAAGGTAATCAAAGCCCGGCCTTTCGGAAAATGGCAACATGCTAATCTACTGCTTTTTTGCCTCAATAGGAACCGTCCGGTCAACGAGATGTAAGTTCTCCTTCCTTTCACTATTTACTCATAACTTGTGACTAATTCTAAACAAAACAGGTGCTCAACTACGTAATCGAAGATGCACGCCAACGAGGTCCGGTTGAGCAAAGCTGGAAGCACATCCTAGGCGATTACATTCTCTTCATCACAGCTGGAAGGTAAACCAAATTTCACCTTCTCACTATTATGCAACAGAACTAATGCTATTCAGTGACCCACAACGACAAGTTCTAACAAACGCATTATACTATTTGATCCGCTACCCAGAGCATCTATCTCAAGTTCGTTCTGAACTCGAAAGTCTGGAAGATATCCGCAACTACAAGTCCCTTCAATACCTCACCCACTTCAACGCAATCATAAAGGAGACATTGCGACTCAACCCCCCAGTCCCCTGTGGTGGTCTCCGTATAACACCCCCAGAGGGTCTAACAATCAACGAGGTCTTCATACCCGGCAATACCACAGTACTAGTGCCGCATTACACACTGTTCAGACGCGAGGACTGTTTCGTCAGCGCCACGGAATTTATACCTGAACGATTCAGTACCAAGCCTGAGCTTATTCTTGATAAGAAGGCTTGGCAACCTTGGAGCTTAGGTGAGCCTCTTCCACCGGACTTGATATAGCTTGAAGTTTACTCACAAGCATATAGGAGAATATCAGTGTGTAGGGAAGAATCTTGGCCTTATGGAGATTAGAGTGGCTTTGGCGCTCCTTGTGACGCAATTTGATTGGGAATTTGCTCCGGGTGAAGATGGCCAACAGATGTTTGATGGCTTGTTGGATTTCTTCACTACTGTTCCGGGGCCCTTAAATGTGGTGATTAAAGAGAGGGATATTGCGCCAACGGAGTAGCTAGCTTCTGGCTTTGGAATCTTCTAATCTTCACATGTAGGAGCTTGATACAAAGGTTAAAGAAAATTGCTCCTGGTCGTAAGATAAATAAACACCCTCTGTTCCCTTTTTGCAGCTTCTTACTCCACTGTGAGTTCCGAGTAGGCCGCAGTTGGAAAGCAATTGAATTGAGGGCTATTTTAAACTTGCAGAGAGAATCGATGAATATCAACACCAAGGTTCATGGGTGAAAAGAAAATCATATACAATTTCTATAGAAACTGTCAAGGACCAACGATAAGTCGCCAATAGCCAAGCTTTGAAAGAAAAGAAAAAGAGATCGCAGTAGATGCAAGGAGTATCAAGTCTAAGCGAAGAAACCCGTAAAAGAATGCATAATATAAACCCACAGTACCCATTCCACCTCCAGGACCAGGAGAAATTGGCCAGCAATTCTGAATCATAACATGCGCGTTATCGCGCACCAATAGCAAATAGTGATTACCCAAAGACGAACGAAACCTTCTATATCCTGGGCAAACACCCGGTAGGACAACATGCCAACAAATTCGAGAAATTGCTTGATTTCTTCATAAATGTAAGGTCACATGATCTATGCAATACGGTTGCCTGCTTTCTTGCGCATGTTGTTGTGGATCTGTCTCTCGCGCCAGATACTCCATAGACAAACTACAATACCGCAGAGCCCGGAGAAGAATGTCATGTAGTAGGCGGAGCGGTAGCAGACGAGGCCATCGGGACATTCGCTGTCGCCCTCGTGGCCGACAACGGAGTGGCGGTCGTACACTGTGCCGTAGACGAGGTTGAAAACGTTGCCGCTAAGAACTGGAGCCAGAGTCATGGCTCCCCAGTTCTGGGAGAGGCCGCCGATACCAAAGGTGTGAGCGGTAAGAGAGGGGAAGACACCGAACAAGAAACCGTAGGCAACACCCGTCATGGCGGAGACGACGACGAGGGTGTTCGGGTTGGAAATGGAAGCGCCGGCGAGTTGAGTTATGGTGAAGACGAGAGCGGAGATGAAAAGACACCAGAAGCGGGACATGTTGAGCTTCTTAACGAGGATATCGGAGCCAATGCCGCTAAGGAGACGGCCAGAAAAGTTACCAAAGGACAGGATAGAAACATGCATAACCTGGCGCTGCTGGATGAACTTAGATGTCGCGCTGTCGTCGTAGTATAGCCACAGAGCCTTGGCGCTGTTGCCAATGTTGTTGATGGTCATCAAGCCGATACCAGATAGAAGGGCCATGGTGAGGAATAATTGCCAGAACTCGACGTACTTGAGCATAGCCAGGCCACGGATATCGGGGTGGTGAGCTTCCACGGCGATATCGGCCAAGTAGTCATCGTCTAGTGTATCGAATGATGGCCGGCCATCAGGCTTGGATACCAACGACGAGCTCTCATCCTGATCATTGTGGTGTCCTCCAATACGGTGGCTCGAGACAACGGAATGACTGCGCGCATGCGCGGAGTTTTCGTGGTCGTAACCGGTGGAGTCGTGCATGTCCTCAGGCTGATCTTCGAAAGTGCTCGGTGGGCGCATTCTTTGCGATTCGGGGGCACCTTCATGGCGAGGGACGGAAGTATAGGGCTCGGTCTCGGCGCTGGGGAAGATTCGTAGGAATGGGATAGAGATCAAAGAGAGGATGGTGGTTCCGCACGCGAGAAGCAACAAGAAGGCACCGGTGTCATCCTTGAAAATGAGAGTCGATACATTAGACCAGAACAAAGCACTTAGTCCGAAGGCCGCCAATGGGAATGCTGTCGCAGTGCCGCGGTTCTCGCCAAAGTTGGAGGCCGCTGAAAGAAGGTTCGTTAGTATCTCTACGTAATCTGACAGGGGACCGATTCAATTTGACGTACCGACTTTGATAGCGGCGCCAAAAGCTGAGCATCCACCGGTACCAGTAAGGAAGGCGAAAAAGCACAAGAAAAACACTGGGACTGATCCTTCTCCGTGTTGATAGGCTAGTAATTGTTAGATTTGATACCCTGCTGCGGCTTGTTTCCAGTGAACCTACCCAGGTAGATCGGGTAATATCCGAGACCCAAGCACACCGAACCAATCAAAGTGATAAGTCGGGGTCCCTTTGCATCAGTCAATAAGCCCATCGGGATACCCATGGCATACATGCCCAGGTTTCCCGCCACGCCCTGCCAAGCTGTCAACACCGGGGCTCCGCTGTATAGAGAGGAGCTGTCACACGACTCACGATAAGGTTACTCTCGGTCGAAGAAAGCTTCATTCGGTGTGCGAACTGTGGTGCCCATGCGGAGTATGCATACTATATATCCCAGTCAATCGGTTAGCCATCGCGCCTTCAGCTGAGAAGCCAAGAGCCACGTACATTCGTCCCGCAGGACAGAGCTACCAGAGTGCCCGCAATCACGGATATGATCCGGGCAGTGGTATGAAGTGAGGTGCTAGCCATTTTAAGAACAGTCCGCTTTATCTCAATCGCCCAGAGACAGTCCGTCGGAGGACAATGGTAGCTAGTACGATGGGTGTGCGAGATTGGGGTCACGCGTTTATCGGAGCGCACGGTCGCTGGGGTTTGTAGTCGAGGATTGGGAAGTCGGCCAGCGAAGGAACATCGGAGCCGGGTAAGGAGTGACGAGAGGTGAAATGCAGCGCCGGAAGATCCGAGTCAAGGACAACGAACGAGGGGAACCGGGATAAGGTGAAGATTCAGGAGCGTCGTAATCGGCCTACGGGGAGGCCACGATAACGGAGAGCGGGCGCTCCACTGCTCCACCGGGCTTGACCGGTAAATCCCCGGAACGCCAAGCATTCTTCGTGCGCGTGTATTTGTATGAAATATATGTTCATTTCGAATTGTCCTAATAGAGTGCCGAAGAAGCTCGTGACAGTATACTTTTGACGATTTGATTAGTACTAAAAAAGGTGTAAGCATGGCATAAGTTACACATGAATGCATTACGTCATTACATAAGCGATAGGGATGTGGAAGTCATGCACGATTGCATACGAGTATTTCCGATTTGAATTCTACATATTCAAGGATGGCTTGTTGGTGGAAATACTCGATTACAGTAAATTATGCAAGAAGCGCAGGAATTGTGTGATTTGATCTTTGGAGTATACGAGCATACTTCGTATATGAGCTGATTAAGCGACCATGACAGCATTACTTGATATGGCTTAGCGTGTCTTGGCGTTTGGCATTTTACTGTATGACAGCTCTCTGTACTCCGTACTCCCCGCCATTTCAGGCACACGAACCACTAAGGCTATCATGCAGGCTTTGTGAAGCTCGCGATAGCCAGGGCAGGCTTACAATCTCATTTGATTGGACGATTCATCTCAATCTCCAAGTGCAGTATCGTCTGTATTCGGATTTTGGGTTGCCGCTGATGACCCCTCGGCCACGACCAAAATTGTCCCTTTGGGCCCGTTTCCGAAGATGGCTTCGTTATTTACACTCTCCACTTCGATTGCGCAGTAGCCTCATACGTCTCAGACATCACAATCGATACCCCTTGCTTACTCTGCTGTTCTGGCTCATTCCATACCCGTCCTGGTCATTCCCAATACCGGGCCCATTTTCTCTTCACGCACTTATCGAAGACAAAGAGAACAAGACTAAGATAATCGAATCTCATTTTGGTGACATACATAACCTCCGCGATATCCCTATATGGAGAATGCGTGACACGCCCTTGCGATCAGCTTATCGACTCTACGAGCTTTACGTCACTAACCACTATGCACTGATGGGATGGGAAACGGAATATTTCTTCTATCAACCGAAGTGGAGCTTAAGAGATATCCCCGATCCAAAAGATACAGATCCTCTCCGATATGCCATTATTGCCTCTATTATCGAGGAACTGCAAGAGTCAATAAACTGGAGGTTGGGTCTAGGACTACGAAGAACTGGACAGCATGTGTATCGCGAAACAGACGATGCTCCATGGCCTCCGTTCAAGCCCGAAGAGCTTCCTGCTTGGACAGCAAATGTACCAGCCATCGACAAAGACTTGCTGAAGAAGTCTGTACCATCTAGCTTTTTAGATACAGATGGAAACCTGGTTCTGGAGAAGGATGGCAAGAGTCCAAATTTCGCGAAGCGGAATGTCATTACGAATACAGGCTGGCTTTATACCATTTAAGAACGAAAGATCTGCTCGCTGTACTTCTTCCGGTATTCGAAAGCTACTAACTGCATCGTTCTGCTATCAGGCAGGACATCGAACCCGTTCCAATTCATCGTCCGAACGGACTCCTTCACCAAAGGGCCATTATCCCTCGTTCTCAAGTATTTTAAAAAGGCCAACGCATCCGCCATATCCATTTCGGCCTTTCGACCCCGACCGCCGTTATAGATTCTCCGTAGCTTGCGTTCAAGAGCCCACTCTATCGGAGCAGCTAGGATCTCCAAGTTTTCTCCTTGGAAAAGCGTGATGTTCTGTTCGAGGGCTTTCTTGAAAAGACTCTGTCGGGATGGCCGGCTCACGAAAATAGCCATGTCATTGTTCATCCATTTTCGGTTATAGCTCTGCTGGAGAGCGACCGAGACGATAGCATTATCGAGTCCTTGTCGGATCTCTTTCTCGCGCTCGAACTCTGGGTCGATCAGGAAGTCCACGTCTGCTGTGCTGTCGCGGTTCTGGAGAAATGTGACTGCTAGGAATCCGCCGGCGGCGATGAGTCGGATAGGACCGAACGCTACGAGCCATTCATCATGGCTCATTTCGGTATCCAGCGCTTTAAGTGCTTGATTCTGTTAGTCGCCAAAAGTCCGGAATACCCGGGACATGGGTCTGCATACCATCTTCGAACTCTTCCGCGTTGAGATACTCCTTCTCGCCGGACATGCTTAAGTCATGGAGTGCGTAGTTTTCTGGACATGCATTCTCGAGATCCGCAAATGCTGCCCCTGGAGTGAGATTTGCGGCGCTATTTATGCCATATGCAGTGGCAATCTTGTTGGGTCTAAGCGCCCAAGTGCTCAACCTTGGTGTGCTAGATCTGATCTTCATTGGTAGTTAAGCTTGTCAGGGTATATTTTTTCAGCCTATCAAAGAGCACGGAAAAGGCGTATCAGATCTCACGATCGCTTTGGCGAAGACTTTATGCAGGAAATTTCTTTTAGAGATTTGCTTTTGACATTAACCTTGAAAGGGTATATTGCAGTAATCAGATAGACAGCGGCGCCTGGGGCTTTCAAACCCTTGATAACCAATTTGATATTTATTCTGATCTGGAGCCCAGTTTGATCTGGAGATGAATATCGAGTAGCACAGTAGGTATCTGGAGGAAATACCATAAAGGGGAGCAGGCATTTGTGCTAGGCTTGCGCATCCTTTTCCCAGGCAGCCACTGAACTATGTTCGCGTGTGTGACTTATCAGTCTCATCTGGGGTCGTTTCAGCTTTGACGTGACCATTTTCAATGGTACCGGCCTCCTAAGGCATAGAGCGTCCTATGAATTGACGCTGGGATTCTTACTGGCAGGAAGAAAGAACCGAAGAGGCTCGATTTGCTGCAAATGCGAACCAACCGACTTGTGACTCTATTGCATGCATATAGGCTATCATCTGGAGGCTAAACAAGGACCTATCAGATTTTGCCACGCTGAACCCTGTCACCGAGCCGGATATTCGGGATGTTGGATTCGCGTAAGCACCCTTGTCAGGTGGCGGCACCTCGGCGGTAAGCATCGGAGCCCATGCGATTATGGGTAATAACATACCGGTTGACGGCCTGGGCCCTTGGGCTTGAGACCAATCAATAGCTTGATCCGACCCGCAGCGATCATGTCTATGAGTACCTAGTAAAATCGGGTTTGTTTAATAACCCACTGGATCTCGATCCGAGATCACTGTGTACATGACTCCCCCGCATATCAGGCTTTGCCTCGGAAGAAAGGCTTATTGGTTGGTCTTGCTAATGAGGCGCATCATGGACAAGATCTAGATGGGCCTGTGCTGTTGAAAGAAAATGAAGCCACCTTGGGTGGAGAGGTGCCTCGAACCGTGATATTATCACCCAAACCTGATGGTATGATAGCGGGCCTGAAACAGATTCGCTGAAGCTCGCAAATGATACTGAATAATTAGCTGTCAGATAAAGAGTCTTTTGAGAGGTTGAGTCTCACTTACAATTAAGAAGCCTCGGAAGAGTCCACATCCGGGCGAACTGTTCAAGATGTAGACGCAGAATGGTCTGATTTTGTTGAATCTTCGACTGAAGAATGGGCCGAGCCACTGCAGTCGACTTCTTATGGAGATCAAGGAAGATCAGTGCTGTGAAAGGGATAAACGAAATCGCTGGATCCACTTTCATGCAGAACAGTGAGTTCCACTGCTCCATCACTGAAGCAATATCCTGGCAGACCTCAAGGACCTGTTGCCAGGTTAATAATGGCTCTTCTCTATTTGCTTGACCACAGCACAGAATTGCGAGGAGTAATCGTGCCATCATGAAATGGAGAACGGTAACCAGTCTTGCGTGGTGGTCATCATGAGACTCGTCTGCAAATGCATTGCGCGCCGGATTGAACCAGCCAGGTGGTAAGGATAAAGAAAGCGTCGAAAGCTGGCGTTGAGCATCTGCAAGTGACTCAGTCATGTCCTCTTTCGGTCGTGAAAAATGCATTCGGACAGCTGTCGCTGTCTGTCGCATAGCAGCGATAGATATGATATGGACATTCTTTAAAAACGTCTTTGGGCTCAAGGCAAATACTGGAAGCAACCTCCAAAGATCTGCATAATCCGATGGCAAATAAACTTCTTGAGGGCTAGCCTCACCACTTGCAGACTGATCAAAGTGGTCAAGGATAAAAGAGGTATTGACAAATTGATGGTCAATCAAGTTTGGAGTACCCGATGAAAGATTGGAATAGGAGTCCAGGCGGTATATACACCACCACACAGATCGCCATTCTTGAACCTCGTCGTTGCTTAATGAGGCCCAGTCAGGATAGAGTGCGCGCAGGCTTTCGAGTCGATCTAGTCCTGTACGATAAGCCATGCGTGTGATTTGTCCGATGCGCATCCAGGATTGGTGTCCTGGAAACTGATGGAAATCATAGAACGCTAGAAGACAAGCTTTGCGAAACTGATCAAGAGACGGTGTTGTCCCGATAATGTCATCCTCGAGTAAGCTGGAGCTCAATAGCCGGTCGATACGGGCATCTAGATTTTCTTCGTCCGCGAGGGAATTGAGACCCATTAGCTTCGCGGTGATTGCTTTTATCGTAGAGATAAGGTCAGGGTCACATCGAACTTGTTGATAATCATGGATAAATTTCTCTTTGGAGAAGATGGGATTTAAATCCTGGACAACGTCGAAGTACTTCTCGATGCTATTGTGAAGTGTTAGCTGGAATAAAGCCACCGATGGAAGGGGAAAGCGACCATACAGAGATATAGTCGACAAGTGAGGGATACTAATTGACTCTTTATGAGATCCAGGTGACGGCAAACTTGATGACTGTTGCGTAATATTTTGCCTGACCGGAGATATTGGATCTGTATGGTACCAGTCAATGATTAGTTTGACGTTGACAGGTCGGCTGCTAGAAGTTTTGAATGAGAGGGATGTTTACTAGATCTTTGCCGTCTCGATGAGGAAATTTTGTAGCGCGAGCCACGTGAAGGGCCCGGCTTACGTCGCGTAGACAAGTAAGTGCATGTTTCACCTCGGTCGAAGCACCGGCTGCAGATGGGCTGCCCCTGGTCACCTGAAAAGACATTGCTTAATAAGTTGCCATCACAATAGGATTTGTGGGGCCTTCATCGTACATTTCACTTTCTTCCTTAAAATCATGTCAGACCAAGCATATTTTTGGGGTCAAGGCGCATGTAGGTACCGTATACAGTTATCGCATACTCTCTTGCAGTTTGGGTTGTCATTTCCGTCTGTGACCGACCCATGCAAATGCGGAGATACTAGGCCTGGACCATGGCCTCCAATACCCTGCATTTTGATTGGCGAGAGCTTTTCCATTGACGGGCTGGAGATTGTAAAGACGGGGGTATGTTGAAATCCCGCCACTGGAGAAACACGAAGTCGAAGATCCGCCGCGAAAGTCCCTCCGGCGCTATGCCCAATTGGCATTAGCGCGTGTCGATCTACCTCGGTGCTTGGCATCACATATTTGAAGTAGAACGTCGGCACATTTTACGCAATGCCAACAACTTGAGTTCAATTTCGATTTTGAACCTATTAATCAAACAAAATGGTCTCCTTCCTTCATCTTGTGCGCTTCGAGTGTTCTGAGGATGGCACAGCCTACTACGCAGACCTGGGACCCAATGCCGATGGTCCGCCAATTCGAGGAACGCAGCTAGGTGCATTCAAGACTTTTCAAGACCTTGCAAACAAAAGTGGCGAAAAAGAAGTGACTGTCTCTCGCGTAAGCCATTGATATGTCAATTGGATCTACAAAATGAAGACCATGCTTATCATGCGCACAGTTGCTGGCGCCACTTCCTCAGGACAATATACCGATATACTGTGTAGGCCTGAACTACAGAAGCCATGCAAAAGAGGCCCAGGTTAGCGAAGCTTTCGATGAATATCTCTACATAGGCCTCAAGCTCTGACAAATTTTCACAGCTTACGATCCCATCGTACCCCCCTCTTTGGACAAAGCCGGCAGCATCCCTTGCGCACCCGAATGAAGATATCCCCGTCAATGATTTCTGTGCTAAAAGCCTCCTAGACTATGAGGTATGAATGCCATCGCTACATGCTCAAAACTAAATGCTAATATGACCTTGTGACAAGGGTGAGCTGGTATTTGTGACCTCCGCCGAGTGTCGCGACATATCGCCCAAAGAAGCAGAGGACCACATTCTAGGCTACACAGTGGGAAATGATCTATCCTGTCGTATCTTCCAGCTTCCTCAGAATTCCGGAGGACAATTCTTTTTCGCCAAGGCATTCGACCGTTTTGCCCCAATTGGACCCACTCTGATTAGCCCAAAGCTGTTCAAGAGCGGTGATTTCAATCTTGTCACCAAAGTCAATGGGGAGGTGCGACAGAAAGCCGATTTCCAGAAGGATATGATTTTCTCCCCAGGGAGAATACTCAGTCATATGAGCCAAGGTTGGTTGACGCGCACGGAACATTGTGGCCACGATGGGACCAAGCTAATTCTTACAGGCACTACTATCCCAGCCGGAACGGCAGTGATGACAGGCACTCCGCAGGGAGTGGGTGCTTTTCTTACGCCGAAATCATTTCTGCAGGATGGCGATGTTGTCGAGATTGAGATGGGAAAGGTCGGAACCTTGAGGAACAAGATTTATTTTGAGTAAGCTAGTCGTGCAACGGCAATGTACGGTTCTCGTTGCTGATAGTTATCGAGGGTGTCTTTCTTAACTCGATGTGTTGTATGGGTACAGTGGCTTGCAATTCAAATTGTTACTCGGTGGAAATAGTATATGTAGTGATAGTGGAGGTAGTGAACCATGATAATTCATTCGTATTATTTAACTGAATAATGTACCAAGTTAGGGTAGAAATTTGCGGTTGAAAGTGAGTCATTTGCAAATAAGCGGTTGCCAAGGGTCAGTTTTAGACCGAGGCAATTATTCGGTCAACGAAAGAATAAAGCAAATTGTCTCCGCTTGAGATCTCGGATGTTCGCCAGTCCAAGCCATCTGTCAAATTATTGTGGCAAATAGAGCTGGGGACGTACGGGGGCTTAGTAGCCCTTTAGGTTACTCCGAAAGTTCCTCCGAAAAGCCTCAACGCTCTCTACGTCTAGACTAATGTATAACATCATAGGTGTATACTCGGCAACATGTGATGGTTGAGGCTCTATTTAAATGCTCATAGTTCCCTCTCATTGCTACTTGATTCGGTCGAAATGTCAGTATTGAAACTGGTCTTCACGTTTCTTTCCTATCTCCCAAGATCCGTGCGCGAGCGTATGGTCCCCGATATGCGGATCCCTCCTATTTCCAACAATCCTGAAAAGGTCCAGCTGGACCGCCTAGGTCATGTTTATTTTGAACACCCAGACCTGGATAAATTCAGCGAGTTCGCCGAAGACTTCGGATTCATTGAAGACAAGAGAACCAGGGACCGGGTATACTATCGCGGCTATGGCAAAGATCCATATGTATATGTCGCATCAAGAAGCAAAGACGACAAGCCAAGATTCCGTGGTCCCGCGTTTGTTGCTCGCTCGCAAGAAGAATTCGAGAAAGCTGCCCAGTTAGCCGGCGCCACGCTCAGTGATTTGAAAGACGCCCCAGGCGGAGGCAAAATGGTCACTTTCAACCGGCCCGATAGCACCTTTTTTCATGTGGTATATGGTCAAGAGGAACGGCTGGTCGATAGCCAAGAACCAAGTGCCACGCAGGAGCAGCAAGGGCCATTTAACAAGCCTTTCGACAAACCGAGACTAGGTTCGTTCTCGTATCTCCCAGGTTTCCATTTCTTTCCTTCTAATGCCAGTTACAGGTCAATTCCAACGCCATCACGCAGGACCAGCTCTTGTGCACAAGATAGGACACCTGGGCTATGTCGTGCCAGACTTCGATCGCGAACTCGCATGGTATACTGAGAACTTCAACTTCGTTCCTTCCGATATTCTGCACCACTGGGATTTCTCAAATGTAGATGTTCTGACATTCATGCACCTTGACCTGGGGAAGGACTTTTCCGACCACCATTGCTTCTTCATGCAGCGTGCTGAACCTCACGTGAAAAAGACGTTTGTGCACCACACTTCTTATGAGGTGGCTGATTATGATACGCAGCAGATTGGGCATGGATGGTTGGCGAAGAGAGGTTGGAAGAGTGTTTGGGGTGTTGGGCGTCATGTGCTTGGAAGTCAGATATTTGATTACTGGGCTGATCCTAGTGGGTTCAAGATTGAGCATTATACTGATGGTGACGTTGTGAATGAGGATATCCCTATGAAGAGGGAAGTTGTTGGTACTTTTTCGGTTTGGGGGCCTGAGGTACCTAAGAACTTTGGAGAGAAGGAGTATAAGTGAAGGATTCAATCATCGCTTAAAAGCGTTCTGTATTTGGTCTTGCCATGAAATTAAGTTGATATTGAAGATTTATTTCTCAAATCTGCCCTCGCCTACTTATAGTATCAATTTCTCATACTCGCATCCAAAATCGCATCCTCTAGCTGCATTTTCACAGTCACACATGGCAGGGCTCACGGAGCTGCTGTTTGCATGCATCATTCTGTTAAACCATGCCTCTAAGTTTAATTAGAAATATTCTTGAAAAGCTCAACTTTTTGGCTTGCTTACTTTGATCGTTATCGGGCCATACTGTAGGACTAGGCGAATCCAGTAAATGCATCGGGGTAAATTGGTCGATCCATTGATGGAACGACATTCCAGCAGTTTCAGCATCAAAGATAGCATTTTCACTGGGCTTGATTAAGCCATCCGTCCTTTGGATAGAGATCTGACGGGTACCGTCTGCGACCTTTGCTATGGAGAACCTCTGTAGCGATAGGTTTTCACCGAAAAAGTTCCAAATAGACTTCCAAAGAGCATCTTCATGATCTGTAGGGGGTATGTAAAGGGCCGAAGGGGTGTAATCTTGTCTGGGTAGTACTTGCCTAGCTGGTTGGGCATAATATGGAGTTGAGACTGAAGTGTTTGCTATTGGGGTTGGAGTGAAGGCTGTTGAGGTCGGACTATAGGGCGAAGTTGGGTTATAGGCGGAGGATGTTGGAGTGTAGGTAGAGGATGTTGGAATATAGGCTGTTGAGGTTGAGGTCGTAGAAGGCGGAATTGAAGAATGCAAAAGCCATTTTGGGGTTGGCGAATACCAAAGTGATGAATGGTCCGGCAATGATAATGGCGAGATGCCTTCCATGATTACCTCAAATAGTGTGAAAAAAGTGAGGGTTTTCTTGGCTTTCATAAGAAATGATTTTAAATCCTCGGAATTGATCCAAGTCTTATGCAGATGGAGCTCTTTCAGGCTATCAAATTGGATTTTGCTAGAAAGCTCTCCAAAGAAATAGTCTTGCGAGATAGTCAGCCTTTCTAGGCGGGCAGCAACATGGATAAGCATGGTGACCCAAGTCGGTGTATTCGTATCCATAATATGAACTGGTTTTGTGGTTCGGAAAGCTGTGCAAACATGGAGGTCCTCTAAATCATCCAAAGCGGATAGAACAGAGCTATATTGTTCTTCTGCGAGAAGTATTTCTGGGCCAATATTACCACAATAATCAGGATTACAAGTCTGTAACTTCCTGATCCTACAATTGGACCCGTTTAGTGCTTGTAAGAGCCTCGAAGCGGCTAGAGAATTAACCTTGCCCATTACACTTCCGCTACCATGAAGCGGCTGGAGGTTCTTACTCCCGAATCGGAAGTCGATTTGATTGATAAGGCGGCGCCAGCCAAGAAATCGAACTTTTTCTTGTCGTGGGTCGAGTAAGAAGCTTGTCGAATAATGTGCAAGTCCGATCGTGTCAAGGTTATCGAATTTTCCTAAGCACCCACGCAGGCGCGTGCTAAAAGTCTCCGACTCTAGAAGGCTTGAATTGTCCGCAACTAAGGCTTTGTATGTTGAAAACCGAGCCTTAAGTTCCTCGCCAGATACCGACTGACAACTTTTCGATGACACGGCAAATTCGGAAATAGCATGTTCGTCTGCCGCATGGGAGCCATCAAACACGGAGGGAATCATCCACAACTCGTGAACTCGTTCCCGAATACCATCTATTCTGGCGAGGGCTTCCAATTCCCCAAGGCTATCGCTTGTCACGATGAAGTGAATTCTTTCAAAGAAGCAAGCAGTGAATTCCGCGAATGATGATTTGTACAAGGTGCGACATGATAATCTGAGTTCTTGCCACTCAGAGGGCTGTAGATGGCTACAGACCTTAGACAACAACTCGACTGGCAGGTCCGTGATGGACATTTTTGCCTCGGGGCAAAGAGTTACAGCGAAGCGCTCAGCTGGGGGTTGAGGATTGTATAAGATCCGAGGGTTCAGGGTTGAAGACTGCTCGCTAAAAGAGAGAAGAGTTGGATGAGAGAATGTTGGGAATTTTAAGACCCCGAATTGATGCGGTAAATACGCCCCCACTCCTACTCCCTAATGGACCGCGGATCCACCCACCTCGATGAAATGTGAATCTTGAATTGCGCCATGCATGTTCAAGCTAGGTCAAAAAATTCCCTTGATTTAGCGCTGAATAGCATACGCGGTGTTTGGTGGCCAAGAGTAAATATCATCTCGCGTGTACGGAGTAAATGGTTGGACCCAGGATCTATCGACGACTTCATTGGAGGGCCAATTGCGAATATTCGGGTACGGTGGACTCAATCCCTTCCCTTCACATTGTGAACTAAAGCCTCATACCACCCCGGACCACCGCCTACAGCTCCAGGCCTATACTGGTCATCATCACCTGACTTTAACGCAATTGATAAGCGAGCGGTCACCCCAAAACACCATAGTAGATGTGAATTATAACTTGATTTCTTACCAATACTTAGGTAAATGAATTTTTATAATGATACAATCTATCTAGTAGGTTGAATATTACGCAACACTCTGATGCCACTCTGATGCCACTGTAAGTTAGCTACTCTAGGGGTTTGTTGCACTTGAAACTGCGCACGACAAGACTAATATAGCCCGGACTCAAACCAGACCAAACTAGACCTTCGACATTCCCAGTCCATGGGTCTAAATTCTGGGACCATGACTATAGGGTAAAACAAATTTTTACCATAGGATATGCCTGACCATCCTATAATGAACCATGGGGACCCATGGCCGCCTGATTTCTGCCTGACTTTTCAAGAAAAAATATATAAAAAAAAGGTATCAGCTTTTTTTTGATCAGTTAACGAAATTATTTAGTAAGCGAGCTGCGCACCTCATCTGAAATCCAGTAATTAATAAAGCCTCTCTTCTTCGACCACCCACCATGCCATCCATCGCGTTCAAAATTTTCAGAAATTGCTTAAACAAGAGGGTCGAATTGTCCTTGCAATCCGAGCCTACTAGAAAAAAGTAGTCTGCGCTATTTGTCGAGCAGCACGCGTCTTTGACGTTCCAGAATCGACCCTTCGGGTGCGTCTTCGTGAACCACTTCTCGCGCAAAAACGCGCCTTGACTTGTCGAAATTGACTGAATTACAAGAGCAAACGAACTGGATAATTTTCCTTTTCTAGATAATCGAGGCGCTGCACCAAGACTTACTACTGTCCGAGAAACTGCGAATCTTCTACTCCGGCCCTTACTCAAGAGAGCGCTACGATAATGAGGCTAATGGTAGCCCTTCGCCTTGCTTCGTATTTAGGAGACATTTTACGTATCTTAAGCATTAAAACCATTATAAGTCTGCTGAATGGAGCTTATTGTACTACGTCTCTTAGTATAGATTAGTATCACGACTCTATTATTGGACCCATTGAATATTTCAGTACCATGCGCGCGTGCCACGATGAAGCTGCCTACTTATATCTGTTCAGGGTGTAAGGGATAGAGATTATAAAAGTGATTGCCATTAAGTAAAAGCTAATTAAGAAGAAGAAGAAGAGGAAGAAGAAGAAGAGGAAGAAGAAGAAGAAGAAAGTCAAAAGTAGAAAACAAATAGCCAAGATTGAAATTTAATTGTTGAACTTAGAGACTAATAGCGCCCTTTTGAGTCCTGTAAAAAAAAGAATACTTTCGACTGGAGCCGTTGCACTCCACTATTACCGCTGGTAGTTCAAAGCATGCTCATTGATCCAATCAATGCCCTCTTTCCGCCAGGTATCAGGCTCAGGATAGCTCGTCTTGTTTGCATCCCAGACCATATTCATAGGTTTATCCAAAGTATAAGCAGGCCGATTAGTTTGTGTGGCATTCCTCCCTCTTCCACTCAAGTCACTCGGATTAAGACCATAGACAAAGCTGGCCCATGAGTTGCTCATCAGGTAGCTAAGCACCGTATATGACTCTTGCTTGTCCAAAAACGGATTCGGGGTGTATCCTAGTCTATTGAGAGTGAAGAGAACTCGGTCTGTGTATGTTCGATCACTGGCTTCTAGAGTTTGAAGTATTCCACCTGGCGAAGTAGTCCAGCATCTGTTAATACCATACATAAAATTATTGATTGTATATTTGATCGTGCCCATTGTTCACTCATCAAGAAATGTACAGCAAAACACAATTTCTGACAGCAAGTCAAACCACTGTCTGAGCGTTCAGTGATGATGATTGGCTACTCATTGCCTAGCCGACGAAGCGACCCGACCAAGCGATCGCGCATGACGCTAAGTACTCAAGCCTGTGCTACTAGCTCTCTTTGGAACTATCGCCGAGACTACACTCATGGCTCGGCTTCTCCGGGGTCCAGACAGCGCGTCCTCAAAGTAGAGGGCTGATTTACAATCAGCCACAGTCATGGCGCAAGATTTCCAACTCATACTCCCAAAAGCCGAGGTGAAATTTTGCTAGGATTCCTACTTGGAAGATTCATCGTAAGTTATAGCTTTTAGCAACCGCAGCATCGCAGTGTTAATGCTGTAACGCATGAAAGGGCAGAGGTAGTCAAAACTGATTCATGCTGATAATACGATTCAAAGAAAATAGCTCTCAAAGATAAGATCTAACCTTGAAAGACTCCGGATGATTCCAATCGTTTTCTGACAGCGATATAATAATGTCGCAATATCACTATAAAATAACGATTTGCAGGTCCACATGCTAGGATTATGGATCCAAGTTACTATAAAACATGGCCTATTGCGACTTTTCTTTTATCTGTATATTGAGAAACCCTATCTCGCTCACTTATATCAAATGAATATTTCTCAAACAGTGCCAAATAACGCTATGCCGGAGACTGTGAACTACCAAGAGGATGAACGGAGAAGACAGGAATATTCGGGTCTCGATCCCGAGAAGCCCATTGCTCAGTGCACTGAACAGACATTCGAAGTCATCAGCTTTGCCGACAACGCGAAGCAGGGCGCCGATCTGGAAAAACAGATGACATTGGGTCGAGCCATCAAGCTATATCCCAAAGCTGTGTTCTGGTCTATCGTCCTATCGACTGCCCTGGTGATGGAAGGTTACGATACCCTTCTGCTAGCCAACTTCTATGCGCTACCAACCTTCAGCAAGAAATATGGCACCTTGGATACGGCAACTGGAAATTACAAAATATCAGCTCCATGGCGCTCTGGTTTGTCCGATGGTGCTGCCGTCGGTGAAATCATTGGACTTTTCGTGACCGGTTATATTTCGGAGCGCATCGGTTATCGCAAGACAATTCTTGGGGCTCTGATCATGATCGCCGGCTTCATCTTCATCGTTTTCTTTGCTGTGGATATCAAGATGCTTTTGATTGGTGAAATACTTTGTGGTTTGCCGTGGGGTGTGTTCCAAACAATCACGACTGCGTATGCTTCCGAGGTGTGTCCGGTTAGTCTGAGAGCATACCTAACGACGTACAACAACTTGTGCTGGGTTATCGGACACTTCATCGCCTCTGGGGTACTCCGTGGTATGGTCGACAACACTACGGCCGACGCCTATCGTATCCCCTTTGGAATCCAGTGGATGTGGCCACCAATCCTTATAGTTGGTGTTTATTTCGCACCCGAGTCCCCATGGTGGTTGATCCGTAAGGGTCGGGTCGAAGAGGCGAAACTTTCATTATTGAGGCTCACAAGTACAAATGATGCGGAATTCGACGTCGACAAAACCCTTGCGATGATGCAGCACACAGATCAGCTCGAAAAAGAGGTCTCTTCCGGTACGAGTTATCTTGATTGCTTCAAGGGAGTGGATCTTCGCCGAACTGAGATCTGCACCGCTGCTTGGGTGGCCCAAAGTATCTGCGGGTCAACTTTTATCAGCTACTCAACCACATTCTACGAACAAGCTGGACTTCCTACTGTGGACGCATTCGACATGTCGTTAGCACAATACGCCATCGCCGGGATTGGAACCATTTTGTCATGGTGGGTCATGACTTATGTGGGCCGGCGAAGGATTTACCTCGTCGGAACAGCGACAATGTGTCTAATTCTTTTCATCGTCGGCATGCTCGGCATTGCCCCGACAAGCAACAAAACGGTATCATGGGCTATCGGCTCAATGATTCTCGTTTTGGCCTTTGTATATGACTCTACGGTCGGTCCTGTATGCTACTCTCTCGTCGCTGAGATGTCGTCTACAAGACTGCGAGCCAAGACGATTGTCCTTGCGCGCAACTTTTACAACATAGCAGGGCTTGTGACAAACGTCCTTATCAATTATCAGTTGACTTCTACCGCGTGGAACCGGGGCGCAAAGGCCGCTTTTTTCTGGCTTGGGACGTGCTTCCTGTGTTTTGTTTGGACTTTCTTCCGATTGCCTGAGCCGAAGGGCAGAAGCTATAGTGAACTCGACATTCTTTTCGCTCAGAAGGTTCCTGCGCGCCAGTTTAAGCACACAAGGGTCGATCCTTTCCACGCGAAGCAACGCTCAGCTATCGAAAGCAAGGCAAATGGGGATGTGGATGTTGTCTGAGGCTGCCGAACTATCGTAGTAGTTCATCAGTTTTCAATCTTTTATAAATACTGCTTTGGTATAATTGTGTTTTTTATTGGCCGGAACCAGTCTATTCTTTTGGGCCAAGCTTTCAAATTAGCGAAATTCCCCCACGCCTGAGACAACTTGACGATTTTGACGATTTTATATGCCCATTACATCACCTTGCAATCGTCTCCCTTTTCCTTCTTCTGCTCTTCTTGCCTAATTGACAGGCCTCTGGCTTCCATAGATCTCGTCTTTACATAATTACCGCCAAGTTGAACCACAGAAAGTAAAGTTAAGGGAGCATTTTTCTAGTCTCCTATCTTTTGTATAGCGTAAAATTCTTTAGGTAAAGGGTAGTTGAGGCCGACATGCTTTCGCCTATAAATTCTAATGCGGTACACTCTAGGTGATGTTCAGGAGCTGCGTGCTCGTAATCGACACGATTTTCTGCAGTATCATGCACAGGTTAGGTTAACACCACAGCACAGAACTCCTCTCCCACTTTAGGTGAGAAAGGTTATTCGAGATTGAACCAAAGATTGGACCAAAGAATTGTGACTGTCATAACACACCCACGTAATCGAAATCAGCAGGGGTGGGGAAGGGCACGTCAGCGCTTCAGGTAGTCTAGGGAGTTTGAGTGAAGAATATAGGCCCTTCAGGCTATTTAAGGTAATAAGACTGAAGCATAGGGGGGCAAGGTCATTTTTCAGACGAAGCAAAAAACAATAACAAAACGAAAACATACGACAGATATAGTATATTGATGGCCACCTAGCGCCCGCGAGTTTGTCCTAGGCGGCTTGCCGCCCTTACGGGCGCCCCTTCAGCCCTTTACCTGAAGGTCCTGAACTGACATGCTAAAATCGCATTTGTAAATTTCTGTAGGGAAATATTTGATGGGTTACTAGAACGTAGTTTAGTGATAGACTGAAGGCTTTTCGCGCTTGTACACTGGCCATCTTTACCTTGCTGTGCTATAAATCTCTCACTTTGTCGCTCCTTTGTTGATCTTTATCAAAGAGAACAAAAAAAGCGATTATTCCTTAATCGATCTTAACAAGATTAA
The DNA here is from genome assembly GCF_028828015.1 of Penicillium pulvis. Taxonomy (NCBI): domain Eukaryota; kingdom Fungi; phylum Ascomycota; class Eurotiomycetes; order Eurotiales; family Aspergillaceae; genus Penicillium; species Penicillium pulvis. Next base: position 1,341,871 of record NW_026643079.1, on the reverse strand, counting down.
TGATAACGTAATAATCCTTGTAGTACTTGCGAATATAAGTGGGTTAGGATGGATTAAATCTATGTAATAGATGAGTATCACGGGATATCGTAATAAAGAGGGGTCCGATTAGATTGAGACTCAATTATTCTCTTTATTGATCAGAAACCTTATAGCACTTTGACTACTTTTAACTACACAGCCTACCTGATTCCTGCCTAAACTCTAAGTGAATAACCCACCCTAACCCCTGTGGGGCCCTTATGGGGGCGCGATTTTAAACGAGCAAATTTGGTAAGAAAGCATTTACTGAAAATGGATCAAAAATTTGATATCTGAATTTATGAGCAATCTTTGCTCTGCAAGGGACCCGCTAAACTTTGCTAATCCTGCAGGATGACCTTAATATCTGAAATGCAAATCTGATTCGACAAAAGTCGCCCAGAACGGCTCAAAAGCCTAAATCTCTGCCTGTCACTTCCTGGGGACCTTGGAGAGATTACCCGTCTTTTGTCAATCATCCCTGTAAGCTAGAATTCTTTTTTTTTTCATAGGGTACCTGGTAGCCTGCGAACTCATGAAATGGTGCTCAGGTACATAAGGTGAGTACCACAAGTCTTGCATTTTCTGTCTACACAGTGGTTCAAATTCAATATTGTTGTTTTTTGTGAACATGGAAAGGCTGCAAAACAAGGGTTCAGTGGCGTTGCAGGAGTTTGAAACACCCATAGACCGCTTTTCTATACCGCCCACTGTATTCAGCTGACCGCCATTGAGCCCCTTTATGTTTAGCCGTAGTATAACACGCGTATCCTTTTAATTCATAGAAGTTAAAGCCATTGAATATCCTTCAGCTCGTCGTAGCTGACTTTGTATGAATAAACCAGTATAACAAGATGATTCACAATTTTGCTGGCAGAATATATTGGCAGAATCCCATAAAGGTGGGTCCAAATCAGAGGGGGGGGTTTCAAACTCTTGCAACCGGACCAGACCAAAACCGAAATTCTTTAAACGAAAACGAGCTTTGGACCCTCAAAATCTCTCCGTACACCGGTGGGTCTTCTCCCGTTCGGTCGGGATTATCCCCACCTGCTCGAGATTCTATACTAAGAACTTCATTGGCCTGTCGAATTTGTTTCCACCGGCATCAGAAAGCCGGAAGCTGTTGCCGGTCAATTCTGAGTTTAATTACTCTATAATGTAACCTCTAGATAGCCGGGCGGACGAAGTGGGCCGTAAGAAGATAAGGAGAATGCCGGTGTGCCTAGAATAGTAGACGAGTACCTGGTATAGATATAAAGTAAAGGCTCTTCCAGCATCACCATGCAAGCCTTAGCCAAGTAACAATCTTCGTCAAGGCCTGATACCATCTTTCTACTTCATCTTTCTCCATTCAATTCAACATGCAATATAATCTCATCCTCACTCTTGCTGCCAGCGTTGGCCTGGTGTCTGCTGCTCTGCCTAAGGCTAACGAGTACAAAAGCCTCGATTGGTACGTGTGTTGACAGCAAATTTCGACTACTCAAATTCAGAATACTTACAAAAAGCAGCTCTGGAGACCTAAACTTTGGCCATAACGCTTACGACCTGCATATGGTTACTATGGACGACTCAACCCATTCGGTCTACCAGGCAGGCACCGCCTGGTATCTTTTCGATGGCAAGGCCAGTGATGGAGGACGCTGTACGGGTAACTTCTTGGGTCAGGTGAACGCTGATACCCCGGCTTGTCTGCTTGTCGACACAACCTCGACTGGCCAGCGGATTAGGTGCCTTTGCAACCCTCTCATTGGCATTGGTGCTGGTGGCAAGAATTCTTGCGATTATGTCAGTTAGGAGGCATTCCAAGGTCACGACCCGAGCCTAAACCGTCAAAACCCAATCTGGTTGAAGAAACGGGTTATGTCTAGGACTACCTCGGACTGTTTCCGAAGCTTATGGGATATAGACGTTTTGTGAAGATGTGTATTTCCAGAAAGAAACTACCACTACTACCAGACAAGTATTTGTTTCACCAGTAGTTAGCCTCAACAGATCGGGTTTTTTTACCTCTCAATCTAGTATTATTTGTCTGTCCCATCACGAACAACCGTAAACACCAACAGTCCTCAACAATCTTATACAACTCATGACTGAGCGCAAACAATAAAGTAGTATGCTATATAACATCCTAGTCGCTTTCACCTGCGAATGAAGACGAGGTTCTGCAATGGGACTCGTTGATCAGTCACCGTTGTTTCCATTTCAGCGACCCCCCTGGAAACCAACTCATCAACCACATGAATACAATATGCAGTTTCAAATATGCTACCATGCGCTCCCATGCGTAGCTAAGTGCCTTAATTTCAGCTCAAGTATCCTCAAAATTGGTACGCCGCTTCCAATATTCTTCTACTGGCTCTTAGGCCACGGCATCTAGGAGAGCATGGGAGCTTCGGCATCACGAATCGACCCATTATCGGTGAACTTAGTAGATCTCATTTTATTTCATCTTCCTTTTTACGTGATAGTCACAAGGAGAAGAAACTAGTCTATCATGGTTTCCCGAGAAGACACCCTAATCAGCCGTATTTCTACCAATGCGAACAAAGTATGCCGAGTCTTTCAAAGGTGAGACATTGCTTCGTAACATGATTCCTAATTCGGCTTGCATTTATCTCCTCCCACGTCCCCGCCCAGATAGCCCAGATAACAATCCCGCCATCCGCCGCCGCGAAAAGTTTCTCTCAATCTTACCACTCTCATCATGCGCCAGTCTATCTCCGCCAGCATAAACGGGAATCCACCCATCCGGTACATCCGGACATATGTCACACATTTGATTAAAGTCAAGATTCAAGTACACCTCCCACAAAGAACCAATCTTTACTCTCATGAACCCACGATAATAAGGCGAACCTTATTTCGTTAAGGAATCATATCGTCCATCAACGGTCCCAACAAACCCGACAGAGTCCTCCGGTGCAATGATCGATTTCAAAGCCCTCTCATCAATAACAAGACACAAAGCAAGCCGCTGCTCCCCACCGCATTCCACCTGGTTTGTTTTGCGCAGATACTCCGCAAAATGATCGCGAACCAGGTCGATGCTAGCACCGTCCCAATGATCCGCATCATAGATCACAGCATCCTTATGCGACGCCTGCGCCAGCTGTTCGGGACGCGGGTCATCTGCGCCGCGCCTGTTCGGACGTCCAAATTTCAAATCGCCCTCAATGCACTCGCCTAGCACACGGGTAAGCTTTTCGATAGCGAGAGGCCATAATCTATCTGACTCGGCAGTGTAAACCGTGCGATAGATGAAAAAACCCCATGGGAAACAGCGCGTGGGCCGCCTAAGGATCCTATGGGGTTCGCGCTGAGCTGTGCTCTCGTACCACGGCTCAGCTTCCCATTTGGCACGACCCTCGTCTGTGAACTCGGGGTTATACCAGCGCTGCAACCAGACGGGGTGAGGGAAAAATTCGTGATCGGGGATTTCCACGGTCTGGTCATTGGGGTCGCTGACAGGGACCGGGGTGGGTTCTGACGGGGACACAGGAATGGAAGTCATGAGTGGGAAGTAATATTTTGCGAAATAAACGGCTTTAATTAGAAGACAACAACGACAGCATCCCTTATTGCCCACGGGCAGCTGAGTGCCCAGACTCAAAGGATAAGCGCCGACTTAATATATTAGTTTAATAGGTACTTGTGCATCAGACACGTTTCTTAACACACGCCATTACCCGATAATTCGCCCACAACAGCGACGATGAAGAGTCCCGGTGCCACAAAAAGTCATCATCTGCAGATGTAAATGAATACTCAAACATCATTCTAGCAGTAATAGCCCTGGTCAAGCGCCACACAACATTTTGTCCCGGACAAGAATGTAAGCCTTGACTAAAAGGGACAAAGGCATGGTGGTTGTCTACGCAATTTCCTTGAATCCATCTTTCTGGAAGAAATAAATTAGGCTCATACCAGTATGATGGGGACCGGTGTAAGTAATTTCGGTCCACAGATACTCTGACCTGTTGATCATAAGCCAATATTTGTCGATGGATGGGTGCGAGCCACTTACGCCCTTTGGTACATATATTCCGTCGATGACCGTGCCTGGAGATGTGCGGGCGAGGAAACGAGGCTGGAGTGTGACGACCAGTCGGAGAGTCTCGTTGATGCAGGCGTTAAGAAAGGGGAGTTTGGCCAGTTCTGTATCACTCATTTGGTCGGTATGGGTAAAGTTGGCGCAAATCTCGTTCTCTAACTGCTTGTATGCTTTTGGGGTTTGAAGGAGGAAGTGAAATAGGGCGCATATGTTCGTCGTTGATGTCTCATAGCTTGCAGTGCTGCATTATCCATCAGGACTCTGCTGCAAAGGACTGGGAACAGGAATACATACAGCAATCCGACAAAGTTGATGATCAATTCCCCTTCTGTTGCTCGCTGTGCGCGTCGGCCCTCCAGCATCATCCGAGCTGCGACAGTGTCCTGCGATGTGTCTAGGTGGTTGAAGTATATGTGGGATGGTCAGTCTAAAAGGAGGAGAGAAAGAAAGAAAAACGATCGCTTACTCAACGAGATACTTGATCGGATTCGAAGTAGACATTTGATTCAATATCAGCTCAAAGGGGAGCCTCCTCATTTGCCGCAGAATTGTCCCTAGCAGGGGCGTCTCGGCAAACATGGTTAGGGTCTCCACCACAGGGGCGGCCAAACAAAACCAAGGCTTCATCAAGTCAAACTGCTCTGCATGCGCGATTAGGAAATTATTATGATAGACAGGGTATGGATTCGAACTCTTAACCTGCAAATCAAGCTGGTTCCCCAAAAAAAGCTCACAAACAACAGCCCAGATCGCATCACTCAACGGACCAGACAAATTCAGCATTTGTCCATTGCGTTGCGCTTGATCAAATAAAGTTTTTGGCACATATAAAGGACGTAAAGCATCACCATCGAGTCGCAGTGTTTCTCCGATAGCCAAGCTGGCGTTGCGCCTCAGGTTGTGATGTTTGAGGCCTTGGGCACTTGCAATGAAGCTTACGTCACCAAGAAGTAGAGAGATAACATGCCTAAGAAACGATCGGTCGCCTGCGGTTCGGCCTTTCCTTTTATTGCCGTAGATATCCTGGTGCGCTTCGATCGTCGCAAAGGACAACTCCCGCGGAGCTATCCGTACAACGGGGCCTTGTGAAGTCTTAGTAATGAATTCACGATAGACAGGCGGATAGTGTACCACGGGTGGAATGAAGGCGTATAGTACTAAGGTGCCACTGAGATTTTGATGAGGTGTAGATAAGCCAGGCCTGAGCTAAGTTAGTTTAAAATGATTCGGCTTGCGTTAAAAGACTTACTGGTGCGATATTCGCGAGTGGAACGCGGGGAACATCGGCCAGAGGATCGTATAAGATCCTCCAAAAAATGAAGGCACCAAAGACCGCAATCACCTAGAGCTATTAGCATGTCGGTGTGATAGCGAGGGTAACGTACTATGGCGAAAATGAACATTTCAAGAGTCTGTTACGTTTTGCTGAAAAGTCCCTGGGAGTGCACTCGAAATTCTCGTTCGAAGTCTTGATACGTTATGAACACATATGTTCTAAGACATCTCAAATTTATAAAAGATCGGGGTATTGTTAATCATCCTAACCATCAAAATACTCCATGTTAGGCATCATAAGAAATTGGATTGGCTACTAATGGTTGGAGCGAAGTACTCCGTAGTATTTTGGGCCAATGTCCTCATCCCTTCAAATCGATAATCCGGAGATTCCACCCATGAGGTGGGCTATATTTACTCCGACCGAAGTAATGAAACTCCGCAAATTTCTTCTGAGAACCCGCACCAGTTATACGACTGCAGAATCAATCCGTTCAAAGATATCGAACCTTCATCCATTGTGTGTCTCAGGGTCTTGCGCTGTCGGAGTCAATTGACTAACAGTCACCTAACAAGGTACAATAATTTAGTCAAGTAATGTTTGTTGATACGCTTATAATTGTCCGGGATACATATGCCTATTTGATTATATAATTTTATTGACGTGATACCCCGATCTGACTCATTTCATCTAACACCACTTTCACTGATGATATACACTTGAACCTTTCCCACACTTATTTCACCCTTTAGCATGCCCCTTTACGTTGAAGGTGCAAATTATCAATCTTGCACATTCCGTGCCGAGTGCTTGCGGCGCAGCTGGCGAGCCACACCCCACTGGCGTATGCTAATGCGCCTTATCTTGTGTCAGGAAATGCAATGACCATTTGCATCTTCATTGGCTGAGTCACTTTGAATGCTGTCTTTCTATTAACCGGGAAGGGCCGGTGCATGGCACATATAGATGAGATTGTTATAGGTGCTGGCTTGATAGTTGAGAAACCGATCAGAGTCAGAGGATGACGACGATGAAAAAGAACAATTGAGCTTGAGCTACGGGCTCTTGGGTCTGATCTGTAAGTGTTCAGCCAGGCCGCCAAGATGGCTGCATGTGCCTCTGAGACAGCAGTATAATAACGGTTCATCTGCCTCGTTGTCGTTCCTCTCCGACCATCTTTGTTTACAAGCCAAACTCTTCAAAGGAGCTTCCAACTCCAAGTGCTGCTTCACAGGTTGGATCCAACATGTTTGTGGAAGTGCGAGTGCTGAAAGAGTCGGAAGTGATGTCTTCGCCAGATCCAGAGCCAGAGTCAGCCTTCCGTTTCGGTGTTCTGATTGCAGGGTCAGCCCCATTTATGTCGCTGGTTCCATTGCCAGGCTGTGAAATGCATGCACTTACCGCTCAATATATATTCAGATTTCCACAACATACGATCGTAGCACTTATCCAGGATTATCTCATTTCTTCCTTGAATTGAGTGGCTATACTAGAGTTGCTCACCCGACTCAAGGATATTCTTCGCAAGGGACAGTGATCATTTTATGTCTACCACAACCTTGGAAGCTATGATGTTGCCGCTATGGTCAACATAAATGCAGAACTGGCTGATAGACTTGCACAGTAAGACCCTGTACCATTTTTTGATATAGGTAAATATCTGAACTATACGCTGATATATACCCTTATAACTGCGTGGTTACGTCGCCCCACTCATAGACCAGCTCTTCTGCCTGCCGATTCATGCACCTTAGAACCTGGAGAACGGAAATCAACTCATCTATCTCGTTGGATTGTGCATGCGGATTATGGCTGCTAAGGAAGCCCATAGTGCGTGAAAGTAATGCGGGTAAGAATACGTGTGCCTATCAACGTCAGTCGGCTCATTTTCTTTTCGATGAAGAACCCAAAAGATCAATACCTTGAACTTGGCAAGTCGAGCAGAGCTCTTGGCCAAACGCACAATCTCTTTACAGGCATCAAGTGCCCGTGGAAGACAGATTGTGACTGATTTCTGATGCTCGTCCATTCCCAAAGCCATGCCTTCAGCCACTTCATTCAAGTCGATCATCAAATTGCAAGCCAGAATATGCGCGAAGCTCAAGGTGGAGTCTACAACCGCGGCTGATACGGGGATGTGCTTCGACATAGTCTGCATTCTGTGCTGCAGGCACTCTCTAATCTCCTGGTGCTCGGTGCAAAAGTCAACTGGGTTGCTGCAAGATGCCCTTCGGAGATTCATGTACCTGCCTCGCAACGTGACTAATACAGCGCACTCGGCAAACACAGGTAGAACTGTCCTAGCCGGGCTAGCCAAGGCTTCCGTGAGAAAGCCCATACGTACCGGTCTGCTGTCCTGGAAACTGGATTCGGGAGCTGGAAGCCGTGTTTGAGTCTGAAAACCTAAGCTGACGAAGCTAATTTGTTTCAGAGGGACTTACTGCTTCCTCGTGTAGAGTAAGAGGTAATTCATGTCGAATGCTCAAAAGCCGATCAAAACAGTACGCCATCCAGAATGTGCGCCTTCGCTCCTCTTCTCGAACGAACACATCGCCCAGAACCGGCTCGAGAGGGGCTGCCTTGTCGATCTCGTGCAGCCGCAAAAGCTGAGTTAAGCGAAATGCCCGCCCAGACGTAAGTATACATTTATATTGCGGCAGGCGCAGAGCTTCATAGTATGCTATCAGAAGCAATGCCTGGACATACTCCAGCTCAATCAGAATATCGTTCATTTGGCCAAGTGATCCATTAATCTCAACTGTTTCGAGGGCCGCGCATGCTTTTTCGTACAGAGTGGCACTCAATTCCAGCAGCTGCGCCGTTGATGCTGCCGCAGCGGCCTGGACGGCCAGTTGGAGACAGTTTTGGCTCTTCGATAGGCTTTGCTGCTCTATCATGTCAAAATATCGCTGTTTATGAATGATTGGTATGTTTGGATGCACACGCTCGAAGTATACCGATACTCTGCCGAGGATTATTAGTACAGCACATGTCATCTCCAATACAACACATACAGATCATCGCGCACAAGAACCGAAATTTGATCATCATAGTTAGCTTGGCTGCCATAGGAGCTGCCTTCCGTTGTCGAGCTAATATGAGGCAGATGTTGGTCCCTCAGTTCCGTCAGAAAGGGCTCGAAAATGGGCGGAAGGATTGCATCCAAGTCCCAGATAGGCGGAATCTCTGTGCTTGTGATCTCTGGGGAAGGCTCCATTTGCTCGACTGTTACCGCTGCGTCAGTTGCTGTTGCAAATGATTGCTCTGGATGTTTCTGCTCGGAAACAAGGCGCTCAAGAGTATCTGCAGTGAGCGGTTAAAGATAGAATCTCTCTGGCAGGACGGTGTGCTCATCGTACGAACTCTGTTGCGGAGGGCCCTGATCTGACCCTTTTTGGGCCCTCGTTGGGCCCTATAATCGTTGAAAATACATAGCTTCCCAAGATCGTTACAGCTGCCACAGCACGGTTTGGATCTGTCACACCGCGCTTTGCGTCGTCGACATTCCTCGCAGGCTAATCCGGGGAGCTGCCGGAAAGGATTTGCCATTTGATTTGGTTCCAAAGCAGAATAGAGATTGATCTATCCAGTGCGGGGGAAAAGGGGGTTTAGTCTGAATAGCAGACGGCAAAGATAGCTGATCCATAGAGGCGGGTTAAGGTTTGACGTATCCAAGATCTCGTTGCTAATCGCAAATTGGGGCATTAGTGAAGATACGAAATCAAGTTTTCATGAGCGGAGACTTGATCTAGCGGTGTGGCCATCATACTATGCAAGATCCTGGCTGCATTGTGTAACATTACCTGGCCAATCAATGTACTCACTAGGGCGTGCTATAACTAGTGAGCGTCTAGGAGCTCGATTGCTTATGTAAGCAGAGTTTCCGATCCTAAAAGGCCAGAAAGCTCAAATTTACCGAAATTACACATATAGAGAGCCTTGTGGAGAGATCAGTCAAAATCACCAACTCCAACGCTAATGTATGCCAAAAACCCCATTTTGACTGCCTTAGTATGATTTCAGCTTTGATTGACAATTTTAAAAGCTCATGAAATTCGACCTCGGTGCGGGTGAGCCGTCCATTGTCTTCAACTGTCACGGTACCTTATCTCGCACTCAATCCCCAGTCAGACGGCCTTCGAATGTATTGTTGATGCCAAAGCAATAAGAACCATGTAGTATTTATGCTCTGGGAGCGCCCCATCCGTCCAATTGACAGCCCCATACCCGGCAGCCGTCAGACTGCGCTGCCAGACCTCGGGCAATGTATAGGCGTGCGTGCGCCCATCCTCAAATAACCACCAGCTCTCATATAGCCCAAAAGTAAGATCAAGCGCAGGCCACGCCTCCCGCATCTCAAGCATCATGAGGAAGCCATCCGGTCGCAACGCCTGTCGTATATTTCGCGTCGAGTCTGTCAGACTGCGTGTCGCGTGAATTGCGTTGCTTGCAATCACGACGTGCTGCTGCCCTGCGAGCTCCTCGGGTATGGCCTTTTCAATATCCTGCACTGCAAATTTCATGAAAGGGTATTTGATCCCGAATGTACGGCGTGACTGCGCGACCAGCGACGAGGAAATATCGGTGAACGTGTATTCTAAAGGAATACCGAAGGAGGCCAAGAGCGGTGCCAGCACGCTGGTTGCACTGCCTGTTCCAGCTCCCATTTCAAGAACCCGGAGTGGCGCATTCTCCACACGGATCCGCCCACGCAGTTGATTGAGTACATTTCGCATCGTTTCAAACCCAATCTTGTTCACGGCGTAATTGTGGTACACGGATTGGCAGAGCCTGCGGCCCTCGGGATTACTCATTAACACTCGATTTGCATCGGTGCTCCCGGTCAGCGTTCCGGCTAGGTGACTTCCTGCGTGGTACGATAACCGAAAAGAATCTTCATGACTTGGGTATTTGTCCAGGAGCGCGTACAGGATCTCTTGACTGCTCGTCGTGGGAGCGGGCGTCTCGGTGCGGGTGAGCCGTCCATTGTCTTCAACTGTCACCAGGCCTACAACTTTCTCCAGGAAATGGTAGAGATAATTTACTAACATGTGGTGTTGTGGTTGGAAAGGCAGTGGGCCCAGAGACGCGCCGGCTTGTACTGTTCGCAATGGACATCCAAGCTGCTCAAAACATTCGATCACAAGCGCTAAGCACAATCGAGTAGATTCTGGGACAATGACGTCGCAAAAATTGTCTAAGCCGAACTCCCGAATCATCTGGTCTCCGAGCTTCTTTGTTTCAGAAAAAGACTCCAAGATATCTGTACTATCCCACAGGAAGCCCGAGAGCACGGTAGCGGTTCGGCTGCTGTCATCGGGTGATAAGTTGCACCGAGAATAGTCTGAGCGTTGCGATGCAGAATCGACCGTATCTGATGATGAATTCTCAAATGGCCGATATTCAGTCAAGTTATCGACAGTGACTTGTTCGAAAATATCGCCCGAATTTGGCAGGCATCTCACCAGGTCGCGCAGGGTCGTCGCTCCCATGATCTCAGTCTCATCTGGCGTACAAGAGAAAGCAGTTTTGATACCGGCATTCAACTCCAACCCAAGGAGAGAGTCCATACCAAAGTCAGCCAGATTTGCATCAGGTTCAATCTCTGCGACATCGACGCCGAGTAAGTTCGCCACAAGCTCTCCCATTTCTTTGACGAGATCTCTTCTTCCCGAGGATTGTGGTGTCTGTGGATTTGTAGTGAATCCCTTTGGCAACTGGATGACAGCTTGAGAAGCTGTGTCTGGCTTAGGAAGTGGGCGGACCATCGTCGGTGAGTCCAGGTCTCCCCTCTCGACCGATTGATTCGCCGTCATACTCTGCAACACTCGCGTGAAAGAGTCCCTGGGAGTCCTGATAAACCGTAGTCCCAGCAAAACTTCAACTAGATCTCCACTAGTAGGGTCAAAAACAAAGCTATCAGTCGTGTAGTCCCCGGTTTTGTCGTGGCGCAGATGGCGCGCAAGCACATCGCATTGACTCGGCAGTGGACGATTTGCCCAGTCGGGAGAAACAATCCACATCTCCAATTCTGCCCCGAGGAAAATATCACTCGGGCTGTGATCGGTCATACAGTTGACCCAAATGCCGCCAACCTGACTGATATGCTCTCCTCTTATCTGGTCAAACCAGGCACGATTATGTTGCGTCCGAGCAATGCGCCCCGCACTTTCATTGCCCCGACCAACTAGCAAGCTGAGGCTACGGTACTGCTCTCCGAAGTTCACGATGTCGCGGAACGTCCGGTATACACTACGTCCCTGCAGAATCTCCACGTCATCGTGGCCGGGAGTGATGTTCAGCAAAGCCAAGCACCTTGCATGATCGACAAGGCGACCGAGTCGTCTAAACTCGGCCTGATAAGCAGCATCAGTTGGGGCCTGCAATCGCAGTCGCCCGGTGGTGTGAAGAACGCGGGACGAGTTTTCCGATAACCCGACTATCTTCCAATCCCAGAAGCGATTCCCTTTATCCTCAAACTCCAGAGACAAAATACGTGAAGGATTAATACAGATTGGTGACTGGTGGGCCATGTCATATAGGGTCGCGCGAAACCCATTCGTGACCCAGTCCGGATGAAGGCTGAAAAGTGCTTCTACAGCCAGATCCACTTGCAGCATGCCAGAGAAGATGCCAGCGGTGTTGGTGACGATATGATTCGAGACCAGTTTCTGGTATTGTTCGGAAGCGGTGTTTATGTGGAAGCAAGGCTGTTTCTTCCCATTACTATCGGGATCTCTGTAGCCAGTAAAAACCCATCGTCGACTAGCATCGTCGACCGAATTCACTTGCTGGATGAAGCTGTCTGACTGGGCGGATTTTTTGATTTCCTGGATCAGATCTACTGGAGACCTGAGAACTACCCAGTGCTTATTGTTCTCAAATTGATATGGAGGCAAGGCCAAGGTAGCGTACTCGTGAGTTTGATAGGCGTTGTGCGGCCAGAAAGAAGTCAAAACCCCCTCTTTCCACAAGGAGACTGTTGCATCACTGAGATTGTTGATAGCATCAAAGCTGTTGATCTTGACTTCTTGAAAGTAGCGCGGAGTTCCTGGAGCAGGACCCAGGGCTCGCTGAGCCATGACGGTCACCGTGGAGCAAGATCCTGCCTCCAGCCAGACACTGTCAGGATAATCTTCGGCTATGCGTCGCACAGCATGGTGAAAAAAGACCGGTTGTCTCATCTGCTCGGCCACAAACTTAGGCCCAAGGAGCTCTAACGAATATCTCTTCTCCGTCGTTCGTTCCAGAGGAATGCGTGTCTTCTGGAAAGCCACACTCTGTCCAAGTAACTCTAGCTGCTGTTCTAGCGGCTCGACAAGACTTGAATGGAAGGCGTTGGTGACTCGTAGTGTTTTACTTCGAATCGTGGGGAAATTCCGGGAAATAAGGTCAATTGTAGCACCGATTCCCTCTCGAGGTCCCGCCAAAGTGAAACTCCGCGGACTATTATAGCATGCAATGCTGATCAGATGGGAACCGTTATATGTCCGGTTAACCTCCGATAATAGAGCTTTTACCTCCTCCTCGTCTGCCTCGACAGCGAGCATCATTCCGGGATCAGCTCCCCACAAGTCTCGGACCAATGTCGCTCTTCCGGCTACCAGTTTTGCGGCATCATGCAGGTTTAGAATGCCACAGATGCACATGGCAGTAATTTCTCCGAAGCTGTGACCGACAGCTGCAGCGACTCGACTGGATAACCCGGACTGCAGCCAAGACATTGCGCAGGAATACTGCATCGCAAAAAGCATTACTTGAAGTTGTTGCTGATCTCGGACAGGTTGGTGGGAAAAGATGTCGGGGTAGATACTTTTCAGTCCAAATGACTGGATCACCGCGTCGCACTCATCCAGGTGGTGACGTAAAATCTGAGCCTGTTCCCACAAGCTACGATTCAATCCAATCGATTCTGACATTTGGCCACCAAAGCAGAGAATCACTGGTCGCTCGGGTTGAGTAGCCGTAATCTTTACATCTGCCCCTGGTGCTGGGGAAGCTGTCACCACATGAGATAATTTCATTTTCAATTCTTCCATAGAACAGCATTGAAACGCAAGCTTGTAGGGCAAAGACCGATTGGATTGACGATGCATGTTGAAAGAAAGGTCAGCAAGACTAGCTCCCGAATGAAGGTCAAGGTAGCTTAAAATTCGAGCGCAGGTCTCCTTTGCGCTATTGGCAGTGTGTGCTGTGATGCAAAAGGGAAGATTTACAGCTCTCTCTGCATTGGTCTGACCAGACCGGAGGCGAGGTATTGGCGCCTCGGTAACGACCATTGCCACGTTGGATCCACTGGCGCCGTAGTTGTTGATGAGAGCAACCTTGCGCTTAGAATGCCAGGGTCGTTGGCTGGTTGCAACTTGCATCACATCGGATGGCTGGATAAGGTGGCTAAGTCGCAAGAAGCTGGCCTGAGGTGGAATATATCCGCTCTGTATCATGTTCAATACTTTAATGAGCGCCACCACACCAGACGCAGCCTCGGTATGGCCGACATGGCCTTTAACAGAACCAACATAGACCGGGTCGTCTCTCTGTTGCCCCTCCATTGTGTGAAGTACGCTGGCCCATTCGGCAGGATCTCCAACTGGTGTACCTGTCCCATGGGATTCGACGATAGAGATATCTGACGGCTGTACATGTGCTTTCCTGATCACATGCATGAACAGATTGCATAGAGAAGGTGAGTTAGGAACCACAATTGGCGTATGATTCTCGTTCTGATAGACGGCTGAGCTGGCAATACAGCCCAATATCTGATTACCATCTGCCAAAGCATCTGAGAGCCGCTTCAAAAAAACAAATCCTACAGCCTCTCCCCTACAGTAACCATCCGCGCAGTCATCGAATGGCTTGCATTGGCCAGAGGGACTCAAAAAGCCAGCAGCAGCCAAGTCTTGGAAGGCCAGTGGGTCTGTCATAACGTTGACACCCCCTGCAAGGGCAGCAGTACAGTCGCCAGTTAACAAATCCCGACATGCTGTATGAATAGCCACAGCAGATGAGGAGCATGCGGTATCGAGTGTCAAGGCTGGTCCTTTCCAGCCGAAATGATGAGCTATTTTGCCGGCGATGAGGCTGCGCATGGTCCCTGTAGCGGTGAAAGCGTTTGCGCGGTGGGATCTGACATGACTCTGATAATCATCCGATGTCACACCCACATAAACACCGACATGATTTGAGTCCAGTTGATTCCGACTTTTGCCTGCTCCTGGGCCTCTGTCAGGTACATAATAACCTGCTTTCTCAACAGCGTGGTAGGCAGCCTGTAAAGCCAGTCGCTGCTGTGGGTCCATATTAGCAGCTTCTCGCGGGCTTCGTTTGAAGAATTGGTGATCGAAGCTGTCAATATCCCGCATCCAGTTGGCGTACCATCTGTGGGATGGGTCCCAGTCACCCTCGCGCCACAACGTATGGAATTTGATTCGGTCAGGCCCAATCAATTCATGCTGGGACACACCTGACTGCACAGTGCGGTGGAACTCATCCACGTCATCTGCCCCAGCTGTTTTGATGGACATACCTACTATCGCAATTGCAGTTTCCTCTGAATCAAGTGTCTGATTTGTTTGGGCCTGCCGCTGTCGATGCTCTTTCGGTTTGGGAAGCGGCGGTTGAATTGTGGGAAGATTATCATTGGACTTCTCCGGGGTCAGCGGCGATTTCATAGAAATGGTATCAGTGTCGCCAAGATCAGCAGGATCAGCAGCGAAAGTAGGTTTGAAAGTAGTAGAATGGGCAGTACTAGCCACAGGCGTAGTAGTATGGGCAGCAAACCGAGCAGAATCAAGCATCATGTCTGAAAAAGGAGTCAAGCTATGGCCCAAAGAGTGTACAAAGGATGCAGGCACGCAATGATCTGGTCCAAATGAAATAATTGACTGTATGGAGTCCACCCGCCATAGCGGTAGTGCCGCGAAAGTCTCGTACCAGCGACACTGGGTGGAAACAAGTGCTCGCAGAGCTACTTCATGGAGATAGCCGCTAGAGACAGGTTGCCCATCCCCGTGATTGGCGTAGGTACGAATGGCAAGCTGGGAGGCTTGAGCAAGCTGCAAGCCGGGCATGGCTCCACATAGCTCATACATAGTGTCAGTGATGTCCTTGGACTCGCCAGTAGGGCAATGGATGCGGCCTGTCATGCTGGCTTCGGTGACAATGAGACCCGCGGCCCGTAGTTGACGTAGAAGAGTTGAACGAATGCGTTGCGTTGTGGTCGTGATAGTCACACGGCGTTGATCAAACAACACGGAAATGTAGGCCCGCGGATATAGTCTGTTGACGATTCGGTTCATCTGGTCGCCCTGCTGTGATGTGCGCCAAGCAGCCACGTATGATATCGCCTTCTCATGCCATCCATCCAGAATGTCACTCACTACCCCCACTAGCATAGCCAGGCGGATAGCAACAGCTCCATACTTCTCGAAATCAAGGCGAGAATGGGAGCCAGCGACTGCATAGGCAGCCAGAAGTCCAGCGCAGAAGCCGACCGTTTCGATGGATCCATTTTCTTCAAGAGCCAAATATTCTTGTAGCGGGTCTTGGGCTTTGTCCCCAAACTGGCTGATGTATTGCCAAAACTCTTTCAACTCGATCATCACCACCAATGGCAGGAGGATGATGTTGGTTAGCGGAGTCGACTTCTCCTCAGCATCGAAGCCCTGCCGAAGCCAGCGGTCCATCTTTTCCAAGCTCTGCCGTTCTGGAAGAGAACCCTCAACGGCTGGCAACTTGCTCATTACGATATCACAATAGCTGGGCAGCTCACTGACTGTGTCTTTGATCCATTCCAAGTCAGGCATCGCATCCAAATCCCGTCTCAGCGCACTGAGGGTATCTGCGTTGTGTGTACTGGTCACCGTTCCAAATAAAAAGGTAGTATTTTTGGGGGCCCCCTCAGGGCATAGCCGAATGTTTTCCATGACTCTTGGTGATCCTCGTCATAAATTCTTTATAACCTATAACCGAAAAGAAAATCATGCCTAGTGATACCTGGGATTCAGGGCCATATTATTTGACCCGTCATCACCCGGAATAATTATGCCTTGTGGGGAGTTTTTTTTGTCCTGGGCCGTCACTTTTCTCCGCCTGGCGACATACAGATAGTCCGACGGATAACAGGGCCTCTAGAGCTTGTCTAACCGTAAAAGAATAATGAAAAAAATAATGAAAAAAAAAAAAAAACAAATTAAAAAAATATAAAAGTCAAGTTGGACCTATTTGATTAACAGCGGATCTATCAATGCACCTTCTGCACAATTTAACTTGGTCACATTCTTGCACATAGGTATCTCATACAACATCCATCAGCCACCATGGGGAGTTTCCATCCTGAGCCACTGACCGAGCCAATCGCCATTGTTGGCTTGAGCTGCAGATTTGCAAGCAGTGCCAGCAGCCCGGAAGAGTTGTGGAAGATGCTTGCCAAAGGAAAGAGCGGTTGGAGTGAGATCCCTGCCTCGAGATTCCATCTCCAGGGGGCCTTCCATCCGGATCCCAATAGGTCCAGCGGGGTAAGCACCTACCTCGGACAGGTATGATTAAAATGCGCCGCTTATTGGTAACAGACAAACGTTCGTGGGGGACACTTTCTAGAACAAGACCTTGGTGTATTCGACGCACCCTTCTTTCATTTTACTGCTGAAGCTGCCTCTGTGAGTGATCACCATGACGCTGGCGAAGGAAACACTGTTGATGTATAGGTTGGCGCTTTCTGTGAATACAGAGTATGGATCCTCAATTTCGTCTTCAACTTGAAACCGTCTACGAAGCCTTGGAGAACGGTTCGTGCTTGTGTTTTGGCCCTTGGTCTCCCTTTTTCGGTCCAATTTTGATTCTCAGTGACAAAGTAACTAACGAAGGAGAATGGCAGCCGGTCTTCAGTTGAATGAGGTGGCCGGAACAGATGCTTCAGTCTTCTCGGCAGTGTTTGTGAACGACTATAAAGATAGTTTTCTTCGCGACGAAGACAATCTGCCGCGCCTTCTTCTACCGGGAAACGGAGCTGCCATGGCATCAAATCGCATTTCACATTTCTTTGACTTTCGTGGGCCAAGTTTTACCGTAGATACGGGTTGTTCGGGAAGTTTGGTGGCTCTTCACCAGGCCGTGCAGAGTCTACGAAGCCAAGAGTCAAACATGGCCGTGGTAAGCGGTACAAACCTTCTGCTTAATCCAGATCAATTCAAAAGTCTGAGCTCATTGGGGTGGGTGAATCTTGATCCCAATGAGAAGTCCTTGGCTCTGCACATATGTAATTGACTAATTCCTTATGACTAGGCTGTTATCACCCGATGGGAAGTCATTTGCGTTTGACAGTCGAGCAAACGGATACGGCCGTGGAGAAGGTGTCGCAACTGTGATTATCAAGCGTTTGAAAGATGCGGTAGCTGCGGGTGATCCTGTACGAGGCATCATTCGCGAGACTTTTCTGAATCAAGACGGTAGGACTGAGACCATCACAACACCTAGCCAGGCAGCACAGGAGGCCCTCATCCGAGGATGCTACCAAAAGGCTGGGCTCGACCCTCTCAACACACAGTACTGTGAGGCTCACGGGACCGGTACGCCCACTGGCGACATCATTGAAGCGCGAGCGATGGCAAATGCTCTGCGGTCGGGAATGCCGTCTGATCCTGTTTTGCGGATTGGCTCGGTCAAGACAAATGTGGGCCATACGGAGGCCGCGAGTGGACTCGCTGGTATCATCAAGGTCGTCCTAGCAATGGAACAAGAGAGAATACCCCCGAGCATCAACTTTGAAAAATCTAATCCAAAGCTTTCTCTCGAGAAATGGCGGCTGCAGGTAGTCCGAGCTTTAGAGGAGTGGCCTATCGGCCAATCTGGCGTCCGGCGCGCCTCTATCAACAACTTTGGCTATGGTGGCACTAATGCTCACGTCATCATGCAAGACGCGAAGTCTCAAATGATGGAATGTTATCCAAATTTGAGAAGCCAAAGCGTTCCTGCTCCAGCGCCGCCGTTGCAAGTGCTGATTCTCAGTGCTCATGATGAGCACTCTTGTCAGCAGATGGTGACCAATCTCAAAGCATATCTTCAGCGACAACAACTAGAAAAAGCCGATGAACTTTTTCTTTTGCAAAGGCTCATATACACTCTAGGGAACCGTCGCTCTAGACACTCCTGGGTCGCATGTCACCCTGTCCCCTGCAACGGGGGCATTTCAGCTGTCAACCGAATCTTGGATTCGCCGCAGTTCAGGTCATCTCGCAGCATGCATCAACCTCGTATCGGCATGGTATTCACAGGCCAGGGCGCCCAGTGGTATGCAATGGGCCGAGAGCTGATCCCCGTATATGCCGTATTTCGCAGCACTCTGGAGAAGGCGGATAGGTATCTACAAGAGCTGGGGGCGAATTGGTCCCTTTTGGAAGAGCTGTCTCGTGATAACCACAACACTCGAGTTAACGAAACTGCCCTGAGTATTCCTATCTGTGTTGCTGTTCAAATTGCATTGGTGCAACTATTACAGGCCTGGGGTTTGTACCCAACTGCAGTCACGAGCCACTCCAGCGGTGAGATCGCCGCTGCATATACTGCTGGTGCACTGGACCTCTCATCTTCCATGGCGGTAGCTTACTACCGGTGCCTTTTTGCTGATGACCGTCGTCTCTTTGGATCCACCCCAGGTGCTATGACTGCCGTCGGTCGTGGGATTGAAGAGGTGGAGAGATACCTCACGTCTGCAATTGGGACTGGAGCCCACACAGCTGTTCCTGCATGCATAAATAGCCCCTCAAGTGTGACTGTTGCTGGTGACGTCGACGTTGTGGAGCGGGTTGAAACCATCGCCAAGGAAGACGGGGCTTTCTGCCGCCGGCTCAAGATCAACACAGCATACCACTCACATCACATGAAGCCTGTTGCAGAGCCATATCGACAGGCATTACTGAAGGCTTTACCCAAAG
Organism: Penicillium pulvis; assembly: GCF_028828015.1. Lineage (NCBI taxonomy): Eukaryota > Fungi > Ascomycota > Eurotiomycetes > Eurotiales > Aspergillaceae > Penicillium > Penicillium pulvis. The sequence goes on along the minus strand of NW_026643079.1, from coordinate 1,322,586 downwards.
GAAAGACTGGTACACCACCACCGCATCCAATCGAATGTTTCTCACCAGTCACTGGTGGTCAGATATTGAGCGGTCGAATGGCTACTGTGGATCACTGGATTCAGAGTTTGCTGGGTCCGGTTGAATTTGTAAATGCAGTCAGCAACATGGTGCTAGATATGACTGATCTTTCGAGTCGTGTGGATCTCCTGCTTGAAGTCGGTCCACACAAAGCACTAGGTGGACCTTTACAGGAGATTCTGTCCCTTCCCAAATTTAACGACGTCCAGGTTTCATATCATGGTTGTTTGGTGAGGCATACGAATGCAGTTGAGACCATGCAGGCTCTAGCTGCTCAGCTCATAAGCCAAGGCTATCCTGTCAATCTGAACGCCGTCAACTTTCCAGCAGATCGGCCTCGGTACTTGCCTGTTCTCCAAGATCTGCCGTCTTACCCTTGGAATCACGCAGTAAAGCATTGGTCTGAGCCGCGCTTCAATAGGTCCCTGCGAAAGCGCACTGAGGCGCCGCATGAGTTACTGGGCTCACGGATGCTTGGCAGTGATTGCGATAGCCCAGCGTGGAGACATACACTGCGTGTCTCAGACAGCCCCTGGCTTGAAGATCATGTGGTGCAGTCGAACGTGCTTTATCCTGGTGCAGGATATGCTTGCTTGGCGATAGAAGCAATGTCACAATTAGCTCAACACCAGGGTCAAAAGGTGTCGAGCTATCATTTGCGACATATTGATATCCTTCAGGCATTGATAGTTCCTGACGTGGCTGAAGGCACCGAAATTCAGACAGCTCTGCAAACTCCCAGCCGCCGTGACATTGGAAGCCAAGGTTGGATGCAATTTGAAGTTCGCTCAGTTACCTCAAACAATAGATGGATGACTCACGCCCGAGGCGAGATACGTGTGGATAATATGGTGTCTGAAAAAATTGACTTAAGCTGTCAGCCAGCGACAAATCCGTTGGGAGCGTACACCAGAGACGTCGACCCAGAAGATTTCTATCGCAGTCTCCATGATGTTGGGATCTGTCACGGATCCAAGTTTAGAAACATACAATGCATCACACAGGCAGGAAACCAGGCCCGGTCCGTTTCCGATATCATGATAGGTAAAATCAGCACCATTGAGACTTGCATGCCACAGGGCAATGTGGTACACCCGACAATAATGGACTCAGTTGTTCAAACAGCTTACACAGCTCTATCGAGTGCCCATCATTTGCGTGGTAATGCATGCGTGCCACGGAGGATTGACCGGCTTTGGGTGTCTGCTGGTATTCCATCACGTACTGGTCATGTGTTTCGCGCGCACACCTGCCTGTCTCATGCCGACAAACGAGGGATCAAAGCGGATATAATTTTGGTCAATGCTATAGAATCCGAAGACCAGAGTCGGGGGGAAATGTTGAGGATGGAAGGCCTGGATTGTCAGTCTATTGGACAGACGGTCGCCTTACCTGGGCACACACCAAAAAAAACAGTCGATGAACTTCAATCTAAGATAAGCTGGGCTCCAGACCTGGGCCTGATCTTGCCAACGACAGAAGAAGCTCTACAACTGCAGCTTGTCCATACTGAGAATCCCGAGGAACGAAGCTTACTGATAGGCCTGCGTCGAGCATGTGTGTACTATATGAAGAATGCCGTCGATAGTATCTCTGAGTCTGATAGAAGTACTCTTAGAGGTCATTGGGCGCATTTCTTTTCGTGGATGCAAGAGCAAATTCATCTTGCGGAATCAGGTCTACTGGGGCCTGGTAGCGCAGCTTGGGTGCAGCACCGCCTTGATGATCAAAAGGGGTGGCTAGATCAGGTGTCGCAAGTCAGCGTCAACGGCTCCATGCTGTGTCATGTGGGCCCTCATCTAGCGGCGCTCTTGCGTGGGGAGACAAAAATGGCTAACCTGATGGACGATCAGCGCCGCTGGACTGAATACCACGCCCACGCAATCAAGATGCAGCGTTGTTTCACCCAGCTTTCGGAATTGCTCCGTTCTCTCTTACACAAGAAGCCGCGGGCCCACATTCTGGAGATTGGAGCTGGAAGTGGAGGCGCTACTCGACATGCGCTTCAGGCAATGGGCACAACTGTGGGGAGAAGACCTCTTACGACAACATATCAAATCACGGATGTATCCCCTGATTGGATAGATTTTTTGCAGGATAGCTTGGGTGATCTGGGTGACATGGTATCTTTCGAAACTTTGGATATCGAACTTGACCCCGTCTTGCAAGGTTTCGAGAGTGGAACATTTGACATTGTGATTGCAAGCGACATGATGCACGCCACAACGTCAGTCGAAAAGGTGTTAGGGAACGTGCATCAACTGTTAAAACCCGACGGTACATTTTTGTTGCTGGAAACAACCCAAGATCAGCTTGATGTTCAGCTTGTGTGCGGCCTATGCGCAGAATGGTGGCTCAACGATGATTCCGATGGCAAGGAAACATTTTCCAGCCCGACACGAAGCACGAGCCAATGGAATGCATTATTCAGATCGACTGGTTTCTCAGGCGTTGATCTGGAAATTCGTGATTGTGGCAGTGAAGACTTGTATTCACGCAGCACCATGCTGACAACTGTGGCGCCCTTACGGCGTCCTTCCTTGGCTGTTGAGCCGATTCTTCTGGTCACTCACAACCAGCTGAACCAAATCCCGCCGGCGTGGCTGACATCTCTGCGGACTTCTCTGATTCAGGCTGGAGCAGCTCCTCCATTAGTTCAAACTCTTCAAGGATCTGACCCTAACATGTATGATGGCAAAATTTGTGTTTTTGTTGGAGAGCTTACCCAGCCAGTTCTCCACGATATGGATGCCAATGTTCTAGCCGCCCTCCAGGCCATGACCGCCCGCTGCAAGGGTCTCCTCTGGGTAACGATTGGCGGAGCAGTTGACTGCGAAAATGTCAACGTTAGCTTAGCCCCCGGACTGACGCGTGTCTTGCGCAATGAATTCATAGACCGCCCATTCCTGACTCTAGACTTGGACCCCAGCAAGCCGTGCTTGTCCGAAGCAGGAATTCATTCTATTGTGCTCGTCCTTCAGAGCCATTTTGATCATTCAGTGCCTCCAAGTGTATTCTCGGCCTCAGAAAGCGACGCCGTATTACAAGAATTCGAATACGCCGAGCGCAATGGGCTTCTCTTGATACCGCGATGCTTCCCTTATGCCTATCAACAAAGAGAACTCCGGCGGGAGATACCTGATCCATTGAACCTTTCTTTTGAACTGTTTCATCAACCTGATCGCCCAATTCGTATGGAGCTTGGAGTGCCTGGACTAATTGATTCTCTACAATTTGTTGAAGACACCAAGCCGAAAGGGGACTGGCAGTTCAATCCGGATTGTATTGAAATTGCACCACGGGCATTCGGTGTCAACTTCCGCGACGTGTTGGTGGCCATGGGCCAGTTGGATGAGAATGTCATGGGCATCGAGTGTGCTGGACTCATTACTCGCGTTGGCAGCGAAGCTGCCACACATGGTTATCAAATTGGCGACTCCGTTTTTGCCATACTCCGGGGTCCTTTCAGCAGCCGCGTGTGCATTGAGTGGACCTGCGTCGTGCAACTCCCTCCTGGTCTAAACTTCGAGGTAGCTGCTTCCATTCCGACCATTTTTATAACGGCATATTTGGCACTCTATGATATTGCTCGTCTCCAGCGAGGTCAGTCAGTTCTTATCCATGCTGCTGCTGGAGGTGTTGGGCAGGCAGCAATTCAATTAGCACAGCTTCGTGGCGCAGAGATCTTCGTAACGGTTGGAACGGCTCAAAAGCGCTCCCTGTTGGTGGACCAATATCAAATTCCGGCGGATCATATTTTCTCGAGCCGCGACATTTCTTTTGCCGCTGGGGTGCGTGCAGCCACGAATGGTCGTGGAGTTGATGTGGTGCTCAACTCTCTGACAGGCTCCTTGTTAGATGCTAGCTTTGATCTCCTTGCCCCGATGGGATGCTTCTGTGAGATTGGGAAACGTGATTTGGAGGACAACAATCTGTTAGCAATGCAGCCCTTCGCCCGACATGCCACCTTTGCTGCTATTGACTTGTTGGCCTACAGTCGACATCGCAGCCACGACACACAACGTATCATGGCTGAGGTCTCTTCTCTTTTCCGTCACAAGAAGATAAAACCTATCCAGCCTCTTACCGTGTACTCAATGGCGGATGCCGTCAAAGCATTCCGCCTGCTTCAGACAGGAAAACATCAAGGAAAGGTCGTGTTATCCACTAGTCCAGAGGAACGTGTGCCGATACTACAGCGACTCCCGGTTGCTAAACTCTGCTCCGACGCTTCGTATCTTTTAGTTGGGGGTCTTGGTGGTATTGGACTTTCCGTTGCGCATTGGCTAATTGCACATGGTGGCCGGAATCTCATTCTTCTCTCACGTAGTGCTGCAACTCCAGCCCATGACAGTACAGTGAAGGAACTGCGGAACTCCGAGGGTTGTACCATCAAAACAATAGGATGCGACATCGCCGATCCGGAGCAGGTTCGCATCGCTTTACGTGATTGTGAGCAGGACCCAGAGTTACCTCCCATCCGGGGCATTATCCATACTGCCATGGTGCTGAGGGACAGTATATTTGAGCAGATGACCATCGAAGACTTTCATGCAGCACTGCGTCCTAAGGTTCAGGGTACGTGGAATTTGAATCAGTATTTCCAGCAACCCGGTCAACTGGACTTTTTCATTATGTTTTCTTCCGTGGTTGGCGTGACGGGCAACGCAAGTCAAGCCAATTATGCAGCAGCGGGTGCGTACCAAGATGCTCTCGCCCGATGGCGTGTCTCAAATGGACTACCAGGAACTGCAATCGATCTAGGGCCAGTGAAAGGAGTCGGCCATCTGAGTCAGGCTCGTGGTTTGGCGAGTCGTTTTTCTCGCATGGGATACACGTTGATTAGCGAAGACCAAGTCCTGGACGCTCTCAAAGCAGCCATCCTATCGCCCCTGGAGCCGCAGATTGTGGTTGGAATCAACCCAGAACCAGGTCCTCAATGGAGCCGCGACGGGCAATCCGTGCTGGGGAGGGATGCGCGATTCCAGGCCTTACAGTGGGATCCTCAGCAGGGCAAGAGCGGGGCATACCAAGGAGGCAGGGACGGGGCGTCTCTTGCCGACCAACTAGCGATGTCGACCTCCAGAAATGAGGCGGAAAGGCTAGTGGGTAATATCATCACTCGCAAGCTTGCTGATATTTTCATGATTGATGCTGCTGACATTGATATGTCGACTCCACCCACTCAACTTGGTGTGGACTCACTGGTAGCGGTCGAAATACGCAACTTGCTCGCTCTTCAGGCGGGTACTGAAATCCCTATCTTCATCATCCTGCAAAGCCCATCCTTAGCTGCACTTGCTGCTGAGATCGTTGACAAGAGTAGTCACTTAGGCTTGGCTGCTGTATCGTAGACCAACAACGCTTATTACTATAATTGTTTAAATCATTTTTAATACTACTACTGAGTCGTGTCACTTTCTATTACACCCTAAACTAGAGTGATCAACTGCATTTGAGTCTAGGTCAAAGCCAGGCAACCCGGATCCGACCCAATCCGATTCATAGTGTCCTTCAGGAATCATGCGTCTCACTTCTTGACTCTTGCGATCATTTATATCGAATGACCCGTTCCAAGGGCAAGACTCTCTTTTTGTTCTTGGATCCCTGTTTACTTTGTCTTACTATTTCTTCTTTCCCTCTCTTTTCCCATCGTAAGATTAGCACTGGTAGATGTCCTATATGTGAAAGTTTACGAAGACGAAGCTGGGCCGAGCAGACTTATGAATCGCTCTACTACTAATAGTTGGCTGGGTGTCGCCCGGGTGAGGAATGTGTGAGAGTCGCTTTAGCGTCGCGCGATCAGGGGTGAGAAGGGTGAGTGCGTAATAAGGAGGGTGAGTACCGCGGCAAAGAAATTGTTTATGTTTTGGCTTTCCGGCTACTCCGTAGTCCTCATTGCCCATTCATTGGATCTTTACTCGGAGATTGCATTCTCGCTGCCGATATCCTCAGACATTTCCAACTCAGCCTCCTCCCATCGCTTAACAAGTTGTTCAGGTTTCCAGTCCTCGCCGTAGCGGCCGTTTTCCCACCATGCACGCATAAAATCTTGCCCCGAGAGAAACATACCATCTGCAGCCCACAGATCCTCATTCCCTTCCAACCGAGAGTAACGTAGGACCCTGCCACGATCGTCGATATATACCACCAGCACGTTTCCCGGGCCATCATTTGCCTCCTTATCGTAGATGAGGACGTGGGTCCATCTAGCCGCCTGGTGAGCCATCTCAAAATCAATTTCATCACCGTCCTTATCTATGGCCTTCTTAAGGGCTTCCCGTATCCTGTTATCGTGACGGCAAGCAAAGACTGTCGTCCCTTCAATGATCTGAGGGATATGGGTTAGGATACCGTGCAGCGACTGTAGGCCGTTATCCGACCTAGCGTCATAAAGCGCGATATTATCGAAAATTGTCCCGTCGTACTCCGCCTCAAGGATTAGCTTGGAAAGGTTATTTTCCGAGCCGTTGCCGTAGAAGGTGCGGACAAGACGCGTATAGCTGATCTCCTTCCGGTCTGAAGGATCACGGACCCGAGCAAGGAAATCCTTCTCGTCCTCAGTAATATCCTCTTGAGCCTTGGACATCTTCTCTAGTCGTTTCAGATATGGCTGCAGCTTATTGTTAGTCGATGATAACTACTTTAAGGGGAAGAGACGTTAGATAGACTAACCATGCGGCCCTGTAGGCCAATATCTCGCCACTTGTTAAAGATTGCCGAGCGCTGGGCTTCGTCCGAAATACTAAGGCCATTCTTCCATTTTGCCTACGGGAAATTCCATTAGCGTATCGCCCGACTTCAGATTTAGCGCGGAGAGGAGATTACCAGGAGATACAAGTCTGCGGCGTAAATTATCACCTTCTCCTGACCGTGGGTACGCTTCAGGGCGTATCCACTAGGCATTCTGAAAGGTTGAAAGGATTGACGGTAGTCTGTTTATTTCGGGGGGCAGGGTAAAAAGGAGGGAGGATTGTTGTGCATAGAAACAAGCAATGGAGAAATGCGGCGATTGCGGGTCAAGCGGGTCCGGACCCGGTGCATAGTACAATCCGGTCGTAATATCGGGATGATCACTGAGGGGTCGCGATTAGTATAGTTACTTCACAATTTTTGGTTTTTCTTTTGAGATTCTGCCGGGGCCGAGATAACAAAGGATAGTATTTTGGGAAGGGGCGCTGCTCAGAATGATAGTAGTGAAAAAGGAAGAATGGGTGTAGTATTGCAGTGGATTCTAAAGCTCTCGGAATATCGGGCTTCTGCCCAGAAATCTATGGACAGAATATACGGATACGATGTAGGTAGTAGTGATTGACAATTGGAGCACGCCACATTATTTCCTCGTGGCTTGCCATCTCCCCCGAGCTAAGAACAAGGAGAAATGCAATGCAATGCAATGTAACATGGGGCCAAATTTCAGGGACTCAACTATCCGTCTATCCACCCATGCGCTAACAACCAGTAGGTCTGTGTGTTGTCTTATTTACTCTCATACAGCCTAATCAAAGGCCACCAAAATAAACAAAGTATCATATAGGAAACCAGGATCAGATTTCTTGGTCACTCCTACATTCTGTCACTACGGCTCTAAGTATCTCTCTCTCTCTCTCTCTCTCTCCCATTTCTCATATAATCTGAACCGGGATTTTCTCATCGCGATGTCAACATGGTGGCGACACTGCCACGCCAGAGCCGCAACGCTACTCACTTTGGCGGCCTTCACTGCCTTTGGAGGAGCTTATCAGATTTTTGATGCGGCTCCAACCGGTATTCCAACAGCCTGTGGAAACGCCCTAGCTGCCAACATCTCCTGTGATCAGCTTTTCTCTGCCTCGTACATTGCCGGGGGCGGATATGTCAGCGCGGTTGCTCTTGACGATGTTTGCTCGACAAGCTGTACAGCTCGCTCCTGACATTCCAAGATGATGTGGACGATGCTTGTGGGAACACTAGTAGTAGTAGTATTCATTTACACCGACCTCTCGCCGAAGCTATATGCAGTATACGGCAACTATACATCCGAGTATGTACATGTGGAGTCATCCACTTTCTGACATGAATTTAAAGCCTCGTCACGGCCTATCCTGGCCCATTGCCGCTCCCGTCGTTAGGCTGCCCTCACGGCGCACGACTGCAAAATCGCTGTGACGTCTCAGCGAAGTCCAGCACAGCCTGCACTGTCTTGGCTCGCGAGACGATGTCTGGTTTACCTCTCTCACGGTCTAGGTCTAGGTTATATATTCTAGGGGAAGGCTAATATACCAGGCGGAGCTGATCACCCCCCTAGATAAGAATTCCCACCCTATTCTCACCTCTCTCACCCCAGTCTATAAATTTCTCACCTATATCACCCATACCCACCTAGCATTGAACACTCGCCGCCCTAGTGTAATAGGGCTATAGAGAGAATTGGCCACGCGGATATATTGTGGCTTAATTACGGCTGAGCGGACGGGAAGCCCTGTTATCCACACCCTATGGTCGTATGTACTAGAGTACGTACTTGGAAAAAATATATAGTTTTGTTCTTAAGCTATGAGCGCGCAAAGGTAGCATAAAAGCCCATTATAGCTAATCCATACCCTTTTACTACCACAGTATCGAGGCTCAATCTACTTCATTCAACTGTTGATCCTGAGGACTAATAACGCCCTTTTGAGCCTTTTACAAGAGAAGACTTTCGACTAGAGCCATGGCATTCCACCATTACCGCTGGTAGTTCAAAGCATGCTCATTGATCCAAGCAATGCCCTCTTTCCGCCAGGTATCAGGTTCAGGATAGCTCGTTTTGTTTGCATCCCAGACCATATTCATAGGATCTTCCATAGTATAAGCAGGCCAATCAGCCTGTGTTGCATTCCTCCCTCTTCCACTCCAGTCGTTCGGATCAAGGTTATGGACGAAGCTGGCCCATGAGTTGCTCATCAGGTAGCTAAGCTCCGTATATGATTCCGGCTTGTCCAAAAACGGATTAGGAGTGTATCCCAATCCATTGAGGTTATTGAAGACGAAAGCAACCTCGGCAAAGTGAGTCACGCCGATTTCCCATGCTGCACCTGCTGGAACTGTGTTGAATCGGTAGCTGTATGCCGTCAAATTGTTAGCCGCCCATGTCTCGGCTGACAACCTTCTTCCAGCGATGAAGACCTGGTCACCCCAATAAGCGGCACTGCGACGGTACTCGGCTCCATATGGTTGTGGGAAGGTGACGTCTCCGCCGAGGGTCTCGAAGGACGGAATTCCAACGGAAGGGTCATTTGGGTAAACCTGTAGGACTTCGTTGACAAGCGTTTCGTTGAACGCCCATTGATCCGATGTAGTCACTAATTCCAAAGTTGTTAGCTGAATTATGCTTTGGTATGCGGGAGGCTCAGTGGATTACCGTTCAGCCATCCGATGAAACCGGCCGTGTCGTTAATTGGCTTTGGGCTGAAGTTTGTACCCTCATCCGAGCTTGCGCCGACGATGATAGGAACACGGACAAATGCGCCATCCTTTATTTGCTGACTAGGATAACGAGCCACAAAATCCCCGTCGAGTGTCGGATTCCACCCAGAATTATATTCAGTCGTATTGAGCACGTTGTCCAGAACGGTAAATGGCAGACGACGCAAACACGCCAATGTATCTGCTTCTTCTGCGCAACCGGCTTCACGTACAATTCCGTCGTAACGTGATTGATAGACTTTAGTCAGGTTTAGGGGGTTGTGCGGCATCACAGGGCCCGACTCCATGATAGCGGCACGGAAAAGACCATCATCGCGGCCATCGAAGGCTCGGATGTGGAACCCAACGCTCTCTGCGCCAGCGCTCTGACCCCAGATTGTGACTTTTGAAGGGTCACCTGTGGATTGGATTAGCGGGTGTTCATTTGAATTCTAAATTTCGATCATACCGCCAAATGCGCCAATATTTTCTTGGATCCAGTGGAGGCCAAGTCGTTGGTCCTTTAGGCCGAGGTTCGTGTACCCTTCTTTTGCAACCTCCTCACTGTTCATGAAGCCCATAACGCCCAGTCGGTATGCAATGCTCACACCAATAATCGGTTTGCCAATGTCTACGGAATTTTGGACAATGAACGAGACATTGTATCGCAGGTCTTGAGTACCTCCCTGTCGGAATCCACCACCTGAAATGGTTAGCGAATATTGCGAAAAACGGAATTTCCATGGCGTTACCGTGGATCCAGACTGCCACTGGCAGGCTCTCATTCTCATAACCTGCTGGGCGGACGACATTGAGATACAGGCAGTCCTCGCTCTGACCAAGTTAAAAGAGTCCTTCTCATTAGTGTCACCATATCACTTACCTGCTGCTTTCCAATCTGGTCACTGCCATAACCAATGCATTCCTAGGACTGTGAGCCTCGCATATAGATACTCATTGTGTGTATAGACATACAGGGGCGTAACTGGTTGCTGGTCTCTGACCTGTCCACGTCTCATTCAGCGATACAGGATTCCGATACCGAAGATCTTGAAGTGGTGGGTGGGCAAAAGGAATTCCCAAGAATATATCCTCATTGTAAGTTTCCGAGTACGTGCCGAAATAGCTGCCGTTTTTCACTGTGACCATAGGTGCAGTGGGCAAATCTCGACGGGCAGGCAGAGAAGGGGCCGCACTGGCAGCGATGAGAAGTGCCGGGAGGAATAACAAAGGCCGCCACATATTCAGCATGAATTGGACGCAGGCTTGTCTTGGGTTATGGACAGTCAGAAAACAGTATTTGTGCCGAATTGACGGATTTTATAATTGACCCAGAGGGGTCATGATTAATGACCCCCACAGGGTTCAAATGATTGTATCCACATAGTACCACAATGACATGTTTGGTGCATTGGTCTCTGTTCGCTTGGAAAATGACTACCTGGGATTAACCGGCCGAAGTTACCTACTAGGTACTATTATTCCCGACGCTTGTATGACAACGCCGGAATTTAAGTAAACTCTGAATAATCCCCATCATCCGGTCTACTATAAATCCACAGCTGACCATACCTTCATAGTGAATTATATTACTATGAATGAGAAAAGGGCTTAATTTACACATCTGAAAGGCGTCAGCGACGCATATTTTACGCCGGGAATAGTTATGATTGCAAAGTAGGCGGAGCAAAGACTCCTAGCGATGGCTCTTAGCGATTGCTGAAAGTTTACCCCGCATCCCAGAGGCATGGGGCGATCGATGGTGGGGAGACCGATATCGCTGGTGGGGAGACTGTGCCGCCCTGCAGATTAATTTCTAGAATCGGAGATTTGAGTCGAAAATTAAAGTAATTTGGATACATGCCAGGTTAATGTCCTACCCCTTGGCTTCGATATAAGATTTCCGTGTGTCCGCTGTTTATTTCGGTCCCGTATTTGAGTATCTTCTCTACAGTTAGAGAGCCCTTCTCTTTCCTTTACAATGCACATTCTTAAAGTCATGAGTAGCTTAACGCTAGCGGTTGGGGCACTGAGTAAGGGCACAGCCGTTAGAAAGACCGGCAAGGGCCCAACTGGCTATGTAGTCGATTTCGTTTTTACACCAAACGCAACGACTCATGCTTCCTCAGTCTTACTGGGCGGCTTTCCTTTCTTTTCCGACTCACTGCATGGATCCTTGTCCAAAACAGATGGATACTCACCCTATGAGTGGAAGTCGGACATGTTCTCCATGCGATTGTCCCCTGACTATGGAAATGTGGCAGACAATCTTGCCGGTCTGGAGATGACGCACAATGAACATACTGGTGACTGGGAGATAACCGTGCCGCTCCCATCTGGGACTTGGCTCTACGCCTACTATCCTAATTGCACAACGGGCAACTGGAGGAATTGTGATGTTGCAATTGTGGATCCCTCGAATCTACCCATCGAAGCCTTTGCGGGTGATCAGCTGCTCAGCGCTATTCAGTTACCGTTTGACCGTGAATTTCAGATCAATGATTATGATTGGCAACTGCCACTAGAAGATGTTTCCAAGAGGGGCAATGTTAGCTTCCATCGGTACTCGTCTCCGGGATCGACCTATCCTTATCCCAGTCAGCATCCCTAAAGACGGCATACAGCGATTTGTATTGTTGATTGACTTTTTGAATAGATGTTCACGATGTTGGAATTTACCTCCCTTATGAGTATGGAAAGATTCCAAACAAGAAATATCCGGTCTTGTACCTCTCCAACGGTGGTCAAGGGTCGGATTCAGATTGGTTTCAGCAAGCCCAAATTCACAATATTGGTAAGTTTTCAGGAGGACCTGAATTAGTCGAAAAAATCGCACCCATCTTGTTTCCCGGATCTAATGCACCTCGCTAATATGACATTGCTCAGTCGATCGTCTCATCAATGCCGGGGAGCTCGAGCCGACCATCCTCATCACGCCAAACTGGTATGATCTGGGATTTACTCTCGAAGAGTACCAAACCAACGCAACACTACAGGCAGAATATTTGGATGTCGGTATGTATAACAACCCCATTTCTATTTTCTTCGTTAGCCGAATGATCTTGCTAAAACATGCCACAGTCGGATATTCCCGCTTTTTCAACAAAGTACGCGAGAACTTCTTCTCCTACCTGATGCCCTGGGTGAATGAGAACTATGACGTATCCAACTCTTCCTCTAACCGAGCATTTGGTGGTCTCGCCCTCGGAGGTACCCTGACTCTGGCCATGCTGTTCAACGCGACTGATTATTTCTCTTCCTACTGTATCATGTCACCTACGCCGGCTCCCTCTGCTGGTGACCAACAGTACAATGCTACCATTAACCCGGGGTTACGCGACGTGGGTATCTTGACTGGAGCCGGGTTTTACGATACCACATTCAATGCGGCACGGGATTGGGAGACGGCTCTGGCTACCGAGAACGTTACCTACTTGAGCCACTATTCGATGAGCGGTGCTCATCAATGGAGTACATGGCAGGAAATTACATATGTCTATTTAAAGGAGGCACTTTGGAAGCCTGTTCCGTATGGTAGGAAGACGAGCTTTAATCAGGTTAACCCGCTCAGTGGTGGTGTCCCCTATCGCAGGTGATTGTCAGGAGGATGTTCGAAGGTTCAGGGCGCAAGTGGAAATTTGTTGTTCAAAGATGCGGTACCTAAAGTCCAAAGATTGGAATTTTCATGATTTTATAGTTGAACGTAAAAGTCCAGAAACCGTGGTCGTCGCCCCACTTAAAGTTCCTCCGAAAAGTTGCACCGACGATAGAGTGGAGATCTGCATCATCGGCGGGGACACTAGCCGCCTGTAGCTTCAATTGCATTTCAGCTGGAGAACTTTTTGTGACCTGTGGGAGCTGGACAAAACTCTCAGGGGTGCAGCTTCTGCTCCTTCTTCCATTCCCAACCTTCCACAGCTCCGTGCCAACTGACGCCCACAACCCGACTAACATCCCCTCCACCCGTGCATCACAAATTACAATATGAAGGTCCTCGTCTTGGGTTCCACCGGAAGACTTGGCTCCCGCGTTCTGTCAGCTTTGCTGGCACGAGGACACTCAGTTGTCGCATTTGCGCGCGATTCCTCAAAACTCCCTCCCAGCATTATCTCTCAGCTTTCGGCCGTGGAGCTTGGAGATGCGACAAAAAGCGCCGATATCACAGCTGCCGGAAACAAGCACCAATGCGATGCCATCGTGAATACGGCTGGTTATGCTGCCATGGCACCTTGGGGAAAGAGTGATCTTCCTTCGATCGTGGATGCAGTTATCGCCGCCGCATTGGAGATAGGCCAGGGTCGTGAAACCCCCTTGCGGATGTGGTTCCTCGGAGGACTTGGCCTCTTGGACCTCCCCAATACCAATTACAGAATTGTGGACTAGTGAGTTTATTGACTTTACTTGTCGCGATTTCATATTATTTGCAAAATGCTGACAGAACTCGCGATTTAGCTTGCGAATGTTCCCACAACACCGTCACACCTGGGCCAAACTCCAGGCCTTGCCACCCTCGGGCATTCAATGGTCTGTTCTTTGTCCCGGTGTCATGTACCCTATGAGCGAAACCACCTACCCTCTCCCAAATGGAGCCTCGGCCAACAACCTCACGGTTGCTAGCACTTCACCCCCCGACTGGTCGTCAAAATTGCTGGGTACCCCGTTGATCGGAGGTTACTTAAATGTTCTCAGCCAGGCATCGTCATACAAGACAGCTCTTGAGGATAATGCAGATTTCATTGCCCAGGATCTTTTGGAGGGAGCAGAGAGCCCATGGATCTATCAGAAAGTGGGAACCAAGAACAAGAGGCAATAAACGATACCCACGCTGTGATATAGTGCCAAGAATAAGGGAGCATTTTGCTCAACACTACTGAAAAAGCCTTGCCCAATCTTTGATAGACCGTATAGATGCGCTGGAATGCAGTGCAAAGGTTAAGCTCTATCGTGGACCCAGCATCAAATCCGAACTTAATCTAAAGGATTTCAAGTTCAGCATACCTCTCACATCTGGACAATAACACCGGTCAATTTAATGAAGCGTTCTAATTCGCTTTATCTTCCATTTATCCATTAGTCCATAGTAGCCCTGGAGCCTACAGGTAGTCAACAATCACAAAGCTCTATCGAAGCGGGAAAATCATGGGCCGCCATTGATTACATAATGGCCATGTGACCGCGCATGACGAAGGCGGGCTGGGGATCGTCAACTCCACTCCCCAGGAATCTCCTCACCGCGATCTTGTCTCCCAACGGAACTATTCAGAGATCAGAACAACCTATCGGAGCGGGTATTAACAGTCAGTTCTACTTTGTCGTTCAATCACCTACATACCCACAATGGGTGCTCTATTATCTCTGCCGCTGATGGCGATACCGAGCATGGGCACGGTAAGTTCCCTTCCGAGCGCAAACGAGGAGCCCTTCGCTAATGACTCTTCTTTGCCAAATAGATCCTTACGGTCGGCGGCTCATGCTGCGGTGCGGCAACTTGCTCTGCGGTATGCAGCGCATGTGGAAAATTCCAGAACAGGTACGATCTCTTGGCTGCCTAACGCGGGAGAATTTGCACTAATCTCAGCATAGTATGGCAACGAGAATCGCTTACGCCTTTATCCTCTTGGTCAACTCGATTGTCTCTTGGATCATGCTCACACCATGGGCACTGAAGAAACTGCAACATTTGACTCTCGATTATATGGAAATTCGATGCGACGGCAAGGAATGTCATGGATGGGTAGCTGTGCATCGCATCAACTTTGGTCTCGGTCTCTTCCACTTGATACTCGCTCTCTTGCTCCTTGGTGTTAAGAGCTCTCGGGATAGTCGCGCTGCTCTGCAGAATGGGTTCTGGGGACCGAAGATTATCCTCTGGCTGGCATTTGTTGTCATGTCTTTCTTCATCCCGGAGTCCTTCTTCTTTGTGTACGGCAACTACATCGCTTTCTTCTGCGCTATGCTTTTCCTCCTATTGGGCCTGATCCTGTTGGTGGATCTTGCGCATTCTTGGGCCGAGCTGTGTTTGCAGAAGATTGAGGATAGTGACTCGCGCATGTGGCGTGGTCTGCTCGTTGGGTCGACCCTCGGCATGTACTTGACATCCATGGTTATGACAATCCTGATGTATATCTTCTTTGCTCGTGGCTCATGCTCCATGAACCAGGCTGCGATTTCGGTAAGTTCTCTCACTCTTCCGCTATTAATGGTGAAACTAACAGCCTTTAGGTCAACTTGATTCTCTTCCTGATCATTTCCTTCGTCTCCGTGCAACCTGCTGTCCAGGACTGCAACCCACGGGCAGGCTTGGCTCAGGCTGCCATGGTCACAATTTACTGCACCTATCTCACCCTATCTGCCGTGTCAATGGAACCTGATGACAAGCACTGCAACCCTCTGATTCGCTCCAGTGGTACTCGGACCGTCACCATCATTTTGGGAGCCATTGTCACCATGGCCACCATTGCGTACACAACCACGCGCGCGGCTACTCAGGGCATTGCGCTGGGATCCAAGGGCGGCCACAGCTACGTGCAGCTAGATGATGACGAGCATGGTCTGGTTACGCAGCAGCCTAACAGCCGCCGTGAGATGCGGGCGGAAGCCCTCCGAGCCGCGGTTGAGAGCGGGAGTCTGCCGGCTAGCGCCTTGGATGATAGCGACGATGAAGATGAGTTCGAGACCAGCAGCAAGGACGATGAGCGTGGTGCCACACAGTACAGTTACACACTTTTCCACATCATCTTCTTCCTCGCTACTACCTGGGTGGCCACCTTGTTGGCTCAAGGGCTAGAGGTTGAGACAAACGACATGGACTTTGCGCCCGTGGGCCGGACTTACTGGGCTAGCTGGGTGAAGATTGTCAGCGCCTGGGTGTGCTATGCCATCTACTTGTGGACACTGGTTGCTCCTGTTATGCTGCCTGATCGCTTTTGAAAGACTGGTCTAGGTAATGGTGGCTACTTTGATTTTCGGGCGTTCTAAGCGATGAGTGACTTAAATCTCCATTTGGCATATATCCTATAGCAATGCAATTATTACTACGCTTCCATAAATTAAGCTTCTGTGGGATCACGTCTGTATACTTCGCTCCGGCATAACCTTATGTGGATCAGGTGGAGCTCAAGCTTGGCAGAACCACTCCACGCGTAAAGTGCGACGCGCTCTTCAACACCAACAGCCATGGCATAATGGCAACCATAAAGGCCATCGAGGCCCGCTCAGTACGATCTCTAAGGAACGACTTGGTGGATAATTCATTTCCCTAACCGCTATCTCATCAGGTCCACCAAATCCAGTCTGGCCAGGTCATTACTGACCTGTGCTCCGTCGCGAAAGAACTAGTCGAGAACAGTCTCGATGCAGGAGCAACCAGCATCGGTAGGTGTCTCGTTTAGCAATGACCTAAGTACACTGGTCAACTGATTGTCTCTCTTAGAGGTGCGATTCAAGAACAACGGGTTGGATTTGATCGAGGTCCAGGACAACGGCGGTGGAATATCCCCGGAGAATTATGAAAATGTTGGTGAGTATTTAGGCCCCAGAAATTGCAAATATTCTATTTCCAGTACTCACATCTCAATCATCTCAGCTTTGAAACACTACACCTCCAAATTGTCCTCATACGATGACCTTACAACCCTCCACACCTTCGGCTTCCGCGGCGAGGCCCTCTCCTCCCTATGCGCTCTCGCCGACTTCCACGTCGTAACCGCCCAAGCACACCAGGCCCCGAAAGCAAACCGACTTGACTTCGAAGTCTCTGGCAAACTACAGAAGACTCAGATCGTCGCTGGACAAAAAGGAACCACCGCATCTGTAGGAGGAATCTTCAAACGCCTTCCCGTCCGCAGACGAGAACTAGAGAAGAACATCAAGCGAGAATACGGCAAGGTCCTGAACCTCCTACATGCGTACGCGTGTATCAGTACAGGAGTCCGATTTAGCGTCCGAAATACGGTCGGCAAGACCAAGAACGTGGTTGTGTTTTCTACAAACAGTAACCCGACGACCAAGGAGAATATCGCCAATGTCTACGGTGCAAAGACACTATCTGCGCTGATCCCTCTAGATCTGGATCTGGAATTCGAGCCTTCACATGCAATGAGACGAATCGAGAGCGATGGGCAATCAAACAAGATCCAGGTTCGGGGACACATCTCGAGACCTGTTTTCGGTGAGGGCCGTCAGACGCCTGATCGGCAGCTACTTTTCGTGAATTCGCGACCCTGTGGATTACCGCAGATTGCAAAAGCGTTTAACGAGGTTTATAAATCATTTAATGTCTCACAATCACCGTTTATTTTTGCCGATTTTCGGATGGATACTAATGCTTATGATGTGAATGTGTCGCCGGATAAAAGGACTATCTTGCTTCATGATGCTGCGGCTTTGATTGAGTCATTAAAGACTTCGCTTGCGGAATTGTTTGAGGCGGCGGATCAGACGGTGCCTCAGTCGCAGATTCTTGGGTCTAAGGCTTCGGCAAGTAAGCAGCAGGCGTTGGCGGCTTTGCCGGGTTTTGTTACTGCGAGACAGCTTCAGAGTGCCTCTGCTTCTGCGTCTCCTAAGACACCTCGTCAGGAGCGAAATGGAGAGGAGTCTACTGATGATCAATCCGAATCACGCGAGCAGACTGTGCCAAGTCTAAGTCGGTTTATGAGTTCACAGGATGGTTCGAGCCAGGTGGATCCTCCGTCTTCTCCTACAAAACCTACTATGGTGACCAGGCAAAAGAGGCCGTCTTCTGTTGCGGCTTCTTCTGGTCCGGACGTGGATGTCACTCCTCGTCCGGCTAGGGGCCGGGGTTCGGAAACAATTCAAGCTACTCCCGAGGTACCTGAGGCTTCACCTGAGCCATCCGAAGCTGAACAGGTGCTGGAATATGGGACGCAAGGCTCCGAAGAAACACCAAATGTGGTCCAGAATGCTTTTGATCGCATGCGTCCTCGTCGAATGCCCGCTGAGATGGCTACTATCACTATCGGTGATCATACGGTGAAATCTATGGTTGGAAGTGGCCTACCGCGGAAACGCACCTCTGACTATGGGACTTCCACGAATAACGTTACAAAACGCAAGCGACTCATTCATACTCCTTCCAGGCCTGGTATATTTGGGGAGCATATGAAGGCTTTTGCGGCGCCAGGAACGCAGCAAGAAAATGATCAAGAGGATGAGGATGAGGATGAAGAAATTGATGAGGATGGTGAAGAATATGAAGATGTTGAAGCAGAGGAGGCGGAGGCAGAGGATGAGGAGTATGAAGAGGAAGAAGCAGAGCTTCCGGAAGCCCCCTTGGAGCCTGAAGATAAAGACGATGTTTCAGAAGAACCAAATGAATCCGCTCCTCAGCCAGATAAGGAGGATCAAGAAAAAGGTGAAGCAACGGCTGAAAGTCAACATGACTTCGGTGAAGCCGAGAAGAAAGCCCAGGAAGAAGCAACAGTTCAACGCCTAATCCATGAGGCTGAGGAAACAGCAGTTCTTTCTGAGGAGCACAACACCAGTCGTGCCAACAAATTGAACAAGGGCGCCACCCACCGCGACTCTACCGTCAGCCTCATCAGCACGATCGATGCATCAGTCTCCCGGCTTCAGTCCCAAATGCACAAGCTACGAGAATCTCTCCAACCACGAAGCGCACCATCCCAAACCGACAACACCGACACCGATGAAAACACAGCCGAAGACCGACTTTCCCTCACGGTCAGCAAAGCCGACTTTGCCCAGATGCGCATAATTGGCCAATTCAACCTAGGCTTCATCCTCGCCGTCCGACCCGGCGACGATCACGACGAGCTTTTCATCATAGATCAACACGCTTCAGACGAGAAGTTCAATTTCGAAAGACTCCAGACTGAGACTATCGTCCAAAACCAACGACTCGTCCGTCCATTGCGACTGGATTTAACAGCCGTTGAAGAAGAAATCGTACTGGATAATGCATCCGCTCTCGAAAAGAACGGGTTCATCGTCACGGTCGACGAAAGTGGTGACGAACCCATCGGTCGCAGGTGTCAACTTGTCTCCTTACCACTTAGCAAAGAGGTCGTCTTTGGAGTTCGCGATCTTGAGGAACTGCTCGTTCTCTTATCGGAGTCGTCTGGCACTGGGATTTCCGTCCCACGTCCCAGTAAAGTACGGAAGATGTTCGCCATGCGCGCGTGTCGGTCTAGTATCATGATTGGGAAGACCTTGACAACGCGTCAGATGCAGCGCGTTGTTGGAAACATGGGTACGATTGATAAACCGTGGAATTGTCCCCATGGTCGGCCTACGATGAGGCATTTGATGCGTCTTGGGCAGTGGGAGGAATGGGATGAGTATGCGGAGGGCCTGGATGAAAATCTAGATCTAGATCCTGAGTCGCAGCATGATGAACCTGTGGGAATAGATCTATGGCGACGATTTGTGGATGAGATGCAACAGGAATAGTACTTAAAACGGTATCGCTGAATATATAACAAAATCACCACCAAGAAAACCAACTCCTTCTCTTTTCCTTCTTCTGGACTTCATCCCCATTCGGAACGCCATTCCCATTCCCATTCCCATTTATCTCAACCTCCATCTCCTCATCCCTAACACTCCTCGCATCCTCCTCACTAGCACTATCATCCACCCCCTCAACCTCATCCATCATACTCTCAAGAACCAGCAAATCCCTCTCAATCATCTCCGCCCAATTCTGCACATCCCCAATCTCCTTTAAGCCCGCCCTAGTCTCATCAGCAACCTTCTCCCACCCCTCATTCTGCTTCGCCAGCGCAGCGCCGTGCCCCCGCTAACTCGGCTTCTTGGCGCTCGAGCGAGAGGGCGTTGGTGTTTATTATTGTTGCGCGCTCGCGGAGCGGGGCTTCGAGGTTTGTGCCTACGCTGTGGAGGGTTGCTGTGAAGGCTGCCAGAGCTTCTTTCTGGCGTTGGTCTGGGGTGAGGGTTGAATCCGAGTCTTGGGTGTGGTCTTGGGGCTGGGTTGAGGAGGTTGGGTCTGTCATTTTGGGTATTTTGTATATAGTTTCCAAAGTTGGAGATGTGGGGAGGATGGCTGGTGTGGTTGGAGTGGGTATTTGGGAAGGAACCTTGGGACGGAAGACGAAAATGTGGATTTGAGAGAAGTGGAGAAAGGTTGGAGATTAGCAAATCTCCAAGGTTGGACTTTTGAGTGTAGGATGTTGGATGTAATGTTGATTTGAAGGCAAGTTCGAGGAATATAAATGTTTGCGGAGTCCGATCTGCAACCCCACTTGGCGTGGCGCGCTGTCAGCCTATTGATAACCTTGAGAAGCTTTACATGTATCTACCTTTGCACTACTGTATGTACTCGCGCTATGATCCCGTGCAACTTGTTTCAGATAAAGATATATATGATTCTTAGGCTTCAGCTTGACTAGTAAACATTCCCCGTAGCCTGTATCGTTTAAATATATTCATCCGGAGCACTTGTTCCTTTCCCTCTCGATTGCTGCAAGCTCCAGCCGCTCCCACATATCCATCCTTCTAGCGAGCAACTGTTGCGGTGTCTCTCCCGCTAGATTAGGCTGGTCCATCATACCTTCACCCCCCACCTCCAGCAAGTTAGCAACCACTTCAGCCAGCGCCTTTCTCTGTTCATCATGGGAAGCCTTCACAACTTCACCATTCATATGCTTGGGCAGAATTGATCCCATTGTCGTAACCTCATGCAAAGGAGTATTCCCCTTAGAATTGGTCAGAAAGACATCAGCGCCTCGACTAATAAAGATTCCAGTCTCCTGAATGTGACGCAAATTTCTGGCTATAAAGTGCAGTACTGTGTTTCCGTCCTTGTCTTGGTGGTTGATTTCGATACCAAGTGATAAGAACTCATTTAGAGGGCCATCGACAGGCCCACCAGCGAGGCAATGAAAGGCGAGTTTGTGTAGCATGGTTTGTTGATCAAGACCTATTTGAAGTGCGTCCGCGCCTTTTTTGAGTAAGAAACGCAGCAGGGAATCAAAGTGCTTACTTCCAACACAGCCGGCGTGAGCTGTTATTGCGTAATGTAAAGCATTCTGGCCGCAGTTGTCTTCGGCATTGATGTCGATATCACCGTTCACCAAGAGTAAATTGAGGGTATCGATGATCCGATTGTTGACTATATCGTCAGAAAGCCTGCATTCGCACGGACCGGGGCCTCTAGCTGCCCAGTGAAGTGGTAGACGTCCGTGACTGTCGCGACAGGAAATGGCTTTTTTGATATTATCTCCACAGTGATAGTAGTCAAACAGTACTTGGATTGCCGCTGAGTTCCAAAAATTGCTGCTGATGTGAAGTGCGGTGACACTTAACAAGTTTCCATGCCCAGTCGCAAAAATCCTTGAACGTTCGTTGTCGTACACCTCTTTAGCGTGTATATCGGCTCCTTGGTCAATGAGTCGTTTTATCAACGCGTAACCAGCTCGGGAACAAGCGAAACCGAGAACTGTACCAGAAGCCTGCAATGGCTTCCAACGTTCCTCATCCCTATAAGTGTTTCCGAAGAGCCAATTCTCCGTGGCAGAGGCCCGGGCCGCTTGAACAGAAGCACCGGCATCTAGGAGTAAGTGTATCAGCTCCTCGGCACGGATGATATGGTTGCTCCTCCAGTCGTCAAGCTCACTCGGCGAGGATTTTCTGCAATCGCTAAGGGGCAAAGAAGCCAGACATTCGACAGCTTCTAATAGCCCTTCATCAAGGTATGACTGGCTGAGTGGCAGAGTGTCCATCAAAAATCGTGACGTCTCTACCTGCAGTCCCCTACATGCCGCCCCCAATAAGGGAAACCTTCGCTAATGGAGTGGCAATTTTGTTGGGTCGGTGTTATAGTAATCCATCATAGCACGGAGGATGTCGGTGCGCCCTTTCGACGCCGTGATCCAGAGTGGATCATTGTAATGTTTGTCTTCAATATCTAGACGTGGAGAATAGACGTGAAGATATTCTTTTAGTCTTTGAAGATCGTTAAGTTCGATTATTGCGAAAAGAAGGCCACTACACACAGTTTCGTAGAGTCTGGCGCCGTCTGTGTCGTGGAGCGGGTTCTCTGGCTCCCTGAGGAACTCTTCATCTGGGCTGTGAAAATCACTATATAACATGATGCAGACGCAGAGATTGAGTAAAGCAAAGAGAAAGCAAGAAAAAGAAAAGAAGGGCAGGGAAGAGGAAAGGCCCATAAAGCCAGCGGGGTCCCAGATAGGAAGGATCCACTCGACAGACATTTTCCTGCCTATACGATGCCCTGGAGTATAGTGCTGTGTAGTGTGGACCATTGAGATCTCAGCCTGTGCAAAGGCAATTATAATTGATTATAGGTGTATGGATTCTCCTTATTCAATGGGTGGATATTGGAAATTAAACACCAGATACACTGGGCATTATCGGATTCTTATGCTATGTTCCCGAAGATATGGCTATTTTATGAACCGCAGACCAAGATTTTCAAGACAATGATGAGAAATAGTAGATAAGGAAACAATGTGCTCGCTCGAAAAGCTTTCATCCATGCAAATATGTCGCTCGAAAAAGGAAAAGAAAAACCCACAAAGAAAAGTTCAGATAACCTTGGATACATCCAAGTAACAGGCATTACTAACACATGTTTGAATAAACGGGTCTGAAACCGGAGGCTAATATTGCCTATTTAGAGAAGACCTGAAAGAACGGCTTCGGTAGCTAGAGAATCATGTTAGTGGATGGTTTGAAACAAAAAGAGAAGAACAACATACCAGAGTTGATATATGGCCGTTTGAGGTCCAAGTTGACACCGAATCGTCGCTCAAGCTCCTGTTTGATACTCTTCTTCGTAACGCTCATCAGGTCGGCTGTGCGCAGAATCTCCCGGATCTCAGTCAAGAGGGCATCATCGCTAGGCAGGTGGCTCATATCTTCCATGCTAATATCCGAGTCCATATGGCGACTGAGCATCTCAGATGGGGCGACGGAAAGACGCGAGCCCGAGTTGAGCAGCGGCAGATCCAGTTGGGAAGCAGGTCGAGAACCAGGGAAGCCATATTCGGAATGAGGCGCCACGAAGGGGTGGCCCCTTGTGCCGTAAGAAATACCCGAGATCTCGGAGTGGTCGTCGCGGGAAGTCTGGGCCTCCCACAATTCGACTTGATAATCTTCCCAGCGTTTCTTGGGAATGGAATCGGGATCGAATTTGCCTTCGTCGGAGATGACGACCTTGTTGCCACGTTCTCCTGTAATGATACGGGTGTTACCCCAACTGAAGTCGTCCATGTTCCAGAATGAGTATAGAGGCAGAGCAAGGGTGAAGACGGGGATGGCGAGCATGTAGATGAACATCCATCCGATCATCTCCCATTTGCGTCGGATGATGAAAATGAATGCTTGTAGACCGTAGATTACACCTAGCAGAACGAAAGACGTCCATGGAATCACTGAGGTGTCCGTCACCATCCAGACAATCAGATAAACGATGTAGGCGACGGTAACGGGTTGAATGACGGTACTCAGAAGATCAACAAAGACGATAAATCGCATACTGAAGCAGCAAAAACCACACAGTTGTGTCAATGGAATCAGCTCAATCAAGTTGTGGACAGTCGAGTTGATCCATCGGCGACGTTGAGATAAGAAGACAGCAAAGCTCTCTGGAGCTACAGTCCAAGCGTGGGAGCGGAAGATGTACTTCGTTTTGAATTTCGGGTGATGCTTCAAAAGCAATGTGGTCAGGTATCGATCCTCACCCAGATGAAGCAGATTTTTCATGTGAAGGGTGTCCACACGAATTTCCGAGTAATTGTCGACGACCTCTTTGCTGACGAATAGCGGTTTGCCGGATTCTGATGAGCGGACGCGGTACATGGTGAAACAACCGGGCAAGCAAGTAACTGACCCAAACAGACTCTCGAACGCCTTGGTCAGGTTATGAGAAATATAGTACTCGTAGACCTGAATCATGGTAATCATGGACGTTTTGGCATTGGACAGGGAGGTCTCTCCGCAAACACCGATGAGACGAGTATCAGCTAAGAAAGATGAGACAAAGCGGGTACCAGCATCAGGTGCGACGACCGTATCAGCATCGACTTGCAAGATAAACTCATAGAACGTTGGGTTAACTCCAATGATATTCCGGATATGGTGATGCATCTCGAGCTCCATGGGAGACATGGGCAAGTTGTAGTGAACTCGGTTTAGGAATCGCATGAGAATCATCTGGGAATCACGCTTACCCCGGTTACCGGGGCGAGAAACCTCAGAGGGTTTGCCGACCTTGACCACAACCAAGAAAGGAACAATGTGGCCCTGGACTTCATAGAGGCCAGAGTAGATCTTGCCCATGTTGTGCTGTCTCTGACCCTCACCCAGACTCTCAAAGCTGAGAGGCTCTGGATCCAGAGTCTCTGGGACACCCAAGATATCCAAAACAATTCGAGGAGTAGGCTTGTCGTTGCCTTGACCGATAATCATGCCGTCACAGATGACGAGCAGCAATTTACGCTTATCATCGTACCGCATCCGGGCCATGGAATCGATGGCACGACGTAGAGAATCCTCGTCTTCGGTGTACGCCGGCACTTGGCAGATAATGAATTTATCCAAGTTCTCAGGCAGATTCTTCTTTCCAAACTGCAACGCAGCAAGGAACTTGAAGACAATGACCGAGCAAATCAAGATTGAGATGGCCAAGATGAAGTAACGCGCAAATTGACACTTTGGTGAGTTTCGAGTGTCGAGATGCCCGACAAAGAACAGGTTGTCCATACACAATTGCATCCGATCTCGCATTTCAGTGGTGAAGGGAAGGTCATGCCAGTACTTCGAAACATCTGAACCCGATTTTTCCTGAACCAGACTAGTGATCAAAGGACTCATGTAGTCAGTGTTGATATCGCTGGTGGATTTGTTCTTCCCCTCTGGAAAGCGAGGAACTCGAGGACCTGCCATATAGTAGGTCATGTCGTAGATTTTACCATCGATGCTGACAATCTGCTTGTCGTCGTTGTCCGCGAGATCCTTGATATATGCAGCAGTGTAGCCGACATAGCCTTTTTTGTAGCTTGCTCTCAGCATGATCATCTGTTCATAATACCAATCTGGACGATAGTCACCAGTAACCCAATACCGGAAGTCGTGGTACTTGGAGTTGACATCTGTGCCAGTAGCTGTGGATGTGGAGCTAGAGCTGTTCAGATTTGATCGATAGTCCAATGGCACGCTAGGGTCCACACTGCCGTCCACACCCTGACATAAGGCCGAAACCTGGATGGGGAAAAGATCACTTGCGTCGGTGCCGGCATAAGTCTTGAGTGACTTCTGCGGAACGATGCTAGGATAATGGGAGGGCATGAACTCGCCAAGGCCGAATACAACACCAGAGATGGCAACGAAAGAGGTTGCACCTTTTTTACCATTATGGGATGAGAGTTCACCCTTGGAATAGACGTGTTGTGTCGGACAAACCAATCCAGGGAAGCCAACAATCATGAAGATAGCACAACCACAAGAAAACCAAATGATCATGTTGATAGCCAATTTTTCACGCCAAGCCGTGCGCACTTCTTTCCGCTTCATACGTCCCACCAACCTGATGACGAAGTCGGGGATGAAGAAGGTGAGCATATAGACGAGGAACATCCAGCGTTTGCGAGAGCCTGACACGGGGATGTCGTCTATCTCCTCCATAGTCTTCTCGTTGCCCTTCTGCAGCATCTGCTCTCGGGTTTCAAGGTTTCGAAACATGTCGCCAGAGTTGAAGGCGGAGCCTCCAGCATCGGAACGACCATCTAATTCGCGGCTTCCAAAGTACCCTTGCTTCGCTTCGTCTCCATATATATAGGCACCTGGAGACTGATCGTTTGGATTGAGGAGGCGAACCTTGGAATCTGGGTTCCCTCCAGCGGCATTGAATGTGCCGTCGCCTGAATCGGCGCCTGCATTGTTGTGCGAAGGAACGACACGTTCCCCGACTTTGGCAAGGTCTGCCCAGCATCGCTCGCTCAAGAAGACACCAGTGCTCCCTACGCGTGCTTCATTGCCAGGCCATCGCCGTTCATCCAAGACGACTTCCGACTTTTCTTTGTCGCTCCCGACAACAACATTGCCGATTTCGGCCAATCCCAAGAACTCGGCAAATGGAAGGAAAACGCTGAAGTCGGAATTTCTCAACCGCTGGCTGATCTCTGCGATACCAAAGGTTTGGACTTGCATCCGTACACATTTGCTGTCAAATTGGTTCGCAATGCGGCGATCGTTAGGTTTGAGGCAGATCACAAAGTAGGGATTAAGGTTCGGTGAACTCAAAGACTTGTTGATAATCTCCAGCCCTGAGAGGAACTGGCCGGCCGCTCCTTGAGCAGGGTTACCATTGAGCCCGCCCTTTCGGCTGGCCGCACCGCGCTTGGAACTCGTTTCTTGGCTATCGTTATCCTCAACGTCTTCATTGTCGGCGCCAAAGACATTCTCGGAAGCCGCAAGACGTGCCTGCTGATTGATCTTACGCCTAGCCATACTAGGCATCCGGAGGGGCTTGGAAGATACTTGAGCTTGCATAATGGTTGTCCTCTCCCGGGGGTGGGGGACAGTCTGCAACGCTTCTTGTCCAAACAGCTCGCGAACAAAGTCACTCCGAGTAGACTGCATCAGATTCATCAGGTCTCCCGAAACCACTTCGCCGTTCTCCTCAAGCAGGCCAACGGTCGAGTAGTCCACCTCACCTGCGAAATGCTTGACGGTGAACGCACTCCGGGCTTGCGACATATAGCCAGCTGAGGTGGAATCGTTCACGGAAATTGCCGGGTTCTTGTTCTCGAACCGCCTGCGAACGCTTTCGAGGAATTGGCCGTCCGAACGGCCGCGACGTGTCTGGTCATCGAGAATGCTCAGCAATCCATTGCCATGCTTCAAAAGTCCGCGCACAGTATCGGTATTGTCGAAGTAGCTTGTCGCAGCGACCGAAATCTCTTCGCGATCCAATACATCGGCTTTTCTGTCAAAGAAGGACTGCAGGCAGTAGTTGTACAAAGACTCCGTTGCCGCATTGCTAAGAAGTTGATCCAAGGTGGAGCCGGAAGCTGGAGACTGAGCAAAGCCGGGGAAATCGACGATCGAAATGGTGTTGGCCACACTGTCCTCGGCAGCACAGATCTTCTGGTTCACGGTCTCAATAACGTATGTGACCAAGAGCGAGTAGATGGTGCGGGCAAGGGCATCGGCATTCTGTCGAGCACCCTTGGGATCCAGCATAACTGTCACACGCTCACGGTGAATGGTCTTGGTCTTGTAACCCAGACTATTCTCCAATGCCTCGACACTGAGACCCAAGAATGCCGCCACATTACCAAGCACATCCTTATTCTTGACTAGGGTCACGGTCTCACCACCCTCGTGTGAGTAGCCACCGCTTTCTTCAGCGTATGTGGTAGTCGATTGACCGGAAACGAACTCTAGCTGTCCAATGTGAAGAATACTAGCCAAAATCTGGCAAATCTCGGCAATCTCACCACGCGAGAACTCGAGTTTGCGTAGAGCGGTTTTAAAGTGCTGGAAACCCTCGGTGTCATTGACACCAACCTTCAGCTGCGTTGGATGACCCAGATACCGCCATCGCTTGTGGCTCACTGCACCTGCTCCGGTGCTAATGTGAATGGGATTGTCAAATCCCAGATGAGACTTTTCAGCGGCGCTGGTACCCGCTAGAAGATAGTAGAGTGCGTGGAAACTGCGTTCGCCTGTGGGCACGGAGGAGATACGGCTCCGCTCCAATCGGTAGTCGATGATCTTACCACCAATCAAGGTCGGGTTGACCGAAGATGAGCCATCGTACTGCAATTCAAGGAAGAGACCAGCCTTGGAAGCTGTCGGGGTTGTCACGGATTTGGTCGTTGTCAGTGTGTCAAAAACAAAGGCTGCATAAGAGAGTTTGGAAGAAAGTGGAGTTGACGAAAATGACAGGAATGACGATAGCAGGTGTGAGCGAAGCGTGGTTTTTCCTGAGCCGCTCTCGCCTCTGATTCACGCGTTAGACGATATTTTTGGAAAGGGTCTTTGCGTACGAAATAACTTACAAGAATACCACTGCTTGGTTTTCTCCGCGGGCACCCAAACGAGTGAAGGCCCGGCGGGCTAAGTCCTCAGCTTCCCCAGCCGCGCTTCCTTCCTTCGCGCCATCCGGACCCTTGGTAGCCGAGGAATATGTGTTGAGAGCAATCAATGCCTGAGAGGAGAGGTGGGCAGTCGGTAAACCAACATGGAATCTGGTCGGAGAATTAGTAGGCGTGGTATTCGACTCCGGAGAGCTACATACCGACTGGCCAGGTGGGCTGTGAGATGGGTATCGGACTGGAGATGTGCGGGGAGCGAGGGGAGGGAGGATTGGGCGTGCGCCGGGGCACTGCTCAAGTTGCCCGCCATCTTGTGGTGTTACGATGCCTCCTCACGGTGGCTGAGAAAAAACGAGTGTATGTCCGATCGATCAGGGATCCGGAGATCCAGCTTGAATGGCTTCGACACGTCTCGGAATGAACGTGGAGTGCGGAATGTCAGGTGGAATGAATAGACCCCTAGCGAGTGAAGGTCGTACACATTAGATTTCTGAGGGGGAAGAGTGGTGTCTTGGACACCTGGAAGATGCAAAAGGACAAAACGGCGCAATCACAAGAAAAAGGCAGGGAACGATTTCAAACAGATAAGCGGAAGAGTTATCTGGGGAGTTGTGTATGTATTGTTACCGGTTACACGCTAAGAATAGAGCTATGTGATCGGGGAAATCCACATTCACTCTCCACAGTACCGGAGTGAGACAGTGCCGTCCAACAGGAAATCATACCTACATTGGAGTTGACTATGTTTTACTTACAGTTGGTACGGTAGTCGCATATTGAAAATTAGATTACTACATAATGCTCATAGGCCGGGTTGCCTTGTTTTGTTTTCGATACCGCTAAAGAATAAATAGATTTTGGGCCGAGTTATAGTACAGTAGCAAGTAAATAATCGGGCCCACCCGGCATTACATAACCCCAGGGTCTGGTCCACACGGATCTCCTGATTGATCATTTTCTCTGTTATTGTGCAGGGTCTTTTCAGGGATTTCTCAGGGATTTTTCAGGGACCGGGAACTCTCTTTTTTAATTTTCTCTTTTGCTGCACCTCCTTGCTCCCACAATATCAAAATCTCAAATCTCATGTATCAATCTATATTTAAATTACTCTAACCAAGACAGAAATGAGAGCGATCGCAAAAAAAAACCGCACTGGCCTGAAAAAACCTCCACTCTGCACAAATCCAAGGATTCTGAGTGGACTAAGTGAAACTAGGGGGGTTCGTGGCGGAACGGTAAGCGTATCAATGGAATCCGTGGGTGGCAAGTTCCCCTTTGTGAGACATCCCAAATATAGCCGTCAAGTATTTGTGTACTCGTTCTGTAATGGGCTTATTCCGCCGTGCTCTAGAGTCTGTGGAGGCAAGACATTGCTCGGCTACAGTGCATATGTAACGTCAATCCTGATTGGCTGAAGGACACAGCCCTCGGCCACCTGACACATTGAGATTATTTGTGTTCCCCTATTCCATACACACCATTAATTTCAGCATTGAGGACCAAAATTTCTGTAGAAAATAGATGTTTTATATCTATACTGCTGGATATTCAATTCGACATGGTTTTCCTGAAAAACAAACCTAATTACCCATATGTACCCATTCCTTTGACCTGCATCGCCCCCTCACAAAAAGCTTCTAAGCTCCGGGACGATCTAGCTCGGGATCGGCGGTATTATCAACATCTGTAAAACCTGTAACCGGGCCACCCTAGTGGTAATTTTGACCTGTATCTACTCCGTACACAACAATACCCTCTTCTCCCCACGCCCATCGCTTTCCTTATCGTTGGTCTTTTTTTCCTTTGCTTTGCTTACTTCACTTTTCTGCTTGTTGTTTCCTGAACCTCCCCGAACTCCAATATCTTCCCCTAGGAGTCCCTATCTCCAGTCACTCGCTCATCCTTCCGGAGTATACACCCAGAAGCTCCCACTTTTGTTGACGTGACAACTCAATCTGTGTACCCACCTGCCTCAGAACACGCGATTTCTCACGCTAGACCCCCCGATCTTCATCTGATGCCGTTCTGAGATTCTCAATCCTCCATTCACCTGGGACACTGATCCAGCGTTCGCCATGTCGAATCGCTACTCCGTTTTCTCTACCCAGTCCGCCGGGTTCTCGGCTGGGCCTCGGCCAGTCTCTCAGCATGCTTCACAGGTCTCAACTACCACCTTACTCAATGCTCTTCACTCGTTCTATACCGCCGGTCAGCCATATCAGCTCGATGCGAGTACTAGCTTAGTTGTCAATACTTGGGTGACAGCGGCAACTATTTTACCAGATGGTCGTAGCGGCGCGACAATTGACCGCGACTTGGCCATTCGAGCTTGGGAACATGCCCGGAGACGAGCTGAGGATGGGTGTATCCTTCTTTGGTAAGCAATTCTGCCCAAGTCTCCTGTAATTTAATGGCTAATTGGGAACAGCTCTCTCCACCAATCTACACCATCGTTGTTAGAACCCTTTCTGACAGCGCTGCCGCTTTCTACCCCGGAAGTTGGGTATACAGCGCTGGCCGCCTTACGACCTTTCCTCGCGGCAGCAACCTCATTCAACCCATCTTATTCACTCCACTCAGCACTGTCGGTATCCTATACATTGACCCTGGGGGGTACAGTGGTCGGGCTATCTTTGGCTCTGTCAACATCCGGTATCAATGTGAGCAAGGGTCTTCTGGAAGTACCAGCAGAGGCCGGCTATCGTGCCTTTGATGTGTGTTACTATCTTCTGACTTCCGCGTCTACTCCTGCGGAGCGGGAGTTCTTGGACCTCAAAGAGCCTGCATCGTATGCTCTGCTGAATCGATCTGGTACCTACACACCTCCATCGTATCTGCCAACCGCAGATGACACCGCGGCGGCAGAGGATCTTCGTTCCAATCTGAAAGCCATTGGTATCAAGGGTGCCACCCAGAGGCATCTGTTGTCTGTTCTTGCTGGTTTGCTCAAACTCGGAAATGCTGCAGGACTTATGGTGGACCAGGAAGACCTGGAGGAGACCTGCGAGGATGTGGGTGGTTTGCTGGGAATTGACCCTGAGGTCCTTCTGCACAAATGCTCTACCGACGAGCGTGAGATCTTGATTGCGGGTATCTACGAAGCCCTTGTGGACTGGATCATTGCGAAAGCGAATGACGCCATCTCGGTTAATATCCAGAACATCCTGGAGAATGACTCTAGCGTCGGTGGTCCTAGCGCCGCCCAGCTGGCGAACGAGGATACGGTCAGCCTGACTGTAATTGATGTGCCACGCCCAGCCCTCGGAAAGGCCATCTCTATGAGAGGCGTTTTTGATGACGACCTGGGTATTAACGCTGAAATGAAAGACGACGGCATTACCATCCCTCCTACCGGCCAATCCGTGATGACTGAAATGAGCTCTGCTGTGTCTCAAGTGGAGGCAGATCTCGGCATCGCAGGAAGTGCTGCGCGTGAACGTGAGCATGAACTTGACAGACGACAAGGTGTTCTGGAGAAAGTTGGAGTCGAATTCGAGACAGATTCATTCCTGCGGAAATTGCTGTTCCCGGTCGATGGCGAAGGTATTTCCTTGGGCAAACGGGGCCGCTTCGATCTTGCAACGACTCTTTTGAGCAGCCGTGCTTGGTACCATCTCTCCATCCACCCCACCGATGACCTACCCGAGCAGCTGAACGGCTCAAACCCCGCCTGGTCAGCCGGTACAGTGTCTCGACAGCTACGTGATTGGCGACTTCCTGAGTGGGCAAACCGTCGCCTAAAGCAGCTAGACTTCACCGCAGACTTTGACGTTGAAGAGTTTGTCGATCGGTATGCCCGCCTGGGATGCGCTGAAGGCCAGGACGGCGTTGAAAGTTGGATTCTCGAGAGAGGATGGAGCAACGGTGATGCAGTCGTGGGACATCAACGCATTTGGATGCGAGAGGGGGCATGGCGGGAAGCCGAAACCATGCTCGATCTCAAGCCAGACGAGAGTCCCATGAACCCCTTTGGATATGGTGCTGCGTTGTACGAACCAGGCATTACTCCCGATGGAAATCCTGTTGGCGAATCGTCTAACCTCCTTGGGGGTCAGCATGATTATATCTTGAACCAGTCTGCCATGATTCCCCCAAGTGTGATGGGAGGCGCGAAGTCGATTGCCCCGACCTATGCTGCTGGTGGCGGTGACTATGGTCTCGGTCATAAGGGAGACGATAACAAGGGAGATGTTGCGTACTACGATGACTATGGTCGTTACATCGGTGACCTCGACGCTGAATTTGGAGATCCCAAACACATTGAGAAAAAGAAAATTCCTTTCAGTCGTCGAATCTGGGCAGGTTTTGTTTGGGCAATGACATTCTGGATCCCTTCCTTCGTTCTCCGATATGTTGGGCGCATGAAGCGCCCAGATGTTCGGATGGCATGGAGAGAAAAGGTTGTTCTGGTTTTCCTTATTCTACTTTTCAACGGCATTGTTTGTTTCTACATCATTGCTTTTGGTGATCTTCTTTGTCCCAATAAGGGCAAAGTGTGGAACACCAAGGAAGTCAGCTGGCATACTGGAGATGACAATTTCTTTGTTAGCATCCATGGTCGAGTCTACGATATCAGCAAGTTCTGGCGTAAGCAGCATAGTGACACTGACACTGAGACGACCTCGACGAATATGAAGGTTTTCGCAGGCTTGAATTTGGATGCTTATTTCCCTCCGCCGCTCACCCAATTCTGTGATCCCTTCGTGACAAGCACGTCAATTGCGCTGCAGAATAACGACACCAGCGCACTTCTGTACACAGATGCCGATCACGACTGTGGCCCTACCAATTACCCATCAAACACCACTAAACTCCACAAGATCACCTGGTATGAGGACGTCTTTTTGCCAAAGATCGCCGATTATTACAAGGGTGAGCTGGTCTGGACCAAGTCGACTATCGAGAAGCAAGCCAACGATTATTCACGGTATTGGGTAATTGTAAATCAAAAGGTTTACGACTTGACGAATTATTTCTACACACTCGATTTGTATTCTACGGACACCTCTTATGAATTCTTGCCTTCTGCCGTTACGACGCTATTCAAAAACAATGCCGGAACCGATGTGACAGACAAATGGGGGACGAGCAAAGAGTGGCAGGAAGCTACCAGGTGCCTCGATTATGTCTTCTATGAAGGCAAGGTGGACTTCCGAGAAGATGCTCGATGCACTGTGAACAATTGGATTCTTCTTTCCTTCACCATTCTCATTTGTGCCGTGGTGCTCGTCAAGTTCTTGGCTGCCCTGCAGCTGGGTTCCAAGCGAAAACCGGCACCTCAAGACAAGTTTGTGATTTGCTTGGTGCCCGCCTACACCGAAGGTGAAGACGCCTTGCGAAAGGGTCTGGATTCCCTGACGGCCTTGCAGTATGACAACAAGAGGAAGCTCATATTCGTGATCTGTGATGGTATGATTGTTGGTGGCGGTAACGACCGACCGACGCCCAAGATTGTTCTGGATATCCTTGGCGTGGACCCAAAACTGGATCCCCCCGCTCTACCGTTCAGATCCGTCGGACAAGGTAGTGAACAGCTGAACTATGCGAAGGTTTACTCCGGTCTGTACGAGTTCGAAGGCAATGTCGTCCCCTACATTGTGGTGGTGAAGGTTGGCAAGGAGTCCGAGCAGACGAAGACCAAGCCTGGTAACCGTGGAAAACGGGATTCACAGGTCCTGTTGATGCACTTCTTGAACCGTGTGCATCATCGCGCTCCGATGTCTCCCATGGAACTGGAAATTTTCCACCAGATCAATAATATCATTGGTGTGGACCCCGAACTCTACGAGTACTGCTTCATGGTCGACGCAGATACCAGTGTCAAGGAAGATTCATTGAATCGCTTGGTGGCCGCTTGCGCAGCAGATGCTAAAATTGCCGGTATCTGTGGTGAGACTAGCTTGCAGAACGAAGAGCGAAGTTGGTGGACGATGATTCAGGTCTACGAATACTACATCTCGCATCACTTGTCGAAGTCATTCGAATCGTTGTTTGGCAGTGTGACCTGTCTTCCTGGATGGTAAGTTGTGTTCCAACAGAGGTTCAAAAGCCCAACTAACCGGCGTGTAGTTTCACTATGTATCGCCTTCGTACCGCAGACAAGGGTCGTCCTCTGATTATCTCCGACAAAGTGATCAAGGAATACGCTGACATCGATATTGATACACTTCATAAGAAGAACCTGCTGTCCCTGGGTGAGGATCGTTTCTTGACAACTCTGATGACCAAACACTTCCCGACAATGAGTTACAAGTTCCTTCCCGGCGCCTACGCTAGTACAGCTGCCCCAGAGACATGGGGTGTTCTTGTCTCGCAGAGACGTCGTTGGATCAATTCCACCATCCACAACCTGGTGGAACTTGCTGCTCTCGAGGACCTCTGCGGCTTCTGCTGTTTCAGTATGCGTTTCGTCGTCCTAGTGGATCTTCTGGGAACAATCATTCTCCCTGCAACATGTGTCTACCTCGTGTACCTGGTATATCGCGTCGCCAGTGGCACTGGTCCGTTCCCATTGATCTCGATTATCATGTTAGCTGGTATCTACGGCCTTCAAGCCATCATCTTTATCATCAAACGCCAATGGCAACACATCGGATGGATGATCATCTATCTTTTGGCATTCCCGATCTTCAGTTTCGTGCTGCCCCTTTACTCATTCTGGAAACAGGATGATTTCACCTGGGGTAGCACCCGTGTGGTCATTGGTGAGAAGGGTGATAACCGTGTCATCGCTGTGGAAGACGAAGCGTTTGACCCTCGCAGCATTCCCCTGCAACGGTGGGATGACTATGCCTTGGCCAACAACCTGCCTGGCCGACGTGCAGAGCTTGGCTCCGAGAAGGTCTACGCTACTGGCCAATATGTGGATGACATGGAGATGGATGAAATGCACTCACAGTACTCATCCGTGAAGCCTGCCTCCACTATCCTCACTGGTTTCCCGGGCCATGGCCGCGCCACTGGTCCGTACATGCCACCTCAGTCGCCGGCCCCATATGTCGGTAGCAACGTAGCTGGTAACCGGAACTCACATATGTCCAATTTATCCCGCTACACCGATTACCCCCAGCTGGGCGGCCATCCCGCAGCTACATCTCGTCACATGTCTATGGGCAACATGAGTGGCTACCTGGAAAGCCCAAACAACGCCAGTCGCCACAGCGTTGCCTTCATGCAGAGCAATGACAACCTGGCACGGTCACGTAGCCCCATGGGCCAATACCCCCCACGTCCAGCCAGCACCGCCTTTGATTTCCGTAGCAGCGGTACTGGACCCGACGAGGCCTCCATCACCGAAGCTATCCGCGGATGTCTCGCAGAGGTGGATCTCGACACAGTCACTAAGAAGCAGGGTAAGCTCAAACTCTCTCCATGACGCAAGCTGCAAGAAGCTAACATTTCTTAGTCCGTGTTCTTGTTGAACAGCGCCTTCAAACCACGCTCTCGGGCGAGAAGCGTGTATTCTTGGATCAGCAGATTGACAACGAACTCGCCAATATGTGATTCTATCTCGCCCCTTCTGCGCACATCTTTTAATTTTTGTAATATGCATCTATTCAGCGCAATTGTCTTTACTGTCTAAGAATTTTCTCGGCATATATGGCGTTATTGGGATGGGGTTGTCCCCTATTACATTACAAGAACAGCATTCAGCGAATTGATATGACAGGCCAAGCGAGCCTGCTTAATGAAAACTATGGAATTGCTATCCCATAATCTCCATCACATCACTTAACCCCTTAATCTAATAGTACGCCACTTAATCACCGATGAAGGACATGTCTTCCTTGCTCAATCAGCTTCTTCCACCCTTTAGATCCATGCGTCTGCACGCCAACATGATCGTAGTAATAATCCTTCGCAGCATCCATAATAGCCTTAACCCGCGCAACGGGTACTTTTTCCTTTCGGTCATAAGAATAGAGACCATTAACCTCCTGCTCAATATCACACCTGGAGGAAGACGTCAGCAACTCAATCTAATAAGATCTTAATAAAAGACTTACAGCTGCGTATAAACCAATCCACAAGTATGACCACCCTTAACAACCCCCATAACCAACTTCTCATATCTCACCAAGAAATCCTCCACATCAGCAGCAGTCGTATAACCCCAATCCCTTTCTCCCTTCTGGTCATCTTTCGCTGGAGCAATATTCACGCCTCCGAACTCAGTGCAGATCACCGGTGCACCTGCTTTGTGTTGCGTACCGGCATCGAGGAGCGTGTGTCCTGCGAAACCCGAGTAGATGGGTTTTGCGAACATGTCATGTCCGGCTTTTGGGGCTAGGATTCCGGTTTCCATTTTTGAGCATGTGCTTGTTAGTTCGGCTGAGTCGGCGTAGTCGTGGTAGGTTGTCAGGTCTGTTAGGACGTGTTGCCAGCCGCAGTTGTCATTGATGGGTCTGCTGGGATCGATGGATCTTACAATGATCTGTTAGTTTCTCTCTCCATCTAGGGTACGGGTTATGGTGGTTTCTGGGTGACATACTTGGTCAAATAATAGAGTGACCGCAGGTGATTCCTTTGCTCAATACTCCCCTTCAAATCGGTGTACGCCCAACTCTCGTTTACAGGCGTCCATGTCACGATACAAGGATGATTGATGTCCCTCCTGATGGCGGCTGCCCACTCAGCATCCATCCGCTCAACATAATCAGGTCCGAACTCGTATGCATTCGCCATCTCACCCCATACAAGCCATCCGAGCCGATCAGCCCAGTACTGGAATCGATGGTCTTCGACTTTCTGATGCTTGCGGCACCCATTGTACCCAAGAGCCTTGGCCATCTCGATATCCGTCCGAAGAGCCTCGGACGAGGGTGGCGTAAGTCCTGTCTCAGGCCAGTATCCCTGATCAAGGAAGAGCATCTGGAAATAAGGACGGCCGTTCAATCGGAAGGTTCCGTCGCCGGTTGTCCAGGACAAACTGCGCATACCAGTTGTAGTATGCACCTCATCAACAAGCCCACCCGAATAATCATAGAGCCGGATAACCAAATCGTATAGAATCGGATGCTCGGGTGCCCAGAGCGCAACGCCGTCATGCCATGCCCCCTCAATATCGATGTACTCCAACTCCTTCCTTTTTTTCAATACGTGAACATCCTTCTCGGAAACATTCACGTTAGCTTCCAACTCGGCCCAATCTCGATTCGCGTGAACATCAGCTCGAGTCGTACTAACGACCACACCGGCAATCGAAACCTCGATCTCAACACTTGGTCTTCCTTGCTCCTTGGCAGATGATCGTCCGGCAATAGCCACATGAGCACGAATCCGTCCACCATCGATATCATCTGATCGTAGCACCGTCCCACCACTCCCATCACACAATCTCATCTTAGGCACACTCTCCATCCAAACAGACAGCCAGATCCCACTGGTAGGCGTATAGAAGATATTCTCGGGGACAGGGCCCCAGAACTGTTTTCCGCGTGGCTGGGCTAGATCTGTTGCGGAGTCACGGACACGTAATGTAAGTCTTGCCTCCGTGGACGTGGAAGTAAACGCATCCGTAACGTCCATGTCGAAGGGGACATGTCCGCCCCGATGAGAGCCTACGAAATTCCCATCGACCCAGATCGTACATTCGTAATCGACAGCACCGAATCGGACAATGATTCTATTTTGCTTGATTTTCTCGGCTTCTGTTCGGATATCAGTTATGAGTCTTTCGTACCATAGTACTTCGTGGACTTCGTGGATGTTTATGCCTGATGCTGGAGTTTGGAATGCGTAGGGAACTGTGATGGGTCGTTTCTTTTGGGTTGGGGTTTCTGTTGGGAGGGACTTTTGCCATTGGGCTGAGAGGCCTTCATCTTTGTCGTCGAAGAGGATGGACCAGGGGCCGTCTAGGGATTTCCAGGTTGGGTTGCGGTTAAAGTCTGGGCGGGGATAGGATTCCATCTTGATTTTGTTTATTTGCTTTGGGGTTGGTTTGAATTGAACTGCCTTTAGGGATTTTATTCAATGTTCACTAGGTATCAGTGGTTGGAGTAGGGAAGTATGAGAGGGGTTTACCCCACGCTTCCGATGCTACGTCAGCGAGATCGTCATGTTTCACCGACTATCTCCCCTGATAGTGTAGGTCCGTATGTCTGCCATTGCACGTTCTACCGAGCTCGTATGAGGGACTTGCAGGCCTCTCGAGCGGTAGAGTGATTTGGATTATATCTACAGTGTAGGGTTAGGTCTCGGGTGTGTATGAGGGTCGGCGAGGGTTGATAGCAATGTCAGATCCACGAAGAGCAAAATGTGGAGATGGTAGACTAGTCTAGTGGCGTATAGACGTCGAACTTGATATAATGATGCCTCTACTGGCGCAATTCTATTCTAAATTTCAAGATTACGTGTACTGATCTGAAATCGTCTAAGTCAAATCTTATTGATGGGGATATCAAAAAGGTATAACATCAACAGGATAGAAAGCATCAACCAAATTCAGGCATGGCATGGAAAGAAACGGGTCCAGGCGATGAACTTATCACACCGGAACTCGTCACATCAACAAATTGCAACAAAAAATCAAACACATAATAGAATGGGCAAGGAAACCCTCCCCGCTCTATCTCGCGCACAGATCTTGGATATCTCATTTTCTTTTCTGACGCCTTCGTTGCTTGCGTTCCGTGGTATCAATCAATAAATCAGAGACCAAATAAAAGAAACAGAAAAGAAAAAAGACACATAGACCCGAAAAAACAACACGCTGGGAATAAAAAACAAATCAATCACAACCAAGAGGGTATACTGCTGTAAATGGATATTTTGGGTTTAACGCGGTGGCCCAATGGGGGCCGG
The DNA here is from genome assembly GCF_028828015.1 of Penicillium pulvis. Lineage (NCBI taxonomy): Eukaryota > Fungi > Ascomycota > Eurotiomycetes > Eurotiales > Aspergillaceae > Penicillium > Penicillium pulvis. The sequence goes on along the minus strand of NW_026643079.1, from coordinate 1,283,236 downwards.
GTATCCAGAAGTAGAATTCGAAGTGCTAGGGCGACCACTGTCAAAAGAGGCGCGCGGATCATGCTTGGGTGTCATGTCTCCGGGCGCCGTACCGAAAGGAAACTTCGTGTCAAAGCGTGCAGGCCAGCCGTTGGTGTTGTTGCTGTTGCTGCTCTTGTGGCTGTGGGAGCTCCCGAGGACGGGCACGTCATCCTCGGGGAGGTTCACGCCGGAGTCGTTCCATGGGTTGCGGTAGCCGCTATCTCGAGATTCCATCGAGACAAGTGATGCCTTTGAGGCATTGCTAGACGCATGTTTAAAGAACGAGGCCGGCGATCCGGAGTGGTTCTTACGGCCGATAAACGAGGAGAAGGAGGAGATGCTGCCGGGTTTGCGGAGACGCTCGAAGATCGATCCGCGCTCGCTGACCTCATCCACAAAGCTAGGTCGTGTGGGAGAGTCGGTCACGAGCGGGGCTGGGGCGTGCTGCAACAATTTCGAGTCGAAGAAGGGCAAGGACTCCTCGAACGAGTCCGACTTGGGGCGCGGGATCGCACCCTTGACGGTGTTGGCGTCGAGGCCGTGGGCAACAAAACAGGAGATCAGGAAGTCGATAGCATCCTTGAGACCACCAGCGTTGTTTCTGGTGTAACCAAGAACAACCAGATCTTCTGGGGCGGGGTCGGGGGAAGAAGATCCGTCCTCCTGGTCTTGAAGATCGGCACTGGTGTCGACATTAATGTCGACCTCGTATTGCTCTTTGAGCTTGGTGCGAACATCCGCGAGGAAATCGGGGGACTTGAAGTACACACGCAGCTCGGCGGAGCTTTGGAAGTGAAGCTCATGGCTTTCCGGAACCATACCCAACAGGGCGTCGACCGCCTGAGGGACCTGATATTCAGGACCGGAGATGTTAACGACGTCACTGGCAAGTTCGGTGCTAGGGAACTCGATCTTGCAGTTCCATTTCTTCTCCAACTCATCGATCTCCGTCATACGAGCCAGTAACTCGCGGTGGTATAGTCGGTTGATGACGACTCTCTCGGAGACATACTCGGCATCGACCTTCTCGACCATGTCCATAATCTCCTGCTTGACAAGGTCCAGGCTTTGGGCGTTGCGAGCAGGAGTCCGGCAAATCACATTATCGACCTTGATGTCATCATCCTCCTTGCCCATTCCACCACGGTCCATGGCGTTGGAGAACTTGACGAAGACGGAGTATTTCTTCATAATGCGCTGGATGTGCTGTCCACCGATACCAATAATGCGCTTGTGGTACTGATCCGGCACATGGAATGAGATGGAAGCAGGCATCTCCTGCTCGACCAGATCAAGGCCATTCTTGGTGGACTCGTATTGGTTTCCACAGACGTCGATATAGAAATTGTACTCGTTGAAGCCGTCGAAGATGATTTGGACATTGCCTGCTTGTTCATTAGTTCTTGTCTTTGCCAGTAGACCAAGGGCAACTTACTCTGACCCATAATCTTGTTGATCTTGCCGTTCTTCTTGCCACTGACGAATTCCTTATGCTCATTAGCCAGTTCAATCTTGACTCGCATTTGGTACTGGCTCCGAGTGACGAATGGAATCTGGTTCACGACAGTCATGGCTGCCTTGACGGCATCGTCGGATCCGTTGATAGTAAACGTCAGGTTATCGAAGCTGACTTCTGCCTCTGAGTTGGTACAGATATCCGAAAGCATCGAGCGAACGTCCGCTGTCGAAGGAGCCCGAATACCACCTTGTGCAGGGTCAGGCATGATGATCCACCACGAGGCGCTGTAGAATTGGCCAGCCTAAGTAAGGTTAGCTTGTTGGTATGTAAAATGCAGTATGGTTGTCATACCAGAGCCATAATTTCCCGAACCGTCCGCTCGACATGCAAGACTTCGGTGCCTTGAATTCGAACAAGACCGCGCTGGCTGCCCAGCTGCGGGAAAAGAACATAAGAGCCATTCATCTCCATCACCTTGCGGACCTTGTCCAGCCGGTCAAGCAAGATGTTGTCGATTTTGCTGGAGTTAACCACGACATCTTTGACGTAAATCTTGACACCCATGACTAGCTCACGCAGTTTCTGCTTCGCCCTAGCAATCTGCTCCGGCGACTCGCCCGTAATGTATACTTCATCTTCGCTTCGACGATTCGCACCGGGAGGGGTGTACCCGAAAATTCGGGGGAATGGAGGAGGGAAGTAGATAGCGGTGCCAGTGGCAGCTTCGATGAGCTTTATATTCTTGCGAGTGCGACCACACACCAAGGTGTGCATGGTCAGCTCCAGCTTGATAGCATCAACATGGCGTTTGAGCTATAAATATGTTAGCCGGTTTCATCTGAGGGCGGCGCACGGATAAAACCCACAATTTGATCGATCATGATCAGGACTCGTGTCTTGGCATGCTCCGAGCTTTCCATGTCACCGTAAATAGCGACTCGGAAGCGTTGGTCCAAGTCATTATCAGACGCATAGCCATAGGAGGAAACGACCGCACTGTCCGCATCGTGGAGTTTGGGTGTGAGTAAGAAAATGTCGGTTCCGGTGTAGGCGGCCAAAGTGTCCATGTGCTCAAGCACGCTTGCTCGAATTCCTTTGGTTGATCCATCCATAATCAAGTGCATATCCATGTCGACAGTTGCACAGCGCTGATCAGTCGAAAACACAGCCATTAGCAAGGGATGCCTTTTTTCTGTCGACGGAGCTTCCAAAATGCCGAGTGAAAAAAAAAATCGAAAAATCAACCACATACCAGCATGATCGGGGTATCATTCAGAATCTTCGCTCGCATCTTGCGCGCGGTCTCGCCATCACCGGTAACACAGACATTAGTCACTAAGCCGTTGGGTCGTCTTTGTAGCGACGGTACAGCCTTGGGTTCGGACGATGTGACGGTGGCTTCGATGCGACCACCGCTGCTTTCAGTGATCTGCCGACATAACCTCCGCAGTCCTTCGACATTGCTGGTGTGCACAGGCAGCTGGTGCACCAAAGTACCTTCGGGGGTGCCTTCTGGGAATGTCCAGCGTTGTAGGGCGGCGGGACTGGCGTGGAGCACATCTTCGACATCGGGGCCGGCCAAGGTGGAGGAGAAGGGAACGTTGAAGGACAGGTTGACAGTCGGATCGATGCTAGTCGGAGGGGTCATCGGCGGAGCACCATGCGGCCGGCGGAAGGCCATGTCGGTATGAGGTCTAGTGATCCCGAAAGTTGGCGTCATTCGTTCCCAACCATGACGGGCCTGGCCCGTAAAGTTGGAGATCTTGTGCATGACCGGAGGGGGGTAGAGCGGAATCCTTCTCTCTCACCCCTACGGAACTTGGGGGTTAAGAGGGAAAGGGGGATGGTGGTGGTGAGGGGGGAGGTGTAGAAGAGATCAAGGCTACCGTTCTCGACAGGGATAGGAATGGCGCTGTGTGGGCGTTTCGGGAATGGTGGGAACGAAGATCGATCGATTGGGGTACAAGAACAAGAAAAAAAAAATAGAAAAAAAAGAAAGGACCGGATCCACGAACACCAGTGTATTTCTTCAACAGACAAAATAAATCAAATAGAATCAGAATAGAAGAATCGCATTAATTAGATTGTATTCGAATTGAAAATCGAGAAGGGATCGAAGTGTCGTCAGTTGTGCGGGTCATTTCATTACGGTAAAGATGGTCCAACGGAGGATATTACACTCTATGTGACTGTGACGTCCAATTCAAACCCGAAAACTCTAGACTACTTCTTTATAACACATCCTCTAGATTCATCTATTTGCAGAAAGTCTGTCCTTTCCTTCTTTAAGGGGAAGTGGTACGGAGTACACGAATCCACATTTCAGCACTGCCTCGCTGGCAAAGAATGCGGCCGATCCGAGAGAATGACCTGGCAAGGGTTCTCTTGGCGGCATCAAATAGTCTCGGGTGGTACTTTTGACAGGTCCGAAGTACGGTCAGGTGAATTCAATATGTGTAGTGGGGGTAAACAGTAAAGCTACAGTACTGTATGCAGAACGCCATATGGCATAGAGCGAGTCAAGCAAATGTTTGCTGGTCCAGGGTGGCGATTTTATCACGTGACGGTATGGATCATACATCCACAGGGAACAAAAGTACCTTTGGATGAGTCGGTGGAGGACTTTTTGGGGCCCAATGCTTGGCTTTGGCACCGTCGCCGTTGGTGCGTCTGATGGCAGATCCAGATTTTCTGACCATTGAATCAGAACGCAGGATCCGAGTCCTTCCGCGTCTCCAACACAAGCCATACCACCGATCCTGCCTCTCATAGGTCGCGGGAGAGGAAGCCCTGTACAACGTATCTGACCCGATCCACTTTAGAGAGGCCCTGGCCCCGGCTGGCCCGGACACGGCCATCGACCTGATTCACTCGCAACTGGAGGAGGGGGTTCTCAGCCCGGTGGATCATGAGGAACCTATTGCCGCTGATGCTGATGCCTGGAGGAGGGGGTAGGAAACGCAGACCTCTCCACCCTCATCCCCTAATAGCCATGTGCCACTCCATGGGGAACGAGCTTTTCGGTATTTGTTTTCTGTAAAAAGCGGGCCACAATCCATTGTTTGAAGCTGTACCACTGTATCTTCAGAGGCGAAACCCAGCGAATGATTAGGGAAAGATCGGACAGGTTGCTCTAAAATGGTCGACGTCATTCTCTCGTATGGCGTGGTGGGTCGCTTGCTTCCAACGCAATCACGAAGACTCGACACCTCGAAATCAATTCCGACTGGATGGACCATGGAGGTCACTTTGAAAGCTGACTGCAGGAGTCCTGCCGCATCCCCAGTTTTTGGCCCCAGCGCAGGCGCTACTTGCTACAGTACTGTATGTAAGCTGCCCAGGTGCTTGGGTTTGTGGTGGTGATCGTCGTGACACTCATAGCCTTATCCACCCCAAAGCTAATCGGTGCCAATGGCCACGCCAACCTCCTGAGTAAGTTTTATTCACTTTTAGCTACTGTACGCTGCGTACATATAGTTGGTATTGTGACCACGTACTTAAAAATGGGAATTGTTTCATATCCACTTGCTAATCAATACATAAAATTGAGTTGGAACTGCAGATCCTGCTTTAATATATCTGTCACCTACACCTCAGCCACCGAGGCAGCCAAGCGCCCAGTTCCAGTTTTCTTCCTCAAGCTCCATATAAATGGGCGCATTCCAACCTTGGATAATGTACCGTGCCTACCCGGTACCTAGGAAGCATAATGTCTTAGTGAACCGGTTGAGCCGGGGAAGAACCCACTTAAATTACCCCCTGCAAGCGAATCACAAAACACGTAAAGAGACTATGAGAGACAATGTATAAGAATGGACTAGACAAGCGCAAAGTCAAATTTTCAGTAGATAACAGAAAGACCATAAGATCACAAAAAAGCCAAGCCTATGTCCAGGGCTGCATATTTATCGATTGGATCCTAAATCTGCTCCCGATTCAGGTATTCATCCCAAATCATCAACGCCTGCTCAAACCTCTCAGGGGCACACACAAATCCCACCCTCAAGTACCCCTTAAAGTCCTTTCCATCTTCTGTACCAAAAGTCTCACCACCAGGCACAATCAACAGTCCAGATTCACGAATCAGCCCCTCACAGTAGACCTTGTCATCAACCGGCGCACCAGTCTTGGGATCTATCACCCGCACAAATGCCGCCGACGCACCATTCGGCTTAACCCAACGCAATTTGTCGGCATGCGACGCAATAAATCTCTCTAGTGTACAGAGGTTGCGTTTGCATACCGCTAATGATCGCTGAAGAATTCTATCTCGTACCGAGGCATCGAGCGCATAGGTCGCGATGTCTTGGTCTACCTGTGAGACTGAAATCGTAGTGTAGTCCCTGGCCATGACAACCTGGTGCACTATATCCGCGCTAGGAGAGATAACCCAACCAACCCGGATCCCTGGTAGTGAGTATGCCTTTGATAGGCTAGACGTAGCGATAATGTTCTTATACCGCCCGGCGAAGGAGATGATCGAAGGAGGATTCTCCGTGGGACGGTGAAAGAGAGGGGCGGAAAACCTCGTCACTGAGGATTGTTATACCTCGTTTCTCGGCAAAGGAGACGATTTCCTCAAGAACTTGATTTGGGATTGATGCACCGGTCGGGTTGTTGGGGTTGCTGGTTGACGGCATTAGCAATTGCCACAGAGGGAGAAGAAAACATCTACTTGATTATTATCATCTTTGTGTTCTTCCTGACCAGCGACGAGAGTGCAGTCGTATCAGGGATCCATTCTTTCTCCTCGCAGGTATGCCATAGTGATACCTCTGCACCCGCTCGGCGGGGTACATCGTATAGTTGTTGATATGTAGGATACTGGCAGATAACATGGTCGCCCGGACCTAGAAGTGTATCTAGGACCAAGAAGTTGGCAGATATGGCACCCTGCGTGACGGTAAGAGATAAATCTTTGGCGGTATTAGCCACGTCGCTGGCGTAGAGCGAGAGAATCTTTTCTCGAAGGCTAGGACTTCCCAAAACGGAACCATAAAGCAAGGCATTGGACGCATTGATAGGACCGGGTGACGAGTCAGAAGCCTGAAGTTGTGAGAGTTCTTGCAATGATAGTGGATCCACGCAGGTATCTGATTTTGCCTAGCTGTTAGACATTGTGAACTACAGGAATATGGCTGAGAACATATATACCGTGAAGATATGCGCTGGCCGAAGGCTATTGAGTCATATGTCAGTTAATTTGTATGATAACGCATTTACTTATGCTTACTTTGAACTGGCGAACTATTGTGGTCGATGTTAGCGGTGACTCCTTTCTCATCCGAATCGAGTGTAGTTACCCCAGTTATCGAGAACGAAAGGTTTCACGTAGACCATCTGAAATTTTGCGAAATACTTTTGGAAACCGTAGTTACGAATATTGAGCAACTATAAGGGACTGACAGGTAAGCTTGACTGATTACTCCAATGAGTCATCGGTTGGTCTTATCTGCAGTAAGTAAACAATGCTTGGCTAAAAATTGATCATTCTATGTGAGACTACCTCATTGGTCAATTAACTATGCTACCACAGTTTCTCGAAATTTCTGAAATCTAGTAAACCTGGAAAACTGACCTTGTGCTACTACAAATATTCAATATTTGCTAGACGATCTACGCAAAGGCTTGATCGACAAACCGATCAGCAATTTCCAGCTGTGTAACTTGCGATTGATGATATAGTCTTTCAATTCAGCAAGTCTACGATACGATCTCAGACAACTCCTTCTGAAGCTCCCTTGCAACAGCAATCAGCTTGACCACCTTCTCTGCCACCTCCCGAGCAGAGGTTTCCCCAACAAAGAAGAAATGACTACCAGCAACAGGGAAACAGAGACGTCCCGGAGCAGCGTGAACAAAATCCATCAGCTGCTGCCATCTTGCTGTCTCTTTTACCTTCTGCAGCCCTCGTTTCCCAATCATAGCCTCCAGTTGATAGCTAATCAAGAAGCCCCAGCTAGCCTGATCCGTTAATGCATGACTAGCATCAAGAATACCAGTCGGGTAAAGAGCCGTTATGAAAGGGATGTTGACCACATCAAAAACCTTTGTATCCTCTTCATGAGTCAACTCATCTTGAACAAAAGATCCCTTCCCATCATATTTCAATCGCACGCCTGTTAAATTGATCGGTGTCCCGCCGACGTATTCACGTAAGAAAATATCCTTGGAGATAGACGTTCGGCCATCATTGAAGTCCTCCATATATTGCACTTGTTGATAGAAATTACTCAATCGATCAGGGATGCAGAAGTACCCTGCCTCGCTGCAGGCCATACCCGGCGCCGGGGTACGGATACTTGAGATCCCAGGAGTGGCTGCGAAACTGATGAATTGCTGGACATCCAAGCCTAGCTCTTTAGCTGAGATGTTAAAATGGACTATCATTCGGCCGCCCATGCTCCACGCGATTAGAACGATAGACCGTGTCGGCAGGTCCTTCTCGCCCATGACTTTTTTGACCGTGGTAGCGGCTTGACGGCCCCAATCTTGGATCCGGAAATTTGCACCGGTTGCCGGCATAATTTCTGGGGTTGTTTCGAGAGGATAGGAGATTGATAGCACGTTGAATCCAAGGTTGCTGAGCTGGTATGTTAGAAAATTGTTTGGGCTTGATCCTTCGTGTCCGCCGTAGAAAATTCGGCCTAGATGCATGGATCCGGGTATGCACACAACCAATGGCTTGGGATTCGAACAGCCATCTTGTTGGGTTTTGCTCGGTTGATAATGATATATTGTGGGGAATCCGGCTATGGTTTCAAGAACTTCCCCTGGGTAGAGCGAAGGACCGATATGGTCCGTCATGGCGTTTTGGGAGGCCTTGGGACCAGTGCCTCAAATTGATCCGCGAAACCTTAAGGGGCGCTTGGACAGTTGCGAAAGAATTGACAGGGCTGTTGACTAAATTTTCCCCCGCATTTCCCCCCATGTTCTCCGTATATGGACCCGTTAGCAGTCACGTGCCAATGGGACGACGTTTGTGTGACAACAGTGTGGTTCAAACCGGAATTTGCATGTTTGTTCTGTGTATTTAGTGATCACATAACTCTTTCAGCCTTCTAGAGGCTTATATATACATGGTCTATAAACCAACGATGACGTATTAGTGTGTTGTGTATAAACCAGCGAATAGATAGTGTTTCCCCAGACATGTACACAGGGACCGAGGCAGGCGATCAGGAGCTCATCTGCCTTAAAATTTGCCGAATCCTAGGTGCATCTCCCAATTGATAGACAGTAATGTAACCCCTTCGAGGAGAATTGCTCCGTCCAACAATGCACGGACTTCGTTCATAACCTAGTTTTCCATAACTAATGGATGATGAGGGGTTACATATTGTATATAAGTATGTATAGGGGCGATGGTATGAATCGAAAAAGAAACAAAGTTTCACTCGAGTTGAAAAATCCGGCGCGCTCAATTGCTAGTGGATGCCCCCTTTTGCTTCCCAGAATGTACCTGAAGATACCGATTTTGATCGCATTTTTGGCGCAATTGGGGCTGGGAGTGAATCAACCGACAAGGTTTTCTGAAAAGAGTTGCTCCCTCCCTACGAATAACGATGGAAATTTCGAAACCGCGACACCAGAAGAGGTCGGCCTATCATCATCCCAAGTTGACGAAGCATTGGCATATGCAAGCCTTCACGGGCGCTCTTCTGTTCAGATATTTCGCAACAATTGCCTAGTTGGCCGAGGACCAGCAGATCCAATCACAGCTTCCATACCAGCTCAGGTCTGGTCAGTCACCAAATCCGTTGTCGGGATGCTTGCCGGTATGGCCATCGCAGATGGAAAGCTCGATATTGATCGTCGCATTGGCGACTACCTACCCAATGAACCGTGTTGGGGTAATGAAGCCCACCGGGCTATCACTGTCCGAGACATTCTGACCGAAACCTCCGGAACTCAGGAGGCTATCATCGCTGAAGCTGCGACCGTCGCGACGGATCCTAGCATCATGCAGGAATTCTTAGCACAGAAGATTACTCACCCGCCAGGGACGCATTTTGAGTATGGGCAGCGCGATGCTGATGCTGCGGCTTATATTGTTCAGAGTGCTCTTGGCCGTGACCTACAGGACTATGCCCAGGAACGGCTGTTTGGCCCATTAGCTATCGATAAATCGTCCTACTTCTGGCTACGCGATCGATCTGGAAACACCTATGGTTATGCTTGGCTATTTATTGCGCCTAAGTATCTTGCCCGCCTAGGACTTATGATGCAGAATGGAGGGCAGTATGCTGGTCAACAAGTTGTGCCTTTTGAATGGGTCCAGGCTGTGGCTACTCCCTCTCCGAAGAATCCTTGCTACGGATATCTTTTCTGGAATAATCGTGGCAAGCCATGTACCGGTGCGAATATCCCGGTTGCTACTACAATCCAGCAGACGAGTGTTGCGAGTGCGCCACATGATCTATTTGCCATGGTGGGAGCTTTGCAGCAGAACAACTTTATGATTCCTTCCCTGAATATGACGGTCACTTGGACTGGAGTGTTCGGTGACACGGCACCGAATCTATCAGTGCTTTTGAGTGCCACGCCTGGTAATCTCTACTATGATTTCTTTCGTATCCTTATGCAAGCGGTTTCTGATCGTAAGGTCCCGGATGCGGGTCCGTATGAGTCGCCGCCGCTCAGTCTCGATATAAACCCGTTCAACTACTTGGACCCAGAGGTCTTGCTTGATGATTTACTTTCGAACCCGGATTGCAACATCTTGGTCTGTAATGGCGGGATCCCTACGGAGGGTTTATTCGACAATCTTGAGGCTATCCTTGGCTACCGGCCAACATTGTAAATCTCTTATTGGCAAAGCTCCCTTGGGTTTGTTGTGTTGTCATGTGAGTCAACATACCTTCACCTAAATTATCAGGATGAGCTCAATGGAGTCAAAAAACGGCATTATATTAAGAGGGCTATTGAGTCTGCTGAGTATACAGAACTTCAATTAAACCCATTGTGGCTGGCAATATAGACCTCATACTTTTGGTTATTAACATATCTCCGCATAAGCTTCATCAGAAACACCTTCAAAGTCATTATGAAACGATAGTGGTTATGCCACCTCCGTACGGCTCGAAGCTTCCTTTGAAGAAGGATCGATTATCTCCAGAACATCGAAACCGACGGGAAGCTCCTTGGCCACACGGACAGGATCCCAGATAGACTTGGATTGACGGAAAATCTCATCAATCTCCTCCAATGACCGACCTCGTGTCTCTGGGAAGAACAGGTAGATGAGAACACAGCCTGCTGCGCTGGTCGCTGCATACACGATGTCGTACTTCCAACCAATATTTTCGCGCGCAACGGGAGTGACTTCAGCCACCATGAAGTTGAAAAGCCAGCTAGACACGGCTGTGACCGCTGCAAGAATGTGACGGATCGATAGAGGAGCAATTTCAGACCCGTACATGAAAGGCATAATGAACATGCCAATAGGGAGGAAGTACATGGCGAAGAAGTAGAAGAAAACAGCTGCTTTGCCAGTAGCAGGATTTGTCAGATCCGAAGTCAAGCCTGCAACCGCTGCCTGAGCAATAACCATGGAGCCTGTGGAGAATATCATCATTGGGCGACGGCCAATTCGGTCGACCAGGAAGATTGCGGTCAAGGCTCCTAGTGCCAAAGCCATCTGCAGACAGGCAGAGAAAATTCTGGCATCGCTGCCTGAGTAACCAAGAGTTTCCTCGAAGATGGATGTGGAATATCCCGCGATCACGTTGATACCGGTCATTTGAGTGATCATGGTTCCAGTAGCTGCGATCAACAGTCGGTGGAGATGTCTGTTCTCGTTCATTGAGAAAGGATTGGCGGAGTGCTTTTCGCGATGCCCGATGTCCCGGGCAAGGGCGGCTTGTATCACAGCAATCTCGTTGGACACTTGAGTGTCATCCTCGGAAAGACCCAGCAATCTTGCCATAATAGCGGTCGCTTCTTCAATTCTTCCCTTTTTGACCAGATATCGAGGAGATTCCGGGAGCCATGGGGTGAGCGAAACGATAATAATGATGAAAACCAGCTGGAGGGCAATGGGGAACCTCCAACTGACTGAGCCTGTTGTATAGAACATGCCGAAGTTGACCCATGATGCGATAGCCAGACCACTTAGTGCAAAGACACCTTCTACCAGTACAAGCTGTCCTCGCTTTGTGGCACTGGATGACTCGCTCACGTACATAGGAACAGTTCCTGTGTAAAGACCGATTCCAACACCTATGACACGGCTTTAGCTTTTCGAACGATGAGTCTTCAGTCAAAGATGAGCGTACCGGTTACAATCCTGCCAACTAGAATTTGCGCAAGGGAGTAGGTAGATGCTTGTATCACCACTCCTATTATGCAGATAAATCCAGCTACCAACATTGTCTTGGGACGACCGAGCCTATCACCAATAGCCAGGCATGAGAGAGCACCAATAGCAGAGCCCAGTTCAAAGATAGCCACCACGAGACCTGTGAAAATCGTCAGTGAATCACTTCGCAAGGGGGGTCGATGTATTACTCACCTAGGATTGTGGAATTATGCGACGCCTGCGCGCCTGTAGTATTAACAGTATCGACCTGCGGAATCGCAGCCAGGAAACTGGGCAGTGTAGTGAAGCCATTCATAACAGACTGATTATATCCTTGAATCAGAAAAGCGACCGCGCCAAGGACGGCAATCATGCGCTGAAGACCCTCTCCCTGTACATTGCGGATACCCATGTTGACTGGTCCACCAAGGGATAACAACTGACGTCCGAGTCAACAGTAAAGACCCGAATTCAGAAACGGTGCACGTTCTGGGGTAATTGAACTATGAAATCGCAAAAAAAAGACAAAACGAAATGAAACAATGCTGGCGAGGAGTCATAGCGGCCCTCGGAGTTACCCCTGGAGTCCCCGACTGTATGTGCACCCTCAGCTGCAGTCTGCATACATGCATCGTGATTGGTACAGAATCCAAGAATGAGGGTCTGCGGGGATGGCGAGCTTGGCCGATATCGGGATCTAACCAATGAGCTCGATTTCTGACTTGTTTCGTTCCCCACTCCGAAGTTTAATTGGTTATTAGTTCGGCAAATCATTGACAACCCCGGCGGAAAGGATTGCGGGATCGGCGGCGGCATGCGTTTATGTATCATGCAAATGTGTGCATATAAATTTGTTGCCGTAGGGCAATATGGTGGAATAAGATTCACGGCTTTTTTTGAATGCAAAAGTCCGCAGATGATGGTATAGATGCTCCACACGTGACAAAGTTGAACCCTTAATGGTTGGCAGTGTCAGTCTTAGCCAGACACGCAGACAGCTCGCTGCTGTGGAGCTTATTGATTCGTGAGGTTCCATTATTATTATTATTGTTGTTGTTGTTGATCTTTTGGAATTGGAATCTTCAAATTTCATCTTTAGCTGTTCCTGAAGTAGTTATATCAGCCAATGTAACTTATGAGTCTTAAGAAGTTCTGGTTTGGTCGTTGAAAGCTTGCAAAACGAGATGAATTCATAAAGGCGGACAATGTTGTACTTCAAGCTCGGACATAGCTGACCAGGATGATATACAGTCAAAATTCCGTTTGGAAAGTTGCCATGGAATGTGTACAAACCAAGATCTATGTGATTAAAAGCTGCTTTCTACGTGATGAGAGGTAGCGCTTTCTGCGTAACGCTAAATAACGCTTTTTACGTGACTATCAATAATCCCTTCGTCGCATCTCTTTTGCTTTTCCTCTGGCCGCAACCTTCCTCTCCCCTCCTCTCTCTCGCAGAACATTCTCTCTTGCCAAGTCTTCTTTAGTAACTTCTTGGATACATTACCTTCAAGCCCATCTGAGCCTTATGTTGTCTATGACAGATGCATGTTGAACAAATCACTTTCTGAGGGACTGGACGAGATAAACACGCATTTTTGATAAGTTGCGGTGGTTTGATCGCTCATGCTTTTTGAGATCTCTAGTGAGTTCGCCAATTTCGACCTCAAACTGCCCCATGCTAAGCCACCACAATATTATACTTCCAGTGATCAACATAGCGGGACGCGTCGAGTCTCGAGTACATTAACAGAAGGCATGCTCGGTGGGCGAAAGTTTCATGCTAATCATGCAACATGTTGTTCAAAGTCTGCATATGATACCTTTACTTTCCCCCCCCCCAGAATTTTCAATGGTTTGAATATCCCAGGATGAGTAGTTTCATGTAATGCCTTGCAAATGATGAACAAAATTCGTGAATTGAACCTCACGGTCGTGAAATTGAACCTATTTCTGATGCAGGACGATTACTTTCCACCTTCAGATATCAACGGCTACCGCATCGAAAAGATCACATGTTATGCAGCTCGATTTTAACGGTTACCACTAGATACAACGTCGCTGGATCTTTCTGTCTATACTCAAGGTAAGCAGCTTTATCTCGTGAGACAGGCTTTACAATATGTATATGTGATGACATCTTCACTTTCGGATTAACCATGCCGACCATCTTTGAGACCTGAACGAAACACTACCTATGTTTTCAAAACTTGCCATTGCCGATTACTGTGACTATGAACTGGTTTTAACACCAGTACTAAGTCCTGAATACTCCAGGTCCGACCGATAACACCAGCCCGAACGCCAGACTGCTCGGACCCCGGATGCACGGTTAACTATGGCCAACTAGCCTCTGTATATCTGATATTTGGATACTACAGCAATCACTGATCAGTCCTGGATACGAAGAAAGCTCAACCGTCTGCGGATGTTCATCATGGAGTACCAGGCAAAGGAAATCAATACAGGAGCCATCAATTGTTCCCGTTTGACTGATTGAATGCTTGCGTACAAGATGGTGGATTCTGTGAATTGCAGAAAGCTAACATGTATCTAGATATCTACGAAGCTGGAGGAACACCATCGTCAAATCTATGCTACAGGGCTTGGTATGCCTACCTTTCGCCTGGGCTCTACTGCATTGCGACCCCTAGATAATGGTCTGAGCCTCACAGTTGATGGTGGTCAGTTAACTCAAAGATATCATAACATGTCACAAGAAGCTTCTTTCTGATGTGAGGCGAAGGGAATCATGCTATCCATCAGAGCAGAGTGCGCATCCTTGAAGTTTTGTTGCTCGGAAACAATGACATGGCCTGCTGACATCTATTTACATACCCAGATATGCAGAAGGCCGAGCGAAAACCCTCATGGACACCTTCGCCTTCCAATGTATGGCTCAATCTTTACAGGTTCATCTGGGTATTTTACTGCGTTGTGGCCCTCCCGTGAGTTAGCCTGATTGATGATCTGAACCTCGCACATGATGAAACCCATAGCGAATGGAATCATACTATGCCACAAACCGTATGAGTCTAATGCGAGGTGAAAAGAAAGATACCATCCGTCGGGGCAGAGTGTGTGTGCGTCTTTGAAGTTACTCGCTCCGGAATAACCATATAGCCTGTGGGGGACATTATTGACCGGGCACGTCAAATTACGGTAAGCTTTTCGAGGCGCTATTGAATCATACATCGAGAAGATTGACCAATTCGTAAGTAACTCTATGTGATTGGATACCATGTGAGCAATGAGTTACCTTGGTATGTACTCGATAATGTTGCTATCAAGTTCGAATACCACACCTTGCCTGATACTGTAATTGTGATGTTCAGCTAGGACTGCGTAGGATCGATCAAATGCGGGCTTTTATAAGACATTAACTTGTTGTACATTAATGGGAAGCTAATCGAACCGATGGAAAGTTTTTGGCTTCAAAATAGTCAACATTACATGAGTGAAATAATAAATCAAAGCACGCCGAATGCAGATGCACGATGAAAGAGATGGCTAAAAAAAAATAAGCGCCTAGTAATGCTGAGGAGCACGATGCACAGACTCCGTATTTCCATCCAACGCCATGCGATTTCCATCATCACCTTCATAATAACGTCTTTCTCGGACGTAGTAGGGTCGCTCAACATAGTCACCCATGGGTCTTTCATCCATGTAGACCTCACGGCTAGCTCCAGCGGGGCGGGAATTTCCAACACGCTGTATAATTTCATGGGGCTGCTCCTCATATCGATGCTGATGAGGTTGGGGTCGCACGCTAGCGGTGCGAATCACTCTTTCCTGGGGAATAGAGTGCTCTTCTACATAATTTTGACGGCGAGGCATATATTCGGCAACTTGCACACTACCAGCACGGGAATATGGCTCATGTCCTTCCAAGGGCGCGACGTAAGTCTGTCGTTCACCAGCAATGGGCCGAGCGTAGTCACTGGGGACGCGCCTGTAGATCGGTTGGGGAGGTGGCATCTCTTGAATATATCGGTTGTCCATGTAAGGTTCTTGCACAATTGATGGAGCACGAACACTGGCAGTGCGGATAGGAGCACGGTCGTCGTAGATCTCGGCTTGTGGAGGGGGAGCGCGAGATGCTGGACGAGGTGGTGGTGCCATGGTTTGTGTTCTTCGAGATGGTACCATTTCATACTCGTTGCCATGCTCGTCCACGAAATACCGGCGCGGGGGCGGCGGCATGGCCCGCGGGGGTTGAGGTTCCTCGTAATACTGGGGTCGGTAGGTGGGTGGCGGTTGATCGTCCACCTCGATATAACGTGGTCCATAAGACGGAACCTCCTCGTAGTATCTGGATTGTTCTGGAAGGCGCCTCTCAACTACTGCGTAGGATGCAGATCTGATGTCACGGGGGTCGTGCTCGATGTACCCTTGAGAATACTCAGGCTGTCTCGCGTACTGCATACTGGCGACTCGTCGCAGGTTGGGATCGTCAAGAACTGGACGTCTGGTGCTAACTCGAGACATGGTCCGTGGTGGACCTTGTTCAACGGGGACCTCGCGATATTGATCGACCTCGTATACTGGTCCTCGACCGGACAGTTCGCGTCGTTCAATTACGGGATTATATCCCGGGGACGAGATGTCAATGTACACAGGCTGTTCCTGAGGCTGGCGGCTTCTCGAAATAGCATGGTCATCAGTGAAAGGTGGCGGTGACACTGGTTCTTCCTTAATGTAGGCATCAGAAGAATCAGCATTCTGTCTCTTGTATGACACACGAACGTCTTGTCCTTTCTCCTGTCTTCTTCGCTTTCGAGAAATGGGCTGCGAGACCGGGCCATTGGGACTGGCCCGGCCAGACTCGGGATCAGAATAAACACGTTCTAACACATGTTCAAACCGTTCGTCCCGGATTTGTTGGACTGCAGGGAGCTTTTGAGTTGCCAATGGTGAGACACGAGACGGTCGAGGAGCTGCTGGGGATGTGATATGGTTTCGGACTACAGTGACATTGTGCCCATTGGGAAGTGCTTGTACATCTCGAGGCTGCTCTGCGTATCTAGCTCTGCCTTGGCTGTTTGCTGCCTCTCGCTGATAATCCCTGTGGTCAATCGGCGGGGCCACTGGGGCAGGAGGCGAGTATTCAGGTTCCTCCAGGGGATCAATGTGATGTGCTTTATGGAGCCGGCTAGCCTCGGTTTGGTTTGGGTGCAGCTGCTTCTGGGGATGGGGGATGCGATGGTCAGCAACAGAGTAAGCATCTTGCATTTCCTGATCGGATCCAGTCCTATTCAGAGTTTCAAGTCGCTGTAACTCATCTGCAAATTGCTCTACCGAAGCCCCTGCGGAGGCACCCAGTGCCCGAGCCGGGACCACAGGAGATGGGTCTTGATGCTCGCCAACAGCAGGCGGCGAGTCAGGTGCTTTACTGGAGTAATAGGAATTTTCATCAAACGAATTCTCCGATGGATCGCTCAGAGAGACAGGCTTCACAATCTCGAGAGCCCTGTTCAGCACATCTGAAACATCAAAATTCGGTTTTGTGTCCTGAACTGAGGGTTTCTGCTTTAGATCCTGCTTTTTCTGTTCCAGCTGATCACGAAGTGTTCTTTCCACCCTCTGCCGTTGTAATTGAAGCTCCGCCCTGACTAAATCATCCGATTTTGTCAAGAATATGGGATCGATTTCAGACGAGGGCTTCGCAGCTACGCGAGCAGGTGTTGCACTGGCGGTGGCAGGAAACGACGCGTTTCCTGGAGTTTTCGCTTGAATATTTTGAGGGTGGCGGGAATTATCGATCTGAGGTACAGGCTCTGGTACCATGGGCTTGCTTTTCAGTGTCTGTTGGGCCAACTGACCATTCTGGCCTGGTTGACCCTTCGGCTTGCGCACAAACTTTTGGGGCACCTTGAGACGGGGGTGTGACCCCGAGAAAATCTCATCGCTGATTTTCAGAATCCTCTCATATTCCCGTACCTCATCGGCTGTTATTGATGCGGAAGATGCCATCGGTCCTGCTGTAAGGTGAGTTGCATGAGCTGTCGCCATGATCCAAAGCTTGAGGAAAGGGATCAAGATGAAGCTAGAGCAGTAGCTGTTTAAAGATGGGAAAAGTGATCACTAGAGGGGGTATAACCTCATGTCACTTGCGCTAATATTCGAGCGGTCAGAATAGAAGGCTTACTTTTGCAGACCGCAAGAATGGAGTCGAAGCAAAACAAGAAGAAAAGTGACGAATGCGCTTTTTCACGCTAGGGCGGATTAGGTAACGCGGCTTCTTCTCCGCGCTGCCAATGACAATCCCCCAAGCCAACTCGTTCTACTTTGGGTCCCCGACTCGACCCTTCCTCCTATTTCTACCCATGCATCGCTCGTTCTTTTCTTTACCTGCTCGTCAGTTTATCCGCCCTACTTCAATTATTCCTAAGATACCTGCAACTTTCCCCCGAATTAATCGATACTCTACAATGACTGCCAACGGTGCAAACGGAGCCGGAGGTGACTCACGGCCAGTGTTCTTCTTCGACATTGACAACTGTGTATGTGCAACGGCGGAGTGACTCTGTATTTGGGATCGCGGGAATAATTTTGCTAATCTAAAGTGCCTTTTACCAGCTGTACTCTAAAGGTGTGGCTGCGAAACCAATTGCGACTACGTCGAGATACACCGATACTGACCCTTGCGCGCAGGATGCAATATTCATGATGAGATGCAGAAATTGATCAGTGGGTAATCCTGGCTTCAATACGTCAATTGCGCTGTGACTAACCACTGTTGCGCTTAAGACAAGTTCTTCTGCAAGCACCTCGATCTTACTCCGGAAGATGCGCACATGCTGCACCAGAAATACTACAAGGAGTACGGCCTTGCGATTGAAGGTCTGACCCGCCATCACAAGATCGACCCGCTCGAATTCAACTACGAAGTGGATGATGCCCTTCCCCTCGATACAATCTTGAAGCCAAACCCCAAGCTGCGCTCTCTGCTGGAGTCTCTGGACACCACCAAAGTGAAGCCCTGGCTGCTCACCAATGCTTATGTCAGCCATGGAAAGCGAGTGGTGAAACTGTTGGGTATTGAAGATCTGTTTGAGGGTATTACGTACTGTGACTATGGCTCGTTACCGTTGGTTTGCAAACCGAGCCAGGATATGTATGCAAAGGCAGAGAAAGAGGCCAGGGCTCCCAGCACCGAATCGTGCTACTTTGTCGGTAAGTAGCTTTGTAAAGCTGCCGTGTTTTGCGGTGAGGGTCGGGTCTCTAAACAAATGCTGACAAGTTTGACTGTACAGATGATTCATATCTGAACTGCAAGCATGCAGCGGCTCGAGGCTGGTCAACTGTCCACTTTGTGGAAGCGGGAGTCGAAGTCCCGCGCATCCCGGCATCGAAATACCAAATCTCAGACCTTGAGGAGCTACGTGTCCATTTCCCGGAGGTATTCAAGTCGTAAGACGATCTTGGGTTTTGATTTGATGAGTTCAACGATTTCATTTCTTGTGTATAAAGGTTCGAAATGACCCTAGATCTATAGCCCGACGGTTTTACTTGATTGAGCTGTTTGGTTGCGGTCACGGTTCCTTCCCGAAGGAATACTGTGTTAGAGAAGAATAGACTACCATTCCAAGTATCAAAGACATTTACAATTTAACAATTATTACGATTCTAACCAATCTCAAAATATTCCAAAATTTCTGTTCGCATATAATCTACAGTCTTGGCCACTCAATGTACAAATCACTAGGTTGTTTTGCTCCGTTCTTTCAAAAATAATAATAACAATAATAAACCTGAATCTCCGGGTCTGGTTTCCTTATCACGGTTGGATTGGTGGATAGGACCAAAACCAGACCCCTGATACAATAAGTGCATGGTATCTACTTGCTACTGAACACCTTATAAATACCATGAATACACCTGAAGACACGGGTACTGCACCTATGTAGAGCGTAATGTTTATACTTCGTGCTGTTTAGTATGAGTGTATGTCAGTATTTCTGCCTCAGGCCATAATTGATCGGCGGCGCGTGAAGCGGACTCCTTAGTGCCTCAGGGCCCCGTCCCTCTTCTCCCAACTCACTTCGACAAACACCGCCCCGGTTACCGTTTAAGCGCATCGTGGGTCTTTGATCCTTTGTCCTCACGATGTCTGGTCAAGATATATCACCTGGCTCGGTGATCACCTTGACCGACGGACGACAAGCCACCGTGCGCTTCATTGGCAGCACTCACTTCGCAGCTGGAGATTGGATTGGTGTTGAATTGACAGACGCCACGGGCAAGAATGATGGCGCAGTCCAAGGGGAGCGTTACTTTGATTGCGAAGCAGGCTATGGCATGTTCATCCGGCCCACAGCCGTGGGTGCGGTTCTACCACAAGCTCCGCGGGAGAGTAAACAAAGGAGCCGAGCCGGTACCAATGCAACCACCGGTAGGCCATCGATCTCGACAGCTGCAAAGAAGCCTCCTGGAGTGCCACCAAGTGCAGCTAAACGACAGAGCGTCAATGGATCCACCCCTACGCCGGCCCCGAAGATGGGTGCTCGATCATCTCTAAGGGTGTGTAACGATCTTAATGGGTTGTCGCGCAAGTACTTACGAGTCTCTTATTTTAGTCCCCCACCAAGTCTCCAACAAAACAGCTGTCCTCAGGCGCCCCTGCCCGCCCTTCGATGGGTGGTGCTTCGCGCACTTCCACCGTGGCATCTAATCGACCCCGACCAGCACCTACCACTCGAGCCTCGGCCGGCCCATCTTCAACACCGGCAGCTCCCAGATCCTCGCGCCCTTCCATTTCCGGCTCAACCCGAACATCACGACCGAGCTCTCAGGCCAACGTGTCAGCACCTGGGCTGTCGAAACGACCCTCTGTACGCCAGGCTGCCCCCACAAAAGCATCAGATGGTGAAGCCGAAACAAGCGGACCATCAGAAGAGCCCACGGATGTTGAGTCTCTGGATGCTGAGGGTGGGCCGCAAGATACAGAAATGGCACCTCCACCCGCCGCTAAGCCACCTCGACAGTCAATGACTGCTGCGCGACCTGCAGCTGCTCGGCCGGGAGCTGCGACATCCACAACCCAGCGTCAAGCCCAGAGCGCTGCTGTCAGTCGAGAGCTGGAAGAGCTTCAGACCAAGCTTCGTGTTATGGAAAAGAAGCGGTCTGATGACCGTGAAAAGATGAAAGCCCTGGAGCAGTTGCAGTCTGAACGCGATAAATTCGAATCTATCATTCAGAAGTTGCAGGCGAAATATCAACCCCAGCAAATGGAGATTACGGATTTACGCAAGAAACTGAGGGACACGGAAGCTCGTTTAGAGGAATTGGATCGTATGCAGGCTGAGCATGAATCGCTCATGGAAATGGCGGGACTTGACCGGGAGATGGCAGAGGAGACGGCCGATGCATTCAAGCACGAGTGCGATGCGCTCCGGTCGAAAATGGAAGAGCTCCAGTTGGAGGTTGAGGTTCTCCGTGAGGAGAATGAAGAGTTCAGCCAAGTCACGAGCCCCGAGGAACGATCTAGTCATGGATGGCTACAAATGGAGAAGACCAACGAACGCCTTCGCGAAGCTCTCATCCGACTTCGTGATATGACGCAGCAGCAAGAAGCTGACCTGAAAGACCAGATCAAGGAACTAGAACAGGATCTCGAGGAATATTCTGCTGTGAAATCCGACTTTGAAGCCACCAAAGAAAAGCTTTTGGTTGCGGAGACAAACGTGGATGACCTCAAACAGCAACTCGAGACCGCTCTGGGTGCCGAGGAAATGATTGAAGAGCTTGCCGACAAAAATATGCGCTATCAAGAGGAGATCAGCGAACTAAAGGCTGCCATTGAAGACCTGGAAGCCCTGAGAGAAATTAGCGACGAACTGGAATATACACATATCGAGACTGAAAAACAACTCCAAGAAGAGATCGATTACCGGGACGGCGTGTTCAGTGAACAATCCCGGAAAATTACGCAACAAGATGAAGTCATTGAAGATTTGGAGTATACATTGTCCCGCTTCAGAGAACTAGTGACCAACCTCCAAGCCGATTTGGAAGATATGCGGGCGTCTCAGCAGATTTCCGAAGCTGAGGCTACTGACCTCACGACACGATCTCGCGCGATGATGGACCTAAACATGAAACTTCATGCCTCGGTATCAAAGGCGCAGACGAAGTCCATTGATGTTGAGCTTAAGCGTATGGAAGCTGAAGAAGCCGCACAACATCTCTCAATTGTGAAGCTTTATCTGCCGGAATACTATGAGGGAGAACGGAACGCCGTTCTGGCTCTGCTTCGATTCCAGCGCGTGAGTTTCAAGGCTGCTGTGATGAGCGGCACGATTCGTGAGCGCATCGCTGAGCAATCTGCGATCTCCAGCCACGAGGAAATTTTCAATGCCCTGGAGGTCTCTGAGCATCTTCTATGGATCTCGACTGTTTGCGACCGGTTCGTGACATATATCAATGCCTGCACACCGGAGCAATTTAACAGCACCAAGGCCGCTTTGTTCGAAATGGAGCCCGTGGAGCGCACGCTTAACTTTTGGATTGAGAATTTGAAGAAAAACGAGGTCAACATGGCCAAATTTGCTGTAGAATTGCAACGATCCATTGCTCTGATTGCACACCTGGCAGAGACTCTTCTTCCATCAAGCCCGGAGAACTTTGCAGGTGAGCTGTCCATGCGCACCAACTTATCTCAGTCATACCTCGACCATGCTGCTACTGCTATTGCTCGGCTGAAGGCTCTCATTCAGTCCAAGTTGCCTGCGCCAAAGGAGGCCGGCGAAAAAAACGAAGGCAATGAAGGCAATGAAGACAAAGAGGGCAGTGAAGGAGACGAAGTTGACACAAGCAACGAAGAAATCACCTTCGCTTTCAACAAACTGGATGCTTTTGTTTCTCATGCCCGTGGATACAAGGTAGCGATGGGCAAGATCCACCGGGCTGTTGAAGATTTGCGTTCGAGGTCTCTTGTACTTTCAGAGCAAGCCGATGAGCCATTCAAGAAGACCGAGGACTTCACACGAGGACTCTCGGAACTTGCTCGGAAGCTGGGTGAAGCTGTGGTGAGTCTGACTAGTGATGAAGGTCGTGCAGAACCCTATACTCTCCAAGAGATATTGGACAGCATGTCGCTAGCCTCCACCGCTTTGGTGCAGGGCTCAGACACTCCCACCGAAAGCAATGACCCGCTCTCTTTACTAGTGAACAAGCTGCGCGATCTGGCTAGCCAACTTGAGGAGCTGGACTCAATTTCAACGGATCTTTCTAAGACTACCGAGTTCGAGAGGGGCGCCTTCCCTTGGATTGCGCGAGCAGAGGAGCTCAAATCTAACAAGACAATTTCTCCAGACGCCGACGAAGAAATTCGCCGCCTCAAAAACGAAGTTCATGAAGTTTCAACTGCTTTGGGTGTTAAGGACAATACTCTTGAAGAGCAAGGCATCAAGATTGAACTCCTAGAGTCGCGGATGAAGGAAGCGAGCAAGAAAGCGTCTATGGTTAAGGATCTTGAAGCCAAGATCGAAGAAAGCCAGAACATGAGCGCCGAGCTGGAGAAGACTGTTGAGCGACAAAGGAAAGAGCTTCAAACCGCCGAAGCAGAGCGCGATGAGTATAAGAATCGCCTCGAAAGAATGAAGCGAGTCTCCGGAACCGCAGGTGTGACAGCTACAGCTGGTGGTCTCGTCATCGACAATGAGGCTTCTCTGGCCGCAATGCACGAGAACGAGTCTCTACGCGCTGAAGTTGAAAGCCTCCAATCCGCCGTCCGTTATCTTCGTGAAGAGAACCGCCGTGCGAACCACATGGACCCATACTCTGTACAGCGCTCAACAGACATGTATGCCTGGCTGGATGCACCTCTCACTCGCACAAACCCGACGATAGAACAAGAGAAGATCCAGCGCACGGCACTGGAAAGCCGAGATGTCTTCACTCACCTCCTCAAGCTGACCAAGGACTCACGTGTCCCAGACCTGAAGTCTACAATGGTCCCACAGGCCAGCGAGGAAGATGCCATCAACCGTAACGCATGGCGCCCATCCAAATCCCGACTCAGATATCAAGTCCTCCGCCAACGCGAGAACTTCGAACACTGGTCCGAATGGCGCGATGACATCGTCAATCATGAACGCGAACAAGACCGGCTGGCTGCTGCCAAGCGCGAGCGTGCTCTACGTGATCGCATGCCCAAACACGCCCATAAAGCTTCTGTCGAGTTTCCTCAGGGTCTTGGACATGGTATGATGGGACGTGCATGGCAAATTCTCGGCATGCAGAATTCTCGCAAGAACGTTGCGACAGGTGGACCTACGCCTGATGGTGTAGAGATCGTTTCGTCGGAATAAGCGGCTTGTTAGGCCTGTATAGTAGTATTTTGTCCTTTTTTTCTTCCTTCATGTGCATCCTTTTTGGCTTCGACAGATACCCTCACTGCACATATGTCTTTGCATATCATTGTCATACTTCTTGTGGAATATTATAGGCCGGTGGATAACGGATACTGTTAGATGCACAATTCGATATGATACCCGTACGGGACTTTCAAACTTGTCAATTATATCGTAAGACAAACGAACACACCAAGAATCTGGGCATTCAAGTCCCGACCCGTTGGAATAGAACCAAGAGCCGTTAGCGTACTTACTCCAAGTTATACATGTACCCCACTCCACGATATATCCATGCTTATCGCATACATATCCAGCAACATCCCCACCATCTATACAACTACCTCCCAGATTAAATCACCACAAAATGACAAACTCCTTCAAAACAATCCCAGCCACAGAAATAGGCGCCTTCACGCCTGGCGGCCCAACAACAGCATTCAACCCACCGCTAGATCCCGCAACAAAAGACTACCGCCTAAACCACCTCGCCCTCCGCATAACCGACCCCGCACGCTCCCTCCACTTCTACGTCGACCTCCTCGGCATGCGCGTAGTCTTTAACATGAATGCTGGTCCATTCACGATCTATTATCTTGGTCACCCGCCCGCAGACACGGATAGTACAGGAAAAGAGGGGATGGAGAAGTGGGCAGAAACTACATCCCAGATGCCCGTTTTAACTAGGACTAGTGGGCTTTTGGAGCTTTTCCATGTGCACGGCACTGAGGATAGCGCTGATAATAATGGGGAGCTGGGGGTAGGTGTTTCCAATGGAAATGTCCCGCCGAATTTGGGATTCGCGCATCTAGGGTTTACGGTTCCGGACGTAAATGCTGCTGTTGAGAGGTTGAGGGATGGTGGAGTGGAGATTTTGAAGGAGCCTGGTGTTTGTACGAGGGAGTCTGTGCCTTTGAGTGAGTGGGAGGCTGAGAGGGGGGTTGGAGTTGGGGAGATTCATGGGAATTATGCTTGGTTCTTTGAGAAGTTTGCTATGGTTGCTGATCCGGTGAGTACTATATCCATTTCAAGGTTGATCTATGAATCAGGGTTCATATATATTGACTGCTATTTAGGATGGATATATGGTGGAGTTGACACCACAGAATATTTAGATTGGTTTACGGTTTCAAGGGAGTGATATATGAGAGGGTCGAGATCAAAGTATCTCTGAAGAAGATAAATGTAGCCTATTCACAGGGTCCAAAGTACATGAGATAAGAGAGATTGACTATGCACCCCAGCCATCATCTTCAGCAACATCATAATCCATATCGCGAGGTGGCTGCTGGGGCGCCGGGGCGGACGGCGTGGTGTCCATGGCTGTGTCCTGTTCCTCGTCGAGACCATTCTTCGGCTCTGTTGATGCAGTGGGAAGTGTGATAGGAGGGTTGGGAAGCCATGACAGCTGGACCTCGCCTACGTTGGGAATGTTCCATGGGCTGAACATAAACTTCTCGGCCTGGTATCGCTCTTTGAAGGCCACAACGATAGAGCCAGGTGTGTTCGGGTTAGCCTCGATGGACTCGTACTCGCCAATGCCCTGAAAAATATGTTAATTTGTGATTTCTCTACTGATGAAAAGGTAGAACTTACAATCAGGTGCTGACGCAGGGCTTCGTCCTTATCCGAGTGGAGCTCCACGCCTGTCACGGCAACTCGCCGAGGACGGTTGTCAAGACGCAAGACACCGCCCCGCCCACGAGGAGCGAATCCACCGCGACCCCGGTAGCCGCCACGGAATGAAGGGTCGAAGCCTCCGCGGCCACGGAACCCGCCTCGGCCACGGTAACCACCACGACCCCGGTATCCGCCCCGGCCAGGTGATGACGGGTCGGAGGGGTCAATACCGAGACTTTGTGCCTCTGCCTCAAGAGCAGCCAACTGTGCGCGCAGCTTCTTGGTTTCCTCGCTCGCATTCTCATCAGCTGGTTCTTCGGACTGAACCTCCGCAGTATTGGGGCCGTTATTTGATGAGACGCCAAGACGCTGCATTAAGAGTGCTTTTTCTTCTTGCTGCTTTTTCATGAGTTCATCACGCTTGCGCTCGAGTTCCTCCTTGGCTTTTTCGGTCTCCAGTCGCTTCCTCGTCTTCTCCTCATGTGCTCTCTGGGCCTCTTCTTGCTGTTTCTCGAACTCTTCCTGATTGAATGCTGGAGTCTCAGGCTGGGATTCCCCGTTCCTGTCATTCGGCTTAGGCTTATGCCAGTATACTTTCACAAACCGGTTGTCAAAGATAACCTTTGGGCTGGACCATGCTTGTTTGGCCTCCGGGAATGTCTCATATTTAACAAGAGCAAGCTTCTTCCAGGGCTGCAAAGTCACTTCCACAATGTTGCCGAATTGGGAGAAGAACTCGCGCACAGCTTCTTCTGAGAGCTTCTCGTCGGGAATCTGCTCGACCACGATTGTTGTGATTGTGCGATCCTCATTGGGTCCTGCAGATGAGAAGTCGGACCGGCCGCGTCCTCGTCCGCTGAAGCCACCACGTCCACGACCCCGGCCTCGCTCGCTGCCGCGCGAAAAGTCGCCATCTCTGTTCGGGATTGTTGCGCTCTTCGGGTCATATTCTAATAAAAAGATTAGTCCAATCTCCAGATAGACACAAGCTACTAGCCTTACCGTCATTCTTTCCTCCAGCATCCCCATGTTTGTAAGGACAAGCAGCACCCAAATAACAGATACCTTGAGTATCATAGAACGGGCAGCGCTGGTTGGCCAGGTGTTCCATGCCCGGCTGACCGGGCATTCCAGGCATTGGCATCCCAGGCATTTGAGGGAAACCCATTCCCTGCATCATCATAGCAGCGGCCATAGGATCATTCTGGTCGAAGCCCGGAAACCCAGGCATCATAGGAGGGAATCCACCCTGCTGGCCCGGGAATTGCTGACCACCCTGCATAGGGTGACCACCTCCACCCATCCAATCACCGCGGCCAACACCACCTCCACGACCTCTTCGAGGAGTCTTGAAGGCGCGATTCTGAATTGAGCCATCCTCGACCCCCTGATCTCCCTGGAAACCCTCGTTGAAAGTTCGTTTCCGGCTGTTAAAATCATTTCTAGGTCCACTGGGCGGGTTGAATGGCTGAGCGGTAGCAGAGAAGGTATGAGGTTGCTGCTGCGGGGGCTGGGACTGCGGAGCAGGGGCAGCCTGCTTCGGGCCAAATGTGGAGAAGAGCTCGTCAACAAACGGCTGAGTATCTGGTGGGTGTCAGCATCAGTCGACTAGACTGCATAGTCGAAGTGTCAAGCGCACGTTCTCGCAAAAAGTCCTCCAAGTTTTCCACCGAAGCTTGTCGGATTTCATCGTCTGGCGCATCAGTTCTGATTAGGGCAAGTACGTAGTCGGCAAGGACATCAGAGTCCGCATCGGAGCTGCAAGCATTGCGATCATATATTAGCCGAGACTCCCGAAGTGTTGGAGCTATGGTGGATTGGGCATAACTTGGGTGAAACTCACATATCCTCCAGCTTCCTCACTACCCATGACTTCACGTCCGCGGCTTCTGGGTCAGTAAAGTGCATTTTGGCGATAAATCCGGTAAGAATAGGACTGAATGTGAAGCAGAATTGAGGTCCGAGGTGTCGCTGTTCGCAGGGATCCGGGTTGACGGTAAGCTGCAGACCGTCGAATAACCAGAACCGACACTTTCCAATGGAAATTGCGGGTTGTAAAAAGCAATGTCTGACTCTCAGGTTGAGAAGGGTATCACTGTAAGCAAAAAATGACTCCAACCATGGCAAGGGGAGTCGTTGAGAGCAACACAGGTCTGGGTGCACAGAATTTCTGGAAACGCGAAGGCGCGCAAGCTAGCACGTGACTCTGCAGAAACCGGATGGCAAAAGCGTGCAGCAGATGCAATTACAATGGAGCTTAAATCTACATGTCCAAATTCTAGAAATTTACAAATTTACTATCCAAAGCTTTGTTTAGCATACCATGTTGATTTCATATCCAAACTGGTAAGCTAAACTAGCAAATAGGAAAGGCGAAAGAACCAAATATCACATAAAGCAATTAATGAGACACCAGCAAAGGAGATCCAAGGATATGGATATTCATAGAAACCTCGCAGGCTCTTAAAAGGTAACAGAAGCTTGCCTACTTAGGCAATTTTTGATTGAACTGGGAAATTGTATTGCATTCATCAATCTCATAAAAAAAGATTCGCGTTGATTGGTAGAAAGGTAATCTGGCCAATGAACATTTTTACAGCTTGTCGTAGTACTATAGATAGAGTTAGCAGATGATTCCAAACTAATTCCAGCTTCAGGAGGTGTATAACTTACGTTCTCGTAGCCGGGGACCTCGGGCTTGATACCCTTGCGGGTACGCATCTCAAGGACGACCTGACCGGGCTTGGTGGTCTTGTCCAAGGGGTCACCACCGGGAAGAATAGCCCAGTGATCGAAGACAGACTGGGGGAAGGCCTGACCACCAGTGGCGGAACGCAGGTCGGCGGGGAAACCGAAGGACTCGTTGACGGGCAAGTAAGCCTTGACCATGAACAGAGGAGTACCGGGACGCTGCTCCTCAGAGTAGACGTGACCACGACGGCGGGTAAGGACACCGTAGATACCACCCATAGCCTGCTCGGGAACCTGGATCTCGACGTTGAAGATGGGCTCGAGGATACCGGGGGAGGAGAGCAGTGTGGAGGCGAGCAGGACACGACGAGCAGTGGGGATAAGCTGACCACCACCACGGTGAATGGCATCGGCGTGGAGGGTAACATCCATGATGTTGAAGCGGACGGAGCGGAGGGGCTCCTCAGCAACGGGACCCTCACGGGTGGCCCACTGGAAACCGGAAACAACGGAATCCTTGATCTCGTTCAAGTACTGAACAGCCTTGGTCTGGTCAACCAGCAAGTTGGCACCGGTGGTGTCGGGACCGAAACACCAAATCTTACGGGCATCGGTGACATCCCACTCGTACTCGTCAGCCATGAGACGGGCACGGAGCTTGAAGTCGTCACGGGGGCTAATCTTGCCAGACTCAATGGCGAGAGAGAGCTCCTCGGACATGGGCTCAGCAGTCATGTACAGACGGTTGTGCTTGTTGGGAGACTTGGAGAGAGCAGTCATGCTGGAAGTGGCAGTGACGGTCTCACGGTAAGAGACGACGGGGTCGGAGATGCGCAGGGGAACACCGGCGTGGTCCTCCTCAAGATCCTTAAGACAAATCTCGAGGTGGAGCTCACCAGCACCAGCAACAACGTGCTGACCGGACTCGTTGATCATGGTCAGGACACAGGGGTCGGACTTGGACAGACGCTTAAGACCCTCAACGAGCTTGGGCAGATCCTGGGCGTTCTTGACCTCAACGGAACGCTGCACAACGGGGGAGACAGAGAACTTCATGACCTTCAGGTTGTGGGCGGTCTCATCGGTGGTCAGGGTACCGGACTTGAGCAGGAACTGATCGACACCGACCAGACCGACAATGTTACCGGCGGGAACGTCATCAATGGGCTCAACGAAGCGACCCATCATGAGAATGGTACGCTGGATAGCCTTGATGTACAGATCCTCCTTCTTGCCAGGGACGTAGTTGGGACCCTGGATACGGACCTTGATACCGGACTTGACGGTACCGGCGTAGACACGACCGAAGGCGTAGAAACGACCCTTATCGGAGGTGGGCACCATCTTGGAGACGTACAGCATGAGGGGAGCAGTGGGGTCACAGTCACGGATACCAATGCAGGCACGGTCGTCCTGGGGACCCTCGTACAGAGTCTCGGCACGGTACTTCTGGGCAGTGACGGGGGAGGGCAGGTGGATACAGATCATCTCAAGCAGGGCATCGGCGGCAGGCAAGAACTTGCGCATGATGACCTTGAGGATGGCCTTACCCTCGAGCTCCTTCTCCTCGGTGGTGAGCTTGATCTCAAGCTTGTCAACGAGGGTGGCGATCTCGTCCTTCTTGGCGTTGTTGACAGCGGCGAAGATACGGAAGATGGGGTCCAAGATGAACATGTTGAAGGCACGCTCAAGGGGCTTGCCCTCAGCATCCTCACCCTTGTTGGTCCACTTCTTGGTCTTGGGGTTGAAGTAGTTGTCGCCCCACAGACGCTCAAGCATCTTCTTGCGGTCAACACCGAACTTCTTGGCGTACTTGACGGCGAACTGACGGACGGTGAAACACCAACCGTGCAGACCGGAACCGAAAGCGATCGTACCCTTGTAGGGGTAGACCTGGACATCACCGAGAACCTTGTCGAAGTAGGTGGAGATGATGACGTTGACGGACTCGATGGTACGGGAGAAGGACTGGTACAGATCCTCCTTGGAGACCTGGAGCTCGAGAAGAGCACGGTCAACCTTGTTGATACACAGAACGGGCTTGATACGCTCGGTCAGGGCCTGACGCAGGACAGTCTCGGTCTGGACACAGACACCGGAGACACAGTCGACAACGACAAGGGCACCGTCAGTGACACGGAGAGCGGCAGTAACCTCAGACGAGAAATCAACGTGACCGGGGGAATCGATCAAGTTGATCAGGAACTCGGAACCATCGACCTTCTGCTCAATCTCCTTAAGATCCTCTGGGTCGGGGAACTTGGCGTACAAGGAGATGGCGGTGGACTTGATGGTAATGCAACGATCCTGCTCATCGGGACGGGTGTCCATGAAACGGGTCTCACCAGCCTTAGCGGCGGAGATAATACCGGCACGCTGGACAAGGGAGTCGGAAAGGGTGGACTTTCCGTGATCGACTAGAGAGAAGCAGGTCAGTCCAAGTGGCCCTCATTTCGACATTCTGGAGGATATCATACCGTGAGCAATGACGGACATGTTACGGATGTTGGCCGGCTTGTCCATCAGACCACGGATCTCCTCAATGGTGAAGCTGTTGAGAGAGTCGATATTAGCAACCTGAACAAAATTTGCTTGGTGGGCGTGAAGCCTCCATCCGGGCTGATGAGTTCGACTTACTTGACCATCTTGGCGGTTTACTTCTCAAATTAGCCTTAGAGGCAAAGGGAAGTATGAAAGAATAGAAAGAAGCAAACACACAGATGATCAGGACCTGGGGACCTAATCAATCAAGCCTATGTGCAAGTGCTCCGGAGAGGGAAGGGATGGAGAGGAAAAGAGGAAGGAGAAGGAGGGGTGCAGAGAAAAGTGGGAGAAAAAAAATGAGAGCGAGAGTGGGGACTTTGTGTGCCCCGCTCCGGGTTTGTGTGCGTTTCCAGATTATTTAATGCCAGTCACAGTAGTACAACACCAGCCATCCTATTTATCATGCTTTTCCTTTTTATTCCTTTACCAACCTATCTCTTCTATATGAGTCTTAATAGTCTTTGCCATGTAGATTGGAAATCAATCTTCGATGCATTTGACTCACTTTCCGAAGACATCCGTGGTTACAGCTTATTACTGCAACGGAGCTAAAGCTAGCTAAAACCGAGCCCAATTTTGCCTCCCACTGTTTCCAGTAATAATATCCCATCTTTTAATGTAAAATTACTGTAAGGAATACATGGAAAACGAAAAAATTTGACTCGCATCCAATCAGCCCCGCTATCTCACCGCCTGCGCGGGGTGGTGGGCTATTGTGGATTAATAATACACAGTGAGGGACGATCCCGCGCAGGAAAGGACAGTGTAATCTACCTCAGACAGGGTTAGTTCGGTCATATGCTGGTATCTGTCAAGAAAACTCTTACACTATGCCCAACCCCTCATGAAATCATTTGGAAAAAATCTTCTGCACCGTGGTCCTCCTATCCAATCAGCCATACGAATTCCCCATGATTATATAATATCTAGCTACCGAGCTCGGGAGGTATATCCATGGATGCCATACCTAAAGCTAAGCTACATACTGGGTGCATAGCTCTTCGTATGGATTAATTTTTAATTTTTAACTTTTGTACAAAGTCAACCTTGGATAAATATCTCGAATGCAAGGGGTATTAATACAGAAAAATGCAACATGGCTCAAATGAACATTAGTAAGAACAAGAAAGGAAAAAAGGGCAAAATATGGACAGGCTTCAAAGCTACTAAAGGCTCCAAGGGGTATAAGGTGTTCAAGTTCCCAAAATTGTCCCATAGGCATCTTCTACCTCCTTTGCGATCTCCAATAAGGTCACAATAATGATCTGGTGCGTAACGTTGGGCAGCTTATCACGTTGTAACCCGATCCACTCCAGCGGGGGCGTTGCCTCTCCCATGTCCCGCAGCTGTGGCGTCTCAATAACCGGCGGCTCCAATGCGGTATATGTATACTTGGATTGTGGCACATTGACTACTGCAGTAATCTTCTCTTGCTGCTCAGCCCCTTCGCCGCCCCCTTCGATACCGGTGCCGGGACCACCAGTAATTCGCACCGCAGACGGCGCGAGCGGCTTACCAAGCCGTGAGGCGAGGGCACGTAAATGCGTCTCCCACATGTCGCGGATGAAACTGATGCGAGAGTAGTTCCAGCCCACATCTACTTTGCCTTCGAAGCTGCTGTGGAAGATGTACTCGATCTCCCGACCACCCGGTACTTGCCAGGTTTCCATGCCCGCCACCAGTCGCGGTACCTTGAGAATGGTGCCACCGCGAGAGCCGGCGGCTCGTTGGGCGATCTCATCCACAGAGAGCTCTTCCAGTTGGGCGGAGCTAGGACGGCTGATTCCAGAAAGTGCCACGCGAAGCTGACCAAGCGTTAAGCCTAGTGCGCTGTGGATTTTGTCGGATTCCAGTGAGACCGCAAAGCGGGCCTGGGCATCATAGGCCTCCAGCTTGAAGATTTGGTTATCGAAAAACGAGCTGGGGAAGGCACCAATATTGATATGGCGAATGCTGACAACTACACCGGTATGCAGTTGAATGGGTGCCCTCTCGGATTCATCATCCTTCTTGGTCTGTTCTTTAGCGCGCGTCTCCAACTGAGAGGGAACCGCAGAGGATTTGCGACGAAGATATCGCTCAACTTCCCGTAGAGAAG
The DNA here is from genome assembly GCF_028828015.1 of Penicillium pulvis. Lineage (NCBI taxonomy): Eukaryota > Fungi > Ascomycota > Eurotiomycetes > Eurotiales > Aspergillaceae > Penicillium > Penicillium pulvis. The sequence continues at coordinate 1,250,147 of NW_026643079.1, read as the reverse complement.
ACTCGTAAGCGGATTGCTTGTCTTGGAATAGTCTCTGCCAGGCTTGGAACAACGCGAGGGCTTGAGATGCCGTCAAAGATGTGCAGAAGACTTGGACTTCATCGCCTTCAAGTATACTGAAGAGCCGTTGACTCTGTTCACCAGAGGGTTCACGAACGTTGTACATAAAAAAGTCAAACATGGCAATATGTGCGACCAAGAAAGGCTGATAGTCGAAGGAAACCTTGGCTTGAAGATGATGGAAAGCGATGGAGGCTTGAATAAGTGGCGTATGCCCAGCTTCGCGGGACTCTGGCCATTCAATGGAGGTGCTAATCTTGAGAGTGCGCAGTTCAACGATGCCACTCATGCGACCCTTGCTTTCGATAGCAACGGAATCAAAGTTGATGCACATACTTTGCTCGTTATCGGAGGTTTTGTTGGAGGAAACCCATAAGTTGTCAATGGCAAACTGCGCCTTGCCGAGCGTTGATCCCAGATCCAGCTGCATTTCGAGCTTCTCGATGGCAATAGTCGTGTTCCAGGGGAACGCTGACGCTGCAGCGACCTGTTGATAGCGCTGTACAATGTAGGTCTGGGCTTCTGGCTCATGCGGTTCCTCAGGCTGTGGAGTTGCGCTGGGGCTAGGCTCATCATCGGATGGTAGCCAAATCTCTTGGAACAACAAAGAATCTTGAACCTGTTTTGCATTCAGGATGACCTTCATGGGGCTCACTTTGAGAATAGCCGACACGCCACTCGTTCGGCCAAGGTGCTTGCTGTTCATCAAAGATAGCACCACAGACTGAACTTCGAAACTCGCCGTGGACTCATTGGAATAAACATGCTTCACCGAGGCTTCCAAATTATTGAATGCCAGAGAAAGAGCAATGAAGCGACCCTGTTCGTTGGATAGAATCGTGTTGACTGTAACGTAGACACTCTCGAATCGTGCTGTTGCTGCTACCCTGGCGATCGGCTGACAACTAAGACTGAATTCTTGTTTACAGAACAACAACCCAAGGTTGACCTTGCACCGCCCAAGAATGGAACTTGGATCCGGCGCACCGAATGGGGGTTCCTGCATGATCTTTTGAGGCTGCAGCAAAGCTGCAGCGGATTGACGGCGAGGACGATGTTGTAGATCTTTCTCTCTCATGATTTCTTTCACAGTAGCAGTCATTTGCTTGACTAAAGGCACAAGCGTGGGGTATAAGACATTATTGGATGGGTTGACCTTTAGCTCTGCATTCAAAGCTGGATCATCGGTCCCATTATCTTCGAAATGAACTTTCAAAGCCACTCCTGGCGCCTGTAAAGTCGCAGTAGTTGCGGAATCTCCTTGTACATACTCGCCATATTTCGCATCGGAGAGTCGGCTACCCGCAATGTTGGCAGCCATCAAAGTCTGAGGGTCCTGACTTCGTTTTCCCTGTAGCGAGACCGTAGCACCGGCGAAATCAACGTCCACAAGAACAGATCGAAGGCGTCTTTTGCCGAAGAGACTCTGGCTTTTTGGGCCATTCTCCGGATTGGGAGTTGGCTTCGTAGCCCAAGCAGCCTTGCCCTCACGCAAAGCCTCAGTTGCGGACGCGATGGAGTTCCGGATCATATTTCCTGGGATGATAAATTCAGATGTCGCACGAATGTCGAGGGATTTACCTGCTGCCTGGAAAGCAAGCCACAGTTCTTTCCCGATGGAATGATAGGCGACATTAAATACTAGTTGAGGCATGAGAGCGGAGTTCAGCGACCGCTTTTTCCGGTCTGCACGGAATGGAACCATCTGGAGTTGCATGTTCTCAATCCGAAGTCTGGCTGTATTCTTCTTCTTATTGGACAGCTCAATTTGTTGAATTGAGAAGACAAGGTCCTCTGGCTGGCGACCAGCGCCAGCAGAGAGAGGAGACGACATGTTCCATGCCACCTGGATGCCCCGGAAGTGGAACGAGTATAAGGCGTTGAGGAATACTTGTGCAGCAGCATCGTCATTCACCTGAATCTCTGGAACATCAGATCCAGCATGGTTCATTTCCTTATGATGGCGATGGCGGAGCCTGCGTAGACGTTTGACTTCATGAGAGAGATCCAAGGTCTTGATACGCTCCTGTGTGTGAATGGCAATATCCACAACCAAGGCAGCTGTCTCAGCGAAAAGTTCAATGTCGAACTTATCGCTTGTGAAGTGGTAAGCTCGCATGACCTCTCCATTCTCACGAACAGCAGATGTCCCGAGAAGTTTGACAGCGAATGTGAAACCGCCGTAAGATTTGGCCTTGGTTCTCTCCAGACGCCGCAACAGGAAGCTAATTTGCGAGGCGTCGATGTTAAACTCTGGATACTCCATGGCGTAGCCTCTATCTAGGCCATTCTGGATACTCATCTGCATCGTTCCAAGGCTGAAAACCATTTCAGCCTTGTAATCCCTTCCATTTAAACCAGGCGCGACAGCGTGTATCTCAAAGCCAGCCATTGTAAGGCGAGCTTTGTATAAAATTGTCGACTCTTCAGATAGAGGCTTCGGTTCTGCGTTTGCCTTTTCAAGCGAAAGCGCTTCGCTCAAGTGGGATTGAAGGACGTCCAGGTTTTGTTTGAGGTCTTCCAGGAGATGGGCAACATCTGGTCCTGTCAGAACACCCAAGAGACTTCGGACCGCGCTGGCCTCAAGACGAATCAATTCAACAGTTAGGTCAACCTCCAACTCCTTGCGATTAGATGAAATATTTGCAAGGATCCGGCCATTGGTTGGAGGGATATCCAACTTCGAAAGCGTGCGCGACTTGGTGCCTTCATCCGACAAGAACAGATGGGAATTTTGCTTCACGTCAAAGTCAACCTCAATCTGGGATGACTTTGTAGGCATGACCGACATGCGGGCTACGTCACCAGTGATAAGATATGTCAAAGACGGAAGGAGGCTGAATCTTAGCTGATAGTCATCCAGGAACATGGCCACATTGATGTGGTGGTGGGTGGGCTTTTCCGACGCAGGTGGCAGTTCAACTTCAGGCGTAGCAGGCTTCGGAAGTTTGCAATTGTTGGTAAGCTGCCGAATGTACCTGACTTCATCGTCAATGATACGGTCTGCCACATGGGCAAGACCGACAGGATCCTCCTTCATCTCAAAGCGAAGTCTCCGGCACGACGCAACCACCCTCCAATCGTTCCTACTCTGGATCTCGTCTTCTTCAGAGACGAGTGAGAAATAGAAGTATGGATCCGAGATTCTTGACAGCATGAGCGACCCCGACTGACTCAGAAGTTCAGAAGAACATGCATCCGCACTGAACAAAAGAGCAAGATCCTCCTTGTGGGCCGGTTTTGCGCCGTGGGAGCTGTGAACAATGGAGCTTCGTAAGGCCTTGGAGACCAGAGCAAGCTTGACATTGATACCGTCAAGGGTGATTGAGCCGAAATCAGTGCCGAATACAATCTGCAACTCTGTTGGCTCTTTCTCTCCATCACTCGGTGATGACTGAGCTGGCTTCGATTCAAGCGTGACTGTAGACATGACCTTCATAATACCCTCAACAAGATCCAAGACCTCCCATCTTACATGTAGAGCAGCAGACGAACAGTACGCCTGCGATGTGACGAGTTTCTTGAACTTCATGTTATCGTCATCTAGGGATATGGGTTCAGCCACAAGAGATGTGGCTGTCGACAAGTTCTCCACAATAAGATCAGTCCCTCTTGGACCGGGGTCCAATGAAAACCTGAATGTCTTCACTGTACAAGACATGAACATAGAGGGCTTGGTGGTAGCCTTTTGGGGTTCAGGACTTGACCAAATTCTGCGCATGACATAACTTTTTTCAACATGGGCTAGATCCCATGCTCTCCACTGGTCAAAACCAGTAAAGACAGTGGACCTAGCATTGTGTGGCAATGGAAGATTGTTGCCAAGACATTTACGGTCCAGCTCGCGCCGGTGCTGTACCGGAAGATTTCTATAGATGTTTCGAATGCGAGAAATGATCTTCCAGGAATCATGTTGTCGCAGATGAGTCGAAGCAAGTCGAAGTACATAGGAAATGCGTGCAAGGAATATTGGGTCCGGAATATCAGTGGCCGATAGCGTTGCAAAATAGATAAGATATTGGAGTCGCCGTGTACTTGCAGTCGAGACTTGCTGAAAAGCCGATGCAACAGAGTCAAACATAGTCGTGGCTCGTCGGACAAGGAATGCCAATCGTTCCACAGACTTAGCGGAAGTAACAGTGTTGAAGGTCCGCATCTGCAAATTCGAGCGAATATTTGGGGAGGTAACGAGCCAGAAATTCATATCACTCAGGTTGCACTTGAACTCAGCCTTTTCCTGAAAAGCATCTGTTCGACTTCCCTCAACGGAAACAGAGATATGATCTGCTGCTGCATGGATAGTAATGCCTTGTTTGAGACCTTTAAGAAGATCGCCCTTTTGCCGCTGAACACGTCTTTGAAACTCGGTCCGAAGCTTGTGAACTTCAATGCTATATTCATCTCGAAACTCGACGTGTTTGTTGTTTGGGGATTCCGAAATGTCCACTAATCTCAAGTGGATTAGTGGAATGCGAAGAGAAACAGCAGTTGTTTTCTTCGGCTGGCTCATGGACTTGTCGTAGCCAACTATATCGGAGATCACATCTTTCTGGAGCGAATCAATGATTTGAACTGGATGTTTTGGCTCCAATCCATCTAGCAAGGCAGATAAGCTGAACAAGAACCTTGGAGTACAGAAGCCCCTGATGCCTAACGGCAGATCCAGCGCGAGGTTGGTGTATGTGGTTTGGTCGTCTTCGAAAGTCAAAAACATGGAATGTGTGGTCGGGTATTCATCATCTTCATTTTCGCCAGACTCGTTGCTGAAAGTGGATGGCAGCTCAGATGTATCCAAGGAAATCTTGTAATACGAGAATCGTGGCAAGATCCATGGGTTTGCATCTCTAATTGCAGCTGGAGAATACGAGGTTGCTCTGGGAGTGGAAAACCCATAGCTGTCATTATCTTTGAATCGATTGGCTTGCAGCGTGCTCCAACTTGCACCACGGTGAGATACAACGGGGCGGCGTCCAGACTCTGAGCTTGAGCCCGATACAGTGCGTTGCAAACCATTGCCACGAACTTTTGTGCTTTTGAGACTGGATGTTTCGGAATGGACAAGAAAGCTCCTAGCGCTTCCCGCAGGTTGAGTCCCTGAGAATCCTCTATAAGACGGGGCGTTTGCGGAGCTTAATCTTTGATGCATAGGTTCAGGCATCGAGGGTATGGCAATGGTTGGAATTGAAAGGCCATCGGCGTGAGGGATAGATGAAATTGGGGCAATTTCTTCCCAGTCAAAGAGCAGCCACTGGGATCGATGTGTGCGCTGATCATGGACTCGGATATGCTCCTGTTGGAGGCGTCTACTTTCGGTGATGTCCTGTTTCCGAAGAGCCATCTTGAAACCTATCGTCACCTGGATAATGCCGAGAGGATCAATTCTCTTGTCGGGCGATCGAATAGCCAGATTCACGGACTGACGATCGACTGCAGCGATAGTCAAGTCAGGCATCAACAAGTTCATGCGTTTTGAGAACTTCGTGTTCGCCCAATCGTTGAAGTTGATTGTCAATGGCTTAGAGCTCAATATGACAGCTGTTTGATCCAGTAAAACACTGATATGAATCGAGCTAATCTTGGCCCTCAAAAAGGTCACGTCATGGAGAACAGGCGGGAAGAGCGGGTGCAGGGTATTTTCTTCGTTATCGAACGAAAAGTCAAAGCTTTTGATGCTGGATGCTAGGCAAGCCAGAAACTCCGGGGAGCATTCACCTATGATTTTGCCCACTTCGAAGTCCCAATTGCACACGTAGGTTGGCTCAGCGGGAGGCAATCCAAAAAGACGATGACCATAGGCCGAAATACCGTCGATAAATAGCTGAGTATCGGACACGGATGCTGAACCATCTTCCTGGGCGGATTGCTGATCAATTTTGAGTGGACTGATTGATAGTTGCATGTCCATATAGTAGTTCGTGAATCGCAGATCAGCCTCAAGGGAAGCAGCGCGAAGTCTTGTGCATTCTAACTGGTCGTAGATGTTTTCAGGGAGTAGAGCACATGGACTGTCCACAAATATATGAATCAAAACATCCATGTCATTTGACTTCCGATTTGGATTAATGCCTGTAGGATTCACAGGCGGTTCATCGGCGTAGGCTAGCTCTTGATATTCTTCTAGAGTCCTAAAGTGCATCTCATCACCAAAGTAGTTCTCCTTCACGGCCATGAAGCTCTTGACCAAGAATCCATAGAGATAACACCTAGGCGAAGCGCCATCAAGGTTAAGCACAAGAGTATCTGTCAAGTCCGGGGACGTTGAAAGGAAATAAGTGTAAGAGCCATCAATAAGAAGGCTATCCAGTGTTGCCATTGAAGTTCCGGGCAGGAAAGAATGGTGTGTATCCCAGGCAGGAATTAAGTGATCGACACCCCCGTCCTGGAGATTGACCTTGAACTCCACTGCGTTCTGTTCAGGTTGATACTTGTCCAATGGGATCATGACATTTGCGGACAATTGCTTGCCCTTGATGACGATGAATCGATTGTCTTCCCGATCAGAGGGATTACTAATGATGTTCCGATCATTGACATTGACTAATAGCTGCAAGTCCGAGAAGTTGAGGTCGATGTTGTAGATGAATGGGACATATGTGTAGTATTCGGATGGAGGACCCGATGCCCAGTCAGTGACGAGGTCAGTCAAAAGAAAAATGTGATCTCGCAAGAGAAAAAGCTCCATTCCATCACTGTCAACTGTAAATGTCCACGACCGCAGGCTATTCCAACAGAGGGGGTTGGACAAGTCGCAAGTGACTAATTGTCGTACGCATTGCCATAGAAGACCATGGTTCACACTGGACGAGAGCTTCGATTCACGCAATTCAAGAGCAAGCTCATTTCGGTACCCTGTACTTGATGCCGCCATGTCCATAGTATAGGTAATGGTAGAGTCAGGGCCCATGCGGAGGGAGAGCCACCCAAAAGGTCGAATATCAGGACCAATGTTGCCCTTTTCACCTTCCTTAGGGCGTGATTTACCCCTCTCACTTTGCTTCTTCCCTTTGGAAGTTCCTCCGATAGCATCTGCGCGGCCTTTCCACTGCCAGTCTTTCGACTGCTCGCGTGTAGGGATTCGGAGTATAAGCTCTTCACTGATCTCAACCCGCAACTTGAAGGAGGTGCTTTGTCTCAACATGCCAGGTGTTAATGGCTCTGCTGATTCTGCACTGCGGTAAAAATTGGGGAAAAAGACGTTTTGCAGGCCGATCCGCTCCCTGTCAGCCCAGGGTCCATAGTTGATCGTTCCGCCCTCTATCTTGAGATCTATTCCCCATTCTGGTGGAGGGGCATGGTTGATAATTTCGCCCGAGTCCTGGGAGGAGCTTAGGTTTTCAGGTCGCACACGTCCGGGAATGTCCCAGAAATAAGTCAAGTCTAGGCTTGAGCCATCGAAGATAGTGGAGAATCGCGCATACTCGACTGAGTTCCATTTTTCATGGTCATCACCATCATCATCGTCCAGGTACCGAGAAAGGCCAGTCCAGCGGATAGCATCTGGGAATTCTGCCTGACTTCTGGGCATGGTATCGGCTTTTTTATGCCCCAAGGTGAATGACTCGACGGAGGTTTGGAAATAAGGAACAAGTTCACGAATGCCGTGCCATATCTTGCGTCTCTGAAACCGATAGCTGAATAAGTTCCCCAGCTTAGGCTTAGGAACAGGTTCTTCCTCTTCTGCGGAACTCAACACTTTAGCAGTGGCCAATTGCGTTTGTTTGAAGTCCGGATTGGGCCGCATCTGGATCACTGGGTGCTTGAATTGGAACGAAAAAAGCTGACGGTACAAGTCAAGAGGACCTGCCTTGCAAGCAGCAATGTTTCCCGTTGCGCGATCAAAAGTGGTTGTCAAGACCGAGCGGGTGTGTTCATTCCCCATCACAATCGCTCCTTTGTTGCAGTCTAGCTTCACCGGCAAGAGTTCAAGCATATTCGATACCGGGTCCGAGAGTTCGGCATGAATACTCGAGCTTTGGTACTCCAGAGGTTCCCGTCCATCCATGCTTCGCTTGGAACCGTTTTCGAAGCTTCCTTTTTTGCCGGACCCAGGATCCATTGTAAATGTCGTATCAGCCCGCCCTGGCTGCCCATCGGGTTGGGGGTGTCCATTGTCCTCGTCATCATCCCACCGACCCTCGGTGTACCCGAAGCCAGCGAGGATACTATCATAAGCTGGGGTTCGGTTGTAGATGAACCATTCCAGACCATAGACCTTGATTGAAATTCGACAAGGAAGACGGATTGTCTTCTCCGCTCCGCCTTGCTCTCCAAAATTGGCGTCTTTGTCGCTGGAAGCGCCCGGAACAGAGCCTTTTCGTTCGTTCTCTGCGCTGTAGTCCCTTGTATTCTCCTTCACGCTGGATAGATCGGTGCGTGCCACTGGACGTTTCCAATACCTCCATGTAATGAACCCTCCATGGATGAAGATCGTCTCGTTCACGCCATGATATCGAATGCCTTTGAAGAATATTCTGCCACCCAACAACGATATCTGCAGCGCGTTGATATCCACATAGACACGGTAGTAGTGCCAGGTGTAGGCTCTGATGCCGTATGAGAGAAGGGTCGCGAACAGCCGATTAAAGTAGAGCAGGAAGAATAAAACACTAAGACATTAGCGAAAAGTCAATCTTGAATTTATAGACACTCACAGAATACAACAAACAATAAGCTCCAGGAGAAAAAACCTAAGTCTCAATTAGTTATGCACTACTCGCGCAAGAGTCACAAATTCAACGGACCAATTGAAGCTTGGGTCCGGCGTCAGATAAGAAGCCGTCAAGCTTGTACTGGCCATTTCTCCGTGAAGCTGCCAGCTGGCATGAGCATCGTCAGCGAGATAGATTGACTCGCAAGCGACGAGCCCAATAAATGAGCTTTATCATTCCAGAATCCAAGGAAATGTCAGGAAGCGTGGAAGTCGCGAATGTTGGAGATGCGGGATTGTTTTAATCTAAGGCGGTGTCACGAGAATGATCGTCATCGGAACACGCCTCCTGGCTGCCATTTATTCCTTTTGAGCTCTCCCGCCCTCTCAGCGCGCCGGGTCACCATGTCTTACGCCTCTGACGAGTTTACGAAATGACTTATTGTATCTAGAATCGCGGTCTTTTCTATCCGCGCTTGTCATACTCGTCCGCAAATATGCACGTCGCCGCCGGTGGAGGAACAGGCTCCAGCCTAGCTCGTGCGATCATTATTGTCACTGGCGTTTCAGCTCTAGTAGCATCGCTACTCTCTCTTGTGTAAGTTGGCGGCCCTCAGAAATCATACTGTCCGATTCCTTGTTGACTACGAAGCTAACGTCTCCATGTTTTGTGCAGGTCCATATGGTTCCAAACGTACGAGCCCCGTTCGCGACTAGACTCCCTCCGATAGTTGCTAATTTGGGTATTATAGCAAAAACTATCGAAAGCCGTTACTCCAGAGATATGTTGTGCGCATTCTTTTGATGTGAGTACTGGTTGTCACCTAATCTCGGGAGGCTCAGGAGCTGCAAAGAGCAATGCTGATCAAGATCAGGGTGCCAATATTCGCGGCAGCATCATGGACAAGCATCATATCCCTGACTGCAGCTCAGTTTCTTGATCCAATCCGTGATATTTATGAGGTATCTCATTTCGCCCATTCTGGCGTATAGTGGAGTTATGCTGACGGGCGACTTTGATAGGCCTTCACAATCTACACATTCTTCCAGCTGCTCATCAACTTCCTTGGGGGTGAGCGAGCTGTGATTATCATGGCCCATGGCCGTCCACCAGTATCGCATGCCTGGCCGCTCAACCACATGCTGCCGAAGGTCGATATCTCCGACCCGCATACCTTCTTAGCTGTCAAGCGTGGCATCCTGCAATATGCCTGGATGAAGCCCATCTTGGCTATTGCATCGATTGTGATGAAAGCAACCGATACCTACCACGAGGGATATTTGGATCTCGGTTCAGGCTATCTGTGGACCGGCCTCATATACAACGCCAGTGTCACTCTCAGTCTGTATTCTCTTGCGATGTTCTGGGTATGCCTTCACGATGACCTTTTGCCATTCCGCCCTGTTCCCAAATTCCTGTGTGTCAAGCTCATTATCTTTGCCTCATACTGGCAAGGATTTTTCTTGTCTATCCTGCAATTCCTGGGCGCTCTTGGGAATGGCGTTGCGGGGTACACCCCGGACAATCTCGCTGCGGCCATCCAGGATAGCCTGCTCTGCTTTGAGATGCCTTTCTTTGCCATAGCGCACTGGTATGCCTTCTCATGGCATGATTATGCGGACCCTACCATCTCGGCCGCCCGGATGCCAGTGAAATACGCGTTCCGCGACGCATTTGGCCCTCTCGATCTAATCGAGGACACAAAGATCACACTGCGAGGAGACAATTATGACTACCGAATTTTCGACTCAGGCGACAACATCATCGCGCACGAGGAGTCAGATTCACGGGTCAAGCGAGTCATGGATGGAATGAGATATGAACGCGGAGGAAAGGCAAAATACTGGATTCCCAAGCCAGGCGAGGCTAGCAAGTCCGTAGAGACCGATAGCCGCACCCCACTTCTTGCTGGCGGGAGCTCCAGTGCTCGTGGTCGTAACGAGGGGGGCGGCGGTAGTTCTGCCGACCGATACCGATCCTATAGTGAAATTGAGGCTACGCTAGACGATGAGGATGAACACCTATTCACAAACGCGCGGGCACTGGAGTTTGGAGATTGGAATGTAAGTCATCAACGAGGGATTGTCGCTGCACGAAAGACTAATTTGAAATGCTGCTAGTATCCTGTCATCACCGCCAACGAAGTTCCCAGAGACCAACGACTGCCAAGAACCAGGAGTTACCAACAGCCCAATCAATCAAGTGAGGACCACGTGAGAAAGTCTCGCACACATCGAAAGGGCCGAACGTCGGGCAGCGAAAGCAGGCGGGATCCCAATTCCTCGCGCAAGTCCAGCAAGAGCTCCCGTGGACCAGGTCCCTTGCAGCGCAACGCCAGCTCCACAAGTTCCCATCAGTCGCATCGCAGCCAGCTTGTCGACCTTGTAGTGGAGAACCAGGAGGCTGAGGAGGAAGACCGAGCCCAGGCACAACGGGAAACCGGCTCTGCCTGGGGTGCTGAACCCCGCCACTACGAGTAAGTTTACTGATCGATTGGTCTATAGCTTTCATTGGATTGCCCCTGTTGACCCGATTTCTAGGAGACCATCCGGACAGCCAATCGAGGAAGAGACTGAACCCGAAGCCCCGGCCCAGGAATCTCCAACCGAGCCGGGCCACGACCAAGCTGCCACGCGATGGGCGTACAGTGCCCTGGGGGACGACAATGATGTGTGGAGCAAATAATACTTCTTTTCGGACTTCCATATCATTCGGAACAAGCAGAGCCTATCGAGTCGACTGGTCTCAAATCTTTGGTCTCCTGCGCACGGTGTCGTAGTTTGTCCCGCACTCTATTTCCGGAAAACGTGAGAAATGGACCTTAAACCCCTTCCAAGGCGTCTTGACTATCCTGAATCGGGCCAATAGACGGTTTATTTTGAATATGTCCCTGAAATAAAAACCACAAGATTACGCCCAACCTGCCCGTTGCTCTTTCTTAGGCGCCCGAGTACGTGACAGCCCCACTTACATACATAAGCCACAAATCTCCCGGTACTCAGACAAGGATGTCACATCTTTTTCCGAATCGGCGAATAAGGCATCATTCCAAACAGTGGAGTAAATCTAGAGCCTTCAGGAACTGTACACGTAGGCTGCCCTGAGCAGTAGCATTCTGTGAAGAGCCGCATCGGGCTAAGACATCGTACCTGACTTGGAGTGAGATCCGAATTAGATAGAAATAGGCGGTCTTTTGAACCCAATCGTCGCCGTCCAAAAATTCCACTGCTTATATGCTATGTACATGTACAGTAGGTACATAGGCATGTACTAGCTTGCCAGCCACCAATCATCAAACAAAGAGTTGCCAAGTCATGAGGAAACGTCCTTGACCGCTACAACGGTCTTCCTGCCATGGCAGTTGAAAAGTCAAGAGGAAACAGTCATGCCTTGACGTGGTCTATAACAGTTCGATTCTTTGTATGAGCAGCCGTAGGAATGCCTACCCTGTACGCTAGACTTCATTTGAACAGGGGTATTCTCCTGAGCTTAGGCATTGATGATCCCAAATAATCCCCGAAAGCACAGGATTATGCAGATCTTAGCATGTGGATCATGGAACTCATGTACAACGTCAATTATGACCGAGCAAAAATATGAGCGACGAACTATAACCCTGAAATGTGGAGTACCTGTCCCGCATTTAGGTACATGTATTTGGATGGTTGGGTATACGCACAATCATCATGAAACTGGCCAATCATACTCAACTTCCCGTTGAAACGAGAACGAAGAATGAAAACCAAAAATTCGAGATACGAAAGCCAACGCAGCCTGTCCCTCATACGCGCCCAAAGGTGTGATGCCCCACTCTTCTACATGGACAAAGCTCCTGATAAGCACAAAGTTGTGATGACTCCACTCGGACTGACGAATGAGACTTCCTAATTGACTCCGCAGGGACGATCCCCATCACCCAGCCCGTCCGCTGAGAGTAAGTCACTAGGATGACTTGCTCTGTCCGGTATAGTTCCGGATCTTAGCGGCACACCGTCTCACCCGTGGTCTACCATGGTCCCTGACGAGTCAAAGCTGGCGAGCGCACGGGCACTAGAGGAATATCCTGTCGTACGAGCTTTTGTTTTTGAGTCGAGAGGTTTCTTCTTTCCTCTCTCGAATTGCGAGTCCCTCCTTTATACCCCCATCCCCACCCTTTTACTCCATCCCACCTTCAGGAAAGGTGATGGATTAACTTCGTCGAAGCGCTGGTCGCCATGACAGCTTCTGAGCAAGCGGGGTCGCTATTCACCGGTTGGATACGATCGTGCTGGTCATGCTTGTCACCAGGAGAGAAGGGTCAGGATGCCTTGCCAAGTGAGAGTTATGGTAAGGCACTCATCAAACTTCATTGAGAACAATCATGGAAGTAGAATTAACGTTTATGTTGGATTCACAGGTGTCAAGCGGGAGATGGAAGTATGCCATTCTCAACCGCATCTTGTGCCCCCTATGAAGCTGAAGGTGTACGATGATCTCCCCAATCCGAGAATAAATCACACTCGGAACTCGCACTCCTTGTCGTCATGGCTAGAGGAGGGTCGGAATCTGGCTTCAAGGGCATCGAACCGGGCAAGTCTGACTACGTCTCGAAGGAGACACCCAAGCACGCCGTTGAAAATCAGTGGCCCTTCGGATTTCCGTCGAGTGGAATCCTTTCATGATTATGTTGCTGTTGTTGGCAGATACCAACCACTTGATCTGAGCATCCATCGGTCGGGTCACCGATTGTCAGATCTACCCTCGTTTGATTCCTTCCAGCTAGACGAGGATCATCAGTTCCCCGTGCTGGCAGTGCCACCCCGGGCTCTCTCACATCAAAGTATCCGTCATCGACGATGTGTGTCAACTGCTTCTGTATTCACTGTATCTCGAAAGCCCGTTGGCTCAGGGGATCGCCGTTCTCTCGGAAGCGTGCGTCTCACAATCGAGCCCGAATATCAGAAGCCGGTTCACATTGCAAGCCCTTTGGTGCCTCATTTCTCTGTTATCACCCCTGTCAAAGTGAAAGCAAACGATATCCTTCATCCAAAGGGACCTTTACCGGCGTCTGCGTTACGACACAACAGAACCAACTCGGAAGAGAGCAAGCTCACCCTGGATACCGATATCTTATCCGACAACTCCAGTGATGCCCAAACACCACGAGCAGTTCAAGACCTCCCCCAGACCCCAGTGAGATGGAGGGATCCGGAGAACACATCAAGCCAGCACTCGCCGAACGAATCCTCATTCTCATTCCTTAGAGATTCTCCCTCGGCATCTAGCTCAATCACGTTCCCATCCCGGCTATCATCATTGCGCCGTCCTTCCTTCACACCAAGCGACTACCGTAAGACCGTCTCATCCGTGCCCCTTCCAGACCGTGTCTCACAATGGTTCTGCCGAGAGCAAGACACCTCGCCCAAACCAATCTCCCTTGATGGTGAGAATGAATTTGAGTGGGAACGAACTCGCACGTTGAGTGGTACTACCGTTGGCTCAACCATTACCACCATTACTGGCGGTGCCAAGTCACGTCCGCCCAATTTTTCTATCTCCAGTTCATTTGCGGGCAGTCCTACTCCGCGAGCCTCGCTGCATAAACCATCTATAAGCAGGGAAAAGGAGCTCGAGTCGGAGATTTATCATCCAACGAACTATGAAGGTCGGCTGCAACGTCACGGGTTCGCGTCTCGCCATGGCGAGCCCATTTTGCTACCGGAGGCTACTATCGGTGTCGCTTTCTAGTCATCATGGTTCTTCACCCTGAAATATCGGGGGATTTCTGGATATGAGGCCTAGTCGGTCATTTCGATTTATTTACAAATACGTTTTCCTTGCTTTATTCAGATTATTTCTCGAATACCCTATGCTGAAATACCCCCTTTTATCGCGATTTTTATTCTTTGTTCACTTTTACTCAGTTTTGCGGGAAGGTAATGAGCTTGTGGGTGGTTCCTTGCTATAAATGGGCGAATTGATTTGAAAACCGCTTGTCATCTTTCGATTTGATTTATTGAAGATAATGGATTGACATCCTTAATCAAAGTCTCTTATTTATCGATACGGTCATGAAGCCTTGCATTCCATAGAATCATGTTGGAGCTCGTATACAATCTCTTAATTATGGGTCTCAGACTAGATAATAGCAGGATATAAGCCACCTGTAGAACGAGTATCTTGTGGGTACAGGTAATTCGAAGCAATGGAGAATATGGCAGGAAGTCCTTCCAGATTCCTTAGAGGTCTGCCAGGCAGAAAACGCTTAGTTAGGGCAACGATGGTTATCAAACATCCTTCCTTTGGACTTGACATGCAGGGCTCTACATCATCTCATGGCTTATACTCAGGTGGCGGGGTAGAACTTGTAGCCGCTAGAGGCCCAGGCTGACCCAGAGACTGCGGCTTTGCCGAAGTTCGTAACATCATCTTGATCTTTGCCTCCCGGGTCAGATCTTCAGGCTTATACCCATCCTTCGTCTTGGCATCAGCCATGGCCCCGCGTGCGAGGAGAAATCGAATCATCTCAGGGTCTGTATCATTGGAGAAACGAGAGATAGGCCGGGCAGCGACCGCAACATGAAGGGCTCCACGGCCATAGCTATCCTTCATTTCAATATCTGTGCCGTTATTCAAGAATGCTTCAGCTATGCCAATGTTGCCCGAGCTTATTACTCGGTGAAAAAGCATTTCCTTGCGTGCATCGAGGGAATTGCCCAAATCTGGATGATGGTGTAAAATGAGCTCGACAATCTGCTTATTCTTGATGAAAACTGCATGCGACAAGGGCGTATTTTTAGTGTAGTCCCTTGCGTAGACTTCCAGGCTGGGACCAGTCAAACGTTCCCACAACGATCGGTCAAGCTTTTTATCGTGCTTTACAAGGATTTCGCAAACGTCGTAATGTCCTTTGTGGGCCGCTAAGTGTAGAGCCGTTGCGTGATCTTTGGGGGTAGTCAGAGTTGAGGCATTGTAGTCGATGAGTAATTGGACAATTTCGGCGTGCCCATTGACGGCGGCAATATGAATGGGCTCGTATGGTCTTCCTTCCTTGCAGTTGTAGGTGGAAGGATCACATTCAAGGAGTAGGCGAGCAACTTGTGTATGTCCTGCCCTTATAGCCACGTGAAGGGGAAGCGAATCGTTGCCATTCCGGCTTAGAGGTGATGCACCTCGCTCCAGTAGAAGACGAGCGATATCCCAATGACCCTTTTTTGCTGCATTGTGAAGAGCCGTATCTCCAACTTCGTCAACGGTATTTGGATCTACTCCTTTGTCCAACAGTGCTGTGACAACATCGAGCTGGCCTTTATCAGCTGCAGTAATGATGTCTTTAAGTGAATTGTCTTCTCCGTTCTTCAACTTGTCAGCCATAGTGACAAATGTACAACCTTGGAAGATTAGATAGGGTTTGAAATTAATCTGGGGGCGTTTCTTTGGCTGTCTTCGTGTTATTAATTACTTTCCTTTTAGCGCGCCAAGTCAACCTAGCCTCACTATAGCATAATTAAGCGAGGTCTGTCATGGAATGTTTTTTGTCTCACGCCCTGCCAAGCCATTAGAACCCAAGCTAGACCATGTATGGCCTCGGGGATCATATTCGGCCGCTGTGCCGGAAAACGTTACTATTATGGTAATACCTTCGGCGATCTACAAGTTTGAGGAATTGGTTTCCAGCAATAAATATATAATCCTGCAATTCATCAGCAAAGAGTATTAGTGTAGTACGTATAAAAATGACTTGGAGCCTCATGGGTACCCAGATGATTTTAAACTATATTTTTAGGCTTTGGACTGGGGCATTTAATCTGAATTGATGATGAAGACAATTCTTAACCCCCCATTTAGTATATGAGGCTGATCCATACTGACAATATAATAGCTAGTAATATTAACTAGCGGGTGTGGAAGCTAAGCCATGGAACTATGGTCACTTAGGGGCTGGTCACGATATACACACAACACTCACGGCATTAAGTGCATAAGAGGAACCTGAATGAAGCCCGACTTGCAAGCATGTCGGAAAGTCGAAACCTTATCGTATATTTTTACTTTTTGAATGAGCTTGAAAAGGTACTAGAATACTTTTCGTGTTTACGCTACCTTGCGACAACAGAACTCATGGAGTTGGCATATTGAAAAGAATAAAGCCGGGCAGCCCGCTGAATTCGTGGACTTTTTGCAACTTCACTAGAAATATTTATGGGATTCCCCAGAAGGTCATAGCTGCCCTTACAAGGCTGCTGTTCTTGCTCACAGCCTGATTTATAGCCTCGTGGCTGGAGGCCTGATGTGCCGGACCCCAGTAATCACGGTCCGCTAGAGAGCCGCACTGCCACGTACTAAAACCCCACCTACCTCAATCCATCCAATAGTCTTCACAAAATTTGCCCATATGGGTCCATTTATAGCGGGATGTGATGTTATGGTGGGGCAAACCTGGGGATAAGGCTGCGCCCAGCTGTAGGCGAGGCTATGAATCGAGGACCCTGAATAGAAGATCTAGAACAGAACAGTGGACGAACTTTGTGGCAGGTTAAACATAAATATGAGCCGGTCATCCTCAGTCCGAGAATTTTCGAATCAGATCAACATCAATTCAACGTGGGCAAAATGCGCCTCCGAGTGAACGCTATTGTTGCTGCTACCTTGTTAGCAGTACAGTCTACCGCTAGTGTCATCCCCCGAAGCGAGAGCACAGATGCCTGTGGTCAAATATATAAGCGTTTTAATAACGCTGGGAACAGCTGTAAAGTTTCTAGATCGGCATGTGAGAAACATTGCTAACAGTGAATAGCCATTGTAAGGATGCCGGGTGAACTGGGCCTTCAATGTCTCCAGTCCATGCCCTTTGAACCAAAACGCGCTGTCGCATGGGTGAAAGAATATCGCAAATGGCTTCTCTTTCAGTCAGATCTCGAGATCTTGAAGAATCCTCCCTCTGATTATCATATGCCCGCTACGGACCTCATTGGAACTCTCGATATAATTGAGAAGAGAGCTGCTGATAGGGACTATAAAAACCAATGGGAATTTGACACCGACGTGAAAAACATGATTATCTCTGCTTATGATGGCCACTTGGGTATTACGATGTGTTCATATTTGATCGCTCCGGAGACTATGAGATACACGAATGATGTACCGCTTGTTTCTGTTTCAACTAACGGGACTGCCATTCCTGACGTGTACACATTCGGTAAGACCGATTGCCTTGGTTTCCAGAAAGCAAATGCTAACTTTGAGTCTAGCCGATGCTGGATTGTTGAAGTCGCATAAGGATAGAGTGTCTCCGATTGTCTCAATCAATGGGGTTGATGTTGTCACATACCTGGAAGAAATTTCGTTGACAACAAACGCTCAGGATCGTGATGCATTGTGAGTGAATGTATATCGGGAACTTCCAGGTTATTTCTGGTACCTAACACCTCAATTCCCTCCAGATACAATACAGTCTTTCCCTCGAACCCAGTGAGCATTGGTGTTGGAACATTGAACTTCTTGGAAGGCTCTGGACTTTTCAGTAACCCCGCAATCTGGCCTGGAGCAGAACGTACCCTTCACTATGCAAACGGAACATCTCAAGTTGTTAGAACGGTATTGGAAGTTACGAATTGGCAATGGAAGTCCGGTAAATCACTATACAACCATTGGTGCCTCCCGTCCTCCAATTCCAAGCGCTCCTTATCATCTTCAAAAGTCTCGAAACGTTCATCAGACTCCAAAAGCCCTTCGGGCTACCCAACTCCGCACTCCAGCACCTTGGATTTCACTCTGATGAGTTTCTTCCCTGAGAGCAGCAACCTGAAGGATGCAGCAGTTCTTGCAATTCCTACATTTGAATGGGTCTTTGGACAGCCCGATGTGCTCGCCCGGGATTTCATCGTCAAGGCTGCTAAGGAGGGAAAAAAGAAAATGATCATCGATCTCCAAGGCAATGGAGGTGGCCTCATTTCAGCAGGCTGGAACTTATTCCGACTCTTCTTCCCTGATCAAGAGGTCTACTCCGCAACCCGTTTCCGCGCCCATGAAGGTATCAATTTCATCGGAGAAGCAGTCGCGCGTTTACCCATCAACAATTCCGATATCAAGGACAACATCCTTAACTGGAAGGAAAATGTCACACCCGATCAAAAGGAAGGCTTCTCCTCCTGGGCAGACCTTTACGGACCCCATGAAGTCTTCGGAGTGAACTCTTCCAGCCTATTCGCATTCAACCTGTCTATGGTTTCTACTGCCGCATCGCAACCCATTAGCGGATACGGTGATGTGCCCCTCAACCCAAAGACCCAGAGCTTCGCGGCTGAGGACATCATCATTATCACTGATGGCTACTGCGCCTCCACCTGCACCTTATTCACAGAGTTGATGAAGGCCCAGGGCGTCCGCAGTATCGTCTTCGGTGGACGACCGCAGACTGGTCCCATGCAGGCTATGGGTGGTATTAAGGGTGCAGAGGTAATGGATCTCGCCAGTTTGGCCGAGATCTTGTCTGATGCGAAGAAACTCGCCAACTCTTCATCGCTTCTTTCGGACGAGGACTTGGAGAACTGGGATAAGTACGTACCCAGTCCTCTCAGTGAGTTCCCTTATGGGATGATCGCTGCCGCCGTGAATCTTCTGAATTCTTTTGGTCCTGCGAACGATACTGTCCCCAGGCAATATATTTATGAAGCAGCTGAGTGTCGTCGTTTTTTCTCGTATGATAACATTGTGGATCAGGAGACTACTTGGGCATCTGCTGCTGATGCTATGTTTTATGGTGGTGGGTGTGTGGAGGGCTCTATAAATGGGACTGGAAGCCTTTTTCCAGCATCAGTATAGATGGTGTCTGTCTCGGTGAACTGCTAGACAGTATTTGTCGGCGAAACAAGGAATGAGAACGTATGAGATCTCTTTGTGTTCGGGTACGTTCGGCATAAGCTTCACCTTCATATTCTCAAGGGGATGGGCTTCATTCTTTATTAGTCAGACAGATAATAAGCCTCATGAATAACCCATCAGAGTTGCACAAGATGTCCAAGCGGCACAAGGAGCTTTGACATGACGAAACTAATGGCACGCGAATGAGATTGCATTTATCCCTTAATTGAGCAATTTACAACATGATAATGTCATAGGCACTGATTGATATCCCTCGATGAAACATTTACGACCTACTGTAGGCACCATGTGGTATCGAGATCTACCGAGTAGATCGCGAACCACTCACATATTTCGGTAATTATCGTTTTGTTTCGCGCCAGTTTAAGGTTTATCGTGTTGTCATGAGCCGTGAGATCAAATTTCACTTCCGGTCTCAAGGTTTCCAAACATTCCTAGGCTTTGCGCCACTAATGCCTTGTTTTCGACGCGGTTGGACTCCCCCGAGCTTCCTATCTGACGTCAATCGCGCTAAATAAATAAAATAAACTTCAGATCCACAAAGTTGTTGAACGTTAATACCGCAAAAGCCAGGATTTGTAAGGGATCTTCAAGGCGGGCGTTCTAGCCCTAATTATGCAATGTAAATTCCACTCTAATGCTACCAAGTGCAGTGAGAAACCACCAGTACAATAAATGTGGTACATAGATGCTAGTGAAAGGACAGATCAAATGCAAAACGAAATAAGCAAAAGGGACAGGAACGTTGACTAGTCGTGTACAGGACGTCTCAACAAATATAGTAACAGTGTAGCTCACAGCTCAGACTTAACAGCAAAGGAAGTCTTCTCAAAAGACTTCTCAGACTCACCCTCGCCCTCGGAATCAACAGGCGACATCACCTGAAGAATCTTGCCGTCCTCGAAAATCCTTGCCACGTCTTCCAGAGACCGTCCCTGTGTTTCGGGGAAGAGGAAGTAGACTACGCCGAGGAAGACGACTAGACACCCGACATAGAGGAGAAAATATTTCCAGCGCAGTGCCGCAAACGCTACTGGATTGACGTATTGATTGAAGAAGCAGGCAAGCGAGTCGGTAGTCAGAGTTATAGCGAGACCCTTTGCACGCAGCTGGAACGGGAGAATCTCGGCTGGATATGCGATGAAGAGGGGCATGTATGCGAAGTCGTAAGCTGCGCAGAAAAGGAAGAGCATGGGAATCACGGCGATTCCTG
Source organism: Penicillium pulvis (assembly GCF_028828015.1). NCBI lineage: Eukaryota > Fungi > Ascomycota > Eurotiomycetes > Eurotiales > Aspergillaceae > Penicillium > Penicillium pulvis. The sequence goes on along the minus strand of NW_026643079.1, from coordinate 1,229,363 downwards.
CTTCGATTATGTGTAGCTCTGAGAATAGAGCTGTCATGACTGTTGATGTGGATAGGAAGATCATCATGAGGGTCGTTGCGCATAGCCAGAGGACGCGGCGGCCATATCGGTCCGAGGTACTGGCTCCGCCGACAGCAAAAACAAGGTTCCAAACTTGGAGACTGATGTTCACTGCTGCTTGGTGAGCGGCATTTTTGATTCCAACCGAGGCTAGGATGGGAGGGAGGTAGTAAGAAGTAACGCCTGGACCCTGGTTAGTGATTGATTCCAACACCCGTAGAGCTAGTATAGCATACCATTTCCTGTCCATTCCTGCATGAAACCCATGAGAATACAGATCGACAAGCGATGCACATCACCTCGACTGCTGAGGAAAGCACTCCACCCAGAGCAAGCCTTCATATCCGCCTCGGCACTGATACTGCTGCAGATCTGATCGTATTCCTCTTGCACAAGCGCACTGCTCAGATCTCCATTTCCATGGTAGCGCACAAGCATAGCTCTAGCCTCACCCTTTCGGTCCTTAGAGACCAGCCACCTAGGACTCTCGGGAATGATGAATAGTCCCACCAACTGGAAGAGCGGGAACAAAACTTGCAGCATACAGGGAACCCGCCATGACCAGCTGTCGTGGATACCCAGAGTAGAAAAGGCAATACCAGCCGCGGTGATCGAACCACAGAACCAGATTGCGTTATATAGACCTGTGAGGACACTTCGTTGGCGAGGGTGTGCCGCTTCGGCGATAAGTAGCGGTGCAGCTGTTTGTGAAAAGCCCACGCCTGCTCCTGTGACAATGCGGGCACCGAAAAATACCCAGGGCTGTTCGACTGCCACCTGGATTACTGAAGCTAGAATGACGAGTGTAGCGCCGATGGCAACGCAAGGTCGACGGCCTAGTCTGTCGGCAACGTATGAAGCAGGAATGAAGGTTAAGAAGGAACCTAATGAAACAGCGGCAATGATAAGGCCTTCGGCATTGGCGCTGAGATCCTTCAAGAAAATCGCAACTGTCAAACTCATTAGCAATTGGTTTTTAGAAACACTTGACTGCAGGAGACTCACACTCAGGTAGAACCAACAAACTATTGATCTGACTAGCATTATACCCCGATGTAGCAGAAGCAGCCAACATGAAAGCAATACCCAGATTCAACCTCCGCAAACCTCTGTCCTCATCCTTAGCCATGTTGATGATCGAATACCTTGAAGTATAAAATAAATTTTATACTTTGAATCAAGTCCAACTTCCCAAGCTAAGAGCTACCTACGCGGAGACTTTATCTACCAAAAATGACGGAGCTTTTATCGGATAATTCTCTGCATTACATTCCTGACAGCTTCGCGTGCGCCGATCTTACCAACTAAGGCTGAATTTTTCACTGTCCCTGTGGAATGCTGGCAGGGGGGGAACATTTAACAGAGCGAATCGCCAGGTGAGCTTTTTACACTGATGCCATTAAAGAGTATCCGCGGTCTTATGATATGCAAGGATTGTCCAAGCTCCCAGGCTATTTGTATCAGGAATTTAGTAACGTCAAGCTGACAGCGCCAATCGGATCGATCCGCTGGTTAGACTGGTCAGAGGATTAGGGCGAACCTCAGCTGATCATTGGAAGGATCTCAAGGGGCTGGTTTGAAAGGGACTTTTGTTGCTTTTTCGGCTCTAGCGGTTATCCTGTAGAGCTTGTGTGGGGATGTGAGTTCACTTTTGGGGATCTGCGTCAGCTTGCCTAGTAGATGTGTACGCGTTCTCCTTGAGGCTATTGGGCCTCCTTGGGGAGTTGTATTGTAGACTGTAGTGTAACCCTGTTTGGATGAAGCCTATGATTGGGTAGAAATGGACTGTAGTTGAAGATCCATGGACGAGGATACAATTTATTCATGATACTTGGATTTTATAGGCCTGCGGATCAGGTACTGTGGAGCTGTACCTAGCTTGTACAGCTTTTTCAATGTTCAATGTTTCAATAGTGTACATTCAAGATCCATTTCGAATTCTCGAGTCCTTGGAAGTTGCTAGTCAGGTGGGATCTGCCAGGTTAGGGACAGGCTCCTTGCTAGATGGGAGAATTCGTCTGGGCATAGGTAGACGCATAACCGCGGGAACCGAGATGACACATGCATATATATTACAGAAGCAGAGATAACGAAAAAGCCAATATCTGGATATGTCAAATAGTAATAAGCATTAAACTGTAACAATGACTCAGGCCAAATATATAAGGTTCCAGGGCCGACATTCATTGGAGGAAATATATATGAACGCCTCAACCGGCTAAACTAACATGGATCGAATGTTAGCATGCATGTGACATGCGCCATCAAAAATGCAAGAAAAGGGAGAAAATCGAATCTGCAAAACTCAACAGATGTGTATCCTCATTCCCATTATTCACAAGATGAAAGAAGCCCTTGCAGAAAACCGATAACTCCTCTAGAATAAGATGATCCTCGCTGAACCACTAATGAAAATGAAAGAGAAACCATTCCATCAAACATTATCATCCTCGTAGACGAAGTTGATATCACGAATTCGTCGACGATTGTGCATTACGAACTCATGGTCACCCGGTGGCCGCTCGTCCTTGGTGTTGGCTGTCAACATACTCTGGAGGCTCATGCAGACACTCTCTACAGTCTGCACAGGAGACCAACCCGATTGGCCCAGAAGATCGAGACAGATGATGCCGTTGCTGTAAATGTGTGGGTGCATAGGGATAGCCCGGGGTGTCTCAGAGGAGGGTGGGAGTGTAATGAATTGTACTTCTGGGGGCTCTGCAAGAAAACCAAAACCAATACATTTAGAATTCCGCTCTTGCCAAGGTGCAGTTCAGGTGGTTCCTTACCAATGGGGTATTTGGCCGAGAAAGTAAACTTGAGTCGGTATGTCTGATCTTTGTAGAGAGGGTTGTCATCAAGGACCTTAATGTCCATCTGCCATTCTTCCAAACTGTCGGATTTTACTACCGCAATGCCGGGCGGAACGTGGTCTTTGATCTACCAACAGTTGAAACGTTAGATCCACTTCCCAATTTATCGAAATATAAAGTTCATAGTCGGTGTGAGGCGGGCGGAATGTTTGTGGAACGTAGAGCGGGACAAGGATGTCGATCATGCAATCAATGGAGGGTAAAGTACCTTGATAAGCTCCTAGAAGTAACGGGATTGTTAGCCAGGGTACTTTGGGGTGGAAAGTGTAAAAGCAAGTGATGGTATTCTGTGTTTCCAAAAGCGCATACCTTGCTTAAACGCTTGTTTGCGAAAGAACGCGACATGGTTTCGAGCTTCTGGAGCTATGACGAGAGAGTCGTCGATCACGAATTTGGGTCACGGTTGGCGTTGTCCAGTCCGGAGGCGGAATATCGTATCCGTCTGGCGGAAATTACGGACGCCCTGCAGAGTAGGCAAGGCTGTCACAGGATGCGGAATAAAATGAGAGGCGACTCAAAAGTACAAAAGAAGAGGTAAAGTGATCCAAACCGAAACGGCCGTGATGCACGCGGGGCAAGATAAGATCGTCGCACGTGACAGTGGAGATCTGCTGTCTCAGAATCATGACTATGAGGCTCTGACCTATCCAACGTTTCTAGCTGTTTAAGCAACCCTCATGGTTCGAGATAAGTCTCAGCAGTGTATCTGACCCAAGACCCTGACAGGGTTGAAACATAAACTCCTCTTCTCATCAAGTATTCAATGGGAATAGAAGCTCGAGTCATTTGATTTGCGTGGGCGTGATAGAGGAAAGTGCGTGGAAGATAGAAAGAAGAAGGCGGTGAGATGTTCGCTCTTTGTGATTTGATAGAAATGGCCGTTTTGGTGAATGGTTTGTGAACAGTGCACGCACTGACCATGCATTCCGACACGACATTCCAGAGTACTGTATTTGGGATGGCATGAATATATATAAAAGCACATACATGGCTCCGTCTACTTTTGACTCTAATAGGAAATAATTGATACAAAAGGTCAATTCATGCAAGCGGTCTCACTAGTCAGCCGCAAATGTGCAGACTGTATTGAACATGGGGAATCAAATAACTATATCCAAATCCAGGCAAATTACAGACATGAAACAGCATCGAGGGGAAAAAAGTATGAGCAATAAGAATAAATGCAATCGACAATCATAAGGCATCAAGTTAGGCATGCGACGCTTTTTCACGTGCTTCACGTTCAACTTTCTCGCGCTCTTCATTGTCCTTCGCCTCACGCACCTTGGCCAAAACGACCTCACGGAAGATAGCACCACGAGCGATCTTGCCAAGACTCCGCTTCTTAGTGTGACCGGGAGACGCATCGCCGTTCGCGACTGGAGCGGCTTCGCCGTCCTCGGGAGCCATGGCCATAGGGCTAGGAATATCGCCCTCCTCCTCATCCTCATCGTGCATCTTGAGGGCCTCAATACGGTTGGCGAGCTTGACGATCTCGATACCACGGCGGAGACGGGCCTTCGCAATGTAGGCGCGGATCTCGGGCAGCAGATCGCGGTCGCTGGCGGATTCTCCGGTGAGCCATTCGTGCTTGAGGGCATCCTCAGATGTCACTCGCTTGCTGGGGTCAGTCTGAAGCATGGTCATGATGAAGTCCTTGGCGTCTTGGGACACATCCTTCCAGTAGCGTTCGTGGAAGATAATTCGGCCTGAGCGACATTCTTCGATAAGATCGCTGAGGTTCTCCGCGCGGAAGGGTGAGTAACCACACAGCAGGGTGTAGGTAATCACACCCAAAGACCACATGTCAACGGCCTTGCCGTGGCCCTGCTTGAGCATAACCTCTGGTGCGGCATAGCCGAAGGAGCCGGCCATGCTGGTTAGAACTTCTGAGGGGTTTTCCAGCATCTTGGCAATACCGAAATCGGCCAGGACTAGCTCGGAGTCGGCAGAGCGGGTGAGGTAGAGCAGATTCTCAGGTTTCAGGTCTATTGAGTGTTAGCTTCGGGCCAATTTTCAAAAGCCTTCTGTCAGGACTTACCACGGTGGACAATGTTGCGCTTGTGTAGGTAATTGACCGCATCAAGCACCTGTCGAATGGTCTGCGACGCATCCTTCTCCGTGAATTTTCCATAATCACAAATCCGGTCGAACAGCTCGCCACCAGTGGCCAGTTGTGTCACGATATAGAATTTGTCCTGTGTCTCTGTTAGATGCTACAGTTCTCCATGCTGGCGGATCCCACAAACCTTAGACTCGAACCAGTCCACGAACGAGACAATGTGAGGATGTTGGAGCTTCTGAAGCATCTTCAGCTCATCGTAGACCATCTCCTCATTTCCCCGAACATTTTTCTTCAAGATGATTTTAATCGCGACTTTCTTTCCGTCAAGCGTCTCAGCCTCACGGACAATACCGTAGGTGCCAGCACCAAGCGTCCGTCCAAACTTGTATAGAGACCTGGAATCAAAGAGAACGATTAGCGGATGCGGTATTTATAGTTCCGCAAAGCACATACTTCTTCTCATAGCTCTCCGGCTGCCCAGACAGCTTGTTGAACATATTTGCGACTAAAAGAGACGAGAGTTAGCGAATTGTCTCCTCGTCCAAAGCCACAGCGCGGATCAACCGGCAATAACCAGCCGCAAGACGACTCGAACAGGGAATATGCATTGAGCAGACCATTACACCAAAGGGTAAACAGGGCCAGAGCACAATCTGCCAGGTAGCATGTGGCATAAAAGAACAGCATTGAAAAAGACATGATCGGTTGGTTGCAAGCTATTTGGAGCTTGCAAGTTGCGGGCTTCAAATGCGACCCCTTCACTCGAGAGCGACCGGGAGATGCACGGCGCAGGCCGGGAGCGATATGATCCAAAAAGCGCTGTCTATTGAATTGACTCACAACTCATGATGTGGGAATAGGGCTGTAGGCGCCCTCGACTGAACTTGGTATGCGGTAGTGACTCGGTCAGATAGCAAAAGCGGGCTGGTGAACCCCGCAGCGGAGGAGAGGGCGGGGCGAGAAGATGAGAATTGGTATACGGCGGTGCGGAGATGTAAATTCGGAAGGAGTGGAGGAGTCGGTGGAATTTGAGGATCTGAAATGCAATTTTAGCACTTGAACGAAAGAAAAAAATCCAGATTGCACCCTTAAGGGATCAGGCGGGGCTGTAGTGGGCTAATGCCACGACGCTCTTGCGCTGGAATCAGGGGAAACACGGGAATATCTACCGTCCCAAGAGATGTCGCGACGTACTCGATCTGGAAGATTGATTCCGGGTGAAGAGAAACCGGTATCAAAGCCAAGGAAACGAAGACCTTAGGGAAAAAGGGAAAAAAAGGGATCAGGAGTTCTAGACGCGCGATAAGGATGAATTGGGGCTGTAGGGTTTAGTGGATCTTGGCGTGCGTGTTCTCGACATTGCACCGCCACGAGCTGATCTCCACGCAAATTTCGGGGGCTGAAATCCCGCTTACTATATTGTTGCTGCCTTGGGATTGCTCGTAAAAAAGGGGTATCTCATCGGGTATTGTAGTCTAATGGATAAACTTCCGGAGTTCCCAAGGGGTCAACTTTATAATGTTTACCTGTGGAGGTTCACCCCTGGGATGCTGGCGCTCAACTCCTATGACTTACTCGTCGCGACCAAACAGCCACAACTCCACTGCAGCCAAGAGTAGGTAAATTAGGCCGCTAAGGCATGCTGCGCTATTTTACAGTACCCCTCGCAGCAGCAAGTACTATTCAATCTGTGAAATTGGTCGATCGGTCGATCTTATGCAACGAACGACGCATAACGCAAAGCACCATGCGGCTATGACAAGAGTATACAATGTATCTGAAAGTAAGCATGCAGAAGGCATAGTACATGGCATATGAGTATTTCTAAAATCGATATTATGCAAGGGACAAATTTGACAATCTAAAAATCGCTCATGCAGTGACGAGCGCCTATTTCTGTGCTGACTGGAAGCTCACGCTGAAACGTTACTTGTTTCAGAATAAGCCCCACGAGCGCGTCTTGAATATTCACCACACAGTTTTTATGACACCTCAAAGGTCAATTTCGAAATCATCAAGGAAATAGCCGAAAGTATTTAAAAAGCGACTCGACTGCAGCGAATACGATGCGCAGGAAATCAATTGCTTCATGCAGATGCTGTGAACGGGTGGCCAGATATTGACGTGAAGCTTATAGTGAACATACTCGGACTCAACGAGAGCTCACAACATTGTCATTCCTTCTTTCGCCGTCAATTAATTAGAGTGGAAAGGAATGGGAATCGACGAATTTGCACTGGACAAGAGCAATGAAATGTTTACCACCCGGAGGAAGCAGCTCTTCAACAAGAAGTCTTTCGAGGGAATGGAGGAGTGACCATGCATAATTTTGTCCTGGAACTCCTCGACATTGGCATAATCTGATTCCCAGCACAGGTCCCTTGGTACCTTAGGCCAAATACCGAAGAGAGAGCTTTCTGTGCTGCGATTCATCGAATAGAAAGGATTTGTTCGATGGCCATGCTCGCAATTGCAGCTGGATCTTTGATGTTATGTAGCGGGCGAGAATCGATCCTTGATTGTTCAGGAAGAGCGATCTAAGGGATCAAGTAAGTTTTCTCAACTCAAGGACGAATGGAAAATTATGCCACAAAAAAATGTTGCAAAAGAAAAGAGAATGGTCGATGGGTGTGTCTCAATGACTTCAAAAAATAATATGTTGTTGTTGTGGAACCAAATTATTATATCACCTCTAGAGCCTCATGCATAGAAGTGGAGATAGAAACGGACTCAAAAACAACAAGAATGTTACCTTGAGTGAGTGAATTCGATTGCCGATAGAGATTCAAAAAGGAGAGAAATGGTACGGGAGTCAAGGTTGAGGGTTCCAAGAGGATAGGTAGATTAGTTACCAATCTTCCCTCAAATACGCTTAGCGTCCGCGCTAAGATCGGGGGATTCAGGGTCCTTTACACGCCTCGTATCAGATACCACTCGCTTGGCCCAGTCGATCCTAGTCAAAGCCCTCATTAAACTTGGAGTCTTACAGCTCTCTCTCTCTCTTTCTATCCCTTCTCTCTCAATGTCGCCGCTTGTGAACTCTCATGTCGTATTGATACCCATCACTCTTTCTCAATGACCATGTTCAACACGAGTTCGATAATATAAAACCAACGTGGAATGGTAGCATTCTGGTTGTAAAGAGTTTAAAGGTATTACAAAAGGCAAGGGTAGATAAGGGGAGGCAAGGATTCAATTTGGGCATCGAAGGGAAAGATTAATTTGTAGTGTTGTGAAGGTCTTCAAAAAAAAAGTGGTGATGGAGGTGGACTCAACAACACAATAATTGAAATCAAACGGGTCAATAGAGGTAGAAAAAGTCGAAAAGGTAGGAAGTCAGGTGAAAACCCCGAACGGGAACCGAAGGGGATACCATTACCAAAAGAATGGTAGATGACCCTTAAGTATTAGGTCCAGGTCCCCCCATTAACAATTCAATCCGCATGGTCGAGTTGGCTAGGCCCTCCCTAGTACAAACTAGCCACCGACGGGTGGTGCACACAGAGTTAGCCGTTGGGACTTGTGTGTACGGATTGAATAGACCGGGAAACATCCTCAGCTAACCCCCCTTGAATAGCAGCCGTATGGCGCCTATGGGGGGTGACCCTGAGTTGAATGTTTGCTACTTTTTTAAAATCAATCAGATAGGTCTTGACCCGCTGATCTCGAAAATGAGTTTAGATGTCTCAAAATCTAAGTATGTGGTGTGTTATGTGGACAGAAAGCTCGGTCGAGTTTTGAACGAGTTTCTGATCAATGTTTATGATTCTATTCCCAATGTACTTCGTAAGTACTCGGTGACGAATGGCAAAATCAAAGATGCGGGGTTCGATTCCTGGTCAAGTCAAGTTGTTTTATTTTTGTTTATGACGTTTTCGCAATACTCTATCTGAGATGATCAAGTATATCGGACTGCTGGTAGAGATGATTTGAAAGTGGATTTAATATCGAGATGGAATGCTGATTGGTAGGAGAGTTTGTGGACCCCACTTCTACTTGAATTGTGGCACGGCAGCGTCATATCGCAGCGCCCGAACGTCATACCGGCAGCCTGCAGGGCACGCGCATACATATTCCATATAAAACTGGCATGATGGACTACAAACCGAAAGTGATTATTTCAACAACACTCAACTCTACCATATCAACCTCAAAGTTCTACCCTATACAATCATGTTTTGGTTTCTTCTCTACGTCGTCACGCAGGTCATTCTACTTGGTGCCTGGGTGTCGGGTACCTTGGACCCGTACCAGAAAAGACTGCAGGAAATTGTCCTGTACATGATGGGCGAGACAAAGGCGTCTTATGCGCTTAAGAGTAAGTTTGAACATAGAACACCTGGACGTTCGATCTTTTCGTGCTAGAGTGCTAATTCGTGATATTAGAGAGTCTGACTGCCAAGGTCATCGCCGAAGACACGAATTTGAGCAAGCTCCAAGATCAGCTGGGCAACGGAATTGGGGGAGCTTTCAGCAAGGGCGGCGCTGGTGAAGGAGTTGGATCGGTCTTGAGCAAGGGACTGTAAAGTATCTCGATCCACTGACTATGAATGACTGGGGCGCACTTGAGGGGGTATTCGAATGATATTCCATTGCATGAGCTATTCAATTGCATAAGCATACAAATTTAGTTATGAGTTGAGCAACGTCACATAAATCACTGGGCCGAAATCCCATATTCATCAACATCATCAAACAATTGATCATCCAGTATCATCAGACAAATTCATCAGCATCATCAGACAAACATTTAAGAATCGTTAATCATGCATCCATAAAATCAAAAGTTTGGTCGATTCAAGATCGTATCGTCGCAGGGTCTCACCTACGTCAATCATATCAATCAATCTCCATTTCGCACGAGTCCAGGTGCTGTTCCGTCAGAACCATGGCGCAAAGTTCCTGATAGTATCGCGACCCCTTCCATGTGCTCCGTGGCGACCGCAATCCGACCGTATCCCATCCCTCAGCCCGGAGACGCATGATGCGCTCATTCATCGATTCCTTAACACGCATATTTCCAAACTCATCCACAATCGGCCCGGGCTCATGGTATGTCTCGTTGTCTTCGGTCTCGGGAACGACAGGATCAAAGCTCCAGAAAGAGGCATGTTTGAAATCACGTTTGCGGCGGAGATCCTGAATCTGTTTGACCTTTCGGATTTGCTGTCGGATTTCGAAGATGCTGTTGGCGACTTGTTCGCGGAGGAATGCGATTCCACGGTTCGAGCGGACGATCTGCGCTGCGCGGGCGGGCGTCAGGGTGTCGATGGGGATTGTGGTTACCTTTGCCCGAGGCTGTGTTGATGGCGGCGTGGGGTAAGGCGCATGGACGCTCGGAGTAATGGGGGAGAAAATAGCGGTTGTAGCTGTGCTTGGACTGGACGACTCAGACTTGGGCGAAGGAAGACCGGACATGCGAGCATTGAGCTGGGGAAATGGAATGACCTTGAGTGGCAGTCGTGGGGGGCGGAATCTGCTGTTGCGCTTGCTGCTGCGCTTGCTCTGGCCACTGCTCTCGTCACAATGAATTGAAAGTCTGGTATGCTTTTCGGGGTGCTTCTCACCAGGGACCTTCTCAACAGAAGCCTTACGAATCAAGAGAGGACGGGGCTTAAGGACTTCAGTATTGAACATCGTCTCGGACGGTCTGGGACCGCGTGATGGGGATGAAAAGGGGGACACGGAGCCACCATCAGACTCATCGAATGTGTCCAGGAAAGGATCATCCAGCCCTGAAATAGACGCATCGATCATGCGGGTGATACTCGACATCATCGAGTCACGTTCGCAAGGCACTCCCTGGATAGGCTCAAAAGTAGCCAGATATTCCTCTACGCTGACTGGGGTAGGTGGGCATGAGTAATCATTCTTACCCTTTGGTAGTCGAGGTAGATTGACAAGGGGAGGGAGAGCAGCAGCGCAATTGACAAAGTTTTCCAACGCCAGGCGCAGCAGAGTCACCTTTTTCGCTGAGTAGATATGGGCAGCCCGGCCCAGAAGTTCGTAGCAGATTGCAGCGTAGAATGTCAAAAAGGTTCTGTGTACAGGCTCAAGCTTTTTCAAACTGTCAGCAGTGCATGTTGAATGTCATTGAGAAGTACGAACTGGTTCCTTTGCATTGGCCAGAAGTTTCATGCAGTGAGCTGCACACTGCTTGTACTGCTTCAGCAAGTACAGGCGCTTCACCTCCACCAACGCAATTTTCCAGTCTTTCATTGTGACTGGAAGTAAAGATGGCGAGGGGAAGGAGAAGGATGCTGGGCCATTCTTGCTCGAAAATCCACCGAACATCGCGAAGGAGGGGCAAGTTGGTAAATGGAAGGAATGACTGGAAGACTAATTTGGGGACACAAATCGCCGTGGCGATGTGTGTGAAAATTCCGACACGCTGAAAGAGGAATATCGTTGATGTTGACATGGACGTGTGGAGGACGTGTAGGGGAAGTGAATGTTTCGTTTACAATTACGTCGCCCGTATTGAAAGTGGTTCAGGACGAAACTAGAACGCCGTCATAGTCAATTGAGAGGAAGTTTCCAAGCCCTCGGAATCCTGAGATATCATTGTCCTCGAATATAAATTATGGTATACAAAGCCAGATGCCTACCTACTCAGAATACCTTCAAATGTAGATGCTTGATGATGATTATTTATCCATACTAGAGGACGAATTCCAAGACCCCGAGAGCCATACAAAGAAGTAAGTCCGACTGGGATGATGAGAGGCACATACTAGTTGTGGAATTTATTCCGGCTAAACTGAGACATAAGAGATATAGGCCGACCACAAGCATAGAGGCTCAGACATGAAGGCGGAATTAACATCGCTCGCAAACCATACAGTATGTGGATAAAAGCATGCAAAGAACTGTCGGTCGAAGAATTGTCTTGGTCTAAACATCAGGAGGGTCCTTTGCCGCACCATACCGAGATAGTGCTTGTCCAGTGGCAGCCAGACCATCGAGGAAATCATCAAGAAGTCGCTCAAGCTCAGCAGTAACAACAGCATCGTCGGCACCTTCCATCAAGCTTTCCGCACTGGGTGGCATAAGGACGGGGAATGGTATCACTCCCGAGTCTGGTCTTTTGATGGCACTAGCCCGAGAAATGGCAGACTGTCGGACAGTGGGTGGATCATCATAGACGGGAGAACCAGGCTCGGAGACCGGGGTTGAGGCCTTTTCAACATCATCACGAGGCAAGGGAAGCTCAAGCGGTGGGATGTTGTTAGGGTCGATGATTTCGGTGTTCTCATTCCACAGAGGATGAGGTTCCTCCTCGTCAGGGCCGGGTCCATCAAGAGAAACAGAGCTGTCGTCGGGGAATTCACGGTCTCCGTTTGACAAAGTCAAACTAATGGTGGAGTCAAAAGACTGGGCTCGGCTGGTGGTCTTGGATCTTGGGCCTTCAGGGGTGGTTGGACGGTCAAATCGAAAAGGATCGTAGTCTGACTCAGATGCACTTGACAAGTTGGAGGCGGACGTTCCGGGACGAGAGATGTCAGACTCTTCAACTGGCTGAAGTGGTGGCAGTGGTGCTCGGAGAGTATCGTATTGATCCGTATTGGAGTCGTTTGACACCTGGTCAGACATCACAGGAAATGTCCATTCCATGGTGGCACGCTTTTCGGCCTGGAATTGTTCTTCTTGGGCAGGCTCAGGTGCGGATTCTGGGGCAGGTTCTTCTTTCTTGACCTCCTCCTCCTCTGTGTTTAAGAAGACTGGGAACTTCCAGTCCATGGTGGGAGGTCGGGGCCCTGACTGGGGCTGAAACTCTTCCTCTTGCGATTCCATATTTTCTTCGCCACTGACAGATGACTGTGAACTATTGTCGTTGGAGCGACTACCACGTAGACTTGATCGGTTTGCACGGATTGTGCCAGCATCAGCTAATTGGAAAGGCTGTGCGGATGGTGCACCGGCTGCATAGTGGGAAGAATCAAAGGAGCCGATATCAATATCAATGAAGGTGGATGTCACGGAGGACCGGTCTGTGTCGGTGCGGAGGGGCAGGTCAGAAATCGGCTGAGGAGGCTCAATGGGCACAAAATCGTTTTTGGTTTCATATTTGTAGCTCGGCTTTTCCTCGTCAAAAAGCCCCTCCATCGCAACAGCTCCCCGCCGGACCCTCTCGTCAAAGTTCGCTTTGTCTTCTGGGTTTGATTCATTGTCTGACGGGTCATCGTGGAAGTCGTGATCTGGAGTAGCTGTAGTTGGGCTGACTGACTCTTCCATTTCGGCCAGAGAAGCAGCCAACTGATCAAGGTCGATGACCGAGAACCTTCGCTCAAAGCCATCCGTTGTACTGAAGTTCCAATCATCCTCTGACTCTTCTGTACCTGGAAGCTCAGCGGCTGCAGCACCTCCAGGGTGGAACAAGGAAATACGCTGTCCTCCTCGTTGCGACCATTGATAATAATTCCTGACAAGGTCCCCCACTGATGATGTAGGGTATTCTTCTTCAGTGCCAGCAATATAGGGGTGTTCTAGGATATCCGCCATGGAAGGACGGGTGGATGGGTTAGAGTCTAGAGCATACGAGATAAGGTCCTTCAGCCCGTCGCTGTAGTCCTCGCTATCAAGCTTGGGTGTGTTCCTATTGAGTTGGCGTCCAATTTGCATGCGTTCACGAAGGCCTGCATTGGGTGGGTTTCCGGTGGCAAACTCAAATAATGTGCAGCCAAACGCCCATACATCAATCTAGTTGGGTCAGTAGAGGTTATGGAAATGAAGAAAAGTCACGCACTTCACTGCCATATTGATGGGCTTGACCCCGGGTTGAGAACATCTCTGGTGGCATCCAATGAGGTGTGCCAATCCATGTTGACCGCTTGTCTCGCTGGGACTGCAGGATTCCGGCCACACCGAAATCACAGATTTCCAGTCTACCTTCCTCGTGAATTAAGATATTTGCCGCTTAAAAAATGGGTTAGAAGCTTATCAGATAATGAGTGAGATCAAATAAGCTAGTACCTTTTATGTCACGATGGATAATCCCAGCATCATGAATGGCACGCAAGCCCACTACCAGCTCCCGGGCAATTGGAATAATAAATCGCTCTTCCAATTTATCGCCGGTTGCGCGCATCTGCAAAACCAATCAGAGTCTGTTGACATGTACACCGTAGATTAAACTCACCAGTGTCCGCACACTTCCACCAGGACAATATTCGCAAACCAGCCAAAGCTGTGAGTGGATAGAGATCGCTTCTATAAGCTCATTGATGTTTTTGGCACCTGAATCTTTGACCTGTTTCATCACTTTGGTTTCGTGAATGAAGTCTTTGATCGATTCGTCTCTGAAATCACGCAGAGATTTATAGTCCAGTGAATCAATGTCCAGCACCTTGACGGCGACCAGCCGGCCAGATGGCATCTCTCGTCCTTTGTAAACACGACCATAGGCACCCTTACCAATCAACTCTTCGAATTCATATGGTGGAACTTCTGTTTTCGCACGTCGGCACATCTCCTTCACGGCAGTCCCTTGATCTCGGGCCAGTTTTATTGCCTCGGCTTTGTGCCTAGTAATCGCTGCCACCGCAGAAGATGGGTCCAAGAACCGGGACCCACGTGTATCCATCTTGGTGCTTCTGTGAGGATTGAGTCACCTGTATCAAGGACAAGAAAATTCAACCGCCGTGGATGATGAAAGCACGAAATTAGAGAGTCACACGACGTTCACCGAAAATGGAGGACAGACGGTTCCTGATCTTGTTTGCAAATCTTCTTCGAGGTGGAAGATATTCAGCGTGTGGCAAATATGGGTGAGGTCTCAGGGAATGACGAGTAGAATTAGAGACGGAGGTAGTAGGAATGGGCGGAGAAGTAATAGACTCGTCAATGTCACTGATTTGAGTTTGACTTGGAGTTTTATTCTGCAATATCAACCGAGAATTGCCCAGGTTGTCAGACGGATCATCCAAGCTCGGGACAATGTTCTCTTGATCCAAGTCAAATGAACAACTGTCGACAAGCTGCTGGTATGAAGTGGCGAAATTACCACCCACAGGTCTAGCCTTTGGAGGCGTAGCCGGACGATTCTTGGCTCCTAGAGTTGGAGACTCGGCAGCACAGTTCTCTGTCTCTTCAGTAGTACTGTAGTAGACAGAAGACGTGGGTGGAGTTCCAGGGCTCGGAAGTGGAGGACTGGAATATGGAGACGGCGGCGCTTCTAGCAAGTCAAACAGCTCAAACAGTAACGTGCTTGATTCAGAGAGAGAGTCCGGGGGCAGGCTGGAGTTATTACCAGTCGGAGACACTTCCTGGTGTTCAACCGAAGACAATCCTAGTTCCTGGCGTTGATTCAGAGACACTTCCTGATGACCAACCGGGAACACTTGCTGATATCCAAGAGCAGGGATTTCCTGGTGTTGGCCCAGAGATGCCTCCTGGTGTCTACTTAAGGACACGTCCTGGCCGAATCCAAGATCCCGAAACACGGGACGGGTAGAGCTGGTTCGGGGCAAATTACAGCCTTTCCTATGTTGAGAAGTGTTAACAATTTTTAACGATTTGACTGCAATGATCACCCACGTTGATGGTGTTGACAGGAATTCACCGATCGTTGGTTGATCTTCAGATTTGAAAGATGCCCTGCAATCAGGCGTTCGCTCAGACTCTGAGCTAGATGCAATAGAGAGACTCGACACGTCTAGCAGTCGAAGCACGTAATCGTGATCGGTCGGAGTAAGGTCAAAAATAGAATCCTCCGATACGAGCTGTAACTGATTGTTGCAGTCAGCCATGGCCTTATTCGTGGATTATTTCATGCATAGTGTTGGATGGAAATTGAAGATGGTGGTAGGGAGGATGGAGGGGTGAAGGAAGCAGGTACAAAGATGGAACAAAAACATACACAGCGTGAGCTCGGCACAGTAGATTGAAACGAACCTATCTGGATGTGACTCGGGCTCCGTATCTAGGCCTACTAGCACAGCAGCGCGGTTGCTTGACAGGGTCAACACAGGATCTTCATGCGGTGTGTCCTGCCCTCATCATCTGTTGCAAAGCCCACCAAATGTAGGTAATTATTAAGTAGATGTCTATTTAATTGAGATGATATTGCGTCGGATGAGATAGAATGGAGACGTTCAAAGTTGTATAGTGTACGTCGCCGCTCATCTCGCAACGGTCGGCGAGACGATCATACCACGTGACATAGACGCCTGAGGCATTATATATGCCTCAGGCCATGATTTTTACAAACGCCAAGAACAACATAATCAAGTGTAAGATATGAAAATCGGTCTCTCCATTAGGGCTCTCTCATTGAAGTAGCCTGACGAGCTTAGAGGCATGTATCTCTACTACCCTGGTGATAGAACAGTTCGGCTACTCAAAGTTGCAATGATGGCGAGGTGTTCGGCCCTATGATAGATCATCAGACCTTCTTGACTGCAGATGGGGAACATTGTGATATATTGCGTATCCATTAAGGTGGGCAGTTCAGCTGGTTATTACTGTGGCTGGGCACATTCCGAGGTGGTGATTGTTTTGCGTGACGTCTTCAAGGTTGGCTTCTATCGAAATCACTACAACCGCTTGCGTGAGCAACCTACGCAGAGCACGCCATACGATCGGAAGCCGAAGCTTATAAACACGCTTATAAATACAAGGAAAATGAAGTCAGATAAATAACATATAATGCATCGGTCCTCGCCATCAAAAGCATGCACAATAAATCATAATCAACAATCCACAGCAAACAAAATGGCAGACAACCTCCCAACCCGCAAACTCCACCTAACAGCCTTCATGCGCCCAGTTTCTCTACACACAGGGGCATGGCGCTACCCAGGCTCCTACCCAGATGCAAATTTCAATTTCAAACACTTAACAAGCTTCATCCAAAAGCTCGAAGCGGCCAAATTCGACGCCTTTTTTATGGCCGATCACCTCGCAGTCCTAAACATGCCCGTCGAAGCCCTAAAGCGCAGCCACACAGTGACATCCTTCGAACCATTCACTCTCCTCTCCGCCCTCTCGGCTGTGACCGAGAAGATAGGTCTCGCAGCTACAGCAAGCACAACATATGATCAACCCTACCACGTTGCACGTCGCTTCGCAAGTCTAGATCACCTAAGCAATGGCCGCGCAGCATGGAATATAGTTACAACCGGGAACCCGGAATCCAGCCACAACTTCGGTCTCGATGAGCACATGGCTCATGGAGATCGATATAAGCGTGCGCGGGAGTTCTACGATGTTGTGACTGGGTTATGGGATAGTTTTGCAGACGACGCATTTACGAGAGATGTGGAGACGGGTCAGTATTTTGATCCCGAGAGGATGCATGTTTTGAATCATGTTGGAGATGAGTTGAAGGTTAAGGGGCCTTTGAACATTGCTAGGCCTGTGCAGGGGTGGCCTGTTATTGTGCAGGCTGGGCAGAGTGAGCCTGGACGGCAGCTCGCGGCTGAGACGGCAGAGGTGGTATTTTGCAGCCCGAGGGATATTGGGGCTGCGAAGGTGCTTTATGCTGATATTAAAGAGCGGGTTATGAAGGCTGGACGGGAGAAGGAGCAATTGAAGATCTTACCGGCGGCAATGATCATTGTTGGGGATAGTAAAGAAGATGCGCAGAGGAAGAGGCTGGAGTTGGATGCTTTGGTGCATTATGAGAGTGGTATTGCTTCTTTATCGATCATGCTTGGGGTTGATGCTAGTGTGCTTGATCCGGATGGCCCTTTGCCGGAGGACTTACCGGAGACAAACGCAAGCAAGACAGCCAGGGAGAGTGTGGAGCGACTTGCTAAAGAAGAGGGATTGACTGTCAGGCAGCTTGCGCAGCGGTCTGGAGGATATTCTGGCTTGGCGTTTCTCGGCTCGGCGAGTGACATCGCCGATGAAATGGAGATCTGGTTGAAAGAAGAGGCCTCGGATGGCTTCACGTGCGTTTTTCCGTTTTTGCCTCAGGGACTGGTGGAGGTGACGGATAGGTTGATTCCGGAGCTGCAGCGAAGAGGGCTATTCCGAAATGATTATACTGACTCTACGCTACGTGAACACTTTGGCCTCGACAGGCCAGAGAACCAGTTTTTCTCTACTAATTGATTGGAAAACATCAGTGTGTTAGGTACATACCGAGCCATGGTACTCTGGTATTCGAGAATCACACGAGAAAACCACGTGCAGATGCTGTGCAGCATATAAATCTTGGCAAGATCACGTACTATATGGAGTTCGGAACTACCTGAAACTCTTAACGGGCCCCAGCACTCTACTAGATTCATACTAAACACTTAAAGTAGTATATACATACATAGTATCTACGTCGCCGACTCCGAAAGAGATCATGAACCTAAACAAGCTTTGCTAAGCTTTGTGGGGCGACTGGTACGTCATTCAGCCTTGTAGGGAGAAGCCGAAGATCAAGCAACTGGTTGATCCCAAAATAAAGTCTTACGTCATAATCCAGGCAATCACATTAAATTGTGTCGAATTGACCTGATCTGGACCAATCAACGAATCCACTGGTGAGGTCAGCTTCATTAGCAACTTGTCCGACCCCGCTTAGAGCCTTCTACGTCACGCCAACCAAGACTAGCTTGGAATAAAAATAAAATCTTCGAGTTGTAAACACAGTTTCTCTCTGTTTTTGTTTACTTCTTCCCAATTCCGCTCTAAGATTATCGCTATGGTCACTACTAAGGTATATGGACTCTGGAAAAAGTCGCAGACCGTAACTTCGGAGCTAGCGCAAGATCCGTCGCAGACCCCAGAGACGATCTTCAAAAGACTGTACGAGCACCACGAGGCTCATTTGAAAGAACACGGAGCGCATGGATTATCCAAAGAGGAGATCGAGGAGTTTGAAAAGAAGGATGCTGTGCAGAAAGCTCTAGCATGTGGACATTGGGGGTCTACGGAGCCCAGTGAATTATTCCTTCAGGTACGGTTGAGCTCTTAGAATTAGACAGAGAACATTCACTAATATAATCCAGATTTATCACGATGTTCTTGGTTCCTTGGACAAAGACCCCAGCACTGGAGTGGTTTCTCCCCCGTTGATCGGGAGCCGAGGCGTTGTTCCCCTCTCCATTGTGGCGCCGTTGCCGGACCTCTGCCGCCATTTGGGCAATTGTATTGCACGCGCTGAACATGAAGTATTTCTGGGTACCAATTTTTGGATTCATTCTGAAGCGGCCACTTTGGTTACAAATGGTATTCGGGAGTTGAACAGGAGAGCCGGGGAACGGGGGACAAAGGTGGTGATGAAGATGGTGTATGATCGTGGAGATCCAAAGCAGGTAAGTGCATTGAAGAGAAAATTTCATCGGAATCTATGCTAATTGTGTTCAGGTTTTAGACAACCGCCTCGAAGTTAGTGGTGAACAACGGACAAGCGACAAAGTTAGACTTCCGGCGCCGCACGAGATCCCGAACGTCGATTTGAAAGTGATCAATTTCCATCGTCCAGTATTTGGCACATTCCATTCCAAGTTCACTGTCATCGATCGACGCATGTGTCTCTTGCAAAGCAGTAATATCCAGGACAATGATAACTTGGAGATGTTGTCTCATATCGAGGGACCTATTGTCGATGCTTTCTATGATGCCGCGCTCCTGTCTTATGGGAGGCCCCTTGACCCTCCGCTGCCTATGTTGAACTCTCCCGCTGAGAGTGCTCCCATTCCTGCTCATCATGGAGAACAGACGTTGGATCCCAATGAGATCGTGCCCGAAGATCTACAAGAGCATACTTCCTCTTCTCCACATTGGGATATCGATTTTGAAGGCGAGGCAAAGAGAGTCAACCACAGTATCAACCCTCGTGAAGGGGAAACACCTACTCAGGCTGTGACACGTCATCTGAGTATGTCAGATTTAAGATCAACCTCTCAAGAGCTCTACTTACTAACCATTCACCAGACACCACTATCCAGCCTGACACAACTGGGAACGCTCCCGATACCGATCAAGACCCGAGAATGACACCATACATCCTGCTACCACAGCACGAGCCCTTCCCCATGGCCGTCGTTAACCGAGAGCCCTACGGATGTGAGTTATAGCCCCTTCAAGCTAAACCAAACCAAGCATAATTCTAATAAGCCAAAAGCTCCAAACCACAGCAGTACCCACAATCCCCAAGACGCAGCCTTTGTCTCAGCAATCAACAACGCAAAGCGCACAATCTTCATTCAAACTCCTAACATGAACGCCGAGCCCCTTCTGGAGCCTCTTCTGGCTGCAATCCGTCGAGGCGTCATCGTGAAGCCCTATCTCTGCCTCGGATACAACGACGCAGGTGAACTATTGCCATTCCAGAACGGCACGAACGAGATGATCGCCAACAAGCTTTACAATTCTCTTAAAACGGCTGAAGAGAAATCAAGATTTAGAGTACACTACTATGTTGGAAAAGACCAAATTCAGCCTATTCACAACTCGTTCAAGAAGCGCAGTTGTCATATTAAATTGATGATCATTGATGAGCAAGTTGCTATTCAAGGTATGTCGTCTTCCTCTTATTCCTTTCGTCTTCAAATACTCGAGCATGCGTGCTAATAATTTCCTGCATTACAGGAAACGGTAATTTGGATACCCAATCTTTCTTCCACAGTCAAGAAATCAATGTCATGCTCGACTCCCCTCTGGTCTGTAAGGCATGGCTGGAAGCTATCGATCGGAATCAGAATACCGCCAAGTATGGTGCTGCGAGCTTTGAAGATGGCTGCTGGCATGACCCGACTACTGGAGAGATTCCTCCTGGATCAATTGGTACGGATCCTGGACACTTTAGCTGGGCTAAGGGTGTTATTGGAGCCGTGAAGCGGGTGAGAGGCGTTGGTGGATTCTAGTTGGTGGAATTCAGTGCACATGTTGGCTTGGCCATTTAGTATTGCTTGTATTTATTTTTGGAAATAGCTTGTGCTTTTGGTAACTAGCTCGGGTCTTGTGATATGTGATGAGATACATATCTCTCGAGGGTTTTATTTATGATTGTCGAATTTATCGTTAACGATTATGCTACATCTCCATGGCCATTACCTTTCTACATTAAAGAAGTAACGGTTTCGTTGCAGTGGAATGGGTGTAGTTTTGATTGTCCTTGATACAAATAGTTGGTTGATGTGTTGACAGTTGTCGTATTGGTGTTGAAGATGAGGAGACTATGTCTGACTGAGCGTTGAAGATTAATGACGAGACTTGGTGTTTCATTGGTTTTCGACACGGTGCTTGATTCGCTTGGGTAACTGGCTCAAGATAATGACTATTTATAGCGCATCTTATCATAGATTAGCGTACTTTCAGGAAGCTGATGTAATACAGCTGGTTGTTTAACTAGTTACTGAGTTACCCCTCCCCTAATTCCTACTTCATCAACAGGCACAACTTGGAACAGCACCTATTATTATTCGTTTTAGCTATGGGAACCAACTGGTCGCAGTTTTTCCCACCTGCGCCCTCTTTGACTGAAGCTAACTTGCCTAGCCAAAGAGGCAAGGTTTTCATCGTCACTGGAGGGTACTCTGGTGTCGGTCTAGAGCTGTGCAAAATCCTTTATCAGGCTGGAGGCAAGGTGTACATCGCAGGGCGCTCAGAAGAGAGTGCCTCTCAAGCCATTGCTAAGATCAAATCTTCAAGCCGTTCATCAGATGGAACTCTTGTTTTCCTTCCTCTCCATCTCGACGATCTAGCAAGTATCAAGGCAGCAGTAGAGACTTACAATGCTGCAGAATCCAGGCTAGATGTCCTCTTCAACAACGCTGGTGTTTCAAACCCACCACCTGGCTCTGTCTCGACACAGGGCCATGATCTCCAGCTTGCAACTAATTGTCTCGGCCCCCATCTTCTGACAACTCTACTTCTCCCGATCCTCCGGCGCACCTCTATGAGTGAATCGCCCGCTTCTGTACGCGTTGTATGGACAGCCTCCATGGTTGTTGACATGGCTGCTGCTGAAGGGGGTGATATCCTGCAGGGTATTTTACAAAAATCCACAACCCCACAGCGCGCCTACGAAGGTACCAAAGTAGGCAACTGGTACCTCGCCCATGCATTGGATGTCCAAGAAAGACACAGCGGGATTTTGAGTGTGGTTGTGAACCCAGGAAATCTCAAGTCGAACTTGACCCGTCATATGTCCTGGCTGGTGCCTTACGTAGTAGCACCCCTACTTTACCCGGCTAGGATGGGTGCATACACGGAGCTCTGGGCAGGCCTTTCAAATGAGCTTACGATATCTGACGGAGGGAAATATATATTGCCCTGGGGGCGTTTGCATCCCAGTCCAAGGCAGGATTTGTTACGGGCGATGAAGAGCAAGGATGAGGGTGGTACGGATGTTGCCGCTGTCTTCGTTAAATACTGTGAAGATCAGGTCTCGGAGTTTAGGTAGTCAGCGCCTACGTCCTCATTTCAAGACTCACGAAGTTCATACATTAGATCGGCGCTCAATGCAAATATTCCTTCAAGTTTGGCAATACTCTCTCTTGGATCTGCATGCTTTGAACATAATACGGAAATGCATTTGTGGGAAGATTTCCCAAAAGGAAAAACAAACGGCACCGATTTCTAGAAAGCCCAGCAGGATGTATGTACATTTATTGAAATTCTACCTGAATTATAAGACGTAGAGCCCAATCGGTTGTGGTGGCCGCTGTACTGTTGCGTTTTTTATAGACCAAAGCCTACAGACCGAATTGCTCACGCAGAGTAGTGGCGAAGCGGGAAATAGCTTCGTCGATCTGGTCGGAGGATGCAGAGGCATAGGTCGCGCGGAAGAACATCTTCTCCATGATAGCTGAGCTATCGGCCTTGAACCAGCTTCCGCGCGACAGGAGGACGGAGTGGTCGACAGCGGACAAGAAAATCTCTTCTTCGATAGCCTCGCGGGTCTTGCCAGCGGCAACGCCGGGGTGCTTACGCCAGTCGACCTCAATCCAGTGCTGTTGAACGTTAGTAAGGTCTTCTTGGGGTTAACGGGACTAGCAGAACTTACGAACATGCCCGCAGCGGGGGCAACCCAGTGGGCAATGTCGCGCGGGAGGTGCTTCTCGCAGGCGTGCAGCAGGGCATCACGGCGGTCGGTGTAAGACATGCGAAGAGCGATGAGCCAGTCCAGGTATCCGGAGTGGCCCCAGTGCTCGTCCAGCAGCTTGTAAAGAACGAGCTGAGAGATACCGCTAGGGTTCTGTGAAGAGACCTCGAAGTTACGAACAAAGCGCTCGATGATCTGCTCGGATGCAACGATCCAACCGACACGAGAACCGGGGGAGACGACCTTCGAGAAGGATTCCAATCGGACCACACGGCCGTCAACATCCATGCTTAGGAAAGAGGGGACGAGGGATTTGATAAAATCGTCGTGAGTGGCGGGTGGGGGAGGGGCGGTAGCTCCCTCGCCGCTGTAGGGCTGCATCTGCAGGAAGTAGTATGGCTCGTCCTCGATGATGAGAACATCGTGCTTCTGGGAAACCTTGTACACGGCCCGGCGGCGCTCAGCAGACTGGGTGGCTCCGGTAGGGTTCTGACCTGTCGGGATGGTGTACAGGACGTAGGGCTTGCGTGCTCCACGAGCCTTAACATCCCAGTTGCTGAGGAGCTCGTCCATAGCCTCGGGAACAATACCCTCCTCGTCAATGGGCAGGGCAAGTGCCTTGAGGCCAAGCGGCCAGGCAGTCTCGGCAGCACTGGCAAATGTGTATTCCTCCATCATAATATAATCGCCCCGCTCTGTGAATAGGCGGAGTGCGGTATCCCAGGCGTAGGTGCTACCGGCAGTCAAGGTGCATTGCCAATCGGCGTACGGGGGGTTGTGGATGAGCTGCGAGTGTCAAAATGTGCTATATTCTACAAGTTAAAGGAGAGGTACCTCGGTGTGTTCTGTGACGAATCGGAGAAGCTGGGGAGCTCCAGTAGCCTGGCCATAGTTGAGAGCAATTTCCAAATCTGCCCATTCATCGTCAGTTTCAGACATATGCCAACATGTTTTGAACAAATCCACATACCATACAAGCTCTTTCCCTCCTTGATATCGTGCTTTCCAGAGTGTAATATAACACCTGACTCTCGAGTAGCTTCCGGAGTGAAGCCTGGGGGTGTGGGGACCTTGATATCGAGTTGCTCAATTGGGAAGTACTCCGAAGAAGGCAGACCACCACCGAGAGAGAGCATGCCTAGAAAAACATTAGTTTATTACAGTTCATCTCAGTATCTCCTTGTATTTCTGTACCCGGGTTTCTCAAGTACTGTGCTGCAGTCTTCAATGTCGAAGCCTGATAATCGCGTTAGGATTTAATTTTTAAAGTTCAAGACGGTATTCCGGAATACCAACCTTGCGAGACTTGGCCTCGAGCGACAAGAAGTCTGTATAACAGTGATTAGAAACATTTCAAAGGTCTTTGTAGCTAAGCGCAAGCGATTGGACGCTTTTGTAGAAGATCATGAAACTTACGGTCAAAGCGCTTGGCCTTGGGCTTGGTGTAACAAGCCTATATGGCGACGGACAGCACAATTGGTCAGCCATTATTCAAATACTCCCCTCTCTCCGCAAATAGCACAGTTATTGTATCGTTCTAGTCGTCGGGTGCATACCGGGCTCTTGAACATATCACTACTGCAGGCCGGCGCAACACCAGTGGGCATCTTTGCCATCTTCTCGCGCCAACCAGGAACGCCTTTGAAGGTCAAAGGATCGGGGATCGACACCGCAGAGGTATCAGTGACCCCCTTCATCTCAATATCCATAGCAGAGGGCGGGCTCATATCGACTCGGTGACTCGGTGCGGGTAGGAAAGGTAATTTGCGGTAGTAATGCGATAGGTATGTTTGTGCGAAAACTTGCGGTGAGCTATGCTAAGCACTGACTCGGCCGGGCTATGCGAGAATTGAGAAGGGCGCAATAGTCGCTTCAATGTCGACGAACTTATGAAAGAGTAGTGAAGGTTGACGCCAAAGTTAAAGTGGGAACGGAGGCAAATTGTTGCTATCCGATGGAATTTACATGAGCGTTATCCACCCGGCAGCGCAGTTCCGATTGGGGAGAATGACTCATCGATACACATTGGAATGTACAATACGGGCGCTTTTTCAACATGAATAGGCGATTCAGCCAGTAGTGATGTGGAATGTGGATTTCTGTTATCTAATGTCACCCCGTGCAGCAATATGGTTCGTGGTGTTGACGACGCAGCTATGACCTTGTCAATGAAGGGCGTACAGATACACTTTGGAGGGGTACTGATACAATGCAATACGCCGAGCTACTTACGACCTTCTGTTGATTGGCGGTGTATACGGCCAAATACGGTAATACCAAGACACTGAGCCCCGCATAGATAAGGCTATCGCCGGCATCGGCGCGATAAGCTTAATGCGCTCGGAGTCCGGAGTAAGCACTCGGAGTATATGATTTCTTTCATTTTCGACTCCGAATCAGCGGACAATGTCCGCCAAACTTACACAATTCCTCTGAGCACCACCGGATACTGACGATACACTTATACTTCATTATCCAACTACCTATAGATATAGGATGCAAAGTGCGCTAGCCTCAAGATATGCGTTGAACTTTGCGGAATACGAGCACATTCATGAAAACAGAAAACCAAACATGAAAAGATTCGAAGCTTACAATTCACAATTCGTGAGTTATTTTTGGGGGGGGGTATCCGATGGAGATCTGTGTGGCAGTTTCAGAGTGTTGGTCGCATCACCAATTTGTCTTTGTCTTTCATCCACTATTGTTCATCACATCTTTGTCTGATATGAATGTGAAGTTTGGCATTGGTAGTACCTACTCTCGATGTTCGGCCAGAGTTCTATCGCCTTGGTATATGTAGTTATAGTCATGCAGTTCCTGTTCAGCTGAGTAGCTAGCTTGATACGGAATCTATAGGAGAATCCATAGGGGATGATCGATGAATTCAAGTTCGAATAAAGATCGATGATCCCTGGGTGGATATGTTGCGGCATAATTTATTGTCGCCAAAGTGCTGAGAAGACAGCTCTATAAACATAGGCAGGATTTTTGCTTTCTAATTGACTGTGGCTGATGATCAAGTTCAAGATCTTGGGAAGTTTTGCCGTGATATTCCCACAATTTTCAGTCTAGCAAGCAGGACTCGCGATAGTGAAAATCATTAGTAAAGGGGGCTGGCAGCATGGTTCATTTTACTGTAAATGCGTGAGCGGTTGACTCACATTTAATAAAAAATATATTTATCTCGACCTACAATGCCCAAGGTACATCTCTGAGCAATATTCATCTTTCCTACTCTTAATGTACGTTCTTGAGTGGAATTTTCTAGCCCTGGAAGCACACTAGGTTCTTAGATGAGTAAACAACGAGATAAAGTCTTATCAGGTGTATGAAGGCGGATATCCTCGGTTCATCACCACCAATCAAGACCTTCGTATTTATGGAGATGTCTGAGTCAAATGACAGCGCATGGACTCTAGCTCACTGTCATGGAATGGTCAAGCCACTGATTGGGTACAATACATGTTGATTGCATTTAAGTTCACGTTCAAGGTCGTAAGAAATCATTTCTGACTGCACACATCGCTAGCAGCCATCTGAACTCGCTAAAATAAAAGTTACATCACATAGCGCATGGGGTTTAAGCGGATCCCTGGTATCATATTCATCATCACGCCAAAGCAATAAACCCCCCACTATTCTGCATGTCTGGTTGGATTGGCATCCGGCCTAGGGCCCTCGCAGGCGTTCCACGGATGACTGCATGGCTTTCGGGCTTTGTTCCATACTTCACTCCTCCTGAGTCTTCGCTTCACCATCCTGCTCGACGTGGACGTGCTCGTTGGACTCGAGAGTATCGATGTGACCGTCTGGGTATTCGACACTGTTACAAACAATAATCAGTATTTGTGACTCGTAGATAGATTGAAAAGGGGAGCAGAGTCGCAGCTCAAGTAGGTTGAAGGAAGCATCTGCGGGGAAAGTGGAGCACGTACATGAAGCCCTTAATGAGAGAGTATTCGTGCGTGATGGAACCGCCCTTCTCCTTTGCGATCTCCTTAGCCCTGTTGACATAAATGTATCAATATCGCGTTCTATAATATCTTGGGGAAGGCGGGGAAGAACTGACTTCTCCAGCTCCTCAGCCGAAGCACCGCTCTTCAAGGTGACCTAAAGATATCAATGTCAGCAGAGGCTTTGAGGCCAGAATTCTGAGACAAAAACAATATTGGAAACAGTCACTTACGTTGTACTGAGGCATGATTAAGAAAGGAGTGTTGAGTCTTAACGGTGAAAGAGCAAGAAAGTGCAGTGGGGTGACAAGGTTAAGTTTGGAAGTCTGGTGGAGATAAGAAAGAGTGGAGATGGAGACGGAGGGGGCAGTTGCTTTATATATGCGTGAGCTGATAAGAGGGGCCTAACTTGGTCTTACGCCATCCATTTACCAAGGACCTTCGGCGATTTTTATTACGAGCCCCTGGGCTTAACTGGCTTTTGACTTTTGGCTTGCTTCAATTATTCAAAAAAAGGTTACACCACATCAACTCCTCACTGTCAAACATTGATGTCGTGATTTCTCTACCAGAAACCATTCAAAGCTAGAACCAAGTGTTCAAATTCAATTAAAAACAAAATGGAAGCCTTATCAAGATATACAGACGTGATTATGAATTAAATAAAATCTGCCGCCTACTGCGCCACTTGCGCCTGATTCTGGCAGCTTAGATTAGAGAACCTCCCATTTCTGTATCCTTGGCCTTTTTTATTCAAATTCCACCCGCTGATGTAACTATGCGGCATGATCCCCGATGACGTGCGTCTCCAAACGCGGGGCACAGTCACGTGGTATCTCGGACCACTTCATAGTCCGACCATTCCGTCTTGGTCCCGAGGAGGCATGTTCATCCCATGCATACCCTTGTATGCTGGGCTGGAAGGAGCCTTCCACCCGTCCAGCACCTTTCCATCAGCCAATTGATACACTTCAACACCAAGTGGCCGGCAGGTCGACCCCATGCCGCCCTCCTTGTCATCCCAGCCCCAGTTAGACAGGTCGCCTGTGGAGAAAAAGAGCATTAGTATCCATATGCGCCAAGGCATCTCCGATATCCGATACGTACCACCAGGGCATGCCGAAAGGGCACACAAAACATCCACCTCGGCAAAGAACTCAAAATACTCGCCCGCCTTTGCTGGTGATGTCTCCATAAAGTACTTTCCTTCCTCATCCAATCCGGTCACCTGGAAGACATTCAACACATCGTGAACATCCAGCTCTGTTAAGCCGTAGGGTGCCACCGAACGTGTTAGGTTAGAATGGCAGTGAAAATCAAAGGTCTCTCCACCCATAAGGAGATTCACGTAGGGATCGCATCGAGTACCCATTAGGTCATGCACGCGTCCTCCAAACTGTGTTGTGCCAAACGTAACCTCTGGCCTCCGCTTCCCATCCGGTCCTAGCACATCATGCAACTGTCCGCCGCCCAGCGAGTCGCCTGTGATTGTCACCAGGGGCCGGAGATAGGGCAGGTTGGACCAGAGACGGTCGCCCACGGAAACGTGTGAGGCGTGTATCTGCCGAGTTCGTGCTGCCCACATTCGCTCACGGGGGTTTTTCGCATTCCAGATGTTCAGGTCACCAACTTGGGGTCCTTTCGGTGTTGTCAAACGGCAAATGTGGCCAGCGGGAACCACCCATGCCTGACCAGAGCATGGCCGGACTGTGAATGAATCCTTTGGGATACGTGCGGCCGGGTCCGATGCAGTCTTTGAGATGGACTGGTAGAGCTGCGAAGTCGCATGAATGCCCGAATCCGGGGGTGCTGTGTAGGCCGGGGGAGGCCGACGAGGAGCAGTCATTCTGAGATTACAAGCGTAAATGTAGATTGCACGACACCAGTATTGCGATTATGCTCGCGACTGAAGAACAGAGTATTTCCAATTGAGGGAGAGACCTTGGAAGGAGAAT
The DNA here is from genome assembly GCF_028828015.1 of Penicillium pulvis. Lineage (NCBI taxonomy): Eukaryota > Fungi > Ascomycota > Eurotiomycetes > Eurotiales > Aspergillaceae > Penicillium > Penicillium pulvis. Next base: position 1,200,465 of record NW_026643079.1, on the reverse strand, counting down.
CGTTTCATAGTTCGGGGGCGTAATTCTATTATATATCGTCTTCAGGTACACAATCTCGGAGGATTGCCGTTATCTACATGTGGTCCTATCATCTGGGGCTTGCCCCGCATAGAACACCGCGGGAAACGTCTCTATCAGGTCTAGCCATTAGTGGTGTCAAAGGCTGTCAACCATGGGCGTGCATCAAACTGTTACGAAATCAAATTGTGACAACCCCGCCTCCCATTCCAATGCGAGTGTCGAGAGTCTTTGTGCATCGGCCCGATAGGAGGGGCTTTCTCTTATCGCCTGAGAACCGGCCCGGTCACTGATAAGCTGATAAGATAGCGAAGCTTGCTTCGGCCTTGATGCCTGACCTCGATGCCGCGATTTTCATGCCTTGCCGCCTGAGGTGTCACTCAGAAATTGAGCTATCTCACGCTAAACCCCATCAGGATACAACTTTTTTTCTTAACCGGCTTCACATATTTCCGCCCCGAAATAATAATTTTGGACGGAGAGAGTTCGAGTTATCGCTGCTGTCGCTTTGCCCAGTGTCCTCTCTCTGGAATTTAACAGAGAGTAGCTTCGAGGTCTGAGACCTCCTCGCACAATATGGACAACCAAGCGAACCGGTCACACCGGCCCGCTAAGGAAAAGAAGAAATATGAAGGTACGTCGTTGAGCGCTTCCGCAAATCTGCGGAGATTGCATTGAGACTCAATTCTCCAGCCCAAGCTTTGCTAACACTATTTACTACTGATAGGAAAAAACCCTAAGGCTTTTGCCTACTCCAACCCCGGAAAGCTCAACAAGCAGGCTGCGCGGTCCTCGGAGGTACGTTCTGTAGCACCTCAAAATCTCCATACAGAAGCTAATCGGGATTGCTCTTCTAGGTCAGGGAAAAGAGACTCCATGTACCCCAGGTTGATCGCATGCCCGAGGAGGCTCCTCCGACCGTCATTGCGGTTGTTGGACCCCCCGGTGTCGGCAAGACTACTCTCATCAAGTCCCTGATTCGTCGCTACACCAAGCAGACCCTCAGCTCGCCCCAGGGTCCGTTGACAATCGTTACCTCTAAGAAGAAGCGTCTTACTTTCCTCGAATGTCCATCCGATTCTCTCGCCGCTATGATCGATGTCTCCAAGATTGCCGATATCGTCCTCCTCATGATCGACGGTAACTACGGTTTCGAAATGGAGACCATGGAGTTCCTGAACGCACTGTCTACGAGTGGTATGCCGGGTAACGTCTTCGGTATCTTGACACATTTGGATCTGTTCAAGAAGCAGAGCACCCTGAAGTTGACCAAGAAGCGCCTGAAGCACCGTTTCTGGAGCGAGCTTTACCAGGGTGCTAAGCTCTTCTACCTTTCCGGTGTTATTAACGGCCGTTATCCCGATCGTGAAGTGCACAACCTTTCCCGATTCTTGTCCGTCATGAAGAACCCGCGTCCGCTTATCTGGCGTAACTCTCATCCCTACGCCTTGGCCGATCGCTTTTTGGATATCACACCACCAACCAAGATTGAAGAGAATCCCAAATGTGATCGTACAGTTGCACTATATGGTTATCTGAGAGGTACTAATTTTCCTGCTCACGGTGCCCGGGTGCACGTTCCTGGTGTGGGTGACTTGACGGTCTCCGGCATCGAAGGATTGCCCGATCCATGCCCAACTCCCTTCATGGACCAGCAAATTGCCAAGGCAACTGGAAAGTCTTCACGACGCAAGCTGGGCGAGAAGCAGAAGCTGCTTTTCGCTCCCATGTCTGATGTCGGTGGTGTGCTGGTCGATAAGGACGCCGTTTACATTGATATTAAGACAAATACTTTCAACCGGGGATCTGATGACGAGGAATCTGATAATGAGGACCGAGGCCTGGGTGAACAGCTTGTCGTGGGTCTACAGAGCGAGCGCCGCATGCTCGGTGAGGCCGACCAGGGTGTTCGTCTGTTCCGTGGTGGCGAGGCGATCACCAAGGATGGCGAGGATGAAGGGACTGGCCGCAAACAACGAAGACACGCCCGACTAGCTGATTCCGAGCGCGTTCAAGCTGCATCAGATGACGAAGACGGCGAAGACGAGGAAGCTTCCGATGACGAGGATGACGAAGGTGACTTCGATGAGAACGAGAATGATGAAGATGAAGATGAAGTCGACGTGTCGGCACCGGCAGACTTCGCGGATAGCTTTAAGAAAAGACAGAGTGGAAATGCCGACGCTGAGGACGATGATGTTGCCTTTGCAGACAGCGATTCCGACATTGGCTCTGTTTCCGGTGATGAGCAGGATCTGGATAGCGACGAGGACGAAGACGATGAGGAAGAGGATGAAGATGAAGAGGGCAACCTTCGCTGGAAAGAGAATATGTTGGACAGCGCTAAGGCTCGTCATGGCAAGCGCCCGGCTTTCCGTGTCAACGATCTGTCTCGCATGATGTACGACGAATCTATCACCCCCGCCGATGTTGTGCAAACGTGGCGTGGTGAGAACAATGGCGAGGAATCGGAGGAATCAGATATCGAAGCTGATGAAGAAGCCGACGATTTCTTCAAGAAGACCAACAACGAGAAGAATGATGAAGCCGACCTCCGCGCCATTCCTGAATACGACTACGATGAGCTTGAGCGCAAGTGGCGTGATGAGGAATTGATCGAGTCACTCAAACTGCGTTTCATTACCGGTAAACTTGGCGCTGGTGGCTCAGATGATGACGATGTTGACGAGGACGATTTCGATGACGACTCGGATGATGAAGGTGATGGAGCCTTTGAGGACTTGGAGTCAGGCGAGGTCTTTGACGGATTCAAGGATGGCGATGAAGACGACGAGGATGAGGACGAGGATGCGGAGCCCGAGGGCCCCGTGGACTTGGAAGCTGAGCGTGAGCGCAATGCGAAGAAGAAGGAAGAGCTGAAACTTCGGTTCGAGGAAGAGGATCGCGAGGGCTTTGGCAATGCCAAAGACGGCACTCGTGATGGCGGAGATGGCGATTTCGGCGAGGATGACTGGTACGACATGCAGAAGGCAAAGATGCAGAAGCAGATGGACATTAATCGCGCTGAGTTTGACAACCTCGATGAAGCCACTCGCGCTCGCGCTGAAGGCTACAAGGCCGGTACATATGCACGAATCGTCTTGGAGAATGTACCTTACGAATTCGTTGACAAGTTCAGCCCTCGTTTCCCTGTCATCGTCGGAGGACTGGCTCCTACCGAGGATCGCTTCGGATATGTTCAGATTCGCATCAAGCGTCACCGTTGGCACAAGAAGATCTTGAAGAGCAACGACCCCTTGATCTTCTCCCTCGGTTGGCGTCGCTTCCAATCCATGCCCATCTACAGTACCTCGGACAGTCGGACAAGAAACCGTCTGCTCAAGTACACTCCCGAGCACATGCATTGTACCGGTGTCTTCTACGGTCCACTTGTGGCCCCTAACACCGGTTTCTGCTGTGTCCAGTCCTTCTCTAACAAGAACCCTGGATTCCGCATTGCCGCGACCGGTGTCGTTCTCGCTGTTGACGAGCACACCGAGATTGTTAAGAAGTTGAAACTTACTGGTGTGCCATACAAGATCTTCAAGAACACCGCTTTCATCAAGGACATGTTCAACTCTGCTCTTGAAATTGCCAAGTTCGAAGGTGCTTCGATCCGCACAGTCTCTGGTATTCGTGGTCAGATCAAGCGAGCTCTCAGCAAGCCCGACGGCTACTACCGTGCTACGTTCGAAGATAAGATTTTGATGAGTGACATTGTTTTCCTACGTGCCTGGTACCCCATCAAGCCTCACCGATTCTACAACCCCGTTACCAACCTGCTCGACCACACTGAAGGCAGTAACGCCGACGGTGGTTGGCAGGGTATGCGGTTGACTGGTGAGGTCCGCCGCGACCAGGGTATTCCCACCCCCATGAATAATGATTCGGCCTACCGCAAGATCGAGCGACAGGAGCGTCACTTCAACCCGTTGCGTGTGCCCCGCCAGCTGGCCGCCGAACTTCCCTACAAGTCCCAGATCACCAAGATGAAGGGCCACAAGGACAAGACCTACATGCAGAAGCGTGCTGTCGTTCTTGGTGGTGAGGAGAAGAAGGCCCGCGATCTCATGCAGAAGTTGACTACTATGCGCAACGAGAAGTCTGCTAAGCGTGCGGCTAAACAGGAAGAGCGTCGCCAGGTTTACCGGGCCAAGGTGGCTGATAGCCTGGAGAAGAAGGCTGCCCGCGAGAAGAGAGAGCGCGACGACTACTGGCGCAGAGAGGGCAAGAAGCGCAAGAACGAGGAAGATGGCGGTGGTGGCAAGAAGCGCAGATGATCGAGCTCATAATTTTTGTACATGTCATGACAGGCATGGGGATGTTATTCTTAGCATAGACGGCGTTAGAAGACCCAAAAGTCAATTGTATATCCATTTCAATGCTCCAAATCCCGGACATCCCTTACCTCGTACACGTATTCAGTGAGCGACATGGCCAATCGTATTCTCGGCATCGGCAATCGTTAATAACAGCCATAGCGTTCTCGTGGTCCATGCCACTCCCCACTCTATATCCACATTTGATGAGAAAGTCCTCGGTAAGCATGTTCCTGCAGTACAAAGTGGGTCCAATGGCCGTCAATGGTTTCGGGTCCAGAGAGTCTGGTTGTTTCACCGATCACTAGCCTTAAGCTAGAGCGAGCTCCAAGACTTCTTGGTTCGCTTGGCGTTAGACTTAAACACCAGAACGCCACCGTTCTCATCCCCATCAACATGAAACCTCCAGCCCCTGGTAGCTTTTGGTGCCGCCGGACGATTTCCCCGTTCGAGTATACCAACGTGCTCTGGTCGGTACCTTTCACCTAACCTGTTTAGGCCAAGAGTCTCCATTTGGCCAACTTAGTGTATTCTGGCCCATATGAAACGACACAGCCATGCTTTAGACAGCGCTAGGGGCTAACGATCTCATTAGTGGATTATCATGGACTCGAATCAAAATTTTGCCGACGCCAGTGGACGTCTTGCATCTAGACTTTGACTTTCTTCGGCAGGTGGACCCAGTTCATGAGCGTTTGGACTAAATTGTTCCCCTGGATGAGGGTGCATAGTAGTATAAGAGTTTTCGTATTTCTTCTCGTAGCTGTACTTCTCGAGTCTCATCCCAATCGTTCATTTTTGTTTTGTCATTCACTCATTCATTCTTTTCATTCATTCTTTCACTATGCGCAGCGCGCTAGTTCTTTCTTTCCTTCCGCTGCTAGTTCTGGGATGTGACAATCCCGCTAGTCATGCCTGTGCTTCTGCGTACACTGCCTCCAGGTCTGAGGCTGCCGGTTTCTGTGCTACTTTCACAGCTAGCTCTGTGACTGCCACTACCGGTCTGCCTAGCTTTGCTTCTGCTTGTGACTACAATGTGAAGCACATGTCCAGCGCATGCAGCTGTCTTGATACTGCTTGGGCGACTGACTCGGCTAGTGTAAGCTATTATCGTGATGTTGGCATAAATAGTCTGTGGCAGCTAACTAACAGTTGATAGGCCGCATCTGAGCCTACCACCACTGCTGCTGTTGCTGCTTCTACCAGCACTGCCGCTGCTGTGCCCGTTGCGACTAGCACTTCGAGCTCGCCAACTACCTTTGTTACAGCTACTCGGGCTGCCTCTTCTACCTCTTCCACCTCTGCCGCGGTTGAGGTTCCTAGCACCACCGCTGCAGCTGTTGTCGTGACTACCGCCGCGGCAGAGGTTGCTTCTTCTTCTTCTGAGGCTGCTGTCATTACTGGATCTGCTTGTGTTGTCAGCGAATATGCTTCGCTCTCCTCCGCTGTTGCATCTTGCACCAACATTGTGCTGTCCGACCTGTATGCTCCTCCCTCGAGCACCATTGACCTGTCGAGTCTTCAGACCGGTGCTTCGGTCACCTTCGCTGGTACTACCGTACGTTTCATTTTGATTTTTTATTTTCGCTTGGCTATTTATTAACAGATGACAGACCTTCGGAGACACCTTCGACGACGACTTTGACCCCATTGTTATCTCTGGAACCAACCTCACCATTACCGGTGCTGATGGTCACGTAATTGAGGGTAACGGCGAGGCCTACTGGGACGGTGAAGGATCTAACGGTGGCCAGGACAAGTAAGCAACAAGTCAAGGGCCCAAGATGAACAAACCACTGACCAACCCTACCCAGGCCCGACCACTTCATTGTCGTCAAGGACGTCTACTACTCCGAGATCACCAACCTCAACATCGTCAACTGGCCCGTTCACTGCTTCGAGATCGAAGATGTTGAGCACCTCACCATCTCCGGCCTCACCTTGAACAACACCGCCGGAGACGCAGCCAACTCCGCCTCCGACGGCGACCCAGCCGCCCACAACAGCGACGGTTTCGACATCTCCAAGAGCACATACGTTACCGTGGAGAACACCGTCGTCTACAACCAAGATGACTGTGTTGCTGTCACCAGCGGTTCCAACATTGTCATTGACAACCTCTACTGCTCCGGCGGTCACGGTCTCAGCATTGGTTCCATTGGTGGAAAGAGCGACAACGTCGTCGACACCGTGACCTTCAAGAACTCCCAGGTTGTTGACAGTGAGAACGGTTGCCGTATCAAGAGTAACGCCGATACCACTGGTAGCGTTACCAATGTCATCTACCAGAACATCACCATGTCTGGTATCTCCGACTATGGTATCGATATCCAGCAGGATTACTTGAACGGTGGTGCTACCGGTGACCCTACCAACGGTGTTACTATCTCTAGCATCTCGTTCATTGATGTCACTGGTACTGCTACCGATGACGGTATGGATTACTACATTCTCTGTGGTAGCGACAGCTGCTCCGACTTTTCTTTCTCTGGAGTTTCTATCACTGGAGGTGGTGAGACTAGCAGCTGCAACTACCCTTCAAGTGGCTGCCCTTAAGCTTTTTGATAGAAACTCAAGATTGAGGAGAAAACCAGTGCTTCTCAATGTTTTTAATACATGGACTTGTTGTATAGTGGCTGTTGAACGGCGAATATTATATACTAAGATCTGGGTCTTCAGTTTTGCTTTACTTGTTTTTTCTCCGTACCTAGAAAGGCTATGATTCATGAGCTCTGAAAATTATGGAAGTAAACATTTGAAGCCGGTGTGATTCGAGGGGGAGGCATTCAATGGCGCGCCAAATTCCTAATCTTCACCGTCTTCATCAGTCCAACAACGACCGGATCCGTGAGAGACCTAGGGCCTCGTACTTTTGATATCATGGGTAAATGCATCAGGCGCAGATTTGACACTTAGTCTCGCTCTTGATAAGCTCTAAAGCAGCTTCTACCAAGTACAGGCTTCCTGTAACCAAGATTTGCGCCCCCGAACCAATATTCTTGGCCTGGTTGATGCTATCTCCAACACTATCAGCCTTATATATGGCACTGGAAGGCCAACTATTCTCCCAGAGCTGAGAATATTCATCCAGCCGTTCTTCTGAAGTGCAAAATTGATCATATTCAATTTGCTTGACAAATATGACATGCTGAACCGGCGTCTGTAGATATCTACCAAGCCTTTGTAATATCTTAGACCAGTCACGCGTCCGCTCCGGTGAAAAATGAGCAAAAATAAGAACTCGGATAGAGCTGCTCAATATGTTAGAATACTGGCTGGTATTGGCGCATGGAATATATAAGGGAATATACTTAGCATGGGCCACCCGCTCATACCACTTTCCAACAACTTCCATGCTCATTTCGTTGTGTGCTCCATCCAAATACCAAGTAGAGCCACCGGACTCGACAATATCGAAGCGCCCAGGCCAGCGAAACTTCTCAATACCAGCCTGAACGTCTTGTTCGTCGAGCGATTGACCACTCATCAGGAGAAAATTATGAGTGATTTGCGTGGCGAGTGCGCAATTCTCTCGCTGCTCGGGCTGAATGCTTTCAAACGTGACGTCTGTGATGAACTGAAGTAATGCGCCCTTGACATCTTTGATGAAGTGCAGTGACGCACCCAGTTCCTTCTCCCGGCTCCTCATCTCACCTTCAGCCTCTGGAACCTGTGGAACCGAAAGTGCAAGAGCCCCGGCTTTAAAGATCCCACTCTTGTGCCAAGCAATATTCTGGATAGACCCGCCTAGATTGTCAACGTGGTCCATACCGATCTTCGTGATGGCAGTGATGACAGGATGTTGAACGAAATTGGTCGCATCATACTGGCCACCGTGATGAGTCTCGCAAATGACTACATCCACCTCTTCTTTTATGAAAGTGTGGAACGATACAATAGCCATCATCTGAAGCAATCCAGGGGTCTTGATCTCGGGAGACGGCCTATCAGGGTCAATGCATAGGCCGGTACATACCTCACCGAAGCGTTGGAAAAATGTATCCTCTGGTAGTGGATTTGAGTTGATCCGGATTCGATTTCGCGGCCACAGGCTCGGCGATGTATAGAGTCCAATTTTCCGTGAGATCCCATTTCTTTTTGCGTGCTCCCGCAAAATGCTATCAACGTAGGCACATGTGCTGCCTTTGCCCTTTGTTCCAGCGACATGAATGACATTGAGGTTATCAATGTCTTGAGCCTGTTCTTTGTTGGTGGGTTTAAGGTAAATATGTGACATTCAAGTACATACTGAATGTCCAAGCAATAGCAGCCATTCTTTCATGCCTTCAAGAGGAGGCGACCCCTTTAAACCCGAGGTATTTGGAGCTCTTGGCAATCCCGAAGAGGGGTTTATCGCTGAGTTGGCGGGGAACTTCCGCCGGAATCTCTTAACATAATCTATAGTGCTGCGTTTGTAAGACTCGGAGTTTTTCGCTTTCCCAGGATGATGAAAGAAACTCACTTTGAACTCATACTTTATGACTGTATTCTAGGCTGGCCTAGCTTTAATCTTGATGTGATAGTGACACGAAAGTTGGAATTTTTGTAAGGACTCGCACTAGCGGCCTCATGTACATGCGCAGTGTACTTGGTGTATGAATACGCTTGTTGCCTGAAGAATGAGGCACTACTACGTGATCTGGTCCTAAACAGCCCCAATAAAGGCAGACGCGGAGAAACAAAGCTAGAATGAATACACATTTGATATATTTCTCGACTAATTTTGCTCCTACATTGACAATATAAGATGTGGATACGATTTTCTGCTCGATGCATCCATCCTGGCTTCCAAGGTTCGCATCCCTCTTCACAAGTATACTTCTCTGCTACTTAAGAATCAAACCACTTGCTTCCCCAATATCCACGAACATGGCTCCTGGAGCCCGAAATTCTAGAGATCTATATTCCTCATTCACTAAACATCAACTTTTTTTCGTATTCTGAGCCCGTATAACGATCAATCCCGTAAGTGGCACCGCCGCACGTGACCGTGTCTCGAACGCGTCGCCGCAGAAGGAAAGCCGAAGGCGACATTTTGACTTCCGCTCCAGCGATTCCGGAGGCAATCTCAGTGTTTGGCTCCTGCTATTCTTCGTCACTTAATTCCATAACCCCAGATTCATTCTTTACTTCAAGCGCGCCACTCCACCCCGGATATTTGTTTCGGTGCCAGTGGAGAGGCTGCCAGTTGACCGTTTTTCCTCGTGCTCAACCCTGCGCGTTTTGGTCGATCGCCTCTGGATTGGGCAGATGCTACTAGTACCCGCATCAGCATCACTGCACTCACCCGCCTCGAAGCCATTCAGATCCTGACCGTCTCTCCGGTGCATCCCTGGTCGCTTCACGTCGGACATTCCCGGTATTCCGTCTCAATGCGGTGATTTGGCGCAAGTCACATAGGTCTTGCGTGTTTAGATCCCCTCGTGGCCGCGTAATTTTGCAATTGCCGCATGGTCGCGTGTTAGTCGTCCTTGATTTCATTGTTGTTCACTTTGCCAGGCTTATCCCTCTTACATCCTGCTACTCGGTCATGAATGACCTCCAACATGCCCCGTCTAGTCGCGGGGCTCCGCATGTGGAGGCCAGTGCGAACACCGGATCTTCAACGTCACGAGCGCCAGGAGTCCCAACTCGCGCGGAACAAATCCAGGTTCCTCGGTCCCCTCAACCATTATCACTGCATATTGATGGGTTGAATGCCCATGTACACGACAAGACCAGTGCCTTTCCACAATATGTTGAGTCATCGGAACGCGATAGCGATACATCTGCTGATGCTCGTCGACCGGAGCCACAATCCGCGGGCACTTTCGCAGACTCATTGTCCAGTCTTCCCTCCTCTTCGATGAACGATTCCAGTCAATCTATTAAAATCGAAAACTCTCAGTCTTCCACCGATGATACACAAACCCCAAAGACATACTCGGACTCTCAAGACCAATCATCTGTCTATGGAAATGGGTCAACAGACGGCTATACTTCGGAGAGAAAAAGTAATGGCTCCAGGTCTCCGCCGCAGTCACCAAATCATTCGGCTTCACGGTCAGCAAATGGAGTACACTTTGCTCCGGGACACAAGAGGACGGCAACTGGAGATGTCAAATCCATATCGAGTCTTGCGGAACCTCAAACCGCCCAAGCGGTCCTTCGGCGGCGCTCAAAGAGCACAGGCTCACCGGCTCATGGAAACAGAATCGCACAGGTAACAAAGCTCTCATGCTCGTTTCGGATATAATTTTTAATTTGCGCCTAGCTATCTGTCCACATCCGTACTCGACTATCATATGCTGCCGCCAAGATTGAAAAGTCTCGACAGGCGCGTGACAATAATACCCAACTTGCGATCCAAGGATTGGAGAGTCTGTCATCGGCAAGCCCACCAACACCAAATGGTACAATGCAAGGCATGACCCCCACATCTCATCCACAACCTTCATCATCAACACCTACGCCCCGCGATTTCCCCTCACATCATCGTTCTCATTCAGCCATCTCATCTGGCAAACTTCTTCAAATTCCCAAACTAGCGCCTCCAGTCGATATCATATCATCCGCCGGGGATACGCGCCGGCGTAGACCTAATCCAAATGCAACTACAAAACCATATGAGCGCAGTCCTTATGCCCGTCATCATCGACGGCACCATTCAGTCCAGGAACCTTCCCTAACCAAGACGTTGGGGTCGCCTCCAGTGTTGGGACCAGGAACTCCGCATGTTCCCCCTTCTGCACGCATGCCGCTATCAGCGCAGCACGAGGTTTATAGATCTCGCACTCATTCTCAAAGCACAGCGATGGAACAAGACGCAATTGAGACACTCATGTTCATGTCCAGCCCAGAGAACTCCGGGTATCGTGCTAGTCCACGCCCTTTACAGCCGCCTGCTTCGCAAATCAGCTTAAATGAGTCAATCCACTCGCTCTCGAACGGCAACGCAAGTGATTATCATAGCCAAAGCTCATTGAGCGAGAAGTCCCATAATGGTCGCAGCTTTGAGTTAAGGCCCTCGGGATTTGGACTAGAATCTCACGCAGGAGACGAAATTGATCGTATCTTGGATCAAATGGAAAGTGATAGTGAGGATGATGAGCGGTATGCCTCGCACCGCCCTCAACCTCGTGTACAGGCTTCCCGAGGGTCTCATGTGCACCCCAGGTAAAGGGGTAGCACCAAATTCAATCTTACAAGGGAGCGGCTTTGCTAGGAATACTGCATCGGTTCCTATGGATTAAAATCATTATCATTATGTTCGGGTAGTTACGGCTCAGGCGCATGCATTCATGGTAGCATCTCTAGGAGAATCGCATCCTGCATTGATATCATTTTACGTGCTTTTTGGATCTTCTGGTACCTAATAAATCATGTTCCAAGGATGGGATGTAATAATGTCATTAATTTCATGAATGCATAAATGCCATTGACGGTCATGCTTCATGGATCCAAAAGATCATCATCTAAATTAGTCTATGTCTATTCCCGAAACACCGAAACTCTATTTTTTAAGAACTTATGTTCACTTGTTCAACTCCTATGGCGTCTGGGTTAGCAAATTTCTAATACTATCGTTTCAGGGAAAGACTTACGCTAGCCATTTTGCTGCGGGCTCGAATCCTCGGTCCGTAGAAAGCCAAAATCCATGGCACGAGTGTAAGGAGAAATCCCTAATCCATCATGTTAGCAACAAGCCAACATCAAACAAAGATTCGAACTTACAATGCCACCCAAGAGACTAGATGCCTCGGGATATCCGAGATTCGTAAACATAGCAGCCGTAACCAATGGGAAGACTCCACCAAGCAGATTCCGGCCTAAACCCTCAATTAGTCTGGACCCAAAACACATATCAGATCGAAATCTGGAGACTTACAGAAAGACTGCGCTGCAATCGCCGAACTGGCGTAACGGTGGTACGTATCCGCGAGATAATTGAATGTCGCAAGGTAGATAGAAAAGATACCCATACCCGCACAGCCAATTGCGATAGTCGGCACGATCCAAGGTACCGATGGGTAAGAGGTCCAGCCGAACCAGAATAGACCGATTGGAAGGAGAATGGACTCAATGCACACGTAGTAGAGTCGGCCTTCGGCTGTTGAGGGAATTTTTCCTCTTCCAATTATCGCACCGATTTTATCGTGGTTGATGCTGATTATAGTGATTATGATGACACCAACGCATAGAGAAGTAAAGACGGCACCGGTTTGTTCGACGTTGAAGTGGTGGTTTGTTTTGAAGACCAGAGGGATAGAGCTGAATTGCAGGTAGAGCGTAGCCCAGCTGAATGACACCCACAAAGAGAAGAAGAAGACCACAGGCTCGGTGAAGAGCATGTGGAAAGGCCGATATATAGAAATCTGAACTGCAGTCAGCAATGAAGCGCGCTGCTCATCGCTCTCCACCTTCCATCGAATTCTTTGAACGTTCTTCTCTCCGGGCTGGTCTTCAGAGAATGTCATGACACCGAAATGGCCGGCCTCCTCGAGTTTCTCGTAGTATTTGTTCAGGGCGCTGGCCTTGCGGCTAAGAATGACACTTCCGCGAGTCTCCTTGAAGAAGAAGTAGATGATGACCACGAAGACACTGGAAACGATGGCGTGCGAGTAGTAGATCCAGCGCCAGGTCGTGTGGGTCGCGATAGCACCTGCTATAATAGGTGCCAAACCTGTTCCAAACAAGGCAGCGCCGGAGAAAAGCGCCATGGGAGTGTTTCGGTCGTGTGCATGGAAAATGTCACTGATCACACCACCGACCATAGTCGAAAATGTTGCTGGGACCTGTCAGTACCGCATCTAGTAGAATGGCTCAGTGGGAACTTACAGGAGCTACATCCTTGGAAAAAACGGGCGACCAGCAACCCGGCGAACGAATCAGTCCCTCCACATCCAATCAGAGAAGCTGAAAATCATTTTGTCAGTATCATCTTTCAATATGATAGTGAAGGCATACATACCAACGAAGACGATACCGCTAACAACAAAAATGGGTCGGCGACCATTAATTTCTGAAAATGGAGCCAGAATCATAGGCGCCAGCGCAAATCCAATACAGAAGATCGTGATACTGAGGTTATAAACCACAGAGCTGATTCCCCATTCCTTGCACAATTCGCTCGATGCCGGACTAACCTCGCCAGCGGAGTAACCAGCCAGTGCGGTAACAGCACAAGCGATCCAAGTCATCATCCACTTGCGCCATCTCGGCCACAAGAAAGGCGAGGTGTACTTTTCCAGGCTTGGTGCCTCGGGTGGTGCAGATTGACCAGCAGCTGGGGGTAAAGAAATACATGGAGTAGGTAGCGGGGTCTCCAGCTCGAGATAAAGATATTGAATCTCATTTGGCTCCACTAAGGAGTCGGGGCTGGGTTCTCGTCTATCCATGGTGACAACGGACCCAGATTTGGTGAGTTCGGAGGCTTCAACAGCCATGTATACCGATAATGGTGGGGTGGGGGAGCTTTTGTCCTTTGGCTGAAGCTCCTCACTTTGACAGGTCCAGAATGAGGATCAGACCTTATATAAATAAGCGTGGGTCGAAAGAGTCACCCATGAAAAATAAAATTGGAGAAGCCGGTTTGCAGATTCTCCAAATTGGGCTCCACCGGGGTATTTGCTTATCATTCTGTGGGTATTTTTGTGGGATATGTATGATGGGAAAAGTGGAACTGTTCTGATCTAGTCTATGCACATTTCTGACTGCTATTCGACTATTTGACAATGGCCATGTCTATCGTTTTGCAGGAATTCTCTTTTGCCGAGACTTGTTGCCGTTAGCGTGTTTGACTTTTCAGGAAGTGCATTTCTCCACTTCGATGGCGATCTCCAATTTGGAGAAAAATTGGGGGGTTTTCCGGGGGGAATGCCGAGAACACCGAGCTCCCGAATCTTTAAAGTCCTGCTCTTATATAAGACTCTTATATAAGACCGTGGTGACGAGTCACATTTCCTAATCTTGGGAACCGTGGACAAGTCTAAGAGCTCCACACCAAATAAAACGAGCTCGTAGAAGCAAATGGGAAGAGTTGGGATTGTATCAAGTTCGACCCCTGTTCGACCCCGCAAACTACACCTTGCGCCACCAACATATAGAATGTGACCGCACGGACATTCTCTCGATGTATAGCATGAGAAACCGGTACTTCCAAGATTGGTGCCAGACCGACTACAAACTTGAAAGGCACAACGTCATCAAGTCCGCTTTGCCGGATGGTGAATAGAGAATAACTTTCCAAGGATCGCGGCCAGTGACGTTGAATATGCTGGATAGCTTCCGATTCAACTGTAGTCCTCTAAATTGCCATCGGCGGCAGCTACTGAGTACTACAATGGTGGGTATTCAAGCGCAATGAGGGGAAGAGACCTCACCTGGCAGCTGAAGTAGGCTATGAAAGCTACATATTCTGAACAAGTACGACACCGGCGGTACAAGCGACCACAATCAAGTACCGACAAGGTCTGGGAAACGGGATTTATTCACAGTCCGTGACGCTGTAAAGGTAAGACGCGACATTGCTCCAAGTCAATATCGACGACGTCTCATCATGTGACCTTGAACTCTGCGATCAGGTGACCTCATCTAAATTATATGAGTTTCCCCATGTAGCTAGTCCCTTTTTTATTCAACCAATACTATACTCACCATTCACTCTCTTGGTGTCGTCTATACTTTAACTTTAAAACGGTGATGGTCAGAGTAGAGCTTACAAATGTGTCGTCACTGTCGCATTGACATCATGTAGCCGGAGTTGGTCGCTATCTCCCCGGTCTCTGATCAAAACCCCTCTCCACTCGCCCAACATCACATCTTGAAGTCATGGACAGCAAACCCTATCAATGCCAGCGATGCTCCAGATCATTCGCTCGTCTGGAGCATCTTCAACGCCACGATCGGTCCCGTACGGATACTTCCCCGATTCGGTTCGACATCCGAACTAACACCTAGCCAGACACGAAGGAGAAACCGTATGCCTGTGCACAATGCCCGAAGGCCTTTACACGCAAGTATGTTGCACAAACCCAATGCAGTGTATATCTTGTTAATCTCGGTGTAGAGATCTGCTTGCGCGTCATGAGCGACTCGCCCATCAACCAGGGGCGAGCCCCGCGAGCCATCAGACAGTATCACCCTCTCCAGCTCGGTCAAATTTAGATGGCCTAGATGTTCTGGCATCAGCCGTGACAGACCATGCAAATTCCAATCGTCCAATATCAGGACGGAGCGATCAATATTCGGATGCCATATCTGTAGACCGAAGCTCAATGATTGGCCCTCAGCTATCCAATGCCGAGATTTCCCCATCAAAGCAAACCGCCGCCCCGCCTCTGCAAGGACCCGAATATGGATACCCACTGGGCGGTTTTCCAGCGGGCGCTTACGAAGATAATGACTTCACGTCATTCCTAGACAGTGTTCCCCTGCCTAGTCATCCGTTCTCGCCAGCATTCCAGCCGCTTCCTTTGTTCCCACCCTTGCAATATTCCCCCGTTGCGGAATTTGAACAGACCCCTGATGGAGGCCCGCCTACAGAGCCAGCTTCTACGCCATTGAGCTCGGTACTACCACGTCATGGTGCACAGCTACCATCTCTTCAGCCCGAGGGATATCAGTCCCCGGCCCACAAGGCACGACAACCCACAGGGTTCCTGCCTGTGACAGCACAGTGCCGAGAAAAGATTCTTCGTCGTTTAGCGGACTATTCCAATGTGGTCCCCGACCCATCTCTCCCCTCTCGCCATGCTTTATCCCGATGTTTAACTGGCTACCTAATGGGGTACCATGATCACTATCCAATTGTGCACAAGCCAACTCTCAATGTCGAGGCTATGCCTGTCACTCTATTTTTATCCATGGCCGCGCTAGGTGCGCGCTACTGTCGCGAGCCAGACACTAGTATGCGACTGTACCAAATAGCCAAACCAGTCACTTTGGAGCACGTCCGACGGACGTTCCAATCAGGAAAGCTACCGGAACCTGATGCGAACAGTATAGATATGCTTGAAACAATTCAGTCCCTGCTTTTCTTAATATCTGTCTCATCATGGTTTTTAAACGATCCGCCATACTACGAGGCATTGTCTATTCGAAGCACAATGGGCGCCCTGGTGCGGAAAGGGGGCCTCAACCGACTCCCCGAACTGGACGGAACTTGGGCAAGCTGGATTTTCCGCGAGCAAGTCAAGCGTATAAAGCTGATTGTCTTCTGCTTTTTTAATATTCATACTATTGTCTTCGATATCCCCCCAGTCATTCTCACGGAAGAGATCTTTTTGGACCTGCCATGCACCGAGAGGGAATGGCAGGCATCCAGCCCCGAACTCTGGCAGTTAGCCCGCAGTCAAAGTCCTGGAGAACCCAAGTTTCAAGATGCATTATCAGCACTATTCGATCCTCACAGCGATATGGAACGCTTCTCATCTCTTGGTGGCTATGTGCTTATCCACGCCTTGCTGCAGGACATATGGCTGATGACTAAAACGAGCCGCCTGTGCGTTTCTCGCTCTAACAACCGCCTTAATCATGCATCCATAGCACCAACATCGCAACTCATCGTATTTGAGCAGGCCCTTGAACGTTGGTGTCAGTCCTGGGAACGAAATCAGGAGTCATCAATCGACCCACTCAGTCCCCATGGGCCATTATCATTCACGTCTGCAGCATTACTCCGGCTAGCATACATTCGATTGAATGCCGATTGTGGTTCCACCCGGCAACTTCAATCTTGGGACTCCGTTCAAATAGCCAGGAGTCTAAAAGAAAATCTCTCTGTGCAGCGTGGCGACCGCCTCACGCGAGCTGCACTGCACTGTGCTCATGCGCTCAGCACACCGGTCAAACTAGGCATTGGATACGTGGCACACTCCCAGGTCGCCCTGTGGTCAAATCAGCACGCCCTATGCTCGCTTGAATGTGCCGTCGTGCTTGCCAAGTGGCTAGAAGCGGTGATGGGGCCGAATCCTGACCCCGTGCTGACGGAACAGGAGATCCGCTTACGGGACTTTGTCATCGAAATGGTCATGGAGGTGCAGCATGGCGTTTCTCGTGAGTGGCTGATGGCCACTAATACTAGGCTTAGTGCGGCAGTTACCCGCCTTTGGGCGCGCCTTTTCACAGCAGATTATATCTGGGAAATGGTCAATCTGATTGGAAGGTCGCTTGACAGCTATGCGGATTTATTGGAGGAGACCTGATGGGTCAATTGAGATTATCATTCGATCATTTGATGTATAAAGCTAAAATAATTGCTATTCCCACATTAGATAAAGGAGCCGAAACACCAAAGCTAGGCATAATGCAACTTAGTCTGTCAGCCCTGGAGAATTGATTGAATAAGATGAGTCAATTACAGAAGTCCCGAGCGGCTCGGATCTTGCAAAGCCGAGATCACACCCGTGCAACATAAAACATGGGGAATGTGTCGAGTATGTGGAGCTTCTTCTGACTCACGACTATGTTCATACCCGCAGTACCCGCAACTTACATCACTATAACTGGTCTCATTCATATCTACTAAAATCCTCAATTGTTATCCCAGATCCAAATCAATAAACTTGATCCTCGGACATGGCTCCTCCAACCCCTCTTACAGCTACCCCACACCTCCTCGCCTTCCTGCAGGACCTCCACTCCAAATCCTTGAACCAGGAATCAAATATAGAATGGAGCTCTCTTCCAGGTCAAACAACCAATGAATTCGACAATCTTATGCGCGACAAGTTCATCGCCCTGGACCAGGACAAGTGTGAACTCATCTACCACATCCTCCGCAGCATCAACGCAACCACAATCGTCGAAGCAGGAACCAGCTTCGGCGTGAGCACCATTTACCTCGCGCTTGCTGCAGCTCAAAATGCTGCACGGGGAGCTGGAACCAGCACCAGCACCACGGGTAGGGTCATCGCTACTGAGAAGGAACCTTCCAAGGCTGCTGAAGCACAAAAGAACTGGCAGCAAGCTGGAGAGGAGATTCAAGGTGTGATTGATCTGCGCATTGGTGATCTGCGGGAGACCCTTGTCAGGGATCTGGGCACTGTGGACTTTTTGCTTCTGGATAGTATGTTCATCCCTTACTATAAGCGTATCATTCTTGTGTGATAATCTCATCACTGGCTGGTAACAATGACTAATGCCGTATAGTTTGGACACCTCTCGCTCTTCCGGCCTTGAAGTTGGTTGAGCCGCACTTCAGACCTGGTGCTATGATCATTGCGGACAATACTGTGAAGGCTGCTACGGGTTATGCGGAACTCTTTGCTTATGTGGATGCGCCTGGTAGCCAATTCCGTAGGGTTACGATGCCTTATGCCGGTGGTTTGGATATGATTGTGTATCAGTGACTGACCTCGCCATGGCGTGCGAGTCATAACGGGACTGTCCCGGTTATGTGTAGAAGTCCAGAAAATAATAATGCAATGTTTTCTCTTATTTGGAAAAAAGAAAAAACGGATAACCCTTGTGGACATGCCCTGGTGGCACTCCAAGTTCCTCATTTTCTTATGTGGACGCTCATTCTACCTTCGATTACAATATTTGAAGCCTTATCGGGTGGATCTCAGCTGCACAAGAAAGCGCATGCTACAGATATGCTTCCCAGTGGCGAAGAATCCGGACCCGTGTCCGAACAGGCCTAGCATGTCAGCAGTACACCTAGTAAGCCGTTGAACTTCCACAAAGCACCGCTCTATGCATTTGGTTCACTGTCGGAATAGGTCGCTTTGCCGGATTCCACTCATAGGTGCTTCTTCCCAAGTTTTGCCTTGCGCGTGAAAAATGCCAGTGCGCAAGTGAACGTCTCAATCTGTTTGCTACTAAGAGAATAGGAATAAAGTCGATACACGGCGTTCTTAACGGTAGCGATTGAGATACAATTGACCATATCAAGCCATCCGTCGGGCGCACTGCGTTCATTTCCGGCCATAACGTGGCGTTTTGCGTATCAAGGTTGAATACTTTACACTTTGTAGATCAATGCGCCCCTCATCTATCAGTACGTATCATAATATTTACAGGACCTTCAGGCTCATGGAACTTCTAGGTAGGAGTTTATCCTTATATTAATGTTAATATACGAAAGCGTCCTGTAGATGGATGGTGAAAAAGAAAAAAGCTAGTTTATCAACATCCCTAGCTTATGTAGAACAATGACGATTTGAAGGGAGGCCGCGGGGCCTGAAGTATTGATTTCATCGGATGGGAGGCTCCAACCCATGCGTTTTAAGCTTGAACTCAGTGCGTGGCACTTAGCAACAAGATCGGACCAAACCCTAATCTGTGAATAGCATCGACTATACCCACGCACCACCATAATGTTATGATCTACTAGAGCTTCACTATGGTTCTTCTCTTCCTCAAGACCTTTCACCCCGCCTTTTAGCATCAATCTTCGCGTTTGATTTCTTTTGTCCACTCCTGCCCACCCATGTCATCGTTGTCGTCCTCATGATCATACTCCCCCCCCTTCTTATCCACATCTTCATCTACGTCTTTCATCTTCATCTACCGACAACATGTTACGCTTGCCTGAGACTGTGTGTGCTAACTGGAGCCCCGTGAACACGATTTGCAAGAAGACTGCCAGAGTTGCGTGTAGCAACTGCCTACTTGTCGAGGTGATTTCGTTCGGGAATATATCTTTTCTATCCTGGTGCGGCTTTGCTAATCGATACTTCACTAGTATTGCGGGCCAAATTGCCAGAAAGACCATTGGCCTGACCATAGCCTTACATGCTATTCTTCCATGAATGACGAGACATGGAAGCCCAGCTGGATTGAAGAGGACCGGGCTGCTGAGCTTAACGAGAACCGCATGGAAGGCATCCTGCTCCCACGCACTTGGAGCCATACCCCTGCCCGGGACATGCTCAATCTTCAAGCCAATGAAGGAAGTACCTTCAAAGGAAATCTTCGTCTTTTATTCGCTGGTCTGTGCTTTGGTCTAATCATTGTGTTCTGCCCATCACTGACTTAATCTTTCTCATAGCGTCAGGAGATCTTGGAAATGTCTTCACAACGATCGCCAACCTCCCGCAGAAGTACAGTGGCTCTATTGGATTTACAATCAATGACGTGGAATTTAACATCGTCGCCCGCAACATCATTATCCTGCTCATACCTATTGTCGTTGAAGACATGGATCAAGCAATTGACTGCATGATTCACATCTGGTACTCGATTATGATCCGCAAGTCAGATATTTTTGTTCTTCAGAAGCGGATTGCTCCCATCCTCGCCACAATTCAAAAAGAGATTAAAGCTCTTGATCTTGCGCAAGGCCGCATTCTGCAAAAGACATTTTCCTTTGGTTCACGTTCTCTCAAAATCGGCCTCTCCCGTGAAGCATGGAATAAGCTCCCGCATTTCCTTACAGCGCCGACTGGCCTATCAACTCCTTCACACGCTTGGAAAACTGACGATGTTCATCGACGTATGGTTCTCATGCCACCTGCTCGGCGACTTGCCTATACCAAATGGCTCACGGATGGACTCTTGCTTCCATACGGGCATCCACACCACGACTTTACTGAGCATAACCCGTGAGTTGGCAACAGATTCAAATTAGAGGTATACTGACAAGATTAGAACACTGTGGTTGACCGCAGATGACTGGCCCGCAAGATCTGTGTTCGAGCCTGTCCGAGGATGGTCTCCCCAAGTAGTGGATGAGACACGGAATGGAGGCGCTGAAAATGATATCTACGGCAAGCTTTTCTTCCACCTTCGTCAGTTGCTTTCAGACTCTCTATCCCGGATGTCGACTATTAAAAACACTATCCACATTCTGCACATCTCTCCCCTCGATTTGCCCCATCAACTGAATGGTACTACCTTCGACAGAATTGATGTAAGTGGTCCGGCAGATGTTTGATTGTTCTAGCATTTTACTTCAGTGTCTGACTCTGCTACCTTCCTCATAGACATCATGGCTCGCAGATCCTCACTGTTATGGCATGAAGACAGTGATCAGCCATTTCAACCATTTGCTTCCGTCCAAGCAGGCAAATCCCCACGCTACCATGACTTGTCTCCTGAAGACTGTCGTTCTTATTGTCGTCAATGAAAAAAACACAGGGCTGACAATCCCCGGATTGAATTCGCCAGGTCACAAAAGACTCTGCAAATTCGCCCCTGAGTCCATGGATCCTCTGACAGGTGACGACAATGATCCGAAGACGATGAGACTCCTGGCTGCTCGTATTCTCACCTTGAACTATGAGCCCATCTTCAAGCTGTATGTTCAGAGTGCAAAGCACCATACATAGCTTTATCTGTTTCTCCTGCTGACTATAATTACAGATTTGCAAAGAAGAAATCCTTCCGAAAGCACGGGCTTAACGCCGGTGTTGAAATGAAGAAGAAGAACACTGTCCTCGATGCATGGCCGCATGGACCGACGGTCCCCTTGGGTGACGAAGGAGATGAGCATGAGTTCAATCTGCTCATGAGTGAGAACAGCCCATGCCCCCAGAGGTATGTGGAGTGGAATAAACTTGACGAGACGTGGGGTGCATGGTGTGACTACATGTTGGCTGGGTTTTTTCTGCGCGGCCCACCTTGTGGGGGACGCTAGATATCTTTCTGTGGCAAGGGAGACACCCACAATAGTTGAAGAAGGCCGGGTTTAATGCGAGGAGGAATGGAGTTGAAGTTTTATGGGGAAGAGAAGTGGTGTCAATGTGCTGCCCGGGATGAGCAAGGATCTAATGATTTACGGCGTGCATGACGACGCAAATAATCTACGTGTGACTTTTTACGGCGAATTTTTCATATGTGATTTATATCAGCAAGCGTGTTCGCTTTTTTGTCTCTAATCTACTTCCCCGCATAATTCTACACATAGTCAATGGATCAATTCAGATTACCATTGAAGGACAGGTACTCAATACAGTATTTCTCATAATTTTGAGCTTACTTATGGTCAATCTTATATAATAAAGACTAGACGTCTCTGGCCGGCTTGAAATATAAGGGCATGAAGCGCGAATTCAATGCCCATATGCACTCTATTGTCTTTGCTTAATTATCATTTGAATCCTCTAGCTTCTTCTCTATTCTATATTATCATCTTGTATCTTCACTCTATTCTCTTTTCATCCTTCGTTTTCTGTCAATAATCCTCTTCAATCTCTACCATTATCCTCTATGCTTCTCTGTTTTTTATCCTGTATCCCTACCCTCATTCCAATTGCCAGATCCTTTACCCTTCACTCATACTCCTTTACCCTTCACTCATACTCCCCTTTCTCTGCTCCAACATCTATCAGCTTTGTCTCCCGTATCCCATTTAGATCCCTCAATTCCTCTGCAGATACTACTCTATTACGTTTGTTTTTTTGATATTCGTGGTAGCGTAAAATGCACTGACTTCTGTAGCCCAGGTCTATCATGGGCGACCACTGCTTGGAAGCCTATACGAAGGCCAGGCAGGTGCAGCGTTGCGTTGGTCCTTGGTGCCATGTACCATGGTTGAGTGTTTTGTTCTGCGAGTGCGCACTATAGTATGAACCACTCCTGCAAATGCCTTCACTTACACATACTCAGAAGCCAGCTTGATGAATTCCCAAGGTGCCGCGAACAATGGGTCTCGAGGATAGTATTCCTTCGGCTCTTCGCTCGAAAACGGAAACGAGTATTAATCAGGCTTGATTATAACAGGCAAGCTTTGAATATATTGGCCGGGTCTTGGAAAGATCTTGAAGCAATTCGTAGTACGTTAACGAATGAATTCTGGTAAGTCCTGCTCTATTTTGGCTTGTATAATGCATGTATACGTTTTTTCCCCCAGATCGCTTGATCTGCTCTACTTGCGTTCGGTATGAATAGCAAAGACTCAAATCATGAGCATAGCAGTCGCATCAATTCAATTTTTTAATGAAGCTAGAATATTGATTTGACATATTGGTTTCCTATTCTTAACTTATTCGAGACAGTCTTTGGAAGTGGACGTCAAGTTGCAAAGTTAGATTCCGGATTCATTCAAATGAAAAACTTGGTTATTGGAAATATTATCGACCTGGAAGTAGAAAGACCATTGCAAGCCATCTTCATCTTCGCTTGAGGAGCTGGTCTTTGTTGTCGGTCATTTTCCAAGGTTCTTAGTGTTTACAAATATATCCGCGGAAAATTTCCGGCTTACGAACACCAACGGGATTTGGAGGTTTACATCACTCCATCATTCCAACTCCCCTATGCATCGTGTTATTCGGTCTTGTCTTCCTAAAATCTCTTTTATGAGCCAGAGCAGAATCTCAATTCCTTCAGTCCAGCAACGTAAAATGTCCCAAGCACCTGCCAGCATCCATGACCCCGCGACCGCTGACGGCTGGCATGGCGTCATCCCCAGCGCTCAATTCCCCGCCGAGAAAGGGCGCTACCACCTCTATATTGGACTCTTCTGTCCCTTTGCACATCGAGCCAACTTTGTCCGTCATTTGAAAGGTCTGGCGGATTTCATCGATATCAGCATCGTCAAGCCTTACCCCAAAGGTGACGCGAACGGCTGGCCGGGATGGCGATTCCCCAGCTCAGATGACGAATATCCTGGCTCAACAGTTGATCACCTTTTTGGAGAGGACTATCTGCATAAAGTCTACTTCCGCGCAGATCCGGAATATAAGGGACGATACTCTGTTCCGCTGCTATGGGATACAAAGACCGGGACTGCTGTTTGTAATGTACTCGCTTCATCTCCGTTGAACTTAATGATCGTTTCAATATTAACGGTGACGATAGGAAAGTGCTGAGCTTCTTCGCTGGCTTCCAACAGCCTTTAATGAGCTCCTCCCGCCAAAACTCGCCTCTATCGATCTGTACCCGTCTCACTTGCGCACCAAAATCGATACTATCTCGTCCTGGATGCAATCGGATGTTAACACAGGCGTCTACAAAGCAGGATTTGCACCCTCGCAAGAGGTATACGACAAGAATGTCGTCCCAGTCTTCGGCGCACTGAACAAGCTCGAAAACATTGTTGCACAACATGGTGGTCCGTTCGTGCTAGGAAAAGAGATGACAGAGCTAGATATCCGGTTGTATGCGACACTGATCCGGTTCGATACTGTCTATGTTCAGCATTTCAAGTGCAACTTGGGTACTATTCGACACGATTATCCTGTCTTGAATAATTGGTTGAAGGGAGTGTACTGGGATGTTGAAGCTGCACAGGCATCAACTGACTTCAAACATATCAAGGAAAATGTAAGTTGCTTGTTCTTTACAATACTGCTCGGGGTTTAAAGCTGATGATATTGCAGTATACCAAGAGTCATTTGGATATTAATCCGAAAGCAATCACACCCATGGGTCCGTTTCCTGATGTTGAGGAAGGCGTTGAGAGGGATTGGACCAGACTAATTCCGGGAGGTGTTAAGAATCCTGCTGTGTTGGCTTATCAGGATACTTTACCCGATGTGTAGTGTTGATCTATCATATTCTGGAAAGAAATTGAAATTCAACCCCTAGAGAAAAAGTTCTTTGAAAGGTTGATTGATGAAGATTTAACTCACGTTTTTAGATACTGACTACTTTTTAAAAAATATTATCAGGTATTTTGCAGTAGTCTTTCGCAATTAGAATGGACATGCATATATTGTAATGAAAGTGTACATGATTGGTAGGCCAGGCATCTGCTACTACGTATCTTCCTTTGTTCCTACTAATGAGATATTATTCAGAATGTCTGATGCTCCATAAGTCAGCAGTGCTCAGTAGCAGCACCCTATGAAATGGCTGATCATCTTGCTTTTCTTCCTTACTCCTTCCATCTACTCTCTACCTTCTTATCACACTTCTTCCAAATAATATACAGATAAATTTATTGTTATGCATGCATGCACCTTGCCACCTTAGTATATACAAGAAATCATTAGATATTCAAGACTTTTACTGGGTCGTAGGCCAGTTCCCCTTCCACCGCACAAGGTTTTCATCTTCATCATCCATAACCACAATCATCCATACGCCGACCCCACCATTATTCGCCAGCAAAGGCGTACAGTGGATCCAGCGGTGCCGTCCATTCTCAGTAAAGCGGGTGACCCACTTGATTCGAGCTGTGACACTGCGACCCTCCATCATGGCCTGCACGATGCTATCCTTCTTCTCACCAGTATCTCCAATTCGTGATAAGAATGATGATTGGAGCATGCCAGGAATCTGTAGAGAGGGAGAGGTGAAGAGGACGCGAAGGGATGGGTATGGTCGGACGAGGAGGTACTGTGTCTTTAGTTAGTATGCCTGTCACGAATCCCTGGGGTAAAGTAAACATACATGTTTATAAACGCCAGTTAAAGATCCACTGGGGCCTGCTGAGGGAGCGAGTAGCTGGGCCTCGCTGAGGCGTTTGTCTGCTTCATAATCAGGACTGCCAGGTATGAATAAGCGGCTATTTGTCGGGTTGACTCTGTCTTCGATGGGCTGGAACAGATTGCCGCCATAGGCATGGATGTTTTGTAATTCGCGCGGGCTGAACAACTCGCCCAGTTCTTGAAACTCGGATTTTGGCTGTTGAGGTTCTTCTTCGCCAGCTTCTCTCCTATCCTTTTGTGCTGTAAGTGCTTGTAGCGACTCCATCTGTGCACCCTCCATAGCCAGACCTGAGACATCGACTTGGGCACCAATGAAGTATCGAACTTTGCCTTGGCTATCGCAGAGAGGGGCACATTGAAGAAGGTTCATGAATGGTGAGCCGTCACGGCGACTGTTTTTTTTTGTTTTGGTGAGCTTTATTGAGCAATGCGATTGATGCTTGAAACTCACTAGTTGAGGAAAAGTTCTGAGTGGTGCCGACCAGCCTTCACTGCTTCTCGGATGCGTCTCACGCTGTTGGGGTTGGTTTTCGGTCCTTGCAAGAAGCGACAGTTCCGTCCCAATACGTAGTCCATGCCGTATTGTGTAGTGCGGTGGAATTCTAATCAACAGTCAACACGCGCCCGAAGCGTCTGTAGCGTCAATCCGTACCTCCAGAAGCAAAAATAATTGGGTTATCTGGCCGCGACGGATCTGTCAAACAGAATACCTCCGCTAGCGCATCAGCAGTCCCTTGAAACTTCTCAGGCAGAGTTCCCCGAACGCGCTCTTCCACGACCTTGCTGGTAATGTTAATGCAGGTAGATGTAATAAAAGCTGGGAGTTCCTCTGCAGTGAGGGCATTCAACCCATCCTGCACACGAGCCTCAAGGGCATGGTTAATGGTAAGCTCCACTGGCTGCTTGGCGGCCTCTATTCCAGCTGGAGGAAGAAGCACCGACAGTCTGATCAGCGAATTGGCGTATTCCAGTGCCTTCAAAGCTTTGCTGGCATTGAGATAATACGTTAATACGGGGATTGACTTCGGCCGCTCTTTAAGCAAAAACTCTCGAAACCGTGCTAGGTAGCGCGGATTGGTGAGAATAGCTAACATGTGTTCTGGTGAAAACATAGTGTCCGCTTGGCGCTCAAGCGTGTGCAATGGGGCTCCGTCGCCCTCGTACGGAGCGACCAAATCAAAGGAGCCGTCTTCGTCATTTTCGTCGACCGGGTAGAACTCCTCAGCACCATCATTCGGATTCGTCGCTTGTAGCAGAGGTAGCTCATGAGGATCGTTGACAATGAAATTACGGCGCAGTTGTTTTAATGAGGGCTGTGAGCGCAGATCGCTGGAATCATTAGGTGGAGTGGGACTGTCTCGGTCAGCGCACTCGCCCAAAATAATTTCAACAATGATCATCGCTCTTACCATTGCTCAAGCGTTTGTTCGCCATTTGTTAAATTGAGGCTTTCTTGAGTTCTGTTTTTGAATTGCGACTCGGGATATTCTGGAGTACAATCATCGAGAACAATCGTGGGCGAGGTGAGCACCGATGCCGGCTTGTGTGGTCTGTCGTCGGGGATATCAGGGATATCCATAGTGTGTAATGATCTCAAGGACTTGATCGACTTGACTGGGATGCGTCTGGAGGCAAGCCGCCCTTTAATACACTCACATAGTTGCCGACCATGGCTAGATCGGGGGCCTCCAAGCCAGGACTCGGATGGTTTATTGAACCCAATCCACGGTTCTTAACGGGCCCGGCGAATAGATTGTATTTGACAGGGCGCAGCAGCTGAAGATCTACAAAATCGTAATTTTCGCAAACTGGGCGATGGCCCGATCGATCGGGCGATCGTCAGGTCCACGAGGTTGTGAGGGATGAGATCAGACGGATTCACGGGCTATGATGCAATGCTGCAAGGCACCGCGGCCAAGTGGGTCCTGCCCAGCTTTCGGGCACTAGGAAATCGACATCACAAACGAAAAAGGAATGACAGATCGGCGGTGGTTCAAATCCCTTGAGACATAAAGCACTTGGAAGTTGCCTCGGCCCTAAGATCGACGATCCCCACACTGCACATCTTTCTTTGTTTGGAATTTTCTTATCAATTAGAGTCAAAAGTAAGGTGACACACGTGGTCAATTGTCTAGGCGTGCTTCAGATCCAGGAGATAGTAGTAGTAGTAGCAGTAGTAGTACCACTTCGTTCCCAGCAGAGCACTGGCGTAGCCTGTGACCTTGGAGACCTTTCAAGCGGCATAGGGGGCGTGTGCTAAGCTAGCGATTACAGTCTAGTGACGTGCCAATCCGTTAAAACGGCTCAAGCAAGCACGGGGGTAATTGGTCAGTCAACTACGGTCATCCCCACCCTGCAGGACGATCCGTCTTTGGCTCCAGGTGAAGAAGCTTAGTTTAATATTTGAGAGGAGACCGGGTTGTTGATTGAATGTTTGATGACGATACATAGAATTTTATGGCTGGAAACTCACAGCTTATAATATGGTTAGCACACTAGAGGCAGGGAGTATGTGGATTGATTCGAGATGACAAGAGCCTGGAAGAAACATATGGAATGATGTAGGTATTGAGATTGGGAAAGACAAGAAAAGCACTCAACAAATCTAGCAGAGTTATGGACTGAAAGGTAAGATTTAGTGACTTAAGTTGCCGATGTGACGCAATGGTAGCGTGTCAGCCTTCTAAGCTGAAAGTTGCGGGTTCGACCCCCGCCATTGGTTCTTCTTTTTATCCTTCCTTTATTTTTTTCTTCCTCTCTCGTGTCAATACCTACATGCTTTACATAAGTTACTTGGTATCACTTATTAAGTACTATATATCTCTTCTATAACGCTTTCTATTTTGTAAAAAAGACGGTCAATATCTCCCTTAGCAACGGCCCCATGAACCCGATCAATCTCTGCCGTCAATCTCCACAAATCTCCAATGGTCGGATGGGATGCCAGTGCTTGGAATATATTCATTCGTAAAAAGCAGGGCTCTCTACTCATTGGAGATATCAGCTTGAGAGGTCTAGATGGCCTGCGCCAGCCGAAGCTCGGGCTTCAGACGAGACGCTTTTTATAAGGCCAGAGCCATGATTGGTGCATGTTCTTAGCCATATGTCGCGATTAAATCACAATCCAGGAAGAGCTACAAGATCAAAACAATAAGAAGAATATTGCGAGGAGACTTTTTAACGCTGATAGACGGCCAAGTCATCCTGCACGGCTATGCATGCGGATCGTGAGCACGAGGATGAGCCAGCCTGGTCAGAGCTTTCGGCTTAGTTTGTGGCTGAGGAATTATCATCGGATCCAGGAGTCCTGGCTGTATAGAAAATTGTGAGTAAATAATCGGTAGTTTTGGAGCGGATGAAATCTCAAACACATAGGTGGATCTAGTACATGTCTTTTGTTTAGACTACCTTACTCTGCGGTTTGCCATTTCCCTTGGAGTCAATTGATCGATGCAAAAATGGTCCTATTTTAGGCTTTGGGATAAATTTTGTAAAAATAAGCATCATAGCAATATTTAACACTTGATGCTTAGACTCAAATCGTCCGAACATCTGGAAACAAGATCCTTTGATGGTATAATAGAAGTAGGATGACGGTTTTGCCAACGAGAGCTTTTTCAGATGGTTTAGTCTCGTTTCACTTCACAAATATCGCGATGGTATCAGAGTTTGCTTTGTATTTGGCGGAAGCTGCTTGTCAATCCAATATCTATACTGAAAATTATAATGTTCTACTATACAGCCCCGTTCGGAGCACTGCATAAGAGTAGAGATGATCTGACTAATATGGTGGACTTCAACCAATCATACACACTTTAAAGGAGATAGTCTCAATTTCTTATGTATGATGCAATCATATCGGGGTTCGGGTCAATTAATGCGACCTACGGCATCCCTTTCAACTCTGATGATTTGTCATAGACGGAGTTAACGGCATAAGAACCATTCCACGTTGTAAACTCAGTTTGGATACACTCTTTTGTTATCTACATGTTATTTAAGAAGGCCAACTTTCTCAACCGAAAATGAAAAATCCATCACATCAATTCTATAAACCTATCTCTAAATCTACAGCCCCACCAACCATAAGCATGTCTACTTCGAAGTATACCTCGAAGCTCGCTGGTCAACGAGTCCTAATCCTAGGTGGTAGCTCAGGACTCGGCTTCGCCGTCGCCGAAGCTGCCCTTGAGTACGGTGCCCACATCATCCTCTCCAGCTCCAACCAAAGCAAGCTCGACAAAGCCGTCGACCGTTTGAAAGCAGCTTATCCCACTCAAACCTCAACGCAGACCATCATCACCCACGTCTGCGATCTCTCTGACGCTGTCAACCTCGATAGCAACTTTGCAAGACTGTTCCAGGCTGCCACAGCCAACGGCGCACACAAATTGAATCACATAGTCTCCACTGCTGGCAATCCATTGCATATGCCTCCGCTAAATGATATCCAAGCGCAAGACATCTACAGGGACATGAATGTGCGCCTCGTCGCCCCGGCTGTGATGGCAAAGTTCATTCCCAAGTATGTGGAGTCATCACCGTCAAGCTCCCTTACTTTGACTGGTGGCGTACGAAGCCGCAAGCCTGCACCTGGTTGGACTATTATTACAGCTGGTACTTCCGGGGTTGAGGGGCTTGCGCGTGGGTTGGCGCTAGAGCTGGCGCCTGTTCGTGTCAACACTGTGGCACCGGGTGCCGTGAAGACTGAATTATGGGATCCCCTGCCTAAGGAAATTTTGGAGAATTTGCTGCAGGAGTCTAGGGATCAGTCGACTACTGGAACTGTGGCGGCGCCAGAGGATCTGGCGGAGAGCTATATCTACTTAATGCGGGATCGTTTCGTGACAGGGTCGGTGATTGAGTCAAACGGCGGAGTTTTGCTGAAGTAGATAATCTATAAGCCATTCGCAGAGCACTCAAGAGTCGAATCAATTAATATTTTTTGGTGAAGCCTTCGTGAACAAAATATTATACCTGGAGAGCGGTGAGGAGTCGGAAGCTACCTTAAAATTAGGCATGCGGCGTTAAGCCTCTTATCTCCGGCTGCGCAGACTCCGCCTAAAGCTCGGGCTCACGTTATCAAAAGAACCTCACGTTCCGACACACACACGAGCTGTCAACGGCCCCTCCAGGCCCCAAAGCCTCGCATCGTCATTTGTTCAGCTAAGGAGCTATCTCATTCGAGCGTCACAAGTGTACCGCTCCCCGCGTCTCTTGAGATTTGGACGGCGCAAGCCTGCCGCGGCATTCAAGATGCAGGGCTTCAGTAAGTCACACTCTCAGCGCTGCCGCTGCACAATATGAGAGCTAACCATTTAATTTAGATATGGGACGGTGCGTTGCTCCTCATCTCCGACAGCGCCTTAACTGCGGTCACCCACCCAACCACATTCACTAACCCGCCCTCTAGATATGTCCCACCGGACCAAGAAGGCCTCACCTCTGGGAATAAGCTTGCCGGCAAACATCCCCTCGGCGCCCGCGCGCGCCACCTCAGCACAACTGGTGCACTCATCGTGCGCTTCGAAGTCCCGTTTCCAATTTGGTGCACAACATGCAAGCCGCATGAGACAATAATTGGTCAAGGAGTGCGCTTCAACGCCGAGAAGAAGAAAATCGGTAACTACTACTCCACACCAATCTACAGCTTTCGCATGAAGCACATCCCATGCGGTGGATGGATTGAAATTCGCACGGATCCGCAAAACACGGCATATGTTGTTCACGAAGGTGCGCGGAAGCGAGATACCGGCGAGGACAAACCATTGGAGCCTGGAGAGATCGCCATTCGTGCTCCCGGCCTAGGCCAAGATCCGGCGGAGAAGGATCCGTTTGCAAAAATTGAAGGCAAGGCAGAGGATAAGCGGAAGGCGGATACGGAGGCGAGTCGGATTCGGGAATTGCAGGAGAGGCAGGATCGAGATTGGGATGATCCATATGAGCAGTCAAAAAGGCTGAGGCGCACCTTTCGTGTGGAGAGGAAGGGTTTGGAGAAGTTGGAGACTAATCGCGAGGCTTTGAAAGATAAGATGAGTCTTGGTATTGATCTCGTGGATGAGACTGAAGAGGATCGACAACGAGCTGGGATGGTGGACTTTGGTCAAGACCAGTCTGCTGCTGGGATCGAAGCTGCCCGGGCAAACCGCAGGCGTCCTATGTTTGATCAACGATTTTCAAAGAATACGGCTGTATCTGACAAGCGCGAAAAGAATAAGGGCAGTGCCCGTCGGACCAAGGCTGCTGAGCTTGCTCGACGGAAAACTTCCTTGCGCCAGGAGCTGGCTGGAAATACGCGTGCTGCCATTGATCCATTCCTGAAAGATGCCAGTGATGATCCAAACTCTTGGAAATCGGCTCCGAAACGGAAGAAGCCTGCCTCGTTGATTCCTGCTCACCGAAGTGAGACTGAAACTTGTGACATGACCGACACTTCAACTAAAGACACTCCAGTTCCCATACCGGAGAGCCTTCCAGGCAAATCCAGCAAAGATTTATCGACCGGCCTACCGCGAGCACTGGTAGATTACGGGTCTGAATCGGACTAGAAAGGGCTTTGCATGGGAGCTACTTTGTTTTATTTTTTTGATACCCCAGCGGGCGTTATTAGTTCATTTTGTTCCATAGAAAGAACAGTATGATCATACAACATACAATTCATCTATGAGATATCCAAGTCGTGTGCTACATATGTTGTGACGGGTAAACTTTTCTTTCTACTTAGCCCAGGGTGCCTTGGTAGGCCCATCACCCCCTGGTGGCGGAGGAGCTTGGGTGGCTGCCCAGGGAGCTCTGGTATTAGGAGCCATAGGACCCGGGGGTAGTCGAGAGGTATCGGGCAGAGCTGTATTTGAAGCTGGAGGCACGTCCCTTCGTGCCGCAGCCCACGGCGCCGCTGTATTTCCCATGGGAGGCGCACGAGATCCTGCTCCTGCAGTCGCCCACGGCGCCCTCGTACCTGCATCCATAGTTGGCCGAGCTGTAGTCGACGAGGCACCCCCATCTGGCACAGCAGGTCGCGCTTGTGGACCAGAGGTTGAGTGAATGGTTGTCGGGGGCGCAATAGCGTTGGGGTCGCGAGCCCAACTAAACAAAGAACCAAAGGGGAAGTGCTGAACAACGGGGAACTTAGATAAGACCTCTGCGTTGTACATTTTCACCATGCCCTAAAGGATTTAGAGTTAGTTTTCATTCACGGGCAGGTCAAGCTTGTATAGCTCACCTTGTTGATCTTGCCCCAGCCGGCTCTAATACCAGAGATATCGTATAGCATAGGGCTATGTTCCCAGAACGGCCCCTTTTTCACATCATAGATAAATCCAATGGCCGAGAAATACAAATTAGTTCTCCTCTCCCTCTCCACGCTGTTTGCTTTCGCGACGCCACTGGGATCAGGAGCACTAGGTAATGACCCTTCTTCTGGGGTCAGGTCTGTCTCGGTGATAGCTGGAGCCAACTGGGCGGAGCCTAGAATGTAGGGAATAAAGGAGTGATCGTCAAGCCCCCATACACCATGGGACCCAGCCGGCTCAAGTGTGTACGTTTTGATCAAAGTGCGGGTAAGTTCAAGATATCTGCAGAGCACGTTAGGTAGATCCGCTGAATGATAGCCAGTCATGGCTTGCTCACGGTTCAATAACTCCGAGGACTATGGCTCGCTCTTCAACTCCCGGGTCAGATGTCGGAAATCCGTTAAGCTTCCAGATGGCTGCCAAAAATGCCAAAAAGCTCAACTCATGTCCTGTGCCATAGTCCAACCGCTGGCCACTCCCCCAGCTACCGAGAAAGTATGCTTTCAGTTCCGTCTCCGCTGTAGGTCCCTGGGGATCTGCCGAAGGCGTGTCCAAAATCTCCGCGGGCAAGCAGTCTCTTAGCAGAGCAGAGGCCCGTTCTTCCAGAACTTCGTGCCATTTTCGGAAGCTGATATTTCCAAATCGGCGTGGCCCAGTGTCCGGCGGGACCTCTTGTATGAGGTCCTCGAGCTTGGAAAGTAACGCCTGTAGCTGTCGAATAGGCGCGGAGAATTGGACAGCATCTGTACCCAAAGGCCATGCTTGTGATTCTCCGTCAGAAAGTTTTGTGGGGAATATTGAGCGATTCAGTTGTAGGATAAAGGTCATAATATCAGTGTAAGCTTTCGAGACTAGAAAGGTCTGAACATCTTGGGACTCGTGGATCTTCTTGCATGGTTTGATAAAGTTGTGCGGTTCGGATGGGTCCAATTTAGGCAGAAAACGGACAGACCGGCCGGCCGATTCCATTTTGAAAATTTTGTGGAGTACTCAAGCTGCTTGGACTCGAAAGAAAGTTGTTGAAGTGGGATGGAGGGGAAAGCAGGAATGACGGGTGCGGCGGAGTGGTCTCCACCCGAGCTTGCTTTTATCTCTCCACGTCCCACGCGATTAGATCGCTCTGCAGCGCGTCATCCCCCTTCCCGGCACTGCACCAACGGCTCGTGCCTTTCCGCGATGCCCTCCGCCAAGAAGCGCAAATCAAATTACTCCACCGTTAGCTCACTGGAGTTACTCAACAAGCCGCAGTCTCGAAGGCACACCACCCACAATGAGAGGAATGTCTATGATATTCCTGAATCATCCCCCTTGGTGACGCGCTCGGTACAGCGCTACGGACTTCGAAGCCAAGACGACTCTTCCATACCGCAATTCAGCGAGCCCGACCAAGAGCAGCCCAATTTATCTCCCGAGCCTGAACAGGAGCCCAACAGAGAGCAGTCTGAGCCATCACCAGAGCTCAATCCAGAGCAATCAGAGGCCTCTTCCGAGGAAGAACAGATACGCAATGTTCCCGGATCCAGTGATGATGAAGGTCATGTGGACCCGGCCAAAATACATGTACAGGATCATAAGGTAGAAGACCAAGGCGAGCCTCATCATGAGCTGGACGTGATCCCATATGGGGGGGTTCAGGATGAGGAGAGTCAAATCCAGGAAGTCCAAAGCGAGGAAGACCAAGATGAAATCTCACAGCACGAATACCAGGACGAGAGGGAAGAGGAAAGGGACCTAAGCAACCCTCAGCCAAACAATTTCGAGGCGCTCCAAGTCGTTGTTTACCATAGCGTAGAGAGTGACTCACGACATAATAGGGGCGTCACTTCGCCGGTTTCCAGTGACAGTGTGCCAGAGACACCACTGGCCACAACTCTATCACGCAAGACGCGTATGATGCGTCGGGAGGAATCAAACAACGTCGTGCTTGATGCCGAGATGTCAGACCACAATGAAGACGAGCATGTTTACAAGGGTATTGTCACGCTAGATCTTGATTTGAAAGACTGGCTGGTAACAAAAGTTCAAAACACCCGTTGGAGTGAAGAGTGGATGCTCTTTCATGATCGCACATTGGAATTGCCAAAATTTGTCTATGGTCCTATGCCAACATCATTCATCGATGCTTTTCAATTAATCGAATGTTTGATCGACCTGTTCAATGACCTAGAAAATCTACCAGTTGACCTGGAAACGAAAGTCAAAAACCTCCGTGCTGCAACATTTACCGAAGTCAAGGGTATTCTGAACTTCAATGAAGTACCAACCGAGGACCTTGATACGAAAATAGCCGGCGATTTAGTCGTTTATCTTGAAGGCTACCTACTACCTCATATTGCTATCTTAGTCATGCGGAGTTTCAGGGCATATACTTTGTACGGTGTACCAGCCTCCACTGCCTTTGACGATAGTCTAGGGCTGCTAGTTGATTGCTGTGAACGGATCGATGCTCTTCGGGGGTATTTTCAATCCGACCTTAAACATCAACGGTCCTGGCGCCTTGGAATCCGGGCAAAGCATTTCAAGCAAGCACTAAAGAAGAACCAATTGGGTGTGTTTTTAACTGCAGAAGCACAAGCCCCTCCCGTACCGAGGACTCCCCCGACTTTGCACGGATGGACACGATCAGAAGAAATGTGGCTCCGTGATGCGTGGGAGCAGTATGATTGTGAGTGTATATTTCAAGATTCTATCCATTAATTTGAGTAGCGCTAATTCCGCCTGCAGCAAGCGAACCAATTGAACGCTTCATCTTAATCAAGACGCACCTTGCAAATCAATTCTCACGGCACACTATGAGTTCTCTGAGGCTCAAGGCTCGTGAGCTTGGCTTAGATTATTAGAACTGGTATTCTTAGGCTTCGGACTTTGCAGCGCCTGGTACATGGCTGCCTCTCTACTTTGTTTGATCTGGATTAGATGTCCACCAATGGGCCGGGACACTTTATTGTACATATATAGCATTATACCATTCAAAATTCGCAATCATTCATCTAGGCTGGTGGACTGATGTAATCGGAATGTTCGGGTCCGACTCGGGTATGAACCATGGAAACCATTGTTTTGGTCAACAAAAAGGGGTACGCGCTTTATTGTAGTATGAACGAGGTGGCCCGGCAGAGTACCTCTTTTGTAGGACGATGCAGAATGAAATATATTATGAAGTTCAAACGGTAGATGCATACATTCTATCACGCCGTTAAAACTGGGGTAAAGGTTAAAATATGGTGATCGACATTGCCGCCAACACTTCCCGAGGTCCTTTTTCAGATAAACAAACTTATGTATGGCTAGAATGGATGCAAAACATGGAATGAAAGGATGTAACCGCATTTGAAAAATCATTTTCCGGAATACAAAGTACTGTTTCCCCAGATCTCTCGGGCTCGAGGTCGGGGCCAAGGGTTCAAAGGAGCAACGACGATCCTCCCCCTCCTCCCTCCGCCGACACCGCTTTTACTTTTCCCGCTTTCTCCTTTTCTTTTCTTGAATACTCAACCAACTGTCTTGCGTTATCCCTACCGAGTATAACTCTCTGTGACAGCTACGCACGCTGCCAGCTTGCTCCTCTGTACTGAGGTACATCCCTCGAGACCCTCGGTGCCAGAAGCCCCTGAAGCTTCTCGACCAAATCTGCGCGCTGCGCGTAAGTACAACCCATTCGCTTTTGTTGTATGCTGCCCTTTTCCCTTCCAGTTGCAGTTTACATGGTTGTATATGTTTCAATTCTGCATCATTGCCTCTGAGAGCAGTTGCTCCTTGCCATATGAGAAATCAATGGCTGCAACTAGCTGCGATCCTCCAAAGCCGAGTCCGCCGAGCTTGAAAGGTTGAAGCTATGAGCAGCATAAGCTACCGGCATCATCGCGGAGGAAGATATGAGACTGATAATATATGCCTCTATTGAGAGCTGGGCACTCAAGCTTTTCTGCGCTTTACATATGCTGATTGTTTTTTTTCTCCCCTCAGGCCCCTATTCTGTACATTTCAACCTCTTCCACACACCTACCCCTCGGTTTAAGATTGCTTTTTCGTCTTAATCACTACTATCCGATAATATGGCGTCTACCGAGGAACCCATTCCTATCTCCTCCGACGTCGATATCGAGGCTGAGGTCGAGGCCGGAGTCGATGCCGATGTCGAGGTTCCGCCTCCAGCTACCCCCGTAGACTCGGCCATGTTCTCCGGAGGTGAAGAGGCTGTTAAGTCTAGCCCCGAGGCATCCAAAGAGAACGTCCCAGTGTCTCCTAGCAAAACCAGCACTGGTGCACCAACTACCAAACGTCCTATTGTGGTCAAGCGCCCTACCTCAACCTCGACTGTGTCGAAGACTGGAGCTACGCCAGCTGCTCGTACCAGCATGAGTAGCACATTGAATAAGCCTCCTACCCGGCCTACCACCACCGCCACCACTACTGCCACTCGGAAGCCTCTTGGTACTTCTACCACGTCGTCTCACAGGTCCCGTGCATCGGTCAGTAGCTCTGCGGATGAGAAGCCTCGGTCAATCGCAAGCTCTGGGGATGAGAGGCGCAGCACCTTGGGTGCAGCCAAACGCACTTCTATGGCTGCTACTCCGTCTACGCGCGCCCCATTGAAGTCCACCTCGACCCTTGACCGCAGATCAAGTGTCGCTGGCTCCGCTTTGGAGAGAAAGCCTGCGGCACCTTCCACTGCCACATCCCGCACGGCTACCTCCACCAGTAGACCCGTTGGTAAACTGACATCTGCGACCACCCCGAGTGCTCGACCAACCTCCTCGACCTCGCCCCGCACTACGACTACTCGCCCGGCGACCGCCACTTCTGCCACTTCGCGTACTGCGGCGCCTTCTATACGGGACCCGACCAAACGGCTGAGCACCATCTCTAGCACAACTTCCAGAAGTGCTGGAGACTCGGAAAAGCTGCAGACTTTGCAGGCGAAGCTCTCAGAGAGTGAGGAGACAGTCACCGAACTGAGGGCTGAGCTTGAAACTGTTAACGAGAAGCTGGGTCAACTTTCCATTGCTGGGGAAGAGGCCGCTAAGGACAACACTGCCACAGAATCTCTTCAGGCAGAACATGCTGCTGAGTTGGCGAAGCTGGCTTCTGCCCATGCAGAGGAGCTTGAGTCTTTGCAGGTCCGGCTTCAGGAGGCGGAGACACAACGTAAGGAGTTGGAAGAGAGTTCTCAGAAAGAACTCGAGGCTGCTAAGCAGTTGGCAATGGCTCAAGGTGACGCTCAATCAACCGCTGCTCTTGATGAGCTCAAGGAAACGCACCAGGCTCAATTGGAAGTTCTTAAGAAAGAGCTCGCGGAGTACAGGGATTCTGCTGCGGCTTACGAGAAGGAACTTGAGGCTCTGAAGAAGGACCTCGAGGCACAGAAGGCTCAGTTTACCGAGGAAAACGCTCTGGCTGTCAATAATCTCGAGCGGGAATTGGAGGGTCGTGACCAGGTACTCGACAACTTGAAGGCTGAACTTGACAAGCTGGGCGCTGCGAAGGACGAGGAAATCATGGCCGAGAAGGATGCTGCTGAGAAATCTACTTCAGCTCTCCGCGAGCAAATTGCTTCATTGGAAGCCAAGATCGCTGAGTCTGAGTCCAACACCCAGAATAATTCAGAGGAAATCACGAACTCCTTAGTCGAGAAGGATCAGGAGATCGCCGATCTCAAGCAGAGCCTTGCCAAGGTTCAAGTAGACCTTGAAGAGGCCCAGGCTGCATCCGCCGATGCCCTCAGCACCAAGGTCAAAGAATTGGAGTCAGCTCACGAGGCCGCCATTGCTAACGTGAAGGCCGAGCATGAGCAGGCTTTGAGCTCCCTTTCCGCCTCGCATGCCGAAGAGCTTACTCTTGCCAAGGCTGCCGCTGAATCTACCGGCACCGAGCACTCTCGGCAACTGCAAGAATTGCGAGATGCATTGGAATCCGCCAAGGCTGCTGCTCTGGGAGATAACGAAAATGCTATTACAGACCTTAAGGCTGCCCATGAGCTTGAGCTTAAGTCTCTTATGCCGAGACTGGAGGAGTCTGAGAAGGCTTTGAATGAGTCTCGTCAGGCTTTGGAAGGCCATGCCGCTGCGCGGGAGTCTGCAATTCAAGAAGTTGAGGCCCTTCGTCAAAAGGTTGGAGCCCTGGAGCCACAGGTCTCTAGCGGCGCTGGTAAGATCAACGCTCTTCAGCAGGAGGTTCAGAGCAAGCAGACTGAAGCCGAGGAGCTGTACCGCAGCTTAAAGAACCTAGAGGGCGAGTCGAAGTCCAGGGATGTCGAGAAGGAGAACAAGCTGAAGAGTCTGCAAGATAAGGCCGCCGAGGCTACTCTGCTTCTTGAAGAGCACACTGCAAAGGCAGCTTCGTTGTCTGAGCAGCATGCTCGAGACATTGAGGCTCTCAAGGCTGAGCACGCCGCCGAGTTGGCACAGGCTGCAAAGGAAACAACTGGTTCTCACGCAGATGCTTTGAGTGAGCTCCAGGCGAAGCATGACGAGCTCCTGGCCAAAAACCGCGAATTTGAGTCGAACCATGCAACACATGCTACTCGGGTCGAATCGCTCGAGGCTGAATTGAAGTTGGTTC
This sequence comes from Penicillium pulvis, assembly GCF_028828015.1. Taxonomy (NCBI): domain Eukaryota; kingdom Fungi; phylum Ascomycota; class Eurotiomycetes; order Eurotiales; family Aspergillaceae; genus Penicillium; species Penicillium pulvis. The sequence goes on along the minus strand of NW_026643079.1, from coordinate 1,160,979 downwards.
AAGAACGTCACGCTGGAGATATTGCAACCCATGCCCAGTCTCGTGAGACCGAGACTGCTGAGCTTCAGAAGCAGGTTCAAGAATCTCAAGCCAAGGCCCAAGCCGAGGTTGAAGCATTGCAAGCTTCTGCTACTGCCAACAGTGATGCTCATCTGAAGGAGATTGCCGAGCTGCAAAAGGGTTTCGAGGAAACCAAGGCTCAGTTGCTGGCTGAGATTGAAGCTGTGAAGAGCTCGAAGGCTGCCGATGCTGATGCCGAGCACGGAAAGGCCATTGAAGAGCTTCTCACAGTCCAGGAGGCTAAGCTCGCTAATTTGAGAGCTGAGCTTGATGCATCCCACGAGGCTAGACTTGGTGATCTGCAGAACATCCACGAGGTTGCCCTGGGTAAGGTCAATGAGCAACTCCTCCAGGCCAAGGCAGCTGCGCAGGATACATCTATCATCGATAGTCTAACGGCCACCGTGACTGAGCTTGAACAGAAGCTAGCCGCTTCGGAGAAAATCCATGTCACCTTCCAGGAATCCGCGGTCACCACTTCGCGGGAGATTCAGGATAAGCATGCTGCCGAGGTTGCCAAGCTCCAGGCTCAACACTCGGAGCTTGCGGCCAAGCATGATGCCGCTCTTTCCCAGGTCGGAGAGCTTCAAAAGTCTCTCGCCACTTCCAGCGGCAAGACCTCTGAGTTGGAGTCCATCATGAGACAACTTTCGCAGTCTCAAGAGGAGATTGCTTCTTTGAAGGCGAAACACACCGCCACCAGCCAAGAGCTAGAGGAGACTCGGGCTGTGAACAAATCCATCGAAGAAAGGATTGCCGCCGGTGAGCAGAATCTGAATGATCAAATCGACAAGAACATGGCTCTTCTCAACCAGCTTGGTGATTTCGAGTCACAACTTTCCGCCGGCCGCCGACGAGTCCGCGAGCTCGAGGCAGACCTGGCTACTCTGAAAGCAGGAGGCAGTCTGGGCACAGAGAACGACAAGGGCACTTCGTCAGGCTTGGAGTCAAGCCGGTGGGCAACAGCGGATGAGGGTAGCGAAAAAGCTGAAGATGGAGGTCCAGCCACAACTGAAGGTGAGCTTGGTTCATCCATCGAGGGAACGGTGGGAGATCCCCGTTTTAAGTCGTCATACTCCTCAAACTTGCCCGTTTTCCATCCATTTACATGAGACTTGAGCCACAATTTTATTTTTACAAACACTAATGAAAAATCGTAGATGGCAAGCATTCAGGAACAGCTTAAGCACATTCGATCGGCAAACGATGAGTGGTATGATGAGCATCGCAGGTCAGTCTTACCTCTCCCTGCTATGGCCCCCTTACTTCAGGACTCGTGCTAATGATCTACCTTGCAGACTCATCGGAGAATTGTCTCAGCTCTCCCGACGAGCCACTCCCAACCCTCCCAGCCAGACGTCAACACCCGGCCCTGAAATCGCAGTGACCGCTCCTGAGTCAGTGAGCAGTCGTGTCTCTGCCGCCCGGTAAAAGACCGGGTTCTTTTGGCTGCTTTTCGGTGCGTCTCGCGGGTATATTAGGTACCCGCTTGTTTAAGCACGAGTTTCCTTTGTTATCCTGTTTCACTCGTTTTGTCCTATTGCTTCGGTTTATGCAATAGGACCCAGGATACCCTGTTTGACTGCTAGGGTCTCTACCCTGGCCTTCATGTTTAATACGTTTTATTGCTTAATGTCAGCACCAGTCTATTTTCAATAAGGCTGGTGGTTGTGTGTACATTTAGTTGGAGAGCTTCCATTGGTGAATTATTATTTCCCCTCTGCAGTAAGCTCGTCTAAGGCTATAATGCCCATTGCAACTCTGTAGCGTAAATCAATCCATTGGTATTGCTTACAATCTCTCTCTATTGGCCAGTGTCGTTGAGATCACAATTACCAAGGAGCATGAACGCAGAGTGCGCCATCGTCTGGACACACCAAACACATAATATAGCAATTATACCGCCTATCTTACCCAGGCTAAGGTCTAATTTCGAAATGAAACATCCAAGTATCATTGCATACGCCTCTTTTTCCAAACAAAGGGAACTGGTCCGGATTATATCGTCGGATCTAACGAATTTCTTCTAAACGTACATATGCAACAAGATGGAAAACCTCTCAGCCTACCGAAAACATGGTGGTGGATGGTATCAAAGCAAGCGGGAAAGAAAATCTAGTGACCCTTGCTCACCAACTGCTCCAGCTTCTTCCGGGTCTCACCAATCTTGTCCTCCATCATCTGGCGACCCATAGCGCTGTGTGCGATACCAGTGTACCAGATGTGCTCCGCCCGCTCCCGGAGAGCGATGTGCTGATCCGCCACAGCGGGGAACTTCTTCTCGTACTGCCAAGCCAACTCGCCAACGTTCTTCATGGTGACGGGCAGGAGAGTGTAGGCAGCCACAGTACCGAAGGCAAGCGGCGACAGAGTCCGCAGGAAGATACCGCGGTTGCGTGATACGATGGAGCCGGCCATAGCGGCCACAACGACGTAGACACCGCCGGGGGTCAAACGCTCACCAGAATCAGCGGAAGGAGCGAGCGAAGCAATGGTGTTGGTGAAAGCATTTTCGATGTGCAGCGCCCGGGACAGGAAGTCGTTGAAGCCATTCTCCGCGGCCAGGGAGTGCGAGTATAGGAAGAGACGGGCTTGGCGGACCTGGGAGGTCAGGATGTCTGTCGGGGTAGGCGAGGAGGGGGATGTTTGCAAGAACGGCAGAGAGATGGCCTTGGAGACTTCAGGCTCGGGCTCGGGCACAGGTGTGGCTTTAGAGGGTTCGGGGATGTCAGACGAGAAGTCATCGTCGTAGATGGATTTCCTCTGTTTTGGGAAAGCAGTCGTGTGTCAGATGGGTTTATCCTCGAGTATTATGTTTCATGTGGCAAGTTAAAGGTATCGGTGGTTCTAACCTCTCGGGGATCTTCCGCGAAAGCTGTCTGCTTGGGGTACAGAGCCATGCCTCCTGCGAGGAGGGTGGCTGCGATCGGAGCCACAGCCCGCTAGACACGAGTTAGTTCCGCCATTGGCTCAATTACGCGGATGCGGTCAGATGCTACCGCATGACAAACATACCTGCTGCAAGATCGGCCGGAACGACATGCTGGGGTTGTGTGGGGAGGTATAATAGTAGGAGAGGGAGGTTGAAGCAAAGTCGGGTTCACAGCCAAGACGGGAATTCTTCGGCTCGGCGGAACCCAAGAAAACTCCGTCATTGCCCGCGTCTCCTTGAAGCTCTCTCGTCCTCTACCCCAGCTTTTCTCTCGCAATCGGAGGTTTGGGTCTTTCGTTTTTTGTTTCTATCTATTATTATTCCCTCCCGAACGATCTCGGTACCTACCTATCTCATATCATGCTTCGTCCTCTTGGGCGCCGGCCTTGGACATGCCGACAATGTCTCCTACAGCGCCAAACCCGCGCATTTGAAAGCGCCGCATCGCAGGCTCCCCGATCACACATCAACAGTATACCAACAGATAATAGCGCTCCGAGGAAGAACGTCGATGACGAAACATTGCGCCGCATCTTTGACTCGCAGAACTTTTGGAAGGACTTCTCGCAACAACGATCCGCGGATGTTTCAAAGCGAGCCGGATTAGTTCAGAACCAATACTTGACAAGCCCGGATGGTTTCAGGGCGTTCGCAAATGCGTCGCTACAGAAATGCCAGGTGATTGTGGCCAAGGTTCTAGCGGCCGAGACACTGGACGAATATCGGGCATTGGCACGGAATCTAGACCAGCTCAGTGATCTCCTATGCAGGGTTATCGACCTTTCGGACTTCATTCGAACTATTCATCATGATCCGCGAATCCAAGAAGCAGCGACGCAGGCGTACGCTCTAATGTTTGAATATATGAATGTGTTGAACACTACCACTGGCCTTCATGAACAACTCAGCATCGCCTTGTCTAAACCTGAAGTCACATCACATTGGTCCGAAGCAGAGACTATTGTCGCCCAGATTCTCATGAGGGATTTCACAACATCTGCAATTCATATGCCGCCAAGTGAGCGACAACGATTTGTGAACCTCTCAAACGATATCAGCCAGGTTGGTTCCGCTTTCTTCAATGGCGCGGAGCCAGCTAGATCTCAAATCACATTCCACGCGAACGCACTTCAAGGACTGGATCCCATTGTGGTGCAGCAAATCAAGAAATGGAATAACAAAGCGCCAGTGCCGACTGCTGGAGTCGTTCCTCGGCTTGTCCTACGATCCGTGCGAGATGAATCGGTCAGGAAGCAAACCTATCTTGCGACTAGAACTTCTAGCTCACGCCAGATTCACCGTTTGGAGAAACTATTAACGAAGCGAGCTGAACTAGCAAAGCTCTCAGGGTTCAATAGTTTTGCTGATATGACTCTGAGTGATAAGATGGCTAAGAACCCTGAGGCTGTGTCAAATTTTTTGACATCACTTATCTCGAGCAATAAGGGTCCTGTACAAGAGGAGTTGGCCCAATTGCAGCAGATGAAGGGCAGCGGGCTCCAGCCATGGGATCATGCTTATTATGTTCATAAGCGTGTGCTGGAATATTCCCAGTCCCGTCGATCTCGTGAGCTGAGCATTGTTCCTGAGTTCTTTTCTTTGGGAACAGTCATGCAAGGACTTTCACGACTTTTCGATCGTCTTTATGGTGTTCGTCTCGTTCCTCAGGAAACAACTGCTGGTGAGACCTGGCACCCGGACGTTCGTCGTTTAGATGTGGTAGATGAGTCGAACAGACATATCGCAGTTGTATACTGTGACTTGTTCAGTCGACCAAGTAAACACCCGAATCCAGCACATTTCACATTGCGGTGCTCGCGTGAGATTTCCGCTGAGGAAATCGCCGAGTGTGCCTCATTGGATCGGTCTGCACACCCGAACGATGGCATGGCGACAGCAGTGGACCCGCAAACAAACACCCTGCGCCAACTGCCGACAATTGCGCTTGTCTGTGACTTCCAGGAGCCAGTGAGCAATGGCTCAGGCCGACCAACTCTCTTGAGTGAGCAGAGTGTGCGCACTCTGTTCCACGAGATGGGTCACGCTGTGCATTCCATCCTCGGACAGACTCCTCTTCAGTCTATTTCCGGCACTCGGTGCGCGACTGACTTCGCTGAGCTTCCCTCAGTCCTGATGGAGAGCTTCGCTACTGCTCCAGAGGTCCTTTCCCTCTATGCCCGGCACTGGAGTACTGACGAGCCCTTGTCCGAAAGCATGATGCGCAGCATGGAAATGGACCGTACAGCCCATGGTTCCATCTACGGCGCCGTTGAAAACGAGTCGCAAATCCTCATGGCTCTCGTCGACCAGGCTTACCACTCTATTCCCAGCGCCGAGGCTCTGAAGAATGGTGTTGACACCACCGAAATATACCACCAGGTGTTCTCCCAGCACTCCAGCTTGCCGGATCCAGAAGATGTCCGACCCCGGACTTCTTGGCAGGGCTTCTTTGGCCATCTTTACGGCTATGGTGGCACCTACTACAGTTACATCTTCGATCGTGCCATTGCCAATAAGATCTGGCAGGATGTCTTCCAGTCTGGGAGGACATCTGTTGACCGGGCTGCAGGCGAGCGTTATAAGAATGAAGTACTCCGCTGGGGCGGTGGACGCAGTGGCTGGCAATGCGTTGCTGGTGTTTTGGGCGATGCGAACCCCTCCAATGCAGATGGTCGCTTGGTGGAGGGTGGTGATGAGGCCATGCGCGAAGTTGGTCGCTGGGGGCTGGGTCGAGATGGAGGGTCCGTGTAAATTATTATGATATCCTGACATACACTTGATTTATATATACCTAGGTATGTTCTACTTGCATCCCAATGTTGTTTTGTTACTTTTCTTCGTATATTGTCCCACTCTGAGTATTATCGTAGGTAGTAGAAACGGCTGGATCGTTTATGCCTTCCATGCTATAGGACTGTTACTTCAAGCTATGAAAGCTCTCAACGTTGCAGCTAAAATCGACATGAAGGAGAGTAATACATCCATCTCTGTGTACTTACCCATGGATGTTACTGCTCTACTGAGAAATATGGTCTCATTCCATACAGTAGGTAAGATACAGTATGTAGGTTGAATAGAAAAAAAAAGAAGGTTCACTCCATGTATGGAGTGTATGTAGGAGAAAAAAACGACGGCTGGCGGATTCGAACCGCCGCCTCCGAAGAGAATTGATTTCTAGTCAATCGCCTTAGACCACTCGGCCAAACCGCCTATTGATGGATGATTGAAGCAGCTTGTGGTATATGACTACCAGCTCTCACTCTGTCACTTTGTCGCAAGGCGGCTTTATCCGCACTCCCATGTTTTCACAAGAACTTATCCTTTGCACTACCTCCAGTGTTTGAAGTGTTAAGCTATTCCACGCACCTGGGGGAGTGTCTCTATGGCTCAAATAAAATGGTACGGTTTTAGAAGTTTTTTAAGCCTACTACCTAGGCGTTCTTGCTAACAGGGATACATGTGCAGCCAACTTTAGTTGTATATATAATCGTACGTGATGCCAACGGCTCTAACGTGTATTTGGCTGGACTGCCCTAATTCAACATTGAAATTGCAGGCGAGGCATAAGTATATAAAGCTATAGCGTTAGGATTCAGACGAATACGCTTAATAGCTGGTATATATTAAGTATGATTAATTTGCGTTTCCAGATGTTTGCCTACCTTCTTCGAGGCCATTGAGTAGATTATCATTGAATGTGATATGTATTTGTAAAACCCATATTGTTGGGAAAAGACTTCATGACTTAACAGGTGATGTGCTTCCTATTCCTTACTGTAAGTCAAGATTTCTTTTCATATTAAATCAATTGGAAGATAAGTTCTCGAAGGGTGACATGCAAGTCACCATGTTGAACGGGTGACGCTGATTCATCGATAAAGCTCGGTGGAGCAGTCCTTCTCCGCCCTGACCTCCCGTCACTTTCGCGACCATTCCTCTCATACCGTCACTTCTAATAGCTCCCGTTTCTTCAGTCTCTCTTTACTCACCAGGCGCACTCATTCACTCTTAATTTGTGGATGCAGGATAACCTGCCAAATGTGCGCGTCCTAGCCTAATTTCTTCGCCGGCCCGTGCCTCCATCTTTCTGCGATAGAACCCTCGCCATCCAGTCTTTCCTCACTACGACCGCGTTAACACCAGCCAAAATGCCACACTCTACAAACCCAGACCCGGAGGCCCCGGACGATACGGATTTCGAAACTGTTATGCGACAACTGAACAACTATGAGGCTGGTCCACAACTTGACTTTTTGTCGCGCGACCTGGAAGTCGGTGAAAAAGCAGACGACGCTATCGATTTTGAAGATTTTGACGATGACGAGCTTCCTGAAGAAGAGGAAGCAGAATCTGCGACGCGCCTTCCACCCACAGAGGCCCCCACGGACTCCTTCGCCGACCTCGACACCGACGACGCGGCTCTGTTCGGAGCCGGGGACGACATATTTGGGGATGGAGATGGGGGAGCCCATGGCCAGGAAGACAATCTTGATGATCTCTTTGGGGAGGGTCCCCATTCTCCCCCGCCAGAGGGTCAGGTTGACCACATTCAAGACCTCTTCGAAGATGAGGAGCCGGTCTCAGCCATCCAGCCGGTTGAGCTCCCGCCTCTTCCGTCAGTGCCCGAGCCCCAATCCCAGGCAATGTCCGTGGTGGATGAAAATGAGTTCCTCGATGATGCCAGTATCATATCGGAGGAGATGGACCCCTCGACCCTTCGGGCTTGGAAACTTCAGCAGGCCCTGTTTGCCATGTCCGGAACTGGACCAGACCACCCGCCAGCACCACCGGAGAACAACGAGGAACTTCTTCACTCCCTGTTCCCCAGTTTTGATCGCAATACCTTGCCACGATGGCTAGATTTGATCCCACACAAGAAGGCTTATTTCCGAGGGAAACAGCCATTGAAGGTCCCCAAGCCAGTCCTTCCGACCAAAGTCAACATTGAGTTGGCTCCCGACCAGGAGCGAGTATTTCGAACCGGCCAGCCCAGCAAACGTGGCCTCGACCAAGATTCCTTGGGAGTCGTGTTCATTGAATCTACTCAGGAGGAAGAACAAGAAAACAAAGAAGAATTCGACTTGGGAGAGGGAGAGGCAGATGAAACACTGCCTGGTGGATTTACTATGCACGACCTCCGAACCATGTGCGCGGATTGGGATATACATGATGAATACCTGTCTTCGGAGCCCGAGAAGCAGCGCGCTGAGCCCGAGGCGGACCTTAATGATGAAGAGGATGATTGGCTCACCGATGCAAACCATCCGGCCAAGAAACGCAAAACCGGCCCGGCTCCCATGGATGTTATCGCCTTAGCGCATCTTGATATTCCACTGTTGGATGACCCCGAGCAAGCAACCGAGCGGATTGCGAAGAAGGTCACGATTGATATGAACGATCCTAATATTCTTGTCGAGGAGCTACAACCAGAATCCGTTGTCCACAAACCTAAACACACAGTCCCGCGTACCAGAGATGAAGTCGACTCTAACCTGACCCGTCGTCTCACTCAGCGCTACAACATCTCGAATGATCAAGCATATGATATGCTCAAGCAAAACCACCAGAATAAGATTCGGAGTACGCTTGGCAATGTCACTCTTGAACATGCGATGCCAGCCTTGCGCCTGCAGTGGCCATACTACAAAACGGAACTGGGTAAAGCTGAGGCTAGATCTTTCCACCGGCCCGCTATGGTCTTCCGTACTGGTCAAACCTCTTGGTTCAAGAACCCCCAACACATAAAACGCAAGCAACAAAAGGGCAAGGATGCCAAGGCCCTTTACTCTTCAACAAGCCAACTTTCCATGGCAGACAACTCGCATGTTTTGCTTGTGGAATACGCCGAAGAAGTTCCCATGTCGCTTTCTAACTTTGGCATGTGCAATCGCTTCATCAACTACTATCGAAGGAAGAACCCGGATGATCCCACCCGCCCCAGGGCCGAGATCGGCGAGACAACCGTCTTGCTACCCCAGGACAAGAGTCCGTTCTCCATTTTCGGGCATGTGGATCCCGGTGACATCGTTCCTGCAATTTCGAATTCGATGTACAGGGCACCCCTTTTCCCACACTCTGCGAAGTCCTCCGACTTCCTTGTGGTCCGAAGTACCACCCAGTCCAAGGGCAGTACTTACTATTTGCGCAATATTGAGAATTTCTATGTTGCTGGACAGCAATTCCCTTCGGTTGATATTCCCGGCCCACATTCCCGTAAGGTCACGACTGTCGCGAAGAATCGCATGAAGATGCTCGTGTACCGATTGCTCAAGAAGAGCCCCGACGAGCGGCTCGCCATTAGTGATGTGACAGCTCACATTCCCGGCACGACAGATATGCAAAATCGACAGAAGGTCAAGGATTTCCTCCAGCACGACAAGGACACCAAATATTGGAAACCCTTAGATCCTACTCTCCCAGATCAAGATACGATTCGAGCGTGGGTTCAACCCGAGGATGTCTGTCTTCTCGAGTCAATGCAAGTTGGCCAGCAACACCTCAACGACACTGGTTTCGGCGGCGAGGCAGAGAACGCAAATGAGAATGACGATGACGAAGAAAGTGAGAGCTTTGAGCAGCAGATGGCTCCCTGGAAAGCGAGTCGCAACTTTTTGTTGGCGTCTCAGGGCAAGGCCATGCTGAAGCTTCATGGAGAAGGTGACCCTACGGGACGTGGAGAGGGCTTCAGTTTCATAAAGACATCCATGAAGGGTGGCTTCAAGGCTATCGGAGAGAGTGTGGAGGATAAATTAGACGCACAGCGACTCAAGGAGCTAGGTGGCCACAGTTACAACGTCGCACGCCAACAAAGGTCATACGAGACATCGATCCGTCGTATCTGGGATGCCCAGAAAGCTAGTCTCTCATCAACAGTGGAACACTCAGACCAAGAAAGCGATGTCGATCAAGGCGAAGAAGAAGAATTCAACAAACCAACCCCCCGCTCCGAAGCCCCAACGCCTGCTCCAATTCGCCGCGACGACGAAACAACCTCTCAATTCAGTCGCATGAGTTTCAACAGCCAGAAGGGCAAGGTACTTCGCATCACCCGCCAATTCAAGGAACCAAACGGCGAGATCGTGCAAAAGGAGCAGCTAGTCTGGGACCCACGAGTCATCCGCCACTACATCCAACACCGTCACCGCACCGAGGCTCTAACTACAAAACTGGATTCCCTCCAGCCAACCGGTGACCCTGAAGTCGACCTCCGCAACAAGAAACTCATTGAGGCTGAACTGAGTCGTCTGAACCGTAACAAGGAACGTCGTTTCGCTCGTGAGAAGCAGAAGGGTATTTCTCGTGCCGGCGATTCTCCTGCTGATGGTAAACCGACTGGTACCCAGCGCAAATGTGCCAATTGTGGTCAGGTCGGACATATCAAGACGAATAAGAAGCTTTGTCCTCTGCTCAATGGTACCATGAAGCCTGAAGATAGGGTTACGGATTCGGCCTTCTCGATGAGTGCGCCTGTACTTTGAATATTTTTCTACATTCCATGCCTGTTTTGTTCAAAAATGATATCCCCTGTCTTCTTTTGTCTCACCATTTACCGTTATTGTGCCTATGCCGATTTTTCCCGGTACGGACCCTGTCTGGAATTCCATAATGAGTCGATTTGTTAGCTTAGATTGGCGCGGTGGGATGTACCTAATTCATCATGCTGGTCTATTCATGTTCAAAACATTACGGTTTCAAATATAAAGGACGCATTCTACGAACGTACCAATCTGTTTATTCACGTAGCTTCGTAAGCACTCTCTTCCAAAGTTTAATGTGATTCGTGCTCTAATTACAATGGGCTATTTTGATATCCGGACAGGTCAATGGTAATACCTGACATTGTTGCTAAGGATATACAAAAGAACGGGAAAGTATCCAAACAGAGTCGCTCCAAATCATGCAACGAAAGGCGTATACGAATAGTTGGATCGTGGAGGCTGGTCATATTGCTCCCGGTCAGTGCAAGAAGCTCTTGGCGTTTTACAGGGCGTAAAGCTCTGCCAATCCCCCCCTATTTAATGGTTGGCATCCATGTTCCGTGTTCAGAGCCAAATTCGGGCCCTTCGGCCGACGGTATGTATAACCTAAGAAAGCACCTCTCTTGCGTATCTCCAAAGCAGTTTTGCCAATCTGCTTGTCTCTCAGGATCTTGTCACGAGGCCGCTTCTTATCCCTTCGCCTCTCGGCATCTTGGGCCTTCTTTGCACTGGCTTCAGCTGTCATTGCAGGGGCTGTACCTGTCGTTGGCGGCTCAAGAGTAATACCCTGCTGGTATTTGGGACGTTCTGGTGCAGCAGAGACTGGCTCTTCATCATGATCAGTGTCGTCCTCTTCCGAGTCGCAGTTCGGAGACGCTTCTTCAATATTAGCAATTCCCTTCCAGTCATCAAAGTATCTGGTGTCCTCCCAGTTTCGAACTCTGGGTATCAGTGGTGGCTGGGTCATGTGGAGCTCATTCCAACGGATACCTCTGAAGAACGGATGGGCTTTGATATCAGTAGCGTCGTTGGGATATACAAAATAGCTTGTGATAGATCTGTATCGGGGATCCATGGAGTAAAGAAATTGAGCAGTGACAGGGCGGCCTGATAGCACGTCGTTGGCTTGATACTCCTGAGCACATAAGCGATAATGGCGCTCCTGGAGGATTCGACTGATGAGGTTGATAGCTTCCTGAGATACCAGCTTATCGGTTGGCTTTTCTCTGGGGAATTGCAGAGTTCGCGTGTGTTGCTGGGCGTACTGTTAGCTTGTATGAGCAAGGAAATGTCGTAACGACGAGCTTACCAGGATCTTGAGTTTTGTGTCATGGCGGTTTTCACAGGCGAAAGGAGTGAATCCATACAAGCACTATAGAGTAGTATATGAGATGGTGATACTCAGAGTAATTGGTCGTAAATGCTCACCTCGTATAAGATTATTCCAAGGCTCCACCAATCGCAACGTCCGTCGTACATCTCACCTCGAATGACCTCAGGAGCCATATACTGACTAGTCCCAACAACGCTCTTGGCAAATCGCCGCCTCTCTTTACTGTTACGCCATGCCAATAAATCTGTGGTGGGCGTATGGTAGTTGGAATAATCAATCATACTCTGGGGGTCGGAGGCTGCCTTTGATGGATTTGTTCGCCCTTCCGCCGTATTCTTTTGGTCTTCAGCGTCACCAGTGACTGCGATGCCAAGTTTCTTGAGCAAAGAATAGCGATGACTGTAGTAGTAAGACTGATCATGCGACCAATGACCATTGAAAGCTAGGCCAAAATCAGAGATCTTTAAGTGACCAGAGGCAGAGACGAGGAAATTATCGGGCTTGACATCGCGATGAATCCAGCACAGCCGATGAGCTTCCTCGATGCACATGATCATTTCGGCGACGTAAAATCTTGTCCAGTCCTCACGGAGTATATCTTTTCGAATCAACAAGCCCAGAAAGTCTCCACCAACCATGTAGTCCATGACGAGATACAAGTGATTTCCGTCTTGAAAGCTTGCGATCAACGGGACCACCCAGCGAGACTTTTCAGATGCAACCAAGAAATCTCTCTCAGCTCGGATGTGGCCTTCTTGGGAATTTCGAATCATGTCAGACTTCTTGATCACTTTCATCGCATAGACATCCTTGTATTCCCCAATCATGAATCTTCGGCGATTGTGTTTTGTCCCATCAACAGCAGACTTGAACATGTTAAGGGGACGGCCTCGGGTGCTGGGAAACCTCTCCTGAATCGAAGAATCTTCCTCGCAAGAAGGTTTCTTATCTTCCTTTTCACGTACCAATCGGACAACACCAAAACTGCCCTTTCCAAGAACCTTAATGGCCTCATAGCCAGCCGCCGAGATTGCATTATCGCTCCCAATGGGTCGCATAGTCTTGAGAGTCCGACACTGACGGAGATGTTCGTTCTCCTGCAGTAACCAGTTGCATCTCGCCGCAAACTGCTCTTCAGGTGCAAGCTGAAATGAATACATACGCTGTTCAAGTTCGTGCTGTCGCTGTACGCGTGGATCGCAATTTTGGAATATCGAGTTGAAATAAAGTTCCAAGAACACCTTCGCCACGGCGGTTGCCTCCACGGTCACGATGGAAGGCACAATGATTGGAAAAGCGCTTCCTGTGGTGGCTTGGGGTACAGTCACATCAGTGACATTGTCTGGCAGAGAGGGGAAATCTGTCACAGGAGCTTTGAATTTCTCTGAAGGTGACGGCTCCGCAGATGTGGCCGGAGTGAGAGGAGTAGAGTGCCCAAGTGGGGAACCATTGCTGCTGGGTGCCGTCGAAGGGTTCGAGCTGTCGTTTGCCCCATCACCCTGCTTAAATTGTGGCCCAGGAGATATTGGAGACTCAGGGAAGGGAATAACTGGCCTCGAGCGGAAGTGAGTACGGCGGATCACCGTGGGATTACCAAATGTCGTGGAGAGTCTTTGGGAAAGTCGATTGATGAGCCTGGCACTGGGAGTTCTTTGATGCCCAGTGGTGGTTATGCACCCACCATCGTCGCCTTCATCATTCTGCTGTATGGCCTCTCCAAATTCTGCGGGTGATGGAAATCTTGTCGAGGGGATTGACCTGGGGTCCACAGGCTCAACCTTGACGTAAGGAGTGATGGGTGGTTCGTGGTCTGGCGAAACATCACCAGTAATGTAAATATGATTGTGTTCGGTTGTGTGAAGGGGTGGACTTCGCTGTTCTGGACTTTGAGCGTCTTCGCTTGAGACGGATTCCACACTCGTCTTATTACCTGCTGATTGTCAGTAAGTCCTTATCGACCATATGGTGGATAAATGTGATCTTACTGTTTGCAGAGCTCCCTAGCCCCAGTAACAGCAGGAGCTTGGAACCACTCCGCGTCAATCGGATCTTAAGTCGGTCTTTGCCTGGCTCAGTAGTAATGATAGGTTCAGAAGCAGGACTGGCGTCGGATATAGGGGAATCGGATGGAAAAGGACCGCATTTGTTGTTGTGGGTAGCTGCTTTATTTGGAATCCAAAGATTGAAAACGCTCCTTCGAGATCTCACTTTCTTTCTATAAGAGACTGTCATGTTGTCACAATCTAGCAGATCAAGGAACGGGGGTTCTGCTAGTGTCAGACCATCCGGAGCTTGGCATTGGTAAACGATAGGATGGTCAAAATGTCGGACTCAATAAAACTGCAGCTTGCATGAAAAGATCATCTTTCATCCTTTGTCGGGGAGAAGAAGGTTGTTGGCGCAAGCGGCAAGAGCCACCGAGCTAAACAAGGTCCCTACTTGTGAACTACACAGGAAAACAAGGACTGAACAATCAAATGTAGATTTCAAATACAAATGCGCAAATACAAAATACAGGTCACAAAATCGGGCACTTTTCCATGCAAAGGAGATAACTTCCTCGTGATAACCTCATTCCTTAGATCAAATCGATCAAGGCAAAAAACAAACAAGCCGGATATCACAGGAAATCATGCAATCAAACCGATTGAACCAAACACCCGTGCGAATCAGTGATAAATAAACAAAGGATAACCGAGCGAGACGTCTATTTGATCTCGAGCAGCTTAATGTCGAAGATCAACTTGGAGTTGGCGGGAATGCCGGGGAGGGCCTTCTTGCCGTAAGCAAGCTGGGGAGGGATGGTGAGACGGCGCTCAGCACCGGGGGCCATGCCGGCAACACCGATGTCCCAACCCTTGATGACCTCGCCACGTCCGAGCTTGAAGGTGAAAGGCTTGCCCTTCTTGTTGGAGTCGAAGACCTTGCCGTTCTCAAGCTTACCGATGTAGCGCATGGCAACAGTGTTACCACTCTTGGCAGCGACACCCTTTCCAAGCTTCTTGTCATCAATCTTGACACCACGGACCTCCTTCACACCGAGAGTACCGGTGGGCTTGTCACCGGAGGGAGTAGGTCCCTGCTCGAGGTTCTTGGCGAATTGGACCTTCTTGTCGGTCTTGGCCTCCTTCTTGTCGGCCTTGGTCTCCTTGGGCTCAACAGCGGCGGCATCGCCGTTGTTCTTCTTCAGCTTCTTCTGCTGGGCCTTGGTCAGAGCAGGCTCCTCCTTGGTGGCCTTACCCTTGGCGCTCTTGGCGATCAAGTCATCAAGGGTCTCCTCCTCGGCGGCACGCTTGTTCTTGCCCTTGGCCTTGGCCTCAACCAGCTTGGGGGCCTCCTCCTCCTCACTGTCAACCTCGGTGATGCGGGGGTCATCCATGCCATCAAGGTCATCACTCTCCTCGGCATCCATGGCCAGGAGCTCCTCCATGTCGAGCTCCTCCTCATCGGGGGAAAGGTCGTAGTCATCCTCATCATCCTCATCCTCATCGTAATCGTCACGGCCCTCATCAAGACCAATGACGTAGTTACCGGTGAGGTACACAGTGTGGTTACCGGTGACCTTGAAGAAGACACGCTCACCCTCGCACACGGTGATGTCAAGGGTCTGCTGGCAGTTCTGTTTGAAATATTAGTTACTAGTCTTTTTAAGAATCATATGAAAAAAAAACGCTTACCTTCTCGGGGCTCAGGGTACAGATGACACTCTCATCGAGGTCCAGGCCCTCATCGGACTCGTCGTCGGACTCATCATCGTCGTTGGCGGGGCCCTTGCCCTTGATGAGCTTGGAGATAGCAGCCTTAAGGTCAAATTCACCATCGTCGGACTCATCCTCATCGTCCTCATCCATGGCATCCTCCAACTCCTTCTGGGCAGCAGCCTTCTTCAGCAGGCGAGCCTTCTCCTTGTCGCTGGGGCCGCCGTTGACCTCCTCATCATCGGAGTCCTCATCATCCTCGACATCGCTGTAGTCCTCATCATCCTCATCATCCTCATCCAGGTCGAGGCCGGGAGGAGGGCGGACAATCTTCAAGGTGGCGCGCGAGGACTTGCTGGAGTCGCCATCCTCAAACTCGGGAGTCTCATCGGGATCAATAGCAGCCATGCTCACACGGAACTGGAATCAAAGTTAGTTCAAAGCATTGCGACCCTCATGGGGGGGATGAACTTACCGAGGCGGCGGCATTGGGCACAGCAGGAATCAAAGCTCCGGGAGGAACGCGAAGAGCGTAAACTGCGACAGGCTGAACGGCCGACATGTTGTATGGATTGATAAGAAATGGAAATGCAAATGGAAAAAATATAAGGGGGAAAGTAAGTGAATGAACTGAGCCACCAAAGAAACAGTGGATGGAAAGAAGAAGAAAACGAAAAGCTGCGGATCCAAATGCAGCAACAGAGATCGTCGAAGCTTCTGTCGCTTTTTTTTTTTTTTCTGATTTTTTGCCTGGATTTTTCGACCAATCAAAATATACCCCTCACTCACACCGCTCTATCATTTGCCTCAACTGACCGCCCAAGTCACCGCTCAATATTCGTCTGAATTTTGCCATTCTGACGCGTGATTTAACCGCGTCTTCAAAGCACTTGGATCGACTATTACTGTTATATATGTGAACTACTTGCTAGCCCAGCATGGGCTCTCGTCTAAACTCA
Source organism: Penicillium pulvis (assembly GCF_028828015.1). NCBI lineage: Eukaryota > Fungi > Ascomycota > Eurotiomycetes > Eurotiales > Aspergillaceae > Penicillium > Penicillium pulvis. Next base: position 1,144,519 of record NW_026643079.1, on the reverse strand, counting down.
AACTCTGATGCTATGCGCAAGCGCATTGAAAACCGTAAGACCTCCTAGATATGAGATTGAATCTTCATCTGATCTTGACCGGATATAGATGACTTTGAGGACGAAACAGGCGAGGAGTATGAAGCCTCCAGCTTTGGTGGGTTTGGGGATTATATGCGACGCAAAAAGATGAAGTTGCAGAACCTAGACGCGGACATCCGAGCCTCATCCGGGGACTGCCCTCCAATATTTCGTGGGATCGTTGCGCACGTAAATGGCTATACCCAGCCTTCGCTACAAGATCTCCACCGTCTGATCGTCAGTCATGGGGGTGGGTTTCTTCAGTATTTGGACAACAAGACTGCTGCAACCCATATTATTGCGAGCTCCTTGACGCCAAAGAAATGCGAAGAGTTCCGACGGTACCGCATTGTGAAACCGGCCTGGGTCACAGAGAGTATCAAAGCAGGCCGCTTGTTACCTTGGAATGAATTTCGAGTTGTAGACGAAGGCCAGTCTCAGAAAGTTTTGAAATTTGGTGGGGGTCGCATGGGTAGTCAAGCCAGTACACCACGGTCGGGTTACAAAGAGCAATCTAGCACAAGCTGGTACAATTCCCAGCTTCAGGCTACGGGCACAATTGCGACTAGCAGCGGGCAAAATGCAAGAGACCAGAGGACTCCTTCAAAAGCACCTCCTCACAGTCCTACTTTACCACTTGGATCTCCCGGATCAAATAATCGCGGTCCTCCCAGCTCTCCCGTTGTCAGCAGCGCGAGTCATCCCGCGCCATCTGCAGATTCCGGGAGCAGCGAATCGGCGCCGACCAAAACCCCGTCTAGAAAAAGAACAGCGACAGCCAGTGAATATACAGATGAATTGGAAAGCCCTCGCAAAGAAGACTCCTCTCGAATCCAAGTCGATCCGATCCTCAGCAATAGTGCGCACAAGCCTTTGAACCTATCAGGATCCCAGTTCATCATGCCAGCCCAACCAGAACCGAAACCCCATCCTGCGCCTGTTGCGGACATCAGATCAAAGCTTGCAGCACAGGCAAAGCCTCGAGACGACACCCGATCAGGCTCCCCTTGCCCGCCGCCACGTGAAACCCAGGAGCGCTCTCCAGACGCACGCGAGCCTGCTGGTGGAGACCAACCTGATGAGGCCCAGCTAGATCCGGAAACTTTGGCGGCCTTGCCGGAGGACATCCGCAATGAAGTACTAGCTCATTACGGCCAGCAGCCCAGCGAGCCTACCCCAGCGCCATTGGTAGCCCTCGCGCCTTCAACACGATCAACGCCCTCCAAGTCTGCAGGGGTTGAAAGATCTGGCTCGCCATTGAAGAAGCCAAGCCGTTCTTCTAAACTAGGAACAGGCTCCACTAGGACCTTGATGCAATTAGGATTTGTTTCGCAATCTGTCCCTGCCAAGGGCCCTACTCCCGATTCCACGCCCAGATTGCCATCCCCTACGGCAGTATCACAGACCGTGTATTCAGTTTCTACACCCACGTCACCTGAAAGACGGCCCAAATATGAGGATCAAGAGGAACCCGACAAACAAAAAGAAACAGCACACCAGGTTGATTTGGAGAAAACCCCCGAAGCAGACAGCCAACCTGATCTCTCGGATCGACCCGTTTTCACTTCTCGTGGCTTGTCGAATCTGAATGATCTTCGAGACGCAATCAGCGCCTGGCATTCCACATTCACAACCGAGGGTCCATACGATGATGATGTCGAAGCGCTTTGCACATACCTACGCCGCGTGATCTCAGAGGAGAACGATGTTGATAAAGCGGTTTCCGTGGTACGGTGGCTTATGTGGCTTGTTGATAAAGACCCACGGGACGAAGAGGGCCCGCCAGAGTCCCGTCCTGAGGATGTTGTGACTTGGCCGGAGTCTATCAAAACCATGCAAGAGAGTATCCAGTCCGCTTTGGAGGCAAAGGGGCTGCCGGCCGTGAAGTTTGAATTGTGTAAATAATGATTGGTTACGATACAATGACTGATGATCTACCCTGCCATCTTTTTTCCCTTACTATATGCTTCTTATTTAGTTTATTTGATCAAGAATGCGAAACAACGCAAAAGAACGTGCTTTCAGGATGAAAGGAATAAAAGAATATAATAGCGGTGAATGATTCGATAGGCATTCAAGCCCCGTGGGTCTCGTCAGGAAGCGACATAGACTGCAGTTAGAACAGACTATAGATTCTTTGGTTCAATCATGAGGATCCCGATAAAGTTTCCCCATACCCGGAGCACCGGCAAAGTATGAAGTGTACCAACTTAGGATCCAAAGAAATGAACCCGGGGTATAATGGTAGAAGCAAGAGGGCCAAAACACATAGCCGAAACAGATAGAAAAAGAAAAAGCGAGCCAAGAATCGAACTAGGGACCTATAAATTCCAGAATCGATAAAAAATGGAGGAAATAACCGACTTTGGGAAGCAAAACACTCTAATTAATGTCACTCCGGCCTCAACTCAGCCTCAATTCTATCCCCACAATATCAACCTCAACGTCAAAAATCCACAACAAATCAAATCAAATAGGTACTATTATTTGAATTTGACAAAAAATTTGCCGATACATTGCAGTAGGTCCGCTGCCCAGCTCTTAACCGCGGCAACCCCCCAAACTAACTGGGTGTGGCCAGGTCTTCCGCTCGCCGTACTACGCAGTATCCCCATGGCTGCCCATGGGTCCCGTGTACCTGAAGTGGGGGCCCGCAAACCCAAATGGAGACGATAGCGAGCTGGAAACCATTGGGCTACGTGGAGGCCGGATGGGGTTTTGACCCTTGTTATGGTACTTAAGGGAAAAGGTCTGACTTGGTTGGGTTGGTCTTCTCCCTTGGTTGCTTCCAACCTATCCCCATCCTTCTTGTTTATGCCTGGCCTAACCACCCATACCATTCCTAAATACCCACTCCAAGTTCAGTGTACTTTACGCCTTTTCACTTCAAAGTTGCTCCCCGTAAAAATTGATATCATCATAGCCTCTCCGAACCCCTAAACTAATAATAGCCCAGCCAGCTTCAGCTTTCGCATCTTCTTCATCTTTTGTAGAATTTCCACCTTCCTCAATTCCAAGCACAAATACTCCTCATCAGCACTATCCAAATCCTCTGAAATACTAATTAACGGTGTCTTGATAGACGGGGACTCTACATCTCCATTCTGTGATCGTGTCTTGACCTTCAACGTCGCACCTTCACCAGCAGCAACAATATCAGACAACAAAGAGGACATGTGAATTGGCTTCATGCTGTTTGGAGAAGGCCTTTCCACCTTCACGCTGGGCACAGGTACCGCATGAGTCTTGGTCTCCACTGCCCCATTGGTACGACCGGTATCTTTCGAGTCGTCACGATTCGCTCCAATCCATCCTCGACACATCCGTACTGCTTTTTCCCACTCTCCGAATTTGCTGGCGCTCTCTTGGCGGGTTATCTGGGGCTCGAAGACCGCACCACCGCTGCGGTTGATATCGCGGAGCTCGGTGAAGTTTCGCCATAGACCAACTGCGAGGCCTGCGGCGATTGCTGCGCCTAATGCTGTAGTTTCGCGCATCTTAGGCCGATAGACAGGAATTGAGATGAGGTCTGCCTGAGTCTGTACGAGGAAGGGAAGTTAACGACATGTCTTTTGGGGCTGCAACTGTTGACCTGACCTGCATGGCTAGATCCGAATTGCTCATTCCTCCATCAACGGCCAATTCTGAAAGAGCTTGCCCGCTGTCTTTCTCCATTGCTTCCAGGATGGCTTTTGTTTGAAAGCATGTTGCTTCGAGGGTTGCGCGGGCGATATGGCCCTTTTGAGTGTATTGGGTGATGCCAACTGAGAATGCATTAGCGACTAAGCCACAAGGATTCCACGAAAAAACGACTTACAGATTGTTCCCTTCGCATCGTCGATCCAATAAGGTGCAAAAAGCCCGCTGAAAGCCGTGACAAATACACAGCCTCCATTATCCTCCACTGAAAGCGCAAGATCATTCACCTCCTTTGGATCCTGGAAGAAGTCCAAGTTGTTCTGTAGGAATTTTATCCCCGACCCAGCTACAGCAATACTCCCCTCAAGAGCATAAACGGCCTTCCCCCCAAAATTGTACGCAACCGTAGCTAAAAGCCCGTGTTTCGAGAAAACAGGCTTATCACCTACATTGTACAACAAAAAGCATCCAGTCCCATAGGTGTTCTTAGCCATCCCAGGCGAGAACCCTTTCTGCCCGACCAACGCAGAAGACTGATCACCCAAACAGCCCATAATTGGAACACCCGCAAGAGCACCGGTAGCAATCACACCGTACGCATCTGCATCTGAGGAGGGAACAATCCTCGGCAGATGAACCTTGCCCTTAATTCCAAAAAAGTCCAAAAGCTTATCATCGTATTGCAGAGTTTCCAAGTTCACAAACATGGTCCGCGAGGCGTTTGTCGCATCCGAGACAAAAACGTTGGCTTGGACGCCACCGTTCAAACGGTATACAAGCCAGGAATCGACGGTTCCAAACGCGAGTGTGCCGCGGTCGAAAGCCTCTTTTACTTTTGGGACATGTGCTAGCATCCACAGGAGCTTTGTGGCGGATGAGTAGGTTGACAGCGGTAGACCGCAGATGGATTGGAGACTGGATGCCCCTGGCTTTTGTTTCAACTCGCTCACTATGAACTGTGAGCGGGTGTCTGTCCAGACAATGGCATTGTGGAGGGGCTCGCCGGTCTCGTGGTCCCAGACTATTGTTGTTTCTCGTTGGTTTGTTATTCCGAGGCTTTTGATGCTGCTGCGGAGGTAGCCTTTGTTTTCGAAATCGCGGACTGCCTCTGAGATGCATGTTTCCACTGAGGAGATTAGCTCGAGAGGGTCGTGTTCGTGCCATCTAGTTGTCATTGTTGAGTATTGGTCTTTTGATGCCCTTGGCACTCCTTTCTTCTGGCTTGGTCTACCTACCCTGGGTTCGGATAGATTTGGCTGAACTCAACCTGATGTGAGGCAACAGGCTCTCCATCTCGATTGAAAATCAGAAACCTGGTGCTTGTTGTGCCCTGGTCGATCGACCCCACGAAGATATCTGAAGGTTGCATAGTTTGAAGGGGAATCTACTGCGATGAAAGGCAACAAAATAACAAAGGGACGAACGCAATCACGGTTCTTCCCGCTCATTCAAACAGGGTATCATAAGGATAAGGTACGTGCATCACCCTCCAAGACTAGGGGGAGAGGAAAGAAGGTATCTTAAATAATCATTCCTATGGCACCATATTCCCGTGTCTGCGGGTTCTGGTTCGAGCTTATCGTCGGGGGAAGTGAGTCAAGTTCTCGAAAGGGGATTGGTGGAATTACGAGAGCCGGGGGGTTAAGATCCAGAGCCGTTAACCGGGGGTTGAGAGAGATTGAGGCTTGAGCGTGCGGAAGGAGTTGACAGGGACAGGGATTTCGTGTGACGGCGAGGCTATGCAGACTCGAAGGATGTTATCGTATTGGTGATGGATATCGTTCCCTGTAGAGCCTGCATATATATCGCATACATATACCCTTTTATGTCTCTGGCCTCTGGGACTAGCTTATGTCTCCCACATGTCCTTTGTGATCCACTCCATACCTGTGGACTCCTTTCCACGGAACTTGCGACGATCACTCTGGGGGAAACCCAGAAGTACCCACAGATCGACCCCTCAAAAGCCCTACGCAGATGCTCAAATATACTGAGATGACATAATGAGCATTGTGTGACGACGTCGCAGTTCCGTGCGATCGCCCCAGTAGCGCAACGCTCATTGCCCAGACAGACCGCTAATGCCGGAGGAAATGCGGAGCCTTATTATCGACGACTCGATTTCCTTAATGAGGATCCAGAACTCAGTTTGTTTCCACTTGTCAAGGTGGAGCCCCTGCTAGCTTTCTGCAATATGGTATGTGCAGGCACATCAGGTCAAGCACGAGACATTTTCGTCAACCAAATTAGTCCAGATTGAAATTAGGCAAGCTGGAATTGAAATTATGACACCTGCAGCGCCAGTCTTGGCTTTCTGGTCTCAGCTCTGTCGCTATAGCAGCGATAGCCGATCTGGTTTCTGTGGAGGACAAGCCCCCTTCCCTTACCCTCTCTCACACCTCTCCCGCCTTGTACGTCTCCATGATCCTGACTGCCTTGCTTGGTCGTGGTGATACTACAATACATGGAAGATAGTCACACGAGCGGTGAATAGGTCATCGTCACAAGGAAATCAGGCGCCAAATGTTACCACCAGCTCTTGAGATGCCTCTCGGGAACCAAACACGTCTTTTGATATAGGTCAAATCACCAATATCAGATGGGGATGATCAATTGGAAGCTCTGTTTTGAACTCCTTCGCAATTGAGAAGGCTTGTGTTACGTTTCGAGTTTCTAGAAATTGCAATTGGGCCTGAGCTGATGATGGGTAACAGAAGCATAGAAGCTTTTCTGTGTCGCATCCGTAACAGGTAAAAGCCAGGAAGCCTTTCCAGTGGGAACGGCGCGCAACTTATGGTGCTACTAGAGACAAAGTCAAAATTGAATCTAAAACAATGACTGAAGAGATTAATGATGACCGGCGTTTTCCCGCTACCTAACCCGGTCAAACGGCTGTCAGAACAAACGCACCTTAAAACAATGTGCCCAAATGTGTACTATCAACTTTCTCTAAATCCTTTTCTGCATCTCTGTGTGATGGAAGAGAAAAAGGGGACATTACCCCGTCCGGTCACCTTGAGCTTGAATCGACCCGCCACTCCGAGTCAATCCCTCTTTGTATGCAATCAAATACTCGCTGCAAGGTCACGAAGACTTGGATTAGGAAGGAGGACACGCTTCATCCGAAGGCCACTTTTTTTCCCTTATCCAACCAAGCCGGTTCGTGACGTGGTCTGTGAAAAGCTTTTGATTTCTGATTTTGAGTTGCAAGGGTTACACAATTATGTCTGGCCGTTGATATATCGTTGGGGAACCGCGACTTCTTTCTATCTTAAGTCTAGAGAGTCGTGAAGCTCCTTGCCAAGTCAGCTATCATGGGTTCTTGGTCAGGCATGATGTCGACTACTAAAGAATTATGCTCGGCTCAAAGTGATGAGAGTGGATGCACCTCTCTCTATCGAGGGAGCAAAGAAGGAGAATCTATTGTTGGTCTTGCCGCTGAACCTGACAATGCTGCTTCACTGCCACCACTACTCTGGTCCAAGGTCAGGGCATATGGACGTGATGCATTCTCTGAGTTCTTCGGTACCATGATCTTGATCCTCTTCGGCGATGGTGTCGTCGCGCAAGTCCTTCTTAGCCATGATGAGAAGGGAAACTATCAATCGATATCCTGGGGCTGGGGGTGAGTTCTCTCCTTTGATATATTCCTATTTGTATCTCCGCCAGGGTTCTGACACCAGCCACCCACAGACTGGGCGTCATGCTCGGAGTGTACGTTAGCGGATCCTCAGGCTCGCATATCAACCCAGCCGTGACATTCGCAAACTGCGTTTTCAGAGGGTTCCCCTGGCGCAAGCTTCCCATATACGCCCTATCTCAGATTCTCGGTGCCATGTGTGGGGCTGCAATCGTATATGGAAATTACAAATCTGCCATCGACGTCTACGAAGGCGGTCCCAATATTCGCACTGTTCCTGGATATTCGACTACAGCTACTGCAGGTATATTTTGTACTTATCCAGCAGAATTTATGACCAAGACAGGGCAATTCTTCTCAGAGTTCCTGGCGAGTGCTATCTTGATGTTCATGATCTTTGCACTCAAGGACGATAACAACCTCGGTGCAGGCCATCTCACGCCCTTGGCCCTATTTTTTGTGATATTCGGTATCGGTGCGTGCTTTGGCTGGGAAACTGGTTACGCAATTAACCTAGCCCGAGACTTCGGTCCCAGAATCGTCTCCTACATGCTTGGCTACGGGCATGAGGTGTGGGAAGCGGGAAACTATTATTTCTGGGTATGTATCTAGTCTCTCCTCAAGCTCTGCCATTCTGCTACCTACAATAGATCCATGGCTCTTTTGCTGATTGATTATCCTTTTAGGTCCCTATGGTTGCTCCATTCCTGGGCTGTACATTCGGCGCCTGGGTATACGATCTATTCCTGTATACCGGGCTAGACAGTCCGATTAACACGCCCTGGATGGGAATTAAGCGGTTAATTGGACCCTTGCACAGGAAACGAGTAACGCTTCAAAGCCCAGTGTGACAGTTCTTATTTTTATGGTCTACGAGATATGAAAGTGATTATGAAACAATGTAGAGCTCGTTCAACAAAGTCAAATGTAAAGGGGATGGGGCTTGAGAAATTTCTTAGACGACACCACGAGATCATTTCTAGTTTACGATCCCATACTATACCTTTCCCAAATACCTATGCAACAAGCATCTTTCATCTACCTAAGTCTTATAGAGTATATCATAATGATGGAATCCAGGTGACCCTACCATACTACCGGATCCACAAGGACTCAGTCTGCAGCCACACCCACATCAACCAAGCCACCTGGGTCTTGAGTCAACTTATAATCCACCTTCCTAGTCCAATTATGATTGTCCTCTAGTAATATTTGAAAATTAGCAAATAACAGCGGATTTATTTCCCTTAGACCGCAAACTAATTCCCCAGAATAGTGGAGTGGAGGCCAGGTGACTTTACGAAGCATTTGGACTAGAATTTTGCGAATCATGTCGTCTGCAGATAAGGGATTGGGTGACACATGACACGGGAATGCATGTATTTTAGAGCACTGTAGCGAGTTGTTTGGCTGCATCTAAATGTTTCATATTGTTTTGTCACTCTTTTATCTGCAGTATAGGATTGGAACTTCTCGAAATTGGGTGCTGATGGCCAATGCTAAGCGCCTGGAGTTAACGGAGGGCACGGTGGGGGTTTTCTCTAGGTGCCAATGTCGACCGAAGATAGGACGCCCTTTTTTGGTGCTTGGTCCACTGTGGCAGCATGAGTGGGCTAATGGTGTCGAATTTGGGTAGTTCTCTCTATTGGAAGTTGAAGGAGATGTATCACCGGCTCATTTACAACTGCACCGAGCCACCAATTCCCTTTCCAGCGCCTTTACTGCTATCGAGGTCCATGACCATAGTGATGATCTTATATCTCAAAAGCTTTCTGGTCATACGACTAGATGAAAAGAACAGAATTATGCAGCCTGCTGGACATCCACTGCGCTTTTTGACCAATGCATAGACCGTTTTCTCGATGACGCCATAGGCTACAAGGTGGTTTGAATTTTGCTCAATGGAGTTCAGTTTAATTAGAGGCCTATCGCCTATTTGCAAGCAGACGAAACATAATACATGAAGTCTTGGAATAATTTCCACATCACCATATCAAGGATCAAAAGTCCCCGGGGTGTGTGGGTGGAGCCAAAAAGGCATAAACAAGAAAGTCCTTGAAAGTCATAAGCGCCAATATGCAGGATGGAAAAGGAATCAACAAGCAAGAAATTGACCTTCAAGCCGTGGTCAAAACAAGAAAACGTAAACGCCATTGTGAGCTCATTCCATCGTGAGTTCGTGTGTGATAATAGTACAGGTCGGCGCGAAGCGAGTTTCGTTTAAAGCCAAATGAAAACCCCACCAAGAATTGCACAAAGAATGCCAATGGCAGCAGGGGCCATGGTCAGGTCCCCTGCGTTATTAACCGAAGGAGCGACGTCCGAAGTTTTGGTTGGAATAGATCCAGTATTGGCAGTAGACTTCTGCTGGGTTGGAAAGCTCTTCGAAGTGGAGCTGGTTGCATCTCTAGTCGCGTTGCGCAAAGACGTCTCAAACCCAGATGGGGAAGAGGAAGCCCGCGAGAAAGCCAAATGCGCTGATGTAGAGTGGAAGGTAGACTGTGGGAGATACCCGGTCTTAGTTTTTGAGTCCATTGGGGTATTGGGCGGGGGGAGTGCTCACCCAAAGAACCCCCAGTGGGTGGTGCAATTTGACCGGACTTAGATTCCCAGCCAGCGCTGCCAGTCGATCCGGCGGCTGGTGAATCCGTGGCAACCCAAGGCCAAGTGTCAGGAGTGGTCCAGGTTGCGGTCTCCTTATGAGTTCCGTCCCACGGAATGGGGATGCTCACTGTCGCGGTCACCGAAGGTGCGGACTGAGTTCCTGAAGGTTCGTCGGCCTTGTTGCCATTGACACTGCCTCCGTCTGAAGTGATGGACTCCCATGTGCCGGTCTTGTCGCTGTAGCTGTACGAATTTCCGGTAGAATAGTCGGTCACGGTCATCGACTTCATGTACATGGTGAAGGGACCCTTGCTGTAGTCTGTCTCGCCGCCAGCCCATTCTAAGAAGCGTGTTAGAGTACTCATCTTTGTTCCACGGTATCACTCATACTTACGAATGGTGCCACTGGGATTGCTTGAATCGCCGCCAGCCCACACGCCAACCTTGATCATCATGGGTGTCTGTGGGTACTGATTGGTATCTGCAGTTGCCGGAGTGAGAACGCGAATATTGGTGCCATCAATGGCCCACACGATCTCACTGCTCGTCCAGTCGACGGAGTAGGTATGGAAGTCATCGTGGTTTCCAGAGTTGGCGCTGAAGGCACCGCGGTTATAGGTGCTGGTGTCACCTTTGCCAAAGTAGTTGGTCTGAACTTGAGTGTTATCGCCTCCAAGCCACTCAAAATCAATTTCGTCTAGGTCATCCGACTGAAGAACGGCACTGCTGACGATTCCAGTTCCGGGGGCAGCTTTGATTGTGTATTCAACCCTCCCAAACATGATGTAGAAGTTGGACTGGATCAGAGGGCCGTCACCCTTCTTGGCGACCGTAAAAGAGGCACCATTAGTAGAATCATAGGTGACGGTACCAGATGCCGTGAAGGCAGAGGATGCACCCGAGGTGAAGGCATAGGTCTGATCTGATTTTCCAAGTGCAGGATCCGCAGGGCAGGCTATTGTCTGTCAGCCTGCATTGGTTTACATCTGAAGCTCTGTCCACTTACATTTCTCGGTCGGGTTGCAGCTGGTATAAGTCTGGGCGCTCACCAAAGCAGATGAAAACAGGAGGCTCAAAGCCACACCAAGAGTCAAATGCATGGTGGGCAAGAGTGAAGCAGTAAAAATCTGAAAGAGATATTCAAGTAAGAATCACAGCAAACAATCAGATTCCGCTGGGAGTGTATGGTAAATGGTAGATGGAGAGGATGGAGAGAGGAAGAAGAACGCAGAAAGCAGAAAGCAGAAAGCAAAATCACAACAAAAGAATAGGCAACTTCACATCTTGGCGGAGTTTTCTTATATCTAGGCAGGTGCCAGCCACCTTTATTTCACTACAATTGGATTTAATGATCCGTGGATCCCCAAACCTGTCATTGGTCCAATCAGCGCTGGGTCCTTCCGCGCCACGTTTGGGAGCTCCGAATCCCTGACTATCAGGGTTCAAGGGTCTCTGAAGCCACCATGTCGCCTTTACCGTGGAAAGGCAGCTACCATTGAGACAATTCAGATCCAACTTTTCAAGCTTCTTGTAAGGTCAAAAGAGAACAGAAACAAAATAAGAAAAAAAGAAGAAAAAAAAAAGAAAAGCTCATGAAAACTCAAAAGGGGCGCAGGCAATACATCGGGCAGATGTGGGTCCCAGCCTCTTGAATTCCCAAGTCACCTAACTTAATACACCGATCATTCGCAAATCGAGTTTCAAGCTGCTACCGATCGCCAGCAGAAAGGGTGATAAGTCTTGCATGGCAAAATCAAGGTATCATGTCTAGACGTACTGCGTCACTTTCCCACTTGGTCAATCCTTGACAGCATCTTCCGAACATCCTATGACAGCAACAGGGTTAGCCATGGATTCCAAAGAGCTGTTAGCAAGTGTCGAGTATGATCATCTTCTTGCGCTTTCTTCGGCAACGTGGCTTGTCTAGATCTCGGCCCATTTGGAAATGTCGATCCAACGCGGATGCATTGGAGATCTTGAGCGCCACATGGGTTTGGGCCCGACCGGTCCTCCAAGCTAGATCCGTACAGGATCACCAGTCGGCTAAGACTTTAGTACTAGAAGAAGGTAAAAGAGTCTGAAATTGCGTGTTATTTTCTACCTACCCGTGTGTAACTTGGTGGTCCAGTTTTTTGAGTTGTGCAGATGGTGACACTACAGGCCATCGTATCTGCTACTTAGTCGCTGGTTGGTACAATAGGTGACATTCCCTTCTATATCACTAGAAGACGGCCTTGAATATCCAGTCAGTCTTGGAATACACGATGACCCCGGGTCTAGCCTGTGGTGGATTGGCCATATAACCATTACTTCCGAAGTGACTCGATGGTTGTCGAGTGGGTGCAGGAAGTACCGGAAAATAGGCTTGATTGAAGCAAAGTCTATTTATGAGGCTGAAGAGTGCTTTATTGTGAATAAGTGAAAGCCATGAGCCCACACTGATGCAGTTAACACCACTTTGTTCATCTCTGTAACTTAATATTAGCATAGTTAATAGACAGTTTAAGTATTTACGGAAATGGACAAGGGCTTAGATTGAAGTACATATAGCCGACTTGACTCAAAAATTGATCTCAACGATATGGTCCTCCAAGATTTGATATAATATTCGGCAGTCAGCTTATTCAGGACTCGCAAGAAAAGACATGTCTTCTGCACGTGGGTTTCCCCAAGCTTGAAAGCTCTCATGCGCTTGTCTCACCATAAAAAGCTGATTACTAGATTAACACCAATCTTCTAATTCTGCACACTATCGAGAATTATAGATGGTAACGCACATACGAATAGCATTTTACAGTGAGAATCCGTAGGGCTATCTATCAGGACATGTTGATGCTGATGATGGTGGCGTGTTCAGTCACGTGCTTTCTTTGTTTGTTTGGTGCGTCATAAGGCAACTTCCAACTTCCATCTCTCCAAGTTTCATTACTCTCTCATTTCTTTGGTAAATCCAGGTTATCAAAGTTTAGTCTAAGTGAAGGTATATGCTATCACATCTTGTACTAGAAGAAGCCAGCATCGCGACCATTTGACCCACACCTCTTGTTGCCGTGGCTACGAGCCTGACCAACCGCCTCGGGTCTAATTGACAGGTGGACAAACATCCACTCCCATTTTTCACCCTTCATCCTCAGGCAACATTCCAAAAAAGGAGCGATCGGTGGTCTTGCAGTCGCGTTGCAAATCTGACTCAACTCACCCTACTCTGTCACAATACTTGTCTCGTGCGTTGGCGACCTGAGCTAATCGCCTATCCGCTGAAAAAATCGACTCACCCCCACGCGCATCCACCATGGCGGACGAGCTCGATTTCCTGCAGCCGGACTTTGACTTAAACTCTCTTACCGTCCCACGTCTACGCTCCATCCTCGTCAATCACGATGTGCCGTATCCCGCTTCCGCGAAAAAGTCCCAGCTGATCCGAATTTTGGAAGATGAGGTACTGCCGCAGGCAAGGAAGCTGCTGCGGGATCGTGAAAGAGTGAGAAGGACAAGTGCGGGTATTACAGACATGGGAAGCCGAGCGTCATCCGTTGCCAGTGATCGGTATGATCGCGATTCTATGCCCCCGCCCCCAACACCATCCACAGTTGCATCGACCACGGGAACCAGACGCGGCACATCGCGACGAAGTGTTCGCGCATCGACTATGGAACAAGACGAAAACCTCGCTCCGTCTACCCCTGTACCTGCTTCGAAGCGAAAAAGCGCAGCTCGTTCCGTAGGCAAACACCCTCGAGCTTCGGATACAGAGACTGGCGATGACATGATGGCCACCCCAACCGTGGCTGTTGGTGCTTCACCTCGGAAGTCTACGACAAGGAAGCTCCGGCGAAGCTCCGTCCTTCCCTCGACAGAGTCTGACGAATTCACCCCATCCGTTAAGACTGAGCCTACGGACGAAAGTGTCTTCACTGATGACAATCCTTTCCAGAGTGGTAGTCCTTCCGAGATCCAGCGAATCAGACCAACAAGCCACGATGGCAAACGAAGGAGTGGCTCGCGCTTCTCGACTGAGAGCCCAGCGAAAAGTGGATTGCGGTCACGGAAATCTGCCACCCCTGCCAGCGTGAAACAGGAGGATGGGATTAAGGCTCCTGCAAGAGATTCATTTGACTTTGCTCCTCGACTAAGGCCCACAAAGGAGGAACCAGAGGAGTCTGAAGAAGAGTCCGAAGATGAAAGTGAATTCAGTGCCGGGGAGGAATTCACACCTGAGGAACAGCTCGCTCTTGAAACTGAACAATATGCGCCAGGCCCGCAGACCCGCAAACGCTCTCGGAAGCAAGGATCTACTAGTGTAGTAGCTTCCTGGCTAGTAATCCTTTCGGTTCTTGGAGGGTTCGGTGCCTGGTGGCGCAAGGAAAAGATTGAGATCGGGTACTGTGGTCTTGGGAAGCCCACCTGGTCACTATCTGAGACCAATGTACCGGAATGGGCTAATGTTTTGGAACCTGGCTGTGAGCCGTGCCCGCCGCATGCATTCTGCTACCCAGATTTTGAAGCGCGCTGCGAACACGACTTTATTCTTAAGCCCCATCCTCTCTCTTTGAATGGCTTGGTGCCTCTTCCCCCGACATGTGAACCTGACAGTGAAAAGGCACGCCGGGTCAAGGCTGTGGCCGACAAAGCGGTGGAAGAACTACGTGATCGCCGAGCCAAGTGGGAATGTGGCCAGTTGCAAGATGAAGGCAAAGAGCCATCTCCTGAAATCAGTGAGCCAGAGCTGAAGGAAGAAGTTGCAAAGAAGCGCCGCAAGGGCCTCAGTGACTCCGAATTCGATGACCTGTGGAAAGGCGCCATTGGAGAGATCATTGAGAAAGATGAGATCGTGAGCAACACTAAGCAGTAAGTTTTCCCCTCTCTTAGGGACATCTCCATGTCCCGTTGGATACACTTATTGTTCCGGATCTCCATATCCCGAAACCTGTTTCTTTTAAAGGTCTTCGTTCTGACATTGTGCACCGGAACTAACAGAGGCGGTTTCGCTATCACAGACCTTCCGCCGTCCTCGTCCTCACATCAACATCCACTTCGCGACTCCCCTTCACATGCGCCGCCCGCCGCTACGTTCGACTCGCTCTCCTCGCGTATCGACTCCCTCTTTCACTTCTAATTCTTGGCATTGCTTCTCTCGCTTATGCTCGGGCTCGTGTTCGTGCCCGCCGCTCGGACATTGCCCGTGTGCCTGAGCTAGTTGCGACCACGCTCGATCGTCTTGCCACGCAAGCAGCACTCCACGCTCGTGGGGGTGCGATGGAACCTTACGTTCCCATTGGGCAGCTCCGCGACGATGTTCTCCGCAATGAACTGCATGGCAAGCGACGCGAAGAGTTGTGGAGCCGAGTGCGCCGCGTTGTTGAAGGAAATGCTAATGTCCGTGCTGCCGTTCGCGAAGGCCGTAGTGGTGACGTCTCTCGAAGCTGGGAATGGATTGGCGGCATTGGTAGTGTCGGTGCCAGCAATGGTAGCACGGGCAAACTAGAAGGTAGCACTCGCCGTGATAGCGGCCGGCTGTCCTTGTCTTCCCCTCTGAGCAATGCCGACACCGATCGCCATATGGTTGATAATTCCGAGGATATATCCACTTCCAGTCCCAGGCAGTCCCGTCGTTGGGACGAGGGCCGTCCAATTTACTAGTGGTCCCGCTGCCAAATCGGGGAAGAATTGGGCATCTCTGCATCTTGGATACATCGTCTCCATGTCCTCGCTTATTTTCACGCGTCACACGAGAAATCGTTCCCTTTGGAACGTCTTGCCGTTATCTGTGCTCTTTCCCGATATCACATTTTCACCGTACATATTTTCTATTCGTGTTTATTTTAGTTCTATGCATCAAGCCCAATACCCCTTTTTGAAATACACAGTCACTATAGTCCATTTGACTAGACAAATTAGGCTAGGAATGTCCAGTACCTAGGCTTAAAATTTCGGCATTCTAATTTGACGATCGTAAGACGCTATTGTGGTCCCCGAAGCTGGGTTTTCAAATCCCGAGGCATGGACAGTCTATCCGTACGCACCATGCAGTTTCGTTCATGCCATTGCATTGCCACTCCAGCAACATTACGTATTTAAGAACCTCGGAAGGCGAGGGGGATTCTGCAGGTATGCATGGAATTTTAAATAAGTTTTCAGATCTAGATAATTCGACAGGGGTAACCCTGCCGTAATCCAGAACTTCGGGATAACATATCCGGTGTACTTCTATACTATGGTGGACCTCGGGACCGGGCGTACGGCGTTATGGAATGTAGACCGAGTCTGCAGACCTGAAACCGTTGCTAGCACTTAACTAGGTTTCACCTAGTCCAAGCATAGAAATTGGAGGTTTATCCTGCGCCTTACCTACTTAGGGGGCCCGATACCGATGTAGGCGTTTGTGGTTATATGATCAACCATATACCGGTGTAGCAGCCATCTGCGGAGTGTTTGAACACCGAGCAACTCCCTCTGAAACAATAGAATGAAAAACAAAGTCCACACTATACCCACCTATGGGAAAATGAACCCACATGTGGTGAAACCGAGGATCCTGTGATGCACTGCATTGCGGTAATTTTAGGCTCTAGTTAGATCCCAATAAGCCCAGTAGATGCATCTACATCTTCAGCTCAATGTAGGTACAGGTGCAGACAGCACGATACCAAGTTCGATTCGGTCGAATCATGGTCCAATACACGCGATAATTGACATAGTTGCATGCCCCTGAGCCAAAGTCTCCACAGCACGGCGTGTAAGTTAGGGTTTCTTATGCATACCTTCCTAATCTAGGGCCATCGCTTGCAGCCCTAAGACCGGATGTCTTTCTCCGTTCTTGAGAGAAGCTTTTTCTTAGCCCTAAACTCGCTGACCGCTTCTTGCACTGTATTGGGGCATAGGATACAGTAGTCAATACCTACTGACGCCTTCGTATCATAGAACACGTATATATAGCGGTTCAACCTATAACCGAACGAGTGGATGCAACAACCGAGAGGGGGCACTTTTACCACTGCGTGGGCGAAAATTTGGCCCCGCTTCTGTGGCTTCTTTACATACTTTCGCTTCGCATGCTTTTGGACCAGGAGACCGGGAAACTTTGTTCGTGCCGGGATCAAATGTCAGGAAGGATTCCCCTTGATGCTTAGGTAGGTTAGGTTGTATTTGATTCTAATTAGATCTTTGTTCCACTGGTCTTTGCAAGCGGAGTTCGAGAAGTGCAGGTGAATACGAATAGCTTCTCGGCGGGGGAAAAGTACCTCGAGATCTATACATAGGAACAAGAACTTTTATTGATGTAGTACATAAATACGAACAGATGTGGTCTACAGTATTTACTAAACGGCCCGGTTTAGTACGCCACCAAAACACCAGTTTAAATCCATCCGAACCAGATCATCTCCCAAGATGAATTAGGTGAATTAGAGTGTTTTTAAGCAAACACGAAAGTTGTGACAGTTTCCCTTTGTATTTCGCTATAGCCTCATGACGTTGGGTGGAGTTAGATCTGTCCCAGAAAAGATAATGCTCCTGAGACAGAGCCGATGTTTTAAGATTGCTGAAGAATCTGCTCGGCAAAGACGTCGAATCACAGACCTCGGAAGATTATTCCTGATAATCGAGTCAAAATGCGGCACGTTTGGGCTCCTCTCCCTTCCCTTGGGTCCGATGGTTTAGGCGATCGTTTTTGGTAATTTAGAGTTTCATAGCGGTACCATGCCACACATGGATCTGCGAGTGCGTCATGAATCGAGATTAAAGAAGTTGACGGAAATGATCACCGACACCACTCAGAAGCTGATCTACCGGGTCCGAGAGCCAACTGTTGGATACGACAGTATGTAACCATTTCCACAGGTATCTGAGGACCTTATAGATCGAGTTTCTCCCCAACTTCACCGATGAAACGTATTCTTTATAGTCCCTAGCCTCTGATTGATTGATCTTTCTTTTTTCTAGAAGTTTAAAGAATCGATTATCGAATACACAGCAATGTTAAATTGGTAGTGAGCAAGCCACCAGAGAATTGGCCATCAGTGTATAACCACATACGTCATTTTAATTAGAAAGATCACTAGAAAGCTCCCCACAAAAGACCGAACCGTTGGTCTTTTCAGAGCCACGTACTATACGGAGACTGGAGGGGCCTAGAAATGTCACACTACGTATTTACTAATGTTTTAGCATAATGATTATTTAAAAAAAAAAAAAAGTCGCCAGTGGTGGCAAATCTTCGGGGCGCCTCTTGTATGTCACGTTGTCTTTCTATTCGTCCGGCTCGGGTGGGTAATGATTCCAGCCAACCACAACTCCACCATTGTCCACCAAAAATCAGCCACGTTGGAATACGATTAGAGAAGTCCGTTAACGTGCTGTCTCTCGTTACACTGCCGCAACCGCCGCACCATGATGTGACGGGTGATAGGCTCCCCCATTACCTCCCATGTCTAAGTGGAGGGCAGCCACAGTGGAGTCAAAATTGGGCTTGGTGGAGATAGCCCGTGGCAGATGTCTGCGGCCTGACGTTTTCTCGTGCTCCGTGGCAACCGCAATGCAAGCGACGCACCTTGGCCCCTGCTGCATGCGTGACAACGTACATGGGAACATGCAGATGTTTTTCCTCGTCAAATTAATCCAGATGAATGGAGCTCTGAATAAACATGACATGGAGTGGGAATGGAATGCAGATCGTGGATACAGTATGAAGTGGATTACTGTACACTATGTATCTGCTGAAGACTATGGCTCAAAAAGGAGTACGGGCAGACCACCTTGGAGGCAAAGCAGGGAAAATGCCTTGAAAACTAGCCAATGATATCCAGCGGAAGTGCAGACTCGGCCGATCGGAGCCAGATTCGCAGGATACTGACGCCGAATTGGCAGATCCTTGGCCCTATCAACTTAATCGGTCATGCCGGAAACTATTTCCGGGGTACAGATTCTGCCTCTGCCAACAATGGATCCCCCCCCTTGTTACCCACATTGATCCATCGACATCACATTTTCTCATTTTCTGTTGGAGGAAATGGAAAATTCCAAAAGGATAAAATCGAAAATTCCCCAAAAAACCCCCAAAAAAAGAGGGATTGCATAGCCCCAGACAAGAAAGACGATGGAAATCGTGGATGATCATGCCCAAGGCCTAGGTCAGATCAAGCCATGGTCGTTACCACCACAAGCTGGACCAGACTTGTGGGATTAACCACATATCGGGACGTTTCTGACTGGTTTGAGAAACCAGAGGCTCCGGGGAAGGGAAACCAAAGCAGTATAGACTGCGCGGGTAGGGTCTGTGTTCGCTACAGATCCCGTTACAGATCCCGTTCAGAGTTACGTGTATGTACCCTGTTTTCCTGTACGGAGTATTTTCTCCCGAAAGGGGGTTGAATTACCAGGGTGATCATGGACAGTTCGCGCAGTACCTGAACGCTAGTGATAGCTCGACCGATGGGTTAAAATGGGGGGATTTTCTGGTACTGGGTTTCTGTGGCCCCAAAAACATAGGGAATGTCAGCTTTGGAAAGATCCACTTCCGCCACACACGCATCTCTCGATCTCTCTGTTTCTTTTTCTTTCTTAACGCACAACTCTTTCCCTCACAGGACCCCTCCTTCGTCCCGTCTGACTCCTCCACTTTCTTCTTGGCCACTCTTGGGACAGTGCGCCAGTGTCAATACATGAGGAGCTTAGCGCCCGACGAATTAGCACCCTGAGATTCTACGGACGGGTCCGTTGATATGATTCGTGTGGGATAGAAGATGTTGTATTAATGACTTACTCTGGATAGAGTCTGGTCTGGCTCTTCTTGTCTAATCTCTTATATTCTCTGGATTTGATTTCAACGTGTTATCTTGTTCTGTTCTTTCTTTTCCTTGATTTCTTCTCCTGTTTACTCCTGCAGCTTTCCCCCCCTCCCCACCTCGCCCGCCCGCGATGGGCGACGCTGCCCGGCCATTCAGGCCCATTGCTCCCCGGACCTTAACATCAGCTGACGGAGTCGGAGTCGGACAACAACCACCCAATGGAGCACCATCAGACGAAGGTCGAATGAAAAGAGCTTCAACGGCATGTAAAGAGTGCCAGAGGAGACGAACAAGGGTACACGTCCAGAACTTCCCCTTTCCCCGGCATTTCTCACTTTCTCTTCTTTTTATCCATGTTCACTTCCCCCTATATCCCCCTGGTCGAAATCAAATATATATTCATTCATATCTCTGACGTTTGTTCTTTGCTCCAATTAGTGTAGTGGGGTGCCTTGTTCTGAATGTGTGGGCCATCCCGATCGTGAATGCGTATTCGACGAACTATCCGACAGGCGCCGCAAAGCCACCGCAAAGAAAACTCAGGAGGAGCTTACCAGTCTACGAGACTTCTTGGATCAGTTGTTGGAGGCTTTTCGCAGCAATGATGGTGCTGCCGTGCAGCATCTTATCAACAGAATTCGGGCCGGCGCATCACATGAGGAAATCCGTCGCATCGTTCTCCACATCCATGCCCAAACCGCCGGCTCATCATCCCGACCTAACGACATGGATCCAAACATCATAAATGATCATATGAGTCATTTCTTCGATTCTCATTGACATACTCGTTCCCCGCATGACAGGGGCTTCCTGTTGCATACCACCGGAGTGACACAAAATTTATATCGTCCGTCGCATGCCAGCATCATACGCCTGATTCTGTGCCGTCAATTCAAAACTTATTTTAAACAGCCATATGTCCTGGGTCGATTGTTTTGATGGCTTCTTTGATTTTTATTTCCTGTTGATCATGTTGGCCTGCTATCGTTCAATCGTTCTTCTACTCTCGCGCCTTTGCGCGCTTAGGACTTTACGGAGATTGGCCCATACATCCGCCAAGAAGAGCGACTTGTTACCTCAAAAGGGCGATTTGCAAAGCATGCTTGAAACCAATGATCTTACACATTTGTCCATCTTCTCCTTTCCAAATTGAGCCCTAGCCCTGTATCTACTATCTTTCACTGGTGGAACCCCTTCCGACATGTTCCTATCAAAAGAAAACGCTCTCATGCAGATTGCCGAGCTCGGTTACACGAGTTCCATGCGGGCCTCAGACGTGCAGTGTGTTATCGTGTTTGGGTTAACGCGAATTCCCTAAGTTTTCCTGGGTGGCTTTCCATCCTATCATTTGATTTGTCATCATATGGGTACATGACAGGGGCATCAACTTCCAATGAGATGGCAAGCGGGACGAGATTGTCGGTTTCGGTTTCGGTCTCGGCCTCCAACTGAGTTCCACCTGATGGAGAACTATTTCGGATGGGGCTGTCTAGGTTACCGTTAAACGTCAGGAATGCCCCAGACACATCCAGAATACAGTTGATTTTGGGTCCCGGGCTTGCGTTGCAATTGGGCTTGATCAAACATTTCCTTGTCTTTTCTTTGATCCATTCTGATCAGGTTGGAGATCCTCATAAAACTCGACAGATGATTGATATATTCATCTCAAGGGGTCCTTTTTCTTTGTCAATGGACTACCGGGAATACGGGCTTCGGAGAATCCCAACCACTTTTAATGCGAATCCGGGTGAGAGAGCCTCGGGATTATTCATGTCTATATTTTTTGCCACGAGGAATGAACCGTTTCAATTTCGGCCGAGCATATCGGTCAACCCATTGACTCATGTATCTCGTCCACTTGCCTTTTCAAACCCCAGGCCGCTTCCCTGTGACCACGGAAGCGCCTGATGTGATCAATCCGGGACATGCACTGGTACCTGAACTTGATCATTGACCATAACTACCATAATCACTCTGCAGTGTTGATCACACCCGATGACCCTCCGCGTGGATTCCATCTCGGACATATCACTAAGTTTTGGCGTATTCGGTGGCAAAGCTAGATAGCTATTCTAGAATAAAACCCAATTGAATTGAGTTGGACCAAAATCCGGGGCAAGTGGAGAGGAAAGAGAGAACCCCGCACCGCACACCGCGTGGGAATGGATCTCCACCTCTCCCGGATTCTTCTCCTTCCCCTCCCCTCAAATCCGGCCCCGAAACAGCAAGGGAATAAGAAAGAAAACCCCACTCATATGGAAAAGCAATTAGAATGTACATCATCGCGTGACAAGTTCTAGCCTACCGCCGGTCTTGATGGCTCTAACTAGCGTGAACCTAGCCACGCAAGGGTCGGGGCCTGGATTGTCCCGAGAAGATATTGAGGCTGCCGACGCCCACTCGCCCGGACGCAAGAGAAAATCATCCGGCCCAATACCGACATCAACTCAAAAAAATGCCGTCACCCGTCAGAAGATCACCCGGGCTTGTGACTCGTGTAAAGTCAAAAAAACGAGATGCACCGGCACCTTGCCTTGCACAAGATGCACTCGGCTCTCGCTTGCTTGTGAATATAATGCTGCTTACTCGAGAGGGTTGCCCCCCGATCCCTTGCCGGGGTCACTTTCGACACCTGGTGATGAGGTTCGACGCCGGGTCTCGGATGCCGGGCGTTTATCTAGCGGGTCCCGGTCTAGGGGGAATACGGGGAATCTGAATTCTAATTCAGATCCGAGTTCCGATATCAGCTCAAGTTCAAATCTGCCCGTTGGTGGTAGTAATGTCTTGAGTAGTAATTATCGGGATACGGTGGGACTGCAGCGCCATGCCGCAGTGGTTTCTTTACGGAACTCACCCGAGCCAGGCTCCACGGATTTTGAGGGTAACTATCTCGGTCCTGCGTCTGGGATCTCATTTATCAATCGTGTCTGGAGTCGGTTGCATCATGATGAACGTACGCGTATCCCGGATGAGCTGCAGAATGAGTCTTCTAAAAATACGGCCGTCTTTATGTTTGGAGATAAGCCGTATACTTATCCTGAGAACTCGGACTTTGCCCTCCCGCCCTTTGAGAGGGCTATGGAGCTGGTAGCTATCTATTTTGATTTCTCAATGGTCACTTATCGGTTTTTACACCGATTGAATGTAGAGGGTTGGGTCAAACAGATCTATGAGAATAATATCTCTATATCGAACCTGCCTGTTGGAAACATGGTTGCCCGGACGGCGATTGTGCTGATGATATGTGCCGTGAGCACCCTTCATCAAGATCTTGAATCGGAAGCCGTGGCGGAAGCGCATAGCAAAAGGTGAGCCTTTTCTCTTGGTACCGACAACAGATGGCTAATATAAAAAGCGAGCATTGGTTTACGGCTTCCAAGTATCTGTCCTCTTTGGAGTCGGGCCCTCCACGGCTAGAGACTATTCAAGTACGACTTATTCAGTGTCTTTATCTTTTGTCATCCTCGCGGGCCAATGAATGCTGGTACTCGTTTGGAACTGCATTGCAAGTTGTGACAGCTCTTGGACTACATCGAAAATGGCCTGCTAAGATGCCCAAAAATGGATGCTCATCTCTCGAGTTGGAGCTTCGGAAACGCATATTCTGGAGTGTATACACTCTGGACAAATATCTCAGCATCATGTTTGGGCGACCTCGCCTACTTCATGATGAAGACATCGATCAGGAATTGCCAGATGAGACAAATGACGAGGATCTACTGGAGGAAGATCCTATGCGGCGAACTGGCGTCACAGATAGTATGATGATTGCCTCCGTTCTTCATTACCGGTCAGTCGCACCAATATCCTACTTCTCCAATCCATATTAACAAATCATAGACTCGGCCGCATTTTAGGGGAAATCTCCCGTCAACTTTACAGTATCAACCCTCTTTCCCGTGACTCTCCATTGGACACTGCCGTCCGCCTCACATCTGAACTAGAGAGATGGAAAGAAAGTGTCCCACCCCTCTTCAATAGCGTCCAACCTACCAGTCTAATCCCACCACTATGCCGCCAAAGCCAAGTCCTCCAGCTAGCCTACTCCCACGCCATGATCCACGTCACCCGCTCATTTCTCCTAAGCGACTTCACCGACTTAAGTCGCAGACCCCGAGACTCCCACTCAATGGTCAGCACCTATGTCCAAAAATGCATTCAAGCAGCTGAGAACACCATGAGCCTAATGGACAGCCTCGCCCAACGAAGCGTCTTCATCCAATCCCTCTGGTTCACCCATTACACAGGCTTCTGTGCTATCCTAGTCGTCTACATCTACATCATCCAGCAGCACCGCCAATCTACGGCCCCGAGTCCATCTGTTGGGAGTCCTGCAGACATGGACAGAATGCAGTACCTGCTTGCATTGGCGGAAACATGTCAGCAGCATCTTGCAGAGGCGACACGGAAGAATTGTCCTAGTCGACGATATAGTATTATTCTTGAAGAGCTGAGGCGGGAGGTTCATAGGCAGATGGGCTCGGATGATTCGAATAGTCTTGCTCCGACTCCTCTTGTGTTGAAGTCGACTCCCCGTCCGCAGGTTCTAAGCTCCGGTGCTACAAATGGTGTTGATCACCCTCTCCAATTTGATGCGAGAAGTCTTGACTTTGCGAGTATGCCGGCTATGCTGCAGCCACCCGAACTTGGCATTAATCCTGTTGAGGATGCTGGACTTCTGGAGAATCTTGAGGGGTCGGTTTGGTGGGCTCAGCTGGATTCATGGGTATGTCTATCGACCTAGTTGTCTTTTTTCTTGATCTTGGTTGCTAATTCGAGGTTACTAGGCTCTGTCTAGTTTTCCGAATGAACCATCTGGATTCAGTTTTTAGATGGCCTAAGCCCGTTACGTCTTGCCAGTCTCGTTATCAGGCTGATGATCACTGTACATAGTGTGAGTATACCCATGGATTTGCGTTTTGATTACACATGCAGCCTATCTCCGATATCAGTCAAACAATGGGTACTCGATACATATCATATTCTCCGCAAAAAAAAAAAAAGGGGGGAGAAAATAGGAAAACGAGAGGAACCAGAGAAGTTCAAAAGAGAAAAAAGTTCCAGCCAATAAAAAACAAAAAGAAATGGACTCGCGGGGAATCGAACCCCGGACCACTCCCATGCTAAGGGAGTATTATACCACTAAACCACAAGCCCATTGTATATGAGAAGCTCAATTATATCCTCATATGAGTAAAATTTGACTACTACCAGGCAAGCAGGCTACAGCCGCTATGTGTACAACTGGCCGACGGTCTGAGGAGTCAACTGATGGCAGCCATTGCAACCACGTCAATAGGTCCGTATCATCCAAGCCAGAGAATTAGCTTCCAATTACAGAACAAAGTTATCCATTCACAATTAATCTATTAGGGGCAGCTTGCTCGGCTGCGAAGACGAACCCGGTGTATACATGTGGTTGTTATACTCTCATATCGATGATAAATTAGCAGATTTTGATAATGCAAAAATGTATCCCAGTTCTCGGGTGTGAAATCAGGTGTGACTACTGTTGCCTACAAGGGTCATTTATCAATTTGCCTCTATTCTGAGGGGAGTTCCGAAGGTTTACCAGGGCCGGCTGCGACTTGAAAATATATATCTGTGCCACTAGGGAGATCAGCGCACTACTGGAGGCAAGTCTCCACCCGGGCATCTAAAAATAATCCAAGCTTCGAACTTAGGAAGGTATGTACCCTCCACTCATCCCAAATGACCAAGGGGCAACGCGCTCACGCCACTTGTCTATCATCATTCGCCAATGCATTCTTTACCCTTTCTCTTTTCTTTTGGGGGTAACAGGGAAACAAACTTACTATGAGGAATATTCACTGACAGGATCCATGTATGCTTTGGCTCAACTATATTAAAAATTATCGGAGCCGCGAATAAGGAGCAGCCGAGGCGGATTGCGGATTCTTTTCATTGTGAGCTTTGAGATATGGACTGAGTACTAGTCTCGGTTACATCACTTGAGGTAATAGGTCAGAAATAGAAAAAGGCATCAAGCTCATATTTGTTTTCAGTAAATGGCTTAGATTTTCGTTTCTCATTCAATATTTGTGTTATAGCCAAATTTGGAAGACTGCAAAAAGCAAAGTCGACATACATCCAAATATTACGTGCAATTCATGCAGAAGCGCTCTCCTTGGAGCGTGCATAGTCCTCTCCCTCTTTAACAAACACACAATTCAATTCCGCGCCAGGGCTCAATGTGACCTCGAACCTCAATACTGGGTCCTCAACGCGATCTTTGCCACTCACCGGGAGCGCAACAATACGCTCATAAGCTTGAAGAATACGGATAACGGTGTATCCCATCTCGATAGTGGCAAATTGTTGACCAATACAGATACGAGGACCTCCATTGAAGGGAATGAAGTGCCACGGACGCGGCTGCCACCCCTCAACCCAGCGCTCTGGAATATACAGGCCGGGATCGAAGTAGTTCTTTGACTCAGGTCCATCATAGAGATCAGGATCCCGCTGCATAAGCATAGTGGAGTAGATGACTCGAGTGTTAGCGCGCACGCCCACCGGGGCGAGACCATCTGGTCCACCACCGCGAGGGAGTGTAGTATCGCGGAGCGAGTAGCGAACATTGAACGGAACGACCGGATACAGACGCATAGTCTCATTTAGAACAGCACTAAGATACTTCATCTCTTTAAGATCGGTGTAGCTGGGCTTCTGGCCATTGGCGCCGACGCCCAAGCGGTCGCGGATTTCCTGGCGTAACTTGGCGACAACTTCGGGGTGTCTTGATAGCTCGTAGAGACAGAAAGACAGAGTTCCGGCTGTGGTGTCTCGACCAGCAAGTAGCACAGCAACGAGCTGGTCACGCAGAACCTGAGGATCACGTGTAAAGCGAGCTAGGGCGTCAAGGAAGGTTTCACGCTTCGACAACTTCTGGTCAAGTTCCGCAGTTGAAAGGGATAGAACCGTCTCAATGTAGGGCTGAATGAACTGATCCATGACCTTGAGGTTGGCTCGGAACTCCTTGCGTGACATGAGTGGGCTGAAGACACTATTCAAAAGTATAGATTAGGTTTCACAGATCTCATCAATAATCTTATGCTGTGTCACATGCAGACGAAGCCTACTTACCCAAATCGGAATAATTCGGCTTGTCGTTGTTGCACATATCTGAAGGCTTCCGCAAATCTAGTTGCTGGATTTTCCAGGCTGTCTGTGCCTTGACCTAGTAGATAATCGGTTGCTGCATCAAGGGTATAGCGGAAGAAGAGGGATCCAACATCCACAACTCGGCTAGCATGGGGCGAATGACTTCCACCGAGAAGAGGAATGAGCTTTTGAACGTGTTTTTCAAATATCTCGGTATCGACAATCCGATCGCGAGCAAACATGGGGCGGATGAGTTGGCGCGAGCGCGACCACAATTCTCCGTCTGTAGTGAAGATGCTGTCACCCAAGAACTCTTTCCAATCACGGTGAAATGGCTCTCCCTTTCCAAAATCTGCAAATTGCCCAGTTAAAAGGGCTTTCGTATTCTCTGGGTCTATAGTCAAAACCACCCGAGTCGAAACTCCAGCATCGAGCTCGGCTGTCTTGACATTCGTTAAACCCCCGGCAGTAGTGATTCTACTTTTCCAAAATGCGATGTCATCGTTCACCAGATTAGCTTTGTGACCATCGTAAATGAAGTCGAGAGCTAGATAATAGTCAGCCTCTCGGCTCTGCGGTCTGTGACTGCAATAGATGGAGAGGATTATCATACCGTAAGGTAGCCGGAAACCAATCTTGGGGGCTCTAGCACCAAGACGCGCGATCTGAGCAGAGGCCTGGATTTTGCGGAAGACACAAAAGAAAGTGAACAGACTCAGGAACCACAAGGTGGCCTTCCCGGGCGTCATGCCCTCAAGGAGACTTTCAATCATGTTGGGCGTTGAATGTCAGGGGTCGAAGGTGATAAGGGATAGAAATGAAGAATAGGGATATACGTTTCTATATGGGCCGCCAGAACTGGTTCGTCATGCACATGTCACTGATCTTGATAGTCCGCGGTTTTTATGATCAATGCACGAGCCTTCTATTAGGCTTTTATCAAGGCTGGGAAGGTTAGTGAAATGACCCATACACAAGTAACATTTTATCAATCGGGGCACTATAGGTCCGATTCCCCAGAAAAAGCACTATTGATCACCCTCTGATAGCGAATGATAGCGAGCCGGAAGTAACCCGGAAGTAAAAATGGGCATGTTCTTCACCTTTCAAGACATTCTTGCGAGGGACCTGCCAACCCCCGCTAAATGACTTCATTGCCGCTTGTCGACCCACCCACGTTTTGATGCGTCTGCTGTTTGACCCGCATTGGCCCCATATATGTTATTTTTGTTATATAAATCAACCAGTGACAATATGAATGTAGTCTATCTGCTCCTTTCAGTGCTCATAATTTACAGTATAGGGTTGTGATAATCCGGGGAAATAAAACTGGGGTTATAGAGGACCTCGGCTGTCCCGGTTTCATATGATCGCAAAGTGGAGATCGTTTAATTGTGCCAAGGTTTATGCTTTGGTGATGCATATTGAACAATGCATGCGCTGACATTAGACCATGCAAATTTACGTAGACGTGAACCATTTTGCTCGTACAACACACTTAGGATTAACTTATTCCCTATAGCCAGAACTTTCGAAGAACGACAAGTTCTTCATTCGAATTCTGCAAACGTAAGTTCATTACTACAGTAAATCCGAAGATTCTGGAACGTTGGGATAAATCAACAGTATAGAAAACCTGGACTAAATCACAGTTGGGGTGCCATGGACAGAGACTTTCACTATGTGTTTGTTTGTTGAATTTTTTATCTGACTTTTTATATCTATGATCTGATTTATTTTAATTATTTTTTTGTGGCTAAGCCCTGCTGTTTTGTCTAATGCATGATACTCAGTACAATAAAAGTCATCAAAGAAACTGTGTTATATCTTGTAGAGTTTTGCCTTACATTCTGGATAATTGTTCCTCGTAGATCACGTGAATCGAGCAAAGCTTTTATTCCACATTGGGCCATATTATGTTTGTCGTGTTTGTCCGGGAGCCCACACCACGTGACATCAAGGCCAATTTCGTCGCCGAAGCTTCTGCTATCGCGTCAACGACCACTACAGCAAGATCTAAACTACTACCAGTCAAGATCTTGGTCAATACAAAACTTATATCGCTGACCTTTGGCGCATATTCCTATTATTGTCTCCTTGTCGTTCTTTGATTGCCCTGAAACCTGCGAACCCTTTTTTGTCTCGGTGGCGCGCAATTCACCCACCATTCTTCAGCAGCTCCGAATCTCTCAATTCGGAACCTCACCCCTCACACCTCACTTTACCATATTTACAAAATGCTTCCTACTATCACTCAAGATTCGCCCCTCGCGGCAGCCATCGCTAGGGCGATTCAGCCTAAACTGGTGGAAATGGGTTGGAGTACGGATGATGGTCAAGAGGGAGCGCTCATTGAATACATCGTCCTCATGCTAGTGAATGGAAAGACTCAAGAACAACTTGCGACTGAACTTTCCAACGACTTTCTCGGACTAGACGAGGGTGATACACAGGCGCTTGAGTTTTCAAGGTGGTTGTTTGGTCAGGTTGAAAGTCTTGACCAACAGATTAACGGAACCTCAAGTGATTCCGCGACACAACAAGTTCCTTCTTTCGGCCAAGAATCCGGCCAATTCTCAGGGACGGAAGGAAATAGTATGGATGCAGAGATGGGTGATGCGAGTGATTCCATGTGAGTTTGCATACTGATTTGAACGATGATGCAAGATGCTGACCCTGTCTTCTATTTGCTAGACCCACAGGACCCAAGGCAATGCGCAACGGACGACAAGCTGGAAGAGGCAGAATGATCAACCAGATCAACCGAAATCTGGGCAGTAATCCCGATGGAACTCTCCACCGAGTGCGTGGACAGCAAGGAAATGGACGTATCGGAGGCCACGGTCGTGATCAAATGAAGGGACCTCGGCGCGGAGGCGCCCGAAACATGGGTGGCATGGGAATGCCAGGCAATATGGGAGGTGGACCGATGATGCAAATGAGCCCACAGAACCAGATGCAGATCATGTCGATGTTGGAAGAGCAGGCAAGGATGATGTCCCAATTGATGCCGGGTTTCGTCCCACCCGCCGTGAACCCGGCTTTCCAGAACGGAAACCAGCAAGGTCGCTCGTTGTTTGATCGGGTCGAGCGCCAGGGTCAGCAAGGTGGTGGACGTTTTAATAAACGCGGCCCAAACCAAAAGCCCCAGGGAGCCAGCGGCGATATGGATACCGAAATGAGCGGCGAGCAAAATGAGAGCAACCCCGACACCGTCTGCCGCTTCAATCTTCGCTGCACCCGGAAAGACTGCCCATTCGCCCACCAATCTCCTGCTGCGCCTGAGGGTACTTCTCTCGACATTTCCGATGTCTGCTCTTTCGGAGCAGCTTGCAAGAACCGAAAGTGCACAGGCCGTCACCCATCACCAGCGGTCAAGTCTGCGCATCAATCCGAGGAGATGTGCCGATTCTTCCCCCATTGCACCAACCCCCATTGTCATTTTAAGCACCCTGACATGCCACTTTGCCGCAACGGTTCTGGCTGCACGACCGAAGGATGCAAGTTCACGCATGTTCAGACTGCCTGCAAGTTCAACCCATGCATGAACCCGAGTTGCCCGTACAAACATGCCGAGGGTCAGCGCGGTTCTTTCCCCGACAAAGTATGGACACCCAAGCATGTCAGCGAGCGCAAATTTGTGGAGGATGAGGATATGCCAGAAGAGTTGATAAAGCCTGAGACCGCGGGAGACGTATCTCAAAACCAGGAGCTTACCACATGACTCCGCCTTAATTGAAGTTGACGAAATTTTATCTTGAGAAGACCGCCGTGTGCGAGCACTATCTTGTACAATTTGAATTGTGATGATGAATGGCTGGTTGGGGAGGGCGTTCATAGTTTGATGCATTTGCTTTTCTCGATGGTTTCGAGGCTCATTGATCTGTACATAAATTTTCCCATGGAGAAGAAGAACACAAAGCGAATTTTATTACCAAGAGAATATGTCCCATTTACAGACCAACAGCTACTGATTCTACGGATGTATCGCATCCATGTACGTCAGGTGAAGGCCGATAAGGCGATAAGGACCCCTTAGTAAGACATCTGAACTTCCGCGGACCAAATGTAGACAGAGTGGTTCGACACTCCAGCGCATCACTTCCCTGGAATCCGTCGAGATGGGATTACTAACCTTCAATGGCCTCAAAGCTAGGCAGCGTCTGATTGCGACTGCTTTTCGATCCCAGCACCGTGCTTTCCACGCTGCTGTCATTGGTGGTGGCATCACCGGCCTCACGTCGGCCTTCCACCTGTCGCGAAATTCCAAATGCTCTAGCGTCACAATATACGAGAAATCCCCTCGGCTTGGTGGTTGGATGCGATCTGAGCGAGTTCCAGTTAAAGGAGGCGATGTGTTATTCGAATACGGTCCTCGCACGATAAGATGCTCCAATTCTCTCTTACCTACTTGGTTGATGGTAATTGTCCCTCAATTGAACACCACAACTTCCCATACAAGAAAATCTAATGATATGAATTTCTCGGCTTGAAGGCTGAACAAGTAGGTCTAGCAAATGAAGCAGTCTGGACCCCAAAGAACAGTCCTGCCGCAGCCAATCGTTTCATCTATTACCCGGATCATCTTGTCCGCCTTCCAAGCCCACGTCCCGGTGTCTCATTCGCGAGTAACATAAAAAATGCCATCCAAACGTTCTTAAATGAACCTCTATTCAATACACTCATACCGGCCATTCTTTTTGAGAGCTTCAAACCCCCACGAGGAATCGATCAATGGCAGAAGGATGAGTCTATCGCAGATTTCATCTCCCGCCGTTTCACTCCAGAAGTCGCAGACAATCTTGTCTCGGCTGGTATGCATGGAATTTACGCGGGAGATATCGATAAATTGAGCGCCCAGGCTCTTCTTGGTCCTCTACGCAACATGGAAGCTACTGGAATCATATCTAGCCTCTTCACCAATATGTTCTCCAGGAACCAGAACATACTTTGTGATGATTATATTGCCGGGCGAGAAAGTTGGGTTCAATATTCGAGACACAACGAAGCGACTAGAGTGAAGTACAGGGGGCAGCAATCGACCACTCTTACCTTCAAACAAGGGACACAGCAGCTTGTGGACGCGATCGCCGCTGATCTAGCAAAGTCAACAAAGGTCACAATTGAAACAAGTTCAGACGTCCAGAGTATGAGCCCACCAGCAGGTCATGATCAAATTTGCGTAGGTTTTTGCCACTGACAGGCGAGTGTCTAGAAATTTGCAGGCTAATTTGGTGAACCTGATATTTGCAGATTACTTCTCGCCAGAACGGGGGGGATATCAGTCGCAGGAACTATGACCGGGTCATTGCTTCGCTCCCAGCGCCTGCATTGACCAAGATCCTAGAGTCAACGAACACAAATCACCCAGGCAACTCTCCCCTCGAGACCATCAGAAAACTCAAGCTACATAACTATGCCACCACTGTCATGGTTGTCAATCTTTATTATGACAAGCCCGTACTTCCCATCGAGGGCTTTGGGTATCTGATCCCTCGCTCAGTTCCATTTGATCAAAATCCAGAATGCGGACTGGGAGTTCTTTTCGCATCTGCTTCTAGCTGGGGTGTGCCCACCTCCGGTGATCAATTTATCTCGCAGGATAATGCGCCGGGAACTAAGCTTACAGTAATGCTCGGTGGCCACTATTGGGACGATTGGAAAGATTCCGATTACCCCGATCATGACTCTGCCGTGAAGATGGCCTGCGCATTACTGGAGCGCCATATTGGAATCAAAGCCACCCCCAGCGTTACAAGAAGCAGTCTTCAAAAGAACGCCATCCCTCAATACACCGTTGGGCACATTGACCGCAATTTTGAATTGTCTAAATCAGTGAAGAAGGAATTCAACAAGCGGCTTGTACTCGCAGGAAACTGGTATACCGGAGTTGGTGTCAATGACTGCGTCCGGCAAGGTATTCTTGCTGCATCAGTTGGGATTGGCCAGCAACAGATTGAGCATGTTGTGGACGAGAACCTTCCGTACGGGGGCCACAACATTTCTGAGTGGGACATGGACATGGAGGGCGGCATTCCCACGGCATCATCACAGTATACACAAGTTTCCCGGCCCTAGGGTCTAGGTGTTGTGCACATATCAAGGTAGGTTTGTGGTGTATATTAGACCAATACTATAACCAAGAACTGTAAAATAATAATGTGAAAGTTCGAAAATATGCATTAATGCTCTAAATTTCCAAATTTGATCATGAAGTACCATGGGGGGACAGGCCGTGAGGTTCTCAGCCGTCCCCATACTGCTTGGCGAATTCTGCTGTATGCCCTCGATACATGTGGTTCCCGATGCATTGGTCATCCATACTTTCAACTTGGCCATACAGTGAACCAAGCAACAAGTGAATGTCCATCTGGGAGGGGTAGAAGTGGAAACACTGCGCCTCTGCATACTTCAAAGTTGCTCCCATTGCCACATTTGTGTATTGATCTGCGAACAGAGCCTTCGCAAAAGGGAATTTGTTCAACTCGTATTGAATTGCAGATGGTACTGGGTAGATGGCTTGGGGATGCTGTCACTAGTATGTGAAGGTGCACACAGGTCTTTCCCGCGTGTTACCGTTCTGATCAAAAGATTCGAGGATGACTCGATCGGGCCAGCAGAATTGGATTGATAAGAACACTCAAATATGTTCTCATGCTTTTTTCTGGCCATCTTCCTTTGCATCTCCATTGGAATCGAATCCGAGCGTTTCGAGTTGCCGAACCAATTCGTGAATTTTGATGACCTTCTCAAGCTGCTCGGGCAGCAATGCCTCTCCCTGGTTCTTCTTGTCGCGCAGGTCTCGCGCTTGTCTGAGCTTCTTCTTGAGGTTGCGGGCTTTCTTTTCTTTCTCCGCCTCCAGATCAACGGGTTCCTCAGGCTCGGTGGGCTTTTCGTCCTTTTTGGCGGGCACACGCCAATTGTCTGAGCCAGATCCCTTCTTATCATTTGAAGATTCTGAAGCCTCGGCCTGCTTCGCTTGACGTTTCGCTTCGCGGCGCTTTGCGTTCTTGTTGCTGGCAGCTGTGGCGTCTGTCGCGGCGGATTTGTCGTCACTACTGCTTAAGGGCTCTGCACCCGGCACCCCGCTTTTTTCACGATTTTTCCACGCGGCGGCAGCACGGTTCCTGTAAAGCTCGACATCCTCTGGGGGCTTGTAACCAGGGCGGACGCGAATTTCCCGACGTTTGGAACCATCTGCACGGACCGATGAGGGGATGTAGCTTGCACCGGTTGCATCGGTGGTAATTCCGGCTTTCGAGACGTTGGAGGCCATGGTGGATGGATGGTGGGGGATAATTGTAGAAATTGAGATCAAAAACAATACAGAGCCCAGAGAAATTGCAAGATCACCAGGGGCGACTCTCAAGAGCTCGCCCACTTCAATGTAGGAAAAAGAAACAATGCAAACTTGACGGATGGCCGGAGTAGCCAGTGTGGACGGGCCAATCAGCGGACCGGGAATTCCCGCAGCTTTTCGTCCTGCGAACTTCCATCCTTCTCACTCTCTCTCATCTCACCCCAGACCCTTTGCTTTCCTAGGTTGTGTCAACACCTTCCTTTCCGTCACAATGGCCGGCGTATGTGATCCCCCTTTCCACTGGTGCTTCGCGCCGCGCAAGAATCCCTGGCTAACCGCGCATAACAGATCTCCAACGCTATCTACCAGCACGTCTCCCCACCCTCGATCCGATCGGATGGTCGCAATTGTCGCCCTTAAGTCTAACCGTTGTCCTTTGTTCGAGTTTAGGTCTCTCTTCCGCAAGAACGCTGTCTACCTGACCGCTATCTTCGCCGGTGCCTTCGCTTTCGAGCTGTGCGTCAAATCCATGAACCCCCCGAATCATACATTATCCCTGACCAAATCTTTGCGAAACAGTTCCTTCGATACCGCCTCCAACAAGATCTGGGATTCCTGGAACGCCGGCGTATGTGACATCCTCCGACCCTATCTTCTGGCTGTACCGAGACATACCCGGTGACAATTCGCTAACTATCTATCTTTACTAATAGCGCCAATGGAAGGACATCAAGCCCCGCTACCTTACCGCTGCTGAGGAGGAGGATGATGAGTAAATCAATGACCGGGATCTGGTGACTTCTACTGTGTAGTTCACGGTCAAAGGGGAAAGCAGAAGCAGGAAAAGCGATCGGCTGGATTCCTCATTATTACCCATTCCAGCCCGCGAGTTTGTACGCGATAGAGCCTTTTTATTTACATTGGAAATTTGTATTCTGACTCAAATATGATGTGTTGATTCACGGATATTTGTACTGCGTAAGATGTGGTGTTCGGGATCGTCTGTGGCGTTTGGGAGCGAGACCGCTCCGTCGATGTCATAACGAAAAATGCTAGAAAAATGCCCTTTCCACTTGTCCCTAATTGTCTTATCTCCGAACTTGTCCATCTGTTCTTCATCGCAAATTGTCTACTTCATCAGACCCTTGTAGACCGTCCGATCCTCGACCGCCTCACAAATCTGTAAGGTCTGACCTACCTCTGTATTCGATCCACATCTTGTCGATTCTCCCCCCACTACAAATCCTCGGTGAGGTCGACTCGCAATCAATCCTCCCAAAGCAGTTGCTCCCCGACTCGCTGGACATTCGCTGTACGACCGTTACCTTATACAAACCCTTGAATGTTTATTGCTGTTTCAGCCCACCAAGTGCGCCAATAACCTTCCCGATCTCACACTTGTGCCGAGCGGCTCCGACCCTCCACCTCCGCCGAGAGTCTTAAGCCATGCTCATGCTCACAGAGTGTGAGAAAGTCCTTGGCGATGGCCTTCTACGATTACCAGCCCAGCACAACTACCGATACAGCCCACAGGCGGAGAGAGACCTGCTAGAGCTGCTCTTCCGATCGCTTGTGGGGCACAACGAGGAGCTGATACATCACCTGTTCCCCGACGGTGTGCCCACCGGAGCTTGGAAACTTGCTGAAGCTCAAGGAGCTCGAGAGGGTGCGGAATATACAGAAGCAGCGCGAGGAAAACGCTGCGGCCATATCTTCCGCGCCGGAGAGGCTACTTACCGATGTATAACGTGCGCCGCGGACGAAACCTGTGTTTTGTGTAGCAGATGCTTCGATGCGTCCGATCACACGGGACACCAGTACCAGATATCTTTGTCGTCCGGGAACTGCGGTTGCTGCGACTGCGGTGATGATGAGGCCTGGCGACTACCGCTATTCTGTGCAATTCATACTGATAGTGGTAATGTCAAGGGCAAGGAGCGCGCTCAGCGACAGCTGCCCGCAGACTTAGTAGCTTCTATTCGCCTCACCATTTCGCGTGTGTTAGATTATTTCTGTGATGTTATCTCTTGTTCGCCGGAGCAGTTACGTCTACCCAAGACTATTGAAGGTATCAAGCAGGACGAAGAGGCATCGCGGCTGTGTCCTGATTGGTCAGACGCGGGCGATCAAGCAGAGGAGGAGCCTGAATTTTCGCTCCTGCTGTGGAATGATGAGAAACATACCATCCGAGATGTAGCCCATCAAGTGAGCCGTGCTTGTCGTGAGCGGGATAGTTTCGGTGTTGCACGAGCTCATGAGACGAATGATATGGGTCGAAGTGTTATCAAACACTCGAAAGATCTGCAGAGATTGCTAGCCGTGTCGAAGATCATTGAGGAGATCAAGGTCACTGTCACGATTCGGTCTGCGCGCGACACATTCCGAGAGCAAATGTGTGCAACACTTGTTGAATGGTTGGCAGATATTGCGGGATGCAGTATACTCGAGGATAATGAAATCTTCCGCCAAATCATCTGCGAAGAGCTACTTGTTCCCTGGCGAAAAGGCAGTGGAGGTTACAATGCGGACATTGGTATGAAGGGAATCGACGATCATGAAAGGGCGGAACATTTAGGTGGTCGTACTTTCATGCTCAGCCTTCCCACTCATGGCAATCTAGTTCTGCGAACCGATGACGATGACGACGAAGATGAGGATGACGAGGAGGCTGTTGACGAGACCAACGAGGCCGATGAAGATGAAGATTACGGGGAAGCTCATGACGATGCCGATGACGAAGATGATGACATGGATATGGAGCTAACCCGTTTGCAAGCTGAAGCTGATGGAGACGGTGACGAAGACATGGAAATGGACATGGGGGCTGGAGCGGACGAGTTCGGACCAGATGAGCTGGCCATAGCCCACCGTATTCTAGCAGGATTAACTGGCATGCGACCGCCACCACCGCAGCCCACAGCTGGAGAAACAGAGGAAGAGGAGCAACCGCCACAGGATCAGTCAACTCCTTCTCGTGAGGCGGATAATCAGACACCCGACCCCAACAGCTTCATTGCTATCCCACGGACCCCTTCAGGCGTCGTCAAACCGAAGCCAGGAAGGACAGAAGGGCACTGGCAAGTCCGGCCTCCCCTCCCAGCCGCGGGCGAAAAGATTGCTGCGTATGAAGATCTGTGGCAACGGACTCGCCTAGACTGGTTGATTCTCTTTGATTTGAGACTCTGGAAGAAGACTCGCACTGATCTGCGAGACTTGTATATCAGCACCGTTGTAAATGTGCCCCAGTTCAAGCGCATCATGGGTCTCCGCTTGTCTGCCCTATATACGGCCCTAGCCCAGCTTTACTTGGTTGCGGATCGTGAACCTGATCATTCTATTGTCAACCTCACCTTGCAACTTCTGACCACTCCCTCCATCACCGAGGAGATTGTGCTCCGCGGAAACTTCCTTACTAAAGTGATGTCTATTCTATATACATTCCTGACGACAAGACAAGTTGGAGAGCCGCAAGCTGTCAATCCAAATGCCACTCTAGCATTTGATGCAGGCTCAGTAACCAATAGACGCTTGTATCACTTCTTCCTTGATCTCCGTTATCTGCTTCAATCTGAATACGTGCAGCATCGTGTGCGGACCGAAGAGCAATATCTGCCTCAGTTCCTGGATCTTGTGAAACTCTCCCAGGGCATTTGCCCGAATGTTCGCGCTGTCGGTGAGCACGTAGAGTATGAAACGGATGCTTGGATCAGTGCTTCTATTCTCATGCGCGAGATAAATCGTCTCTGTCGACAGTTCTGTGAGGCGTTCAGAAACCCTGAAATCGATAATGGAGAACACCTGCTGCGGGCAATCAAGACCACTACAGTCACCGCAATCATCCATTCTGCAGGTGTGGAGCGCAAGCGCTTTGACCAGGCTGAGATCAAAGAAGAGGTTCGATTCAAAACTCTATACCCATTTGATTTTGAGGTCGGTTCTTCTGGCCAGATCCCATGCCACCGTGTGGTGGAATTTGTCGTTGAAAAGGGCTCAATCAGTTTCCACCATGCACTCCACTACACTTTATCGTGGCTTATTGAGTGTGGCCGTGATGTAAGCAGCGACGTTCTGCGCAAAGTTCTCTTCGATGCTGCTATGGATGCCAGAAATGAGCTCCATGCTGCCAAGGAGGCTGATGACAAGAATATTGATGATACTCTTTTGGCACTTGGACCTGAGGATTTGCTGTTGACGATGTTTGATTACCCCTTGAGAGTGTGCGCCTGGCTTGCGCAGATGAAAGCCGGCATGTGGGTTCGCAATGGTCTCAGTCTTCGGCACCAGATGTCCCAGTATCGTGGAGTTTCCTCCCGCGATTTCGCCTACTACCGGGACATTTTCCTTCTGCAGACTGCTCTGGTGACATGTGACCCGAGCAGGGTTCTTGCTTCTATTGCGCATCGATTCGGGGTGGTTGACTGGATGGCTCGCAACTACATGCCTCGTGCTGGTTATGAGGACTCTCAGATCGTTGATGTCGCCGAGGAGTTTGTTCACCTGCTGGTCATTCTGTTGACTGATCGCACCTCCTTGACGGCGATTGACGACAGCGCTGATATGACCAAGGAGAATATTAGTCGAGACATTGCTCACGTTCTGTGCTTCAAACCTCTCTCATTCTCCGATCTCTCAACCCGCCTGAGTGACAAACTGCTTGAATCGGACGAGTTCCAAGATGTGCTGGAAGAAGTCGCAAACTTCCGTCCTCCTGAGGGCTTGAGTGACTCTGGAACATTTGAGTTGAAGCCAGAATACCTTGATCTTGTGGATCCGTACAGTGCACACTACACAAAGAACCAGCGAGATGAGGCAGAGAATATATATAGGGAGTGGATGGCTAAGAAGACTGGTAAGAAGGCCACTGACATTGTCTATGAGCCGAAGCTTCGAACCATTAGTTCTGGTGTCTTCTCTGATCTGGCAGGTTTTACCGGAACAATGCTGTTTGCACAACTTGTCCACCAGTGCCTCGAGTATGTTATTTTCTGCAAAGAATGTACTCCCTCAATTCCGCCTACTCGCGTGGAGACTTTCCTTCAGGTGATTTTGCATCTCATTCTTGCTGCTGTGCTCGAGGATGAGACTCAAGACGATAGCACGGAAGCTGAGCAAGAGAAGTCTTTCAACCTTCATGCTCTTTCCAAATCAAGGGAGATTAAAGCTGGCAACTTGACTATCGTTGGTCTTCTGGAAAGGATCTCGGTGACAAACGAGTTCGTTTCGTGTGGACCAAAGATTCGTCACATTCTCAAGCGCTTGTGGCAAAAGCGTCCTCGCACCTACACTTCTGCAACCGCTTCTCTCAAATTTCCATTTGATCGCATCGATACAAACTCACCCGCGATCGACATCGACAACGAAAAGGAACTTAAGAAGAAGCAGGCTGTGGAGAGACAGGCGCGAGTGATGGCACAATTCCAACAGCAGCAACAAAACTTCTTGAACAGCCAAGGTGATATTGACTGGGGCGAGGAAGACTTCAGCGACCTGGGATCTGAGACCGAAGCTGCACCTGAAACAAAGGTCTGGAAATACCCCAGTGGAACTTGTATCCTGTGTCAGGAGGAGACCAACGACTCGCGACTTTATGGTACATTCGCATTGCTGCAAGACAGTACTATTCTACGACAGACTGACATCAGGGATCCTGATCGCATCCGCGAGGCAATCGGAACACCCTGCAGCTTGGATAGATCTGCTGAGGAGATCCGTCCCTTTGGCGTTTCCGGAGAGAACCGAACCACAATTCGCCGATTGGATTCATCTGGTGGCGAAGTCATCAGCGAAAAGGTTGGCCTCAGTAAGGGTTTCAACCCGAAGAGCACTTTGCGGGGACCCGTGACAACTGGTTGTGGACACATTATGCACTACTCTTGCTTTGAGGTCTACTATGCGGCCACACACAGACGGCATAGCCAACAAATCGCTCGGAATCACCCCGAGAATACCGGACTCAAGGAGTTCGTGTGTCCTCTGTGTAAAGCTCTGGGCAATGCATTCCTGCCAATCACCTGGAAGGGTAAGGAGGAGTCTTATCCTGGTGCTCTGAATACGTCCTCCTCTTTCGAGGAATTCATGAACACTGGTCTCAAGAACTCTCTGAACCAATCTCAAAACTTCCCTGTGCTCATGGTGGAGAAGGATAAGGGCTACCCACAATCTTATACCGATCTATTTGTTGACTACCTTTCGAAATCGATGGTTCCTCCGCTGGCTTCCAAGGTTGCTCAGCTCATAGTGCCCTCTTCAATTCCGGCCATCACCCAGCCAGCGCCTCAATTCGTGTCAAACAACGTGCGGATC
The DNA here is from genome assembly GCF_028828015.1 of Penicillium pulvis. Taxonomy (NCBI): domain Eukaryota; kingdom Fungi; phylum Ascomycota; class Eurotiomycetes; order Eurotiales; family Aspergillaceae; genus Penicillium; species Penicillium pulvis. The sequence goes on along the minus strand of NW_026643079.1, from coordinate 1,104,063 downwards.
GATATACCTGGTCTCTTCCCTGGCTCGGAAGAAATTTCTCCATCAAGTCCTCTCCAGCAAGTTTCCAGTCCGCATAGCCCCATGACCGAACTATTCCAGATTTACAAGCGTCTGAAGAAGACCATCAAGATGAACCACATCAACTCGATCTTCAACAACAGTCCTGATACGATCAACAATGATGATCTCGTTCATACTGACTCTTTGATCCGAAGCTTTGGTTTCAGTATTTCCGCGGTCGAAATCGCTCAACGTGGTACTGAATCAGAACCTGGGTCTACCCTGCTAGACAAAATCCCACCGTTGACACTGACACATCTTCGTGTCCTGGCTGAGACAGCGCTCACGTACGCCGCTGTTGGAATTGTTTCTGCCCGCAACAACACCAAGAGCCGCCCAGCTCTGGAGTTCCAAGAAATGCACCGGCAGAAGATCTGTCAGTTGCTCGTCGGGCATCCTTGCCTGAGCGGCACGCCACTACTGAACGATGTTCGGAACATTGAGCCTCTGCTTGGCACGGATACTTTTGTATTCCTTGCAGAATGCTCGCTTTCCCTACTGCCGGTTCTCAACATCGATATGCGCCATTTGATTCAAATGTGCTACGTGGCTGAGATTGTTAAGGTCGCTGTCACGTTCATCCTTTGGCCACTAGGACTGAAGGAAGAGGTCGCCAACCAGGGAGAGGCCAGTTTCACCGAGGATGAACTCTCAACCGCCCGGTACGATGTGACGAAACACTTCTTTGACTCGGTCGTCTCTGAGCTCAGGGCCAACTCCGTTGGTCGCGCCGAAGGCTCCTCGTGGCCCGCAGCAAGCGGTTACGTTAAGGATGGAGAGGAGTCGGCAACTCCAGGCGTGATCATTGCTCTGCGTGGCCTCCTTTCAAGCTATGCTCTTACCTTCCTGCGCAAGGCAGTTATACTTCTAAATGTCCAGCACGGTGTCGATTTCCCCAACACCGGCTTCACGGATGTTGCCTCGTCAGAGCTGGACAGACTCACCAAAGCTCTGCATTTACCTTCCCTTGATGAGATCTTGATGACCATCAACCCCGCGCGGACAAGCAGCAGTCCATTCGATGCTATCATCTCAGGATGGATCTTCCACTGGAATGCATCGCGCTCAGGCATCCGTTTCGAGGATCACCGCCTGTGGCCCAGTCTTCCACACCCGGCCATCTTCGAACTTGTTGGCTTGCCAAAATTCTTTGACAGCCTGATCGAAGAGGCAAATCGGCGCCGCTGCCCTAGTTCCAAGAAGGAACTCAGTGATCCCAGTATCTGTCTCTTCTGCGGTGATATCTTTTGCTCCCAGGCAGTATGCTGCATGCATAACAAGTTGGGCGGCTGCAACCAACATGTTCAGAAGTACGTTCTCCTCCCAATGATCCCCATTGATGTTTCGTTTTTTCACTTAGCCAGAAGATTAACAACACAAAATAGATGCGGAAAGAATATCGGTCTCTTCATAAACATTCGCAAGTGCACAGTCCTCTACCTCCACAACCAAAACGGATCTTGGCACTACGCCCCCTATCTCGACCGCCACGGCGAAGTAGACCCCGGTCTCCGACGCAACCGCCAATTGATTCTGAACCAAAAGCGGTACGACCGGCTTCTGCGCGATGTGTGGCTGTCTCACTCGATCCCCGCAACCATCAGCCGCAAACTAGAGTCCGAGATCAACAATGGTGGATGGGAAACGATTTAATGAACGTCATTGACCAAAAGAAAATTGTACGGTTTTGTCTACTACTTATCTCCTGCACCGTGGTGATCTTTTCATTTGGAGGGCGAATATTCGGCTAGCGGTGGTCTTGTTTGTGATGTATTTCTTTTTCTCCCCTCCTTACTGATTGATCATTGACCATTCTTATCCTGTACTTTTGATGACGATGGATATCGAACTCGAGGGCTTTTCATGCCTCATTTCGTTCGATTGCTCTAAATAACATGGCGTCTTAAAAGGGTTATACAATTTACTCAAGCGAGTAGTTCATGTCAGTAATCTACGGTCCTGACTTTGGTAGAAGTAGCCTTTGCGTAGAGCAAAGGGAGAATCAACCAAGGACGTAAACTAGAACACTTGGGTAAACAGTGAGCCCAGAGAGTCGGTGTAGCTAATAAAAACAAAGATTTTCATAATTCAAAGACTGTATATTCACATCTCTGGTAACTTCTCACACGCCGTACATTGTCTAGCTTCACCTACTGATAAGATAAACCTTATCGCTCGCGCCAAGAACGCGCAGATGCTAAACCTGACGTCGACCAACAACGTTTTTGATGCCCAAGTTACAACCATGAACAACGAGCAGTTCCGACGGCTGCTAGCCGACAACTCCTCAGCAAAGTCTGGAGACAAATCCTCACCCTCATCCCGGAATGCAGGCCCCGGCAGCGCAACACCAGGCGGCGGGCTACTCGGTTCGCGAATGCGATCCAGCATTCCCATGACCCCGTACGTTTCTCCCTCCAAGCTAGTGGCCAAGAGCTGAACTTTACTGACTGCGATATTTTTCCATTTTCTAGGCGCGCAGTAACTGGCGTCGACTTTGCCCGTCAGCTCGCAGAACAGCGCCGCGAAGGAGGAGACCGACCCACAAAACGATTCAAGTCCTCTGCTGCACCGAAAGGTGCCAAGTTACCAGCCGGATATCAAGATCGCGCACAGCTGCGCAATGCGAATGATGAAGAAGAAGAAGGGGATGATATCTCTAAGCGCATCAAGGCGCTCGAGGACATGGTGAAACTAGGCCAAATTGATCAGGCCACATTCGACAATCTGCGGAAGGAACTTGGAGTCGGTGGTGACACTGGGAGCACGCACATGGTTAAGGGTCTGGACTATGCTCTACTACGCCGAGCGCGGGCTGGCGAGGATGTATCACAGGCACCCGAGAAACCCGAACCCGCTCCTACGGATGAAGCGCTTGCCGGCGAAGACGCGGACGAAGCGTTCGAGCGCTTAATGGAAGAAAAGGGAATGGAGGAGATCCAAGCTGCACCGAAAGGAGAAAAGGAGAAGAAGAAAGGCACTATGGCGCCCCCGCCAGCGCGCAAGAAGACGAGAGACGAGATTCTACAGGAGTTGAAGAATAAGCGGGCTGCCGCGAGTGTGCCGGCTCCGCCGCCTGAGTCAGTGTTAGGAGCTAAATTCAAGAAGCTTGGAGATAACAAGCCGGAGAAGAAGCGCTTTGTGGAGATGGATGAGACTGGGAGGAGAAGGGAGGTTTTGCTTATCACTGATGCGGAGGGCAAGACGAAACGGAAAACGCGTTGGCTTGATAAGCCTGGTGAATATGTTAAGCGTGATGCGATGCCCATGCCTGATAAGGATGCGAAGCCTCTTGGTATGGAGGTTCCGGCTGAAGTTGCGGCTAAGATTGCTGCTAGTGCTGCGCTGAAAGAAGATGACGATGGTGATATCTTTGCGGATGTTGGCGCCGATTATAACCCTCTTGCTGGTATTGAAGATGAAGATGACTCTTCGTCTGATGAAGAAGGGGAGGCGAAGGAGGTCAAGGAGGCCAAGGCTGCACGGAAGGAGGAGAAGGCGCCTGCGGAAGAAGGGAACCAGAAACCTGGTGCTGATGCACCTTCCAAGCCTCGCAACTACTTTGCTACTGCTTCTTCTTCTGCGGCCGCCGAGGAAGAGCCGGAGGATCGTTCCAATCCTCTTACGAAGGATCCCACTATCCTCGCTGCGCTCAAGCGAGCAGCTGCTCTCCGGCAGGCCTCGCCGTCTGCTGAAGACGAGGGTGAGTCCACCGAGTCCTCCCTGCGGCAAAAGAAGTTTCTCGAGGAAGCTCGACGACGGGATGCCATGGATGCTGCGGATATGGATCTCGGGTTTGGGGGCAGTCGGAATGAGGACGACGAAGATGAGGATGCTGTGCTGCTGGACTTTGAAGATCGCGGTGCCAAGAAGCGGAAGCGTGGTCCCAAGAAGAAGAAGGGCGACAAGGATAGTGTGGATGATGTGATGCGTGTGCTGGAGGGACGAAAGAAAGAGTCCGGGTAGGCGTGAGGGCATTCACACGTCTGTTCTTCCTGTTGACCTGGTCTATGACTACTATCTCCGCTACGCAGTTCATCCTACATGATGCTGCTACTAGATACCCTAACCTTGCAAATCAATTACGACTAGCTCATGGCCACGAAATGTACAAGCGTCACGTCGAAGTGCAGTAGCCTCTCTAGTCTTTTATGTGGTCAGAGATTGTTGAAAAGTACTAAGACCTAGGTTACCATTTCAATACTGATACTCCTACATGTTCTATATCGTACTCCTGCTCTCAATTCTACCGGTGACTTATCTCTACTGGTGCTTTTCATAGCTGAGACTTCCTATACATATTGATAGTAGTTCTACATCAATTATTTCTACTCTTTGCAGTATCTACAGCTGATAAGTGCCTTCAATGTTGATCCCCTCAACCACGCAGCTCCCAATCACCCCAGTCCAGTGCCCTCCAGCAGACCCTCTGATAGGTCAAAGAGCGAGAACATCAAGAAGACCTTTTTCCCGGAGATGGAGGACCTGATCCAGCTTGATCCACAACTTGGACCGAGCATCTGAGTCTTGACAAAGGGAATGTGGCGGCGCTTCCCAAATGCGATTGAAATATTTTCCACCACCAGTTCGCCCACACTCCGGGCTAATTGCCGCATTTGTAATTGCCAGACTACCTTGTTGCGGAGTGATAGCGACATAACGTAAGAATAATGCAAGAGCTCGCGTCGAGATGTCATTGCTCTTCGAGTCGTTTGTGTGCCAGATACCCGAAGCGACAGAACCGGGATGGACTCCGTTGATTCTGATATGGGAGTACTCCGGGTGCTTTAGGCAACGGAACTGTAGCTCTGCGAGCCACATCTGAAAATATAGCTTGTTGTTGTGGTAATCGTTTCCTCTCATTTCTTGGCCACCATTGAAATGATCGAGATCGAAGACACCGAAGTGATGGACGCATGATGTGGTACACACGATTCGGGGATCTGAACTGCGCCCTAGAGAGGGTAGGAGTCGGAGAGTAAGTAACACATGAGATAAGAAGTTGACCTGGTGAACTAGCTGGAACCCATCCTTCGTCATTCGAGTATTAGCGGTTGATGGGGTTCCTGCATTGTTGCACAAGATATCTAGACTGCGGTCACTCTTCAACCATCTTTCGCAAAAGGCCTCAACACTTTCGATATCCGCCATATCTATCTTCCACCATTGTATGACTGAAATATGACCCTGTGCCTCAGCAAGACGCTTGCACTCTTTCACGGCTGCTGTGGGATGAAGTTCGCCGAGTCCCTCAGGTGGATCGCGGCAGGCCAGGATCAGGTTCGCTCCCCACTCCGCGAATGACTTGGCCGCCTCTAGTCCAACCCCATTGTTGGAGCCAGAGATGATCACCCATTTCCCTTGTAAATCTGTCTTGACATGTCGGTCGCTGAGAACGGTGTTATTGAGGCCTCTGGCAGCCTGGAACACATTGTTGAACGTTAACCCCGCCAAAAACTGCAATGTCATGTTGAGAAAAATCGTATGATGAGGCAGAAAGTATCACCTGGTCAGAATCCGTCGCTTGCTTCAATTCCCCGAGGTCTTATTTGAATTCATTATTTGATTGCGCGGCCGGCACGGGCGGGGTCTAGTGGCTTTCTTTATCCCAGGCTGCCACTTTTGGCTTACCCCATTAATAGTTATCTCTTTACCCCCGTGGCACTTAAGCTATCCAAAATTGATCAGGTCAGGGTGATCAGATCATGGTGCTCAGGGCTCACTGAGCTAATCAGGGTGCCAAGATCAGGCTCAGTGATCAGTTTGATTACAGAATCACTGGCTCCGGTCAAGGCGTGCTCAATTCTACTTAGTGAGCACAGGTGAGCACTAGAACGGAAGGAGCCAAGAGCTGCCAGACATTATCCGGTATGTATAAGTAGGGGTACCCTTGCATAAATCAGTAAAGGCGAATTATAATCATATGATATTGAGGAAATACGCGTTTTTGACGCAGGCCTTGCATTAAGCCAGCCATTAAGTCGCAGAAAGTATCACTGTATTCGTACCTCTCAAAATTTCCTTGAGGCTCCCAGTAACCAGAGGGCCCAAGATTAACTACATGGACCCTTTGGTGCAGTCACACAGCCTCCCAAGAGCTGGCCCAGCATGAAGGTCTCATCTCTGGTGCCGAGAACATAATTAGGCGGAAGAATTGGAGGGAGTGACGAAAGATTTCTTGACGTCGGGAAGACGATAGCCTCGGTGAAGCTTGTAATATATGCGGCATGGGCACCATGCTGAACAGCAAGCCAGTTGATGATTTCCGCAATTTCAGCTGTCAGGGTGTATCCAGTCAACCCGAGCAAAGCACCCGTCACAGTGGTTTCTATATAAAGGGCGTCTTCCAAGAAAGCCGTACCATTTGACGGGCTAACTACTTTCCAGCGGCATTTAGGAGCCTGGAACCCCTCAAAATTGGAGCCGAAGTCCTCGAGCAAAAGTGCGCCTAGGCGGTTTTGTTGCTCCATACCCTGGAAGTTGATGGCGTAGTTTGCATTGGAGCTATTTGGGGCATTGGAGAAAAAGGTTTGGTTCAAAGGTATGGATGAGTAGAAGACATAACTGTAGGCCTGGATGGCTGAGGCGTATTGGAGTACTTGGATGTCGGATGAGTTTGAGCAGTTACTGCCAGATGCTGCTGTATCAGGAGAGGTACTCGAACTGGAGGATCCACACGTAGCAGAAGATCCACTAGCACCGGTAGAGGATTCACTAACAGCGATAGCGGATCCACTGGCACCAGCAGAAACTCCATTCGAGTCGCAGTTAAGGGGATCGTATGTGCATGTGCAAGATCGATAAGGGAACCCTCCGGTATCCCCGTCACATTGCATTAGGGTACCGTCAAACTCCATGTCTTTACAATGTCAGTCTCATCTTTCAAATCTGAGACGGCAATATTTCAAATATTAACACTTACCATACCCCCACTTCATTGCATTCACGCACTGTAGCTGAACGCCTGTAGGTGAACAGGCGTACTGGCTACATTCTTCTTGCACGCATGTGTACATTCCTGGTTGGCCTTGTTGTACAGGGCCACCGCGCCGATCATAGCTTGCCACGAGGCTCAACATGGATAATATGCTGACTAGCAGTAGCATAATGTATCGTTTAAATAATGAAGAGTATGTGTACTGGTTTGAATTTAAAATTGGAGTAGAATAATAGGGTAGGCTTGGCAGGTATTGGGACCTCTTAAATATCACTTGTTAATGACAAAAAGGGTCCAGAACAAAGATAGGATCATACAAAAATCCCAGCTGGACCTTCAGATGCCCTTAAAATGGGTCGTTTTAAGACCCATGGTTGAATGCTTATTCGTCCTTGCCAAAGCTCATTTGGCTGATCTAGATCTTAGCCTCACCCATTAGGTCCAGTACAATAGGCTTTATTGAAGCTTTCGACCGGTCCATACTAGAAACCCGTGTTTGATATTGTAGTCAAGTTACGGTCTGAGATATTACGGTCTGGTCTCTGGGAGCGGTGAAAGGAGGCGTTGACAGATTTAGCTCCAGCCAATTTTCGCAGTCCCGAAGAGGCTCAACAAAAAGAAGCTCCCAATATAGCGGCGTCAAAAACACGCGAGAACGACAAATCTATTCCAGAAATACGCTGGCAGAACGTACAGTCGATTGCGAAATCTGCTTCCTCCTTTATGACTGCTTTACTTCGTCTGGCCCCGCTGCTAATTCGCTATTGCAGAAAGTTATTAAATATATCTAAAGATACGAGCTCAGAACCTCGGGACTATGTGCTAAGGCATTGGGTGGGATTCGATGATACTATAACCACGTGCTTGGTTTAACCCGAATACCTATTCTGCTGGTACTGAGGTCGCCGTCTGTAGCATCTGGATGCCGATATCATGTAGGTATTGTGAACATGTCTTTTTGGTTGGGGAAGTGCTCGAGTATTGGTCAAGGCGCGTGATTTTGGCGGTGTGGTATGATGCAGACATGACCATTTTCGAATTAGCCTAAGTCTTGTGATAATGATAAGAGCAGGAATCAAAAGCTTAGTGGCAAAGCTTTTTTTTGTCGTATTTCAACGCCATTTGATTTGCGCTCGTTAATTTACAAATATAATTCCATGGTAACCCGCAGTCACAAATTCTGTAATCAATATTTAGCCATCTGATGTCCGCTTGCAGCATTTAATCCACCCGGATTTACAAACCATTTAGATTATAATTTCAGAATATCCGTAGATATTGTAGAGCCAAAGATGGAGGGTGGAATATTTCCCGCAACTATGGAGAGACAGTATCGCGGATACGAGACACGACGGATTAAATACCTCAGAATAGTAATACCAATAAATTTGGCCCCACCATACATTTGCCTCCCAGCTAGAGGCGAAACAACAGGACCGACCGCCAAATTGATGACGCCAGCTTTTCGTTGAGAGGACAACGGTCAAGAGTACTAGGTGAACGACTACATTTGGATGGGGCTAGCGTGGTGCATTTTATTGGGGCTGTTGGCTTGGCTACTCCCGCACTTTGCTCAGGTCGTGCACGGTGAGTGGATCAGGCTGCTCAGGTGATGCTCGGCGAGTGTTCAGTGACTGCTTAATATACTCAGTGAGCAAAAAGCGGCAAGGGATGAGCACTAAAACGGAAAGGGAAATCAAAAGTTGCCAGACATTATCCGGTATGTGTCCAGTATTATCGGAGCAAGTAACAAGGTATACACCTAGGTATATAATTACGGTCATGTCACTACAATATTTCCTCTAATTATTATCACAACTTCAAGTCGTTCAAATACTGCCCGAGAAGCTGGTCATTCAAGTTAGAAAAAGTCCTAGCGAGCATTGGATACAGAATACGCTAGATTCAAATTTTGGACCACGTCAACTAGATGCTGAATTCTAGATAAGTTTCATCAACCCCAAACCCCGTGGAGAAGCCGCTAATCAAGTGCATGCAGTCACTGCCTTCGTCACACCTTGAGAGATCTGTAAGATACTCGTGAGCTCTTCCTTAGGTGTCCGCCCCATACCGCACTCGGTCGAAACGCCGAAGTCCTTCCCAGGGATGACATCCCGAGCTGCTTGAAGTCTTCGGAACGTGCCCTCCTCGTCATTTGGATGCACAAGTCCAAGGTACAACCTTGTTCTGTCACCAGCCTTGAGGCGCTTCAAAGGCTCAAAGTACGCTGTGTCATCACGGTTCTTGGGTACAGGCATATGAAGCCAGCTCAAGTCTCCGGGAATGCATCGGACCAAATCGTTGGCAAATTTCACTAAAAGGCTTAGGTCCTCCGGTTCAATAAAATGCTTATGACCGAGATCACCGTAGCATAGATGCCATCCAAGAGGAACATTGCTTGGCACAAGAGCGCATAATCTCCGAGCACGCTCAAGTACCCCTTCGTAAATAGGTGAGAAATGTGGCTTGAAAAAGTCGCTGGTTAAACGGCCACGCTCGTACTCTAGAGCAGTGATCATAAAGCATGAGTCAAATTGAATTGCTAGATCCTCTGCTGGGATGGTGCCCAAAATTGATTCCATAACATCTGCCATTCTCCTCTCGTAGAAAGGCTCTAGTTGGGCCTGAAATTCCGATCGTATATGACCCTGAATACACTCGTAAGGTGTTGGAATTGACACTTGGAAGCGCACCTTAGGCGGAATAACACCCTTCGCGCGAAGTTGAAGAAAGTGCTGATACGAATCCTTTGCAACCTTATCGTAATCGCTAGGCGTCACATCATCCAGCGTGAAAACTCCTGAGTGGCCTTTAGGCAATGGCTTGCCCCCAATGACCTCATGAATAGTCTCCACAGGAAATCGAAAGCGTTCCCACGCAATATAATTAGATCGATCTCCGGTTTCTCCATCTGGGATCGAGAATAATCGGCCAGGGAGAGCTTCTGATAGAGTCGTGAACACTTCCTCGTTGGTTGATAACGGTATGCTACCAACTAGGTGAACACCGTTTGCAAGATTGGAGTGAGTCATGGCTGATGAGGGAAATTCGAGGAGAGTTGGTGCAACTAGGGAGTTCTTGGTCTTTGATGCTAGAGCAAGGGCCAAGTTAACGCAGGTGATAGCCACAGAAATAGAAGTTAGTTAAGTTGAGGTGGGGCTTGAAACTAAGCCCACAGCAGGACAGCCCACATTCGTAGAGCCATTCACAAAGAATGCGTCATCCTTCCTGAGATCCTACGTTGATGTGGAGCCCTTAGAACAAAGAGGAGTCTTTGCAACAAAGCAAAGCAAATAATGAGGGGAAGCTAGTTTGTGACTGAGACTAATGCACGAACCTTTGGGGGCTGCTTTGAGCTATTGATCCACTTTATTAACCGCCCGGGGCGTAATCTGCAGATCACCCACCCATTCTTGTTAAACGAGGCAAATTACTGCACAGTGGATTGGGGGCTGATTTGAGGGACAAATAATATTCTTAGCCCGCGGGTTTGTGTTGGGGGCCGTATGCATGTATTTGCCTAGTACACCACCCTAAACCTTGGAAGTAAGCCAATCACTGCAACTCTGGCCCGGTCTAAGGGAAGTAAGAACTGCCAAAACTCCTCGCTGGGATTTGAATCCACGGTGGACAGTCAACCGCGGCGACATTGTGATTGTGGACATCAGTCAAAAAGGTAAAAAATTATACTAGGGTGTCCGTTCTTCGTCGCTTATCGGACGGACGCTATATTGTTGTCTACACTTGGTTATATACCAGAGACGAGATTGCCCAAGAACTAGAAGTGGACGCGAGGCTACCCGCCTATGTTCTGGTCTATCTTGATACTATATGGCCGCCGAACGCTGTTCACAAGTTGATGCTTAGCACGAATCGCACCATTACGATTTGGGATACTGCGATCGCAAAGGCTCCTAGATCCGCCTTATTGTAGGAAACTGGATTCGATACAATTACTGTAAAGAAGCTGATTATATGAAACTTAAGAATGTAAGGAGATATCAAGTTATTATTTTTTAGTGACCTGGACGCTTGAATAGGGCAGGAACCATGTTGACGAGGCCAGTTTTTGCGTCATTATGTTTGTGATTGTAGTGCCAAAGTACTCCGAAAATTTTGGGAGGTTAGGCAATGCTACCTTTGCAAGATGAAGGGCTATCAAATTATAGATAGTAAAATAATCAGTGTTGTGGAGAACTGACACTACTTTGGAGACGTGAGGTAGACTGCTTGATGCCTCCGGGTAATCAATAAGATGAGTCAGCGGTTGATCAAGACCACGATCGCTGATCTTGTCACGTGGAGAGGAGCAGCTCAGCGAGCCTGAGTGACCCTATTAAAGCGGCGGCACCGAATGAGGTAAACCCCACCCGTTAGGAAACATCTAGTGCGTATATCTACATAAGTATCTGGTGATGTCTCGTCTTACTGGGCCAGAATAGACAGAAAATCAGTTATCGTAAATAACATACCCGGACTAGGCGGAATGATCTTGTCTATCTTGTACCTCCGTCAAACAGTCCAATGAGCACCTTCTGGCTTTGTAGGCCCTTACTCCTCTCTTCTATACACATGGTCCATTTTCGACACACAGAGCCATGACGGAGAAACGCAAAGAGCCAGCCCGGGAGAAGCGTCCTCCTCTCACGCATTTTCTCTGTCTCCCGTTGGTCAATGTGACCTCGATTCCCCAGCTGGAGGCATCAATAGCTGCTTTCAAGAAGGAAAATCCACCAGTTCCAGTTGCAGACCTACTCCAAAGCCATGGTCAACCGTCAACAGATGCCTCGCGGCCCTCCATCCCCGATGGCGCTATTCGTCCCCTGGGTACGCTGCATCTTACACTCGGCGTCATGAGCCTCCCAAGCCAAAGTCGTCTGGACGAAGCCACCTCTTTTCTACGGTCGCTGGATCTAGCCAAGCTGATGCACGAGGCGGGGCAAGTAGCGCTCCGCAAGAAAAAGCAGAATGCCTCCCAACCAGCCAACGAAGTGGCGAAGTCTTCCAAAGAATTGTCCATCTCTCTGGAATCCCTACACGCACTACCCAGAGCAAAATCGGCTACGGTTCTACATGCCTCACCTGTCGATTCGACAGGCCGCTTGTACCCGTTCTGCCTGATGCTGCGGGAGAAATTTCTTGAAGCCGGTTTCCTGATTGGCGAATCGAAAGAGAGCACCAACAAGAACAAAGAGCCTGCAAGAAGCAGTGGTGCAGCTGAACAGCAGAAAAAGCCGGAGCCATCCAAATCTACGGGGACAACAAAAGGGGACCTTCATACTGCGGCCCTCGCTCGGCAACCGAAACTACGGCCACTTCTTCTGCATGCTACGATCGTGAATACGATTTACGTGCGGCAACCGAGGCCCGTGCATGGCTCAAAGTCTACCTTTAAGGGAAAAAAAACGGTTAAGCGCTTTGAATTTGATGCGAGGGGTCTTTTGGATCGGTATCAAGATTATTATACCGATAGGGCAAGCAAAGTGCCTCGTGTGCAGACTGTACCTTCTGCTTCCCCGTCTAACTCTTTACCGGCTTCGCCAAAGTATCCTTTCGTCTGGGCAAAGGATATTCCCATTGACTCAGTGACTATATGTGAGATGGGAGCGAAGAAGCTCAATGTTGAAGGTGATTTTGACGGCTTGAAAGCGCGGCTTGATCAGGAGTATACTGTTGTTGCGAGTCGGAAATTGAATCACCGGTAGACGATGTTGTTGAGTGGAATGAGGCTTGAAACACGTTTGCTCAGATCAAATTCATTTCTATTATTCGTGGCAGTACAGTAGAAGTTGCTTGCTAAATCGTTGACAAAGTGGCTCAGGGTTCCCATCCCAAGCCAGCTTGGGACTAATTTCCATTTCAAATATCATATGCTGATGCGAGTCATTGTTATCCCTTCCTCCGGGTTCTTCTGGTGGGATCAAGTATCACAATTACCTCACTCGGCTCATGATAGTCTCTGTGCCTCTTTCGACAGACAACTCTGCAGCCTTGGCTTTGACACCACTGATCATGCTCCGCTCAAAGTCATCACGGGTACGCAGGACAGCCTCGACCCACGAGAGCTGGAGGTCCCAGTACTCAAGCTTGAAAGACTCGTAGACATTGACAACGCCCTGACCCTTTTCGGCTTCGAGCAGGCGGACCAGCCAGTCCACAAGACGCCATTTTTGCTTGATGGTTCCTTCGAAGGAGTCCTCGTATTTCTGGAAGAAGTCAAAGACAGTAAGGACATCGTCTTTGAACTTTTCTGTGAATGGGTCTGCGTTGCGGCGGAATTTGACGCCCTTGTTGCGGACTGAAGATAGGTATCGGACTAGCAGTTCGTCGGAGAGTTCTTCGACGAGGATGTCGACGAGGGATGGATGCAGAACGGGAGTGTAGTCGGCCATGTAATCCTCGAAGGTGGATATGATCCGCTTGATGGCGTATTCGCCGTACCACTTTGCGGTGAAGAGATCTGGGAAAACGGTGGCGAGATCCACAGTGAATACTACCTGCACGAACTGCGCCAGGCAGTGTGTGCTCAGATCCACGTAGCCGTCACGTAGGGCATCCAGCTCCTCGTTTGCCCGTGTTGCCATGTACTTGGGTGTCACCAATGGCTCGAGATCGCGTTTGAATCTTGATAGGTAGCCCATCTGGCCTGTCTCCTCGTTGTCGTCGATGCAGGCAATCTGATCATTGGCTACGCCGACCAACCAGTCTTGCAGTAGCTGAATACCCTCGGCTTGTTCGGCACCAGCTGCCATGGCCTTGGTGCATTCTTCATCGATCAAAGATTGCCATGCGCTCTGTCGGCCCTTCAGAGAACGGAACATAGCATCAATGACACCTTCAACTACATCGGCTCTTTCAGATGCACCTGCAGCGACAACCTGCTCATGAAGCATACGCCACATGTCCGCCAGTGTCTTGGTACGGAAAATGCCATCGGCATTGGTATCCAGTGCATCTGGTTGCCGCTCCACAAGTCCTTTCTTGTCGGTCTCGAAAATGCGGTCCATCCATTCTTCAACAGCGTTGATAATGACACTCTGCCACTGGCGAATGAGTTCTGGCTCCCGGTCGTCAAGAAGGTTGGGCTGAAGCTCATTTGGCATCCAGCCGAGTTTCTTCATCTTCTTGTAATACTTGTCACCCCAGTTGATAATTTTCAGTAGATTGTCTGCAGGGATCTCAGGATCGTCAATCATAGATACAAGGAAGTCGTGCATCATGCGATGGTAAATATCGGTGTAGGTCTTGTAGATCTTCCATTTCTTCGGCACCAGATTCTGCATTCCCTGCTTGACCGTGAAGAGATCATTGAAGAACCACCGGAAACTCTTCTCGAGAAGATCTGGGTCGCCGAGGAATTGGTCCTTGGTATTGTCGAATTGGTTCCGTGCGTAGAACTCGATCGCCTGTAAGAGCTTTTCCTTGTAACCGCGAACCGTCTTCGGACCAATATGCATGGACTTGAAACGACTAGCCAGGTCCTTGTGATCTTTTTGCGCTTCTTGTAATGCCCGCACGGTAGCATCATTCTTCTCCTCATTCAGCACTAAAACCGCCAATCGAACAACCATGCTCTTGTTATCCTCCTGGACCAACGGAATCAGATTCATGCAGGCCGTCCCAAGATGATCATCAAACCAATCAATAACAGAGTCCAGCCCCTGGAAGTACTCCATCAAAGTATTCTCGGCACTAGGGTCCTGCGCCTTCCGGATCTGATCCATAGCCTCATCCCTGAAATCCCTTAGCCGGGAAATCTGCATATGAGCCCGTAACAGGTTTGGCTGATTCTCGAGATCCTCATCATCCTCTCTAAGCAATTCCTCAACCTCCTGCAAATCCGCACTAAAATTCCCCAGCCCCTTCTTCATCATCAATGTCGCATCGAAGCCTCGCTGGATCCGCGCTAACTGGTCAATCTGCGCAAAGTCCTCCACGCTATCTTGCGATTCGGCGCATAACTTATCGATCCCGGCTAATTCGTCTTTCGTCTTCGATACCTGACGCTGGCCCTCAGTCAAGGACCCTATACTGCGCTGTACGGCTTCAAGCTGGTCGCGGAGGCCCTCGCGGAGCCGTGAGTCGACGGCTGTTTTCTTGCGCAAGTACTCAGCTTTCAAGCCGCTGATCTTGTCTAGATCTTCTGGGTGTCGGAGCAGGTCTCCAAGTTGGGGCATGACGACCGTGCCGTCTGTGTTGCCATTTTGTGCCATTGCGGTGGCCTTTTCCATGAATGTTGAGGTGAGGTGTTGGTATTGGTGTTGGGGTCGGTAATCGGAGGCACCGCGGTGCGGCTCGATACTTAGATGCGGGCACGATTTAAAGGCGTGGGCATGCCTCTGAGACCAGAGGCAATGTCGTTCAGAAACCGACTTTTGTTGTGCTTGCGCAATTAAGCAGGTTCCAAGATCCAGCACCGCATTACCGTGTACAACTCGTCGCTCCACCTGGACATGGAGAGCTGCGGAGCTCCGATGGCTGAAGCGGCAGAATTCCCGCACGTGAGTCACCGCCCAGGAATTTGCGGCTTTGCATCGTGAACTGATCACGTTGATCAAAAACTCCGTACTCAATCACTTTTGTTGCGCGCAGATTGGCAATTGATTAAATTGTCTGCCGCTTATTATCTCCTCAAATCCCACCTACCTACGACTACCGGGTAACTACCTCACCTGCAACCCTCTCCGCGCAAAGCGATCTATTCCGAACAGCGCACGCTTCACCCACCGACTACAACAAACATCCTCAATCTCCATCTTCAAAATGAGCTACTTCCGTATCACCCTCCTCCGATCGGCAATTGGTCTTCCCCGCCGCACAACAGATGTCCTCAAGGCGCTCGGCTTGAAGAAGCGTATGGCCACCGTCTTCCACCCCGTGTCGTCCTCCGCTGCGGGTCAGATCATGAAGGTCAAGGAACTTGTCGAAGTTAAGGAGGTGGAGAACTACATGAGCCAGCATGAGGTGTGGCTCGAGCGCAAGCCCGATCCGGGATACTATGTTGAGAAGACCGTTGCGCAAGAACGTGGAGAGTCGCTCCAGCAGTAGGTACTGTTGGTATATCTGCGTTCTCGAATGGACTGAAAGGCTGAGGGGACAAACGCTGGATCATCTATGGGTCCCCTAAGTTGCGGTGCTATCTGATGATCGCCTTGCCCTTTCTGTCCAGAGCTTGATGTGTATGGAGACTGTCTGGTCATCTTTTTTTATGTTTTGCATGGAGCGGGCTTTATTGTTTCTATGTCATGTATTCTATTTCTATAGCCACTTGGTTTAAGCCGTGGCCTTCACTTTTTCTTTTTTACTCTCGTCGATTATGTATTATATGGAACATTGACTCAAATATACTCGAAAAGGAATATGTGCAATTTGAATTGATATCACTAATAATAGAATAGACACGCCAGCCGTTTAGGTGTTCGGTCTGCATGGGCAGATAGAAGGACGCGCTGAAAAGCATACCATAAACGCCGCAAGGCCCAGATTAGAAGCCGAGGACCAGCCTCCAAGAATGGCTCTGTCGAGAGCGACGCGCTCAGCAGTCAGCGGCTTCGAATTGGGAATGGATTCAGATTCCTCGTATCCGAAAGAACAGCAATTGCCTCGGATATACACTGAAAAGGAAAAAGAGACTGCATCTTGCAGCAAACGCTTAGGCTTTATACAAAGTGTCAAGGAAGCCCACAGCCAAGCGGCTGATGACACTCTTATCCGGGATGCTGCCGGCAACACCGTAGAGAGTGGACGTATCGCCACGCTGCAGAATATATGACTTTCCTTGTCTGCGGCGCTCCTCGGCCTTCTCAAGCTCCTGGTCGATGACCTTGACCAAATCAATGATGAGCTGATCCACAGCCTTGGCAGTGGGGATGGTGAAGGCGCAGTGCATGGCTGGAGGTGACTGCAGAGCATTGAGATGCCACCCCATGGCGGTCATGTCATCGGCAATATCGTAGATATCAATGGCGCCATTCTTGCTGCGGAAGGCTACCACGCTGACCATCGGATTACCGATGATCTCCATGTGCAGCGAGATGACGGGGTGATCGCGAATAGCAGACTCAAACTTGCGGGCGGCATTGATGATCTCCGTGCAGCTGTTGATGTAGCCAGACTCACCGACGCTCATTAAGCTAGCCCAGCAACCAGCGATCAACGCGCCTGGTCGCGAGCCAGCAACAGAGGGAGAAGCGTAGACACCACCTGACCAATCGGGGTACACAAAGTACTGATGGCTTCGGTAGGCTTGGTTGCGGTAGAGCAGAACGGAATTACCCTTCGGCGCGAAGCCATACTTATGGGTGTCCACACTGATGCTCGTGACACCAGGCTGACGGAAGTCGAAACCGCCTTCCTCCTCATACGGCGAGGGGAAGCCAGCCTTCTTGAGAGAGGCGATACAGAACGATCCTAAGCAGCAGTCCACGTGGAGGGGAATCTTATACTTAGTCGCCAGACGGGACAAAGCAGGAATATCATCGACCATTCCGTGAGGGAAATTCGGTGCAGATCCAACAAGGAGAATAGTGTTGGGGTTAATCAGACGGCGCACAGCATTGATATCAACCTTGAACTCGGGCTCAGGGCATGGAACGCGGTGCAGCTTAATCTTGAAGTAGTTGCAGGCCTTGATGAAAGCAGCGTGAGCTGTGTCAGGGATGATCCTATTAATTGTCAGTACTCGCACGCCGCTGAAAGGTCCGAGACATCCAACTCACATTTCGGGCTCCTTGATGCCGCGCTCCAATAATCCCTTTTGCCGGGCACCCAAACAAGCCATGATGATCGATTCCGAGCCACCACTGGTGGTAACACCAGCACCATCAGCGGGACCATTGAACAGGTTCAAAACCTGTAATATAATTAGCTTCCATCCAGCGACCCCTTGTCTTCTTTGACGTATTCTCCTATGGAGTCACATACCATAGAAACAACCTCGGCCTCCATTTTACGAACTCCCGGGAAGACATCCGGATGAATTGGATTCGCAACGCCAAATTGGCCAAATGCCTCCGTTTGAAGTTTCAGAAGATCCTCGCCTCCATGATACACAGCACCGCTCACTCGGCCATCTTCCCAGCGCGTGTGCTTCATACCAGCGAGTTTCCCGAGCTCCTCGCGAACCTTTTCCGGACTCCAGCCTTCCTTCGGAAGTGTTAGATACCGGTCAACGTCCGGTCCACTTGGCACGAGCTTTCTCTGCAAATCCTCCAGGGCAGTCTTCACTTCCTTGTCGACCTTGCCGCGCACACCAGGGGTGCGCAAAAGAACCGAGTAACAGAACAGGCGGATGGCGAGATAGACATTGCGGATGCTGCCAAACAGGCCGTAACCGCGGAGGGAATAAAAGGTCTTGCGAGTATAACGGAATAGGAAGAGTACAAATACAATATTGCGGATACTGTGGAGTATTTGAAAGGTGTTGTTAGCGATGATCTGATTAGTCCGGTCCGCATTGGTTTCGCGGGGAAGGTCCAGGCAGTCACTTACAGATCCAGATTTACGGCAGACAGATGGGCTCTGGACGCACGGCCATAGCCTTGCAGTTTGTTCTGCAAGGCGACTGGAAACGCCGAATAACTCATTTTGCCCGTGGGATGATCCTAGGGAATAATGATGCAGATGGGGGATTGGAGATGATGGGGCGGAGTTGGACATTAAGTAAGGTCCGTTCCTCCGTTCCCGTTCACGTCAGCCAAGCCGAGGCTGTCCACATGTCTTATCTGATATTGGAGATTGGATAATTCACTTAAATCCAAGTCAATTCTCTTCTTAACATGAATTTAAGATTTACAATTTGCTGGAAAATCTTATAAGTCGACTTATTCATTGCTGTAGCCAAAATGGCTTCTGCGCTTATGTACAGTAGAGAGGACTAACTCTCCCAACACCAACCCATTTTTCCTTTCCGGGTTCCAAAGTGTATAAAAAACACAAAACTTTTCTCAAAGCCTGAGAATAAAACAAAAGGAGAATTCCCAAACACATAAAACACATCAAATCATCAGAAATTTCTCAGCACCTTGACTCTGAAGCGGGCTGCCGCTATGCAAGCTCTTCGACGCGGGAATGGTCTGGCGAATAATACGCACGCTATTGAACACAAAGAAGAAATAATAAATGGAGAAGCTTAGACGACAACACCATTGCGCTCAGCCTCAAGGGCCAGCTCCTTCTCCTTGGCGGCGAAGATGGCCTGCTCCTCAGCGCTCAAGTCCATCAACGGCTTGTTCTCGCCGGACTTGAGGTTGCGGTGGTAGGCACGGATAATGCTGTCAGCATCGTCAACGGCAATGGGACGGATGTCAGCCAGAGCCTTGATCTTGGCAGTGCACTCCTTGTACTGAGCATCGCTCATCTCGAGCTTGAGCTGCTGGGCACGAGACTTGATGGCGTTCCAGCCAGTCAGACGGGAGGCGAAGTGCACGTAACGGGTCATACCGAAGTCGGCGGGGTTGATGATCTCGTAAGTGCTGGGGTTGTTAAGGATAGCCTTGGCGTGGATACCAGCCTTGTGGGTGAAGGCACAGAAACCGGTGATGTAGTTGTTGAAGGGAATGTTGACCTCAACGGCCTCGGCGACGAGGTCCTCAATGTCCTTGAGCTTCTCAAGCTTGTACTTGCCCTTGACGTATTCGGGGTCGGCGACCATCATGCGGGCCATCAGACCACCCAGAGGGGTGATACCGTTACGCTCACCGATACCGAGGACGGAGGTATCGATGTGGGTGGCACCGGCCTCGAGGGCACAGTAGGCATTGGCGATAGCGCAGCCAGTGTCGTTGTGGAAGTGAGTCTCAATGTCGCAACCGACGACACCACGGAGCACACGGACGAGCTCGTAGACCTGGCGGGGGAGGCACAGCCAACAGTGTCGGCAATACCGACACGCTGCACACCGACCTTGTCGACGGCAGAGTAGATAGACAGAAGGTCAACCAGGTCGGAACGGAAGGAGTCCTCGCTGGAGAAACGGATCTCAATGCCCTTGGACTTGACGAACTCAATGACCTCGATGGCAGTGTTCTTGATGTAGGTCATGTCCTTACCGTGAGAGTGCTCACGGAGGTAGGAGGAGGTACCGATAACGACATCACTAGTTCAATGGTCAGTTATACGAGATCCATGAATTTTGAAGTTCTGGTTAAATGACTCACACTCCATCAACACCGGTCTCGACAGCAACACGGGCATCATCCATGTGGCAGCGAATGTGAGTGAGAATCTATAGCACAATTAGCCTCGAAAATCAATCGGAAACTCCCATTTTCGGGAATTTGCCACCTAGAGATGAGAAACGTACCTTGGCCTTCAGACCAAGCTTGCAGATAGCCTCGCAGTCAGCACGAGACTGCTCGGAAGCGCAGGGGCTAGTAAGCTCAATCTACGATGAAATTGTTAGTCTCGAATCCTATGCTGCCGGTATAGCGAATGACTCACGTAGTCAACACCGAAGTCATCCAGAGCCCTGGCGATCTCAATCTTCTTCTCGGTATCGAAGAAAGCGTTGGCGAACTGCTCACCCTCACGCAGAGTGCTCTCAATGATCTTGAAGCGGGAGACATTGCTCAGGAAATCGGTCACGCCAACATTGTGGCCGTAAGGGTTGCGGGAGGCGGAAGGGTGGGGGTTCTGGCGGGTCTCAATGCCAGTGAAACCTGCTCGCAATCTTGCAATTAGAACATGTTCTTCTTTACTCTGTAGAAAATCGAGTTCTGCATAACAGAATTGACATACCATCATGGTTGTTACCATTGGCCTGCACAGCGGGCTCGGGGTCGGCACCGGGACACATTGTGGGTATGGAATTTGGTGGGGTTATGGAGGGGTAGTGGCGGTGATTGAGGGTCAGGGTATAATGGATCAAGCTCAATACCCGTCAAGTAAGTTTCTAAAGACGATATTTATGTTCAAGAGAGGGGAGAATCAAGAGAAGTAAGAGTCATAAAGTGGAGTGGGCGGTGTGCTCATTTGCGTAGTAATCTTCCTTCGCTCGCTCGGCGGCAAAAAAAAAAAAAAAAAGTAGAAAAATTTCACTTTCTTGCGGGGTGGAGCAAGGGTTGCGCCGAATGCGCTCATAGGTCCTCTCCAGCATTTTTTCGGTCCTTCTTGTTCTTCCTTTATGACTCAATTTTTAGATCGACTACTTCTAATGCCTCGTGGGGTTCTTCTGCAAATATTCATGGCATTGTAGTACACATTGTGGGCGGGGAATTATTTTCTTTCTCTCTGCGCTTTCTTCCCTTTATACTCCGTCATGCCCCAGGGGAACCGACATCGGCACGGCGGGGTCCATGTCTGCGTACAGTGACCGGTGGACTTCGCCGATGCTAAAAACTAGAACCTTATGCTTTACTAATCCTTTTCTATTCCTGTGATAAAATAGATTACAATCTCATACGTCGTCATGATCATCGGTCCCACGCTAATTGGCTGTTTAGCCTATTCTGAGGTGTTCGATCCATTGTATGTGAACAACATGGAATAAGCACTTAGATTATACAACGTCTCTTCCAATTGCCATAATTTGAGGAAGTAAGATAAGAGAGAGATATAGACAGATGGTGCATGTTAATATCTGAGTATTATTCAGACGATTGAATTAAGTATATTGTTCCGCTATTCCGTAAAGTGATATCGATTTGGTGCAGCGACCAACCCTGGAGGAAGGCTCTACTGTAGTCCGGCAAAAAGGTGCAAGGAGATCAGAAAAGCCA
Organism: Penicillium pulvis; assembly: GCF_028828015.1. NCBI lineage: Eukaryota > Fungi > Ascomycota > Eurotiomycetes > Eurotiales > Aspergillaceae > Penicillium > Penicillium pulvis. The sequence goes on along the minus strand of NW_026643079.1, from coordinate 1,082,349 downwards.
CAGAAAACCAAAGCAATACGGGGAACTCAGCCAAGGTGGCGACTTTTGGATCCCACGCTAACCCTCATTGGGAACTGGTGACTTAGGATTCAGGCTTACTTGTGGAGATGTGAAAGTGGAACGCGGTATCATTAAGCTTCAAAGAGGCAAAGCAGAACAAAACAAATCAAGATTAGACAAAAGGACAGACCCCCATCAGTCCTGCCCCAGTCGTCGAGGCGCCATTGGCTGCAGCTCGATTCCTCCCTGAGGAGGCATTGATGATTCATCCAACCCCAAGTCGATGTCGGCTTCAGGCCCGGGCCAATGCACCCCCAATATCCCGTCCAGACACCTGTACAAGTTTTCAGGCGAGTACCACCTGATGAGCGCGGTGATAATGCTGCCAAAAAAAAAAAAAAAAAAAAAAAAAAAAGGCAAGCAGTAAGAACCATCGGCTCGCGCGGGTTTTCAGAAAGCCTGGAAAGCACTTAGCGAAGGACCGAAGAACGGATCAAAGCCATTAGATACTGACCCATTAAGCCTCAGGCGAAGCCCCTTTAGGCAGCTTTATTTGTTCGAAGGCGCGGTAGCGTTGATCCTATGTGACGGACCCAATGTTAGTGGTATCGCCAATGCATTGGAGAGGACGCGATGGTGGTCTGATGTCCTCAGAATCACATTTGGGGTTCGAGAATCCTTGTTTAAACGTACAGAATATGCTATTACTGACATCCGCCAATGCGACATCATGATGAAGGTAGTAAAAGGTAAGCTTTGTAATGCGATCTTCGGAGCTCTGGCCATGGTTGCGTGGAACTCGGAATATTCGTGGAGCGTATACCATGGAGCTGACGAATCTGCTATTCATATGGAAAGCTCGACGACTAAGCCATATGCTCCAATCACCTCTCTACTGAAGCGTGGTTACTTTGTCCACGAGCTTTTTGAAATGATACCGGGGTTCTATGTACTCATTGTTGCTCTGAGAGGTTTAGATAGTCTCACCTTTCATACTGCACGCTCCCAGCTGGTCAACCCACTAGGAGATTAATCATATTATCAGTACAAAGACTGGCTATAAGGTACAATTGAGAAATTAAGTAGCCTTGCCCGAATTGCTTGTCTTTTGAAAGCTATTGTAGGCACTTATAATTGTAGTCTTACTTCCAGTAAGTATTGAACGTTCGTTTAGATCAATTCATGCTAGAATAAAAACCCCCTTCCCTCCCCCACAGTATTCAGTACACAAGGCTCCGAGTGTATACAATACAAGACCTTGAAAGTATTGAATTGCTTTGTCTTATTAACTTAGCGCAACCAGAGGACTGAAGCTTCTAGAACTGATTGACTAATAGTTCGAACCCACAAAGACTCCCGTTAATCATATTCTGAAACCTTAGTAGGCGCAAACTGTATGTATCTTAGAATATAGAATAATAGAATTAGAGTGCGCACATCACATTAGTGTGAAGTGGAGAAGCGGCGTCAGAGCTATGCAAGTCATAGATCCAGAACGGGCGGCTGGTCTGCTGGTTCCACAAGATAAGGTGCAGTATTGGATATTTACAAACTTAGGAACGTTCTATTGATATGTCCTTACATGCAATCAGTCTCAGTCTATATCAGTTTAAATATACTCGAGGGGGAAAACAAAGAAAGATCCATGGCTGCGGAGTGGATCGGATCTCCCCGCGTGCCATTTACACGGATGTGGTTGGTCCGGGCGCTCAGGCCAGATGTCGTCCAGGCTAGGTGGCTTCCATCTTTCTTACTCCTATCCACCCTCCGGTCTGCGTCAATCAATCAACCTGTCTAGGTAAGTTTCCAAGCTTCTTCGACCTGAAGTTCCATCTGTGCAACTTCGATCCCTGCATATGGTTTGATTTAACACGCGTCGCAGCCAAGATGCACTTCACATCGTTTGTCGCCCTCCTCCCTGCCCTGGCCCTGGCACAGGAACAGGTGCCCCTCGCCGACCGCGTGCAGGGATGGTTCAACAAGGCCAAGGCAATGGTGCCTACTGCTGTGCCAGCTGAGCCCGTCGTTAAGATGGCGGAGAAGGTCTCCGAGAAGGCTGTCACCCCGTTGACCCTGGACAACTGGGAGTCTATCCTGACCCCCGGCCCCCAGGCCGAGGATTGGTTCATTTTCGCGACTGGTGGTAACAAGACCTGCTTCGGTCGCTGTGAACATGCCACAAAGGCCTTCCAAGTAAGTAGTCACTTCATGCGCGCTTCTATCCAACCCACGCGTCTTGAATCAATCACTTGCTCCGATGATTAACCTTTTTTTCATCAGGAATCCACCCTCCTTTTCGCTGCTGATCCTACCTCTCCCAACCTCGGTCTGCTGGACTGTGAGGAGAACCGCATCCTTTGCTCCATCTGGTCCGCTGGTGCTCCCGCCGTCTACTACTTCCAGGTTCCTGAGGCCCAGGCTGAAGGCCGCGCTCCCACTCCCATGTACATCGTCAACATGAACCACACCACCGTCACCCCTGAGGAGCTTTACAAGATTCACTCCGAGAAGAACTTCGAGAAGGTTGAGGCCTACGAGGGCGCTATGCACCCCACTGACAGCTGGCTCGCCCAGAACAAGCTGAACATCCCCATCGGTTACGCCCTCTACGCCATCGGTGCTGTTCCCAGCTGGATGTTCATGATTGGTATTTCCATGTTCAGCCGTACTTTCATGTAAGATCCGCCCAGAGAAAGGCCGTGTTTTCCTATTCAATTGTCATGCTAACTTGATTTTTTAGGAACCGTCGCATGCCCGGTGCCCCTGGTAACCGTGCTGCTAATGCTCCTGCTGGCAGTGCCAACTAATGGTTTTAATTTGTCGGGCAATTTATTTTTGGGGTGTAAATAGCGAGTCGCAGGCCGTCTGTATTTCAATGCACTTGGTGGGCGCGTGTTCTTTCTCTGGAAAGCTTCAAGTATAGTTCAATGACTTAAAGCTGCTTCGTTAGGAATTTTAATCAATGCCAATATCAAAGCTCACTTGAGGAAATCATGTTGCAGGATTTTATAGAAACTTACAGCTAGCCTGGAGGTATCAAAAGATTCAACGGGTGTCCAATTCTACCTTTTACATACCTCCAGCTGGAGGTCATGCGTCCAGGTTCAACGCTCATCAAACTTCCAAGGCTGCGCTTGAGACTTGAATTTGGGCAATACCTGCAAGGGCGTGTGCATATACATACCAACTTGAGTAGTCAAGTAGTGTTCTTGAAATTGCGCGAATTTCAAGATTCCGAATAACAACCTTCATAAGGTTGGACGACTGACAACTATATATTTTCAATGTTGAAAATTCAACAAAATATATTTCTTGGTAATATGTACTTAAAGGGCTTGCCCAAATATATCTACAGTGCATAGATAGTCAAAAACAGCATTATATATGTAGAGTTGATCCCAATCTCATTAATTGTTGGTATGGAATTGTTGAGCAAAATATGGTTCCAATCTTAAAAGTTGAACATCGCCGCCGGATATGTAATCATGGACTCGGACCCGATCCACACCAGTTATAAGAACTCAACCACACTCACCACAACCCAACCAATCTCCCTCAAAATTACCTACACACCTCCAAAATGGCTGCGCAAGTACCTTTAGATCGAATCCCACCCACAACGACCGCCTACGTGATCGCGACCGCCATCCTCGCAGGCGTGACAGGCTATTTCATCGGCCAAGGTTCCTCGCTGAACCTCTTCAAAGAGAAGCAAGGCTGGCCGAACGGCTACGACGTCAAGGTTCACCGAGACTCCTCTGACGAGGAAGACGAAGCCGAAGCTGACGCCGAGTCGGATGAGGAGACCGAGGACGAGGGCAATGGCGAGGAGCTGGCCAAGTTCAAGGATAACGTTGAAGAGGTGAAGTTGGTGCTAGTTGTGAGGACAGATTTGGGTATGACCAAGGGTACGTTACATCTATCATATGAAGAAAGAGACAGGATAAAGTGTTATTTCTTTACTGCTTCGGATTCAAAGCTAACTGTCGTTCGCTCTCCAGGCAAAATCGCCGCTCAAGCTTCCCATGCGACTCTCGCCTGCTACAAATACTTCCTCACACATGCGCCCGACAGCCAGATCCTGCGCCAATGGGAGAACGGTGGCCAGGCCAAGATTGCGCTGCAGATCAAGGGCGAGGATGAGCTGTTGACTCTCCAGGCGCAGGCTATGAGCTTGGGCCTTTGCGCGCGTGTTATTCAGGATGCGGGCCGGACACAGATTGCCAGTGGGAGCCGGACAGTATTGGGTGTCTTGGGACCCAAGAGCATTGTTGATGGTGTAACCGGGCATTTGAAGTTGCTGTAAACTACATTCTAGCCATATAGCCGTGTGCGATAGGACTTAATGATCATGAATGATGAAGCTTCATCTATCACACATTACCGGGCCGACAACCCTGGTGGGTACAGAGCACTGCTTCCAGTAGAAGATTTCGTGCAATGCGCGAGAGCTCTTAAAAGACTACGCAAGGTCCTCTCAGCAAGCCTCGAGGTATCTTGGTCAGGCTACCATTCGTGGCAATGATGTCAACTACAAAATGCAGTGCAAATCTATATAAGGGGATGTTTGCTGTCATGGTTAATCCCTAGCCTCACAGACCAACGGCCTCGGCAAAGAGTTCAGGAATATGACGCTGTCTACAACCGGGCACCCAAGCCGAGCTCACCAGGAGGGAGCTCAAGACCCGGGTCACACCCAGTGCAGACTTTAATCTGAGATCCGTCGACTGGATACCGTAAAGTGCCATACATAAGAATGAATGGCCCCGTAACGTCGAACTGCCCAGCTCTCAACCGAAACACGAAAGGACAAGCCCCTGTGATCGGGAAATCTGGACACAGATCTATGTGTGTTTGAAGAAAGAAAGAAGGTGAACGGGAATCAAAACTTTTTTATTTAGCAGAGATTATTGCGCTAGACCAGATTGGGGATAGTGGATACGATCACCTGACCCAGCTCTGGACCGAGTGGAACTGATATTGATAGCGGGTTCATGTCGATTCCTTTGGTGACCAACTTCTGTCTTTTATTTCTCACCTACCTCCATCCCCTTCCCTACCCTCACCCTTGCTGCACAAGATACACCCGTCACCATGGCGGACGCTGTATCTATTGAGCAGACCAACAAGATCCGAGTCTCTCTCGGACTCAAGCCACTCCCTGTTCCCGGTGCCGACGCCACCGGCCCCGAATTCCGAGACGATGACTCCTCCAGTGGATCCGAAGACGAAGAAGAGGCAGCGAGCACACTCGAAACCCGACAAGAGCAAGGCTACGGCAACTGGAAGAAACTTCAAGATGAAGCCGACGCGAAACGGCGCCGCGAAGAAAAGAACGCTGCCATCAAGAAAGCGCGCGATGAAGCCCAACGCAAGCTACAGCTGGAAGGTTCCACATTGGGCGATTCGGTTGGTGATGATCTCGACACCAAGGCCTGGTTGATGCAGACCAAGAAGCGCACGAAAAAGATCGAGAAGGAGCGCGCGCGCAGACTGGCTCAGGAGCTGGAGGAGCGCGAGCGCGAGGCTGCGATTCAATACACTGCTGAGGATCTGGCTGGTGTCAAGGTCGGACATTCTGTCGGTGCATTCGAAGGTGGCGAGGACCATATTCTTACGCTAAAGGATGCTGCGGTGGACGATGAGGAGGAGGGCGATGAGCTTGAGGATGTGCACTTGGCGGAGAAGGAGAGGACCGAAGAGAAACTCGAGCTGAAGAAGCGCAAGCCCGTTTACGATCCCACGGCTGAAAACCAAGGAATTCTGTCGCAGTATGACGAAGAAATTGACGGCAAGAAGCGCAAGAGGTTTACCCTAGACGCCAAGGGGTCCACAGAGGAGGAACGTGAGGCCAAGCGACAAGAGGTCTCGGGCAAGTTAAGGATGGGAGCCATCAGCCTCGAGCTAGAGCCCGAGATTGCGACTTCCGATTACATGGATATCAGCGAGATCAAGGTCAAGAAGCCGAAGAAGAAAAAAGCCAAGACTACCAAGCAACGAGGGACTATTGACGATGAAGACCTTTTCCCTAGCACTGAATCTAATGGAGCCTCTATGGACATTGATTCAGGCAATGGAGCCTCGGCTCCCGTCCGAAAGCCGTTGGACCAGAATGTCTCCTTTGTGGACGATGACGACCTACAAGCCTCTCTTGCACTCCAGCGACGAGCTGCATTCAAAAAGCGCAAGAAGATGCGCCCTGAGGATCTTGCTCAGCAGCTTCGTGAAGAAGAGTCTCAGACCCCGATGGAGGTGGAGACACCTGAGGGAGATGCGGAAGAACCTGGTCTCATTATTGATGAGACAACTGAATTTATCTCCAACCTCCAGAAACCCACCATCCCTGAACGGGAAGAGCGACAAAAGTCTACAGTCTCAGAAGACGCCAAGCCCAAGCCTGAGGATGAGCCACAAGACGTGGACATGGAACGCTCTTACAATGACATCGAAGATGACGAGGACCTCGCTGAACGCATCAAGCGCGAGGAATCCGAGCGGGAGAAACAGGAGATTACCGGTACTGGATTGGAAGAAGAAGCTACTTTAGATCAGGGTATGGGAGCTGCTTTGTCCATGTTGCGACGACGTGGTCTGGTGAAGGATACTGGTGGCAGCGATCGCAACGCTCTCATGCGAGACCGCATGCGCTTCATTCAAGAAAAAGAGAACCGCGAAGCCGAAGCCGACCGACGTGCCCGACTGCAGCGTGAGCGCGACCGTGCTTCTGGTAAGCTCGACCGCATGTCGGCCCGTGAGCGTGAGGAGCACGCCCGCTGGGAGAACAAGCAGCGAGACCAGCAGGAAGCCCGCCAGATGGCCGAGATCTTCAACAAAGAGTACAAGCCAGACGTGCAACTCAAGTATGTGGACGAACACGGTCGCTCTATGAACCAAAAGGAGGCCTTCAAGCACCTCAGTCACCAGTTCCACGGCAAGGGTAGCGGCAAGATGAAGACGGAGAAGCGATTGAAGAAGATGGAGGACGAGGATAAGCGCGAGGCCATGAGTACTATGGACAGCAGTCAACACACTGGCATGAACAATGCTATGGGACAACAAGCCCGAAAGAACCGCCAGGCCGGTGTACGACTCGGCTGAAGATATTATTTTTTGTGTATAGTTGCTAAATGACCACCTCACGATAACCTTTTGGGAAACACCCGCTAACCAGATCTGTCAAGTCCTCCCGTAATAAGTCGGTGTCGGAGCGATCAGACCATGCTCTCCGCGTGTGGGGATGGCGGGTATTTGACCTCCCCATATTAACCGAGGTTTTCTTTTTTATCTCCGCAGAATTCGAAAGTGTGCAGGAGACGAAACTCAAGTAGGATCTAGATCTGATCAAAACCAATTTATCCGTAAAAGCCAATCTGATCATTGGTTGCATCATATAATTCTTGTTCAGGTACAGTAGACCGGGTATTACCCCAAATCGCGTGAGGGGAAAAGCAATAAGTGGAGCTTGTCAGCCTGGATCAGCTCACCGGGAAAACGAATCCCGATGTCGCGCAATATCGGGGACGAGTTCTTGTCTATGATGTTGTGGTTGCCTTATGTATGGAGCTATTCAAGCTATGAGTCTGTAGAACGGAATTGTAACACAAGGAACTTATAGAGAAATACGAAGCTTTAACAAAATCCAAAAAAGACCTTCAAATCACCTATAGCAACGCAAACTATTGAAACTGTCAATGATCGTCTCCTACATCCCTGCTAAATTGTGCGGAGGGATGAGCCAATCCCGCCCTTTCGCAGGTGGCTGTTCTCGCCGGACGCGGATGTACCCGGTACCAACGTTAAGTATGTAACCCCACACCACAATTCTCGTACCCAATACCGGTATCACATGAGTCAAACCAAAACACAACATCTCCGACCTTTTCTCCCGGTTCTTCCCTTTTTATCCCCAATTCCCCCAATTACTGTGGATTTTGTGTCCCTTCTTTTCTCATTCCACATCATCAAAAATGCTCTCCACACTGCGTGTCGCCAGCCGTTCGGCTGCTGCCCGCGAGGCTAACATGCGCACCGTGATCATTGGTGCTCGTCAAGCTTCCGCCTGGTCCAAGGTTCCCCAGGGCCCTCCTGTAAGCTTGCCCGTTTTTGTTTCCTGCCGTGCCTTTAATTTCGGAGCTGCGATTGTGTTCTCAAGGACTGTGCTGATGCAATGAACTCGATAGGATGCTATTCTGGGTATCACCGAGGCTTTCAAGGCTGACTCCTTCAAGGAGAAGATCAACCTTGGTGTCGGTGCCTACCGTAAGTGATATACAAACCTTCAATTGCGCAGCTTAGCTGGCATTGCGCGCATTGGGAAAAGAAATAGGGTAAGCTAATGGATGATTTGCGACAGGTGACGACAAGGGCAAGCCCTACGTTCTGCCTTCCGTCCGCGCCGCCGAGGACAAGGTCGTTGCGTCGCGCAGCGACAAGGAATATGCTGGTATCACCGGTATCCCCGCCTTCACCAACGCCGCCGCTGAGCTTGCCTACGGCTCCGACTCTGCTGTCCTCAAGGAGGACCGCCTGGTCATCACTCAGACCATCTCCGGTACCGGTGCTCTCCGCATTGGAGGTGCCTTCCTTGAGCGTTTCTACCCCGGCGCGAAGAAGGTCTACCTCCCCAACCCTAGCTGGGCCAACCACGGCGCCGTCTTCAAGGATTCCGGCCTCGAGGTCGAGAAGTACCGCTACTACAACAAGGACACCATCGGTCTGGACTTCGAGGGTCTGGTCGAGGACATCAAGGCTGCTCCTAACGGCAGCATCATCCTGCTGCACGCCTGTGCTCACAACCCCACCGGTGTTGACCCTACCCAGGACCAGTGGCGCCAGATCAGCGATGTCATGAAGCAGAAGGGTCACTTTGCTTTCTTCGACATGGCCTACCAAGGCTTCGCCAGCGGTAACGCTGATGTCGATGCTTTCGCTCCCCGCCACTTCGTCAAGGAGGGCCACAACATTGCTCTGTGCCAGAGTTTCGCCAAGAACATGGTGAGTCGGACATCCGAGGATTGAAATTCAAGAGGAAAAGAAGCTAACGTATGCGATTTAGGGTCTCTACGGTGAGCGTGTCGGTGCCTTCTCGCTCGTTTGCGAGTCCACCGAGGAGAAGAAGCGTGTTGAGTCTCAGATCAAGATTCTCATCCGTCCCTTCTACTCCAACCCCCCATTCACGGTGCCCGTGTCGCCTCCACCATCATGAACGACCCTGCCCTGAACGAGCAGTGGCTCGGTGAGGTCAAGGGCATGGCCGACCGCATTATTGAGATGCGCGCTCTTCTGCGCAAGAACCTTGAGCAGCTCGGCAGCAAGCACGACTGGTCCCACATCACCAGCCAGGTAAGATCTACCCAGACCCACTTTCCCAGCCTACCCGACTAACATACAATAGATCGGTATGTTCGCCTTCACTGGCCTCAAGCCTGAGCAGATGGATGTCCTCGCCAAGGAGCACTCCGTCTACGCCACCAAGGACGGCCGTATTTCCGTCGCTGGTATCACCTCCGGCAACGTCCAGCGTCTTGCCGAGTCCATCTTCAAGGTTACTGGTTAAATTTGGAGATAAAAAGACACGACCGATAAAAGAATGAGGACCTGGATGATTCTCATGAACAGAATCGAGGACCTTGGAATAAGGATATGAAGGGGAAATCAGACCCATGCGGATGCGCTTGGTGCTTCGCGGAATCTTGTACTGGTATCTAATGTCTCTGTTTTATATTAGCATGGCTTGGCTTTGTCCATCTCAACGGAGATTTTGGATTCATTGTCTTCCTTTTCGGTCATCTTACTTAGCCCTGAGGTCTGTCAGGACTCACGTAGGGTCCTTGAGATTTGGATATTGTAGAACCTTCACATACGTCAGAAACCAATTAAAAAGACCACACCATTATCATCTCCAGCAATAAAACAATTGCTCGCCTGGTTACATACCTATCCGGGAACCCATAGAGGGGTAGGTACTGTGACCTATTTTACTCCGGCCCTGAAATACAGCCACACCAGCTGAGTAACACAATACTTATCTAAACCATCAATCCTTGAAATACCCAAAATGACCTCACCTAGGTAACCCATGGTAAACTCAACCTCAATATTCGACCTTATTTCAATTCTAACCCCCGTCCCAAGGTTGTGAACCACGTTCCATTATTTGAGCTCGGCTATGTTTACGAAACCAGCAAATTCCCTAAATTTAAATCCACCCGTAAAATAGAGTTCAAGCTAAAGCTAAAAACATCCTACCGAACAGAGCAAAGCACACACAAGAAAAAGGTACCTTGACAGCACATGATGAGGCATGTAGTTGAAACATAAGAAATGGAAATTGCAGATCCTTTCTCGAATGTATGTATGCACATGCACTGATCCTATGGTCTGAGTCGATCCGGCTTGAAAGACCTGTAAGATTCCTTAATATTCACGAATTTCTTGATCGCATAGATTGCACTAGCTGTATCAGCCAAAGGACTGGGATGGTACTAACACGGGGGACCTTCGGCTCCTTTCCTATCAGCATGACAGCCCACTCCACACCGTGAGTCAACTGCAGTCCAGATCCATCATGATGTAATCACCGGTGTATCATACCGTCAGGTATGGTATTGTAATACGGGAAACAATAATGGATCCCGTGACTCAGCCATGTGTCAAGCCACCAATCAGGTATTGAAGTGTGACGGCGAACCAGAACCAGACATTCGCTGATCCGGGGTAAGGCGCGTGGATCTATGAGGGCCTGGAATGATGAGCGAGATTTTGGGTTTTGTTACATTATTAAGATTTTAATATCAGAGGAATTGATTGTATTCATTTTTTGTATTTTGATAAAATCACGTGTATGATTTTGATGCTCGATGGCGGATATGGATATGATGCTTCAAGATGCGATAAATCACGGGATATGTGGGGGTTCTCATGCAAAAAGAAGGGATAAAAATAACAGCCTTGAGATGAGACAAAGGAAAAGGGGGAAAAAAAGAAAAGAAAATGAAAGATAAGAAAGATGAAAAGAAAAGTCAGATGGAACCATTAACCATTAACGCCAGAGCTGTCGAGTTCGGGGTAATATTCATTTTTCGCCATGTTGTTGGGTGAGTGCGTCACCATGCAGGAGAAAACAAGAAACAAAAATAAAAGTAAAAGTGATCAATGCATATTTGATAATGATCACGAGACAATGCCTTCTCGGAGACGTCGATCTTCTTCCCAGATCTCTCGTTTTTCACTTTGCAAGTGCTCGTGCTGTCGCACGAGTCTGTCCAGTTCCCCCTGGGAGGGGTTGGACTGGGCCTCCAGGGACTTATGCAAGGTGCGGTACTTCGCATAGTGGCGCTTGAATTTCTGCGACCGTTCCGATAGCCGCTGCCGGGCAATATCGTAGCTCATTGGTGGGGATGCACTGCCAGTACTGCCTCCACTAGAGGCACTTACGGCTCGGCGCCGTTTGTGGTCGAGGTTGCCGGTCGTACGGACAGGTGCAGCTTGTGCCGTTGCCGGCTCTGCCTTCCGCTTCAAGGGGTTGCCAGTGTTTGTAGACTTTGTGACACCATTGGGTTGGCCCGAGGGCTTCGAAGCGTGAGTAGTAGTTGCTTTGTTGGCCCGAGCAAGCTGAGAGATGAGGGGTGAAGACGAGGACGAGCTGGAAGATTGGTTCTGGCTGTCGGAACGGTTGCGCTTCGGTACATCAGAGGCATTAGTGGGAGGAGAAGAGCCAAGTGGGGAGGGCTTCTGGGGTGAGGTGGACTGTCGCGAGGCTGGTTTCTTGGAGGCTGTCTTCAACTGGGATGATTCGAGCTTGGGGGTGGGTGCGTCGACCTTGGGAGTCTTGGATGCAGTGGGAGTTTCGACTGGGCGCTTTGCAGGAACGTGGGTCTTCTGAGGACCCTTCTGGGCTTGAGTCCTTCTAGGTGGAGCCACTTTGTCTTCCTTCGGGCGCGGAGCCGGAGGTCCTGAGGGTGGCGTGGCGTCGGGCATATCCACATCGTCGTCGTCTGACGAATGCACGAACTCGTCAGACTTGAACTTGGTCTCCACCTTGGCCGGGGCCTTTCCTCCCGTCTTCTTTGTGACTCGTCCGGTCAGGGTGCTGTTGTTGTTGGTAGTGGGCTTAGCCTTGACAGGCCGCTTAGCCGGCTCTTTCTCCGCCCGGGGCTTCTGAGTAGTAGCGCTTGATCGAGGTGGAGCGCCGTCTAGTCCCTTGGAAGAGACAGTAGGACGGTCTGTATCGTTACCGGTGACGTCGCCATTGGTCCGATCATCAGCCCCGTCCACCTGGATCCGCGGAGTAGCAGTCTTCTTGACAGGTCCAGTGCTCAGGTTCAGACGAGACAGACATTTACCCTTGCCTCGCTCCTCCTTGGGAAGAAGCGTCTGCCAGAGCTTGTCGGAGCGAGAGATCCGCAGCCGATCAAAGGCCGAAACGGCGTTTTCAATGGCTTGCTGACGGTCCTCTTGATTTGGGTAGGGAAACTTCCACACATCAAGGTCTTTGTATGTTTTGTCCCGGAGATCGAATTTCTCACGGTTGAGGCGGTTCTCCGTGCCGTACTTCTGAGCTAGGCTGCCGCAGTCCTCAATGGAGGAGCGGGTTTGGCGCGAGAGGAACTTGGTGGAAACGGCTCGGACGGCGAGCAAGTGGATGAAGGGGGTCTTGAGGGCATCGAGGCGGGCTTGATTTTTAATTTGCGAGGATGGGGCGGAGGTAGGCATGGGCATGGGAGATTTGGGTGCACCCAGGGTCGGGCTCGAGGTGAGCGATCGGTTCGGACCTGTCCGAAAGAATCGGTCTTTGTCCAGCTCTGCCTTGGACCTGGAGGCTCGGAGGGTGGAGTTTCCAGCACCAGCGGCCTTCAGGGCCTTGAACTCATCTGGATGGTGAATGATATGAGTTTTCTTGGACTCCTTGCCCCGTTCGAAGGCATTGAGGCTCTCCTCCAGATTTGCAAGTGCCTGATCAGTGGCGGCAGTGTCCTTTTTGGCCTTTTCAACCTCCAGGCTGTGGCTCAGGACACCGGTAAAATAGACTTCCCGATCGTCGGTTCCGTCGGTCGAAGTATGGTAGATCTCGGAACGGTGGGTTTCAGGGTAGGCGTGAAAGGGTTGGGATTTGCCTGCATAGTGAAGAGAAGGGTGTTTTCCCAGGCGAAGTCGAGCTGGCTGGTCATTCCGTAGAATTTCCATGAGTTCGTCCAAAGTACTCTGCACCAGATTTAGCCGCATGATCTGAGCGGTTTTCGGCGAAGCGGCTCCGGACTGCTCCTCCTGGCGGAGAGACAGCCCGGACTTGGGGATCTCGAAGCCGGGAGACATGGTGATCAAAGGCAGTTGTGGGAGGGAAATTGGAGACGGAGGGCTCGAAGTTGGGGTGAGCAGGGTCGGATGGCAGCGTGAGAGCTGCAGGTCAGGCGGCCAACTGCACGAAGTGAGGCAACACCATCCGCCATAAGATCGAGAGGTACAGAGCGGAAGTATCAGTGAATGGTGGAGAGGAATGGAGGAGTGTGAAGGAAAAGACAGTGAAGTCCAGGCAGAGAGTGAAGTTGAGAGAGAAAGTGAATGAGGAGAGGGCGAGCAAGGCGAAGTGGAGAGTGGGGAGGAGAAGCTGACGGGGCGATTGGTAAATTCAGTAACGGTAAAATTACATAGATTACAAGAACCCGATTTTTGATTTAATTTCTTTAACGTGTATTACTGCAGGTTACCCATAGTCCCTACTAACTGTTATTAACGGCGAGGTTTCCTCGGTATGATCTCCATTCGGAAAGACGATCCGTTCTGAAACGTCTTGATGAGTATGAGAAGGAAATAAGGAGATTATATTTCTTTGCTCACATTCATGCTTTTTTTGACTCTCTTTCTTCTGTTCAACTTCCCTTTGCTCCGAACCCAGTCCGAAGGGGACGCTGTACGCCCTCAGCACGGACAATGCCAACTAAGCGCAGCCGACTCCTAACGCCGATGTTTTACCCATACTTCAGGTAATCTTTTCCCTTGGGTAGCAGTGACGGTAATACAAAAAGCGCACTAACCGTAGGCATATTAGACTAGATTCCCTACACACTCCACTTTGGTGGTACACGGTGAGGAGAAAGCGCCATCCGCGGGCAATAAAAAAGAAAAAGATGGGGCTTCCCGAGTGTATTCCGGTTCCCACTGCTTCCCCTCTCGATGTACACGGGTACGGCCGGGAGTATCTTGGGCATCGTCCTGAACATACCAACGATCCGCGTAGTAAATCCGAGCCGATCACCCCATGTACGTGAGGAATGTTTCCTGCAGTTGTAGGCACTAATGTCACAGGTACATTACTGTATGGCTTTTTTGCCCCTCGTTCATGCACGCAGGCACGGATCCCAAATCCGATGACGAGTGTGTAACGATTGAAATTTCCCGATGCTTTCGGTGCTACTTTAGGGATTAATAATTCCAGTTTCCTAGGCATCTGAGATTGTATTTCAAAGACAATAAATGGAAAAACACCCGGCCCCAGATATCCCCTTTGATTGGATCCGCACGGGAGTCCGTTCATGCATGGACCTCAATTGGAACGGCCCTGACTCTGACATCGGAGCCGATTTCTGACTCCCACTCATTTGTGGATTATTCTCATTGTACTTGGCTCATTCTCAAGAACCGGTTTTTTTTTTCTTGTTTACAGTGAGCCCAGTTTTGTACATCCTTGGACTTGGCCCGAGAGGGGCATGCCCGTGGATCCCCTTGCTGCACAAGTGGACTCGGAGCCCATAGTGTCTCGGCTGAGACAGGGGAGCCAATATTTAATAATAAATACCTGGCTATGCCCGAATTATCTGCAGAGCCATTGGGGTCTTGTTATTTTAATCCCTCCTACCCGCCCAGGTTCACCTGGAAACCATGTGTGGGGTCCCAAAGCTTGCTGACAGTTCCAGGTCCACTGCAATGCTGGGGATTTGAAGATGATCTCGTTCATTCCTGCCATCACGTCTCCAGCTAATCAACGGAATTAACCAAAGCCACTCAATTCTGTCTGAACGTTGCTTGCTATTCGGGTTTCTCAACGATCCACTTAAATCGCCAAACTCATCCCTATATCCACTCAACCCCGACCCACTGAATCTCTGGAAGCATCTAAGTACGCCTAACTACTTTCACCTTGTCTTCCGCCCATCTTGCGCAACCGTTTACCCAAAAAGATCCATCCCACGAAACCCCAGATTCCACGCATCCTGCTATGGTCTATTCTGCTACAATTGAAGAGGTCATTTCTCTCGATACCATGATCTCGGCTTGAATACAAGGGCAATTGCACGGGACAGCTCTGACCGCCACCTGACACAGTGGATCGGGGGCGGACACTTGTTGGGGTGGGTCGGGGGCTAAGAGGACCGTTCAGGCAGGTGAAGGTTTTGATTAGAGAGCGTGGGAATAAAAGGAGAACCAGAATCCTGATAGGGGTTGTGTTGCTTCATGGGCTTGATTGCTAATAGCATAATGTAGGGGGTTCGGTATTGGGGGTTGCACTGGGCTAGAAGGAAGTATGCGGTGAACATAAGGACTCGTAGCAATGAGGTGTCGTAGCGCTGGCTTCATGAATCATGAGGATAACCCATGCAAGCTTCGAGATTGACAAGAAATCGACATCATCAATCGCCACTTCACAATTTTGAGAAATCCCAAATTCTCTGCTAATTATCTCTCATCATTACCTTGAACAGCCAACACATTCCTCTGTAGCAATAGTTCTTATCATAAGGCAAGGTATCTTATCCAAGAGTCTAGCCATTTACGTCCACGGATCGACACAGGGTAGCAATGCAACAACCCAAGCAGCAACCCAGAATAGTACCACCAACCCGCATTTAGCGAAGCAAATCGGTTCATGCTGGTTTCCTCAGGTCTCCAGCTCCAACAAACGACAGATTCTTACCATACACAAAGCAGATATGTAATGCGCAGGTAGCCAATTCACAACGTCAAATTGGACGTGGAAAGTGTGGCTGTGGTGTAGAATTCGGCATGGCCGCATCCATGTACCTGAGGAGGCTTAGCTTTGATAACCTGAGTACCCACGTAAACAGAAAATGAAGGACCTGGTTCATCATCCTTAATACTGGTGCGAAGTAGATTGACTTGGTGGTCGCGCCAGAACTAATACGAGAGCCACCGTACCAATACGAAGCGCTAGAACAAAGCCAGCCTTCTATGATCCCGAGACTAAGACATGCCGATCGAGGATAGCGTATGGTACGGAGTATTCGATTCTCCGCGGAACTGATCACCGCTAGCCAAACTAGTAGGTAATTAGGGGACGTGCCTGAAACGAGGCTATCCAGCCACACAGCCAGCCCAGTCCAGCCCTGAACGTGGATCTGGATCATTTTACCGGAATCATGCAGCAACCCTAATTCCTTGGATTGGTCAAGTCGAGCCTTGGTTATTTCCTTTTTTGTTCCCCTCTATTCTTGCGCAAAAGAAAGCAACAGGCAGCATCGAAAAGAAAGTATCCAATACGTTATTCGCCACAATAACCCGCAAGTTACACTATGAAATAAACTCACAGGCCCTTGATCAGAGCATTCCCCGTTTAGATCAGAAGCTATGTTTCAGTACATGGGGGCGAGATACATCTTTTGATTTGGCCCGAACAGAATCAGATCCTCACGAAGCAGACTGGTACAATGTCCCAAAGCTACCCAAGCCACGTAGCGCGCCTCGTGCGATCTACACGAGGAAACCAAAAACCAAGAATTCTTTCTTTTTCTTTTGCGATCCTTTCATGCAGGGCATCCACACCCAAACTTGTTCGGACTTGGGCGTATTTTTGTAATGTATCGAAGTAATCATTCAGGTGCTACGTACTTACTGCTCACCCGGGCAAATGTTGCATGTTCTAGCTTGCTCCCGGCCCTTGCAGGAATTCGACCAACGTGACCCCGAAACCAATCATTTTAGGCGAAGAAAGGAAAAATGTTACAGCCCCATCGGGGCTAATGCGATCGCGATCAGCTCCCCTGGGGCTCTTCGCTTTTTTCGAATCAGGGTGGAGAGGGTCTATTGGTTTTGTCGCTCTTTCTATGTAAATTGAGGCGATCAAAAGAATAAAAAGAAGAGAAGGATTGGTATTCGAAAAAGAGGGGTTTATAGTCGACTGCATCGCGCCTTCCTCAAGCAAATGAATCGTGCCTTCCCAATACGATGCCAATGAGCAACGTGACTTCCTGATGTGTGGAGTGTGTGGACCAGGGTCAGGTGTATGCGTACGAAATGGAGCTCTGATCGTGGGGAGTACAGAATCTCTATACTGTGGGTTCAAGGTTTTGATTGGGGCGCCCTTGAGAAATGATGGACATGATCGTCAAGCCACGCCCCGGCTTTGTGCTGCCACCTGCGTCACCTGAATAGTCTCGAATTTCGTGCATAGTGGGTTCTTACATGGGGAATATTGTACTGATCTGAGTGTTGGGGAAAAGAATTGTCCCAATTTGATAAATGATGCATGTATTTACCGTAAGTAGATAGTTGCTGAAGCCTTGTCCCATCGCGGTAAATCGGCGTCCTATCGGTTCACCCGGGCACCTGGTTCCGTGGGCAAGTACTGAATGTAAGAAGGCAGCCGACAGTGGAATGTTACACGCGAAATTCGAATGATACAGCATGCGACTGACCCGGTCATATTTACTTACCGGAGCTGGTCTGACGGGGTTTTGTGTCTCCTCTGTATTATAGATTGATTCCATGCAGACAAGGTCCTCTTTTGAATTGACTGTCTGATGTGCGTTATTGTCTGGCTTCGGGGAATAGATGGGTACCATGGCAGAAGGTACTTGCATCGATACATAAAGGTAGACTTTCGAGATCCTTACTATATTGTCTACATTTCTACTTTGTCAAGTCCTGGATCATGTCCGTAGTCCCAATCGATAGATTGAATTGACGCAGTTCTATGGCAACACTATAATACAAATATTGGATCGCTAGATAAGTCGACCTCGTGTACAGTGGTATTCGACGCGAGAAAACAAGTAGCAAAATGACAAAGGCAAAAACGACAAATAGCAAAACAAAACCACAGATTAAGCTGATATGCAATCGCAGAACATAAGGACAATAGGAAAATATGCGAACCAAAAACCCAATCAAACCCAGATCCCAGACACCGCAGCACGGGTCTCCCAAGCAAAAAAAGAAACCCAGTTCCTATTTCCCAACCGATACAATGTTAGCCCCGTAAAAATGGCGAATCCAACGCTCTATCTATGCTGTTCCTCGTCTGGTCGTGTCTCGGTAAACCCTGTCATCCGCGAGCAATCAAATAAATCAAAAAATGGACGAAAGCAATGGGGATGACAACCCTGAACAAAAATGGAAAAATGGCACCTTAAACCTGCAACACGATCAGACAGATCCAACTCCCTCAGTATATAGGTACAAAATAAATCAACATGCTCCAATAAAAGCATTATAGCAGTGGAATCAACAAACGATGGAAAGTGGCTTTGTTTCCATGGGAATCAAGGAAATGATGCAATGAAATGATTGAACAAAGGAAAACATAGGAAATGGTGGATGTGGATATGAACGAGATGTGTAGCTCGTTTCATACTGGTGTAGACCAGGTATGGTCGCCTAACCGAGGCTTGGTTTCATAGTTATCCGGTTCGGTACTATTGGGCCGGCGAATGGTCGAGTTAGGGAAGTACATATGCGGGGGCATGGAGGTTGGGTATGCCGGCGCACTGGGTTCGGGGTAACCAAAGTCGTTGGTTGAACCAGGTGAAGGCATGCTGCCATGAGACGGCGAGGCCCATCCCAGGCTGGTCATATGGGGGCTGCCATTCACACTATTCGGCCGATGGTCATTGTTGGCCGGGGGCTCCAGCGGCTGCGGAGGAGCGTAGGGATGCGAAGTCATAGGAGGCCGTCCGTGAGGTGCGCTGCCATAACTCGAAAGTGACGGGGACGTCGCTGTCGGAGAAGCACGAGGGCTCCCTTGCGAAAAGTCTCCTCGCACATGAGCCGGAATGGGACCGCTACCCATGTAATAGTCACCCGCAGAGCGGTGCATATTCAAAGGCGGAAGATCACCCCCTGGCGACATGGATGGGTGCTGACCAGGAGACGGGGTAGAGCCCATGGAGGTATGATCCGGGAACATTCCCTCGCCAGGCCCACGGCGTTCCTTGTTCTGACGCAGGTTGGCTTCAGTCTCGGCAGCAGCTTCCTCGATCGTCCCAGTGTGGTGATTTTGGTGTCGGGTCAATGTTGTACGTCGAGTGAATGTCTTCTGACAGTTCGCGTATGGGCATTTGTAGGGTCGTTTGCCGGAGTGGATACGGCGATGTCTGGCAAGTGAGGACGAATCACTGAATGGCTAGATTGAATTACTTATAAGCATTGGGCCAATCAACATGGAAAAAAGAAGAAAACGAACCTTGCCACATCGCTCGCACATATGAGGCTTTTCTCCGGTGTGGACTCGGGAGTGTACCGTCAATGCTGAGCGTTGAATGAACTGCTTCCCACATCCAGGCCAATCGCAGGCATGCGGCCTAACTCCGGTGTGAATTCGCTCTATTAATATCCCGAAGTCAGCACACTTATTACTCCAACGGTCCGTGCAAGATACATACCGTGTCGCGCGAGATCACTGCGTCGAGCGAATCCCTTGTTACATGTAGAGCAATGGAAAGTCTTTGGTGGAGCCTCGGCGCCGGTTCTTTCTAAGGGAATCGGTGCTTGTTGAACCTGCGGCTCTCCGGCATATCCACCAGGGACATAGCCCATATTCCGCGGCGTGGCACCAGGTGCCTGAGCATAGTAAAAGGTTTCTGCAAGCCCCTGATCCATTGGGACGGCGTGAGGAGGGTACGCGTTAACGGGGTTGTCCGAAGCGCCAGGCTCGGCCTTCATCGAGGGTGTATGTTGGTTCATATGCGCACCCTGAAGGTATTGTTGGTGTAATTGGGCTTCTGCGGCGGCGGCGGCTGCAGCGGCAGAGTTCTTCCGATTTAGGATAGTCGTGAAGTCCATGACCCGACCCACCGATCAGCTGAAAGACCGAGGTCAAGGACAGCGCACAGGTCGTCCTTTTTCTCGTTCAACCGTCCTTTCGTGCGGTTCAGTATTTGTTTTGAATTTTGCAAGGCACCGAATGGGTATTAAAAGTAATGCACCGAATCGTTGGGTTGGCGCAAAGAAGACGGGGCCAAATGAGTGATCCTGGACGTGACCTGAGTCTTGTTTTCACAATCGCGGACCCAGTGGGTTCGTAGGGAAGCGCGTGCAGGAAATCTTGACGCGTTTTTCGAGGATCCGCAGCGAGATGAAGATGCTGATGCCTGTCACGGTGGAGCTGCAAGAGTCCGCTCACTGGTGGATCCTGTGTATGTGGGCCTCGAGATTTTGTATCTGGCCCGAGTACCGGTTCCGAAGGGGAGATCGTAAATGTCGTCTGTCTCCTAGAGACTGTTTCGTGATGAGATGAATTCTGACCAGTTAAGGTAACCGGCTAGACGCGGAGAATATGATTGGTGGTGGGGATCGTCGTGAGGGGGAGGTGTAGGGGGAATGGGTAGCAATCCTATCAGGAATAAGCACGGTCAGTCAAAGTTCGTCCGTAGCGGTGGATTGGTGGCTCCGTTTCGCCCATTTGACCCTCCAATCTTGCCTGGCTTTGTCCTCGGGCCTCCGGAATTTCGCGACCATCAAGAAGAATGGTCGCGCAGGTGATTCGGCCGGGGAGACCGGGGACGAAACAGCTGAATCACGATGAAGCCGATACCAGGCAAGTATGAAGCAAACGGGCGCACGAGGGTGCAGTGGCACGGCGAGGGGAGATCGCGGTCAGGGTCACGTCATCAAAGGGACACGAACGGATTTTTCTTTTCGATTCACACGTAGGGAAAGATGATAAGAAGGATGGAGAAAGTCAAAGGGGGAATTCAAAAGTTCGCGGAGAATGTAGGGAAAAGCAAAGAATAAAAGTAACGAGAAAGGGGAAGGGAAAAGGGAAAAGGTTAATGGATTAATATTAGGTGTGGTAGGTGCCACTTCAGTAGAATGAGAGCATACATCATTATTTACTTCACTCAAGTCCCACCTGGAAATTGCTTGCGATCTGAGCTCGGTTTTTTTTTTTGTTAATTGCTTTTTTCTTAGGTGAGAACCGCTATTCGATCCTGATATCACTACATGCGAAGTAAATAGTAGGGAATACAGCGATATGGTCATGGAAGTCTACGAGTTTCTTTCGTGCCTCCTTTTTTCCAACCCTTTTCCAGAAAAAAAATTAAAAATTAAAATAACTAAAAAAGAAATAGAGGCTATCCCTGCATCATAGCCCATACACTGTCTGGCCCTACTAGTTTCCTCTAGTCGGACCCAGAGAAGTGCGCTAGAAGGAAACAGGGCGGCACCAGAAGGCCCCCGTCAGCATCCTGGATCCACAACGTGCGCTTTTCCACCCCGTCCCTGCGCGCAAAATAAATCCGTCAGGAAAAAATCATTATAATATACGCTCAATCAGGCAAGGAACAATGTGGATACGAGATAGTAACGCCGATCTGAACCAGAAACCACTACGTATTCGGATTTTTTTCTTCGGATCCCCTAGCCACGCCATTAGCACTTGTTGACTTTCTCCTAGTGTGAAACGATCATGCAAGAACAGAGTTTACGAAATCGCTATAATGACGACTCTGGAGATTGGATCGGGCAGATATGTGGGCCTTCCCGATAGTGAAAGGGGGATACAACAAGAGCTAGCCCTAAGCAACATATGGTTGGGCATAGAGCTGGATGGCCTCGATTTGATGAAAGAAAACAAAAAGGGGGAAAAGAACCTGGAAGTCTCACGATGATGACATGCATTGGGCTATTTTCAATTCTCATGGTGCGACACGAGTCCCATACACTGTTGATGTGCAAAGAAGCCGAAGCCTTGCGGGAAAAGGAATTGTCCCATCTCGATAGTCTGTTCCCACTATTGCTACCCGAACATGAACGGCCGAAGGCTAAACCGATGGAGCTATTTCCTTCTAGAAGGTTTCGAATCATTCGGAAGTATTTCCTTTTCTTATCAACCCCCATAAACCTTGGTGATGAAGTACGTACACACGGGGCACGATGTGGCTCGTTGCACATAGTCATATGAACCCTCGTCCAACCTTTCTCCCTATTGCTTCTGGGTCCCGGCGAAAAAAGCCCTGTTCGGGATCCTGATGACGATCCATACTGTGGAGACCCCTGACCATCGGTAATTACCCCCTTGTCTCGTCCATTGCCCCTTTTCCTTTCCGGGGGCACTAGAGGGCTCCGGCCGGGTTCAGCCTCTACAAGACCCCACTCCATAGCCACACAGATGGGGACAGCGGCCTGAAGGATCGCTCTGGATTGGCTATGCCAAGCCATCTCCTGACCTTCTGGCGGCCTTCCAGAAGGGATTTCGAAGGGGCATGGAAGCCGTAGAAGAAAAAACTGAAAAAAAAGAAAACTGGAGCGCCGTTTGCCTGACTCCATCCTGCACGGTTACAATGGGGTCCGAGCCCTACAGCATGGATTTCCATGAGAGATCCATTCCGAATTCAGCTTGGCAAGTCTTATGATTGATCGAGTTCTATGTTCTTTTTTTGTTCGAGGCTTTAAAGAAAAATAAAATAAAAATAAGATTCAGCTTTAGTGCCCGACTCCTACCGCAGACAAACCAGCTGCCTAAAAGGGGCGAGGGTGCCAAAGTCGAAACAGAAGCAAAAAGACTGGATTGGTCAGTGACCAGTCCCCTAGACTATCATTGGTCCGACCCCTCTACTTCCTACGCCTTCCAGTGCTCTGTGATGATCTTCTGCCCCCTGACCGTTGTGACGACACCTTCCGCGCAAATCCTCATCCCGGAACTGCGGACGGTTGCGGAGATTATGCTTCCGCTGCAGCTATCCGTCTGCTTCCACGATGGAGTCATATAGCGGGATAAAAAAAAATAGGTGTGCACGCAAAACAAATCAAATGAGAGTATGTGGTTGTCTCAAATTCGCGTCTAACCAATCATATACCACCTAATCAGAGGGCTGTTACTGGATTTCTCGAAGCACCACCGCTGTGTTGGGCCGTAGGGTGATCATTGGTTGCCTAGCCCGGGGCGATTCCCACATGGTTGTGGCTGAGACGTGTCTTGGTGTATCAAGTCCACGCTAGGCTCCATACCTTTCTATTAGTAGAACAGGAGTCGTACCCCTGGCTCTGGTAAGAAAAGATTTGCTGGTTTCCAGGGGTGCTGCCAAAGGGGAAGTTCCTCTACTGCCAAGGAAGATAGAAACCATAGTCAAACTGAAAAATCAGGGCAAGAGAGAAATACAGATAAGGAAGAAGGATTCACGCTATGACCAGGGGGAATAAACAGAGGAAAACATGATGTCACTGGGGAAATCGCGTGCACTGGCCCACGCGGTTCCTCAGACCCATCTAAATAAATAGTTCGGATCGATCAACGCCGACTCATTTCGCGTGGTGCCTGTGAAAAATGATCTCCTTGCGCAATGTCCACTTTTCCTCCTAAGTGGGTAAGTACCAAGTAAATCAATTTTGTGTCCTTTTGCGTTAACCTTGGAAGCGGATCTATCATGGTACTGGAAGAAAGGAAATGAAGCATTTAGTGCGTTTCGCGCGGTAAAACCCGACACCGTCGACGCCATCGGTGATTCGGATTTTTGATTTTTGAGCTTCTTGCTTGTCGCCCCTAATTACATCGCATGTACTTACTGTGCTTGCGTGTTTGGTGGAGCTTGTCTTTGCCTCGTCGCGTGAATGGCCAAGTTCTTCGAGATCCGATCGAGCTAACCCCGGCTCGGAGATATATTCACTCGCAAGTAGTCTACGGACCAAAATCGATAGTTTACTGATCTACATTGGCAAGTGCTTCTGTCCAAGTGGGCATGGCAAAAGACGGAAAAAGCAAATATTGGTTTGCTGCATGTCAGCTGTCTTGTCCTTTCTGCTTAAGCCGCACCTACCGCTATAACACCTGTGCCTTTCAACGTTGAAGGTCTAAGAGTACATGTACCGACGGTCACCGACGGTCATGATATTGTGCATATGTAGCTAGATCTATTGGGACGGAAGATCTACAGGTGACATGCATAATGGCAATGAACCAACAATGTAATATTGGTCAGGGGGTGCAAGGACATTTGTTTGGATTGCAATTTCAAAGATTTTACCCACTAGCCCGGTAAAATAGTTGGCTATCAACGACCCTAGCAAATATCATGAGATTTCGCACATGTGCAAGTTTTATTTATGTATAGGCTCAAAATACTAGCATAGATTATCAAGATTTCCCGAGCTTATCCGTTCAAAGGTGAGTGGTTTACTCTAGCTTGTCTGGATCCATGGGTCCAACAAACCTTCGAAGTTCGAAGCAGCTATTGACACCTCGATGTCAACACCCGAGCCTTTGGGTCAACTTAAAGTATTTATCAATAATTATGCTGATAAATCATCTAGCATGCAACAGCCTTGGATTGGGATACTCAGACATGGACTGGAATGTGGAACATTGAGATGCCTTGATTATCTTTTAATTAGGGATGGCAGGTCACCACATATCACTTCAGTGGCTAGATATCACGATACCATGGTGCCTCTCCCTAAATTCTTATGCTTTTAGGGCCACATGCCCGCAGATCTCGGAAAAACCGTGATGCCTGGGCTCCATGTAATTATTCAAGGTGGAAGCACTACGACCTCAGAAACGGGCGGTGTGAAGATAGTTAAGATGAACATGGGGTGTTGGCTCATGATCATTTGAAGCAGTATTCAAGTATCAGTAGGGCAATGAGTCCAGAAAGATGACTGAATAATGCTACTACATAAGTCTTTTCTGGGCGGGTGAGTATACGCACAAGAGTCGAGAAAAAAATAGCAACCATATATTCCTTGTCACATTAGGGCGAATCATCCCCGGAATTAATACCGTGAGAATTCAAAAGGCGTATAAAGGTGTATCGCCAATCTATAAACAACAATGCAAAGTGTGCCCAAGACCAAGCGCCGGACAAAATGAAGAAGGGTTGGCAATTCGCCAAAAAAGTGGTGACTCAACGGTCACCTTGAAATCCGCTGCTCAGTGAGCATATGCAAATACAGTGAAAGAACACCCAAATGTTTCATATCCAAACAAAGTCTACCGTTTCATCCATGAGAGCTCCAGGATATCATCGCCTGTATCCGGGTCGCGTTTGACATACCATTGTCTAACGCTGCCGTCCTCCTCGACGACGGAATCTGCGAGTAAGTAACTGACTTTCTCGTAGTCTTTGGGGCGCAATGGGCCGAGTTCGTGGAGGTAGGATTCGACGTTGGCGCCATTGTGTGGCTCCCAAGTCATTTCCATGCTGAGATCCTTCGGTCCTGGAGCCCAACCGTATTTGACAACAGAGTAACCATTGGTTAACATCCAGCCATCGCTGAATATGTATCGGCGGAGCAGACAAGTGGGTCCGCACAGTTCGGAGATAACGCTGAGCTTGGGGATGTCGGCCTGGAACCAGGATTTCCAGTGGTGCACCGAGAGTGGAAGCTCGCGACCAGACTCGAAGAAGCCAGAGGCATCCCTCATCAGATCGAGCTGATGGAAACGGTGGTCGACCGTCATACGAGTGGTGGTGTACTGGTAGATACAATTTGCGATGCGACGGTCACCGGTGAAAGTCATTCGCTCACACTCGTCGTAGACGGTGGTCAGATCTGACAGCAGTGGTCGCGACAGGATGACGCCTGCGCCTCCGAATGCTATTAGTCCAAATACCGCAATCTGTGGGACACCCTCTGACACTCCGCCGATGTACATGGGTTTGGTGTGGTCATAGGCGGCGAGCGCGTCCACGAGCGCGGGCATCGATGGGAAGAACGTATCGTCGTCGATTATGATTGACCACTGTGTCGATTCGCGCAAGTTGTTCTCCAACAGGGGGATCAGCGCAAAGTACCGGTGCAGATAGTCATCGTCTGCCTCCGTGATATGGAGATTGACTCCGAGCGCGTCCGCCTTGGCGCGGACACTTTGAACTCCGACCCCCGACTCATCGGGTTCGATAAGCGCAAAAATGCGCGTGCGCGTGTACCCAGCCCAGTGCACAAACTGATCCAGGGACTCGTTCAACCGTGAGACGGTAGTAGCGACGCCAAAGTCAATATGTGATGCGTCTGGAACCTTTGGGGGCTTCGGAACCCGGATAGTCAAGGGGGTGGCAACCGAGCAGCGGTCCAGCGGTCCCTCGATTTCATCTTTTTTGGGCTGATTGTACTTTTCACCAAAAACGGGCTGGTTGACGTGCTGGGTCATGGGCAACATGGGCAAGTCCTCTTCAGAGAAATCCACCAGAATTTCGCGACGTGTGTATTTGGCCAGTTTAGAAATGTCCATCTTCCGCAGCATGTTGACGTCGGGATCGCATTTCACGCTCGAAGAAATAGTTATGTTGGATTGGGCGTGCAATGGGGAATTGTGGCCGCCGGAGGATGGCCACAACATGACGGCGAATAATGTGACGGCAAGGATAATGATGACGAATCGCATCATTTTCTTCCAGGCCCAAGAGGTCGGGAAGGCCCCTTCTCGTGATTGAAAGATCATCTTGTATAAATTCTCCCTTCTAATGTGAGCGGAGGAGTGGTTTTTCGCGCTTCGTGGGGTATTCGTGGATTCGGGGATTCCTATCCTCGTACTCATAAACAAGAATTTGGGGTAAAAGGTTAAAGGTTGCCCATCCGCATTGCGGAGAATGCGCGCAGAAATGCAGCAAAGATCCCAGAGAGAGGAAATATATACGAGTCAGGAGAGAGGTGGAGAGCAAAAAATCGGATACTACGGGAGGAGAAAGAGACGGCACAGGGGGATGATCATGGTTCCATGGTTCCCTAAAGAGGCAAGGTCAATTGCCATATTCATCCAGGGTTTTTTGCTATGCCGGGGTTATGACGTAGGCCGGCTCGCGTGTCCTCGAGACCTATTTGGTCTCTGATAAGGCTTGTTACTTCTAGTCACTGCTAACAAGTACGCGGCCAAGCCTTCGGATACATGGAGACTCTGTTCCAAAGATAATCAGGGTCACCGGAGATATCATGTGGATGTGGATTGGCGCTTCAGATCTCCTCAACGTTATGCCAAGACTTTCCTCGACAAAGATGGACCCTGACTCGCCGTCATTCCGCACGGAGTCTCCATGTCCACGCGTCACTCATCCACTGCCCTGCTTTTTTATTTGGTACATATGGTCTGTGTGGTGCAGATGCGTTCGTGTCTACAGTACGTATGCAACCATGGCTGACGACAGTCGTTTAATCCCGGGAAAAGAATAATGTTCCTATCCTATGGGGATTAATCGAGAATCTGTCAAATTCTTGGCAAAGCCGAGAGATTCCTTATTAAGACACTTGAAATCCTCGGCTTTTACATTACCCGCATCTACACTTGGGACTTAAATGCCGATCAACCCCTGTCGATGATCTTTTGGGATCCAGATCTCTGCTAATAATGCTGCAGGATTTCGACACAGCATATAATTACCCCTGGGTGGGACTGGATGGATCAGAGCCTTCCAGGGTCTACAGGACTAGTCCAGGGTCTACAG
The DNA here is from genome assembly GCF_028828015.1 of Penicillium pulvis. NCBI lineage: Eukaryota > Fungi > Ascomycota > Eurotiomycetes > Eurotiales > Aspergillaceae > Penicillium > Penicillium pulvis. The sequence continues at coordinate 1,054,741 of NW_026643079.1, read as the reverse complement.
CACTAGCTCAAATGCGCTATACTCAACGTGGTCCGACGGGGCGGATAGATTGGCCCCAGCATTGCCCCTCGGGAATGAACTGTGCACAGCTTTCTCGCCGATCAGTATGGATTTGAATTTCCTACAATTTGATGGGGCCATTCTGACCCTTTGTGAATATGATTACCGATTTGGAGACTGACCCCTGCTTATAATGTACCACCTCTACAGATCACATAGCTGAGCCTCAAAATGATCCACCGATCCCTTTTTCTATATTTATCAAACATGGTTGATCTTGAGGTTTGCCCTTTCCAGGGTTCCACTGTTGATTTTGACTCTGTACCTTGCCACTGAACAAATGAGGTTCGTATATGCATTGCCGCCCTAAGAAATCCGAAGAACCCGTACATTGAAGACCGAGATCTATTGACTCCACCTTTTATTGCCCATGGCTTGAACACTGCTTCTTGAGGATACCAATTACAACTATGATCATGCGTTTTACTTATGTAGTGGAGTTGCACTCCTGCAGACTGCAGCGTAGGATTTGGGAGACAGGTCGTGATCGAAAATTGCAACGCAAAGCACAGGGCTGCCTTCCTGTGGGTCATCCAATAACGGAATTTCAAATTAAGGTGTCAGAGCCCTGTAGTATAATCCAGCTTGGCAAGAAGATAAAATTTAGTTTTATGCCCAGACACAGGCGCCTCCTCAGGTTCTGAGTGGCTGCTGATGTTGGTAGGATACTCAGCACGTGACATATACGGCGGGGCGTTGAACCCCACGACGCAGGACTTCCAAATGGGGAAACATCATTTCCGCACACTCTGGTCTTGTGGAGGTGGATCAGACAACATATTGAATTGGATTGTCCAGCGCCAAAGTCCAGTCCCTCGAATACTTTCCCTAAGATAACACTGTCCCTTATCTATCCTACCGACACCCTCGTTAATCTCCGCGCAACCCCGTTATGGTTGCGCAGTCGCTAAGCTCGCTATTGCAGCGGGCATCGATTGACGATCATGAGGAGGTCCTCCAGTCCTGCAATGCAGCCCTTGCCAAATCCAAATCCGACCTGAACGCTCAACACATCAAAGTCATTGCCCTATTGAAGCTCGACCGATACGAAGATGCCCTGCGCGTGCTGGAGGCCGGAGGCGATGCTCTGAAGAAGCGGGCGGGCTTGGAACATGCGTACGCGCTGTACAAATGCGCAAGGCTGGAGGAGGCAATGGCTGCTGTGACTCAATCCGGTGCCAGCAGAGGTGCTAGTCACCTTGAGGCTCAAGTGGTATGATAACACAGGTCTTAGAATAGACAACTCATTGACCCGTGCGCTCACACTTATTTCCGATATAGAGCTACCGTGCGGAGCAGTTCCGTCGCGCCGCCGATATTTACGAGAATCTGTCCAATGAGCCCCACGGAGAGGAGAACGACTTGAGCATCAACTCTTGGGCTACTGATGCTCAGCTTCAGTGGAAGGGAGAGGCGGAATACGTGCGCCACGATCGTCCATCGAGGGAAGACTTGGAGGCTTTTGAAACAGCATACAACGCTGCTTGCATGAATATTGCCAAGGGGGCATACGCTCAAGGAGAAGTGCTTCTAAACCGGGCAAAGAGTGGGTACCCCGCCACGTTGCAATTGCATTGCTGAATTCTAAAAGCTAACATTTGCATAGATATTTGCCAAACGTCAGAAGAGCTCTTGCCAGAAGATAAAGTTGCAGAGTTGCTTCCAATTGCTGTACAGTATCTCTATGTCTTGATCCAACAAGGCAAGACGGAGGAGGCCGAGTCGCTCCTCAACGAGATCTCAGTGGAAGAGTACGTCAAGGCTGTTAGAATGGATTGAGAGATAGAAGCTAACTCCCACCCCAGTATCTCGGAACTCTCAACTAAGAAAATTGCTCGCAACAACATCGTTCTGGCTCGCCAGACTACAGTCAACCCCTACCTCTTGTATAAGGCTCTCCACGAAACTCCCGAAGCTACAGACAACGACCGGCTATTCGCTTTTCAAGACAATGCTCTGACGGGCAACTCACACGCCACGGATCTTCTTGTCCAAAAATACGATGGCATGATCCGATCAACAGCCAAGGCCCTCTCAAAAAGCTCTTGCCCCTCTACCGAGGCCAGCACAAACCTTCTTTCCGTGTATAACGCCGCAGCCCATGCACGGGGAGAGACCGGGTCCAAGGGCCTGAACAAGATTCTCCCCTTGCTGGAAAGAAGACCCAAGGACCTTGGTCTCCTTTTGACTGTTGTCCAGCTGTACGTCAACGCTGGCAACACCACCTCCGCCATCACAGCAGTGGAGCGATCCCTCAAGAGCCTGGAAGAATCTGTCTCCGAAGCCGACCAAGACGCCCGCTTCAACCCTGGCCTACTCAGCGTGCTCGTATCTTTGTATCAACTTGAGGGCCGCAAGCTCCAGATCCGCTCAACCCTCGCACAAGCCGCTTCTCATTGGCGCAACAAGCCCGAGGCCCCTACCTCCCTCCTGCGTGCCGCCGCAAAGTCTCTCCTTTACTCTGATAGCTCAGCAGACCTGGCCACAGCAGGCGATCTGTTCAAGTCCCTATACCAACAAGATTCGAGCGACCGTATCGCTATTGCTGGTTACGTCGCCTCAAAGGCCACCTTGGACTACTCCCAAGTGGAATCGCAACTTGACCAACTACCAGCTATTGGTGACCTAGTCGCCAGCGTCGATATCTCTGCCCTGGAGTCAGCCGGTATCGCGCCCTCAGCCTCATCTGCTGCCGCCGCGGCCGCATTTGCTGGTGCCCGCAAGCGCTCTGCATCGGGCAAGGAGGGTCGTGTTGTGAAGCGCGTACGGAAATCCCGTCTGCCCAAGGACTATGACCCTGCCAAGAAAGCCGACCCTGAACGTTGGCTGCCACTGCGTGACCGATCTTCATACAGACCGAAGGGTCGGAAGGGCAAGCAGCGTGCTGCTGAACGTACGCAGGGTGGTGTTGTCTCCGAGAAGCTCGGCGAGCCTGCTTCGCAGCCGCAGATTGTTTCTGGGGGAGGTGGCGGTGGTAACAAGAATAAGAAGAAGAAGGGGAAGCGGTAAATGTATCGATGTCTTATCTGGGTTACCTTGGGGTACAATGCATTGCTGGTTGTAACAAAGTGATATCCAAGGGGTGTATTTGTGCATAGAGATGAGACCAGGAACTTGAAATCGAAGGCGTAATTGCCAATTGCATATCATTTAATCCCGCTGTTTGCTATGAACTGCGTGCTAACGCCTGGTAAAAACCCGAAAGACTTTTAGATACAAGATCCAAGTCTGATCCGAAGCCTTGGTAGAAATCATGCGCTAAACCATAGGGTATCCATCCATCACAAATCAAAACCAAACTCGAACGCTCTTTCTCCTACTATCGAGTCGCTCAAAGGTCCAACATTCTTAACCCAAAGGAGTCCGAATCGTACCACACTGCCGATCATAATGCTCGAAAATCATATTAAGCAGCCGCAGATCCATCAGCGCATCATTAGCCGTCGTCTTGGCCTCAGCTCCAGTTCCGGTCTGATACCCACGATTAAGATAAGAGTGCATGGCCATGAATTCACGCTCATAAGACTCGGCAAGAGAGCTCACGTACTCAGTCCTCTTCACACGAGGACGATACAAGACTCCATTTCCATTCGAAACCCCGTTTCCATTTGCAGACCCATTCCCATTCTCGTCGCTGTGCTTATCCTCACTTTCCAGCTCCTCAATAATCACTTTCACCTGTCCTCCACCATCAGGGGATACTGGTCTAGCCAAGCTGGGTACATCGTATTCCACAGAGATGGTCTTCGTGGCCCCGTAGACAGTCAGATGCGCATCGCAACTTGGGACAGAACCCACACCCGTTTCGTACATGACTGTGAATGGGTATCCCTCGCCAGAAGGACCACAGATTGATTCTGAATCTGTGTAGTGGAAGATTGTCGAGTAGAACGGGTCTGTAATCGCTACATTGGCGACTGCGTCTGGGGTACCCAGTGACTCGCGCATTAGAGAGAGATCGTGACAGCCCATGTTTCCCAGGAAGCGACAGAAAGCGACACGGTCGGGCGTAAGGTCTTCAGCGCCGAAAATATCAGTGAGGAGGGCATTGAAGTGTTCCGTGCTTGTGATTGGGATTGCGTTGTTGGTGTCCTTGGTAACATTGTCATCGCCGTGTCCATTGGTAGCACCATTCTGACCCGTCAAATCATCTCCATTTCCGTCCCCGTTTAGACTGGATCCGTTTGTACCGTTGACTGAGGCTTGTTGGAGGGCAGAAATGCGCAAGGGACCAGAGATATTACGGCATCGCGCATAATACACGCGGCCAAGATTGGCAAGTTCCTTCTTGAACACATCTGTGAAGCAAGGCGCGTAGCGACGCGCGCAGCCGACGAAGACCTTGGGCGGGTTGTAGATTGTATCATTGTTTGTGCTGTGGTTTGAGCGCACGTCTAGGCCTTTGGCGGTTGCTTTGCGGATGAGGCGCAGGCCGTTAACGCTCAGGCTGAGAGGTACCTCGACCATGACGTGTTTACCGGCCTCGAGAGCGGCGATCGTGTATTGTTCATGGTATTCGAAGGGGAGGAGGTTCAGCACTAGGTCTACCTCTGGGTGAGAGAGGAGTTCTTGCGTGGAGGTGGTGCTGTGGGTGATATTGAACTCTTTCTGGCAGTGTTTCGCAACTGATCCATTTTGGTCGTAAATTATGGTGAGCTTGAAGTGAGTTTTGAGGGAGGCGAGAATTGGAAGGATGGTTGTTTGAATGGTTTCTGATGCGCCTAGGATACCGAGGCGGAGGATTGGGTTTGACATGGCAGCGCTGTGGAGGTGGAAAAGATGATTGTTTTTGGTGGGAGGGTGATGAGAAGGAAGGAAGGAGGAGGGGGGGAGGGCGAGTGAAGCGACGCGTTATGTGCCCTTGCTAAGTGAAATTTCCAAGGCTGCGTTGCGTTGGATTGGGGTGAGATGCATGGGAAGTATGAACTGGAGTGTTTCACTAGATCTAGACCACGTTGGCCTAGGCTTGTTTAATGTAGAAGAAAGCGAGACGAATATTTTCCTAGGAATCTTATTTAAAAGATATTCATTTGAGCGAGTCAGTTGGCGCAACATGCCAGTTGCAAGTGACATCAGTGCCTTCAATCTCTTTGAGGTCAGCAGTTCAGGGGCCAGAATAGTATACAGCTCGGATGTCCAATCAATGGCAGAATGTACCCATGGTTGGGGGGCAAATCTCGGCATTATGGATTCGATCCGGGGAATCAGAGCGAACAAGCTATCCACCTTGCGTCGATCTTGGTTACACGTTGGGATCTTCGAAGGGCGAATTGGTTGAAGGAATGCAGGGAGAAAGAGTCGGTGAATCAGGTTCCGTTTCTTTGCTAATCAGATCGGGAAACATCACTCAAACAAGAACACCTATACAGACCTTGGTATAGAACTATGGAGTCTCAGAGAAATAAATTCTCTAGGTTTATTTTTATCTCAATACGAGATGGATCACCTGCAACGTAATGCCGATGGCCCTTGTTACCATTGAACAAAGACAAGTGGCTGATATCAGGCTCAGTCGCCAGAAACGTATGAAATCCCTAGTGACACCAGTGTCTTGCATCACAGACCCCAAAGATAGCCCAGCCAAACAATGCCTTCCATCGCAAGGAGAGAGTCCGTCATTGAGAGAGCCTTTCTTTTTGATACTTCTGGAGATGATCGTTCATAATTAACGAACTGACTATCTGTATGACTTTCTCATCTTCACAAGATTCAAATCGATGCTTTACGTTTAAACAAGTAAACATAACATCCGTAGCGAGCCATGGGGACTTGAGACTTTGTTCGTTGAGCGCAGTGGAGAGTATGGCCACATTGAATATTCCCTCCTCAACCCCGCCAGAATCATAGTGGAGCTTCTGACCCAGGGCAGAATACATTCACATTGGATTTTGAGCTGAGACGAAGCCGTGCAGATTATCTTTGATGCCGCTGGAACTCAGGATCTTCCTATTGGTGAGGTTCTTCACGTCTTTATCACCAACCGTGACAGGGGCATCGAGGGCCTAGATTGCAGAGACAGCATCTATTGCAGCTTGATTTATCTTGGAATCGTCTTCATGGGCATGCTACTCGAAGCTATAAACATGAGTAGCATAAATTGGCTCTGATTCCGACGCTGCGTGTGGTTCATTGAGTCAATTACTCTTTCTCCCTATTTTGTGACTTGCTGTCATCTCTTCGTCAGGAACGGTATGTGAATATGATCCAGAATCGAGGCATATTATGATTTATACTTAAGAAAGTTCAATACCCCACATTGCCAATGAAAATCCTACAGAAACGTACAGTGGTGTTTCATGAGTCTGAAAACTGCCTTTCAGACCGCTTACTAACTACATGACGTATTCGGCAAGCGAGCTGCGCCGCTGGAACACCATAGTAAATGCGATAAATTACAACTCAACATCTCGACAAGAAATTTCTCAAAAGGCTTTTCTTTGCAGTCTGATGCTTTTCATATCATATTTAGCTACTTTGGGGTATTTGGGAATTATTATACCTTGCCCAGATGGTAGTCCAGTATTCTATTACGAACTCTTGTCCACTCCAGCAAAGAAAAAGAAAAAGAATTAAGTACAGAAATGTAGCGAGAGTCATAGCAAGATCATTGTAAGTCCAAGCACGAAAGCGAATACACCGGTACATTCTCTTTCTCCTAGAAGAAATGTGATTAAAAACGAGAAAATCGGAAACAATAAAGCTCTTTATCGCAAATCCACTATTGCCATGAGTAGATCCTTGACACACTAAAGCCCGACTTAGGCGGATTCTCTTGCGTTACACCCAGCATATCCTCGATTCTTGACTTTGAGGCCCGCCAATCATGAGATTCAGTTTCGATGGTTGCCATTCTACTCTGCAATTCATGCCGGTCTAGATGCAGGGTTCCCAAATTTAGCCAGGCCAAAGAATTTGCAAGCAACATGAAATAAAAAGGAAAACCCCTCGACGCAACGGACCGCATGATGGTAGATTGATGGATTGGCATTGCGCAGAATGATTTCAAGTTTGGAAACTTGGAGTAAAGTACTTGAATGGAGTAAAGATTGGAAGGGAACTCTTTACAAAGAATGCCGGGGGCTTTTATAAAGCATATTTGAAGTCTACATTTCATACTACACCAATTGCGAGGTCTACTGACCCAAACTGAATGCGGCACGAACATTGCGACGTAACCGTGAGATATGGTATTTTTGAGTCAGCCGAGAATACTTAAGTACAGCCCACCAATACGCAGCACGCTGACTCAACAAATGAATACAGTTTATGTACACACGATTTTTGTATATAATGCATATGTGGTATGTTATTAAGAATATTCTTTAACGTTCGGTGTTGTAAGTTCTTCGCACTAAGCTTATTTAGCGATCGCGTTTCTTAGGATGTCCAGGCGTGTTTGGAGCCCCGCCTCTCTCATCATCGACACGAAGTATGGCTTTTTCTCCCGCGATTTTTTCGAATCTTAGGGCTTTGTTGGACGGAACAGGCTACCAATTCGCAATCCTGGATGCCCCGACTGGACCCGCACCTTTACGATCGGCCAGGACCATCAGAGGGTCTGGGTTCTCAGAGAAAGAATGTTCGGTTGACGGGATGGGTGCGAACGAGCTGCGAAAGCTCTATTCTCGAGCACTGTCGTTCCAGTTATTTGCCAAATTGATGGCAGAAAACATGGCAGAATATAATGTAAGGACTGGATGGGGTTTCGAACTCATGTAACACCACTGTAATTGAACTCCTCGCAATTCCAGAAGCTGCTTGTGATGTAAGTGAAGGTTTCTACCTAGCGTAATCTCATTCTGGTCGAAAAGCGGAAGTGGGAAGCCCACACCTCATGGTGACGGTACTATAAACCATGCCGCATCCAGTTTGGGGCGATCAACCACGTAACTGGTCTAGTGCGATTGTCATACAGTTTACAAAGCTCCCCCGTGAAAGCATTTCTTGTCATCTCTACTCCCGTCGAAGTTTTTATTCCAAATTCCTGAAATACAGACATCGATTTGCATTCCTAATCATATTGCACAATGCCAATCCATCGAGCAATTGCTGCTATACGGTCCCCTGCGTCGCCGGGGTTTTTTTTACTAGGTTATTCACTGGCCCTTGGAAATTATTTGAGTTGGCGGAGTCGGAGAAGCGTGGAGCTAGAATGGCGCGATATGCAAAATAGACTGGCAATTATTGATTTGACGACGCCCAAAGCCGCTAATCCAGATGAGCTGAGTCCATATCGCAAGGAAGACCCTAACACGGGTCCTAATCTGTTGAGCCCCGATATCATTATGGCGTTCCAGAGCTGGGGGAGTCGTGATGAATAGCTTGATTATTTTCCGACTTTGTTGTCTGTGATTTTTTCTGGATTCCAGATGAGAACCCTTCCCTTGCTGTACTGACAGTACTAGTATATTTCGCTTTGCAATTTGGGCTTGTACCTCTATGCGGTGGAGCTGCTTTAACACTCGCTTCGTTGTCGTTTACCCCATTATACGTTTGACACGCTATTCACGCAATATTGGAATGTTTGATTAAGGAGCGAGGCATGTCCTTTACTTTCATCGCTTTCAATAAAGGGGGAATCAAAATATTCTCATTCAACAAATATAGACCATCCACACCTCAGGACTTGGGGTCAAAACTGGTTATTCTAATCCTTTATGTGACAAATGTAATGATAACTCTTTCCTAAAGAGAGTAGATAATCTGGTCATTAATAAGCCCAATGAGATGTTAAAAGTAGCTCTAGCGTACCCGTGCTCCTAGGAGCGAAAGGCCTCAGAGTAAACCAGATAGGCTATCTAGGTTCTGTCCAAATATTGAAACTGCCGTGGCATCAATATGGGCCATTGGAGCCTGCAGTATAGATGCATCAATGTTTACAGCTTTGAATGAGGACTCTTATCATCCACTTAACCCGACAAGCCTCCCACTGACAATTACACGCCTTGATCAGTTTCACATTAGGTATAGCAACCATATAACCTGATCATAGGATAGCCTAGTGTGACAAATTGGGTAAGTTAGTATACTCGATAATTTCATGCTAAATTGGTAAGAGTCTCTCGCTATTTAGGGGATTTTGCGTTTGCTGTTAGCTGATGCCCCACATCTTCAACGGCGAAAACAGAGGCCGAGACCAAAGCAAAGGAGTATGCAAGTGCTAGCTAATGCCCAAGCCGCGGCTAATAAAGCGGCGTACCGCATTCGACCTCTAACTGAGTCCAGAGCCATCGAGGCCGCTGCATTTTTTATTAAACAAAATTTCTTTCCCTCATGGCGGGCTAGTTGATTGTTTTCTGAGCATAGCGATCGTGTCGGGAGGAAAATACCCAACGGGAAACTTTTGAGGAGCGTCTTACTGGGCCAGAATAATCGGATAAGACAGCAAGGGAGGTTTTGGTAACTCTAGAGGAAGAGTTGCTAATTTTACATGCTGAGAGGTCCAAGTCGGTACATCGTATCCCACCGCAGTCCGTGTTGGAACAGGTTCTTGAGATGGAGGAGCCCGAGGTAGAGCAGCCCTCGTAGTCGAGTATCACCTCGCACTTCTCGTTTGGCTAGGTTTCATCAACACTCGAGTCCACTTCCCCACCGGCCCTCCCGCAGACCCTGGCAACCCAAGAAGAAAGCGACAGCCGCTCGTTTTCTTATTTGAAATCGAGATTTATTGTACACAAGGCGTTTTCATAAGTATAGCCATAATATCTAACCGGGCATTGTTTACAAAGTACGTAGTAAGAGTCAAAGCAGTATCATTTCATGTCAAACATTGAAAATACCAAAGCGAAAATATACCAGTGTAGTCTCTCCTCAGAACATAAGCAATCATAATCGGTACAATCGGAAAATAATCGGGCTATTCATGAATCACAACTCCGCTAACGCCACGACAAATCGGTTCTCGACGGATGGAAAGCCAAGTTTAGGGGTTTTCTTGCGATGGACCCAGCTCATTCTCGATTGATGCCTTGGACCTCGCCATCTTAGTCTCCACGTTTGACATTCTATTTTGAATTTTGAGCCGTTCATTGTTTAGCTCAGTATAGGACGGGCGTTGAAAAATGAGAAAATTTGAAAAAAATAATAGAAGAGCAGTTGTCACCTGAACGGACTCTCTGGTGGTGACTCGAGGGATTGGCATTGTGTTATTTGGTCGGTAATGTACTTAGGTACGTTGCAGTTCTGAAATCAGCAATGATATTGCAAGTTCTGGAATGGGTATAGAGATGATGTTGAATGCTTTCACGGGGATTTGAAAATATATGGCTTGAACTTCAATAATCATACTAAACCAAATGTGTTGTCAATCGACCCAAACTGGACGCGGGATAGTATAGCGGCGTAACCATGAGGTATAGGCCTTCCAAGGTTGCTCAGTCAGCGGAGAACACTTCAAGATCAGAGTCTTTTTGATTGACTGAGTAAGACGATGAAGAACATGGACGCAAGAAAACTTCTTGAAGATTTATCTGCAGAGTTTATACCAAATCACAGGTGAATATTTTTCATACAACAACATGATATGAGTTAGTCACTGAATGTGGATTGCATGACCAACTGGTTGTGTACCCCACATCGACTACTACACAGCCTCAACTTCAGCCTTGCCGAATCTGGACTGGCACGTCATTCATCTTCGTCATCTGCTGACTTGATCTTTTCTACCTCTGCAACAACTTACTCTTCTTCTCAGACATGGGTGTAAGTGCTGCCTTTTTCTCCCGAAAAATAGTTCTGACCAGTTTCATCTTCAGTTTGCCTCTAAGATTGCCGCGGCCCAGAACAATCAGACCCAGAACCCTCAAGGTCAAGGTCAAAATATGTCTAACAATCAAGGTACCTACGGTGGTGCACCGCCAGCTGGATACACTGGAGGGCCGCCTGCAGCGCTGCGGCCTGGTGGATACGTAAGTCCGACCAGCTGCGAGGATGAAATCAACGTCATTCCCGCAATGTTTACATTGGTGTGATCTGACTGAAGAAAAACCAGCCGCAACAACAGCAACCCCAACAACCGCAGTATCAGGCTTATGCAGGATCCCCACCCCCAAATCAGGGATCGGTAAGCATCCCTTTATGATTTCATTCTTTCTTTTGTACCTCCCCGTTCAAATTTTTGGTTTTCGATTCTTTTTTTGTCTTTTTCGAGTTTACCCCTCCACGCGCTTCCCGGGATCTCAACTCCCACAATCACCACCATGTCGGACCCCTACTACCGACAGGGCCCTGGATATCCTATGTATGGCGGCTCACCAGCTCAACCAAATCAGCCCTACCATGCCCCTTCCCCGGCTGCGACACCCTATTCCAGGCCACCTCCGCAGCAACCTTCACCCTACCCCGCATCCCCTCAGCAGGGCGGCTATGCACGTCCTCCCCCGCCGCCGCCTACAGGCCAACCTTACGGATCTTCGGGATCGCCGTACCCTGGACAGCAACCCCAATACCCGGGACAGCAATCACAGCAGCCAGCGCAGCAGGCTCCCCATTTACGCGACCAACAACAGCCCTCTTATCCTGGACAGCAACCTCCTTACTCTGGACAACAGCAAGCCTATCCTGGACAACAGCAAGCCTATCCTGGACAACAGCAAGCCTATCCCGGACAACAGCCACCTTATCCTGGACAGCAACAGCCCTATCCTGGACAACAGCCTGCCTATGTACATATCAGCCCCCATGTATCTCGCGCTACGTTGTGCTTTCGTGTCTTTGCATTGGAGTCTTCGTGGAATTTGTCTTCAAGACTAGTGCTGACTGAAAATAGAACCAAGGATCTTACCCACCCCAGGGAGCTCCGTACCCTGGTGGCCAGGGTCGCCCTGGGCCTTCATCTGGCCCACCTGGACAGTATGGCGCGCCCGGTGGTGGCCCCCCTCAGCAGGCTGCCCCGCCTACCCAACAACAGGTCGCAGCTTATCGTCAGCTGTTGATCGCCACTATTCAGGAGAAGAATATCCAAAGCTTCTACCCACCCGAACGTTTGGACCGTCTAGTGCAATCACTGGCCAGTAATGCGCCGGCCAAGCTGCAGAATTTGATCCACGAATGGAATGTGCCTATGGAGGTGGCTACGGACGTGATGAAGCTGGCGCTGTTCGACGTCATTCTGTATGTGGACGACAGTGGATCTATCGAGTTTGAAGAAAAAGGACTGCGGAAAGATCAGCTGCGACAGATTCTCGGAATTGTGGCTACTGCGGCCGCCACCTTTGACGAGGATGGTATCTCGGTGCGTTTCATGAACTCCTCGGAACAAGGGGACGGAATCCGTAGTGCAAACGACGTCAATGCGCTGGTCTCTCGTGTTCGATTCTCGGGATTGACGCCTCTTGGTACCAGCTTAAAGAGCAAGGTCATTGATCCCATGATTGTCGGCCCTGCCCGCGCCGGTCGTCTTGAAAAACCAGTGCTAGTCATTACCATCACTGATGGCCAGCCTGCCGGTGAGCCCCACAGCAGTGTAAACGACGCCATCCGCCATGCTGTTGACGAGACTTCACGGACCCGTTACGGTCGTGGTGCGGTTTCTTTCCAGTTTTCACAGGTGGGCAACGACCAGCGGGCGCGAGAATTCCTGGGCGATTTGGACGAGGATCCTCAGATCGGCAGCCTGATTGATTGCACGTCGAGTAAGTTGCGCATGATCCAGGATGACAATTTCAGATTTTAATTTTTCGACTGCAGACTTCGAGGTTGAGCAGGACGAGATGTCGCGTGCCAACCCTCCGGTGCATCTTACTCGGGAGCTTTGGGTTTGTTTACCACCCCATTTGCTTGGTTCTAAGAAAATGCTGATTGTTTTATGTAGTGCGCGAAGCTGATGCTTGGTGCGATCGACTCTTCTTATGACACCAAGGATGAGAAAGCTTCTGGGCGTGCTGGCGGAGGTCCGCCTCCTCAGGCTTCTTATGGTGGATACAACCAGCAGCCATCTGGTGGTCAACCTGGGTATGGAGCCCCACCACCTGGATACCAGTCTGGGCCTCCTCAGAACTTCCACAACCCCCAGCCCGGATACGGCCAGGCCCCTCCCCAGCAGCAGCAGCAGCAGCAGCAGCAGCAACAGCCTCCTTATTCTGGCGCCAATCGTGGATCCCCCTATGGCCAGCCCCAGCCCTATGGATATCCATCCGCTGGAGGGGCCGGAGGTTATCCGCCACCACCGCGTCGCTACTAGGGGTGACGTCATATGCACTTTCCACTTCTTCTTGGCGCGTTCTCGAATTTTTGTCTTCCCCACAATTTGCCATGGGATGCCTGTAAGGCCAAATAGAATGGCAGGAAACCGGGGCTAAGTTGTACCTTTCCTTCAGCCGTCACATTTAGCCGGGAATTCACGCATTTCTCTCCAACTTGAACGAGAAATGGGCGCACGCACGGGGCGCCTCTCAATTAGATTGAGTTGTCAAACTTGTCCTAGTAACTATGCTAGTTAGTACGGACTCCGTACTTCCCCTCCCAACAGCCCATACCCAAGAACGTAGCGATCAGCCCCTTTTCTACCAAGAAAATCCTCATCAATGACGGAAGGCCCCCCACCAGGGCTAACGAGTCGTACTGTACGGAGGGAATAGGTCAGTGTAGAGCTGCACATAAGATATAGGCATCAATTCAACATTGCCACCATGGTTTTAATTTAGAAAGAACGTTTTAGGCTTCACGCTAAAGTCTGGATTTGGTTGGCCAGGTGTCTGGATGCAGGAGCCATGGTTGCGGAGAGGATTTGGTGGCTGTGTGTTGTCGCAAGCACATGGCAGATGCAACCATCATTTGTGCATACACAGTGGATCCCTTCTGAACCACGAATCTGGACTTTTGCAATTTGACAGGCTCCAGTTTTCTTTTCGCCTCTGTTCAACCTAATTTCTACTTTCTTTTCCTTTGGTTTTAGCGTGGCCTTGAACCGCTTTTGGGGTTGCCGCATTCGGTGTTGCGTTGCCCTTCTTGTCAACACACCTTCGCTCTTTTCTTCACTCTACCCTCGGTGTTGATACTATTCTCTCCTGGTTAATCGGCCTAGAAGAATACCCTTGTTGGTTCCTTGCGTCGACCATCGCTCCACTGCGGTCATAGCCACCCTCGTTCTACATCGCGATATCGGACTTTCCTGCGATGTGCTGAGCAGAGCGACCAGAGAGAGAATGACGAGTTTTTTGAACACCTCCAGTTCTCACATTCGCTCAATTTTGTACTAGCAGGATACGGGGGAACAGAAGACCCTGAATCATCTAGCGGAGAAGGGGAAAAAAGGCCGATCGGAACCCTGTGAGGAAATCGATCTTCGATCTCGCGCAGGCACGATCTCACATTCCCGCCATGTCCAACAATGACGAGCCTACCGATGGCTCTCGACAGTCGCAGGACACCGTGCAGCGACCGTCGCTTGTTTCGTCGCGTACCATGTCCGACGTCGGCCGCCGCTCCTCACAACATGTGCGATTTTCCACCGATCTCGAACGTCCCGTCGCCGAAGAACAGCGCAATCCCCCCAACGACGACCGACGCCCCAGCTCTCGCGGCCTAACAATTAACACGGCGCTGGCGCCCCCGAATGTTCAACAATCTGCTCGCTCGCCCACCTCCCCACTCTCCCCTAGTACTGGTCCCAACCCCCACGCCACACTCTCTCCGACATCCCCACCCGGCACTGATTCCAACGGTCGTTCACGGTCGCGAAATCGTGGATATTCCTTGCGCCGATCTCTTTTCAACAGAAATATCTTATCGCAACCAGAACAAGATGATGCGGACGCAGCAGAGCTGGGAGAGGCCAAGGGCACGAGCCCGGTACGGGAAGAAGAACCTGTTCTTGAACCGCCGATGGTGCATAGCCCGGTGGAAGAAAAGAATGAGTTGGCCGTCGCGCCGACCGCAACCGTCGAATCGGACAAAGAAGCTGCCTCAACGTACTTCTCCTCAGAGATTTCCGAGCAGGGCTTGAAGAAGGATCATTACATGACAATTGCGCAGGACAGATGGTCGAGCAAAAAAGCGGAATTGGCCGTGCTGTCGGATCGCTTTGAAGCATTCCTGACCAAGGTTCAGCATTTCATTCTGCGCATCAAGGAGATTCCGCCCACGGAGAATGGTCGCCATATCAATTTGAAACCCTCCTTGGTGGAGACTTATCTTGATGAGCGCACGGGGAAACCCTATACTGAGAATTGGATTCGATCGAGCCGCTACAGCTTTTGGAGTTTCTTCCCGCGTCAACTATTCGCGCAATTCACCAAGTTGGCCAATTTCTACTTTCTAATTGTTGCCATCTTGCAAATGATTCCTGGGCTGAGTACCACGGGTACCTACACGACCATTGTTCCGCTCTTGATTTTCGTTGGTATCTCCATGGGCAAGGAAGGTTTCGATGACTGGCGCCGTTATCGTCTGGATAAAGAAGAGAATAACAGCTATGCGTCAGTACTTCGGGCTACCGATGGAGCGACAGACGAAGATACGGAGGGAACTGCAGTGGCTAATGGCTACTATGACTGGGTCCAAATCAAGTGGCAGGAGATCCGAGTTGGAGATGTCATCAAGCTGCATCGTGATGAGCCCATTCCCGCTGATATTGCCTTGCTTCATGCCAACGGCCCTAACGGCGTGGCCTTCATCGAAACCATGGCCCTTGATGGCGAGACCAACTTGAAGAACAAGGCACCATGTCAATCGGTGGCCAAGGTGTGCTCCACAGAAGAAGATATCACCCGCAATGAGCTACAATTCGTTGTGGAAGACCCAAACCTGGATCTTTACAAATTCGATGGCCACGTTACTGTCAATGGGCAGGAGAAGTTACCCTTGACAAACAACGAGATTGTTTACCGCGGAAGTATTCTGCGCAACACTGATCGCGCACTCGGTATGGTGATCTATACTGGCGAGGAATGCAAGATCCGTATGAACGCAAACAAGAATCCTCGAATTAAACAGCCTGCTCTCCAAGCCAAGGTCAACCGCGTCGTCATGCTGATTGTGCTCATCGTCATCATCATGTCCGTGGTGTGCACCATCGCCTATCGCTTCTGGTCGCAGGATGTTGAGAAACACTCATGGTATCTCAAAAATGCTAGCGTGGCCTATGGACCCGTCTTCACTTCCTATCTCATCATGTTCAACACTATGATCCCCATCTCACTTTACGTGAGTATGGAGATCGTTAAGGTTGTTCAAATGTTCTTGCTCAACGATATTGACATGTACGACCCCGAAACGGACACGCCCCTCGAGGCACGAACATCCACCATCAACGAGGAACTGGGCCAAGTCAGCTACATTTTCTCCGACAAAACTGGTACTCTCACGAACAACTCCATGCGCTTCCGTAAGATAAGTGTCGCCGGAACGGCTTGGTTACATGATTCGGACCTCCAGGAGGAAGCTGCCCGTGAAGGCGAGAAACTCATTCACAAGAAGCGAACCGTCAAAGGCAAGAAGGCTATTGGCCGGAAATCCAACCTTTCCGAGGCCCGCATGCCCCGTCCGTCTAATGTGTCCGCTGCCGACGTCTTGCGCCGCTCTACTCCTCACCGCACTACCGAGATGATCGAGTACATCCAGCGCAAGCCATACACTATCTTTGCTCGAAAGGCCAAGCTATTTATCCTGGCTATGGCATTGTGTCACACCTGTATTCCTGAGAAGGACGAGGCGGGTGATTATACATTCCAGGCTGCCTCACCCGATGAACTTGCTCTCGTGTTGGCGGCTAAAGAACTGGGTTACTTGGTGATGGACCGACAGCCAAGTAACCTGACTATCCGCACATACCCTAACGGCCCAGATGAGGCTGCTAGCGATGAGACTTACCAGATTCTGGATGTCATTGAGTTCTCGAGTGCACGGAAGCGTATGTCGGTCGTGGTCCGCATGCCTGACCAGCGTATCTGCGTCTTCTGCAAGGGCGCCGATACCTCTTTGATGCGTTTGCTCAAGCGTGCCGATTTAGCACAGGAGAAATCGGAGGAGATTGCGCGCCGCACTAGCAAGCGCAAGGCCGCCGAGGCAAACCAAGTCATTCGCCGCAACAGCGAGTACAACAGCCGGAAAGACAGTGGTGTTCGGAGCAGTCTCAGTCGACCTAGCTTCACTCGCCGGCGCTCATCCATCTCTGGTCAGCATACCTCAACTCTCCGTGCTAGCATCGATGTTTGGCTGCGTGACCGGGAGACAGATGGTGGTATCACCAACCGCGAAGCTGACAGCGAGTATTATTCTCCACGACCATCGGCGCAAATGTCCATGGGAAGAAACTCTGCGGTTATCTCGGATTCTGGAAGTTCTACAAATGGCGAGGAAGAAGAGGACCTTGTTGAAGAAGCCCTTGTGGTGAATGAGACCGCCATCTTTGAGCGGTGCTTCCAGCATCTCAACGACTTTGCGACCGATGGATTGCGTACTCTTCTGTACGGTCATCGATTCTTGGACGAGACTACCTACAATACCTGGAAGGCTGCATATAACAATGCTTCTACCAGTATTCTTGATCGACAGGAAAAGATTGAAGAGGTCGGAGAGCAGATCGAACAACAGCTCGAGCTGACAGGTGCTACTGCCATTGAAGACAAGTTGCAGAAGGGCGTTCCGGAGACCATCGACAAGCTGCGACGCGCCAACATCAAGTTGTGGATGTTGACCGGTGATAAGCGCGAGACAGCTATTAACGTTGGCCATGCTTGCCGTCTAGTCCGAGATTACTCCCAATTGACAATCCTTGATCAACAAAATGGCGATGTTGAACAGACGATCATTGACCTCACCAACGAGATTCTTCGCGGTCGCGTCGCCCATTCTGTGGTAGTTGTTGATGGACAGACGCTTGCGACAATCGAAGCGAACGAAATCGTCCGAAAGCGCTTTTTCCAACTGGCTATCCGTGTGGACTCTGTGATCTGTTGCCGTGCGAGCCCCAAGCAGAAGGCGTTCCTTGTCAAGACGATTCGCACTCATCTCGACGACGCCATCACTCTCGCAATTGGAGATGGTGCCAACGATATTGCCATGATCCAGGAAGCTCATGTTGGTATTGGTATTGCTGGTAAAGAGGGTCTCCAGGCTGCGCGCATTTCAGACTATTCCATTGGACAGTTCCGGTTCTTGCAGAAGCTGCTTCTGGTTCATGGTCGGTGGAATTACATGCGCGCATGCAAGTACACTCTTGGTACCTTTTGGAAGGAAATGCTTTTCTACCTGACTCAAGCGCTCTACCAGCACTGGAACGGGTATACTGGCACCAGTTTGTATGAGTCTTGGAGTTTGAGTATGTTCAATACACTCTTCACCTCTCTTGCTGTGATCTTCCTGGGGATATTCAGCAAGGACCTGGCCGCGTCGACACTGCTGGCTGTACCGGAACTCTACACCAAAGGTCAACGCAATGGTGGCTTTAATATTCGATTGTGGGCCGGTTGGTCGTTTATGGCCGCCTGCGAAGCAGTGATCATCTTCTTCACTATGTACGGCCTGTTCGGAATGATCCAAATCAACCCCAGTGATATCGATACATTCGCCCTCGGCCTGCTCACCTTCACTACTTGTGTGGTGGTCATCAACATTAAACTTCAGGTCCTGGAAGTCCACAACAAAACCTACCTGAACCTCATCGTCATCATCATCTCCATTGGTGGCTGGTTCATGTGGAACATGATCCTTTCGAAAGAATACAAGCTCAAATCCGGAAAAGGAGTCTACGACGTCCCTTCAAATTTCCTCTTCCACGTTGGCCACAATCTCCTTTTCTGGGCTGTCCTCTTCGTCTCTGCCATGTCAGTCATCATGCTCGAAATGACAGTTAGCACCCTCCGTGCCCTCTTCCTCCCTACAGATGTCGATATCTTCCAAGAATACGAGCAAGACCTCGATATCCGCAGACGGTTCGAAGAGGCAGCAGCCACAGAACTCCAGCAGGGTTGGGATCACGGTACCAAAAAATCCAGTGTCGAGATTGCCCGTGAAACTATGGAGATGGATGCTCGAGAGCGTCATGTCCAGGAGTTGCTTGCTCGTCCGCGTGTCATGACTGAGGCCAAGCCTGTTGCTCAGGAACATGAGCTTGAGGGCTACTCTAGTGGTAGTGCCAGTGCTAGTCAGGTCGGTAGCACCGTCCATGAGACAACCGACAACACCTTTGGACCTGTCTCACCTTCTGAATCCTGTGGTCCGCGCCGCTCTGTCGAGATCCACGAATTATTCAGTAAAGGCTTTGGTGCAATCCACAAAGGCCAACTGAAATGATCCATGCTCGAATGAACATTTTCTTGGAGCGGTGTTGTGTATATGATGTACAGTGCTGGGGGATTTTTCCCCCTTTTTGTTTTTTTTCTTTGCTTTTTTCCTTTCATCACATTTCTCTCTTCATAGCGAGCGTTTACTTCCCTCGGTTCATCCCGACTTGATACCACCATCCATACATCCTGGATATCCCCATTACCTCTCTTCCGTGGAGGTGAACGAGAAGCCACGGCCTAAAAGGCGTTTGTGTTTCAATTTTGCGCCTTTGTTTCTGGTTGGTGTTTATTTCTTTCATGCACAGTCTCTCGGACGAACCTAGATACCCCGACTCAGTTGGAAATCTGCTTTATTTGGAATTGATTCATCGTTGATTCTGCGTTGATCCTCTGGAGTACTAGTATATAGACAGCGATATCTGCAGTTTATAAAATCATTTCATTATGCAACTTTGGAAATAATTAATGTGTGTAAGTTTAGGACAGCTGTCGTTATAACAAACCTTAGGACTGACCGAGCGGAACTGCCACTTACGGCGGCTTTTAACTAACACTAAATCACCCGTCGTTATCAAGTATTCTCGGCTGACTTAGTAGCACCATCCTCACGGTTACGTCGCTATATTCGTGCCGCATCCTGTTTGGGTCAGTAGACCCCGCAATAGGTGTAGTATGATTCCAAACTTCAGATGTGCTTTGTAAAAAGCCCCCTACAGATTCTCCTTCCCTTTCTTACTCCATTCGAATAATTTATCTCAAGTTTCCAAACCCGAAATCATTCTTTGCAATGCCAATCCATCAATCTACCATGCGGTCCGTCGCGAGAGGATTCCCTTTCTATTCCATGTTGCTTGCAAATTCTTTGGCCTGGTTTAATTTGGGAACCATGCATCTAGACCGGCATCAAATGCAGAGTAGGATGGCAAACATCGAAACCGAATTCCTAGATCGGCAGGGCTTAAAGTCTTGGATCGAGGATACGCTGATCGCAGGGAAACCCGCCTGATTTGGGGCCTAAAGTGTGAAAGATATGGTGGTAGTGGAGTTGCGATAAAGAGCGTTATTGTTTCCGATTTTCACTGTCTTGGATTGAATTCCTTCTAGGAAGACTAGAACGTACTAGTGTACGTTCACTTTGACATTTGGACTTGTCATGATATTGCTTCGACTCTTGCTACGTTCTTTGTACTTACTCTATTCTCCCTTTTTCTGGCGAGGTAATGAAAATATTTCGAAAGAGACTGGGCAAGCAAACTTTTGATTTCATACTACTCTCAAGAGCTCCACATAGTTCATATCATGCTAGAGGTGCCATACTAATTCAAACCTTTGTTGAGAACAAAGTAACAAAGAGACTCAAAATCAAGATTTTACCACTTCAAAATGGGGAATACCATAAGCGCAACCAAGATCGTGAGTTCCTGCAGCTTCGAAGAAAACAATGACTCGATGTGTCTTGAGATGTCTCATCGGATGCTGTCTCTCAAATGAAAGCGGACCTGGATTCAACAGCCCAACAAAAGAATCCACAAGGACTTTCCCTACAATGAACTGCATTAACTCGTTGGTCTCTGATGGAGATCGGCTATCCCGAGAAGAAGTATAAAGACTCCAGTCCTTCCATATTGTAGATTAATCTTTGCAGCACTGAATCCCATACTTTTTCACCACGACTCGCAAAAGCAGGACGAACATATTCGACAAGATGAAAGGTAAAATAAGCCATCATTGCTTTACTTGCCACAAATCTGCCAGCCTGGATTGCGCTAGGAAAGGGCATGTCAGGAAGTGTGCTACACATGGAAGATGGCATCACAAATGGTCTCACTGTCGCGGTTGCACACAAGAGACCAAACACAAGGAGCGCAAGGAGCGTAAGGATATTCGACGGAAGAAGGGATCTAAGAGCCCGAGAACAAATTGATTTACAGCACAAATGACTGAACGAAGTTGGAACCTTTGCAACATGCCGTTCTGGCCCCAATGCCTTTTGGCAGCTATTGTTGGAGAATAGACTTCGACAAGAAGCGTTTCTACTACTTCATCGTTTCATCGTTGAACGAGAGCTGATGACTTGATTAGGGTTTTTGGAAGCTTTACTTCTTTGATCTGTAGCGTGCTCGGTGCGAAAGAGAGGACTTTGCTAGGGGTCACTTCCGGCACGCGTGAAGACAAAATTATTGGGTGCTTCAACTCCAATTGACCAATAGATCGTTCAAATTAGCTAAATTCCTCATACGATACGAAGGTCTGGATTTTTTAGAAGAAAAATATTGTAGGCTCGATGAATTTGAACTTAAGATGGTATATTTAATCCCTCCAACACTTGTATCGTGGACAGACGAAAGACTTTTCCAGCAACTGAATTGAATCACGCATACTTGCTGGGGACAACAGGTACATCAACATAGCTGTCCTCCAAGTGGATTGTGTGTTTTCCTTGGTTGCATCCTGTGCCCGCCCGCGGAATCTGGCAATCAGGACTATACTCATTGAAGTCTCGTCCTTGAACCACGACCCTAAGGGTTTCGCCTGTGCGGAACAAGGTTGCACTAGGCTGAATAGAGATGTCCAGTTGCACTTTTTCACCTGGCTGCAATGGTTGGACGTCCTTTTCGAGGAAAGTGTGAGCGACCTCGTCGCCATACGCAGTCTCTGCCAACTTCCGCTTGGATGCTTTCAACCAACCCCAGGCCACGTAGCCGTCATTGATGAACGAGTGGTATGGGAAGTGCACCATGTTTCCGTCACGGTCAAGCTTTTGAAGAGTCACAAAAAGGTCCGCATCCGATCCTTCGGAGATAGAAAGATTAAGGTGGAGGCGGGCAGTTCCAGTGATCTCTGTTGGCGAAGAGAAAGTTCTTTGCCACGCGACGGAGCCTGTTTTCGCATCGTATGTGACGCTATCATTGCCAGCTAAGGATTCATTGGTAAGTTGGTTGTCAGGAGAGAAGAAAAACTTGGTTCTCTGGGTTCTGGCAATTGGGAACTCGTTTTCACTTCTCCAGCTGCCAGCGTAATGCTTGTCGGTGACATGCAGGCGAACTGGAGGCCAGAACTCCACTGACGCGGCTGCCTTGCGATCAGGGCCATCAAGGACCTTGCTGAAGAAAGCAACCTGTCGCTCGAGGGATTCCGGTGTAAGCTGCCACTCCCATTTTAGATACCTGCCATCGTAGACATTAGCAGCTGCCCAAGGCCAGCCTAGGACCTATCAGTACGTACGGGTGCAATTCCATATATTTCTGGGAAGACTGCGCAGCCAAAAAGCCCCGAATGGAACCTGGGGTGTGAACGCCGTTGTCGGCAAGACTTGAAATGAGGTAAAGAGGACAATCAACCTTCTCCGGATCTGGGGAGAATAATTCCCAGAATTCATCATAATGAGGATGCTCTTTAGCAGCCTGTAGAAGGTCGATAACGGGACTTCCTTTTTCGTTACCGTGAGCAATGTAGATTTTGTTCATGTCTTCTAAGAATTTCGGGTGGATGATTCCTCCTTTGAAAACAACCTCTTTGTAAAAGTTGGTGAATCCATCTTGTATCATGATTCCTCGTAGGTGAGGAGGACGAAGTGATGCGGTGTACCTAAGGGAATTAGCGCCCATCTCTGAAATATCCTCATTAGTAGGAAGCTCTCACCATTGAATCACACCTAATGCACTTGCGCCAATCATTCCAACAGAGCCATTACTCCATGGTTGGGTACCAAGGTACTCAATAACATCATATGCGTCAAGCCCGTAATCTTTTGTGAGGAAAGTCAAGAAAGACCCTTCGGAGGCAAAGCTTCCTCGCGAATCAACTGCTACAAACGCAAATCCTTGCTTTGTCCAAAAGGCAGGATCACTGCCTTCAAATATGACGTATTTGGAGAAGTTGACACCGTCGAATCCAGCATTGAACTCCCGGTTGGCGGGTAGCTTGGAAAGGTCGAGCGGGTTTTGTTTGCCGTAAGGAGTTATCGCAAGCACAACTGGAAGTTTTGCGTTGCTAGGTCGTTGTTCCGGAAGATAGATATCCGCACGAAGATTGACTCCATCGCGTACCTTAATGGAATGGTTACACTCAATTTCCATGCCTTCGTCAACGAATTGACGATGAGAAGGATCAAAGTGAGGAAAGACCTCTTTAGGGCCAAAAGCTCCCTTGAAGGGTATACTTTGGCCTAGACGAGAAATATGGCCTGGACTCGTGGTAGCAGCCATTTTGGGGGTTGCACGTTATGAGATTATTCCTGGGTGTACGACTTCGTGGTACTTATGGGGGCGATCACGCGGGGCTAGTCCATCTTTATTTATGCTGTGCCAAAAACGCGGATCGGAAGACGTGGGAATTCCGTTTATGCATTGCATTCTATTTCCGAGCCCTACGATCGACCAAGATATGGCCAGCCTGGGACTTTGTGGCCGACTGAATAATATGGCATTGTCTCCATATTGCATTAATTAGGCTAATGATCTTCACCGTGCCTAAGTCCGTGTATTTCCGAAACTGCCGTGCCCCGCCTGGAGCCTTTAATGAACGGAGCTTCTCCGTTTGAGGAACCAGGCCGATAACGTAAGCGGAAGGAGACAAACTGTCCGAAGAGACCATGGCATCGATTATAACCGATCGAACATATACAAGTCTTTTGTAGGCCTCGTATCTTTCGACATGAGAGTTCACATCTCCTTTCGACGGGGGTTTGAAGAAGCATTCGCCGCTGAAGTCGATTCATGTCCATTTTTTTTTGGTAAGTCCGATAAGTTTGTGTTGTAGCAAGAGTGAAGCTGAGTCGGTCTTCCAAGTTCTGTCATCGATATGGTAAGGATGAAAGGCGTATGTGTATCGCGTAAGCTGTGCCTATGGAGCGAGTGGATAGGCATGCCTTACAGTACTTGATAGTAGTGACCTCAGATGCTATCGCGAATTTCGCTGGACCGGCAAATCTGAATGGGAGCTTCCCTAAGATTCGTCGGTCTTCGTTAAAAGCATAGATGAAGGCTCGTTTGGAGTTACCTATCTTCTCACAGTCAAGTAGATCTTGGTTTCCAGGCGAATCGAGAGCATTGGAGCACAGTGCATCGAAGTTGCAGCCAATAAGGCATAATGCAAGTCCTTGTCTCTCATTTCGGATTCAGTGACAGCTGTCACGATTGAGAGGATCGAGACCTTCTATATGTGTCAGTTCTATGGAGTTTAGATTTGATGTAGCTGACCCTGCTTCCATGATGGGGCTTACTTAGAAATTGTTGACAGCGCTGCAAAGCAAAATCTCTGCTCAGAATCAAACCGCCTTTTGAATGCAACGCCAAGTCGAAATTTCGATGCTAGAGTCTAGCCTTCATGTAAAACTGGTGCAGGGTGTTCGGGGAGGGAGAGGTTGGTGAATTATAGTGAAGAAATGTAGAAAACGACGAGCGCCAAGATCAGGGCTGATTGAAACAACCACGCCGCTGAAGGTATCTGCGGTTTAGCCTACGAGACTTGGGACTTGAAAAGCACGAGTGTGATCGGGCGCCAAACGTGTCGATTTAAGATTGGAAAGATCACCCAACAATGTCTTCTTAATTGCATACTGCAGTCATATGATCAAAAGAACAGATCAAAGGGCATTGCAGTCCTTAATTGGTAGAGGAATTGAAGACTCCATGGCTAAGACTCGTCAATGGTTAGAAAGACAGCCCTGGAAAGATATCATATTCAACATTCGGATCGTTTATATACATTCATCAGGTCTTGTGGAGGTTGTGGCTGACCAATACAATCCAATACATGGCCTATTCCAAATATTGTCAGTATTGATCTCATGATCACACCCAGGAAACTGTACGCACTTGAGTTCCTCTGCACCTTACAGCAGACCAATAACAACATCACCGTAGATCTGGGCATCAAGCTCGAGGCGAACCTTGGCGTGGATGTTGAGGTGGATCTTGATCTTCAAGCTGCTCTTATCATCCTCCTGCTGGGGAGCACCGGGAATCACGAGGCCAGCGTTAGGAACGGTATCGGCAAGCTCGCCGACCTTGCCAGTCACTTCATCTTCGGCCTTGCCCTTGCGGCCGCCTTGGGGGCGGGCGTCCGTGGTAGGAGCACTAGGTGGCGGAGGAGAGTTAGCGAGGGTTTGCTCTGGAGTATCCTGCCCAATTGGATTCTGCTGCTCGGTTGGAGAATCTTGCTTCTCAGATGGAGGGTCTGGCTGCCCAGCCGGAGACTCTTGTTGCCCTGGGGTAGGGATCTGCTCTGCAGGTGTGGGATTCTCCTGTCCGGATGGAGTATCCTCCTTCTCAGAGGGAGCAGGTTGCTCCTCGAGTGGAGGACTCTCAGACGGAGGATCCCCAGGTGTAGAATCGTCCTGTCCAGCAGGGTCCTCTACAGGGGCATCCTCTGCAGGCGCTTCATGTTGAGGATCCTCGCGGACGGAGCCTGGAGCCGGCGGAGGCCTCGGCTTGTTCTTGATCTTTTTTGATTTTTGGGCCATGGTCGGAGGGTGAGAATGGTGTATGAAATAAAGAAACCAGACGGCGAGAGCAGAATCAATCTGGGGAAGGACAACACAAAGAAATTGAGAGAGATACCTGGTGTCAGCCATTTCGGATGAATGGGCAGGTCGGTTGATTAAGAGAAGTTTGGGCGGGGTGTGGAAAATGCAGGGAAAATAAGATAACCCTGGAGAAAAGCAGGCGCAGGAAGGAATGAGGAAAGAGAAAAAAAAAGAGTATGGGTCAGGGGAGACAAGACGGCTGTTTATTCGACACCATTGAGCTATTTCAACCTCCTTCCAACCCGTGTGGAGGTCACAGCTGAACGTGGGTTTGTGAGGAGATCAGCTCCAGTGGAGAAGCATCTCAGCGCCATTGTCAGTGCTCTGGTTATCGAACTGCTCATCTGGTTTAGTTGCAGAAAAGATGATGCAATCCATGGCACCAAGTGGGTTCTATACCCACTTAGATCGTATCCACCTATATTGCCAATCTGCGCATCCCCACTGACGGGAGCTGAAAAGCCCTGTATTTATCTGTTATACGCCAGGCGCCCACAAATCCTTTCCGTTACACACACCTGCAATTTAGCTCATCCCGGTGCCTCATTGTACATCATGGTAATCGGAATCGCCATGATGGCGGCTATGCTGCCAACTATGATTGGTATGAATGAGGCTACCCAGGGGTCTCGGGATCAGGAAGAGGCTCGTCGCACTGAGGCCCGCAAGCAGCGCTCTCATCTAGTGGCCACCTGCTCCATCACTCAGGGCACCCCGGAGATGCGGTCACAGGTACATAATGCCCAGGTCCAAGTGGGTCTGGACGGCAAAGTAAGTTCCGAGGTGCAGATTACAGGCTGAAAGCGAAAGATAGACTAACTGTACTTTTGTATTGCACAGCTCTATATCACCAAACATCCTAGCTCCACCATGGTGCCTTTTAACGGAGGATTCTATACACATCCTGACTTCCCACCCAATAACACCTCAGGGATAGTAACCATCAGTGGCGAAGAGGCCCCTACTCTTCGTTGGGTCTTTCTAGATGCCAACACGCATGAAATGCGCTGGGGTGGTCGTCCAGACACCCAGGGCCATATCTGTGGGCCCTTTGACTGGACAAAAGATGAGCAAAGGGTAACGCTTGAAGGATGGGAAGGATGGCTGGCAGTCCGATTGCCCGAGGATGAGCTTCAGGAGCAAGCAGAGAAGGAGCTGGGGATTGACGGGCGCGACATTTGGCGATTATATTTCGATCAGAATGACGACGGTGCCAATTTACCGGAAGGGGCAAAGGGACTGGAGATCCAGCTGAAGCGAACGACAGCAGAGTCATGATAAACATGTAATATTACGATTCCTGATTTTTGTTCCATGTCGAGTGGGGTGGAATGACTGCATAGAAAGTAAAATAGATAGAGATGTTTCCCACCGACACCTTTGACTTCCTTGTGCATGCACGATGCAGGTTAGCATTCGGATGAACACGTCAAACCAACGTACAAATTGCTTCAAAAATCATGCCCTGTAATGGCTATTGCCCAGGAACGCACGGATGACTTTGACGAGACGATCGCGCTAGCTGCGAGACGAACAGTGGATCTTGCATCTCCAAGTTCCTGACAGGTTCATGCTTCGGTTCTCCACTCACACACGCCATTGATTGGGGTTGCTTACAGTACGTGTAAGATACTTCCCGAGCTGTCCCAATATCCTGGTTCGATGGGTCTGTGGGGTTCGCATGTTCGTGTGAAAATAGAGGGGTTGGTTCCGATTTCCGCGGCTCGATCCTTCCTTCCCGTCGACTTTCCAAGGATCAGTCAAGATAAACTATGGCATTTGCAATAACAAGTATTCAATTTGGAGCGGGTTACCCCGTGAACCAGATTAATTTCGAGAATGGACCTGTCTTCTTCTCCTCTTTGTGGCGTAGCTAGATGCCCCCACTTCTGGCAGATCTAACTTCTTGTATGGCTTCCATTGGCTCCCACTGCCCGCTCCGCTCGTGCAAGTTGGTCAAAATAACGCAACTCCGGGCTCCACGGAAGAAAATTGGGTGACAATCCGTGGGGTCAATTGCCTTGCTTTGCACGGAGTTCATGGGCGCTGAGCTCCTTTAAGTTAGATTATTGCCTACGGTACAGCCGAACACCCCGATCGCGGCGATGCCGAAGTGGATCTTTGTGATTTATCTTCACAATTGCAGCGCACTCCGTAGTATGTGCGATGAAGCCGCACTTTTGGGAGACAAGCTCGCCATTCTTTTTTGAGCTTTAGATACGATATATGGTGCCCGCTATATGGGGCTCCTCTTTCTGACCCTATCTCCCTATACTTATGATCATCTAGCTTTCATTTGGTGGAGTGCATCAGTCGCCCACCTGAGTAACTCTCCAAACAAGCAGCTTGCACATCCTGGATAACCTACGTTTGTACTTATTCCGGGGGCTACAAATCGAATAATGATTTCATTTTCCAAGAGAAATTGATGTACCTGGCGGCCAGATGTACTTCTCTCCAGATCCAAACTATCGATGACAGATATAGCTGCCCAGTTGGCAGAGGTGCAGTCTACCTTTGCAGATGCTCTCTGTTCGTCCCCTGGTCATTCCAATACATCTGATAATTGGATTATTCCGAAGATTGACGCTATTATGATCAACCGCATCTCATCTACGGTCATTGATACCATATTAGCCGCAATAGTAGATTCGGACACGTTCATTCTATCCGACTTTTACTGAGACAAGACTGCTTTGGCAGTATGTCTGATTTTTCTGCACTAAATAGATATTCTCATTTGGTGCGTATGCCATTGTGGTGCCGATAATCTTATCACCCATTCGAAGCATGGTCACCTATCGGGAGAGAACCCGAGCTCATACTCGGAATCGCACCCGGTCTTTCATCATTTAATACCTTTTCCCCGCAGTCTCCTGAGATTAGACAGTCCAACGGAACAAGATATTATTATTCCTCCAGGCCGACTGCCGAAGTCAGACCCCGCACTCTATGCACATTCCTGTCAGCTGTCAACCTCCGCATATACAGAGCAGCGTATAAAACCATCGTGAAAGGCTCACACTTTGAATTCATCTTGATTTTCTCTGTTCCCCTCGAGACTCAAGTCCAAAAAGAAAACACGCCCTTCATGATACTCAACCAGGTTCACCCAGAGACATTGAAGATTCCACCAACGGCCCACTCGCCAAACTCAAAGTTTCCCGTTCTTGCCTATCGCAATGCTCTGATAGATATAACCCTCGAGAGTGCACTCGCAGCCTTTGAGCAAAGCGAATGGAAGAAAGGAGGTCACTGGAAGATTGGAAAGGAAAAGCTAGCAGCTACGCCTCATTACCATGCAGCGACACACGAGGCACATACAGTGTTACACGGACGTGCGACCTATTTCCTCGGAAAATCATCTCTAGACCCGGAAACCGATACCAAAGGAGACCCTGTCGGTTTGCAATTTACCGTTAACGTTGGAGATGTATTTGTATTCCCGGTCAGACTACCCGAGATGCTATGGAATCGCTCTTGTTGCTGATCAAGATAGGCTGGTGTGACGCACTTTGTCATAGATACCGAGAATGACTACGAGATTCTGGGATTTTACTCTCTGGTAGGTGAACTTGACTGAACGATATGCATTTCGTAATCAGGTGTTAGATGGCGCGACTGAGACGGTTATGTTAGAACGCAAAAAATTCTATTGACGAGCCATATGACATGGAATACGCATTGGACTCTGTGGAGGAGACAGATGAGAAACGCAAGAGGTGTGAACTTGTCCCAGTACCAGTTCATGATCCGATTTATGGTAAGGAAGGACCAATGATCCAGATTTGGAACAGCGTTTAGGTGGGAGTATCTATGAATGATTCAATAGCCTCGGCTATCCTACCATTATGTAGTATTTCGTCTTTCCGAGGAATCTAGACATCTAGAACGGCCCCCTGAATCCAATCAAGATAAGCTGCGGTGCTCGCATAAACACCTTGTCGGTCGTGTTTCCCACATCCAAAGCCCCACGAAACAATTCCTACCTGCTTCTTGGAGCTAACATCAACAAGTGGACCACCGCTGTCTCCCTGGCAAGCATCCTTTCCTCCAAATTTGGCACCAGCACAGATCATGGAGTCATCAACTTCATGGCGATCCGCATATTCCTTCGCGCATTTCTCGTGGTCAACAATGTCGACGTACGCGACTAAGAGGTTTGAGGGAATAGAAGAGCCTCCATGGGAGGTACTCCCCCAGCCAGTGACAGAGCACCTAGTTCCCACCTGCGGCGTATCGTCCGACGAGGATGGAAGTTCCACGGCCGAGATGGTAGACCCAAAGTCTAGGCTCGAGGCCAACTTGAGGACAGCGATGTCATTCTTGATTGTTTTCGCGTCGTACTCCGAGTGTTGCGTGACACTAGCCACCTCGACCAGCTTCCCACCCGAGCTGTGCTGGTTTGAACCCGCCCGAATCCTCAGGCGATCTGCGGTTAGCCCATCCACGCAATGAGCGGCAGTTAGGATATGATCTTTATCGATGATAGATCCACCGCATTTATGGGCGCTGGTTTGAACGG
The DNA here is from genome assembly GCF_028828015.1 of Penicillium pulvis. Taxonomy (NCBI): domain Eukaryota; kingdom Fungi; phylum Ascomycota; class Eurotiomycetes; order Eurotiales; family Aspergillaceae; genus Penicillium; species Penicillium pulvis. Next base: position 1,024,401 of record NW_026643079.1, on the reverse strand, counting down.
AAACTTGGTAGGGGAATTGTCCTTTTGCGGCTACGGATCCACCGACAATGGCTTCCTCAGCAATGGCAAATCCTGCGATGGATAGCAGGGCAGTGGAAAGGACGAGTCTCATGATTGGCAGTATGTAGTGAGTGAAAAGTTGCACGAATGCATGGCTGGAGTTTTGAGAGAGCGGAATATTTATAAGGGCCAACATCGAGTCCCCAACAGTAAACAAGATTTCCTGATCTGCAAATTTACACGGTACAGTGTCTTAGATCGATCGATTTCATAGGTTGGCGCAGCTCATTCTTCATGCTAAGATTGAGGATAAGATCCACATAATCAATAGTATCTGTGATCTACGATACAAAGGCGCATAAAGATCGAGGCACAATGCACCGATTTTGGCGCTATTGGTGCCCTGCAGAATTGATCGCCGATCTAAGGTATTTTATGTCGATGATCGACATTCCACATCCGCAGGTCGACCCACTCCGAGCTGAACCAAACCCCTGGATATATCAACATACACAATGAAATTCCATAGCACATCGTGGAGAAGTATTGCAATCGCAGATCCAAGGCCATAGAGAATGTGAATCGGCATGATTTGATCCAAAATGGGGATAACTCCTTCGTCTACTCTGTAGCGTCAGAAGATGACATCCAGGCACGGAGTACGGAGCAGAGGTTCCTTAAAGAACTGCCCCTCTCGGAAGAACGATCCAGCCAAACCCCAAAAGTCAGCAAAGAATGCGTGCATGGTGATCTGCGACTAGTACTTTGCGTACAACTTTGCGTGCATAACACTAGTAATTGCCCACATACTATAGTATTGGCGATGCATATCACATCGCACCACATGAATTTCCCAGTAGTATGATAGATAGGCATGCTCGAGAATTGTCTCGGGATTTGAAAATTTCTGCAGATTAGATACCGCCATAGTCAGAGCAGTATCCACAGTGAATGGCTCGCGCATATGTATTGTTTGTCTGCTGATCATTGACATGGTACCAAGGTTGCACACAATGTCAGTCATGGAATATAAATGCCTGCTTATACCTCCCACAATATCAAGACAACATCTGTTTCAAACTGTTTTAGATCACCTCACTAATCATATTCAACATCGTCCCGTATCAAGATGCTCGTCCACTCTCTAACTTCCTTACTCCGCTTGGCTCCCTTGCGACATTGGCTCAAGTACAGACCAGTTTCGTTCAAAATGTCAACGACATCACAAAAGTCTACGAGGAAGGCACGCAGTTGTTCACAAGGGGCCATTCTGCTCAGACTCGGTACATTAGGGTCAAATTCTACATTTATCAGGCCTATGAGAAGACATCCTACGCCTACAGTCAACTGCGATTCGGGGACAACTACCATGGCTTGGTATGGAAGAAATGCTCTAGTTCCTCGAGCATCTATCTCTTGATGACCTTACCTCTCTTAAATAGAGAATTAGGTCTTGCTCTGCTGTTGCGAATGCATTTAATCAAGTAATTTATGACCCTCACATCTATTTCTCAACGCCTCTAACAGATATCTTCCAATCAGACTGAGGCTTCTGGACTTGACTTTTTCGACATTTTCACTGGTCAAGCTTTCGCGTGCTCCCAGACTTCAAAGACGAATCAGAAAAGGTCGGATCTCAAGCTAGGCGACTTTCTATACCGGTCGTACGATTTCTGGACCGTGACTTTCTCCCAAAGTCAAATAAATGACTCTCTAACTGACCGGTAACCACCAAGATGTATCACGATCGGTTTTTGGAGAGATGCCAAAATGAGAGAGAAGCCGTATGCTCATTCGAAGTCGCTTATGATCCTCTGTATGAAAGGATTCAGAAGGCGCATCATTATTTCAACCACATTGACGAATACTGTGCCCAATTCGAGTCTTGATGACCCATCGGTACATATTTTGGGTACGCCCCGTATCTTCTTGGGATAGATGTAGACCACCCAGGGAACCTGATAGGGAACGAATGAGAAATCGTGATATCAAGAAGGAAAAGAACGTCGGAAATGAGCCAGGCCACGGCCAGTTCTTGACGTTTCATTTATTTTATGGGAAAGCTTTTGCATCTTTGGGCTACTCCTACCTCAACCGTGTGCGAATTATGCCCCCTTTTACTTTTATCAGTCAATATGAAATGTTAGTGCTACACATCACCCAGCATGGCACCAAGCGGCTGGGCTCTCTGAAGCGTAAAAATGTATATTCTCTTAGATACGGTATGGTTCTAACCGCCCTGATAGCTGTAGCCAGCTCGGCATTTAACACGAGGGTTTCAGATAGTGCCGATGCACTGCTCAATCACAGCACCGTTGCATTGTCATATAAGAAGAGAGTAGGCTCTGTGGAGGAGACAGATGAGAAACGCAAGAGGTGTGAACTTGTCCCTGTACCAGTTCATGATCCGATTTATGGTAAGGAAGGACCAATGATCCGAAATAGGAACAGCTTTTAGGTGGGAGTATCTACGAATGATGGAATAGCCTCGGCTATCCTACCAGAATTTATGTAGTAATATTTTTTCCGGACTGAATAAAGGCTGAAGTGAAAGATGTATTTGAAATTGCATTAAATCATTGACGGTCTTATGTAATCTAAACTTATATCCGGCATAATAACAGATACAAAAGGAAGACAATATCCATGTACAAAGCCGCATCATATACCTTGATAGGAGGGCATGATGTTATGTACTTAAGAAATGACAATGGTCTGGTTCAGAGTCTCCATGTCTGGGTACAAGCCGGCCTGATGGATGATTAGTACAGTGAAAGCAGATCTCAGTAAAATAACACTTACTCCGACAAGAGTCGCATGGGCGACGTTGACCTGAGCATTTCCTGCACTGAATGAGGAGGGAACAGTGACAGTGAAGTTCTGGTAAGGAGGCAAGTAGGTCTCGTGGTACACAGGGTCAAACTTTCCGTTGTAAACCACTGTGCCCATAACCTCGTCGGCGGGATGGCAGCTACCACTGCCACAAGAGGCGAAACCGATTGCGACGGCCATTTCCTCGGAATTGGTCAAAGAGTTCTAGATGCTTGATTAGAAAGAGGATCTTGAAAAACTGGACGGCGATGTCAACATACGGGACGCTGAACCTGAACAATGATATCACTGCCGGCGGCGACCGTCTGGCCAGCCTTAGGAAGCCCGATCGCAGCATTCTGGGCAAGAGCAAGACCAGCAAACGCAGCGAGGGAGAAAAGGAACTGCATGATGATAATTAAATGCAAGTAGCGAAAGTAATTGTACTGGAGAAGATAGAAGTTGAATGATATTGAGATGAACGAGAGTGAAGTTGATATTTTGGATGAGATATAACGGTAGAATATGGGGTTTTTATGCCCAGGAACCCCAGGACCCTGCCTTGATTTTTCCAAGGGTCAAGGTAGGAAGGTTTCAAAGCAAGTATGGTTGAGAGGTGGTGATTCGCCAAGTCTCGCAGATCTCGGTAAGATGTCTCGGTAAGATGCAAGAAGGCCCCCCAAATTTCAGTTAGACGTGGATCTTGCACCCCTTGGTTACACCAATCAGTCCATTCAGGGTCCTTGCAGTGCCACTGATTCCATTAATTGATTACCAACGCTAGGAACGTGAACACTCATTGGAATTAGACTTGACTTTGGCCCAGTGCCGGGTGGCCTGAAGCCAAGCACGTTTATCCAGTAGCGGCAGCGAACGGGAGTGGCGGGTAAGCTAAATTTTAAGCCACATTGCGGAGTATGACTCCGGATCGGTATACGAGCCTTGCGCCACGATCGTTTTAGATGTTCGCCGTCGGCTATTTTTAAGCTGTCATCTGAGCCATCCGGCAGTTCATCTAATATGCCTGAATAGGTATGAGTTTCGCGCTCACTCAGCTTACCAGGGAAGTCTCGGGAGAGCCGTAGATCACCGGGGATTCTCCGAGAAGATGCATTAGGTGCGAGTTGGTGGCATGGTGGGCAATCAAGGAAGGAGAATTATTTGAAGTCTTTTCGCGTCAGCCACGCCGTGGATCACGTTAGTTAACAAGTACCTATGCACTTTTTTCAGATTCTGTGGAGATTGAAGCTTGTGAATGTCTAACCATTTAAGATTCCGGAAGAACTATTCAAAGAAATGCCAATGGTAATCTTGATAATACTTTCTCAATATTTACATGTATGTCGCATCTACCCGCTCCTTTTCTCGCTCTAGAAATCCAGCGAAGGTCCCCAGGTCGATTCCCCATTTTTGCACGTTCTCCATATCAACAAACAATGATATATCGCGCATCACCTTTTGTGGACCCAGAGTCGGATTTTTTGGAAGTTGATCGGTGATTTGCTCCTCAGACAAGAAGACCGCTTGAACATCCTTCCTAGTGGCCGTCGATAGATCCTTCACTATATCCTCGACCGTCATCATCTGTGACACAGTCTCGATCTCCTGATGATTGAATTTGGCTGGCTCAAGGATAGCAGCAGTGGCAAATTTGCCAATATCGTTAGGGTCAATCATCGGAACAAGAGTTTCCGGGAGAAAGGCAGTCGTAAATTTGCCTGTTTCAACGAGGCCCTGATACATTCGAACCAGTGGGTTTAAGAAGTTGGACATGAAATTCCCGGGACGCAGGATGGTCCACGTTTCGAATCCGGCGGCTTTGACTTCTTTTTCGACTGCTTGTTTTCCGAGAAGAAGCATGCCTATTATGCCGGTGGGAGTCCAGTGGGGTAGTCCTTCGGGGTTGTTGGTTGCCAAGGCGCTGGTGTAGATAACGTGTTTGATGCCAGTTTGTTTAGCGACCGAGAGAATCTTTCGAGCTTGGTCAAGCTCGCCGGTGGGCTTCGTAAAGTCGGGTAGTACATTGAGGAAGAGGCTGGTACAATTGACCATGGCCATTTTGAGGCATTCTTCATCGTTGAAGTCGCCCTCGGTCAAAGATACACCAAGGGAGATCAGGTGTTGGGCTTCGGTGGAGTTGATGTTTCGAGTGATAGCGTTGACGCTAATGTCTTTGCCGACAAGTTGGTTTGCTAGGGCGCCACCTTGAGTACCGGTCGCACCGCAGACAAAAACAGACTTTGAAACCATGATTGCGAATGGAGATGATGAATTGGATTGATGGTAAATTGTGATCTTACAGTCTAAAGAAGGTGAATGATGGCTTTTTAAATGCTTCCAGCAACCTAAGTAGGCTCTGTTGATACTGGATGGATGGCATATCTCGTGTTCAGCGCGTGAAGTTCCGTATGTAGGCGTGGAATTCCAAGCGTAGATGGCGGAACTCCCCATCACCTTAAATGACAAGTCTCTCCTGATTGGTCAAGAGTTGATAAAGATCCACTTCGGATTGCGGAATTCCGTAAGCTAAACCGTAAACGAGTCTTAGCTTGCGTGGATGACCGCCGTGCTTTCCACTCCACCCGCCCATAGCCCATCATGGCGTATGAGTCGATCCCCTTGCCGCGGCGGAAGTCCTGTGAAGCATGCAAGACCGCAAAACGGCGTTGTGACCTCGGTCTCCCGGCTTGCTCCCGATGTATCCACCGGGATGTGGCTTGCGTCTATCCGTGGCGACAGCCCTGTGAGACTTTGTCCGAGGCCCCTCCACTAATTAATATTCCGGGTGATCTTCAAGAGACTTTCAATACAACTTGCCAAATCCAGCCAAGCCGGGATGTATACCCCCAACCCGCCTTTCCAGTCATGACAGGCGTAGTGGATTCACTGCCGAGTTACCACAATCAATGGTCTCAATTTTCTGAAATTTCTATGGAGCTGCCTGATCGAGAGGTTAATGTGGGCCCCAATTTCGACCTTACTATACCAAGAGCAAGACATCGAAGGCCCTTGCCAGAGGTAATTGCGAACAATCTTCAATTCGCAATCGACATTATAGAACAGTCACCTAGAAATATGGTCCTTGAAAATCAAACTCCATGGTGTCACCGCAAACTCTATCAAAATTATATGCCAAGGGCAATGCAGGGTAAGTCCTCGGTGAATGCGTATTTGGAGCTTCTCATTAATGCCACTTAGATGCTTTCGCTTGCTGCTCTCTATATATGTCCAAGAATGAGACAAACGCAGCAGTTATAATGGCCCTATTCGATGCAAGAATAATAGACCTTATATCAACCCCCGAACCAACTACTACTATTGAAATACTTGCACGGGTCCACGCTTTGCTTTTATATCAAGTCATGCGACTATTCGATGGCGACATCCGCTCTCAAGCGACAGCAGGCGCCCTTTTCACATCGCTCGAGTCTTCCGTTCTGACCCTTTTGAGCCACCTATATCTTCCACTCCCATCAGACTCCGTGGAACCAACGCCGCTATCCATCGATGCTGTCCACGACTTTTGGGACTCCTGGATCCTCCAAGAATCCGCCCGCAGAACCGTTCTGCTCGCATTTTTCTTTATGCAAATATACAAAGTGCTTCAGGGCACTCCTAACCTGGTCTGCGATGGGAAACTCGGCATCCAGCATTCCTGGTATCTATCATCCCACCTTTGGAACGCTCGGAGTGCTTTTGATTTCGCTGTGGCGTGGGCAGAGAAGCCACATTATATCGTGGGCAATCTGGACTTCTCTTGGGTCCTGACTAGTGCACAGCCAGATGATCTGGATATGTTTGGCAAAATGATATTAGCTACTCTATTAGGGATTGATACGACTAAGACGTGGTTTCATAGGAGGGGGGCTATATTCCCATAAACAATACATGCAATATTAGGTACCTGCACCTGCTTTGAAACAAAGACAGGCCAACTCACGAAGTACCAGCTCATTATGAAGTCATCAAATATAGTTGCCTCAATCCAAGAAGATGCCAAACCCTCACTCATTTAGTAATCACGATGGAAATTGGACTTGGATCCAACCAAGGATTTAACTTTCCACGGAGAGACACATGTGAAGTAACTCGGTCCAGAACCAGATGTACCTCAATGCGGGCACCAACTGAATCCTACCTGCAGGTCGGTTTTTGGGTCAAATCACATTCCGGTTATCGGGCGCATCGACCAATCACAGGAACCGACACATTTCTATATGGCTGATAAGTTTCAATTCCACGCGATGTAGTCGAGAGTATCAAGGTTACTTTGTCTCTTATCGTCAGTGATGACGACCAACAACGTTGTTGATAGAAGTGGGTCCGACAAAGATTTCCTCTTTTGGTTTAGTAACCGCGATAAGACATCCACGGATGCTCGTGCGGCTCCCGATTGACCGTTTTTTATATGGAAAGAGCGAATCAGTGTGGTCAGTTTGGTGGGATGTCGTGATACAGTTAATCATTGAGGAGAAATGATGCACTGTGGCAACGCAGGACTGGGGAGAGGTCTATAAAGTCGAGCCTTCCCTTCCCGCATTCTTACACTTGATCCCTCATCAATTCTCCTTCATATGATTTGGACATATTCCTATCTTGAGATCTTATAAACATTCTGTGAGCCTACAATATGGGTGACTACGAGCCAGAAGTAGCCGACTTGCCTACGGCGCAGATCACTGAAGCCAAGGGGGCTCTGAATGGGGTCTCCAATGGTGATAGTGGTGTTCTTTACCGCCAACTTCGCCAGACACCTCTCAACATTGTCAGCGGTAGGGGAAGTTACCTCATCACAGATACCGGATTGGAAATTCTAGATGCCACTTGCGGCGCTGCGGTGTCCTGCCTAGGACACAACGATAAGCGGGTACACGAGGCCATCCAAGAGCAACTACAGAAGGTATCCTACTGCTATTCCGTATTCTTCACCAACAGTGCGATGGAAAGACTTTCCAAATTCTTGGTCGATTCAACTGGAGGCAAGATGTCTCGAGCATTCATTACGGCTTCAGGTAAGCCATGGACGTTCACCTCTTTAATTTGCTGCTCTAACCTTTAATTATTTCCATAGGCACCGAAGCTGTGGAAGCTTCTTTGAAGATGGCAGTTCAGTATTTCATGGAGCTGCCCACACCTCAGCCCCAACGAGTCAATTTTGTCGCTCGCAAGCAATCATATCACGGCAACACTCTCGGCTCACTATCGGTGGGTCATCATGTCGGCCGCAGAGCTCTTTTTGAGAAGATTCTAGCGAAGAATGTCTCACATGTCTCTCAATGTTACCCATACCGAGATATGAAACCAGATGAGACAGTTGAAAGCTACGTTGGCAGGCTTGCTCAAGAGCTGGAAGATGAGTTTCAAAGACTCGGACCCGATACAGTCTGTGCTTTTGTCGCGGAGACAATGGCCGGTGCTGTGAGTGACCCCATGTGAGGTCTCGAAGCTTTATCTAACAGCTTTATTAGACATTGGGATGCATGCCTCCGCTCCCTGGTTATTTGAAAGCCATGAAGGAAGTATGCCAGCGTCACGGTGCGTTGCTCATCTTGGATGAGGTAATGTCGGGTATGGGCCGTACTGGAACCCTGCACGCTTGGGAGCAGGAGGATGTCGTTCCCGATCTTCAAACTATTGCGAAAGGCCTCGGCGGTGGATACGCCCCTATTGCTGGTCTTCTGATTAACCAGCATGTTGTCGATACATTGACGAAGGGTACTGGGGCATTCGCTCACAGCCTGACCTACCAAGGCCATCCGGTTTCCTGCGCAGCTGCTTATCGGGTGCAGAAGATTATTCAGGAAGATAACCTTCTTCCTAACGTACTTGAGATGGGCGCCTACCTAAGCCAATTACTGCACGAGAAACTTGATGACCACCCCCATGTTGGCGATATTCGCGGACGAGGGCTCTTTTGGGCTGTATGTGAACTCTTTTTCATCCCCTCTGCTGGGTCTATACTAATGATGGCATAGATTGAATTTGTGAAAGATAAACAAACTAAAGAGCCTTATCCGCCATCACAGGGTGTGGCTTGGGCTGTTCATGCATCCGGACTGAAGCCGGAGCATGCTATCTCCTTCATCCCTGGCAATGGCGGAATAGACGGTATCAATGGCGACCATGTCTGCTTGGCCCCTGCCTATAACACTACTCGGGCAGAGATTGAATTGATTGTTGATCGTGTGACTCAAGTTATTCAGGACGTTTTGGGTCAATAGGCAAACAGGGAAGTTGCTGGTTCATTCTAGTCTGCTCAAATGGGAAATATGAAGATTATAGCTTGGAAGATAGTATTAGTACGACGTCCGAGTATCCAGAATATAGTTTATTATAACATACTTCAACCAATAATACTCTTAATCTTCTTCTCCAAATCCTCCTCGCTGTATGCCTTTAGACCGACGACATCATTGTCGAGTCCAGGTGTCTGCTCATTCAAATCTGAGCCATACGCAGATCCACCGAAGATAGCAACCTTCAGGAAACCCGGGACAAAAACACCAGGATTTGGCTGCTCCTTCTGCATCTCAGCCATCATAGCAGCATTTAAATCCGCAATAGACCCCTCTTTCCTTGTCCAGGCCGACCCCGTCACTTTTTCCAGACTGCTCAAGAGCTTGTTCTGGGTGAGATTCGCACCTTCAACGAAGATCGCCCGATTCTTAGTCTGCTCAGGGTTCTTCAAAACACCAACAACGACCGACCCAAGGTCGGCCAAGCAAGTCGTTGAGAACGTATTGTCTCCACCATCATAAATTGTCATCTCGCGGTTTTTGATGTCTGCAAATAGGCCACCAGCGAGGCAGAAATCAAACAAGGGTCCATGAACGATTAAAGAATATGACAGACTCGGGTGCTGTGCCACCTTCTGTTCCAGAGCTTTCTGGAACGCAACTTTGCCCTGAAAGATTGGGATTTCTGACATCTTTGAGACGTAGGTATTAGAGCCGAACTCGCTGGGCAGGAATCTGGACACGCCTGCCTCAATGGCGGCGTCAACGATTGCGGGCTGGAATTCCAGTCCTGGACCACTGAGGACTGAGATCACGGCGTCGATTCCTTGGAAGGCAGAAACGAGGCTTTCATGAGAAGCATAGTCGACTGTGACGTTCTTCACTGTTGCCGGGAAAGCAGCCTGTTTGCCGGCCCGGACGAGTGCTGTTACCTCAAAGGCGGATGACAGAAGAGACTCGATTATGGGCCCGCCAAGGGAACCTGAGCCTCCGGCGATTGCAACGGTTTTAATAGCCATTTTGGTCAGACTTGAATGGCGGCGGTGTAGTGTGGAGGGTCAACAAACACTTATTGTATGTTTCAGCGACCGTTGCGTTTCGGCGACTTTGCCTTGAAATGACAAAGCTAGAAAGAGAGTATATAATTCGAGTTATGGATAGATGTCCACAGGGTCCTAGCCAGATTATTAGCGGGGATTTTTTATGGAAGATTGGAGATAGTGGGTCTGGCCATTTGCCTCGGTCCAACCACAGCAGGAAGCAGGGTTTGCCGTCACCAGAAGAATGAGTCCTTTGCTACTTGTTGGGTTGTCCCCTAAGACTCCTGGAGGTTCCCACGGAATAGCTAGTGTCATTGGTCTTTCGAACGAGAGCCATCGTGTAATTCCAAGGTTGGCAGGTCTAACGATCATTGGTCATTTGGTGTCTTAGACAGCCCTGGAGGCTTCATGTGCATATGGATACGTCTGACAGGTGATATTAGGTATCACTTATCAAGCGAAAGACAGGGATATTAGAGGATTTACGTACCTCCAACCGGGCGAATTTCCATTGGTAAGACCCGTGAATTGCTGCCGGGATAAATCAATTGCGGGTTATTAGAAGGGTGAAGCACAACGAAGAATCAATTGTAGGAAAACAGATCAAAGTCGTCTCCAAGATTGGCTCCGGGGTAATCATGCAAAAGTGGAAAGGTACAGTAATATCTTTCGCCTTTCCCGTCTGTTGTATGCACTTAGCATATACTGTAGTATCTGTTAGACGGTATGGGGAGAAGTGTGGGCCTCGACAAATATATTTTTGGAAAGAGCACAAACATTCCAAGGTCCGAGGAAATCCTGACATACATAGGTGCAATCTGTCGCCCGAAAGCAGCTATGAATTTCCAGAATTATCATATTCCAATGTGTACTTGCAATTAGAGATACCTTGGAAAGTAATATTGGATCATCCATGGCCCATGAATAATCATGAGTTTTGTTTCACCTGTATAGAACACAGGGGTCTCTGGTGAGATAACGAAAGGATTGCGATCAACCAAGTACCAGGCTTCTATATACCTGGACGCCTTGGTGACATCTCTGCTGCTCTCATTCGATTGGACATACATCATGTGACCGTGGTGTCGCGATAAGCGGGGAAGCGAAGATACCCTCGATCGGTTCATGAGCTTAATAATATCATCCATTTGCGAGTATAGTCACTGTGTCATATATTCTCCTAATCACGGAATGCCCGGCGGGGGACGCTTTTCACGATCGCGCACCGGTAACAGAAGCCCATCCTAAACTGATCTGCCGCTTCACTAACACAGCGCATCGGCAGGGTGTCTTTCGTGTCGGACCAGACACAATAAATGTGATGAGATAAAGCCAAGTTGCTCTTTCTGCTCTACAAGGGGCCTTGATTGTCAATGGCCGTCGGGGTTGAAATGGGTTCAAAAGTCCCAGCTCACCTTATCAAGACCCAGGTCTCGATACAGAGATACGGAGAATATCGATGATACCAGGCAGCTCAGCCTGCCTCCATCTCTCTTCGAGAATAGTCCATTTGATTCTGATGAAGAGAAATTGGCATGGGAATATTGTATGAGCTCGATGTCAACAACAGCCACATGCAGCCTAGACAGCTAACTTCTTTCCCAGATGTGAGACTGGTCTCGTCAAATGTCCCTGCATTGGACGGACCAGATAATCCCTACCGGCACCTATCATTTGTCGCACTATCATCCCCTATCTTGCGTGAGACAATCGTCTGCATAGCCACGGAACACATGCTGAACTTTGGCATGGGCAGTGTATCGAGCGCCGCACAATGCCAGCAGCGAATGCTACGCACTATAGGCCAGAATCTCCAATTGGTCACTCGTCCAGGTACCTGTGTGACCAAAGATGTTGCAACAACAGGCACAAGCATGGTAGACCACGAAGCTCTGCTCACAGCCGTTGTATTACAGGGCGTTGTTATCGCGCAGTCGGAAGATGGCGTTCTAGAACCCCATATGCGATGCGCCTCGTTTCTCATGGAGTCGTTAGACTACTTTCGCCACATACCACATTCTGCTCTCATGCGAATGACCGTGCAGCGGTTTGCCATGGTTGATCTTATGCTGGCATTCTCGCGGCAGCGGAAACCGTATGCACCACGGGACTTCATGCTCTTTCGGCCCGATACAGAGAGATGGGATCAGTCGGAGCCGTCGTTCCACAAAATGACTGGCTGTCCCCAGCCACTGATGTGCTTCATGGTACATATCGCACACTTGGCGTGCGATATGGAACAACGAATGGAAAATGATGTCCCAATCGACGACTTACTTACACAGGCATATGGCCTGGAGAGCGAGCTCCGTTTATGGGGTGCACAATATACAGAGCCCATTCCAGATGACTGTGTGCGCCCACCCTTGGACATCCTGACGGAGTGTTTCTACTGGAGTTCGCATCTCTTACTTGCACGACGTGTGTTTCGTGATCCAACACGCTCACCCCGGGTCCAACATCTAGCACATACTTGTTTTCGTCTTATGGATCAACTTTCGACAGGCTGTGGACCTGACTCATCTCTTCCCCAACCTTTCTACCTTGCTGCGCGTGAGGCAATCACTTTGGCAGACCGGGACTGGGTGCGACAAAAACATGAGTCGATGACGGCGTATTATCGGGAGCAGCAACGGAATATGGCAATGCGGTTGACGGAACAGGTTTGGGAGATTATAGATCAGACCGAGTTGAACAGTTTAGCGATTTCTCGTGCGGAAAAGCGGATCAAGACACTGGACGAACAGTCTTGCCTATTCATTTTTTGATTCGGATCCAAGGGTCATGTTCTAAATATACCTCTTGGCGGTGGCAATTGCTGCTGTTAAATGGGGCTGAAGTGCAGAGCTTGAATGGACACCCACTGCTATCTTGTAAATGCATGTCATAAGTCAGACAGACTTGTCAATCATCATGTCTGTAGCACAAATAATGAAACTTTTACGCGAGATATGCACGGAGTAGTGATGGCGTAATGTCTGACTGGGTTCGTATTGTACTCGTATAGCGACGCTAGTCCCAAACAGGCAACTCACCAGAAGGCCGGTTTACCGCCAAAAATAGCGCGGTGGATTTTGACCAGCCTCGACCCCTGGATCCAAGAATGATGATTCATTGCGACCAGGATCCAGGGTCGCACACATGTAGTCCCCCTTGACAACCTGGGATGTTCAATTCCAATCCTCACCTGGGTAAAACTCTACAGCAACCTGATACAGTTGATGATACAGTTCATGTCTCGGCACTCCCATCGGATGTGACGGAAGAACGCAATGGCGCACGGGGATCCAAGTGTGACGTGCGCTGCAGGCTATAGCAAGAAAAGAGAGCATCCCCCGTTCTCCATGGTGGTCTCGGTCAGATCGGACCAATGGAGACCTGCAGAGAAAACGCGCACGGAACATTTCCCAGAAGAAACCAGAACTGGTCAGGCCCGCCCGGTCAGCCAGGTAGAGTAAGTATGAAAAGACAGGGTGCGCCCTGAATTGTACAGTCTAGGACTGAACCACTGTCCAACGTTGTGGTCTGGAAGGACCTGTCATGGACCCCAAGACCAATCATACGGGTGTCTGGGGCGGGTACCTGAATCTTCCCTTTTGGTGACAGTCCACAGACAGCACACAGCACTCAGGGCACCGTGGGGCCACAGACTTTAAGTATACGCTGATTGGTGGATGGTCGTTGGAGTAGCCCCTGGAACCGTGGGTGGTCAACGGTGGCGCTAACTGGAGCCGTGGCTGAGATGTTCTCGAATCAGGGGCAAGTGGTTTTCCCCTCCAGGAACTGGAGTCTGCACATTCTGTTGCGACTATTGAACACTAGGACTTAGAATAAACCGGACTCCGAGGCATTCGCGTACGAAAATCATGTTAGTACTGTTTGGGTATCTGTTTTCTCACCACGACGCGTAGACATATCACAAATATCCGGCGTTTCAGATCTTCGCGGATCTCACGTGGTTGCCGTTCGGCGGCATTTGGTGACGATCAGGGCATGAGTTTGGGTTGGGTTTCTTAATAGATATTATCCCGTTCCTGGGGATCGACTGGTCTGGTTCCCTCAACGCCACGAGACTCCATAAGTCTGTCAAGCACCTGGACCGTGGCTTTCCCTGGTTCTGGACAATCGGTAAGTTCCGTCGTACAGCACACAATGGCAAAAGTGGGACAAGTCTCTTGTGCGATGGCTGACCGAGTAAGGAGATAGCGCATGCAAAACCCCTCTTTCTGGGTACAAGAGGCTCAGAGTCAATCACATCGCTCCGTCCGAAGAATTTGGTTTTGGCTGTATGCAGCCCGACGCAGGGGCCAAACCTGAATGCCTTCGCCCCTTTTTATGGTACTGAAGAATAGCTAGAATTCAGAAGGAATAAGGATTCTAAGGTAGTAAAGCGACGTAAATGTATATCGGTCATGGGAGCGGTCGGAAGCGACGAGCCCCACGGATGCCAATAGTAGGTGTTTGGTTTACCTGGTGTGGTTCCTGGTTCCCGGCGTAGTCAGCATCTCCTGATTTCCCTTCCAAACTTCGTCTTCCCTCCTCTTCTTGTTCTGTGTGTGTCTTCCATTTTTCTTCCTTTCTTTTTGCCAGGTCGTTCGTTTCATTCTTTCACGACGACCCATATCGCTCTTTCTGCCTCCCACCTTCGTTTCGAACGGCTTTTTCTCCCCTCCTTTGAAGACCCCGTTCCTCGTTGATCGATTCAACTTGGGTATTTGCGATTCCACCAGCCAACCTCATTCGTTTGATCGAGTCATTGCTGGGAAAATCTCCCTTGCCCTTCTATCTGTGCTGCATAGGCCAGCCTTTTTATTTCTATACCTTGACCCAGGACGCCTCTGCGACGCGCCCTTACCACCCAACCACCCCCGTTTCTGACGTGGATCATCGAACGCGATTTGATATCATCCCTACGCCAGAGCGCTTTCATTCGTTTTTGGATTCTTTCTCTCGCGCTTGAAGCTGCTCCAAGAGAACATCATTTGGAAGACTATCAGTCATTTCTGCACCCACCTCTCTCCACCTGTCGGCCGGATCGTCACGCACCATCTTTTCTAGAGGATAGAAAAGATACTTATAACCGCAATCCACCCAAAACCAACCTATCGGAATATTTGATCAACTTTGCCAACTCGCCTTTTACGTCCGGATTTCCTGTCAACCGCATTACAAGATGTCGTTTAGTGAAACCCCCGACCCAACGGGCGCGCCCACAACAGGATCATCTTCGCCCCCAAACTCGACCCCTTCGCCCTCGACTTCGAGTGCTACCACGGCTCCGTCTTCAAGTGCCTCGCGCCGACCACCCCGTAAGAGCACTTTGACTCAACAGCAAAAGAACAACAAGCGTCAACGTGCGACCCAAGACCAACTCGTCCTTCTCGAGGTCGAATTTAACAAGAACCCGACCCCCACTGCTGCCACCCGCGAACGAATTGCACAAGATATCAACATGACGGAACGTTCGGTTCAGATTTGGTTCCAGAATCGGTAGGGTTTGCTGCTAGCTTGAAATGAGATTGAAAGCATACTGACTGAGAATTAGTCGTGCCAAAATTAAGATGCTCGCCAAGAAAAGTATCGAGACCGGCGAAGGCTGTGATTCGATTCCCGAGTCAATGCGCCATTACCTTGCGATGCAATTCGATCCCAACAAGCCCGGAACCCGTGACCCCTTTGGACGCTCAGCCGGATACCCAAGCCCTGGCATGTATGCTAACGAGGCCAATCCTTCCGGCAAAGTCGTCATCTCGCATTTCACTTGTCGATCCTTGACAATTGGTAGCTGGCGGCGCATTGGACAAAACGCGATGGACCTGGTCATTTTCTACTCGCCTGACAAGGCCTGCATGACATACTATATCAACAACGACTCAGCCGGTTATAAGATCGAATACCCATTCGCACATATCAAGAACATCACCTTGGAAACTGGAGACCCAAACCCCGGGCCGAACGGTCAACCACCCCGGCCTGGTGGATTGGTAGTGGAGCTTAACCGCCCACCTATGTTCTACATGGATTCTTCCAACTCCGGGGGTTTCTACCAATGTGGCGATTTCACTGAGGAGCAGCAAGCGAGCCAGATCATGATTCATCACCTAGGAGGCCATCCCAAGGTGCTGAGTGTGCAGCTCGCCAAGCTTGTGTCTTTGGAATCTTTCCAGAACCGTCTGGCATACGGCAACAGTAGCAGCAACTTTGCTGTGCCTACAGCGATGTCTCCGCCTTTCATCCAGCGCCCTGCTTCCCAGCCCAATCACTTTGCGCCACCGGCCTATATGAATCTCTACCAAGATCACAACCACTTGGGTTTCAATATGCCTGCTGCTCGCGGACACAAACGCCAGCGCAGTCGCTCCGTGCCAGTAGCAGTTGACATCTCCACATTGCAAGGCCCCATGAGTTCGTTCCACATGCCGCAGACTCCAGCCCCGTACAACCCTGCTGAAGCTGGAATCTATGCCCCAGTCCCACAATCTGCGCATGCTCTTCCTACTGACTTGCGCATTGACACCGATGGTTATGGACTGGACTTCCGCACTAATCCCATGTCTGCCACGACCACCGCATCGCCTTCCGAGTTTGCTAGCCCCTCGATGTTCAGCAGCGCTGGACAGGGCGAGTCAACTCCTGTTGCCAGCATGCCTCAGTTCAACGTACCTCAATTTGTTTCCACAGGCCCGTCTGACTCATCGACTGTTGGCTCCCACGCAACATCGCCCTACTCCGGTGTAAGCCCTGCCGATCCCATGATTGCGAATCACTCGCCCCCCCTTGTCTAATATGTCTCATTCTTCGTCTGACATGTATGGATTCTCGCACGATCAGCAGTCGGGTTTTGTTGAGGACGGACTTTCTATGAACGACATGTACCCAAAGCACAACACCAATTATGCGATTTCGCACGAAGGACCCAGCTTTGAATTGCCGATGCATGGCATGTCAGGTCATGGTTCTCCAGCCTTGGGTGATTACTCACATGGAATGGTCAATCTGGATGAAATCAACTCGCAGGGATTGCCCTCCTGAGTTTAAGATCTAGCATTGGCTTTATTTACTTACTCTTTGATGTTTCACGGCCTTTGGAGTCCTTGCGGCGCTATGTTGATGGGTTTTGATCTCCATCTCGGAAATTCCTCGTTGTCCTGGGTCTGTTAGGGTCAACGTTGGTATGAATACATGCCGCCATGATCGATTTGCCTGGAGCAACTTCGCGTCTCGCTGGCGATGGCCGGGAAAGCAATTCCGATTGGACTGATTGCTGTTTCTTTTTTATTGCGTGACATATATCCCTTCTGTTTATGCGTTGTTTGTATTAATACCCTTTCCATTCTGGGGCCGGTCCTGAAGCGATTTGTGATTTTTCTGCTTCTTTTTCTCAATTCTGATGGAATCCCGGATGTTTCGGTTGATTCCTGATTCTTCTTTTTTTTTCTTTCTTCCCTGGCCCACCATTTCTACTTTTGATTTTTTTTTTGATCTGGCAAGCCAGGGTCCTTTTTTTACGTGGTTATGCCAAACAGACCGACTTGGGCGGAGACACCCTCTTGACTCCAACTTTTCTTTTCCTTTTCTGTGTTTGAGTTTTTGTGTTATCGATGATGGGTCTGACCATCAAAAGATTTAGTTGGGCTTTTCTACCCATCATCAAATGGTCATTCTCATCGTGAGTTTAGAACCAGTCCTCACACAACGACCTGTCGGCACCTGTTTGTGTTTGATGAAACCAGCGCTGCTCCGGGTGGTCAGCAGAATTGAAATATTCTGTTCGTGCCTTCCTAGGAGATTAAAACTAGCGCTGGTCTGGCGGTAAACGACGAGTGGGAGATTGCGCTAGGCTCTGAATTAACTCTTTTTTTGTCATCATTGTTCTCGTAATTGTCGTAAATCCAACTAGAGTCCTTACAGTTCTTCACTTCCGACAAATATTCCTTTGCATCGTCTGATCGAAGATCTGGTCATATTTACAGTGTACGGCAAATAGGTGTACTGTGGATCTATATCCCAAACTCTATATTCACAAATATTATACGAGTCACCTATCTACTTGACTATATTCTACATTAAAAACCATCCCATTATAACCCTCCATCAGCTCTTCCTCAAATTCGAAGCCTTATTCCCAACCCCTAGGCTTTGGCGCCCTGAGCCCCCTGCTCTCCCTCAAGTACTTCTCAATCCAAACCTCCATCTTCTCCAAAAGATTCCTATCAGGCTTCCCCTCCTCACCAACCTCAAAGACACCCTCCTTACACCAAACACTCCAAGAGCCCATCAATCCCGCCATAATGACATCTGTTCCCAACCGATCTCCCACGACCGCAATCTCACTCGGCGAACTAATCACCTCTCGTTCCCGGAACCACTGCACAACCTCATCGCCACAGAAAGGCTTCTTTTCCGTGCCAGCCGGTAGCCTGAAAACGGGGATCTTGAGATGAGCAAGCTGGCTTTCTAGCGATTGCACTTCTGAGTCGTAGTTTGGGTGGCTGCCGGCGCGGTTGGAGACGATTAGGATTGCATTTGGGTTGGTTGTCTGGTTGAAGGGGCTTGTGGGGGAGTTGCGGAGTTCGGAGAGTTTTGTGAGGATCTTTGGTGGAAATGTGGTTGTTTTTGGGGGGCAGAGGGTGTTGTCTTTGTCCAGAACTAGGGCGCGGATTGTTGGGGGTTTGGGTGGTGTTTGTTGTTGCTTTTCGGGGTTGGTGGTCTGGGAGGATGGGAGGTGTGAATTGATGAGGTGGGGGCCCAGGTCTTCGGGGAGGTGAGTGAATGTTGGGATGGTGAGATGAGGGAGGAATTGCGAGGGTTGCTTGAGAAGAGTTTGGACGGCGTAATTGAAGCCGCGGAGGTTGGAGTTGGGAGAGCCGGCCATTGTGAAGTAGGGTATTTGGATTTGTAATGATTTCCGATTCAAATTCGTTGTATATTTTCAGTAATCGCTATTGCTATTGCAGTACCATGAGCGTGGTGGAGCCGCTGTGAGAATATGTGGTCGCGGTCTGGAATTTTATAGGGAAGAAACACCCAAAGCGGAAAGGAGGAAGCTTAGCCGCAAAACTCACCTCGCGACCTCCGCCATCTCCACCACCGTCTTACCATCCCGCCAACCACCACCACCGCTTTGCTCGTCCAGGCTTGAAACAACGAGCCTATTACCGAGCTGAACCCTGCGATTGTCTTTGACATATATCTTCGCCACTACTCCTAATCCGATTCTCCTCCCCGCGTCGCACATTCCGTCAAGATGGGCAAGCTCACTAGCACCATCGGTATCCCAATCAAGCTTCTGAACGAGGCACAGGTGCGTTCCAATTGTTTCGACTGGTCTCCTCTCTGGATAGCGATAGAATAATCCTGGCTTAGGGGAGACTGGGTGCTGGCAGGGTGCTAATATTGTTCTCAGGGCCATGTCGTGACACTCGAGATCACATCCGGCGTCGTCTACCGAGGGAAGCTGTTGGAAGGTGCGTAATATTGTGTGCTGTTATGCGAAGAGAGGCTGCAGAGCAAGCTGCTCCTCAATTGATGGCAGCACTGGCTCAACACCCCCAATACCATGAACAGGCCGCTGACTTTTTGTTTCCTACAGCCGAGGACAACATGAACGTCCAGCTCAAGGATATCACCGTTACTGCTCGCGATGGCCGTGTCTCGCATCTCGACCAGGTCTACATTCGGGGAAGTCATGTGCGATTCTTCATTGTGCCGGATATGTTGAGGTACGTTTGGTTGATTATCACCACACCACTATCGATATTACCCCGAACATGGCAATCTTGTTTGGTTCAAGAACAGGACTTTCTATTATACGCCTTTCGAATATTTGCTGACTTATCCTACTTTAGAAACGCTCCTATGTTCCGCTCACGAGGACAGCGCGGACGCGGTGTTGGTCTGGCCCGTGGTAAGGCCACTGTGCAGCGTGCCCGTGCCGGTGGCCGTGGTCGGTAAATTAGCGATGCATGGAGATACAAGAGCGCAGTGTTAAAGACCTGGCGGATTCTAGTGGTTGGCGTTCGTCTTTTGTTTTCTTTGGTTCGTTATGGGAAAAATTCTCAGGCTTTCTTTCCATCTTGCTGGGTCTGGAATCTCGGCATTCCATGATGACTCGTGTATCTCTCACGAATGACTACCTGGCGCATATATTACATATCCTGAAGATTTCAGCTGCCTTGGGTGTCAGTATGGTCAACGTAGGTTCGGTAGTCGCAGTGGCATCTACTGTGAGATCAAAGCTTCAAATGAAGAGTAGAAATGACTGATAAGATCCTACTTACTACAAATACAATGTTCAAAGCAAAGTTAGCTCATATGGACATCATAGTTACATGTAACGTGGGTGGATAAACAATTTCGGGGACGATGTGATCTCCGCAACTTTTTCTCTCCATGCGGGGGACCAGGTCTCAACTCTTCACACGTCTCCGCGCTCCAGCCATTACGTCCTCAAACACGTCCTGATACTCAGGTATACACACTTCGACTCTAAAGAATTGGATAGGCGCATCAATAGTTACGATCAACCCTCTCACCTTTCGCCATGGCCTCCAAAGCCTCCCCCGCAATCCCCTCCAAGCCAAAAGTGAAGCAAATCACGAACTCACGCCGCCTCCTAATCCTCGCACCGCCAGTACAATCTGTCTCAATCATTCCTCCTCTCTTACTCGCACTCACCGAAGTCCCAGTACACGACCTCCCACAACAAGAACAATCCCCTCCAGCCGAAGCATCATCGTCAACTACCCCGCCAAAAGACGAAGACACTACCTCTCCCGTACCACCAGACACAACAACCTCGTTCGCAGGCTACACAACCCACAGTCCTCTCCGCCTAAACACAAAATACTACTCAGCCGAGATCCCAATATGGGTTGACGAAGTCCCTTTCCCTGGAAACGAGGAAACAACCCCATCCCAGACATCTACCGATGCCAGCGTACAACAATGGCGCACGGAATTCCTTAGTGATGAGGCTGAGGTCGTCCGTGATGCCGTCGGTGCACTACTAGTCTGCGTTAGGAACCCAAGTGAGACGGATCCTCGTCCTGGTTCTGATCCTGCTTCGCGCGCCGACGTGCGCGCGGTACTGGATCTCATGCGTGATATCGGGGCTGTGAAGGAGCGCATTGATGAGGAGCGTGGGGGTATAGGCGGTGATGTCT
The DNA here is from genome assembly GCF_028828015.1 of Penicillium pulvis. Lineage (NCBI taxonomy): Eukaryota > Fungi > Ascomycota > Eurotiomycetes > Eurotiales > Aspergillaceae > Penicillium > Penicillium pulvis. The sequence goes on along the minus strand of NW_026643079.1, from coordinate 1,003,149 downwards.
CTGGTATATTTGTTCTAGTTGGGGCAGCGAAGAGTGACATGCCGGGATCTACATCTACGTCTGCTGGTGCTTGTGATTCCGATGAGATGGGATTGGGCCTTGATGATGACGATTTGGGAACTGAGGACGTGCCGTTTTCTGCTTCTTGGTGGGAGGACATTTTGTTTGACTTGGGGTGTATTGGGTGGGAGGTTGTTGAGTGGGATCCGAAGGGACAGGGTGAGATGACGAAGAATAAATTTGGAGGTATGTTTCCCGCCTTGTATACTTCCGACCACGCTTGGGGCGGATTATTTTGTGGATAAATGCTAATATTCAGAAGAGTATGAGGGCATGCCGCGCATCAAGGAGGTACTGGAAACACACGACTGGACTGGACCTGGGGAATCGCGTGATCCAGATGCGGACCAGGAGCTGGATTTTGACTTCGATGATGATCTCGAGGCCGGATTGCTGAGTGGTAGCAAATCACGTACCCGCGGTTTCGGGCAGGAAGTCCAAGAGTTGGAGCGCGAGATGCTCGGTTTGCGCATGGCGATTGAGCATGGTGGCGATGATGGCGACGAAGGAGACTTTGGCGACTTTGAGGATGGGGATGATGAAATCAAGGTTGAGTCTATGGAGGGCCTTATGATGCGTGTACAGGCTATCAAAGGTATGTTGGGTTACACTGCTGAGAAGCTTAGTTATACTGACAAGATTGCAGATATGGGTGCTGATTTGCCAGAAAATGAGCGGAAGAAGTTTGCAGCGCAAGCTATCAATGCTCTCATGCGGGAAATGTGAGGCAATCGCATCTCTAGGAATTGACTAATGACAGATGAGAGTGGACACGCTCTAAGGATAGTCATGATTGATTTATAGCTATCAAGCATATATTGAAGTCTTCCTTCGTCGTTATGTATGCTTTTTCTGTCTTGGCCCAGCGAGCTGGACACCATATCTATATAATTAAGAATAAAGTTTTTGAGCCTCGAGACCTCCACCACCGTAAGCCCCATGGCACCACATTAAACCGATGAGCTTCCATTCCAGTCTGAGACCATCTAATCAGCGCGCTGCTTGCCACGCATGACCTTGCGACGCTGCGCAATCATGTGCGTGTAAAGGATATAAGAACCAGGCACATAAATAGCCAGAATGGCAACAAGACCCCAGTAAAGCAAAGGACTAATATCCCCAGCCGGACCCAGCGACAAGTAAACGAGCGTGCATTCACTCGAAATGCCAATAGGGTACAACACGTAGAAAGTGTTATACCGCAACCAAGTCCACCACTTCGGTACCTCATTTCCGGACAGGGTAATGGCAAAGAATCCATAACGAATGATCTCAGTAATTCCCCATGCACTCATACAACCAAGGTAGGCATAGTCACCCAGCTGGGTGGTAGACGCGCCGACGATCTGTCCGCCGAATGGAACCATAATTCCCCAAACGAGAAGCAGACGGCTTGCGACTTGCATTGCAGTTGTGAAGAAAGGAGCGCGCACGAGCCTGAGCAGGCTGTGAAGGATTTCGAGGGTCGCGATGGATTGCGTTGCGAGGAGGTATGGCGAGAAGCTTTGGCCGAAGACTGCATTTAGGGTGTTGCTGGCGAAGTGGCCGGGAACCAGTGAAGCTGTGTAGGCGACACAGAAGCCCCATGCTGCAAGGTTAAATGCATTGTAAATGAAGAGGTAGGCTCTTGTGATGCCTGAAGGGCCGGACGAGCGCGGTTTAGCCGCGGTTGAGGGTGAGGGCATTGCGATGGTTGGGTTTTATTTTGAGCCCAAAGATGAAATGATAGCGACCTTTGGGTTGAGCTTCAAAATCGTGCTGGATGTTCAGCGAAGGTAATTGATGGGGGCGCGAGTGGGCGCTGTAGGCGTTGAGTTGTTGAAATGTTGAATCTGGAATCGAAAAGGGACCTCGGATGTTTACATAAGCAGTTCTAGAAGACCCCTCGAAGCCTCAGGGTTGTGGGGTGCTTTTGTCAGTCCGATCACTGGATCTCTTGGAGGCTCCAGCTGTCAGATCAGTGATTAGTGTGTCATCTCTCTGTTTGCTTTCGCGGCGCCGAATATATCCCGTACGAGTGTGGCTTGTGGGTCAGGACCGAGTATACGGCTGTGTTGGGGATAGTGACTTTCTACTATTGAATCTAGTGCCGAACTCGCAGGACTGGTTCCAGCGAACTGCAGGTACCGGCAACCAAACGGAAGGCTTCCTTGGAAGTTCTTCTGTAGACCCCATGTTGTCGAGAGGCGTTATCACCCACTTGGGGCTGGCGCTAAGAGGCACACAAGCCCCGTTTTCCTATGAAAAAGAGCAAACATTGCCGGGGGCCCCCCATTTTGGGCATCACTGGCGAATTGCTGAGGGGCAACTTCCATATTTTAGACTCGTGAGACTTGTTGTGACAGCTGTAGTCAGCTACCTGGTCAGCGCAAGTCATCATGACCACATCCACTTGATATTCCAGGTTGTCGATGCTGAGTCTGATGTACCATCTGCTAGCAAAACAATTCCCTGTCAAACCACTTTGGGCCGGAGTCCGACTGTCGTACGAGCTTATGCACCGTGATATCATGAGATGAGCCGATGATTTCACACTGCATTGGCCCTAGGCTAAGGCACGGAGTACAGAGGACGTACTTGGTGCCAAGCCGACTAGCTTCGGCATTGAAATCCGTAGTAGGCATGAGCCTGTATGTACCCTGGTTATACACCCAGGTAAGATGTGGGGTTCTGCACATGGCACGATCGCTAAGAATATAGCGACTTGGCCTGAAAGAGATCCAGATACAATCCATGGGTGGCCGTGCCAAGCACTCCGTAAGTGACGCGTATTTTTGAACCACAGAAGAAACATGACATCAGAGGCTGTGAAATGTGGATGATAGCTCCACCATGATGTAATGGCTAATATACCACACCATGATTGGTGGATGACCACTTGGGCCAACCACTTCACACGCAAAACCAGGAGAAAGCCACCAGAGGCACGAATGCCCCCATCTGCTATATAAACAAAAGAGGTGACTACGCTTCGTGCAAAAGACGATGCTTTTGTTTTTCGAATCGTCTCAACTACACTGCATCCTCAATGCCGATTCAATTGATGCTTTCCTATCCCAACACCAAGGGGGATGAATTGACGATTCTAATGCCTTAGGTCTGCCATTTTTGTTGCCCACCTAAACATCGTCATCGGTGACAGCATAATTTCTCGTGTCTTAGCCCCAAATCTCCCCTAACACCCCCTCTCGCTTTCACAATTCGAGTGTCTAACGGAGTCCAGGGTTGTCGGTACGTCAGATTCCTCGGGATTCCTGCCACATACCAGCGCCAGATACAGGGGAGAAAGGGTATTTTTGGCTGGTTAGCGACACATGGTTCCGGTCCCCGAGGGCCCAGACCTTCCCACATCCATACAATCCGGTTGCAGAGCAATGCATTGATCTGTACGAACTGTACTCGAACTGTACTCGAACTGTACACGAGACAGAAAGTCATGAGAGAATGGAGCCCGGACTATTTCCCCCTCTCTGGCGATTGGCAGCCCAACGGGGCCCCTTATTTCTGCGGACCATGGCCGACCCTATCTATTTTTTCTTTTTTTTCCCCATTTTTTTTCTCCCTACCTGCCTTGTCGGTCTCACCAGATAACATTCAGAGTGGAGAGGATCCACGCTGGAATGGCTTGATTAATCTATTGATGTCGAACAAAACTGAAGATGATATTGTCCACGTGCGACTCGGAACAAGGGAGACCAGATGACACAAAGCAGTGACGTGCCAGTGCTGAGATCGGCGCCCCGATGATGTCGTTTCGCGGCTGCTTCCTTCCCCCTTCCGCTGCCAGATCGCTAGGTTTAGGCTGCTCTGGTCGGTTTTTTTTTCCTGGTTTCCTTGTAACTTGTTCAGTATTGATGTTATAGGTTGCGTCTTTTTGGTCTCCACCACGTACAGATTTGGTACGCAGATTCTCACTGGTGGAAGGGAATGGACAATGATCTCATGCCGTTGCTCGGTTCCCGGTGGATCGAGGCCCGGGTATTACATGGTTTCACATTGTCTTCTGCATGACCACGATCCAGTGATTATCCTCGCTAGCCTTGAAGATGAGGCTGGATACATTGTTTAAAAAGGAAAAAAATTTTATATTCAATCTGGTGGCGGAAAACGGGCAGGGGGACACATTGGTGGGGAAAAGCTTCCCCCATTCAGCTTGAAGGGATGACAAGACTCGAATTACCAGGATAGAACTCTTCTGGATACTAATATCTGGCCCCCATGGTCAAACGGAGATAATACACAAATGCGTGATAGGTAATCTCATCTACATAGCAAAGCGCCTAGTGGGGTGACCAGTAAGAGCAATATAGTATATAGAAACCTTTTCTTATTGACATTTGACAAAAATCCTAATTTTTTTTGGTTACGAACTTACCACTGAAAAACCCAAATCAACCTACTGTACGGATAGATTGCACGGGAAACGCTGCTCCTCCACTCGTTCCTGCCGGCCATAATTACCCACCTAAACGTCTCTCCGCCCTTTTTCTCGCTAACCTTCTTTCTCACTCCCTCTCCTCTCTCAGGTGAACTTACCCTTGCCTTTCTGCCATCCGGAGTCCGGGATTCTCTTCTAGAAGAGTTGCAATCCTATAACTGATTCTACTAAAAAAAAAAAGGTGGGATAAGCCAAACCTCCCCCAATTTGCCCCTCCTTTCCTTAGCCTGAACCTGGCCATTATCCCCCCCCCCCCGCTACACGCGATACCCGATTTGTTCATCAATTCTTTTCTGGAATTTTTTTTTGTTTATCAATTCTGGCGAATTTGGTTATCAATTTTGTGCCCCTGTTGCGTTGTTTCCAGTGTGGGACCCTGGGGCTTTCGTGCAGCTCGTTCATTTCACGCCCCGCCGTGCTCCCAGTATATGGTGAATGGGCCCGTCACTATTCCTCCCCCCCCTCGATCTTTCTCACTCTCCCTTCCATTAACCTCTTGTCCCTTTGGCTTCGCCCTGCGGCATCGCTAAGTAAGCTTGCCATTGTTCTTACCCCTCTTCCGCGGTGAACCCCGTTTCGTTGGGTTTCTTTCACCCGGAGTTCCACCCCGCCACAGCGTGATAGCCTGGTTCCTGTGACCTGTGGCTCTTGATCCCTGCCCACGCGTGCATACGCCTAGATCCAACGCTCACCTGTACCTTTCCTTCTCCCATCACCCTGACCTTTTGGTCTTTCGCCTCAATCTGTAATTTCTTCCCTGGTTTGTAAGGCGATACCCCCTGTGGGCTCGCTCTTTTTTTTATCGGGAATGAGACTGTATTTGGGCTGTTTTTACGTTTTTTGACTTCATCGCTTTCATCATCATATTCACCTACAGACACATTTGATGCTTAACTGGCGAAAATTTAAGCTGACTTTAATCTGCAGATCTGTCAAGTCCTTAATCGGGATTGACTATTAGATCAGGCAACTGTTCAGTCTCATCGTCATCCGTGCAGTGGACTTAGGTTGATCCTATTCATTACACATCGCTTCACATATTAGCCATGGCACCTGCCGAGAACACGAAGGCTCAGGAGCCGGTATGTCTAGGTTCAGACTCCAAGCCAAGAATGCGAGACTGACATGTGATCAGAAGAAGGAGGGTCCCCCTCAGCTGTCTGATGTTGCTGATATCATCGACGAAGGCACCTTTGAGCAAATTCTGGAAATGGATGACGATGACGAACGTGAATTCAGCAAGGGCATTGTCTACGGATTCTTCGATCAGGCCAAGACTACATTTGAAAAGATGGAGAAGGCTGTGTAAGTGATATTAAACATGCTTCATATTCATGAAGAGGGACTAACGTCTCCCAACAGTGCGGATGAGGACTTGGATGATCTTTCATCTCTTGGTCACTTTTTGAAGGGCTCCTCGGCCACTCTGGGTCTCACTCACGTTAAGGACGGCTGTGAAAAGATTCAGCACTTCGGCGCCCGCAAGGACGAGACCGGGTCTACAACACAGCCCGACGATAAGATTTCGCTCAAAAAAATCGATACCACCGTGAAGGAGGTGAAGGTCGCTTACGCTAAAGTCGAGCGATTCCTGCGCCGATACTACGGCGAGGACCTCAAGCCCGAGGAAGAAGAGAAGGAGGAGGAGAAAGAGGAGGTGAAGGAAGAAAAGAAGGACGACAAGGAAGAAGCGAAGAAGGAGGAGAAGAAGGAGGAGTCCAAGGACAAAGAGCCCAAGAAAGCCTAGGGTCAAGGTTTTACGGTTTGCTTCCATTTCTTATCTTTTTTCTATTTTTTAGCGACGGATGGAGCATTGCAACGGCCCTTATTATTCATGTCTGGTTTCTGGCTTCTTGACGTACATACAACCCACCCCCCGCGCATTTAGCTCCAGGGATCTGGAAGCACTTGTGTGGACGCTGCCCGCAAGTGCAGGCGAGATTGCGACAGTGCATTTCCCCACAGCTGAGGGAATTGAAGAGTTATCGAGATACGGGAATCCGAGTGCTTCTACCTGGCTATGTTGCTTGCATATCTTCTAAGACAACGATTTGGATGAGATTACCCCAGAGGAAAATTACTTCTGCTTACATCCGAATCTGTATTACATCTGCTGTGGCTTGTGGCTCTGTAACCTCTAAACGCACGTATTGTAGAACCCACCTTAGCGCGAGATTCGACCGACCGAAACGCCTTGGTCCACAAATCTCCAGTCTTGACTCTGTCGATTGGTGCCTCCGAAACCTTCCTTCAGCCACATGCGTGGGACTGGGGTCGGTCGATAAGCTTGAATCAACGGCCCAATCGAATGAAATCTGGGGAATGTGGCGCATACCGATTGATCGTCTCTCCCACTTGTTTGTCGATCGCGATGGTCGATCATGAAGATTATATCAATAAATCGCCATGAGGTGGGTTGGTGTTTCATGTGCGTGGTGGCTGTGTAAACCAATTGATGACCGCCAAGTGGTCTAGCCTTATTATTGCTCCGCTTTGCTTATACTTCAGCTCAAGTGATCCGTCAACACAACAAATAAAATTCGTCAAAGTAATAGGCCTAATAATTCGCACAAATTTCTCCAATCTTCTCATTCCTTCTACTCACCCAACCCCCACCCAAGTCCGATACCAATGAATTGCTCATCTTGAGCCGTAACAAACGCTCTCCACAGCACCTTCTACTCCCAACTATTAGAACTGCAAACTATGATAGCATCCAAATTTGACGTCTCAACAAACCATGAGCTAGGGCGTCGATGTCTTCACAGGCAAGCTGCATCGCAAACCCAGTCCCCGTCTCTTGCCATCGCTGGCCCGCCGACATTGCAAAATTGGCAGTCGGGAACCTGCATGGGCGTGATGCTTACATCCGCTCGATGACGGGTCCGGGATGGCTGTTGGTGCTGTCTCCTTCTTCATTCGGTTCAATCTTAAATCCACAGGTGTGTTTGGTGTACCCTGGTCCCCCAAGTTGACGGGGAATTTTATTCTCACAGGCTGTAAGATTGTACTATGAAGTCGGGATGGAAGGGAGAATTTGGTGTATAATTATCGTACATAAAATTCCATCGATTATTAGATGAAGCTAGACTCAATGAAACCTATCTCGGTTGAGAAATCTGCAATGCGATGCGATGCGATGCAGCACACAGACAGCGGGGAAATGCAGACTCAGAACGTCCATGACGGCGAGGAGGCTGGTTTTACTATCTATGACACATCTCTACCTGTAGATACTATATCATGACGCGCGAAAATTGGTTAACATTTGCCTCGTGGGTACCCGGGTAACATCCGCCTTGCAAGGGTGACTGAAGCAATCGAAGAAAAAGACTAAGAAATTCAAAAAGGCTCCGACACGGTGAGGAAGACGGAGTTACTGTCTGTCTTATCTCGTCAACACTTCCGTACCTCTTTCCAGTGTTGGTGATCTTCCTGACTATGATGCAAAGCCATCTGCTCGAGAGTGTGATCAGTCGTCGGATATGTAGGAGAACACTCCTCGTGTCCGAAGTGCTAAAGCTTAAGGTGTGTCTGTGATACACACTTGACGGGGCTGATATTAGTATTGATAGATGTGAATGATTGACCACGTTGTTTGGTTTGATATTTACTCGTCTCATGCGTTTCCCTTACAGGGCTTGAGGACGGAGATTCGTTTGGCTTAGTGCGCGGCTCAATCTTCTCATGTTCTTTTCTCTTTTTTCACTGTTACACTTTATAATTGCTTACCAGTGCGTTGCTTCTTTTTCTTAGAGAAATACTTGCACAAATAATGCAAATAACAGACATCGAGTTTAGTTCGTGCCCTCTGCAATGCAATACTATCATTCTATCCGCGAATTGATGCATGCACGCATTGATGGAAACGCATCAACAGATTTACTTCCTTATAAACGAAAGCAGGTTGGCCATTTTCTATCGGTGAGATTGCAATTAGGGGGCGCGTTGCCTGGGAGGCGGCTTGCTGCGTCGCACTGCATGGTTGACGAGTCTTCTTTTCTGCGGCTGCGGGCAGATACATATGCTTTCTTGTGGGCAGGCGGGAATATCTAGCCACTAGGAGTATTACTGAAGTTTGTTTTAGGTATTCCTTGGCGTAAGCCGGGTTGATTCTGATTTTGGTCTCCATATGGCGACTAGCGCGCGTCAGTAGTGTGATGGGAAGTTTGTTGCGTATGTTTTTTTTGTGGGTTCCCGAATTTATGATCTTATTCAATAGGTCTACTTTATCATATGTAATGTATCATCTTTACTTCTCCAAATTGTCCGGATTGATTGCTTCCGAATCTTTACAAGCTTACCTCGAAACTCTTCATCTCATGCATGCAAGTCCTAACTTCTTGCTCTCTGTCTCGGATAGCAGACTCGAGCTCGGATAGTCTCCCTCGAAAACCTTCCTGCAGCTGATCTCTGCTGCGCTCAGTTCTCGATGCTGGCACTGAACTTGACTCAATTCCATGGATTGTCTCTTCCCCGGCAAGCGGAACGTCCCGTACCTTATCCGGGTGAAGATATGAAAACTAATCTGACCCTATGCTGACATACTACCTATCCATAATCATTTAAAATACTCACGTAGCTTAGCTGGTCTTCTTCATCCCTCCACCCTACCTCACCATCCCATTGACACCTTATAAAACCATCCAACCAGAGCTTTGGTTTGATGTGGTCCGGGGTTGGACATCAATAAGTGTGAGACTGTCGAGCAGGTGGATTGTGAAACCCCAAAAGAGCCAAGGAGAAGCTACGAATCTTGCAGATGCATCTTGTAGACTGGATAGTTCCTATTCCTGAAAACGGTAGGAGTCAGGCTGAGCTTAGCTCCCTTCCGTATCCGTGGTAAGCTATTCGTCTGGACGATGATTTTGTATGATCATGCACATTTTTTCTTCTTTTTCTTCCGCAATTTCGCTTTCGTTCTTCATCCGCCCAGGTTCCCAACATTATCTAATGTCTCGGGCCTTGCAAACAGACATTGACATAGACCCTGTATCATTGTCTTAACTCCTGCGACTCGACTGACCTCCTTGTCTGCTGGGGCCTTTCTTACCCACTTAACCGATTGCACATTGCCCGCTTGCTTGATTGTTCACCCTCGTTCGTTGGTCTGCCTCGTCCCGCTGTCAGAGATCTGATTGCATTGATCTCTCGGGAGCGGCCGTGCAGATTGCGTCTCGGGAACCGTTGGCCGTTGAATCGGCACATGTTGAGTCCTGATTGTGATAAATGATATAAAGCCTTGCTTTGGGAAGGCTTTTTCGATGCTTCAATCTATCCAACAATTCCATTTTCGGCTCTTCACCATTTTATCTCAAGTCATTCGCCCTCTCAACTCATCTCGTCCAACTCTAAAACATAAGTTGCAAGCTTCTACGCTTGCCTTCAACCCACATTGCAACCTGCCCTTCAAAAGCATCGATCAACTACCTACAATGCCCCCCGTCGGTCCCCGAGTCTCGAAAGAGGAGTTTATTCACGCTTTGGGCTTAAACCCCCAGGACCCACAGCATGAGCAGTACTACCGTGCCATGCGAGTAAGAAACCTCCATATATATTGCCCTTCGAATAACTTTCACACTTCCCCTTGCTGTACACATACTCCCATCCCACAGACAAAGTAACCCCAAAATCCAACTCAAGACATTTATTCTAACCATACCATCTGATCTTCCAGGACGAAGCAATCATGGTCTACAACCACATGAACCAAGACACCTCCCACCTCCTTGACAGCGTCCGTACCGACCCAAACACCCGCCCTCCCTTCTTCTGGCACCACATTCTACCAGACCACCAGCGCTGGGCCATCATGGAGATCTGGCGCAATGCTGGCCCTCTCACTCGACCTCTGTTTGACCGCGGTGCTACCAATAGCGAGTATGGGCCCAACTGGGTCGCAGGGTGGTTGTTGTACAGTGTCTTTCGATCGCGGGATGTGAGAAATAATCGGAACCGGAGGAAGGGGGAGAACAATGGGGCAGTTGCTGATGCTGGTAAGAAGACTTGGGTTCAGCTTTCCGATCTGGTACTAATGTCGCTTTTGTTTTAAGGGAGGTCCAGGCAGGTTGAAGAGACTCCGAAGAAAGGCTACTATGACCCTGTGCGGAATGGGACGCTTTAGATCCAGTCGTTTCTTAGTATCGGTCCTTATCTGAGCGTTTGTATGCATTAATTTCTCAAGGGTGTCCTTTGTTTGCATATGGTCCAAAGTATTGAAATGGTATTGAGCATCAACAAAGTAACGAAGAACACGCTATGGATTTTCTAAATCTAAAAATTGAATCAATCACTATCTTTCTCTTTGTTATCCTTCTCTTTACTGTCCTTGTTCTCTTCATCCTTCGGTTTCGACCTCAATGCCTCAGTAACCATCTCGTCCTGCTCATCAACCCGCTCGTTCCACTCAGCATCGTACTCCGCTGCAATTCCCTTGATCTCCCTTCTCAGCGCTTTTCCCTCATCGATGAGCGTCTCCCAGAGTTGCAGATCGAGATTATGCTGCTGATACAGCTTCTTCTGTCGTGCATTGACCGTAAAGTCCAAAGCAGACTTGTACGATATCTCCCGGTTGTGGTACAAAAACCACAGATAACCACCCATCAACGTAGACAAACTAACCAGATACGTAACCGGCTCCATAGTATCCCATCCCAGATCAGTTTCAAACGTCAATTTGTACACACTATACCACCACACGGAGAGGATACCAAATCCTCCAATCGCGACTCGCTGCGCACCACGTTGCGCTAACTCATCGCATTTGTGCTTAATCTCTGCGATCGCTTGGATACGGCGGGAAAGCTTCCGCATCCGCATCCGTAGGAAATATGTACGTTCGTCAAATGACGGGACAGTGACACGAATCTCTCCCAATCCGCTTGGGGCACCTTCTATCGACACGATGAACTCGCGTGTGCGTGCGGCGTCGCGGATGAAGTCGCCCACTTCGGTGGCTTGGGACCATCGTACGAAACGCTCAGGCTTGCCCTTCAGTGAATCCAGACTAGTGTCTGTTTTCCTGGGGTAGCTGTAGATCTCAGCGTCTTCTTCGTGGGATCGACGGCGGCGCATAGGGCCGCCCTCTTGCTGTTCTGTGTCGACAGTCCTTTCAAGATCCTCGACACGTTTTTTGGGCTTGATGGCATTGTCTTCGTGTTGGAGGGCTATAAAGGAGATTGTGGGAGGGCGAAGCTTTTGCTTTTCGCCTTCGATGGCAGGGAGTTCGGATTGTATGAGTTGCTCTAGGTAGGAGAGGGGTTGTTGGGGGTGGACAAGGATTGCAATTGGTTCAATTCCTGGATTATCATTAGATGAGATTTCAGTGCTAAGGACGGGTTGGAGGCTTCCTACCTTTGTCATTGTTGCCTGTTGTATCGATAGTCGTTAGGGGAATTATTAATTTGAACAACCGTGATGGTGTAGTCAACATTTTTCCTGCAATAGATTAGTCGGGCTCATGAATTAATCTTCTGGATCAGTGTGTTTACCCTTTGACATTTCCTCCGCCCGCTTGGCGTTCTTCTCATCCAAGCTAAGGTGAGGCTGGGTGTCCTTATTGTCATCTCTGACCTCTAGGGACTCCAGTAGCTCCTCAACCTTCTCATTGTCGCCCATCTTCTCGACATAATTTGCCTTTTTTAGAGTTCGAATCTGCGTCCCTCCGAACAGCATTCCTCGGGGATTGAGACCGGTGGTTCCTAGCTTCAAGCTGCAAGTAGCTCCTAGGAGCGTACTTGGTCTCACCTGGCCAGTATGCCGAGCAACAGTCGATGCCCAACGTCCAGATGAACATGTTCGTATCCCACGTGACCAACCACGTTTTGTTAATGGTGACAATAATGGCACACAGCCCTTTGTTAGTGGGCGCATGGCTGTATATGCTGATTGTAGGATGTGCTTTGGGGTTCTTTTCGTTCAGAGTTGAGCGGGACGAGGGTGTGGTGCATAGCTCAAGGACAGTGGGTGGAGGGCAAACGTAGCGGTCGACTCATGACGCAGGAGACGTATCACGTTAATAGTGGAGTATAAATCTGGAGAAAGCATAAATAGCGCCTAGAGTACTGGCATTGCTGGAGCTACGATGATCCAGGTACATCATCCATAGCTCTGCACATTTCCTTGTCTTGGACGGTCTATGACGTCAACGTGGCGCTATATGTGTTTCGCATTATTGTGGCTGTGTGTGGCTGGTTAGACAAGATTATCTGAGCATGTTAGTGAGCCTGAACCTTAAGGCAATTAATGTAAGGCAAGTAATCAGCCAGCTCTAGTGTTAGTGTTAAATTAATTAATTATTTCCCTTATTAATCCGTTTGCAATGTCAGCCCCGGGGTATTGGTGCACCAACCAAGACGCAGTTCAAATTCAGACACTGAATTGTTGATTTGGTACTTGGAGGGCTCATCTACTCCGTACTCTTGGGTGCTATTTCCAAGGCCCTCGGCATCATAGGGCATTTCCACTTTAAATTAATATTAACGACAGTGATCGATATTACTAAGGCATATACAAGGCTGTGCTCGCTTAGAGTTGCATCTTAATGAACAATCTGGACCCGACGGCCCCCGGGGCGCCCCTGTGGCCCGTGGGGGCGGATTTTGGCACGAGGGTACAGGAGAATATTCTCTATGTTGATGTGCTGTACCCTGCAATCCTGGAAAAATTCAAACTTTTCCCATACTTGTAAATATTGAAGGCATCATCTGGTCTTGTGAGTCGACAATTACAGCCTATGGCTCCCGTGTTATCATTATAGGGAGTCTCTGGGAACATACATGCGCAGGTACAAAAAAGGTACAAAGAAGTACAACAGGTTTACATGACGCGTTCTTTAGTCTGTCTTACTCACATACGCCACGATGCAGCTAAGTGCCTCGCAAGCAATTAATGACAAGCCTTGCAATCTCATTCTAGAGCAAGTAATAACGCCAGCCTTGGAGGCATTAGCTCACCAAATAACAGAAGCAAGGGTAGGGAGCCATTTGTACGTGTTAGGGTTGCTTGAAATTGAAGTATGGTCTCGTTCATTGCGTATTCCGTACGGATTTCACCGTCCTTAACCTTAAGAATATCAAACCAACAACCCAACGGTCCTCGGAACTAAATTCCAAATATGGGAAGCTCGATGCTATTCCAATAAAGTCTCGAGCGGGGCTTATCCATTCACATGTCTTCTCTTGGAAAATCTGGCGCCAATCCGATCCTTCAGGTTCATTGCGGCTGGCGTGCCCGTCTTGGCCGAGTCAATGCTCAGTATTCTTTGGGGACAGGAAGCATGAGAGCTCCTCTATCCTGGCAAATACATAAATAGTCTACTTTCCCACATAGTAAGCACCTTACAGTGTCAGATGTGAGCACCCCACAGTCAGCTTACGGTGTCAGAAGGTTAAATGCCAAGGGCTACAATTAAAGAATCCTGAAAATGGTCCGTGCTGATCTTGGACTTCTCGTCCTCTCTGTTCTTGCAGCATGTGGCGATGCAAACCCTAAAGTCCGCTCTGGACAAGTGATATTTGAGGGCACATCGGCGAATAGCGTCGACTCGTTCAAGAATATTCGATTCGGTCAAGATACTAGTGGCAACAATCGCTTTGCTCCTCCAAAGTTATACAGCTATCCCGCTGGCACCGTGGTTAATGCTACCCAGTCCGGTGCAGCCTGCCCTCAGCAAGAAGACCCAATTCCGACTTTCCCGATCTTCGACAATGTCACAAACGTCTCCGAGGACTGTCTTACCCTGCGAATTGACAGACCAGCAAATGCAACAAGTGCCGATAGATTGCCTGTGATGGTCTGGATCTACGGCGGTGGAGACACGGTCGGTCAGATATATGATACAGCCTATGAGCCGACCGTATTGGTTCTCGGCGCAGCTGAGGCAGGCACACCTGTGATATATGTTGCGATGAACTACAGACTTGGACTTCTTGGTTTTGCCGCATCCCAAGCATTGAGTGCTGAGGATTCCCTGAACGCGGGTCTGCTCGACCAACGTCTTGCGCTCGAGTGGGTGCAGGAGCATATTACAGCTTTTGGTGGTGATCCTGAAAATGTGACCATCTTTGGAGAGAGCGATGGCGCCACTGGAGTTGGTCTGCAGATCACCGCTTATGGTGGCGAGAAGAAAGCTCCCTTTAAGCGCGCCATCATGCAGTCCGGTTGTGCTGTTGCTGACGCCGGCACTGCCAGCAACACCTCCATGGATCATACTGCTGCATTTATTGAGGCTATTAACTGCACTGCCTCTACGAGTGCCGAAGAGCTCGCTTGCCTCCGGGCGCTTCCTCTCGACACTCTTCTACCGGCTATGATTGAATACGAGTTCAGCATCCAAACATCTGGCGGATTGGACGTCTTCATTCCCACATCACCGTCATCCTTCATCCCCGATAGTCCCTCCAAGCTTCTTTCTTCTGGTCGTTTCACCCGAAACATCGATGTAATCGTTGGCTGGGATGAGAATGATGGTTCTCTTTTCTCGGACACCTCTGCCACAACCGTCGAGGAGGTCGCCGAGTTTATCGCGGCCCAGAACCCGAACCTCTCTGAGAAGAATCTCGACAAAGCGATGGCACTTTACCCCATTTCCCAATTCTCTGCCTACACCTCAGAGGGTATCTCTGCGGAGTTCTTTCAAGCTAGTCAGATCGTTCGCGACTCGCAGTTCACATGCCCGGTTCTCTACACTGCGAAGATGAACAGCAAGTGGTCCACTGACTCCACCGCGACCTACCTCTACGCCTTGAACCAGACTGTCTTCACGCCGTTCCTAGAGGAATACGGTGAGCTGTTCTATGGAGTGTGTCATTTTAGTGATATCCCCTACGTCTTCAATCAGGTGACTACAGTTTACGCGGACCTGTCCTCGGAATCCGATATCGAGCTTGCAAGCGAGATGAGTGGCAGCTGGGCCTCTTTCGCCACGTATGGAAATCCCTCCAAAGCCAATGGATCAATCTCGGGTTGGTCTAGCGCACCGAAATCTTCAATCGGAGTATACGATGTACAGGTCATTGGTGGACCTGATAGCGGAATGAGGACTATCCGGCATTCCTCGAGCTCGTGGGAGGACTTGGCCCGCAGATGCGCATTTTGGACTTCCGAGGAAGTTTTTGAACAATTGGGTGTTTAGGTCACCTGCCAATTAGATTGTGACCTAAGATCAATGTGTCTATGATGTTGCCCTCGTTTAAAAATATACAAAGCGGTCGGACCCGACGATCCTTGTCTGATATTGGCAAGGATGAGGCATAGTCTCGACTGTCTTAATTTCAATTTGATCCAAAATTATATTCCACTGAGCCAACCTAAAAGTTGGACGCTACCTATCCAGAATAACAGACATTCTCTGATGAATTGCGATATAAACTAAAAGAAACAGCCACACGATCAAGGAAAAGAAATCGCTGACCTCCACAATGCAAATATGTCAATCCCAAAGGCCCAGGGCCTCCCATGTCAGACCATTATCTATCATCATTTGTTTGGACACAGTATCGAGGCCAAAGAGACAACACAGAACAGTCATAAACATAGCATCACAGCCGCAGCCTGAGCTTTTCCATCTATCATAGACAAGAACCATGCGTCAAACATAGAATGCGCATGCAGAAAGTCATATCATAAGTCATAGTCGTAAGTCGTAAGTTCCACCATACCGATCTCTTGCGAGATATATCAGCTACCATGTACCTTCATTTCATCTCTCATCTCTCATCTCTGCTCGCAACCTATCTTCCATCTACCAACCTCAGAATTTCACACTTCACATCTCCCTAGCATAATCAATCATCCCAACCAAAGAAGCAGGTCTCGTGCCCCCTTCAGAGCCGGATCCCGAACTCGAGTCCGTTCCTGGGCCCCCACCCATACCCAAATGCAACTCCCGGTCCAACCTCATCATCCGCTCAGGACTACTCCCTCCACTCCAACTACCTCCACTGCTAGTACTTCCCTCGGTATCGTCATCATCTCTCGTTTTCCGTCCAGTCCCAATGGCAACAGGAATGCCCTGCACGGCCCCACCATGCGCCCGTGCATGACCCGCAGGGATCATGCCATCGTTGACGGAGAAATTGCGGCAAATTAGGTATGCGCGCATAGCTGCGCTTTCTTGGGCTAGTGCCTCCGAAGCGCAGACGCTTTCGGTTTGGTATTCGCGATTGTTTACCCGGACTGTGCAGGTGAACCCTGTTTGGGCGGTGTAGGCTTCGTAGGAAGGTTCTTGCCAGTGGCGGCGGCGGCAGAGACCTGTTTCCAGCGGTTAGTTCCTTGTGTCTTTGGTGACTGAGCTTTGTCTGTGGACTATTGGATGTCTTATTCGTATTCAAGTTCTTTGTGGGGATATGCGGGTCATCTTGGGCAACAACAAGACCCTGCTGCGGATATATATCCTTGCAACAGGTACCGTTGAACTCAAAAGGGGAAAACATAGACAGGTTGGGAGCGAGCCATGGACCCGCTAGAACCCTTGGACTGAATTCAATGGTGCATTGACAAAGGAACACCATGCAATGCCAGATTCGACGCAGATGCAATGCGGGATGAGAAGCAGGACAGGTAGGGAAACAGGGCCACCCTGTATAGTGCAGTGTAGTACTTACTTGCCAGGTAAAGAATATAGTACATTTTCTTCTGAAGTCGACCACAAGGTCAATCGATTGAGTCCGAATTAGAGCTTGATCTCCGAGAAAGGAAAGTAGCGCGGGAACCGACGAGAAGCCCTGTCAACTTTGCAACGGAAGTGAGGCAGCTACCCTGACAGCATTGAAGGGATTGGTTGATGCTGTGAGTGAGAGCGGGAGCGGGTAGGGCTGAGACGAGGCTGTGCCAGCTGGCTGGTGCAGCTCCAAGATATGCGGATTATGATGCCCAACGCCGTTGGTATTTGCAATGATAACGGATTTGCTGGCAACTGCTGTTTCTCAAGGTGGAGGTTTCGGCTTCGGCAGCAGCGGGCGCGTTTTTTATTCCAATATTGGGTAGACCTGCTCTAAACGGCTTTTTCGGTTCTAGGGCTTGGAGTTGGGCGGGAATGCTTGGGGAGAGAGAAAGGGAAGAGAATGAGATAAAAAATATTAGAGAGACATTGGAAGATGCCACGCCACATATACATCTATACAAATACAGGTTTTCACCGTACCAAAGAAGCAGACGGAAAAAAAACGAAAATCCGTTTTGAAAGTAAAGTCAATGATGGTAGACGACTTGCTTTGCCCTATACTTACTTTCTATGGAAACGGGTGGGGCTTCCGTTGGACGTATACAGTACAAACGGACAGTTCCAGGGGAGATAGTTGCAAATGAGACCGTGTACAGTAATTTTAGGAAAGAAATTACTTACATTGCTGGGTACAGGGTACTGAGTTGCCCAGATGTTTTTGTTTCCCGTTGCTCTGCAGAAGGATCAGACACCGGCGTCTCAGTAGTCGCTGGGAAAAGCCGAAGAACAAGGGGGGAAATATTTTCCCTTGATATGTCAGTACATGGAAAAGAAACCGAGTAATAACAGGGTAAGCATTTCACTTTCGCACTCAATCCCTTAACTCAAGGACCGGGGATCCGTGACATGCTCATTCACGAAACACCAGGAATGGTTAGGCAAAGAGGCAAAAAGGCCGCAATTGCTCTAGTGGGTTACTCTAGGTGAATTTGCCATGGTAATTGACAGTGTAATTTCGGTTTATTTCTTAGAAGTGCCTGATGCGCTGGCATAGCTACTTGCCAGTCGAATCAAGCCCAATTGAGGTTCCGGGGTCCGTTGTGCCCCGCAGTAGACGAAGGGAAATTGCCGATCCAAGAAAGACAGATATTAGTCAAAGAAATAGCAAAAACACTAAGGATAAATATTATATACGTAGATGAATGATAGGGAAAGACAGTCCTCTCCCGATTCCGGACATGTAAACAGACATAATATAGAGGGGGGCAAAAATGGGCATTGGACTCGGAGCTTGCAAAAAAAATGCTGCAGAACATGGAACATGGAACTCCATGGGCCCCTTGTTCGTCAACTATTTTGAGTTTGGGAGATTTTTTGTCCGTCATCCTTGTGCCCCGCAGTAGACGCAGTAGTGAAGAAGGGAATTTGCCGCTGAGTCTTGGAGAAGCGCTGCAGTAATCCTTCGGCGCTGTGATTGGCGCCAAGGAGTCATGTTGTGCAGAACGCGCCTGGGAGGGGGCAATGGAGAAAGGATCAGACCGAAGAAATAAGAAAAAAAACCACAAAAAAAAGTAAACAAAAGTTCGAACTACAGTAAAACAATAACAGGAAGATTCCAGACTCAATGCACGCCCCCCTGGATTGAGAATAGTTTCATCAAAGTTACTCGACAGGCATCGGATGCAGTGATGAGTTGGCAAGCTGTGCGGTGGGGAGGGCGTTTGATTTTATTTCACGTAGGAGCATTGTACCTTTGCCTATCTAGGCCTCGTGCAGATTATGTTCCAGCAAACAATCGGGATTCAATACCAAGATTCTTACTACACAACTCATGCAAATTTGAAAGCGAATTCAACTGGAAATGAGCGTGATTCACTAAAGAAAACAAGTCTCCGAGTCCGAAGTTGCAATCTAGTGCATTCCGCTTTTTCTTCCCCGAAACTCCTTGCGTAAAGACTTCGGATCTGTACTCTAAACTCCTTAGGCTCCCCTATCTTTGCATCATCCGGTCTTCGGACTCTTATTCAGAGTTTCTCGGGAAAAAAAAAACTTTTGAGCCACCATACTTACACCAAACTCACTGGAATGCCGCACAAATGGCGTTCCATAGAAATCTGTCAGATGACACTGCATCATATCCACGCCCCTCCCGGCCACTAAGGCGTAATAGGTCTGGCTTCACACCAGAGCCGCATTGTATCGGCATTGGGGTACGGAATTCCAAAAAGAGGGTGAATTGGCTCAAGTCGGTCGCTCTTTTCATACACATTGCCTTCGCGGATTGGGCTCGAGCGCCAAGAGAAGGCAGATGAAAACATCTTGCTTGATGTAGGGCTCGAGTCCGTGCGATAATGGTAGTGCTGCATGGCGCTCAAGCCTGCAAGTACGTAGCAGGTGTGGTAAGAATCGGGGTGCCTTGGTGTCACGGTCAGCGAAACCATTGTTTTTGAACTTTGATGGGCAATACCTACTTTCCTGGTTTATCGCGAAGGCCGCCGTTGTTGGATTGGCAGCAGCCGAGGATATAGCGGGATAATCCTTCGCGGCTAAAAAGGTGACCCACAGTCGTGGCGGGAGGTCCATTACTTTGTGGTTTGCCATCTAAAGCAGACTGGAGAATTGGCCAGCAACCGCCAACCCAGTGGCTGTAGCATCCGTCGACTAGCTTATTAGTTCTGCCCGAGAATCCACCCTCGGGGCCGTATTGACGCGCAGATAGCCATGACACCAACATAGGCACATCCATATGTCTAGAACCATTAGTGACGTAAACAAAATCGAATGGGACAATGCATATGATCGTACCTGGGGATGATCTCTTCCGGGGGTCCCAGGAGGGCCAAGCAGGCCAACGCGCAGTAAGCATATGCTCCATGCGCTTCTACGCCTGGGCTGCCGGAGATGCCACCCTCATATGTTTGACCTTAAACCCGAAAAGCGTATTAGCATAGGAGAAGTAAGATAGATCTAGAATTCTTCTTACAGCGTGACATATATTGGGCAAGGCCATCGGTCAGGTTCTCCAAACCAGCCTTGCGGGCCTCACTATCTGCAGGTAACTCGAGAGGTAAATCGAGCAGAGAAATAATAGCCATGACGCAGTATCCACCGCTGCACGAGGTTAGAGTCCAGATCTAGCATTGGGAGCATGAGCATGAGTTTCTTACCGCACGTCCTTTTCCCCGCCTTCGCAGACGCGAAAGCCTCCATCGGCCTGCTTCAATCGGCCCAGCCATTGCCACCTGGGAACTGGTCAGACGCACGCACATAAAAAGAAGGTTCCCTGCTATTAGATTGACAACTCACATTGCTTGCCGATCAATCAATTCAAATGCATCCTCGCCCCCAACGATTGCAAGCGATAAAACGGCTGCATAGCTACCAGCCAGGTGGGATATTTGGCCATGACCGCCACCAAACCCACCGGTAGGGTTCTGTGCGGGTCGCAGGGTGTTGAATAAACTGCAAGAGCCTTTAGCGATGAATAATTTATATTTTATTTTTCCATGTCATGCCGGTGATATGCAATCTGAGCGGGAAGTCTCCTTGACCATAAAAAGGAAATACCCAAAAAGCAAAACAGTATAATTGAAGAAAGGGGCTGGAGCTGTCAAAACTCACCGTTCTCGGAATCTAGTGGGATCCTCTCCCATTAGGAACAACGATGTTAGACCCCAATATGCCATCCATGGGCGGCTGGCATCTAAGATGACAAAGCTGGCGGGATAATCTTCCAGGGAATCATAGGCAAAGGCTACATGATCATCGCGCTGGAGTGCAGGCACTCCGCATGCATTAAAGGGGCCCGATTGACTATTATGGATGCCCTTTAGGAAAGGTAGGCACTTCTCGAGCGTCGCATCCTGCAGATCAGTGGTCTCTGTCACGAGCGGGTCGCGGATGGGCGGCGGCTGCGTGAACAAGTCTGGGATCCCCGGCCGTGCTGCTTGGCTCGCCATTTTTTCGGCAGGTGTCGGTGATTTGGTCTGACGCACTAACCCCGAGCGCTTCTGGTTGGTAGATTTGGAGGATTGAGTTGGTGGGGGTTGGTTGGTGGAATTGCTGGATGGGAAGCGAACTTTGCGTCGGTGCTTCCCTGCGACGATGGGTGGCATGGACTTTAAAAAAGCTCCGGACTTGTCAAGACGAACAAAGAAAAAACAGATTGTATAGTTAATGCTGTTGCTGGGCCTAGTTCCCGCGTTTCGTTATTATTGTTGGTGAGGAGAGGATTGACGTTGCTATTGTTCTCCCCACTTTAATTTTTCCTTTTTCTCTTTGATCGCGCGGGGTTCAAACCCACAATCTGCTCTATCTACTGTCATATCCTGGATAGTCTTTCTGATCCTTGGAACTAAGTGAAGCTAACCCCTCTTTTGAAACAAAAAAGCAATACCCAAACCGAGCGTTTAGACACTCTCGTGGCCCGAGGTGCGTCATGCCAGCGTGCAGAGGCTATTGAATCCTCCGCATCTGCATGTCAGAGGCCCCCATACACCTCCACCAATAACCATGATCTGCCGTGATGTGATATATCCAATTATGCAAGCACTGGCTGCACGCGACGGTGGCTGGTGAAGGGTGCATATAATCCTCCAACATCCGCAGTGGCGGTTCCCTTTCTTTTCTTGTCCCTTGCTGGCTGCATGTGCCTCTCAGTCCCCTCCAACCTTGGACAGCCTCCGTGCGGGTTGGGCTCAAGTTGATCAAATTGACCTGTCGAGGGCGTCGGTCTCGTTCCGAAGGGGTTTTATTCCAGGATTTATGGAGATTCTATGCTCGAGATTCCTTTTTTGGGACTTTTTTCTTTTTCTTTTTCCTGTCAGATCGACATGGTCCAACGAAAATCCCTGCTCTGGCCTTCTGCATGGTCAGCCCCCACAGTGATACCCTAGCACCCATGAGGAATGGTGGCACCTAGGGAGGAACTGGGAAGATACGAATCACAGACGCCGTTTGCTGCACTCTAGCTGCTGATTGGCCTAAGCCAGGACGGACTTGACTATCATAGTATCACGATCCGATGTCAGATCTTCCGGGAGCACGGTCCTAATCCTTATTGCCACGGACTTGCCCACTAGTTTCCCTCTTTTTCCGTCTTTTCGCTCCATGACTTTTTTTCCTTCTGGCTCCACTGATCTCCCGTTCCGACTGTATTCCCGTGTCTCGCCCACTCGCCCACATCCAAGTCCGCTCAGTTCCGTGGCACCACGGGTCCTCATTATAGGAACTGGTAAACAAAGACAATCTCTATACACATGAGCCTAGAATAAGAGTAAATAAAAATACGAGTCATCACCCTATATAAGAATCTCATCGTGTCTCTCTTGTGCCCCGGATTTGAAGAGGGTAAACCCTTGTCGACTTGGAAGTCGAGACTCCATAATCTAGTGATTCAACCAACGCACAGTCCATGATCATGGGACTTCCAATCAGCAAGAAAAAAAAAGTCAACTAGTTTCAACAAAACATAAATCGGAAGCAGAGCGTGGCAGTAGGGAACCAGCCATTCTCCACTCTCCACACGATAACTCCCCTAGCGCATCTCTTGCTCACCGCTGCTTTGTCCCCCCCACCGCCTCTGCTTCTTCGACTTTCCCCCCCCAAAATGGCTGTGTCACTCTCACTCTGAAGAAGGCCCTTTTCATCCAGGCTGGTCCTTTTTCTCGCCTTCTTTTCCTTTTCCACATCTTGAACTTTCGGCATCAGCACCATGTCGAATGTCGATCTATCAAATGACGGCCTCATCGGCGTCGATTACGATTCCAGAGGTTATCTACAGCAAACATGGCCCGTGGCGGTCGACCAACATCCCCCACGGTCAGACGAAACCCATGATTTATCGCCGCTCCAAACCAGCGGTCACCCTCTGGAACAGTCGGTGGCCCAAGATCCCAATCTAATGGTCGACTGGCACTACCACCAACATTTGCAACAGACCCCTCATCATCATCATTTATCGTATTCGCCCGAGGACCCATCATCCGCCCCCCAATTTACCGCTGCGAGCTATGGAATGGCTATTCAGTCGTCCCCGGTGGATCTGATGTCCGGCCCTCAGGGCCAGATGAGTGCTGGTCTGCTCGATGGTCCTTATCTGCCGTTATCGGCCCCCGTCGACATGGTGCCATTCACCTATCACGACTTCCAGCACGACCTAATGGGTTTCCCCAACGGACTTCCGGAAGTTTCATACGCCCCGCACCCAGTGTTGGAGAGTAGCTCCCCCACCGACACCTACCTCGAGGTCCGTTCCCTCTCGAGTAGCGACAATGGATGGAGCACAGTGGATCACCGTCGCTCGCTCGATTTCGGCTTCCCCGAGCAGGGTGTCTTTGTCAACCCCACCCAGACGCTTCACGACCGCAGTCTTTCCGAGTCCTCATATTCAACCTCCTACGGCAGCTTTGTTGATATCGCTCACCCGATTAGTTCACCTGGATCCGAAGGCATGGATCTGCCGTACAACCACAATGTTGCTCTGAGCTTCGCTGGAACTTCCCCGCCAAGTAATGCTCTCGTGCGCCACGAGCACTCTTCTCAAGGCTCTCGCTCGCCCTCTGCTGTGAGCCCTAGCGCTATGGTCCGCCCAGTCCCTGTGCCCATCAAGAAGTCTACCTCGCCCACTCGCTCTTCTGGTTCTCATACATCAGCTTCTCCCCCAAGTCGGAAACCCTCAAGAAAGAGTCCCATCGCAGCCAAGACATCCGAGACCAAGGTTCGCAAGCAATCTCAAACCGGCAAGCCCGAGACCGAGAAGCGTGTTGGCAAGCGGAAGGGCCCTCTTAAGCCGGATCAGCGTAAGCAGGCGAGCGAAATACGTAAGTTGCGTGCCTGCTTGCGCTGCAAGTTCCTGAAGAAGACCTGTGATAAGGGTGAGCCCTGTGCTGGTTGCCAGCCATCGCATGCGCGATTATGGCAGGTTCCTTGCACTCGCATTGATATCAAGGAGATTGGCTATTTCATGAAGGACTGGAAGGCAGATTACGAGCGTCACATCTCTATGGGATTCTCCGTCGGCAACATTAAAGGCTTCTCAGACCAGGAGCGCACCCTGTTCATCACACACGGTTATGGTCAGATACTGCCAATCAAGGCTCGCGAGGTCTACGTCCGCGACGAGCAGTGCTTCACCATTGATTGGGTCGAGTCAATGCACCGCGAGCCTACACAATATGAAGTCGAGACTGCTAAACTCTCTGCTGGCATGGAGGGTATCTCGCACGCTACATTGTCTGACTACCTGGACCGCCATATTGACGGCAATGGCACCTTTGAGAAGTTCGTCGACGATTACTTCGAGGGCACTCCTTTCTTGACTCAGATGCTCAAGACCGCCTTCCGCTACTACTACCGCACTAAGTTGCCGGTCATCCGGAAGGCATTGAAGCTAATCATTGCTTACAACCTGACTCTTCACGTCACCATGGTGGAGGGTCTCGGTGACGAGGATGGCTTCCTGGGTCGCATTTCGGAGGCGTCCTCCAAGTTCCGAGGCAAGACTATGGCTCCTGTCATGATCAACTTCCAGATTAAGTGTGCCATGGCCAGCATGTGGCGTGAACTCCAGAAGGATGTTCTCGAGGAGCTGTCCGCGCTCTACTCAAGTGTGTACAGTGGTGAGAAGTTGAAGAACTGGCCCACTATTTTCATCCTGGCTTCCATTCTCTTGGCTGTCTGGGAGGAGATGCAATTCGATCAACATTACCGCACACCGGATCAGGCTGCCGTCGATAAGTTCTGCACCGACATGGAGACCACTCCTGTTGGTGTCATTGTCGGACTGTTCCAGGCAATTTCGCAGAAGTTGCCTCCCTTCACCGAGTGGGACTCACAAAAGCACCACCAACTTCTTTACTCCAACCCTGATGTGTGCAATACTATGACTGAGGTCCGCCAACATGTCGAACAGCACGGTAAGCATAATTTCGATATTGTTTCTACTGTTCCCAAGCTAATACATTCTTCAGAGAACTACCTGCGTGGTCGCTCCGGCTCCAAATTCAACCGTGACGACTTCGACTGTCTGTCCAACAAATTTGTTTCCCGTCTTTGTATTCGCGCGAACTGAATGACCCGATGCGCATGCGCATGATGATGATGTCTTTACACGACCTGTTTTCAACAGCAAGTTCCACTCCAGCGATTTGTTTCTTTACTGCGCCAAGATGACCTGGATGATCATTATGCGATATACGTCGTAACGATGCGTGAGCGTATCCCCCCACTCTTTTATCATACACCTCTGTACCTGACTCCTAGTGAGAAGGACATGTGGTTGCATTTTTTTTTTTCGGTTCCTGGGAACCGTCTTTCTTTATTTCCTTTTCCTGTCGAAGATGTCTCTTTCTGAGCCTCGTTCTGTGTTTTTACTCTTGTTTTTTTTTGTGGTATAACCTTTCTCGCATAGCTTTCAGCGATGAACGAGGATCACGAACTTTATGAACTGTGTACGGCCGAGTGTGTTATTCTCGTTTTACTTATTGCCTTTATTTTTTATTTTTTTTTATTGTTTACTCACTTCCCACTTGGCAACAAGTACTTGGTCTATTCTTCGGATGAACCTAAGCAAAGCTTGGACTGTGTGCAGTCAAAGTTTTCGCATTCTTGTGTCGGGATTGTTGATTTGTTTTTGGATCCGGAGTCGCCGAGGAAAACGGCGTCTGACAAGGGTGGATTTCTCCGCCCTTGAGCAAATCGCGGAATCTTGTCTATATATCCTTCATTAGCGATACCAATTTTCTTTCTAAGGAAACCATTGAACAATTATTCCGATTGACTTTTTTTTTTTGAATCAATAGTCGTGTATAGTATAGAATAACGTTTTTGTTATGTGGAGTTGTCGATCATTTGCCTTGCCGGATGCATCACCTGACTGGCTAAGTATAGCAAAATAAGGGGGGCGCAGTCTCCATAGTAAACCCGTATCTGGGTACCTCGATAGCCGCTAGACTCCTGAGGTTCCACCCCCTCTTTTCGCGATAAGGCCTCACACGTCATCGTTTTCTTTACCTTCTGGGTTACCTCCTGGGACACGGCATGGTTTCTTCGGCTTGAAACTCTATACATACTCCGAAGAAGATTTAATTTAGCGGAAAGAAAATTCTAATCTTATGGGAAAACCCGGGATCAAGATTTTCCCGTTTTACTACTGGTGGCGTCAATGACCTGTTCCTAACTTTCTTGACTCATCCGGCACCCGGCATCCAGGCTTTCTAGTGCTTTCCCCATTTGCTATCGCGTCACTCGCTTTCTTAGTCAGACAACTCGCCCCTCTCCTCTTCGAAGTACTTAACCCCCTCTCTTCTCCTCACTTTCTCTCTCCTCTCACACACCACACCCCCTTTTTCCTCATCGCCTACGTTCCAACTTAACACTGTTATCATCTTTTATCACCTCATATCACCTCAATAATCGTCGCCACCATGCAGATCTTCGTTAAGACTCGTGAGTTCATCTCCCCATCTCCTTTTCCTTATCTTGGTGCCTAGATATCGCGACGCGCCCCGATCATTGCCCTTGCATTTTACTGACTTTCCCAGTGACCGGCAAGACTATCACCCTTGAGGTTGAGTCCTCCGACACCATCGACAACGTTAAGTCCAAGATCCAGGACAAGGAGGGCATCCCCCCCCGACCAGCAGCGTCTCATCTTCGCTGGTAAGCAGCTTGAGGATGGCCGCACCCTCTCGGACTACAACATCCAGAAGGAGTCCACCCTCCACTTGGTCCTGCGTCTCCGTGGTGGTATGCAGATCTTCGTCAAGACCCTGACTGGCAAGACCATCACTCTTGAGGTTGAGTCCTCCGACACCATCGATAATGTCAAGTCCAAGATTCAGGACAAGGAGGGCATCCCTCCCGACCAGCAGCGCCTGATCTTTGCTGGCAAGCAGCTCGAGGATGGCCGTACCCTCTCCGACTACAACATCCAAAAGGAATCCACTCTCCACCTGGTGCTCCGTCTCCGTGGTGGTATGCAGATTTTCGTTAAGACTCTTACTGGAAAGACTATCACACTGGAGGTAGAGTCCTCCGACACTATCGACAATGTTAAGTCCAAGATTCAAGATAAGGAGGGCATTCCCCCAGACCAGCAGCGTCTTATCTTCGCCGGCAAGCAACTTGAGGACGGCCGCACACTTTCCGATTACAACATTCAGAAGGAATCTACCCTACACTTGGTTCTGCGTCTCCGTGGTGGTATGCAGATTTTCGTCAAGACCCTCACCGGCAAGACTATTACCCTCGAAGTGGAGTCTTCTGATACCATCGATAACGTGAAGAGCAAGATCCAAGACAAGGAGGGCATTCCCCCAGACCAGCAGCGTCTCATCTTCGCTGGTAAGCAGCTGGAGGATGGTCGCACTCTGTCCGACTACAACATCCAGAAGGAGTCCACTCTCCACTTGGTGCTCCGTCTTCGTGGTGGCCAGTAAACCACGGTTTGCTTTTTTATGATTTCGACTACGATGGGTCCTACGTGACCAACATGGCGTTCGGTCGGGCTTTGAAGCTGAGGCTTCTTTTCCTTTTTTCTTTTCAACACAACACGGATTAAACGGGCTTTCTTTTACTTCGCCTTACCTGGCGTCTCAATACTCTATTACCCAATGAATTCGCACTGGCTATATTAGCCAGTTTTTTCTTACCCAATTTGATTCCACTAGAAATGTAGGCGTTCGTATTCCCTGGTTGCCACTTCGCCATTCCAGTAGTTTCGCGAAACTTGTTCTCGTGACGCCACCCGTGACTCCTTGTGGCTGGACTCCAACTCCACTCCGATTCGCCTCCGCACCCAGACACTATCACGTGGCATTATCTTATCTGCTTTTCTTATCGTTATCAACATATCCCGTAGATTGTGAGTTTAGTGAAGGAGTCCTAAGAAGCTATAGCATACGGCGTCGCTAGGATATCTTCTATTTTCAGCCTCATAGCACGAATGAATACCATTCTACCCTAGTGACGAAAACACCCAAACAAATTTACGATAGTAGTCCATCATATCTAATTTCAAGATGAGCAATCACTTTTTTTCCATGCTTGCAGCCGAGTGGCTGATGACCAGCCTTCCGACAGGGATCATGTTAAAAAGGTAAAAAAAAAAAAAAAAAAAAGAAAAAGAGGGGTGGGGGAATGCTAAAAATTCCCTGAGCTGAAGCGCCGATTCCACCAGTGTAGATAATCACACTCTTGAGATCCTCCCTAGGGCATGTCTCTGGTACCTGCAAGCTTCTAGGCTATGCAAACACCTTGAAAATCAGAGTGAGAGCGACTTCGACTTTGGGCAGACAGCATGCCCTCACCTCGTTTGCAAGGATATGCCAGTAACGAAAACAACACGCAGGGAGGTGCCGTGCTCGGTGGGAACATCAAAGCAACGCGCGATGTCAATATCAGTGGGTCTACACCTTATGAGACAACTCTTGCTTACTGACAACAACATCCTTGAAATGAATAGCTCATATCACAACGCTTCAGCCACTGGCCCGGTCGCTTCATAGATCCCTCTTCATCGCTCCCGACATTTTTAAGCAGATTCAACGGGAGCTTAGCGACTTGATCGTTATTCTTGACACAACGGAGCATAATTCCACGGAGTTCCAGTCGACTAGACCCCACTTTATAATCCTTCAAACCAATCTACAAGAGTGTCGCGATGCCCTCCTGGAGTTGCAGAGAATGAAGGACCATTTCGATAGCGTTGGGTCGGCTACGCAGGTAACTTGGGAAAGAATGGGCTGGCATGAGAACGAACTGGCAGCTATCAGGAGTCGAATTGAGTCCCACGTCCGCGCCTTGAACCAATTAAATACAGCTGTAATGATGTACGGTCTACCCTCAGTCCCCTCTGGTTTCTTGCTTTTCCCGGTGGAGCTAACGTAATATGACTGCAGCTCTTCACACACCAACACCAAGCGCATGCTCGAAGCTTTTATTGATGAGATCCGTAACGGTTCTCGAGATAAATCCATGATATCATGTGACTCTCTCCACCAAGATGAGAGGGACAGTTGGAGGATGGTACGAAAGGAGCTACAGAGCCTCGGCATTACCCCCGAGATCTTCTTGCAGCATCAAGTCATGATCATCTCGACGCTAAAATCAGCTTTGGGCGATGATTCACCTGAGGATGTCTCACACTTTACTGCGGAAACAGACATAGAATTGGATGATATTGGGCTATGCAGTAGTGCAAAGACGTTGCCAGTTTCTCCCCGTTCTATCCTGATGTATGACTATTGGAGGACCTGGGTCCAATTGAATGCGCGGGACGAGGAACTTGGTACCATGGACATTTGAGCACAGCACCTTTCTGTGATCTATCTCTTCAGTCTTTGGCAGAACGAGGATTACTGGTGCCCAGAGGTACCTGGGCATTCTGATCATATAACCTTGGAACCGGACAGTCACGAAACTTGATTCAAGGTGAATCATTAGTTCACAACATATCTTCTTGTAGATAGTGAGCATACGTCCAGCCCTGGAGGCCCAGGTGCACCTTATTTTATCTCACTTTAGCAGGAAGATGTGGACGGCATCGATAGGTACTATACTACAAAGGTGGCCCTGCAATTCAATTTACCAATTTGCCACTCACAAAATACCTAGATTACTCTATGAAATATTGGCAGTGGAAGAAACATATTCGGGCGTTCAATTGTACGACTAATCAGAGAGTTGGTACAGAACGACCGATATTGGTCTACAAGTGAACAAAATCAAATGCCCAACCTTGGAATTTACATCACTTTTTCCAGAATATATGAGGAAGGTGTGGCACTGCAGATAGCAACTTTAACGCGTCTTGGAAATTGATTGTCATGGAAGTTCTGGCGGGGATGGGGAGCAGTGCCACTAGTCAAACCAAATGCAAAATGGTACCCCGCATCAAGCATAGTGGGACCATCGTATATCACCGCTCCTGAAAAACACCGAGAATTTTGCGACGAAGCCCCCGTTTTTTAGAAGTCGGCTTGTTGGTTGGTGTTCTCCAATTGCCTCATTGTGATTGCATTGATCACCGCTCTTTCGTTTCCATGTCGCTGGCCTAGTATTAATGGGCCAAGCTACCGCCTGGGCCGTGTCTATGCTTGAAAGGCATGGTTACTCTATACCCTTCTGGGTTAGATTTGAGCCTCTTCGACCTACTGCATCGGGTCTTGGTCTCAGTGATTAGCGATTGCCAGGGACGCTCAACGAACCTGTCATCGTCCGTGTTGCAAACATGACATTCAA
This sequence comes from Penicillium pulvis, assembly GCF_028828015.1. Classification (NCBI taxonomy): domain Eukaryota; kingdom Fungi; phylum Ascomycota; class Eurotiomycetes; order Eurotiales; family Aspergillaceae; genus Penicillium; species Penicillium pulvis. The sequence goes on along the minus strand of NW_026643079.1, from coordinate 972,745 downwards.
GGGTCTGAAAAGTAGGCACGGGCGATTATCGGGCATCTGACCAATCAGAAGCTCAGGAACTCAGCTTCTTCCATGGAAACAACTGAAGCTCCACAACCATGGACAACTGTTTCCGAAGAGCAAACTCCACAAATTGGCACAAACATTGCAAATGTATGACGATCATTTCTGTATGGCTTGGATCTCCATGTTCTCAACCCCCGCGGATGCGTCCAAGAATGCTACGCCGAGGCCGATCCCGCCAGCCCCCGGGAATTCAACGGAGTTTTACTGTGTAACCAGTGCGGATAGACACCGGTCAATTTCAAGCGCGGGGAAACTCTCACGCTATGATGCCCAGCTAGTTACCAGGACCCATAGCAAGCTATAAGAAGTGTCATTCCTAGCAGTGCTGTGCAAACCACTTCGAGCGGTGCGACCAAAAGCGGTTTCTGACAACAAACTTGGCACGGAATCCTCCAGGAGCCATGGTTCGATCTACTGGCCTTCTAGCTGGTGCTTGTCTATTGCAAGGTGTCTATGGAGCCAGCCTGACACATGCGCCGAGTACCACTGCCAGCACGGCATACTCTCAGTTTACCGTCCCTGCTGCAGCTGACGTAGGGGCTAATCTGATTGCCAACATCGATGACCCTGAGGCTATCGATGCGCAGGCTGCTTGTCCTGGCTATAAAGCAACCGATGTTCATCATGATGCCAGTGGGCTCACGGCTACCTTGAAGCTGGCTGGTGACCCATGCAATGCATATGGAACTGACGTGGACTCGTTGGATCTTTCGATCAAGTACCTTGCGACAGATCGGCTAAGCGTTGAGATCACGCCGACGTATATGGATTCTTCGAACTCGTCATGGTTCCTGCTTCCCGAGGACCTTGTGCCTCGGGCCAAGGCCGACAAACACGCATCTAAAGCACAGAGTGACTTCGAGATCTCATGGACTAATAATCCGTCTTTCGGCTTCAAAGTGATTCGCAAGTCCAATAAGGATGTCATCTTCGATACTACCGGCACTGTGTTAGTTTTTGAGAACCAGTTCATTGAGTTTGTTACTGCTCTACCTAAGGACTACAATCTTTACGGAATTGGCGAGCATATCCAGCAATTGCGTCTTCTGCAGAACAAGACGCTCACCCTTTACGCATCGGACAGTGCGGACCCAATCGATGAGTTAGTTTCCCGAATTCCTGGTTCACATAACGAAAGCTGATCTTATGCGCTCATAGCAACATCTATGGATCTCATCCATTTTACCTTGACACTCGCTACTTCGAGGTCGATGGAAAGGGTCGTCACACTCTGGTTTCAAGTGACCACGCCGATCATTCCAAAGATTATGTTTCCTATTCGCACGGTGTCTTCATGAGAAATGCACACGGCCAGGAAGTCCTTACCCGCCCTCAAAGCCTTGTTTGGCGTGCTCTCGGCGGCAGCATCGACTTGACTTTCTACTCTGGACCGACTCAAGTCGATGTCACGAGAGATTACCAGATCAGTACCATTGGTCTTCCGGCAATGCAGCAGTACTTCTCATTTGGCTTCCATCAGTGTCGCTGGGGATACCAGAACTGGTCCGTAATGGATTCAGTCTTGTCTGCCTTTGAGAAATTCGAAATCCCTGTAGAGACTCTCTGGTAAGACAGCTCAAACCTGCTCGCCCTCTTCCCCCCAACAAAAAAGCCAATCTAATACTGTCACAGGAATGATATTGATTACATGAAGTCTTACCGCGATTTCGACAACGACCCAGACCGCTTTGGATATCCCGAGGGCGAAAAGTTTCTGCAGAAGCTTCACGATGGTGGTCGCCACTATGTCCCCATCGTCGATTCGGCTCTTTACATCCCGAATCCTAACAATGCATCCGACGCGTAAGTTCACCTCCATCAACCCAAAGACGAGGGCTAACATTCACAGCTACGAACCGTATACCCGTGGAGCTAAGGATGGCGTCTTCATGAATAACCCTGATGGAAGCACCTATATCGGTGCTGTCTGGCCTGGGTACACAGTTTTCCCTGATTGGCACAATCCCAAGGCCCGTACCTTCTGGGCAAATGAGCTCGTTACCTGGCACAAGAAGATTTCTTTCGACGGAATCTGGATCGATATGAGCGAGGTGTCATCTTTCTGTGTCGGAAGCTGTGGAAGCCACAACCTCAGCTTGAACCCTGTTCACCCTTCGTTCTCACTTCCCGGAGAAGCGGGGAATATTGTTTACGACTATCCCGAGTGGTTCAATGTCACAAATGCGACCGAGGCAGCATCTGCATCAGCAGGATCATCGAGCCAAGCTGCAGCTGCAAGCACCGCTGGATCTGCGTCAACCACGACGGTGTCTTATCTCCGAACTTCTCCTACTCCAGGCCAGCGCGACATCAACTACCCTCCTTACGTTATCAACCACGATCAGACTGGTCACGACCTGGCTGTTCACGCTGTGTCGCCTAATGCCACGCATATTGATGGCGTACAGGAATACGACGTGCACAACCTTTGGGGCTACCAAATCCTAAATGCCACTTATCATGGTCTGCGCGCGGTTGACTCGGTGAAGCGCCCATTCATCATCGGTCGCTCAACTTTCGCAGGAGCAGGCAAATGGGCAGGCCACTGGGGTGGCGACAACTACTCCAAGTGGGCATACATGTTCTTTTCGATCCCGCAGGCGCTATCATTTTCGCTCTTTGGAATCCCCATGTTTGGCGTTGATACCTGTGGTTTCAATGGGAACAGTGATGAGGAGCTTTGCAACCGATGGATGCAGCTTTCGGCGTTCTTCCCCTTCTACCGGAACCACAATGAGCTCTCAGCTATCAGCCAGGAGCCCTACCAATGGGCCTCCGTCATTGATGCTTCCAAGTCGGCTATGAAGATTCGTTATGCCATTCTTCCCTATTTCTACACACTCTTCCACCTCGCTCATACCACTGGTTCGACCGTCATGCGGGCCCTACCTTGGGAGTTCCCCAATGATCCCTCGCTGGCTAATGTCAATACCCAGTTCCTGCTCGGTCCCTCCATTATGGTCATCCCCGTTCTAGAGCCCCAGGTCGACTACGTCCGTGGAGTTTTCCCCGGTGTGAAGGAGGGCGAGATCTGGTACGACTGGTACAACCAGACTGCAGTCAACGCTCAGCCAGGAGTCAATACCACTATCTCCGCTCCATTGGGTCACATTCCCGTGTACCTTCGCGGCGGCTACGTCATCCCCATGCAGGAACCGGCATTGACTACTCGCGACGCTCGCAACTCTCCATGGTCCCTTATGGTTTCTCTCGATGGAGCCCAATCTGCTACAGGCCAGCTATACCTCGATGACGGAGAAAGCGTAGCGCCTAATGCCACACGCACTGTGAAGTTCACAGCTAACCAATCGAGTATCTCTGCTATCTCAAGAGGAAGCTTCCAAGACACAAACAAGCTTGCCAACATCACAATTTTGGGCTTGAAGCTTCCTCACGCGGACGCGAGTAAGGGTCTGAAATCTTTGACGTTGAATGGCAAGCCGCTTCCATCGACAGTTGCCAGCTACAATACTGATTTGCATATTCTGTCTATCACTGGCCTGCAAGACTGGCTTAAGGGTGGAGCTTGGGAACAGAACTGGGTGTTAAAATGGTAGTTTGCGAACTAGTATGGATTATGATATGGTCTAATTTACCATCTTGTGATATCAGGATGATGCATGGAGAAATGTGGTTTTGGTGGACCTTAATGGGCTTACGTGAGAAAGTACTGCAAATTTAGGATTTCGACAGTAAAAGAATGTAGGAGAAATTCATTGACCTAAATTTTCCTTTAATAAATATCCATGATTCTAAGTAGAATACGAGAAACGATCCCACAACGAAGGTAGGTCAAGCCCGAGTTTATTGATACGCCTAGGACGTCGACGAAACCTTGTCGTTCGACATCGGGACAACCGCCCCAATCAAACCATCAACATTCAGCCCCCATTGCAACCCCATGCACGACCCTGAAATTTAAGGATTAGCGGCTTCTCCAATACCGATCCTTCAGTCGCTATCTGACTGTCGATCTTGCAATCCGTTCCTGGCGGCCATCGGCGACCCCGCCGGTGACCCGCTAAGATCCCTGCATAATTAATTCCGAATTTGAGCGAATTGTATCACTTTGTCTCCCTACTCTAGATGGAGGAGCACATGTCACTGGAATTTGCTTTTGCGCGACATGTAACTGGTGATTGGTGGTTGTGTTTTGAAGGTTGGTTACCCCTTTCTTGTTAGCCATCCATGTCTTCCATATTGCCAGCCCAGTCCAATCAACATTTACTGTGTGCTTGACGTGAATCCAACCACAATAAACACATGCCTGATAGATAATTACGATCTGTTTTGTTATTCACGCTCTGATCTCTGGGTCGCACTTCCTTTGTTCATTGGTCGATCCACTGGTTCTTATTCCCGATGGATCTGAATTGGCTCCATCCAGCTTGTTTCAAATTGACATAACGAAACAGACTCGATATAAAAATATCCCTGAATCGCTACCGTCAATATTCTCTCTTCATACATGCCAGCAGATTCAGTATGTCTATCTGGCGCTTCTTTGGGCTTGCGAGCTTAGTTGGCTCAGCTATTGCAGCGACTCCGGCACAATGGCGCACTCGATCCATCTATTTCATGCTCACTGATCGGTTTGCTTTGACTGACAACTCTACGACTGCTACTTGCGATACAGACAATGGCGTATGTTCTTTCTAGAACTTGTCAAAAGGCGAAAACTTACAGATTTCTAGATTTATTGTGGTGGATCTTGGCAGGGTATTATCAACCAGGTAATAGGCGGTTCAATTTGCATGGTCATTTCATTGAGCTAATAATATTTGAAGCTGGATTATATCCAAGGAATGGGGTTTACTGCCATCTGGATCACACCTGTCACTGAGCAGCTGTCGCAGCATACGGCTGATGGAGAGGCATACCACGGGTACTGGCAGCAGGATATGTGAGTAGACTGAATCACTTTGCGGGACAGTGTCGCTAACAGGTTCAAGCTATTCCGTCAACTCAAATTACGGCACGGCAGATGATCTCAAATCTTTGGCTTCGGCCCTCCATGATCGCGACATGTACCTGATGGTCGATGTCGTGACCAACCACATGGTTAGTTCTCCTGATTATATCTTGAGAATGGCTTGCTAATAGTGGGTGGGATCAGGGCTATGCTGGAGCTGGGGATACAGTGGACTACAGTGTCTTCAATCCATTCAACTCCGAGGATTATTTCCACTCTTACTGCGAGATCACCGACTACAGCAACTTGACTATGGTGGAAAAATGCTGGGAAGGGGATACTATTGTTTCTTTACCTGACCTCAACACCGAGTCTACCACTGTGCAAAATATCTGGAATGACTGGATCACGGACCTTGTTTCCAATTATTCCAGTAAGATCCAGTCACCCGCAATGGAAATAGCCACTAACTTTTATCAAAGTCGACGGCCTGCGCATCGACTCCGTTATGGAAGTTCAAAAAGACTTCTGGGCTGGCTTCGAAGCTGCTGCCGGAGTGTATTGTGTTGGCGAGGTAGACAACGGTGATCCAACATTGGTCTGCCCATACCAAGAAGTCATGGACGGCGTTCTCGACTATCCAATGTATGCAACTACTTTTCAAGCTGGAGCAAACACTAATGACGAGCAGGTATTACCCCCTCCTCCGAGCTTTTGAGTCCACCAGTGGAAGCATCAGTGGTCTCTACGACATGATCAACACAGTCAAATCCGACTGTTCGGACTCAACCCTCCTAGGAACATTTATCGAAAATCATGATAATCCCCGCTTTGCCTCATATACCGAAGATATGTCCCTAGCCAAGAACGTGGCCACTTTCACAATCATGTCAGATGGTATCCCGATCATCTATGCCGGGCAAGAACAGCACTATAATGGCGGCAGCGATCCCTACAACCGCGAAGCTACTTGGTTATCGGGATACAATACCGATAGCGAGTTGTACAAGCTCATCGCGCAAGCAAATGCTATCAGGAATAAGGCGATTTACCAGGCTGAGGATTATATTACTTACAAGGTCAGTAGCCTTCCTCTCTTTTTTGATTTGCCCACTAAGATGGTCCTCTTAGAACTACCCCATCTATCAAGATGATACTACCTTGGCTATGCGGAAGGGCTTCAACGGCACGCAGACTATTACTATTCTCTCCAATCTCGGTGAAAGTGGAAGTGAATACACACTCACGCTGCCGGGTACGGGCTTTGTGGCCGGCTTAGCTGTCACCGAGATCTTCACTTGTTCTAGTATTACTGTTGACAACAGTGGTGATGTCGCTGTCCCTATGAGTAGTGGTGAGCCGCGAATTCTATATCCTACTTCAGAGCTGAGTGGGTCCACTCTTTGTTCATAGGTATGGACTTGCTATTGTCGGGACTTTCGATTGGAGATTGGTGTTATAGCTTAAGTCTTACAAATAGAATTTTCTGATCTCAATCATCAGGCCTGTCCAAAAATATGCTGTAGGAAAGCGACAGGTGACTCGTTGGGCAGTATCGCTGGTTCTTGGCAGTTCGGCCAAACCGCACATTGATGTGCCGAGCACGGCTTCGTTCCGCACTGGGATTAGTGAGATTAGTCAATCCCTGCAACAATAATTAAATTAAGTTAACTATTATGCTTAAGCAAACATGTAAGAACCTTATGATTATAGATCTGAAAGCCATTACAAGGGGTTGCCCACAAACCGACATTTCGGCAGTTTCCCTCCACTTAAATCTGTCGCCGTCGGTGACCCTAGGCTGGCCGCGTACCCATGTACCGAGTTGACTGACCAATCATGTCTATTATAAAAAAATTTTAGCCAAGGGCATGCATTGGGGTGTTTCAAAATTCCATTGGGAGTAATTGTTTATGCAGCTCTAGTGAGTGCCCACTGCTAGATTGGTAAGTTGATTATAAACCTTCCGGAAAGCCCCCGCACTCCCTCGACATAACAACACATCGGACACAGAATGCTGTTCTATAAAGGGATCAACTTTCCGCCATCACAGCTATGACAAGATAACATTGTGAGTTTTATTACTCGGCTTCTTGCATCTTGTAAGTATTACAGTCTATTTCGTGCGGGGTTTATTCCATCCTGTTGTGGCTGTATTGTGACTGAGCATTGATTTTCTGGGCAAAGTGATCAACATCATGTCTCTCCAATTGTACGGATTTCCAGGCTCTACCTGTACCAATCGTGTACGCACGATTCTTGAGGAGAAAGGCGTTGAGATTGAGTTCATTCCTGTCAACTTGGCCCAAGGCGAACATAAGAGTGAATCGTATCTCAACGATTTTCAACCATTCGGGAAGGTGCCTGTTTTCCGGGATGTCGAGACTGGCGTTCAAATCTTTGGTAAGTCTGATTTGAGGCAGACGAACCTGCAATGCTAACTATCTATCAGAAAGCAGGGCCATTGGGCAGTACATCGCCACTAAGTACCAGGGCAAGGGAACTGTGTTGGCACCTTCCGAGACTGACTTGAAAGCATATGCCCTTTATCAGCAGGTATGTTTTCGTTTTTGACAGACCTCTGCTTAGTATTCGCAACGTTCGCTGACACTTGACGTGAAAGGCGCTCTCTATCGAACAGTCCTACTTTGACCCTCTCGTTTCTCAAATTGCATACGAGAAGGTCTTCAAGGCTAGAAAGGGCCATGGACCTACTGACGAAGCCAGAGTCAAGAATCTTTTGGATCAGCTTGACTTGGTTCTGCAGGGATATGAGCGGATTTTGTCTAAGCAGAAGTACCTCGGTGGTGAGAGTTTGACTCTGGCAGATTTGTACCACCTTCCTTACGGAGCCTTTATTGAGCAGTTTGGATTTGCAGAGCTGGTCGACAAGTATCCCGCCTTCAAGAAATGGTGGGAGGGTTTGAAGAGCCGTGACAGCTGGAAGAAGCTGAACCAGTAATTTGGGTTCTGCATATGAAGTCTTTTTTCTTACGCTTGGTGAGACTTTTGTCAAGATAAATACTAAAAAGATTTCACATATGTATCAATTTAAGAACTATTAACAAATTCTATGGCATTTCAATAACCATACTGTCAACCTGCTGGTTGACACCTCCATATTGATGCATTTTTGTCCATATTAGGACTAGTACCTTACTACCCTACGCTCTCGGACTACACTCTCGGACTACACTCTCGGACCACACTCTGCGAATGCTCTCCGAACACTCTACGAATAATTCACGGACGAATAATATGTGAAATCTCCATGAATACTCTACTTCGGAACGAACACTGTGTGAGCTCTCCGTAAAACGGGCCAAGGAATGGAAGTAACCACCCATGTATGTCGAACGTGATACGCTCAAATACTTTGCTGACAACAATGCCAAGCCAAGAAGTCGTGATCCTGATGGATGCTTCTCACTGGATGGAAGAGATCCCAGCTCCATCACAGATGTGACAACAATCGTACGAGTTGCACGTTGACCATGAAGGGTGGCGGAGATGTACTGGCTAGCGAAGCATTAATGCTCGATATCATTGCTTCCAGGACCAGCAGTCGAGGTTCTTCGCTTACCTTGGTGTTATCCCCACGCTATCACGAGGAGGAAGAGCAGCTTGGCCCTATTCTACGTGATTGACTAATGCCGCATTGGTCCGAGGTGGTTTACTTGCCTCACCTTTCAACGGAATACTTTCGGAATATTATGTTGATCATCTAGTGGTGCTTTGACTGATTTTAGCCAACAGCAGAGGTATATCCCCGTCGGGCAATTTACGTTATCTATCTTGAGATAGTAATACGAATCCTACGCTAAGCCAACACGGGTGTTAGGGGGGCGACTTGAGGGGGGCTTGACGTTAGATTCGTTCCCCAACGACGGTTCTCCAACGTTGGACGTATGTGTAAGTTTGTAATGATATATCCAATATCCGCTGATACACGATATCCGGGGATAAACGACTGTAGCCCATCCTGTGAGGGCGTGCTATCGTAGACGTAGAACATGGACCAAGAAACACATCAATTGATGACACCAAGAAAAAAGAGTCTTTTTTTTCCACCAGAAAATCATTAAGTCTCATGCAACAAGATTCAGCATGAAAAATGCTTCCCCCATCCAAAATAGATATTTACTAAGAATCCCATAATAACTTAACATCGCACAATATCCAACATGAAGCCGTAACACCAGTAACAAGAAAATAATACTCAATAATCATGAAGAGCCCTCGCCACCAGGCCCATAGGCATAGCTCCACCCATAACGGGGGCAGAATGCTGCTGGAACAGTGTCGGCCCCGAGAAAGACCCCTGGCTCGGCCCATATGCCGGCATCATCTGATCAAAAACCCCATACCCATCAACAACAGGTTCCATACCACCCGCAGCCGGCATAAGCTGAGTCAGATCCAAGCTCTCTGTGCGCGGGAACATAGCGCTCTTCAGAGCAGTCGGCGAAGATTGATCAGCTGTCGCAGCTTCAGAATATCGGCGCTGCACTTCGCCGACTATGAACGCGATCCGGTAGGAGAGGTGATCACTGCTTGGAGCGAGATGGAGGAGGAATGCGCGGACTTGGTCGATTAGCGGATCAGAGGGGTTATAGTCGCATAGTGTTAGAGCGGCATAGCCAAGGATGTAATAGACGTGGTCTATTAGACCCGGTGCGGCGGAGAAGCGGGTTTGCATTGAGCGGGAAATTATTAGGCGGGCGTTGTTGCAGATTTCGGTCACCAGGCGGTCGGAGTCTTGAATTCGGGTTGCTGTTCTGTGGAGGAGGAGTTGGCAGAACCAGATGCTTAGTTCGAGCGTTGATTGGCCTTCGCTTGCTGATGATTGTTAGTGGCTTGATTGGAGGGGAGTATTGGGTAGATAAGGTGGACATACAGAGGAGGTGGGCCCATTCCATTTTCCAGCGTTCGAGCTCTTCGTATTCGACTTCGGCAAATTGGAGGCGTTGGGGGCTATTTTGGAGCTTTAGGGAGATTCGATATAAGGAGATCTCGGCGACAATGCGTCCGTCTTCGGGGGTGGCTCTGGGGTGGTCTAGGATGCGAGAGCAGTGGTCGAAATATTGGGCTTGCACGTTGACGGTACGTCCGTATCCAAGTGCAGAACTGATGTCGGGTTAGCGAGTGATCATGTCAAGGGAATAAAAGAGCCTACTGTAAATGAGTAAGACAAAATGTGTTCCACAAACGCATTTGAGGAAGCATCTCGTTGGGTAGCACACCCTTGGCGGGTGGGCTGTGTAGAAAGGTGAAGGAGGTCAAGGCATGGTTAATTGAGATCCCGCTCAACAACCAGGCATCCATGAACCCTTCTTTGTGACCAGAGGTAGGATATAGACAGAGTAACGCGAGGGCTTGGAGCAAGTCGTTAGTCAAGGGAGACTTTCTCCACAGTGTTTTGGTGACCGCATGTTGCACTTGAATTGCGATCTCATGAGTAGTATTTGGAGGCATTCCCGGAAGATACCGGGAAGCAAGCAAACAAGCAGTATTAAAAAGCAGGGGATTTGTCCGCTGAATATTTGATGAATGATCTATAGAGACCCAGGGGCTGAAATAATCCACAAAGCTGAATATGGTCAGTATATTCACATGGGAAAATGCTGTGGAATACTCACAGTTCGATTAGTTTCAATGATAACTTAGCATCTACAATTCCCTGGGAGACAACATCCCCCAGGAGTTCGCCTTCGGCAGGAAATTGATCCCTCTCGCCAAAGCATTCAATCTGTAAATCGCGAATGAACTGGACGGGTTTCAAGGTAAAGCCCGTTCCAGCATCAGTCGAACCGTCTATACTGTTATTTCGCGACTGGAAATTCGGACTGCCCGCGGTGGGTGGCTGATTAACTATTTGTCGCATGAGATGTATCATCTCGCCCATACCACGCTCTAGAGATACAAGCCGTTCCTCAATGGAGGGAATAGCGGCATTGGCATCCGACCAGGTGGACGCACTGTCCTGATATCGATCGGGAGTTTCAGGCAGCTCACATTCGAGCCTTACAGAAAATCATTAGCTTGGCGCTCGCTTCTGGGAGGAGTTCGTGTTGCATTGGGCCAGATGTTGCGTGGGGCGATCGGGATACAGGACTCCGTAAACGATCAAAGGAGAGAGATAAGCACAAACCTGAGCGAAAGACAGCGACGGCATGCGTGGCCACGAGGATCAAGATCACAACGAGTCTTCAGCTTGCGACATGTATTGCAAGCAGTCATCGACCGACGAATCCGGCCCCGGGGGCGTGAATCCTGGCCGACCGAGTCAAGTCGGTGGCCATCGTCGGTGGCGGCGATGCTTTTCGTCTCCCACGACGAGGCGCTATGTGAGGGCTCTGTTCGCGTCATTGCATTGAACTGAATGAAATTTATTCGTGATTCATTTGATTTGTAGGGAAGAAGAGGGGAAATAAGATCTGGGATCAGCAATTGGACCCTTGCCAAGAGGTTTCAAGTTCAACGAAGATCATCAAAAGGATGGGTGGAGAGGCGAAGGCTTATAACAGATAGCGAAGAGGGAGACAGAGCCACAGCCAATTGCGACAAGGCACTGATTACTGACGATATCATCGACTCCGCCAGCTGCGCAGGTACGTGATCCACTTGGAGCGGACCTGGGGTAATTCGCCAGGCATCCACCAATCTTAACGTTTGGGTGAGCTTCTAGAAACAGTGCGATGGCCGTGCCTGCTTCTAGGCGAGAGGGGTTGAATTTACCCCCTAAACCTTGGAAAGCCCCCTGTTCATGCCGATGAAAACCGACAACGTATTCCAAGAGAGGGGTGATGTGGCACCATGCTCGATCTGATCTACGGGAGGACTCTTATCATCGACATCTTCCCCCTGATCTACCAGGTTTTTTTTTCTGGATTTTTACCTGGAACAGGATAGCGGATATCTCCGAGCCCGGTTTGATATTACTACGATGTATTATCCTATCCTAATGCTGCACCTATGGATCATGCAAAGTGGGGTTGATATCATATCATGGTGGATACAAGCATGTGCAACCTTCTCGGTCCAGTCATTCTTGCTAGAACAATCGGGGATTGGCCCAGGTTCAAAAGCAATGCGACTCTGTAAGTTTCTAGACCCGGCTAACACCGGGTCGCTAGCCGGTTCTTGCATAGTGTATCCTTAGCGACAGTCAAGAGATCCGGAATTTAGCGTTGCCTATGGACGGGAAACGTGGAATTCCGCCCCAGTGTGAAAATTGAAATCAAATCCCGCCGTCGCCGCGTGGAAAGTGCTTTCTCTTATCAGGCTTTTCGCCCCCATCCAGACGGTGTTCGAGAGGTTCTCCTGAAGCAGCTAGACTGTTCATGTTAATTAACACGTTATGAAATAAACATATGTTCTTTTTTTTTAATCGCGCACTCCCAAATTGCTGGTTTAGCAGATAGAACATGGCAGCCGAGGCTCATTTGCCATCCCCACTCTCGGCTCCACTTTTCTTTGCTGTGGGTTAATATAACTCTCCTGCAGACAGCTTAGTGCGTGCCACTTCGAGGAATAGCGCAGATTGGGTATTAGGATGCGGGAACAGTCAAGAAGCGGTCTGTCGTCGAACTGATATACTTGGTGGCTTATCTTGGTCGGCATGGCTCTCAACTCTGGGGTAGGTTCACCGCCAAAGGGGGCCATTGGGGTCATGGGTTTGGCGGCATTTGCCGAAGTGGGTAGGGGTTGCTACCCCATAGTTCCATCTGTCCACATTTTCAAAGGTGTTTTCACCGCATAAACATTGCGATTTTTTCCCCCTCTCCTCCTTCCTTGATCACGCCAAGCAAGGTGGTGATGATTCAAGAGAGTCAAGCAATGCCTAGTGGTCTGACAGAGTGGCCCTAGCACATTCGTATCCCGGGTATTAGGCGAGATGCAAGTCTGGATCCCTAGGCCCACCGTGGCGGTGGATACAAGAGAAAGACGGGAATGTTAGCCTTGGTCCAATCCGTTCCTCGCAAATGCACAAGGATCACAAGGAGTAATCTGGGAACATGGAACAGGCCCATGGGACATTCAAGGATTCTTGCGGATGCTCGGCGCGCTTATGCAGGCCATCATTTTAGTCAACATGACAATGTTGCAGCCAAAACCTAAGTGCAGGATGATCGCACCAATGACGGTCCAGCCACATCGGGCTTCGTCCCAGTCATGATCACCACGGATAGAAGATCCCCCGTGGTTGGACAGAGGCTTTAATAGCCTAACCTATCATTGGCGGATAAGATATTTTCCTTGCCGTTTTGCGTTCACACTGCATGCTCGAGAAAACAATCCTGCTTCCATGCATTGAGTTCGTCGGATGGTGCAAGCCACTCGCAACTCACTGACGCCATTCGATAATTTCCGAGTCTTCCATCTGCTTCTGGATTGGTTGTGGTCAACAAGAAATGCTTCTGGAAGATAAGCAAACTTCATTGCGCGAGAGGCGGAACAAGCCGCCCGCTATATGTCTCAAAGATAAGGCGCTACCCCCATCCTCGAGTTGCCGACACAAAGCGAAGCCACCAGTCAAATTGCTCGAATTGTCATCTCTGTTCTTCAATCAGTATTTCGAATGCGCACTTCGCTTCCGTAATGGGCCGAACCGCGGGCGGTAGTCGTTTTGTTTCTTACCCTTTTGGGGTCGTCGTCCCGATCTTCCAGGCACCAAGATTGCAGAATAGAGATAGCAAAACTCGGGCCCGCGCTCCGTAGAGAAGGGACGTCGCTCGGTATCGTGCCCACCTTCCTGTATGCATCTCTGTTCAATGTTGCATTTGAGTTGGCTCTTGATTTCAATTCACGAAACAGGCCATTCAAATTCTTTTGCCAATTCGGGTTGATGTATGCCATGCGCCATCATGGACCAGCTCAAAGGTAGCAAGTGGGCTTTGGAACGCTTCACAGGTACTACTCAACTTGCTTTATCGTTCCTTGGCTGATACCTATTGCTTTTTGATAGATTCGGCATGGCAGATTTCCAAATAGGAATCTTCGCGAGTGCCCGTCGTCTCGATGCTTATTTCTTCGGCATGTGGACAAAGTTCTGGGTACAGAATGAGGCTTTGTGGGTTGGGCATCATTCGCACGGAATTTAAGGTGAGATGTCCTGTGGCAATCCATTTGGATCCTTGTCGCCTGAAAATCTTGCAGCCAGAATGGCCGGTGCGAACAAGGGGCTACCGTATCCAAGCTGTGGCGTGTTATTCTCCTCAAACCAAATGTTGCGCTCACATTGGGTCAAATATCTTTTTCACATCGATGCATATTGACCGCAGAATCTCCAGTAGACAGTCACCCTATGCATGGTCAGGATAAAAGGGACGCAAAGCAATCAAGCCCGCTTCGCCGGGCATCTTCCTTTCTTTCTCTCTAACAAAAAGGAAAAAGAAAAAAAATGAGAGAAAAGAATACAGGCGATCATACCACTGCAGATGAGTGTGTTATGGCTTTGGGGATAGCCATGATAGCGCTTTTCTTACTGGACGCATGTGAGTACATCGTGGACTGAAGATCCAGATATTGTTCAGACCCAAGGTGATGTCGAACGCCGGGGATTTAAGCCTGATATTTCTTCAAAAATATGCACCTCGTGACGAGAGCAATAGACGGTAAACTCGGCAAGGAAAGGAGCCGACTAAATATAAACAAAGGCCCAAAGCGTTGCTGGCTTTAAGCATCGGAGGCCGAAGTCGGAGGCAAATTGATGCAGTAGGCAGACTCTGCATTGGTCAACTTCTGCACACTAACTGTGACTCATCTCGCTTTGACCAAAACAGTTAGGACAACGTTACCTTGCCATCGGCTAAACTGTCATGTCGGCTTCACGAAAGCTCACTGGTGGGTGATATAATATGGCAAAGTCATTAGTGCATCTTTAGTGTTTATTCAGTCGTTCCATGTGTGTTCAATCCTTGTAATTGGCGAATGATAGTCAGTGGTTAGTGTAAGTATGCTGTGATATGAATTCCTCACATGCATTATCATCCCACGGGATTAAAGTCCCGAATGAACGTTGGAATTAATGAGCATCAACTCTCATTCATGTGATGTTTGTGTCCTCCATAGAACAGAGTCAATTCTCGTATCAAGAAAGGCACCCGAACATCTCCAAGTTAAAAGAATTTTCAGACCTTTGATTAATCGGGTGCTACCACTAAGAAGGAGTATAAATATAGATCGAGCTCCCTGCGTTCAGACATAAGAAAGGTGATGAAAGGATGGAAGGTAGGGCGAGGGAGACAAAGGTTGAGGGCTGCTGACAAACGGCAGTTCGTCGAATCGTGTTGTATAAACTTACATCTCACTTGTATTTCAATATCAATATCGAGGGCCTTTATGGAGAATTGATCGAAACAGGTGACAGAAAATAGGAAAATATTTAGAAGAAAGGTGATGGTAAAATCCCTGCGTTCTGTCGTTCCGAATTGCAGTGGGGTAGCGTAGAGATAGTAAGCTAAGGGAAGTGTGCGTATAAATGATAGCTACTATCTAATACAAATCACCTCATCACGAGGACAAAACAATTACTACTAATGCGTAGATTATCTAATTTAGACCATATTCGAATCTGACAACAAGCAACGCTAAGGAATGACACTAATCTCAAACAGAGGAAGTCTCAAAAAACTGCATGCATGATACATTACCCCAAGAGGAAACTCCATGGAACCGGGCTCCCCTTCCAGAAGCACGCAGATTCCCGGTCTCCCGGCGCCACAATGCCCGATACTGTGGTAGAGAGCGCCATCTGCATGCAAGGCCTGTCAGTCTCTAATTTGTGACCTTCATGAGGGGGCCGTACACTGCTAATTCGGCATCATTGGGTGTAACATCATGTCTGGGGCAAACTGCGGTCTGGATGTCAATAGCTTTCAACATCGACATATGATATCGTTTTTGGGATGGTTGGCAGTCTCGAATCTTGATTTTCTTCTTTGACCCTTGCAGAATCTTTGTTGGGGTTGTCCCTTGTAGCTTGGCACAGTCGAAATGTCGGTGGCAGGATCGCAATATCATGTTTCCTTGTGGCGCTGTAACGCAGATGTTCATACTAGCTTCCCCCGTGCAGCTGTCATCTCGGTTAACGAAACGCTTACTCAAGAGAAACCAAAATTAGATGTTGACCGACCTTCCGTTCCTACCTTTGATTTGCCGGGTTCCCCAGTTCGCGTGTCCACACTCCATAGTCAATAGTCAATAGATGTGGAATCCCCACCACGCGCTTACTGCATGTGGAAAACCTCCGTGTTATACGCTCCTTGCACCTCAACAATGAATTTAGCCAAGCAATGTGGATAATGTGGACATCTGACTGTTCGGCAGCATGTTCCAGAAGAAAAAATAATAGCCCGCGAAATTGTCCGTGCTAAAGCGACATTGGCCAGATCACCCGGCGCTATTGATTTCGCTACGTGGAACGGTGGGTCCCGTCGATCATCGAATTGATTGATCCAAATAATTCAATAGTGCGATCCATCAAGATCCCAAACTTTGACAAAGATGTTCTCCGCAAACCCAGAATGCGTGTTGTATCGTATTGACTGTACCCTTCAAAGCCTAACCAAGGCTACCTAATCCACCTAAGGAAGGAGACAACATTCAAGGTTACATGATCGACGTCTGCCTACATACCTAAAAAAGAAAGAAACACATGCGATGTAATGCGAGGGTCAAAACGAACATGTCAAATTTTTTTCCTCCGTGTATTCCGTTAAAATAAAAATTAATCAAAAAAAAAAATTAAAGCAAGAAAAAGCAAGTCACAATGCAATGCGATCCCATTGGCCTACATAAACTCACCGATGAACACCCTCACGAACGCCTCGATCTGCAGCCGATCGTCATAGGTGCGCCGGGACTGACATGAGATAGATCACATTTTCAAAAACGACAGCTCCAACGCAAAGACCCCCGGACATCCCCCAAAGAACCAAAACCTAACCTAGAGAAACCAACGTGACGACCTGCATCTCAACCAGCGGCTGTGACACGCCATCGTGCACAAGGGCGTCATAGGCTGAATTTCACCGCCATATGACGGGTCATGTACAACACTCTGTCGCCTTGCGCATAGATTTACAGGCAGTGGCAAGGATCATTTAATATGTACATGTGTTGTGATTCGACGCATTACTTCCTGTCGTCTGCGCGCGCCAGGAAACCTTTTCCCTGCTTGTTTTCCTGGTCCCCGGGCTCCCAGTGTGACTAGGTCTTGCATAACCGCGCCCAATGTTAGGCTATCACTGACTTCCTTTTATGGTATATGGATCACTCTCGCCCCTGGGCTTTGACGTATATGTATTTTTTTTTTTTTACTGGGGGGTACGTATACACGTATATGCAGATATGTGCTGTCCTTTGCATTCAGATGTGAATAGCGGGGGCATGGACATGCATTTGGATCCATGTTCCCGATTTGTAGATCATTCTGATACTACAAAGTATATACGGAGTACAGATAGGAGTATGGTGATAGCCTATTCCTAATGATCCTCTTCGGGGCTAATTCGGGATCTACAATCAACTAAGTTTTTGCTTTTGCTCCTCTTTTTCACATGTCGGACATTTTCCGTAATTGGAATCAAGACTACGCGCCCAGGAAAGGATCAGGGACAGGAACATACAAGATCGAATAATTCGAATTTGGGGTTTCTCTTAATTCTTTTTCCCTTCTGTTTCCTTGTATTTTGGGTCAAGGTTCTTAGGGCGTAAAGTCCACGTTTCGAACTAGGCACCCAGCCACAGTTCCAACTAAAAGGCAATTGTCTGAGACATCAGACAAGAGGATCAAAAGGAAAAAAGAAAGTATGGCTCGGCGTATCACCGCAACCGACTCCAAATCCACATGGACTAACCTTCACCAAGACCAGCCCAGCCCGCAAGCCCAAAAAGCAAGTTGCCCCAAAGCCCCGAGATTACTCCATGTGGCAGCAGATTGTCTCTTCTCAGTGGAAATCTCATCCGCAGGATTCACATTGTTGGTACAGCCCCTACAGGGCAACGAGCAACAACCCTGTCAATTTCCTACGAAACGATACGAAACAATGAGACAAAAAATTCCTTGTCTAAACCTTATCGTTGATGAAAGGCGTGCCCCAGGTGCTATGGTGGGACTCGGGCAACCTCACCCAAACAATGGGTGTTTTCTCTTCTAACCCACTTCCCACCCGCAAAGTCATAGACCAAAAAATCAGACTTTTGGAAATTGAAGGCGAGATTAAACACGTTTTTGACAGATGTCACCTACGTTAGATTAAGACAAGCCGGGCTCGGTAGCTGATTTCCGGTGCTGATACATAACCGCGCGGACGAACCAAACTCTATGCGCCGTCAAAAGGGGTAGATGGTCCGACTTACTTCTCTAGCTCTTACTTGCTTACTTTGTTTAATCTCACATAGAGTTAAGTTCGACGTCATGGCCGGGCTGGGGGTGGGCTCCAACAAATGAGCGGGTATGAAATCTCGATCGTGAAATGTTAATTTTTCAGGTTTGGCATCTGGGTCAAGTGGGTCGTTCAGGTGGCAGGTCTGGAAATACATATTAAACAATAATTAAAACATTAAGAAACGGATCCATGGGAATAGATTTGGAAGGACCCAATATTGAGTCGATCCAAAGGTCAAATGGTGCCTATGAGTGGAAATTGCCTATAATAGGCTTATTCGGTGTGTAAGTATTTTCCGATTCGTTTTACATCACTGCTCCAGGTCTACGCGCAAGATCCGGGTATTGGGGTAACATTTAAAACCAAAAGTAAAAGGGAAAAAGGGAAAAAGGCCAAGCCCAGCTGAAATGACTCTGCCTCAGCTCTAAGGGGTCGGCCGAGATGATCAGCAGCTGGATTCGCTGAAAAAGTGGTTCCTCATGCCGCTTAGTCGTAAGGCATGATCCACGTTTCCCGTCATGCGTGCAATAATACGAGATCGTCCTGTATCGCCCGGTGGGGAGTGATGTGCAAATCCCGTCATATCGACATGATTCTCCCCACACCACCTTGAGGGAATTAAAGGAAAGGAAATGAAATGAAAAAGAAAAAAATACAGGAAAATAAGATACTGGAATTAAAGATGATCTTTTCTCATGATGTATAAAATTGATAGCCGATATACCCGATAGAACACCTAGTAATGCATTTCAAATGTAAGTCTCATGGTCTGACGCGACAGGGCACAAGGATGCGACATGCACAGTGCGACAGGTGTTGAAGCCAATGACAATAATTTCCCATAAATCCCAAATACCCCTTTGCCGTTTAAGCCCGCTTGGTAAATAACATGTCCCATCAGATAAAAAGGGTATCAAGAAATGATATCTGCAAGGTTCCCCTGCCTCATGAGCATGGGGCCTTATGATAAAGCAAATAATCCCGCAATCCAGCAATCTCGAAACTTGTAGAGGAAAAATAAAATAAAAAAATAAAAAATAAAAAGACATAGGAGAAGAGTATAATGCCAGTCTATCTCCAGTCCGTGACTCGTAAAGAAAATGGAAGAAGCTTCCGGTCGTAATGAGATCCGAATAAACGCTTGTGTTGATGCCGTGTATCGTTGCATGCAGTCGGTAATAATTGTAATAAAGGCCGTAAGTGAAGGTAATGTGAGGATGCGATATGCGTAGAACAGTAGAACATGCGCGACACAGCATCTAATGATGAGGTGAGAGCAATTTAGACGCCTTCGACATCGCTGAAAGGTGAATGCCGCGAGTCGTCACCTCCACGCATCTGGTTGCGCAGGGCAGGCAGTTGTCGACGCCGAGCATTAATGAACCAATTGCTAATCTAAAACAAATCTTGTGAGCCATGTTTCACATACGTTCCGGATTGAAATTGAGGTCTTACCTGACTGATCGAAAGACCAGTTCGGGTCATAAACATCTGCTTATCTTCCTCACTGGGGTAAGGATGATCCAAATGCTCATGAAACCAAGCGCGCAAAATATCAGTCACGGGCTTGGGCAAATTTCCCCGACGACGTTTACTTTTGGGATCAATCGCGTCCCCCATAATTCCAAAATTGGCTTGCTGAGGATGCGCCATCATAGGTTGCGACATTTGCTCTTGCTCGGAGGGATATCCCATTGGGTGCCCATAAGGCGACTGGCCATGCATCATGGGTGCACCGTACTGTTCGTTTCTGCGGTCTACCATCTGTGCGGGCATGGGAGCGGGCTGACCACGGTATTCGTGTGCATAGGGATCGGAGCGTGGCGCCATCCTGCTGTCTGGGTAACCCTTTCGGTCTGGCATGGATCCTAAGTCTCGAATCGGGGGAAGGATAGGACTGGGTCCTCGTGCGGAGCTTTCGCCGAGCCGCATCGACAAGTGGTCTCCCATCTGCCGGGGTGGGTGTTCGCCGGTGCGAGTAGTGTATTCATGGTGGTGCTCTCCGTAGGTAGATTTAGGTGACCGGTTGGTGGGATAACCAGGGATGGAGCGAGGATCGGCCATGTCATGGCCGGATCCAGGGCGCTTCTGTGATGGGGGCCGCGAGTTATAGTATGTGGATGAATCGATATCGTCGTGTAGGTGAGGTGGGAGAATCTATCAGGCGTCAGTATTTTTGAGGGTGTTCTGGCACTGTATTTCCAGCATCTGGAGACTTACCTCGCGGAATGATGGAAGTTGCTGAGTATGACCAGCCGGGGACCGGCTTGCGTATGAAATGGCCATGTCGGTATCCTCGTCCAACTCACGGGACTGGGACATAGACGGGGTATAGAGCAAGGTATAAAGGTACGACAGCTAGACACAAAAAGCAAGGCGTTCAACAGATCGAACCAACTATACAAGGCGCACGGTTAACCACAAGGTTCATATCATGAACGAGAGTTGTAATTATAATCTCGAGGAGTATGAAAATGGAAAAGGAAAAGAAAGATAAATGTAGAGGAAGAAACTCACTTTGGGAAACCGTGCTGAATTTACGTTGACATGGCAAAGCCAAGATCATGCAAGGTTGGGGAATGAGGGCGGATGGAAATGGAGTTTTTGGGGATCTCCAAATAATGCAGGGCACAGTACATTTTAAAATAAAAGACATGGCACCCAGCTGTAACATGTCCATGGAAAGGTAAGAACAGGGGGGGGTCCAGAAAAATGACGATCGTGGGCGCAAGTGGGTACTTGGGAGCCACAAACTACGGAGCACCACTACTTCCTTGTCGAGGCATGCAGAGCGGAGAAGAGGGGTGCAAATCGCAAGAACCCTATGGAGCATCCTTAAGGTTGACCTTGACAGATAGCGCCAAGGATCTTTGGTTCCTGTCAACCTGGAAATAGTCTGACTTTAGTGCCAGGATCTATCAGGTGGCGCCAGGAACTGCTCGTTTCCCCCCCCATTTTCCACGCTAGTTTTGATTTGTATTTTTGAATTTTGGGATTTTGGGATTTTTTATGGTTTTATTGATTCGCCCACAATTGGATCAATGTGTAATTATCAGATTTATAATCTGAAAAAAGAAAACCCCGTTTTCTGGTCTCCAGACACCGATGGTACTGTCCATGTTTGGTGTATACATCCGTAATGCGATCTCAGATTTTGGGCGGTTTGGGTTTGGAACTAGTACTTTTGGGAAATCAATTTAGCAAAAATAGGAAAATTACAAAAATACATCTCAGATCAATCGGCAAGGTCCGGAATTCCCATAGATCCTATCGACACATACCATAGGGGCAGCAGGGGGGGGGGAAGGAAAAAGGAAGTGGAGAGCGGCATTCTGCTAACTGTTCCTGAGTCAAGCTGAACTTAATTAATTCAAATACTGGAAATCCATTGCTTTTTCTAGTGGAGAACGACAAATCAAAAATGAAGAACCGAAATCCTCATACGGTCAGGAAGTGGAGCATTTCAAAACCCAGAAAGCAGTCTCCGAAAGCCAGGGAAAGATCGTCTCTGCTGCCCCGGGGGAAAAAGGTTCCACTGGTGTCAGACATCGTGACCTACCACTGGTTACCGATCGCGACTCATCCCGAGGGCTTATCCCGGATTGTGGGTTTTGTATTTGGGACAGAATCCGAACCAGACAATAATTCGTTAGACTTTCTTTTATGGTTTTCCCTTTTCTGATTTTTGGTCTGTGGTTATTGGGTTGGTTCGGGGAACAGGAAGTGGCATGACGGTGACCTCGATTCGATCCCACTTACAAGCCTCTGATCGGTGGGCACGGAGATCGATCGACCACAGGAGGCCAGCTAGAGGGGCTGGTATCCGTGGTGTGGTCTTCTTGGCACAATTCGGACAGGGATGGGTAGATCGCCTAGGGGTTCTTCAATCGTCTCCACTTCCTTCGAGATGAACCATACAGAGTGTGGCGCACCAGATCCACCCCATGCTCTCTGTCTCCCGTACGTCAGATCACCCACACGAATCCGCTTGGATCCATCCATGACGCGACGCTTTCGAAAGCGAGAAATACATGAGAGAACAAGGCAGATTTGGAGACGAATCCGATGCTTCCATTGGTACTCCTTCCATCTCAGGTGAGAACACATGCAGCTGATGGAGGGCAAGCATCATGCATATGACATCTCAGGTTTTCTTTTTCTTTTTTTTTTATTATTATTATTCCATTCCTTTAAATTATTCAAATGATTTCCGACTGAATCCGCCAGGGGTGGTGGGGAAAACCTAGTGTGGTAGACTGACGTGGTTGGAGAGGCGTTCTGTCCCCGGGATTTGATTACCCCTCGATGTGACAGAACTCTCGTGGTTCCTGTCTAGCGTTCTTTCCCGATCGCCGGTGATTTGCGCTCTGATTTGATATGTGATGCGGCTCGCGTGTCGCCTATATCTACTACGATTCATAAACTAGACCAACGCGAGACAGAAAAAAATCACCACCTACCCCACTCGTGGTCCACATTAGGCTGACAACAATGGCGCAAGAAGTCCAGCTCACTTCAATGCCATCGGAGATCCTCTAAAGTGGGGCTAATAGGGCCACTTAACCAGCCTAGGTATAGGACCGCTGAGCTAGTCATTCTCATCCTGGTCATGCCCCCTCGAAACACATGGGAAATATATTGCGACATTAAACAAGGTCAAACACTTCTCAGGCTTGCCCCGTTATGTCCCTCCGTTTCGGGCTCGTGATCCCTGTCAGAGTCATTAACCTGACACCCAGGTTCCGGCAGATGGGTGCACGACATTTCGGACTCGTTCCGTCGTATCCTCGAACTGCACGCCAACAAACTCTGATCATCCAAACTCCCTTAGCTGAACAAGGCAATCTCCCCGGAGCTTAATCAACAAGCTAGCCATGGGACGCCACAACGCGATTAACCAGGCGTCAAACCCAGAGGCTGAAATGACTTGTGATCCACTTGACCAACCCGATCTACCCCCGTTTCGGAACCGGAAGATGTGGAATTTGGATCCAGCCTCCACGAGGCCTTGGATCTGAATTGGATCTGTACCTTGTTTGTCGCTTGATTCGCCCATCATACAAGGGAGCGATCGCACGGATCTGGGATTTTTGGATCTCCTTGCTGGAGATCTTTTCAAGATCCGATTTCATTCTTTTCATTAAGTAATCTCTTTTTTTTAATCTTATTTTTGAGGTCACTACATATGTTGTACAAAATAACTGCAAAAAAAAAAAAAAAAATAAAAGAATAAAAAAATTTGAAAATGAAAAGAAAGTGACAAAGAGATTCGCCCGTTCTCCACTTGTGGATTTCCCTGCCATCCCCACGGCAAGTCAAAAAGAAAAAAAAATAATTAAATACAAATGAAATCATTCAAATGTTGACAGATCGTCATTTCGCAAGATCCGAGATCGTGCATAAAATGGAGTATGCAGATCATCCAATCGTGCAGGGATTGGAAGAAATACTCCATGAATACTATAGCGTAATGCAGGAATTTGTCATGCAACCTTTCCCGGTACTGGGGTCGCAAAGTATGGCCGATCGCATTTTTGAGCAACTTTCGGTAAGGAACCTTATTTCCTGTCAATCTATTAACTATACATTTAGATTTAGGATTTGCCAAGGTCATCTCCGCCTTTCAATAGTGCTGTAGTTCCTCGGCTTGGTTCCCTGGTTGTATACCGCCTTCATTTCTCGTTTCTGATATCATGTACCAGTCTTTCCTGGTCTTCGGGTCGATGTGATGTCAGCTAGTGAGGCGAGATTGAAATCAAAACTATATCGCTCGGCCAATATCAATGTGGAATGTGAGAAAGTGGCGTCCCCTACCGCAGGACATCCAGTTATCTGCAAGGAAATTGATAGGATCAATTCATTTCTGGTCTTCGGAACTGGACTCCGGCTTCGGTTACCGCCTGTCACTTCTGGGGGAGTTAATTTATTGACCCAGCCTCCTGGTAGCTGGGATGATCCGCTCGCAGGAAACTTTATAGGCATAAACTATGCTCCACATTAGATGTTATATTTACTTGGAAGTATATATCAATATCCAAAATTCGATCAGGGTCTAGCGATGGAAACTTTTTATCGTCACGGTAATCAAGTATGACCTCCAGAGCTTCCAAGGTTGATGTTTGATGCATCGTACTTTGTTTGTCCCGCATGCTTGGCTGTGAGGTGACTCAGGCAAGTTACTTCGCTGCGTGCCAGTTGTTCTGCAGCGATGTACTTGGAAGTGTCAGTTGCACGAACCGGTCTATCAATGTTGAGCAGCCCCTGCAGGAGACCTAAATTATCAAAAATCTACCGTTTCTAGTTCGGCTGCTTATTGTTTGCTTGATATCCCCGCAAGGGTTTCCCAACAATCTGAGGTCGCATCCCTGTCGGCCCGGTAACTCACTGACATATCGGGCCGCGGGTGTGACCTCCGCCCTATGCCCCGTGGAACAGCCCCTGACGTATGTGGTCGTAGTGCATCACTATATCACATTCCTGTGGCGGATACATATGTCGGTCTGTCCGAGTTCCAAGGTTGTCATCGCAGTTCCTATTTCGAGCCATGAGTAGTTCAAACATGTTCAAACATGTGATAATAAATTTGGCTTGGAATCCTTTTATTTCAATTTCGCCCAATGCAACACAAAGTTTGTCAACAATTGAACCCAAAATGCTCCTCCCCGCATTTAAGTGACTTAGTTTTGGTCATATAGTACCGGGATCCTTGCGATAAGCCTGAACCCTGAATATCAACTTGCCCTTCCTGTTCGCCCAAGCGATACCCTCCCGGCTTTTCATTCAGCTTAGACCAAGCGCGGGTGAGTTAGTACCCAGTTCAGTATGTGGATAATCCATGTCCTCTAGGAATGATAAGGGAAAAGCTACACGTGCATCACTATCTAAACCGCAATCATCCTTCAAGCTCTAGTAGATTTAGAGTTTCCAAAACCTCGATAGAGAATGATTTGCCTAAGTGATAATTGATGTACACGGTTTGAAAAGGTAGTTTCTGCCTGTTATGGCCCTTGAAGATGAATGCAAGTCATCGAAGAATTCCAAATTGATGCCAAGGCCGAAGGGAAGTTGATATCACCCAATTGCTTGTCGCCGGCATCAGGTTGGGTCACAATCGAAGTTTGACATGGATGTTAAGTGCTTTCCAGCCCTGGGGGGTTGTCTTCTCACCGCTGAGGGGTACATAGTAGTCCTACATATAGTCAGAGGAGACCGGTGTGGCTACCACATCATGATTTGTGGAACAGACTCCCGAGTTTAGAATAAGGTGATGGTGAGAGATCATATCAGATTGCATATATCCATTCAGGTGGGCACTCTTTATGTCAGACCGCTCAAGAGCTTTTCCAGATCTACTCAGTAGAGGGCCGCGCACGAGCAGTACGAGGATCCAACCCCCTCCACATACAGGATACATGCTTATCGATAGGTGGTTGGGAGCAATGAACCAAATGTGGGTATTAAAGTTCTTTTAATTCCTGTCTAGAAATGCTGGTATCTTTTTTTAGCTCTCCAGATCTAGTCTAGTTCTTGCCAAGCTCCGCAGATCGCGAAGTAGCTGCCTGGACAGCCTTGTCAACAATCTCCTTGAAGCCCTGTGCCTCAAAGGACTGCAGAGCAGCATATGTGGTTCCGTTGGGGCTAGTGACATTCTTGCGCAGCTGGCCGGGCTCATCGGATGACTCGACAAGCATCTTGCCAGCACCGAGACAAGTCTGAGTAGCCAAGCGAGTGGCCTGTTCTTGGGGCAAGCCAAGGGCGGTAGCACTGGAAATGAGGTGCTCCACCATAGCGAAAAAGTAGGCAGGTCCAGATCCTGATAGAGATGTTAGAGTTATCAAGTTCAGACTTCCTGCTGGTCAATTTACTTACCGGAAAGACCAGTCACAACATCGAGAAGCTCCTCCTTGTCAACCCACTCGGTAGCCTTGCTAACGCTGCTCAGCAGCGCGTTCACGAGCTCCTTCTCCTCGGAGGTAACATCGGCGCTAGCATAAGCACCGGAAGCACCCTCACCGACAAGCGCGGGAGTGTTGGGCATAACGCGAACAACGTGTGCGGAGCGTCCATCGGGGGTCCGTGACCACTCTTCCAAGCTGCTGAGTGTGATTCCGGCGGCGATACTGACAACAACGGGCAGAGTCGTGCGCTTGGACCAGGATGCTCCCAGCTCCTCGCAGACACCCTTCGTGACCTGGGGCTTGACAGCGATGATGACAATATCGGCA
Source organism: Penicillium pulvis (assembly GCF_028828015.1). Taxonomy (NCBI): domain Eukaryota; kingdom Fungi; phylum Ascomycota; class Eurotiomycetes; order Eurotiales; family Aspergillaceae; genus Penicillium; species Penicillium pulvis. The sequence goes on along the minus strand of NW_026643079.1, from coordinate 946,148 downwards.
TTGGCGCCAGCCTCGGTGTTGTCGGTGGTGGTCTTGACACCGACGGCCGCGAGCTTTTCCCGGTTGACGTCCCACGGCTCGGAAACGGTGATGTTCTGCTTGTTAACACCCTTGGTCACCAGGCCACCGATGATGGCAGAGGCCATGTTGCCTCCGCCGATGAAGGCGAGCTTGCTATCTTGGAGAGAGGGCATTGTATGGATTGTGAGGTATGTGTATCGTGGGTTTGGTCGTAGATGTTTAATGTTCTTGATGTTGAAAATCCCCCACTTTGCTTGCTTATCGGAGGTGGGGCAGTGTACAGACAACCAACAATGCCCGATATCGGTTGAGGGGAAGAGTGTCAAAGTATTATATGTCAAAAGACATAGAAAATGGGGAATTGGAATATTTATGCTATTTCAAATTGCAATTCGACCCCGCAAAATGTCAGTTATGACACATCGGTGGTGACCCCAGACTTAGCACGTGACTGCTTATCGCCGTCCACCGGGCCGGTCAACCGGTACACTAGACGCCATTCCTGCGTGATCAAGGTTGGAAATGATTGGATTCTAAGGCTTTAATCTTAATACTATGGTACGAGCTATGTATTGATGTGTGAATATATTGCCCGTACCGATTGGGGTATGTTTATAATAGCTATCAATATCATTTCAAAAGTATATATCGGATGGACTCTGCGCCAATTTCTTAGATTGAAGTAACATCGACATGATCGAAAGCTTCAATCGAGAGCAACCCAAGCAAAGTAAAACGATAAATGGAATTACTTATGATGCAGTAATTCGGTAAATGAATCTATCACGATGAACCCCTATGGTCAAAACTTAAATTTATAAGCAATGCCTGTGAGCGTTGGCCAATAAAGGCTATTCAATTTTAGCCTAATTGGAAACTTAGCTTACGCTCATGCAGGGTTCTTCTAGGTTGAATGGTTGGTAAGTACAAGTGAGAGAAAAGTGGAGAAGTAGATGTGTGGCTGAGATGGAAACTCAGACGTACCGCTGGTTCTTACGTGGACTGCAAGCTTGACTCTGCTCCCATACATCCCATACAGTGGTCGAATAAATACAGAATCGGTCTCACATCGGATACATACTAAAATGATGGGATCTGTGAAGAAGCCTTGGCTTGAGAGGAAGATAGGGCATGCGGTGGGTCTATAAAGTGAATATGGGAACTAGATAGGGATGAGAATAGGGCTGGGAAAGAGAAGGCATGGAAATGGCTATCAGGTAAACCAGTTGTTACGCAAGATCGATACGATCCAGGGTTAATCCAAGCCTGCATAAAGTAGATTTTGAATACTTCATAGTACAAGCTTCAAGGACTTCGTGGATCTTATAAGAAAGGCCTGAGCTGACTTTTACGGACTAGTAGCCCAGTGTCTCGCATAACGATGAGAATTCTACTTTGAATACGGGTCAAGATTGTTAATAAAATTTTGGGTATTCGATTCAGATTTTTGAGGTACGATAGATACCATAGTACCACATATAAGTCACATGTTTGCACATGATTGGATTTTCACAGAAAAACGAGATGAATAACCTGAAAGCCGAAAGAAAGATGAACCAAAATGAAACCCAGGAGGCAAAACCGGAGAAAGAACCGCCCGCTAAAATGCATGATTCAAAAAAGACATGGTAGATGAGTGATCGAGTGGGTGGATATCCATGATGCCAAAGATCCAAATCCATAGCAGAAAGACAAGAGCACGAATCGTGTATGAGTGCAAGACCCCAATATGTACAGTAGGTAGTGCCGAGATGAAAAATAATGTGAAATGAAAGTGGGATATATGATCGATTCTCGAAAGCATGGTTGCGGACGTGGCAATTGATTACCAGGTCTCGGCAATGTACTGGCCAGCTTCCTTTTTGCGCTGCCAGAACAGCTCTGCTTCCTGGGAATTGAGGTTGCCCTTGGCCATGGCGACTTCAATGAGAGCAGCCTCAACACCTTCACCCATGCCCTTGCCGCTACCGCAAACGAAGACACGGCCATCAAGGGCGTTGATCACATACCAGACCAAGTCGGCCTGGTGGCGGACCTCCTCCTGGACGTAGCGACTCTCACCACGACGGCTCTGTACGACGGTGCGAACCTTATCCTCATGAACACCCCACTCGCCACTGTAGAGCTCATCAAGTAGCGAATCACGCACACCCTGGAGAACCCAGACCTTATTGGCACAGTTTGCAGACTGCAGACGACGCTGAACGAAGCCACGGAATGGGGCGATTCCAACACCAGCGCCGATAAGAAGCATAGGGCCGTCAGATGCGAAACGAGTGGCGAGCGGGTTGGCCATCAGACCGCGGAACATGGGCACATGAACGTCAATCTTCTCACCAGCAGCTTCGGCCTTAATAGCCCGCTGGGCCAGCTGCTCAAGGTAGCCAGATCCAACACCAGTTCGCTTGCCACCCCGCCAGTCGTTGGAATCGGCGACTGTTACAGCGACCTCAACCAGTCGGCGGCATTCGGTGCCCTTGAAACGACATGAGATCATGGGATCCTGAGACAAGGAATAGAATCGAGGCATCAATGTATTGAGCACGGACAAAAGATGATCCAAAGGAGGCTGAGAAGAGGGAAAGGCGTGTAGCAACTGGGTAAGAGTGATGTGAGAGCTGGTACGAAGGTCACAGAAAGCACCCTGGCCCTGTGCAGATGAAAGGTACTCGAGGATCTTCTTCTCGTTCTCCTCAGTGGTGTATTCGGCCAAAAGTCTGAACAGCGCCTTTGTTGGAGCATAACTCTGAATATCTGAGCACCAGCTCAGCACCTCCCGGCGTGTTGTGATAAGCTCTCGTGGCTTGTCATCACCCCAGATAGTTGGCCAGCGACCGTTGGTGGTACGCATAAGAATCTTCTTGTCTCGCATCGACCTTGGAACACACAGTAGGTCGAGAAGATCCTCAACTTCCTCATCTTTGTTCTTTGGGCACACGCCAATTGCGCCTCCAACCACAAAATCGACCATTCCACTCTCGGCAGGGTAGTCGGTGACGTCAATATCAAAGTGGTAGGTGCGCTTCTCCGCACCACCCTTGGTTAACTCACGGGCAGAGTGAAGAGGCGCGCGGTAGACCTCATATGGGGGATGAGGCTGCACGAATTGCGGGGGGTGATCTGCTGGCCCCATCGGCAAATGACGAGCAGACACGGGGGCGGGCGAGAAAGAAACCGTCTTCTCTGGGAGTGGGGCCATGTTGGAAAGCTCACTGTCCAGTGTGAGAAGGTTCAGATTCAGGTTCAAACTAGCGAAGGCCTTGTTGTCTGGGGTTGTGATCGAATTGAACCCGGAGATAGGGCCATCCACCGCCTGCAGTGGCCGGCCTCGGCAACAACCCCCACCACAGCACATGGACTGGATCTTCTGTGTACCACCTGTGCCGACATTCTCCAGCACTCTTCTCATGTCCTCGGAGTTCTGTGAGATCAGGACGGTCGAGGCTCGTCGTCGTCGGCCATTGGACTTGGAATCAAGATCTTCTTCACTCTGGGTATCGGGGGGCGTAATTGGTGTGGAGGGAGAGTCAGAACCATTGGAGTCAGATTCTGATGAGGTCAAGCCATTGAAAGTAAAATCTGTGACCGAGAGAGATTGTACTCCCCGCGGCTCTTCTGGGATTGGATTATCGGGGTGAGAGGTCGAGGAAACAGGAATCTCTTGGAAGGTGCCCTTGCGGGGGCGACCTAATGCGATAGTTGCCGTAGGCATGGCGTTGACGGCGTGGACTATGGAAGGAGAAGTTGTGAGGATACGAGCGGATATGAGACGTGTGAGAGATACACAGCACATACCCATTAGGAGTTCGAATAGTACCGAGGGCCGTCGTTAAAGAGGTCTGGAATTGCCGCAGAGACGAAGTCGTGGGATGGTAGGAAGTGGAGAGAACAGAAGTTTTCGGGGACACAGTTCGCTTTTAATGTAACGGTTGGAACAAGTGGAATGAGGCAGTGGACCCGGCGTTCGGTTCCAGACGGGAAATGAAAAGATTAGGGATACGAGTCTCAGTTTTAGTGGAAAAGATGAAGTTCAGGGAAATTACGGGAAGCGCAAACCACAATCGGTTATGGAATTATCTGATTTTGCCACATTCCTCGTCACCGGGTATTCGTTCAGCAAAGTTACCGCGGAAGCACGGGGGATTGTCCCGGGGGATTTTACTACTTAATAAGGTGGTGAATTTTGTATGGGGATTTAGGGAACAGTATCCATTTTCGACCCTCTTACGATCGACCATGCATTACCAGTTAAGCCAGTCGGGGGCGTTGGAGAGGTCATCTTGTAATACACTCAGAACCGGAAATCTCGTAATCTACTAAAAGTGGCGCCAGATTAGCCGAGTTCGGTTCCGACCGGATCTCAACTGGACCGTACAAGTGCCGTGTCAAGGGATAGATCGTACGTTGTGGATTAAAATATGGTACTTATGAAATAATATAAATGTATTTTTGCTCGACGAACCTCATCTCGATTCGAAAAAGCAAAAAAAAGGAGTAAGAACTAGAGTAAGAACTATGTAATCCCAGCGGAGTGGGCCGACACCGGGTCGTACTTTCCCCAACGGATTAAGTAAGACCGCGACTTATCAATCAATCAGATAGCGCACGTCGTACCAACACGGGAACGCCTCTCCTTATCTGATTCGCTATACTCCGCGAGCCAAGAAAAACCGGTTCAATCCTCCTTTTCTCAATACAGTACCTCCACTAGTGAATGGATAAGCTCCACTTCCCAACTGATTCTCGATCTAGCCCTGTCCCTACCGTCTGGCTCTCGGGACAGCAACATTCCCGACCATTGGGGGATAAAGCCGTTACTGTAGCAGTGGGTCGTTCTAGAAATACCAAGGACGCGTTCCTAGTCCCGAAATGAGAAAATGGGGAAAGCTCCTTTTCTGGAGATAGGATCGTCACAGGCCTGAGCTGAAAGCTCTCAGCTCCTTTTTACCTCGGGTTCTCGGCATCCTGGGTGTTCTGAGGTCTCCCAAGAAGACAGGGATGTTTGAATTCAGCCTGTCACACCTTCCCGTCTCAGGCAGTGTTTGGCACATAACGGCCCCATCTGATAACTTAAATCTACGGAAATCCTCGGCGTCAGAGTTGGGCACCCAACTTATTCCGTGACTTTTTCGAGTAATCGCTCCCGTGCACATACCGATGAAACTGGGGATTTCGTCATCTGCAGGGGTTCTCTGTAGTCAGACTGTGGGGCGGAGGGTCAGGGGATAATAGGAGAACTGGATGTCCAATATACTCTGTATGAGGGAATATGTGAAATCATTAATTCATTCCAAATTTGCAAGATCAGACTCATCGGCATCTGACCGCAAGCTCTGATCTTAACCACATTTTATATCAACATCACGTCATCACAGCACAAGAATAAAATAGATACAAATAACCAAACCAACAAAAAAAAAGAAAAAGGTATCAAAAGACCATTGGGCAGCAGCCAAGCGCATCAGAAGCTACAAACCCCGGGGCTAGAAGCCTTCTCTCTGGATTAATGCCACGGGCGGAACGAAATGATGCCGCCCCCTGGCCCAATAATAGATCGTCGCCGATCCAATGACGCCAACATACATCACCACGCTCCAATTCATTGTCTCACGTGTCACGGATGTCGACAGGGGGAAAAACGCAAAAACGAAGACGGGCAACAGGAAAGCCATGGCCCCAATATTGACTGCCATGCCAAATCGGCCTAATGACCATCGATGAGGTGGGAGTGCTTCACCACGGAGTCGCTTCAACAACACACAACCAATCGAGATAATGTATGCCGACATGAGCGACGTGATGGTCAGAGAGATGATCGCGTTGAGGGCCACTTGTGATCCAATGTTGATCAGCGAAAGGAGAATGGTGACCCCAAGGGAGACCATCACGGAGTTCAGAGGGATGTTCCACCCTGGTGTAACCTGTCAAAACAGTCAGCTGGGTTTGTTTGAAATATTCGGCTTTTTAATTGGCCTACATATGCGAAGAAGGATGAGAATGGAATGCCCTCATCCCGAGCGAATGACCATAGCTGTCGCGAAGCTGTGGCCACTTCCGTGATGGTACTAGCTGTCAATGTTACTATCAGGACCGCTGTCATCGCGTTTGTAGCTGCGAGACTGCCGGTTGTGTTGTAGAAGATTTGGATGAATGGGTACGCTGTCGGAGTATCCAGTACTTTGTCGACCTCGCCCAAGGTGAAACATAAGGTGACCAACATGATGAACCCGAGTACGCCATTGACTGCTACAGAGGCCATCATGGCTTTGGGAAGTGTCTCCGAGGCGTCTTTGATTTCTTCTGCTACGAGACGTTAGCTGCATGCATTGCCTATATATAAGACCAGACTTACACATATGAACGGAACAGTCGTACCCTAGCATCGATGTGATAGTGGTGGAAAGCCCAACCAGAGTCGCCGTTCCAGAATTATCCCAGCCACCACCATTGTTGAAGTGAGTAAACACCGCATGAACATTGTTGCGCGGTGCCAGTACCCATAGTGGAATGATGATCGCGAAGAGGCCAATGACATGGATGATCAGAATCAACCCTTCGACAAATGGCAAATTTTTAGCCAAGAAAGTGTTAAACAGGATGGAAAAGGACGAGATGGCAATTACTAGCATTGTTCCATGCCATCGTTGAAAATCATACTCTGGGTGATTCAACACAATCAGGCCTTGGATGATTGTGCCGGCCAGATATGCGATGGAGACAATGGCACATTGCCAACCCATTGCAGAGAGCCATCCTAGTGATGTCAACGATTTACCGCTTCAGGTCTCAGAATATATAGGGCTCCTACCTGTGATGTAACTGAGGAACTTTTGTCCACGCCGTGGAGCAAATTCCGACACCCAGTGGTACTGCCCACCAGCAGTCGGTGCCCTACACTATCTATTAGCACCAGCCGATCAGGAACCTAACAGCTCCACTTACATCGAGGCCATCTCAGCTATACTGGCATAAACGAGAGTGAACCCGATGGAAACACCAATGAATCCCCAAATCAAACCCGCCGTGCCACCATCAGTCAACCCCGAGGACAACAATCTATTGCGCCGTTAATATCAACTCCAATGTCTGCAGAGAACATAGACTAACGTCAAGATAACTTCCCATGTACAAATGAGAGTGCATCCAAAGCCAACGATTGAAATAAATCGAAAATTTCTCTGCTAATCGTTAGCGATGTCAAGAGTCGCAATTAGCCAACGCAACGCACTCGCAGAACCTGTACGCGCCCTAGCGCACTCATATCCCGTTGATCAGCCAACGTCCCCATGTACCGGGGCGCAACACGGCCCTTAGGTGCCTTCTGCGGAAAATCCTCGACATCGTCTATCACACTTTCCGTCATCTGAGAGTCATTCTTGGATCTATGCGAGAGAGGCATCGTTGAAATCAACAAAGTACTGTGCCTTTCAAATTTCGACAAACAGGGCTCTTGTGAAACGAACCCCACAAAAGCAAAAGATTCGAATTGTTAAGGACCGGTTAAGTTTGAAGAAATCAACTGCCCGATTGACTGCATGAGCAGTCCGCGACGCAATGTGCGGGAAGGATATAAGAGACCAAGCAGCCCCTGCTGAAAGAGGGGGTAACTCAAGTCAAATCAGAAAGACCTATGCTAATCCGAAAGAAGCAGGTACTGGGAGAGGTATCCTTCAATCTTCTTTCATTTTTCTGACTTCGGGGCCCTGGACGTCACATCGCAGGATTCAAGCGTGGTAACGACGTGGCCGCAAGGCATGGAAAAATTCTACCGCCATGTGGGAAACTCCAAACACTGGTTTCGACACATCTGATGTTTGATCCAAATCGTTACATTGCGCTTGGGCCGCTAGAATCATGAATTTGATTTCTATCCCTTGAATCTAAATGGGCCCGGAAGAATGGGCTATGAAGCTATCGGCGCCTTGCATGCCAAGGGGGATGCAACGACCCTTAGCAGCAGGCAACTGACATAGATGTTTATGCCCAATTGTACCAGCTCTTTCACTTTATTACCCCAAGGCCTTTATTTGCTTTTGTTATTTCTTTCCTTATGTCAAAAGCACGTTTGAGAGTTTGGAATCGGTATGTTTGCTTTTTCTCTTAAAAAGGATCGCTCAATAGTGCACCTTGGCATGAACCATGTACTATGATCCCTGCATAGATCACCCCTTGATGCTTAACCTCCATATCCGCCACTCAACCCTTCTGTACTAGCCCGAGGACACTAGCCGAATGCACCCTCCCTCGCATGTTTTTGTCCCAGGGGTCAAACCACATGGTCCTATCGGAAAGCTGTCCGCTGGATCCACGAGTCATAACTCGCATGTTGATCGACGCCTCCATGTCGGAATGGCAGCTGCCGCCTGCACCGAAGATATGTGCTCGGTCGCTGGCGTCTATGAAGTGAGGAGTCGCTAGTTTAGTTCCTTTTGTGATATTATTAATATAATATCAGATTCTTATTTCCATCTTCTGCGAAGGGATGGGTTAATAATTTTGCCACAGACTTTACCTTGATTCCAAGGTCGGTCTGAAGAGGCTTGAGCGGGCTGGTCGTATACTGTGGATTGTATACAACATTGGATCTCGGACCCTCGCTGGTCCTCCACGGCTATCGGCACCTCTACGATCACCAGGGCGATATATCAATATATCTGATTATTGCTGCCTTGGGCTGATGCCGTTTGCCTTGTGAGGCTGGATATATCTCGTGACCCCTCGTGGTCTTGGTTCCTGGGAACGTTCTCTTTCGATGCCCATGGAGAGAGTGAAGCACTAAGTTGTTCAAACCATTGCTCTTGCCATGGGCCCCTATGTACCCCCAGGCCAATCGCCACCGTTCGAAGTAGTCGATGACTTTCACCATGGCGCATGGATTATCATTACAGTGGCCTTGGGGCTGGTTGTGTCACTCGTCTGTTTCTTAATTCGACTATACGTCCGATTATTGCTGATGCCGCCTTTCGCGCGAGATGATATCGTCCTTTTGGGTGCAACAGTGAGTTTCTTGCAGGCAGTTGTACTGCCAATCAGTTAGAGAGGTAGAGAGACTTTGGAACAACAACAAGCTGAACATCCATTAGGCTATCGGCATCATCCAATCAATCCTAGTCTTTTACGCCTGCTCCCGTGGCTTCGGCACATCACTCACTTTACTAAACGAATCACAACTCGATCAGGTCCAAACAGTATGTGAGCTCTTCACCTCATATACACTTATAGCGAGAATTAACAATAATTTAGTTAATTGCTACAAGCGATATGTTTGCATTGATAGTGATCTATCTCTCGAAATGCTGCGTCGTTGCTATCTATCTTCGTCTTACGCCCCAAAAACCACATAATTGGGCTTCGTGGGCGACATTCGCATTGTGTACGGCTTGGCTTATACCTGCTGTTCTTATTCTGCTAGTCAATTGTGAACTTAATCGCCCGTGGAGGATACAGGGTGGACAGTGTCGAAATTTGGTGAGCTTGATCAATGTCCCCTTCAAGAGAGGTAGAGTTATGCTAATCGTGTAACCCACGCCAGTATCAACGATGGCAATTCATAGCCGCTGTGGACATCATCACGGAGATTATTATCTTCTCACTGGCTGTCGCTCTTCTCAAAGGACTATTCATGTCTGTTAAACGCAAGCTTGGAATTGGCTTTGCGTTTATATTCCGATTTCCGTATGTATTAACTTGAACCAGGAGTATCATATACACATCGGTGGTGGAGCGAACGGAGATCTAACATCTCTGATAGTCTAATAGTATTCGCCCTCCTCCATATGTCTTCACTCCACTCCGCCCTCGCCGACAACGACGTTACCCTCGCCGCCGTCGAACCTACCCTCTGGCTCCAGGTCGAAGTCCACTATGCCCTCGTCGCGTGCAGCGTCTTCTGTCTCCGCCCATTTATGGCTGCCGTAAGTACCAATTATGGAACTGCAGGGGACTCTAGCTTGGAAAGCAGTGGCTATGCCTCGCGGTCGAGGGGGACAAAGGGGAGTTCAAAGTCTGGATCTGGATCTGGCTCGAATGCAGATTCTAGATCTAGGTCTTTGTCTCGCGTTCGGAGAAAGAGAGCAGGGACGGCGACGGGGGCTTTGCCGAGGTCGGCTTCGAAGGAAGCGCTATGTCGAGATGGATGTGTTGATGACGATGCAGTTCGTTTAGAGAATCGACAGAAGAGACAATCTGTCAAAATGCATGGGGCTGGTGGTGGTGGGACGATACGAGTGCCTGTTCGCCGATCTTTGTTTTCTCTTGGAGGTTCTAGTAACGCTGCCAAAGTTGATAAAGGCAAGGCTGGAGTGCGGGATCAGGGAGGCTCTGCTCTAGAGTTTGAGTCCGATGCGCTGGAGCTTATGCCTCAGTTACATAGACAATATGCTCGTACAGAGGAGGGGCCTGCTGAGAACGAGGACCCGGACAAGATGGTTATTCGGAAAGAAGTGCAGTACTCCGTTCAGTTTGAACGAGGGGGAGGGCTCGAAGCAGGTCTCGACTGACGCGACGGCTTATGTATAGATGTACAGCAAGTGCTGTATTTTAGTATATAGAAACATGAGCTGAATCTGACAATGTTGATAGAGAAGAGTAGACAGTCTGTCAGCTAATAATATTTGGAACGAATGTCTATGAATGTTCCCCGGCCTATATATTTGAAACCCTGAACGCCGCATATTGCTAAAAATGAAATGCTAGAACGGACTTTCTTCGCTTAATGAAAGTATGCAAATGTTAAACAAATCCAGAAGATCGCTTAAATGGATGTGCCTCGGTACTCCTAAGTAGAGCATATTAGCTTGAGACACCAAGCAAAAAGGAGGACATAGATAAACTTACAAGACGTACTCATCCAAGCTGACATGGTCCGGCTCGGAAAAGATGAGATACAAGTACTTGAGTGTCTCAGCGAGCCAGTAACTTTCCATTCTGTCGGCTTTTAATGTGTCCAGGTCACGGACGTCCTTAACGGCTGAGTGACCAAAATTGGTATGCGTCATCTTCTCAATATTTTGGAACATGCGCCAAGCCGCATCTTGCAGGGACTTGTCACCAGTGATTCGGTACATTATGAAAACAGACTCAACAGCCTCGGGTCTAGATTCGATTAGTACTTTTCCAATGTCACCAATATAAGCTATGGTCGAAGACTGTAACGTTACCTAAGCTTGTATGAAGAATCTTTAGTTCCGACCATTCCTGGTGGAATGACTTCCGCTGCGACGATTTTCTGTGCTTCTCTGCGGTGCTGTTGAAGCTCGATGGGCTGTCTGAGGACAGACTCGTACCAGCGAGTCTCATCCCATGGGCAATCTTCCAGGTCTGCACAGGGAGTGAACTGGAAGGTCTCGGGCATGACACCTGTCGGCATCGAATCGTATGCCCAGATACATCCATCTGTGAGGCCCCGAGCGATTGATAGGTCTTCAGGACGATTGAAGATTTTGGCAGCGATGCCTACGGTGCCACCAATGAAGCATTTCAGATGGTCTGAGGTGTGTGCAATGTGGCTTGCGCCCCCCGCAAATTGCATATTGGAGGTGAAGAGAATTTGCTTGTCTTCTTCTTTGGTAACGGCACGGAACAGTAGATTTTTCTTGATTGCATCGAGTGATCGCTCCCACATTTTTTTGTATTGATCTGTCTGCCCACCGAGAAGAATGTGCTCCTTGGGCAGGTACTCATAGGTGGAATCAGCACCACCGCCAAGCGAAAAGTCAGAACCATTGAAATCAAGACGGAGTGCGTCAACGAAATTAGGCCATAAACCTGGAGCTTTAGTTCGCATTTGGACCTTGTCTAGCTCATCCGTTATACGCTGGACGGCGTCGTAGTACATTGGGTTCCCGGTTAGCTGGGTCAGACGGGTGAATTCAACTGTCAAAGAACCCAATTCCGCCAGGCTTGTATGTGGGTTTGGCTCAATCTCTTGACCGATGGCTGACCGGCCCCATTTCCAGCGCATCTGTGGCATGTGGTTTTTGGTGTCAAAAGCATAGAAAATCATGTTGCCGAGCTCCTCTGCTTTCTTGAGCAAGATCGGATGTTTTCCGTTGGTCAGGTCATGGGCTGCGATCAACCCTCCCATGTACCTGATCACGATCTCAAAAACGTTGACCTCTTTGCTGAATGTTGTGGTGAAGTCAATCTGTTCGAGTGCCTCCAGTGCGAGCTTCAGCTCACCATCGAGGCCCATTATAACTAATGTATCCAATGCATCGACCAGAGTGGCACCCCAGCCGCTGAAAGAGTCTTCAAATTTCCCACTCACGGGTGAGACCTCGTCTCGTAGCCAGGCATGATTTTTGTAGCCATTCCAAGCGTGAAGAAATGTTTTCTTGACAGCCCTCTGTCTCTGAGTTCTCTTTTTGCGCTCCGACCAGCTCTCTGGTTCGAACTCATGTTGGATGCGGGGAAGCGGTTTTGGATTTGTTGGCAAGGGAATGTATGATGCAATGGGGTGTATCTTGTGTGCGCGGTCTAGGTGAATGGCGTCTGGCCTGATGTTTTCGTTTTTGACCGGTGTCGGTCTCCGGTGATAATCCCAGGGTGAAAGACTGAAGGGTAGTTGTAATAAAAAGAAATATCCTAAGGCTAGGAGGAATAGTGCGGTGGACAATGACCGGCCCCTGCGATTGGGGACCATAATGAAAGGCGGTTCGCGAAAACGCTGAATTCGAAAAGCTATTTGAATCCGATAGAAAAGTAAGGTGGAAAGGCGAAGGAGAGTGGAGAAAAGAATGTGTAAATGACAGTGAGCGACAAGCATAAACAAGAAAGGAATGATAGTTAGAATGGTTGCATGGGGAAGGCTTCCACCATGTTGTGGCAGAATGTTAATTGAATGGACTGACCTGGGGATCCAGGGGTGTCTGGAGTTAAAAATGTCACATTGACGAAAATCACGTCAGTGGGGGGCACAAAAGGGCCAATGTCATAGGGTGCTCCATTGATCGTCGAGATCTCCGTTCGATATACTCCGTTCTCTACAAGATTTGAGATTTGATACGTAGGCGAACACGAATCTGCTGATTGGATTAATAAGTTATTGTTATTTTAGGAGCTCAGAGAAGCATTCCAAGACAGCACAGTCAAGCTTCACAGATACTTTGTGGCTTGCCTAGACCCTGCATCGGTACGGAGTATATCGTAGGATAAAGAAAGCATAGCTTGGCCTAGACCACTTTCCATGGCACAGCCCGCCTTGGCTGTCGCGTGTGCTTTATTCTGTCTGCCTAGACAGGCTAGGAGGGAAAAGCATCGTGAGGGTCCCACTTGTCCCCTGAAAGTGTCTCAGTTAGGAAGAGAGACAGCCGATCATCACAAACTTGGTTTAGCAAATTAATTGTGGCGTGGCTAACCCATGCGGGTCTGGATTTCAGAATTTGAACTGTTGTCACTATTTCCAAGGGGGAAAGAAGTGACTACATAGTCCATAGCTCAAGAGTAGAGCTATACTTCTATGGAATCAAATTCCAAGCCATTGAGCCCAAATGGTTTCCAAAAGCAATAGTCTCCGAAGGCATTGAATATAGCGCAGGTGTGTCGTATCTATTTTGGGGCCGAAACCCTTGAATGGAGCCGCGACCGCCACTGCCAGCCGTGTTTTGGCCAGCAACCCTTTAGTGGCAAAAGCACGAATTGAATTTGATGACATCGATTAAACATTGAGATCACAATGCAATGGCATTAGTAGGAAGAATCAAACCAAGAAACTATTCACATCTATGAGTTGTAACATTTTACTCTAGGAAAGACTGTTGTTGGTGACAAAAACAAAGTGTATATGTTTGCCTTGTTTGCACCTGCAACGTCTGCAATGAATCGAGCTTTGAACAATTGGTGCTCAAATCCGCGTATATCATTCAAAGCAACCTTTAAGTAAGGTCAATATACCCCCAATCTAATGCTTAAAGTAAATACTAAACAAGTCTTTAGATTCAGGTTATAAAATTTTGTTTCATCATTATCAGGCCTACATTGCTCGGTCTCCAATCTCATTCACTGGCAATGCTCCATTGATTCAAGCAACAACACCATATATACCCGGGGACCCAATATCTATCCCTCAGAGGCATCCTTATTAATATCAGCGTGTGTTCATCAAGCCGCTCTGCCTTAATCGTGATCATTCGAACATCAACCACCTGCTCAATAAGCAGGCCCGAAAACCCACCATGCCAATCACAGGGTACCCATCCCACGCATCAAGAAGTCCAAACCCTGAACTAACCTGCCTTGAAAAGTGTCTACTTCATCCCTTCACACCCGAACTCCTCAACAGCCCTGGCAACAATCACTGAGCGCCTCCGCTCCGCCTACCCAGATGAAGAACTCATCCCCTTGGGCCGCTGGGCCCTAGAACAAAAATTAATGAGAGACACTCCAAGTCTCGTCCCTGCATCAGCGAATCCCTCAGCAGGGAAGCCGCGCTATATGCAATTCCTTTCGCTAACCCATTACCCCACTCATGGCTTCATCTACACATCCGAAGCAGAAGGGAAGCCTTCCCACCCCTCACATGCACCAGCCGGTGCAAGCCCAAGCCCTGTACCGGGCTCGGTGCCCATGGTCCAATCTCAATCTTTGTCGCAGTCACAGTCGACTAGTAATAGCAATAGCTTTACCGCGTCGTCAGACTCATCGCCTATGATCATGACTGTTCTCCCTATGCCGTCTTTCGGTATGCTCTTCCATCATTTCACGTACGCGTGTCAGCCCTTCTGGGCCCATCGATTGACTGTCGCTGTGCCTAATGGTGTTATCTACGATATGGGTGATTTCCGTGTGCGATTGGGTGATGTGCGACAGACGTTCCCGACTGCGCGACCGCGTGGAACACTTATTGAGATTGAGTGGCGGGGTCCAACTGTCGTGGACTCGATTTCTTCTGCACATTTGGGTGCTCAGAGTACAGATGAGCATGAATCCGACTCTGGGATTGATGTGGACCTCTCTATTGAGGAGTCGGATGTTGATGCGGAGTATGCGGCTACTGCAGCTTTGATTCGAGAGTTTTGGGGGAGACTTGGTGTTGAGGGAGCGCGAGAGGCTATTCTTGTTCCTGGGGTTGGGGAGGAGGTTAAGGGTCGGTTGAAGAAGTGGAGGGCTGCGAAGATGAAGAATGACCAGGGTCCTGGGACTGTAGGGGAGAATGAGGCGGATGTGGATGGTGCGGATGTTGCGAGGCAATATATGGAGGTTTTGCGATTCAATCGGTAGACAGAGTCAAACAAAGATTTGAAGGTTGTTCGTCATGTACAAGACCTCTGTAGGTTGGGTGAAATCTACGCCATTACGAGATACTTCAAAGATACTGCTAAATTCCCATGGGAGGCATGCTTTACTGGAGAGGATTGGAAGTCAAAATCAAGTTCATTGCCTACATTATGATATCTCAACGCACGAAATCTTCCACCAAATCCTGCATATGTTATCTGCATTCAAGTTGCACGCTTGATCATGAATCATCCAAGCTGGAGCCTAAGAATTGGAAAGCATAGACTACAAAAGATCGGTATCGGGGGAACGGAGAAGAGAAAAAGAAACATCCTCATTGAAAATCACGACATCAGCTGAAGGTGAAACAAAAACATGGCGACATGAATAGTTTATTTTTGCATCATGAGCTGGACGAACTCGTTGTCTGGTATGAATTAGCATATAAATCCCCTGTAGAATGACCGGAATCTTGGTCTGAATAGACTGGGGCAACGAACAGTCAATTCGGCCATCACCGTCCTGATCCGCCTCACGGATCATCTCATCGACCTCATCGTCAGTGAGCTTCTCGCCGATGGAAGTCATAACGTGGCGCAGCTCAGCAGCAGAGATGAAGCCGTTGTTGTCGCGATCGAACACCTTGAACGCCTCACGGATCTCCTCCTCGGAGTCGGTATCCTTCATCTTACGGGCCATCATGGTGAGGAACTCTGTCACATGTCAATATGGATTCAGGCTGGAGGTTTTCGATATTCGGTGGGAGGGACCGTACCAGGGAAATCAATGGTGCCGTTGTTGTCGGCATCGACCTCGTTGATCATGTCCTGCAACTCAGACTCAGAGGGGTTCTGGCCGAGCGAGCGCATGACGGTGCCCAACTCCTTGGTGGTGATTTGTCCTATTCAATTCATTCGTCTCAGTCATTTGTTCGCGTAAAGGGCACCGTATTGTCGTATTGTCGTATTATTGGGTGTGAAGGTATTGCAGACGGTCGCACTCACCATCGCCATCCTTGTCCTATTACGGGAAAGCAATTAGGTTCCGGTCCAGGCAGCAGTCGTCAATCGCGGATTAAGTTACTCACAAACAGGGAGAATGCCTCCTTGTACTCGGAAACTTGCTCTTCGGTCAGAGAATCAGCCTATACACGGTGCGATGTCGCGATCAGTCACGGTATCTTAAATGGCTGTTATCTCACTGCCCCGCAAAGCGGGGATTTTTCACCAACCCATCCAGTTTAGATAGGAGGGAAGGGAAGTGAGATATTAAATAGTATAGCGGTTTGAAATCATACCATGGTGAAAATGTGGTGGGAAAATGAGGAATGTAGAAAGGTTGGAGGGGGGGTGAAGGTGGGGAGAGAAGAAGTTAAGGGGAAGGTTGCCAGCCTTACGAGCGAGGTACATCGTACCGTACACAAAAATAGTGTGCCTGATAAGTACACCAGTCAGGACCCTGTATCCATTGGGCGGTCAGCACCGAAACGGGCAGAAAACAATAACAGTGAAATGTTTAGATTTAGCAGGGCTGAAACTCTCTTCTCAGCTGAAATGTGCTGTGGGCCTTTGACATCTGCAGACGGCTCCAATGGAGCCTACCAATTTGACAGGCTAACTCTGCCTAGACTTGGTCAGAAGGCAAATGCTTGGCGTCCGGGTGGACCACCGTAAGCTAGAAAGAAAGCTTGTACCGCTACTGATTGCCTCCTCAAAGCTCCTTATGGTGTAATCCTCAACCCCGCACTTCACGGGCAAGGTTACTCCGGTAGAACAGGGATCTATCGGTTAGGGCACAAGGGAAGGTGAATATAACCGATCACTCGAGCTACATACAAAACCGTAAACCCACACGTACATCTTACAGGTGGTTAGATAATGCATAAGGCTGAGTTGAAACGACTAGGGCATGAAAAGCAATTCGGATTGGATCCACTACAAACCAGCCTTGGAACTATACACTCTCTGTGTTGTAATTTTGAGGCAAAATGTTCGCTAAATATATGTGTATTACATATAACATTCCCATGTGTTTGGAACGAGCTGTTAATATCAATCTGGGGACATGATCATCACGGTACATCATACCAAACCATGTACGAAGAACTACATAAGTGGCGTTTCCAAAGCATGGTCAGGTGGCTTTGTCTGAAACTTCTGTCGCCAGGTTTCACGCCATGCTTGCGGTAGATTATTGGGGTAATAGAACAATGCATCAGCCTTATCATCCCCGCCCCTCCTGACCTAGCATCCGCACTTTAGATAAGGCCCGGGCCCATGCTATTTAACTTTCTCTTATACTGCTTCATAACTGGATGGGGGCTTCTTCCATCCCAATAGTTCGGATAATATATCTTATATCGTCCACCTTGACATCCAAGGCCCCTCTATCTGATGATGATCATAGATCGGGCGGACCAGATGGATGCTGATAGATACGACATATCCTCATGTCAACGACGTCGTATCGGCCCAAGGAGATTAGCTAAGTAACAGCTGGTTGATCTTCTGAGAGGCAAAACCATGGTCATAGTAACACCTCTACTATCATGGTTAGCACTAGGAAATCGAATGTTATGTATATCTATGATAACACAGCAGCCAGTCTTTGAATATACTAGGCTAGTAGAAATATAGACTACGTGTCTACCAAATGCAGTAAAACGACTCATAGAGACAGACAGCACCTATTTAGACGCCTTAATATGTATATCGATCTAATCACCTAGACATTCATTTCTTATTACAGCACTTTAGTTATACTATAACGCTTCAGTTCATGCTCCGTCGCCTCCTCTTCATTTAAAAAACTTTTTCATCATCAAAATTTCTTCCGTAAGGAGTTCTCTCATCTTACGAACAAATTATTCACTAATATGAAACCTAGTACAATAATGACGACAAACATTTTAACGTGCACTAATATGGCTACATACAGCCTGCCTCTGGTATTATAGGTGATTCATCTTCTTAAGATGAAATCATTCTCACTTTCAAATTGCTCTTCCTACCTAAACTAGGCCATATGATCAGTCGCAAGGGCCAGCTGCTACTGAACAACTCATCACCATCACTACTTTACTCTCCACCCGCTGAATTAACGACGAAGTCATATTACAGAGGATTTCGAGTAAGCTAGTCCAAAAATCCAGCTAGACTGGAGCTCCTTCACGGTGGAGGAAATGCAGCAGCATTTAGATCTTCCTAACATGAAGGGCACCTCGTACGATACTATAAACTGCCTAGGGAGTGTGAGTATTCCGAATTTCTATTACACTTTGTTCAAAGGGCTCGTGTATGATTAACTAAGCATAAAGGGTATAGGAGGAATTTCTGCACATGCAGTCTTATCTTTAGGTAGTTATTTTGAGTCGTTAATGGCCCCATACTTTTAAGCAAGAATTGAAGGACCGATTGGGGGGTTCAATAAGACCATATGGTGTTCATTAATCTGCAATGATCAAACGAGTAGGAGCTTCAGAAGTATGTAACAACAAATGGGGATTCAATCAAGTGGGCGTATTACAGGTATAGACTTGGCAAACTTCCAATTACAATCACGTAGCAGGGTCAGTCAATTACATCTACGATTTATATTCGCGTTTGATCAGATTCACAGAAACAATACTAAGTGTGAAGGAGGGTATCTCAAAAATAGCACAACGTACTCCCTAAGTGGGGCTGCGCCCTGGAGACTGGGCGAATTGCCGGCCTCACAGTGGAGAGAGCTTCCCGGGACCGTCAACTCCGCTGCAACATACACCCAGCACCAATACCATCCTCAGGAACATACACTAATTCTCGACGACTGATCATGAACTCCGCAATTACACCGCTTTCACCATAATCTACACGCGACATCCCCGTAACCCCAGCCACGATGTGGCGGGATCGAACCAACCTGTATGCCTACCCCCTCCCAAACCAGCTACGTCAACCGCCGCGGAAACACAAGACTAACCAACTGCGCCCGTCGCAACAGCTACATCTCCTACCGCCAATCCTTCGCACATCACCCGGCCAAGAAACCGCGTTTCGCAGCCCCCTCCAATGGCTTTGACTCACCCTCCCAGCCGGAGGAAAGCCGGCGACTGATCTCCGAGACAGGTGGCTTCGAAGAAGATGGCGACATGGTTATCGAGATGGACCTACTGCCTCCACGCTGGGTGGACATTCAGGAAGAAGTCTCGGAGTACCTGGCAGATATCGCGCAGAAGGCTGCGGAGCTAGATAAACTACACCAGAAGCATTTGCTTCCTGGGTTCGGAGATGAGGATCTCCGAAGACAAGACGAGGGTTTGATTGAGCGGTTGACGCAAGAGGTCACGCGCAGCTTCCACGACTGCCAGAAAGCCATCAATAGGATCGAGAGGATGGTCCTCGAGTCCAAAGAGCATGGCGGCGTGACCAGTGGTGAGGAGACCATGGCCAAGAACATTCAGATCTCTTTGGCTTCGAGGGTCCAGGAGGCGAGTGCGAGGTTTCGGAAGAAGCAGAGCACATATTTGAGAAGTATGACTTGTTCCCGTCTTGCTTTCATTGTGCGCACGTGAAACTAATTCGCATACTCTGTTCGCAGAATTACGAGATATAGAGGGCTTTGCTACGCCGTTCGATCGTGCTCCGACCCCCGTTCAGAACCCGTACACCGATCCTTCCCTGATGGAGTCCGATGCCGACAAGACCTTCTCACAGACTATGCTGATGCAGACGCAACAACGGGCGACGGGCCAGAATGATGCGGTTATTGCGCAGCGCGAGCGTGAGATCAACGATATTGCAAAGGGGATTATTGAGCTTTCGGATATCTTCCGTGAACTGCAGACTATGGTCATCGACCAAGGCACTATGCTCGATCGCATTGATTATAACGTTGAGAGAATGGGGACCGAAGTCAGGGGTGCTGAGAAAGAACTTAAAGTGGTATGTTATTTACTTTAACAAGCTGACAGTGCAAATGGCTGACTGATATTTCCAGGCTACAAACTATCAACGCCGAACCACCAAACGCAAGGTCATGATTCTGCTAGCCCTGGTGGTGGTAGGACTGATCATTATTCTGGTCGTGAAACCGAAAAATCACGGCTCACCACCACCACCACCTGCTGATGAATCATCTAATAATATTCGGTCAGTCTTGGCAACGCGAGAAAGGCGACATCCCTCGTCGAGTCGGTTTGGTCGAGATCGCTGGATGGATCCAGACATACTTCGATAATGGTCTTTACATCCTGTGCAAATAATTCGAATTAGCAATTAGCGGGAAGGTCATTAGAATGTATTTCTAAATGTTTCCATTAAGACAGGCTAAATCTGAATAGAAATAGAGAACCGTTCAAGAAGTATGTAAGTGTATTGACCGAAATTCAAATAGTATTGACATGTGTCGTAGATGGACCTATGAAAACAGGTGATGAATAGCTATCGGACAGAATGAAGAGGAGAGCTCCTGGATCAACAGTTACCCCCAAATTACTGCTTCCCTTGCTGTGCAATCAGGGCGGCAACATCGACATCAAGATCCCCAGCCGCAAACTGGGTGTAGTCATCCTCTCCATGGGTCACTTTGCGCCGTTTTGCCCCCGCCCCGTTTGCGCTTAGATCAAAATCATTACCCCCTGGGGAGAGTTCAGCCGGGTCTAGTGGGAGTCCACTGTCTGGTCCCATATCAGGAATGACCAGTCCATCGGAGAGCTCCATTTGCGGCTCCTCGGTGAAAGGACCATGGCTAGTTTGCTGTTGCTCAGGCTTGGGTGACCCGACAGGCGTTAACGCTTCAACAGAGGGAGGGGTCAGAGCCTCAGCCTCGGGACGAGGGACCTCCCCTTCATAGTAATGGGAACCCGAGGTGGCGGGGGTCATGTTTAGCATTATGGCATCCTCGACTTCACGCTTTTTCGAATCCGTCTGGGTCTTTCTCTCTGAGAGCTGCGCCACCAATGTCTCCTCTTTGGCCAGTTCAGACCGGTTGTTTGCAAGAAGTTTCTCGAGCCCGTCGATCAATGCACGCCGGGACTTGATGACCTCCGAGACAGAGCTCTCGGCGTTGGCGAGGGATTTGAGGAGCTGGCTCAGACGCGCAGCATGCACCGGAGGAGTAGGCTGTGGCTCCTTGTTATCATGCATCTTGCTGTATTCGGAATCGGCATTTGCGGCAGAAGTGGTGGAGGTGATAGCAGCCTTGTTAAGGGCGACTTGCAATGGAATCAGTGGCTGGATTTCGGTGGGAGCAGAACCGGCGGAGGGTTCCTTGTTGAAGAGTGAGCCGCCGAGGGGCTGTTTCTTGGTAGTAGAGCGAGTTTTGTCGATTTCTAGAAGCAAAACTACGTTAGAAGAACTGGCGCAAGAAGCCGGAGCGGCGTCCGACAGAGCTAGCTTACCGTTCAAACGGGCATCCACCGCATCTAGGATGGGTCCCTCGAAAACATTGCGTGCTCTCCACACCTCCACAACACGGCGGAGCTTCTGCTGAATATCATTCGAAGAACCCCTGTAGGCGGTTGCTGTGGCCTCCGCGACGATCTGAGTCCAGGTTAGTCCGGGAGTTCATGTAGGAAATTATGTTCGATGACTGACTGGCGCAAAGGCTGTAAGAAACTCTTCTCTACCTCGAGCCTTTGATTGTTGGGAGACCTCTGTACGTATATTAGTCGATGAAGATGAGACTTGGTGGGTCGTTTTGTACCGTTGGCTAGGTAAACCAGATTGAGGCGCTTGACGGGCTGAGAGTCACGGATCTTCTGCAGCCAGATCTGTGCGGTCTTATCGGCATGCCGTCTACATAAACAAACGCAGATCAGTATGTTTCTCCAGCAGGGACACATGCTGTGTTGTTGTCATACCTATGGAACATGACCCACTGGGCAACAGTGACAATACTCTCTTGAGTCTCATTCAGGGCAGAAAGCTTTGCCTTGACAGCATCGTCTGTGTATGCCATTGTTGCAAAGAGTTACACTGGGTCCTTGAGAGAATGAGAGTAGCTAGAGAAGAGTTGGGCCGTTGGGAGATTGAGTCGCGACAGTGGCGGACCGGACCAAATAGCGATGCGCGGTACAAACCGAGAGCAATTGAGACTCGTGGAAGTGACAGGAAGGATAATCAATAGAAACAATGTCGTTCGAGCAAACAAAAGCAGGCAATCGTCAGCACTGTGAATACGGTTCTCCTTTGCGCAATCGTCAGCATAACAAGAAAATGTGAGTGAAACAGCTCTTTATTCCAGTAACAACCTAAGCTTACTGACCGCCTTGGTAGAGTACGGGGTTCCGAGCGCTTCGCCGACAACCTGTCAACTTACCTACTTCAAACTCTCATATTCTCTTCAACTGGTTTTACAATTTGCTTCCTTTTCATACATTGTAAAACTCACTCCCTGAATCACCCACAAAATGACCGACAAAGACCTTCCCGGATTCCCTGCACTGGAAGGGTTTGATGGTATGTCTATCCACTGCACCCGGTGCCTGACCCCATACGTGTAAACAGTGCTAATCTCCTCATGTCTAGCCCCATCCGGAACTGCTGACATCGAGGAAACCGATGGTCTTGACTTCGCGCAGCGTGAGGCCAACGCGGGCCTGGCCGGCGATTTTTCGGGGCAGGTCCCAACCAATGCCGATGACGACGATGACCTACTAGGTGGTGTCAATAGCGAACACGCTCAGCAAGTAGCCAAATTCGAGGGTTCTTTCCCCGGCGAGGACACATATGCACAGAATGAGGTATGGCTTGGAGAATTGTGGTGCATGACTGCCAAGGTTGGAGTTGCGCTGACATGACGGTGTTATCTAGAACGTCGCCCCTGGAGGTACAATTACCGGCTCCGGTTCCCCATTCCCCCCGACTGGATACCAAAGCCCACCTCAGCCCGACGACGAAGGCGATGCTGTTCGGTAGGTTGAATTGGCCCCACCACGGCAAGCGGGCGCATGACGTCTGCAGCCTGTATCACCAAGCTGACCATTGGATGTTTAAACAAATAGTGAATGGCGTGAGAAGCGCGACGCTGAGATTGCCCGCCGCGCGGAGGTATCAGCCGAGAAGAAGGAGGCTACCGTGCAGAAGGCTCGCGAGAACATTGACGATTTCTACGTTTCCTACAACAACAAGGCCGAAAAGCACCGTGCCCAGACCAAAGCTGAGGCTGAGCAGTTCAAGAACAGCCGCGAGGACACCTCTGCTGGTGGTACCAGCTGGGAGCGCATTGCCAAGCTGGTTGATGTGTCTGGAAAGGGCAACACTGGTGGTGCCAGTGGCTCTGGCAAGGAGCGCTTCCGTGAGCTGTTGATCGATTTGCGGAAAGACCAGGAGGCTCCGGGCGCCAGCGGGATCTAGGCTGCTTCATTTTTGTTTCATTTCAGTTCACCAAGAGCAATAAGCGAGGGACCATGGGTACAGGGGTTGCTTCGGGGCTAGGCAGCGAGTGCTACTTTTCATCCACACCCCGGCGCTTGCGAGGTATTTGGTTCCCTGTTTCTTAGCTTACACACATTATCTGGAGAGGTTTATTTTTTTTTCCCTACTATGTTTCCTATTTCCTTTTTCTCTCCATGCAGCGACGCCTTCAGGGGAATTTGTGTAATTTAAGTATTTCAGACTGATGGCATCGTTAATACCAAGGTTTTTCTTTTATGATGCCCATGGCTATATTAAACATAGATGAATTCAGAAAGGCAATACAGTTGATCAATGGCAGACCAGCGCACTCATTCATGCCATCCCGAGTAATTAGTGACTTTTTGGGGAGTTCAATCCAGCTCTGTAATGTCACCAGCAGGCTCTCCGACCTCCTCCAGCTTACCCTCAGCCTCAAGCTCCGCCAGCTTCTTCTTGCCCTCTTCGGTGGTACCATCGATGATACCCTCTTCCATACTGAGCATGCCACTCTCACCCAGCTGCTCGACAACCACTTCGGCTTCTTCCACGGACATTTTACCAAGGACCTTGTTCACCTCGTCCAGAGACTCCGATTCCAGTGCCTTTTGCAGCTCTGGGGAGAAGGCATCGAAGATCTTGCGGGCCTCAATCTCAATAGGCTCCTGACTGTTTGGTTGAGGGAGGTTGATGGTAATCTTTGTGTTGGGATCAACAGCATGCAGCTGAATCTGCTCGACACCCGCGGGGTCGTTGGAGGCAGAGCCATCCTTGCTCAGCTCAGCAGCGCGGCTCTTAATACGGTGGTATGTTTCGTTGACGTCGTTGCTGAACAACCCTGATGCACGGTGGTCCTTGGTTGTAATGCTGCAAAGATACTTTGTTAGTTAAATTCGCGGAATTACTGTACCTGAAGTAACGTACCGGTTGAAGAAGAGCTTAATGCCATCTGGACCCAGAGAGCGGCAATACTGCAGAAGTAGAGCCTGGTGAACACACTGCCGAGCATAGTCTTCTTGGCCCTTCATTTGACTGTTGAATGCCTCGACAAGCAGGCCATCAGTCTCTTTCTCGGCGATAATCTGGGGGTGCGCGCTGATGAATTGGAGATAGGCAGCATAGTCATTGGGACGGAGACGGGCAAACTTCTTTCCAAGTTCACTAATCTCGACATCGGCGGGGTCATCATCGTCGTCGTTCTCGGCTGCGCTACCGGAGGGCTGGCTGCCCGCACCGGGGTTCAGCAGCTGAACCTCAGTGGACTTGGATGGGCCAGCTTGTGATTTATCAGTGGCCTTGGCGACATGAGATGCGTTGAAACCATCGTGCAATTTATCACTGGTAATCTTGCTGCCCTCTTCCTTCTCAAGCGCCGCGAGCTTCGTCAACAATTCATTCTGCAGATTCTGCACCTTGGTCTGGTGACCCTCAACGCCCTTGATGTATGCATCAATCATATTATCGGGTTTCGAATCCTCAAACTCCTTCTTCACCATGTCTAGCAGCGAGCTCATCATCTGGGAGTATTTGGGCTGCTCCTTCTCGTGCGTGTAGACGCCCTCTGGTGGTGGCGGGGCCTGATCGTCTGCGGGGTTGCTAGCAAACTCCATGATCGTCTGGAAAATAGGCTGCTCGGGGGAAGTATTGGTGCCCTCGTGCTTCTTGAGAGCGGAGAGGAGCTTGTCGATGCGCAAGAGGAGGCCATCGTTGATAATGCGCTCGTACTTCAAGGTCTTAATATCATGGCGGCGCTGTTCTCGTTGCTGGTGGATCTGGTTCTGCTTGGCTCTAATAAACGAGCGCTTGTCAACATTGGGGTGAACTTCAATGTCCGAATCATCGGACAGCTCGAGAGCATCCCATTTGCTGTAATCAACAACCATCTTGGCGGGCAGTGAATTTGGGTTGGGTGAGGCGGGGTATGAATGTGGCGTAAGATAGTAGAAAGAGTTATAGAATAAAAGTACTTGGGATAAAACCAATCACAGATATCTCAGAACACAGTATGTACTGTAGAAGAGATATGCGACTAGTCCTGCAGGTACACGAGAACTAATATAATCAAAACTAAAACATCCAAAAGCATCTACAGCTCTCGATTAGCTTCGATGGGCGGTGAGGGATTCTGCCGATCAGACTTGCCGACAACGGGGGTTTGCGATCTTACATCTCCACATGCTTTCGGGGAATGCTCTCAATGGTCATGGACCGTGCGGAATTGCTGTTTCTTCCATGAAAAGTACAAATAATGGCCTCACCTGTTTCCTTCCAGTAACTCCCCACTCTGCTATCCTGCTGAGAGTTTGACATTACTGCTACTCCAAAAGATGCGCGGTCTCCGGCTGCCGGCCTGGGCTCCGGGCGTCAGCCCTCGGTCGGTTTTGAGACCTCAGAGCGCTGTACTCCGAGACCTGCTTCCCCAGTCAAATCGACCTTCCCTACGATCGGTTGGCTTCACTCATATCAGCCGACCTTATTCGACTCCCTCCGAAGGTCTTCGCGACAGGTCCGGTCGTCTTTTCCGGTCGGCCGAGACACCCCTGTTAATTCACCAAAATGGCCTCCAATATACCCCGTCGACGTCCAGTATGATTTCACAAACTCGACCCTTCTGCTCTACCCGTCGGCTCCTTGAAGAAAAAGCGCCAGTGCCATCCACTTCCACGAATTCTGCCAGCCGTCCCGTTCCGGAAAAGGAAGAAGATGATTTGGACAAAGGATTTGAGCTCTCGGAACGAGCAGCACAAGCCGCACAAGTCAATCTGAGTGCTAGGCTGGCTAAAGAGGGTGCTCCGGGCAAGAAATCAGGTGCCTCTGAGATTTGGCGACTGTTGAAGGTTGCGCAGCCCGAATCTAAGAAGCTCGGACTTGCATTCTTCTTTTTGCTAATCTCTTCGGGTATTACGATGTCGATTCCCTTATCGATTGGAAAGATCATGGATACGGCTACCAAGAGCGTGACAGAAGGTGGTGGTGAGCTTTTTGGCTTGAGCATGCCGATGTTCTACAGCGCTCTAGCCGGTGTACTGGTCATTGGCGCCGCCGCCAACTATGGCCGTATCATCATCCTTCGCATCGTTGGTGAGCGCATCGTCTCTAGACTTCGTTCTAAGCTTTTCCGTCAAACTTTTATCCAAGACGCCGAGTTCTTTGATGCCAACCGCGTTGGTGATCTGATTTCTCGACTGGGCTCCGACACCATCATTGTCGGTAAGAGTATCACCCAGAATTTGTCTGACGGACTACGTGCCGCCGTAAGCGGTGCAGCAGGCTTCAGTCTGATGGCCTACACCAGCCTGAAGTTGTCCAGTATCTTGTTCTTGTTGCTTCCGCCAATCGGTCTGGGTGCTCTCTTCTATGGTCGCGCCATTCGGAACCTCAGTCGACAGATGCAGAAGAACCTGGGTACGTTGACCAAGATTGCGGAGGAACGTCTGGGTAATGTAAAGACAAGTCAGTCCTTTGCAGGCGAAATCATTGAGGTGAATCGCTACAACAAACAAGTCCGCAAGATATTCCAAACCGGCAAGCGAGAGTCTCTGATCAGTGCAGCTTTCTTCAGCTCGGTAAGCACTTAGGTCTATATCAATTCTTCAGCGTTTTTGCTAATGATCGTTAGACGGGACTTATGGGTAACATGACGGTGCTGTGTCTTCTCTACGTTGGAGGTGGAATGGTCCAATCTGGAGCCATCACCATCGGAGAGTTGACCTCTTTCCTAATGTATACAGCGTACGCTGGCTCCAGCATGATTGGCCTTTCCAGTTTCTATTCTGAGCTCATGAAAGGTGTCGGTGCCGCAAGCCGACTCTTCGAGCTCCAGGATCGAAACCCGACCATCCATCCGACCAAGGGCAGGAGAGTGGAGTCCGCACGTGGGCCTATCCGCTTTGAGAATGTCACCTTCAGCTATCCCACTCGTCCTGCAGTGACCATTTTCAAGAATCTGGACTTCGAGATTCCGCAAGGAACTAATGTTGCTATCGTCGGACCTTCTGGAGGTGGCAAGTCAACCATTGCGTCCCTTCTACTCCGTTTCTACAGCCCTACTGCTGGTAGAGTTTTGATCAATGGCACGGACATCAGTGGGATGAACGCCAAGTCTCTTCGACGAAAGGTTGGCGTTGTATCCCAAGAACCTGTTCTTTTCTCTGGTACTATTGCGGACAACATTGCATACGGCCTGCCAGATGCGCCCCGATCAGAGATCGTTGCTGCGGCCCGCAAGGCCAATTGCCAGTTCATCAGTGACTTCGTGAGTACCAAGCCGGATATTTATTTCCTACAAATACTAATAATACGATAGCCCGATGGCCTTGATACGCATGTTGGAGCCCGCGGTGCGCAATTGTCCGGTGGACAGAAGCAGCGCATTGCTATTGCCCGCGCGCTAATCAAGAACCCCGATATTCTGATTCTCGACGAGGCTACGTCGGCGCTCGACGCCGAGTCGGAGACCCTAGTCAACAGTGCATTGGCCGCTTTGCTACGGGGCAACAACACGACCATCAGTATTGCTCACCGTCTTTCCACAATCAAACGCTCTGACACGATCATTGTCCTTGGACCCGATGGCACAGTCGCCGAGCAAGGCTCATACACAGAGCTTAGCGCCCGCCCAGATGGAGCTTTCACCAAGCTGATGGAGTGGCAAATGAGTGGTGGGGAAGCCACTCAGTCTCCCAAACGGGCTGTAGAACCCGAAGAGCTTTGGGAACTACAGAGGGAGACTGAGGCGGAGCCAGAAGTGTCGGACGAGGAAATTGTTGAACAGCCGCCCCACAAAAAGGATTAGACAAAGGGCTCTCTTATTTCATTTTCTCCTCTCATATTCATCTAGCGGAGTCCGGTGAGGGCTTGTAAGTCTTGCATACACTCAACTGTTTGAGAACTCTCCCTTCTCATACATCACTTTTTTTTTCTTTGGGCTCTTTGTTTTTGGCGATAGATACTATACGAACCTGCAACTATGTATAAACAATCAATATACTGGACTACACCACTTCAACTTTACCTCATTTTTGAGTATGTGTGACCATGCGTACCACATGGTCATAGTCATTTGCGCCCGCATTCTTTTCTCCACTTTCGGTCACGTGGACCCGTCCGAGGTCCCCGCTGATTCATCCGAGCTGTAACATCCCCTCACGAGCTCTCCTACAAGATCACTGTGCTTTCTGCGCTTCAAATCCTGTTCGGACGAACAGGTAAATCCGAATCTCAGTCATGGAGCGAGCCCGCAGAGTCATATCAGACTCCGTAGCATACGAACCTCTGGAAGACTCCGTGGACGACGATACTAATCCGGAACACTCTCAGTCCCAGCCGCGGTCTCGCTTTTCGCGGCTTGAATATGGCGTTTTCTTTCTTTTGGGAGTAAGCATGCTATGGGCATGGTAAGTCAAATCCAGGGGATCATTTTCGCACAGCGCGGAACCCCCGATAAGCTCGTGGAATTAACCTTCGTAATATGATAGGAACATGTTATTAGCTGCTGCACCTTATTTTCACCAACGCTTCGAGTCGAATGAGTGGACTGCGACACATTACCAACCCTCCATCATGTCTGTCTCGACGGTCACGAATCTTATTTCGGCATATACTCTCGCCAGAGTGCAGAAGAATGTCTCTTACCCATGGCGCGTGACGCTAGCGCTATTGATGAATTGCTTTTTCTTCACTCTCCTTGCAATTTCCACAATCACATTTGAAGGCGTTTCGGCCAAGGGATACTTTGCCTTCCTGATGGTGATGGTATGGGGTGCCAGCTTGGCTACGGGTATCAATCAGAATGGAGTCTTTGCATACGTTTCGAGCTTTGGCAGGGAAGAATATACGCAAGCAATTATGAGTGGCCAAGGTGTGGCGGGTGTGTTACCTTGCATTGTCCAGATTATCTCTGTCTTGGTAGTACCCAGAAAAGCCAAGGGTGATCACGGGTCTCAGGCATTGTCACCGAAGTCTGCCTTCGGCTACTTCATGACTGCCACTGGTGTATCAGTGCTGACATTACTGGCTTTTCTCTATCTTCTCCGAACTCGTCCTGATCTGCAGATTAAGTCTACGGAGGAAGAAAATGCAGCTCTAGTCGACGATGACCGTGTGCATGATAAAACCGTGAGTTTGTGGACACTCTTCAAAAAGCTTCGATACCTGGCCATTGCAGTTTTTCTATGCTTCACAGTCACCATGCTGGCATTCCCGGTTTATACTTCAACAATCTTCTCGGTCAATGATCCTGAGAAATCACGGATATTCGATCCGTCCGTCTTCATTCCATTGGCATTCTTGTTCTGGAATGTAGGGGACCTTCTTGGAAGGTTGCTCGTGGTTGTCCCTGGGCTATCTCTTGGTCATCGCCCGTGGGTCGCCTTTGTTTTCTCCGTTGCACGCGTCGGGTTTATCCCGCTTTATCTGTTCTGCAACGTGAAAGGCAATGGGGCTCTTGTCTCGAGCGACTTTTTCTATCTTTTCATTGTGCAACTTCTCTTCGGAATTACAAATGGGTATTTGGTTTCTAGCTGCATGATGGGTGCAGGCCACTGGGTGTCTCCTCACGAGCGGGAAGCCGCAGGTGGATTTATGAGCATGATGCTGGTCGGTGGTTTGACTGCTGGTAGCTTATTGAGCTTCTTGGTGGCCAATTAATCATCGCTCCGGTTTTTCATATCTTTCAGTCTGTTGGTTTCTCATGCCCAGGTGGTGTTTAATGACTTACGATACTATATTTCGGTTTTAGAACTAGTGCATATTACATACAATATATTTGATGTCATTTCATCCTTAATCTTATTCATCCTATTGCTATTTCAATCCAATTAAAAGCGTTGATACCTGCACATAGACATGATTTCCGACACATCCTTTGAAGAGAACAAATATATCCAAAATTGATAGGACCATTACTGGACTCGACATGTATATCTCATTAATTTGATCTAGCTGTTTGACTTGCCAGATCACCATCAGATGTTACTGTGTTCTTGATTGGTTATGGCTTACTAGTTCGATGCGGGCACTTAGGCCATCACGCTTGATGCCTTACGCTAACGCGTCTCTGCGGTCGCGTTTATTCCTTATTACCCCTCATCTTTCCTATTGAATGGCCGAATTTACAGCCTACGACTACTATCGAAGAGCGATAGAAATTTTCTTGCCCATGTCTTTAGGCCCTTGTGGCGGCGGTAGCGGCAGCTTCTGCCAGACATTTGTTTTTCCATATGCCCACTGAAGCATTGAAGACGATGCAAGTCGCGAGCATGACGTCCGCAATATCGTTTGGGGATTCAAATTCGGGGTTCCAGATGGGTGTGAACCATGGCTCGGTCACTAACCACTTCCATATGCCCTTAGAAGAAAAGGAAGAGAAACATCCTAGGCCTCGTAAGTCAACAGAAAAGCCTAAAACTGGAATATCAGGCTCACCCATTTCATCCAAGGTGATCAACCTCAAGCCCGCTATGTAATCCCACCTTTGGAAAATCGTCACTTTACTGGCCGTGACTTCACGCTAGATCAGCTTGAACAGAAATTATTTCTACAAGCGGATACAGCAAAATTAGCTCTCTTCGGACTAGGTGGTATCGGCAAAACACAAGTTGCTCTTCAGCTTGCGCTCTGGGTGCAAGCGCATATACCAGACTGCTCAATTTTCTGGGCTCCTGCCCTTAGTCTCGAGAGTTTTGAACAGGCTTGTTCGCAGATCGCGAGAGAGCTGCAAATCCATCAGGTATCAGACGGTGAAAGTGCGATGGAGCTAGTACACCGACAGCTCAGTTCTGATAAAGCTGGAAAGTGGCTTCTCATTGTCGATAATGCCGATGACGGGGACTTGCTTTTCGATGAGCTTGATCAATATTTTCCTGCGAGCAACAAAGGCGTTATCTTACTCACTACGCGTTCCCGCGATGTGGCACTATCGTTCGCAGGAAAAGATATAGTTGAGCTCCAAAAGATGACAACGGAGGAAGGCATCGCTTTTCTTACAAAGATTATAGGAGAAGACTCGCTATGTGACCAGGACTCGACTATAAAATTGCTGGACGAGCTGAATTTCCTACCCCTAGCTATTGCACAGGCAGCTTACTATATTTGTCGAAATAATGGAACGACCACACGGTATCTTGAGCTCATGCATAAAACCGAAAATGATCGGATGCGTCTAGCGAGCAGGGACTTCCACGATAGCACTCGCTACCGCAAAATGCCAAACGCGGTGACTACCACATGGCTTATTTCATACAACCAGATCAAAAGCTCTGATCCATCTGCTTCTGATTTGTTGGGATTCATATCTTACCTCGAGCCGAAGGCAATCCCCCGATCTATTCTTCCTACCCTCGATTCGGAAGAGGAGATGGAGTTTGCAATCGGTACGCTGTGTAGCTATGGATTTCTCACCAGGAGGGATAATGAGAACATGTTTGATATGCATAGCCTCGTACAGCTATCGACCCGAGTATGGATGACAGAGGCTCGGAAGACACAACAGATTATCGCGACTTTAACGCAACATATGGACAAGCTTTTCCCATCTAATGAATACACAAATCGTGACATATGGAGGATGTACCTACCCCACGCCCTTGAAGTCCTTAGAAGGGAGGAGAGCCAAGGTTTGAGCGAGAGGTACACCTTACTTTCCAAAGTTGGGAAATGCATTCTAGCGGATGGCCGAGCGAAAGAAGCTGTCATTCTTTTTGGAGACGTGTGTGCATGGAATGAAAGCCATTATGATGAAGGACATCCCTCTCGACTAGCATCTCAGCAATCTCTCGCATGGGCATATCGATCCAACGGGCGGATCAAGCAGGCCGTGGAGCTACTTGAGCACGTGGTCGCGGTGCAAGAGAGAACGCTTGTTGAAGAACATCCCTCTCGACTAGCGTCTCAGCACGAACTCGCCCAGACATATGAATCTAACGGGCAGATCAAGCAGGCCATAGAGCTACTTGAGCACGTGGTGGCGGTAGAAGAGAGAACGCTTGATGAAGAAAATCCCTCTCGACTAGCGTCTCAGCATACTCTCGCACAAGCATATTTACCCAACGGGCAGATCAAGCAGGCCATAGAGCTACTTGAGCACGTGGTGGCGGTAGAAGAGAGGACGCTAGATAAAGAACATCCTGATCGACTAGTGTCTCAGCATACTCTCGCACAGGCATATTTATCCAACAGGCAGATCAAGCAGGCCATGGAGCTTTTTGAACATGTGGTCGCGGTGCAAGAGAGAACGCTAGATGAAGAACATCCCAATCGCCTAGTGTCTCAGCACGAACTCGCACGAGCATTTCAATCCAACGGGCAGATCAAGCAGGCCGTAGAGCTTCTTGAACATGTGGTCGCGGTGCAAGAGAGAACGCTAGATGAAGAACATCCTTCTCGGCTGATGTCTCAGCACGAACTCGCACGAGCATATTTATCCAACAGGCAGATTGAGCAGGCCGTGGAGCTTCTTGAACATGTGGTCGCGGTACAAGAGAGAACGCTTGATGAAGAACATCCTTCTCGGCTGATGTCTCAGCACCAACTCGCACGAGCATATTTATCCAACAGGCAGATCGAGCAGGCCGTGGAGCTTCTTGAACATGTGGTCGTAGTGCGAGAGAAAACGCTTGATGAAGAACATCCCAATCGACTGGAATCTCAGCACGAACTTGCACGGGCATATCGATCTAACGGGCAGATTAAGCAGGCCGTGGAGCTTCTTGAACATGTGGTCACGGTGCAAGAGAGAACGCTTGATGAAGAACATCCTAATCGACTGGAATCTCAGCACGAACTCGCACGGGCATATCGATCTAACGGGCAGGTCAAGGAGGCTATGGAGCTTCTTGAACATGTGGTCGCGGTGCAAGAGAGAACGCTTGACGAAGAACATCCTGACCGACTAGCATCTGAGTGTGCGCTCCAGGACATAAAGCAGTCAACTAAAGTAGAGATCATGGAGAACATGCTCTCGTTATCTCTCACTGATATTGGAGCTTAGTCGAACTGCTCTTCCATGAATAAATATGCTGTATATAGTCTCACTAAACGCCATTTTTATTTCTTTATTCTGCTTTAATGTGGCACCCATATGAATGAGTAGATTAAGCCTGGAACGAATAGTGTAACAGGATGTGATAATACTATGTGGTATATTGGGCCAAGTGTAGGAAAGGGGCTAACTGTATGCAATTAGAAGTATAATGGCACTAGGGATTGGAAAGGAGACAGAAGCTACTGTTAGCATAGCCAAATAACAAAAGACAATCCAATGGCGAATATCAGGCTAAACATGAGCAATCTTGCCGGATATTTCCCACTAATCGTCTTCCCCTTTGGGATTCGGACGACGCCTTTTCCCTAGAACGACATAAACATTGCCGAGCCATTCCACGGTCTAGACGTTCCTTCATCTCTCAACAAGGAACTTCAATAATTGTTTTTTATTATCTCTGTCTATTCGCATTCCCCACTCATCTGCCGCAATATTCGAAAGCCAAAGCCCTGGCGATTGAAACTCTTTGTTACCTTTTCACGCTGGATCTTGGCTCTTCGAAATCCGGTTCATCATGATTTCCGCTTGGTCGATTATTTCGGCTCTTTTCATACTAGTAAGTGCAAACTGACCTCCTTGATTGATATAACACGGGCAAATCATCTCATGAAGATCACTCACAGGCGTTGGTCTATGTCTCGGGATGGACGACGTACACTTTGTATCTGCATCCGCTACGCCGGTACCCAGGTCCCAGGCTTGCAGCCATTTCGCCGCTCTTCCACCTGCTTTGGGATATCCAGGGAAGACAGCACTCTGTTATCAAAGCCCTGCACGATAAATACGGGGATTCGGTTCGAATTTCCCCCAATACACTGGTCTACCGAGCTCCGTCTGCTTGGAAAGATATCTATGGTCACCGGCAAAAAGGGCAGAAGACATTTCTCAAGGATCCCTCTCTGTATGCACCGACTCCAAATGGGGTAAATGCTATCATCACCGCAAACGAGCATGATCATCAGCGTATGCGCCGTCTTCTGGCACATGCTTTCTCCAGTAAAGCGCTCAATGAGCAAGAGGGTATCCTTCATACATACGCCGACATGCTGGTCGATAAGCTAGGGGATTTACTGTGCGAATCGCCCTCTACAGTCATTGATCTAACCCGTTGGTTCGACTTTACTACCTTCGATTTGATCGGTGACCTAGCTTTCGGTGAGCCTTTTGACTGTCTTGCCAACAGTACATATCATTGGTGGGTACTCATCATTATGGATGCTGTCAAGGCAAGTGCGTATCTGAAAGTCTTCTGGTTTTATCCGCTTCTGCTTCCATTCGTTGCTCTGTTAGTTCCAAAGCATCTTCTCGAGAAACGTACCGCCAGTTTCAATTTGAGCGTGGACAAAATGCGCCGCCGGCTCAACAGCAAGGCTACCAGACCCGACTTTACCTCATATATCCTCAAGCATAGCAAGGGCGGGTTGGGGCTCTCGCCGTCCGAGATAGATGCCAATGCCGCTGTTTTTGTGCTTGCCGGTAGCGAAACAACTGCCGCTCTTCTTTCAGGGTGCATGTACTATCTGCTTTGTCACCGTGACAAGTACAACCGACTTGTTCAAGAAATCCGCGACGCTTTTCAGAAACCTTCTGAAATCAAGCTATCACGTCTTTCCGCGCTTCCATACCTCAATGCAGTTTTGACCGAGACTCTTCGCATCTACCCTCCTATTCCTGCTATGCTGCCGCGCCTTGTACCAGAAGGTGGAGCCTTGGTCAATGGAGCATATGTGCCTGCCGGTGTAAGTACCGTTCGATCACTTGACCTTCTCGTCATTTCCGTCGGATTTGGTCATGAATTGTCATCTGTATACTAACTAATCACAGGTCTCGGTCTCGGTCTCTTTGTATTCTACTTTCCGCGCATCCACTCACTTCAAACATGCCGACTCCTTCATCCCAGAGCGCTGGCTCACCGGCGAGGAGTCCAAGGACTTCGCCTCCGATAACAAAGAAGCCTTTTACCCATTCTCATATGGACCACGGAATTGTCTGGGACAGCAGTAAGTAAGCCTCAAACAATGGAAATTTCCCCTGTCTTCAATATCCCTGTCCAGAAACTAATAGCTCGGGTAGTCTAGCTAACGCAGAAATGCGTCTGATTCTTACAAAGCTGCTATGGCATTTCGACTTTGAGCTTCAATCAGAATCCCTGAACTGGGCTCAGCAGAGCTCTTTCTCTCTTTGGTCTCGCCCCGCTCTTATGGTGAATTTTGTCCGTGCTGGGGCTGAGGGTTAATCTCGTTTCGTCTCTGTGCTTTGGCTCTCGCTCGACATCATTGTGGATTCCGTTTTCATATTTTATTTCGTTTAGCTTTGCTTTTGAATGTAGATTTTATCTCATGCGATGTTAACACCTGGGCAATCTACCCTGTATGAAGTGCAGATTGGTTTTTTTCGATTCGCATCTCGGAGCGTTGACATCCTTTTGCTCTTTATTGTGTAAAACTATCTAAATGTGTATTGACTCAAATTTGGGATCGAATCGAAAGATAGTGAATAAATGAAGTATTCGTGGGACATGGTGAAATATCGGCAACCTTGGAAATGCAAGTTGGCGGAAGTATACCCTAAACAAGATTCAAAGTGCCCTCCTTCAAAGTAGGATGGCATTGGGAGACAAAGAGATCTACTGTTGGTTGGATTGTTTTCAAATATCACGTAGAACAACATATGCATTTTTGCAAATTCTATATGCAACCCACGCCTAAAGACTAAAAAGCTGCAACCTCGGAACTCCTCGCCGTGATGATATTGAACAGAAAAAAAAGACCCATACCCAAAGATGCAATACTCCGTTAATATGCACACAGAATCAGGAAATGCTTAGACAAAATATACGTAGGGAAACGCCTAGTTTAGAAAAAGTCCTGCTCAGCCAGCCATTGTGAATCCATGGCATAAGCAACAAGATCAGCCGCACAACACATATCCTCATGACCATGTTGCAGGTCCAAAAGACTGAGCACTGAGTTGAGTCTACCCTCGAGCGTCTGCTTGAGCTGTGCGACGCGGGCTTGTAGATCTTTGGTCTGCCGCTCTTTTATGACAGTACCAGTCACGCTTTGATCCTTTTGTTTGGTCGTTTTGCCTGTAATTGATTGTCTTTCCATTGCCCTATTGGGAGAACAGGGGGCCAGAGCATTTCTTTGCGGCTGCACTACTGGTGCCTGAGGAGCTTCGGGCTTTCTGTTCTTCAACAGATTCTTCAAAATGAATAGTAGCCAAACCAAATTGGTTCGTGGTGCATACTCTGCCCAGATACCCGGGATGTTGGGAGTCTTCTCTGTTTCGGAAGGGTTTCCTGTGTAGACTGTTGCGCGCATACTAAAGAGAGGCGTTAGTTATACATCTTCCTTGTGGGCCGAACGTTTGAAGCATCAACTTACTATCTATAAGTGTCTCTCAGCAAAATCTCGTCCTCATCCTGGCCAATGGCATCAAAAATCTGCTTTTTATCCAAATCTGACGAGGCATTCTCAACAATGCCCTCTGGGTCGTCTGGCAGATCGGCTAAGCGCAAGTCGGCGCGCGAGAGGGAGTAATCAATGATAGTAGTCTCCAATGCACTAATTCCAAATCCACTAGGGGATTGCTGGCGAGCGATCTCCATATCTGTGGGTGGTTCCATTGAACCATCTGGTCGAGTAGACCGAATGCATAC
Source organism: Penicillium pulvis (assembly GCF_028828015.1). Lineage (NCBI taxonomy): Eukaryota > Fungi > Ascomycota > Eurotiomycetes > Eurotiales > Aspergillaceae > Penicillium > Penicillium pulvis. The sequence goes on along the minus strand of NW_026643079.1, from coordinate 908,833 downwards.
ATTTCCCAAATGAAGATCTCGGTGCTAATTAGAAGTTTAGTTAGCCGGAAATCACACCACAATATGCCCCGGGTTAAAAACTCACCTCAAAGAGAGCATACTCCTCGGCACGAGCCAAAGCCATAGCCACACCCCAGAAAATGTCATAGATCTGGAAGGTCGATGACCAGGAAAATTTCTCTAGTTCGCACCCCGCATCATCCATCTCTATTATTGCCCATAACTGGGTATCTGGGTACGCCTTTTTGTTCGCCGGGTTCGGATTCATGCAGTCATTCTTGGTCTTTTTGTAGTGATCCCAAGCACTCTGGAAGGTTTCGGGGAAGCGACCTTGTACCACGTGAATCTCTCGAAAGCGGGCAAACCCAGGAATTGGATCTAGATACTTGAGCATTTTGACTTCGGAGACGATTTCGTCGATGCTCGTGAATTTCTTCGATCCTGGGCCGCTTTGTGCTCGAAGTGGTACCACTTTGAACACACCGTCCCCATACGCTCTGAGTTTTGCCAGTTTAGACTTTGACACTGCTGGTCGACTGCCTTCCTCGCGTAAATGTAGCTTGTAGACCTCTCCGTATGAGCCTTCGGCTAGCTTCGCGACATGAAACATAGTGACGGATCGTGAGGCCCAGGTGCTGAATATTTGAATGCTTTGCGATGATAGTGGTGATAGAGCTTCGTTGAGAATTGGGCGAACGTAGGCGTTGGCCTTGGTGTCGTGAACAAATCCAGATGATCTTCGCGCTGTGGGTGTCTTCTTTCGTGCTGCTCTTTCCTTGGGGAGTATAGTTTCGGTCTTGTCTTTGACTATTGTGATTTCCGGCTGGGCTGCTTTGGGAGCAATTCTGACCTCCACCATCGTTTCATAGTTCTTTTTATCGGGGGCCTCGAGGGAAGGTCGTTTGATCGGGATGTGCGCATGTTCTGGAGGGGGTGAACTTGTCGGCTCATCATAATCTCGAGTCTCTGGACTGGCTGTCTGTTCCTCCGGGTTCTCTGTTAGACGCAGAGTGCTGGTCTCCTGGACCGAAATTGGCTTCTCAGTGATGGACACCTTGGCCAACTTGGCCTGAATGGCTTCTACCGCCTTGTCTAATTGTTGGGGGCGCTCGATTGCCCTTGCCGGGCTCTTTTGGTCGAACACTGCTCTGGGCGCATTGTTTCTCTTCTTGCCGTAGACTTTCCGCTGAGCGACTGTTCTGGTGGAGGGTTTCCGAGGTGGTGTTTGTGTCGCGTGACCCAGTGGCGAGGGCGACTGCGTTGTCATTGTTGTTGCAGTCGCTACTGGTGAGCTCGGTACTTTAAGCGATCATATATGAGCGAGGAAACTTGACAGTGGTGAGAGTAAAGGCCGTGGGGAAATAATTCAGACTACTGACGAGGCATTTTGTTCAAGGAGCGAAAGTATTGATCTTTATCCGAATACGGCTTAGCGCAACCGTTGCTCTGGTGAAGCATTCTTCTTAGGTCAGCCAATCACAGCTTTATATTATACGTCATATGGGGAATAGATCGATCGTGAAATAGTTTTTGAAGATGTACGTTTGTAAATATTTGTCAATATCCCTATTGTACAAAGCTTCATGATTTGATCACATGGTCAATGCTAAAGTGCTGAGCTGGATGAAACCCCCTCCGGTTCCAGGTGTCAGTTTAAGGGATTTTCTAGAGGTCTGGAGTGCTACGTTACTTCCAAGATTGTTCTGATATATATTATCCACATTCAAACGCATCAGGCATGCTGAACAGCTTCCAAGGTTTACAAAGGCAGGGAGTCAATAGAAGACGAGTCGGATGCCAAGGTAGTTCGCGATGATTCCTCTTCTCTGTCTTGATGTATAGCTGCAGCAAGAGTATATACACCCTGGACCAATGAGAGACTTTCCGTATTGCGGCGCATCTGGCCCCGAGTACGGATAGACTATAAGACGCCAAAAGACGAAAGACCCGAACGTGTGGGCTGGACTCAGACCCTCGTGAGATCGGCACAGGTCATGCCCGTTTTTGGCCCGCGTAAAACATCGCCGGCCATCGCGTTTCAATGTTTTGTTTCCCCCCTTTCCCCAGTGCTATTCTCGGATTGGTGGCGCCGGATTAAAAGGAGACTTATGCATCCCATACTGCTCCGTGAAAGCTAAATGAATTGTGAATGGTCCAGTGAAGCCCCAAGTGGGAATGTCTTCGGGCCTGGTCGGAAAGAGTGGGACCGGCTGCACAAAGTCGAAGATGTGACGTACCCGGACTTGTTCTGGATTCTGGATTCTCTACCGTCATGCAGTATGATCAAATCAAGTAGAAACAAGAAAAGTACTGAAAGAAAGGGAACTGAAACATGAGTAGAAATCTGATTAAAATAAGGAAGAAAATGATGTTGTAAAAGGCAAGAGGTCAGACCCTGTGACTTGTGTGACCTGTGACCTCGGGATCTTCTTTTTTCTTTTTTTTTCTTTGCGCCATTCCTCCTGAATTCGCCTCCACTTCCCCGGCGCGCCCTTCTCGTTAACCTTCCAGTTTTCTACTCGCTTCATTTCCTTCTCAATGCGAGGGCATGGCGTTCAACTTCAACTGGTCGCCTTTAATGGCGGACGCGGGTTTTTACACTCGTGCCCAAGAACTGCTTACAGCCGCCCTCAATAAGTCCCCGAAACCCCCCATCATTGTCGATGATATTATCGTGACCGAACTCAACCTGGGCTCCATGCCCCCTGATTTGGAAATCTTGGAGATCGGTGACCTGGCAGAGGATCGCTTTCGCGGCATTTTTAAGATGTCCTATTCCGGAGACGCCTTTTTGACCCTCAAAACCAGAGTCCAAGCCAACCCACTCAACACCTACTTGATCACCCGCCCTTCTTTTGCATCGCCCAAACCACTGGCAGCCGCGTAAGTGTCTCCGCGACTTGTGCGCCGGTCGCAGCGGTCGTAGCGCCATGCTAACCTGGATCGCAACCTAGTACCCCGCTCACTATTCCTCTCCAAATCACACTCTCGGATTTTAAGCTCTCCGGCTTCGTCATACTGGTTTTCTCCAAACAAAAGGGCATTACTGTCGTCTTTCGCAATGATCCACTTGAGTCGCTCAAAGTCTCGTCAACCTTCGACTCCATTCCCTTCGTGCGCGACTTCCTCCAGAAAGCGATCGAAGCTCAATTACGCATACTTTTCATGGACGAACTGCCGGCCATCATTCATCGGTTGTCGCTTCGCCTATGGGTTCCCGATTATCGCGCAGGGGAGGATGCACAGAACCTGACAGAGAATACCAACCAAGCGACCACCGAAGGTCCCGGCCAAGACCCGCTGGCGAGCCCACCACAGGACCCTGTCGACTCGCTCGGAAATGCGCTGAACGAATCCGAAATTGCGTCTCTGTCTTTAGACTCCTCAGTCGAGACCCATTCTCTATTCTCACAGAAGAACCTACTGCGCCTCGCTGCTCTGACGGATTCCCAACGCACCCTGTCGCTCTTCACACCCTCTATTAATGAGGTGGTATACCGAGCCTGGACATCTCCTTCTGATCCCAGCGAGTTCCCTGCTAGCATAGCATCGCCCTTGAGTCCTACTTTGTCTCGAACCCATTCGCAAGTCGGTAGTATGTCGTCATCTGTACACGAGACCGGTAGCACTGTCTCTATGCAAAGCCGACCCTCTATATCAAGCCATTCGCTCAGTAGTTATGGTCTCAGCTTGGGCGCGGGACGCCACTCCAAGGCTCATTCACGTAAACGCAAGAAGCGTGTGGTGGATTTGCGTCGTCCCAAGACGACCGATGATGCTATGAGCGTGAGTGACGATGGCAGCCTCACCGAGTCTACCGGTCCTCAATCGATTGTCTCTGCGCCCTTGCCAGTGGTGAATGAGCAGTCTGACGATCCGGTGACCCCGCCATTATCGCCCGAGTCAGACTTCCACCTCCAGACAATTCCCGAACGGGACCGGATGAGCATCTCCCGACCTGCCCACCCTCGGATTACCATGGCAGACGAGGAACCATACGCCCATGATACAATACGCGCCTCCCAGGTTCTGGATGTGGATGCTACTCCTCGGCCCCTGCGATCCACCTTCCACGACGAGAAGGCCGAAGCCGGCCCTTCCTCAGGTGCTGCTCGCCACCCCTTGCCTGCTACTGTGCTTCCATTCACCAAAGAAGATGAGGAAACCAAGGGAGACTCTGTTGATCCTCTTCTTGTCGAGCGACTAGCGGGTGAAATTGCCCGTCGAATGCGGGAAGATAAGCTCATAAACAACGCCTGCAGCAACTTCTGGGCTCGCTCACAGGATGATGCACCCCCCGGCCTATGGCCATTGAACACAACTCTTTCTTTTTTCTCTTCCCTCTCGAGCAAGACTCACTTTTAATGACCGCTACGACTTTATTTTGTTTTTCTATTTTTCCCTTTGTTGATTTGGATCTGGATTGCTTGGTAGCGGGATTGTACAAAAATTGGGTTTCTGTGCGGACTTTTGGCGTGGAATTTCTTTGCGAGGCTTACTTTATTGGTTACTCTTTTTTCTTTTGGGATACCACACTCACTCGAGTTTATTATTTTGTATTATCTTCGGTTTCAGGCATACAGGAGGATATACAGGAAACAGGAATATGAACTTGATTTTGGTTTTAGATGTCATGTGTCGATACAGTAGTAGGAAAACTGGAGAATTGCGTGGGGGCGCTAGTGCCCGGCGCAGCTTAGCTCCGCACTTCATTTCTCTCAACCTCCTTTCCCTTCCACCCATCTTCTCGTCTCCATCCAACCATGGCGGGTATGCTCAAGAACGTATTTGGCAGCCAGCCATCTGGTGCTGGCTCCGATAATGGTAAGCCTTATCTTGCGCAATTGCATCTTCGAGTAATCTCAATCTGACCGCAGATCTTCCGTAGATTTCGCCGACTTCGTCGAGGCCCCGAACCCATCGCCTGCGTCCCTTATCGCCGACACGACTACCGTCGCGGCTGCTAATACGCATGGCGCCATTGCTCCTTACACAGCATGGTACCGGATCTGGGAACGAACCTCTCCCAAGGACTTCATGCAGGAAGCTATGATCCTGCCTTTTGTCGTACTCTTGGTCCTCTTCCATGTCTGGGGTACAAGGAAAAACCGCCGCAAGGCGCGGGAGTGGGCCCAAGCTCACGTTCCCTCTCTCCAAAAGGAGTTTGCTGTCGTTGGATTCGATGGCATTTCCCGCGCCAACGAGGATGAGACGATCACCGTGGAATTGGCCAACCCGGAGAAGAGCCTGAAGGAGAAGTCGGCCCACGAGTTCTCTACTTATGCGACCGGTCGCCAGAATGTTGCTTTCCTCGATATTTCCCTGAAGATGCCCAAGCGCTACAACCCCATCACCTACCTTATGGAGTACGCCTTCAGCTTCTTCTTTGAGAGCTGGGAGGCCCCCAGTGAGAAGTACGAGGCTCTCATGTACGCATTCGATGGCAAGGAGAAGGATTTGGTTCCGGTCTTCGCCAAGGATACTCCCCTGAAAGTGAACAACTCGACTTACGACGGATTCATCTGGGCCGTGGTTCACAAGAGCCACATGCGCAAGTTCCGCACTGATCGCTACGATGCCTCAATCACATTCTCCAAGGATCACCCCAAGCTTCCCTCTTGGGTTACCGTGATGTCTGAGAGCGCTGAGATCACCGAGACTCTGCTTACCAAGGAACTCATCCAGGCCATCGAGCAGGCTGGCAATGACTTTGAGTTCTTAATTGTGACTGACCAGCCGATCGATAAGCCTACCAAGTAAGCCGTCCACTCATACTGGCTCTGCATTTCATCAAGCTAATGTTCCCCTTAGGATTGATGAGACCGTCCCCAAGAAGCGTGTTCAGCTCTCTGTCAACCTTTCCTCCGCTGCCGGCTATGCCGCTACTGTCCCCCTCTTCAACCAGTTCCTGCGCTTTGGAGACAAGCTTGTCGCAGCTGCCCACTTCCGTGGTGAGGTCATGCGCAAGGTTCGCAATGTTCGTGAGGATGAAATCAAGAAGCTGCGCCGAGTCGAAGAGGAAGAGAAGGCCGAGGAGCGCAAGCTGGCTGCTGAGAAGATCAAGAAGGAAGAGCGTGAGCGTCTTCTGCGTGGTATGACTGCCGATGAGCAACGTAAGTACCTGGACCGTGAGAGCCAGAAAGAGCAGCGTCGCTCGTCGAAGCGCATGACCCGTAAGGGTTAAATGGTCCGCGAATTGGAAATCTGGGGATTATTCATTTTCTTTTCCTCTTGCATGAACTGCAGCCGAGGTTGGAGGCAAATCGCAAGGGGAAGACTGTTTTAATCTGCCTTTAACTATACCTTATTTGTCCCCAGATGTATTCATATCTTTTTATGGGCGATCGGAGGTTCAATGTCTTATATGAGGGGATTCGATGTGAAATCTAAATGTTCATTACGTATGAACGAATCAGTTTATTTAGTGCCTGCAGTATTGGCAACTACGATGTCAGTGCCTGCCCTTTGCTTAATTCATAAACCCCGAAACATACATTCCAGTGTTCCTTCGTTCTCTTCAACTGTTACAGTTCCATACCATCTACATCATTAGCTGCAACACTCGCTCATCATGCATCTTCGCGGCCTTCTCACCACTGTATCTCTTTCCCTCGGCCTATCCTCAGCCGTTGTGATACCACAATCCTCCACTCAGTTCGTCACGACAGACAATTTTCTCAATGTCACAAAGCGTCAAGGGTCCTCAATCCCATATGGACTCATCATCACCCACTGCAATGTCCCAAACACAGTTGCACTGACCTTCGACGATGGACCATTCATCTACACTGGACAGATTTTGGACACTCTTTCCAAACACGGTGCCCGCGCAACGTTTTTCCTGAATGGCGTCAACAAAGGCAACATCGATTCGTCCCACGAGTTAGTACAACGTACTTTGGCCGAAGGACATCAGCTTGGTTCCCACACGTACGTTATGTCTTCCTCAAACAACATAAAATTCCCCAGGGCATCCCACAAACTAGACCAGGAGCCGGATGAAATTGAGAGACCTATGAGACTCAAGCTAACCATCTTCTGTCCAGATGGGGCCATCTCTCCCTCGACACCCTAAGCTACAACGAAATCATCACCCAAATGACCGACCTTGAAGACGCCTTCATGCGCATCTTGGGCATCTTTCCAACCTACATGCGTGCTCCCTACCTGATGGTCACAGCGGACGTGCTGAATGCCATGACGGCCCTCGAGTACCATGTCATCGGAGCCAGTATCGACACGAAGGACTACGAGAATGATCATCCCGATGATAGCTGGCGCAGCTTCGAGAAATTCCGGGCGGAGTTGGATGCTGGCGGGACTATTGTACTTGCACATGATAGCCACCAGACCACCGTGGAGATTTTGGTAGATAATATGTTGGCGGAGATTGCATTGCGAGGGCATGAGAGTATGGTTTGCTTCCTTGATCTGGATCGGATTTGAGTGGAACATCTTTGCTAACTTGTGGTTGGTCGTAATAGCTGTTACTGTTGGCGAGTGTCTTGCGGACCCTCCTGAGTACTGGTACCGTACGAGCCGGTAGATTTCTTTTGTAAATGATGCGTTTGTAGCGATGCTTGTGGGCTTGGATTACTGGTTTGTTTTCACCGTTGGGTTAAAGCAGAGAAGCTCGTTCATTCCGAAATTGTACCTGAATATTATTATGGGCTGTGAGATGGTTGTTAGGCACAGAAATGGATTCTAAAAACGGTTTTTCCTCCGTGTAGGTACACTGCTTTTGAATGTAGATTGATGAGAATAAAGTAACTTCCCGCGTGGACTTGGTATGTTTGTGTTAGTGCTTCCATAGACAGGCCTAATTTCCTGATTTAGACCGGTATAATAGCTCCGGATTACTTTTAACCTGATTGTACAACATATGCATGCAAGCCGAAAATCAAGGCTAGGTCTGACGGGATTAGAGTTGGTAAGCAAGATTAGGTTTGATGTGTCACGATCCGTACTATGCGGGGAAGAGAGATCTACATGGGAAAAAAACAAGAATTGGTCTCAGCATCAACACAAATGTATATGATCTTCTAGTCTATCCAACTCTATACTTCGCATCTGCTCAAAAACTTCAAATATGTGCTCGCGAAGATATAAAGTGACACAAGCGCGTCAGATGCCACACAAAGGAAATTCATTCAAGACATAAAGGGGGCAGAAGCGCCTACTGCTTGCCGAAGATCTTGACCCGCTCCTCAATGGGCTTCTGGGTCTTCTCGCCAGCAGGGGCCTCGGGGCTACCGAAGACCATCTGGGCAACCAGGCGCCAGTCGGTGGGCAGGTTCCACTGCTTAGCAACGGGCTCGTTGATAAGCGGGTTGTAGTGCTGGAGGTTGGCGCCGAAGCCGAGAGACTCGAGGGCAGTCCAGACTGGTTTGTTTGTTAGTATTGGTATTGATACCAAGGGATGAGTTTGGGTGAGAACATACGGAAGTACTGGTGCATGGCGTTGGAGTGGTCGGCCCAGGGCTCGAAGTGGTCCTTGAAGGAAGCGAACTTATCCTGGAAGCCCTTGATGTGGGCGGGGTCCTCGTAGAAGAGGATCTGGGAAAAGGAGTTAGTGTGCTTTTTTACTTCTTTGCGGGTGAAGTGAGACGTACGGTTCCGTAGGCGGCCTTGAACATCTGCAGCTTGGGCAGAGTCTGGTTCTGGAAGGTCTCCGCGGGGATGGCGCCGGAAGCGACGAGGCCCTCGAAGGTAGAGGCAGCGATGTCCCAGAGACGCTCGTGCTCCTCCTTCAGGAGAACAACCAGGCGGGTGGACTGGGTGTTGAACGAGCTGGGAACGTTCAGGATAGCAGCATTGACAAGCTCCTCAATCTTAGCATCGGGGACGGGGCTGTTCTTGCCCAGCTTGTAGATGGTGCGGCGGTTCTGGGCCGCTTGGATGAGAGCATCGATAGACATGGTGGCTGAGTTGTGTACGGACTTGGAAGACTGGAATTGAGGAGTGGGAGAAGTTGAGAAAGCACGGGAGGGTAAGGAGACCTGTGACAGCGGGGCTTGGGTAGATAATAAAGTCGTTCGTGGCCGTGTAGTGGATCCCAAGGTGCGGCAGATGGAGTGGAGATTGGAAGCCGATCGAAGTGTGCGGGTTGCCATTGCTTTTATGTATCGAGTCTGTCTAGTCCTCTGATGGATATACTATTGTGACAAAGTGTGCCGGCGAAGTTCCGCGTCTTAAGTTAAACTAGTAAGCATTGACAATTGATACTTTTTTGTGGCGCGCGATGTTACTTCCGAGACCCCTGGCAACAGGGGCGAAATCGCGGAATTACGGCCTTCGGCTGAATAATAGCGGCGAAGCTTGATCATCATGACCAACCGCGAGAGGATCCACTCATGAATATACCGTGGGTCGTACTTCTCGGAAATACATAAACTTTTTTCTGGTTGTAGAAATTTCCATTGAACTTTAGAACAGGGGCTAGATAGTGACGGGGATGAGACATCATGCAGTGCGGAACTGGTCGTCGGCTTACCGATTACCAATTTCCCGGGGTCGCGGGGAATCTGGCCCATCCTTAATCTGTATACGGAGTACACTTCCCCGAATTTCATTTAAGAATAAACAGCATACGAGATACTGTAAACCAGTAGACTCATTATTTACCTATTTAAATCCCTCAGCTTAAAAATACTCGACAGACCTCTACAATTAACTTTCTGCTAGTCGAATATTGGATATATTGTGGACTTGACCTTGGCTTTGAGCACTTTAGTCTTAAGAAAAGGTTTCTCTAGACAGACCATAGCCAAAGAGCGATATTGATGATTCCTCGTACGTGACCTTGTAATTGAGTGATTGCCTGGTAGAACAAATCTTGAGGGAGGTTGTATAAGTGCCTACTGATTGTAGAAAACAGGTGCCGCATCCCATTCCAGAAAAAATGCCAGAGCCGTATAGTATAATCTTTCAATACCAGAGTAGATAAAGTATGACAGTTTCACCCATGAAGTGTGAGCTACGTAAGCAAGAGTCTCCTATAATAAGTGCTTAAAAGATAGTCGATTCAATGCATGAGAAATTCATGAAGAAAATGTGTATTGGGCATTTACAGTCCTAAATTCAAGTAATCTCATCTAACCATAACGGTTGAGAATCCATATAAACCTAGCCTATCACCAATTTAGATAGCGACAGCAACTCAGAGACCAATTTAAAACAATGTATATGTAGATAGACAAGGTTTCCTCAGGATTCTTTGCAGAAAGGGAAGTGGTCAATCATCATAGAAGCTGTGTGCCCGCTTATCCAACGAAATGCTGTATGGGACGGTGCCGAGAAGGGAAATGCAAACATTATGCGACGTTGGCGACAATGATACCGGAAGATCATTTTATTTGTCCAAGCGCCCGTTGACTTCAATTGTATTTCAATCTAATTTAGGTACACAATTAGCCAATAATCCAAAAAAAAAAGGCGGGTGTAAAATTCAATTGTGTTGACTGCGCAACTCAGAGACCCGTCTTGAAACATATTAGGATGTCCAATTTTCTCCAAGATCTTTGCAGAGATTGGAAGTAGGTCATCATCACCGAAGCCGGGGATGTAGGATGTGCATGTAGAATAAATGAACCCTGAGAGGGAAATGCGTACCTGAACCAGTCGGAGCGCTCCCGCTAGTGGGGAGTGGCGTTTATGGCGGCGGGAACTCTGCTTCCGGAGTCATTATCCAGGAATCGAGATACCACTTTTATATGGCAATTATTTCCTGTAGAACGAATCGGAACAATCGATCGGTAGCTCCGATCGATCTTTGTTAGTTGGGCATGCTATGGAAGGGGGAGTCCTCTTTTTGCAGGTGGGATAGGTCGGAAAATGGCTCAAAGTTGCCATTTGACATTTTGATGGCTTCTCACTTTTTTCAAGGGTTGCAAAGATTTAATAACATTTCCCCTGAGCAATCTTAAATATTCGTTCCTGTGTAATGGCTAGGGCATCGGCCCTATCCCTTAACCCCTGTGTGTGCATATTTTGAATGGATCATAACGTCATTTATGGAACCGTGCGAGATGAGACCGGGTCTTCAACCCGTGGGGGTCTAATTCGGGTCTTGTTCATGCTCGATGGCTATGAAAAGAGCTTTTCTAAAGAGCTCGGAAGTTGTTTTATTCATTACGAGAATTACTGGGACATTATATTGTAGATGACTGTTGGGAATGAGATGGGAAGATTCTTCAAAGTTCTTGGCAAAGCAGAGTCGGGTAGACGGCGCAGGAGGATATGCACGGTTCAAGTGATTCTCCATAAGCGCATGTCTGTTTCTTTGAAAATGGCTCATGAGAATGTATGATTTACTTTTGAACTTTACCGTGAAATTTTACTTTGAAAATTTTCACCTTATATGTATTTTGAGCCTCATCTCAAGGTTCAGGAAAAGAGATCCAACACTTGTGAGTGGCGTGACTCTCAGTCCTGATCGTTGGCCTAAACCGCTTCAGGTAACTGTTCGTCGGATGACATCACTGATCGTCCTCGCCGTTGAGATAGATGAACCCAACCTTCAAATATGTCCATTTTGTTTTGCGGAGTCATAGCAAAGACTTTTCTTTTCTCCTCGAGGAAGCCCGAGGCGTGAGAGCAATGAAGTGATATGCACCAGGCTAGACCTGATAATATAAGTAGTGGATATGAGAACTTTCTCTCTTTCGACAAAAATTCCAGACTTCATTATCATTCATCTCGATTTAAGTTATTTTCCCCTCTGTGATTGGGACTTTCAGCACTGAACCAGTCAAAAGAGAAAGATAATCGCAGAATTAGTGTCTCCGACTTCCAGAAGACAAGAACTATATTGGAAGCAAAGCCATCACAAATTAGTCATAATTAGAACAAAAACAGTTTATTTCATGTGCAACATGTCATGACCTGAACATCCATCGTTACAAAAACCAGTCTAAGCCTGCGACTGGCTCTCCTCACCCGACACCGTCTTCTGCGCATTATTCCCCCAGTCACCCATTCTAACAGCAACAACCTTATCCCGCTGAACCTTGCGCTGGTGTCGACCCCACAAGAGGAACAAACCACCTGCGATCAAAGCAGCACCCACAACACATCCGACAACAATACCAGCAATTTGCCCCCCAGACAGCCCTCCAGACTTGGCTGTGCTGGTGCTCGTAGCTGTGGCAGTAGCAGTTGATGTAGCAACCGATACATTGAAGCAGAGAACGTCGGTCGTAAAATCAGCCAGCGCGACATATGTTATGTCCGCGCAAGCATAGTAAGTTTGGTTCGTGTCGGTGTCGAATGTGGACTGGTACTTCAGCTGTAGCGTGGCGTTGTCACCCGAGGATGTATTTGAGGGTGCGTTTGGAATGGAGTAACATTCGTGTCCTGGGTAGAGTTCTGGGAAATTGCTGCCTGAGACATCGGTTACGAAGTCACTGTTCGAAGTTGGATCTGGATTATGATGGGAAAATTAGTTCACGACATTATTTCTTGCTGGTACCCTCGAAGAACTTACTGCTGTGGTAGGAGATGGCAAGGTTGACATTGTAAGACTCGTCCTGCAGGACCAATGATACCTCGCCATTGGCTGTAAAAGTTAGCAAATGGATGTAGTTTGTCGGGAGAGGCAAAGTATTACTGAGAGGGAATTCTGTCCGGTTGCCAATATCTGCGTTTGACCCGCATGGAGCGGTATTATCAGCAGCGCTCGACCAAGCCCGATCAGGAGGCCACAGAAAGGCCGCTGGGCCCATATCTGTGGCAGTATCTGCAGCTTGACATGGAGCAAAGGAAAGACTGGCAAGAGCCAGAAGAGCTGTATATCCTCGCATGGCTGTGTACATCTTTTTATCTTGATATGATGTCAACAAAAAGACAGCTGCAGGAGTACAAGATTAAAGAAGAAGAAGAAAGCCTGATTCGACGAAAAGAAGATCGGCAGTCACATTAAATATTCATTGACACAAGCCAAAGCTCCGAGGAGACGCTAAGTCCCGAATGACAGACGATGTCGGTAGCACGTACCGACAACCAAAGAACAAAAATTGTGGAATCGATCCACAACTTTGAGTTCCTTTCATGGAAGCAGACATACAGTCGGACATGTAATCGGAGATTCCGAATACCACCTCATTACTGCATGTCCAGGCCAAGCACGCATGTGATAGCCAATCGTATGCCTCAAACAGGAAAACGAGCAGCGGGCGACGGGAGAACGGTGTGAACGACACATGGGTGTGGACAGATGCAGTCACAATCGGTTTAGTAGTCTGACAGGTCCAACCAGAATCGGGTTTAGTGTCGTCTTGGCAGCAACTTTTGGTCTAGTCTAGCACGGTTCTATAGGATGATGCTACTCGGATGGGCATTCGCCGGGGGAGATTAGATTGATAAGATCGAGCGGGGCCTGTGATTGGGGCTAGTTGCCCCCTCTATTTCTCGCTTCTTTCCACTTTTCGGCTAGTACCGGGAATACAGAGCTGTCGGGAACTTTAACTTGAAAGGAATTTTCTCGGAGGATATATTACCCCCGAAATTGAAGAGGTTGATTCTTCATTGGGCTGAGAGGGGTGAATTTGCCGGATTTCATCGACATCAACGTCGACTTCATTGTGGCAGGCGTCAATATCAAGCTCGGTCTCAGATTGATATAGATGTCTACTCCATGTAATCGATAAGATTTATATTTGTCCACTTCGCTTATTTCCTTTCACTAAGTTGGACTATCGGCCCCGGCCAAAGCGCGTGATGAGTCGTGCGGTACTTTACCAAGTTGTCCCGAGTGGGGCAGACAGGATTGGCATCCTTGACCGAACTGAGAACTAAGATGCAAGCGAATAAGTGGATAATATAGGAAGCCTTGGCAACAGGCAAGGTTTCTGATGGCTGGCGAAATCGGGAGCGAGAACGCCGTTTGTCCTTAGCTCCGAGCCATTGCGACAGCTATAAAACCATCAAATTGATCCGGCTTTTCTTTGAACAGGAAAATCACTACCCAAAACATCCACCTAATTCATTCTACTATACTACCTTAATTATTCCATCTGCAAAATGGTTCGTCTATCTTTCTCTGCTATCTGTATCGTCGCGCTGGCATCCTCAGCGTTGGCGACCCACGATGTGTTCGAAAAGCGCGCAAATATAGAGAATGGCTCTCCCCTTTATGACTGCCATGAAGCATGCGGTATGCTTACCACTATTTGAATTGTATGAGACTTATCGCTAATCACTACTTATCGACACCAGGTGAGGTCATCTTGATGGCCCAAGAGGGCAGTTACTGCTCCAGCTCCAACTACAGCTCGGATCTCAGCAGCTGTCTGAAATGTGCCGAAACTTGCGAAATTTGGCAATACTACGGCACTGAAGTCAAGTATGCTGCTGGGAACTGCAGTGACTCTGCGACTCCCAGCTCTTCCTCGTCTGCGAGCTCTTGTGCGTCCACTACTGTGGCATCAACTGCGACTAACATGGCTGCGACGGCTACTTCTACTGCTACTGGTACTACTACGGTATGTAACTATCCTTGATTAATTTCATTGTCCTCTGGGGGGTTTAAAGTGCCGATACTAAATAATTTCTAGGGCACTGCCTCTGCCACGGGATCTACTGCGACCTCTAGCACGGGTGCAGGATCTGTTATTCACCAAAATATTGGTCTAGCCGGTGTTATGGGCCTTTTCGTTTGGGGCCTGACTGCATAAATTACTGGCCGTTACGCTGGATGAAGATTACCGGTTCCAACATCCCAGTAATCGACCATTAGAGAAGGCTTCTTCAAAAACTTCGACATGTACGCTAGACGCTACTCAATCTGTAATTTCTGTCCGATTTGACTGTATGCAATCAAGCATAATTGGACACTCTATGAAAATGTTGGCTATATCATCTAAAATGGAAGGGAGATTCAGGGAGCATACTCAATGAGATTCCCATCCGGATCTCTCACATAAACACTTCTCAGCTTCCCAGCAGCACCTGTCCGATCCACAATCTTGGCACCTTCGAGAACCTGCAATTGATCAGCGCATATCCATATGAATGTAAAGGAAGAACTGCCATACTTCTATTCTAGCGTCTTTGAAAGCTTGCAGTACTTTCTCCGCATTTTCGTCCGTCAAAAAGCACAGATCGGCACTCCCGGGCATGACGTTTTGCGCCTTCGGCTCAAACTCTTTCCCTGACTGGTGGAGATTTATTTTTTGAATACCGAAAATAAGAGCATTTCTGCATCCGTTACTTCATATTCGACGAATGATTCTGGAGAAAATGGTTCCATACCTCTGAACTGCGGGGTTGGCTGGTGAGGCAAAAACCTCATGTCGCATGCCTAAGTGGGTCGTGTAGAACGCAACGGTATCCGGGATGGAGCGGACGGTTAGGACAAGGTGGTCAAGCGATTTGACAGCGAATGTAGCCATCCTGATCACTTCAAATTGACTTTGTCGATTCCTCAGATGAAAGTGCTAAGGTAGGGAGATGTAGGTAGAGTCAGATTGACTCGGGATGGAACGGCCAACTGACAAGTCGCCGAACCCGCAAGTCGGCTGAATTACAATATACCCGTTTCTGGAAAGACAGGGTCACTCAATGTGAATATTCACTGAACAAGCAATAAAATAATATGATATCTTCATAAAAATATACAATAGCTACACATGGATCAGTTCTTGGTTGGGAACTTGATCCACTTCTTCATGAAGCTCTTGCGCTCACCACCCTCCGCATCTTTCGGAGCATAAAATCTCCTGGGACCATCGAGATCAATCTCGAGAAGGTTGTTCCACCGTCTACCGCGGTAGTAGATCTTCGCTCCAATGTACAAGACCACGATGGCCACGACAGAGAGGTAGTTTGCGAAGAAGTTCTTCGCACTAGGCTTATCACCAAGCGGCCACACAGCGAGATAAAACTCAACAATGATGAGCAGGCAGCACCAGAACAAACCCCAGTAGGCAGACCATGGGAAGGCCCACGATTTCCATGGAAGCTCAGCGACACTACGACCTTGGGCCTTCCAAGCGGCGCGCATGCGGATATGGGATAGACAGATCATGCCCCAACCGAAGAGAGTAAACAGTGAGGTCAAGTTAGAAAACCAGCCAAATACTGTTGATCCGCTGTCGCTAACGTTGAGGTAGGCTAGGCCTCCTCCAATGAGGAGGGTAGGGACAAGGCCCCACCATGGACGACCCCAGCTATCGGTGTTCTGCATCACCTATATTTTGGAAATTTGATTGTGGTTAGCAAGACTTTGATGAGAAGGAGAAGCGAACTAACCTTTGGAGCCATGCTGAGCTGTGACAAACCAACTAGAATGCGAGATCCACCGTATCCTGAGATACCACCAGTGGAGAGCACTGAGATGAGAATGACGGCGTTCATGATGTGAGCGAGAGGTTGCACTCCGGCATTTCTGTACATGATGACAAAGGGACTGGCATTCGTGCCAGATGCGCCAAACAGGTTGTCATCCAGGGGGCTGACATTGATGGTGATGATCAAGCTACCAAGAATATAGAACAAACTCAACCGGATCCACATCGACTTCACTGCCTTGGGGACCGATCGTAGAGGGTTACTCGTCTCAGCAGCGACGAGACCGGCATTCTCCGATCCAGATAGGGCAAAGATACACGTTGGCATGACGGAGAGAAATCCCTTGAATCCGTTGAGGAAGGGCATGTCATTCCAAAACTGGAAGCCAATAGTACCTCCTGGTCGTGCTGGGTAACCGCCTTTGGGACCACCACCAGCTGACAAGACAATTCCGGAAATGATGACGACGAAGATGAAACCGAATTTGATAGTGGCAGCGACAACTTCAATCTCGGCGAACCATTTCACGGCACCAACGTTCATGGCGACAATGACGAGCCAGAAGATTGTAATCAAGGCGGCTGTTGGGACCGCACTTGTCCAGAAGCCCATAACTGTCACGACACCTTGTAGCTCATTGGCGATTGTGATCCAGAATGAGAGCCAGTAAGCCCAGCCTAGAGCGAAACCAGCAGATTGGTCAACGAAGGTATTGGTCCATTGGACGAACTAGTATGACGATCTGTCAGTAAGGGCCGATGGATGAAAAGTGAAATTCATAGGTGGGAGAACTCACAGCGCTAGGAAGGGGGTACATGATTGCCATCTCTCCAATACTATGGCTGACACTCCAAATGATACTTCCAGATAGCAGGTAACCGATAAAGATACCGGCGGGTCCGGCATTCATCAATGAGGTTCCCGATCCCAGCCAGAGACCCATACCAATGGAGGATGCGAGACCAATCATACTGATATGACGGGACCCCAGCTGGCGCTTCAGCTGGGAGTCTGCACCATGGTCGGTCACATCATAGACCTCACCTACAACAGCTACCTCGGCGTCATTGCTTGGGACGCCTTTAGTGTCACCATGCTTCTCAAAAGATGGGTCTGACATGCTGTAGATCAGCGGGTGCAAGACCCGACTTCACTGATATAATGATAAAGAACAATGGGTGAAAGAAAGGGCCTTCAGAAGGGCTCTCAACGCGAATGTTGCAAGGAGAGATACTGGGGGAGGGGTCATTTTATATCCACCTTATCACAGCTCCAGTCCAAAGAGTCCGGCGACGTATAGATCGTAAAGCCAGGCAAGAATACCCCGAGAATGGTATACATCGCGTGGTATTGATTGGCTTGGACAGGGGGTCTTGGCGCACGGGGCGTCCTTATCAGTGGAATGCACTGATGGTGCATGGGGCCAAGGATGTCAACATCCAGACATTTTTCTCGATGAGCTGATTGGCCTCCCAAGTTAGATAACCATGAAACAACTGGTGTGGCCACGCGAGACAAGATAACCTAGATTGGGTATCATGCGGGCCAAGAACCCCACTTGATGTACTTGAAGGTTAAACCACCCGTGTTGGTTACCAAGTGCACTATTTAATCCAGTACAGTACCCTTAGTAACATTGAGAGGCTCGAGAGATTATGAAATTATGAAATTATGCAAGACAACAGCAGTTCGCTTGCAAATGTGGCTTATGTCGCAAACCTTGCGTCTAGAAACCTATCAACTTCACATGGTAGAGATAAGAGACCACGCGGCACATACTTTCTTGGCCATTCTTTCAGCTCCAAAGTCCGCATTCTGGAACATTGCGCCAAGATCAAAACGAATGCCCAGGCAATAATAACCTTGGCTTGCTCTTATCAATGAGACGCGCAGGATTCCACTTACCAGATAACCGTAACTTATTTTGGCTTATCGCGCGAACTTCATAATCTATTTGAATTAAGCAGCTGGGGATCTGGGACGAGCCCCATTGCCCTACTGAATTACTCCGAAGATCTTCCTACATGTGGATACAACCAGTCTAAGGGCCTACGTAATTGATATTGGTAAAATTTCTCCTGAAGGATTGTTACTGATCCTCAGGGATAAAATCCAACGAAGATATATTTCGCCTAGAAAGGTAACAGGTGGTTTGATCTCATTTGACCGCGCCCGTAAGGGGGGAATTTGCATTGGCATATCCGTATTGAAGCAGCTGGGGCGTGATTTTGCCACATTCATGTTGAATCTGGGGTAACGGAGAATCAACCCTGAGGCAAAACCGGTTGTCTTGCCGGGCACCTGCACTCCAGGGATGCCCAGAAATCGCCGTAAGTTTCGCGCAAGGCTCGTGCTACAGTAGGGTCTTTTCGGCCGGCCCGATTGGTGAAAGTCGACACGCAGGGGATAAGGCGTTCCAGTAGTGGTCCATCCCTGTAACGTTTTCCTGCAGACTCTCTTTTTCAGCAGATCAATTTGCCAGTATTGGCCAGGAAATTGTCGCTCAGAAGAACCAGCCGATTTTCACGAAAAGCAACCGGCTTAGGAGGCCTTGACACACGGGAAAGTAACGGGTCTTTGCCATCAAGGGCTTCGAGCAGGTTCAGCTCTGGTGTTCAATCAACCTTGGGTTGATCTTTGGCTCGATCCATTCCCCACCAGGTGTTGCCCCGTATGCACTTTTGCCAGCCACAGATACTTCAGGTAGCCAATCAGCAGACGAAAGTCACGTAGCACAATCATGCCATTCACCTGTATTAGGAATAGCATGACAACGAGCTCATCACCTCACTGATGAGGTCACAGACGCAAAGATCCGCAACTGGGGGATTTATGTGGGAAAGGCATGGTCTCACGGTAAGACACAGTCCATATTGTAAAGCCCACCGTAGACGTCAAATCACGACTACCACTACGTAACATTTAATGTATTGCAATGCTTCAGTAAAACTTGTCAATTTTGGTAAAAGACTGACTATGATTGGCCAAAATAATTCAAATAACACTATAGTGGGTAGTCGATACTCACACTTGGTCTATGCGTAAGTGCAACACACGATTAGTATCAGGCACTAAGAAGGAACGTTTTTGTACTTAGTGATATACCGAAAGATGGCAGGTACTTCTAAGATAACATCAAACCCCAATTTTCCGCATAGTCTTGAGAATGTTGAGCTAATCGAGCCGAGAACCTTGGAAGAAATTGAATACAACGTTAAGAATGCGCAGCCAGCAACACCTTGAAATCCCTTATGGTGGGACATTCCAAGAACACATGACCCTCCAGTGCAATATTCAGCTCCGTGGCAAACTTCTGTACCAGAACAAGTGACAGGAGAGAATCGATCCCCATGGAAGACAACGTTGTCTCGTCAGTCATATCTGCCAGATCCATGCCCGTCTCAGAAGCAATCAGACCCATTGCTCCACCAATCAATGTTTTCTCAGCAATCTGCCCTTGACCGGCGATGATTGAATTCTTCTCATCACCAGAATAATTGTTGGACGTCTCCACTTCCTGTGATGTGGAAGGTTTTGACGACGTGAGGTCTGTTAACGGCGTACATATAAGCATTCCATCCGTGGAAGAGACTACACGAGAACCAGATCCACTCCCCACTGATTCGAGCGATTGACAACCCTCTCTTGGGAAGAACCGACTGAGGAGTACTCGAGGATACGACCGAAGTGTCATTCTTCCAATAACGCCGATCACCTCCTTGGCTTCGAGTACATACACATCACCTGTGTAGAGTGTTGTACTATCTGGAACGAGTTGCATCTTGACGTACGTCTGGTACTTAACTCCTGGTACCAATGAACGAGCAAAACGCATTGAGCGCCAGCTGTCCATTACAAAAATATTGTTTCGATTATCCACAGCGTTGCCACAGTTCAGAGCGAATCCTCCAATATGGGCTATGGGGTCGATATACTGAGGACAGACGGTCCACTTGCCGTCAGATGGGGGGCTGAGAATCACTTCTGCCGTGGCCTCCATGCCGTTGAGTATCACCGACTGCATTCCATGGTACGGCTTGGAATATTCTACCAGCGTGTGGAAGAGGGTGTAGATCAGGTCCCGAGACAAACGACTAGCTTTACCTTGGTTCGCCATCTCATTGAGAACTTCAATGCGACTGGTCAGTAAATGGGCCAGATCTGCCCATTCGTTCATCCACACATGCGAATCTCCGCATTCAACCGCCCCGGTTGCTACTAATTCCTCAGTACCGTCAGCCAGGATATGATACCACGACATGTCAATCAAGCCGCGCTTGAGGTCTGCAGATGCGCTGACTTGGACAATTTGTGTCCCAGTCTGATGCTCGTGTGGCATCAGACCCTTGAGAATGCGCACATTAGAGAAGTCCATTGTAGGTAAAGCCACCCCGAGCCTAATTTTGGAATGAAGATAGTTTGCCAACGTCAATGCCATGTCGGTGTAAGCGAACTGAACGGTTTTTAGTCAATTTGAAGGCCATGTAAAATAGCTTTGGCTGGGTGCCTTACCACTGAAACAACGGGCCGACCATTCATTTTATGGCCGGAAGCAACGTGAAAGAAGTCTGGATGCACAATATTGGATCGAACAACTACTGTGCCAGTGTCATCTAATATAGTCTCTTCTACAACCTGATGTATCAGAGTTGTGTGCAATGAAGACTCGTTCAACATGCTCAGACGCTCAGAGCTGCGAGACCCTTTGTCTTTGACCAACATCCAGTCGCCATTATACTGAATCCAGTGGTTCCTATTCTTCCAATGATATGAAGGAAGGTCTAGAAGGCGCAGATCAGATTCGAACGGTTGATACCATGCGTTCCAGTTCAAATCTAAGCCCGCATGGTATAGCTCCACCATACTCTTCGCGAATGTGTGCCAATTATCCTCACCCTGTTTCAAGCTAGGAACTGCAAGAGGAGGGTCCGCAAATGCTCCGCATAGCGAGTAGCTGTACGTCGGATGTGCTCCAATCTCGATCCACACCGTCTTAGAGTCAATAACACCCGTTTCCTGGGCCTTTTCAAGGACTTCGACAAATCGCACGGGAAGCCGTGTCATATCCCGCAGATAAGAACTGTCAAATGTAGTGTCATCGCAGATACTGATAGCCAATGAGGGCGACAATACCGGTATCTTCGGACACTTGAAGGTCACTGCCCGAGCGAGCTTTTCAAATCTGTCAAGAATGGGCTCAATCTGGGAGGAGTGAAACGCGTATTGCACATGGAGCTTGGTGGATCGATACCCCCGAGCTGTGAGTGCAAGTTGAATTTCCGAGATGACATCTGCAGATCCCGCTATGGAGATATTCCTGCGTCCGTTGAAACAGGCTTCTTCAAACGATAGCCCTTGTGCGATCTCCCGAATCTCTTCGGCTGTCGCTTGGACGGCCAGCATGGCATGGGTATTTGGTGTACAGAGCTCCTTTAGCAGGATTGCTCGTTGACCAACAAGAAATATCACATCACTGGCCGAGAGGACACCAGATGCATACAAAGCCGGGTACTCTCCCAGACTGGCGCCAATGACTACCGCAGGAGTCACCCCAAGGCTGCTCCACAGGCAGCACAATGCCATTGCAACGCATACTGCCGTCAAATGAGCCACGATAGGATCCGTTTCGACGACGTCAGGAGCGGTTGTCGTGATAGCTGGTAAAATGGAAGGAAAACCGTGTAGCACACAAATTTCATCCAGGCGCTTGACCTCCTCTCGAAAGATAGGTTGATGATCAAACAGTTTATGACCAACGCCCACATAATGACTACCCTGACCCGAGAAAACGAAGGCAGTCGATGGTGAGATTTTTGGGACGGGTTTCTGAGGGTTGACAGACTGTAAATGGTGCCTGAGGGAATCGCTGACCTGCTGGATTGTCGCACCATCAACAGCAACGCGATATGCATGATGCATGCGACGTGCTGTGGTCGTATAGGAAAGACTGGATAGATGAATGGCGGGGTCGTTATCTAAATGACTAATGAGACTCTCAAGGTTTCCTGTCAGAGACACAATACTCTTGGCTGACACCGCGACGACAAATCGCGTGCATGGCCAGCCTTTCGGACTAGATCTGGCAGGTGGCTCTTCCAACAGCAGGCTAGTATTTCCTCCAGCGGCACTGAAGTTGTTCACCATGGCATACCGTTTGCGGCTAGCATTTCGGGGCCATGGCGTGTTTGTTTCGGGAATATGGATATTCAGTTCACCGAGGGCTGGGAACCGGGGATTCAATGCAGTTTTGATGCCCACATGTCTCGGGATTTCATTGTGTTGAAAGGATAGAAGGACTTTGATGAGTGCTGCCATACCGGCCGCTGCCTCCGCATGCCCAATATTGGCTTTGACCGAGCTGATGTGCAATGGGTGGGAGCGTTTCACCCCTGGAGGGCTGAAGACTCTAGTAACGGATTCCATCTCAATCACATCGCCGACTTGTGTTCCCGTGCCATGCATCTCGACCACGTCCACGTCCAGTGGGCTGACGCCCGATTGGGTCAGGATTTGCCTGAAAAGGTTGGCCTGCGTCGCTGCATGAGGGTGTGTGATGGACACGGCATTTGCGGAATGATTAGTTGCACTGCCAGCAATAACCCCCAGGATATTGTCATTATCCTGCTCAGCATCTGCAAGCCTCTTGAGCACCACAGAGCCTACACCGTCTGCTCGACAATAACCATCCGCGTTGCAGTCAAATACTTTACAGCCGCCCGTTGGGGACAGAAAATAGCCCCTACTGAGCCCAGCAAAACTGTCAGAGTTAGTGAGAATATTGACTCCTCCCGCCACTACCATGTCCGCATCTCCATGGAGAAGCGACGTGCAAGCAATCTGAATTGTCGCCAAGCTTGCCGAGCACGCAGTGTCGCAGTTGAAACTAGGACCGGAGAATTTGAAGAAGTAGCTAATGCGACCAGGCGCAAAAGCTCTGTAATTGCCGGGAATAAAGTAGGTGTCAACATTCTGTCCTGCATTCGCCTCACGATAGTCATCACAGCATTGACCATAAAATGTCCCAATACGGAGTTTATTGGTCGATGGCGTGCGGTCATGTGTGTAGCCCGCATGTTCAAGGGCCTCATATGCCGTGACAAGAGCCAAGCGATGAGTAGGGTCGGTCTGTCCGGCCTCACGGGGGGACATGTCAAAGAAACTGGCGTCGAAAAGTCCCGGTTGATCAATGAAGCAACCAAAAGGACTCATACTGGTGTTTGGAAGTTTACCCGTGACGTCTGTATGACTATCAACATCAAACCGATCTGCTGGGACCTTGCAATGAACATCGCGACCCTGTTCCAGCAACTCCCAGAACTTCTGTGTATCATTTGCTCCACCAGGAAATCGACAGGACATACCCACAATGGCAATCTTTTCCGAGCCGGGATCAGGGATGCCTTTGTTCTCCACAGCGAGCCATTGCCCTATGTTACAGAGGACAACCTTCAGGCAGGGATGAACGACTGAAATTTCGAGAATCAAATCATCCACGATGCCATGGGGCTTGAAAATCTCAACTTGAACTTCTGTATGCTTCCTTATGATGGAAGATGCTTTCAGACTTGCTGAAACTTTGGCCCAATGAGCGGTTTTTGTCAACAACTCATGGACTACAAGTTGAAAAAGTTCCGCAACTGTGGAAGCCTTCATAATCTTCCCATCCGTGGAAGATACTAGACTGCCGATGTTGGTAAGACAACGCGTCCCAAGTGATTCTTCGATTCCATTAACTGCCCATATGCTGTGGGTCTGGTCATATAGGTGGGGTGCATGGGATGGGCCCCAATGCATAAGCAGTGGAGACGCATAACATGCATCTCGAAGTGGCTGGGATGTGTTCCGCAGCTTGCCCAATCTGGAAGGAGTCCCGGATATTAGGACAGTGTTGTTCCCTTGTACGGCGCTCACAAAGAGCCGGCTTGGATGCGAGTCGGCTATTCCCTATGCAGCCTTTCGTCAGCAATTGGTTGCCTTTACTGCCTGCGATTAAATCTAGTTGGGCTCACTCACCATGGTATCATTCAAAGCTTGGACTTCAGTTTGCGTCGCCTCCTCACTCGTGCCTCTGGTAATTACAGTCCAACTCTCCAAAGCAGCGCCCGTGGTCTGTGACTCGAGCTGTCGAGCTCTTTCTTGCATCACGATCCCTGTTCTGAACGCAACTCGGATGGCCTCTGCCCCAATACCTGGTATATCTGCTAGAGTTGGCGATGATACCACGGCTGCAGCCGCCAGTAACCCCATATCAAGGCCCGCCAATAGCGAATTAGCTTCGTGGAAATCGAACTCCTCTGCTCGATGTTCGTAGTCCCTATTACAGTCAGCGACGAAGATATTGTCTCACGCCTGTTTGACCTTACCCTACAAAAAGGCATAGTGATAGCAAGCATGAGAAGGCATTGCTCAATGGGCCAGCCAAAGGTCCAGCTTGCCAATTATAGCCTTGGATAATATCCAGCACAGACTGAAAAGGAGGCAAATCACTTTTTAGCTCGGTAGAGAGTCGGCGAAACTCATCCCGCAGTACCGTTGTGCTCTCAGAAAGCAACCAGCGTAGGATACGGTGGCTTGAAGACCTGGATTGTGTTCGCAGTTGGTGACAAAGGCTTGGAAAGTCGTGTCCTGAGGGTGGTTCAACAAACAAAATGAGCTTCATAATGGATTCAGAAGTATACAACATGCCGATGAGTGAAGAGCCCCTCTGCAGCTTAGCTGAGCCTAGAGCCTTTATCCTTTTTGTGATCCTAGACCTTTGTACGGAGAAATGTGGGAACAATCACAACAAGTGACGCCCAATACTCGGTCTATCCAAGACACAAGTCTTACATCGCGCATGTATAGACCCATTAACAGCGGTGGCTGAAAGCGAAGTCGCCATTTACTCTGCCAACGACCCAATGAGAGCACAGCTTCGTATCTATTGATCTAGATGCTCGAGACGGAATGATCGGAATTGGTTACAAGCTAAGAGCCCAATGTATCAAGTCTGATCAATGATGGAGTTGCATTGAGTTAACATCTACAGGTAATCAATCAACCGAAGATGCCATTGCATAATCAATAATGCGGCCAGATTCCCGGTATAGCGGATTGGATGGTGATATGTTAGCACCCATGGCCCCTTTACGCCATGCGTTCGAGGCCAAGTTGTCTCACTTATCGGCCCAATCATGGTATCAGACCTCGAGGACGTCTCTCGTAACCTGGTACATGATGCACTCAATAAAAGGAGAGGAAACACATACGAACGCCAGTTCGTATGCAGGTAGAACAGTACTGCTCTATGTTTACGAATATATGAGAAGGGAAGACATGATTCTACGCGGAGCATTGATCACGGGCCTAGTCAATAAAAGGAGTCACACGGGCGCATTGAACTCAAGCCATTGACTCTAGATTAGGTACAGAACAGAATGGCTGCTCAAATTCTACTTTCTGTGCTATTGGAGGCGGAGAAGGCTCTTGCTGGTGGGGTGATTACGGATCCAAATCAGCGAGAGGAGCTCTCTCAAGTTTGCGAGCGACTATGTCTGCAATTCCACTCTCCAACTCGCAGATTGGATGACCTCTCATACCGGGTAAGCTTCCGTCATTTCAATGAACGGAGTAGAGCTAATGCGTATTCGTCGGGCAGTTGCCAGAGCTTGTTGCGGTGAAGATCGCGATCGACATGGGAATATTTGATACGATTTCCTATGAGGAATCCGGGCTCACAGCTGCTAGTATTGCATCGACTCTGGGAGTGGATAATATTCTTGTTGGTGAGTGACTGTGCACGAAAATTCCTCCTGAAAGATATTTGACACCGTACAGAGCGTGTGATGCGATCTTTGGCTGTGAGTGGTCTTGCTCACATTACACCCGTCAACACCTACAAGCCCGATCCATGCGTGAAGGATTTCAGACAGGGCGGATATATGCGGGACCAAATGATATTTCTTCAGTATCGTCTTTCCTCCAAGTCCCGAACCTACTGCACATGCATGCTAACAAGTATTTCACTATAAGTGACGTGCACTATCAAGTATTCCCAAAGCTTGCAGACTTTCTGGCTGAGACCAATTATCGAAACCCCGGTGATGCCGACTGTGCACCATTCCAGATGGCCATGAACACCAAAGAGCACTTCTTTGAATGGCTTGGAAAGCGAGAAAAGCAACAGGAAGCTTTCAATTGTCTCATGCAGACCAGTCGCGGAAGAAAGTACCCTGTCAAGTGGCCAGATATCTTCCCTGTTCAAAATCGATTTTCTCACTTTCGAGGAGTCAATGCCTCGAAGGAAATCCAGTATGTTGACATTGGAGGAGGAGTTGGTCAAGAAATTGAGACACTCGTGAACACGATACCCGATCTATCTGGCTTGTTCATATTACAGGATATCCCAGAGGTTGTGGCGAGTAGCTCCCTGGGCGAACGAGTCCCTTCCCACGAGACGCAACATTTCCAGCTCATGGGTCATAACTTCTTCCAACCTCAACCTGTGAAAGGGGCCGATTTCTATTTCCTTGGCCGCATCCTACACGATTGGCCAGATATACAGGCGCGTCAGATCCTGGGCCATATCCGAGATGCTATGGACGAACACTCCGTTCTTCTTGTTCATGACCGTGTTCTCTCAGACATTCCGAGTGAGGTCTTTCCCAAGGACATTCAAGCTGATTTTATCATGATGGCTATATTTGCGTCCCTTGAGCGCTCAGAGACACAATTCCGGGAACTGCTCAAATCTGCTGGACTTGTGCTGTTGCAAACATGGAGACCGGAGAGATCTTTGGAGTCCAGACAGGCAGTATTGGAAATTATGAAAGAATGATTGGCTTTCCTGAGCTCACGGCTCAATGTGTGTATAGCCTACCGCAATATCATTTCTGTTAGGTATCTGCAATGGCTCTTTTTCGGCTATTTTTGTCTATTAATGCCACAAATAAGCTACGTAAAGCATCCTACTATTCCCAGGCGCATAATATGGGCCGTCAAGCATTGTTTTTTTTCAATCTATTATAACAGTCAACGTTCGGCTAGTCTGTTGATTATCTCTAGGACGTAAATTCCATTGATTGTATACCTCTCAATTTCAAACCCCCAGTTTATCAGGTGACCTCAAGTATACCCTCGGAAACAGAAGATATTGTTAGAGGGCAGGACCAGATCACAACAAGATCATTGTAGTCCTCAGTTGTCTCGTGAGCCTTCTCCCTGTCCTTGACTCCGGCTATATTGGCATATAGAATCAACCCCAGCACGGTGGCGGACTCTCTCCTGTAATCAAGTTGCTTTACCAATATACATTCAACACTTGCTAATCATTTGCAGCATCAGAAGCCATTGTTACGATCCAATGCAATTTGGGTTATCGGTGATGTCGCTGCGAGCTGCATCGCAATGGATTCTGAGATGGTACGGTCGCGGACCATGGAAAGTGATGAAAGCCTCGCGGAAGGCGCGGAACTGAAAGAGACGGGTACATGATCATTCTTGACGCCTTGGATGTATACAATGCTATAGGTTCATGCGGGAAAGGGGGCCAAGGCGCACGCCACGAGCAGGCTTGCCTACATAGATTTCGCATTCAAGACTACTGTGCCTGGGATAAGAGCGATAAGCAGCAGATGACCAATCGGTATGCCTGGAAATATGTATTAGGTGTTGTAGATTGTTTTTCACGTTTCTCCTTTTTAATAATGCAAGGCTGAGATTTGCAGGCATATGTGGAGGACTCAGGGATGTCGATAGCAGAGGCTAGTGAGCGAGGACGCACTTTTTATTTCGATTTCAACTGCTTATGCCTGATCGTTCGTGCTTAGGTAGTTCTACATGATCAACCTGAAACGAGTATTCGGCAATAATTCTCTTATTGTCTCCATCTT
This sequence comes from Penicillium pulvis, assembly GCF_028828015.1. Classification (NCBI taxonomy): domain Eukaryota; kingdom Fungi; phylum Ascomycota; class Eurotiomycetes; order Eurotiales; family Aspergillaceae; genus Penicillium; species Penicillium pulvis. The sequence goes on along the minus strand of NW_026643079.1, from coordinate 880,676 downwards.
GGTTTTATCGGAATTAAGACGGATGAAATTAAGGATGACCACTGGACTCTGGGGTCTGGCCTTCAAAGTCCATAATTTAGGTTTGCAGAGACAAAGGTATGGAATCCCACTTTTGCTGTAAGATACAGCAATTGAACCAATTAAGGTTCGCTTATCTTCAACACGGAAATTAGATTACTGTAAAATATGTAATATCACCGCGTGATTCTTAGAGACAGAGCGATATAAAGACAAAGGAAAATCTTGCAATATTCCAGTCTTCTACTGTAACATTCGAGAAAACTATCCGACTATCAAGTATCTACATTCTTAACAGTTCCAAACATGGTCAAAGCTATGCAGCAGAGACAACCCATTCAAATAGCCCGAGATCTCTGGCGTCTCTCCCGGTTTAACAAGTATAACCCATTTTTGGGTACCTTTGCTGGTGGTAAGAGAGATATAGCTGAATGCTAAGTGCATGTTGCTTATGAGCCTCGTTTTCTTAGTATGGTCCACTTTCCTAGCGGGCATTATCAAAGTCCACACCGAGCCTAGTACGACCGAGCTACCTAATATGTTTCGACAAATCGGACTATGCTTCCTTTACTGTTATGTCCTTACTGGTGCAGGGATGGTCTGGAATGACTGGGTCGATCGCGATATCGACAGCCAAGTAGCACGAACAAAAGACCGCCCCCTCGCGTCAGGGAGGATCAAGACAACCGAGGCGCTCATTTGGATGATGGTTCAATATCTTGTTGCGTGGTGTATACTAGATTTCATGCTGGCTGGTGAAGATGTGTAAGATGAACCAGGTTCGGATAAGGGTTCATGCTAACAGTTTGACATGTAACAGGCTCTTTTCCTTGGTCCCAACAACCATCGGAATTGTCCTGTATCCATTCGGCAAGCGACAAACCGCCCAGAAGCTTGGAATATACCCCCAGTTTATTTTAGCCGCAGCAGCCGCATGGACCATTATTACTGGGGGTGCAGCGATCTCACCGCAGTCTCACGATTATCAGATGCCGCTGTGTTTGCTGGTTGTAACCTGGATTCTATATATCAATACTGCCTATAGCTACCAGGACATGGTCGACGATGCAAAGATGAAAGTCAATTCTCTCTATGTTCTCGCCGGTGGACAGATCAAGCTGTTTGTTGCGGTGTTGGCGGTTAGCGTTCTCATCTCCATTGCTTGGATATTGACGCATGTACATGCGTCAGCGTGGCTCTGGATATCTTGGATGGGAGTTTGGTCGGCGTCTTATGTGGAACAGTTGATAGGATTCTCGGCGAAGGATCCTGGGAGTGGAGGCGCTGTTCATGCTAAGAACTTTGTCCTTGCGATTTGGACCTTTGCGGCTTGTAGTGTTGAGCTTGTTTTGGGTCAACATCCAAGACTTCATTAGTGTATTTAATTTAAAGAAACTACACAATGCAAGCAACGTCAAATTCTGTGAAGATTTCAATGGGTCTCATGGATTAGTTAGATTGTTTTGCCTGCCTAAATGACCACTAGAGCCGAAATTCAGTCGTTCTCTTGTTTAAAAAACATATCACATTACACACAATGCTTGTCGTGAAGATTGCCTTGTTTGCCTTGTACTCTTGGTAAAATCGACACGCAATGGCCCGGATGGCAACCAGCACTCGACATGCTATGTCTCTGGCGATCTTTAATCATTTTTGTCCATCGACTATTGATCATTTAGATTCAATTTTTTTTCTAGTGCATCACACCCCTGACTTGTGTGTTATCCTGGAAGCGCTGGCATGCATTGAATGTAAGTAGCCCAGCAGACCAGTCACTCAGGTCAGCTGCTGCGACAAGACCTGCAATGAATTATTGGGTAAATAGGTCAGCCATAGGGGCAAGATAAGAATGGTACGTCAGCATGCCCTTAAGTCAAGCCATTATTGTATTATGGCTGCAATAGAGGCCCAGGGTCCACCAATGTAATGGTCTTCGGAGGCCCGGAATCCAGCTCTGAGCAATGATGTCTCGCTACTCTGCGGACTTCGGCATATTTCGACAAGTAAAAATGAAATAAGAAATTGATAATACAAAGCAAGTACGGGAATGGTAAAAGCAAACCGAAATTATCCTGGCCAATTTAGTAGCTGGTATGGCTGGCCATGTTGAGGTATAAAACGATAGATCCTAATAGTGTATCCGACGAAATCTTCAACCAACCCTCGAGTACTTGTTCCTCATTAACACAATGGACTACGTCGACCCAAGCAAAGCTCCATTGGAGTATCAGAAATATGAATGGATTGCAAACCTCTCGGGGCTTGCCTGTGGATCGCTTTGGTCCATCCACTACTTCTTACAGGCGCGGCAGTCCCTTCGTGAAAAAACATACTCCCAGGCCATTTTTCCTCTTTGCGCCAACACAGCCTGGGAGTTTGTGTACACTTTTATCTACCCCCCAAAACGTTGGGCAACCCGGGTATCCATTTGCAGCTGGTTCTTTATGGGACTGACTGTCATGTACTCGGCGGTTAAAACATCGCCACGTGAGTGGGGTCATGCCCCACTGGTGCAACGATACCTTCCCCTCATATTCCTTTTGGCGTTTCTATACTTTGTCACTTGGAACTTGGCCATCGTGGGGACCTGGGGTCAGCCGATGGCCGGGGTGTGGACAGGGATCTTTTGCCAAAACCTGCTACTCCTGGGGTCTCTGTCCCAGCTGGTAGTACGTCAAGACAGTCGGGGTCTCTCTTACTCTATCTGGTAAGCCTACTTCTGATACTTTACCAATTTGCACCTCTTAACTTGAAACAATCTAGGCTCACGCGATTTCTGGGGGCCGTAGTGATGATTCCAGGTCATCTTGTTCGATACTGGTACTGGCCAGCGGAGTTCTCGTGGTCCAATTGTCCTGCGATAATATGGGAGTCAACTTTCATCATCCTGTGTGAAATTACGTACGGTGCTCTATTGTGGTATTTTCGACAACAGAAGACGCAGAATATGAAAAAAGCCGCCTAGATATTCAGTTGACAGGGCACCAGAGGAGGATAGTACTTACCATATTGAGAGCTTCAGATACCATGCAGTTTGTCAAGAAAGTGGAAGGACGAAGCGGAATTTTGTTCAATCGGCCGTTGAAAACGTGGAAAGGTGTTGGACGTGTCAGCCTTGACACTACCTAAGGAGTTTTCGGTGAACACAATATTAAAAATACAATAGTCTATTGTACCGCAGATGTGATAAGATAAATATATGGGCGTTCAATTCACTCAGAAATCTTCTTAGATAGCTTCCTCTCTCCACCTCTTCTAAAACAGAATATCGTAGATAACTTCACTCGGGACGATATTACTATCTACTCTGTTCATAGTGTAGCTGTGGGACCATACAAGCCAATTGATTTAGAGTTATCTCTAATTGCCTATACCGCGCACAGATGGTATTCATACACCACGTACTACTTGAGAACTTCCAAGGTTGTATGCGCTACTAGGGTAGTCTTCTTCGACTTTCTTCTCTCGTAGACGCTTGGCTCAAGTTGAGTAGTAGCATCCCGACTGAATATTGTCATTACAAACCTTGGGAGAAATATATAAACAGGCAATGTTTGCGGGTTGGAAGTGACGTCTTCCCAGTACAATGCAGGATATTGTTAGCAGTAGTATGCCTGCGGCGTAATTGAGAAGATGAATGGACGGAAAGGAAGCCACGTCAATGTGGACCTAGATAAAACTATCAACAAATCCTGCAATGGCGAAAATCAAGAAGCCAGAGGCTTTCCACTCTGATATTATTGGGGGGAGGCTGCCGATGTTTCTTAAGGTAATCTGGGACTTTCTGACATCAAGGAGAAACAATCAATGTCCTGTAATAATAGCTTATCGTTTGAAGTTTTTTCGATTCATTTGCAAGATTTTGTTATGTGGAAGTTGGGGTATCACCCCGCTGCACGGCAATTTGACGCCTGAAATAATTGGCAACAAATGTTTCTCTCGACATTTCAGGGGATTTACAGTGATTCTCCTCGTAATTTTCTCTACGGAGTATAGGAACCCTATTCACTATTTCGCATCACAATACCATGTACACTCTCATGAACTTGTGAGGTCTCATATGGTGTGTTGGTTTACCTCATGATCAGGATTCCCAGTAGCCGCCGTGCCAACAATGGACCAAAGACATATCATTACAAGAAGAAAAGGATCAAAGGACCAAATCTGCCTAGCAATAGTGTGTTTGAAACCCTTTGGTCGCTTTGTGAAACTGGTGCCTAGATGAGCCTGGTCTAAGCCACAAGGCGGATTCTGGTCAACACTCAAAATCAGTACTTATGTAAACCTACCCATGAGGTTATGAGTCACTTATAAGCGCATCCTCGTTTCAAGCGTTCGTGATTCTTAGGATTCCTTACTCGTGTGTGTTCAAAGCCTTGACTTCTAACCTTGCTTTTTTGAACCCCGCTCGGCCCCACGCCCACACGCCCCTTGCAGCGAATATCCAATAATCTCTGCCACCCAGCAACTTGTTGACAACATCATGAATCCCAGAGTCGGAGTCGCTGTTTTTATTGTGAACAAGGAGGGAAAGTTTGTCATCGGCAAAAGAAAAGGGAGCCATGGAGCAGGTTGGTTCAAACATGGAGTCATTGATCAACATCCGCTAAGAGATTTCATTCTTTAAGGCACATGGGCTCTCCCAGGAGGTCATCTTGAATTTGGCGAATCCTTCGAAGAATGTGCGAAACGAGAACTAGTTGAAGAGACTGGTCTGGACATCATCGACTTGGAGTTTTTAACTGCCACAAATGATATCATGAAGGCAGATGAAAAACACTACATCACCATTTACATGAAAGGCGCCATCAGCGATGTATCTCCTCAGCTGCAGGTAAGTCGATCACACTTTACTTTTTCTGCCCCTATTCCTTGCATATACTGTAGCTAACATACGGCCAATCAAGCTTCGGGAACCGGAGAAGTGCGATGGCTGGGAATGGATCTCGTGGGACGAACTTCGAGCTCAAGGGGAGACCCAGATATCTTTAGGCTCGGAGTCTCCAGAGCGGATATTGTTCTCACCTCTGATCGCATTATTCCAGCAACGGCCAGACATTCGTGTTTAGGAGAGCATCTCAGCGGTTTCTATCACAGAGAGCATTCAAAGTCATCAAATCATTTGAAATAAACATGGTTACACCTTACCTGCCTTGTCTACGCGTCTCCCCGTATTTGAAAAATGCCCCATTGGAAGGAATAGTCCGGAAATGGCATATCTGGGAAATATTAGCATTTGTACAACGATCCTCAATCCTAGGAGTAATATACTTCATTCATCAAGCACAGCATGTCAATCCCAATTTCTTTGGAACTAGTTCGTGACATTCAGAGTCGATCATTGCCCAAGCCAGGAGGTTCGCGCCCAGGTTTTACTTCTTATAAAAAACAAATTGAACGTGATATGGGTAGCATCAGGGACATGATAAACGTCATTGGGCTCTGGATTGCCTCTTTCCTGTGCAGATCAATGTCAAGGCTCACAACCTGAGTACTTATCAACACAATCCATGGTATCGCAGAAAGAGCAAATATAACCTTGCTCACCTATATAAAGAACCATTGTCTCTTGGAAATCAAATATCATTCTTTCTCTCGGAAACTTATCTTCATACCCACTCTCTTGAGAATCCGCTGTTGCGACCTTCCACTCATTTGACTCTTAAACACACTCATTTGTATAAACTATGCATCTCAAACACGTTCTTTTGGCTTCGAGCCTAGCCCTCTGGAGCAGCCCCGTGGTTGCCACTCTCGGGGGTCTGGATGGTCTTGGGCCTCTGGGCTCTAGCCTGCCTGTAAAGCGGTTTGAGAAGGTCGCCAGACTAGCTAATGCGGTACCCGAGGGTGCTGCAACCCCAACTCCTTCCTCTTCTTCCGATCCATTGGCAGGCTTGGAGGATCTTCTTCGTGTGCGAGAGGACCCTGAGGAGCGTCCCTTCTCTGGCTACTTCCATTTTCCGGAGCCAACACCCACGCCGACTCCCACTCCTTCCTCTTCTTCCGACCCATTGGCAGGCTTGGAGGATCTTCTTCGTGTGCGAGAGGACCCTGAGGAGCGTCCCTACTCTGACTACTTCGAATTTCCGGAGCCAACTCCCATGCCAACTCCCACTCCTTCCTCTTCTTCCGATCCATTGGCAGGCTTAGAGGATCTTCTTCGTGTTCGAGAGGACCCTGAGGAGCGTCCCTACTCTGACTACTTCGAATTTCCGGAGCCAACTCCCACGCCGACCCCAACTCCTTCCTCTTCTTCCGATCCATTGGCGGGCTTAGAGGATCTTCTTCGTGTCCGAGAGTACCTTGAGAAAAGTAGTAATCAGGGGCTATCTACATTTGAGAAGCGTCTTGCTCCAACGCAGACTGCTTGATCTGGTACATCTTTCAGACACTTGAACGATTTGTGGCGTGTATAATTGTCAAGTTTTATGCTGTTGGCAGTTGGACTTCTATTCATTCGGGCTTGAAGCATTTACTTCGTATATATTTAATTGGTAATTTGCTTTAATGGAAAAAGGTTCATACAATCGACCTACTCATGTATTGTAAAGTAGGTGTGCATGGTTCGCACATCTAGTGTCGGGCGTCAACTGTGGCTCGAAGACCCAAAACGGTTTAGCGCGCAGGCCGTGAGTTAAACGGAGTTCATTCTCCGTTCTTTCTCTTCCAATCTCGTCTTGCCTATCAACTCCAATTATCTGTGCTGACACTATCACGGTCAAGTCAGCTCTCTACAAAATTGGATGGAACTTTTTCTGAAGTTTCAGGAGATGTCCCGATTGCCGCGCTTCAAGTGATATGATCGGCCCTATAGCCAGCGCCACTGATGCTGATAGCCCCCCACATAAGAGACTAATTCCTGCACGCTATTCCCCCCTAGCTTGTTTTTCTGGGGCTTCTCGATCTATCACGCACGGCCGCGTGCACGCTTTCCTCTCCGCCTTTTCCTCCCCTGGTCTTTAGCTTCGTGGATCACTTTCCTTTCTTTTTTTTCCCCTGTGATCCTGGGGTGCATCTCCGACCCACACAACATTTGTCCTCGAATGACCAACCCCAGTCTTCTAGAGCTGCCCCGAGGGGTCCAGCTCGTCTATCTCGCAGAGGGCGGAGCCAATGTCATCTATCGGTTTGTCGCCGCCCCAATAAATTCATCGCTCGTGGTGAGGGAGCCCAAGAGACCGGTCTCCCCTATTATGATAGACGAACCTATATTGCCTGTCGGGTTTCAGGGGAAATTACTACGCCTACGCAAAAAGACTGCCGGCGATATATCATATAAAGAAATCAATCGCAATTTCAATACCATTGTGCGCCCGTTATTCAGACCAGAAGCATTAGTGGATCAGTCTCTTATTCTGCTCCCCAGTGATCTTATTCAACGCTGTAATGAGCAGCTTGTCGCTATTGAACTTAATGGGCAGCGATCCAAAAAGCGGCATGGCGGATATCTTTGTGCCGATGAGCCATTTGGCTTACTTATTACCGACATGACGACCTTCAATACACCCGATGCTACGCTGGCGGAACTCAAGCCGAAGTGGCTCACACAGTCCCCTTCTGCACCTCCTAAGGCGCATCGGTGTCGGACCTGTGCTTTAAGAGATATGAAAAATTATGATGCGCGATCATCAGGCTCAAAGGAGCAGCGATCCTTTTGTCCTCTAGATCTTGTGTCTGAGTGCTTTGAAGACGTCCTGCGTGCTACGACTTTCATCAAGGGTTGTAATGACCAGGCCCGACTTGCGGAAATTCTGTTTCATAACCCAGTTCTTCAGACATTACGAGCTCAGCAGACATCATGGGCAAAGGTAGGTCTACATGGTCCGCCTCCCTTATCTCAAAAAGCATCCCTCGACATGACTTTGCGAGATTGTACAATGTTTATCAAGGTTTGTGATACTGAAGAAGATTTGCGTTGTTTTCATGCCTCTAACTAATATTCACAGATACCACATGATGAGAAGTCCCCCGTAGAGATCCGCCTAGGGGACTTGGACCTGAAAACGGGCGCAGGAGGAAAATCCACCTATTGGAGAAAAATCGAACTTCAGCTTCTTGATGGTGGCTGGTATTCCGGATCCAATAGCAGCCAAGATCACAGTGAGTGTGCACTTCAAGACTCAACACATTAAACCTCGGACATCAACCACCAAACTCACTTCGGCGCGTGTGGACTTTACTCTGGCTTGCATACTGGGTATATTTTCACTATCGCCTGTTATCCGGGAGAATCTTATGATGCATGATTTCATAAGTATCGGGCGGCTTCTGGTTATCTACTTCAACCTTTGATGATTTTTTAATCTAGTTCAAACCTTGTATTCTCAATCAAATTACCTGCCAAAGCAAGAGCCCTGAAGACCGAGCCCTCCAAACACATACTCAGCTCTGTCCCATCGGACTAGACAGACTACAAGCAGACATATATGCAGTGAGCCAGTCAGAAGAAAGTCTTGAGTTTTCTGTAGTATATTCGTGGGACCCAAAATTAAAGCGGGTTGTACTTCAATGTAAAGAACACAAAAATAAACTCCGCTCCACCCCACCATCCCAAACTCCCCACATCAACTCTCTCACAATGGACTATAGATCCCTCCCCACACCTGCCCACTGCGTTGCAGACTTCTGCCTGATTCCAGTTAGTAAAACATCGCATGTCATGTCATGCCATATCATTTGATTGGTGTTTTGCCCGGCTGACAGGTTCCATCAGATCGGCACCGCGTCGGCTTCAGTCTCGGCCCAAATCGCTGATGTCCAGCGACTGATTGAGCAATCCGGTGTCAAATATGTGATGCATTCTGCCGGGACTACTCTCGGTGCGTTTTCTTTTTCTCCGACTGGCTATCGCTGGTCGCCTCTTTCCTTTTCTGTCTCACTTTCTCGTGTTTTGGGCTGTTGGAATGATTAATGATCTGGAATATCTGACTGTGACACTTACAGAGGGATCCTGGGACCGTGTCCATGAGGTCATTGGACAGGCACACACAATGCTCCACCAGCAGGGCGTTGTCCGGATTCAGACTGATATCCGGGTTGGATCGAGGTATGTTTGACATTAATTTCCCCTTTGTCCTCCGGAAAACCATATCTGGTTGGATGTTGGAGCTTCCCCTGATGCTGTGTCATAGCACTCTGGCTGACGACTGGTTCGGTTTTTTCTCAGGACGGATAAGGTGCAATCCCCTGAGGATAAGGTGAATAAGATCCGGGAGTTGTTGGGACAGTAGATTCTAGAGTAGAGTTATTGGATTACTTTTTATTCTACGGTAATACGACATATAATAGAAAGAATCATAGCTTGTAAATTGATATTGCTCTAAAGATAATAGTTCACATCATGATGCCACAGTATCTTGTACAAAAACTACTGTTCAGTTCGTCCAATCGTTGCAATAAAGCCAAACCCAATAACGCCTTTATCTTTTGCACGGGCGTTTTACACCTGTGCCGTGCCATACCGGAATAACGTACCTATCCATATCCATGCTCTATATACCGGCTGAGTACCCTCAAGAAATGTTCGAAAACAAAACGCTATACACTGATAAACACGCGTGGAAATCGAAAATGAAGAAGCGGTGACATCAGGCAATCAAAGGCTGATGCCACCTCCGAGAATACTACCCCAACTGCCGCCAACCCAGACCCAATTACCCATAGTGGGAGTGGAGCCTGACCGAGCGGACTCGGCTAGGTTGACTAGACTTGTGAGAACGCCGTTGACGGTAGAACCATCGCTACTCGATGTCGACGCAGACGTCGAGACGGAGGTTCTGCCCACAGCATTGGTAACATTGTTCAAGCTGTCAACGGTATCGATAGCCGGGCCACGGTTGAAAAAGTCCACGAGGATGAACGTGGGCTGGCGACCATTGTATGCTGTCTTGCACTTTGTCGCCGTCGATCCCAGGTTACCTGTACCACCGGACGGGGCGTTCGTCGTGGCGACGTAGCTGGCATTCGGGTACTCGATGTCGAGAACCGAAATGGTAGAGTAGAGGAAGTGATTCATCAGAGGGAGAAAGTTGGACGCGAGCGCGGAGGAGAGATCGTTCTCGTAGGTGGAGGGTCGGTTGGGTGTGCAGGTGAAGTTGGAGGCATCGGTCACGTCATAGTTGTTTTCCCAGACAAAATCCCACTCGTCCAGCAAGTAGGGGTAGCTGGAGCTTGCGTCGAGGGATGCGACAAAGTTCACGAGCCGGGTGCCGTTGTTGATCATTTCTTGGAGGGTTGGCCAGGAGGATGGTGCAGTGGTTAGGGAGCTAGGCTCATAGGCGTAGCTGGTGATGTTGGCATCCTCGTAGATGGCGCCGAGTTCGGCGGCCGTTGCAGAGTCAGAGTTGACAAGAAGGATGGTGACAACTGTAGAATATGTCTTGTTAGTGGGTGTTGCATTCTTCGCACTGGATACCGTTGCGCACCTTCGTTGGGGTTGTCATCGAGCCAGGTCTTGATCTTGCCCAGCCAGGTCTTTAATAATCCCGCGTCAAGCAGATCACAACTGCTGTGGCACAGGTGCCATGCGGAGTCGCTCTTGTGGACTTGGGCGGTTACTAGTCGGACGCCAGCATCGAGTTGGGTAGTAGTGTCGTAATATCTATGAGAAGAGTGGGGTTAGCATACCAGTTTGCTTTTCTGTTCGATTTTATTGACATACTGATCACCAGCAATAGATTCATCAGTGCTAGAGTCGCGGACAAATGGACTGTCGTGGGCACCCAGGTGTGTGATCTCGCCGTAACTCTTGTCGCAGAGGTCGGGAGAGTTGTTGCAGGCGGTGGTGCGAACATTCAACGGATTTGCGAGTACCAGCGGTAGTAACGCTAGGATATTGAATGATCGCATATTGTATGAATAATTCTATCAACGGAAGATAATAGAATGGGTAGAGTGTCAAGAGCGTAAATAATATGGGGATATGGAGAATGTTTATGTGACGCCGATCCATACTAAGCGGGTCCTGGCCGCGTTGCCGTCTCAACTATTCTTAGATCTTCACAGCCACGTCCATTTATTGGCCCACCGTTATACTCAGCCCCTAGTCTTGGCTTAAAATTTCACTCTTTGGCCTAGACTTTTATGCTAAGAATTAGGCGGGCGAAGCGCTGACGACAGAAGTGACACGGCCTTTAATCTCATAGACGCGAGGAATCATGACTGGTTCAGAGCGATTGCTTGGCTTCTTGCAATCCATAGGGTCAAGTTTCATTTATATACAATTATTGATACATTTAAAGTTATTTTTGCATTCGCCTCATCGAGCTCGCCTTCGTGACAACATGACACCGCGCGAGTTCCTCCGTGAAAAGTATGTGCGAGTAGGGTTCAGGAGCTTCTCCGGTTGCAAATGTTCCCTCCTCTGGAACAGGGACTCTCCCCAGGCAAGGTTGATATCTTTCAATACTCGATCTTGAGTGTAGGGATTGACCCTCCGCAGCATACGGTTGAAGCGCACTGCAGAATGACAGTAAAGTCCAAATAGTATAGTCAAGCGGACCCGAGTCGCTTGCTGGATTGCGCCCAACTGAAGAGTAAGACCAGCTTCCTCCAGCTCCCGAAGAAGTATCAAGCCTCGTGTCCAAGGAATAAGCTTATCACCTGTAACAGGGTGTTCACAAGGGTATTTGTTCTCTGTGTCACGCGTCACACGAAACTTGAAGCCCCAGGAAATGATGGCTTGTTGCATCTTCTTGGCAAAGATAAGATCAAGTACCCGACTGTCCGAGCGAACAAGAGGCCTTTGCTGGGCAGGAGACATCCCTCGGAGGTTCCCGCTTCCTTCCAGTCCATGATTATACTGACGAACGAGCCACAGAGAGCATTCCCGCAGTTCATCCCAATGGTTGCCCATGCCCAGCCGCTTAAGAAGTTCCTCCCAGAAATCAGGGCTCACATAGCATCCGGTAGGAACCACGCGCTGGAGTACCTTGAACACAAACATCAATGCATCACGGGCAGCCGGAGCAGGTAGCCATTCTCCCACCTGTGGGGTGTGGTGCTTCCGGCGACGCGGCAGGAGCTTTTCAGCCATGAAATCCACGCTGTCCTCACTCAAGGTCTTGCCAAGCAAGGTAAGTTCATCTACCACCTTGGAAGCTGCGCTGAGCTCGCCGGTGGCCATGTGTTTGCGGAAGTGGATATCTAGTAAGCCTGGAGAATCCGAAAAATGCTCTCCCAGGATAGCTAGTGACATATTGTACTGGCGCCAGTCGCGAGCCATGTAGTATGAGACCAAGAGTGATTCCTGCAGCTTCACATCCTCCAAAACATCAGGGTGTTGGTCACTTTGCAACAAGTCTGAAAGCAGGAACTCGCGATTTTGGGCTGCGAGTTTCGGCACCAGCCTCGCGAAGACACTGTCGGCGGTGGTAATGCCAGACTGGCGGAGCAATTTGAGAGTTTCTAGGATTTCCTGGCCATCATGAGCTCGTACAGCCATCTCCCAAAAGGTTCTAGGGCCAATTTGGGATATTCCGAGCATTCTGAGGCCGCCGATCACCATGTCTGAATTGAGAGCACGAGTAGCAAACAGTCTGGCAGCGATATCGTCTTTGTATTGACGTTTCCCCGGTCGGCTGGACTTTGTATTTCCCTGGTCTTTTTTATTGGTCTCGTTTGCTGGTGGTTCTTGTGACGGATCTTGTTCAGGCGAGAAGGATGGAAATCTCATCTGTGCATAATCTCGAAGGTTGTCATATTCTTGCCGAAGTCCGTACTTCCTCGTGAATTCCAATAAGGGTTGAATTTCCTGCAATGATCGAGGATGGTCAGATCGGGTAGTCAACCAGGCATGTATTGCTAATGCGTCCTCTCCATAGCCTTGCTCCAAGCAATTCAGAATGACTGGTCCGTAGATGCGATGATCAATCCCACGGCATAGAGCCTTCAAGGTCTTGAGCCGCATGTATTGTGTTTTGGACTTTAGTCGAGGACGCGGATGGGCGAATAAAAGCAAATCATTGGCGGGAGGGAGTGATGATGGTGATATGGCGTATGGAATAATCCGTATAAGATCACTAGGTTTCGCCAGATGAGAATCCTGAAGCTTTCGATGCCATTCGATCGCCTGTTTGCTCATGCCTCGGTCCAGAAGACCACCCACAGCTCTTTCATAAAGCCGCGGCCAGCAGCAGCCGCCACTGCCGCCAAGAGTTATTGCGTAGTCTAGGACATCCTTCAGGAATATCTCCCGTGTCAGTCCTAGGTCCACGAAACTTTGCCAGAAGAAATCTGCACGATTCCCCGTGAGCGGCAATTCTACTCCACCTGCACGGTTTGTCAATCCTTCCCAAATCACCTGAGTGCCCTCATCTCCGTAGTGGCGCTGGCGAAACCGAAGTAGTTCCTCCCAAAGCTCAAAATTATTCCTGTGTTCCGGGAGGTCCACTAATCGTGTTCCAAAGTCATTTGTATGGCCAATGTCGGATTCAAATTCCAATCTTTCTGGTTTCAAGCGTAGTGATTTGACGAGGCTTTCCGAAGCCCCGCCTAGAGTCGAATCGTTGTCGCAAAAGGAAGGTTCTTCAGATCGAGGGCTGGGTTCAATATCGTAGACGGAGAAACTGAGCGGTTTTTTCTTCGATCTGGTCGGCCACAAGGGTTTCATTTTCTGGTTAGAAGCGCTAGGGTCATTGTCGTCCACTAGTGAGGATCGATTGGCACATTGTGATTGACATCGAAGGCGCGCGTGTCGGGACTCCAACTGCTCGATCCCGATTGAGGATGCGGCGAGGCTGTCGATTATTGAAAGCGCGGACGGCCTCTTCAACAATCGAGTCAAAGCCGGTCGCATGGGTACAAGGAATAGGATGGCATCCAATGCTGGACCATGCTGGAACTAGACCAAATGAAAAGATAGAACAAGCAACAAGCCAGCTTCCGCGGAGGAACTAAGGACGCTTTCCCCTTTCGAGAGAATCACCTTAGTAAGCACACGAGTTTGATTGGCAAAAAGCGGGCGGAGGAAAGAGGGAAGTCACATGACCTACGAAGCTCGATCCTAGACATCGTGAACATCACCCCATTCCCTCCTCCCATTGCCCAACCCCTCCACTCCCTACCAACCGCCAAAATGTTCCGCACTGCGCCTCGCATGGCCGGGTATGTCTGCATTGATTCCTGCTCCTGATGATCACAAATTCTCCCAATTCCGTCCAGGACCGCGTGTCCGTGTGCGCCCGAATTTCGTTGCGCAGCTCCTCGGGGACGCAATTGCTAATTCGCATGGATATAACTCTGGGAAAGACCAGTCGACTAAGGATTAGTGACAATTACTGACGTATGCTTTGCGGCCATAGTTTCGTGTTCCGCGAGAACCGTGTCCCCTACTACCAGCGTCTGTTCCAGAAGAACGACGGCAAGCGTCAGTGGTGGAAGGTTAGTTCGATCCGGATACAGCCTTGTATAATGACAACAATCTGACCCGGCGTTTCTTCACAGACCCCCCGCAGCGGCTACGTCATGTACCCCTACCTGATCTCCGTCTACGGTCTCGGTGCTGGTAAGTTGACATTGTGATGTACTAGAAGTGAATCTATGTGCAATAGATTGACATTATAATAGCTACCGTCTACGCCTCGTGCCGTATGGTTCTCGTGAGTTTCCCTTTTGATTCCTCTTTACACCTCCGGCTATGGATTATGCCTGGGGGTTTGTTTCTGTGAAACCCAGCTAATCTTTTTCAAACAGGGCCACAAGACCTGGTACTAAATTAGCTCGACGATAATAGATGATGGCATCTGCAGTTGGCGGGATCGTTGAAGATGCAGTGTTCCAAGGATCATGGATCACTCGATTTGGTGTATTTCTATTCCGGTGATGGTTAGATTGGTTTGCAGGCACACTGGTTTGGGGCTGTATATACCACCAATTCAAGTGCCAATTAAGTTACTTTTGTTTCTCTGAACACTGAATTTCACCGCTGTTTTCAGCACTTCAATTTAGCCGAAAATTGCATGCTTATTTCCAACATCATGCCATTGGCTGAAATATTACGTCAGGAGAGTAGGCCACTGTCATCATCAATGGGCTCCCTGACACCTACCGGATGCATTTAGAAATTTATCACGATAGCTATCTCTGGGTTCCCAATATTTTGCCATACAGAAAGCTATAGTTCTTGATTCCATCTCTGTTCCGTGTTCCGCTCCATCTCCGGTCCGGATACAGTATTGATTAGTCATCTGGTTAAAGGTGTTTCGTGCCAATCGGCGTGGTATTTGCCTAACATGTGTTCTGGTTCTCATCTAGAGAGGAAACTTCTGAGTTATCTGCAATTGGATGAATCCGCTCTCTAAAACCTCATTCCTGATATCGGTATACAACACCCTTGGCCAAGACGCCCGTGATCAGCAAAAACAAATCACAGGGAAACGTTGTGCGTCCGTCAATTTTGAAGACCAAGAGGCTTTAAGTTGCACCACCACTGTTGGATCTGATGGATTCATCGTATTCAGAGCGCGCTGCCAAGCGAGTTCGACAAGCCTGTGAGCCCTGCAGGTGGGTCTATAGTACCCGTCATTTCTGATATCATGCTCATGTGTTGCGTAGAAGGAAAAAGGCGAAATGTCCTGGAGAGCAGCCGGTCTGCTCATTGTGTGCTAGATTAAAACAGCAGTGCGTATATGCTGAATTTAAACGGCGTCATGCGCCACCGGAGGACCAATCGAGGTCAAGTGCTCCGCCCTCATCCTCTTCTCAAACACTTGTAAGTGTTGAGATTCTGGAGACATGAGTGTGATTGCTCTAACACCTGATAAAGGAGGATAGGTTGCGTAGCTTAGAAGGCAAGCTTGGGGCAGTACTTGACCATCTGGGGTATGAATTTCTGAACAACTTTAGAAATGTTCTGTACTGATATGTCGTGTCGGCAGAAATACAACCGAATCTTCGGTATCAAACGACGTTCCTGCAGCGACACCATCAGGAATGAACCAATCCACCATTCTCCCGCCGTGGGAAGAAATCTTTCCAATAGCAGAACTTTACCTGCTGTATTGCGAATCTCAGCCCTTGCCTCTATTCCACAGAAGCAGCTTCATTGCTAATCTCAAACAGCGCGATGTTGAGATTATATATGCGATTCTGGCCCTGAGTCTCCGGTTCTCAGATTCATACCGCAATTATCCTGACCTGACGGGGTTAGTCAACAGCTATGCTGAAGTGGCCCGGGGTCTAGTCATGAAGCGAGTCTCGGAGGGGCCAGTCGAGATTTCAACTTTACAGTGCCTGTGCCTTTTGAGTTTGGTTGATTTTACAAGTGAGTAAATCGTCAACTACTTCATTCTATTGGTCGCTCATGTTTCCTAGATGGCAATACGCATCGCTCCAGCATCCACAGCAGTCTGGCAATGAACCTTGCACGGTGCGCCAACCTTGGCCTGGAGTCCCGTGCATTGACAAATAACATCCTTCGCGAAGAACGAAGGCGATGCTTTTGGAGTATATGCCTTCTGAAACGACTCCACGGTGGCGAATTCTCAATTCTAGATCTCCCAGATATAGGGGGCCCGCCATATCCTCAGAGCCCAACTCGACCGGCCCGCGCTATCTCTCCGGGCCCCCCGACCCCGGGAGTCCGCAGGAGCGAGCTACAGGACCAAGGCATTGTTGCATATGTCATCATGCTAAGTGAAGCGTTTGGCCGAACAGCACGATATGTACGGCATCGGGGACGACCGGGTAATGTACCGCCATGGTCGCCTGACTCGGAGTACTCTAAGATCATTGCGCTGCAGATGCAATTGGAAACTTGCATGCCACTCATACACCGCTTCAAACCGGCAAATCTCAGCGACAGATCTTTAGAGGAATTGCAGGCCCACAGAGAGTACTGGGGCCCATGGTTTTTAAACCAATTCATGTACCACACTATTCTCTGCCTCCTCAACCATCCCCTGCTGCTGTCTCTGAGTTTGCGTACGTTTCGGAATACCATCCCCGAAATATTTTTGCAACATACTTCGGATCTCATCTCCTCGCATACGACTTGGATTATCCACTTCATCAATTATTTTGAAGAGAGATCCTTCTTGGTGTCAGATCCATTGCTGGGATACAGCGCTGCCGTCGTGGCTACTATAGAGCTTCAGTTAAGCTTCACAGACAACTCGGCTATTAGAGAGCAGAAGCGAGACAGGTTTACGAAATGTGTTAATTTCGTACAACGAATTGGCGAGAGATGGCCCCATATGGCTCGCTTGGTACGTACAGGAAATAAATTTTCAATGATGATGACCTGCTAAACTTCTTCTCCCATATATCTAGGCGGAGAGACTACAACATTTGGAGAATGCTGTTTCAGCTACCTACGAATCCGACCTGGGGGTCCAAAACCAAAGTCTTCTGATTGATCTTTCCCGCTTCTGGGAAATCCTTGAGTATTCATCCAACAGCGATGTCGATTCTGCTAGGCGTCTTTTCGGAGATTCGCTATACAATGGACCACCATCTGTGGCAACGGAAGTGTCACAGACTTCCCCTTTACCGGCACCGACTCGCTTGACTGAACAGGAGGAATCATCTTCAACTTTTCAATCTCCAAACTTCAATACCAACACCGCCTTTCCCAATGGCCCGGAATACCCCACAAACTCACTGGTGGCGCCGCAGCAACTGGCTTTGTCAAACGATGACTTTTCTATCCTTGCTACGAACTTCTTTTCTCAGGGACAAGAGTTTCTTCGAGGTGGTGATAGTTGGGAAAATATTGGGAATTTCTAATTGCCTTTAAAGGGTAGCCATAGCAGCTCTAGGTACATCATTTCCATTATTTCCTTAACAGTCATCTAACAAAAACATGGTAAAAATAGATGAGTCGCCATGTTTGATACTTCAGCAGTTTTTTCTGACATGAGATCACATAAATTCATACATATGACAAGCAGGCTATGCACTCAAAGCCCCACGGAATGTTTCCACAAAAGTGTACACCTCGGAGAAGGTGTTGTAAAGAGGCACAGGCGCCACACGAACAACATCCGGCTCACGCTTATCACAAATAATGCCCGCATCTTGCAGTCTCTCGGCGACCTTATGCAACAGTCCAGGCTTGAGCAATACACTCAGCTGTGCGCCACGAGAGTGGGGATCTGAAGGTGTGATAATGTCAAACTGACGAGTCTCATCGGTCGTGTCCTTCAAAAGAAGGAACTCGAGGTATGCAGTCAGCTTAAGCGACTTTTGACGCAAGTCAGACATGGAGGTTTGATCAAAGACAGACAGTGCAGCGCAAAGAGTCGTCAAGTCGATAACTGAGGGGTTGGAGATGACAAAGCCGTTAGCTCCAGGAATAGGCTTGAATTCTAAACATCGAGTATTAGTAGATGTTTGAAGAATAGGCCCTGCGAATCGACTTACTGTTATCCATCTTAAATCGTACAGACCGGTCACCACCGTACCAGCCGGTCAATCGGTGGCGGAACTTCGGCGCATCCTCGCCCTCGCTATAATCCACCTGGCCATGGCGCTCGTGCACGAAGAGACCACCCATCGCTCCGGGACCGGCATTGCCATACTTGTATGTGCACCAAGCAGCAAAGTCGACGTTCCAGTCGTGCAGCTTGATCTCGACATTACCATATGCGTGCGCCAAATCCCAGCCCACAATCAGACCGCGGGATTGGGCGTATGATGTAATGCGAGGAATGTCAAACAACTGACCAGTGTAGTACTGAATACCGGGCAGCAGAAGAACAGCAGCATCCTCGGCGTGCTTGTCAATGTATGAGAGAATCTTTTCAGTCGGGATCTCATATTGGCCCTCATCAGGACCAATCAGGACCATGTTCTCCTTGGCATCGAGGCCGTGCCAGGCAATGTGGGATTCAATTGCATACTGCTTGAGATTAGTCTGAGGTCTTCTATGGGGCACAGCAGGTATTCTGTACTCACATGATCACTGGGGAATGCCTTCCAGTCCATAAGAATCTTCTGTCGCTTCTCTGTCGGCTTGTAGAAACTCGCGAGCAGGAGGTGCAGGTTCATAGTGAGGGTTCCCATGGCAGCGACTTCTTCAGGAGTAGCGCCAACAACCTTGCACATGGATGCCGAAGCTTGCTCTGAGAGCAGTTGCCATTGCTTCAAAGGTGAGTCCTCGAGATTGGTGAAGTGTCCGCAGACACCAATGGACGACCATGTGTCGAGCTGGGCTTCCATGTACTTGGCAACTGCCTTGGGCTGAATTCCCAGCGAGTTACCACAGAAATAGATGCTTGGCTCCTTGGAAAGACCTGCAGCACAATGATGAGTCCTCTAATCCGGTATTTATACAGTTGATTCGGGGACTTACCTGGCTTCGCCAGCTTCTTGGAAGACAGATTGGCCTTGGAAGGGATAATAAACAGATCCCGCAGCTCTCGGAGAGTATCTTCGGCATCCAAGGAAGCTGCATATTCCTTACACGCGGCCTCGGCGGGGAAGACATGCTTCGGCGCCTTCACACCATTAGTAGTATTTCCTCCGCCCATATTGATGGATGGTAAATAAGGCTGTGGGATGAGGTAATGACAGCGCACAGTAACGCCTAGGCTGAATCAAGATTATGAATGGTGAGACTGTAAGACCTAACGCACCTGCGTTTTATAAATGCAGTGGTGAGGGGGATGCAGTAGCATCCGGGTGTTATCTCCGCTTCCGCCTCCAGATCCGTCCCCACAGTTTTGAGTTTACTTATCGAATGTTATTGCTGAAGAAGTACATTGTACAATGTGATCAAGTTTTTACTAATTTAACGATAGATTGTGGATTTCAGACGAGTTCAATTTTATCATTTTTTGTGTAACGCATCAGTGGGGGGCTCGAGGTCTCAAGTCAACTCGTCATAGGTCCTGTATGAGATGCAGCAGAGATGCAGCAGAGATGCAGATTTGCTTTTTGAAACAGGGATCACATTTCCCCTCAGCTAGAAAAGTATAAGATAATCCCCGAAACTATTAAACTATAGCTGGTTCCTGTGATCATTATCTGTCATCACTGGTACCTACTATACATATCATATGTACATATTCAAATTACATCATGCCACGGAACACGGATAGCAATACGGATGAGAGATCCGTGTTTTATAGATAGCAAAAGCAAATCAGTGGCCGACGCCAGCCGCTCTGGCGTTTATACCTATATTACCCTGTCTTATTGACAGTGATTTGACTCTTTAAAAGTCAACTAGGTAGACACCGGTTATGGGAATATTCATCCCGATTCATTTTTATTACAACCAGCTCCCTCTTGTTATTCCTCTACATCGATTCTTTGCCCTATTCTCATCATCCCCCACTCCTTTTGTCTCAACTCCATCAATATGCTCCAATCTCCTGTCATCAGACTAGAAGATTACGCCGTCTCTGACAGGAACGGCTTCCTTCCCACCAGCCCTCCTCTTGCCAAACTTCCCAGTGCTTACTACGAGCCCTGGGAAGCCCTCGCCTGTCGGCTATCCACCCTCATCAAAGATGGCAGCATCAGATCAAAGATCGACAATCTTCCGATACTTGATGCGTCTTGGTTACAGACAGAGCCTGAATGGCGACGTGCCTACTCGGTATTAGGCTTTCTGACCCATGCTTATATCTGGGGAGGCGAGAAGCCAAAAGATGTATGTCCTCAAGTGACGGGTCAGACTTTTACCAGCTCTAATCACATTTTCATATATCTAGACCATCCCCCCTTGTATTACAAAGCCCTTCCTTGAAATCTGCGACCATCTCGGACTCCCGCCCTGTGCAACATATGCAGGGCTCACTCTGTGGAACTATACGGCACCAGGGGATGTAGATATCTCCAACCCAGATAATCTATCTCTATTGACTTCATTCACTGAAACCGTGGACGAAGAATGGTTCCTCCTTATCTCAGTTGCAATTGAAGCAAAAGGTGGCAAGCTGGTCTCTTTAATGCTCGATGCCATTGCCGCAGCCACTGCCAACGATGTGTCACGGCTGACTGCACTGCTGTGCAGATTTGCAGATGGTCTGCGGGACTTCAACTGCACACTCCAGCGCATGCACGAGAGATGTGACCCCGAGGTCTTCTTCTACCAACTTCGCCCATTCTTGGCTGGTAGCAAGAACATGGCTAGTGCCGGTCTGCCTAAAGGTGTTTTCTATGACGAGGGCAACGGTCAGGGACAGTGGCAACAATACAGCGGTGGGAGTAATGGTCAGAGCTCGCTGATTCAAACCTTTGATATCTTCCTGGGGGTAAATCACCCAGCGACCGGAGGAATCAGTGGCCCTTCTGGGTATCTAAAAGTACGTCTCAATCTTGGACTCCACTGCCATATGCATATCGCTAACCTGGGATTGCACAAATTAGGAAATGAGGGACTACATGCCTGGCCCTCACAGGCGATTCCTTGAGGTTTTGACACACTATTCGAACATCCGATCCTTTGTGATATCCTCGCCAAATGAACAATCCTTGAAAGAGGCATACAATGCGGCATGCTTGACCCTCTCCGCATTCAGAGACACTCACGTGAAGGTTGTGTCCCGATATATCGTCCTGGCAGCCAAACGAGGTGCATCAAACACACAATCCTCTGAGAATGTTAACCTCGCTACTGCGAGTGCTCAGGTGGATGGATTGAAGGATGACAACCCGTCCGGGTTGTATGGAACTGGAGGAACTGCATTGATGCCTTTCCTGAAGCAGACAAGAGATACCACTAAAGATGCGACTATCTAGAGATTTCAGTACATATGTTTTATTAGGGGTTTAATACTAGTACCGACCGCTCCTAAATCAGACCGTCTTAGGATAAACGTTTTCCGTAGAGCAAAGTATAGCCTCTTTGCGTTAGCGGTTGATAATTTCTGGTCTTCCCGTTAAGGTGTCTCCAATTATTTGGAAGGCGCAATTGACGCATCTTATTTGAGGAAGGTAAGATTAGATCATTTTAGGAAGTTACAATTATCGAGTATATACCCGCCCTCGTTTTCGATTTCCAAGCCTTCTCTTTCGTCCTTGATCATCCCCCTTTTTCTCTCGGGATGTAAGCATCGTGAGATGGACGACTCATATCACTTATCAGGTTCTCTT
Source organism: Penicillium pulvis (assembly GCF_028828015.1). Lineage (NCBI taxonomy): Eukaryota > Fungi > Ascomycota > Eurotiomycetes > Eurotiales > Aspergillaceae > Penicillium > Penicillium pulvis. The sequence goes on along the minus strand of NW_026643079.1, from coordinate 858,617 downwards.
ACTAATGTAGAGATACAACACGCAGAAACGACGAAATGCAGCTTTCTTTTCCCGATATGATTTTCTGTAGTAATTGGACATGATTCTCCGTGTGTACATTTTCAAGGCAATCCAAGGACAAATGCAATCGGGTTTCAAGCCTTGTAAGAGTTGAGTTCGGCTACCCACGCGCTGTCCTGTATCTTCAGTCGAATCAGGTACTGGAAACGATTTGATCATGGCACGTTTGTCAGGATCAAACAGGGCTTTTAGTCTCAGAGAGACGAAGCCGAGGGCTAGTCTCACTGGCGAGCTTCAACAGTGCCTATTATTGATGAGAGTCGGTTGTTGCCGATGGCTCCTTGAAGACCATGCTAGGGGTTTCGTTGCTCTGAGACCACCATGTTTGAATCTCAAATGAATAGCATTTGTAGACACGGCCCCAAGGTGACAGCTGCATGTGAGATAAGTGCTGATTGTGGTTGTGGTTGGCGCAAATCGATGTTGCGACGAAAGTCCCGGAATTTCAGAGACCGTGTACAATAGTCTGGGCATGTAGACTACTGGAAAGAAGATAGCTTGCAGGCGATCATCTCTTCTTTGTATTAGCGGGAACTCCCTCGCTTTCCCGTAACTCTGCAAGCGTCTTCTCTCGCTCAACCAAGCGGTCCTTCTCCTCTTTGATCATCGCATCAACCGTCTTCATAGCCTCCGACATCCGATCAAGCTCCTTATTCTCAGTCGCCCGACTGTACGGATTCTTCGGCGCATCGTTAACCGGGATCTCCGCCGTCCGTCCCGCACCTTGCTTGGCATTCTTGCCCTTAGCCCGGGGCGGAGCAGTACCAGCAGGACCTCCAGTAAGGATTTCGTAGAAAGGCTCAACAGGCTCATTGAAAATGACCTCCTCGTAATTCTGGCTCACAACCACCTCCCGGCGCTCCTTCATTCCCTCTGCATCTGGTCCGTAGGGGTGAAGTTTCAGGCTGTGCCAGAGGGTCTGCGGTTTCTCGTTTGACTCGGGGACGAAGTATAATTTGATTTGAATCTCGAATTCACCCCACCCGGTCTCGACGACTTCGAACGGGGGCGCCTCGATTGTTCGGACGTTTTGTGCGTATGTCTCGTGGAGTTTGAATTGGACCTTTTTCAGCCAATAGGAGATATCTTCATCGTTGACGCCCTTCACGAAGATGCGCCATTGGTGGGTGTGGTCGACGGGTGCATTTGCGGGCTTCTTCTCGGGGTCAAATAGCTGAGCTTCGCTGCCAAAAACTAGACATCTGCGTGTTAGTGATTATTTTACCAGTAGGTTTGTTGTTCAGACGTACTGAATGGGCGGAATACTGAAACTCCCTAGGAAGGGATTAGCTTGGTTTCTTGATGACTTCGGAAAGTTGTACCAAGGAAAGTGTACTCACTCTGACGCGCTTGTTTGCTGGTGCGGACGGCATATTGACCTGCTGGTCCGGTTGAAGGATGGAGTGTAGATTGAATGATCGTGTTGCCTTGATTAAAGCTGTTAAACGGGCGCGACGGAAAAAGGCGACTCGCGACACACGTGACCCGGTGACGGCATGCGGGAGCTTTCGCATAGCTTTCAAGGTTCAATTCTTGTGAGCTTGGTCTATGGTACATCTTGGCTACTCCTATACAATTTTGTATACTTGATCCTGACATATATTTCTTAATACACAATGGCTACCAAAAGGCTTGTTGTCGCCGGCGGGAGTGGCTTCTTAGGTTTGCGATCCAAGGCACATGGGCCAACTCGGTGAAGCTAATCTGTCAATCAGGTTCCAGGATCTGCAAATCAGCTGCAGCGCGGGGCTGGTCGGTAATCTCGTTGAGGTAAGCTGAAGCTTTCTCTTCCCTCGTGCTTCATCTATCCTGCTTTACGAAGGCTGATCTCTTCTCTAGCCGGTCCGGCGAACCGCGGTGGGACACGGTCACTGATTCCTCGACACGGCCAAGCTGGGCGAGCTCAGTCGAATGGGCCAAAGCTGACATTCTAAAGCCGGAAAGTTACAAGCCTTTTTTGAGTGGTGCTACTGCGGTTGTTCACTCCATGGGAATCCTCCTAGAGGCCGACTACAAGGGTGTTGTACAGGGAAGAGAACCCATTATTGGGGGACTTCAGCGGGCTTTCAGCTCGTTAAAGCTTGGCAGCCAAGATCTACAAACACGAAAAGAGGGCGAGGCCCTTCAGCCCAAGGAACATGATGGCCAATTGACTTATGAACTTATGAATAGAGATTCAGGTGCGTATTGATCGATTCAAAAATCATTCAGCATACGAACTTTGGTTGCCTGAAATCTGACCATCTCTTGTGAAACAGCTATCGCATTAGCCCAAGAATCCTCGACCGAACATGTTCCAGCATTTGTATACATCTCCGCTGCGGCCGGCGCACCTGTCCTTCCTGCCCGATACATCACCACCAAGAGAGAAGCCGAAGACACGATCGCCTCCACTCTTCCGGAATTGCGAAGTATCTTCATTCGCCCTAGTTTCATTTTCGATTCAAGCCGAAAATTCACATTGCCCATCGCCCTGGGCGGTTTTCTCACTTCGGAGGTCAATACTTTCCTGGGAAACAAGCTTGGGTTCCTTGGTTCCATGGCTGAGAAGCCGCTGAAAGTCGATACCGTGGGCGAGGCCGTAGTCGAGGCTTTGGAGGACGAGTCAACAAGAGGAGCAGTAGGACCCAAGCAAATTGAGGCTTTGGCCACAAAGGCCTGGAGGAAAGCAATGCTGTGAGGCAGCCTGATTGACACATGACGTTTGACGATCCGTTCAGAGACCCATCTTATGGTTGACATAAAAGCACACGATAAATTGCGGGTTGACGGCTAGTGTCTTGTTCCAAACTTAACTCAGAAAAGTGCCCAGCACATGTATATTATTTCTAATTTTTTCATGCCGCATTAGATCATGGTTCCTCGCTCGAAACTGTCCCGAATCTCGGTCGTATACTAGAAAATCTGTCAGATAAAACGCTTTAGTAAACGAAGATTACAGAAGCATACCTTGTTGTAAAACCGGGCAAGCTTCTGGTTGAACTGCTTGTTCTTCTCGTTGATGTACGTCACGTCTGCCTCGTCATCACCGCGGCGCTCCTTGCGTTTCTTGAGGCGTACCTCCTCGGCCTTGTGGATATCACCAACAAGTCGGTCTATGGCTGCACGGTCTGGTTTGTTGTCGGTGAAGCCAACGCTGTCCGCGGTGGAGTAGAAACTGCCATTCTTATCGATGGCGATCATTTCGCCGTCGGCAGTCTCCACAATTTCAAGGTCGCCGTTAGCAGCGGCCTTCTCGATTGCAGCCAGCTTCTCCTTTTCGTATGCCTCCAAGTTCGGGGGAAGTTCACGCATTTGTCGCTTGTACACTTTGTTAGCATCCTGGGTGTAATCCTGGAACGCAACGTTGTCACGGTGACGCTGCTTTTTCTCCATGCGTCGATCCCATTTCTCAGATTCGTCAACGGTCCAATCCCAGGCTCGCTTGCGCTCGAAATCTTCGCCGGTCGCTTCTGTGTCTGCCTTGAGGAGGTTGTGCGAGGCAAAGGCGTGTTTTCGGGCAAGTGAAGTAGCCAAATTCGGGTCAGTGGCAAGTCGCTGGGTCTCTGCTGCGGTTTCTTTCAGATTGCGCTCATTGGCAGACTTCTAAGACGGGTATCAGTAATGAACTCGACAGAGCTTTGTGATTAGAGCTTGTGTTTGGGATCTCGGGTATCGTACCGCTCTAGCCTGAAGTGCCTTAAACCTCTGTAGTCTATCATTTGCCTTGCTAGCCGCGCCATCCTCTTGCTTGTCGATATTTGGCTCCGCAGTGCTAGGTGTGTCGGTGGGATTTGAGTCTGAGGTATCGTCTATCTTAGCTGGCTTTTCGGTGTCCTTAGCAGACAAATCTTGGTTTCGTGTCTTCGGCATGGCGTCAAGACACAAGAACTGAGCAGGCTTGTGACAGTTTGGAGGGGAGGATTGAAGAAGGTGGGAAGAGAGGTTGCGACTGCAGTTTTCCGCGATGAGATGACATCAGTCTCACCGCCCTTGTTCACCGCCCTGGCCCTGGGCTTGACACAAACTGCCACCCCAGACTTTCAGTGCGGGTCAGTTTCCATCTCCACCCGTGGGTCATCTTGCCCGCGCATTGGTTTCTGTTGATAAATTCGCCCAACATGAGATGCGTGGCTCCGTGGGCTCGAAGACCCAGATATCTTCCTTGCGTCACCCTGATCGTACGACCAATCTCTCGGTATCATTCATCCTCATCCATTGATACCCTGACTAGCTCCAAAGCCAGTACTGAGTCCATCGTCCCATCTACCTCACAACTGCTTCGGTTCAGTATTACCGCCTCAAGCAGAGTAGGTGACAATAACCACAGTAAAGCAATACGCAGTCAAGTTATCAAGCTCCTCGATGCTGATTGGAACTTGGGTCCTCCTGCGGCCTTGTGGCTACCCCTCAAAGGTGTCCAACCAATAAACCAGCGACAAGGTACTTTGTTGCTTAGCTCTGTGGTGGATGTAGCAGCTTTGAAATCCGTTATTGAAAGAATGGTCATTCATTCGGAGGGAGCTGCCCGGCTACAAGTGAACAATTGTATCGTTCTAGGGAATGCGTTACAGCGCTGTCAGTCTCACAACACATATTCAGAGATTGTTGCAGTATTGAGCGATATTATCGCGAGACTCGAACGGCTCAAACTTCCTATATACTCTCAGCTCTGTGAGCTTGGCATCTACTATGCAGCGCTAGACCTGTCCATTCCCGCCCTACATCAGTTTCTCCGCGCATGGCAACGAAAAACCGCGAAGCGATTGACCTTCGGGGATCGAATTGTTCAAGCACTGACATCAGCTGTCAATGCAAAATTCTTCGAAACCCCGAATTATGACCCTTCACCCTTGCTCGCCGAACTTACAGGTGAAGGGGGCGTTCCTTCAGATATGCATACTATCTTGTATCAGTCGCTTCACCAAAATCAGCATGACTTCGCTGCACTTCTCCGCCTTCTGGCTGGAATCGGTAGTGACGAGCCATTATATGAGTTCTGGGCTGCATTCTTGCAGACATTCGATCGCAAAGACCCCGATGCTTGCCGCTCTGCTTACAGTGTGGTTTTGATCCTGATCAAATCTGGGCGTTCAGAAACAGCCCTAGATTTCCTGGAAGATATCTCTAAGCAGTGCAATGGCACATTGCCCCATATCAAGAATTCACATGATCTACAAACTCTATTCCAGGATCCTGTTGTCGGGAGATCGCTGGCCAACTTGGTCAATGATGAGTGTTACAAAACGCTGCTGGAAGCGGGATTCGCAAGTATGGAGCAGAGGCTAGGCATCACATGGCAAGGGACTCGAGAAAAACCAAACAGCAAGGCACATTTTGGTGTAACTCTGAATTCTTTATGGGCTACCTTGACGGATCAGCCGCTACTAACTATCGATGGTGATTGCGCGGGATATGACGATATCACCCGATTTTATCCTGAACTTCAAGCCCATGGGTGCTCCAAATCTCGTCAGGAGCTCGGGCAAGTTGTTGATTTGCTCAATGATCATGATGGCGATGTATACAACGTGGTGGTGCAGCTCAACCTAAACGAAGAACAGTGGAAATCCTTCCAATCCGAATTTCCTTCTGCCGAGTTTCGGTGGTGCCCTCAACGGTCACCAATAGAGTTCTCCGACTCCCCACTCCCCACTTTGACAGACCAGTCTGAGCAATGGACACCGGCTTCGCTCGGTTTGATGCGGGCTCGCCCCTATGTCAATGGAGAGCCCCAAGCGGGGGCCAATGGCTTGCATTTGATGCAGTTGGGATACCTGGAAATGCGGCGTGGTCCAAACGAGCCATGGAAACCATCCGGGTATATTGTGGCGTGGGATCGTCAGTTTGGTGAAACCATTGCTCTCTTTGTTGGGGAATATTCAGCGGTCATCGGCCGTGGCGCAGCCTCCGCAAATGCTCCATTCGGCACTGTAATGTCTATTCGGCCATTTGACAAGCCCCATGTATTACCCTTGTCTCCCGATCGACAACCTCGTGTCTTCTCCGGTCGTTATTACTTGGACGTTGATCCAAGTCCAGATTTGGGTCCGTGAAGTGTCGGGTAATCCTTGAACCAGTCTCCAGGTACAGGGAAGATCATTCAAGGATCGCATGTGGAGACGATCTCACATGTACTGTGATTGCAATGATTCAGCGGTGTATATTTTGAAAATTTTCTATTGTATTTTTTCTCCAGCACATGAGAGTCGTAGAGACCCGCTTTTTGAGAGTCTTCGATGTCTCGGCGATTCCGTTTTCTGCCCCTATCTCTGTACATCTCGAGGAACTAACGAAAGGACGCCCACCTTGTGTTCCCCACAACGCTCCACCATTGTCATTTGAGTCCAGACCCCAATCAGCGACCGTTTCCTTTCGCTTTGGTCATAGCCCCAGCTCTGATCGACATACACTATGAACGCATCTGGCTTACCTTCCCTGCATGTTTGACCATTTCATCACGGACTTGCTCGTAAGCAAACAACCAGGATTTTCCGAGTGACCCGGGGCTGAGAAGGGAGAGATCGACGGTAAGGGTTCGCAAGCCACTCACCTTGTGTATCGTTTCAGCATTGCAGGGATCGTGTCAGCTTTCAGTCTGTACGTTGTACGTACCTTTCTCGAACCGGTAGCGCGATCTTCATCTCGAATTATTTTCTTTGTGCAATGCCTGCATGACGGTTTGCAACGTGGCTGATATTTTCACAATGACATTTGGTCAGTAACTTACGATGAAGGACCCTCGTTAGGCTCATTTATGGCGCAATGGCCACTTTCGTTATCAACGTGCACTACAGCTCGGGCCTGGTGGGGACCACGCGTAGTAGCGCCCCTCTCTCGCCAATGATCCAGGACCTTGGGATTTCGGCGCTTGTCACGCGAATCTGTGTGAAAAATTGCGACTGCCGCTATTTGCCGACAGATGAGCCCCATAGAGGCCGTTTCTTATTCGTAGAGACTAAAGAGTTCAGCTGGTGTTGGTTCATGGGTTCTCAGAGTACCCGCAGGATTGGACATGACCATTCGACCATGATCAATAGACCTTGGGCTTGCACCTTTTTTTAGATCATACAGTGTGTGACTGATCGATACGACGTTTGCCTACATGGCCTGGGCGCTTGGGCCCATTGGACCCATCTATCGTGATTCACCAAGAAAGGTGGTCCGCTTCTCCCCAACTCGTGAACGGCTGCCTTTTTTGAGATCAGATCATACCAGGACCTAACACTCCCGAACTGCCATGCGAGGGATAGCCGGAGCCCACTGCCGTGGAACGCTAAAACATCTTCAATTCCTGGAATTACATGAACTTACCGACTCCTTCCCGAAAGCTTGCCACCCTCGTCATGGGATAACTGGGTCGATTCCCCACTATCACGGCCGAGCTCGGTTCCAAGATTCCCACTGTGGGGTGGAGGAAGATCTCGACACAATGTACCAAGCCCCTGGGTTTACCTAGCTTCACTGTGGGCGGAATTTGCGCCGAAAGAATTAGTCGGTCAGCACCCGGCCTTCGCTAGTTATGCAATTTGGTGTTAGACTTTGGCTTTATCCACTCTATTCCGTCAAAGTTTTTGCGTCAGGGTTTGATTTGATATGGAATCCCGTCCCCGTTCCATGGGACACAGCCCCTAATGAAGAACCCACACAACTTAAATCTAGTATTTCTGTTGATCTACAGGTTTATTCATTGCTGGGTTTTTTTTTTTCTCTATGATTTTCTATAGTTTTGTGCTATTCTCTAGTTTGTGGTGTTTTTTTTTTTTTTTCTCGGTTTTTTTTTCCCCGGGCATTTCATCTGATCCTGATCCTTCCCAATGATTACATTCAGGCGACTATGGGCAAGCCACACCTAGGATCCCGAGTTCCAGGAAACTTTCCCAGCGACATCCGTGCATGGCATATTTCCTGGACGCTAACGCTCATCACAAACTCCAAGCCACCTTGACCGTCCTTTCAAGGGCCTGGTAATGCCAGGGACCAAATTCCGCAGTTCGTCGGTTCATGCCCACGCACAGACTAAATAAAGACACACACCCAACCCACTTCTGCACCTTGAAACCAATGCCTGCTCGGCCCGTTCCCCCGGCTCTTCCCTTTTTTCTCTTTGCCCAGTGGAGCTCCAATCGTAGTTCCGTAAGGGCGGGTCCTGTTTAAGCAAGAAGAAGAAAAAAGGAGAAAAAAAAAACCAGGTCAATACACTTGACAGTTCACAGCCCCGTTCCCTGTTCTCTTTAACTGAAATGATTGGGCCAGCTTTACAAGAAAGCGGAGAGGAAGAGTAATCCAGGGCAAGTTTGACCTAATTTTTCATATGAAGCTGAAAAAGCAGAAAAGAAAAGACAAGAAAAAAACGACCAGTATTATTTCACGACAAATACCAGGGAAAAAGGAAAAGGAGAAAAAAAAGCCATTAAAATTCACCCCTCGCAGCTTCTCCATACTGATTCCACTCTGGATTCCACTGACAGCGGCCACACCGAAACTGGGTCCCATTTTGACAGGCTGCAGCGGGTTATCAGATGTCCACACAAAGAAAACCAGGATATGCAATCCTGGGTTTTGCGTGAATACCTGCACAACTTCGGTCCTTACATATCAAACAAACTCAACTACATCTGAGACATCGGATTTCCCGCGCGGGTGTGGCTGACTGACCGCTTTGTGGATCGTATTCAATGCCTAATTCCATGCTGAGAGTCCACTGTTATTCCTACTTAAGGTAGCGCAACGGCCGCCCAACGGCGCCTGCGCCTCCCAGTCTTGAATAGATGTCGAGGACCCCGTCGCAGCAATGTGGGCATCCCACCGACAGGCCTCACATCGAACCTGCATTTCAACACCCTGGTCCTGTGCCCATGACATATCAACCCTATCCGCAGCATGAACCTCGTCATTTTCACCCTCCAGATGCGGGCTATGAACGTCAGGTTCTGCCCTCATCGGAGGGTCCTCGATTACCGCCGTTGGGGCGCATGACAAGGAACCCAGATCCACGGTATATGCTTTCTGCGGACACTAGCTACATGAATCGCTCGCCATTGCCCCAGACGCTGCCACTACGAATGCATCATCCGGTGCCCATGGTTGCGAATTCACGCGACTACAACGTGCCATATCTAGGAGGTTCGAGTCCTATGTTAGACCATGGCCACGAATATCCTAGTCATCGGTTGCGGACATACGACCAGGAGTCCCAGTAAAGTTCCTTTTCTTTTCATTTTTCTTTTCGAACCACCGCTACCTGTCAGTCGCCCGTCCTCGTGTGGTGTCTCTCTATGAGCAGCTTTACTTGATGAAGAAGTACTGCTGTCCGCGGTAACAGATCTTCAAAGAACCTCTTTCTGACTCCTGGCTTTCTATAGACATAGCAACAGCTCTATGGCTATACCTAGTCCTATACACTCGGAGAGAAGCTCAATATCCTTCGTGGGCAATCAAGGCCCAGCAAGCACACCGAAAGAGAAAGAGCCCGAACGGAATCGTACACCACCTTACAGTATGCCCCATGGCTTCGACAAACTTCTACACCATGAACCCGAATCATCCCCTCCCACCCCGCCACGCCGGAAGTCAACTTTACCTCGATACCATCTTCATGTCCGCCAGCAGCCTATTGCCGCACGAGCATGTGGCGCCGGTGATCGAGATCGACGTCCTGTTGACCCGCCACCAATCGTACAGATTCTTCTCACAGACTTCGACCCAGAATCCGAAGACGACAAAGACACCCTTCAAGATCCCCGCTTCACAGTTGGCTGTCTACTCTTTCCTTTCTCGGACTCATCTACCTGGACCCAACCCCCGGATCCAGAACAAGCAGAACGAGATCAAGAGAAAGAGAAAGAATCAGACGGCGTCGCTCGCGCAGACGACGATTTTTCCACTCCTCTCCTCTCCGGAAAAGCATTCATGTCTCCATTCTACGTCGAAGCCGATCCAGATCCCAATTCTGCACCCACTCATCCCTCTTCAGATGATATCAATCCCCCTCCATCTTCTCAACCTCATAATCTGCGTAATGCCTCCAAACTCCATCAACCTGCTACCTTCTTTATTTTTGCCGATCTCTCTATCCGCACAGCGGGTTTATATCGTCTACAATTCCGGCTTATGAATTGGGGCTCCGTCGAGGATACCGGTCAATCGATGCCTATTCTTGCGGAAGCCTGGTCTGATCCGTTCCGAGTGTATGCTGCGAAAGATTTCCCGGGAATGCGCGACTCATCCATTTTGGCGGAGGGCTTGAAGGAACTCGGGTTTGTGGAGTTGAAAACTCGTGGGAATGGGAAGGGAAAGGGGAGGAAGAGAAATTGATGACATCTTCACTACTTTTTTTTTCATTTTTCTATATCCGTCTGGGGTATTTTCTTTTTCTTTTCTTTATTTATGACAGACACTTTGGAGACTTGGCCGGTGCCGTTGATTTTAGGGTCGGTATATGCTGTTTCGGGCCAGATGGGTTTAACGGGGATGAACGGGGCGTTTCTTGTCTTTTTCCAATCTCTCAAGGATTTTTTTGGTTTTGGTGCATATCATTCGGTTCCTGCGTTTGATATAAGATATGAATGATGAGGCGAGATGACCAAGCTGTTTTGTATGACCATCTGGGGTTTCAGCTTCATAGGGTGGACAGGAGTTTCTCGGTTATGATTATAGTAGATTATACAGAATAGGTTATTATAAGATCATACAGATTATTCGCGTTGCACAGTTTCATGACTGAGATTTTTCTAAAACATAAAATCTACGTCGAAATGCATCTGTAAATCATTCCAAACAGAAACGTTTATCTTCCATTCTGGTATACTGTACAAAATTACAAAAACTATAATACTTAATAAACTAATCGAGTCAATCAATACATAACAACCCAAGAAGACGAAAGACAACCTTAGTAGCCCCGCTGGTTACCAGCAAGATTCTGCTGCTCAGCCGCACGAGTAGTTCTAGGATCAAGCTTATTCATAGGGTCGACATTCTGAGCCTGAGCCCCAGATTGTCCTCCTGCACCGGCACCTCCGTAACTACTACCACCGGCCGCGGCATTACCACCGAAGCTCGGCTGAGCAGTGCCACCCATACCGCCTGACTCGGCACCTGTATTCGTCTGGCATGGTGCAGCATGGCTAGTGGTTGAGTGGGACTTGTTCTCCTGCATAGAGGTGCTATGATCGTCCTCGGTGCTCATATCGGAACCAAATTCACCAGGCTGGGAGTGGGAACTGTGCTCCTGTGTGTTCTTGGAGTAATTCTCCTCACTCTTCTTGTGGTTGTCGAAGGCCTGCATGCCGGGTTGCTGTTGTTGCATACCGGACTGTTGCTGCATACCAGGTTGCTGCTGCTGCTGCCCCTGCTTGTAAGATGTGTTGCTAGGATTGAAGCCTTGGGCATGGGCAACATTTGGACGTTCGCCTTCCGTTCTGCCTTGGCTTGCACGGTTATCTTGATACGGGCTTGAATTAGCTTTGATTTCGAGATTAGGAATGTTTGTGGAAATATGGCTTAGCATACCCATGTCACTGTCCACTCGAGGATCCATCTTGTTGCCCATTGATGAATCATGAGGTCCAGCATTGGATGCACCACCTGTTCTGCTCTGAGTGTAGGGGTCGGAGCCAGAACTGCCACCGAGGTTTTGATTGCCAGTTCTGCCTTGGCTGGCGCGGTTGTCTAGATACGGTCTCGGGTGAGCTTTGGCCCTTGAACATAAGTATATCTGAGCGATTATGGCTTAGCTTACCCATGTCACTGTCTACTCGAGGATCCATCTTGTTGCCCATTGATGAATCATGAGGTCCAGCATTGGTTGCACCACCTGCTCTGGTCTGAGCGTAGGGGTCGGTGCCAGAACGACCAGTCCCCTCGCCAGAGCGGGAAGAGCCAAATGGGTTCGAGCTCCTACTGGGGTGGTTGGTGCTGCCTTTGGTGTCAGTGCCGGTACCGTAGTTATCCTGACCAGGCTCGTTGTAGCCGCGGTCTGTGTCCCTGTCACGATCGGTCATGGCGTCTTTGACTTTGTGCATGAAGTTGGACATGATTGGTAGTAGAAAATAGAAAATATAAAAAATAGATTAGATAAGGTAGTTTGATCTGAACTTGAAGTTATTGGTTAGATGGTTTGAATAGATATAACTTTAAAATGATGAGCAATAAGATGCTACCGCTAGGGGCTTTATATGCCACCCGCCTTGGTTTGCCTCCCAATAAAAAGCTCCCCTCACGAACCCCCCCTTGTGACGCAATATCAAGGTTCATACGAGGAGAAATTCAAAAATGAATCTGAATCAAGACTCATGACGGTCTTATTATCACGGACATGACGCGTCAAACAGGTTCAAACCACGAAAGCGGCTAAATTTTGCTGGGAATGAGGTTAGCCATCAATGTCATCGGTCCTCAAGTCTCGGGTTTGGAAGGTAAGGATGACATCAAAAGATAGTTTCTTGAAGATCTGACCAGTGGGAAGCTCAAGATCCTGATGATGCGGTGATCACGGTACACGAGCTTACCCCGGTTTCGTTCCATGGGCAGCCAGAGGAACCATGGTTCCATATTCAGGTTTTGGAGAACATCTCGATTTCTTGTCCACTTCTGACTGACATTATTATTTGTGTAAGCCTTGTCTTCATAAAAGAATGGCTTATTAAATTAAGAGAATAAGGGGAAGATAAGAATTAAATAGAAGAGAAGGTTTGATATTCGGGGAAGAGTCTATACTCGAATATCGCGCCTTCTTAAATCAGATTATCATTCCTTCCTGAAACAAAATGCATGAGTCGCGCTTCCGCTTGATGGTTTACAAGCAGTGGTCCCGGAGATGGATCTTATTTAATTGATTATCCCCGCATGTAATTTTATATGGTATGACTGGTACTAAGTTGACATTTTCTGGGGTGAGAACAATGTTGGGCAGTGCAGAGAATACATACTATGGAAAATTTGGAAGAGAAAACCCAGATACTAGCAGTTTCCAAAGGATATATACAGGAGCAGGGACAAAAGCACAGTCACAGTATAATTACAAGATATACACAATTCAACTGATCTACTAGATCAGTCTAACCTTCACACTATCGTACAGGTAACAACCTCTTCGGCACTGATGGCTCATACTCCTTATTATACCAATTAGCCTTCAACTCCGCCAACTTCCTCTTATACATAGGATCCTGCTCGATATCCGAAAATTCTGTAAAAAACTCCAACATAACCCGCCCATCGTGCACCAGGTCCAGTTCCCGCGCCAAAAGAGCGCGCATGAACGTTGCCCTGTGTTCACCGTGGCCATTGGCGAGACTATACCACTCATACGCAAGCCGGTGGTAGTCAGCGCGGCTCATGGAACGATTAAATGAGTATTTTACCATTTTCATGATAGACTGCCAACTGCTTAGCTTTGCGATGGGATCGAGTTCAACCTTAGTATTGACCTCGATAGGTTTCCAGTTCGCTGCAGGATGGGGGTTGGCTTTTGTGGGTTTTTGTTCACCGCGCGTTGGGTATAGGCCTTGGTGGGTGAGGTAGTAGAAGTTTGCGAGATATAGACAGGCTTCCCCACTGCCCGCGGTGGCGGCTTTGGACATGCATTCTTCGTACTTCTCCAGGTTGTTCTGGTTCATCATGAGAGACGCATATTCCATTAACGCGGTGGGGTCGTTATACACCAGTGCTGCGGTCCGGATGGCTTCGTCTGATTTGTTGCGGTGTTCCTGGGAGTTGTCCAACTCACCCAGTGTTGCCTGGACTAGCGCGTATAGTCTGTACGGATCATCCAGCAAGCCGCCTAGAACGATATCCTCAAATGGCATGGGTTTGCGTGCCGTTGGGGAAATATACGGTAGCACCTTTTCCTCTAAAAGCTCAGCAGCGGACTCGTACTCCCCTCGCAGATACATGACTTTCGCTTGCAATAGTAAAGCCGGAGGGTATCCCGTCTTCGCAAGATCAAACAGTACATCGAGCTGAGGGTTGTTCCTCGACGGTACAGATGTATCCGTGAACGAACACCGCGCAGAAATCACGGACGGAAGAGCAGCGTTAGCCATTGCACACGCCGTAATCAGCCAGCCGCGAAGGAATCGGTTATCAGCGGTGACCATCCACCCAATACGAAAAACAGCATCGACATCTGCATTCGATCAGTAAACAACTCAAATCCACTTTTCCCCTTGGCCTCGATATAGATCAATATCATCTCGCCGTCAAAGAGACTCACCAGTTGAAATTTTCCGAATAACAAGCCTATCCGGCTCCGTTGCAAATGCCGCTCTGATCAACTGCGTACCCACATCTTTGTATGTACTCTCACTAATCGCACTGGGAATCAAACCATCCTTGGTGGCAGCTGCATACGCCCATCTTGCCTCTGTTTCATGCTTTGCTACCATCGACTCAACATTCCCGACATATTCTGGCTTGATATTGCTCAAACATTCATAGAACATGCCTGTATGATCAATACCTTTCTCCGCCCGCCGTCCAGCGTGCCAGGTAGCCTGGAATACTGCATTCTGTCTCTCGTGCTCCCTGGCTCGCCTCGCGGCGGGTGCGGGGCGTGGTTTCGCTTGCTTCGATGAGGTATTGTGAAATGGTCGCGCGTTGTGTACTCCAAGGTCTCCGGCTTGGAGTAAGTTTGCGCACGGAATGAGGCCATTGTTACGAGCCAAATTAATTGTCGTGGGGCTGGACGCGAGGAATTTCCGGAGGTAGAGCCATTTTCGGAGGGCTGCCTGTGTTCTTGCCATGATAGCTGGTAGCTGGTGGGAACAGGAAGGAGCATAGGTGGTCGGTGAGTTGAGGTTGAAAATCCGCGGAGGTCGGGATTGATCCGCATTTTGATCAGAATTTCGGCGATTGGCAACATTACAAGATCAACTTTTTTACCGGGTTACATTTTGAAGCATGTCTATCTGAACTCCAATATCTAAGGAAGGCAACGAAATTGCTGAAATGCTCAATGCAGTCAATTAAACAAAAAGGAGCCCTTTGTACTCGACGGGTCCATAACAATGCGTATAATATACATTTGCCCCCAACCAGGGCCAACGCTCCAGGATATCCTCGAAGCCCTAAATCCTCGTACATACCCAAGTCTTATAAAAAAACAAGGAGAGAGCAAAGTGTCAAACAAAAACAGCTCTATCCAATCCCATCTCCGATCGGAACCACCAGTCCCTGATTCACTTGTGCTTTTTTCTTACTCCATGACAACCTTGGCACCAAGAGCCTTGAGGGTCTCAATGATCTTCTCGGCCTCCTCCTTGGGCACAGACTCCTTCATGATCTTCGGCACGGACTCGACGAACTTCTTGCTGTCCACCAGTGACAGACCGAGCATGTTCTTAACCTCCTTGATGACCTTGGGCTTGGAAGTAGCCTCGAACGACTCAAGCTTCAGGTTGAAGAGGGTCTTCTCAGCGGCAGCGGGGGCAGCCTCCTCCTCCTCAACGGCAGCGGCAGCTCCGGGGGCACCGGCGCCGGGGGCCATGGCGAAGCCACCGACGGGGAGGTCGGGGATGTTCAGGCGGGTCTAAGGAATCCATTTTAGCTTTCTGGTCTGTCTCTTGCGGCGATCACACTACATGTGATCAAGATTGTAGTCCCATTGACGCAATTAAAGGTGGCATTGCGCTCCATCAATCAGGGAAATTGGTGACCAACCTTCAAGCTCGAAACGAGATCGGCGGTCTCCAGAAGGGTCAATGTGCTGATCTGATCAACAATCTGGGCAATCTTAGGGTTGACAGGGGCAGCGGCGGCCTCGGTAGACTCCCATCGTCGGCTGGCAGGTGTGCGGGTTGTGGGCAGGTATGTAGACGCGATGCGCAGAGAGGACGGGCGGACGGAGCCGGAGAGCTGTCGGTAGGCGCGGACTGAGAGAGACATGGCGGAGATGGGATGAGGAACGAGGAGAAGATTAGAGAAATTCTCAATTGAGGAGACGCTCCGTGGTAGGGGAATGGGGGAGATAATTAGCTTCGCCGCGTTACAAGACGAAAAGTGAGTGATGGGTTTCGGGGAAAATCTGGGTGTCACGTGGCATATATTATGTCAGCTTTGCGATAGGTCAACAACTTTGGGCCGATTTGTATACATCATTCCTGTTTAGTGCAATTATTGTTTTCTTATTTACTTGATAAGGATATATACCATAATGTATGGATGTATTATCATACTCGGCTATACACACCAGGCGACTTTTTTTCGTGATATCGTACGGAAATCTATCAGCGTCCCAACGGTCTCGAAGCCAACAGAAATGAAAGAATCTCAAGTAAAATGCACGTAAACCACGTTATAACACGTTACATTTAATCCTCATCCCAGTTGGGGTTGGGACCAGGCGGCTTGGGTCCACCGGCCTGGCGAGCCACAATGATCTGATCGACACTCAGCACAGTCCGGGCAGCCTCACTAGCCAGACGAATAGCCCAGCTCTTTGAGGCCAACAGGTCAAGAATACCCTCGTCCACGGAATCAAGAGTACCGTCGGAATCACCACTAATCTCAAGATCCACACCGGTAGTCCAGTAGGGTTCTTCCTCCTCGGATGAACTGCCCTCCTCTTCCTCTGTGGCGGGGGTAGTGCGGTGGTGTGCGGTGTACAGGCGGGAGAGAACCTCGGTGGCATCCAGGCCGGCAGATTCGGCGAGAGTGCGAGGGATGACCTCGAAGGCCTCGGCGTACTTGCGGATAGCGTGCTGGGGCAGACCAGGAGTCTTATCAGCAAAGTTGGAGATCCGCTCAACGAGCTGGATCTCAGTGGCACCAGCACCGGGAACCAGACGCGGGTCCTTGGTGATGGCCTTGACAACGTTCACACCATCATCAATGGCGCGCTCGACGTCCTCGAGGTGGTTCTGGGTAGCACCGCGGAGCACAATGGTGGAAGTGCGAGTCACGGCGTTGGCATCCTCTTGACGGAAGACGGTGACGCGGTCACCTCCAATCTCGATAGTCTCGATGATATCGACTTGACCCATCTCATCGGGCATGGGGGCACCCAGGCGGGCCAGGGGAGTGGCGCCAACCACACGGCACAGGCGGCGAAGCTCGAACTTGGAAAGAATCTTGATGACCAAGATGTTGAAACGGTTGAGGTAGTGAAGGGCCAGCTCGCCGACGGTGGAACCAGCAACAACGACACGCAGACCAGAGTCGTACAGCTCCTTGATGGCAGTCTCCAGACGCTCCTCCTCGCCCTTGGTGTAGTCCATCATCTCCTGGGCGTTCTTCAGCAGAACCGTACCCTTGGTCTCGGTTTGGGAGACGTCAATGGGGCAGCTGAACACGCCGACCTTGGCCCTCTTAGCCGATTTGACAACTCCATCCGGCTCACGTCCAAACACCATACCCTTAACGACCTTAGACTGCTCCAAGCTACCACCCATAATCTTAACAACCCGCACATTGTCGACGTTGAAGTTAGTGGGGTTCTTGGGCAGGACCGCAAGGACCGCCTCCGCTACCAAACTAGCCAGAATATCCTCAGTGCCAGACTGCTTGCTAGCCACAACTGTGCGAAGAGCCTTGCTGAGCTCCGATGCTGAGCGCATGTCCTGCAGACGGTCGACCTCGAGATCTAATCACATAAGAAGTAGTCAGTAACCGTATATCCTGTATCCCCCCTGATACCGAGGTTCAAGAGCATACCCTCTAAGACCTTCAGAGCATAGTTCTGTGCCTTTTCATAACCCGAAACAATATCACTGGTCTTCAATCCCAACCGAATGAGCTCCTCTGCCTTCTTGAGCAACTCGCCGGCCAAAACAATAACCAAGTTGGTACCATCACCCATCTCCGAATCCTGCTGCTGGCTAGCCATAACAAGCAGCTTAGCAGCGGGGTGAACCACATCCAGCTCGCGCAGGATAGTAGCGGCGTCGGAGGTGAGGATCATCTTCTGCAGGTGGTTGATGACGATCTTGTTGCGGCCGTAAGGGCCCAGGGAGGTCTGCACGGTCTGCGAGATGGCCTGGCAGGCCTCGATGTTACGAATGACAGCTCCATCTTCGGCGTCGTGGCTGCATTGATAGTGCGGTTAGTACATTGTGGTGCTGGTGCCGTGCTTTGCGAGCGGGACAGATAAGGAGGTGTGGGTGGTGCGGCGGTGGGATGAAGTTTGGAATGGTGGTTTTCTCTGCTTACCTTTGGTACCCGGCCTTAAAGAGGCCCGCTTGGGAGGGCCCAGGAATTGATAGCGACATTATGAGAGGTCGCGTCCGAGAAAGATGCGACGGAGGGGGATATGACGGGGGGGGATGTCGATGCTGGGTCGAGTTGTGCCGGGGTTTTTTTGGGAGCTCGGGGACAGTGGGTTTGCTCCGTTTGCACGAGGGGAACTCACCAGTTGATCGTCAAGTTTAAAGTTGCATCATAATAATTCCAAAGCTATTTTCAAAGGGGATGGTTTCTAATCTAATATTACAATAATAATCGTTCGTTCACTGTCCTTCCTGATTTATCTACTTCCCATTTACCAGCCAAATGAACTGGTTTGCGAACGCAGTGCATTTTGAAACTGGGGCACTATTGAAAACTGCAGTCAGTAATTTGTCTGAGAAACTCCAATGGAGACAGTCTTACTATAGCTTCCAAGGGAGCTGCAGCCATTCTCAGCATAAATATGCTCCGCTTTTTCGAGCCTGCAACTGGTCAGTCAAGAAGCAAATCACCAGGGGGCCGAGAGCTTCATCTTACCATCCACGAATGGCTTCTTCGCGATTATAGCTCTACAAGTAGTGTTAGTAACGATAACCCCGAAACACCTGGGTAGTTCTACTAGACAGGGTAACGTACTGAAGGGTGAGTGGACAAAAATTCCGGTGGTGCCTCCTTCTCTACTTTCTGCATCCGCTGCCACCTAGGACATTGTTAGTCAAGGCATATGACACTAGGGATATGGAGTAACATACAGCCTGACAGCAGCTTCAGGATTGAAGCAAGCCTTAGACATCATCACTGATAGTCACAGTTAGCACATAGTAAGCAGTTTTTTCGTCGCTACTTACACAATCCAATATGATCTGCTTCAGCCTGAATTTACCCATTAGCCAAATAATTCACATATCATACAACGCATGAACTAACCTCCTGTGTCCTTGAGTTTGGCAGACTATACATGTAATTCATAACAAGCGAGCTCGCCTGACCGGAGAAGTCCAGTAAAAGCGCAATGAATAGAGCAACACCCGTAGTGATGAAGCTGTTACTTGCACGCTCGGCCGGGTGATGCGCCACAACATGCGCAATTTCGTGGCCTAGAACAGCCGCAAGGCCATCATCATCTTGACAAATGGGTAAGATGCCAGTAGCAACGAATACTTTCCCTCTAAATAAGATATTTCCATGTCAGCATGCAGTCGCTTCTCAGCCCCGGGCCAGGCCGATGATTCTGCGGGGTCTACTTACCCCGGAAGTACAAATGCATTCTTCATGTTAGGGTCCGCAATAACGTGCACCTTCCAATCAGCGCCCTCAATGGGTGCAAGGGGAATTAATCGCTGCAGGACTCGATCCACCATTTGTGTCACAGGATGATTATCCGGAAGTATCTTGCCGCGCTCTTCGTTGAGAACCTGGCGGTAGGTCTGTTCGCCCATTTCCAGCTCCATTTTCGCAGATACCATGTTGAAGCGGCGACGACCTGTTATCTTTGTTTCGGGAATGTTAGATCTGACTTCTTGTGCGACATATGCGTTGTACTTACCTCCACTACATCAGTGTTGTATAGGTAGACGCCTGATAATCCCAGTCCAATTAGAACGTAGTGTTGTGGTTTCAAGTATCGAACCACATTGTATATCAGTGGTTCGCGCCGTCCTCCTCCTCCGAAGCGATTATAGGTGTTGCGTGGGTAGCTGAATCGCGGGCCCGAGGAGAATGCTCTGCGTGGGATTTGGGGAAGTCGGCATGTTGGTGATTTTTGGAGGCTTCGGGGGTTTTTTCTGGGTAATGTATTGAATTTCCACTGTGAATATGTTCGAGGAGAGATTATTTGAGTTGTGCGCGACAGCTGGGTTCCTGGCAAATGAGAAGCGCGGGCTACTGGTTGCGCGCACGCCGTCGGGAGCGGGCGAGCACTACAGATAGTGCGCAAAATAGATGTTTTCAACATAGTTTCAGTGGCAAATGACCATGTTTGTTGATTTGAGTCGGATGAAGAGCAGGGTTCGATCCGGAGGTGTGACTCGAAAGTTGGAGGTGCTCTGGCGCGAAAGCGGAGCCATCGGCGATAAGCAGCCACGCTTCCGGCGTTTAGCCATGGAAGGATCTAGTGAGCCACAGCACTGCGCAGAAACTACATTGAAGGTTCTACCAGGGTTTACAATGCAAAGTGTGTAGTCATCGATCAAAATGGGAATCAATTATGCGGCTATATCAGTCCAGGAGGTCGTCACGGAATTTCAACAATAACCAGAAAAATGATAAAATAACCTATCCCATCCTCACACCATAACCAAGACCGTTAGAGCATTGTAAACAGATGTATATCCAAAACGGCACCAATCCACAGGAAAAGCGCAAACACACCAAAACGAAAGCCCCTGGTATCATGCTGTATAGTCATGGCGGGAACAAAAGTGGTATCATAGGGCAAAATGGAAAAAAATGAGGAAAAGATTCAAGTCATGAGCCGACTCCCCGAGAAACGCACGTATCAACCCAAGAAAAAAGAAGAGGAAAACGAACAAACAGGGGGTAGTATCAACAGTATGCAAAATGAGAAAATATTATATAAGAGAATGAGACCGTTTACTCTTCGGTCAATGCATCATCACCCATCTCACGCCAGTCTTTTGATCGGTCTGTCAACCGACGGACACCAGCAATCCGTTGCGCCCAGTGGGCTTCGGATGGCGTGCGGTATGTGTAGGCGCGCTGGGATGAGATGACGCCGATGCTCTGTAGAACTGCCTTGCGGGAATCGCGGCCGAAGACGGCCGGGTGGTTAATCCACTCCAAGGCAGAATCCAAGTCCGCATTGAGAGCGGTCATGGTCTGACTGTCAACAGAAGAGGCAGGTGTGATAGTGGCGGTTTCAGATGCGGAGGAAGCATGGCTGTCTCCAAAAGTGGAAGACTTGGGCGAGGAGGAGCTCGGGGTGTGGTCGCCTCGGCTGCCCGAGTCGCTAGTGCCCGAAGGCCGCGAAGCTACTGGTGGAAGTGGAGGCAGGCCACCCTTGCCGAGGCCCTTGAGGATACTCCGAGTTTCATGCAAAAGATGCTGACCCCGATCGTGTTGGCCGCGAGAAACGAGAGTGAGTGCGCGAGTCAACATATCAGAGGTGAGCAACTCCATGCGTCGCTGCACAATAGAAGGGTGAGGGGGAATTGGGGGAGTCATGGGTCGTGTGTTCTTGGCCTTGGGGTTGGGTGGAAGCATGGTGATGGCAAGCAACGACGGGCGAGGGGAGTGAGTGAGATGGCCATCCCGGAGAAGGTCACCATAGGTCAGGTCAGCCTGAATCAGCGGAACCTCCTCCACACTGAGCACCCGCTGCTCGTCCCCATCTAGTCCACCACCCAGTGCCTCCAATCCGGAGACCAAGCTCTCCCAGGGGTCTTGGGGCATGTTGTCCTGTGTGGCATTATCAGGGGAGATGACCAGCTGCACTAAGACATCGCGCTTGTCGCCGAATCGGAGGTCTCCCAAAGCGGCTTCGGCATCTCTGCCTGTGGCGCGCTTGGTAGTGTGAAGAGCACCGCTAATCTTGACAAACTTGGCCGGAGATCCTTCGGGGAGGCGAAGCTTGAGCTTGACATTTTGGTGGGATGTGGTCTGCAAGGCACCTAAGCAGCCGGCAACACATTCACGCAGCATCATCCAGTCCTTCACGTAGAGATAGGAGCCCTTGGTGCGTGTGGAGAGCTCAATCATCGTGTCTGGTTTGTGGGTCAGGCCAAGTCCAAACGAGTGGATGTTGATCTTGGCAGCCTCGGCGCGCGAGACCACGAAATCAACGCTTTCGGGGTCGGAGGTAGATGAATCACTGATCAACAAAATAGTCGAAACAGGATTGTTCAACTTGCGCTGCATCAGGAGATCCATCGCCACATTCGCACCTTCGACCACATCAGCACGGAGACTCTTCTGGCCCACGGGGCGAATTGAATCAAGAATTTTATTCCATCCACTCCAGTTTTTTGTGGTCATGCCTACCAAGGGCACTCCACCGCCACTCGAACCGAATGTCACCAAACCCATCCGATCTCGGGCTCCCAGGTTCATAACAAGGAACTTAAGAGCGTCGCGCATCAGAGTGATCTTAAGACCCTGCATGGACGACGATACAGGAATGACCACCACAATATCGATAGGAACGTGGAACGAGTCGATGGACATTTTATCCATATCGGGGTTGCTGTAGTCGGTGATAGCGGTATTATTTGACTTACCCGCACCGTAGGACGAATTGATGGAGGCTTGTCGTTGGATGCGGTTGGTCCGGTAGTCATCCTCTTCCGCGCCAGAGTGATCCAATTCATAATCCTGAGAGCGCGACAAGTTCTCCACCGGGTGCAGATCCATCAAGGCGCGGCGCCACATCTCCAGTTGCTGACGAGACTGGAAGCGCAAGTAGAAGTAAGGGAGTTCACTGACCGACAGGTTTAGGGAAAGGATAGGCTCGTCGGTCCCTGCTTCTAAGGATTTCAGGTGCTTCTTAATGAGGATTGAACCCTTGAGGGTGCAGCGTGGCCGCTTGCGCTTTTCTGGTTCTTCATATTGCTGAGAGCTGGATGGCTTCTTCTCCTTGACGCAGATGAGCATCTCAGCAAACAAATAACATTCCAACTCTTGCCATGATTCTCGGTCCTTTCCAACGCGCATTTGTCCGTGCAGACGCAGCTTGCCGAATCGGTTGAACTCCAGACCATGCCAGTTGTCGACCCGGCTCTTGAGCTCCTCAGCGATCTCGTCCAAATTTTCCGCCGGTTCCTGTTGAATGGAGCGGGCATCCTGAGAACCTCCAAATCGAGCAGAATATGGCTCATCCAGCTGTTGTTGGGTGGCCTGGCTATGTCGCAGGTCCTCTGCGTTGGGGCGCCAGTTGCCTTCCGGCACTTCCACAGTGATCAAGCAAGTCAGGGATTGTTGCTGCCGAGATCGGTTCATTGTGGGGAATTCGCTGCGCACGGTGACAATCGGGGCCGGGATGGGGTTCTTGGTGACCCCTTGCCGAGGACTCAAATCCGACTCCATAGCTTGCACGTCGTAGTCATGCCGCCTTCCACTGCTGGGATGTTGACCCTCATTGTAATCCCCTGAAGAGCCCGCCGCGCTGCCGTTGCGTGAATGAGGTTGACGAGGTTGCGATGCGGTGGTCAGGCGCTCGACACGCTCCCGCTGGCCGGTGGTGTCGCGGCTGTCGCGGCGCGCACCGAATGAAGGGTCCCGGTTGTTTGAGCGACTCCCACTGTCACTGGGCGGCCGGCGGATCGATTGCTGTTCCCATGCGTTCTGGCCCGTCAAGCCACTTCGCGTAGTGGCGGCGTCGCTCATGGTCACCGAGCGCACAATATTACTGATTTTCTCTGTCAAGCGGGGTGCCGGTTAGCCTGATATGGATCTCTTTTGTTTTGCTGGGGATACGAACCGATGTCCAACACATTGCCTCCGCGGCTCGTGTCAAGGCCGAGGGGTGCATTGCAGGTTGGGCAATATTGCGATTCAAATTCACGGATGAATTCGTAGAAGCATGCTTCGTGAGACACGTGGCTGCAGGAAAATTGAAGGACCCGCTCTCCCCGCAAGGTGTGTTCGAGCGGTTCCTCGCAGACAGCGCATTCGCTGCCAATGAACGTCCTCTCTCTCCGAGTACGGGTGCGGTCAACCTCCATCGGGCCGGTTGGGTGTCTGCCCGATCTAGAATTAAAAGATACGCGAGATCTGTTGGAGTGCGAAAGCAGAGGGTCCGGGTAGTCTGAAATGGAGCTGGCTACCGTCGAGGGCGCACGCGGCCGGTTCGTATGGCTATCGACGTGAGAGAGAACACTCCCGGATCGGTCTGTATCAGTCTTGCGACCAAACGAACGTAAGGAACGAAAGCGGGACGGTGATTCTGGTCGCGATTGAAATTCTGTACGTCACCCCCATTAGCTCTGCGGGGACTTGGAAAAAGAAAGTAATGACCCTGCTGACTTGGAATTTGACCAAGACTGGAATGGGTCGGGAATGTGGGAAATAGAAAAGGAAATGGAAAAGAGAAAATGGAAAATGGAAAAAGAAAAATACAGAAGAGAAGGAATGTTATGGGGTGTAGTCAGGGGAGGTGGTTTAGGAGCATCTAGAACAGGCACGGGGGGGGCAACACAGTCTCAGATTACCGGCTTCTCCGATCAGAACTTACCGGGCAATAGGGATCTTCTCTTAGATCGACTTAGAAAGCCTTCAGGTTGAGAATGATTTGAATCACTCCCAGACTTAGACTCCGATCTGGGAGAAAGTCGAGGTTTCCACATGGGGGTCACTCTTAACAAAAAGAGGAACTACCAGAGGTGGGGGGGAGAGGAGAAGAGGAGAAAACAAAAAATAATAAATCCAAAATGACCGAAACTTAAAAAAAACGGGTTTTAGCGTTTTTTTCTTTTAATTCATCAAGGAATTATTGACAGGGGGGAGTGTCAAGGTCAAGAGGGATTTAATCAGAAAGATCGGACTATCGCAAAGCGGCTTAGTTGGACCCAAGTTCTCCGTACCTCGTAACCTACAATTGTATATCCATTCATCAGGGGGCTGTAAGAACCAAAGGTTATTGGTGGAGAGGACCAGGATTCATTTCACCTCTTGACACTAGTTGAACCCACGCAAGTCTTCGTTTCGGTTTTCCGAATCCATAAAAAAAAATGGGAATTAGGAAATAGGGAAATCCAAAAAATTTAAAATCAATCCCACAAAAAAGGAGAAAAGTGACGATCGTGGGTATAGTCCAGCAGTACCTGGTATCTGGAGAACGCGATCGGGTCCACTTACTGCCGAAGCTGGACTAGCGAATAATGAGCCATGGATGACTAGTTTAGCTTCGTGGGTCGGGGATTTTTTCGTTTTTTTCTTTTTCCAAATTCCTTTTTCCGTACCCTGATTTCCTATTTTCCTCTTTTTTCGGTGGACCGATCCATAGAATGGAGGGTTGGAGATTGCAGTTGGCGGATTTCATTCGCTCGTCCATCTCTGGGTCGGGATGGAAGGAAAATGGAAGATTCCATGCCGCATGGCACAAAGTAAAAGAAAAACGTGGTTGCAAAACCCCCTTACACGAATTCCTGCAGGACTATACATTAGTGACGGAGTCACCCGCCACTCCACGGCCCCCATTCTATGCTACAGTAAGGGACATGCCATGCCCTCGAATGGTTCATGTACAAGAGTGGGCACCAGGGCGCCGGGCCCTGTTCTGTTGCCGGAACATGGCGTGGAGCTCATACTTCCCACTGGAGAGCCATGAGAGAAACATATCCAATTCCTAGCCCTGACTGGTTAGGGGGTACGCGTTCATCAATATAGTATTCGCCCCCTTTCTTTTTTCGGTCTTTTTTCTACAGTATGCTTCTACTGTAGTGTTGGTCTACGCGTCCATGGTTGTATAGTTGGGGCGACGATTGTATTGGAATCCTGATCAGATTCCCGCCGGCACCGATGCAACCCTAGTAAGCCCTAGACATTTTGGGCCTTAGCTTGATAGACCTTCTACATACAGCCATTGGTATTCAGAATATATCACATGTTTTATTAGGGCTGTCAGACATTCATCTCTGGACATATAAGTCATCGGGTATAAAGTCATTCAGTCTCTCGTCATACATCCGTTCTGTTTCCCTTACTCCAAATTCTCCATTCTCCAATTTCATCCCAGGGCCTTGGGATCGCCCGTCATGGTCAATTCATCCATGGATTCGTCGGTTCCTGAAGAACCCCTTCCCCAGAACTCACTCGGCAAGATAGCCGTTATTGTCGTCCGAGATACCCAAATTATTAAAGTACATGGGCTAACCTTGGAACCAAAAGCTGCGATGACGAGATCTGATGACATAAGCATACCCAACTGAGTATAGTGGAGACACATGGGGAAGCTGCAACGTCTCTTATTGGCCATATACTTGCCGACCGTCGATCCTCCCAAACGTTTTCTGTCAATGGCACTGCAGATTTCCCAAGGTTCATATTTGATCACACGCTTAAGCTTTCGCCTCATTTTTGCAACTGAACGTCATTTTCTGTTCAAGTGACTATGCGTTCGGCAAATGGCTGAAAATCCTTCCCGGCAACCGTCTTCTCTTGTCGAGGTGCCGGGTTTCTAATCCCAACGAACGCAATGGCGGATCTCCAGTCTGCTATTCTCCGCGACTCCCGCAAACCTGCCCGCTCACGGAGATTTCCTGACCCAGATCCCTGGCTTATCAGTGCGCTTCACACATCCACTCTGCGCCTTGACCCCCTTAATCGTCTGCCGCGCTTGCTCGTCCCGGTGGACGCCATCTGTATGTTCACCATTCTCCACACTTGTTCCCGACCCTTAGTGGCCCGGTTAACAGGAGCAGCACGAGCTAAGTGAAATTATTTGCACATCAGTCCCGTTCTCTATCCGTGCTGCCACGAGGTGGATTCTCCCAAATATCGCGTGCACAAGTGATCGGCCCAGGCTCTGCTTTTTGGGTCCTCCCTCGTCCTTTCCAAGTGAATATCACGACTGTCGATCTGCTGCATTGACCACTGGTCGTCGTCCTGGCAAAAATTTTGGACCCGTAGGCGAGTCTAGCCTGGTCGGGCTGCATGGGGATACTGCGTCGGCGAGGACTAACCGGGCCGCCACTATTGGACGTGTCCACGGCAACGAACTTCATTTGGCAGACACACGTAGTCCATACTTTGTGAATGCTGATCGGAGAATTGATTTATCTACACGTGTAGGTTTGTAATTTGACGTGTACGTGCTGATCGACCTCGTGCGAGATGTATCGATTGCATCCCCTGAGAGCTGTCAACTTGGGCCCTACTGAGATTGAATGCCCCATCGGAACCCTATGATCTTCACTACTATTGCCGAGCTAATATGACAGCTCCAGGTGGCCCCCCCTTTTTTTTAACCGGTAATTGGGATTTACATTTAGACTCTCCTATCCTTTTGCACCAAAAATAAGAACATAAACTCAACGTACAAACTATTGCTCTGCCTTGCTACTGCGGAGATCCAGTAGACATAGGTTATGCAAGTGCAAACCCAAATGAAACTCAAAATGATCTAGCTTTCAGTCCCGAAAATTCAGTCTACGCGCCCTTTTGGGACTTGCATGATGATCTTCGCCGTTGAAGGTCTTGCCACCTTGGAAAGCGGGGATATGCACATCCTCCTATCCTCCATCAATTCGGACCTCGACCGGAGCTAATACCTACAATACCTACAATGGGGTATTGATATACCAACAAAGATCAGCATACTTCTTCTCCTGTCAAGTGTCCTTATCGTTGTTCTAGTCCTTGTCCTTGTCCCACTTATCCACTTCCAAGGTTATGTGGCTCAACGACGCACGTTGTACTCCATAAGAAATTGATCGTTTTCTGCGCCCGCTGTCGTCCGTGCTCAGGGGAGATCACGAAGCCAGCGTTTCAGAACGTGAACAAGAACACAGCCTCCAACCGAGCAGGTCAGACTGTGCTTTTGCATGTCAAACATATTGGTTCAATGTCGCCATGCTATTCAGTGGGTAGTGAGGTGTAGATTTCGGTGTTTAAGGTTTAGTAGTGAAACGCCCTCCGCGGGTCTGATACACCTTCTATTCGCTGGGGTCAGTCCCCGGTATAGGAACTAGACGCACATGGGACTCGGGCTTCCCGCTGTCACTGTCCAACGTGTGCATGGGTGATTGACGGTGCAGCCTGGGATTGAGATATATCGCGCATATTTCGGTTCCGAATCTTGGTATATGCGGGCCTGCATTGCCCAGGTGGCCGTGGTAAAGGATTCTTCCTGCCCAGGTGCGCTACTGCACATATGCATGCAAAGGACTTTCGAAACATTGTATAGGTTCCATTTCTTGTTTAGGATGGTCGACCCGACCGTACATTTTGAGCCAATTCACCGACTTAGCTTCAGCTAGCAAGGTTTACAGGGTTTCTGGTTCCTGTGGATCATAACAATTGAAGAACAGGTGGCAGGGAAGAGCATGTTTCATGATCCCATCTGCTTCTAGGTCCAGCTCCACTGCCAGTGTCAATGTCATACACCGTACTCCATACAAACCGTCTAGATCTGTTACAAACAAAGAAATTCTCCGATTTTTCAATTGCTTTGTAACAGTTTTGTCCAAAAAGATCCACCGGGTGATACAGTGTCAAGCTCCTTCCATAAAGAGACTGATCAACAATTGAAACTACTAGGGGCAATATGAAACATCTACAAGATTTTACTAGTCAATCACCGAAAATGCACAGCCGATTGAAAGCGAGGCTCCAGCGTTCTAGAGATGGAAACAGCTAAAGTCTAGAGAGTCCAGGCCATCAAGGTCTTGGTTGCCCCGGTTAGCTATTTTTCTCAGTTGGGCAATGTGGACCGATATTCTACTAGTTTGCTGAATGTTTCAGGTCGGATTTACATGACTTGCGGCTCTAGATCGAATTCGTCTTGCATTTTATTTAAATTTTGATTTTGTATCCATTTTGGAAACCAAAAGTTGTAAGCATGAACTTTCAATCAGTGCCCCTATCTGGCTAGCTGAATCCATAACCCAGTTTGGTCTGCGCCCCGGAGCCCTATGAAAGTGGAGCGTCAACATTCGGAATACATCCGTGGCCCGCTATCTATCCAGGACAAGAAGCCGAACCACGAACCACGGAACTGAGATGTTAAAAATTCGAGTATTTGGAAGGTATTTAGACTAGACATTGATCGGTCGATGCTATGCACGTTGAGTACTCACATGCTTCCAAGTTTTAACTTGAAGACACGTGAAGCAAAAGTATATCTCGCACGCGGCATGCAATGACAGTCCCCGGCGGAAATGCGACGGGTCGAATTGACCAGGTGTACCGCTGCAACTCTATCTCCTTTGGTCTTCTCACATGCCAAACCTTGGTTGCTGCATATTCTCATACTAGTGAGGGGGTGTTGGCACTTCGTGTTCTGTGACGAGAGTTGACTGATCAATTGAGGAGCTGTGGATTTAGCCTCTGATTAAGGACTGATGTGATTAATACACCACGGCCTTTCTGACCCCAACGGTTTGTGCTATACATATCTATGCACGTTGAGATGATTGGTTGTCGAAGTGATGAGTTGGTGGCTGTGATCCGACTGGTTCGAGTGCAACGTGATAAGGGGTGTCCACGGCTTGCATCATAGATGTCCACAAGTGTTGCATACCAACTGGTCAATCAACCGGACAAGCTCCGGAGTATGCGGAGAATGTTCGGACATGGGGTTTCTTACAATTGACCGTCTACTTTCCATCTTGTGTTCATCTATAAGACATGGAATATTTTTCCATGACTTCCAAAGAAGCATTGTAGCTGTTAGAGAATGGGTGGATATCTGTTGAGCAAAGGAAGTACATCCAGTATTTTTCCGAGCTCGGACAGATGGCCTGGTGGACTCGAACACAGTATTTTCTGACCCAACAGCTATGACAGAACGAATTCTCACTTTCCTTCACTAACCGGCATCGATTATTCCTCTATTTGAAGCTTCTTGGGCGGAAAAGCGAGCTGATATATACAAGGCCAGCTCCGGGTTTGGTCTGTTTGCAGGTGTCTACACCGGCGGCCCCCGAAGGGGAAGCGCTTAAGTAATCGGGAAAGTTTGTTCCCAACATCTCATCGGAAAAGTATCGCTATCTCCCTCCCCATCCCTTCTCACATATACAATTGGGCTACCTGCATCATGCTCTTCCGTACTGCGGCCCGCCAGGCTGCGCCTCTGCGCCGTCAGGCCTTTGCCCCTTTGACCCGTCGCTCCGTCACCACTGACGCCGCCTCTGCGCACGCCGAGAACATCCCGCAGGTTTGTTGAGCCCCGTTCGGAAAACTGGAAACCCCCGTTCAGGCGCTGTTGGACCCAATTCTGATCATAGCGATTGCGCTGCATAGGAGGATGACAAGCCGTTCACCGTCCGCCTCTCCGATGAGAGCTTCGAGACCTACGAGATCGACCCGCCCCCGTACACCCTGGAGACCACCAAGAAGGAGCTCAAGACCATGTACAACGACATGGTCTCCATGAGGTATGCGACTACCACCGAGAGACTTGTCTGTACATGTGCACATGTGCTAATTGCTTGATATTCACAGACGTATGGAGATGGCCGCCGATCGCCTGTACAAGGAGAAGAAGATCCGGGGTTTCTGCCATCTGTCGACCGGTCAGGAGGCCGTCGCTGTCGGTATTGAGCACGCTATCACCCGCATGGACAAGGTTATCACTGCTTACCGTTGCCACGGTTTCGCTTTGATGCGTGGTGGTACCATCCGCTCCATCATTGGTGAGCTGCTCGGCCGCCGCGAGGGTATCGCGTACGGAAAGGGTGGTTCCATGCACATGTTCGCCGAGAACTTCTACGGTGGTAACGGTATTGTCGGTGCTCAGGTGCCCGTCGGTGCTGGTCTGGCTTTCGCTCAGCAGTACAACGAGCAGCCCAACACCTCCATCGTCCTGTACGGTGATGGTGCCTCCAACCAGGGTCAGGTCTTCGAGGCTTTCAACATGGCCAAGCTGTGGAAGCTCCCTGTCCTCTTCGGTTGTGAGAGTATGTTCACCCCCCACCTTTTCAAGCGTGGATGAGACTCCGAAAACTAATATATCAAAATAGACAACAAGTACGGTATGGGTACCTCCGCCGCCCGCTCCTCCGCCCTGACCGAGTACTACAAGCGTGGTCAGTACATCCCCGGTATCAAGGTCAACGGCATGGACGTCCTGGCCACCAAGGCCGCCGTTCAGTACGGTAAGGACTACGCCATTTCCGGTAACGGCCCTCTCGTCTTCGAGTACGTCACCTACCGTTACGGTGGTCACTCCATGTCCGACCCCGGTACCACCTACCGTAGCCGTGAGGAGATCCAGCGCATGCGCAGCACCAACGACCCCATTGCCGGACTCAAGCAGAAGATGCTCGAGTGGGGCGTTACCTCCGAGGAGGAGCTCAAGAGCATCGACAAGGCTGCCCGTGCCCACGTCGACGCCGAGGTCGCCGAGGCCGAGAAGATGGCCGCTCCCGACAACACCAACCGCAACCTCTTCGAGGACATCTACGTCCGTGGTTCCGAGCCCAAGTGGATGCGTGGTCGTACCGTCGATGAGACCTTCTACTACTAGACGTCTTTTCCCCCGCCGAAAGCTGCATGACGGTGCCGGTCTAGGTCTTAGTCTTGCCTGGATCTAAAAGAGTTAATGCTTTGGGTATTTATTCCCCTGTGGATCGAGGATGACGCGCTGTGCATCCGCGTTCCTATCTATCACTATTCTGTAATTTAGCCGATGACTACTCTTTTCTTTGTTTTTGTCCGTGTCTTTGTTTTTCTAGAGTAGAGCAATTGTCATCATCTTGGTTCAGCCATTGAATCCATGTAGAAGGCATTATTTAGATAATGCCGTCCCAGGACCCTCTATAGAACTATATCTGCATCGGCTAGCCATATAAACTATCAAAAACGTTCCCAGTCAAGTCAGTTCCCTTAACGCCTATGCCTGTGTTTTGGGTATCAAACTAAACGCAACAAAATATAAACATCACCCCAAACCCATGGGGTTTTATAAATGAACGTAGCCCGAGAAACAGTTCCCACCTAAGCAGACTCTTGCCGCAACATCTGAAGAATCATCTCCTGTGTCCTCTGCACGGAATCTAGCTTCTCCTTGAAGATAGCACGATCCCGATCTAACTCCCTTCGTATCTCAATCTGCATCTCCTGCCGTAGTTCTTCCTTTATACGCTCGATATCAGATATGGACCCGTATGCGTTTGTCTGGGGTCCTGTATCTGAGGAGAAATCGGCACTCGACTCAGAAGCGGCTTGTACCAAAGCAGAGAGTACAGGTGAAGCTCGGCGATCTGGGCTTCCATTTACAGATGTTGTGTCGAGGTGTTTATTAAGTTTGCCCAGTGTTTCGAGAACAGCGTTCATCATGCGATTGTTTGGCGGATTGTTTTCTGTTATCTGCGTCTGCGTCGTTGCCGGCGGGTTTGGGCCGGAGAACATGGATTCATAGCCAGGAGGGAGCTTGACACCAGCAGGCAAGGACACAGAAGACGACTGGACGTCATATGGAGGTGCAGTAGCAAGCGGAGCCATGCCGGCAGTATTCCCCGGCTCTTCGCCATGAAATATCTCACTAACGTCATGACCACCAGAAGAATGAAGCATTTCCCCAGTGTTAGCCTGCACCTGCGAAGTTCTCCGCCGAATCATCTCATCTCGCTTCTCAATCCGCTTCGCTTCGGACTCCTGCCACCGCGCCCAAGTCGGAATCCATATATCCAACACAGCACACCACTGCGGATTCATCGAGTCTTCTGATAACTGTGCACCGGATATCGCACGCTGCTGCTGCCGGTCTTCAAGAAACTTCACACGCTGTTTCGTGACAAGCTCTACCTTCCGTCGTACTGAGTGCCACGAATATGGCCGTCCATGCGCGCGTGTGAACTCCTCTGCTACACCGCGCCACCAGTTGCAGATATCGCTTCGCTTGCCGAAACTTCCAGCGTGCCGGTTGCATATCTCGAACAATGAGACTTCTTCTCGGGTTGTGAGTCTTTTTCCATGTTTGCGACTTGCGTCACCGTCATCTTCTACAGAGCGTTGACGCTTCGTACCGCGACTTTGGTGTATATCTGGTTCCGGTGATTGCAGTGTGGTTGATACTGGGTTCTCGACCGACGTCATTTGCAGGTTGCTTTGTGACATTGGTCTGCTGCGGATTATTACCGCGACCGACGGTGATTGCGGACTTAGGCCTTGGTGGAGGCCTGGTGTCCCGGCTGGGACATTTGTCTCGCGTAGTAAGGGAGATCGGTACGGTGGCTGGGAATATTCTGAGGATATTTGCATTGGTGAAGTCTCGCTGTGACGGTATTTGACTACACAGTTGGTTCAACTGTGGTAGGTACGAGGTTCGAAGGACGACATGCGCTAAGGTAGGGATGTGGCTGTATCACAATTGATTTTGGAGTCAGGATAGAGGCGAAGCTTAAAGGTATGATATAATAATAGTTGAACAGCTACTTGATCGGCTTCATCAAGCTTCTGGTCTAGACGCGGGGAAACGAGAGAAGTGCAAATCGGTCGGCAGGTTTGCAATTTTGAGAGCGGTAATTTTCACCCCGTAATTTTGCTCCACTTGCAACTGAGCCACTATGGTTATTTTGACCTGAAATTGGACTCTTAGGCAGATAGATAAATCTTCTCAAAATACAGATTGAATGACGCAGCTCTTTACAATAAATTGGGAATGCACAATTGCGTTCTAATCCTATCGTTCCTAGCATTAAAAGTATTAACAAGCCTTGAAATACTGGCAATTGCCTTCATTCAACATTGGCTTGAAGTGATGTATTAGCATATAGTAATGGAAGCTTGCTTGTTCGTTCACGATCACAATCACAGGAAGAAACTCAAATTCGGTTCCTTATACACCATATTGATCGTATCATCATAAATCATGAGCCACTCATATAATCGCTCAAGCCAACGGCGATATTTCAGAGCCATCGCTAGGTCCCCGCTTTCGCATCTCGTAGCTAGGGTCGGTCTCGCGGGTCTTGCGACCAACAAATAGCCAGCGGAAACCACGTGCAGTAGCCTTGATCAGATCCCATGGATTCATGGCATCGAGGTAGGCCTTGATGCCCAGGAATCCACCATAGTAGCGTTGGTCAGAGCCACTGCTCATAATGTCGCCCTTGTTGAGCATGTACGGACCCCAAGGGAAACCCCAGAAGTGCAAAATGGCGAAGAGGAACATTTCGATACAGATAAGGAGATTGGGCAATCCATTATTCCAGTCGGCAAGCTGGACTTTGGCGGATGATTTAATTGTTCCAGATGAGGTTAGGAAGTCGATGACCGTCTTTGCTAACGTTAGAGAGAATCCAAAATGGGGGATTGGGTGGATAGGAGTACTCACCGATTGCCAGAAGGAAAGGAAAATCACAAGCTTGATGCAAAGAATCTTGAGGAAAGGCCGGTGATGCGCGATGTCATTCTTGATCTGGATGTAAAATTGGATCAAGCAGTACATGGCAATGGTGACTGCAATTGACTCGATGACCAGAACCTGAAACTTGTGAGCAAGACTGGAATTTGAAAAGACCGAAGAGTGGACCTACCCAAACATGGGCATAATAAGGGCTATCTGAGTCCTCACAATACCGGCCGTCAGCCTCGGCTGCAACAGCAATGACTGTCATGATCACTCGCAAGAAGCAGTATTGGAAAACACCGATCCAGATGACCTGTGTCACGTCAGCTTCCATTTCTCTCTCTTTTGAAGGCGGGACTGTCATACATTGAACCAGGTGAGTCCGCTGCGAGGCCTCCGCAGCTTGCCTTTATCACGGTTTCCACAGAAGCATTTTTGCATCCAGTTCATAGGCCAGACCCAATTGAGTGGTTCGATGCCGCGGAAATACTCCTTCTGGGTGTGTAGATCGGGTGCGATGTAGGAGCAAAGCAAAGTGAAGAAGGAGGCAATCGCAAATGGCTCATAACAGTCGCCAATCAGTTCAAAGTATACAGAGTGCCTGTAATAGTAGACACAGAGGAATGAAGAGATGGCGTAGACGGGAATCATAAAAAGGATTCGGATGATACTGGGAGAAATTAGAAAACGGAACTGGAGATCGGGTAGACGACTTACTATCGTTGTTCATTGGGGTTGCTGTAGTGAGTGGCATGGCCGATCATAATAATACTGGCGAGGATGAAAGCCAGTACTGTGAAGATGGCGCAGAGAATCCAACACAGCTCGTGGAAGGTGATGCCACCATCCCAGAGGTCAGTCTCACGGACTGTTGAGAGAATTAGATACCGTTCGAAGAAAGGGGGGAATAGACTTGATTAAACTTTGGACTTACTAGTGATGTCCTCCTCGGTGGAATTACACTTGGGCCAAGTCATGGCGGGGGAGTATTGGGTGCTTAGATGAAGCTTGTCAAAACCTCACGATTATGAAATATTATAAACAGTAAATCCCAGCCGCTGACGTACGGAGAAACCGGATTATCAGGCAGCGAGAACTTTTTGCCGATTCAATAAATGTTCAGGCTCCACCCCTTAGTCCCAATCATGATCGGCGTAAGGCTTGTCTTTTTCGCGTCGGTGCGGAACGCCGCGTAACATGTGGGTCAGCTTATACTTTGTCTCTGCTATGAAATTGTGCATCAGATTGAGATCAGGTGAAGTCATCAGTGCCGTCATTAAGTTAGATATGCTGTCATTTCCTTTTGTTTACATCGTGGGTACTGATAACTTATAGTTCGTTTCCAAGGTTGTACTTAGTAAGCCCAGGAACAAGCATCATAAAGTGGAGTCGAGAGAATGAGCATGGCATTACATCCTTTTTCGAAATGGAACAGAGATATTAATCCAATACATTTCCATACTGTGACCTGTAAGAAGATCAATTACAATGAAGTTTCAACTCTACTCTCGCATGTAGGTAATGAGCCATCAATATGGTTTGAGAGTGACTTTCTACATAGTTTGGGGATCAATATATATCCGGGACCACCATGCAAAGAAACCTTCGAAGCCCTTCCACCACGTCTTTATATGATTGTTCATGAGTCCATATCCCAAGATTTGTTGGCCTGTAGAAGACCTCGTCTCAAGATTTCCTAGTTCTATGGCTAGCGACATGTTGACTATTGGCCCTGTTCGTTATACTGAGTTAGGTACTCCTGAATGATAATAGCGGTGGGAGACGAAACCATTCAACATCGTCAACGAGTCGCTGGTGTGGCATGTACTGCAAGTTGGAGGAAAGCAAAGCTGTTGAGTAGTCATGAGAAAGGGATTGAGTGTTGAAAGGCACCTTTGGTGAAAATTTGGTAAAAGTATTCTTCAACCTCCTTTAACTTCTTACTGTCTACAAACGCCGTGTCTTCGCCACTTTTTAGGTTGACTGAGGCCTTGGAGGTCCACAACAAATCTAATCGCTCTATGATTGCCAAGCGCTCTCTACTCAACAAGCGCAGAAGAAATTACGTTGACAAGTTTAAGGTCACCTCCAACTTGCGTGCTTCCCCCCTTCGCATCACCAAAGTGAGTATGACACTGGATGGAAAGCCAACAGTGACCAGAAGTCCAACACTAACCATTCCAAGAAAAAATCCAAGCAATTCGATTTTCCTCTGATCTTGGACTACCTTTATGATGACAATTCTGTCCATTCACCGAGTCTCTCGTCTGCACAGTCTCTCTACGAAAGCATAGCCTGGAATTTCATACCAACGGATCCACGTGTGCTGGCCGATTTCGGTTTCGATAAACTCGCCACACGCAGCGAGAAAGGTCATCTTGTGAGACTCTATCAGGACCTACGGTTGTTTAGAGTCTCGGCCGATGAACTCCATCTATGGCAGGTAGAGGGTACCTTGGTTGCCAATATCAAGCAAGCATACTACCAGATGCCTGATAGTCACCGAGGAGTGTCCTTTTCGTGGTTTTTGAAGCATACTTGGGTTCTGGAGACGTCACCGTCATCGGAGGAGCTGGTGTGTCATGCTTTCTTTCGTTGCAAGGGTCTAGATTCAACACCTATCTACAGCACAGAGACCAGCATGTAAGAACTTACCGTGTCTGGAGAGTGCTGCAGACTATTTCTCCAACCAAATCGAGCATGGAAAGACTTCTGCTTCCCAGAAATAGGTAGCAACAGTATCTACTAGGGGTACATACGGATATTGTCTTGCAAAAATATGGAAGATTTTTTCAGCATCGTGAACGAACATAAAACATCCTTATCGAATGACACTGAATTTCTTTGGAACATCTAGCAACATTTATTTCATGTAGAAAGATTTTAGTATTGATATATCCATTTACAAACCATTATGGCTATGGTAGTACAGAGGGCCAGGAAACCCTGAAAACAAAAAGCAAAGAAGGCACCAACACCATGGTCAACATGAGCACCAGAGGGGATATGCAGCGGGGGGTGAATATGAAAGAGACCCAGTAATACACTCGAGAGAAATGATTGGGGGGACAATAATAGAAACAGGAAGATATGGCTGAGTAGAGGGGCTTATAGTTTCATGAATGCTCCTCTACCAACGTCTCTTCAGGTACCAGCCATAGGCCGGGGTGCTAACTGACTCGCCGAAGGGAGTGGGCACTTCTGCGGAGCCAGGGCGGGCAACAGGATGGCGCAGGTATACAGCGGCGCAGATATTCTGGTTGACCTCGAGGTAGCGGGGAATGAAGGCAAAGGTAGACATGTAGTCCCGGGGGCGCCAAGGAGTAGCGTAGGGCTTAGAGTGATCGATGGGGTTGTCACGCATCTGAGTGAGAGCCCGGCGAAGAACTTCGAACTCCTCATCTGACAATTCGGATGCGTCGACCTCACCACCCTCGGCAGCCTTCTGGAAGGCCTCCGATAGCTTGTTACCGGCCTCGTCTTCTGATTTCTTGGATGCGACAGCGGTCTCCTCACTGGCCTCGGTGGCTGATTGATCCTTCGACTTCTTGGCGTCCTTGGGCTTCTTCTCAGCGCGGGTCGCCTTCAGCATCAGAGTGAGCTCGGAAAATTGCGATTCAAGACTGTCTGTAAGGATGGTGCTGGTCTCGGAGCGGGACAACACACGGCGCACGGCCTTCTGGAAGCCGCGAAGCTCCTGCTTGCGCTTCGCGGGGAGCACATCCTTGTCTGTGGACATGATAGTCTTGGCCTGGGCCATCAAGGCCTTGAGGGTATCCTTGGCGCTTTCCTTTTCTTCCTTCTCCGCGGGCTCCGGCTTGGCCTCGGCTTC
This sequence comes from Penicillium pulvis, assembly GCF_028828015.1. Lineage (NCBI taxonomy): Eukaryota > Fungi > Ascomycota > Eurotiomycetes > Eurotiales > Aspergillaceae > Penicillium > Penicillium pulvis. The sequence continues at coordinate 820,614 of NW_026643079.1, read as the reverse complement.
GGTTTCAGCCTCTTCCTCTTCCTCGCCCTTCTGCTTCAGCTGGCGGGACTCTCGTCGCTCGAATTTCGTCTTGGGGGCACCGGTGGCATACATAACACGCTCCGGCTCGACCTGGAATAGATCTCCGGGGTTGAGGAGGTAGCTGGGGTGTCTCATCTAGGAGCGAAACATGTATTAGTACTTAAACTGAGACCAGTGGACTCAATTGCCATAACACACCTTCTGGCCATTCACAGTAACTGCACCATGGATGACAAACTGTCTTGCTTGTCGAGCACTGCTAGCAAAAAGTGCTCGGAAAATGGCAACATCCAACCGGCGCTCCAGGGGAGCGAATGCCATCTGGGTATAGGGGACCAGGCGCGAATGGAAGGGTTTGCCCTGCTCTTGCAGGCCGGAGCCTCGACCAGCAGATGCCTTAGATCCATCATCCATCGCGAGATCGGCGGTGTTCATGGGGTAGACGCTGCGGATACGCTTCGAGAACATGCGCTTCCATTGACCCTCACGGACCTGCTCACCGTGGTAGGCGCGGGAAACAGCCTTGGCGGTCCATTTTTGCTGAAAGAATGTGCGGTTTGCAGTAGCCGGGGAACGGAATCGCTGTAGGTTATACAAGTTGTACTTGCTCCATGATTGACGGATTTTCTAGACGGAGAACATCATTAGCGGCTCGTCGACTTGGGGACGGAGCAATTGACATACCCCCTTAGACAAGGTATTGCTGGCCCTGTTCCTCATTTTGGCGACGGCAAATAATTGGACGCGACGCGGGGAAAAGAGTGTGATGTGATCGAGGCAATCGTGGATGCACGACTTGATGGACCTGAGCACCCAAAACTTCCATGCCACGTGACCTTCCGTCAATTGCCAGTCTGTTCCGCCTGATAAACCAGGCAGACTAGCTTGTTGATTCTGATTGGCTGAGTTCTGCCTCGCTTATGCTCAAACCAGTCACCGCCCAGGTCTTGGGTATAAATATCTCCCTCCTCTTCCTCCCTTCCTCCTCTTTTTCTTTTCTTCTTCATACTTACCTTGTTTGGGTGGCTGCGATCATGAAGGCGGTCCACCACAGATTGGTCCCTGCATTGCACAGCGCGGCGGACTGGTTTGTTCAACGGCTTTCGGGTCATTGACAGGCGTATTCTTTGGCACTCTCCACTTGTGGAACTTATCTCTTTTCATCAATTCTTGGGTCAGTGACTCGAGCTTGGAGAAGAGGATTAGTTAGCACTCCGTACTTCAGACTGTGCTCGTAGAACTGCCAGTTGCAACGTTCCGAATCATATCACCTGTAATACTTGTCAAGTCAGGCACACCGTACCTGTCCAGGTGCGTCACTCGTTTCCCAACCTAATCCTCTCGGGAACTTCGTCACACGCTCCCCCTCCCTGATTTCTCACATCCTTGAACAAATACCAATAAATAATCAATATGTTTATCCCCTACATGAGGATTAACTCCCCTGCATCACCTTGTTTTTGAAAATAAGAAGTGCTGTGTGATATGTCTGAGAGAACTTGACTTCAATCCTGGTCATTGATTATGTTGGTTTGATTCATCGAAAGGAGTATATGTGTATAGTATTTCTTCACTTTCTGTTTTTTATACAGCTACAGATACTGTTGAGGTCTGTCTGCATCGATATAAGCACCTCCCTCCCTATATATACCCTTGAATCATCTGAGGTGCCCAACCTTGGCGTTTACACTGGCACATTGATCTAGAAGCATCTTTTACGGGAAGTTCAAGATCTATATGTTATCTGGGCTACTCAGATAATATACCAGGAACTAAAGCTATAATTTTTTTTAAATTGTGTATTCAATGCGCTATATTGTAAAGTAGATGTTGGTATCTCAGACTCGTGAAACTTCATAAAACAGATGCAGGTGATCAACTCCCAACCCACACAGCGCCTTATCCAATATGCATAATCTTAACCGGACTCCAAATATTCCTCAAATTATTCTCGTCTGGAACTCGGGAATACCTCAGCAAGCGAATCAGCTTCCTGGGGATTAGTCCACTCCTCGAGCAGATCATGCGCCATGTCGACAGTCTCGTCATCAATACCGGCCTCGAGAACGGATCCGTCGCAAAATGCCAAGCGCGTGAGAACCACTAGGTGTTTCTGCTTGCTGCCCGGCACACGTGCCAGCTTCTCTTGCATGTTTATAGAAGACCCGTGACGCCGGATCACCCCAAATACTAGGCGCATCAGTCCGTTGACTAACGCAACTCGCAGCTCCTGCTCAGGCGGCGACGCGTATAAGGCATCGAGCTCGTCATGCATGGATCGGAAGAGACGTGCCAACGCGTTAGGATGAGCGGCAATGATGGCACTACCATGCTCCCGAGTCGGCGCTGCTGGATTGAATGCTAAAGACTCCAACAAAAGTAAAACCTCCAGACGCATTGCACATATGTCGTGCGGGGTGTACGGCACAAGACCCTCATCCGGTTGGGCACGCTCACTGAACATGAAGGAAAGCCGGTCGACTAGCCATCGTTGTATATCATTCTGTTCTCCCTCCGAAGGCATGATGGGCCCGAACGACTCTGGTCGAATGCTAGTTGATAATAGGTGCAATATCAGCACGATATCCTTTAGTGGCTGTGAAGGATGTAGCATAACGAGAGTGAAGGTATGTCGGATCTGCCGCCAAAAATCCTGCAGTGCATCTTTGACATGTACCAAATCACTTGCGATATGATACAGCAGACGCAGGGCCTCGGTTGAATCAACCTGTGGTTGTAAATCTGACTGTGGAGTCGGTATTGGTCGGATCACCCTCGCCTTTTCCCGGGCAGCGGGGGAATATCGAAACCGAGGAACTGCGTTGACTTCAACAGAATCTTGCAACACAGAGACCAAAGGACCAATCAGCTTTGGAAGTGGAATATCATTCATCCTCAGGATATATCGCGCAAGGGTCATAAATCGGGGAACAGGTTCATAGAAACGCTCAGTCAGTGCACGTTGCCAGAGTGGCCCAATCGTATGCATGTATTCAACTACATAACTACCCATGTCCAGCTGAGCCAAACGGTCTAAGACCATGCTGGACATGGGTCGTCCTGGTTCCGAGGGAAATGATATTCTTGCTAGCGCCTCAATATCGGTTTCTTGGTCAGGGAGCATGCGGTGATTCAACAGCCGTTTCATAACCTGCTGATCACGTCCAAGCGGCTCGGGCCCTTGCTCGCGATCTAGTCCAAGCTCATCGGCAGGCGCATCAACCATCACTAGCTCACCAGCAGGGCTCAACTGTAGTGGGACAGGGGCATCCTGGCTTGCCCGTCGCTTTCGCTTTCCTGGAACAGTCGGAGTTGCTCGTTTGGACCGGGTCGCCGACTTGCTGGGTGACACGACAGCGATCTCGTCATCGTCGAACCCATCCCGAAATGGTAGGTTTCGAGATTTCTTGGGCGTTACAGGCGGATGCACCTCTTCCTGTCGCTGTTTCAACTTAAAATTGCGCAAATGATGCGCCTCCTCTGCTAAGTCATGCTGAAGGAAGATATTCTCCGTCGCAAGGATGTGCCCTTCGGACATCGCGGCTTCGACCATTTCTTTGTGTTTTGTTGTTTCCTCCGCTATGGCCGTGCGCAAGGCTATCAGCTGCTGGTCATAATCCGCGACCAACTGCGCCTGTTTGGATCGGATGATGGCAATCTCGCCGGTCTTCGATTGCACCTGGGATTTCGCTTCGAACAATTCAATTCGCAGTTGTTCTTTCTCTCGCTCCAGCTGTATATTCAGAACGTTTAGTGACGATGTATCAATCTGCACATGCTCCGAGCCTACCTGTTCTAGACGCGTATTCACTCCAGATATGTTGCCTGGAGCATGATCATCCACCTCCATCGCGTCAGCCATCTCACTGTTGACGGGCCAGCCATGCTCCTTCACTAGCATACGATGGCCATTGGGAAGCGCCACAGAGCTACCCGCATTGTCATGTACCTCCGCTCCCAATTCACCCACTTCCAGTGTGTCATAGTCGTTCGTTAATCCGGTGTGTAGACGAGGAGGTGGTTGCAAGGTCGCGGAGTTACGGACCGCGGGTTTGACCTGCGTATGGAGAGTCGAATTGTTTGGGACTGTTTGGCTATGCTGGTACTGAGTGGCCTGACCCTGTGTGGCCTGGAAAGCACTTTGTTCTAAGTCAAAAAGTGTCCCGGGAGGCAGAGAATCGAACTCGTCAGAGAAGTAGTCATCGTCGTTGTCTTCCATGCCCCCGCGCCATGGATTACAAGGGACCTGAATGATAACGGGAGACTCGGTATATATGTAGGCAAGGTGAGACAAGGGTTTGAATATTTTAGAAATGCATCAGCTAAGGTTTGGTGAAGTCGCAATTTAATCCAGCGCCAACTGCTCTCATTCGCAACGCGGAGGATGAGGCTGACCGCTTTCGCGGTGCTGAATCACGTGTAAATGTGCTGCGATGTACCTCTGGGTACCTTAGGTATCCATGGATGGTAGCATTTAAGGCCCCGGGGAAATAATCATGCACTAACTGGCCAGATCGCTGACCCACCAGCTACTCTTCTTTTTGTTCCCTTTTATTTTTTTCTGCCAACGCTGCAGAAACCCTTTGGATGGACCCCGCTAGCTAATCTATTCTAGTAATTTATGATAGATAATTGGTTCAAACAGAAGATGCATGATGATTAGGTGTTATGTACATAACCTGACATGAGAAAAACCTGGGCAAATGGCATCGTCACGGGCGGAAGACCCACCGCCTCAGCCACCGCTCCCACCTCCGCGCATGAGCTCTCGAAGTTCCAGTCTCACTCCGCTTCCTGCTTCTGGTCACCTCCCCTCTTCACTCCCTTTCTCTTTTTTTTTTTCTCCTATCCCCTCCACAACCATGGCCAAGCCCAAGCACACGGCTGCTGGTCGCAAGGGCAATGCTTCCGCATCCCTCAGCCCCAACAAAAACGAGAAGTTTGCCTTTGAACAGAACACGGAAGCCGAGGAGGTGAGCTGAAAGCAGTATTAATTGAACTCCTGAATGTTGTTGACGCGCCTCGATCTGTTCTTAGACACCCGAACAATCTGAAGGCGAGAAGAAGCAACAAGATTGGGAGAAGAAACGGCAAACCTTCATTACCCGGACAATATGGACCTTCGTCATGATTGCCGGTTTCTTCATCGCCATGTTCTCTGGCCACATATATATCATTGGCCTGGTCACCGCTATTCAGATTGTTTCATTCAAGGAAGTCATCAACATCGCCAACAAAAAACCTCAGGGCGAAAAGGAGCAGAAGCCGGCACCCCGCTTTACCAAGCAGCTAAGCTGGTACTTCCTCGCGACCACCATGTATTTCCTGTATGGAGAGAGCGTGATATATTATTTCAAGCATATTTTACTTGTGGATAAGGTTCTTTTGCCCCTGGCAAACCACCACCGCTTTATTAGCTTTACTCTTTATGTCATGGGTGGGTGTGCTTCAGCTCTGCAGTTTCAGAGGAGTGTTTGCTAACGGCTCTTTTAGGATTCGTGTTCTTTGTGGGAACTTTGCGCAAAGATACCTACAAGTTGCAGTTCGTTCACTTTGCTTGGACGCACATGGCGCTGTACTTGATTGTGGTGCAAGCTCACTTTGTCATGAACAACATCTTCGAGGGCATGATCTGGTTCTTCCTCCCTGCGTCTCTGGTCATCACCAATGATATTTTTGCCTATGTCTGTGGCATTACATTTGGTCGTACCCAGTTGATCAAGCTGTCGCCGAAGAAGACCGTGGAGGGCTTCCTTGGCGCATGGATTTGCACCATCATTTTTGGCTTTTTCATGACTAATGTGCTGATGCGGTACAAGTACTTCATTTGCCCTGTCAATGACTTGGGCTCGAATGTTTTGACTGGCCTAGAGTGCGTTCCAAACTCCGCCTTCATCCCGCAGCCCTACTCCCTCGAATTGATCGGTCTGGATAAGACTTTCTATGTTGAGCCCATGCAACTTCATATCCTGAGCTTCGCTACTTTCGCCTCTCTTATTGCTCCGTTCGGTGGTTTCTTTGCCTCAGGTCTGAAGCGCAGCTTCCAGATTAAGGACTTTGGCGAGTCCATCCCCGGCCACGGTGGTATTACTGATCGTATGGACTGCCAGTTCATCATGGGCTTCTTCGCCTACATGTACTACCACAGCTTCATTGCTGTCTACAAGGCTAACGTTGGTGACATTATCGAGACTGTCATCAACGGTCTCACGGTTGATGAGCAGTTCGAGGTTGTTCGCGGCCTCAGCAAGTACCTGCACAACCAAGGTGTCGTTTCAGATACTGTAAGTTTTTTCTTTCTTTCAAAATATACATTTGAATTCATTTTGGCTAACGCTGAATCGCTACAGATTCTGGACTGCCTTGTCACTGAGCTTAAGCGTTGATAAATTCGAGTCGCCGGCCTCTCCATACAAAAACTTCACGACTTCTATTTACATTTCCCCCTTTTTTGTAATACATCCCGAGAACTACTTCCAACTCTTTCTTTCTTGCCCTCTGGCCTCCGATGAAGTACGCCTTCCTAGCCGCTTGCTGACTGGGGATTGATTGGCTTTTCCCTGGTATGACATGAATGCATCGGTTGGTTTGCCGTGCACGATGGCTATTACAAGTCTCCCTCCACATCCCACTTTTCAACACGGCATCAGTTTCATTACTCAAAACACGAGATGGATTGAAAATCTCAAGTGAAATCATCGTGGTGAAGACCGGGGCGCGATCTTTAATTTCGATTCATGGATGTTTTCTGTCTTGCATTTTTCTCTTGAACCAGTACTTTATCTATTTTATGTTTTTTGCCTAATTGGCACAGGATCCGCTGGTCTCCTGGTCTTGATAATTGTGTTACAGCTGTTCGTGGGTGGAGGCCTGCTAACCCCCCCCGGTGCATGAGAAGGAATTCATGGGATTTGTATTGTGTGGTAGGCCAAGGTGGCTTTATTTGCTGTTCGCTGTCCTGCAGTAATTACTATCCGGTACTCTAGAGCAGTAATGCAGGCAGTTGAATCTGTATATAGCTTTCAATTCACTCGTGGAAGCTGACCTCGTTGTCTGAATGAAACGTGCATTGTTCAAACATTATTTTTTCCTAAGTTGATAAGCCTTCGATGGTAGCTACATGGAGATTAGAAGCATGGGCCTAGAATTGAGTTGATTGATTCTTTTTCATTTATATCAATAGAAGTAGGGTATCACAGAAACATTCAAAAATTATGCAGATAACTAGCCATACCAGCCTGAGCAGCTGTGATCTCATTCAATCGCCGATGCCAGTAAGTCTGAAATGCAACACTCCAATCCACCAAACAGTGAGGATCGAAGAAGCGCGTCCGGCTCACCTTTACTGTTCGACCTCATACTCTTCAGTCTCAAGCTTGAAATACTCCTCAACCTGCCTTTTCTCCTTATCCGCTTCAGCAGAATCAAGCATAAACCGGACAGCTGCTTCCCGGCCCTTATCTGCCCTGTGGCGCTCACCATTGGCAGCAACAGGTGTCAACGGGTGCAAAGGTCGCTGTGGAGATTCTGCGGAATTCCCACCTCCACCGCTCAAATTCCTTGAGTCACGGGGTCGGTCGACCCAGAATGCGAATCGACAAATGCTGATTTCTCCAGCTTCTTGATTCAGTGGAATGCGGACGGTCAAGAACTGGTCTGCTGGGAAAAGCGGTCCTACAGATGTTGAGGAGCGGTGGTGCGTATAGAGTTCTAAAAGGTCAAAGAGGGTCTCTAGACTTTGGTATTAGTATGGCTGTATGTATACGTCGAAATGGCTTATGCTTACCCATGACTTCTTCTCTGCTCGTGTTCCATCTCTCGTATTCCTCTCTGGACTCTAGGGCCTCGGTACGCTGGTTCGAGAGGCGACTGGCGAGTTCGAGACAAGCGAAGGCCAAAGGTGACGTTGATTGTTTGAGTGGTGCAAATGTTCGATAGAGATCTAGTGAAATGCGGTAGGCCAGGCTCCGAACTTCCATTGAAATTCCATGACGACGGGCCAGCTTGAATAGAGTCTTATGGGGATGGCGGGTGCGGAAGTCGAAGCCTGATGCCTCTAGCATCAACCTCTCCAACCCAATGATTCCTCGAGAATTAGTGTCAAAAATCTGTCAATATTCGAGTCAGTAAAGTTTCCATTTCCTTTCCAAATTACTGGGGATTTTCCAGAATAGTGACCTACGGGATCATCTGGCGCCAGGTGATCTGATGGTGACAGCTTGAGATTGTATGCTGCGCATACAATATCTCTTGATTTTTTGAGGGTATCTTCAGTCTTGCATGCAGTAAATAATGCTGCTGCGGCCGCATCCTGTTGTCATATTAGATGGGCGATCTCCAAGAAAGGGACAATGACGTTACCACAAAGTTATATTCATTATCGGGATGCACCAACCGGAACCGGTGATAGTACATCGTAGCGGTATCATAGGTCCGCACTGGCCTGTATTATCCGGTCAATGTCATGCTTTGCAGGGAGGCATTTCTGGAGGCGGAGATTCAACGGAGAACATACAGGTGGAGCACTTTTCGCACATTGTCAATCCACGACACTCCTTGCAGACGCAATGATTCTTCTCTGAGAGGATTTATTCCCAGGGCCTGAATACAATCTTGAATAGTCTGCTCAAACAAGTACGGCCTGGCTACCTGGATAAATGAAGGATGAATGGCTGGGCGCTCCGGAGCTTGGAGACCGGGCTGTGGGTGAGGGCGAACCCGCTCAAGCCTTGATTCGAGTGACATATCAGATGATTGAAGTCCAGTTGCTTTTCACAGTAAACACGGCGATGAAAGGCCCTTGGAGCTTGTGCAGTTGAAGGTCAACGGCCGTGACTGGTTCGATATTGAGATCACGTGATCGGAGAGTTGTTAATCCGAAGTACAGCCCATGTGAAGGTTGGGGAAGAAGGGAGAAGAAAGAGGAAAGAAGAAGTAAAGGAGAAAGTCAATATATTAAAGATACTGGTGCAGGTCAGAAGTTCAGCTTGCCTTCGCGGTATACGACGGCCGGATGCCTCAATGAAGTTATCAAAATCGAGTGGGCAACCATTGTGTTCAAGTAAAAATGGAAGATAATTCTAGACATGATGTGACAGACTTGATGATAACCAACATTGACAAGCTTTCAGAATCAATTCCCGCCCACTATTTATTCATCTCTCCCGTACTTGCGAACCAATTTTTGCATGATTGACATTGCACCCGAGCGATACCCACCACCAAAAATAGCATGATGATTCAAATGATGATATCTAGCGAAGAAGTCAGCTTTGTACAAATTAAAACAGATGATGAAGCACAACTTACAGCTCGTATAACCGCACTCGATCATCATATTCCTCCACCGGCGCAGTCTTCGGCACAACCCGATGATACTGATCAAAGAATCGAGCTCCAAAACCACCAAACATATGCATAATTCCCAAGTCGAACTCATTATGTCCATAGCAAACACAAGGATCATAGACTACGTCCCCAGGCTGATCATCACGACCACTGCCCACGATGCGGCCCCGGTCTGCATTTCCACTCCATAGATCGCCGTGCACAACGACCGGTACGATCCCCTCGCCTTCACCATGGGAATCGTATCCTAAATGACTGTCACCTAGTAGGCGGGGCACCACCTTATAGGCCGTCTTCTCCACGAGCTCCCGAAGTCCCTCGTCGCGACCATTGCGGTGCTCAGACGTGGCGAGAACGGTGAGCAGTCGCTCATGAGCATAGAAGTCAGCCCAGCTATCATAGAACTTGTTCGCCTGTCTGGTATCACCGCAGAACGTGGGAACAGGAAATCCGAATCGAGGCTTCCCAGTCTTTGGGTCTGGGGCCGCGGGCGTAGTATGTAGTTTACCAAGTCTGTACGCCAGCGTTGTTGAATTGGTTTCATCACCCGAACTGCGTTCCATCGCACCCCCGAGATCAAGATACTCGGTGGCCAGGAAAAAGTTCTTGCATTTACTGTTTCCCTCGTCCATAGGCCCCCAGGCTAATGCGCGTGGACAGAATCCCGGCACAGAGCCTGCGATCGCATTGAGAGACTCGTACTCGCCGCGGAACATTTCTTCAGCGGCTTTACCATCTGCTGAGGTCTTGACGAAGTATCGTCGTTCTTCTTCGCTTCCATCTTCTTTGGGTAATTTGGCACGAATGGCGCCTGTGCTTGTAAAGCCTGAACCTAGTCCGGAGGTGGAGAGGCTGACCTTTGACGGATCGGACGGAAGAGATAGAGCTCGAAGAATGGCTGCTGGTACGGGTGACATATTAAAGGCTTTTTCTTCACTATGAAGCTTGTTCTGTAATGGCCAAGAGAGAAAACTCAATCAAATGAATCTGCATGTGGTTAACACAGGTATGCGAGAATCAAGCTTGCAGGGCTATGACGTTAGATCTCCGCACCACGAAAATCAACACACCCTACAGTATATGGGACAAATTTTCTGAAAGGAACACTTAAAATTGGAATTCTAATGAATTTTGCTTGGTATTGCACAAAATGGCATATGCACATTAATATGAAGCCCCGTATCCAGTTCTCAATACATATCTCATAGTCAAATCGTTCAAAGGCGACTACAGTTGGTTCAATAAGTGCATAGCAGTCTTAATGCGCTCCTTGACATCCAGGGACGGATCATCTTCGAGACTATATACTTGATCAACAATCCCAAGAGCCTTGAGTCTAGTGGCACGTTCGCGACATGCTTCACGATCACTCTGGTTCTCACGGTAGACCAAGTTAATGACCACCCAAGCACAGTTGGCGCGCACATTTGAGTTAGAATGACTGAAATAATTGGACAGGAACCGTAGGAGGTCTGGGTGAGAGAGCAGCAGTTGCCGGTGCCGGGTAAGTCCTGCGGCAATGTGGATGATAACGGCACTGACGGCGAGCAGGGTTTCTTGCGGTACTTGTAATTCCCGGTTGGAGAGCTCACGGCGATGTGGTAATTGGATGGTGCGCGGGCGCAAATTATCAGCGAGTGCGTCTAGAAACTCATTCTGGCCGATCTCTTGGAAGAGAAAGTCGATCATTTCAGGTGCACCAGTCCCGCACATCATGTTGCGCAGCATATCAAATGTCTGCTCTTGGACAGCAATGTCATCTTGTCTCGACTGAGTGGACTGCTCCAGGTTGCCATGCATGACAAGCTTGCGCCGACGCCTGGCATCAGGAAGGAACATATCCAAACTCATCTTCGATTGAGGCATGCTGTCACCCCCCATCTTGAATCCTTCGGCTGACTCGCCTATATCTTCCATGGGGTTGAGGATGTCAACTTGTTCCCCCGCTGAGTTGGCTCGACCCATAGCAATTCCAATAGCATGCTCTGTCTCTTCGTCCATTCCGCGTCTAGTCAGGGCACTGAGTGGGTCTTGGCTGATGATTTGTCGGATCCAAGCAGGCCCTAGAGCTTCAACTATCTTCATTCTTATATCATTGGATGTATCGAAGACCACATGTTTGAGGGCCCACAAGGACTCTATCTGCAACTTGGTACTGGGTGAGCGGGCGTGCTCGCAAAGCATGGGAATTACCTCGCCCGAAATGATCGCCTGCAGAATATTTGTTAGATGATTGCCTAAGAAAGATCAGAATAACGCGTGCACTAACCTCCTTCATAGGACTGAAATTCAGTGCTAAGTTACAGAGCGCTGCAGTTGCCGCAATTTGGACTTCTAGGTCAGGATGTTTAACAAGTGTAAACAGTGGCTGGGCCACGCCAGCATCAATCATGCTGGTCCTCAAGGTGCTGACCGACCTGGTGAGCATGCGAGCTGCACCACAAGCAGCTAAAAGTGTTGGTATCGGGTTGCCATCCGCTGCAGTATTCTTTGGGACCGAAGCGGCGTCGGCAGGAGCATCACTTGGCCGTGGTTTGAGGGAGTCGATGATATAGGGAACCACTCCGTTATCACAAAGTATTTTTCGCCATTCATCTTTAAACGGTACCAACGAAGCCAAAGCCTTGAGAATACTTTCTCGATATCTCATAATGTGGCAAAGTGTAGGCGAATATCCAGGAGGCCCCAGTCGACTATCCGGCGACATTGTTTCAGGGTCCCGAGCTGGAATATCCCCCTCCGAGTGCCACATGGGTCGTAAGGTCTCTGGAACTGGATTATAAGTCTCTTTGAGAAGCTGAGAAAGTCGCTTGAGTGCATTTCCATCTACAGCATGCTTTTGTAGTTCCGGGTCATCCATGACCAGATTGGCCAAGACAGCCGGGGCTTCCTCCTTCAAAAGCTGTGTCGGGGTGATGAGTCCATCATCGTTCGCACCAGGTTCATCGGGGACCTCAAAGTCTTTCTCCAGCATGCGAATAAGAATCGGAACCAAGAGGTAGCCGAACATTGGAACTCGGTGCTTTTTGGCAAGGCCCAGCCGAAAAAGAACAGTCACTAGCCGAGCCGCCATTAGTTGAACCATACCACCTTCTGAACGGAGGATGCAAAGCAGCCATGGCACGATGGAGTTTTCATCCTCTTCTGGCGGAGACGTTTCGGCCAGCGAAAACGGCGTGGAAAAAGAATGGCTCTGGCGACGCTGCACACCAGGATTTCCTAGAGGCGGGAAGTTGGCCGAGCCTGAGGCTGGTTTGGCATGTACCATTGGAACTGACGGGAGAAGATGATCCACTGGGTTTGTGCTGGAATGACGGGGTACCGCCGAGCCTGACAAGTATGTGGTTCCCCAAGGGTTTTTTTTAATGTCAGTCGGAGCGAATCCAGGGAGTTGTTTGGGGAAGACGGTGACAATTCCCGGCGAGGAAAGGAAATGCTCTGCCCGCCACTTCGAGTGCTCGATGATCACAGTGATTGCGCGAAGGATGGGTGCCAACCGCGCCGATGCTGGGGCAGGCGGTGGGAAATCACCTAAAGCTCCAGGCTCATGTAAATGGTCCTCGGAACCCGGTAGAACAAACCCTTGGGCGATCACGAAGCTCGCGATTTTAACAGCTAGGGCGTCCAGTACTCCACATTCCGCCAGCGTTGTTTTGTGAATCTCTTCTGTGCATAGCTTTCCAATCAAGGCAGCTGCCAGCTCAATACTGGCTTGGCTGCCCGAGGGCCCATAGTTCTGTGCAATAATGCGTCTGATAGCTCCGACTGTTTCAGGCGCGAAGACAATATCTGCCAATCGGGTATCCCGGGGCCATTGGTCTTGATTTTGCAACGGTAATCGGTCTGCAATTGTGTTGAGAAGTCGGAGGATGGGAAGAACGAATTGCCGAGGGCAGTCCGGCGAGGACAAGATAGAGAGAAGCGTGGGAAGAATATCGCTGGCGAATATTGGGGCGAGGAAAGTTGGACCACCTGTTGAACATGTTAACGTCATCATCACTGGAAGTTCTGGGCCTTTGATGCGCAAATACCTTGCACCAAGCTTCCAATGATCAGGATTGCCTGCAGGCAGGCTTCTGATTCTTCTGATTCTGCTGGAAATTGATAGGCTCTGGTCGCCTGGGTCACAGAACTGTTAGATTCAATCGCAGATTGGTTTCCTGACCATCGCGATCTGAGCACCGAGGCCAGAGTCGGGACGATTCCCGCAGCAACATAAATCTCTTTGCGCTGGTCATGGCCTATCACCTCATTCTTTAAGGCTCGAAGAGAGGTGATTTGAGAGGAAATGGAATCTGGGGTTTGAAGCTGTAGCAGAATCGGCGGAACCGCTGCTCGCGTCATCGTCAGAAGACGACCGCCTCCCAATGAGGTAGAGGTAGCAAACCAAGAGGAAATAGACGCGGCGAGGTGGAGCGTCTATTCGTATGAGCTGCGGGGTTCGTAATAGCTGGTCGATCTGAGTATGGGAGGACTTGGCCGAATTCGGCCAGTTGTGAGGGCGGGGAAGAAGTCGCGTGCAATCGGGCGGTGGGATTAGACCACCTGTGGAATCAAAATTATGTCCCTTGCTCTCCTCAGCCAATCTCAAAATGGCCTATTAATCTTTGAACAATCGAAAACGATACTATCTGCAGCTCACAATTCAGCTTCCAGAGCTTAAGGACGGAGGTGACGGACTCCACTCCGCACTGGGGGAATGACTGGATGGTTACGTAAGAGGCGGTTATGTAAGAATTGACCGCCAAGAGTACTCCGTATTCAATAAATTGCACAAAATTAGTCTTTGTAATCCGAAGCTGTCATATCCATTAATTGATAAGGCATATCCAGCTTCTACAGAGCTTATCTAATAGTCCAATCATACGTAATTCCCAACAATAATATTGTGGAGGTGAGTGCCAGATAATGCATGCAATATGCCCTAGTGTCTAGACTAAACAGAAGTACACGGACAATATACGAATACGGATTCGAAAGGGGCGCAGTGGTAACGTGCTAGTAAATTATGGCCTCAGGCCACCATCTGATCAAACCAATGACGCCAGTCCTGATCTCAATTCCGAGAGAACTAGTATTTCTCCACGAAGAAATAGTTTGCATCCCTAGTGTACTACTAGTGACCTACCTTACCGCAGATAGCAAACTGTCCCCCTTTAATCTGTCCTTAGTCCGGTTAGATCGGCTCTGATTCCCCCCAAAGGGGGTTTAGCGGTGATGGGTTTTTCTGCTAAGTCTCCACCGCTCCCACTATTGGGCTCATCACCTGATCAGCCCTGTGGCTGTGTCACGTATGGTCACGAAAGTCTTCAACCCACCAATAAAGTAGTCGAACAGCTCCGGGAGGAACGCCGATGGATCCCCGAAAAACATATTGAATACATGATTCTGTCGGGGGATTGGCCGTGGATCGAGATTCGACGTAATAAATTACCTCATAGCAGAACAGGATTTTACTCCCCTAAAGGGTACCCGTTCCTCTGACTCCCCTCCCTTTTCCTTCTTTTCTACCCTACGTCTTTCAAATGAGTAAGGGTTCTTGCACCAAGTGCTCTCCACAACCAGAACCCCCGGATTTCCAGTCGACTTCCTCCACCTTGCGATCTACGTGAGGATGAGGCCGTGCGCCAAAACCCAGGTTCCGCAGGTGCCCCATTGACTCGTGCGCCCACGTGGTGCCAGCGTGCCTTCCCATTGCTTTGCCGCAACATTCCTCTTGATCCCTCACTAAGCCATGTTGGCTTCGTCCCCTTCACCCTCGTCGGCCGCGCTACGCTCTGGCTCCGCCCACCCACATTATGAAAGTGCTCCACAGTTTAGTAGCCCTCGTTCATCTCGCCTGGCCATTGAGGAGCTCCGTTCGGCCTTGAATCGCCATACCGTCGATCCCGCCTCCCCTGATTCCCCCGCCGCCCTCCAACGTCGACGCGCTTCTGCAGTCGATCCCTCTGCCCCCAGCGCTGCCTTGGCTTCTTCATCCCACAGCGTGTCCGCCACTCCTTCCACTGCCACCCTTCCTACAGCCACACCATCTGGCCCTGTGATTCCACCACCTACCCCGTCAGTCTCAATGCCCGCCCCGGACAATTCGGGGGGCTCCAATAAGCGCAACAGCCAGAGTGACCACCACTCCCCGAATGCGCCTTCGGCGGGCACATCGGGTGGTCAAGATGTGGAGGTGTCGCAGACCAAACGTTTGCGCCCCTCTGCGCCCAGCGTCAAGATCCTGCCCGCCCAATACGAACTGGCTGATCCCCGTGACCTGGTTGTGCTGATTTCCAGCATGCTTATGGAGCTGATTCGCTTCAATGACAAAATTCCCCTGCATCAGGGGCGTTTGACGCGCTTCCACTCCCGATCGCCCCCTCGGATCTCCGTGCAGGATTACCTGCAGCGTCTGGCAACGCATGCCACCCTCTCGCCACCCATCCTTCTCAGCATGGTCTACTACATTGACCGTCTCTGCGCATTATATCCCTCCTTCACTGTTTCCAGTCTCACCATCCACCGTTTCTTGATCTCCAGTGCCACCGTCGCCAGCAAAGGATTGAGTGACAGCTTCTGGACCAACAAGACTTACGCTCGAGTCGGCGGTATCAGCATGAACGAGTTAGCCATGTTAGAACTCGAGTTCCTCTTCCGCGTGCAGTGGCGCATCGTGCCACAACCCGAGGTCCTGGTCGATTATTACCAGAGCCTGGTAGAACGATGTGAAGGGTTTGAGATTGAGCGCAATGGCAGTACCACCACCACCGCCACCACGACTCCGGCAGCATGAAAGAATCCTCATATGTATGGAAAACACGATCTGGCCACGAATGTTTCGTTATGGACTATGTTTTCGGGCTGGCCTCGAGTTCTACAAACACGGCCTAATGATCAACTTTACATTGGAATGGATTTCTTTGCCTATCGACCTTTAATATTTGATCTTATTTGCATCTACGGCCTGGCCCATGCATATGCTACAATTAGAAGGCACGCATCCGAGTCAGCGTGAGATAGCGGGTCTATGTTAGCATACTCCACGCTGGGCGGTGATTTGTAGCATGGTTTCAGCGCTTCATTTCCAGCGGGACTTATCTGGCGTTTTGATGTCAAGGAGGTATTTTATCTATGAACACTATTTTACCTACACCGATTCCCATATTCTACAAAAATATACTCATTCATGCCTACGAAGTCTTTCTTAGCTATCTAGAAGTAGAGATTGACAATGAACTAGTACTAAATGATATTCATTTCTATGAGACTACTCCGTAGTATTTCCTTCCCGGGACTTTAGGGCATAGGGTGCGGGGATTAGGGCAGCGGGTCTGGAAATCTTGAACTTCATGCGTCACCAAACGCGTCTTCCAGCTTTTGTTTTCTTTCAATTCCTTTGCTAATCTCACTTCTCTGCATATTAGTCATGAAGCAAACCTCCCTCTCCAAAGTTACGCGATCCTGTTAGCCTTCGATTTTCTTCCCTCATCTAACCTCCCCACACCAACCATCATGGATCTCGCAGAGGCCGTCAAAGCGATTCAGCCTTTGCGTGGAGAAATCGTTCCTATTCGCACTGTGCAAGAAACACGGCCACCCGAGGAATTTGGTATGATCATGCACGATCCTGAATCCCAGCTGTCAATATCATTAACTAACTTGCGTGCAGGCGACGCCTTCGTCGCAGAAGTCAACGTCAAAGGTGCAGCCAAAGTGATCAAGTGAGCTACAACCCAACTATTAATGATAATGACTCAAACTCATTCTCTTCTTTAGAGCGCTCGATTCCAAGTACCCCCGAGTCCCCTCGCTCCCATTATCACATCTGCGCCGTTTCGCAAAGAGAGATATCCTGCCCGCGCCACTTCGGGCCAAATTTGAAGCAGGAGGTTCATCTGCAGTTGGAGAGCAGAAAACTATTTTTGTTGTGATTTCACCCCCATTGCCTCCTGCAGAAGAACTGCAAGAGCTACTTGCTCCCTATGCGCCTGAAACATATGGCTCCAATACCCGCTCCGACTCACCTGATGCATCTACACCTGCACCCTCACCCTCAAACATCCGCCTTTTCACCACCAAGATCCCCCTTCAACCACCCTTCAACTCCGCCCAAGCTGAAAGATGGAGCAACACCCTCTGGCCCGTTGTATTTAATCCTGCCGCGCCCCGATCCAATGTTGCCCCGCCCCCTCAAATTCTGAACCGGGCACAGGATGCTATTGAGCCTCGTGCAGGATACTACCTCTCTCTCGCGCGCAAAGTTGCTGCAGAGGCAAAGCAGTCGGGGCGTGGCCGTGGTGTCGGAGCAGTCGTTGTCGATCCATCCATCGAAGCCGCGATTGAGGCTGCTGCGTATGAAAGTGGCGAGTCCAGTACTGATCGATGGATGGATGCTGTCCTCGCTGTTGGTGGTGATGTTCGGTTCGCCCGCTCAGAAGCTGGGAAGCCATCTCAGACAGATCTACACCCCGGCGTGGCTCCTAACCCGGCCTGTGCAGTGTTCGATGCTGATTTGGAAGGCGGGCCAGATCTGCATGCACTGATGCGTGTCGCTGAACTTGTTGCACGACGACGCCGTGAGGATCCTGAACATGAGGAGGCCACAGCGGCCATTTCGACTCCGCTGGCTTCTATTGCTACGGACCCCCAGCTTTCTTTGCAGCTAAGTCCTCTTGAGTCATATTTCCTCTATCAGCCTGGTCTTTCGACAATCTCCACCAATGCGCCTACTGCTGATTCCGAACGGCTTGTGTCCTCTCCCCTTTCCCCAAAGAAGAGAAAGCATGAAGAGCCGAATCCCGAATCCACCTCGGCTCCTCTTGACACTATCAGCCTTGGCCCATCCGCCCAGGGCGTACAAGGCCAAACTCAACCTACAACGCCTCCCCTCCCAGCTCCCCCGCCATCAACCGTCACGACCTTCGCTGACCCTTCACTCCCGCATCCCCTAATTGAGTCAGTAAAGGCGACTCCTATCTCTTCAGCTCCAGGCACAACTTCTCGTATTCGCACCCGCTCGCAGGGAGGCTATCTCTGTACCGATCTTGACATTTACATGTCCCACGAACCGTGTCTTTGTTGCTCCATGGGCCTGCTTCTCTCCCGATTCCGGGCTGTTATTTTTCCGCGTTCGGGTCGGATGATAAGTGGCGGCCTGGCATCTGAGCCAGTCATTGTGCCTACGCCAGATCGAGACCCTTGGTGTGATGATGAGGACGAGACTGAAGATGCGGGTGAGAAATCTGGGGAAGGTGTAGATGAACGTTTGTATTATGGTCTGCATTGGAGGAAGGAGCTGAACTGGCACGCTTTAGGGTTTGAATTTGTTGAGTACGAGGATGACGATGAGGACAAGGGCGAAGACAAGGGTGATAATGTTGTCTTCAATGCGTGATGTATTTTACGATTATGAACCGATATTGTGTACGTAATGAAGAAATGCTTAAGCTACGTTTAGTGGAACGAGTGAAGTAAATTTCGTTTGAAATTTTTTTGGGCTTCTGTAAAGACATGCTTTTTCGAGGTTCTCCATTTCCTCCTCTTCCTCTTCCGTTTATTTCCCAACTGCAATGCACTTCTCGGCGCACTCACACTTTTTCCAATTGAGGGTACCCTAGCGGATATAAACGACAACCTCATCCAACGGACAACGGACATACTTCTTCAACAAGTGACTATAGAGCCAAAAAGCCGTAGCATCGCGCAGATGCTGTCTTCCACACGTCAGCTGATAACACCACCGTGGGCACCACTGGTTCTCATCTTCCACGGTCTATGGGAAAGGAAACAGACAAGGAATTTCATGACGTCGTCACATATTCCCCTATCTACGCCACACGTCAGGTAGCGCAAACAAGTACAACAGGTGAAAAAGGGGGTGGTAACAACAAATTCTCCGCCAGTGTCTTCTTTCTCAGACCCAAAACGGTCGGGAATCGACGTGGCTTTCCCTGAGAAAAGAAGTGATAAAACAAAGTAAATACGCGGGGTATAAACCGGATTTGACATCCCATAAGATACAATCCAGAAAATGGCGGGGCTTAGCAAACAAATAGCTGTTCAAGATTTCAAGGGGGGGTTCTGGGGGTAAACCACATGTCACCTAGTGGTAGGCACTTTAGATGATCCAAAGGTTTGATGAGAATTGGGATGGAGTCTTTTTGGCTAGTGCTTGTTGAAGACACAACAAACCACAAAGACTGGCTCGAGGACGCTTCCTTCGGAAGATCAAAGAACAAGGATACTGGGTCCGCCTTGCCAGTTCTATCGCTCGAACTTGAGTTGCCAAAGAATGTCCTCGAATGCATAAATGAACTTTCAAAAGCGGCGGATGTCGCAAATCGGCTGGGTGACATTTTATGTACAACCGATGTAATCAAAGAGTATTCGAGCCCTGCAAGAGCCTTACGGCCACAATGTAATGGAATCAATGAACATGGAATGGCTCACGATGTGTCACCAACCGGGGGGTATGGGTACGATGCTCTCAAAGGGGGAAGATGACGATAATAATGAGTAAACGACGAGGGAAACGGATTCGGCCGTGAGACACGATTTTTCAGAGATGAACGACTGGAACATTTGGAGCAATGGTGGGAGCACACCCAGTCTTGCACAGAAATCAAGCCATTCGCTGGTAAAACAACAGGTAGGCGACACGATTGTCGCGGGAACCATATCTACCCAGGGGAGTTCTGACGCCCGAGGAGGTAGCAGGAGAGGCGGTAGTGCCGTTGACAGACTTCTTGCTTGCGTGACTGCTAGATCCACTACCATTGACTTGGCTCCAGCCTTTGTCGCTGTCCGCCGAATCTAGGTCATCCTGGTCAATGTGATCGAAAATATTTCCACGAGGAACCTTGTCATTTTTATGTTGTTCGAAGGCGGCTGCAAGCACTTTGGGGTCCTCCTCACCGCCAGCTTCGGCCACATCTTCGCTGCGAATGCGGCGGATAACTGTATCATCCATTCGGATCCACTCACGGCCGTCTTGCCGTCTCACATCGACAGTGTAGTGACCGCCGCTAGCATTCATTCCGTGGTGATAGATGACACCCATAAGACGGTACTGAGGAAGACCACCAGAAGCGGTTAAAGCATTGCGCCGGTGGGCAGGGAAAACCTCCCGGGGGATCTCCAAGTCAAGTGGGTAGCCAACCTTCTTCCAAATCTTTTGGGTGGCTCCAGTCAGACTATCATACTGGAAACGCTTGAGATGAAGGATAAGCACCGGGGGCATGGTCTCAATGAAGATCTGTTTAGTCGCGGTGACATTGGGTCCACGGGACGAGTTGAAATCACCCTGGATGCTCTCAGGCTTGGTCAGTCCCTTCAGAGCATCGATGATGTTGTGGACTTCAGGGGACCCAATGTCGAGTTGCAGGGGCTGATAAGGCTCCATAGTAACTGAGGTCTTGTTACCCGGCACCTTGAACTCGGATCGTAGCTTGCCTCCAAATATTCTTGTAACAGGTGATTCAGTTGCGTGAGCCCCAGATGACTGGGTCATGGCCGCCTTCTGCTTATGGCCAACCTCCAGCCACCCATCACCGGACGCGCCATCTACAGCACCTTCGGCAAGCTGCGCTTCTTCGGCCCTTCGAGCATGTTGGGCAGCACGATCACATTCTTCATGGAGCTCTTCAAGGAGGAAGCCCAAAAACTCCTGAGCATCTTGCTGATGGCCGCGCCGCATATCTCTAAAGCGAGGCAACTGCCGGATCATCTCATACACGAACTCGGGAACAAAAGCATCACCGTACTTCTCTAGCTCATTGGGCTTCAATCGCATCTTCAGCTGCTCTTCTGAAGTGGCGGCGTCGATGACACGGAACTCTCGCATGAACATGATGAGAGCATCAATCAATGGTACATCACTTTGGAAGCTGTGCGCGGATCTGCGACCAACATAGTCAAGAAACTGATGGAAAGGCACGCAGGAGACCAGGATCTGCAGTACTGAATTCATGTAGCACATATTGCCGGTGTTCACCAGTCCTCGAGGCTCGAGGAAAGCAATCTTATCACTGTATTTGGTGACATCTTCACCAAGGCTGGTCAAGATATCTGCCAGAGTTTCACTCTTCTGTGTGATCGCATTGCTCAGCTGGGCTGAAGCTGCGGCGCTGGCCGACTTAGCGGCTTGTTGCGACCGAAGAAGCTCCGCCCATGACTTAGGAGCAGCGGCACGGGCGGGCGAGGATGGCTTGGATGAAACTTCATTGACAGCTGTGGACTCCACACTGGTATCTGAGTCAATCGCTGCATTGGATTTAGGGGTCTCTGCGGTAGCGCTGGGGCTGTCTTTAGTCTGTCGACGCGGGGTACCTGGGACATTCGGCACTACTGGAACGACGGGAATGGCAGGCTTTGGAGTTTTATGCTGGGCATTTGACTTCGCCGCAGATGAAGGAGTCGTAGGCTGTGTTGAATTTGCATCCGATTGAGGAACGGAGGTCGTTGGGGTCAGAGGCTCAGAGATGAGTTGAGTTGCAAAGTCTGTGGGCTTGACCTCCTCCAAGGGCTCAACCTCTCCCTTTCGCGGCCCGATTATCCATCGCCCATCCTTTTTAGGAAACTCGACGGAGTCCCGCATTGGGTTCCTCCTCCTCCGGCTATCAACTCTGGCGGGGAAGGAAACTTCAGGCACCGACAACCAGGGTACCTGTATTAACGATCAGATAATGGTCAAGCAAATCAGACTAATTCCAAATGGAGCTTACCGGTGCAGCAAAAGCTGGTTTGGGGTCCGGGATGGGGTCTGGTATGGATTTGGGCTCCCATCGCGGCGGGGGTGAAGCGATGGGGTACTGTTGAATTTGCTGAGGCGGTAGGCCAGCGTGATCATGCAGCTCGGGTTGAAGTGGTGCTGGGATTAATGGAGACATGGTTGATTGCAGCGGCGTTGATGTTGGGGGTTGCATAGGCAAGGTCTGGGGGGGGAAGATGACTCGGAGCCACGACGTGGTGTGAGGGCGGGTACATGGATACCATCATCGGGCCATAAGGCTGATGGTAGGGACGTGGAGGAAGCTGTGCCGGGCCATAGGGGTACCAAGAAGGAGAGTACTGCTGTGGTACATATGCAGGAGGCATATGACCATTCATGCCGTTCATATTGTTCATCCCATTCATCCCATTCATGTGCGGCGGATACCCCCCCCATATACATCGGGGAGCGCATGTTGGGAGGACCTGGGTTGTAGGGATATTCCTGTTGCCTCCTTGATGGCCCCATGGGCGGCTGCCCATGGGGCATCGCGGGTAGCTGGTGGTTCATCTTGACCAAAGCTCAAGAAAGAAGAGAGTTGCCTTCACCGTTTAGCCACGCGTTGCCTCAATGGGAGCCATGCGCGGAGGAAAACAGATAAGCCAAAAGCGGAAGCCTCAGGTACGCTTATGCAGCCATATTGGCCTCTTTCCTGAGGTTGGGAGAAGTTCGTCAAGGGCGTCCGGGAGAGGAGAGGTCGATATATCGGATGGAATTCCGAGTGCTGAAGGCGCAGGAGTTAGGAAACAGCCACAATGCGGTACAAGAATACCAAATAAGAATATCGGTGCCTGGATGCTCACATCAAAGGTCAATATAGATAAATTTGAGGGGCCGGTGGTCAAAACGGCCAGGGTGGTGAATGGGGAGGGAGGCAGGCGAGCAATAGCCTCTATAATTAATCCGTTCTTTTGCCGAAGCGAAGCTGAAGTGCAGAGTCCAGGTGGTGATTAGTTAATCGATGCTGAGTCATAAGCACGTGCTGTCCGATGACATGCCCCTCCAATACTTGCCTCTCGGATCTTTGTCCTGGGTTTTTAGTCGCTCTCTCTATTCTTAGATGGCCTCTTGAGGCTCATTCTATTCTTACAGCTTTGCGTGCTCTGTTGCTAGGGCCGCTGTGAATGGCTAGTTCTGTTTATTCACGTTCGCCCTGATTAGGCGGGTCTGTACAAAGACCCTGGCCCCTCGTTCGCCAACCTCAAGGACCAATAACTTGGATCTGCCGGAACAATTTTGACTGTCTAGCTGTCTTCTTTATCTGAGCTGTGCTGAAGATACCGATTTGGAAATGTCGTCTAATGCAGGACAGAATCCGCCTTCCGCCAAAGCAATAAATATCCCAAATGCCCCGGCCGCACCTGCAGCATTTCACTCAACAGCTTCAATCGATATCAACACTCAGCGGCGTGTAGGGGGCTCTGGGAGTTTTGGAGCAGGGTCGTCATCAAGGAATCTGCCCACTGCAAGGAGCACTCAGGGCCGAAAGAACCAACATAAACACCAGAAGAAACCTCGGTTGTTGGATGATGATGAATATAGCGAATCGGTGGGTGATCTAGGGTCGTTCATATTCGAGCGTTGCCTACTGACCCTACCAATGCTCAGGCCGTGATGAAATCAACAAATAGCCGCAAAGGACAAACGTCCATCACTCACTTGATGAACTTTTCTCTCCCACCGCGCCCACAGTATCAACCACCGCCTCGCAACACTCGACGCTACAATACATGGGGAGCAGGATCAGGATATCATGCCGTAGACAAGGCACGCTATGTTCATGCCAACTACCGATTCATAGTCTCCCCGGATCGAAACTACCATTCGCAGGCAGCCAATGCCGATGTTCACCTGGATTGGGCCTCAGTTCTTCAAGTGCTAGTGTCCGCACAGACCCAAGCGGCGAGCTGTCCCATTTGTCTATCAACGCCTGTGGCGCCACGTATGGCTCGATGTGGCCATATATTTTGTCTTCCCTGTCTCATTCGGTATATGCACTCGTCAGATGACGACAACTCGGCCCCGGAAAAACGACCTAGGTGGAAGAAATGCCCGATCTGCTGGGACTCTATATACGCTTCCGAGGTTCGTCCTGTTCGATGGTTCCGCGGGCAGGAGGGCGATCTTCCCTTTGAAGGGGGGATGTTGTTCTAAGGCTAGTAAAACGAGAACCTGGTAGTACCCTTGCCCTACCCCGTGATGGTGCTGAAACCCTTGGACGGGGGGAAGATATTCCATGGTTTCACGTGGCGGAGGTTACGGATTATGCTCGGATAATGAAAGGGGGCGAAGACTACATGGTCTCTCAGTACGATTCCGAGATCGAAGATCTGCGCACACAAGCAGTCGAGGACGAGCTTATGTTTGGTGATGAAAATACATGGACCCGAAAGGCCATATCCACTATACACGATGCCAAGGAGAAGCTAAAAGGCATTGGCAATCCACCAGATGTTCTACGCCAACTTGCAGTTCCCAAGTCAGCCGCCCAACCCGCAGTGCAGGCAGAGATCAACGCGACTGGAGTCTCAGATTCTGTCATTTCATCTGCCAGTGGTGTCACTGACCCGGTGCTCGGTCCGGCCACTGATTCCCACCAATCCGCAGACTCCGCATCGACACCAGCAACGTCTGATGAAACAGATCAACTCTCAGAGAGTCTGGATAAAATGCGGGTGAACCCAGACTCCAACTCGAAATCGCGGTCTAAACCCAGAGGTAAAGAAGCACAAGGCTCTCATCCGCCAGACGAACCATATTACTTTTATCAAGCCTTGCCGCAGTTCTACCTATCGTCTCTTGACATTCGGATTTTGAAGGCGGCCTTTAATGAATACGCTTCATTTCCCGCGACTATACTACCTCGGGTAGAGCACATTTCAACAGGTCACATTGTTGATGACGAGCTTCGCAAGCGCGTGAAATATCTGGGCCATCTACCCTACGGGTGTGAGGTAAATTTTCTTGAATGCGACTGGCGCGATGTAGTGGTACCGGAAGTTCTGTCGCGGTTCCGTACTGAGACTGAGCGCAGACGGAAGCGCAATCGGGAGAAAGAAGCCCGCGAAGAAAAAGATCGTATTCGTGCAGAGAAAGAAGAGGATGATAAACGATGGGCTGCAGCACGACGCAAGCGACCGAGTATTGGGAATGATGCTAGCGAAGCACCCTTCTCTGCCCATGACTTTCAACCGCTGGCAGGCAATGACCCTGCCCTTTTTGATACTGGCACTTCCTCCGCCTCTCCGCCCCGCGCTTCCTCTCAATTTGGGGCATTGGCTTCCCCTTCTACTAGTCCTCCTGGCACCCGCACTGTCTGGGGTACAGCAGCTATCGGCTCGCTCTCTCCGAGCTTGGAAGCTCAACGCGGGACACCAAGTGACGGTTGGTTGAATGGTTGGGAGGATGAGCTGCTGGCCCAGCAAGAGTCTGAGATAATGGCTCTGACGTCGCCCGATGCTCACCCACCTGCATCTGGCCCAGCAAGTGGTGGCAAGAAAAAGAAAAAGAACAAGATCACACTGATGTCCACTAACAGCCACCGAGGTGCATGAGTTGGGCCATTTTGGTCCCCCAACCATTGATTACGCTTATTCTAGAAAGTTCAAGGAACTGTGTATCGAGGATCGCGTTGGAGTCTCAACATTTGTCTTTCTTGATTTCACTTGCCACCATCACAATATACTATATTCAGCTTCTATGCTATCGAGCGTTTGGGATTGTTTTCCGCAATCAATCTCGGCTCCGGGTCCACATTCCAGTCCCAACATTTTGAATTGATGTCAAATACCTGATATGAAAATAAACATACAATAGATACTTGGCCTCGCTTGATAGTTTTTTATCATCCCATCAGCAATTTAAGTATCTATTTCTCAGCCGCATCACAAATGTACCCACTAGGTTGTGAAGAGTCGGTACCTGCAGATTCACTTACTGAAGTAAGCGCTAGAAGAAAGCCAATTGATGCATTGCCGCAAGGAACGACAAGCTTGGCGCAGGATCGTCACTGCAGGACAAGCCCAAAGAGTGACAGAATCTTTTTGAACAATGGATATAAGAGAAGACCTCGGATTCGAAACTAATTAAAACAATTGATTAGCCCTTTTTGCTAGTCAATTTCGACCATAATCGATGTAGACTAGCATAGTAAAGCTAGGATATTGTGGGGGGAACCAAGGTTCCACGTAGTGCGGAAGAGGCGCGAGTGTGATTCTGCAGTGTATTTTTGCGGTACCGACACATACCCCCAGTGGGCGGAAAGGTACACGCCAGGTACACCATATGTAAACATTCCTGTTTTTCCCTTTCCCACTTCTTCTTTTCCACCTCGCTCTCTCCTTTCCCAACTATCCACCCTCATTTTCCCCTCGGATTTTGGACTTCCGAGTAGGCGATCAT
Organism: Penicillium pulvis; assembly: GCF_028828015.1. NCBI lineage: Eukaryota > Fungi > Ascomycota > Eurotiomycetes > Eurotiales > Aspergillaceae > Penicillium > Penicillium pulvis. The sequence continues at coordinate 794,090 of NW_026643079.1, read as the reverse complement.
GACTGTCACACGTTCCCAAACGGGGCGAACCCCCAAGTGAGTGGCTGTCCCAGGATCTCACTTGCGATCCACCCCCCGTTCAACCCCCCGTGCGGACTGTTTACATGATCCACTTACAATTCCCACCATATTGTCCCTTGGGGATTTCTCATTGACATGAATGTTTTCGCATCATCTAGGAAGGTGGATCGCCCCGGTTTCATCGAGACCCCTGGCCGTCGTTCGACTCGTCACAGCTCTGCCTTCGACGGGAGTGAGAATGATGCCTCCGACTCGGCAACTACCAGCAGGTCCAAGTCGATCACTCGTCGTCGCACTTCCGCCAAGGTTAAGATTGAGGAGGAGGAGGATACCCCGGTGAAATTGAAGACCAATGGCAAGGCCTCCGCTCCCAAATCCAGATCTCGCATCGTGGACGGTTGGGAGGAGGGACTTGATCCCAAGATCGACTACAGTGGACACTATGAATTCGGTGGCTCTCTGGGTGTCTCGGCCATGATGATTGGTTTCCCCATGCTCATGTACTACATGTGGATTGGTGCGACTTACTATGATGGCAAATTTCCTACCCGCGAGGAGGGGCAGAGTTTCTCTGACTTCTTTGGCCACATGGCGCATCTCGTTTACACCGGTGCTTTCCCCTCGCTCAAAGCGTGGGTCATCTACTGGGCCTTCTTCATCTTCGAAGGTGCTTGCTACGTGCTGCTTCCTGGTATCTCTGTTACTGGTCGTTCGTTGCCGCACTCGGGTAACAAGCAGCTGCCCTACTACTGCTCAGCCGTGTGGTCTTTCTACACTAGCATTATTCTGGTGCTGGTTCTCCATTTCACCGGTCTCTTCAAGCTCTACACAATCATTGATGAGTTTGGTCCCCTCCTTAGCGTTGCTATCTTGTCGGGCTTCCTGGTCTCCATTGTCGCCTACTTCTCGGCTCTGGCTCGTGGCGCTCAGCACCGCATGACTGGATCCCCCATCTATGACTTCTTCATGGGTGCCGAGCTAAACCCACGCATGTTTGGCATCCTTGACTTCAAGATGTTCTTCGAGGTCCGCCTGCCGTGGTTCATTCTGCTTTTCCTTTCCATGGGCGCGGCTGCTCGCCAGTACGAAGTCTACGGCTATGTGTCTGGCGAAGTGATGTTCCTCGTCATGGCCCACTTCCTGTACGCCAATGCCTGCTCCAAGGGTGAGGAGTGCATTGTGTCCACCTGGTAAGTCTTAGTTCTAAATTGGCTTGAGATCATGCAGCTGACTTGAAAATAGGGACATGTACTACGAGAAGTGGGGTTTCATGCTCATCTTCTGGAATTTGGCCGGCGTGCCTCTGAGCTACTGCCACTGCACTATCTATCTGGCTAATCACGACCCCGCGGAGTACCACTGGAACCGCTTCTTCCTTGCTTTCCTCTACATCGCCTACCTGTTTGTTTACTGGGTTTGGGACACTACCAACAGCCAGAAGAACCGATTCCGCCAGCAGGAGCGCGGCACCATGGTCAAGCGCAACACCTTCCCTCAGCTGCCGTGGCAGACTGTGGAGAACCCGAAGACTATCACCGCTGAGGATGGCTCCAAGATTCTTGTTGATGGGTGGTGTAAGTCTATTCCAATTTGCTCTACGCGCAACAACGCTCATACTAATATATTCCTTTTAGACGGCAAAGCCCGTAAGATCCACTATACTTGTGATCTCTACTTCGCCCTAAACTGGGGCTTGATCACCGGCTTCTCCAGCCCCTTCCCATGGTTCTACCCGCTGTTCTTCGCTTGCATGATCTCCCACCGTGCTCTGCGTGATATCCAGCGGTGCCGAACCAAGTACGGCGAGGCCTGGCTCCAGTATGAGCGAGAGGTGCCCTACCTCTTCATTCCCGTGAGTGCCTTCCCACTGAGCTGCTTTGCGGATCATTCCTAATAGTATTGTCACAGTACGTCATCTAATTCAAGCCCGCTGACGACGGCGTTTCCCATCCGTTTTCTTCCCCTTATCCATATTTGTACAGCGGGTTCAAGGCCATTTTGCTTATGCCCTGGGCCCACAAAAATTGCCGTATACACTTTTGGCAGAGGTTCACTTGCACACAACTCGGGATACTTTCTTTATAATGATTGCCTGATATAATTGCTCCGTGTGCCGGTGCGATTACCCTGGCAGTGATAGTTCAACATTCAGTTTCCTGTATAATATTCAATCAATTCCTGAGTTTTTTTTTTATATCACCTTCTTTTTGTTATTTTCCAATCAATCAGCTTGTAGTATGGCGCGTTCATGTCAAATCTAGCATCAGGCATTCGCAAATTCATGTACTTGCTGATGTAATCATTTTGGCCCCGCCATCAGCTTATCGATAAGTAGCTTCATTCCATCAATTTACGGTTGCAGCTCCAAACTTCTTAACCGGTTTTGAGACAAAGAAATAGAGCAATTCTGAGCAAGTATCATCATGCTCGTCCAAGAATCATTTCACGAGGTCCCCACCACGGCCGATGGACAGGGGTCCATGGGTACGTATAACCCCTCCCTACCTGGTTGTCATGAGTTTCATGCTAGTACAATTGCATATCTGCTTCATTGTTCGCTAACTAATTTTTGTTAGGGATCTACGTCTTTCACCCTACTATTCCGGGGTATCCTAAAGCACGGTTTCCGGGAGTGGTTGTCTTCAGCGAGATCTATCAAGGTTGGCGCCGCTAGCTAAGTGCAAGCCATTGTGCTGCAAGAACCAAAGCTCACCAATCACCCCAGTAACGGGTCCTGTGGCGCGTTTTGCTCGACAGATCGCCGGTCAGGGCTACATCTGTGCGGCGCCATCGAGTTACCACGAATTCACGGGCCCCGAGCCCTTGCAGTATAATGCAGAGGACACGGACAAGGGCAACGCGTGGAAGATCAGCAAGGTAAATCAGATTGATATGATATGCATATGTGCATTGCATTGGTTTATTTTCGGATATCCTTGTGGGTTTCTTTGTGGGAATATTGTAGCTGACTCCGTTGCAATAGAAATTGGCCGCCTATGACGAGGACGCTAGTCTGACTGTGGACTACCTTCTCTCCCTGCCCACTTGCAATGGTCGGGTCGGTGCCACTGGCATGTGTCTGGGTGGGCATCTTGCGTACCGTTGTGCACTCGATAGTCGGATCAAGGCGGCTGTGTGTTACTTTGCGACGGATATTCACAGCAAGACCCTCGCTGCGGGCAAAAATGATGACAGTCTTGCGAGAACTGGGGATATCAAGGGCGAGCTTCTGATGGTATATCTCCCCTTCTTCTTCCTAGTCCTATGTTTCTATCGCCATGCCGAGATGTTAGATGCTGACCGTACTTAGATCTTCGGCAAGAATGACACGCACGTCCCTCCCGAGGGCCGTGATTTGATCCGAAAGACGCTTCATGAGAAGGGAGTTCTGTTCAGTTTCTATGAAGTTGCCTGGGCTCAGCGTGAGTTTACCAATAAATTCCGAAATCTGAAGTCGGTGCTGATCATGCATAGATGCGTTTATTCGGGATGAGCTCAGCAAGGGCCGATACGACCCCGCCATCACCAAATCCTGTTTCGAGATGCTGCTCGAGCTATTTGGGCGCACTTTGAAACTGGACCTTGGAGAGCATGATGGCAAGGAGCTGGTAGTTGAGGATGTGTGTTAAGCTAGACTGTGCTGATCTCCCGTGTGGGACTGCAGAAATAAAGGACTTGTATCCGAAGTTGTAAACACAGCCGTTGCAAGGGCAAAGGTACCGTAGATTTTATTCTGTACGGTCGCCCCGTCGACCACGTCCAATTGTCACGCAAGGGCGGATATATAGATTTCGATCTTGTTTTGATTTTGAAAAATTCTGATTTCTTGCTTACAGTTATCCACTTGTTATGCCGATCGACTCTATGGTCTGTGCTAGATGTGCAAGGCAACTCCATAAGCGGGAATCCTATTCTTAGTCTTCGACCCAAATATCGTGAACCACTGGTTGTGCTGAATCTTTGCCATGGATTTCATCTTCAATTTTATTAAACAATCTTTTAGATACTTATCTAGCCAATATTGTAATTCATCACCCAATTTCGGTTTCCAAGATTTACAAGTCGGCGTTAATCCACCTTTAGCCTAGTCCACCGCTAGCGCCAATTTCCGAGTCCCAAACCTTGGAATCACCTCACTCACCTCTCTCTCACGCATTGACTCTCCTTTGTGGCTCGTCCTTCGCTGGAGCCTCTTCTTTCTCACGGTCTCTCATCACCATTCGCCTCCTCCAATCGCGACCGGTTTCTTAAGCGCGGGTCAGGGGACGCTCCGGTTCCCCGTCCCCATCCACTCGATACGCCCTCTATCGCGACCGGGACCTGTCCTATCGGGATCCTATCGTTGTCAACATGGGCTCAACACAATTCGGCAATTTCAAGGTGAGTTGCTAGGAGTTCGCCCTGGATATTCCACGTTTCGCGCCCAATAGACCACAACCCCCGCTGACCATCCTCGGGTATCACAGGACTTCTGTCGCGACTCGACATTACCCGTCTGCAATGTTCGTGAGACCTCATCCTGAACCACCGCGCGAAACACGGCCAACTAATCAATGTTCTTTCTCGTGAATAGCTCTTTGTGGTGAATCAACCGCCTAATGCGAATTTCAGTGGATGCGCACTCGACGGTATCAGTTTGAGTGGGGGTCGCCATCTCGCCAACTTAGGTATGGACTGCTGGGATATGATACAGGTCTAGAGTGGGGGGTTGATACGGAATACAGGATCCATTCTGATCGCATTCATTGCCATCTTGGCGTCGCTCTTTATGCTATGGAGGTCGGACAAAAAGCATGCCGCCGTTGGGCGTCGGTACGCATTTCCCTCCGGGAAATACAGTGGTTGCAAGGGAAGAGGCTGACGTGGATTGAATAGGGAAATTCAACTGTTTCTGCTAGGATTCATCATCATCGAGATCTGTGAGATTTTCACCGTGGGTGGACTTCCGATCGAAGATTCGGTCCGAAAGGTAAGAGTTTGACGGATCCTCTCAAGGTGGTGTTTTGAGTATGAATGAGGGCCTAACAAGATATAACTAGGGTTTTTCGGCTGTCCACCTTGGCGCAATCACTGCCACCTGCTGGATCTTATTATTGAATGCGTTTGTGGGTTTCCAGCTACTTGATGATGGCACAGCGGCTTCGATTGGCCTAATTTCCGCGTCCGCTATTGTGCTCTTCATCGGTACTGGCTATATCGCCCTGGATACTGCATTTGACTGGTCCGGCCATTTCGTGGCGAATAAGGATACTTACCGCAACATCGCTCTCTACGTCCTGTACCAACTGTTCCCGCTGGTCTGTCTTGTCGTGTTCTTTGTCCTCGAATCCGTACTGGTTTTGCGGGTACTGGGAGAGTACCGACCCATGCGTGAGTTTACCTGGCAAAAATCCCTTGAGAGACCCGTTTGCTAATATCCTAATCGTAGTTTATCTTACCGGTGCCGCTCTCTTGTTCGCCATTGGTCAGATCTTTCAATATGTGATCAGTGTTCACCTCTGCGAGGCTTCAGGTGGTGCAATTAACGGTACCTTGTTTGAGACCCTCTTTACGCTACTCGCCGTAATTGGCGTCTGGGCTTTCTGGAGCAGTATCACCGAAGACGACTGGCCTCTGCCCGTCGGGGGTGGATACAACTGATCCCATTGCCATTTCTATTCCGTCTTCTTGCAGATTTCTCTGTTTCTATTCAATACATACAACCTCCGTTCACCTGTCTTCAGGCTCTCCGAGGCGTTAAGTTCTTTTCTCGTGACAATTTCGTCAACGATGAATAGAGCTTTCGACGTTGTCATACCACATTCCTCTGGGTCATGTTTCACGATCAATTGTTTTATTTCTCTTTACCTCTCCGGCTTGCCCGGACAATCCTCCCCGACTTGGCCCTTTTCTCTCTAGGGTTTCACTGGCCTTGCCGTGGGCATGTTTTTGTGTTTCAATTGTCAGATACCTCTCCGTCATGTACTTAGGTTATAATTCCCATGTCCGATAATCAAGTTCTCTCCATATTTATAATTAATCCTTTCTCTGTAGTACCTGACGTTGACAGAAATGCGAAATTGGGTGGGCCCTCAATGCAACCCGGTGTGACCATATGTTCTCATTTACTTCTCTGTCATGGACTTGTTCCTCCGTAGGTGTGACTTCCACGGCTAGGGTACCTTTTCGGCACGGCACAAACTGCAAGCTCCCTTTACAACCTCTAGAATCTAGATATATAGTCCAACTGGGCTAGCCCAGAGTCCGCAGCATATGCCTGATCCTGTCCTTCAAAATTCCAGCGTATTTACCTTGGACCTCAGACGCCTCAGACACCTCAGACTCCAAAGGAATTCAATCCATCCGGTCAGTCCTTGAAATGCGTATCAACATTGCGGCCCTCGCCCTCGCCTCTAGTTTGACTACTGGCATGGCAACACCTGCACTAGACCGTCGGAAATATACGGGCGATATGTCTTGTATGAGAGCCATCTCTTTGCCTATAGGACTAATAACTCACATCTCGGGTTTGGCCTAATATTTCTGTAGTACCAGAGGAAAATGGACTCGCGATCGAACAAACGCCTCCAACATGCAACGGCGTTGCATGTATCGGTCTGACAGGAACACTCACTTGTGTCCTCTCCGCCATTTCAGGTGGAGATACTACTGCATTACAGCATTGCCTTTCAGGAGGATTAAGTGAAGTATGAGTATTTCCTGTCTCTCTGCTTGAGAGGTGAATTAGTCTTTCCATAATGACTTCTCGTACTGATAAGCTATATTGTAGATTTGCTCTTGCGCTGCCTGCATTCCGCAGGTGAACAACTTTCTTCAAGCTTTGGGTATCTGCGTCACTGGTCTTGATATGGATAACATCACTGCTTCTTCTTTGTCCCTTCTCTTCACGGCTTTGTCGGAGATGAAGACTACTGCCATAACAACTACTAAGTTTGATGCCTCCCAAATAGTTCCTGTGTCCTCTACTTCTAATTAATATATTGAAGATAGCCAAGTCGGCTCTTCATGTTTATCCTCCGCGTGCCTATCTCCTAATCACGAGTTCATGTCGAGGTCGAAGTCAATGATCCATCAAGTATATTCACATCTTGCGTTTTGAATCAGCGCTACCACCACTAAGGTATACATTATCAACATGCCGCTACACTGGCCACTGAAATTCACATAAAATTAGTAAAATCATTTTGCGAGTTCTCATCACACGCTTTCATAGATAAAAAAAAAAAGAAGACGAGCCTCACACAATTTCTTTTCATTCCTTACTAACGTCATCCAGCATTATCAGGTCCCAGGTCCTCTATAGTCGGACCTTGACATCAATGCAAGGAAGTGTCCACTCTCGCCGTCCCAGCAAACTGCGCAACCATTCTAATCCAACTCCAGTCCATTCATCAGGCCGTGACTCGATTCCAAAACTTTGCTGTGCAGTATCCATGGCCGCTCCTGCTAGAACCTTTGCAGTAGAATTGACCGTGTCAAACACAAAGCTCGCAAGGCTATCACCAGGAAGCGGTGCTGCCATCGTGGCGTTCCCGGGCATCGGCACATACTCTCCGCCTGACTGGGAGCTATAGCGTGGCGCAAACCAGTTGCTTCGAAGATCGAATATGCACCGGTCAGACCAGTGGCAGGATGATGCGAACAGGATAAGAAGGAGCGCGGAACAGTAGATGCATGGTCGGTGGATGGTGTATGTTAGCGCCACGAAAGAAATGATGAATAGCGGCGAGGCATTTGTTGGGATGAAGAGGAGCGGAAGCCAGCTAGAAATATCAAATGTCAGTTTCTCGATCTCCGTTCCTGCGCTTTGTTGCGCTTTTCTTTTCTGGTGAGACCGCAGGCCTTACCTCCGGAGACAGAACATCGTGGACGGGGTTGCCCGATGGCTTCGGGCTGGCGGGAAAGGAAACTTGGAACAAGCTATGGCGGTATTATCGAGTTGGGTCGTGTGCTGCCGGGTGAACATCCATCAAACTGTGGCTTGTTTTCATGCGGCCAGGTCCTTGAACATGTGTAGGAGTTGAAGGTGATGACGAAGTTCGGAGCGGCAAGTCGTATCGTAATTACGAGTGTATTAACCCGCGTAACGAGAGCCACAAGCTGTCCAAGCTTTTCTTATTCACATCCGAGACTCGAACTTCTTTCCTCTTCATCTTCTCTTCATCACTCATTAACGCTCTTCACGATCCCCTTTCTTTTTTGCCTTGTCCTCATTGTGAAATTTGATATCATCCTGTCACTATATCCTTCAATTCGTTGTCATTCCTTCCTGTACCTGGTTCACCGGCAGGCTTGAAAGACAAGCTCCAAGGAGCTCTCAACACGCTTTTGTGGATTTTGTTCGGACGGTGTCGTAGCACGACGAAAGGCAGACATGTCTACTCCGAATGATCTTCAGGCCCTGCTGGCATCTATACGGCCACGCCCCTCTCCGAATCATGCGTCCGGACAAGAGTCTGCTCAGCAGCAGCAGCAGCAGCAGCAGCGGCCAGTTCAGCCTGGGTATGCGCAACCGCAATACCACCACCCTGGCATGTTTCCGCATCACCCTCAGTACCCACCCTTTGATGCTCGCGAATTGCCTCCTGCCATGCATCATCCGGAGATGCATCGGTACCAGGATCATGGTGTCCATGGATACCATCATCCATCTGTGGCATCGGCGGTTCAAAGTCCTTCGCCGATGAATCCGGTTAATACCCCCCCTCATCATGCATCCGATACTATTAGTCCGAACGTGCCCTCCCCTCGTCCCGATCATAATCAGTACCCGCAACCCAACCACTCCGATAGTGCTGCCAATCTGCTGAATCTTCTAAGATTCAGCCAGGGCTCTGGTGCTGCGATCCCGTCGCCGGCTGCCGCTATGGCCTCGGAACAATCGCGGTCTCCCCCGGTTCAAGAGGTAGCCTCATCTTTGCAGGGACGAAACACTTCCTCGTCAAACTTGATGGCTACTTTGTTTGGCGGTGCTCAGGCTCCTGCCCAGACTGCTGCGCCTGAGGTTGCGACTCCTGTCCAGGAAGATGGTGCTCCAAGCGATCAGACTCAGAACATGTTGCTGCGTCTGCTTAATCGATCCCAATTTGTCGACGAGGCTACGGAAGTCCCCCTCTCAGTCGCATCAAACCAGTCCAATCCTGAGGCATCTGTTGAGACGAAACCATCGGAGGCCAATGACATTCTGACGGAGCCTGTCGCTCCCTTTCTCGAGGCTGCGAAACCGGAAACGGTCGTATCTCCCTCTTCTAAGGAGTCAATGTTCACGTATGTCAATCCATTCGATCAGTTGGCTGCCATCTCGCCCGGCACTAGATCTCCCCAGCCCAAGTCGGACTACGAGCCCTCGGTTGTTGAAGATATGCAGAAGCTGGAGGTCAATCCTTCCGCTGATGAGGATGCTTCTCCGGCTATTGAATTCGTCGCAACCCAGAAGCCGAAGCGGAGCAAGTCACCGGTTCTTGAAGCAGGGCAGAAACAGGCTGTGAATGACGTTGTTAGTCGTCTCGTCAGCGAGATCGGACGTTCGCTCAGCAGTGGGGAAATCCAGGCTGAGAAGGCCGAGGTTGAAGCTGAAGTGGAAGCTGAAGTGGAAGCTGAAGCAGAAGCCGAAGCTCTCGCTGCCGAACCGACCGAAGCAGTGATCTCATCGATCGCTGACCGTCTGCGGGAGACAGTCATCGAGCCCAAAGAAGTCGCTGAAATGCCTCAATCGACTGAGCCTGAAAAGGGATCAGATGTCGAAGCCGCTACCACTGCTGATCATCAGACCCGGAATGAGAATGCCGAGGCTCTGGCTGACAGCTGGGAGAGCGCTGAAGACAGCGCAGAGAAGGAAGAAGTGCGTGTTGTGTCCGTTCGGAATTTCCCCTTACAGCCGTTCATCTCCGTAATTGTCAAACCGCAACCCGGGAAGATTGTGTCCTTCCGTGACGATGCCGTTATGGATATTGCCCGCCTGAAGAAGGATTTCGATCAGCTGGACCGCTCGTTGACTGCCGCCACATCTGATTATATCGTGTATGCGCTTGCTAAGACTGGCGGAATCCGGATCATTCGCCAGGACGATGGCAGTGACCGACAAGTCTTCCGGTCTACTCGGGACCGTGTCTTTAATGTCTCCTTGTGCTCGTCTCTCTCCGCGGTGGGCCAATCCGAAGTGCAGGCCATCCTCGGAATCGGTGTCAGCGGTGCTGTATACTGGTCTTTGATTTCACGGGAGGGCAAGGATCTGTTTGAGATGGATGCGCTGGAGAGTGAAAGCCTCATATTCCCGCCATTCCCTGCCTCGGACGAGAACACCTCTGGTGGTCAGCTGAAAACGCGGGCCAAACAGAGCAGTCGTCATGCGGATCTGATTGCTATTGGGCGGGGTAAGTGTATATATGTCGTTTCTCCCCAGGCTGCGATGAATGCCAGCTATGGTGTGTCTGGTGCCCAACGCACGGTGAACACGGAGAAGTTCTTCAAGGAACGTGCTCTGAAAATCTCCACTGGAAAAGCCGGAAAAGACTTTGCCTTCAGTGGTGATGACACTGTCATTGCGTCTCTAGACAAGACCGGCCGTCTGCGCTTCTGGGATATTCGTGACCTGCTGGACCGTGATAGCTTTGCTGAGGGACCGGTACCGAACGAGGTGCGTGTTCCTTTGAACACATTCGTGACTGGCTCCCCGGCAGAGAAATCCTGGCCTACATCAGTACTCTTCGTGGACAAGCTGCGTCCGTACACACGATCAAGTGCTCTTCGGTACGTTCTCGTGGGACTGAAGCAGAACCACACCTTGCAGCTCTGGGATATTGGGCTCGGCAAGGCTGTGGGAGAGGTGAATTTCCCTCATGAGAACGAATCCGATGCAATCTGCAGCGTGGTATTCCATGCCTCGTCGGGTATCATTGTAGTCGGACATCCCACCCGCAATTCGATCTATTTCGTGCATCTGTCGGCGCCAAGGTACAATCTGCCTGGTATGTCGCAGGCTGCCTTCATAAAGGCTGCGGGTGATAAGGAGAGCTCCCTGCCCAGGCCAGATTCGACTGCATGCCTCAGTGGTATTCGGGAAATCTCGCTTGGTTCCAAGGGTCAGCTAAGAAGCCTGGAGCTGCTCCCGTTATCCAAAACTGGTACGGAGAAGCGCGCGCCGGAAGAAACTGATCTCTTTGAGTTGTATGTGATGCACTCGCGTGGAGTGACGTGCCTGAACATCAAGAGAGATGATTTGGGTTGGACGTCAGACAACAAAGTAATTTCTCCGATCGATGCCTTGGAGGAAGGTTCCATTGAAGTCCGTGAACTTCAGTCTTTCCCGCCGTCTTTGACTGAAGACCCCTCCGTCAACGGTGATACTCCATCTCCCACGACACGTACTCCCAAGGACACTGCGAAGAAAAATGACATCGCCGACTCCACTGGTCTTGTTTCCTCCTCTCGCAACATCTCATCGTCTCGCAACCCTTCTCCGGTCAAAATTTCCTCAAAGAAAAAGCCTGTTGACGAACAATCTGAACCTGCTGCCCTTCCTCACAGCACTGAAAAGCTTGACAAGAAGAAGAAAAAGAAGGCTCCAGCCGACGCCGTCAAACTCAAAGACCCTACTTCTACAGCTGGTGTTGAACCCCTTCCCCTCCCCTCCTCCAAAGAACTTGAAACTCTTACCGCTTCTACCGCCACCATGAGCAACTCCCATGCCCATGAAATGGCGTCCTCCAACCACCTTGATGGCGCTTATCCTACTGTCGGTCAAGTTACCGAGGAACAAATGGCCCAGCAATTGAAGGAACAATTCGAGAATTCTCGCGGTGAGTTCATGAAGGACATGGACAATATTTTCGGTTCTGGAATGGAACGCCTCTTCGCGCGGTTCGACGATGAACGTCACCATTGGGATAGTGCTTCAAACGTCAAGCAGGAGAACCTTCTTCGTCTTGTTTCAGACAAGCTGAGTTCCGATCTTGAGAAGAATTTCCGACGCATGTTCCAAGAGGCCATCACAGACGATGTTACCCCTGCTGTTGATCAGACAATCCATCGTGCAATCTCCCGAGTTCTGGAGACCAATATGCTCCACCATCTACCGAAGGTCTTGAGGGAGCAACTTCACCAGATCATGCCCCGCATGATCGAATCAACTGTCGAAAACCCCGCTCTGGTTGACGCGGTGGCCAGCCGTATGGTGAAGATGCTCGAGGGGCACGTCCAGAAGGGAGTTACCCTCGCCGTCTCGCATTCTTTCATGCCATTCATGGAGGAATTCGCGAAGCGAAGCAAGCAGGCTTCTGATGAAGCTGAAGCCAGAATCAAGATCTTGGAGGAGGCACGTGAGAAAGATCGTGTGACCGCCAACATCACCCTGGCCAAACTTGAGCAGATGGAGAATGCAATGCGTGCCATGGTCGCACACATGGGTCAATTGACTGCCAACAACCTCCCAACTACCAACACCGGCCCCTCGAATATTGCCCCAGCAGCAAAAGTTCCTGCCCAGGCACCGGTCCAGGCACCGGTCCAGTCTTCTTCCCCCGTTCGGGATCCTCGCCTGTTAAATCGGCCAGAGCGTTCCTCTTCGGCTCTGGCGAGTCCCTCAATTCCAGCTCTCTCGGAGGAGCTTGCAGATATTGACCAGATGCTTTCGGGGCCCCAACCCCAGTATCATGAAGCCATCGTCAAGGTAGGATACTTATATATCAAACCCATGCTTTTCTTGACTCGTTTCTAAATTTTTCACAGTGGCTGCAATCCGCACGACAGGCAGAAATTTTCGACAACTACTTCTGCCAAACGAATCCCTCGTTCCTGGCTCAGCTCCCGGCAATTGTCGTCCTCTCTGCTGGTGTGGCCGTGACCGCTTCTCTGCAGCAGAACATCTCTGCTCGCCTCCACTGGCTCGAAGTGAGTCTGCGCAACGTGGACCTGCAGGTATGTTCTTCTTTTTCTCTCTTTTCCTCCCCGTCCTTCCCTAGAATTAGTTCGTCGTGCTAACTTTTCCTTAAAGGATCCGGAAGTGGGTGCAGTGGCGGCTCAGATCTTGAGCTTGTTGAGCAACCGGCTCGGCGAGCTGTACAACGCGGTTCACAGCCGCAACCCCTCGTCCAGCCTGCTGCAGCAGATCGTCCCGTTGTCCCGGGCTTTGCAGGACATGTACCGCCGAGTCCCCGCCAACTGAGCGGGTTAGTAGGTGTGTTCCTTGTATGTGAGATATGTGTCTCTGAGTTCCTGTGTGCCGTGCTCTGTATTTCTTCTCTTCTTCCTGAGGCGAAGGAGATGAATTCTTTGAATCAAAATTACAAAATTAGTGAGAGTTTAGACAAACCAACTAAATTTCTCCAAAACTTCGAGTCCACTCCTAAACTTGACTAGATAGTCATTTTGCCACTTAATTACTCCCCCTTGCACTCTTTCATTGCTACCACCTTTCTTTCTGTTCCCTCCTATCCTAATACTGTCGTACGTCCCGATCACACAAATTTCTCGAACAGCACCCACTGTACATACCCTCCTTACTCCAGCTTTTCTTTATCTCATCATACTATTATTGTTGCTATGAGTGATATGTCCATGCATCCACCTCCATGACAACCATGGCCACTTTGCACGACTTGAGGCCAGGAGAATAACGGTCTGACTTAATGTAACATGAGACCACCAGCTCTCAGATATTTCAAGACAGCATGGAATCTGACTGGCGCTCTCTGATTGTTGATATTAGACATCTTCTTGCCGAGCAATGCAACAATAGGGCTTTATACCAAAGAAGACATGCTGCTGGGCACAGTATATCGTCCTTCATCTGCTACTCCATTTCTGGCTGTTCACATGTACATGTAAAGAAGTATACCTTCGGAAAGTTGATACAACAGCCACTCTTAGTGGTCGAGCACCTCCCCTATAGAAAAAGGTGAATAAGTAAGATGTCGGTACATTATATTTCAAGTGTCCAAATGTCGCACTTCTCGATTTGTCTACCATACTAAGAATTCCAATTCAATTCATACAGTGGCTTGAACATTCTCGTCTCTTTCCTAACTCGGCTAGGCCCTTCTTTCTGTTTGTAAAGTATCTCATGATTCAAAAAAAAATCAAGCACATAAATAAAAAAGACTTGTTGCTAGCAAAAAGTTAACTTCAAGGTCTTGCCCGGGATCGAACCGGGATCGGTGGAATCAGAATCCACAGTGATGACCATTACACTACAAAACCCTTGCTTGGAGAAATCGATCCACATAGTACCGCTATAAACCTACAAATAACAACTGCCATAAACTATTAAAATCTCGTCAACCAAACCTTGATGATCGACTTCAAATGCTATAACTCGACCACCATAGCTGCCCAATCGTGAAATTTTTTACATCCCCGACTAGTGCTTTTTTTTGGTCTCTCTAGACATATACAGCTATGGAGATGGCCATGGGTTCCATGGTTCTGGCTAGGGAATAGATGATATTCTTTGGAAGTCTGGAGTCTTCCTATACAAAAATCCACTGGCTATCTAGATGACAAGAAGTATATGCAACTTTCAAGGCCATGAATAAACAGAAAAGACAAGTAACAATGCACTGGAATGGGGCAGCGACGTGAGTCGACTGCCCCTTCCGGATAAACAACATATACAAAGAGTGACAAGGGGTCAAATAACAAGGTAAAATCAGAAAGTATCTTCGGAGAAGAAGGAAAGGTGATCCTTTCCTATAACAAGAACACTCTGCGCAAGAAGCTGACAGGCAGCGTAGCTTAGGACAAAGTCTCCTGTGGGCCATTTTTATCAACAATGTGTCAACAAGGTATGTCTACCAGAATGGCTAAGGGGAAGCAGACGCATCGTTCTGCCTTCTGCCCGCATTTGGCGTTGGCTCGTGAATGACCAGGTTGACAGGTCTCTCTGGTTCATCGGTTTGTCCAACACCAGGATTGGCTTGGGAAGGCGATGGAGGAGGAATCTTTGAACGACCAAGACGGAACAATGGTGGAGTGGGCGAAGAATACTGTCGGCGCCTGCGGCTTCGGAAGCTCGAAGAGTCATTCTCAATGGGTGTGGCAGTGCTGTGAGTACGCCGAATTGCTTCGATGGGTACAGAATTAGTTTCCGTGGTACTACTCGCAGTAATGGCGGTTGAGAGGGTGCGGGGAAGATGGTAACCGGCTTTGCCGACCGGAACGGATAGTCCATGTACGATCTGGAATAGTTGTTAGGCTGAAGTCTTTCAAGTTTCGTCCATCAAGATATACTCACAATGCTGCAAATAGCAAGGAACCACACCACAATGGAGGCAGTATCTGCCACCTTTTGTGCATCTTCTCGCACTTGACCATCAACTGTGATCTCCAACAGGAACTCTCGACAGATCGATAGATAAAAGATGGCACCAACGCCAATCGGGCCGAAGAATCCCACGAAGGCGGCGTGAGAAAGATCTTCGATCTGGTGGATGTATTTATGCATGGCGAATATGATCGGCATCCGACGAACAAGGAGAATGAGAATCCCCAAAAAGATGAGCCGATAGATGGGGATGATATCATTGTGCAAGAATGAATACCACGGGCAAACCGCACCAAACCACATGAACATAGACAGATTGAGAAGCATATCAATGGTTGGTTGAAGAGAGTCATCTATCGTTTCGAGGCGGAACCAATCACTAAATCGGTCAGTTATGGTATCTAGTACTTCCGATTCAAAGGGACTCACTCGTGAGTAAACACATTTCCGGCGATGAAGCATGCCAGAAGATCATCGGTACCAATAAGCCCACATGTTCCAACAATGAAGAGCTAGATTCGTGATTAGATTCAAGGCCGCTCTAAAGCTCCATGTTGCAACTTACAGCAAGGGAAACAGCAAACACCAGAAAACTCTCCCGGTCAACATAGTGCTTCTCTTCAGCCCAGTGGAGTAACTTTCTCGATAACCAACCAACGACAGCTCCATAGATAATACTCAAGATGATGGTGTACACCCAAGTCTCATAGAACCACAAAGCCATGGCTTTTCCTGCCCCACCGCTATATCCCTGACCACCCATACCGGTGTATTTGAGAAGATAGATGCCAAAGAAAAGGAATGGGTAGCCCAGACCATCATTGGCACCAGATTCAGCGACAATAATCCGCTGCAGGGGGCGTGGGACATGCTTGTCCGCAAACTTGCCCTTGACAATGGAATTGGACAGAACAGGATCTGTCGGGGTCACACATGCTGCCACAATCAGAGCATGGAGGAAACTAAAATTCGGAACCATGGCCCAAACGATCAGACTGCTACAAATCCACATGGCCGCCATGCCAGGGCCAAGCAGCAGAGACAAACTCCGCCATTCAATCTGCAGGTAGCGTTTAGGAAGCTGGACACCGGCCAAGACTAGCTGCACGCCCAGCACCAGCCGGGTAAAGTGCATAGTAATTTCCGCGAGGTTTGCCGCGGAGTGTAACGCATAGTCCTCGGGCCTGATAAAATTGGCTGCATGAGGTGAAAATAAGACTCCGGCTAGCAATGAGATCACTGGCGGCACGGTTAGTGACTGCACGATCTGCGGTGAGGGGGTCCACCTACATGCTTCCGAGAGATAGAATCGCTCCTTGCATAGATATGACACCAGGCCGAAGAGGGATACAAAGCCTCCAAGCGTAGCACAGACGATATTGAAATTGATCAATGCAAGAGTCGGCATTTTGCCGGTGGCGGGGTCACAGTCGGATAGCCGATCCGACGATCTGGGACCTGCAAACTGAGATCTTAAGATCTAGGGATCTAACGTTCTTGAGTCGCCGGGGTTTCAGGAGATGCCAAAATAATATTTAAAAGAGATGTATTCCAAGTAACAAGAAGCAAATGTTATCGAATCGTAATTTGAACGCGCTTGATGTAATACAAGGCGACCATCTGGGAGACGAGGAACGACCAGAGAAGAATCACAGTGGCAGCTCAAGGATCTAAGACCCTGCAATGTTTGCGATGCAGTGATGTTTGCGATGTTGCGATGTTGCGGGAGGAGAAATCTGGAATTACGGAAAGAGAAAGATGTGGGGAAGAATCTTGGAAGCGGACTTGGCATCTTCTTTACGGAGTACACGCGTACGTCAACATCGAACACAAGGACCAATATTGCTCATTAATTGGAATGTTTTTAGAAATCATCATCAGATACCTCGTCAGGCATATCTCGACTTTTTTCCAAGGCTTCGGCCTTCTGTCTAACACCCTCATGCGCTCCCTTCACCGCTAATCGATCAGCGGCCTCATTTCCGGGGTCTTGGGCATGTCCCTTGATCCATTGAAACAAGGTCTTGACTTTTAGTTCCTGACGTTCCTCAATCTTCACGAGAATCGACTCAACCAGGTCTCGGTTTTCGACGGGTTTTTTGTCTTTCGTCATCCAGTTATTCCGACGCCAATTAATGAACCAAACAGTGACACAGTCAATTGCATATCTACTGTCGGTGAAAATGGTTACGTCTCGGTGGCGAGGCGCAATGTCAATCGCTCGTAGAATCGCTGTCAATTCTGCCCGTTGATTTGTCTGGCGATTCCCCTTGAGCGGCTCCGACACGTTCCTACTAGGATGACAAAATGTAAATCAGGACTGATGACAGGGAATAGACGGATTGGCAGACAAACCTTGAATCTCCAGGTCCGAAAAAGACTCCAACCCCAGCAGATGCTAATGGTGTTCCATTTCGCAAGGAACTTCCATCAGTGTATATCCGTAGCATCCCCGGTATCCCCGCTGCTTGTGTCTTGGTAGCAGCCTTTTCAGGTGCAGTCTTGTAGATGACCTTCCCAGTGGTGGAATCCAGCAGCACATTGGGATCAAAGCCATCCTCCGCGCCTGGCGGTAAAGGACCCTCCCCGGGCGCATACTCGACGCCTTCTGCGTTTTTGGGATTCTCGCCCCGGATACCATGCGGTCCAGTGGGTTTCTTTGCACTACCAAAGACAACTGCAGGTTGCGCCTGTCCTTCTCTCACAAACTCCTCGGCCTCCTCCCGCGTCGAGAATTTGCGATATCGCGGGCGCGTAAACCCTTGGATCTGCTCCTGTGCTTTCGACCAATCCGTGTACACCCCAGGAACGCGGCCTCGCTGTATCCCATAATATCTTTCGGCGCCCTCCGCACCGCCACGGGACGGAGGCTTTGCACCATTCAAGAATGCGGTGGCATCTTCATGGCTTAAAAACGATTGAACTAGAGCACAGGAACGAATTAGTATTCGGACAAGCCTGTGATTTTGGAATGAGCTCGGAGCTGCCAAGGGAGCACTCACAAATAGCTCCCTTAAACCCTGTTATTTGAGCCAAACACTCTGGCCATCCATAGTAAATGCCCGGCTTGAAGCCTGCCTTGACAGCATAGTATTTTGCGGCGGGGACTCTTTTGCGCTTGATCCCTGCGGCGGGAGGTGTGGATTTCGGGGCTGGCGAAGCTTTCGGTCCGGGCGCCGGACTGGGGGATGGTGTGGCACCCTTCATGGAGTTGACGTAGTAATAGGTCGAGTAGGAGGATCGCGAGGTTTCAGAGGTTGAATGAGTATAAAGGGAGGTATTTGGGAGTTTCTTATCGGAGCTTGACGTCTGCAAATCTGCACGGGTTATCCAGCGTCGCGGAGTGAAACGCGAACGCGGCCGATAACTCAAAACCGACCACGACCCCAACTTCGGAGCCGAGGACGAAATATGCCGGTGAATTGTGGATTCCCCGAATAACCACGGGGTGAGCGACAAGCTTTTCGTATGAGGCAAGCAACGTTGAGGAATTTGACTCAGACAGGGTTGAGATGAAGAGGGGGATCTAGGGAGGGGGCCTTGCCTGATTGGGACAGGGATCGTGAAACTTGACTTTTGGATTTCTATATTGATGCAATGGACCCGCGATGCTAGCTATAAGCGTAATTTAATCAGTATTTCAGTGCTATTTTCAACCTTCTGAGGTTTCAACAACGGTATAACAGGGAGTTTGCGAATAGGTACGTATGGACATGGGTCGAACAGGACTCGCTGAGGATATACTAGGATTGAGGACCACAGTATCAACAGCATTGTTTCAAATTTGACAATCTTAGACTAGTGAGCCTTTCCGAATATCTGCGGGGGTGCTTCTTTTTGGATCCATTGGGCCATTTTCATCATTATATGCTCTGATTGAGTCGGTTCATAACGGACTTGACCTCTTGCTGGACACTCTTGACCAGATTAGCCACAGACAACTCTTCTTTGATCACACCAATACTTGCACCACTGAGTAATTTTTTTTTGGTCAGTGTAAGCCATGCGTGAATGCCATCTCATGGGTTCCAAGAGAACTTACGCCCATACCGTCCGCCGATCATCCTCTCCGTTCTTCATGGCATCCTTGTAACGCTGAATGATGTCCTCGTCGCTAGCACCCGATTTAGATTCATCATAGCTGATTCCAATAACAGCTCTGCCGTCATATTGCCTGGGGAAAACATCGGTTGACTGGAAAACGTCATGCCGAATGGATTTGATGGTCGAAGCAGCGCCGTCACTGCCAGACAGGATCGCCTTTTTGATAAGAGATGGGGCTGCACATTCCTCAGTAGCGACGAACTAAATCTTGTAAGCACGCTGTGCTGGTTAAGGAGGGGTATCGGATGTCTCACTCTAGTGCCCATAACGACTCCATCGGCGCCTATGGTCAAGAAAACATCGTTAGATAATCACTTCATATACTTGAACTTCAATAACTCACCAAGTCCAAGTGCTGCAACACAGCCCCTGCCATCTACAATACCACCAGCTGCCAAGACTGCAGTGTGGGATGCAGCACCGGTTTCTGCAAGGGTGTCGCGTACCTCGGGCAAAAGCGAGATCAGGCTAGCCCCCTGTGCCCATTGATGCCCTCCGGCATCAGAACCTTGCACAACGACAACATCGGCACCTTGCTTGACAGCCTCCGTAGCTGCCTGAACGGTTCCTGTCTGCACGAATATTTTAACATTCCAGTCGCTCTTTGTCCGGACCTGGTGAATCCCTTCTATGATGGGCAGATGATCTGCGTCGGCTTCGGGGAAAGATAGCCAGACTGCCGCTAGTCGATGTCTCTGAAGTAGTGGAATCACATTATCAATAAATCCCGAGGGCTTGAATGTAATGAATCCGACGCCAATGGGTAGATTGTTGGAGGAGATAGCTCCAACCTCTGCGCGAGCTTTCTCCAACTGGTCGTTGAGCTTCGTGAGTTGGCTTGACTCTGTAGTAAAGTCAAACCCTCCGCCGATAAAGCCTATTGGATCATCCGCCAATTACTCGTTAGTGAGGGGCGTTAGGTCTACCACCAAATCGATGACTTTAGGTCGAGCGGAGCACAAACTCGAATCCAGCTGGGAGGAAATTTGTCCACATACCGAGACCACCGGCCTTGGTCACTGCAGCTGCCAGGGAATAATCCGCAAACCCGAACATGGGCGCATTGGCGATGAATGGAGATGTCGTATGGGGAAACCATGTTTGGAGGAGGTGCTTTGACTGGGCCATGGCTATCAGTCGTGTTGTTCCTGTGTGGTATTATTGGATCAAAACTGGTTATTTCACATAGGCCAGAGAACTTGATTGATAGCTTGGGATTTAGAGCAGAAGTCCTCGAGATGAGCTCGCAGGTAGCTACGAGGTGATGTAAGATGTGCGAAAGTCTGGAAATGGGGCCCGAATATATAGCCCCGCATTAAGCTATAAATCATGTACTGTCCAGACGGTAATATGCGCCAGGAGTAGCGGCTGGCTTTCTTGGGTTCTTTTTTTGTCTTGTATGAAATTCATGGAAGCGCCTACTAATAAAGCTATTCTAGGGTACATTAAGTTAATTGGTCTATGGTTGTTTATCTGGTATTGTTGGTGGTGAATTGCACCGGGTTTAGCGGCCGGTTTTTCTTGGCAACGAATTCTCACTGTTTCTGTGCGCCTTTACTATATGAACTGGATGGCGACTTTTCCCTTCCATCGCTGCTCGGAAAAATTGGTGTTGTCGTTCTTCTCCAGTTCGGGACCTCCAATGTCATTTACTGTTGCCATTGTTTCCTCCCAGGCCAAAAATCGAAACTCTCCTCATCCTTGCCACCCTTCAAAACTTCAGGCTCAAGCTCGTCATCATTGTCGGTTTCGTAGGTTAGGTCATCACGTATAATTCGCTGCCAAGTGACTTGGAATACAGCCTTCCACTCGGCCTCTCGGAAGTCATACGGCCAACCATATTGCTCCTGGAGGACCTTCTAGATTCTGGGGTACTGTAGAGGTGAATATTGGACCATGTTTTTATGTGAAAAAGGTGATGACCTACTACATCGTGAAAACGTTTCTTCTCAGTAAATAGGTCACGAGGATATCTGATCATGCTAGGGAGGATCGCAAGTGACCTGACTTGTTGAAGATAAGATGATGTGGATGACACTTTCGATAGTCATCGTCGAGAGGTGGGTTGTGAAAGCTCCATATTCGTATTGTGTCCTTAAGATATGTAAGTCATGACCCTCCATAGATAATGAATATACCTACTTTCTCTTGTATCGAGAATCACATGGATACCCTCATCCATTGAACAAGTTAAGGCTATCTCGTGGGGGACAAGAAAGTCTGACCGGGGTTCGTCAAACTCAAACCGATCCGGATCGCGACCTCCACGGAACTCATAGTCCTCGAGATAGTCAAATGCTCTTGAGTAAGGGTGAATAAACTCGATATCGCCAGATATCCCTGAGAACTGGAAGTATGGTAGTCGCTTCATCAGCGAGATCACAACAGGGTCGAGATGAAGCTTCTCGCATAGGGCCTGGTTAATGTTGTGACCTTCCTGCGGAGCCCAGGATACCTCCCAAACCGAAAGTACGTTTAGTTGCAGATAGACGTGGTAAATGTCACTGATGATGCTGACAATTGTATGCTCGCTATTGGGGAGGCGAGCCACGTGAAAGTCAGCAGTCATATCTTGTACTTCAGTGAGATCTTCTTGTGGACCGGTAGTCATTATTAGGCGTGGGACTTCTCTTTCGCGATTATGATTCCATTGCCAGTGAGCTCCAAGTATTGCCGCAACGATGACCGTACAAATTACTTGAGTAGTAAGAGTAGTAACAAAGAGTCTCGGATATTTGGTGATAATAGTTCGGCTATCTGGAGGCGAAGGAGCAACTGGGGAGTCTTCATCCATTTCAGGCGGAAGCGATTGCGGGGGTTGAGATGAAGACCTGCGCAGATGAAAGGCCACACTAAGAGATATAAAAGAAATCTGACGGTATCCAGGATGTGATTTCACCTGGAAATTCTCAATTGAACTATCACTACAAACACCCATAGACCACTGAGAAGTTTGGGCCATCTTCTCAGCCCCTTCTGACATTCAGTATGATCATGTTTCTACGGTAAAATCCAGTCATTCTTTTCTTTTTGCTGTTGGCTACGTATCTGGGTAGACTTTCGTCCAGCTTTCGGGTGTAGGTCGCCGGCATCCTATCGCAAGTGAATATGTCATCTCAACATCTTCTTTCTACGCCTGGAACCCAGCGGTCAAGACTGACTGCACCGGCCTGCAAGCGGACAAATATGTCTGCGTTGCTGTGGCTTAATTGTCTAGGCGTCGTCCCAGGGTTGAAAGATGATACTAGTGAAAATACTACTTCAAGTTTTCTGTACTTATGAGCTGTGTCGTGTTCTCATTGGGGGCACCGAGGATACATATACATCACTTTTGAAAGAAGAATTAGAAGTTATTAGAAAGTAGTCGTGTTTCTTCTGATCTCAACTTTTAGAAACCCTTCGAAATTCCCAAATCCTTAAGCTCCTGGATCAGGACATGTGGCCGAGTATATTCAGGCTCGAAAATATCATGTAGAGTACCCATTCCCAGTTTGGGGAAGTTAGGTACATCTGACGTGGGAATTTCACCAGAGTCATAAAGAAAGTTCGTTACCTCATCTTTAAGAACAGCAATTCTCCCGGCATGCATCCGTTCCATCTCCATAGTGATTTTCACGGTCGGTCTTAGTGATTGATCGCGCTTAGTCCAATCAAGCTCATCTCGCATCCGCTCTAATAGCCCAGACCAGTCGTCGTTGGGAAGGTTGAGGGATCCTAGCTCAACATATTGAAGTGAAGATGATGCCGAATTCAGCAGATCAATCAAGTCTGATGTGTTGATACTCAACTTCGAAAGCCCAAAGTGATGAAGTTTTGGCCATTGCTGGATAGGGATCAACTCTTTTAAAGGGATAACTGGTTCTCCAGCTATACCGCCCTCTAATGCCGTTATTAAATGAAAGTACGTTAGATCCTTCGCCAAGCTAACAGCCTCGGAGAAGCATCCGCTCGTGAAACCTTCCTGATCATTATAAATCCAGCCATACCCAACTAGTAGAGATAGATAAAGATGACGAAAGCCTGGGCGTTTCATAATAGCAGCAAAATGGTTAGACTCTTCACACGGCTGAGCAAAAATCGTGTAGTTTATCCCAGTGGCGAGTGACTTTGAATCAAAGCATAATTCGGAGACATTATGGTTATCCATCGTGGATAGAACGCGAAGAGCAATCCTAACCCCTCTCCACATCTCCTTATACTCTTCTTTCGTCTCTAACCATAGCAAAGGCTCGAAAATGCCCCCTTCATTCGGATCAATTTGCCATCCCCGTGGAATAGGATAGTTAAAGCCATAAGGAAAGGCTCGGATGGTCGGTGTTTGATATAGCGGAGAGAAAGTACGGCCATGCGCTGCAGGCGTAACGGTCACCCGCATTAGCTGTGAGAATCGCTCTAAGCCATAAATGAAGGCTTTCTCATCATCCCGAGATTCGACCACAGCTTGTTGGTCCTTGATAACCCGCGAATAGTACTCCCAGCAGTCCTTTAGAGGCATCTATGCATCCACCTGCCGCTGGCGAGCTATATGGTCAGGCCTATCCACGTCGCGGTATTTTCGCACTTGTAAATTGCTGATATTTCCTTTACATTGCTTCGAGAACCACTTAGGACATCCTTCTCCGTCCTTCATTTCCAAGTCATTGCGATTTATGAACGGCTCAAAATCCTCCCAGGACACCGGAGCTAGAATAAAACGTGCGTCATCCCAAATAATTTCAGTGACCTGCTCTCTGAAAATTGGATGATTCGCTATAGAGCGAAAAACTTCGACATCTAGCGGATTGGCCGAGAGAAACACGCGCGGGAATGACAGTGGCGTCGTCTCGCCGAGTAGTTTGTTTACCAAGCGTAGGGATTTGAGATCTCGATTTGGTAAACATGATGCGACCAACAATAAAATCTCAGCAGGTAATTGAAGAAGACTGGGACTTTGTACAGCCATTGTAAGTTTGTATTTGGTGGGGGGAAGTGAAAATGAGAGATGCGCGGCGTGCGAGCGCGGGTGAATCCTCTATTAAATAGGCCTTTGGGACCTTAAGTACTCTGTACAGTGACAGTGTTCCATACGAAAACTTGCAAGTATCCACTTCAATAACACATTCATTGATGGATCCGCTAGGTTCCAAGCGATAGGATCAAAAACAGGGTCTCTTACATTACGCCTATGCTATTCCTATCTAGGCCTAGCCCCTTTAGGGTCCCGGAGATATGTTGATCCTGGATAGCAGAACTTAGCACGTATCGCTGGTACCTATGTGGGTTACCAAATTGGGTTCAGCGGCTAGTTTTCTTGTCTGCGAATTCTCGGTGCTTTGCTTTTCGTACTAGTAAGATATAGTTGAAGCTTTGATATCAATTGGCCGGATGGTGTAGTTGGTTATCACGTATCGTTAACACCGATAAGGTCCTGGGATCGAGCCCCAGTCTGGTCATTTTTTTGATTTTCTTTTTTTGTTGCCTGTTTGCCTTATCTTGCCTTTTGTTTGCCTTGTTGCCTTTTCGCTTCATTTGCCTTATTTGCCTTTTGTTTGCCTTTTTGCTTTCTGCACTTATCTATATGTTTACTTTGCCCTCAAATTTAGCTTTCGTATCGATGACCAAGTGTCATTTCATCATTTCTATCCCACTATGGCCAACCCTAGACCTTGTCCTGTCGAGAATGCTTGGAATGTAGATCCTCAACTGGAGCATCGACTCCGTAGTTCATAACACTCTTCACATCACCCAAGAAGATACAAGCAATGATAGCCACCAGGCCAAAGGGTGCTGCTATAATGAAGACAACCCTGATTCCATCCGCATATGCCTGCGTGAGGGCAATGACTCCCGCCTCGATGATGTGGGAATTAACGCCAGCCACCTTCTGGAGTGCCACAGTATCTTCGGAGGTCAGAGCCGTGACAAACCCAGCGAGAGAAGATTCTGGAAGTCCTGCATCAAGGGCAGCCTTGGCTGTGTTTGTAGGGATATATTTATCCAGGCGGCTTTTCATTGCTGCAGAAGCAACAGCCGTGAAGACCGCCACAGCAACAGCTCTTGAGCATGTAGTTGACGCTGTGGCGGTAGCAATAAGGTGGTGCGGAACAGAGAGTTGAACGCCTGCAATAATCAAAATGAGAGGTGCACCAAATCCGATACCCGCAACTGCACTGAATGCAAGGGAACTGAAATCATCACCGGGCTGGATGGTCGCCAATCCGACAAGACCACCTGTGAGGATCACAAATCCTGCGATCATGGGAAATCGGATAGTCCTAAATCTAACGCTTAAATACCCATATACCACAGTACTCAAAGCCGAAGCAATCCCATAAGGTTGTTGGCGGGCGGCCTGGAGGAAAGGGTCCTTTTCAAAGAGAGCTTTTGTTCTGGGAGGAAGATTTGTCAGTGTATCCAAGGTTTTTCTCTTGGAAGGAAGTATGTACTCACAGGACCGGATAAAAGATGACATAGGCGAAGAGGGATATACCCTCAACAAAGATCAAAGCAATGCAGATCCCAAAAGTACGGCCACTGTGGTTTGGACCACGGAAAAGATCATGATGGAGAATACCAGTCGTTGTAAATCGCCACTCATAAACACCAAACACCCCCAAAGTGAGAGTACCGATGATCAAGGTCGCTAGTACCGGGCCACTGACCCATGAGTATAGACCGCCGCCGAGATTCAGACCAGTTAACAACAGTGTTAGTCCTGCTGTAAGTAGAAAGAACCCAGGAAGATCAAGTCGGCCAAGCTTTTGCCAAAGCGACAGGTGATCTAAACGAGTGTGCCGCTTCGGTGGTCTGTAGCCAAGAAAAAGGCAGATTGCCGTCATTCCCCAGAGAGCCATCTGAATCCACTATATAAACTGTCAGATAAATTGATTCTGTGCAGCGGATGGGCCCGATCTCACGTAAAAGTTACGCCAGCCGGTGTGCGGGTTCTTCTTGGTCAACGACCCGAAAATCAAAGGCGCCACGCAACCGCCTAGGGACGCCGCAATATTCATGAAAGCTTGGATCACTGCATAGTGCATTAGTGTTTTGATAAGAACACTGTGTTTTCATATTGCAAGCCTACTCGGTCGCCACTTTCGTGGAACAATCTCACTGGGTATACAGTATGCCAAGGGGACCGTAGCAAATCCGAAACCGATCAGGACTTGAGCTGCGATCAGACGATATATATTGCTTGAACCAGGGGCGATTGCACAGCCAATGAATGATATGATAGCTGGGCCAACAAGCAGTGCC
Source organism: Penicillium pulvis (assembly GCF_028828015.1). Lineage (NCBI taxonomy): Eukaryota > Fungi > Ascomycota > Eurotiomycetes > Eurotiales > Aspergillaceae > Penicillium > Penicillium pulvis. The sequence goes on along the minus strand of NW_026643079.1, from coordinate 767,470 downwards.
TTGCGGGCTTGAAAGGTATCCGACGCGGAGGAGATGAGAGGGGCGAATACGGCCTGGACAAGCGATAACGAGTTCGGCACCCATGTACCACTGACTATATTGTTGAGACCTTCTTCGATGTAGGTCAGCTTTGAGAGATGAGCAGTTAGTATCTCAATGTCAAATGTTCCAGGCTAAAGTGATTGGCATACACCAAATGGAGGCCCCAAAAGACCAAAGACTTGGACGAGATTGAGAAAGAACATGGCAGCCAATGCAATGTACGTTTGGACATGAAGCTCTGGCTCCTCATCCTCCTCATACATGAGATTTCCATCGGAAGAGACTTGTGATTGTTCAACATGCTCGGACTTCTTCACATCTTTTTCCTGGGCCAAGGGCTCAGGGCCATCATGGTCCACGATGGGAGGCATCTGAAATTGAACAACTTTCAAGATGGAAATAGGCACAGAAAAAAAAATATCAAATTATCTTCAAATAGAGAAGAAATGTGTCACTGCTTTATACCTTATACCCCGGATTTAGAGCTGTCCAGACCCAATAACCTTGGAATACGGGGCCCCGCGTTGTGTCCATGTCCCCACAAGCCATTGATTGTAACCGCTACTAGAAGTGAGACTAGCCCAGAAATGCGGGGCTTATTAGCGTTCAATAATCACTTGTATTGTTTACCAGGTAGAAGTGGCTTTTCTTCTACGAAAGGCGAAGATAGCAGATCGGAGAAAGTGTCAAGCAGCAAAACCAATGCGACTGTTCACATTCCATCCCTCATCAGACCTATTCGATACTGCGTGTTGCTTGTATATTTTCTTGGGCTATCACGAAGGAGTCGGCCTGCTCAGGACAGGATGATAAGGCCTCACCCAGAAGAGGTAGTAGATAGCTATGAACGTTACTGGTAACCGTGGCAAGTATATCCTGATATTTGTAAGCCCGGTTTCCCGGTCTAATTCAAGTCTTTTTCTCGGTCACATCGCTCTGTCTAGAGTGGTGTGGCTTGCAAGAGCTTACAAATGGACACATCATCGATTAAATTGGGATGAAAAAGTAGCATTTGCAATTGAACCGCGAAGCACTTTGGGTGGAAGATGGTCCATAGATCCTGAGGGTTTTAAACTCAGCATAGTCTCCACATTCCTAATAGTCTCCACATGTTTTAATCCATTTAATCCATCTGAGGAGTCTTGACGTACTTTCCAGGTTTCCGAATTTGCTGTACTTTACCAATAGTAATTTTCTGCAATAAATTGGAAATATATCAAGATTATCGTATGAAGGAGGTATGAATGGGTGTTCGTATATAGAACATAACGAATTGTGGGGATGCTCTGTGGTCCCGCCAACAAACCTAATTAAAGTTAACCCCGCTCTATATCCACTCGTGAACTTTAGAGATAGAACTCAGGTTCTACCTAAGAAGCATCGGAAGGGGTTCACTCGCAATATTCAACTCATAGACCGGATACTAATAGCATAGATGAGGAATCCGAAGTAGGCAGTAGGTAGGCTGATGAGATAAGAACGTCAGACTTTGGCTGTACCATAATCTCGAGAGTGATAGTACATCTAGTGTGATGCTAATAACAGCATTACAACATCAAAGACGATCATGGCAACTGATGCGTCTCTCCCATCAACTCTGCCTGTTAACACCATCAGAATGCCAACAGTGTCATCACAGTCGATAAGATCTGTGCCATCCACTCTGCCCAAAAACCTCATTCTTCCCGTGTTGAGCTCTACAAAGCGTCTCTGTGTCGCGGCAGATGAGGTTCTCACATCTTGCAAAGCAAAAAAGCACACATCAGTGGCTTTTTGTCCTTGGACTACCCAAAGAAACACAGGCGCCTTACTAGGTACACCTCCAAAGCGGCGGATGAGGTTACTTTGAGGGTTATCAAATGTACACTGTATTGATTTTGGAGATTATAAATTTCTCTCAACTCTTTTCATATTTATGATCGTCGGGATTAAAGACAGACGTTATCAGCCAGCAGAGCAGTGGTTGCTCTCTTACATCCTGTATCTAATTGTTTTTGGTCGGATTGGATATCACCTTCTTTACCGGGCTGTGTTGGGACCACTCTTGGCGATGCTGGAGTATCTGTCGGTAGCGTACTTTGCCAAATGTTGCTTCCGATCTCAGTCGCTTCTTGCCAGATTCTCATCTTCATCATATAGATAGTACTTCATGAAACCTGTTTCCCAAACTATAGACAGCCTTTTGGAATAATAGAATATCATGCGAGGCCGAGGTGGATACCCCTAATCTTCCGTTCTTGCCATCTATTGATATACCACGGACCTGTCTGTATTGACTGGTGTAAGGTGCACATGGAGTGGGCCTTTCTGCCAGAACAGATAAATATATTGCCTCTCCATCCATCCCTTGCTATCCTCTGCGATTTTCATATCGAAATTGAATATCACTCGCGCCAGAATCATCCGCATTTCGGCATATGCCAGACTATAACATTGAAGTTAATCGAAGGTTGACACAAATGTGAGGCAAGCCAACGTACTTTCTTCCCAGGCAGTTTCGAGGTCCGACATTGAATGGTTGAAGGATTTCAAAATTGTCATCTTTATACCGGGGGTCCCCTAAGAAGCGTTCTGGACGATAGAGACTTGGGTCTGTGAAATGCTTTTCATTATGATACAATGCCCAGTGATGCAGTGCAACAATTGTCTGTGATACATGTCAGTAATTCGTAATTTGAAAACCTTGATTTCCAGCACTTACACGTTGAGGCACAAACCGTCCGAGAATAGTACGACCACCTGCAGGTGTGACCCGAGGTAACCCAGCCGGCACAGGTGGATAGACTCGTAAAGCTTCATTTAAGCAGGCTAGCATGTAGGTCAATTGATTGACCGAGGTCATGGTGATTTCTTGTTCACTCTGGAATGCGGACCGAACCTCCACAGTAAGTCTCTGAAGGGCTACAGGATTCGACAGGAGAAGGTAAGTCACCCCGGCAAGGAGGGTGGCAGTTGTCTCAGAGCCCCCGATGATCAAAATGTTGCCATTGGACTGGAGATTTTCGAGACTGAGATTCTAAGGGCTGTCAGCTACAGGAGCACCAGACATCCATGAAGCATTAGACTGACCATTTCTTTCCTTTTGCTAAGTAGTCCCTCAATTAGATCAGATCTCTCATTACCAGGTTCCATCCGTCTCTGCAGTTTTGCCATGGACAATTTCGTTTGTCGTATAAACCGGGATAGCGCAGATCTCGGGACCACCGCCCAAAACAGCTTGTTGAGTAGTGGATAGAATCTCATGGTTTGCCATATCGTCCCCCCGCGAGCCGATTCAAATATCAGGTGGACATAGGGATGATACTCTGAATTCTGAAGACAACCAAAGGGCTCCCCGAAGGCGAGATCCCCAATGATATCAAAGGTTGTCCAATTGTACCACGCAGTAAGATCAACCGCTTTTTTCCCTGCGGCACAGTTCTCATGAAGCCGCTGGATGAACAGGTCAATATACAGCTGAATCAGGGGTTCCTGTTCTCGCATCGACTTTTCAGAAAAGCCATGTGCAAGCTGACGCCTCAGGATACTGTGTTCCTCGCGCTCGGCATTGACAATGTTCACCGGCGATCCTTTCACAGGCCGATAGAAATTTTGAGATTTCGCAAATTCTTCGACACCTGGACGATGGCCCATAATATCTCTCCAGGCGGTGGCGTTGGAGAAAGCTAGTTCGTCTGGCCCAATGCGTACCACATCGCCGTACTTCTCGTGGAGATAAAGCACATCATATGGCATGGTACCTCGTAACAGCTTCCAGCAGTATGGAATGCGGGACATACCGTGCAGAATTGGCCCAGGAAAGGACCGAAGCGGGTGAAATAACACATTGTAAAGTGCTCTACCCACAGCGTGAGCCAGGACCTGAAGTGGTATGATTAGAGTTTTTGAAGGGTTATGATTAAGGGCTATCTTAACTCACGATGGTGAATAGAGCAGCGGCTACCCAACTGGGGCTTTGGAGCCCAGATTGGAGAAAGCTCATCGAAGCCATGCCGATGCAGAGGGATGGGTGAAGGAAGGTTGAATTGATTGTTTCACGGGCCACCACCTCAGCCATGAGCGGGAGAAAACCGTAACCCTTGACGATATACAGTCGACAAACATTTCTAGCTGCGCACGCTAAATTTTACAGTCGTAATACTTTTGATGTTTAGTGGTCATTGGCCCGGAAATGAAGTGCACAACGTGTGGCGTTTTATTCACATTCGTATCACACGTCCAATAAGGGGATGTTACTCCAGGGAATTACTTTGTTAATTGGACACTAGTAGTCGAGTCAAATCTCAAACGCGAAAACGAGAGCGAAAGCGAAAGGATAAAGACAAAATTGGAAGGATTTAAGTATTTCCAGATGATTAAGGAGCCCTGGAACCCTTCACGTCATAAGTGGGGACATCGACAGTGGCAGATCTGTGGAGTATCGAACCAGCCCCGAAACCAAACTCTCCATAGTAACCAATCCATCTGCTGGAAAGTGAAAAGGCACGAACATATTGATGGACATAAGACGAATTCCAAAGCAAAAGCCAAGTCAAATCATTTTGATTGATTTGAGTTGCTTTGATTAAATAATCATCCACGTGAGCTGTTCACGGGCCTCTTCACTTTGGTGACATAATGTGTTGTGCGCCTTCACGATTGCAACCTTCTCTGCAATACTGCTGCACCTGGTCTAAAACAAGACAGTATGTTCGAGGTGGGCTTTAATTATGTCCTGGGCCTCACGGTCATTCCTATTAACTCTAAATAGCGTCGAGCTGCGGATCGATACCATCTGCGAATGCACCGTGCCCGCTCGGCGGTGCTGACTTCAGATGAGATTGTTGAGGTGCGCGCAGCTCAACGAACCTTCGAAGGTGCCTATGTCCGAACCGCTCTCTCTCAGTTCTCCTTTGCCCTCGTCGTACTTAAGATTTTCACCGCCGAATTCTACAGTATCGGCGCGCTATTCGCCATTTACGGGACCGGAGTCTTGATCATTGGACTGTTTCGCCGCTCTCAGGGTAATCGCCAGTTCTTTTCGGAGCTCGGAGAAGATGGTATTCATCGTCATAAATTCCGGACCAGTGGAAATGCGGTGGTGGTCTTGACCGCACTGAGTATTGCGGCATACGTGTGCTTGATCGGTCTGACACTTACTCTGCAAAACTGATAACGGAGGCATCCGAGGGATGTGGAACCAACCACTTCCTCGCCAAATATTCCCGCTATCTTGTCCTTGGGCAATGTGTGTTACCCCCTGCGTGGCCGCCAAGCGCTAAGGATTCTGTGTCACCGTCGAGACAACTCATCACCTGTCGGGGGTACCGGGGACCGGCAGCGGGACGATCACCGTGAGGCAGCCGGAGCATGCGGTTGGTCGGAAAGCAATCTGTAATATTGTGGCTCGGGAACCGCCAAGAAAGCCGAGTATGCTCTACGGAAAGGGAGGACTTGCCCGAGCGGAGACGCGCATGTTGCACAAAGCCGCCCCAAGACTTTGCTGACCATTGACCGGACATGTCGGGTTTGAAATCGGATGCTAGCCTACTGATTCCAGATCCCAACTAGTCGGCCTGATATCTCGGATTTAAGGGCTGATATCAGCTTCTCGTTGCCGAGAAGGAAGGGTCAATAATTACCTTACTAGTGGAACCTGGTTGGTGGATTCTTCAGTTGATCAGACTAGTCATACTTCAGCACAGGGATGGTGCCATGGTGATTGCTCCACCATAATGATTTGGCCTGGGGATGTCTTGAGCCAAGCATTCTAGATAGATAAAGATGTTGTATGGATCATGTTGTCGACCTTGTACGTCTCTAGGCGTGTATATAGTCTCACCATCCAATTTCCTCTCTATGCCTTATGATCTACCTTGCATACCTCTTTTCATTTTTATTTTCTTTGCGCCCCTGACATCATTCCATGAACTGAAGCCCCATTGATCCCCACCTATAGTGGACTCGAAGATCAACTTAAGCTGCGCTGTGATTTCATTCATCTGATTGTGGCTGATTTAGCCCTTTTTCTCTCCCCTTAATACCTTTTTTATTTATTACCGTATATCAAAGAGAAATCCTGGCCTATCGAAGGTCCACGGTTGTATAGGTCGTGTTTTGGGGTCCATCTTACAAGGAACGCAAGTTGCCTTTGATCATTTTCCCTCCATCTCCACCGCACACAAGGGAGAAATTCAAAAACTGGCCAAGATTTACCCCAATCTCAGCCCCTCACAGGGGAAGTCTTGTGCGAAGATTCCCAGTTGATCGTTAGCATACAACAGGAAAGTGACGTTTGGCCCGGAGTTGAGTCATCCGCATCTCCCGCCTTATTTTTCTCCTCTCCCACTCTGTCTTTCGAGGGGCTTTCATAAATCCTGTCCATCAAACCGAGTCCGGTTACCTTAAAGGACTATTTCAAACATCAGAAACTTGCTTCTCCGGAAAGGCTCCAGACTCCTTACCGGAGATGGCACAACATTCCGACATTGCACGGTCGGCGATCATGTCGTCCGCCACTTCAGATCCTGCAGCCCCGGGGGATCAGAGGAATATGAACCAACGACCCAACGGCATCAGCTCAAAGGGAGCTGGGCTTGGCTCGGGTAAAGAAGGAGCAACTTTGATTCCACCTCCGAAAACTGTGGTCGGAAGAGCGCTAGGCAATGACTTGCATTCCGATGCCCACAAAGCCTCACAGGCGCCCAAGGGCGGAGTCGGAACCGCCCTGACTGACACTCCGATTTCTACCGCACCCCCGTCCCCACAGATGTAAGTCTTTCCTGCCTATGAGTCGTCGATTACCTTCGTCCCCAGAACCTTGTGTTTGCGTATTCGAATCCCCAGCCTATGAGCGAGGACAGTGGCTCGATCGACACTGAAATGTGTTCCGGGTCAAGTCTGTTCCGCTCTGTGGGAGAGAAGCATCTCTCCGGATGCACAAGCTAGCTCGTGTGCCCCAGACCCTCCCCACCATGTGGCTGAGCCGCATTCGCTTGTCTTGTGATCGTTTGTGTTTTTAATAGGCTTGTATTCTGGTCTAACGCCTTTTTGCCTGCAGATCAGGTCGTACACAACCCGGTACCCCGAGCAGCAGAGTCCGAGCCACTACCCTTGATATTCCCGGCCTGACCAAATCCAAGGTCTCCCCCGATGGCCGAATTGCTCAGCGCGATGTCGGTGCCAAGCTGGTCATCGTTATGGTCGGACTTCCTGCTCGTGGCAAAAGTTACATTACCAAGAAGCTTGCCCGTTACTTGAACTGGCTTCAACATGACACTCACATATTCAATGTCGGTGCACGTCGTCGTGTCGCAGCTGGCAGGTCTCCCACACCGGCAACTCCTCGAGGCCATGAGATGGCCCCAAAAAATGTCCACAAAGACCTCATCGACTCTGTGCGCCGCCTGAGCGTGAGCGTTGGGACCCAGAACCAAGGCGAATCTTCGCCACCGGAGGAAACCACTCTTCCACCCCCGATTCTCGTAAACGGCAAGGATACCAAGCCTTCTCCTTCACAAAATGGAGACACGATGGTGCCACCATTCGATGGCCCTGGCCTGGAAATTCCGGACGAGGCCATCAAAGAAGCTCCTCTGGAACCAATGGATCAGACTGCGAACTTTTTCGACCCCCAGAATCAAGACGCTGTCAAGCTTCGAGAGCGTGTCGCCCTCGACACCCTTGATGAGTTGCTCGACTACATCCTGGACGAAGGTGGTAGCGTCGGTATTCTCGATGCAACCAATAGTACTATGGAGCGTCGCAAGGCTATCGTGGACCATATTCGCAATCGTGCTGGCCCTGAGCTGAACATCCTGTTCCTTGAAAGCAGCTGTGTGGATCCAACTTTGCTGGAGGCCAACATGCGCTTGAAGCTTTCTGGACCTGACTACAAGGGTCAAGACCCGGAAAAGGCGCTAGTGGATTTCAAGAAGCGTGTGGCTCTCTACGAGAAATCGTACATCCCCTTGGGCGAATACGAGGAAAAGATGGGCATGGCTTTTATCCAAATGATTGATGTTGGTCGCAAGGTTGTCGCTCATCGAACACATGGCTTCCTCTCGTCGCAGGTTGTCTATTACTTGCTCAACTTCAACCTCTCTCCACGCCAGATTTGGATCACGCGACATGGAGAGAGCGTGGACGACCAGGCCGGTCGTATTGGTGGAGATTCTGACCTCAGCGAGAATGGAAAGCGGTACGCCAAGGCCTTGGCTCGATTCGTGAATTCTCAGCGGGAGAAGTGGGAGCTATACCAGCGACAGAAGGACTTGCTGAAGCACTTTCCTCCCCGTCCGGGTGACAGCACTCCCCCCAATCCGTCTTACATTCCCCATGATACGCCGCGTAACTTCTGTGTATGGTCATCGATGATGGCACGGGCTGTCCAAACCGTCGATTACTTCAATGAAGAAGACTATGACGTCAAGCAAATGCGCATGCTCGACGAACTTCACTCAGGAAGGATGGAAGGCATGACCTACAAGGAGATTCAGGAGCAGTTTCCCGAGGAGTATGCTCACCGCAAGAAGGACAAGCTCTTTTACCGATACCCAGGCCCTGGTGGAGAAGGGTACCTTGACATTATTAACCGCACTCGGGCCGTCATTGTCGAGGTGGAGCGTACCACTGATCATGTCCTGCTGGTCAGCCACCGGTCCACCGCTCGCGTCCTCCTTGCATACTTCCAGGGCCTGGAACGTGACCAGGTCGCCAACCTGGATGTTGAGATGGGGGTGCTCTACATGTTGGAGCCTAAGCCCTACGGGGTTGACTTCAGGGCCTACCGATACAACCCTGAAACCGATTGGTTCGACTTCGTTCCCGATTACCAATTGAAGCAGGTGAATGGGCCTCCCACGACCCAAGCATGATAGCCTAAAGCTCTTGCCGTGGGTCCTCGTGGGAAACTCCCTCCCTATGATCATGATTTGCTATGAACTGTGACGACAACTTCCCCATTCAACATCAAGATGACCCCGACTCGGATGATGAGCTTTCGGTTCATATCAATTATCGATTCATTGCTGCATATGGGTTTTTATCTTCCATTTCTTTATCTCCTTTTCTTTCCTCCAATTTTTGTTGGGGGCTTTGTATCCTTTCCTCGCTCCATTGCGTTGTATTATGTTTCAACTTTGCAGTCTTTCTACCTGTTGCTTTTTGTTTCTTAGGGGAGACGATACAGGCGTGATTTGCATGCAAGAGCTCACTTATTTATTCCACCCCATGTTGCTCTTGTTGTCTTTGCATAGATTTGGCGTTCAACGGAAGCGATGACTCTACGAGCTTACTATGGCTTCAACCAAATGAGCTTCCCTCGTCAGATACCCATTGCATATCAACATTGAGTTGACTGGGAATTTTGTTCAATTCCCGTGGTAGCTTTTCCTTTGCCCTGATGGGATGTACTGGAGATTTCTCAATAAACCACTTATCTTGATTTGCTGTGGTGTATGCACTAAACAGGACTGTTATCCAATACACTTACTAGTATACTTACTAGTTCATCTCTACTCATCCAGCTTGACCCGCTCAAAAACTTCTAAGAAGGTCTCTGGCTCATCTGCCCCTTCAACCACATACTTCCCTTGCACTGTAAAATGCGGAACCCCAGAAACCAATCTCCTCGATGCCGCAAACGCCTCGGCATCAACCTGCTCCGCCCCAACCCCAGACTCAAGCAACTTAGCCACCTCCCCACCATCCAACCCAGCCTGAACAGCCGCCTCAAGCAAAACCTTCGCATCCGTAATGTTTTTCTCCTCTTCGAAATAGGCTCGGAACAGATTCTCGACAACCCGGGTCTGCAATCCTCCAACAGCCGTCCCTGTAGTACCTCCTGGCTGAGTACCTTTAGCCTCCTCTTCACCAGCATACCAAATAACCCGATGAGAATCCCGAGTCGATCCCGTATTTCCTCCAAACTTGAACATAATTCCATCACCCTCGCCCGCGGCAGCTAGTCGTGCGAACATGGCCTTGCAGCGCTCGGCTCCGAACTTCTCGGCGTACATTTCTTGCTTGTTTATGCCAGGGAATGTTGGAGATTTTGGGTTTAGGTAGAAGGCGCGCCAGTTAAGTGTAAATGTGTCGGATGGATTGCTGGCTTTGTGGGTGTTTATTGCGCGAGAGAGGCGTCGGTAGCCGACATAGCACCACTGTGTTTGGTTAGTCTGATATAGGTCTAGGAGAAGTGGGGCCGTGCGTACAGGACAGACGCTGTCGGATATGATCTGGATCTTGAAGTTTGTCATGGCTTTCTTGTTTTCTTCTTCGGTTGTACTTTAAGAGGAGAATGAAAGGGTTGAACGTCACTGTACTCCGTATATAACGAATGCGGGTCTTAACGTTCAATTTGTCAGCATTGAGATCCACTCGGACCTTATATTTGGTTCCAATCAAACATGAATTTCCAGTACTTTTGTGCTTGACCTATTCTATTTTGTTTGCTATTTCCCCCTCTTTTCTCGTATTCATGACTTCCCGTGGTTCTTGTATAAACCTTACATTCTTTATGGTAGAATCTACATTGATATACCTGGAAAATATTAACTGAAAGTAAAACAATGCTTTTGATGCGAGCTATCCATGGTAGAATACAGCTAAGTCTATGAATGCGCTAAAGGAAACAATCCCAATAAAATGTTGTGTCATGACCAAAGTTCAAATACAAGGGTATAACGGTCTGATAACCACCCTAACAACTATCCCGACCAACTCATGATATACGTCTACTTAAAGAATTTGCTGAGCCTGGTTGCTTGCGCTCCACGGGGTTTGCTCAGCGAACAGGGAAGATGAGTTGTTGTAAACAGGGACACCACGAGAGGGGTCATTGTTGTGGGCTTGCTCAAGAACAGCCTTGTACTATTGAGATTGTCAGTAAGAAGGATTGTGCAGTAAGGGATGAAGGGTCTTACCTTGAAAACAAAGTTGAGAACAAGAGCAGCAGCAAGACCAATGCATACGACAAGAGGGCCGAACAAGTTGTCCAGGTCCTTGCCACTCCGTTGGCGGATGAGCCGAGAGCGCTTCTCATACATGTACCAGCCCCAGGCAGCGGAAAACAGGGCAAAGAATGTGTACACAACGGCAAGGGCTTGGGCAACTTTGTTGTGCTTGCCAGCAGCATTGTACAGACCCAGTGACAAACTCGACAACAGAATACTGATGTGGAGCCACTTGATGAAGGTACGCTGGTTGGCTAACCAAACCTTACTTTCCACGCGAACGGGACCAGTGTCTTTGATCCAGACACCGGGGTCTCGCACTCCAGGAGGCAAGGAAACAATCTCCCGCCCAGTCCATGGCTTCGAGATGCCCAACGACTTCAAGATGGAGGTGAAACGAGACTGTTCTTCCTCATTCTCCTCAGGCTCTTGCACTGCTGCGGCAGGGGCTTGAGGCTGCACCTCACGGCGCTGGGGCTCAATATGAGAGAGACGGCGGTTGGCCGGCACTTCGGTGAAGCCAGAAGGCCTACGAAGCACTGTGTGAGACCTGGGTTCGGACCACCGACTGAAGGGAGATCCAGCCAATGCATGGGCACTTGGGCTACCTGCGCCACCTAGGAAACTGCCAACGGCGATGTCATCCTCGTTGCGCCTCGCCAGTCGTTCTTGCTCCTCATGGAATGCGGTCTCGGGATCACGACGAATGTCATTCTCAAGTTCTCCCAGCCAGAACGGGAAGTTGTTCACGGAATCCTCAAATAATTGGGCAGCACCGTGGACGAACTTGGAGAAGCGGGGTGCATCTTTGACCAGATGAGAGGCCATGAGATCATTTACCCACTCCGCCTGGTGGGCTTTTCCACGCAGCTTAATTTCAAGTAAGGCGTGCGGGAAACGGACAATTTCGCCAGTTCGAATGGAGCTGAATGGGTATGACATCTCGCCATCGTCGAGGTCGGCACGGTGCCACTCGGAAGGGTCTCGGCAGGGACGCTCAGGGTCAAGGCAGTCTTCCCGGATCATGGCGAGGTTGGTGTCCATGGAAATGCGAACGCGGTCATCGCCGGGGATTTGGAAGGCGGTACGGGTGTAGTTGGCCCGAACCATAGGTTGCAGGTTGTTCTCATTGATGAAAGACTGCAGTTCTTCTACATCCTTCTTGAGAGATTCCGCTTCCGCAGATTCTCCGTTGTTCATATCCTCCATCCGATGAACCTTCTTGTCCAAGTGGTACTCGCCATCCAGGAACTCCTTGATGTGCTTTTCCTTCAGCTGCACCTTGACCTCCCGACTGCTGTCTGAGTCGGTCACAGTCTTCTTCTCCAAGTAGATGGAGGGCTTATCTTTCAGCTGTCCCGTCCAGCGCAACCGCAGAGATCCAGCCTCGGGGGCACGGGCAACCTTCTGGTTGTACAGGTCAAACTGAGGGTTATCAAAGTAGAGGGAGGTGATGGTCGGATCGTCGAGGGTATCCACATTCTTTGAGGTGCCCGGGTTGTAGATCAGGACTGGTAGGCGACGGAGGATGTATGTCTTCACCTCCAAAACGTTGTCCGAGTGGACCCAGAACTTGTAGGAGGAATAGACATCACGGCCAAAGCCACGTTCAGGCTCCTTCGGCGGTTGCACAATGTCATCCGTCAGAGTTTCACGGACAAAGGAGTACATCACCGACAGACGGTGGACCAAAGGCGAATAGTCCTCTGAGTTGAATGGAAGCTGCGACAGGCGAACTTGCAGCAATGGCTTGACGCGGTACCGAGCTCCACGCTTGCGGTCATGCTTCTTGGCTGCCTTGAGGAAGCCGGTGAAGTTGATGCGGCTGTACTTCTCCAACTCGCTAACCTCTTTGGTGATGCCATCGAGCTCCTGCAGAATCTCGGTCGCCATTTTGCGCTTTTCCTGTTGTTCAAGAACGACGGCCTCTTGCTCTCCGGACGGAGCCAATGGGCGCAGCTTGGCCTCGCAGGCTGATGTGCGCTCGCGGAGCTGCTGGGAGGTCTCCGATTGGAAGGCATTGACCTTGTCCAGCTGCACATTCAGCAGTTCCTGCACAAAGGCCTCCTCATCCTGTTCAGTCCAAAGACTGTCATCGGAGTCGCTGGCGTCGCCAGTGACATCATTCTCACGCAACAGTGCCTTGAGCTTGTTGTAGTCAATGTATTTGCCCTTCCATGGCGAATACACCGTGTTCTTGAGAGTCTTTCCGAACCGCATACTGCCTCAAATGGAGCTCACTCGGACTCGAAATTCGACTCAGCTTGGTATCAAGTGACGAGGGGCCGAGATGGATAGAAGAGGGGAAGAGAGGGCGCAAGAGATGTGAGCACCACGTGGGAGCCAGTACAAAACTAATGCTGCATTGACTTTTTCTCCCTGCAGAGTAAACTTTTTTTTTACCGAGCACATAGAAGAAAAGAATTCAGTTAAGCGATTGAATGTCGATAGCTTTAGCACGCACGTGCTCATCTGGCTCGCTCTCACGGCTTGCCGCTTTCAGATGAAGTGACCAATCACAATACGGAATTGGTCGGCCCGTCCGTGGATCAATTATGGTCCGACACTAGCGCAATTACAGTAATTTTACGTAAATTTAATCCACTCTTACCGATGTCAAGCTAGTCGACATCAAGACTAGTGCCATTGGTAATTACAACCGAGGCTCCTATGTTGTCGTTATATCCAGGACTGTACACCCTATATTGGACCGATGGCCGCCTCTTCTCCACAGCCAGGGCTGTCTCATCCCCTGCATAACATCTTGTTGGAGCTTCACCAACGCCCTTATCCACACGTCCCCAATCCACAAGGTTGCAAAAAACGCGCTTCTGTCGCCCTGATTATCCGAGTTCGCCCGACCTATGATCACTGGCCGACCTCGGCCTCAATCGGTGACCCATCCTTGTCGGTGGAGGATCGACTAGACGAGTTTTTTGCCCAGCCGTGGGTCCAACATGGTGACCCAGAGGTACTTTTTATCAAACGCGCGACGCGAGTTGGCGACCGGTGGACTGGGCATGTCGCGTTGCCCGGCGGAAAACGAGACCCAGAAGATGAAGATGATTGCGCAGCGGCCATCAGAGAAGCATCAGAGGAAATTGGGCTGGACCTGACCACAGATGACTGTATTAATGTGGGGAACCTTCCTGAACGGGTGGTGACGACTAGCTGGGGGTCGCAACCGTATGTGCCATTGGGTTTGCTGCTAAGCGGTTCGTGTGGAATGGAGATGATTGACTGATATTTATACTTCTTAGACTGATGGTTCTTTGTCCCTTTGTCTTTCTCACCACTCGAAGTGATTCCCCGAACCTCAAGTTACAACCTACCGAGGTGGCATCGACACATTGGATTCCCTTGAAAGCGCTCCTATCATCATCACTCCGCACTGTGGAATATGTGGACATGTCGCAACGATTTGCTAGACAAGGCGGATTTCTGACTCGGATGGCTGTTCGATCCCTGATGGGATTTATGCAGTTTTCCGCTGTTCGACTGCTTCCCTCTGAAACCCAGCGGTGTACCTCGGTCCCTGGATTTGTCCCTGACGAAAACATCCAGCCTTCTTTGATGCAAAGGGTAAAATCATGGTGTCTCAGCAACCAAGCAGACTCAGGTGAGGCGGATCGTCCACTTTTGCTCTGGGGTCTTACCCTTGGCATTCTGGCCGATTTCTTGGATATGCTGCCTCCCAATACGGCTGTGCAGATGTGGAAGTATCCGACTTTCACAGTGCCAGACCTCCGGCTGATTGTGAGTATTCTGACCTACAATCTGCGAAAGCGTAATTTGCAAAAGGTCAAATCGGGCGTCCGCCCCAGTGACACTGCATCGGATGGTGAAACTGCTGCCCTGCCCGTTTCCCCAGAAGCTGCCAGCCATGACCATAATGAAGTCGGAATTGGTGGATTAGGGGTAGGACGCTACTATGGGCCTACTGACCGGGCTGTCGATGGAACCTCCTACGCTGTGGGTATCATGTTACAAGGTTATTATGACCGGTTACGAGTGGCGATCTACGTATTTCTTGCCTGGCGGATGGCTCTGGGGTCGGCGGCTGCATTCGCTGCCTGGCGATTTCTTCGCCGTCGTTGACGATACATGGATACTTTGTAGAGGTACTTAGACATGTAAATTTGCCTATATATAATGAACATTGAGAAAGGAAACAATATCAAAATACGTTGAAACCGTTTTCAAGTACTCGTTAGTATCCGTTCACAGGCTCGACGACTCACATCTTTGCTAGATCAATGTTCGCCAAGTCCTCGTCCAAGAAAAACTTCCAGGAGGTGGATTGACTGTCGCTTCAGCGTATATTTCCTTTGACCAAATGAGTTCCCACAAAGTGCAGGCCAAGAAGATACTTCGCCAACTTCAAACTATCAAGCGCATGGGGAAACTTGCAATTCGCTCTCATGTGTTACTTGACCCCAACATACTCAGCAACGGTCGAATCAATCCACTAAAAGGGGATATCATCTTCTCAGACACCGGTCATGATCCAGATACCAGCTTCATGCAGAATGATTTCTTTGAGTCTACATGTATTGTTGATAATGGTATGATTGTTGGGCTTATTGACAGGAAATTGGCAGGATTTTTTGGCTGGAAGATGTCTGGAGAAACCACCGTCGGACCAGAAGCCCACCATGAGGAATGAATACCAATTTGATGGAGGAGCAGATTCAGGATTTAATGTCCCGGAAAGACCTCTATGTACCAGAGGATTATATAAAAACGCTGATGTTGCCAAGGCGTGGATATAGATGTTACATAATCCACGGATCCACCGTAAACAGTGCCCGCGTTCCTTCTCTTGTCACTACTTCCTCAAATGCGCCATGGCTGCCACTCAGAAGCTCTACCCCCGCGGGACTGTCAAGCGCATCGTTAAGGCTCATTCTAATAAGAGCGTGAGTAAGAACGCTGATATCCTGGTATGTTGCAACCCAGCTAACTCAGCTCAACATGCGACAAGGACGTCACTAATGTCTTGACTGTTCACAGATATTTCTAGATTACATGCTGTTTATGCAAGAGTACGATTGAATCCTGACTCGAGCCCCCTTATCCGATTACCAATACATCCTTCGAGTCGTGTTTATAAATCAGCGCTAATCATCCCCACAGATTGATGCGCGAGGCTTCCATCCGATCTCGCAAGTCCGGCGAAAAGAATATCTCAGCAAATTCCATCCGCAAGGTCACCGAGGTACGCTTTCAATTTCATTCGAAGCGATAATGGGGTCTGTGTTGATAGTCATGTTTCATATACTGATCAGCATGGTCGCGTGCAGAAATCCCTGCGCAAATACCAAGGATGATTGAACCTGAAACCGAGTCATTTCAACTATCATTCTAGGTGGAAACATGTGCGCCATCAGAAGCTATGTGTGATTAGGCTCTCCCTGCGGATTTTTCTTGTGCTTGTGCTATGCTTGTGCTGTGCTTGTTACAATGGCGTATAGGCGTTTGGGGATGATGATACCCAGACATTTGTGAAAGCTCCTTTAATTGAATTCAAATTCCAACAAAGCTTTAAGTATCAATTCAAGTAGATGTCTTATCTAGTAGCTATTTGTGTAGGAAGTGTAGGAAGTGTATAAGGGGAGCGTGATGTGGGCTGTACCGATCAGGAAAGGCTTCGGGGGACTTCCATCGGTGGAAGTTCCACCCGCATCCATTCTTCTCCGTACAACTCTCCCATAACTCTGCACTTGCGCTTTTTCTTTCTTCCCGCGTATTGCAACGCACTGTCTCTTCCGGTTTCCCCTTTCAACTTGCTGTGCTACCCACATTCCATCATGGCTTCCGCTTCCCACAAACCCAGCGCCAAGAACAAGAAGCACACTCCTCAAGCTGCGAGCATTTCCCAGACTGAACCCGAGAGCCCCACAGACGCGAATGACTCAGAGCCTCCGTATGTCAAGGAGCTTCAGAAGTACGTGTTCAATTGCATCCTCATCCCGCCAGAGCTAACAAAGTGCTTTTAGGAGCCTGCGCAATGCGGTGAAGAAGCTGGTACGTGAACTTCGATTGTCTCCTGATATTTGGTGGGGCTGTATCTAGAATATTGGAACACCGTCGCTAACTCTGCTATGATCTCCATAGAATGCTACCGCTAAAATTGACTCTATTCTCGCCGAGCACCCTGGAAAGTCTCTTGATGACCTTGTGGAGGAGAAGAAGATCAACGCCGACCAGAAAGCTCAAGCGCTGAAGAAGCCTTCGCTCCAGGCTGCTGTTACACAGATCGAGGAGCAGCTCGGTCACTACAAGCAGTTTGCTGCCCAATACGAGGAGAAAATTGCCATTCAGAAGGAGGCCTTGGACCAGCAGAAGGCGGCGCTGGATAAGATCCACCAAGAGGAGTTGGCGGCGGTGCGCGCAAATGCTGTGGCCGATGCTACTGAGTCTACTTCACGCGTGCTGCGTGAGAAGTTGTTTGAAGTAGCTAAGTTCCTATGCGCGGCAGCCAACATGCGACGCGCTGGAGATGAGACCCCGGAAGGCGTTGCCTTTGAGGCTGTCCTTTACCAGGTGTACGCTGGTAATCAGGATGCGGTCACAGCCATGGTCAAGCTCATTGAGGGTGCGGATGAGCAGATTCAGGGTCTTGAGGGGGAAACTTTGGACTTGACCTGTATGTGGTCCTTGAAAATTTACCTGGTGTTGATTATTTTTGCTAATGCTTTCCTACGTAGATGGCAACGTGAAGCAGGTATCCAACCGAAAGGCGCCCATCGAGGAACCCGAACAATACGCCAACGCAAGCGAAAGCTCTCCTGCCTCGGACCCAACAATTGCCAATGCTGGCTTGACTGAGCTCCAGGACACTTCTATTAGCGCCGAGGTCGCCGCTCAAGCGGAGACCACGACTTCTAAGCCCGACCAGGTGGCGCCCCCAACCCAGACATCGACCACTACGGGTGCTAACCCGGCTGCCGACTCGACTTCCCTGACATCTGCATCTGCGGGCATGGATGATAGCTGGGCTGAGGTTCCTCGTGACCCTGCAGAGACTGAAAATGGCCTCCAAGCCACCCCTGCCAACACTGAGACTAATGCTGCTGCCGACACTGGTGCCAAGGGCAACTCTAGCCGCCGTGGCCGCCATGGACGCGGTCGTGGTGACGGATCCCGCCGCGGCCGAGGCGGAGGCGAGCAACGTGGTGGAGACCGGCCTCGGGGTCGACGTGGTGGAAAACGCGGAGGAGCCAACGGAGTGTCCGCAGATGGCCAGTGATCAAGTAGTGCATATGGACTGTTCGCCCTTCCACCGTCTGAGCTCAGTGGTGTGATGTATGACGAACGCAACGAATTTTCTTTTCTGGAGTGATGCGAAAAGCTCTCCTATGTTATCTTTTGATTTCGAGCGTGCATATTTCTCAGTTCTTATGCTAATGAGGGGAATTGGGAGGCGGATCAGATAAACCGAATACTACTAGTAGTAACTTTGTCCGGGCTCCACGTACTCCACTCTTCCGTTACCTCATTTCAAGGTTCCTCACACTTTCATTGTACTTTCCATTTCTTCCCTTGGTGCGCCAGCTACTTAAAAAATAAGAATTCAATCATGGCTATTGCTGGCGCACAACGTAAACAGGTCCTCAAGGTGTTGATGATCTCGCTGCTGCTAGATCTGGTACGTGTCCCGTGTTTACTTATCGTCATCCCACTTCCAATTCTTACTCATGAGACCAGATCTCCTTTACATTCATTCTACCACTCTTTCCGTCGCTATTGTCCTTCTATCGTGCTCAGGACCCATCGCCAGATTCCCTCCTCAATCGTATCTTCCATTACTTGAATGCCTACAAGAACTCCTTCGCCCGCCCCATCGACTCGCGCTATGACATCGTTCTCCTCGGCGGAGCTCTCGGCTCCCTCTTTTCCATGCTCCAGGCCGTTGTGGCCCCGGTAATCGGTCACCTGTCCGATACACATGGCCGTCGCCGCACTTTACTCTGGGCAATGATCGGAAACCTCCTCAGCGTCACACTCTGGGTCTCCGCAACGGATTTCCGTACCTTCTTGGCTAGTCGTGTGGTCGGAGGTCTCAGTGAAGCAAATGTGCAATTGGCCAATGCTATCGTCGCGGATGTCACTGATGAAGCGCACCGTGGCGCATCTATGGCCCTGGTTGGCGCTTGCTTTAGCGTTGCCTTTACCTTTGGTCCGTTGCTGGGTGCCGGTCTGAGCTCAATTGAGATCGTCGCGGCGAATCCATTCATTACCGCGGCTCTAATGTCACTCGTGTTGATTTTCGCGGAGACTGTTTACCTATGGGCTTGTCTCCCTGAGACCCATCCGCGACTTACCACCCTGAAGCAGGAGACCGAGACCGAGAATGAGAATGAGGAATCGGCCAAGAAAACCGCGGCGAAGAAGAAGGAGTCTCCTTCCGCTCAGAAACCGCACACTAATAACCCAGCTATCCTCAATGCTATCCACTTTCTCTTCCTGCTGCCCTTCTCGGGTCTTGAGTTCTCTCTTCCCTTCTTGACCGCTACGCTCTATGCTGGGACCACAACTGCCAGCCCTGCAGCTCTGAACGGCCGCCTTCTCTCCATGATGGGTCTTATTGCCTCTCTTCTTCAGGGCACCCTCGTCCGTCGTTTGCCTCCGCTAGTCACTGTTCGCGCCGGCGTGGTCGCTTGCGCCATGTCCTTTTTCTGTCTTGCTCGCATCTCCTCCGTATCAGGCCTCTATGCGGCTGGTGCTATGCTTGCCATCACAACAGCCACTGTCGTGACGGGACTCAACAGCTTGGGTAGCTTCGAGGCAAGGGACGCAAATCGTGGTGCTGTTATGGGCCGCCTTCGTGGCTGGGGCCAGGCAGGACGAGCTACTGGTCCTATTCTTTTCTGCACTTTATTCTGGTGGGCCGGTCGTGAGGCCGCATTCACTGTTGGTGGTGTTGCGATGTGCATCGTAGCAGTTGGAGTCTTTGGTTTCTTGAAGTCGCCCCATGTTCACTCGAAGACGGAGTGATGGGTTTTCTTTTTTCTTTTCTCTTTGGTGTTGTAGGCTTGTACGATGGATGAGAGTGCATACCTGATCCACTCGCTGGTCGTGTGTGGCAGGATGACCGTTGTATTCTATTTGTATCTCGTTATGGATGTGCAGCAAGTAGTGTTTGGGTGTTGAGCACAGTTTGATCTATGAGTGACTTGATTTTTTCAAAAAATATTCATAGATATGATCTGCATCTGTCCAGTCTGATGTAAGAAATGAGTGGTGTTTATCATGCATAGTTATGACAAGGGTATATAGTACACATATAGAAACAGGGTGAGAGTGGTGATATCAGTAATACGTGATCTCCAAGGTCCAGCCAGAGAAACCATGATTCCAATCTGAATGGACTTGGTCCTTTGGTACGAAGCTATCAGCGTCGGGTGTACCGAGTGTCCCTAGGTAATCCATAGTCCTCACAGGACTCCATAGCTAGCCCAGGATTGAGTGCTGGATCCAGCGACCCGCGCGCCTTGCCAATCAGCCAGTCAGTCAAGGTTACAAACTTAGCTGTTCGATCCCATCCACCCGCTTCATCAGCATGTTCAATCGTGTGTGTTAGAATGCGCCCTTCCTCGTCAAAAGAGAAAATGAACAGCCCGGTGAATTGCTCTTCCTTTGAGAGCTTGAAGATTGGTTCCTCGCCGCCCAGTAGTACACTTAGTCCCTTATTGGTACTGTTCTTCGATGACGATGATGATGTACCACTACGTGTTTGCGGTATTTGAGACGTTCTTGCGCCGGAACCGGATGCTTGCGATAGGCTTGCATTATTTTGTCGCTTCTCAGAAGAATTACGTTGTGATTCGTGGAAAGGCCGGCTATCTGTACGTGGCTCGGTCTTCCATCGTACCACTAACCGTTCGTCGCCGCAATCGTGGTTCTCCGCGTGCTCGGGGTCAAGAATTGTGCCTGCGCGTACGATGCGCTCGCTTAGGATCTGCAACTTGACGTTTCCTACCAGTGGTACACTGCTCCATGCTACTGGAACGGTCCACAGTGCAGCGCGGTATAGGGTGCGGCCTTTGACGGTGGGGAGATGTGGGTGTGTCGATGGAAAGAGGTGGAGGTTGACGCTCGGACTGAGGACTTCTGCAGGTAGGGTATTGTACAAGATAGTAGGGAGGAGAGGAGAAAGTGTTCGTAAGGCTATACATGGAGTTAAGTCAAAAAACGGCTCCCGATGAAGCTGTGGGGGATGATTTGGTGGCACTCACTCTTTCCGAGCTTTAATACCCGCTCATCTGGTGGTTTATGATCGCCCTTCTGTGGTGTTTCTAGTCCATCGATTCCCCTGCGTACTCCAGCTGGAGAGAAATATGTTGTTGGGAGAGGTACGGTTGACTGCGGAGGTAGCCAGGCCTCGTTCAAGATACCATGCCGCGCTTGAGCAAGTCGGCATCGCGGAGAAGATGCAAAGCTACGGCCCGCCATCAAGTTTAGCGCTTGTGAGCGCAGAGAGGGCGAGGCCAACTTTGGCATTTTGCCTGTGGATTGTCATGTCATGAGAAGTTGGAAAGTTGGAAGTTCTGCGGAGTTGAAGTTCCGCTTTCTGCTTGAAGATTGCGAGCCAATCGGAATGCGCCAGTATACAATGTGATTGTATCTTATACTACTGTTCTATCATGTTCCATTCAATGCAAAATTGGTATTCATTCTGGTCTTAGTGAGTTTAGGCCAATTCATCGTCATCATCCATGCCCATCACTCGTCGCTCAGCAATTTCTCGGATCTTGTCCTCCAATACACCACGCTCGTAGCGTTGGGCCACCTTAGCTGCCGCCTCAAGCATCTTACCATTACGATCGTTCAGCATGGTTACTAATTCAAGTGCCTTCATACCACGCTCTTCACCCTCTCTGCATTCGATGGCCAGCATCTGCAGCAAGGTCTTGTCAATCTCCACTTCCTTACGTGCCATTTCGGTACGTTGGCTGGCTGTCGCATTGGTCGATTCCAAGAGGTCCCGGAAGAGCGACAGAAGGACATTGCCACGCACGAATGCTTCTTCAAACTTGACACTGGCGTTTCGTTCTGACGCAGCCTCTTCTGATTCATTGGAGTCCCTGACCGCATGACTGGAAATGGGAACCTGGAAATCAAATTCGCTGAGCAGCGGTCGCGGGAAGTATGGGTTCTTGTCACCACCCTTGAGAATGATGCAGTGAAACTTGTCTTCCGCCACAGCAACCGGCCAGTAAGTCTCTTCCTTGCGACCTCCAGCCAGTCGGGCAAGTTGCTTTGTGTCGAGGAGAGGCACCCATCGAGCCTGACCAGGAGTGCGCCAGTGCTGCAACACCAGTAAAACACCGGTAGTATCATAAATGCATGGGTCCTGTAAAGAGTCAGTTTTGTCCTCGAGAGTTGATTGAGCAACATACTCCATGATCAGAAAAGAAAACACTCTGCAGTCGGGTTTCGGATGGAAGAGCGACAACGTCTTCATTCTGGCAGATTTCGTCGCGCTTGACATTTTCAATGGTGTATCGCAATGATGTGTGTCGCCCGTCAGATCCTACCGGGCCATTGCCAATTGTCATGATGTAGTCTCGCCATGCAGCACATGTCACAGCCTGGCTCTTCTGTCGGTACACCCGATAGGGTGTTCCAAAGAGAGTGTACACTCGCACATAGTCTTTTGTCGTGACAGCAACAATATAGGAGGCACTCAGTGCCAGAGCTAAGTAATGTAAGCAGTGAGACTAACATAACGTTTTTCTATGACTCGTACCTCGTACTCCCTCTCCTTCGGGTAATTGGGTTCGCCAATCGGCTCTGGTCGTCCATGTCTCATGAGGACGGTAGAAGATGGTAGCAGGGCCATCCGAAGGGCTGTTTGAGAAGAGGGTTCCGTTCTCGTCTATGGATTTGAATTATTAGTGCGAGAAGTAACAACCGTTGCTGTTGCAAACTCACTAAGGCACGCTTTGTCGTATTGGTAGGGGTCTGTAAAGTGGAAGTCTCGATGAAGTTCTCGATCATAAAACTCCACTGTCACGGTGTGGTGCGTCTCTTGATCCACGGTCCACACGGCACCGGTCAAGTTCAGGCCTAAAATGATGAGTTCAAATGGCCAAACAAAGAAAGAGAGTGCAAATTCTCGACTTACACAGATATCGTCTGCTCCCAGCCCACGGTGTGCTACCGGGCTGGATAGGAGGATGGGATTTTGGTTGCACGGCGCCCGAGAAGATGCGCTTGCTGTCAGAGCCATCCAGGTCATCCAAATGACCATTGGGTCGCTTTCCGTACTCATTCAAATCCTCAACGTATCCTGCTCCATCGTCATCCTCGACGAAATTATCCTCCATCTCCTCATCATCGCCGAGAATATCATCCAGCTCGTCCGGAGACCCTCTGCGGGCTGCCCGCTTGATGGCATCTTTGGATCGGTCAGCCAATGTCTGCTGGACATTGTTGGAAATGTCATTCAATGGACCGGGATAGATGGGTGCAGCCTGGAGAGACTTCTGTAACTGGGCTTCGTGATCCCTCGGGACGAATTTATCGTAGATGAACAATTCTCCATCGGAAGTGGTGAACGAAAGCGAATTGTTCGTTGGATGCCAGGCAAGGTTGATGACATTGCCAAAGTCGAATCGGTGCAGAATGCTTTGGGTACGGGTTTCCCAGAGCACGATCTGGCCGTCAGCTCCAGCAGAAGCCAGCAGCGTACCATTAGGTGCCCAGCTTAGTGCCGTGATGTCGCCCGTATGTCCTCCAGTAAAGCTCTTTTCTTTCTTCCAGTTGGAGATTGAATAGACTGCAATGTCTCGAGTGGCTTCCGCCACTGCAAATGCAGTACCGTCCGGATGCCACACGGCTCTGGATGTTGCCTCTGCGTCGGGCTCGAGTTTTCGAATGACTCCATCCAGTTTTCTTACCAGCTCCGGTTCCTCTTCTGTGAGTGAGTACACCGAAAGAAAGCCATCTATGGCTGATACGGCCACAAAACGGCCCTTGGGATCAAATGTGACGTGTTTCGCGCCTGTTAGCTGGTCGCGGAGGTATTTCGTCTCGATTTGGTTATCGATTTTGACGAGTTTCACGGTGAGCTCACTAATCGCAATGGTTAATCTGCATCCTACCGGCAATAATGTATTCATTTGAACTCACTCGCTTGCTACTGCAAGCCATTGGCCATCCCGGGAAACCGCCACGTCTCTCACAGGCAACGCGCATCGCACCAACTGAGTTCCAATCTTGCCCGACAAGGTATTGAATTGCCAGACCTGACCGTCCTCAGTGCCCACAATGAAGGAATCATTCTGTGATCCTTTATGTCAGTTCCTCTATTGCATAGCTCGAATGTCCAGCTCGCATACCGTGGCACCGATTCCGACATAACCGTCTAGAAGACCTTCATCCACGGTCTTGGGCTCGCCATCTTGATCAACGGTGTAAATCCGAATCGCTGAGTTTGATCCAGCAGTAATAATTCGTTTCCCGTCCGGTGTGTAGGTTAGGGTTGTCGTTCCTGGAGTGTCTAGATGGCAGGTTGTCTGTCAGTCAGGGTAATTATCAATAGATCGGCCTGTGACTTACGGGCTGGCCGACCGCGAGGGCGAATAGCATCAGTGCTCATTGAGAACATGCCGCTGAAAAGTGCAAAGTTCTAGTGATCACAATCAGAAAGTCAAAGGCATCACTCCCTGTTCAAAGTGATCGGCGATAACGGGGGAAACGCGTCCCGCGTCGCGCGCCAGATTAAGCCCGATTAGGAAATATAGGGCTTAGGGTAATCATGTATCAGTCTGTTATAGTTCGTTGTTCAATTTTTCTTGCTATTCCAGTTGATCTTAAATTATATTCTCTCAATTGGCCTACTTCTTTCTATTTCCCAGATGCACCACCAGCAGTAAGAAAATCAAAATCAGTTCCCTCATGCGCTTGGTTCACAGATCGCTCATACAACCCACGATATCCTCGTCTCTGCTTTCTTGCCTGGACAGGGCCCTTCTCAGCCTCGAGCATTTGCTTTCGGTGAAGGATTCGAGTCTGCAATACTTCTTCTGGTACCTCAACATGCAGTCTGCGGCTTTCAAGATCACAAACAATCAAGTCACCAGTCTCAATAACCCCAAATGGCGAGCTTGGAATGGCTGCCTCGGGTGATATATGGAGGACAATAGTTCCTCCAGCCGTTCCAGACATACGACCATCAGATAAGCGCAGCATATCTTTCACTCCAGCTGCTGCCAGTTTTTGGGGGATGGGAATCAGTCCTGCTTCTGGCATACCAGGATTGCCTATTGGGCCAATGCCTTTCAGGACTAGCACGCTATTCTTTGTGACAGGTAAATATGGATCATCAATGCGCTGAGCTAGGTCAATAGAGTTCTCAAATACCACAGCGGGTCCAGTATGAGAGAGCAGAGATCGATCTTTCGAGGCAGATGCTTTGATGACAGCACCATTGGGTGCAAGATTGCCCCGCAGAATCGCCAGAGATGATGAAGGATAAAGAGGATCGGAGAGAGATCGGATAATCTGCTGTGGAAAGGACACTCGCCTGGACTGAGCTGCATCAAGAGCCTCTCCTAATGTTTGACCGGTGATGGTCACGGCGGATAGGTGAAGCAGTGGTCTCAGTACTTGTAACAGTGCAGGCATGCCTCCAGCATTGTGGAAATCATTCATGTAGTTGTCACCACTCGGCTTAAGATCGATGAGAAGAGGAGTCTTTCGACCAATTTCTTCAATTGTCTGCAATGTAATCATACCCTGAAGCTCAGGGTGTCGATTGGCAATTGCCAGCAAATGGACCACGGCATTGGTCGACCCGCCAATAGCCTGGAGAACGGTGATGGCATTCAGAAAGGATTCCTTTGTCAGTATCTCTTGGGGTTTCCTTGCCAATTTGGCAACTGCCACTGCATTTGCACCAGTCTCTTCAGCAATCCGCAGCCGTGCAGATGATACAGCTGGAGCAGAGGCCCCGCGAAGCGGCATCATTCCCAACGCAGCGGTAACACAAGCCATCGTACTCGCTGTTCCCATGACGCCACAAGTCCCGATCTTTCAATGGACTTAGCTTTAGCCGGATAACGAGATTCACTTGTGAAGCCAGGGAGCATACCGTTGGTGCTAGCTCTTCATTGATGGCTGAAATTTCCTCCACGTCTATTTCCCCGGCTCGGAATGCTGCCCAGTTATTGCGACAGTCCGTACAGGCGCCAATTCTCTGACCACGATGGCTACCTGGTAACATAGGACCAGTGATCAGGGGAAGAATTGGTTTGTTGGCGGATATTCCCCCCATCAACTGAGCAGGAACAGTCTTGTCACAGCCTGCGAATTGTGAGCAGAAGTATGGCAATAATTTACGCAATGATTGATGATATACTCACCTCCGATCATTATACATGCGTCCAATGGTTGAGCACGAATCATCTCCTCGGTGTCCATGCTCATCAAATTCCGTAAAAACATACTCGTGGGGTGTGAGAATGATTCATGAACACTGATTGTGGGAAATTCCACTGCCAGCCCTCCATTGAGATGGACACCGCGCTTGGCGGCCTCTATGAGCTGCGGGACATTTGCATGGCAGGGATTGAACCCTGAGAATGTATTGATAATGCCCACTATAGGTCGGGAAAGGGCATCTTCCGAGAATCCAAGGGCCTTAATGAACACCTTGCGGAGAAAAAGAGAGAAATGTGCATCTCCATACGATGTTAGACCCTGACGCAGGCCGGAGGTAGATGTGATTGGAGTGCTGAGGTCATAGTCCTGATTAAGCTCAGGCTCTTTAATACCCTGCATCATGTGCTTAGACTTCCAAGGTCAGCTTTCAGAGATGCTCTATCGCATATAAGTAATTATGGATGCATTTATTGGAGCTTATATATTCCCAATCTCTGAGTGGATGGTGTTATCGGGTCAACTCCGAGCGGATATTATTCCGGTCTCACCCCGCGTTCTCGCTATTTGTGGAGCATCCATAGATTTACATCTCAACCTACCTATTCTTGAATTGAACTATTGGCTCAGCATGGTCTGTGCCACTTAATGGCCCTCGGCTCTTGCAACATCGGCATTTGTATCGAGATTGCTCTTTGCAGATTGCTGCATTGACAACCAGCATACTACCCTCACGATATCGTGGGCGTGGAAGAAGGACAGATGTATCAGATAAAATACTAGATTGTCGAGCCTTCACAAATGACATCCACTTAGGTAGGTACCCCAAGTATGTGCTTGAATTGATTTCATCATATTGGCTATTGACGAGTTGAGAAGGTTAATAAATCCAACTTTGCGCGAGATTGTGAAAACGCATGAATTGATGCAATAGATAGTACAAAGAGAACATGTCTCACTTCTCACTCTGCAGAATCTTTTGCAATCTAGCACTCTCCTTTTCATATCGGAGAATCTTTGATTGCGAGCCATGAACCTTGCTCAAAAGCCACTCAATTCGCGACGTCAATTCCCACGGATATTTCGGGAGCGAACCGAGCAGCGCAAGTTCTTCTTCATACTTGCCAATGCTCTTGTTCTCATTGCTGATCAGCTCGCTGAGAATGAGAAGATCTAGTCGACCTTCCAATGTTTTGTTCTCGATCAACTGCCGGAATGCAGCCTTGTACACGGGCTTTCCGGGTTTGATCCAGCGAGGGAACCCCTTGACAGATCTAATAGAGATCAATTCGGCTTGCTCAAGTGCCCGTAGGGTGGCTTCGCCATTGCCTTTGAACAGATCATTGAATAAGACCTTGTTGTAGAGAAGCTGTCCATCCTCAGCCTGCCCAAGGGCTTTGATAATGTGCCATGCTTGCTCAGTGGTCCATTGTGGTGAGGCTGAGTCTGTGCCTAAGATGAAAATTTTCATGATTTCAGAAGCAGACTGTTCAATAATTCTGTTTACCGCAGCTATTTGAAGGTATTAGTATGGGAAGCAACTGACAAGTAAAGGTGTAGCATCGACAAACCTCGAGGAGTCTCTCCCGCTTCAATGCGATGTGCCATGAACTCAAGGTCAGTGACCCGGCCTCCTAGGATTTGAATACAATCATCTAGGCCTTGGAGCTTCTCCTTGGATTGTCCGCCTTCGCCTGTTCCGGATTCCAAGTGATTTAGCACAAAGCGACGACCCACTTCCAGGGAGCAGTCACCCAATCCAATTGTCCGGAAGACCTGGTTTGGAAGAGCTTTGCTTAGAGGTTTGGAAAAGGACGAATCGGTAGTTAGAAAGATGACATGCGCAATATTGGCAGTCGTCAACCCAGCCGCCCATTCTGTTAGTTTGTCGAGCACAACACTATTCTCTGCATCATACATAAAATTGTCGATGATGACAACTGGCCGTTTGTCAGGATGAACTTCGAGATATTCATCGTCTTTGAGACTGGCATCCTTGTCTTCCTTCCGCCGACCTTCGAGCGCAACTCGCTTCATGGCTACTGCTGTATTTTGCCAGATTTTGCTAAGTTGGGCATCCAGGGTCTCAGAGAATCCAGCCTTGGTACCGATCATTCCCTGCGCAGCTAGGTCGATCAAACTGCTAATGCTGTTCATCCATGAGAAGATGGGTCGATAACCGACCTGCGCTGCTGCCCGAGCAATCTTGGCAGAATCACCTCGAGCGTCTTGAATCTGCTTGCAGTCAATGATAACTTTGTAGTGATGATCTTTCAGCGCCTGCTCTAGAACCAGTTCCCGCTTGCCCGAGCCTCTCGGGCCATGGATGACAATGAATGTTTCCGCGGTCTCTGTTAGCCAGGCTTGGAGCTGCGAGATATCGCCTTGCCGATCTTCCCAAATGGCTGTCAAGCCCCGAGGATCCGCCTTGCGTTGTCCAAAGTAAATCTTATTGGCTTTGCTGGCCTGCTTCCGAATCCACTGCATGACGGCATTATCTTCAATGTGAAGTGTGGCCTTGATTTTGAGTTTGATGAAGAATGTCCGAATAGGATCGAAGATAATGACGGTGATTGCTGCTACCAGAGCCGCGATGACAGGAAACATAATTCGTGGGTGGCTCAAAATCCAATCCTTGATCATAGACAAACGAATCTTGCGCTCATAGCTTATCTTGAATCTGGTACCGGATTTTCCCCCTCCGTCTTCCTCAAATGCATCATACCCGTGCATGCAATTTCTTGCCAGTACGGAGTATCGAGGGCGTTCGAAGCGCAGAATGGCGTACCGGGGCTCAACCTTTGAGTCCGATGGCTGCTGCTGGATGTCGAGGATTTTGCCAAAGGGACGAAAGAGAGAATATAGTGCCTCTTGATTCAGCTCTGCTGGTGGACCTTCAGTTGAGGCGGGCAGGAATTCAACTTTCAGGCTTTGGCTTGGGATCCGATATAGATCTTCAATCCATGGTCTTCCCCGAACTACATCGGCCTCTGCTGTTTGGAATGGATTAAACCATGGCCTGATAGGGTTTTTGGTGAGATGTTCCTTGATTGCCTCACTAATGTTCTCATCAGTGGTGCCGAGCTTGCGTTCGAATTTGACGAATGCACCGCCTTCCTTGTATCGTGGGATCACTTCTTTGATTTCAAGTTTCAAATTTTGAGGTAATACACGCTGGGCGATATGAAGAGGATCAGCTGCAGCAAGGTCAGGGTTGCTGACTCGCTTCAAGAGCCCTTCGAGAGGCTGTACATGGCTGAGAGGACCCCGCAGCAGCCATTGAAGCCGATGGGGGAAAATATCTGGAGCATGTTAAGCAGAACGTCATATTTGCGTCGAGTTTCAGTGCTTACTATTGATATATATGATCCCTTCATTGTCGTCAAGCTTGATGTGCCCTGACTTGATCGTGGATATACACCGTGCATGAGCCGTAGAGCGCAGTGGAGCTGGTCTCCAGGGATAAGGACGAGAGACGCAGACGGAGGGCACCTTTCGGGCCTTCACAGGGAAAGATACTCGTGCATGAAATGCAGGTCTCATATTCGCAGCATCATAAAATAGAAAGAAGAAAATGTGAAACGGGAAATCCAAGGTTGGACGATCAGGATGCCATCGTTGCAATGATGTCAGTCAGCTCTTATCACTGTGACTTATCGGCAGTATGCTATCTAATCAGCACGTGATACAAAGAGCACTTCCCGAAAACCCGCGTTGGCGCATATCCACCCCGGTGATTCCAGCGTCTCACAACAGAAACCAACTCTTCCAACACTTCCCACGACAATGGGTTGGTTCTGGAGCTCTAGTCCTCAGAAGGACAATTCCAACGATACAAAGGCCCCAGTGGCACCACAATCCACAATCCAAAATGCACCACTCAAAAAGTTGACACCAGACGAACAAGCCGATATGGAATTCAATCAGCTTCTGGCCGACCTCCGAAAAGCAGACGGTGAATTGAACAATGATTATTCATCTTCATTATCGCCAAACGGTACTCCATCCTCCAACAAACCCATCTCCCCCATCGCACCCGAATCCCTCTACCCAGACACCATGTCCTGTCGCTCCGCCTTCGACTACGCCTTCTTCTGCCAGTCCTTTGGTGGACAATTCGTGAATGTCTATCGATATGGAGAACTGCGATCCTGCAGTGAACACTGGGATAACTTCTGGCTGTGTATGAAGACCCGAGGCTGGTCAGATGAGTTGCGCAAAAAGACCATTCGAGAGCACAATCGGAAAAAGGCAATCAAATACAAGACAGGTCCCAGCAGTGAGGATGTTTGGGACGTGAGACTTGACCCGGCAAATGAGGCCTTTCAGGGTGATTTCGCCGCTTTGGAGCGGGAGATGAAAGCTGAAGAGGAGGCTCAACAGAAAGGAGCTGTATGATACCCCCGAGCTTGTTCCCTTTGGGTTGTTGGGGGCATTGCATTTGTACTATAAAATGTAGATATGTATCCTATATCTGGCGCAATCTCTACTATAATTTACGACATGTGGGATTTTGCTTCTCTGTAGAGGGATTCTTGTCCATAAGGCTATTCAAAAGTGCCACTAGTCAAGTTGAATGGCCCCATCTATGTAAGCCTAACTATGGTTTCTGCAACATTATCCTGGATGTGGTACAAGGCAAATGTCTATCTTTCGTAGTTCAAATGCAGGGCTTCACCATGCTAGAGAGCACCTGGGCAGCCTTATGTGGTTGCTTTCTGCTGACCCTCGTTAGCCCTGGAGTTTTCGATTCTCGCTCTAGAGCGGTCCGATAAGAAAAGCAAGAGCAAAGAAAGAGCGACAAGCGCTAAATTATGATGATGAAGTGCTCAGATTGATAAGAGACACGAAGAGAGGATACTATGTACAACCAAAAAAGAAGCACCGCATGACAGACGCTCTAAACACCTTGCATAGAGGAACGCTGCCGTCAGATAAAACAAATGAGACCAAAAAAAAAACATGTGTGCAAATAAGATAACCGAAAGAAACACAAGTATCAAAAAGAGAACCTCCCCGTCGAAGATCAGATGGATATCCTTTAAAACTCAATCAAATCCCACTTTTGGAAACTTTTCCACACCACATGCAAAATCATCATTGTCCGTCATTCTCATAAACAGATCCCAGTGATGTCAGCCATGTTTTTAGGCGACGACTTGGGTCTCCGTCGGCTGAGGAACAGAGTCAATGGCAGGCCGACGGACAATACCACCAGTGACAGGGAGGTGGGAGCTGACTCCACTCAGGAAAGCGTCAACTTCACGGGCACACTGGCGACCCTCATTGATACCCCTAGAAATGATCAGGTCAGTAAAATATTCGATAAAAGATGGAAGAAGTTAAAACTTACCAGACAATCAAAGACTGGCCACGGCGACAGTCACCAGCGGCGTAGACACCCGCAATATTGGTCGAGTAGTGGCCAGGGGGAGTCTTGACGTTCTTGCGAGGGTCACGAGCGATATCATCACCAAGAAGACGATCTTCGGGTCCCAAGAAACCCATAGACAAAAGGACCAGGTCGGCGGGGAAGAATTGCTCGCTACCTTCCACAGTCTTCATGTCCCAGCCACCAGTGGCGCTCTTGGTCCACTCCACACGCACGGTGTTGATACCCCTTACACGACCACTGCCATCATCGACGAACTCTGTGGACATGACACAGTACTCGCGAGGATCCTTACCCATGTGGGTCTTGACCTCCGAGTGACCATAGTCAATACGGTAGATGCGAGGCCACTGAGGCCAGGGGTTGTCATTGGCACGCTCTGGCGGAGGCTGAGGTAAAAGCTCGAAGTTGGTGACCGACTTGGCACCGTGGCGAACTGAAGTGCCAATGCAATCGTTACCAGTATCACCGCCACCAATTACAACGACATGCTTGTCCTTGGCAGAGATGTACTCGCCGTCGGAGAGATCGGAGTCTAGAAGAGACTTGGTGTTCTTGTGCAGGAATTGCATGGCAAAGTGCACACCCTCCAGCTCACGCCCAGGGACCTTGAGGTCACGAGCAACCGTAGCACCAGTTGCGATGATTACAGCGTCGCTAGAAGCACGGAGAGACTGAAGGGTAACCTCACAGTCAGGGCCAACAGCTGCACCGGCCACAAACTTGACTCCCTCAGCAGCCATGAGATCCACACGGCGCTGAACAACCTTCTTGTCAAGCTTCATATTGGGAATTCCATACATGAGAAGACCACCCATGCGGTCAGCTCGCTCGTAGACGATAACGGAGTGACCAGCACGGTTCAGCTGATCAGCAGCAGCCAGACCAGCGGGACCAGATCCGATAATGGAAATAGTCTTGCCGGTACGGGTTTTTGGTGGACGAGGAACCATCCAACCCATCTCGAAACCACGGTCAATGATAGCGCACTCAATCGACTTAATACCGACAGGGTCTTCGTTGATGCCAAGAACACAGGCACCCTCGCAAGGAGCAGGGCAAACACGACCAGTGAACTCGGGGAAATTGTTGGTCATGAGCAGGCGGTTAAGAGCATCTTGCCACTGATTCTGGAAGACCAACTCGTTCCACTTGGGAATGATATTGGAAATTGGGCAACCAGTGTCCGACTGACAAAATGGAACACCGCAGTCCATGCAACGAGCCGACTGGTACTTGAGCTCATCCTCGCTGAGGCGGTTGGAGATTTCGGCCCAGTCCCTGGTACGAGTTGTAGGGTTACGGTACTTCTCGCTGCGGCGACTGTATTTCATGAAGCCACGAGTCTTGTCCAAAATCAAGGCAGAACGTTTCTTCTCGACCTTCGAGTCGCCGATGCTATCCTCAATATCGAGCATATCTGCCTTCTTCTCATCAGTCTTAGCCTTGGCCTTCTCAGCACTGTGAACTGGAGTGCTGGGAAGTTGAGGAAGAGAGAACTCGGCCTTCTTCGCGGCCGCGGCCTTAGCAGCCTCTTCCAGCATAACTCGCTTGTAATCGATGGGAAGCACCTTGACCAAGTGAGGAAGAGCGCGGGTAAAATCGAGGAGAATACGAGCCGCGAGCTCGGATCCAGTGTAGTGGTGGTGGTCCTCGATCAGACCACGGACAAAAGC
Source organism: Penicillium pulvis (assembly GCF_028828015.1). Classification (NCBI taxonomy): domain Eukaryota; kingdom Fungi; phylum Ascomycota; class Eurotiomycetes; order Eurotiales; family Aspergillaceae; genus Penicillium; species Penicillium pulvis. The sequence continues at coordinate 734,036 of NW_026643079.1, read as the reverse complement.
GATCTCGGAGGGCTCTTCGATACCAGAAATCTCAACCATCTCCATGTTGACCTTGGAGTGGAAGTCCTGGTTCATGTCCAGAACGTAAGCAATACCACCAGACATACCGGCGGCAAAGTTACGACCAGTGGAACCCAGAATCAGGACACGTCCACCAGTCATGTACTCACAACCGTGGTCACCAACACCCTCGACAATAGCGGTAGCACCCGAGTTTCGGACAGCAAAACGCTCAGCAGCAACTCCACGGAAGTAGCAAGTACCTCCAGTGGCACCGTACAGACAGGTGTTACCAACAATGACATTCTCCTCGGCCTTGAAAGCAGCACCGCGAGGAGGATACACAATCAGACGGCCACCAGACAGACCCTTGCCAACATAGTCGTTAGCATCACCCTCAAGCTCCAGAGTGACACCAGGGGCAAGATAAGCACCAAAGGACTGACCAGCAGAACCCTTGATGTTGGCATGGATGGTGTCTTGAGGAAGACCAGCCTCGCCATAGCGTCGGCTGATCTGATACGACAAAGTGGCACCAAGAGAGCGATCGGTGTTGACAACGTCGCACTCAATACGGCAAGGAAGACCCTTCTCCAGAGCAAGCTCAGACTCAGCAATCAGCTTGTTGTCGAGACGAGTGTGGAGGCGATGATCCTGCTTTCGGACATTATAGGTGGCAACACCAGGGCGAAGCGAGTGAGCAGGAGTCAGGATAAGCGATAGATCCACACGCTCCTGCTTTTGGTTGCGAATGTCATCTCGAACCTTGAGCAGCTCGGCACGACCAACCATCTCGTTGATAGTGCGAACGCCAAGCTTGGCCATGATCGCACGCATCTCATTGGCAACGTAGAAGAAGAAGTTGATTACATTTTCGGGTGTACCCTTGAACTTCTTCCGCAGCTCGGGGTCCTGTGTGGCAATACCGACGGGGCAAGTGTTGAGGTGGCATTTTCTCATGAAAACGCAACCCATGGCAATTAATGGAGTGGTTGCAAAGCCATACTCCTCAGCACCAAGCAGACAGGCGATGGCGAGGTCACGTCCAGTCCGAATTTGACCGTCAGTTTGGACGACAACACGGCCACGAAGATCGTTAAGAACGAGAGTCTGGTGAGTCTCGGCAAGACCCAACTCCCAAGGAAGACCGGCATACTTGATACCAGTCCAGCGCGAGGCACCAGTACCACCATCATGACCGGAGATCAGGATGTGGTCAGCTTTGGCCTTAGCGACACCAGAGGCGACGATACCAACACCGACTTCGGATACCAGCTTGACAGAAATACGAGCGCGCGGGTTGGAGCACTTGAGATCGTAAATCAGCTGCTTCAGATCCTCGATGGAGTAAATATCGTGGTGGGGAGGAGGGGAAATCAGGCCAACTCCAGGGGTTGAGTGACGAGTACGAGCAATAGGACCGAGGACCTTATGGCCAGGCAGCTCACCACCCTCACCGGGCTTAGCACCCTGGGCCATCTTGATCTGCAGTTCATCGGCATCAGCAAGATAGTTCGAAGTCACACCAAATCGGCCAGAGGCAATCTGTTTGATAGCAGATCGCATGGTGTCACCGTTCTCCATACGATCGCTGCGTTCGGCATCTTCACCACCTTCGCCGGTGTTGGACTTGCCTCCCAGTCGGTTCATGGCGATGGCAAGAGTGGAGTGAGCTTCCATGGAAATGGATCCGTAAGACATGGCGCCAGTTACGAAGCGGCGAACAATCTCAGTCCAAGGTTCAACCTGATCAATGGGAATGGGAGTTCTCTGGTCAAAGTCAAAGTCAAGCATACCACGCAGAGTGCAATTCTTGATCTGTTCGTGCTCTGCCTTGGCATAAGCCTCGTAGGATTTGTCGTTCTTGGTGCGAACAGCATCCTGCATGTTAGCAATGCTGACAGGGTCGTTGACATGGGCCTCGCCGCCATCACGCCAGTGGTATTCACCGGACTCGGGGAGGCCGGGAATCTCGACGATGTCACGCGAGGGATAGCCACGCTCGTGGAAAGCGAAAGCGTCCTGGGCAATCAAGTCGAATGTAATACCGCGAATACGGCTGGCGGTTCCAGCAAAGCAGCGGTCAATAACGCTGTCGTCGATACCAAGAGCCTCAAAGATCTGAGCACCCTTGTAGGACTGGAGAGTGGAGATACCCATCTTGCTCATGACCTTGAGGATACCACCATCACAGGAAGCCTTGTAGTTTTCGATGACTTTGCCATCGGGAAGGTCTTTGCGAATGAGCTTCTCACGGTTCATCTTGAGGAGACACTCCATAGCGAGGTACGGGCTGATGGCATCGGCACCGTATCCAAGAAGGACACAGTGATGGTGAACTTCACGGGCTTCGGCAGTCTCAACGGCCAAAGCAGCGAGGGAACGCCACTTATTGCGAACCAAGTGGTGGTGAACCAATCCGGTAGCCAACAAAGCGGAGACAGGAACACGGTCAGCGTTGGTAGCACGGTCAGACAGAATGATGACCTTGTCACCTTGTGTGATGGCTTGAGTAGTAGCATCACAGATAGCATCCAGTGCCTCGAGATAGCCAGCAGTACCCTTCTTCTTGTCGAATGTGATATCGATGGTGCAAACATTCCAATCCTTATGAGCGTGATTTATGTTCTTGAGGGCGTTGAATTCAGAGTTGCTCAAAATAGGAGACGGGAGAAGCAGTCTGTGACACTGAGTTTGGTCCATCTCCAGCAGATTGCCCTGCGGACCGACGTAGCACTCAAGGGACATGACCACAGCCTCCCGAATGGGGTCAATGGGAGGGTTGGTAACCTGAGCAAACAGCTGGCGGAAGTATTCATAGAGCAGACGAGGTTGTTGAGCAATGCAGGCCAAGGGTGCATCGTTACCCATGGAGCCCAGGGCTTCTTTGGAGTCTGCACCCATGGGACCCAGGAGCAGGCTGACCTGCTCGAAGGAATAGCCGAAGGCGCGGAGACGAGGGTCGTTTTGTACGGTGTTATCATCAAGGGTGAAGGAAAGATCCACATTTTGATCCAGCAGTAGCTTGTTAATAGCAGGCAACTTCAGGAGCTCTTTGTCCAGCCAGCCGGCAAAATCGTGACGTCTGGCAACGGTCTGCTTCAATTCTGAATCGTCGATGATGCGACCAGCCACGGTATCTACCAGCAACATCTTTCCAGGCTGCAGACGGCCCTTCTGAACCACACGCTCGGGATCTATGTCAATCGCACCAACTTCAGAGGCACAAACGATGCGATCATCATCCATGACATAGAAGCGACACGGGCGCAAACCGTTACGGTCAAGGTTGGCACCACAATAACGGCCGTCAGAGAAAGTGAACAGAGCCGGGCCATCCCAGGGCTCCATCTGGCATGCCGCCCACTCATAGAAGGCGGACTTGGCCGGGTCCATCGCTGGATTGTCCTGCCAAGCTTCGGGGATCATAATCATCACAGCCTCGGGCAGAGATAGAACACCATTAATCATGAGCAATTCCAGAACATTATCAAAAGCTGCCGAGTCGGAGCCGCCTTCCTCCACAATGGGGTATAATTGGTCCAACTCGTCACCAAAGACATCTGAACGAAGAACTCCCTCGCGAGCACGCATCCAGTTTTTGTTTCCGCGCAATGTGTTAATTTCACCATTGTGAGCGGCCCATCGCAATGGCTGAGCACGATCCCAGGAGGGGAATGTGTTAGTCGAGAAACGGGAGTGGACTAGGGCAAAGTGACCCTCATAGTCGACGTTGACTAGATCATGATAGTATTGATAAACTTGCACCGGGGACAGCTGGCCTTTGTAGACAATATTCCGGTTGCTGAGAGAGCAGAGGTAGAACCAGTTACCCATCCCAATAACGTGGGTGGCACGCTTCCGCAGAATGTACAATTGAAGTTCAAAAGACCGGGCGTCGAACTTGTCGGTATCAGTGATTTCGGGCTTGTTGCCCTCGCCGTAGGCAGATTTGAAAACTACAAACGGCTGCATGATAATGGGCTCACGCGACAGCGCAGCTGGACCTAGAATCGTGGAGTCGCGGGGCACCTCCCGCCATCCCAGGACGCGGAGGCCGAGCGAGGATGCCAATTCCTCGAAGCTGGCGATCGATTGCTTCAAAGCATCCTCATCTGGCTTGAAGAACAAGTTTCCGACGGCATACTGGCCCAGTGGAGGGAGGTCCACGCCTACCTCGCGGGCAAAATTCTTGATGAAGAACTTGTGGGGGATACTGGTCATCACACCAGCACCATCACCGTCTCGTGCGTCCGAGCCAACGGCTCCACGGTGGGTCATGTTGCACAACAGATTGCGGGCTATCCGAGACGACGTCAGCGCAAACTTCGGGAGTTTTTGTATGTTCGAAGGTTTTGAAAGACTTACCATCGCTCACAATCTTGTGGCTCGGTTTGCCCTTGATATGGCTGGATTTGGAATTGAGGTTAGCCGTGTCGTTCCTGTACCCCAATCTTGATACAGAGCTCACTCACGCTGCGAATCCTACACCACAGGCATCCTTTTCATATTCGGGGTCATAGAGACCCTGCCGCTCGGGCAGTGTATTGGCCCAGCCATAGCCTTTCTTAGGCTGATACTCCGAATACTCCTGAGGAGCTTGGGCTTCACTTAAATCTTTGCCATAGATTTCCTCCAAGTTAAGACCCATTCTTCTCGCCGGGGGCCGACAGAGAATGGACACACAGAGGGGACTTTTTTGGAGGGATGTGTCTGGAGATCTCCGCCGGGATTCTTTGGGCGGGACTGATCGATAGGGCGATAAGACAATGTCGTCACCGGGCGCAGCACGGGGAAGGTAGAGGTCAGTTCAAACTGAAGACCCGTCTGCAAGGAAGGTTTAAAGATGGGAATGGGAAGGAAAGTGAGGGAGAAAAGGAGGGGAATGAGAAAAAAAAGACAAGCGGTTACGGCAGGACAACAGGTCCGGGGATTGTAGGCTGTTGCTCCGATGGAAATCCCAAAAGAGAAGGGAAATAAAATACAGCCTGTGGGGTATTTTTCCTTATTGTTTTTCCGTGGCAAATGCATTTCTTCTTCCAAGGTTATTTCACTTCTACCCTAACGAAACCAGTTTCATGGTACCTATTGGCTACGTGTCTGGTCCCTTGGAAATCAAATGATTCATTTCTAGGGAACTAACTTCTAGCAGAATATTGAATTGTGACATCTGGGATTATTAAATTTTCAATTTTACCAAGATTACCATGTAAGACACCCCGGAGACTTGGAGAACCCCTCATAGATGAAAACAGCAGGGGTGGGAGGTGGGGGGGGGGCATTCCAGATGGACGTTAGAGCTTCCAGCAATGATGGGTCGAGTAATGATAATCATTATGATTACGGCGAGCAAATCGTCAAGATAAGCGTTGATCGACCAATCAGAGACAAGGCATTGCAACCTCTGAGTCCAAACGATTAGGTTTCTGCTACGTCAAGAGTCTTTAAGATCCTCGCCGGTGGAGTGGGTGTATTGTATTGTATCAGTACCTTAATCTTCGTTTCTTTACCAGTGCAACTCCTCTCAGGTGTTCTATGCCTGAGTCATGTATACTTCGAAGCCGAGTACATTGTCAAACGTTAGTACTGGTACCTCAGACTTTATGGCCCTAGTATTACTTTGTTGTTTTCCTCTTGTTCGCTTTGGCCCCCCTTGATTCATGATCTCATCTACATCCACATGCGTATGGTCAACGCATACCCGGGCGGTGGGGCCACCGAACGGCCCCAAGGGAGAATCCGACGGTATGATTGGCTTGTAGACGCAACCAGACCACGAAAACTAGAAAATCAGCCTTCTCCAAGATGCCTGTTGTCCCAAGTGGACGGTGGTTGGTGGGGCAATTGCATGCAATGCTTAATCCAGTCAATAGTTTCTCTACTATTGCTGTACAGCTTCAGGGTGTTCAATCTGAGCTGTTCTCTTTCTTTTCTTTAGACGAGGCAAATGAGAAGGAAGAAAAAAAAAATCCCAATTGACCAGAAACAGTTTGATGATAATGCCAAGGTGTAGATTAAAAGTTTCATTAAGATAGATGGCCGTACATATATCCAACCCCGTTCCCGAGCCTCCGCCCCACAGTGTGCAGGTCAGATCAGGGGCCACGCACTGATAAATACAGGTATATACCAATACCAAACATACCCGCCAGTCCGACAACGGCCAAGCTGTCCGGAATCTTCCTCTCCTCCCCTAACAATTGCAATCTGACCAATGATCCTCCCTACTATCAATGCTGGTGCGCCCCCCGATTTCGGGGTCATGTTCTCTCTGCATTTGGATCCCGAACCGCTTCTTCCAGCTCATCATTTCAAGTCATCCAAACTGCTTATCGCGGCTTGGAAGATATTACCTGCCATCTCACTCGTCGAAGCCGCACCCCAGAAGATCACCACGTCCCCGGAACCCCCCATCGACGTTCCACGTTTCAAGTGGAATGTATTCTGGAGACTTGGGTTCATTTACCCCGTACAAACCTCGGACTTAAGCATTCATCCGGAGCTCAATCCCCCGGACACGTGAAGCGGGTGAGTATATGATAAGACTCTTGATAATAAGCAAACATAACCCCGCCCAAAATTAAGGTGCTCCGCCCTGGTCGTTTTCCGAGCGGAACTGCATGTGTATTCCTATCGGCCGAGGATCTCTTTTCCCTTTATTGCCTAGCATGCTATGGAAAGAATACAATCAGGCCATACATGTCAGAACAGAAGCCTGGATGAACTGAGGTCCACGTGTGTCGTGTATACTGTGGTTCCGGAAATTGTCCAGGTACTTCCTCGCTTAGCGCAACTCTAACCTTACCATTTCAAGTCTAGATCAGGTCATATTGTGTGTGGTTTGTCATGGAGTTTTTTTTTGCTCTATCTTCAGGTAATTTGGTGGGCTTATGCTCTGTGCATTTGACGTTTCTCTCGAAATTCCGGATACGCATCATCGTAAATGCATCGGTGAGGCGAGTCCTTGACCGTAATAAGTTAGCCTCTTACTCGTGTGATCCGAATATTTGCCTTACTGCGTGTCTTGGTTGCCTATCTCCCCACGAAGTAGTCGTCTCCCGGGCAAATGATGGCTTCAAGTTTTCACTATATCAGCATATCGATAGGAAAAGGAACCCAACTTTTCCATTGACACATTCTATCTTACCTGGCTACTCATCAAGTCGGATGTATGTGGCTTTGTTGGAGCCGCAATTGCTCCACAGGCAAAGGCTACAAGCACATAAATTCGCATTTTCGTCAGAATCAGGTCACTTTACTGACTTGGAAAGATCGCATCTCGTCTATTATAATAGAGTATATCTTCCGGAAATGGCACGTTTTCTAGAAGTTCCTTTGCTGAAGACATGAAAATCCCGGATGCGGAAGTGAGGTTCAATGTTCAAATCCGGCCTTTTTCTGGATATACCCGACCAATCAAAGTTGCTTCCAACCTCAGTTTTGCTTGAACTGCAATGCAGACGAATCATTTGACTAAGAAGTGCCTATAGACGCTTTGGGTACTTTGTATACATTCCAATCTCCATGGGATCCACAGTGGATATCCCCTCACCGCCAATAATCGGGGAGTGAATATAAGACACCAGGTGCGTGTCCATCGATCTTGGGGTAACATGTGCATCGCTTCTCCGACTTTTCCCGGGTTCTCGTCCTTGACTCTTGTCTACTTTGGGTTCACCGGACTGATCTCATCGCTGGGATCGGGTAATTGCGGGAAATCCATGGTTGGACCGCGGCCAAGCCTCCACGTACGAGTCCATACAAAAGGTACGCGTACTTTTATTAAATACCAGGAACACAGCTGCCGAGCCCGAGATCTTCCCTGTTCTAAGGTTCTTGATGACCTGATTTGAGACATTGGTGTAGCCTAACCTTGTTAAAAAAAATACAAGTGTTAGGCTTCACGGCTCAACGTTAATTATATATTTTCCTGGTACCTGCGTAGTAGCCTACTAGGGATAGATATGGATGTATGGAATACGAGCTGATGACTCACGATCACTCCAACCTCAACCCATTTGGCGAAAATGTTTCATTTCAGGGCCAAGGACAAATGAACATTTCCCCATCACCATTACCGTGATGGCGAGGAAAGATCTCCCAGTTATAACTCAACAAAGCCCAACAATGGCATCACAGGAAAATGAAAAATTCCTGATCCGTCGTATGCACAGCTCAGACATCCCGATATTGGGCATTTTAGCTGCTACAACCTACTTTAATTCCCCCCTCACTGCCTTCCTCTGTCCACGTCGTCATGAATACCCTGAGCATGTCATCCGTAACTTTGTCCAGATGATCCAAGGCCGCTACCTCAACCCTCGAAGCATTGGCTTTGTAGCCGTGGAGCGCGCCAGCCCATCCACTCCTGTAGCCTATGCGCAGTTCATTCGACTAGGTAATGACCAGTCTGCATTGCAATTGCTCTCCGATCAACGCTCCATCTGGCGTTTACTGCAAGCATGGTGGTTCAAGATTCAAGTATCGGTTGTGAATCTCTTTTCACCTGATCGGTCTGTCAATCATGATGCTCTGGATGCGTTTATGGAATCAGCTAAGCGGGATGAGCAACTGTACTGGGAGTCTCCAGAGATGAAGATCAAATATTCGAACCGGTGGCATGCGCAAAGCGTGGTGGTATCCTCGTCCTATCATCGACAAGGAATTGGACGGCGACTGATGGAAGAGGTACTAGGAAGAGCGCAGGATGAAGGGGTGGTAGTAGGATTAGAAGCAAGTGAAGATGGGGAGAAGCTCTATCAGAAGCTGGGATTTGAGCTACGGGGTTTATTCTCTATGAACATTGGTCTACCAGCTGGAGGGATCATGATGTGGACTCCGGAAAGGTGATGCTTGCATACAGCTGCAGGTATAAGCTATATAAACCCAGTAGGTGTCTCATCCCAGATATACCTGTGTATGTACTTGATCAAACGGACGATTCGGACCTGAGTCTCATACGTCATTTTAGTCAACAAACGCAATGTAGCTTATTCATTGATTGTTTACGAATACATGCAGCCCGAAAGTAAATCAGCCTTGTAGATCCCTATTAACGGAGATGCATTTGCGTGGTGCATTGCACCAATAGCTATGTCCCCGCAATGCCAATGTTTTGGGTTGCGGAGCTCCGACCCGCCGACTTTTCCAGCGCCCTAGCTCCTCTCCATCCATGGATTACTCTTGAATTGACCGCATTTGTCTGTCGAATGAGTTATTGACGATTCTTTATAACTCTCTACTCTCACCTGACCACAAGTTATATTCCTCATACTACCGTGACAAATACGTGCTACCCAAAGCTAGCAATATCATCGCAACGTCGCGACAAGCTTCAGAGGAGCAACCACCCAACGTCCCAACCACATCTACTCGGACTCGACCCAGAAAATAACCGACAGTAAACGCCCCTCTCCATAATTGCAACAATGCTGTCTCTACCCTTTCTCACCCCTCGCGATGTAAGTACTGAGCAAATCTCCAAACCTATGCGCGCCCCACACCAGAGGTCAGGATCTAACCCTGCACAACAAACAGTCACATGAGCTCTGGTTCGGCGCATCACAGCCATATCGATCTACCTCCCCCCAACAATCACATACCGACGCCGGTGCCAATCTCGCCCGTCGCAATGGCAATAACACAAATAATCACCGAGCCTTCATGCCCTCGCGCTCACCAGCAAATGGTCTCGCGGCTCTCGCTATGGAGGAGCGGGCCCTGCGCGCTCGGAAACAGAACATTGCATCCTTTGGATACTCGTGGATTAAACCAGCGGGATGCTCAAAGACAATGCTGGGTATGAAAGAGGAAGAGGCTGAGCGCGAGGAGGCGCTTGCGGCGGCGGCGGCGGAAATCAACGCTGAAGGAATGATGGAAGACGATATGGGTGTGACACAAGGAGAGGAGGGAGAGGAGGTGGACCAGGGCATGGAGCGGGATTTGGACGACGAGATCCCCGATGCGGATGCCGAGGGGTTGATTGAGGAAGGCGAGGAGGGGCTAGAAGAGGAGGATGTTGTCGACGAGGAGGGTTATATGGAGCGGGATCTGGATGATGACATTCCTGAAGGATACCCCGATGACGACTACGAGGAAAGTGGGTTGTACGAGCAGGACGATGAGGACTTTGATAACCAACCTGATTTGGATGCGGAAATTCCCGAGGCCGGGGAGGGGATGAGTGACGGCATGAGTCGAGATCTGGATGTTGAGATTCCCGACGCCGTGGCGAGTGGATCCGAACAAGAAGGCGAATGGCAGCATACCGATACCGAGGAAGAGTCTGATGAGGAGGAAGAGAATGACAATGTCGTCCGCAACAGACTCACGGAGAACTTTAGAACAAGCACGCCCAACAGTCGTGCCGGCATGTTACCAACGCCGCCAATGCGCCGGGCACGCGAGACTGAAGCTCAGAGCCGGTTCATCAATCGCTGGAGTGGTGGTGGTGATGCCCTGGACTCTAGCAGCATGTTCCTCGAAGATGAGGATCTGCGTGCATCGGTAACAAGTCAAGGTAGCCGTCGCAGTGGGCTTGCTCGACGGTTCCCTCGTCATGTTGGCAGACCACGAGACAGTTTTAATTGAAATTGGCACCTTGGTTACTGCAGAGTTATCGACTACTGTCTTATTAAGTGGTTTGCATGGTGTTAATGGTGTTTAGATTGAACTGGATTTGCCACAAAAGCATCAAACTCAAGAGTCAGAATTGCATAGAACATGCAAGAGACTCAATATCATATGGTAGTCCTTCAAAAACTCTAGGGTTTAAGCATGAGCTTCTCCCTTAATGTTTACTTGGAATGTGCATTATATACTTATGTATTCTTGAATCTCAAAAAATCAGTGTCAGCATGACTCCGTTGGACACTGAAAACTAGTGAAACACCAGGTTTCTCAGTCCTGAATTAAGCCCATTTCAAAAGGACACAAAGCATTATTGACCTTGTATGTAGCGCCTCCGATAATCACATGGCATGCAATAAAATGCAGCCGGAATCCCAAAACTAACACCAAAACACCTTAGCCAAGAAAATGTCATGCTATACTAAAAGCAACCGTATGTATGCGTGCCGCCGGAAGACACGAAGATTGAGGCCAAGTACACGCTCTTGCTTCTGAGAGAGAATCAAGTATACAAGTGAAGCCGTGTATAAGCCATTGGTCATAGCTCTGGCAATCAGAATATCCACACATAGAAGAACAAGAAGAACACAGCGAAGAAGAATCCAACCCACACCCGCCAGCCAACGCCAGTGCGTTCAGCCATGCGAAGCATGCGGTTCATGTTTCCCCGAAGCCGGACTCGGGTACTTTCAAATGAGCCTTCGAGACCGTCTATGTGTGTGGTATCCCGGATTTCGTCTCCAATCGCAAAAGTGAGCTAAGAGGGTCTTGTCAGTGGCTATTGCAACAAAACTCAACGGCGCGTTGCCCTCGCGCCATGGCCAAGTATTCAAACCACTTACATCTTTCAGCATCCTCACTTTGGCGGTGATACCTTCTACCTCCGCATCATTTTGTGATTCAAGTGACGAGAGGACTGCATCTGAGTAGTGGCCCCTACAACAGAAGATTAGAAACCAAGCACAACTCAACTTCATTAAGGCAGCGACCATTGAGCATACTTCTTGTCAGGGGTTGCGCTTCGATATGAAGGTCCAGCAGCACTGCCATTGCCATAGTTGTTCCCAGCTGGGCTGGAATAGCCTCCATACCCGTATCCGCCCGCCGGAGCTGGCGATCTGCTGGCCGGACGGGAACCGCCACCGTAAGAGTCAAATAGGGAGGAAGAAGCGCGCGGATCACGCTGACGGGGAAATCTGTTCATGCTTGTTAGTTGCTATGGACACTGAGGATTCCCATTTTGTAATGTGGTCATAGGGAAAGGAGAGAGGGTCGGACTATACCGTGAAGCCATGACGTTCGTGTCCAGGTCCAGAAAGGATCCGAGGAATTATAGGGAATTACCAGTCAAGTAAGGTTCAATAATGGGTCAGTAGTTACTTGGGGACATTGTGTGGTCCTAGCAACCGGTGAAATTCATGATATTTTGGAGAACGTGGAGAGACCCTGGTTGCGGACAAAAACACAAGGTGGCCAAAGCGTAGATCCGCGAGCGCACGTGATGACGCAGTGTTTACAGGAGTCTAGGAAAACAAAACAAAATGCTGGGAGTGAAACGAATGGACCATTTAATAATTAGGCGGCAAGGTTTTGAGCTCTACAAGGCATCGGGGAATTTAAGTCTTGACGCAGAACGCACTCCACAGGTGCCGGGTACCACAGAGTGAAGCAGCTCACTACAGTAATTTCACCACATATATGAACGATATTGTTGTAGAAATAAATAGAATGAATATGCAGTAAGTGCAATGGATAATCATAGTTGGACGCTAAATAGTCGTAGATCTTCTCTGAAATAAGAGAATCCGGCCACAACTGAGTTTCATTGAATCATTGACAGCGCCATCCGGCGCGACTGAGAACAGAATGAGAGCGTGTCTCGAACGAAGTAAGACATGAACCTCCCCTTAGCACATAGCGCCGACCTAACCTGATCCTTCATAGCAATGTTCGTATCGCCTGAGTCGTATCGTGGAGCCCGGCTATTTAACCGCGCATGGCATGGTCATTGTCGTCATCCGCACCCTGGTACTCCTCATCGTCCTCGTCTTCATCATCATCGTTCATCTTGTTCTGCTCGGCAACATCAGCGTAATTGATGACCTTGCCGCGTGTACGGCGACCGCCCGAGATGATGTTGCCTTGGTCGATAGGCTCGAGGTTACTGTCCATGTCCTCGTCCTCCTCTGTAATTTTCTTTCGGTTAGCAACGATTGAGTTGATTTGGGGGCGTGGCAAGTCACGTAGCACCACTAGGCCTCGCAATGATCGAGGCTCAGGGCAACTATGCTTGCAGATGAAGGGGGCGCGTACCGGTCTGCTCCTAGAAACGCGCAAAGTTAGTACACCATTGAGCCGTTGAAAGCAGGGGGGTGCGATAGATTTCGCAAGCTTACAATTTCAGGCTCGCTCTCCGATGAACTGTCATCGTCCATGTTCATCTCGTTGGTAGGGTCGGTGGACTTGCCCTTGCCCTTGTCCTCGACGGAGGGGTCGTTGAAGGTAGCGCGGTCAGCCATTGTGGATGTGTAACGTGTTGGCAAGATGGAAAGCGTAGATGGTGTGAAAGAGGTTGGGATTGGAGAGGGGGGAGGGGGGAAATTTAAAAGAGACGGTCTGCGAGGTAAGGTAGCTGTCCAGCCAAAACAACTAGCAACAGTAAGGGACGGCGGGATCCCGTGATGTGATTCGCTCAACAGGGTGGGGACCTCGTGACAGGCCGTGCCCTGAGCCTTCTGTATTTGAAGTTTACTCACGGCATTCTACTTGTTTTATGAGTATTAAGACAGTGATCAAATGTGTAAGCTATATTATCAATGCATTCACATTAATATGATATATTCCAAGTACAGGCCGTTCCCAACCTATGTCAAAGCAAAGCATCGCTCTACCGACTCACCATTATTCCCCCACCATTTTGGCATCGAGATCTGCTTGCCTGCTCCGAAAAAGAAGAAGATAAGCAACATATTGAGGTTAAACCCCGCATCAAACGCTGCAGCAATCAAATAGTTGTACCGCTTCCATACTTCGAAATGGCGCCGATATGCCCAGTACATCACAACATAACCACCGATGATAGCGGATGTGTAGCCAGTACTAAGGTTGCCGTAGAACATAGCAAGGCCGCCAAAGAAAATACTGACATTCCAAAGGTCAATTCGCAACCTGGGGAAGAATCGATGGAATATGAATAAGATCGGTGGGATCACTGCACCGACTAGGAAGGACCATGGCAGGGGCGTCATCTCGGCTTCCGCGAAGAGTCTCTTGGGACCGAGAACGGCATATTGCACACCCATAGTGTTCGATGTGCGCAATGATTGGCCAGTCCATTGATTGAGCGGATCTGTTTTCACTCCAGTCAAGTAGTCTCCTTTGGTATCCATCACCCAGCGAATGACAGCATAATTTATGGGAATGCCCATTAGGGTGCCAAAAATCTGGGAGAAGAAAATCTCACGCGGGGGTATGTGCATGTAGTGCCCGATCTTCTGGTCTTGTAACATATACTGCGCACGATACCATGCGTCACCAGCGATGGAGCCGTAGACCGAAGGGCCACATGGGTGCTGGTGGCCGGAGCCAGCTTTAGTATGCACCATGTACCCGTACATTAGCTCATTAAACGACCCAGTCTCAAGTTGGTAGTTGGAAATGGCGTACAACCAAGCAAAAGGAATGACGAAGACAGCAGCGCTTGCAAGCCCGACAAACAGGGTCCAGATTGGGATGAACAGGTTTCCACATGCGATAATGGTTACCAAAATGACCAGTGCTGTTAGGAACAGGGAGAGGTACCACCACAGTGGTATCTCTTTATATTGTCTCTGAATCACATTGAGGCGGTCATGGTATTGATGATGAATGCCTTCTCCCGGTGATGATCTAGCAGCCTTGCGAGCCCCGAGAATCTTTTTAAGATTGTTTCTTATTTGGACATAGCCAAAAGTCGCAATCCAGGTGATTGCCGCTGGCAACTTGGCATAGTCAAACCAGGTCGCCCACACATTCTGTAGTCCCATATACATAGGGCCATACTGTTGATAGGCTGTCTCGTTTAGGTGATACTCGGGGGTCAGCACTTTGAGTGTTGGGTAGGTCGTGCCGTTAGCCATCAGGAGACTGTTCGACATAAGGCCATGTTTGTAGGAACCGAGGTCGCCCCATTTAGCTGCAGGGATCAGAACCCAGCAGTTAAAAGCATATGCCAGGAACAGAATGACCTGTGTCCAGAACGGCGTGAGCATGATTGAGGACCCATTCCAGTTGATGTTAGACCAGTCCAATGACAAATTCAAAAACCCCATACCCCCAAGTCCAGACCCAATGAAGTTGGCCACTGCGTTATGCGGAGCTACCCAGCAGAGAAAAGCCAGGGAAGAGAGGAATGGGAATACATATTCTGGGAGGAACTGCCACAGGGTCATCCCCAGGAAAGCAAGAAAAAACACTTTCATTTGGCGTCGGGCGACGGGCGACGCAGTGTCTGTTTTGCGGAAGGTCTCGAACAAGGTTGTTTGCATCAAGGCCTGTGGCCAAATGTACTCGGGATCTGGCAGCAGAATTTGTCGTGCAAGAGCAGCAAAGGAGTATCCCGTCCACACGATGGCTAGCATGAAGAAAATAGCGACTGCCGGATTGATTCTTGTTCCATACCAGAGTTCTGCTAGCACAATCGGCGCATATGCCAAATTATACGTCGCCCCCGATGCCGCTGTAACTGTGACGAGCACATGCTCTTTGATGCTCCACGGGCCAGGATTCAGGCTGAACGACCATCTGGTACCAGGCAAACGGACCGTCCAGGCCGGGAGTATTTTGGCCAGAAAGTGTCCCACATAATGACAAGCAATTTGTACGAAAAACACAGAGTAAGGGGCACTGGTGGTACGGAAGTGACTCATCTGAGACAAGAATGCACCAGGAATGACAAAAAGCGCCGAGAGCACAAAGTAGCGAAAGGTGATCGTGGGGAGAGTGGGATCATCGGTCAAATTGATAATCTGGCGTACTTGCAGAGGCAGTGCGGCGATTTCAGGATCATTGTGACTCTGTTGCTCAATCGCAGCCGTTTCAGTCTGCACTTTGTTTTTCTCCTCGTCGGATGGAACGATGCCGGGGATATCTACTTCAGACAGCTCTCCCGTCTGGTTGCTTGTGACCTCAACGATGGCAGGGCCCTCTGAAGGGCCCCGATGGCGCTTGAGTATACCCAGACGAGCCATGTTGGGGGAGAGGGGGGAAGAAAAGCTCTCAAAGGGATATGGCAACAAATACCAATGGGTGGCTGGTGAGAATGAGGATCAAACAACATATTGTCTTGGGGGGAATCTATTTTATTTAATCAAAGTAAAAGCCGTGAAAATTGCGACCTTTTACTATGCCAAGTAAACTAGCAACGCTTTTCTGACCAAGCTACATGAAGCCCCGACAATTGTGAACATGCGGACCAATGAGATCGTTCAGAGGAGCAGTGATTCGCGGCAGAAACCCCAGTTTGAGTGGTCCTCATAGAGTTACATTAGGAAAAAGCTCGAATAAAGTTGGGTAACAAGGCCAACTCAGATATAGCGCGGATGGCGTTATCAGGGTTTTCCCTTAATCGGGTTTGGTTTGCTCGGCGCTTTTACCTAAACTCAATTTCACCGAGTAATGGCCGGCTGCTACTTTAGTCATGGGATTATTCAAAGACAAAGAAGAATCAGAGACAAAGAAGCTGGAGATATCATGCTGTGTATAGTATGTACTTTAGAATCCATGGCATAGATATAAAGATGAATCAGGTCATTGATGAACGTACAGGTCTACTGAGAGTTTGTGGTATTTAGACTGGAAACATGGTGAGAGAATCCCAAGATCATGTAATGATTAGGATCTGTGTAGCAGATGAGCAAGATGGATAGAACGTCAAGACAATATACCGAGATTGTTGCAGTCTGTAGTCTGTTGTCTATAGATCAACAATTGGCTGAATTAGGCAACGATCTAGAAGGGACCATGGATGCCTGGTGTGGGCACCTAAGTACTCAGGTGTCTAGATATGGCGGAATTCTTATGTTTGCCTGAGGTGGCAATGGAAAGAGTGACTCATGGAAAAATGAATTCATCATGACGCTTTCGCGGTGACCATACTGATACGACATTACCCCACTATAATACGGTGAGAGGGGCTGTGACGTACCCCGTCCATACCGAGACAGGCATTGAGCTCAGTCCGGGCACGAGCCCACGATTACATCATACTTTTGCCCCGCCATGATTGGAAAAAAAAAAAAAAAATCTAAATACAGATGACAACAAGATAGATGTCCAAAGTCAATGGGAAATTGACGCCCAAAGAATGCTTAAGAAGATACTTGTGACCAGTAGAACAAAGAATGAACCCACTGGGCCCATCTGGAACTAGCGGGTCCTTTCATGAAATGAGAATTGGTGCTGTTGCTGGGGCATCGAAGACCATGGAAACCCATGGATGCCCATGGAAGCTCCCCTGCTAGAAGCTTCTGAACAATTCACCGCTCACTATATAGTAGGATTTCGCTGCCCTCACTCCTCTTCTTTTTTTTTCTACTTCACATTTCAATACCCCATTAATCCTCCCATTTCCTCCTTTCCCTTGTACACTACTCGAGTCATATCACGAATTTCTTTATTAACGACTCAACACACACATTCACAATGGCCCCCGCTGTCGGTATCGATCTGGGTACCACCTACTCCTGTGTGGGTGTGTTCCGTGATGACCGCATTGAGATCATTGCCAACGACCAGGGTAACCGCACTACTCCCTCGTTCGTTGCCTTCACCGACACCGAGCGTCTCATCGGTGATGCCGCCAAGAACCAGGTTGCCATGAACCCCCACAACACTGTCTTCGATGCCAAGCGTCTCATTGGTCGTCGTTTTACCGACGCTGAGGTTCAGGCTGATATGAAGCACTGGCCCTTCAAGATCATTGAGAAGGAGACCAAGCCCGTCATTGAGGTTGAGTTCAAGGGTGAGGCCAAGCAGTTCACTCCCGAGGAGGTTTCCTCCATGATCCTCACCAAGATGCGTGAGACCGCTGAGGCTTACCTCGGTGGCACCGTTAACAACGCTGTCATCACCGTCCCTGCCTACTTCAACGACTCCCAGCGTCAGGCCACCAAGGACGCCGGTCTCATTGCCGGTCTCAACGTCCTCCGTATCATTAACGAGCCCACCGCCGCTGCCATTGCCTACGGTCTTGACAAGAAGCAGGAGGGTGAGCGCAATGTCCTCATCTTCGATCTCGGTGGTGGTACCTTCGATGTGTCCCTCCTGACCATTGAGGAGGGTATCTTTGAGGTCAAGTCCACTGCTGGTGACACTCACCTTGGTGGTGAGGACTTCGACAACCGTCTCGTCAACCACTTCGTCAACGAGTTCAAGCGCAAGCACAAGAAGGACCTGACCACCAACGCTCGTGCTCTCCGTCGTCTCCGCACTGCTTGCGAGCGTGCCAAGCGTACCCTCTCTTCCGCTGCTCAGACCTCCATTGAGATCGACTCTCTCTTCGAGGGTGTTGACTTCTACACCTCTATCACCCGTGCCCGCTTCGAGGAGCTGTGCCAGGACCTCTTCCGCTCCACCATGGACCCCGTCGAGCGTGTCATCCGTGACGCCAAGATTGACAAGTCCTCCGTCCACGAGATCGTCCTCGTCGGTGGTTCTACCCGTATCCCCAAGATCCAGAAGCTTGTCTCCGACTTCTTCAACAAGGACCCCAACAAGTCCATCAACCCCGATGAGGCTGTTGCCTACGGTGCCGCCGTGCAGGCCGCTATCCTGTCTGGTGACACTTCCTCCAAGTCCACCAACGAGATCCTGCTTCTCGATGTTGCCCCTCTGTCTCTCGGTATCGAGACTGCCGGTGGTGTCATGACTGCCCTGATTAAGCGCAACACCACCATCCCCACCAAGAAGTCTGAGACCTTCTCCACCTACTCCGACAACCAGCCCGGTGTCCTGATCCAGGTCTTCGAGGGTGAGCGTGCTCGCACCAAGGACAACAACCTGCTCGGCAAGTTCGAGCTCACTGGCATTCCTCCTGCCCCCCGTGGTGTTCCCCAGATTGAGGTCACCTTCGACCTTGATGCCAACGGAATCATGAACGTCTCCGCCGTTGAGAAGGGCACTGGCAAGTCCCACCAGATTACCATCACCAACGACAAGGGTCGTCTGTCCAAGGAGGAGATCGAGCGCATGCTCGCTGAGGCCGAGAAGTACAAGGCCGAGGATGAGGCTGAGTCTGGACGTATCCAGGCCAAGAACGGTCTTGAGTCCTACGCCTACTCCCTCAAGAACACTCTGTCCGAGGGCAAGCTCCAGATCTCCGAGGATGACAAGAAGAAGGTTGAGGACAAGATCTCTGAGGTCATCAGCTGGCTCGACAACAACCAGACCGCCGAGAAGGACGAGTACGAGTCCCAGCAGAAGGAGCTTGAGGGTGTTGCTAACCCCATCATCTCCGCTGCCTACGGCGGTGCTGCCGGTGCCCCCGGTGCCGGTGGTGCCCGCCAGCCCGATGATGTCGAGGAGAAGCCCGAGGAGCTCGACTAAGCGTCTCGCTTCAGTCTCTAACTTCATGCTTTTTTCTTGGCTCTATTTTCTTTTTCAACGTCTTGTTTTACGAACTTATGGGATATCGAGTTTTCCTTTTTTGCGAATGATTGCATAGATACAAAGTTTATCTGCTGGGAAAAGAAAAGTCCTAGCGAATTTCAAAATATTTTTTCATAATTCATTATTTCACCGTATTTATGTAGTCTTCCAGTCATCTGTGTATTGGGGTTTTTTCTGCTTTGCTCTCATTTGCTCTCATTTTGTCCTTAGGTATACCTTAATTCCGAGATTATTAAAGTGTCTCATACTGTCTAAGCTTATCTTTGTCGTATTATACATACTAAAATGAAACATCAATTTTTCGTGACATATAATAAACAATCCAGTTTTAGAGCCCCTTCCAGTACTCGTAATTGTGAAAAATTAAGGTCAATGGATACATCGGCCAGTGTGGAAGAATCCTCCGTGAAGCTCACTAGCGACAGTGCTGCAACAAACGCATATGGACGTTCGATATTATACGTTTCTGCTCACAAAGCTGGGACTTCTGAAGATTCCTTCATAAAGATATTCGGGTAGGTTTACGGTCCTCAACCAAACATCAATTTGCAGAGAAAAGAAATCTGATATCAAATACGCTATTAGCGCTACATCCGATGGAGATCAATGGTAAAAAGCCCACCAGAATGATAACAAACGACCCTTGGTCCATTTCCATACAGCAGTCATAAACCCCAACTCCAAGAGCCCATATTATGCACAATCGATGGAGTACAAGACCTAGTGTCCCCATCCAAAAATCAAAGTTCAATACAAAAACCAGATTCGATCTCGCGTAGACTGCTTATAGATCCTGGTAGTCTCCGTTCCACCATCGCTGCAACCGCTGCTGTCCGAGCTGCATGACCGTTCCGTATCCGATTTCTGATGCTCTCGAGGGATTCTGTTCTATTTGATCACGACGAATCCGGGACATGACGGCGGCAACACCCATTGTGAGGGCGAAGATAGGGTCGCCTACTCTGTTATCCAAGAAAAAGATGAGCGGTGTTCCAAGACTGGGATTTGTAGGCTCGCATAAGGGGACGAGTGAATCAGAGACGTAACTTTGAACACTTACCGAGAGAGAAGATAGGCAGCCATAGCAATATTGGTTTCTGGTCTGGTTCGTAGGATTGAGGTGGAGCTAGATGAAGCCTTGGGGAAGCTTTTGGAGATGTATTGTGGCACGTGACTTCATACGGGCCGACCGCATTGAAAAGTACAATTAACCTGGGAACACTTATAAATACGTATAAACTTATATTAATGGTGAGTAATGGCGAATGAGGAAACAATAATGAGCTTGTTTGCTTTTTCTTTTTGACTATCACTCTAAACTCCATCGGAAGAAAATAAAGCATGTATATGAGGGGGAAAATACACAAGTCCCTAAAAGAGCCGGGAAAGCCCGAAAGACCCGAAAAGAAGAAGAAATGAAACGATTTTCCGAGAAGGGGGGAGTTGTCGAAGAACGCCAAGGCTATAAAAAGACTCCTTATGTATCTGACCTCTATACGACCTGACCAAAGGCAGGGATCAAAGTCTGTGCCAGCCAGAAGCTGAAAACCAACTTGGGACCAGTCATCAGCAGCTTGGGGGTCAAACCCTTGAACAAACTCATGGTACCCTCATTCTTGAGCATGTTGGACACAATGCGGAATCCAGACTCGGGGTTCTCGAAGTTGCGGTTCTGAATACGGGTCTTGATCACATCCAGGGGAGCGGAGACAATCAGCGAAGCGCTGGCACCGGCCACGGAGGCGACAAAGTTCTGGTCCCAAGTGGCCTTGTTGTAATCGGTCAGGCCGTAAATGTATTCCTTGGCGAAAGCAGATCCACCGAAGAGCTAGCGTGAGTGTAAGCGAGCGGGTCCTATCTCCCTCAGACGAGCCCGGAAGAGTTACTTACCGCGAAAGAACCAGGGGCGTTACGGGCGGCAGTCCAGCCGGCACCCCGGTACAAACCCATACCCTCATCGGAGATAATCTTGAAGAGGCCACGGCCACGGAAGGCCTCGGGGTTTGTCTGACGCTTAATCTTCAGGACGTCCAGAGGAAGCAGGACAACCTCTCCAATACCGACCAAACTAGAGCCGAAGAATCAGTAAATAATACTTGAGGGGACGGAATTCAGGAAATGTCTCTCACCTGCCAGCAGTGGCGTGCATAATAGCCTTTCCATTGCCCTTTCCGAAGGCATTATCGAACTCGTTACCGTAGTGCAGAGCCAAGTAATCACGAGCGAAAGGCTGACCACCGTACTTGTAGATACGCTGGAGAACCTGTTGTCGACATAATCAGCCCACTGCACAGCGAATCCAGGGGTTTATTTCCCCAGAATCACCAACCTTGTAGCACGCAGCGTAGCCCAGACCGGGGAAGAGCGAGGTGAACTTGCGACCGGCGGAGGCATCGGCATACTCCTTGAAGACGACCTTCTTAAATTCGGGGATGGTGGTAATCTACAAGGCACTAGAGTTAGCGATGATCACGGCGCAAGTCGTTTTCGTGATTCAGAGTCTGGTCTTACCCGAGTCTGGTTGCTCATCAACCGCTTCGCCGTGGTGTCGACCTAAAAACTGTCAGTATTACCATCGAATGAATATCGAGGCGATTGAGTCGTACGGGGTGGAAGACAGCCAACTCGGCGATACCAGCAGAGCCTACACCGGGGTTAGCATTTCGGGAATCTCAGTGCAAAGGGGGATCCCTACCGGAACCGAGGAGACGAGCGACGGCAGACTCCTTCTTGACATCATTGGAGGCGGCGCCAGCACCGTGAGCGAGAGCGGGAGACATTTTGCAAGTGATAAAGAGGTATGCAGCGTAAATGCGTCAGGAACATGTGCCTGTAAATTTTATCTGAGCACGAGCGGCACTAGTCCCAATTGGGGTCCGGAGTCGGAGAAGCGTCGGATCGATCATTACTTAAGGGAGTCTTGGGCTTCCTCTACAGAGTATAATCAAATCAATAGTAAGATGGTAAAAATACATAGTAAAATAAATCGTAGATGATTGTCTGTGCATACTGAATTTTATCAAAATTGACATCTATAGTCGCCTCGCACATGGTGAATCTTTGGTTCTCTATTTTCACTATGGGAGATAGTCCAGGGAGGATCAAAGAATGATTTTAATTTGATTTCATTGGATTCAAGGGCCAGCAATGGGCAAGCTTGCCGAGCAATAAAATGGCATGAAAGGAAAAAAGATGTGCAGAACACCGAATGAACGCCGCGTGTCCGTGAAAGAGAACCCAAATCCCAAGGTTGCACGAGCACCTGCTTACATCACTTGGAAAGATCCGGGATGTTGAACCTCTATGGTAGATTCAGACTGGAAAGCCAAGCCGTTGTATAGCAGGTGGTAGCCATATACGTCAACCTTCAAAAGTCACCGAAGGTGTTCTCGCCGGAATATCTAGGATCGCAACAAGTCAGAATAGAACTTTCCAAGACGATGAAGAAAGAGAAAAAGTAAGAGAAAGAGGTAGCATACGTGATGTACAAAAAGCCATCGTCATCCTTGTGCTCTTCATAGATGCTGCTCATGAGAGCGGCGGTGGGCGGGAGGACCTCATCCACGAAGATGAAGATCGCCTTCTCCGGGGAGAGCTTTATGCGCTTGCGAATCACGTAGACAAACTGGCCCACGGTGAGATCGGCGGGGACGAGATACTTCTTCTTGTCGATGGTAGCGATGTCAGACTTCTCGACCTTCTCACAGATGACCTACATAGCGAACTCATTAGTTAAAGAAGCGGTGAGGGGAGGGGGGCAAGCAAAGGTATGGCAGGCAGTGCCCATAACCTCACAAAAGCCACCAGCAGCCCAAGAATGACTCACTGGGATGCGATCAGTGTATTTCTGGCGGATGCGCTCGGCCTCAGCCTTCCGCTTCTCGAAGGGGTGCTCGTCCTTGAACTTGGACCGCATAGTCGATAAGGCTGATAAGCCAAGCAGGTCTAGGTGGAGCGAAAAAGGGTAGATTCCAACGGGGGAACGAAGTGGTAAAGACCAGACAATATGATGGTGATGAGAAAGGTGTCGAAGGGATCAAGAGAGATGGAAGAGAGAGGGGTGATGACAAAAGGGCACACCCCCGCTGACGTTACTAAGAGCAGCATCACGGGGCGGTGAGGCGGTGAGGCACGCGTCACTGTACAGTCACGAGGATAGGGTCACTTGGGAAATTCACTAATTACTTCTACATTGTTCGTTAAGATAGGTAGCTGAAGACAATCCTCTGGTTCTTTTCAATAGCACAGTATTGATTACGGTGCAGACCCTCCTCGTCAGACCCTCGGTACACCTTACGGCAAAATGCGGGTTCTCCACTGATAAGCATCTACCTACCCAACCGTGGTGCATCAACCTTAGTATATCAAGGATATTGTAAGCTATTGTTATCATTGTACAAGCTAGGACTGTCAGATAGCCCATCCCTATACAGAGATAGTTTTAATAGTGTAGGCATACTCTTCAAATGGGTCTCTGGTAGGCAGAGCCTCTTTCTCCAACGATTCCCAGCAACGGTTTAGCGGCTCCACCTACGTGATCCACCAAGATTGTCAACGTGGGCCAGGCTACAGCTTCATACTCTACATTATTGAAAATTTGACATTTTGACATTTGGCTCTAGGCTTTAAGCTAAAGCTTTTTGACTAGTATAACTCGCTTTGGCCATATTTTCGTTCCCTCTTACAGGTTATATCGAGGGATTAGTAAATGCTTACTAAGTAACTTAGAATATGTCCTAGAGAGTTGAACGTGCGGTCAATTCCTTCTGCTTCATCCAAATCACAAAAGGAATTTTATAGACTGCTATGCTTTTGTAAGTGACCAGATAATTTAGTTGTATCATGGATATGCTATGTGTATATTCAATTTGACAGTATATGTCCTCATCTGCCAGGCATGATTTCTCTCGGTGGCACACTTGACTATCTAGGTACAGACAAGA
The DNA here is from genome assembly GCF_028828015.1 of Penicillium pulvis. Taxonomy (NCBI): domain Eukaryota; kingdom Fungi; phylum Ascomycota; class Eurotiomycetes; order Eurotiales; family Aspergillaceae; genus Penicillium; species Penicillium pulvis. The sequence goes on along the minus strand of NW_026643079.1, from coordinate 709,818 downwards.
CTCTTCAAGTACCAGGACAGTAGCATTCAACAGGTCTACATTACATAGAACGCACTCACTGTAGTATACAGTATTCGAATTCAGTACTTGAGGTTGAACCAATCACCGATCGCATCTTATCGCTTATCTCATCGGAGGCAAACGGAGCAAACTCGCCCTCCGCCGGTGGCCTGATGTCGAGCCATAGCTTTTCTTGCATTAGCAGTCCCTGGGGATCAATCAATTATCTTACGGTCAACTTGTACCCGGGATCCATTTATTCGAACTGGTGCTGCATCAGATCTGGGCTTTTACCCCCCCCCCCCCCCTTAACCCTCGCCCCTTCGATGTCCGCCGCGAAAATGACTTCGCGATCATTCACGCCTCTGCGGAGGACATTTACCCAATTCTCGGCTCGAAACGCTCGTTCTGCGGGTCACAATGCTGGAATGACATTCCGAGGCTATGCCACAGGGCAGAAGCCTAAGCCGCAATTTACCGTTTGGCGTCCTTACCTGCGCCTCGCCATTGGCGTGCCCTTTATCGGTGCGATCATATACTCCATGGTAGGGACAAAAAAGAAGCTTTGGAATCAATTGTGAGAGGGCCATGGGCTAACATGTGCAACATAGGCTACCGGAGAAATCACCGAGCTTGATTCTCCGTCCATTGTCGAGTTGGACGAAGCCTTGAAGCATTCATCTCCCATCACCGAGTCTTCGCCCATGCGCCTTCGGATGGAGAAGCTCATCAAGGACCACCAGCAGAAAATCGTTCAGGAATTGAGCAAGATAGATGGCATGGAATTCAAGCAAGATGCCTGGACACGTCCCAATGGTGGTGGTGGTGTCTCATGCGTGTTGCAAGATGGCAATGTCTTCGAGAAGGCGGGTGTGAACGTCTCGATCGTCTATGGCGAGTTGCCCCGACCTGCTATTGAGAAGATGCGTGCCGACCACAAGTCCTTCGTTGGTGCCGGTGTGGACTCGCTCAGCTTCTTTGCTGCCGGTCTGTCTCTTGTCTTGCACCCGCATAACCCCATGGCTCCTACGGTGCATCTGAACTACCGGTACTTCGAGACTTCAGACCCGAAGAATCCTATTAGTGGTGACAAGAACTGGTGGTTCGGCGGTGGTACCGATCTTACCCCTACCTACCTCTTCCCTGAGGATGCCCAGCACTTCCACAAAACCATCAAGGAGGCCTGTGATCGCCATGATGCGACTTACTACCCCAAGTTCAAGGCTTGGTGCGATAAATACTTCTACCTGCCCCACCGCGGCGAGTGCCGCGGTGTCGGCGGAATCTTCTTCGATGACCTTGACTCCAACTTCCTTCAATCCTCTTCCAGCTCGTCTTCCAACCCACAGGAGACCCTGTTCTCCTTCGTCTCGGACGGCCTGGCCTCTTTCTTGCCATCCTACGTGCCCATCATTGAACGCCGGAAGGACATGCCTTATACTCCATCCCAGAAGGAATGGCAACAGTTGCGCCGCGGCCGCTATGTCGAATTCAACCTGGTATATGACCGTGGTACCAGCTTCGGTCTACGGACCCCCAACGCCCGTGTTGAGAGTATTCTCATGAGTCTCCCACGTACCGCTAGCTGGGCCTATATGGATCCAGTCTCGGGCACAAGGACTGAAAATATGCTTGTTGATGAAGAAGAGTTGGGCGAGGATAAGACCAGCGAAAAAGAGATCATGGATGTCCTGAAACACCCCCGGCAGTGGGCATAACTGAAGCCCATCTCCTAAGTACCTTTGTGTTTCTGCTGCTCGGCCTTAAACCCCCGTTAATCTGGTAATAATCGTTGACGTATCATTGTCTTATTACCTACGAGGCACATACTGCCTCTGTTCATCATGTACATTACTTCACAATCTGTGCAAATATACTCAAAATCAAAATCTTATTTTCTTTTCTCACCAATTACAACCTTGCATGGTAGGCTCATAGGATCAGTCAGATCTTTGCCCAGTTTGACTAGGTTTAATACGCAGCTATATGTAAAGGATACCGTGAGGGAAAAACGTTGTACATGTAGCTAATATATATACATTGGCCTTACAAACATTGTTCGAGGACCTCAATATCAAGATACATACATATCGACCTAGCCAGTTTGACAGTAACAAGCCACAAACTATATTGACAAATAACGAAGTGCTGATATATATAAACGAAGAAAAAAGATGCATTCTATGTGCTATGATAAGAATACCATACGACCGAAGGTCTAAAAGGGTCTAATGGGATATAAACGAGATCCTCTAATAATCACAACAGAAAGGAGAAAGTGACTCAAGCGATATAGGCTGTCAACGTGATTTATTGGCCAGCAACAACGCTTCTTTGCTTAGCCAGCCAGCCTCGTGGATCTGTCATACTGGCGCCTTGGCGATAGCGTGAGATGGTCATGTTATTATTCTGCCACCGACTTTGAAGATGATACCAAGCTGAGCTCACAAGACTGAGCTCTCGGGCTTGGTCGTCAATGGTTTTTTGAAGTTCAATCTGTAGAGGGGAGACATGGTCAGAATGTTGTGATATAGGTATGAAGGAATTTGGAGGAACTGACTTCACGTTCTTTGGGAATGCCATCATCCAGATTTTCCTCATAATTCTTCATGCTCTCTCGAAGTGACTTGATGAGTTCATTCTGCTGCTGGATATACTATAGGGCCAAATTGAGATTAGCATGGTATGTCTCGAATATTGAGGTGGGGTAAAACTGACCTCCGCACGCTGAGCTAGACGCTCGACATTCTTCTCCAATACCCCGGCGCACTGCTTGAGCAGCTCGAAGCTTGATTTTTGAGGAATTTCACCGCCCTCGCTATTGTGAATCTCAAATTCGCCCAGCAGCATCTGCATCTCATTCATGACCTCTTGATCCTCGACGCTGATCTCGTTCTGCTTATTGTCGAGCATCTTACGCAGCTCCTCTCGTTCAGCGCAGACCTCGCGAACTAAGGTTTGGCTTGCGTCCACTTCCGCTTCTAGATGGTGTACATTCTGCGTGAGAATACCCCAGTCCCCACGGAGCTTGGCTAACTCGGCAGAGTTATGCTCTTCAAGTTCACGGAGCATGTCCGCCTTCTCCACATCGACAAGACCAACTGGGCTACCGTTAGCGGTATATCCAAACATGAATGCTATCAAAACGTACTTTGGGTCTGGGCATCAGATAGATCCTTTTTGGTGCTTTCCAGACTATCCTGGATTTCTGCAAGTCTTTTCAACGTGCCAGTATAGGTTTCGTATAGTTTCCAGTATTCATCACTGCGTACGTGATTAGCGATGACCCAAAAGGGTATTTGGGCCCAACATACCTTTGCGTGGAGTTAGAGCGGGCGAGTTGCACAGATGTGTTGAAGTTCTCAGAAAAGCCTTCTGTGTGCGATCCCGGCTGACGGGTGTTAGCAGACAGGATACTTATCAATGAATACAGAAGCATAGAACTCACAGCAGATGGTGCTTTCACTGATTCCACCTCTCGCTTCAATTCGTCATTGTCGGGTTTGCTGGAAAGGATTAGTCGAGGGAAATCCACAGTTGAGAGGCTACATACAGCTGAGAGTCTTTCATGCTCATAGATTCAAAGTCTTTGGACAGTGTTCCTTGCATCTTAGGGGTCTCCGAGCCTGGCGAGGGACTACCGGGCAGGCCTTCTAATTCTCGAAGGCGTTCTCGGAGCTCACTTATCAAGGCATCATCTCTCTCATGTTGTTCATCCGCACTTTCAAGTCGTTCAGTAAGCGCATGGTTGTTGAATTCGAGCTGCTTTTTGAGATTCTGAATTTCATTGCACTCTTGCTCAATGCGAGGAAGAAGTTTGCGGTACTCCTCCAGCTCCACATCATGTTCCGAGGTCCATCGTTGCTGCGAATCAGACTCCTTCAGCTGCTGCTGGAGATCTTTGATCTGATTCTTCAGGGTCTGGTTTTCTTTCTCAAAGTCCTGACTAGCCTGCAGCTTCTGGCGATACTTTTCAGCCGCATTCGCCTTGCGGGCCAACTGATCTCGGTCCGTACGGAGCTCGTCATAGTCATCTTGTAACTTTTGATACCGTTGGTTCTTGACCTTCAATGACTCGACGTTCATGCGGAGGCTGTCCACCTCATCTTGGGCGGCGGTGAGTTTGGCCTCTTGGGATGCGATGAGATCATCTTGTTGTCGAGTCTTGCTCTCCAACGCCTTGGCATTGAACCCCAGATCGCCCTTGCCAGACTTCAGGGTCACCAAACGATCCTCGGTGGAAGCCAATCGATTCTGAAGGGTGTCATTGTTCTCTTGCAAGCGCGCCAATCGATTATGTAGGTCCTCCAGTGCCTTCTCCAGCTCCTTTTTCTCGTGTGATAGACGATCGTTCTCCGCTAGCACCTTTCCGACCCGCTCCTCGAATTGCAGTTCCAGATCCACCGGGTGATCTCGCTTCGCCAGATCCTCTCGAAGTTCGTCTGCCGCATGCATGGGCTCATGCTGGCCATTGTGTGCCTCCTCAATAATATCCTTGAGACCCTCCTGGGTCGAAGTGGTCAGTCCCTGGAGGGTCTGCACGTATGTCTCGGCGTTGGGTGAGCTGATGGCAGCGATCAAGAGGAGTTTCAGCAATTTATTCGTTTCTTTGGAAGAGGCTTTCTCTGCGATGGCTTCGAGATCTGGGGACGGGTCGAGACCGGATGGCAGCGAGTCATCATTCTGGTGTCGGATATAGCTTAAAAGGAGCTTGTGGACATGTTTTAGGTTCTGCCATTTGGCTACCCAGTGGTTTTCGGGGTTGCGCTCGGGTATCTCGTCGAGAAAATATTGAGGATCGATATCTTGGAGGATTTCCCATAAGATTATTCCGTCAGTCAATTCCTCCGGGGCGCGAAGTGTTTTGCCCAGTGAGAAGCTGTTGATCCATTCCAGCAGAACCTTGGTCACGTTGTGTTCCACAGACATGGTGTATGAAAGCACTCAAATCGGCGGAAGGAATGGATGCAGGGTGCAGCATTTGTAATCCCCTGGTAGAAGGGGAGGAGGAGAGTTGCGGATCCACGCGAGCGCGTTCGGGGGCCACGAAGAGCGGCGAGTCGCTAGCGGGGAGGATGATCGTCCCGATTGTGGCTAGGCCTACAACATACATGATACATGATACCAAAGCAGCTCCATACCTATGAATTATAATTCATTGCAATCGAGATCATTAAAAGAATTCCTACCAGAAGAAAGAAATATTATAAATCAATCCAACTCCAGCCTTTGCCCCCAATCAACCAAGTTCGGCTGCACTGCAGCTATGACAGATACTCCGAGTACACCAAATTGACCAAACATCAATGGTAGGCCCCTTCTCGCCTAAATTACGATCAATAGTGATGCCTGTGGGGATTTCTCGTGGATGGTGTCATGAGATTATCATGGTCCCGGATCGACGTTCATCATATCTTGTTCCCTAGTACCATCTGGTGACGTGAAATTCACAGATTCTCTGACGATCCTGGAGAGACCCAAATCTCTTTAAGAATCATGCTCCTGACCCACAAATTCCCCGTTCGCGGACACGACCTTGTCCTCCTCGATCACCGGTTTATATTCGGTAGACTCCGTAGAAAGGGTCTGAAGGGCATTCACAGGAGCCTCTGCGGCAAATCCACTGGAAATACGATGTTAAAATTGAGGGGAGACACGAGAACGGATGCAGGCATACTTGATCAGAACTATATCGAATATCGGGTTAGCTGTGACAATCTTTGGGCGGCAAACGGATCATGTGGGGATCTTACAGTATTCATGAGTGATGATGCCACCCTATAAAGATTAAAAGGGTTAGTATTTAGCACACAAGGGCTGTTGTATAGCTTACCGAGGCTACCAGGGAGTCTTTAGCTTGAGTAATGACACTGGAGGGAGTTCCCTTGGGGAAGGTGATGATAACGGATTTGAGCGACTTGGCAGCCAGCGCCAAAGGCAGCATAGCCATGAAGGCGATAGAAAAGAGCTTCATGTTAGTTTGGTTGAAATATTTTGATAAAGTAAGCAAAGATGGAATAGATTCAAAGGAATACTTCGTAGAAACACAAGTTCAAGTTGGACATGCGTCATTGATCACATGACCGGAAGTTCAAACCTTCTGAGTTGGGGAATCCCTTTCTCTCCTCATTTCTCCTCTCCTCTTCCCCTCCCCCCCCCCCCAAATCAGCGTTGCGATCTCTTTTCTTCTGTCCTCAGAATCTTGTTGGACTTGGGTGGTTTCTTCCGTTGGCCTCGTTTATCTCACCCCTGGCGTTACGTCTCCTGGTCTTGACGTGGAGGAGCCAAGTCGCGGGAAAGGGTCTAGATTGGAATATCTGTTGTTCAAGTCTGCAAGATAGCTAGCAAGCATTTTACAAGTTCCGACTTTTCTCTCCATCTTGTGTTGGTCCCGGCGATTTCACTCCGTGGATCACCCAGTCTAGGAAGGACAATTCTGTTGATAGTGACTTCTGGCCCATTGCCGGCTCAAACAAACCAAAAAAGACAAGGGAAAAACCACAAAGTTGAAAAGAACCCAAGAGAAAGAGGGGGGAAAGAAGAAAACTTGAAGCACGAGAACATTGCATATCACAAGGACGTGTGCTTCTGCACAAACTAACCTCACTCTCCAGCATACCCTCCACTTCACCTCGCCACCACCGCCATGTCAAACTCGGTTTCCGACGAGGTAGCAGAGGACTACAAAAGCTCCTTGGAGGATCTTATCACCAACGATCGCTTCCAGATCAGTAATCTGACTGTCATTGCGAAGGAGAACACAGAACATGCAGAGGCTATTTCCAAGGTGCTGGAGGATCATATTCGATCTGTAGGTGTCGTCCCTTTCCTCCAAGGCGTAGTTCGGATTCTCTGACCGTCCAGTAGATCCCGCCGCCGCAGAAGCTGCCCGCTCTTTATGTAGTTGATTCCATCGTCAAGAATGTCGGAACCCCCTACACTCTCTTCCTGGGACGGAAGATGTTCCAGACATTCATAAATGCGTACACCCTGGTCGATTCGCAGACTCGCCGCAAGCTGGATGAGATGCTCAAAACATGGAAGGAGCCTGCTGCAGGCTCGTTGGACACTCGCCCGGTCTTCCCGCCCCAGATCACTCGCGATATCGAAAACGCTCTGATTAAGGCGCGCACCGCATTCCTGGACTCACAACGTTTGAGAGGTCAACCGGAGATCAACCGCGGTCGTGGTAGCGTAACGCCAACGGGATGGGCCAATAGCCCTACTCCACCGGGCATTTCTCGACAAAACCCGCCTTATAATCATGGAGGCATCTCAAGAACTGCGGTAGGCAACTTTTTGACTGTTATTCCCCATATATACTGACGCAATTCTATTAGACTCCCCCTCAAGGACAGCTTCAAGATGTGGACTTGGTGACCCTGAACCGGGACCTAGAGGCCTTGATAGCCTCAGCACGGAATGACTTTGCGAACAGTCCTTTCAATCCTACAACTCAACAGCGGCTCAAGTCTCTGCTTGATCTCCAGCTCATCATGCAGCGCCAGCAACTTACTCCCGAGGAGCGGAAGCTCGTTCGAAATCAACTGTCCTCGTTTAAAATTCCTCAGCCAGCACCTGTCCAAGCACACAATTCCTTAGTACCAGCCCCAGCTCCTTCAGCGTCGACACCACCAACCCAACCTGCATCCCAATCGTTCCCGCAGATGCTGAATTCCGAGACCATTGCGGAGCTCCTCAAAGCGACTGCCGTGAGCCAACAACCCACTCCCCCTCCCCAGATTTCCAATATTCTCCCTACAATGCCTCAGATCCCTCCAACCAGCAATACACCGCAACCAGCCGAGAATCCCATCATCGCCGCTCTCCGTTTACGAGGGCTTTTGCCTCCTGCATCGGCCCCGCCAGCCATGGGCTCGGCTGGAACACCTCCCCCAGGCTCTCTACCCTTCTTCATCCCTGGTCAGCTACGAGCTACGCCGCCTGTTGCAACTCCTCAGGCATCAACTCCAGTCGGCTCGTCATCCACAGTGCCCATGAATACTATCTCGATGAAGATGTAAGTGCCCTGAAAGAAATAATCTCATGTGTAAGTATGCTTATTCATTATAACCCAGTCCTCGGATTGCGCTCGTTGTTTCCCTCTACGATGCGAAATCTAATAGGTGTGGTACCTGTGGTCGCCGTTTTCCGGCTACTGCAGAGGGCCGAGAGAAGAAAGCCCGGCATTTGGACTGGCACTTTAAGACCAACCAGCGCATGGTAGAGGCTACCAAGCGAGCTCAGACTCGTAGCTGGTACGTCGACGAAGGGGTATGTAATCTCCCATGACTTGGTATGAATTTGGGGCCATATCAGACTGACCGAAAACGACAGGATTGGATTCAGTCTCGTGAGGCCGATGATGACCAAGGCACAGAAGATGCCGAGGCCACTGCCGAAGGAGCCGCTGGTGCTGATAGTAACGACAGCAAGAAAGGCCCGCCGAAGCAGTGGATTCGGGCTCCCAACGATGCCGTGCTGCGCAATACCCCTTGTCCCATCTGCCAGGAGAAATTTGAATCGACTTGGTCCGAAGAGGTGCAAGACTGGATCTGGCAGGATGCCATCACTGTCAGTGGTCGAATCTATCATGCCAGCTGCTACGATGAAGTCACCAAGGATGGGCCAGGTCCACGCAGCTTCACACCTCAAGCACGAACAGCCACGCCAGATTCCGTGCTTGGCAAACGAAAAGCCGAGGCAAGTGTGAAGTCCTATCTACCATTCTCCCTCCATATCACTAACTATCTGTCTAGGGCATTGAATCTCCCGGGTCTAAAGTGCGTATTAAGATGGAGTCATAAAGCAACCTGTAAATTATATATATTCATTCCGTTGCAGCATGACGTTGCTTTGTGCCCCGCTCGGTGCATCTCCGGGGTTGTGAATCTTCCCCACTCGAATGAAACCATAACTCTTTCTTTCCCTTCCTCCCAAACAAACCTCTCCTGAACATACTTCGAACTATTGCCCCATAAACTACTGAGTCGATTTAATGATGACACACCTAACACGATGGGGTATCATGGGTAATGGAATCTTCCTAGAGCTACCCCCAATATTGCACAATGCTAACCAAAGCTATGAATCAAACAGCCACGGGCGGAATCGCAAAGAGTAAGATGGTCTCTGACCTCAAACGCACAACTACTGATCCGCTAACTTATCTTACTAGCATTCGTCCTTGACCTTCTCAAAGACCCCGCGACCCGTGATGCCTCCGATATTGCCCACCAAGTTACCGCTGTCGCCTCGTCCTCATCCAAAGACAGGGCAGACCAATTCATCCTAGACGTTGAAATTCCAGCGCCCTGTGCCGCATACGCCTCTTATGAGGAGCTCGTTGCCGACCCTAACGTGGACGTCGTATACATTGCTACGCCACACTCCCACCATTATCAGAATGCCATGTTGGCTCTCCAGGCCGGCAAGCACGTACTATGCGAGAAGGCTTTCACGGTCAATGTAGCCCAAGCCAAGATCCTGTGTGAAACAGCTCGCAACAAGAACCTTTTCCTTATGGAAGCAGTTTGGACTCGCTACTTCCCGTTGAGTATTCAAGTGCGCCAGCTGATCCAGCAGGGAGCCATTGGTGAGGTATACCGGGTCCTCGCCGATACAAGCTTTAGTGATGATCCCGAGAATAAATGGGGTTGCGACAATCGTATGGTGAACCTTGATCTGGCGGGTGGTGTGCTCTTGGATTGTGAGTGGTTTGACTCTTTTATATACGGAATCTTCTGAGCTAACTCAAAATTAAGTGGGCATTTACTCTCTTACCTGGGTCTTCCAGGCCCTCTACCACACTCTCCCCCGGGACCAGAGGGTGGCACCCTCTATCACATCACAGATCATACCCTATCACCTGACAGGCTCGGATGAATCGACCACTGTTCTGCTCAATTTCCCTACTTCTACGCCCAGCAACGGTCCTCATGTCAAGCACTCGCAGGGAGTTGCCATGACAAGTATGCGTGTTGCCAATGATCCAGATGAGAAGGGTACTTCGGGTCCCCCAATCCGCATTCAGGGTGACAAGGGTGAGATCCAAGTCTTTGGGCTTCCCTTCCAGCCCACACGGTATCGGGTCATCCCAAAGAAAGGTCTCGGTGAGATGAGTGAGGTCGAATTCTCATTCCCGGCTCAGGGTCGTGGCATGTACTGGGAGGCCGATGAGGTTGCCCGCTGCTTGAGAGATGGTAAGCTGGAGAGCGAGGGTATGCCTTGGGAGGAGAGCCTTGTGATCATGGAGGTTATGGACGAGGTGCGCAGGCAGGGTGGGTTGAAGTATCCCGAGTCGATTGAATCGACCAAGTACCCTCTGCAGCTGTGACATGCGGCACATTATGTATGACATAGCAATTACTACCATAACTAGATCTCTTTTCCAAATTTACCTTTCCTTCCCATTGGACTCTACGATGCAAGTGACAGTATTGATAACATTGTATTGGGTACCAGAGTACACATACTATACAGGGCCACAAGAGACAGATTATTCGTCTATATGCTGGATATTATGCCAGTCTAAGCTTTTTGAGTGCTCCCCAGACCGATACCAAACAAAAGAAAAACGGTGAGCATCATAGAGCTAGACTGACAAGCCTCTCTTGCCTTTTTTGGGCTGGAAATACTTTGCGCCCTTCCTCCCAAATCAAGAACCTTTCGCTCAGTTCTTGTGGAAGACACCCAGAATGCTCTTCCAGACCTGGCCAGGCTCCTGGCTGGCATCAATACCACGCCAGATGCCGGTCTTCTTGTAGTACTCGCAAACGGGAGCGGTCTGGGCGTGGTAAGTAGCGAGACGCTTGGTCAGGGTCTCAGCATTGTCATCGGAGCGCTGGATCAGGGGCTCGCCAGTGATGTCGTCCTTCATGTCGGACTGGGGAGGGTTGAAGATCTTGTGGTACGAGCGGCCGGAGGCGGGGTGAACCAAGCGACCAGTGATACGGGCCACAAGCAGGCTGTCGTCAATCTGGAGCTCAACGGCGTGCTGGAGCTTCTGCTTACGGTCCGAAAGCATGTCATCGAGGCGCTCAGCCTGGGCGACAGTTCGAGGGAAACCATCCAGGATGAAACTGTTCATTGGGTGTCAGTCGGCCGGAAGCGAGCGGCAAATCTGGTATCCGCTTACCCGTTCTTGCACTCAGCGTTGTTCTCCAACTCGCTCTTGATCATGTTAATCATGATCTCGTCACTGACAAGACCACCCTGGTCCATGATCTTCTTGGCTTCCTTTCCGAGCTCGGTCTTCTTCGCGACCTGTGACCGCAGCATGTCTCCGGTGGCCTGTTCCAGAAGCAATTATTAGAAAACATGACAAAAACTCCGTGATACTCGGAGAAGAGGGCCATTGCGACGACGTACCAGGTGGCAGGCGCAGTACTTGTCCTTGATGTTGGGAGCCTGGGTGCCCTTGCCTGCGACGCGTTAATAATCATACGTGGAGTCATTGGTCTCCTACATCCGGTGTCACCTACCAGCACCAGGGGGGCCCATCAGGATGATGCGCATCTGCTCGGTCAAGGACTTGGGCTTCTCGCCGCCATTGACCAAGCGCTGCTCCAGCTCAACAACCTTGGACTCGAGCTTGCTGATGGTGTCCTTCAGACCGGAAACGACGTCATCGGTAATGGGAGCCATTGTGACAGAGGAAAGGAAAGAGAGGAGAGGGGGCGTCTAAAGATGAAGGTTGTGTTTGGGGTTGGAAGAGGAAGAGTCGGGGAAACGGAAAGGAATTAAGACTTAGCGTCCGAGGTTCGGAGGCTGGCAATGCTACGTAACTAGAAGGTACACTCACCGACTTCAGCAGTACATTGAAGACTTGATTCTGTAAATTTAGTTCATATATTGATTGATTGTGATCTCGGGATATTCTATTGCATGACAGTACAATGATTCCTCATCCCTAAATGTATGGAAATCAATAAAAGAATACAAAGCTGCAAACACCAGCCATGGATTACCTAAGGCCACCAGCCGCAGTGGCGCAAACACCGAAGCTCTCTCTCCAGAGCATCATCGCCCTGTTACGAGTTCCCCAATTTCACCTTCAGCGCCTGCCATTCCATCCGGCTATCTTACCCTTTATTGAAACCTTTTTAGATTCTTCTCTCATCCTATCTTCTCCTCGAATTTCCTTCTCATCATGCCTGCCACCACGGCGGACACCTTATCCCTCGTCAACCGCAGCGTCACGGTTGCCCCGTTAGTCCTGCTCTCTGTCGCCGATCACTATGGGCGGACAGCAAAGGGCACTCGGAAGCGTGTAGTGGGTGTGCTACTGGGTGAGAATTCAGGTAACAATGTGCGGGTATCCAACAGTTTCGCAGGTATGTATAGCATAACTTCCAACGTGATGATCAGGTCCGTGATGTGTGGGGAGCTGACCATGGCTACCACATCTAGTACCATTCGAGGAAGATGAGAAGGACCCATCGGTCTGGTTCCTGGACCACAATTTCGTGGAGTCGATGAGAGATATGTTCAAGAAGATCAATGCCCGCGAGAAGCTTGTCGGCTGGTATCACTCTGGCCCCAAGCTGCGCGCCTCGGATCTGGAGATCAACGAACTCTTCAAGAAATACACCCCCAACCCTTTGTTGGTGATTGTCGATGTGCAACCCAAGGAGGTTGGCGTTCCTACAGATGCTTACTTTGCCGTGGATGAGATCAAGGATGTACGTTACTTTCTTTGTTGATGTCTACCCACATCAGCCTATCCGGCTGACATGGAGCTAACTGCCACCTTTCCCATCACAATAGGATGGAACCACAACCTCAAAGACCTTTGTGCATACACCGTCGATAATCGAGGCCGAAGAAGCGGAGGAAATTGGCGTGGAACACCTTCTCCGGGATATCAGAGATGTCGCAGTTGGCACGCTCTCCACACGCATCACTTCACAGCTACAGTCATTGCAAGGGTTGCACCTGCGGCTACGTGATATTGGTCAATACCTGCAGAAAGTCCTCGATCACGAGCTCCCGGTCAACCACGCCATCCTGGGTAACCTTCAGGACGTCTTCAACCTTCTCCCCAACTTGTCGACCCCAGCCCAGACACCAGGAATCAGCGGACAGGAGACACAGATTGAGAACAGCGAGCTTGCTCGGGCCATGAGTGTGAAGACTAACGACCAGCTCATGGCCATCTACATCAGCAGTTTGATCCGTGCCATCACTGCATTCCACGACCTGATTGAGAACAAGATTCAAAACCGGCAGCAGCAGGAGGAGACGGACTCCAAGCGGGAACAAGAGTCAAATGCAGGCAAGGGTGACAAGGAAGCCAAGAAGGTCAACGGGTCGACCAATGGCGACCAGAAGGAGGAGCAGGACACCTCCGACAAGAGCAAGAAGAAGAGCTAAATTTGCTTTTCAACTTAGATTGGAGAATTCAATGCCCGTCGATATGATATGACCGCTTAGAACTGCTGCCTGGCAGTGTATAGTACGGATAATCCAAGGTTATGACCCGGTAGCTGTTGTCCTTTTGCTTCTCTCCTTTCCTTTCCATGATCATTTGGTTGTAGTCATATCACTCTGTAAATGCAAGTCCAAACAGTTTCAAAGTACTTTTAATGAGGGTGGTTCGCTTTCTCTTCCTTGTTGGGGGCTACTCAGCACGACTTCATCCGATCAAAAAAGCTGATGTTGTGCTTTTTTAACATGGACCTGCCATCGGAGAAAAGGCGAAATCCCTCAGGACCTAGCGACTCAGGGTCGCCATATCGGCAGAACAAATGGTTCCAGCGCGGACAGTACTGCCTTGTCCGAGATTCTGCGCCTGTAAAGTGACAGACAGCCCATCGCATGCAAAACCGAAGCATCAAGGGATGTGGCCACTCATCCACCCCAACCAGCACACCAGCCGGCCAATTCTTCTATGGAAACCGGGCCCCTGCCATCTCCACTACCCCCAAACAGCCCAGGACATCGAGCAAACAGAATACAAGCTAAAATATGCTTGCAAACTGGGGGTGAACCCCTGTCTGTGACACGGGAGAGTGTCCCACCAAATGGATAGCAGCCGGGTCTCGGGTCTGGCAGCAGCACTGAGCCAGAGAGGGGGTCTGCAGAGACATACGTCCTGGAATGAATGTTTCGAAAGGCCGAGAGGGTGAACGTCGGACAGGTACAAGCCCACGCATGCAAGCGCACCTCGTAGCCTTTCAGCTGTTCCTGCGTGGGGAATGTAGACGATGGAGTACCCTGTGGAGCAGCAGTAGAGGCAGAGATAACGAGAAATATATCTTCACGCTGAGAGTCATAGTTTTTCATGTATGTTGTTTCTGCTTGCCCGGTGTTTTGCTGCTCCGTTGCGAATCTGTGGCCGTGCTCGGGTGTGGTTATGGCTCTGTCCTCGCGCACCAAGCGCTGCACGAGCCTGCGGTCCAGGATGTCAAGGGCCGGGAGCAGGTCATTAGGGAATAGGCAATGTAATGTCAACATCAGTGGTTTTACTCTTGTCAGCTGTGATGCCGAAAGTCCCGAGAGTGGGTTCTGCTGTTCCCTCTCCTGGGGCCCCAATTGCGTCCTCGGCGTGTCAAGCTCATTGATATAAGTGCCAAGAGACTTGAACTCGGACAGTTGTTGGATCAGATCATCCACAAACATCGCAGTGGGTGCAGAATGCAAGTTGAAAGACTCCATGTGGGTGTGGCATTGGTAGATTCTCGCTGGGTTTAGATAAGATACTCAAAATATATTGTGACTAAGAAATCTATCAGACTAAACAAAAACAAGAACGACACGCCAACTATCAAGATCACTTCTTCTTCTTCCCCTCCTTCTTCTCTTTCTCTTCTTTCTCCTGTTTCTTCTTCTCCTTTTGCTTCTTCTTTTCTTCCTTCTCAATCCTTTTCTCCTCCTTCTTTCCGTTATCTCCGCCTCCTAGTGCCCGTTTGAGACCTGAGAAATGCTCCAACGCACTCTTTTTAGCACCTCGTTTCTTCACAATGCCCGTGGGTTTCGCACCAGGGGTGGGTTTCTCAGAAGAGGCTGACTTCTTGGATTTATTTGAACCACTGCCAGATCCAGAAAAGTGCTCTTTAAACCGTGATTTTCTCCCTTCCTGTGTTGTCTTTCCGGTTTTCCGGCCAATGACATTCCTCAGCTCTCCTTGAATGTTGAGATCTCTGAGAATATTGTTCTTCTCGTCAACCCAAGTCAATTCCAACAGACCTTTAGTATCTGGAAAGTCGACCAGGTCCATTGGATCACCGGTCTCGATCTCGCCATTCACGACTACGGGGAGTCCACCAGCGGGGGTGAATTTCAGTCTGAAGGTGCTAGGATGCCCGAACAGATTCATTGGCTCTTCTCCCTTTTCGATTGGCTCTGGTGGGACTTCTTCATCGGTTTGGACGCCCTGGTCTTGGACTTTACGCGTCTTTGTAGCTTTGGACCCCTTCTTCTTTTTCTCTTTCAGCTTGATTTGCTGATATTCGTCCTCCGTGACCCGACGATAAGCAAACATGTAGGCGTCAACTGTAGCCTTGGATCTAGTCGCCCATTCCCCAAACGTATTGAAGCGCTGGACATTCTCATCGTCAATTTTAACCCACTTTCCACCGGGCCCCTTGGCAAAGATATAATAATGACCCAGATTAGGACTCGAACCAGTGTGCATGATCACGGAGGTCAGCTCATAATAGACCTTTTCTTCGGGGGCAACGAAGTTTGGATCAAAGCATGCGCCATCCAGTTGTAAAACCTCTGACATCAGGATTCGAGATTTTATCTTAGAGGAATCCCCCTCGCTATCAAGTTTAATTCGATTGAGATGCACTATTAGACACTCCGGAGTTTGTTGAAAGTAATCCTTGTCAAATCGATTATTCTTGCATTCGTTGCACCTTAATCCCACATCTCTCTCCCTGAACCACTGTTGGATGACTTTATGTAAGGCGAGCTGTGTTGTGTCCCCTGCTTCTGCGGGGAACTGAACGCGCAGCATATCATGCTCAGATTGGAGCCATTTGGCTTTACAGGCATTCTCTCCAACACAGACTCTGTTGGTGACCGTGAAGAGTCGGAAGAGAGACGCTAGATCGACTTGACTATGTATCGATTAGTCATGGTTGATTGTATCTGTGTAAACCAGACTACTCACAGGATGTCCACCATGTCCCCCAAGAACTGTTCATAAACCTCAGTCCAAAACTCTGCCGCGTCTTGCTGTCCTTTATGTTCACCGTACTTTTGGTTCCAATCCAAAAGGATAGTATCGGCGAGGTTATCGAAAGAAGTTTGATGATTACCCTCACCATCCCAGTAGCTGTGATATAGAATGTGAATGTGACATAATTTGCATGACAGACCCATCGCTCCTGTCTTACATTCCTTCTTGCCTTCAACATGTTGGTCATGATAATAATCCAACCAGTTCAGAAATGCTGGCAAGTGTAGAAGCATCTGGAATGTCACAATCTGGTAACAGGCTGTGCCCTTATTGACAAAGCCGATATGAGTCGCGGCTGCGAGCCCCGCGGGCCAACCTGGATTGCCCGCAAACTACCCAGGTTAGTTCTCTTTGATCTCTATGGATTGATACAACTGACTTACCCGTGCTATAGCCATTGTGGAGTTGAGTAGAAAGTAGTAAAATAGAGTATAAATTCTGTATAATTGTATAATCGCAGGAAGCAATGTAGTTGATAACCCGACTTGCACGTTTCCGTCATCTCGAATTTATATTTTGAACCAGTCATTGATCATGAAAGAAAAGGTTCGAGTTCAATATCTATTTTCATGTTGAAAGGAGTGAAAGAGGACTATGAAGTACCCATATATAGAAAGGTCATTCCCAACCAAGTCTCTTAGATCTCTTAGATCTCTTAGATCTTCAAGAATAGTCTTAGCATAGTCAAAGAATAATCTCTTGGAATCGAATACTAGGACAAAGAGATGTGGCTTGTGTCTCATTCTATAATTCCATTTCACCCAGGAAATGCTGCCATAGGCATGAGAAAGAACCGCCAGTTCCTGACTTCAGCCATGGAACCCCCTAATCAGTTTAATTACTCTTCGGTGGGGTCTACCGAACCGTGGAAGAACGAGACTCCGCAATGGTCCAGAATCCCAAGTCTAGACCATGAAGTCTCCTATCATGATCGACAACGGTCATTCTTTCTTGGGTTATCCATCCCATTACACGTAACTGCTTAGGTAATGAACTGGTTCCTGCTCCGTACAACCTCTTTGGCACCTTTTGACCCCACCAGCATCCCCACAAGACTAAGCGTGTTTCAGGTGTGGGCCGCAACCTGACGAAAAGCGTTTGCCGCGGCTGCTGATTGGCTCCAATTTCGAGATCCGGCCGAGTCCCAAGGCCGAGCAAGGCGATCTCTCGACAGCCTTGTTTCTTCCCGTTCTCAGCAATCGATCTATCCAACTTGACAAGGGTCGTTTGCTTTCCCTCTCTGATCATCCTGGTTTTTGCTGTTGATTCTTGTTTTGATTTCTATTTTTGTTTTCATTTTGCCCTTCACGTTTCTACCGAAGATCCCACACCCAAACGGTTGGGCGCCATTCAGCTCATGATCTAAGTGGAACCCGCCCCCGTCGTTCTCGTCGGCCCTTCCGAGAGTATGTTGTTGGGGAGTCCATAATTACGGAAATGAAATCACTTCGAAACAGGGGAAATTTGCACGGTGACAAGACCCGGGTCAGAAGTGGATGAGTCGGACATTTCAGGCGATCATGAGAAACCCGCCACCAGCTCTTCGGTCACTTCCACTTAAGTCATAGTTGCGATGATCGAACGTTTCTCCACTTCAAGCTTTCCCCTCTCCTATAAACTCCGTCATCCATACATTCGGGGATCGGCATGGATCATCGTCGCTTCGGGTCCCAAGAACCCACCTTGAGACCGTTGCCCCGGTTTTATTCTCTTCCCGTCAAAATCACCTGAATCATGCCATGGGAGCTCTGGACTCGCACGTTGTAGCCACCGGAAGTGGACCATTCAACGTCACGAGCGACAGTTGACAGGTTGCATGCCGATCCTCGCATGCGTGTTTCAGGCAACCGGATCCAGCTTTAGCTATGAAAAGGAACTCATGTTCAAGAACCTGCATTGGCACACTCCACCGCCACTTTGCAAAAGTGATTGTTTGGGTCGTTAGGCTGCATGTGGCTTTGCCACTTGGGGCTCCGTGCCAGCTGCATATCCTCGGTCCAATCACGGAGAATAAACCAACAATTTGCTGCAGCTTGCCCGTTCCCGTTTTAATTTGGGGTTTTGGTTTTCATTTCGGTTTTCATTTGGTTTTCATTTCAGGACGTGGTCCCCACCGGTCCCTTAATCTGGTCACCCCTAAATGGCCCCGTCGTTCAAGGTCTTCCAGCCCTCTCCCTGGAAGGAAATTAAAGCAGACCTTTGAGACCTTGGCTTCTCGCTTGCCGGAACCCCAAATTTTCCCAAGTCATCATCAAGGTAGGCCGTGTAGAGGAACGGAGAATGTCGCCGATCCGGTCCTTCATGCGATCGGGCCCCAAACTACTTTAATTCTCTTGATTACACTTCAAGTGTTTGGATTCTAGGCCCATGATCAACGGGACAGAAACGCTCGTTCTCTGCGAACGAGGGCCTGCACGACGTCTGGGCAGTACACAACAGAACCCGCTTGGGCATTGGAAGTTCTGGAAGAACCGAATTTTTCCCACTGGTTTGACAGATCGGGACCGGGGTTGGAGTTCTTGAGCATCCAAGGATTCAACTTCTCGATGTCAGTTCCATGGGAGATGTAGACTGGAAAAGGAAAATAATAACGAATTAATGAAAAGAGGGAAACCAGGAACTCGGAATGAAGTGGATCCCAGAGGAGGAAAACGAAAAAAAAAAAAAAAAAAGGAAAAAAACAAAAACAAAAATAAAATAAATAAAATAAAACCCTCCAAATAAAAAAAACAAAAAAAAAACACTAGCTATAGCTTTAGCTCAAGTATCACCAACAAACCATAGCAGGGAAAAGAGGGGGGGGGGGCAAGATAGAGGTCAACCCAGTCATGATGCGGCAAAAACGCCCCCTGGAAGCCCTAAGAAATGAGAAAAATCCCCGAGTGGTTGCACTGAGGCTGCAAAAACCACAGTGGGACGAGAACACCCCAGATCCCGTCTAATACCCCTCGTGATGGCTAGTGGAGCAGAAAGCCGTTGAGTCCGATCTGGGTCCAGACATGTTTTAGTCACAACGGCATGGCATTAGGGCGAAATTAGTGTCTGGGCCACTTGGTCAGTGCCTTTAAAGTGTCCCGTTACGCATTCTCACCCTCATTTCACTCAAGGATGAGTGCGGGTCTCCCCCTCTTCTCTCCTTTTTCTGTTCCCCTTTATCCTGCGTGAACCCAGAGGGAAAATGGAAATCAGACGCCTGGGAATCAGAATGCGAGCTCTGATCCTCAGTATGCAAATGCAAATTAGAATTAGAATTAGAATTAAATCCCCTCCAAACCCTATAGACAAGATTGCAATAGAGGTTTGACCGCTATTAATTTAAACCAGTGGAGATATTCCCTCTTTTCTTACCCTTACAATACTATACGTATACTTCCCCGTTTCATCTTCACGTTCTGGACTCTCTCTCTCCTACACTTCTAGACCTTCACCTCTTCTCGAATCCTGGTTCTTGCTTTTCTTCGCCTCGAGTTAGATCTCGTTCTTTGCCTTTTGTTCCCCTTCCCCTTATACCACTTTCTTCGGTTCCTGGAGAGCCCTATCCACGGTACTTTGTCCCGCCATTTCTGCCAGAGATCCCTCTCCTCTGACCTCACCATTCGTTGCACAAGACCACTGTGTTTGGCTTTCGTGAAGAAATCACGGAGCATTTGAGCCAGGTTCTCGGTCCCTGAACTGATCATCCCGCAAAGGAATTCTTCCCTGTTGGCTTGTCATTGGAAGAGAGATCACGAGTCTTCCGCCTCTCTTCCGGTCCTCAAAACAGATTTCCCATCTCGCCTGGTCACTCTTGATCCTTGGGAAAAAGGAAAAAGAAGGTCTTTTATTTGGTGGTTTGTGGTGGTTTTGGCTTTCGTTTTTATAATTTTTAAAAGCAAAAAAAAGAAAAAACACACCACTTTTTCGACTTTTTGAGAACAAGAACCCCCCCAAGACGCCACCCCCATCGCGCATATGATTGCGTTACAAAACCGGCCTATCTTGCCGCCCGCCAAAGTGGATATCTCACTGCTACTCAAGCCCCAAGATGAGGAAGAAACCTCGGGCAACCCGGCCCCTCTCTATCCGCCGAGGATGTCAGGTCCTCTCCCCGGCACATCCTTCTTGACCGGTCCCCCGATGGCGGTGCCACCGCCGTTGACCAAGACGGGTCCAACTGGGGCTCCCAAGCGTCTGCAACCCGCCCATACGGCGGAGTCTCCGGCGAAGAAGCAATCCAAATGGTCGCCCGAGGAGGATGCTTTGATCATTGAGCTGCGAGGCAGTGGCATGAAATGGGAGGATATCAGCAAACGGTTGCCAGGTCGCAGTGCGATCAGCTGCCGTCTTCACTATCAAAATTACCTGGAGCGTCGCAGCGAGTGGGACGAAGACAAGAAGAACAAACTGGCTCGTTTATATGAACGGTAGGCTTAAACCATCTCCCCCGCAAAATACACAACCACGGGAGAACAGAGAGCAATCAGAACATACGAAGGGGATCAAACTTGCTAACGTTGAAGTGACTCGCATAGATTCAAGGCAGAGATGTGGTCCAAGGTGGCCGAGGAAATGGCCATCCCATGGCGTGCCGCAGAGGCGATGCACTGGCAACTGGGGGAGCAGGAGATGGCCCGCCGCGCAGGCGTGGTGCCCTTTTCCTTATCAAGCCATGCGATCGATCCACCAGCCACTAGGACTCGTCGAGCCAGCACCTCTTTGGCTCGACCCCGGAAGAGTTCAATCTCCCGCGCTATTCCAGGTCACCCACCCGGCCTGGCCCCTCAACTACCATCTCTCGAAGAACTGACAGCGGGGGTTCCTGCATACGCACCAGCACCACCAGCTCCTCAACACCCACGAGAGTACTATGGAGTGGGCCGCCCCGACATGGGCATCCCCCCCGGAATGATGGGCCCGCATATGGGCATGCCCCCACGAACGTTGCCCTAAGATGTGATGATGATCCACGTACGGCTTTCCTTTGTTTCTGATACGACTTGCATAGCGCCGGCTGGAGGTATACCGTGATTTGTGGGAGGTCGTGATTTGAATAGAGATTTTTTGTTTCGCCACCCCTTGCGACTTGCGCGTTTTTCTTTGCTGTCTTTTCTTTTCTTTTTGGAGATTCTTTTATGCTTTATTGGAGGACATTCCGATTTTGTCCCGATCTCCCCCGTCCCGTGCGTTTGTGAGGAACTCTAGGTTTCCGGTGGATTATCGAGGCTGGATCTCGGCATGAAACCACGCATCATGGGCTGACCATGACCTTGGGTGTGGCAATGGCCCACCAATTGTCCTTCTCATATCCCGACGTCACCACATGACCGCCAGCATTCTCGATATCGCGCTCCAATTCGCCTTCTTCAAACAGATGGTAATAACGGTTGAATGTTTCGGATTCTTCCGGTGCTGTTGGGTTCTTCCGAACCCAAGGAACCATGATATCTTGTTGGTCTCCTTTATCCCAGCCACGACGACTATTCTTCTGCTCCAGAGCCCAGGCATAAACCAGGACGGTACCGCCTGGTTGCGTATCCGAACCGCGTTTCACGGTTCTCAGAATCTCGGCAATGGCCTGCACTCTCCGCTCCGGGGTAGACAGATGGTGCACGACAGCAATGCACATTGCAAAGTCAAAGTACCCATCTCGGTGCGGGAGGTGGAGAATATCGGCCACCACGGCTGAATGTGGTTGATGCTGAAGAGCAATCCGAGCCAAATTTTCCGATCTGTTTCAATGCATGAGTGAACCAGGTTGAAGGCCAGGAGAGACGAGAAAGCAATGCCGAAGCTTATGATACAAATAAAACCCCCCCCCCAAAAATACATATTTAAAAAAAAGAACCCAACATATGACTTTACCCCGTAGCTTTGATAGACTTACCGATCCGATGCAATGATGAAAACATTGCGATTGACCATTAAATTTTTGCCATTTCCACAGCCCACATCAAGGCCAATGGATCCAGGTGTGAGATTTTGTAGGTATTGCTCCACAATAGGCCAAGGCTACGTAGGTAAGTAGCAAGTTCGGTTTTCATTCCCAGGACTATGGACCAAACTATACCTTATAACGTGTAGCAGAGAAGTGCTGGGCAATCTGTTGATAGACCTCGTGCACGTTCTGTTGCTCGTACTCCTCAGCGTGAGACATGGTTGCGGGTTGTTAAGTTCCTCTTCGGGGTTCGATTCCAGTCAAGCGAGTGAGATCACGTGGTTCGGACTGGAATCCAGCTTCCATGACAAATGGTTTTTTTTGTTTTGTTTTTATCTTGTTTTTGTTTTTGTATTCGGTCATGTACAACGTACTAAACTGCATCCACCTTAATGATTGATGGTAACGAGGTCTGATCATTTCTATATTAAGTCTCAAATCGTGTAGGACCAGATCTGTGCCCCCGTTTACAACCAAATTTCAATTGAAACCATTCTTGATCTACATCTCTCTGAATCGGGGTTCTGCTCGATTTCCAATCCATCCAGTCTTTTGCATAGTCGTAGAATATAACTGCGTTTCACCATGATACTGTGTATAGAACATTTGAAAGATCGTGTGGATGACTAAGCACTACCTGCACTCATCCATGGATCGTGCATTGTGTTCACGAGCATCACTCGCTTCGGGTCAAAATTGTAAGTACACTGCTTATTTGCTATGCTAGACTTCCTTCCAAAGGGCTTGGGTATATTTTGGGGTCTGTTTCGGATGCATATGGTCCTGAAGCCCCACTTTGAAGAGGGGTTCGTAATGGATATGCCAATATCAAAAAAAAACCTCGGAGGGGTTGCTTGAAAGCCATTCGCGACCCTGGCTTGTTCTTCTTGTGTATCGCCAGGACCGATCTTGCCTTTTCTTATAACTTTGTTATTTGTGGTCCTCCAGTTTTTGTTGCCGAGACTACAAGAACCAGCTCTAACATCTCCCCACAGAACTCAAGTCAAGGAAGAGGCAGAAACACCCCTTGAAGGGTCATTCATAGTCAAGATGGCATTCCAGCCTACTCCGGCGGATATATCCGTCATTATTACCAATGCAGCATTTTCGCGAACTGCTGATGCAGAGCCTCGCTTCGTCACCGAGCGTCGCATCACCCCGACATGGACTGTGATGCAGCTCAAGGGGAAGCTGGAGACTATGACCGGTGTCCCACCGGGGTGCCAGCGTCTGCTTGTTAAGGTACCTGGTCGGTCTGATCAGTGGGCAGATGAAGAGGATCGAGCTATCGGGGATTGGGGGCTGGCCAAAGGATCAGAGATTGTGGTAGGTCTTGCTACCTTTGATGACTGTCTTCATGAGTCTTTTGAAAATCCCTCTGTTGAACCTCGGAGGGTTGTTGCCAATTTTGTTTATGTTCTGGAGCGTACTTTGTCTACCTGTCTCTAGTGTAGACTTGGCGCGCTCATGTCAAAGCGGCAGTTGTTGATGCTCATTATGCATTTCTTTGACCCGAGCGAGCGAGACAAAAAAAGATGTTCTTGAACCATGCTAAATTATGTCCATAGGTCCATGATTCCCGCCCACAGGCGATGAGGCCCAACTTCACCGACCTTTCATCCGTGGAGAAATACGAATTGCCCACGGAGACCTATGAGTCTCTTTCAAACTCTGTTTTGGCGTGGAAGAAGAACCAAAAGTTGGGCCGCTTTGATCCCAATGCGCTTTCACCCGAGGAGTACCTCCGGCAACAAGTAGCAAAGGACCAGGCTGAGATAGCCTCTCGAGGTACGTGTCTCTGCAAAGGGGTTTGATATCTGATCTCACCATTTGATTACAGGTATTACGGTGTCTAAACGAGTGATCATTTTGCCATCGTCGCCACCCCATATCAGACGAGGAATCATTCGGTTTGTTGGACCTGTGCCGTCGATCCCGGTGTCTGGACCTGGCCGCGAACTCGAAAAGGAAGGGGAACTCCCCGTGGAGCTGCAGCCCATCTGGGTAGGTGTTGAGTTGGATGAACCAACGGGGAAGAATGATGGCAGCGTAAATGGGCAACGCTATTTCGAATGCTTGGAGAAACGAGGTGCATTCGTGAAGCCGGACAAGCTCGAGGTTGGCGATTTCCCTCCGTTGGACCTGGATGACGACTTGGATGACCTGATGGAGGAAATCTGAGGCTTCAAGACTGTTTGGGAGATATGTGTATTTTGATATAAAGTTCTACTTCCGACCCTCCATCCTGAATTAGCGCCAAATAGATTAAGCTGATAGAGCCTTCCGATTCAAGAAAAAAGAAAAGAAAAAAAAAGAAAGGCATAGGGCAGATAAGAACGCTTGAGGCATGTGGTATCGTGGCACATTGTCAACACCGCCGTGACATGGAACTGAATCAAAAAGGCTACAAACAGATACAAATGGCCAAGTTCACATTTACTTCGCCTTCTGCTTGCCCTTGGGACGACCGCGGGCCTTTTTAGTTACCGGTGTAGGATCATGTTCGGTTTCTGCTTCACCTTCACCCTCCCCTTCAGCCTCAGCCTCAAATTCACTTTCCTGAACAGCATTTCTGGATTTAGATAAGGCTATTTCGTCCTCACCCGGGACACAGCCTTGGGTGAAGAAAAGCCGAGCTTCTTTGCTATGGGCGTTCTGGAAGCTATAGTAGTTGCCTATCATAGACCGACATCAGTTGGGAGCATGCACTGCGATGGAAACTTGGACTCACCGCGTGGAACTTGAAACACGCATCCTTTGCCAGCGCTAAACTGCACTCCAGAGATATCGACTTGCACTCGTCCATGACAGACATAAAAAACCATGTGCATTTTCTTTGAGTTCTTGGGTCTCTTCACACCTTCCGGTGGGAGTTCTACGACCCCGGATCCGATGAAAGAAGAGCTAAGCAGCTTTGCAAATCGGAATGTGGAATCTTTGACCTCTCTTGTCTCAATACCAGAAGGAGCATACGCAATATCTGCAAAACTAGGTTAGCAAAATCCACTCCCCGGTTAAATAAGCAGCACTTGCCGATGACATCCTCCTCCTTAGTGCTGGTTTGAGACTTAGGATCCCACCTAGGGATAAAACCATGAAGAACACCACTTTCCTTCTCCCAGACATCTAGATGTTCGTCATCGTCATCGGAAGGCTCCTCTGCTTGCTTCTTGGATTTCGACTTTCGACCGGTTCGTTTGCCTTTTTTCGTTCGCTCCGGCTCAAGTTCTTCAGCGCGAACAATTTCCTTGATGGTTGACAACGGGAAGCGTTGGCCATCTTCAGCCTCCCCATCCCCGTAGACGCATCTTTCGTTGCGCCAGTACGCCAAAGGTCGGATGGATGCGCGCCCTGAGCGAGTATGTGTGGAGCTTTCGTCTGCGGGGTTCTCTCTTTTGAGAATGTACAAGCTGCGGCCCTTCAAAGGACCTGAACGGGTATAATTCTCAACGACTTTGTTCAGTTCGGGGTCCAGGGGTTCACGGTTCGCTTGGGGCTGACTGCTTGGTATCTTTTGCCTCTTGGGTGGCCTGGCATCGGCTGATTCCTCGTCAAGGGGACGTGATTTTTTCGGAGGTCGGCCTCGCCGTCCACTTTTAGTTTCACTCTTCTCCGGCTTGGAAGCCTTGACTGTGGGAGCTTTCTTTATTTGTTTTGAGGTCGTTGTAGATGTCTTCGGCACCGAGCGCAAAGCTTCTGCTGGTTGAGGCGAGTCGTTATCGGCCTCACTCTGGTCTTGCGCTGGATTCTCGGGAACGTCGTCATCGCGAATCACAGTCTCATCTCCAGCATCGAAGCTGTCTCCGAAGTCATTATCCTCGGGGAGAAATGAGTTGGCATTTTCATCAACCTCGCCATCCGAAAAATCATGCACGATAGGGGACTCAGGCGCTGCTAATTGCGCCTTTGTGGCCTTCTGGGCATTATTTCTCTGCTTGGAGACACCCGCGTTCACTGATCGAGTAGTCAATGGAGAGGGTTCCTGCCGCGAACCGTGGGTCTTTGTCAAGCCTTTACCATGTGAGGGGCTAGGCGATAATGAGTCCTCTTCTTGATCTGGCGTCGAGCGCAAAAGAGGCGATCTGCGGATAGAGGAAGAAACGCCCTTTGCAGGCGAACGACCGGTCGGGGGCAATAAGGCAGGACGCGAAGCGTTAGCGGCATTGAGGAAGTCCATGGGACCAGGCGCGTTGCCTATCATGCACTCTCGTCAGATTTCCATATCAATATATCCAAATGTGAAGGGTGTCGCACCTTCATCCATGGACATCCCATCAGAACCCATCGAGTCTTCGGATTCCCTCTCATCAAAGCCATTCACCTTTGCGGGCGATTTCTCAGGAGACGAAAAAAGCCCATCCACTTCTTCCATGCCATGCTCATCGCGCTTGCCTTCTTTCAAGGTAATACCGGTCCGTCTGAATGAATTGCGTAGGTTAGCCGCGAAAGTCCACCACAAGAGATCCTGCGCGACAAACCTTCCTTGAGTTCCCACTGCGGAGTAGTCATACTCGCGGGCCTTGGCCCCACGAGCCATTTTTTGCAGAATTTGGGGGAAATGAACAGATTAGATAATTATCAAGGGTGTTTTGCGATCCAATTTTGGGGTTTCACCCCTTGGTAAATGGGTGGTAGAAGAGCAAGATTATCGCGGAGGGGAAGGAGGAATGCGCCGGAATTTGGGGAGAAAGCAACGCGTGCCGCTAAACCCGAGCGGTCGACGCGTTTGGTGCATATTTGATCACCATTTTATATCACTTAATTCATTCCACTTACCACACATCTGGACCACTATGAAGGAGATCAATTTCAAGGAAGATCTGTCTTTCATTCCTCCTAGTGTGGACTCGACTCGTCTCCTCTCTGGTGAATCCTACGCCTATTATACGCCCTGTCCGGCAGCTATCACGACCCACGCTTCATCCACGGAAAACACGCCATGCGTACTTGGTGTCGACGAGGCTGGACGGGGCCCCGTCCTTGGCCCAATGGTCTACGGTGCTTTCTACTTGCCTATCGATTTGCATCACTCCCTTCTGGCACAAGACTACAGCTTCGACGACAGTAAAGTCCTCACCCCAGGCGTGCGCGCCAACCTAATGCGACTACTCAACACTCCGGGCAACAAATTATTCGAGTCATGTGGGTATGCGATTAAGGTTCTGTCAGCGCGCGACATTTCCTCGGGCATGCTGAAGCCAGGCTCCGCCGTCTACAACCTGAATGCGCAAGCTATGGATGCCACAATTGAGATCATTCGAGGGGTGGTACAGGATCGTTCGGTCAATGTGCAAGAGGTGTACATTGATACTATTGGAAACCCAGCGACATACCAACAAAAGCTAGAACGGATCTTTCCGTCTTTGAAGATCACTGTGGCCAAGAAGGCGGACTCGTTGTACCCATGTGTAAGTGCGGCAAGTGTGGCTGCAAAAGTGACGCGTGATGTTGCGCTTGAGGTGCTATACCAAGCCGTTCTACGTGCTCAGCAGTCTGGCGAGGATGTATCGAATGCTCCAGAGGGGTGGGGCAGTGGTTATCCCTCCGATTCGAAGTGTGTCGGTTGGCTCCGAAGGAACATGGACCCGGTTTTCGGTTGGGGCAACGAGTGTCGGTTCAGTTGGGGTACAGCTAAGGAGATGTTGGATGTGAAAGGTGGAGCCCTAGTAGACTGGCCTGAAGAAGACGAGGAAGGAAATGGCCGGCTCGAGTTTCTGTTGACATCTGGACCCGCAAAACCCTCCGGCCAAGATGGACTACGAGATTGGTATGGGAGCAGACAAGCAGAAATTATATGATGTATGGAACAAACGGGAATTAGGCATAATGAGGCTATTGTAGTAATCGATGATACCCCCCCCCCCCCCGCCCAAACCCTGTGAGGCATGCTTTAATTGAGAAACCAAGGAAAGACGCTCATCACAAGGGCAATGCACAAGCATAGCAAAAAAAAATCAGAAGCCAAATAAGCCGGGTATCATGGAAGAAGGGAAATCTGTGCAGAACAATCATAAGGTGGCAGTCGAGAAATAGTAGTTGTCCCACAGATATTCATAGTCTTCCACCACACTACCCACCAAGTCAAGCAGCGGCTTCCCCTTCATCTTGCTAGTCAGACTGTGTAGCCATGATCTGCTGAGGGTTAGTCTATGTGATCAAAAGGATATTGTGAGATTGAAATCCTTACTTCGTGATGTTCTCATAAAATGCGCCCCGCATCATCCACCAGCCCATCGACCATCCTCGCTTTCTCAATTCCTCTCTCTCAAGACCTGTAAGTCCCCGGAGTCCGCCAGCGACACGCTCACGGAAATCTCGCTTGGCAAGCTGACGACAGCCATATTCCATTCCAAATCCAATTAGCCAGGGGCGCCAGCTGCGCTTGTCTCCGCTCCACCGCTGCATCGCTAAGGCATACACAACAGGTCGCAAAATGTAAAGGACCTCCGCTAGCTGACCTTGGCCGGTAACTCGGTGCAGTAAAGTTTTAGCGGGTTTGATGTCATCTGCAGTGAGTACCTTTGAGATGAGATAGTTGGACACGTCGTTGACGTCTGGGAGGGATGGAAGGGATAGCCCTGTACGAGGCATCGTCCAGCTTAAATCTGAAGAGCGGTCACTGGTAGGCGTATCCATGCCGTTCCAGTCGACCTGATTCTCCTCTTCCGTTGTCCTTGGATCGACTTCACGCTCGGGTAATGGTGGGCTCACTAGCGGCCGGGAATTGGTCAAACGAAGGAGGAGGAGCCGGCAGATTGCCTTAGCAAATTCAATGAACACAACGATGCGCCAACGAGTCTTCTGGCCACGCCGGCGGGCGGACATTTCCCATAAAAGCTCTGTATATTGAAGCATCTGAAGCGCGAGTGCTACACGGCGATAGAGCGAGGATCGCGAGGTCCAGTACTTCGTGTATCGAGCATGAGGAGTCGGCGTCGGTCGTGGGACGGTAGGCGGTAGTTGAGAGACTACCCGCGAAACGAGAGAATCATGGTATAATGATAAAAGCTGCACACCCGAATGTACTGCATAGCACTGTCAGTCAGTCTCCCCCTGTGCTCCTGCAGCGCAGGTACTTGAACTTACCACACTCTGAAGCAACCTCAGATTCACGATATCGACCTATGCATAATAATATTACCTGCTTAGCGATGCATTCAAACAGTGTTTTAGGAAAACACTGGGTTGTTCATTCACCCACCTGGTATGATATAGGTCAGCGACCTCAGAGCGGACTCAACCTGGCCAACCGAGCTGGCATTTTTGGTCACAAAGTCCTCATAGAGCGACAACCACTTAGATGGTTGTAGCATCGTGGGTGGAATGGGATTCTGGATGTTCCGAACGGTCTCCATGATCCAAATCAGTGCAGCCGCTCAAGGCGCTGTCGCGTGGGAGAGAGCGGGTAAGAAGTTGGGGTCACGGGCTGCCAAGAAAGACGGGCCGAGGTCCAGGTTGGTTGCGGCAATTACACTTATAGTTCGGACCACTTACCATTATGCACGGGTTACGGCATATAAAGAAGTAAAGAAGTATACACTTTAGCTTGCAATGAATTGACGATAGTCATGACGAAAATATTTAATATTCATTCTATTCATCTGCCCAGGTCCACAATCCCCCGGGCCGCATGGCCTCCCGGTACCGCTCCTCTACCTTCTCTCGGTCTTGTCTCTGTGCAGCCTCTCGGTCAGATTTAAGTTCTTGAGTGGATGGCATTTCGGTTCGCCAAAACCCCGGGGGTGACCGAGCCCGCTGGTGATTATGCCGATGTTTTCCATATTGGTTGGCTATGGCTCGGGCTCGGGCTTCGATGAGAAGATGGTCACGATCTCGGGCACTTAGCCCTTCCAACAAATGGTAGTCTTCCCCCACATAATCCTCCATGACCCGCTGGTCTTCTTCCTCCTGTTCCGAGGGGGATTTGGCAGGTAATCCACCGAGACGAGCCATTGCGCGAAATCGGCCTCCACAGCATTCAGGTCGTGTACAACCAGCGAGGCACTTGCGATCATCTTTCTTGCGAACAACTTCGCTGTATGCGTAGTCGAGCCCCTCATTTCTCTGGGGATTGAGCTTAAAGTGACCCAGAGTCAGCCTGTGAAGAGGGCGTGACCTGTACGGTTCATCTTCAGGATGCACATTCAAACCAGGTTGGCTTGCAGACTCCTCGTTTTGCAGTGGATATGGTTGGGAGGAGAAATATTCAACAGGCCCAGCGTTCTTCCCTGAAGTATCGTTTCGCCCAGAAGTTTGTGTGGTCATTCGCCCAGGTGTGCCTTTGAAGGATGAGAGGGGTGATTTAGATGGCAGTGGCTTCTCAAGAAGACTTTCTAGGCGGCCTTGGGTGAGGTTGGAATGAGACTTCATATTTGCTGTTGCGGCGGGGGGGATTGAAGTGCTGCTCTTAGGATGAGAATGCGCACTAAAATCACCCGTATCACCATCTTCTGACATTGATAAGACTGCACGTGGGTCTGTAGATCTAATCCTTTTATCGCCATATGTCAAATTGGAGACTCTTGCTGTTCGCGTATTGCCATCAATTGGTTGCAAAACAGAGAGCCGGGTTGGCCCATGATCCAAGTCTCTTGAGTCATCCCAATGCACCGCTCGGCGTGCATGTCGTTTAGTGGGTGTCAGTACAGCGTCGCCGATGTCATCTAGGTCCTGGGTGCTTGGAAAACACTGTCCTAGGACATGGTTTGAATGCTGTAGAGGGCTCGAAGACATCGTCTCATTTTTCACCAGCACTGATCGACCGGTATTGCCAACCGCAGCGTGGGACTGAGAAGGCGCCACCACACGCTTTCTCTTTCGATTTTGTAAATTTGGCAGCGGATGCAACACATCGGAAGGCGACTCCGAGGAATCTGGGTCGCACCCGGGCGAAGACTGTGTAAGGCATAGTTCTGCATGGTGAGGAACAAGAACGTGCTGGCTGTGCTCCTCTGCTTTGATTGCAACGGCTGATGTATCTGCTGAACCAGTCTGGTTCTGAGTAGAGCTATTGGGCTGTTCTGAGCTGCGGGAAATCTCCGGGTTCTGAGATTTACTTTGCGTAGTAGCTGCACTGGATGATACTGCAGCTTTACCGGTGTGGCAAGCCTCTGAGTTTTGAACTCTTTTGAATGTGACTGGCACCCCATTCTGTATGAGTGTGAATTCATCCCGCTGTAGTTGTTTGTCTACATGGCGCAATTTCTTCTTATGTTGCGAAATCCTGGCTTTCAAGCTGCCCCAGCTCTGACAATATATGTGTAAATCATTGTAGAGGATCATGTACTTGGCAGCCAGGGTTTCTCGGGACACATTTTCCAGGTCAGTCCCCCAGAGATGCTCTGGGGCAAATCCATGTTTGAAGTCAGCCCAATTCACAGGGGATTCCAGGTCGGCTGGGCTGAAATCATAATGGCTTAACTCTGTTTGGAGTGCCGTAATCTCGCGTTGGAGCCCTTGTATTCTGCTTTCTGCTGTTTGGCGGGCTTCGTTGGCAATGGCTGCTTCGTTCTTGGCTGCTGTCAAATTGGCCTGATGGGTGGCAAAGTTAGACTGTAAGTTCTGGAAGGCCTGATGAAAAGAAGATTCACACGCCTCTGTGATGGAGACATGGAGCTCTTTCAGGATATCCATAGGAATATAGGTTGGATCCTTATTAAACGCTTTATAGAGGCGAAACGCGGATTAGCACGCGTCCCAACTGGCATTACACTGACCGCCTTTGACGTTACAATCACACGTGATTCTTATCGGTCCTCCGATAAGGGGACCTTTTGACGTAGCAAGCGCTAGGTTTCTCTGTGTACTCCTCCTACAAGTACTTGCTTGTCTCAATGTGTTTCATGGGTCTCAAAACGACCTATCAGCATGCCAAAACGTCTGAGGGGAAATTCACCGTCAGATTCGGCATCCACGAAGCGGATTCGAGATGTGACGACTCCCATCGATCGCCTATCTTCTTTGAGCAATGAGCTTTTATTGCATATCCTTTCCTTTCTGCCTATATCATCATTGAATGTGTGTCAAAGGTTTGTTATGCTTTTTATCTGTCAGAAAAGGTCAAAGTCGTTGAGTACTCTCTAGATTATCCCACCGATTTCACGCTCTTGGTGGAGACTCTGAACTCTGGAAGCGACAGTACTACTCACAGTGGGTGCGACCTCGTGCTCGTCGTTTAGCTAGTGCAAGACTCTCGACATTACCAGCTAGAGCAGAGTATTCTCCTAGAGTTTCCACCTGGCTTGATCACAGCCATCTGGCTGAAGAGGGTAAGGTGACCAATTGGAAACGACAATATCGCCTACGGCACAATTGGTCCAATGGGTCCTGCCGAGTGACCGAAGTCGAATTTCTCGAACCACCATACCCTCCCGTGCTGGTCAAACTCTGTGCGGGCATTGTCTTCACCGCTGATGCTGCTTACGGACTTAGAGCGTGGGCCGCAAAAGACCCAACCAGCTGCTTGTCTAGTATCTCATTTTCGGATTCAAAAGTTTTCACGACTCGCCCAACCTCCTTGGCAGTCAGTCAGCTACCAGATGGGCAAGAAATAGTAGTGGGATTTGAGACTGGCCGATTTAACCGTTACGTATATGACGTTCAGACATGCCGGCTGGGCCTGCGATCCTCTCACGTTGGATTCAGGGATGGTGCCATCACTGCCATGGCCTTGTCCTCGCCTTACCTCCTGATGGTCTCTCAGCATAAGATTCTTTCTTTGTATAACCTCCGCACTCGTTCCACTGGGAAGTCTCAAGATGCCTTAGGACCGTGTGAAATTGCGTCCCTCCAAGCGGAGAACATGGTGGCCCCAATGACCCTCTCTCTCCGTGTTTCGACATTTGAGATTGTGACCACCATTGTCTACAGTTTCTATCACATTGGGTGTGGGTGGTCGTTAGGGATTCAAGAGCTGCGGTTCAATAAAGATGGTCAACAATTGGAGTCCCGACTTACCACTACGGTAGACTCCCAGTACGGCATTCGTCCACTCCAAAGTCTTCCATCCAATAAACGCCGGCAGTCCGCCACCACTGACCCGATCTATTCTTCTGCGGCCGCCCCCACCGAACCATCCATATTGCACCAGCAGCCGCCAACATCCATGTCCTATTCCCACCCATATCTGCTAACATCCCACGCGGATAACACTCTGACCATGTATCTGCTTGTCTCAAATTCCAACAGTCTTTTTGTTCGAGGTGGCCGACGACTCTGGGGCCACACGTCTTCAGTATCTACAGTCCAAGTGACCAATCGAGGGAAGGCAGTCTCCGTGAGTTCACTGGGTAATGAGATTCGAATTTGGGAGCTTGAAACAACTGTTCCCTCATTGGGCAGTCGCAGACCCTTAAAAGAAGAGAGCAGTATTCAAGTCAGTCCTGATAATCGGCAACTGGAAAACAAATTGGGTTCCAAAGGCCTAGCACAAGAGATCGGTGGATTGGATGTTGTTTCCACCACACATGGCTGTATGCATGAATGTGTTGGATTCGATGAGGAGCGAGTGCTCCTGCTCCGAAAGAAGACGGTCGGCACCCAACTGCTAGAATGTTATGATTTCACATAACATTTTGATGTAGAAGATGAACTTTGGTCCTTTTTTGTTGGGGACATTCAAAAGCCCAATCGATGTATGAGAGAAACACCAACGCAGGTCCGGGGACCGGCGTAGCACAAGGTACTCAGGGACCGGGGACCCCGGCAGCACTTGGTGTCGCCTGCAGGTATAAGATGAACTGCACTTCCTCAATTTCAGCTTTTCTTCTTTTTTTCTTCTTTTTTTCTTCTCTACTGCGGCCCTGGGCTCCTCCCGGTCCCTTCGGTTGCGATGTGTTCCATGCTATGGTCGGCATTCGACAATCAACGGCTAGTGCCCTTCTTTCAACCGGTCATGGTCAAAGTTGACTCTCTGTACGTTTCACTTTGAACCCTTCATTTGATGACTCGATGGATTTGGAGAATTCCTACTGCTCAGGCCCTCCGAAACTCCCTTGGTGGATCCCTCGCAGAGCCAGAGCAGGATCTTGATCAGACTACCATATGGCTTGCAGGACCCTGATGTTACGAGATCAGGTCTCACAATGGGACTCAACGCCCAATAGAATCAAGCATGCCCATGTGTGAATAAGTTCCAAGGCCCAGAAGATGAAAGATCTATGGAATGTGGAATGAAGGAGAGTTGAAATGAGGTCTAGATTTGGAGCAAGCTATTCGGCTTCAATTTGCAGATGTATGCAGGACTTTTACCTTTCCCCTACTTTTTTCACCTTGTCTCTCTTTCTCTTGCTATTTTCATTCATATATTTGTTCATCTACGCAAAGTTGGTGGCTTTCCCGGTTCCAGATCCCAATCCCGCACCAAAATCTTTGCGCGGGAAGTTTTCTCCCTCAGACAAGGCCCCCGCACTACAAATTTCTTTCCTTCTCAACCTCTTCCACCTTCTTTCTCTACCTATCCAAACCGAAAAAAAAAACACCCGAATTTCTTTCGAATACCCAACCATCACAATGGATCCTCGTTCCCGTGCCTGCTACAACTGTGCGTTTCTCGTTCTTTGCCTTCTCTGCTCGCCTATGACCCGCACAGTAAGCGCAGGAGATAGAACTCTCAGTTCTGGGTGATTTGATACCATATCAAATGCTTGCTCTCCTGCGCTTTTGTTCATTTGATTCCCATCTACCTTTTATCTGCAGCTTGTCTGGGCGCATGCTGTGCACCAACCAGGCTAGTTTTTGACTGACTTTTTTTTTTCTCCGTAGGCGGTGACGCCTCTCACCAGGTAAAGATACACCTACCTTCCTTGGTCTTATAGGTACCTGTACCAGGGATATCCGATATGGACAGTGCTTCAATCGAGATTGGAGTTGAAAACTGACCCCTTGTCTTCCAGGCTAAGGACTGCCCCAAGAAGGGAACCCCTACCTGGTATGTCACGGTTTCCCTACTCTTGAACCGCAAGAACTTGTCACAATGCTAACATATCCCTTATAGCTACAACTGCGGTGGTGAGGGCCACGTCAGTAAGTTCATACTGGATGGATCATCGTGTGAGAAGGGATTCAGACGACCGGACTAACACTGTCTAGACCGCGAGTGCCCCAATCCCCCCAAGGAGCGTACTTGCTACCGCTGTGGCCAGACTGGTCACCTTTCTCGCGAGTGCCCCCAGGCTGGCAGCGCCGGCGGCAACTTCGGCGGTGCCCCCGGCGGTGGTTCTCAGGAGTGCTACAAGTGTGGACAGGTTGGCCACATTGCCCGTAACTGCTCCCAGGGTGGTAACTACAACGGTGGTGGTTTCAACTCCTCATACGGTGGACGTCCTCAGACCTGCTACTCCTGTGGTGGGTTCGGCCACATGGCCCGTGACTGCACTCAGGGACAGAAGTGCTACAACTGTGAGAGCTTTTCCTTCGTTCATGCAATGCAGACTCTAATTTGATATCCTAGGCGGCGAGGTTGGCCACGTTTCCCGTGACTGCACTACCGAGGCTCGGGGTGAGCGTGTCTGCTACAAGTGCAAGCAGCCCGGTCACGTCCAGGCTGCGTGCCCCAACTAAAATGGTGGAGAACTGGTGTCTTTTTTTTCGTTCTGTGCTTTCCCGAGGGATTTTTCCAGAAACCAACGATTACTTCACATGCGCCACGATCTGAAATGTCTCTTTCCCCGGGGTTCTTTTGACTTTGTACTATCACTCACGGCTTGAATCACGACCATGGGCGTCTTGCATGTTGCTTTTTTTCCCTATTGCAGTCTAATACTTCTTATGTCTCACCAGACGGGGGAGGTGCAACGGGCGATTTTGCTTGCAAAATAAAAATGGGTGTGCATGGAATGGCTTTCTTTGGGCGCTTTACAGGAGATACTTAGGTGCATGGGGAAATGCATATTGATTCTCCCATCTCTTATTCTTAATTTCGAAGGCCAACTCAGATCATGAACTGCAACTACACATCATCGCCCTCTTATATTTGGGGACGTCGCCACAGAAGCGCTCCTCTTCCTCCTTGAGTTGACCCCATTCATCATTGAAAGGGTTCAGACTCATCTGCATCACCCGTCCCAGTATCTCTCGGTCTCCCTTGCGCTCCACGCGCTCGATGACCTCATCCAAAATCCATCCTCGTGGGATGAACTAACGCAAAAGTCAGACATTAGGTATATACCAGGGAAAGGGGTGAGAGGGTATCTTACGTTTGGATTGACTGCCTTCATGGCCTTTTGTCGTTCGTCATCTTGATCTCCGTCCTCGAGCACGCGGGCTCGCCAGCTATTTAGCCATTTTGCAATACGGCCTTTGGCTGAAGCATCAGTGTAACCAATTCCCCCGAATCCCTCTGCATGGAAGAAGATCGCTGCAGCTTCGATCCGTTGTTCTTCGGTCTCCAGTTTAGAAATACTCAGCCCCGAAAGTCGACGGAAAAAGTGATTGAAATCCAGCTCCAGGGCTTCTAGTGTATCCAGCATCTCTGAGAAGAGATTCTGGAAGTCAGATTCCCGTTGCGTCTTCAGTCCAAGCCTCTGGGACATTAGTCGCTTGTACTCGTTCAAGAAAACGGCCTTGAACTCCTCGCCCGTGCGGTCGATGATGGTTTCCGCACGCTTGATAAGCTCTGGTTCCATCTCCTCGGTGACGCCGTCTCTGATGAAGCTCTCGTCATCCACTTTCTTCCCGGCACCAAGCAGTTCCCCAAAAGATTCACCAAGTCGAACCAAATTCCACCAAATGATACTAGGCTGGTTTTTGTAGGAATATCGTAACATAGCATCGTCATGGTTGGGGGTGTATTGAGGGTCAAAGTTATCCATGAATGCAAAGGGGCCATAATCAAGGGACAGGCCATAAATCGAGGTATTATCAGTGTTAAGCACACCGTTCATAAACCCATAAGCCTGCCACGCGGCGACGGTCTTTGCGTTGCGTCGGGTGATTTCGCGGTAAAGGCGAGCAAACCGGTTTTCCTCAACCTCCTGGTGCTCCTGCACTTCATCTCGAGGTACCTGTCGTCGAGGATTATCAATTTCCGGGGCAGATTGCCCTTCTCGCACCGATACGATCGCGGGAAGATTCTCCCATCCGCCAAAGACATCCTCTGCGACGTAGGTGGCAAGTTTTCGGATTAATTCGCGATCGCCACGAGCCCTAAGGAGATCAAAGGTTCCAATGCGGAGCCAAGATTGGGCAAATCGAGCCACAATCGCACCTGGCTCCAGGCGCTCCCGCAGCACCTTTGACTTGGGCAGCAGAGTTAATGATAGAGCACGAGTGGTAGGAATACCAAGGGCATTGAGAGCTGGGACATGTTTAGTTCCAAAATCGAAAATAATGAAAAAAGGAAGTACCTTCGGAGACGATATATTCACGGATACTCGATCGAAGAACAGCCTTTCCATCGGCAAATCGTGAATATGGGGTCTTCCCCGCGCCCTTCAGCTGCAATTCATATCGAGTGCTCGAATGTGGATTGGTACATTCGAAGAGACTGATAGCACGCTATATAGATTACATTAGCATGGCGAGAAGAAGAAAGAACGAAACATGAACCTACTCCATCTCCAAGCTGACCGGCCCAAGAACCACTGTGAAGAGTCAGGTTGTCATTTCGAAAAGTCAGAAGCAAAGTCCACTTACAATTGCCAACCTACAGTATCAAAATCAATGTCAATATCTATGTCAGATAGATGTTTTTAAGGAATTTGTCACTGACCGCCGTAGCATTGGGCCCATGGGTAGATGCCCCCCTTCTCCTCATTCCACCAAATTTCATTACCTGCCACCAACGCTTGAAATTGTGCGGTTTCTTCCTCGCCGGTCTTCAACCCCAGGTCCTCCATCGCCTTGGAACTCACCCCCAAGAGCTCTGACCCCTCGGTTGGTTCCGGGCGGACATAGGTGAACAGAGCACCTTTCACCATGCGAGGTCCTAATGTTTCCCGGGGCGCCTTGTGAGAAGATTCTGGCGTCTCAAAGGCCGGGTCTGGAGGCAATTTGGAGGTGAATACATTGGATTTCGGCAGGTCTGCTAGAGAGGACCCGTGGGTGGAGAGGTGAGATGCCATTTGAATCAACCGGTTCCGACTCAAGTGAAGGGTTCGCCTGGACATATATCGATATCCAATCCAGGTAGGCGTACGCAGTGGAAGTAAACGGACTGAACAGATCGAATGCATGAAGTTGATCTATGTTCGAATCTGATATTGGAGTCAGAGGGGAAAAATCGCCTCAAAGCGGCACGAATGACATCATTGGAAGACTTCCGAGCTTTCCCTCTACTATGGAGTCTCGCGGAACTAACCCGCTGGATCGACCCGCTTCATTTGGCCGGAATCGTTGAATCCCTTTTCCCTACACAATCTCAACATTGCATACAATTGCCTATCATGGTCAACGAAATCCCGACAACCCTATTGAATGATGGGACGTCGGTTCCTATCGTATGTCAAGCTCATCCCGACCTGAGCTCCTTCTTCCCCTTGTAGTGATAGGTGGCTAATCCTGGTATAGCTTGGATATGGAACAGGAACGGCATGGTACAAGAAGTCAGACGACTCCGAAATCAACCGTGAGCTGGTGGACGCGGCTAAGAATGCTATTCACTTGGGGTATAACCACCTCGACGGAGCCGAGGTTTACGGAACCGAAGAAGAATTGGGCCTTGCAATTCAGGAAGCCAATCGGCCTCGAGACAGCCACTTTGTGACGACTAAAGTCCATACCAGTATCGCCGATATTCCTGCCGCTATTGACATCAGCTTGAAAAAGCTTCGGCTCGATTACGTTGATTTGTAAGGGACCTACCTCCATTGCGGGGGAAAGAATCGGAACTAATGAGCTTCAATCCAGGTACTTGATTCACGCGCCATTCTTTGCCAAGACCGAGAGTGAACTTCAGATGGCCTGGGCAGCCATGGAGCAAGTTCACGCCTCTGGGAAAGCTCGGTCTATTGGAGTGTCTAATTTCCTACAGTCTCACCTGGAATCCATTTTGAAGACTGCCAAAGTCATCCCCGCTGTGAATCAGATTGAGTTCCACCCATATCTCCAACATGGAGGTCTACTCTCTTTTCACGAGAGTAAAGGAATCAAGACTGTTGGCTATGCTGGTTTGGTCCCGATTACCCGGGCTCGCGGAGGACCATTGGATCCATTGTTATCGGCCCTGGCTACAAAGTACGCCGTGAGTGAGTCGGAGATTCTGTTACGCTGGACCATGGACCGTGGATGCGTGGCAATCACTACCAGTAGTAAGGAAGCACGTCTAGCTAGTTACCTGCGCTCCGTGACCTTCAAACTCACACCTCAAGAGATCGCTGAAATATCTCAGCTGGGTCAAGAGCATCATTACCGTGCATTCTGGCGAGAGAAGTTTGCGGCCGATGATCGATCATGAAGAATACATGATCTTTACGTTACCCACGTATGTAGTAGATATAGAAATCGATTGTTGACATCCAGTGGAGCTCGTTAAAAGCGGCAAGACGTAGATCCCGAAAGGGCAACCCCGGACTCCCCCCATTTGCTTCTCTCTTTCTCTCATCGGTCACTTTTTCTCTTTCAGTTCCCTTTGTTCTTCAGCTCTGAACCCCCTCCCTCGCGCGCTTCGAGAGATGCCCTTATGAGCCCGCTCGAGGCCGCTACCCCTCGACTCGATCTCTATGCTTTGACCCGCATCACTCTGGCGCATACCACCGCGGTGCTTCCCGTGATACCTCCCCCCCCTCCCCACAGACAGACCCTTGACGAATCGAAGCGCGCGCGCAAACCTCCATCAATGGTGAGACAAATCACAATCTTCCGCGGACTGCGATGTCGGTGAACGATCAACCTCCCTCTGTGGACGTGACAATCTCCCTACGCGCAAGCCAACCCGCTGCGGACCTTCAGAGCCTGGACCAGCGATTGAAGCGCCTCTCAGACGACGTGCTGCCTCCTCACCCCTACCTTCTGACCCTCCCGACAAAGGTGCCGTTTCGTCTGGCTCCTCGTTCCGTGAACAATTGGGCGGTAGGACATGATCGGCCGTTCAGCCCCGAGGAACAAGAACTTCAATACATGACCTTTCTGACCCACAGCGATACAGACTCGTTGCTGAAGGCTGTTGGAGACTGGTCTGACGAGAAGGGGCGCATGATGGCCGACCGGTCCACGGCCCCGACCACCGCAGAAACCCCGAAAGACACTATCGCGAAGAAGAAGATTAGCTTGAACGACTACAAGAACCAAAAGAACAGCGGCCCTTCCCCGGTCATTCAGGATCAGAAGAATCGGGAGGGACGTCACCCGGCTACTCGCGAGGAAGCACAGCAAACACCGAAATCTAGCCTTGTCAAGAAGAGCGACAAGGCAGAGCCACCTCACCCCCCTTCCAAATCAAAATCGCATGTCTCGCTTGATAAGGGCCCAAAGAAACGACCATCAACCTCGAACCTCGAGGCTGTAAGTTCCTCGGCGACCAGAGGCCAGGATATGCATTCATCCAAAAAACGACGACTCTCTCCGGAGAAAGAGGTCCGCAGGGATCCTACTCCAACCAAATCCAATTCACCTCGACTCCCCGCCCTACTTTCCCCGACACTTCCTCCTACTGGGCCTAAATTACCCCGTCTTTTATCCCCTACACTACCACCAGATATTGAGAAAGAATTGGCCCGACTCGGAGACCGTTCACCCACTCGTCACTCCCCTAAACGTGACATCATCACATCCAAACCGAAGCGAGACGAAGCTGCCCAGATCAGGACGTCAAATCCTGGCAACAGCGGCACAGGTTCCGGTCTACAGAATGGTCGTGCGGGTGTTATGTCCAAGGAAACCAACCAGGAGATGATTGTCAGATTGCGGTATGGGAAAGGCAACAAGAAACGGATTGAAGCATTGCTCAAATTCTCCGGTAAAAGGAAACTTAATAGGCCTGATTCCCCATCCAGTCATGGCATAGACACAGATGAGACCACCCAGGTGGAAAAGAAAAGGGGAGAATCCGGTTTAACGCGTGGCAATGGTTCATCTGATCGACTAAAGCCTAAGAGCAAGCCGGATGATGAACTTCCCAGCTCGGGGGTAAACCGATCCAAGGAACCCAAAGGGCCTGTCGAGAAGCTTCCCACTCCACCTTTAACTTCGTCTCGTTCTCATCTGCCAGCCAACGACAAGGTGAAGCCCATATCGTTGACACCGGTGAAAGATTCCAAAGCCTCAATACCACGACGAAACGAACTCGGGGAAGGGGAAGGGAGGACACCTGTGAATCCGACGACTAAACGCCATTCTATGGACCCAGGCATCAGGGGCTCCCCATCTCAGTCGGACGGCCGTTCTCGAAACACTGATCGACGGGCTTGGCGTGATGAGTTTCAACGATTCACCAATATTGGACGAGAACTTAAACATGCTGCGGTCCGGTACAATGCCAAGCCTGATTCGTCAAGCGTGGATGAAAAATTAGCGGCCGTGACAGCCATAGAGGCTATCATGTGCTTCATTCTTGCCTTTGTGGCCGATGATCAATGTAAGGTCCTTACCCGGCAAGTCGGGGACTCTTCAACCTGGCAGTCTATCCTGGCGTACTGGAAGGTCGTGAAGAAGAACAGTACCTCATATCCAGTACTGTACGGCCTTTGTTTGCTCTTGGGTGCTGTTTCCTATGAAGCCATCCATTCCTTGGATCTTGAACGCCTCGCTGTGAGCCCACTACCGGGGGAACATACACCGGTGCCGACTCCTGGCAGTGATGGGAATACCGTCCCATCCGATGAAAACAAAAAAAGTCGGAAGGAGTTCTTAGAGTTGAAAAATCGGCTACCGGAGTGTTGGAAAGAATCACAGAAACTGTGGCTAGAGGGCACTCGCAGTCTGTCCGAGGATGTTTTGAGCAAGGAGTTCCCCAATACCTGGTCTTGCAGGTCACATAATCATGGCGAACGAGGCAAAGCCACTCCCAAACCTGGAGATTATGCCGGTGATTACTTTCTCCCCTTAGGAGGGACCACTCCGCCCATCGAAGTGGTTCGGTTTGGTTGGTCTCTTCTTCAAGAGTGGTGTACACATGAGAAAGTGGATTGGAATGGTCGCTTGGGGCTTTAGCACGAAGCTGCTTTGTTTTTGCTTTCTTCCCCTTTGCTATTTCCTGTCCTTCTTTATATCCTTTTTCTGTAAATTTTTTTGGGAGGGGTAGAGCAGTGGGTAATTCAGGCGTCCCCGGATTTTTTTTGTTTTTTGTTTTTTTTGTTGCTTTCCTTATATTTGCTTTTCGAGTGATTTCATTCCCATGATACCATGAAGCCCTGGAATTTTACGTTCCAATGTAGCTATTTCGATGCTTGAATATATCACGTTCAATACAGATGATTCATTTAATGTCTACGGGTCCAGTTGAGGAGATAAGAAATGTCATTCAACGCCTCCAGTCCATCAATCGCTAGGTGAATCGCAATGGTAAAAGTCGCTCAAGTATAGGAGGAACAGGTCATGATTATCAATGGAAGATGGAGAAAAAGGAAAAAAAAGAAACAGATGAAAATCTTCCGGAGACCTCAGGTTATAAGAGAAAAGATAGAGAGGTAAAAAAAAATTCATACTTCTCGATAGTCAGACTGGAAATCGGAATTCGAGTCGCCAAAGAGCCATCCAGCTTCACGGCAATACCGGGCCTCACGGCCATGAATCCCGATTTCACTCGCCCAGCAGATCACTGACGCATCCACAATGTCCGCGATGACACTTTCCATAGCACCAAGGATGCTCCAGCCAATCATGCCCGCAATAAGACCAACAACATAGGCATATAAACTACCCCGAATCGTATTGCCGGTAGCGACAGTGGTGAGGCTACGGGCAGTGGTAACCCAGCCACCAAACCCCAACGCCAATGACATCATGAAGCGTGCAGCGTGGAGGATCATTTTAGAGAGCCGGTAGGAGAGTAGTGAAGCTGAAGCCCCCGGGGAGCGAGAATAGGCGCGGGGATGAAGTGACGATGAAGCGGCCGACGGAGCGAGGACCGTCATCTGACTCAGTCCGCGTGCGGAAGCGGCCAGTGGCTGTGAATGAATGGCACCATAGGTGAGGGCAAGGGGGTTAGTGAGAAAGGCGATGGGACTTGGAATTAATGAGTAGGCAAATAGGCTCAGCAACGAAGATATGCGGCTAGGGAGCAAGAGCAGAGGCAGCCGAATCAAGAGACTGAGGAGCCGAGACAGACAAATCGTACCGAACAGGGTCGTGGTAGCATGAACGATGGCAGCATGAACGATTTGTCTTGAGGTGGGTGCTGGACTTGCCAGTCTGTGGAAATACCATTGACTGACGGTGGCAGCTGTAACGGCACGCTGGATACCAGCTATCACCCCAATCGACCACAAGTAAATGATCACAAAACAGACGCCCAGCCACCAGCTACTTAGGTCGATGATGAAGGACCTTGATTCGGCCAGGTGGCCGCCCAAGAACACGCGTGTAAACATGAGCATCCATATCCAGGTCCATGAGACGACACAAGCTAGCACACCCAGCCCCAAGGCAAGAAGCTCCGGGTTCGCAGCCAGAATCCGACAGGAGAATTCAAGGACACCAATCGCTTTGCCGATGGACTGACGGCCCCGCGCAACGTTGTAAATCCAGAGGCTCGCCATCAGGAATGGGACAAGCGAGCCCCAGCGCATGGCCTTGTCTTGAAAGCTAGATCCATGCCATTCGCCCTTGAAGCTCGAGATGAATGGATATAAGGAGAAAGTGTATAGAATGACGGGAACAGCGACAATGATTACGTAGACTAGAAGTCGAACGTAGGATCGCAGTAAAGCAAGCCAAACAAGCGACACAAAAATCGAGATAAGGGTATAGATTCCAAGAAGAAAGAAAGAGCGGTGGACAGTGAAGTAAATGGTATCGCCCCACTTCCGCTGGTCCCCGGCTGGAGTGGACGTGTGTAGATAGACAAGAATTGCCGTGGCAAATAATCCGGCAAGGGAAATCAAAAATAACTGACCCCAAAAAGCATCATGCACCGAGAATTCCGATGCGAGCGGGGAGATGGACGTCGGAAATGAACCTGCCGAGCTCGGCGGTCGCGGGCCATTCGAGGGTAATGGTTTGGTATGTTCCGCAGAAGCTTCAAATCGGTTAAGCCCAAAGTGATCTC
Source organism: Penicillium pulvis (assembly GCF_028828015.1). Lineage (NCBI taxonomy): Eukaryota > Fungi > Ascomycota > Eurotiomycetes > Eurotiales > Aspergillaceae > Penicillium > Penicillium pulvis. The sequence continues at coordinate 665,574 of NW_026643079.1, read as the reverse complement.
CCTTGGTTACCGGTCTTTCTCGGAAACGTTGAATAGGCGGTTCATCACCCAGGATCTCTGAGGGGACACGGTCATCATCGTCCAGGTTGTCTCGAATGGAGTCCTCCAAGCCTATGTCAACCAAATTCTCTCGAGCTTTAGCATTGTCTGGGCTGGAACTAGGCCCGGGCACGGGCTCCGTCACTTCTTCCACAGCCTCGATCCGAGATTGATGAGGAGCCGGGATACCCTTCTCTCCTCGCCATGAGCTCTTGATTCCCTTCCCATTGCCGGGGCGATCGTCATCGTATGGCGAATGACCCTCATCAAATCCTACCGACCGTTCTGAATCGTCATCGAGTTCAGAAGAGTCTTTCAAGTGACTGTCTCCAAAATGTCGCCGTGATCGTTGCAATGCATAGAAATCGGCAATCTCACGCTCACGCTCCGTTTCATCGTCTTCTTCCCGGAATTCATCGGTGGCACTGAAGAACAGAGGAGCTTGTTGGGCTGACGCCCGGGAGGCGAACGGGAAGTTGGATATTTGGGAGGCGCCAGGCCGGTAGGGATCCCCAGTTCTAAGGTAAGAACGTGAGGGTGGGTTTCGTGAACTGCCCTGGCGCTGGTTGGGGTGGGCACGACCAGTTCTTTGCAGTTCGTCCGGGCGAGATGCTACTCGCGACTGTGACTGGGCGAGGAAGCGTGAGGCATCTGGCGAGGGACCAGGCGGGTTAGCTTGAGTTGAATGGTATTAAAGGATGCAATGATGACCCGATATCTATCACCTACATTCCGAGAACATGGCCCACTATCGGAGTAGGTGTGGAGATTGGGGAAATTATTGTCGGGCGAAAGTGTCTGGGCCAGAGCAGGGGCAGTCGAGATTTGAGAATTAATGAGAAAACTGAGGTCAACTTGACTCTCAGGTGAGGCCCTACCCCTCTTATAAAGAACCAAGTTGAAGGCCAAATCAAAAGAGAGAGCGAGAGAGTGAACAAAAGGTCATTCAGACGATGCAAGCGTCATCCGGGCAGGTCTTCCCCCCCCCCCGATAGCTGACTCATCCCGATAACACATTCCACTCCCTGAAACTGCATCATCGCAACTACAGTTGGGCAACAATACATAATACTACTTCCTCCATGTCCCAGCCATGGGACTATATTGCTAAGCTCGTCTGCATCGGTGATTCTGGTACCGGCAAGTCCAGCGTGAGTATGGCGCATTGTTTGTGCTGGGTTGAGCTAACTGGTATGTTTTCAAAGCTCACGATCCGCCTCTGTGAAGGTCGCTTCTCCCCGTCGCACGATGTCACCATCGGGGTTGAGTTTGGTTCCAGGATTGTGCCAGTAGGGCCACCTGCTTCGCTGGAGCTAGGTATTGAGGAGTTTTCTCGCGACGCGTCCGGCTCTGGGGGAGACCCATCTCCTTCGGAGTCCGCTACGTCGGGTCTACCCAGCCCGCCACGGAAGCCTGAGTCTTCTTCTCCCCAAAAGCGAATGAAACTTTCGCTTTGGGATACTGCTGGACAAGAGACATACAAGTCTATCACCAGATCTTACTTCCGCGGCGCATCCGGAGCTCTCCTTGTTTTCGACATCTCAAGGCGCTCAACCTTCATCTCCTGTACTCAGTGGCTTCAAGATCTACGCTTGATCGCAGAAGAAGGAATCGTGGTCATTCTAGTGGGCAATAAGACCGACCTAGCAGGACAGGAGTCTGGGTCGAATCAAAGACAAGTAACGCAGCAAGAGGCAGAGGAATGGTGTCGCATGAACAACATTGTCCGCTATGTCGAAACCAGTGCCAAGTCCGGAGATGGGGTGGAACGAGCCTTTTTGGAAGTCGCGGAGCGAATCTATCGTAATATTGAAGCCGGCAAATATGACCTTAATGATCGTCGCAGCGGAGTGAAAGGGTTTGGCGCTTCGGGAGGGGGTAACGCCGGGGTGCCCAAAACAATTACTTTGGGCATGGATGATGCAATGCGCAAAGGTAGTGGCTGGAGCGGAGGCTGTTGCTAAACAATCTATCACTATTATGCAACTGCACAACACGCCGGATGCAGCAAACCTTTTGCACCTTCAGGGCTATTGATCAGACTCCAACTGAATAGACCAAGGCTAGGATGGATGTTGCGTCAAGTATGAAACAAATTTACACACTTAAATCTATGTAAGAAAACACATCAACGTTATGGTTTCGCCGTTTATAGGCAGTATCTCGTACATACAGCCTTCCTTGGACTGTGAGTCTGGATAACAAAGCACGAGTCAAATTGCCTCATCCCATCACCAAAAGAAAAGGTGTAATAGAAAATAGACTTCCATTCTCACTCTTCATTAGTTCGAAATCCGCCAACCGGACAACCAACGCAAGTAAGCCCACTGCTGATGAGGACCCTCCATTCCAAACACGATGGCACGGAAGTGGATGAAAAGTCCAATTATGATCGCATATAGAACGGCGTAAAGGACGACCATGAGGCGGGCATTCAAGCTGCGGGAGATCCAATCAATGCAGAAGCCGAATGTGATGATAGCATAGTAAAGAGCTGGGTAGTAATGGTGGACGTACGTCACACGTGCCATGATGATAAATGGCAGATAGTGCAAGACCCAGCCGATGACAGGGTAGAGACCCGAGTAATGGATATGATCCAGATCCGCCTGGCTGAGCTCCTGGTAGCCTCGTTGCCAGCGAAGAAGGTACCACACTAACAGCAGACCAAAACCACCTAGACTTGCAGTGCTACCCCAGTACACGAGTGGATTTCCGAGAAGGAAGTACTTAATCACACCGTCATCCCATGAACACATGCGTAAGCCAACATTCAGAATCGGCCATTGCCAGAAGGCCGAAGCCAGGTCGTCTTGTTTATCCGGGTCAGGGACCAAGGCGTTGTTAGATGTCATCATAGCCACGTTTAAGTGGATGAAATCCTTCAAGAAAGGCGACTTGTAGGAACCAGGATCTCCAGGAGGCACTGTGTCATTGAGATTAGAGAGGGTTCTTTCCCGGAAGTTTCTGAAAACCGAGTAATTTCTTGCTTACAGCGCTCATTGGTGTGTGACTCCACGTTCCAGTGGGTATAGACATCCCCTGGCTTGTTGTCCTTAACACACGTGGTCTCGATCTGCTTGAAACCCCACTGGGGCAGGTTGACATTCCCAGCCCGCAGGTAACAGCCTAGCACGGGATGGCGGAGTCGGAATGCAGTCGTCAACGTCCGAATTCGCGAGCGGTCCCGGGAGGCAGCATCATCAACGACCTCGACCTTCCAGTGATCTTTATCGTCTCCAATGGTAAGATTTCCGTAGCAGGACACTTCGTGATGGGATTTGGTAACTGGGGCAGGGATTGCATGAGAGTGTAAGTTCCGACCAGTCGATCCGTGAATGAGACGGATGGTGTCTCCGTCCCCAATGAATCTCAAATCGGCCTCGGCATCATATTCTGCCTCTTGTCGGTTGGGATAGATGAACCAGTCATTGTTTGCATCTTTGTGGTGGTAACAAGTAACCTGCTGCTGGTTTGAGCCCTCGGGAAATGTCTGGACATGCGAGTGAAGGAGGCCACCACCATAGCCCATGTTCTTCAAGGTCACACGGGACCCAATTGCGACTTCAAGGGGACTATCCCTGCCAACCTCAGTGCCTCGCAGGTTAGCCTGGAAAAGAGAGCTCATCTGGGCATCTCCCGGTCCGCTGTTCGACAGAACCCAAAAGTGCGCATAGAAGGAAGCCATATACACCAGGATTGGTATGATGATCAGCCCTCCAACACGAGCAAAGAGGTGCTTCGCCAGCACGGTCTAGCAAACAACTTGTTAGTCAGTGATATCGTTGGTTGAAGGACCGGCTAATACTCACCGGGGGCATTTTCAGGTCGCCGAATTTGTTCCAGAGGTCCTCGATGGTATAGAGACCGACAATGGCGGTGCAGAAGAAGCCAACCCACTTCACGCTGCACACACATCCAATGCTCAATCCAGTCAGGCAAAGCCAGGTATACCACTGGAGTGAAAAGCTCTGACGCTGGAGACGGTGGAATCGGGCCCAGCACAACGTGGTTGTGAAGGTGAAGCAAAGCAGCATGGAATCCAAGAGAATAAAGCGGGAAATGGTGGCATACGAGTTCTCAAACAAAACCATCAGACTAATCAACCACACGGTGGCCTTGCGAAAGTTCAACTCGCGGGCTGTGTAGTAGGCTAAGGGAACACAGACAGCACCAAACAAAGCATTGAAGGCGCGCATGAAGGTATAATTCACATCTTCGGGGTATTTTTCACCGGATTTGAACTCAAAAGATCCATTGTAGCCAGCAAGATAACCCGAAAGGCCAACAAGCATCTTTCCGAGGGGAGGGTGGACATCGAAGTAGAACTCGCGCTTTAGGTAGTGGGAACCGAATTTGCCAAAGCTATAAAGAGGCAGTTAGACGATTGTCGCTAGGCAGCTGGACACTTGAAGGGGTTATTAATCCTTACTGAGCTTCATCCCAGGTCACAATATTTGAACGACCAATGCGGTAGAGTCGAGTAAAGAGGGCAAGAGCTGTGAGGATGATGGGGGCCAGGATTGGCTCCCAGCCCGCTAGTACCTGAAGAAAAGAAGTGGACTAATCCCAAACCCCCCAATTAGCAGCTTCTGAGGGTCGGAGGGTTGTCAATTCCTACCTGTGGCTTTTGCTTCTTAACATCTTCTGCGGTGTAGGGCATAGGCGTCTGGGGTCTGGCGGTATCTGGGACATTTCTCCGGCGTAGGTCGGAATCGTGTTTAGCCCCGGTACTTATGGCTGTATCAGCCATGGTGTCGGGAAGTAGTGTTTTCAATTAAAAGGAAGTTTTTTGTTGGGCGAACGATCGAGATTGTGGGGTTCGAAGGGACCCTGGTAAGGAGAGGAAGAGTAGCAGAGGCTCAAAAGGTCATAGTGGCCACACAGGCCACGGTGAACAAAGATGACGGGAGTGCCGAAAGCACGAAAATTGAAGGGGGGTAGAAAAGATATAAGAAACAAAAGGGAGAGTTCGGAAGGAAAAGAGGAAAATAAGAAAAGGAATAAGAGAATAGAGAATAGAAAAGGAAGTTGCAAAGGGAGTTGGAAGGATAAACACGCGCTTAGTTTCTCCTGAGCCGTTTCCGGGAACGTGGTCCTTTCTCCGCCTTGGGGAAATGTAACCGAGACCTACAGCAACACTGGAAATGCGGATTTTATGAACGCAAAGCTTGCATGATTCCTATTTGACTCAAGTAAACCATGGAGTTGAGCAAAAATAAAATAGTCCCACAGCTTTAAGGCCACAATGGCTCTAGAGGTATCATCGCAAGGAGTATATAATGGAAGATGAAATAGCAAAACGAAAGCATCTGCGAGGTGCTGATAGAACCAACAGAATTACATGCAAGAAGACATTTCACAGGCGAGGATGGGGGTTGGTCTTGACGTACCACGCCCAATACAAACAAAGGAAGCCCCTTCCCTCGTCCTCTCTATGACATGACGCCAGACAAGGAAGCAAGATATGTAATTGACAGATACAGCGCTGGAAAAGGTTTGTCGAAGAGTATAAGCCGGACAAATCGGGTATACATATTTCCATAAAGAGTGGGAGCAGGGTCAATCCCGAAACTGAAAGAAGAGGAGAAGGACCAATGTTGAACAGTCAAGACCAGAGCCTTGAAAAAAGAGCCTTGAAAAAATAAAAACGAGAAAGGCTCCAGAGGGTTCAAGATGCAAGTGGAGGCATGTCCAAAGATGTATAATAAAGGCCATCCTTATCACTCATTTTCCTCCTCCCCCTGTTCCAAGCGTCGATAGCTTTGACTGGTGGTACTCCGTTGCCGGCTGACCATGTTCGAGATCCAGCCACCAATTCCTTCACCTCGACTCGCACCCGGAGGAGAACTGGGTTGGCTAGACTTGCTGGGTCCATCATGGCTCTGACTCAAAGATGGGGGGTCAATATCGAGTCCGGGAATGGAACTCTCGGTGCCAAACTGGCCGTACGGTCGACGTATATCAAGGGATGGTACAGGTGATCCGGCACCGATAAGTGACCCTCGCTCGGCATCAGTGGCCGGTGTGGGCATAGCGGTTGTGGCATCGCCGAACAAGACATTCATATCTTCTAGTCGAACACCGCTTGTCTCGGGGTACAAAAAGTAGACTGTGCATTCATCAACATATGAATCAAGAAGCTTAGAGAAATGAGACACGAGGATATTTCTTACCAACTACAAAGCTGCATGCGCAGAAAAAGGCATGGACCAGATACAGTCGCCACTTGATTGCACCCTGTAGAACTGGGGTCACCTCTCCAACAAGCCAGTTGCACGCCCAATTGGCCGCAGTGCTCAAGCTGGCTCCCTTGGCACGGATGCTTAAGGGAAGGATCTCGGGGGGGTAGAGCCACGGGATTGGGCCCCATGACGCCCCAAACGCAGCGTTGTAGATCATGACAAAAATCACTGTCAGGGTTGGCGTGGCACTAATTTCGATATAAATAAAGTAAGATATCAAGGAGAGAGAGATGAGCATCGCTACTGCTCCCGACAGTAGAATTGGCCGTCGACCCCAGCCATCAACGAGATACCATGGAGGGATGGTGGAAAGAAGATATGAGATTCCGTTGATGCCTGTCATGAGAATGGCATCTCGTCCCGCCCAGCCAGCGGATTCAAAGACAAGGGGTGCATAGTACGAAATGACGTTGATGCCGTTTAGCTGGGCCAGGGCTTGGGCCGACATGGCGATGAAGACTCGTTTATTGTAGCGGCGAAACATGTCCCCGTAGGATCTTTCCCCTTCCTGGCGGTGCAGGAGAACCCCCATCTTTATTTCGCGGTACTCCTGTCGTGCTTTATCATTATGAATGTCACCTTCGCCATATAGATTGGCGATAACCACCATGCCCTCCTCATCATGATCGTTATCCAAGAGCCACCTAAAGGTAAAAAAAATATATATATCAGGTCATGAACTTCATGCTTCATAAGAACAACCTACCGGGGCGATTCGCAGATCAGCAAACTTCCGATTCCAAGGGCAAGACCCATGATGCATTGGAAAAGAAGAGGCAGCCGCCAGGAGTAATTCGACTCAATGAAGCTACAGAAGTAGTCCACCCAGACACTGGTTGCATATCCGGCAATGTTCCCAGTGAATTCAATGCAGGCCAATTTACCGCGATTGTGGGGAGGCTGACACGGTCAGTACAGATACGCTCGATTAACCGTCATGAAGGAGTCTTACCGAAATTTCCGACTGGTACACGGGCACGATTGTGGACAAGGCACCCACACCGAAACCGGCAATGATGCGACCCACCATCATCATAGCCATGCTGGTGGCCATGGTTTGGAGGCCTCCGCCCACGAAGAACACCAATGATCCATAGAGGATCGTCTTTCGTCGACCTATCATATCCCCGATCTGGCCTACCATGAGAGAAGATATGAACGCTCCGATCTCCAAGATGGCCACTACAGTGCCGATAGTGGCCCGCGAGGGCTGGTCAAAGTAATCGTCGAAGTACCAACCACTATTTATCGGTTAGATATGTGACTCAGTCTTGGGGTGTGAGCGCCGGATGGGGTAGAGGATACGAACGTGATGATACCGGACATGACACCCTGATCATAGCCAAACAGGAATACCCCTAGTGATACGAACACGCTTGTGAAATACCTACGAGGCCGTCAGTACGACTGCTGTTATCTTCGCTGGGTGCCGGTGACCGAGGGGATACTCACAGCAGGGGTTTTCCCACCAAACCATGGGCTTTGGCATCTTGCCTGCTGCTGGGGGACATAATGGTGGCCAAGAGCCGTTCTACTCGAGATATCCGCCGTGGTGAAGGAGTGGGGATTTTGATCTTCTCTTTAAGGGCTGCGGTATGGGTCTCCAAATCCCGCGGGTAGTGTACCCGCTTGGAGGGGTTCTGTCGTCCTTTACGCACCAAGAAGTCACGCTCGAGGGACTCGCGTGGGCGGTTCTGGAGGGGATCCTCGGCGAGTTGTTCGGCAAGATCACCAGTCTCCGACCAGATAGAGAAGCCGGATTCAGAACGAGTTGACGAGTGGGATGAACGACGGCTACCTTTCTCGCTTGCGGATTCTAGGGCGATGGATTGGGCGGGGGAGCGGGAAAGGGATCGGAGGGGAATGGCGCGTGGGGAGGTTGGAGAGAGAATGATGACGGTCGATGGGCCGGAAGCCCACTTTTTTATCGGGCAAAACAAAAAAAAAATAAAGACAAGAAATCAAGTAAAAATGGAAATCAGATGGAAAATCCCAGGGAATGTGTCACCCCCGTACGATAGCAGTAGGGGGTAAGTAGTATACCAGGAGACCTCCTTTCTGGGGAAAGTTCTTGGAGCGGTCGCGATAGGCTGTGAAGTTGCACTACTCACGAGTATGACGGACTAGTCAGGTGGATATTGAAGAGCGTGACTTGCGGTTGGATGATTTGGGATCTGGGATCTGGGATTTGGTGCTTTGACTGAAAATCTAACACTTTTTCCCAAAAAAGGAGGTGGAGAAAGATCGAAAGGGGAGTGATGTGTCCAATTCAGGATTTGATAGTGAATGACCTATCGCTTAGGTCTGTGTAAAGGTTGAGGGAGATGGAAAGAAGGAAAAGTTGCAAGAGAAAGGTGTCGATCGAATACGGGGTAGTCAGATCCACAGTGGAGTAGAAAACCAAGGTCTACGTACAATAGTGGGAGAATACCCACTTTCTATACTAGACGTCAGTGTGGATATACAGTTAACATGTGTTCCATAATACAGTATAATAATCTTGAGAGATATGTACAACTTAGAGTCTATTCTATCAAAAGCAAAAGAAAAAATCAACCTCATCCCTGTCATGAGCCTGATTGAGGCGATTCGGTACCTCACGTTGTGCTGCAGAGGCTGACTGATCACGCTAACTTTCATTTCACAGGTATATCCCTGATGAAACAAGATGCAAATGCAGATGCACAAAGCAAAGAAATTCAGCCCGCTAATTTATAAGGATATCATATCCATCTTTCTGGATATGCACGCTGTCCGCAAGACTCGCGTATCGTCGACGCACCAGCTCAAAGATGATGAGACCTGCACTGGTGCTGGGAACCTGTCGGAGGGAGCTGCTCACAAAACCGCGGAATAACCATGACCGCAACCCACCGGCCCGCTCGGCCTTGCGTCGGCATCGTTTCCAGGTCTCTTCGTACGCATGGTAGTACAGACGGAGCATCTGTTTTCGCGAGGGGTCCAGGCTCGCTTGGTGATCCAAATACTCTAATCGGCCCAGGTGCAGATTTTGAATTCGGCTAAGAGGATGCTGGATAGCTTGCTGGGCCACCGATGCTACCACGCCCGCCATCATCAGGAAACCAGGCTCCAGTGCATAATGAGGCTTGATAAGTGGCACGCCTCGGTCGCTGGATCCGGAGGAAGGAAGCTGATCCAAATGGTCGGCATGAAGAGATCCATAATACCAGGTAACGAAAGAGTAGTACGACTGAGATTTGACATATTCGAAGGTGGAGAAAAACACGGCATAACCGAGCGAGTCGCGTAGAAAGGAGAGGCTCCAGCCAGCAAAGACTCCTCGAAGCCCGATCTGTTTCAGTTTATGGTGCCCATAATGCCACATACTCCGGTACTGACCCTCCAGCATATCGCTGGTCTGTAGACGAACCTGTAGGGCATCCAAGGGTGCCGCAACGATGGACTGGATGGTTCCTGCGGTGAATCCAGCGGTGAAAGTGGCTGATGGAGGCGCAGGAGGCCAGACACGCTTAACTCCTTGGGACACAGGTTCATGGAGGGCCCCCAAGACCTGTAAATATGAAGTATAGAGAACGGCCCCGATCCTGGAGAACCATGTCCGTGTTAGCATCCTCGGACCTTGAAGTGAGGAGAAAAACGTGGCGCTCACCCTGCATTCGCCAAAAGAGGTGGCAAGACTTGGTTGGGAATAAACTGCCAGCCATATGTTCTAACCGCATGGAGCAACAAGCCAGGGGTGGTGGTATGGATTGACCATTTCCCTTCTGCGACTCGAGGGTTCACAGCTCGGGCAAAAGCCTATTTGGATGAGCACCAAAATGGTTAGCCTAAGCATCGAGGTATGAAGGCGAGGGAAGCATGTACCATATAACTAACACATAAGTTAACGTCCATTATAACAGGCGAGGAGAATCTTTTGTCATTAAAACCTACTCGACACGAGTGCGAAAAAAAGCCTTGATCGGAGCTCGGAAGTAAAAGGCTACCATCTGCGCACTGACAGCCCGAACACCAGCGGCTGAGGCTCCTGTCGCTGCATCATTTCGGGATTTTGTTCGAGAGCCTGGGTCCCGAAGATGGGGGTCCAGGTAGATTGGGTTCATTGCAGACCTTATCGGTCATCGCACCAAGGGTCGGGTTGTGCTTGATCGCTGTTGGGAAAAACAGACAGGTCAGGTCACAGAGATATTCAAATTCCAGAACAGATCAGTAATGCGGCAGAGGGCATTTTGGCGATAAGGAACACCAACTCTTATAATTCGTCGAGGGCATGAATGGAAGCTTGCATAGGAAGCTTTGGGGATACAGCAAGCACTAGTCCTAAAAAGGCAAAACTGAATCTCCGGAGAACAGGAGCAACCAACAATGCCAAAACGCGCTTTTCGCGTCTCTCCGTCCGTAAGGAAGAAAGACAGAGCAAGATTCTCTTGTATCTTGAACATCTCCCCTGCCCCTTCTCATTTCCTATTCTCCCTCTCATCCACCACCTCACATCTGACTCTTTTCCGTTCTTGACTCAATCGTTCCTTTTGGATGCGACATCGATTTTAGCTTTTGCTCTCAAAGGAAAGGTATCCTATCGTCAACCTCTCTCTCGCTGCTGCCTGCACACCTTGCTTGCGCCAGATCGCCCACCATGGCCGAGAAGATTGCGATTGACAAAAACACCTTCTTCAATCACTTGTCCAACTTGTATGCGTCATGGAAGGCCGACAAGCGTTCCGGCAATGCCTTGTTCGGAGGAGCAGGCGCCATCGTTATCCTCATGGGCAAGACCAGAACCGACGAGAGTGCTTTTCAGAAGAATAACGCCATGCACGTAAGTACTCAGCATTCTTTGATCTGATTCTCCCTGTCATGGCAGATGCCAGTGACATAGATGACTAACTTCAATGAACCGTTCAGTTTTGGCTTCTCGGCTACGAGTTCCCGGCTACGCTCTTAGTTCTGACCACCGAAGCGGTCTACGCAGTTACCACCGCCAAGAAAGGTGAGCGGATTTGGCTTTGCGATCCCGTGCATGGCAAAATACTAATTCGATGGTGGGGGTCAATAGCGGAGCTTCTTGAGCCTTTGAAAGGTGGGAAGATCCCGGTGGAACTTCTGGTGACTACAAAGGACCCGGAGTCCAAGACGAAAGCATTTGAGAAATGCTTGGAGGTTATCAAAGGTGCTGGAGTAAGTCATCTGGGAATATGCGAGCTCCATGGTGGTCAGTCATCCGCTAAACATTGGACAACAGAAGAAAGTGGGAACCCTGCCAAAAGACACAACGTCCGGCCCCTTCGCCGATGATTGGAAGCGCGCTTTCGCAGAAATCTCCAAGGACATTGAGGAGGTCGATATCACGCCTGCGCTCTCAAATGCATTTTCGATCAAGGATCCCGAGGAACTGGTGAGTCTGGTTGCACTGTCGGACAGGTCTCGGAAAGCCGTGGCTAATACATCTCAAAGGTTTCGATTCGGAATGCCTCCAGGGCGTGTAGTGGGTTGATGTCAGAATACTTCGTGGATGAGATGTCTCAACTGCTAGATGAAGAAAAGCAGATGACACACAAAGCCCTTGCCAGCAAGGTGGAGGCGAAGATCGATGATGCCAAATTTTTCAACAAGCTAGCTCGTCTCCCATCGGAATTTGACGCCGAGCAGATTGACTGGGCTTACGGTCCAGTAGTTCAGAGCGGTGGAGTTTATGATCTGAAGCTGACTGCAACCCCCGATAGCAAAAACCTTCAGCCGGGCATCATCCTTTCAAGCTTCGGTATCCGCTACAAAACTTACAATTCCCTCATCGGGCGCACTTACTTGGTGGATCCTAGTAAGTCTCAGGAGGCAAATTATGCTTTCTTGGTGAGCCTGCACGAGACGGTCATGAAGGAGATCAGGGATGGGGTTGTTGCCAAGGACGTGTATAACAAGGCCCTCAACCTTGTCAAGTCCAAGAAGCCGGAACTTGAGAACCACCTGACCAAGAACATTGGCTCGGGAATTGGTATTGAGATCCGAGATGCCAATATGGTCCTCAATGCGAAGAACACACGGGTTTTGAAGAATGGCATGACCCTGGCGATCACCATTGGTCTTACCGATGTGAAAGATGCCAGCTCCAAGGGCAAAGACGTCTACTCCATGGTCATCACCGATACTGTTCGCGTTGGAGAAAATGGGCCTCATATCTTTACTAAGGATGCCGGTATCGATATGGATTCGGTCTCCTTTTACTTTGGGGATGACGAAGAGCCGGAGAAACCAGTGAAGGAAAAAAAGGGAGGCGAAATCTAGCGCAATCGCTAGCAGAAATGTGACACGCACCAAGCTTCGAGCGGAGCGGCCGACTCAGATCAACGAGGGTGCCGAAGCACGCCGCCGGGAGCATCAAAAGGAATTGGCGACGAAGAAGACCAGAGAAGGTCTAGATCGGTTCACTGGGACCACCGGAGACGACAATGGCGTGGCCCAGAAGAAGTTTAAGCGCTTCGAATCCTACAAGCGAGACAACCAGCTACCCGTCAAAGTCAAGGATCTTACGGTGTATGTTGACCACAAAGCTTTGACTGTCATCGTGCCAATCATGGGTAGGCCCGTGCCGTTCCACATCAATACCATCAAGAATGCCAGCAAGAGTGATGAAGGAGAATACGCATATTTGCGGATCAATTTTCTCTCGCCTGGTCAAGGTGTCGGTAGAAAGGACGACCAGCCATTTGAGGATCCGAACGCTCATTTTGTCCGCAATTTGACTCTACGATCTAAGAGTAACGATAGATTGGCACAAGTTGCGCAGGATATCACTGAGCTTCGAAAGAACGCTTTGAGACGAGAGCAGGAAAAAAAGGAGATGGAGGACGTGGTCGAGCAAGACAAGCTTGTGGAAATCAGAAGTCAGTGACGATACTTTTCCCTGGGGACCATCCCCTTTATGCTAACCCAACATAGATCGTCGCCCTGTGAAACTGCCCGATGTATACCTTCGGCCGCCGCTGGATGGCAAGCGTGTTCCAGGTGAGGTGGAAATCCACCAAAATGGTCTCCGGTACCTGTCACCCTTCCGCAACGAGCATGTCGATGTGCTCTTTAGCAATGTAAAGCATCTATTTTTCCAACCGTGTGCTCACGAGATGATCGTCCTCATTCATGTGCACTTGAAAACGCCGATCATGATCGGAAAGCGAAAGACTCGGGATGTGCAGTTCTACCGCGAGGCTACAGAGATGCAGTTCGATGAAACTGGAAACCGTCGTCGTAAGCACAGATATGGTGATGAGGAAGAGTTCGAGGCCGAACAGGAAGAGAGACGCCGGAGGGCTGCGCTTGACCGTGAATTCAAGGCCTTCGCTGAGAAGATTGCGGATGCTGGCAAGGATGAGGGTGTGGACGTCGATATTCCCTTCCGAGAGATCGGCTTTACCGGTGTGCCTAACCGTTCCAATGTGCTGATCCAGCCGACTACGGATGCGCTTGTCCAACTCACTGAGCCTCCTTTCATGGTGATTACACTCAACGAGATTGAGATTGCCCATTTGGAAAGAGTGCAGGTAGGCGTTCAATCTCTTGCCTTCGGGTCTTATGTGCCGGATTCCATGACTAACATGACTATAGTTTGGCCTCAAAAACTTCGATCTCGTCTTCGTTTACAAGGACTTCCATCGACCCCCCGTTCATGTCAACACAATCCCGGTTGAGGCACTGGAAGGTGTCAAGGATTGGCTCGACTCGGTTGATATTGCGTTTACCGAGGGTCCATTGAACCTGAACTGGACCACCATTATGAAAACCGTGGTCAGCGATCCATACGGCTTCTTTGCCGATGGTGGATGGTCTTTCCTGGCTGCTGAATCCGACTCTGAGGGTGGGTCGGATGACGAAGCAGAGTCAGCCTTTGAACTTTCCGACTCTGAGCTTGCAGCCGCCGATGAGAGCTCGGAGGAAGATAGCGACTTTGACGATGACGCTAGCGCGGATGCCAGCGAGGAGGACTTCAGTGGCGATGAGGAGAGTGGCGAGGACTGGGATGAACTTGAAAAGAAAGCCAAGCGCCATGATAAGGAAGCCATGGTGGACGACGATGACCGTGGCACCAAGCGCAAACGCTAATCGTGCGTTTATCCTTTCTTGATCTGCGTATCTTTCTTCCTTGGTACTTCTACCAACTTGTATTCCACGCTTATCCTTTTTTTTCCCCAATTGTGCAATTATTCTCTTCTCCAAATTCAAGGGTTGGGAAAGCCTCTAAGTACTGTGATTTCACAGAAGACCCATAGTTTGTCTTTTCTCTCTTTCTATTCCCACCCTCCGGTGACTTAGTAAATTTCTAGTTCTTTCACAACCATGGAAATTCTCTCAATGATCTCTTTGTAATTAATAGGACCTAGAGCCATCGCTATGATCCCCTAGGGAAGTAAAGTTTTTAAAATATACATTGAAAGTCTGGCTGAATGTGAAGATAATCCATTCTATTTGCCTTGACGCATGGTAGCCCACATATTGCGCATTCGGTTCATCTGACCGGGTGTGAAATTATCATAACAGACATCGGATGAATAGTCCATGAAATTGTGGACAGCATCGAGTCCTGCGGAGTCGGGACATGAATCCTTCTGAGCAGGACATCCGTCTGTAGGGGTGGATTGCTGTGGAGTGTCGGCGATATAATCACCGGGATTGCTTGCAGAACAGGATTCTCCCTGGAAAGTATGAAGGAGACCGTTCCAATGTCCAATTTCATGGATTGCAGTCCCTCCCCGGTTATATAGATCCAAAGAACCGCCAGGCATTGTCTTGGCGAGGATGTTGCAACCATCTTTGACATAGTCTGCCCGGGGACTGGTAGCGTTCACACTTGGATCAGGCAGTGTACAGAAGCCCAATACGCTAGAAGACAGATCGTTGGACTGGCCAGCCGCACGGTGCTCAGCCCGTCCAGCTTGCCCAGGAGATGCCTGGAGATCGGTCTGGAAATATACATTCAGAGTTCGATAGCTCCCTCTCCGGAGCGCTTTCTTCATGGCCATGTCATCTCCGTCCTGTGCCCAGACATCATTGACGTGGTGGGTGACACCCTGCAAGCGATACTGGATAGCAGAATCCTCATATGCATCCTGTAGGATCGAGAGCTAAGAAAATTAAACATTAGAGGGCCCGGGCAGATTAGTAGTGGAGGACATACCTGGGAATTAATCATATAATCAGTGACCTGGCCCACCTCAGCATGGCTGCTCACAATATGGAACCACGTTTCAATTTCAATAGGCGCTTGTCGGGCCTGCGACACTGCGGGACTTGGATGGGCCTCATCAACCTTGACTTGTTGAAGGGCACTTAGGAAAGATGTATCTGGATCCTCGGTGGCGCAGATACCGCGTTTCTGGAACACAAGGGGGCTAGATTGAGCTGGCAGGAGGAAAAGACCTGTGGCAAGAAGCACGAGTGGCATAAAAGAGTGACAGACCATTATGTTTGGTTGAAAAAAGTGCCCTGATATCGTGAATTCCCCCACCCGTGAATCAACAAGAGAAGGAAAGAGGAACAAATTCAGAATTATGAAGAGTAGGAAAAGCAAAGCTAATATTCGCGGTTCATTTTGACTATGCCCAACTCAGTCTTGGTCTTCTTGGTGCCATAAACCTGCTCCGATGCCATGAGCCCTAAGAATGCTGCGTCACGGTGGAATGTATGACCCCCAGCAAGGGGCAAAGGCATACAGTACTGTAGGCATCGAAGATCAGCAAAACAGCCCGCAGAGTGGAGATATACGTGCAAATCATAGGCATCCGTATACTACCTCGAATGAAATGATGTCACACTCAAGGGTGGGAGAGAAAGAAGAATGCTTATTGTTATGGTTCTTGGTTACATACATAAAAACTCCTCGTTAAAACACCCAAGCCAGAACACTGGTCCAATTATTCACACGATTTGAACCCCAATATAATACTGAAAATATGAGAAGGAAGAGAACAGAAACACCTGAGAAGGGGAAGAAATTTCAACATCGTTTTGTGTTGTTTTAGAATTTAGGAACTAGGGCGCAGTCGGTCGTCTCGCCCAGTGGCCATGGCAGTGGTTGGCTGATTAGTTGAATCCCAAGATAGATAGGTGTGATCACCCAGTTTTCTAAAGAAGGGATGAGAATCAGCAGACACCAAACATAAGGGTTATAGGTACGTACCTCGGTCGAACCAAATGGGCGATGGTGAATAGAGCTCCAAGAAGTACACAAACACCTCCAACAACCACGTAGGCAATTCCCATGAATGGATTCTTCCCGCCCATGACAGTGCGAGTAGACAGCAGAATCGACTTTGTTCCATCATACTCGGTAACCTTGAATTCTGGAAGGCTGTAAGCAACATGAAAACCAGGGAATCATAAGAAACTAACGATCAAGAATATCCAAGCGATAATCTCCGGCGGCCATGGCAGTGTCATCATTTCGACGAGAGAGTTTGCTGAAAGCTGGCAATCCAGCAGTTCTCATCCAAACCATAAAGTCTTCATCTTCATGAAGGTTAGGCATGGATTCATTCGTGTAGCTGCCATTGTATTTGGTCCAGTTTGGTGGAGGGACCACCTCCCAATGCTGGTATTTGGTCTTTTGGTAAAGCGCTTTATCACTCTCCCAGGCGATACCGTTCTTCGTCATGTTGTAGGTAACCGAGTCGTCACCGAGATAGACAGGACTGTCAATGCTGTCGTTGAAACGAGAGTTCGCAATCAACCCACATGGGTAGTACGCTTTCTTCGTGACCGGGTCCGTGGTGAGGGGGTCACACACACTGCCCGAAATCGTTTTGTTGCTGAGAGCTTCGCCTTTCAATTGATCCAATTCCAAGGACTGGACATATCGGCGATGGTTTTGATAAAAATTGGTGAGGCGATAGTACAAGAACACCGGAGGCCCCATGGATTCAGGGATGTTAAAGTACAGGCTGCAGGTAGTTTGATTGGTGGCCTCATCGACAGTTCTCTGCCATGATGGAGTACCGGTGGACTGCGCTTTGAAAGTCATAGAGACTCGATCGGCGATGTAAGCCTGACTGGCTGTTGGGGCCGCGCTATAACAATCGGTGTAATCAATCACGATCTCTTGGACCTATGTAAACATCGAGGCGTCAGAGATGTCAACGGGTATAAAATCGCGCAATGCAAAGGACACAAACCAGAGAGCTCGCCCAGAGGAGAACGCCACCGAGAGGAGCAAATATGATGCCCACAACAAAGAACAGGGGCAGGACACTCTTCGGTGTTAAAATTGGCCTAATCGGGAGGGGCCGTCAGTATGGGCGGATGCGACGGGTCAGTGGGAAAGGGTCGGGCACGTACTGCCATGCTTTCAATCTCTGCTGCCGAAAAGCAGTATCTGGTACATCAAATGGATTAGTTGAAAAACAAAGATAGGACGGGAGTGTCGGAGCAGGGGATGCGCACTGGCGGGTCGCCGGGACTTGGGCTTCTTGTCGCCATCGGCCCTGGAATGTTCCTGGTCCTCAATGGACTCGGCGCGCTCGGCCTGGGACATGGCTTCAGTAGTTGTTTGTATCAGGCAGAAGGGTGGAAAGAGTGCGGAGGATGAAATGAGGGAGACGTCAGAAAAAGGTGGCGCCGGGGCGGAGCCAGATCACTGGATTGGCGTCCGCAGCCGCCCCACATTTCAGGCAAACGACTACATAGTTAAGTAGTGAACTATGGAGCATCACTACTAGTGCATATGGATCCATAATTACTATAATTATCTGATCTGATAATTTTATAGAGTGTAAGCAACATTTACGTCATTGAGATGTTGAGATATCACATAAGACTACGATCTTATTACGGGTGACAATGTTCAGAAGGGTAATTTGCAGCGTATCTGATAATTCAAAAGAATCGTATCCGGTCAGGGTATCATATCATCCCGGTTGCCATCACAGAAATCTTCCCAAGTCATGGTGCGAACAAACAAGAGCAAGCAAAAAGATAAAAACCGAAACATGATCTCGCAACTCCGTGTGTTGAAGGGGTATGTGTGGGTACGTGTGGAGCCCCAAGCCTGCCATTCTAGATGGATGGGAAAACGCCTGAAACGCCGGTAACAGAGTAAGCAACAACTAGACGAATCAAACAAACCCGAAGATGGAATCAGTAGCAACTTCAAATCACAAATAAAGATAAAAACGAAGAAAATCAAGATCCCATTGCGGAGCGTTAAAATGGAAGCCGGTGTGAAAAAGCGAAGGTATCATCATGCGTGTAATGGACATCAAAAGCAGTAAAACCAAAAGCGCCACTTTAGAGGGGACAGCTCGTTGTGACCATCCAAGACTGATCTCTGGTAGGTACAGCAAAAGCTGAAGTCAATGCGATTATTAATCGTTCGATCCGTAGAGGCACAAATAATGACTCGAGCATGCCTTGGCTGTCCGACAGCAACGTCAATGGAGGCGGCGGAAACAGAAGGATTGGAGGGAGGGCGTACCCGACCCCATCCAAAACCCCCATCCGAAGGCATCAGGCCACAACCATCGAGTTGTGGGGAAGTAAAGCGGGGAGGAAGCGAGGGGAGAGGGAGAACTGATGGGAGATAGATAAGAGCCAAGAAGGAGGGTGTGAGGACCGCTGTCACAGCGAGTTGGAAGGGTATCGAGACGATAGAGCGACTATGCAGAAGTGCAGAGGGGGGTGGGGGAGGAAGAGTGGTCTTAGCCATAGAATCATCTCAGATACTGGTGGAAGTACTCCGGCTTGAACCACCCGACACGGTCATAGGCAGTCCAGAGCTTGCTGGCTTTGTTGACATCAATTTTGCAGGCCTGCTGGGCATCCGTCTTGCGAAATTCCTTGCCCACGCCCAGGGCACGCACACGAGCCTCAAAAATCCGGCGCTTGCTGCACAGATAAGTAGCACAGGACAATCGCAGGGTGGAAGCTAGATTAAGCTCGGCCGGACTGAGCATATGTCTGTCCGGGTCATTGCTCAAGTCCAACATTTGCCCTTTCCAGTCGGCCTTCAATGCTTTGGCGTTGCTGCCTAGCGTATCTAACGGAGGCGAGAAGTCCTGCAGGGCCTGGAAGTCGGTGTCATCCCGATTGGTGCCCAAAGCCCGCGATTTGGCGGCACTAGGGGGGAATCAAAGGTATCCATGGTCTGTTGCTTGGGGGTAGATTTAGGGGTGCGCTTGACTCGGGTGCGCTGAACCCGGGGAGTCATGGCTGCTTTCTTGGGGGCCGGGGCAATCTTCTTCAACTTGGCCGCCAGATCGGTCGGTCGGTAACGATTCATCAAGGCCAGCTGCCGTTCCAGCGTCTCGCGCTCCTCCCGGGCCCAGGCCACCGGATTA
The DNA here is from genome assembly GCF_028828015.1 of Penicillium pulvis. NCBI lineage: Eukaryota > Fungi > Ascomycota > Eurotiomycetes > Eurotiales > Aspergillaceae > Penicillium > Penicillium pulvis. The sequence continues at coordinate 645,989 of NW_026643079.1, read as the reverse complement.
CGGTTGTACTGGGTAGAAACGATGGGCACGCACGACAGCGCGAGCAGATATTCATCGCGTGTGGGTTTATTGCGCTTGCTATCAAAGCGGGCCATGTGGGAAGTGATATGCTGCTCCACAACCGCCTCCGGGGTCGAGTGGATGGGACCGAAAAGCGGTTGTTCCTCCCCCGCGATCGATTCATGTCGAGGGAACAGCACTGGATCTCGGGAGGAACCCACCTCACGCTCCATCTGCTCTGCTGTGTGGGAGTGTCGTTTCTTGGTGCCCGTATATGGGGTCACCGGGGGCGACGGTAAATCCATCTCCGACTGTGTACGCTTGCGATCAGCTGAGATGGGGGGTAATTTGATGTCCAAGGACGAGGCGTCTCTGATGAATGGAGAGTGTTGGAAGTTCTCCAATGGCTTGGTCTCCGGGGGAGACATCAGGCTGGATACAGGAAGACGATTCATGCTGCTCGGGTGTTTTCCCGGTTGTTGTATACCAGAGGTCATACCAAGGGGGGATTGATTGAATTGATTTCTTTGGGAATCAATGTGTGGCAATTGAAAGAGGATTTCAGTTAGGCAGGAAATTGAGTCCCTTGGGCAGATATGGGGGGGGGGGGGGGTTTAGACTGAAGTGGACGGGAGAAAGGGCAGGGTAAGCGAAGAAAAGTAAGGGGAAGTGAGGTTAATGAGTCGAATTGAATGTTCCAGATTGAATGTACAGATGACGAAGTGGAAGTCAATGGAAATGGCCTATTTGTCACACAGGTGGCGATAGCCGGTGATAAGAGATCCAATGGCCGAGGTATGAGTCAAGCCTCATTCCCAGGAAAGTCCAAAAAGGCCAACCAAGGCAGGAGGAAAAGTGGGTGAATAAATAGGGAGAAATAAGAGGAAAACTGAGGAAAAGACGGAAAAGCAGGGGAAAGATGACTTCTGTATGAGTCAAAGAAGAGGGGCTGTGTACAAGTCAATTGAGTGCGGGGTGGCGCCTAGTCATCTTATTATAGTCATCTGCCCAATGACACACAGATCGCCCCATTTGGGCCCCATGACAACATCTCATGCGGACAATCATCGTATAGGACCTCACCATACGCCAATGGCTGCCTATGCGCCCCACTGAGTTCCTTGGTATCCCACCAATCATGGCTGGAGTGTCTCCCCTGGGTAGTGTGATCGTGTCGATCTGCAGGCTGATCTCACTCGACGTTCAGGAATGGTCCTTGTTGCCTTGTTTTCTGCCGACTCCGAACAGATGACCTTGAAGGGTGATTGCTTCTGGGTGTGGGTTTTCTTTTTTTCTTATCTTTGCTCTCATCTATTCATATAGTCGGAGGAGAGGGATAGGAGAGACTCATGTGAGGTCTTTGATTCTCTTCTCGGGTGAATCAGGGTAGAGGCTTGTGCTTTCTTACTGCCCCATCCAGTACCTATTGAAACTTAAAAATACAACGATACGCGATACGCGATACAATTCACGGAGATCAGTGGCCCGTACGTATATAACCTGGAAGTGACTGCCTTGACTAGGTTCCAATTGGCTCTGAATCCGATAACCGATTCTAAGCTCCTATGGCCTATGGAGTTTCTACGCTCCAACTTGAAAATATCGAAAGATGTGATTCGAGGATAACTCGGGACGCTTGGTCACCTTACTCATATCGATAGAGCGTACTATCCTAATCACTATCGCACCCCCGCTTTCTCCTTATCTTCGTGATCAGATGTCCTAATGGTTAAACTGGGTACCGCCTTCTTAACTTAAAAACACCCTTGATTATATAATTTTCTGCCATAACGTGATTTCCGGTTGAGTCGGCTGCCCGGCCACCCCAGTCTCCAGAAGATATAGTAGATATGATCTTATAATTCAACGCATTCAAATAATATTCAATTTTCGTTCTTGTTCCTTTAAATGACAGCAGTTTGGTTTTAATATGATGCAGAATGTTATGACGTTGCTATCAAATACGCTTTGAGCTTAGAGGCTAGAGCTCTCCAAATATATCTTTGGCTCAACCACTTGAATAAGTTAATTAAACCCCAAGGTATATTATAAAGAGTGGATTATGAATAAGAATTCTGTAGTAGAAGCTATGATTATTGAGATATCAAGTTGTAATTTATCACTTTTACTATATGTTTTGGTATGCACCAGCCAGGCAGACCGGGTGGCTGACTCAACCAGGAATTACGTTAACTATCTTCCTATTGACTAAAACCTTATATATTTTCTAATTATAGCTAATAAGAACTATACCTACCTAGATAGGCTTAGGGTCTAATATTATAGTAACTAATCTATAAGGAATAAAAACTCCTTAGCTAAAGATTTTCCTATTTTACTTACTAAATAGTTCCTATATAGCTAGGGAACTACTTAAGATAGTCTATAGCTATTAAGTAGGCTAGACTATTATTATATAGTGCTAACTAGTCATAGTGAGTATTATTTATAGTAGTTATATATATATATATTAAGGCTTATCCTTAAGTTTAGTTATAAATATACTATTACTATATAGGCCTTATATAGACTTAGGTCTATAGAGTAGACTCTTATTAGATAGTACTAGATAGTAGTACCTAGTTAAGCTATACTTAGGGTCTATATTAAGTAATAAGGACTAAGTATAAGATAAGTATAAGGAATAAAAGGGCTAGATAAGAAAATAATAAAAAGGAACTAAGAGGAACATAAAATAATACTAATATAGTATAGATTTAGGTCTAAGGTAATATAGATTATATTAGTTTTAAAACTAATTCTTAAGAAAGGGAAGAATTAAAAGAGAGAGATTCTTCTTCTTCCTTAATATAGAGGAAGTAAGAGCTAGATAAATAGTTTATAATAATCTCACTTTAAATATCTCTTTATTATAGACTAGCTCTAGATAAGCCTAGAGCTCACTTTTAATCTAGAGGCTAAATCAGAAGTGATTTAGTACTATTTTAGGATATCTAAAGTATCCTATGATTTCTACCTTAGAAAAATAGGTATCTATCTTTTCTTTTATAATAATAAGGTTATAAACTTATAAAGCTAGAAGTATAGGTTCTAAGTAATAATATATAATTAGATATAAAGAACTAAATATATATATAGTAAAGAATATCCTTATATATCTAATTCCTCCTATATCCTATTAGGTCCTATCTTAATATAAAATAGACTATCCTATTCTATTATAGAATAGATTAGTACCTAATTACTAAGGGTTAGGCCTTATATAATCTTATTCTTTTAAATACCTTATTATTAAGATAGGATATTTCTTATTATTATAAAAGAAAAGATAATTACCTTTTTTCTAAGATAGAAATAATAAGATATCTTAGATATCCTAAAATAATACTAGATTACTTCTAATTTAATATCTAGATTAAGAATAAGCTCTAGACTTATCTAGAGCTAGTCTATAATAAAGAGATATTTAAAGTAAGATTATTATAAATTATCTACTTAGCTCTTACTTCCTCTATATTAAGGAAGAAGAAGAATCTCTTTTTTAAATCCTTTTTTTTTTTTTTAAGAATTAGTTTTAAAACTAATATAATCTATATTATCTTAGACTTTAAATCTTCTTTACTATCTTTTTATTTAGTCTTTTTATTTCTTATAATTTCTAATTCTTCTATCTTAGATTATCTAAGAAGATAATAAATATATATGGAATTATCCCTAAAGAAAGTATAGAATCTATATATCTTACTTCTTTTTTTATATTAAAATTAATATTACTTTAAATATAAAAGATTAACTATCTCTTTCTATTAAAGAAGGCGATTACTATAAAAACCCCCCTTTAGCTATAAAAACCCCCTTACTAACTATATATACTTAGCGTGGATTATATAATTAAATATTAGTATTCTTATATATATTTAGAAAGAAAAGCTTATAAATTATATACTACTAAATTATATATTAAAACCTTAAGATTTCCTATCTAAGCTACTATAGTTAAGAACTATATTTTAACCTATTATATAAGCTCTAAATTACCCTATTTAAATACTGTTTTAAACTACTTTTCTAGGTAATTTAAGCTATATATAGACCTCACCCCTAATCCTAACCCTATCCCTAACCCCTAGCTACTCCACGAGCTATACTAAGATAGGTTAAAATAGAGTTCTTAACTATAGTAGCTTAGATAGGAAATCTTAAGGTTTTAGCACGTGATTTAGTAGTATATGATTTATAAGCTATTCTTTCTATATATATAAGAATACTAATATTCGATTATATAATCTACACTAACTATATATAGTTAGAAGAGGGTTTTTATAGCTAAAAGGAGGTTTTTATAGTAATCCCCTTAAAGAATAGCTATAAGAAGTATAAAAAATAATTAAATAATTATAAAAGTTATAAAACTTATAAAAAGAGAAAATTAAACTATCTTTTAATATTAGAGATTATAAATCTCTAGTATCTCTTAAATTTATCTTTAAATTATTTTAGAAAGATAAGGATATTAAGATTAACAATATTAAAACTTTTAATAATTAATCTTTTATTTAAAAGTAATATAAATAGCTAATTAATATTAACTAAAAAATTAATTATTATAGTTAAGGTTAATATTATTAGCTTAGAATTTATTTAAAAATATTAATTTAAATCTATAAAATTTATAATTCTAAATATTTAAGTAATTAAGAATCTCTTAATTCTAACTTATAAAACTTTTACTAAATCTATTACTTTAATAAATAATAAAGATACTATTAAATTAATAAGATAAGCCTATATTATTATTAAAAGATACTTAAATTATAATTAAAGCCCCATCTTACTATTAATAATAACTTTAATTAAACTAAAAATTTATCTACTATTATAGAAGAGAAAATAGTAATTTAAGAATTATAATAGCTTATTAGTTAATAAAAGCTTATTAAAATTAAACTTATATCTTTATCTTAATTATAAATCTAAAACTAATGATAAAGAGAAAAGAAAGTAAGCCTAAAGTAAGCTTAATTTAAGATTAGAATAATATTATAATAAATAAACTATTTATTCTATCTAATCTATATAAACATAAACCTATCTTTTTAAAAGTAGATTAAAAGATATTACTTATAAATTAAGTAAGTACTTATTTAATTAATTTAATCAAAGATTCTAAGCCTTTATATAGGCCTATATACTTATTATCTTAGAATAAACTAAAATTACTTTAGGAAGTAGTAGTAGTAGTAGTAGTAGAATTTATTTATCTAATCTAGCTTATCTTTAGTAATAGCTACTATATAGGGGTACTACTAGGCCTATCTAGTGGTGAAATAGTGCGCTATACCTAAGATATATTATATATAGAGGTAAAATTAGGGCTTATCTATAACCCCTAATTACCTATAATCTAAGAAATTAAGTATAAAGAACGTTAAAAATAAAGGAAAGAGCGTTAAAGGAAAGTTAATCTCTACCCTAGTAATATAGCCACTAGTATCTAGCTTTTTATAGCTTTTTACTAGCCTTTTCCTACCTTACTAGGAGGCCTACTATATCTTCTAAACCCCTCTTAAAATTATTATACCTACCGCGCCCGTAACTTTATTTTTTCCGCCCTATATACCTCCGCGGTTTCACCGCATCTCCGCGCTCCTATATCTCCTACTCCTACTTCCTACTTCTAATACCCCTTATACTACTATATTCTCTTCTTCTTACTCTACTCTCGCTTCTACCTTACTTCCGCCTTACTAAAAATTACTTTAAGATTGCTTAGTAGAAGATATTGAGAATTACTAAATTTAATCTCTAAAAAGTTTTATAGAAGCCCCTATTCTCTTTAGATTTAAAAAAGATAGAGCTCTTTATTTATATATATTAATTATAGAGATCTAAATAAGATTTTAATGGTATATTAATATTTATTATCTTTTATTTCTAAGATTCTAAATAACTTATCTAGCTCTTAATTTTAGTAAAATTGATATATAAGATATATATTATTAAATTTAAATTAAAAATAGAGATAACTAGAAAATAGTATTTGAAATCTAATATAGTTATTTTAAATATATTATATTCTAAAACTATATTTATATTACTTTATATAGGATTCTAGATAAATTCTATATTATTTATTTAGATAATATCCTTATATTTTTTAAAATAAGAAGTAGATATATATATTATATTAATTAAAAAGTATAGCTATATACTAAGTTATTAAAGTAGATATCCTATTAATCTAAAATTAGATTTCTTAGATATATTATCTTGAGAAAGGATATTATAATAGATTGAGAAAAATAAAATATATTATATCTTAGCTAATATGAAAGAGTTTTAGAGAGATATAAGTTCTTATTAGATTTATATATAAGTTCTTTTTAATATATATCTTTTATTTCTTTATTAAAAGAAAGTAGAAATACGAAAAAGCCTAGTTTATATACTTTATTGAAATATTAAAGAAAGCCTTTTAGAAACTAACTAAAGCTTTTAAATTAGCTTTACTTTAGATTATCTTAATCTTAAATTACTTATTAAACTAGAAATTAATATTTTTAAGTAAGGTATAATTAGTATTCTATCTTAGCTAGATAAAAAAGGGACTTTTTATATTATTATATCTTAGTCTTAAAATTTTATTAATCTAGAAATAAATTATAAAATACTTAATTAAGTGTTATATAAGATAATATATTTTTTTAAATCTAAGATTATTATTTAGAAGAAAGTAAGTATATAATTAAAACACCCTTAGATTATATTAATTTATAAGTTTATATAAAATAATTTAAAAATGAAAAATTAATAGATAAGATGATATATAACTTTAATATTTTCTAATTTAACTTAGATCTAATCAAATGAAAAGTCAAAGTTTAAGAGATATCTCCCTATATATAAGAATATCTAGCTAGAAATTATTAATCTTATATTAATATGAGGTCCTATATTAAGCTCTTAAAATAGATAGTAAAATCTTAGCTTATAAATCCTATTAAGATAAGAAATTATAATCCTTACTTAAAGTAAGAGAATAATGAAAGAATAAATAAGGATTAGTCTTTTAGTTCTAATAAATTAATATTATTGTTATATCCCCTTAGTAATAAACTTTAGATAAATCTTACTAAAATCATATAATAATAATCTTTTAAACAGCTATTTTACAGGGTAGAAGATTAATAAGCTCTTGAAAATGAGTTTTACTAAGAGTAAGGAAATAAAAGATTCTATTAGAGGTTATATAATATACTAAATCTATATCTAATATTAGTCTAATCTTAGTCTAAACTTCTATAATATATGATTTTAGAAGATTATATATTTTATAATCCTTAATAATATTGACTTAAATATTATTTTAAATATTATAAATAGATTATATAATCTATTTTGATAATATATATTTTATTATTAATTAATAGCTATATCTTAAAATATCTTCTTGGAGCTAAAAAAAAAATTTATATAAAAAGATTATTATTCTATAATTATATATTATAAAATAATACAAAGTAGTATTTTATAGTTTATTCTAGAATCCTAAGTAAGATATTAATCAAAATACTAATAAATGAAGTCTTGAATAGTATTTAATTAAAGGTAATTCAGTATCTAATTTAAGGATAAGCTCTAGGCCTATCTAGAGCTAGTTTGTAATAAAGAGATATATAGAGTAAGATTACTATGAATTACTTATTTAGCTCTTAATTCCTTTATATTAAGAAAGAAGAAGAATCTCTCTTTTTGTATTCTTTCTTTTTTCAAGAATTAGTTTTTAAATCTATATAAAAAATATTATCTTAGACTTTGAATCTTTACTTAATTAGTATTATTTTATATTTCTTTTAGATCTTCTTTACTATCTTCTTATCTAGCCCTTTTATATCTTATATTATTACTCTTCCTACTATCTAATATAGCTTCTATAAGCTATCTGTCATATTATTCTTACTTATAATTATCTATAAAAATTATTCTTACTTATACTAACTATTAAGAATATATAATACTAGTAATTTATTATGAAGTATTTAACTTTAGGCATATATAAAAGACCTCATAGCTAGCATTATATCTTTTATAAGATAGAACCCTTATAAAGTAAAAGATAGAGAATATATAATAAAGATAAGAGTAAGTAGGCTAATATAAAATATGAATAAATTTCAATCTTATATTATTATGATTAAGAGCCCTATATTAGAATATATAATATATTTTGATATATAAACCTAATAAATAAGAATGATAGTAGAACTTAGAAAAACTATAATAGAATTAAAGATTAGTTTTATATGGGTATAGCATTAATATTAAATATAGAACTAGTAAACTTCTAATTTCATTAAGAAGACTAGCTTTTCTATTTCTATAACAACTATATTTTTAAATTTTAAATTTAATTTTATATAACCTTATATATTTCCTAATTATCTCTGTCTCCTAATAATATGATTAATAATTAATATAGTTCTATTATATCCTTATTTCCATACTATCTATAGTTTAAATTAAGAAATCAAGAAGATATTATAGATTTTATTATATTTTAAATAAAGAGTACTTTAATAAAGTTTTTAGCTAGGTTAATAAAGTTCTATATAGGCTAATCATAATAGAGTTAATCTTTATATATTTCTTATAATATTATTTTTAGTATAAATACCATAGTGAATTATTATTATGTTCTAAACTTCTCTTATATTATTACCCTTATTTTATAACTTTTATTAACTTAGGATCTCTCTTTCTTAAGTATAAGCCTAGATATATATAACAGGTTAGATTAGTATTTTTATTAAAGTAATAAAAGATATAAGTTCTATCATAGAATCGATAGTAATATTCTATATGACTTCTATATCTAATATCAAGATTGACTAATGAATTTATATATAATAATAGAATAAAAAAGATAATATACTAGAACTTTAATTTATTCTTTAATTTAGCCATTAAGTTTGGAGTAATCATAAAAGAGTATTATTTTATATATAAGAGAAAATATAGATTACAATATTATCTATAAGAATAATCCATACTTAAAAGATAATTCTATCTAGAGCTCTATACTTTAATTCTAATTAGTATAAAATAGCTCGTTAAGCTTAATTATAATAGTTACTATAGGTCTATCAAGAAGAAGAGCTAAATTAATATTATAGTTTATAAGTACTACTTTTAAAAATCTCTAGAGTAAGATAGTAATTTATTTATTTATTGATCTATTTTGATAACTTAGAAATAAGGCTTAATTTGATTATCATTTAAGCTTACTTATTTCTTACCTAACTTTTACTTAATAGTAAGAAAGCCTGATCTCTATCCTAAATACTCTATAGTAAGAGAACTTAGTCTTTAGTTAGTATATCTAGTAATAAAAAGATAGAATCTCAATAAAATATTACTATTATTAGCTTAATTAGCTAAATACTATATTATATTCTTAGCTGACTATAATTCTAATCTCTGCTTAGTAATCGAAGTATATCTCCATAAAGAATAGTCTTAAGATTATTAAGTTTAGTAGGTTTTTATTATAAGAGTATGATAAGATAGAAGTTTAAATACTTAATCATTTCTTCACTTTTAAAGTATTTATATTATTAAAGTAGTAATAGATAACTTCTAATAAAGACTTTATATAAGAAAAAAAAATTTGAATCTTAAAACTATTATTTCATAAAGTCTTGAATATATATAATGATAGATCTCTTATTTCTAAAATTGGTAATAATTATATATTAAAATGTGATTATTAACTTCTTTAGAGAACCTAAACATCTTTAAGATCTTAGTCTTTTAAAGTATCTATTAGATTTATACTGAATTAGAAAAGTATAAGATAAGTAAATTAAATACTATTATATTTATTATCTACTAGTTTTCTATTAATTTATCAAAGGTTATAAATTTATATAATCAAATCTTAAAAGAATATATCCTAATATATAACTTTTAATGTAAACTATTATACCATATCTTTAAATTAGTAGATTTATATACAATCTAGAAATCAAAATCAGATAACCCTTATTAAGTATATAAGTATATTCAGATTTAGTTTTCTTGATAGTTATTTAAGAGTGAAGTCTTTATAGTAAGCTAATTTATTAGACTCCTAGAATATTAGTAATTTAACGTTAGTAGTATCAAATATACCTTTAAATATAATTAGATTTATTTCTGAACTTTTCTTAAGAATCAATTAAGTCTAAAATTAAATAAAGGTTACTATTAAAATAATATAATTATAATTTATATATTAAAATAATTTTTATAACTTTTATAACTTTTTAATATAGACTAGGTTAAAGTATACTAATTAATTAATTAGCCTTTCTTGATATTACTATAAATATATAGATTAAAGTAGAATAAAGCTTATAAATAAAGCTTATAAATAAAGCTTATAAAAAAAGCTTATAAATAAAAGAGCTTTTTAGTAACTAGCTTAGTAATATAATATATAAATTTTTAGGTAACTAATATAAAAACCCCCTTTTTAGCTATAGAAACCCCCTTTCTAACTATATTTAGTTAGCGTACTATTATAGACCTACTTAGGACGCACTACTCTAAGACTATAGAGGACTAATAGTTCCTAGGAACTATTTAGTAGCGCTCACTACCCGCGCTATTTATAGCCTTATATTTAATAATATATAGAATACTTAATTATACTATAGGACGGTTAGTAGGAGGCTAAAACTAGCTATCTTAGTATAATAGGAAATATTCCACCTTAGTAATAAGGTATTATAGAAATAAGGTTATATAAGGCCTAACCCTTAGTAATTAGTTAGTATCCTATTAATTTAGATAGAATAGACCTAATAGAAGGAATAGACCTATCCTAGTAGTAGAATAGGACTATAGGAGAACTAGAATATATAAGGACGCTTACTACTATATATATATTTAGTTCTTCGCGTTTAATTATATATTATTACTTAGAACCTATAGTTCTAGCTTTATACTTATTTTATACTTAAGATACCTACCCTACTAGGAGAGGTATACTTAGACTCTTATTACTTAATATAGATCCTAAGTATAGCTTAACTAGGCGCTACTATCTAGTACTACCTAATAAGAGTCTATTCTATAGATCTAAGTCTATATAAGGCCTAATAGTAATAATATAATTATAACTAAGACTTAAGGACGAGCCTTAATATATATATATAACTACTATAAGCGATACTTACTATAACTAGTTAGTACTATATAATATATATCTTATATAAGCTAATACTAGTATTTTATTATATATACTTAAAAATCATATACTACTAAACTATATATAGACCTTAGGCCTAATCTTAATCTTATCCTTAACCCTATTCCCGCCCCTAAGCTATATCTAGAGCTATATCTTAAGCTATAATCTAAGCTCTACCTCTAGCTATATAGTAAGGGAGATAATAAGATAGATAGTAGATTAAGTAGCTTAAAATATATAGATAGGTCGTTAAGATTAATAGGTAGATTAATAAGTAGATTAGGATATTAAGAAGAGCTTATTTTAAGGGTTAAAGTAGTATTAAAATAGAGTAATTTAAAGCTTATTAGATAGATTAAAATAGATATTAACTATAGGAGCTAGAATAGAGAATCTTAAGGTTTCTATATATAATTTAGTAGTATATAATTTATAAGTATGTATAGTAAAATACTAGTATTAGCTTATATAAGGTACGCTAACTAAATATAGTTAGAAAGGGGGTTTCTATAGCTAAAAAGGGGGTTTTTATATTAATCCTTAATTTTTATAAGTATATACTTTTAAAACTTAATATTTAACTTAATAAAAGTAATATTTAAGACCTAATAGTATTATTAAATTATTAATAGCTTTAAAATAATAGCTTCTCTTATTAGAAAAGCTCTTAAAAGAATACTTTCATACTCTACTAAGTATAATAATATCTATAATAGATTAAGTACTATATATATATTAAATTATTATATAATCTAGTACTTTCCTTATTTAAGGAAATAAGCTTCCTTATATTAGAAACTAAAGATCTAGTAGAAAAGAATAAGATCTAAATAATAAAGAGCTTATCTAAGAGAGATATGTATAGTAGAGATTTAAGAGCTAGCTTTATATGATTTAGCAATCTTAGAAGTTAGAATCAAAGCGTAAGAACTATAATATTAATGCTCTAATAATACTCTCTAAATATAATATTTAGGGGTATAAGAGAACCTATTACTCAAGATTACCTTAATAGCTTATTTATATTATATTATATTATTAGAATTATTAGAATTATAAATATAATAACGTAGCCTAGCTTAGTGGGATTGCTTACCTAAGGGTAAAATAAAAAATTATAGTAAACTAATATACTATCTAGATAATATATATAATATATATAAGTCTTCTTTATCTTTTTAGATCTAGAGAATTCTATCTACTTCTTTAGTAAATCACTATAAAAAATAATTATGGTTAGTCTAAGTCATAGATTATTACTCTTCTCTATAGTTAATAGCCATAGAACTATATTCTAGCTATATAAACTTAATAACCACTCTTATATTCTATGAATATTCAATATATGATAATAGCTACTAAGATAGTTAAGATTTAAAGTAGAGCCCCTAGTTAATATAACAATTTAAATTGGAAAATAGTACTATATCACTAATATTATAGCTATACCCTTATATTACTAAAGTTAGTTTTACTATATAAATTATAATAAAAGTATAATATCTATCCTATCTCCCTAAAATAAAAGTATTCTATTCTTATTTATCCTTTTCTATCTTATATATCTTATATATCTTACTACCTTTACTAGAAAAGAAAACTCTATATAATATATATAATAATAAGATCTATATATTAAGTTTGATAGTTAAATAGTATAAGTAGTAATAGAGATGATTAGGCTATTAAAGTTATAATAACAAGAGGGAAATTTAGATATTATAGAAAAAGACTCAGTAGGGCCTTAGGATTAGAGCTTATACTTAGGGGGTTAGAATTTAGTTTAAAGATATCTATCTTAATATTTATAGTAGTATAAAACTAGATTATAGATTATAAGTATATTAAGAATTAGCTCAGAGAATTTTTAAAAATAATAAAGAAGGTAGTATAAAAGAGAGTAGAGATATTGAAGATTAAGTAGGAATACTTTAGGTAAGCTATTTTATAATATTATTCGCTATATAAGGGCGTAGCTATAATATAAGGGGTATAATACTATTAAACTTATATTCATTTTAGTATCTTAACTTATTAAGAGATAGAAACTTTCCTTATAAATTATATATAGGGAAATACTATAAAAATCTTTTGTTTAATTGCTTTTTATTAATATATATTATATAATTAAGTGTTAGTATTCTAAGAAACATAGGAAAAATATTTATAGATTATATATTAAAAAGACCTTATGATTTTATAATTAAGCTGCTATATTTATAGACTCTATATAATATATCTAGGGATTATAGTAGTATATAGTTTGATAGGTAATAAGATAGATAGTAAATTTAGTAGTATAAGATAACTAGTTATAGTACTATTAATAGTCTATTTAAAAGGTTAAAAGAGTAGTAAGATAGATGAATTTTGTACTTATATAACTAATCTAAATATAGTATTTTAATTTTATTCTAGAGGTTTTATATATAATACTAATAGGTATTTATATAACCTCTAAGATAGGATATTCTTAGTATTCTATAAAAGGCTACTACGAACTAGTATATTATAGTATTACTAGAATCATTTTAAATTAAAATCCCTACGAATTAGTGTTTTTTATTCCTATATGAATAATAACTTTTTTAGTAGTAATATATAAGAAACTAAGATATATTAATTTTTTATATCCTATAATAGTCCTAAATTATATAATTATAATTATGGTCCTTAATAATTATAAGGTTATATCTATAATTAATATAACAATAGCCTATTCTTATACTATATTATATATTACTTTTTAATTTTATCTAATTATTATATCTTTCTATTACTTATATAAAAATATCGCTATTATTCTAATATTAACTATTTCTTCTTTGTTTCATTACTAGTTTATGTTAAATCTTAAAAAGAGCCTTTACTTAGTACTAATTTAGTTTGTAGATAAATCCTTTAAAATATAAAGTAAATATTTTATTATAAATATTATAATATCGTCTAGGATTCTATCTATAATTATTTAATATATATTTTTATATAGAACCATAACTATTTATTCTATATTAATTCTTTCTATAGATTATTATTCTCTCTATATATATATCTAATAGCTTATATATTATAATATATTTCTAAACTTTCTTTTATACTTAAAATATCTATATATCTCTATATATAAAAATATTAATTTAGCTTACTTTTTATATATATATACTTCTTTATAAGTAGTTAGAGATATATATAATAATTTAATAGATTATCTAGTTAGCTAGATTACTATATTAATCTATATAAAATTACTATAAAATAGTTTCTAATATATAAATTATCTAGTTAAGTTTAATAACTAAATTATAATATAATTCCTTAGTAAGTAGAATATCTAGATAAATAGAATATCTTAACTAAAATCTATTAATTAACTAGTCTATTCTTCTTTAACTAATTATTATATCTCTAACTTACTCCTAAAATTATTAAAGTCTAGTAAAGTAAAAGAAATATATCTTACTTACTATATAAGCTATTAAAAAATAAGGAAAATTATTAATTTATAAGATAATAGATGTATATAATATATTACTTTAAATACTCTATATCTAGCTTTATAAATATGAAATTATATTAATTTATATATATATTACTTTAAGTTAACTAAAATTAAGAAGTATTTTTTACTAAAATAGATAATCTCTATAAATATATATAGAGTAGTATCTTAATCTAAGTATATATATAAAATAGCTAATCTTTTACGTATAATATATAGAGTAGTATCTTAATCTAAGTATATATATAAAATAGCTAATCTTTTACATATAATATATAGATTAATTATAATTTAGCCATTAGTAAGAATTGAATCTTATAATTTATATATTATTATCTAGGAATTAATTTATAATTCTTAAGATATTATAATTAAAAATATATTAAGTATAAGAATCTAAGAATTATTAAAGAATAGTTTAACTTAATTTAAAAGATAATATCTAAGAATAGGATCTATAAAGATAATATATATAACTTTAATAAGATAGATTTTAAAATAGACTTAACTATAATTATAAATATTATAATAAGAATAGATATAGATAATTAGGGCTATTTATTTTATAATCTAGAAATTAAAAATAGATTATTATAATTAAGTCTATTAATATATCTAGATTTAGTCTTTCTTTAATAGTAATCTATAAGAGGACTTTCTTTCTTATAAGCTAGACTAATCTAATTTTAGATATTCAATATCTTTAAAAAATAAGAATAGATAGATCTCAGATAAAATTAAAATTAAATAGCTTTAAAAAGTCTTTCTTTATAAATTTTCTTAAGAATAAAGAGTAAACTTAAATTCTTATTTTTAATAATTATAGAAGCTATTTAACTCTAAAATTTAATAGGATTTACTCTTAAAATAATATTATATATATTTATATATTATTTATTTAGAATATTATCTGATTAATTCTCTCTTAATATCTTAATTTTCTAAGTTATTTATTAATATTTCTATAGGATTATAGTTAATATAACTTAGCTATTATAAATTCTAATAAGTCTTTCTTTATTTTTTTATATTTATATACTTCTATATAAGCTAGATTTCTAATAGCTATCCTTTCACTCTATTAATTTTAAAATACTAATAAGCTTATATAATCCTAAAAGAGCTTTAGAGCTTTTATATAATATTATAGTAGCTTCCTTATATATATTAAGGAAATAAGCTATTTATATATCTAATATATAATAAGGACTACTATATATATACTAAGATTTAATTATATAATAATTATAGCTTAGTTAGAATTAAATTGCCTTACTAGACTATCTATAGATATATCTCTATAGTATATTATATAATCTATTACTTAATAAGATTTTAGTATCTAATAAGGTTTTTTATATTAATTCTAACTTTTTACTAAACTTTTATTAAAGTCTCTTAATAAATAAGTTATTTATTATCTATAAGGTCTAATTATATATCCCCTTTATTAATATAGCTTAGAGATAATTCTCTAACTTATTTTTTATTTAATCTAATCTATTATTTATTAAACTAATTAATATTTACTTTTCTCTTAATTTTTATAATTAGTCCTTTTATATCTTAAATATTAATTAATCTAATTCTTAATAATATCTATTTAGATAAGGGGGAATTTCTATACTTTATAAATATAATCTTTTATTATAAAAGAATAATATCTATCTACTAATTAACTATAATTTAGTTAAAAGCCTTCTATACTTAATAGACTCTTTTATATAATTTCTTATAATTTTTAGATATAACTATATAACTCGTCTCTAAACTCTATATTATTATATCTATATAATAAGTCCTTTATTATAGAATCTTAAGAGTTATTATAGAGCTTAAAGATAAAATTAATAAGAGTATCTAGATAATTCTAATAGTATTTTAAAAAGAATTAGATTTTAATTAATAAAAATAAGAAGCTTAGGCTCTAAATCTATTATCTTTTAACTAATTAGATTAGGGTTAAAGAGATAAAGCCTTATTATCTCTTAACTAGATTAAATAATATAAGAATTTAAGGCTTCTTGGGTTAGATCGTAATCAATAACAATTAAGTTAATAAAATAAAGCTTTAGTTAGTAATAGTAAAGTTTCTAGACTTTTAGATTATAAATATAATTAATATAATAGAAAAAGTTATTTTTTATTATATATTCTATATCTAAGTATTATATAAAACTATTTAATTTTATATATTTTACTTAAGATTTTAAAATAATATACTATTAAATAATTATTATAGATAAGTTATATATAATATTAATAAAAATATAATAATTTTATAACCCTTATAGTATTAAAGAAACTTATTTATTATATATAATCTATAATTATCTATAATTAAAAGGTATTTTTTATCTAGTTGATATTAATAGATTCTCTCCTCTCTTAAACTTTAGAAATTTATTTAATAGTCTTTTTCTTTTTAATATTTTAGAAGATAAAAAAAGTCCTATAATTTAAAAAACCCTTTCTTTTTTAGTCTAATCCTAAGTATAATTTTTAAAGTATTTTAACTATTTAAAAGTAAGATTATAATTAATTATATTAAAGCTTAAAGTAGTTATTTTATTTTTATTATAAGACTAAAGATTACTTTAGAAATAAAATTATTAGATCCTTTAATAATAAAAAAGAGTAAAAGAGTATAATTATTTATTATATATATTTAATTATTATTAAGAAATTATAAATAATAAGACTCTTAATTTATTTAATATTATAACAGTCCTTAAAAAGTATCTTATAGTAATCTTATTAGATTAGGATAATATAAGATTTATTAAAATTATAAATACTATATAATCTTATTAAATATATATAGATTTCTTAAATCTATTATAGAAATTAGTTATATATATAATAGATATTTCTATATATATAGCTCTTATTAGCTTCTAGATAATAAGTTTAATATATAATAAATAATATTTTCTAAGATTATAGATCTTAACTTTAATAATATCTATATTATATTTTATCTAATCTTATAAATATATAGATTAAATAATATATAAATTATTTTAGTCTTTACTATCTTAAGAGTTAGTAGAATACTAATTTCTCTAAGATAGTAAATCTAACTTATAAGAGATTCTCTTAAGCTATACTTAAGTATCTATAAGACTATAGATATTCAGTTTTATAGTTAATCTTAAATTTAAGTATATAAGCGCTTATATAATATATTAAATTTATATAATAGAGCCTTAATATTAGGCTTTCTTCTATACTATATTATAGATATTATTATTTAATTAATCTAATCTTTGATTTTATAATATTCCCCTACCTTAGATAATAGATTATAACTATATAAATATTAAATAACCTTATTAGCTACTAAAATCTTATTAAGTAGTGGTCTATATAATATACTATAGAGTATATCTATAGATAGACTATTTAGGTAATTTAAACCGAAACTTAGCTATAATTAATCTATATATTAATCCTTTCATAAATCCTTTAGCTTTATATTAGATTTTTATTCTAATATAACTAAAATTTAATATCTCACTCTTTTAAGATCTAGTCTTTGTATTTAAAATTTCTATAATATAGCTAATAATACTTTATTATAGATATTATAACTTATATTATTTTTTATAATAAAAAGCGAGCTTTTCGAGTTTTCTATACTATTAATTAATATATTCTATACTATTTACACTCTTATAGTATATACCTCTCTTTTGTTTAGATATAAATAGTATAAGGTATCCTATTAATAATATATGATCTTTAATAGGGCCTTTTTATAGATTAATAGTAATTATTATCTTTAATATTAAGTTTTCTTTACTAACTATAAAGATTTTTATTTACTATAAGATAAACTTCATAATAATAGTATCTATACTCTAGTAATTAGTACATTAATAGTAGTATTTATTTTTTAAAAAACTAATAATAGTCTTTTACTACTTTTAATACTTCTACCCTTATTATATAAAATGTTATTAGCTCTATATATCATAAAATATATCCTAGAATTACTATCTCTTATTAAGAGGTTTTTCTTTCTAAATTTATAACATTATCTATACTTTTAGGCTATTAGTCTACTATCTTTAATCAAGGTATATTTTTCTAATTAAAATTATCGTTAGGATTATTTACTTTTATATAAAGATCCTTTAATAACGTAATTCCCTAGCGAGCGGGACACCCTAAAACACATAGTAAATGCGATAAATTATAACGTAATATTTCAACAACCATAGCTTTGCTTCGAATATCCTTATGAAAATATATTCTTTATGCTATCTAAAGTCTACTCTCGGGATATAATTAATTTCTATAATTTATTGTGTTAAATATATATGTTTAAAGCTTTAGAGCCAAATCCTGGGGTATTTTATGGTAATATTATGAAATATTATATTAAATCATACTAGACTCTATTTCTAAACTATAATTATCCTATAGAAATAGTATGGAAAATTTGATATCATTTATATACGTTATTGCTGAGTTATAAAAAGGCATTTACTATATGTTTTAGGGTGTTCCGCTCGCCGGGGTGTCCCGCTCGCTAGGGAATTACGTTAGTTTTCTATTTTATTTATTAATTATTCTTATATATTGCCATAATTATAAAGAGAACAGAAGGAGGGAAGCGTAAGAAGCACTATCTATCTATAAAGGCTTTAGGTAACCTAACTATAGGTAGACTTTAATTATAAGGAATAAAAGGGCTAGGTTAGAAGATAGTAAAAGGGAACTAAGAGGAATATAAAATAGTACTAATGTGGTATGGATTTGGGTCTAAGGCAATATAGATTATATTGGTTTTAAAACTAATTCTTAAGGAAGGGAAGAGTTAAAAGAGAGAGATTCTTCTTCTTCCTTAATATAGAGGAAGTGAGAGCTAGATGAACGATTCATAATGATCTCACTTTAAATATCTTTTCGTTATGGACTAGCTCTAGGTAAGCCTAGAGCTTACTCTTGATCTAGATGCTAAATTAGAAGTGATTTAGTACCGTTTTGGGATATCTAGAGTATCCTATGATTTCTGCCTTAGAAAAATGGGTATCTATCTTTTCTTTTATAATATTAATAATACTAGTGTTAGATATAGGACTTCCTATAGATTATAGTATATATATATTTTAGGTCTAATAATACTATATACTCCTAAGTTAATTAGTAATATATCTTACTTTATAAGTCTTAATACTTTTTTTAATATCTTTTAATATCCTATTATCTCTATATTCTTAGCTATGGTTTCTTAATTATAATATATTCGTTATTCTAAGATGACTCCTTACTTTAAATTACTATTTTCTTCTTATCTATAATTCTAGTATTACTCACTATATTATTTTTATTATTAGTTTTACTTATGCTTATAGCTTTAGCTTAACTAAGTTCTTTAATCTACTAGTCTAATTTATATTAGTCTTTAATCTTCTTTAGGTACTAAGTTATTTAAAGCTATTATATAGTTAACTTAACCTTTGTATTCTAAAGGAGATTTAGTATATTAAGTAAAATATCCTATATTCTAAATTTTCTAATTTAGTATCTATACTTAAAATATAGATAATCATTATTATATCTTTTCTATTTTTCTTTATAGTTATAATCTATAAGTATCGCTATTATAATCTTATTTATTATTAATAATGTCTTTTATATCTATCTAGTTTTTATTTCCTATATAGATAACTATTATAACTTTTCTATAGTCTATTTTATCTTTTTATTATATTCAATTATAGAACAAATATCTAAATTAAATTATAAATCTAATAAGTTAATTCTTAAATTTCTTCTATAAGTCCTTACTTTACTTACTAAATATATATAGGAGTTTAATAGTATTGCGCCCCTAATATTAGAGCTATATCCCTATATACCTAAAATCCTCCTAAAATAGCCTAGCTTAACTATTTCTACTTATAGATACTATATTTTTATACTACTCTTTTTACTACCTTTCTTACTATCTTTAAAAAGTTAGTAAGCTAATCTATAATATAGCTATTACTTACTATCTAGCTCTATACTATTATAATTATTATAATTATATCTTTGATCTTAATTCTAATCTACTAAGTATAAACCCTAATCCTTAGACTTTATTAAGTTTAGCTTTATAAAGCCTAAGTCCCTCCTTTATTACTATATCTTTATTATCTTAGAGCGTTATATATAATATATTAGAGCTTAGGATTGTTACTATAAACTAATTTATAAAAAAATATAAATATTCTATACTAAAATAATAGACTAGAACTAATAAGATATATAAGAGAAATCTTAAGCGCCTAGCTTATAATAATATCTAGTATATAAAACATAAGAATATTTCTTATAATCATAAGCTTATAGTAATATTTATTAATCTATATTATATATTTAAAGCGCGAGCTTACTATAAAACTTAAGTTAATTAATATATAGATTAAATAAGGCTAAGACCCTTAAATTATCCTTATATCTCTTTATAAAAAAGACCTATATTTATATATTATTACTTAGGGTATTTATTATTATTACTAGAAGCTTTAACTAGAGTTCCTTATAGAGGATATATTTATCTAAGTTTTTTTATAAGAGCTACTAAAAAATAAAGAGTTAATATCTAGATATAATCTTAATAAGTAAAAATATTAAATATATTCTTTAGAATATATAAGATATATCTTTATATATTTATCTCTTATCTATAGATTATCTTTATAGACTATATCTATAAGATGAATTAGTTTAGTATATTCCTTTTTATTATTATTAGATTTATAATAATTAGTTTAATCTTCTTTATTAAATTTATCTTCTTAAAATATTAAAAGTAAAGAATATAGAAGATAGTCTTAGGATATTAAACTAAGTTATTCTATATTATATCTAACTAGTCTTACTCCTAAATAATTATAATAAATAAGAAGTAAATATGAATATTTATAATTATAACTATATTTCTTAATATAAAGAATTTATTATACTCTTAGTATAGTATTATTACTTTGAAATTTATAAGAAAATAAGCCTTATCTTAAATATATAAATTAAAATAATAGTTAGGAATAACATGACTCTTTTAGGTAAGCGTATATTATTTAATAGATAAATAATAAAAATTTAGCTTTTTAGGATAATTAATTAACTTTCATAAAAGATTATAAAGATTATTAAAATAGTATTCTATATATAAGTATCTCTTATATCTTAAAATATATATAGGACTACTTTTAAGAATATTATAATAATCTAATCTTTAAAAGATTATATATATATAAGTTAAGGTATATTATCCTTACTTCTTAATTAGTCTCTTTTATATAGTTCTTAGCCTTAGTGTTCCTTATCTAATAGACTTTTCTTATTAAATAGGAGGTAGGAGGCTTACTTTATTCCCCTTAAAACTTTATCTATAATTTTAATCTTAGTTTTCTCTATTTACTTATATTAGATATATTAAGCTTTTTTAATAGTGCCCCTAGGTTTGGATATCTTATGTCTAACTCCTATAATAATATCCTCTTAGCTTTTTATAGTTTATAGTCTAGGTATATTAGTTTTTTCTTATTCTTCTTATTCTTATTACTTTCTCTTTACTTTTACTAGATTTTATTTTCCCTTAAGTATTATTTTCTTCTTATATCTTTTACTATTAGATATCAATAAAGCTTTCTAATAATATTATAGTATTTATCTTAGAATTATATATATTCTTTTTTAATATATTTACTTATATATACTTCTATTCTCTTTTTTACTATTTAAAGTTAGTTACTTAGATCTTATAATAATTAATATAAGATTTATATTAATATCTAGTTTTAACTTATTATAGATTTACTTTTCTATATAGACTTATTAATATATATTTAGCTCTATAAATTAAATATTCTCTATATTTTGTTTTCTTTTAGAGATAGATTTAGAAGTTATAATTTAGTAAGATAAACTATGTTTATTATAGATTTCTTTCTTATTATTAAAAGTATTATATATAGATTTAAGAATATTTATTAATGTCTTCTTTCTCTATTTCTTTTTCTTTAAAATAGTATATATTATATAATATTTAGAGAATAATATCCTAGTATTTCTTAAGCTTCTATTACTTTAATAAGGTTATCTTACTAGATATATATTTAGACTAAATCGACTATTACTTCTAATATTTCTTAACTTATATAGGATATTCCTTAATAAAGGGGATTAATCATCCTCTTTCTTAGGTTATTAAAACTTTTTATATTCTATCTCTATATTTATTATTATTATAATTATATTCTTTCTTCTACTTTATATTCTAGTATTCTCTTAGCTTATCTTACTATCTTCTTAGTTTTCTTTATACTTTCTTTTCTTTTATTAGATATAGATTTTATCTTATATATCTTCTATATATAATACTATAGTTTTATTTTTTATTTTTCTTAGTCTATCTTTTTATCTATAATTTAATAGTTTTATTATTAGTTAGAATATATATTTTCCTATTTTTATTAACTTTTTATTATATTATTACTTTTTATTATTTCTAAGTTATGTCTAATATATCTTTCTTATTATACTATTAATATAGAGTAAGAGTAGCTTACTTTACTTCTCTTAATCTTTATACTTCTTACTTAAATATTATATAAGAGGGTAGCCTTATCTTTTTAGGAACCTTATATTATTATATTATCTATTATATTATAATTATATATATAATATATAATTAAGTATTTTATTAATTTACCTATTTTATATAGGTTTCACTCTATATATATCATATAGTTCGCTAATTTTTTTTCTTTTAGCTTTATATTAACTTAATATTATAGAGATTAAAAGTATTATTCCTATTATACCTACTTTATTATTACTATTTATAATTAGGATATTTATATCTTATAGTAATTATAGAGTATATCTTTTTATATAATCTTACTTATTAAATTATTAAAGCTATTATAATACTCTTAATTCTTTTTATTTATTTACTCTTTAGTTATAGCCCTCTTTATCTTTTAATAGTATTCTCTTAATCTTATTATATATCTTTAGTCTATTCTTATTATTTAGTACTATATTAGTATAGTAAAGTTTATTCTTCCCTATCTATAACTACTTTAGATTAGTATCTTTATTATTAAAAAGAAAGTATACTATTATATCTACTACTAGATCTATCTAAAGCTTTATATTATTAATATCTTAATAATATCTCTAACTTAAAGCTCTTTTAATATTATATTAAAGGCTTAAATAATACTCTTATTTTACTTCTATTAGCTACTACTATAACTTAAGACTAAGAAGTTAAGATTAGTATTATAAATTTTAGCTATAAGGCGCTATTTACTATATAATAAGTCCCTTTTAGTCTAATTATTAATTATATACCTTTTTTATACTTTTTAGATAATACTAATATAAATCTTCTTTATATCTCTTCTACCTCTAGGCTTAAGTTATATAGCTATCTTCTTAGAGATCTTTACTAATTTATATAATACTATGATCTATATTCCTAAGTTTTTTTTAGGCCTAAGATTTCTTATAATCTATAGATATATTATATCTTTAGTAGGTCTATAGTCCTATTAATATATATATAACTCTTACTAACTTTTAGCTAATTCTAAGACTTAATCTATAATTATACTTATTAATAAAAAAATATAAATAGTCCTTAGTATAATATATTAGTAATTAATTCTAAGATTATTACTTTATACTAAATTTATCTAATAAATATAATAAGTTTAGCTATTAAGATATCTATTTTTATCTCTAAGATTTTCTATATCCTTTATATTTTATTACTTATATCTATATAAAGGGGTAATCTAAAGTCATAAATAAAGTAATAAATCCTACTATAGATTCTATATAATACTATCTCTTATATATTTACTATAAATACTAACTTTATCTACTATTAGCTTACTTACTATTTTTCTCTAATAAAGATTAAGGTTATTCTTATTATAATAATCTTATAGATCTAACTTCTACTAATAATTAATAAATATATACTAATATTACTTTATTTATATAGTATTAATAGTTACTTTTTATATATCTAAATACTCTTAATATTCTATATTATAGTAAAATTCTATTTTAATAAATTATTTATAATATATAGTTATCTAATAAGATAAAGAATCTTAAATTTCTTTAATTTAGCTAAGGCTTAATATATACTAAGGGTATTTAACTACTTAACTTACTTTATTAATTAGCCTATTACCTAAATAGATTAGATATTATATTATATTATCTTTGACTTTTAAAGAGAATATATATTATATTTAATAATAATTTTAAGACTTAATATTAATAGTATAAGAACATAGGCTATTAATATTATTAATTATCCTTATCTATAACCCTAACTAAGAGGGGATAATAGTAGAACTTCTCTAAAATAGTCTTAGTTAATTTATCTAAGATTAAAGAGATAGATCTAATTTAGTAAGCTAAGTCTTCTCTCTTAAGTTATATTCTCTAATATATAATATTATAAGTATATATAGATCTTCTTTTAAGCTTTTAATTAATTAACTAATACTTTTTAGATAAAAATAGTATTTTTAGTCTATATATTATTAATAGGGGATTATTATAAAAACCCCCTTTCTAATTATATATACTTAGCGTGGATTATATAATCGAATATTAGTATTCTTATATATATAGAAAGAAAAGCTTATAAATCATATGTTGAAATCTTAATATTTCCTATTTAAGCTACTATAGTTAAGAACTCTATTCTAATCTATCTTAAAGTTATAAGCTCTAAATTTCCCCATTTTTAATACCATTTTAAATTACTTTTCTAGGTAGTTCTAACTATATATAGATCTCACCCCTAACCCTAACCCTAACCCTAAGCTACTCTATGAGCTAAAGCAGATTAGCTAGTAAGATCAGGGGGAAGTTAAGTAGCGTAGAATTAGTAGGTAGGTCATTAAGGTTAATAAGTAGATTGATAAGCGAGTTAGTAGGTGGTAAAGAGCTTTTTTTAATGGTTAAAATAGTAGTAAAATAGTATAATCTAGAGCTTATAAGATAGATTAAAATAGGTTTCTTAACTACAGTAGCTTATATAGGAAATCTTAAGATTTTAATATATAATTTAGTAATATATAATTTATAAGCTTTTCTTTTTATATATATAATACGCTAACTATATATAGTAAGAAAGGGGTTTTTATAGTAGTTATATAGTAAGAAAGGGGTTTTTATAGTAGTTATCTTTAAATATATAATAAGGCGACTGATATAAAAACCCCCTTTTAGCTACAAAAACCCCCTTTCTAACCATATATGGTTAGCGTGGATTATATAATCGAACACTAGTATTCTCGTACATATAGAAAGAAAAGCTTATAAATCATACACCACTAAATCACGTGTTAAAACCTCAAGATTCTCTATTCTAGCTACTATAGTAAAGAACTCTATTTTAACCTTTATAAGCTCCAAATTACACCATTTTACTACTATTTTAAACTACTTTTTTAGGTGATTCTAACTATATATAGACCTTACCCCTAACCCTAACCCTATCCCTAACCCTAAGCTACTCTATAAGCTATACCCTAAGCTACTCTATAAGTTATATCTTAAGCTACTCTATAAGCTATACCCTAAGCTACTCTATAAGCTATACCCCTAGCTACTCTATAAGCTACTACCTAAGCTATACCCCTAGCTACTCTATAAGCTACTACCTAAGCTATACCTTAGGTAGTACCTCGCCTAGGGGTACTATAGACTCTTATTTAGAAAGATCTCTCTTAGTTATATTATTTTTTACCCCTTATAAGCGCCTATATACCTATACTTTAAGTAGGTTATTAATTAATAATATTAGATTAATTATAGGTAGTATATTATCTATACTACTATATAAATACTACTAGTAGTAGAATTAGTCTAATATAAGGCTTTAGAGGCTATTAAGATACTTTAGAATTATATAGATATAGGGCGTTCTTAATATCTATAATATCTTATAATTATATATTACTAGAATTAGAGGCTTCTCTAGGTCTTAAGGTAAATATCTCTTATATTCTTTATTAATATATTAAATTATCTTATATAATATAATCCTTATAATCTATATATAAAGAGAATTTATCTAAACTAGCTACTTAATCTATTATATTATAATTTCTATCTTAATCTACTTATATTATATATTTAAGATCTACTCTATAGTCTTTATTATATAATATATATTAAGTATATAGATCTAGAGATTATACTTAAATAACTAATATATACCCTTATATCTAGAGATTATAGTCTTATATAAATAGAGATAATAATATATATAATAATATAAGAACTAGATTAAGTAATTATATAATTACTTAGAGTTAATATATATAAAAAAAGTATTAAAAAGACTATCTTTCTATATAATACTTCTATAGAAATATACTAATTATTACTCTATATTAGCTTCTATATAAATATATATAATCCTTATCTAGCGCTTTTTTATCTTAAGCTATATCTACTTTTAAAGCTTACTTAGCTTATCTTTTAATAATAAGATAGTCTATTTATATATAATAAGCTTATTAAGAAGTAATTAAATATATAACCTTAAATTATATTAATATACTATATATAGAGGATATTCTTTATCTTTAGGAAGATTATATAAATAGTATTTATAAGAGCTTATCTTTTATTTATAAGAATTATCTATAGATAAAGAGGATTAATTAAGTAATCCTTATATATCTTTTTAAGATAAAGTAAAATATCTTTATATAATTCTTATTTCTTATTACTTATAAAAATAAAGCTAATAAAGAAGGAAGAACTAATAGAGATTAAGCTAATAATATTAAATAAAGGTATTTAATATTTATTAGTCTTATATATATAATCTATAAAGATTATCTATAGATAATATTATAATAGGGCTAAACTAGTCCTATATATATAAAAGAGGCTTCTTATATAATAATTATTATTAAGATAATAGTAAAAGACCTAACTCTTACTCTTAGGAAGCTCTATAAGTATAGCTTAAATTAAAGTATATTTAATAAGAAAGTTTAACTACTTCTATTATTAAGAGTTATATATATCTCTTAATCTAATATATATATTTAGATTATCTATATAAAGATAGATTATAATTATCTAGATAATTTAATCTTATTATAATTTAAGGCTAATAATTACTATCTTTTACTTAATCTTAGTAATCTAATATATATACTAAGTAATTATTAATAATAGCTTATAATTATAAGTAGAATTCTTAACTTTAAAAGCCTATATATTATATTTATACTACTAATATATAGATATAGTAAAAGAGTAGTCTTATATAAGAGTTAACTACTTATATTACTACTTATATAGTAATATAATATTAGTATATATATATCTATAGATATAGTAAAGATTAATAGATATTAAGACCCTATCTTAGAAGTAAGAGTATAGCTTAATAATAGAATATTTATATAGCTTAGTAAACTTATTAACTATATTAATCCTAAGCTTATAGCTATTATATATAGCTATAGATAGAGTAGAGATAGTAATAATATATAATAGAGTAGATAGTAAGATAAGGGGGAGATTAAATAGCGTAGGATTAGTAGATAGATTATTAAGATTAATAGATTAATTAATAAGTAAGCTAGTAGATAATAAAGAGCTTATTTTAATAGTTAAAATAGTAGTAAAATAGTATAATTTAGAGCTTATAAGATAGATTAAAATAGAGTTCTTTACTATAGTAGCTAGAATAGAGAATCTTAAGGTTTTAATATATAATTTAGTAGTATATAATTTATAAGCTTTTCTTTCTATATATATAAGAATACTAGTATTTAATTATATAATCTACGCTAACTATATATAGTTAGAAAGGGGGTTTTTATAGCTAAAAGGGGGTTTTTATATTAGTCCCCTATAATAATACTAGATCTTTAATTATATTTACTTAAGGCTTATAATAATCTATTCTATTCTTACTTTTTCTTATATAGAGCTAAAGGTACTAAGAAGACCTTTCTTTATAAAGTACTTAGTATAGCCCTATAGTCTAAAAGGGAAATTATCTTCACTTTTATCTAGTGGCTATATAGCTTATAGATAGTTCTTATTACTCCTTACTCTATTAAAAGATATAAAAGGCTATTTTAATCATAGAATATAATATACTACTCTTAAGATAGACTTCTTTAATTATTTAAAATAAGACTCTTATAATATATAAAGAGTACTTTAATATTATTAATTAAAAATTATAAGATATATATTTTAATTTATCTAATAAGGATTATCTATTTAGTAGTATTCTTATTATTCTTAGTAGTAATTTCTAATAATCCCATTAATTATCTATTATAGAAACTAAACTAATATTATTAATATATATGTCTTTAAAATATAAAGATTTAGCGTCTTTTTAAAAGGCTTTTTCTTATAATTGATATATTTATATTATATATCTAAATCTAGTATTACTTTCTTAAATTAGTTAAGCTATATATTCTATAATAACTATCTTTAAGAAGTGAAATTTTCTTTATTAACTATATAAAGAACTTAATATATAACTTCTTTTATTAGAAGGATTTATCTAACTAATTTACTCTAATATATTAATACTAATTTCTTTAAAGATTTAATAATTTTAATTATATAGAATAATACTATATATAGTATTAATAATTTTCTTCTAGACTATTTACTACTTTCTATTTTAGATTATTTTAAACTATACTAACTTTATTTAGGAGTTAATAGAATATTTTATTCTTATAATTAAGCTTTAGCTAATAATAGTACTCTTATACTAATAAACACTTTTAGTCTTAAATTTATAAATAGCTTAAATCTTAGTATTTTACTACTAGCTTCTTTATAGCTAAAGTCTAAAGCCCTAATTATAATTTTATAAAATCTTAATCTTTTTACTAGCCTTTATAATAGATTAAGAGCTATAATTATTTATTAGATCTATTAGATCTTAGAAATTAAGCTTTATAAACCTAATCTTCTATAAAACCTTTATTAATTATTAATTTAAGTAGATCTAAGCTCTAATATTAAAGACTTATCTTTTACTCTTTTTTATAGATAATCCCTTATATATCTTATCTTTATCTTAACTATTAATAAATTATAGGGTTAGTCTTTAAATTATATTAGTATTAATCTTTATTATTAAGTCTTCTCTTATAGCTAATTATATATTATCTTCTCTAAATTTATAAATAGTAAAAATATAAGTATATTAATAGATAATAAAAATTTAGAAGAGAAGATAGATAATATAGATTTCCCTAAAGTATAATAACTTTATTCTCTTCTTCTATTTCTATTTTTCTTATCTCTTTATTTATATCCCTTTTTATATATTCTATTCTATTATTCTTTATTAAGTTCCTTTCTCTTTATTATCTTACTATATTAGAATTCTTTATATAATCTATTTTTATAACTTAATAAGCCTTTATTTTTTAATAATAATATATTTAGCTATTTACTTTTATCTTTCTTTTTTTTCTTTTTCTAATTTTCTTTACTATATCTATAGAGATATTCTACTATAAATTTAATAGTATTCTAAGCCTTATCTATCTTCTAAATAGAAATACTAGCTTAATTAATTATTTTATAGTCTATAATAATAGCCCTAAATACTTATAAAATAAAAGGCTTACTATTCTAAATTATATTAATTATTCTATTATCTATTATAATAAATATAGTACTAAACTATTAAATAACTAAGCTATTATTACTAATAGTATACTTATAAAAATAGAAAATAATAATAATAAATTATC
This sequence comes from Penicillium pulvis, assembly GCF_028828015.1. Lineage (NCBI taxonomy): Eukaryota > Fungi > Ascomycota > Eurotiomycetes > Eurotiales > Aspergillaceae > Penicillium > Penicillium pulvis. Next base: position 615,493 of record NW_026643079.1, on the reverse strand, counting down.
TATATTTTCTCTAAGACTAGAGAAATTAATTTTATATATTATAAAGACTAAATTCTAATATTAGAAAGCCCTAAGATTAACTTAGTAAATACTATTTAAACTTAGTTAGATAACCCTAAGCCCTATAATATTTTCTTTAGCTAAATTAAAAATTATATTTAAATAAATAGTAGTATCCCTAAATACTCTACTTTTTATATTATTATTAATATCTTATTAAATACTAAATAGACTAACTTTATTATTTCTAAAAAGGGTTACTTAGTTTATATTTTAGATTACCTTATTAGTTTCTACCCTTTCTTAATATTATCTTCTTAGGACTATGAAATTATATATATTATTATAATTAATCTTTTTTATATATTATTCTTCTAGAGGTCTTAAAATATATTTACTAATATCTCTAGATCTTCTTTAGATAAAAGGGTTTAGACTCTCTAATTAGAGTAATTTATCTTCTAAAAAGGGCCTTGTTCCTTCTTTAAAAAGGGTTTATCTTTATCTTCTTTGATTATATATCTTTACTAACTTACTATTATAGTAAAAACCACTATAGATATTCTATATCTTCTACTCTTTTTATAAGACTAGTAGTTTTAAAATAGTTTAATTATCTAAAAGAGAAAGGCTTTATTATCTTCTCTTTCTAGTTTAGCTACTTTAGATATAAACTAAGGGCTACTAGTTACTATACCTAATAATATAAAAAGATAAGCTATATCTATATTATCTAATAACCCCCTTTTATTAGTTAGTAAGAAATTAGGAAAGTCTTTTAATAGTAAGTTATCTAAGGTAATTAGTAAGGTTTCTTCTTAGTTAATTAATAAAGATATCTTAAGGCTAGTTAATAAAGATTCTACTAAGCTTAATATTTCTATAGCTTCTTTCTCTATAAAGAGTAGATATTCTAGATAGATAGTAAGATATAATAGAAGAGGAAGGGGAAGAGAAAGGAAAGTTTAATAGTTCTATTTACTTTTTATTTTATTTAGTTATTAACTTTATCTAAATTTCTCTTAAGTATATTCTAATATCTTAAGTTAATTCTTTACTTTTATTCTAAAGAACTTACTAATATATCTATTATCTTACTATTAACTAGTAAGATAGTAGTATAAAAGGCCACCCTTACTACTTATATATGTATATATAATTTATAATTAATTTATATTTTATATTAGCGTCACACGCTGGTTAAGGATTAGAGGAGAAAAGAAGAAGTATAAGCTGCTATAGCTTGCTACTATAAGAAAGAATAAAAGATAGAATAATATAGTATTATAGTGGTATAGAGGAGAGAAGGAGAGAACAAGAGAGAGAAGCGCTACTCTATCTATAGAACTAGGGTTTACCTATCTCTAGGCTCTAATAGAAGTTAATATTTTCTCTTTCTCCTTAAGAAAGCTAAAGAAAGAAAGATCCTTTTAAGTTAATAAAGTCTAATTTAATCTATAGTCTATTTATTATTACTATATTAGAGAAACTAATTATTTAGAAGTATATTATTCTAGCTTTTAATAAAGACTTTACCTTTAAAGATTACTATTAAAGAAAGGCTAAATCTAAATATATCTATAGAGTTAATTAAGATTATCTAATCTTATAATAACTTTTATAATTATAATTAAGCCTATTATAAAGCCTATCTTATTAAAGTTATAGATTTTATTTTTATAGATCCTATTCTCTTATAGAATCTTTTAGACTAAATTAAACTATTCTTTAATAATCTCTAAATCCTTATATTTAGTATATTTATAATTATAATATCTTAAATACTATATATAGATTTTTAGGTACTATTTAATATAGTTTAAGAACTAATTAATACTAATAGTCTAAATTAGGGTTATTCTATATATTATAAGTAAAAGATTAGCTATATCTTATACTTACTTAGATTAGGGTATTACTTTATATATATCTATAAAGATTATCTATTTCTTTAATAAATTCTCTTTAATTTTAGTTAATTTAAATAAATTTATATATAATCTAATATAGTTTTAATATCTATTAATATATACTTATAAAGTTATATATAGGATATTATATATCTTTATTATTTTATAAAATAATAATTTTCCTTATTTTTTATAGCTTAGATAGTAAGTAAGATATATCCTTCTTATTCTATTAATTTCTAATACTTTTAGGAGTAAATTAATAGTATAGTAGCTAGTTCAAGATAGATGTTAGATTAATTAATATATTTTAGTTAGGGTAGCCTAGCTAACTATATAGCCTACTTACTTATAAAATATATTAATATATTTAATAAGTAAGCTATATATATAAGCGAGCTCTATACCCTATTAAATTTTAATAATTTAATTTAATATAATTTAACTATAATAATATAATATCTAATATATAAGAATTATTATATTTTATATTATAAGCTTATATTCTTTTATAAGCTAATCTAATATATAATTTAATAGGCTTAAAGGGCTTATTAAATACTATTTTAATAGTCTTTTAATTAAAGAAGCTTATTAATAGAGCTATTTTAGTATTATAAGGGTTTTTAATATAAAATTTTAATTTAATTTACTTTTATAGCTTATTAAAGATATTAGAGTTTAAAAATAAATATTTAGCTTAGAAATTATATAACTTAGATTAAATAGAACTAAACTAATAGCTATAAAGCTACTTTTAATAATATCTAGTTAAAAAGCTTTTAAATAAGCTTTTAGTAATATATTAAGAAAATTAAACTTATTAATATAGTTATAACTATTCTATATCTATATTTTTATATATTAACTATCTATATACTTTAAAACTATAAAATAATCTATATTAAGAGATTATAAAAGATATAATAAGTATATAGATATATAAATTAGAATAATATTATTTTTAGAGTAAATTTAATTAAATTCTAGAGTTAAATAGCTTCTATAACTATTAAGAACTAGAAGTTAATATTTCCCTTTTATTTATAAGAAAATTAAGAGAATAAGTATCTTTTAAAGCTAAGAAACTCTAATTTTATATATAGTTTATTTATTTTTACTAACTATAAAGAACTAGTCTTTTAAAGACCTTTTAAACTAGCTTATAATATAAGTATTTAACTTAAAAATTACTATTAAAGAAAGACTTCTAGATATACTAATATATTTAATTATAGTTACCTATTTATGATTTCTAGATTATAAAAAAGAGGCCTAACTATAATAATCTACTCTTATAATAACTTTTATAATCGCGATTAAGCCTATCGCGAAGCCTATTTTATTAGAGTTATATATATTTTTTATATTAATCTCTTTCTTATAGATTATACTTTAGACTAGATTAAACTAGTCTTTAATTATTCTTAGATTCTTATATTTTATATACTTATAATTATAATATCTTAAGAATTAGATATATATTCTTATATATTATTTTATAAAGTTATATATCTATTTTTTAATAATAATTAGTAGTAAGATTATTCCTTAAGTAATAAGTAGAAGATCTATAATTTCTTATATAGTCTTATATTATAGAGTAGTTCTATATATATCTAAAGATATAATCTAATTCTAAAGAGTTTCTTCTTTAGATATAATTAATTTATATAAATTTATATATATTTCTACTTAATATAGAACCCTATAGAGATATATATAGAGTAAAGATTTAGATATAGTAAATATATATACTTCTTACTATATAGAGATAATATCTTACTTTTTAATAGCTTATATAGTAAGTAAGATATACCCCTCTTATTCTATTTATTTTTATTAACTTTATAAGTATTTTAGAGATATAATAGTAGTTAAAGATTAAAGCTCTAATTAATCTACGCGTTTTTTAATAGGGTATATAGCTTACTTATATATATAGCTTACTTAGAGTATATAGATAGAGCTTACTATTATAGTTCTTATACTTAAAGATTAATTAGTTAATAAAGATTAAATAAATACTTCTAAAGCTCCTAAAGTATATTAAGCTAGCTCTTAAAGCTTTATTATAAATATAGCTTCTATATAAGCTATTTAATTCTAGTTTTATTTAAGATCTATCTATTCTTATTATAATCTTTATAATTATAGTTAAGTCTATTATAAAATCTATCTTATTAAAGTTATATATATTATCTTTAAAATTAAGTTAAATTAATCTTTAATAATTTTTAGATTTTTATACTTAGTATATTTATAATTATAATATCTTAAGAATTATAAATTAACTCTTAGATAATAATATAATTCTTATTAACAGCTAAATCAAGATTAATCTATATATTATAAGTAAAAGATTAGCTATTTTATATATATACTTAGATTAAGATACTACTCTATATATATTTATAGAGATTATCTATTTTAGTAATAAATACTTCTTAATTTTAGTTAATTTAAAGTAATTTATATATAAATTAATATAATTTATATATTTATAGAGCTCAATATAGAGAATTAAAAGTAGTATATTATATATATCTACTATCTTATAAATCAATAATTTTCCCTACTTTTTAATAGCTTATATAGTAAGTAAGATACGCCTCTCTTAATCTACTAAATTTTAATAATTTTAAGAGTAAATTAGAGATATAGTAGCTATTTAAAGAAGAATAGACTAATTAATTAATATATTTTAGTTAGGGTATTCTACTTACTTAGGTATTCTATTTATTAAGTAAATATATTATATATTATTAAAGAAATAATATAATATTAAGAAATCTTTATAAAGGCCTTTAGGGATTAAGTAATAAATTAAAGTATTAAGCCTTATAAAGTTATTTTTAGAAATAAACTAGGTAAGTAATAAAACTTAAAGTAAAAATTAGGGATAGACTTAATACTAATACTAAAATAATATTAGATTCTTAATTTAATAATTTAAAATATAAAGCTAGAAAAAATATATTTTAAGAATTTTTTAAGAAGTAATCTATAATAAAAGAATACTATAATAAACCTATTAAAGTATATCCTTAAGTTAGAGAAATAGTAGAACTAATTACTTATTGTTTCTATTAGAAAATATAAATATATTCTTAATATTATAGTTATCTATAAGAAAAGAGTAATTTAATATCTATTATATACTAGTATTATAAGCGTTAGAAGTGTTAAAGAAACTATAGGAATAGATTATAATAGACTTACTTCTTAATATAAAGCTACTAAAATTAATAGAATATAATATAATAATAATTATTATAGATAAGTTTTAAGTCTATATATAATATTAGTTATAAAAAGGATAATAATAAAATAGGAAATCTTAATCTTAATAAGATATATCCTTATTAATTATAGATTCTAGTTATAAGACTTAGTATTATAACTCTAAATATTATAGAATACTTAGTATCTTAGATTATAAATATAGAAATACTATAATCAAAACTACTTAATAAGACTAAAGCTATAGAAGTTAGAGAAAGTATAGCTTTAATATTTATATATTAAAATTCAATATTTAGAGCTTTTAGATATTTAAGAAAAGACTAGATTAGTAAGTTATAATTATAACTTAATACTACTCTAGATATAGTAAGAATTTATTAAATATTAGATAATATATATATTAAGAGATATTAATAAAGAGAAATTTAGATTAATAATAGCTTTTATAAGATAATAAGGATACCTTATCTTATAGGATATTTAGATATTTAGAAACCTATTAAGGGCTTAGAGTACTATTACTAAGAAATAATAAAGACTCTAAAGAGATAATAACTAAGAAAGCGTTAAGTCTAATATCTACTTATTCTCTAAAGATAATAAAATATATCTAAGTATTTATATCTATATTAAATTAAGATCTTAAGGGCTAGATAAGAAGATAGTAAAGAAGATCTAAGAGGATTATAAAATAGTACTAATATAGTATAGATCTAAAGTCTAAGGTAAAATATATTATATTAGGTTTAAAACTAATTCTTAAGGAAGGAAAGAATATAAAGAGAGAGCTTATTTTTCCTCCTAAATATAGAAGAAGTAAGGACTAAATAAACGATTTATAATAATCTTACTCTAAATATCTCTTTATTATAAACTAGCTCTAAGTAAGTCTAGAGCTTACTCTAAATCTAGATACTATATTAGAAGTAATTTAGTACTATTTTAAGATATCTAAGGTATCCTATAATTTCTACCTTAGAAGTTAGGTAATAATCTTTTCTTTAATAATATTACTAGAGGTAAGCTAACTTATATATACTAAGTTAGATTAGGCTTATTCCTAGTTATATAGGGATATAGCCCTAATATTAGAGATATAGTACTATTAAGCTTCTATAGTTAAGACTTAGATAGAATATTAATATTTATAAGATATCTCTTTATATATAGAAAGATTTAGTTAAAGATTACTTCTTATATAAAATCATTTTTTAGAAATAATTAAGTAATATAAATTTATTAAAAAGTAAAAGAAGTTCCTTCTAATATTAAAAATTATCTTAATCTTAAAAATATATAAATTCAGACCTAAATAGATATTGAATAGTTAGTTTTTCCTTTATAAAGTAATTAAATAAAGATTAGGCTTTTTATTACTAGATAAAGACTAATAAGACTAGAATACTATTATATTAAGTCTTATAGTTAAGTTACTAGGATTATAAGGAAAATTTAAGATTATAGATAATATTGATATAGGAATTATTAATATTATTTTATGTAGAATAAAAAAAGGGAAATAATTAAGAAGTGGTCCATTAAGCTCTAAAAGCTTATTATATTATGATAATCTTTTGACTAACTATTTTAAGGGATATAAGATAAGTAGATCCTTTGAAATAGAAAATATAAGATTAGATTAATGGGTATATTATTTTTTAATATATTATCTATCTAAAGACTTAATCTCCTTCTAATCTTATCTTAATATTAATTTTATAAGTAATTTCTAATTTAGTTGATCTTAAGAATATAAAAATGATAAGGTATCTAACTGAATAAAAAACGGAAATATTACTAATGATTAATATAAATTAATATAAAAAGAATGGCCTTCTAAATATGATTTATAAATACTAAAAATAAATTTTGAATATTAGTTCTACTATGATTAAAATATATATCTTCTTATTAATTTTATTCTAATTCTATCTTGTTCTTATCTTATTTAATTATGAAATTCGAATTATTAAATAAAATATTAATCTATTTCTATATAATATAGTTTTAAGTAATTATCTTATCTATACTTTCCTAATTAATTAATTATATATATATATTATTAATTTATAATTATATATAGTATTATATCCTAAAGTTTATAGTAATTATCTAAATTTAATAAATACTATACTATAATTAGATCTTATAGAGTATTTTAGAGTAATAACTTATTAATATTAAATAAGATATTCTTAAGATTTATTTTATAGGTTTATAAAAGAATATTAGTAAATTAATCTTAAGGTTCTAACTAAATAATAAATATTAAGACTTATTTTCTCTCTTATTAGGATTATAAATCATAGGTTTTATTTAGTCTTCTTAAAGCCTAGTTTAAATATTATAAAAGAAAAGATAGATACCTATTTTTCTAAGATAGAAATTATAGAATACTTTAGATATCCTAAAATAGTACTAAATTACTTCTAATTTAGTATCTAGATTAAGAGTAAGCTCTAGGCTTACCTAGAGCTAGTCTATAATAAAGAGATATTTAAAGTAAGATTATTATAAATTATTTATCTAGCTCTTACTTAGCTCTTATTTCCTCTATATTTAGGAAGAAGAAGAATCTCTCTTTTTTAATTCTTCTCTTTCTTAAGAATTAGTTTTAAAACTAATATAATCTATATTATCTTAGACCTAAATCTATACTATATTAGTACTATTTTATATTTCTCTTAGTTCTCTTTTACTATCTTCTTATCTAGCCCTTTTATTTCTTATAATTTCTAATTCTTCTATCTTAGGCTATTTAAGAAGATAATAAATATATATTAAACTACCTCTAAATAAAGTATAAAGTCTATATATCTTACTCTTTCTTCTATATCTAGAATTAATATTATTTTAGATATAGAAGATTAGCTATCTCTTTCTATTAAAGAATAGCTTTAAGAAGTATAAAAAATAATTAAAAAATTATAAAAATTATAAAAACTATAAAAAGAGGAAATTATATTATCTTTAAATACTAAAGATTATAATTCTCTAGTATCTCTTAAATTTATCTTTAAATTATCTTAGAAAGGAAAGAATATTAAGATTAAAGATATTAAAACTTTTAATAATTAATTCTTTATTTAAAAGTAATATAAATAGCTAGTTAATCTTAATCTTACTTTTTTAGCTACTCTATTTAAATATTCTTTTAAAAGATTAAAAATTCTTAGTAGACTAGTATATATTAATAATATTAATAGAATAAAATAGATAGAATATATCTTAGAAAAAACCCTAGAATAATATTAAATTAATATTAATTTATAGGAGTATTTTAAGAGATAGACTCTTACTTTAATTTAAAATACTATTAATTTTAAGATAGATATTAGAAACTAAATTAAAGCTATATATTAATTTAGTATATAATATCTATTTAATTTTAAGATATATTTAAATTCTTTAAAAGAATATCTTTTATAAGAAAATAAAAAAAATTAAATACTTACTTTCTTTTTTAAATTAGTCCTAGAACTAAGGCTAGAGATATAAAAATATATAAGACCTCTACTAGAAACTAAAGTAGAAATAGTATTATTTATTATACTATACTAGAATCTTTTTCTTTTAAAATTAGCTTTAAAATAATATTATTTTACTTCTAAATTAGACTTATCTTATAAAAAGCTTAAAAGCTCTAATAAAGAACCCTAGAAATAAGAGAAATCTAAATAGAAACTAAGGAATTAAATCTATACTAAATAAAAAATTAATTATTATATTTATAATAGTCCTAATTATATATAATCTAATTATTTATAGAATATCTAAATATAGAAAATAATTACTAAAAAATTAAAATTAAAAAATTAAAAAGGATTAAAGTAAGCCCTATTACTTTAATATTTCTTAATTTAATAGGGATTTTATAGTATTTTACTATTCTTATAATAATAGATTAATAAAAGACTTTAGTTAATTATAATATAATAGCTAAAGTTAATATTATTAGCTTAGAATTTATTTAAAAGTATTACTTTAAATCTATAAAATTTATAATTCTAAATATTTAAGTAGTTAGAAATCTTTTAGTTCTAACTTATAGAGCTTTTACTATATCTATTACTTTAATAAATAGTAGAGATACTACTAGATTAATAAGATAAGCCTATATTACTATTAAAAGATACTTAAATTATAGTTAAAGTCTTATTTTATTATTAATAATAACTCTAACTAAATTAAAGATTTATTTATTATTATAGAAGAGAAAATAGTAGTTTAAGAACCCTACTTTTAAAATTATAATAGCTTATTAGTTAATAAAAGCTTATTAAAATTAGACTTATATTTTTATTTTAATTATAACTTTAGAATTATTAATAAAGAGAAAGAAAAATAAGCCTAAAGTAAGCTTAATTTAAGATTAAAATAATATTATAATAAATAAACTATCTATTTTATCTAAGCTATATAAATATAAATCTATCTTTTTAAAAGTAGATTTAAAGATATTATTTACTAATTAAGTAAGTAATTATTTAATTAATTTAATTAAAGATTCTAAGTCTTTATATAGGCCTATATATCTATTATCTTAGAATAAACTAAAATTACTTTAAGATTACTTAGTAGAAAATCTTAAAAATTAATAAATCTAATCTTTAAAAACTCCTATAGGAGCTCTTATTCTCTTTATATTAAAGAAAGATAGAAATCTTTATTTATATATTAATTATAAAGGTTTAAATAAGGTTTTAGTAAAGAATTAATATCTATTATCTCTTATTTCTAAGATTCTAAATAGATTATCTAGCTCTTAGTATTTTAGTAAAATTAATATATAAGATATATATTATTAAATTTAAATTAAAAGTAGAGATAAATAGAAAATAGTATTTTAAATCTAATATAGTTATTTTAAATATATAGTTATACTATTTAGATTAATAAATATATTTACTATATTTTAGAACTATATTTATACTATTTTATATAGGATTCTAGGTAAATTCTATATTATTTATTTAGATAATATCTTTATATTCTTTAAAATAAGAAGTAAGTATATAAGTTATATTAAATAAGTACTATAGTACTTATAAAAAGCTTAGCTATATACTAAGCTATTAAAGTATATATTTTATTAATCTAAGATTAAATTCCTTAAATATATTATCTTAAAAGAGGATATTATTATAGATTAAGAAAGGGTTAAATCTATTATTTCTTAGCTAATATCTAAGAGTTTTAGAGATATCTAAGTCTTTATTAGATTTTATAACTTTTACTATAGATTTATATATAACTTCTCTTAAATTATATAATCTCTTATTTCTCTTTTAAAAGGAAATAAAGATAAAAAGAAATCTAGTTTATATTCTCTATTAGAATATAAGAAAAAAGCCTTTTAAAAGCTAATTAATACTTTTAAATTAGCTCTACTTTTAGTTTACTTTAATCCTAAATTATCTATTTAATTAGAAACTAATATCTTTAAATAAGGAATAATAGATATTTTATTTTAGCTAAATAAAAAAGGAGTTTTTTACTCTATAGTATTTTAGTCTTAAAAATTTATTAATTTAAAAGTAAATTATAATATACTTAATTAAGAGCTATATATTATAGTATATTCCTTTAAAATATAAAGCTATTATTTAGAAAGAAATAAGTATATAATTAAAGTACTCTTAGATTATACTAATTTATAAGCTTTTATAAAGTAATAAAAAATTAATAGTTAGTAAGTAAGATAATATATAACTTTATTATCTTTTAATTTTATTATAAAATACTAATTTAATAAGATTAATCTAGTAGATACTCTATTAAGATTATTTAGGAAATCTAAGAATACTTAAGATCTTAGTCTTTTAATCTTACTTTAGTATTAAATTACTTCTAATTTAGTATTAAATTAAGAAGTAAGAGCTCTATTTATTATATATAATTTAGATCTAATTAAATAAAAAGTTAAAGTATAAAGGATATCTTCTTATATATAGAAAGATCTAGCTAGAAATTATTAATCCTATATTAATATAAATATAATTAAAAGTAATAACTTATTTAATATATAGAATATATTATTAAGAGATAATCTAATAATAGAAATCTACTAAGTTTAATCTAAAGATTCTCTTACTTTATATTATATATTAATAATTAGAAATACCTAAGAAAATAGATTAAATAAAGATATAAATAAATATTAAATAATATTATAGTCTATTAAGTAGAAGTTAGATTTTTTTATTACTAGATAAACTAAATAGAAATTAGATTATCTTATTATAAGATAATTAAAATAGAAGTTAGGCTATTTTATTACTAAATAAAAATTAGATAAAAGTAAAATAAGCTAGAAATAAGCTTAAAAAGCTACTAAATTAAGTTCTATTATTAAGTTATTAAACTAGATAGCGAAATATTAGATTATAAGTCTTATTAATATAAGAAATTATAATCCTTATTCTAAGTAAAAGAATAATAAAAGAATAAATAAGACTTAGTCTTTTAATTCTAATAGACTAATATTATTTAAAAAGTATTATTATATTCTTCTAGTAGTAAAATTAAGATAAATCTTACTAGAATTATATTATAATAACTCTTTAGCTAGCTATTTTAGGGAGTATAAAATAAATAAGCTATTAAAAATAAACTTCTATTAAAAGTAAATTAATTAAGAAATAAAAGATTATATTAAAGAATATACTATATATTAAGATATTATTTTATTAAGATATTATTTATATAATAAGCTAAATCTACTTCTAATTCTATCTTAATCTTAGTTTAAATTAACTATAGATTTTATTATTAGTTTACTCTAAATCTTCTTTAAAGAATTAATTATTAACTTTATTTTAGTTATAGTTAATTACTATATAAAAATAGCCCTATTTTTTACTATTTCTATAATAATTAATTTAAATAAACTAATAAAGCTATTCTATAATAAAATAGAACTAAAATATAGAGCTCTAGATAGAATTATATCTAATTATAGATTAGTTTTTATAAGTAATTTCTAATCTAGCTTATATTATCTTTTATATATAAAGTAATATCTCTTTATAGTATTCTATCCCTAAACTAATAAATAAACTAAGAGAATAAACTAAGTTCTAGAATATTATTTTTATTACTTTATTAATACTAAGTAAACTAACTAATTAATTCTACTCTAAAATATAGAATTTACTTATAATAGCACTATTAATTCTATAATAAAAGCCTTATCTTTTATTACTTTAATAAGATATTAATCTAGCTTTTATATATATACTAAGATTAGCGCTAAAGAAAAAGAGATTCTAAAAGTTAAAATAAGAATAATAAAAATAAGAATAATATAAGAAAAGCTTAAAAAATAATAGTAAATCGCTATTAAATTATACTAAAAATAATATAATAAGAAATATATAAATATTATCTTTAAAAAAGGAGATCTTATTTCTCTTTTAATAAGAAATCTATAACTAAAGGTCCTAATAAAAAAGCTTATTCCTAAATTTATTAATCTATTTAAAATCTTAGATTAAATTAGCTAATAAGCCTATTAAATTACTTTATCTATAAAATATTATAAAATCTATAATATTTTTTATATTTTACTACTTAAACTATAGATAAATTAGAAATAAGAGTAAAATAAAACTATATTATTTCTATCTCTAAAAGATAAGAATAATTAAAAAGTAAAAGAAATTAAAGAAAAAAAGAAGATTAATAAAGAAGATTACTTTTTATTAAAATAAAAAGATTAGCCCTTAAAATATAATTAATAGATAATAAGAGAAAATATTAATATACTAGCTCTAATTAGTAAATTTAAAAAATTAAGAAAATATATTTAACTCTTATTTCTACTTTAAATTAATCTTACTTTTATCTTACTTTATATTTAAATTATAACTAGCTTTAATAGAAAAGTCTCTTAAATCTCTATTATTTATAATTCTATAGGATTATCTTTTTTATAGTTTCTAATAGTATTAACTTTATCTATATCCTAAATAATATAGATAGCCTATTTAATCTCTTCTAAGAGTATATATTTTAGGGGATTACTATAAAAACCCCCTTTTAGCTATAAAAACCCCCCTTTTAACTATATATAGTTAGTATAGATTATATAATTAAATATTAATATTCTTATATATATAGAAAGAAAAGCTTATAAATCATATATTACTAAATTATATATTAAAACCTTAAGATTTTCTATCTAAGCTACTATAGTTAAGAACTATATTTTAACCTATTATATAAGCTCTAAATTATACTATTTTAATACTATTTTAAATTACTTTTCTAGGTAATTCTAACTATATATAGACCTTACTCTTAATCCTAACCTTATCCCTAATCCCTAACTACTCTATAAGCTACTCTACTAGCTACTCTATAAGCTATACCCCTAGTTATTTTATAAGCTATACCCCTAGCTATTCTATAAGCTATTACCTAAGCTATACCCCTAGCTATACCCCTAGCTACTCTATAAGCTATTACTTAAGCTATACTCCTAGCTACTTTATAAGCTATTACTTAAGCTACTCCTTAGATAGTATCTTAAGCTTATCTAAGGGGTACTATAGACTCCTATTTAGAAAGATCTCTCTTAGTTATATTATTTTTTACCCCTTATAAGCGCCTATATATATATACTTTAAGTAGGTTATTAATTAGTAATACTAGATTAATTATAGATAGTATATTACCTATATTACTATATAGATATTACTAATAATAAAATTAATCTAGTATAAGGCTTTAGAGACTATTAAGATACTCTAGAATTATATAGATATAGGGCGTTTTTAATATCTATAATATCTTATAATTATATATTACTAGAATAGGAGGCTTCTCTAGGCCTTAAGATAAATATCTCTTATATTCCTTATTAATATATTAAATTACCTTATATAATATAACCCTTATAATCTATATATAGAGAAAATTTATCTAAATTAGCTATTTAATCTTTTATATTATAATTTCTATCTTAATCTACTTATATTATATATCTAAGACCTACTTTATAGTCTCTACTATATAATATATATTAAGTATATAGACTTAGAGATTATACTTAAATAACTAATATATATCCTTATATCTAGAGATTATAGTCTTATATAAATAAAGATAATAATATATATAATAATATAAGAATTAGATTAGGTAATTATATAATTACTTAGAGTTAATATATATAAAAAAAGTATTAAAAAGACTATCTTTCTATATATAACTTCTATAGAAATATACTAGTTATTACTCTATATTAGCTTTTATATAGATATATATAACCCTTATCTAGTATTCCTTTATCTTAAGCTATATCTACTTTTAAAGCTCGCTTAGCTTATCTTTTAGTAGTAAAATAGTCTATTTATATATAGTAAGCTAGTTAAGAAGTAATTAAGTATATAATCTTAAATTTATATTAATATACTATATATAAAGAATATTCTTTATATCTAGGAAGATTATATAAATAGCGTTTATAAGAGCTTATTTCTTATTTATAAGAATTATCTATAGATAAAGAGGATTAATTAAGTAATCCTTATATATCTCCTTAAGATAAAGTAAAATATCTTTATATAATTCTTACTTCTTATTATTTATAAAGATAAAGCTAATAAAGAAGGAGGAACTAATAGAGATTAAGCTAATAATATTAAATAAGGGTATTTAATATTTATTAGTCTTATATATATAATCTATAAAGAGTACCTATAGATAGTATTATAGTAAAGCTATACTAGTCCTATATATATAGAAGAGGCTTCTTATATAATAGTTATTATTAAGATAATAATAAAAGACCTAATCCTTACTCTTAAGAAGCTCTATAAGTATAGCTTAAATTAGAGTATACTTAGTAAGAAAATTTAACTACTTTTACTACTAAGAGTTATATATATCTCTTAATATAATATATATACTTTAATTATTTATATAAAAATAGATTATAATTACTTAAGTAATCTAATCTTACTATAACTTAGGATTAATAATTACTATCTTTTACTTAATCTTAGTAATCTAATATATATACTAAGTAATTATTAATAATAGCTTATAATTATAAGTAGAATTCTTAACTTTAAAGGCCTATATACTATATTTATATTATTAATATATAGATATAGTAAAAGAGTAGTCTTATATAAGAGTTAACTACTTATATTATTACTTATATAATAGTATAATATTAGTATATATATATTTATAGATATAGTAGAGATTAGTAGATATTAGGACCCTATTTTTAAAGTAAGAATATAGCTTAGTAATAGAATATCTATATAGCTTAGTAAACTTATTAATTATATTAATTCTAAGCTTATATATATTATATATAGCTATAAATAGGGTAGAGATTATAGTAGTATATAATAGAGTAGATAATAGAGTAGAAGAGAGATTAAATAATATAGGATTAGTAGATAGATTATTAAGATTAATAGATAGATTAATAAGTAAATTAGTAGATAATAAAGAGCTTATTTTAATAGTTAAAATAGTAATAAAATAGGGTAATTTAAAGCTTATAAAATAGATTAAAATAGAGTTCTTAACTATAGTAGATTAGATAGGAAATCTAGAGGTTTTAATATATAATTTAGTAGTATATAATTTATAAGCTTTTCTTTCTATATATATAAGAATACTAGTATTCTATTATATAATATATACTAATTATATATAGTTAGAGAGGGGTTTTTATAGCTAAAAGGGGGTTTTTATAGTAATTACTATATTTTATTATTAATTAGTAAATATATTCTTTATTATCTTCTTAAAGTTATAGTAAATACTTATATTAAAGACCTATTATATTATAGCCTACTTTAGTTAAATAATATAAAATAGTATTCTATCTATATTAAATAAGATATTTCTAATAATTTACTTTAATAGTCTAAAAGTAAGAGATTAGTAAATTAATACTAAAATAATAGTAAATTAATATATACTAGAATTACTATCTTTTTCGCTATTAAATTATATATAATATAATATATTATTAAAGAAGCTTTTAAGCTCTACTCTAGATTATAAATTACTTACTTTAATCTTAAATAAAATTTATCTTCTATCTAGTCCTTCTTTAATAGATTCTTAGCTCTTAAAGGCTCCTAGAATTTTATAGTCTATTTAATAATAAGATTAAAATTAGCTATATCCCCTATTATTTTAATATTAACTTACTTATATATCTTTTTAATAAGAGTATAATAGTTATATAATATAGTAATTATATCTTAATATAAATAAGATATTAAGATTAGTATATCTAGATTAATAAAAGCTTTAATCCTAGCTATAATATCTACTATAGACTTAATTAGAGTCTAAGTAAGTAACTAATTATAAAAGTATTATATATATTATAATTATATTATTATAGTTACTCTAGTATACTAAATTATAAGAACTATAATATAAATATAATATAGAAGTAAAGTAAAAGTAAAATAGTATCTAAGAGTAAACTAAAATTTTAAAGTTATTATATATTATATTAAATAAAGAGATATATATTATATATAACTAGAAGTTCTTTAATATATATTCTCTAAACTTCTATTAGTTTCTTATATTATTCTTTATCTAGAATTAAGGTTAATTTTATAAAAAGAGAGGGAATAGTTATTATAAAAGAAAAGATAGATATCTATTTTTCTAAGATAGAAATTATAGAATACTTTAGATATCCTAAAATAATACTAAATTACTTCTAATTTAATATCTAGATTAAGAGTAAGCTCTAGGCTTATCTAAAGCTAGTCTATAATAAAGAGATATTTAAAGTAAGATTATTCTAAACTATTTATCTAGCTCTTACTTAGCTCTTACTTTCTTTATATTAAGAAAAAAGAAGAATCTTTCTCTTTTAATTCTTTTTTTTCTTAAGAATTAGTTTTAAAACTAATATAATCTATATTATCTTAGATCTAAATCTATACTATATTAGTACTATTTTATATTCCTCTTAGTTCCCTTTTACTATCTTCTTACTTAGCCCTTTTATTCCTTATAATAAATATCTTAAATAATTATATTATAATTAATATAAATAAGAAATATTAATTTATCTATATAATTAAAAACTTTTAATACTAATTATAGTATCTATAGTAGCTTTAACTATAATTTAATAAATTAGTTTAGAGGATTAATATAAAAACCCCCTTTTTAGCTATAGAAACCCCTTTTTTAACTATATTTAGTTAATATACCTTATATAAGCTAATACTAGTATTTTACTATATATACTTATAAATTATATACTACTAAATAGGCTTTAATACTTAGGGTTAGGGTTAGGGTTAGAGTAGGGTAGGGTTAAAATAGGGCCCCTATTTACCTTTAAAATAGGGCTAGGCCTATTAATAGGGCCTTATTTATCCCTATTTTTATAGGTCTAAATTATATATATTTTTTATAAAATATATAGAAATATTAGTTTTAGAGGGGTAAAATACTACTTTAAATACCTTATATATTACTTATAGATAATATAAAGTTAGCTTTTAAAGATATAAACCCTATAGTTCTACTTTATTTTTTTAATTTTTTTTATAATTTTTATATATAAAAGTAAGGCCTATAAGCTACTCTAATATCCTAGTATCTATATAATTAAGAAAAGTATATATAATTAATTAAAGTATATATAATTAATCTTATTAATTAATAATATATCTATTCTACTTTATTCTATATCTATTTAGTAGCTCTAGCCCTTTTAGAAACCCTAATTAAAGGTAGTTCTTTATTATCTAACCTTTTATCTAAAGAATCTTTAGATAAAATCTCTTTTAGTCTCTTAGGCTACTAAATTAGGACTAGCTACTCTTTCTTACTTAAGCTATCTAGATCTAGATCCTTAATATTATTAATATCCTTAAGTAATACTTAAGTCTCTAAGTTCTTTAATCCTATCTCCTCTTTAATCTTAAGATTTTAGACTAGCTAAGTTAGCTCTTTTATATCTATATTAAATTTTATAATATAATTATATATTATAAGGTCTTTTATAATAGAAGTACTTAGCCTACTATACTAGTAGTAGTATATATTATATACTATATTAAATAGGCTCTCTATACTAGTACTAGTTATTAGAATAAAGAAGAGATCTTAAGCTATCTAAGCTAGGGTAGGGTATTTAGTCTAATTATTCTACTAGAAGATATAAGGTTCCTTATTAATTAGCCCTAGTTAGGTTAGTAAAGGGTAGTTAGATTAGGCTATAGATATAGAGTCTATATATATAGATATATAGATATATAGATATATAGATATATAGATATATAGATATATAGATATATAGATATAGACTTAATATACTAGCTTAAAGATAATCTCTTAGCTTATCTACTTATATAGGTAATATACTAGCTTTTAGAGGTATTATAGACTAGACTACTAGCTCTATAGCTATATATCTCTAGGCTTAGGGACTTAAGATTAGGTTATCTTATTAATAAGATCTAATTAGATCCTATAAGCTTAATCTATAGACCTTAGTATAATTAATTATCTTATCTTCCTACTCTTTAGATTAAAAGAATTAAAGCTTATATTATAGGGTAAGGATTATTCTATATATATATATTTTATCTAGGGCTAGGTCTATAGTCTAAGAGTAATACTCTTAAAGCTTAGATTTAGCTACTTATAGAGCTAAAAGTATATCTTATTTCTATAAAAGCTAGAGTTATATAGTTAGTATAGGATTATATAGAGTTATATAGGGTTATATAGGGTTATATAAGCTTATATAATCTATATATAAGCTTATATAGATTAAATATACCTTCTTTTACTAAAGCTTAGTAATAGAAGACTTAATATATTAGAATAAAGTATTATAGATATTAAATATACTATATATAGTAATATCCTTTATCTTATATAATATAGTAGTAAAGATAAAAAAAGGCTTTATAATATATAAAAGATAGGTAATTTAATACTATTTATCTAATCTTATATATATTTTACCCTAGAATAGCTTATAATAGCTATCTAGAGCTAGTCTAATCTAAATAGCTCTTTTTAGTATTAAAAAGATTAAGTTCTATTAAGTCTAAATATTCTAGATAGGGTAAAATAGGTCTTTTATTCTATCTTTTATCTATTCTATCTAGAAATTATCCTATCTTTATAGGCTTATATTAATATAGATTATTAGATTCTAGACTTTCTAAAGTATATAAATTATATTAATTATTTAGCTAATTTCTCTATACTTTTAGAGATCTTTAGACTAAACTAGCTTTATATTATTATTTTTAGGGTTAACCCTAATTATTTTATATAGCTACTTTAAGAATAGCTAGATTATATATACTATATAAGGGACTTAAGTAATTAAGGTCGCTAGATAAGCTTCTTATAGAAAGTCTTAAAGAGATAAGACTAAAGTCTTATTATTTAAAATATTATCTATAGTAATAGCTATAATCTAGTCTAATATTTTATACTTCTTTAATATTAGAATTACTATATTAATAAGATTAGCGCCTAGATATAGAAATTTTAGTATAAAGAAACTAAAAAGAGGAAGATAGAATCTTAAAGTAGATTAGGGGTAGATTAGGGGTAGATTAGGGGGATTTAATTAAGATATAATTAATATAGATCTCTATATTAATATATATATATTCTATATTAATTATATCTTAATTAATTCCCCCTAATCTATCCCTAATCCTATCTTAATCTACTTTAAGATTCTATTATTTATCTAAATAGGTACTATATAAGGATTTAAACCCTAGTAGGACCTCTCTATAGTACTAGTCTAGGTCTAGAAAATAGCCTATAATAGCTAGATAAGATTAGAAGTATAGATATATCTAGTAATCTAGGGTAATTAAGAGCTTAGAATCTTCTAGAAGTATATTTAAAGTAGTTATTTATTAATTTAAGCTTTTATCTCTTAGATAATAAGATAAGATTTAAGGGGAAGGGATAGATAGGACTAAAGTAAGCTAGGCTATTCTTTCTATAAAGGCCTTAAATTACTAACTATTTAAGATATTAAAAGATAGATAGTAGATAATAAAGAAGTTTATAAGTAGCTTAAACTATACTTAATAGATAATATACTACTTTAACTAAATTTCCTAGCTAGGGTTAGTATATATAATATATAATATATAATATATATAATATATATAATATAAGATAGTAGGGTAGTAGGGTAGTAAGATAGTAGGCTTACTATAGTAAAGATAAAGTTACTCTTAATTAAACTCTAGCTAGGGTTAATAACCCTAGACTTATAGAATTTCTTAATATAGTAATAAATAGTAGAGGTCCTATTAATAGAACTTCTATTATTACTTTAATTAGGGTAGTTAAATAGTATATTATATACTATATAGCGTACTTTTAGTAGTCTAGTCTAAACTTCTATAATCTACTTAATATAGGACTAAATCTTAGAAGTTCTATTTTTTATCTAGTTTAGAGATAGTTTAATATTCTTTAATCTATTTAGGGTAGTTTTCTACTATTTTAGGAAGCTAGTATAGTTTAATTAGGACTATATAGTATAATTTCCTACTTTAGATATAGAAAACTATAGAATTTTATTAAATAGGGTACCTAGAGTAGATAGGGTACTCTAGATAGGGTAGAATATTAATATTAACTTAGAAGAAGTAATTAGATTACTTTAGAGAGGATTTAGAAATCCTAATTCTAATATACTAGATATATAGAGTTAAGAGAGAGCTAGGATAAAAGGATTTTTAAAGATATTATCTTCTAGAACCTAATTAGTTAGATATTATATATAGATCTAGTTTTATAGTACTAATTAGTTACTATTATAGTAGTCTTACCTACGCGCTATATAATTAGGAATACTAGTTTAATTAATATATATTCTTATAGAACTCTTACTAAAACTAGTTAAAATAGAGCTTTTAAGCTTATATATAAGATTATTACCTTATAATATAGCTTATTCTTTATTTAAATTATATATATAAAGAGTAGTTAGGGTAAAGACCTAGATATATAGTTAGTAAGGTAGTAAAGCTATATATTCTATATATATATATTTTCCCTATTAGTATAGAAAATTAACTACTTTAAAAATTACTACTCTATATTATACCTAGCTACCCTAAATATAGAGTAATCTAGAGTAATATAGTATAATAAGCTTATATTAAGCTATATTATATATAATTATAATAGTTAGGGTAAAAGATTCTAGAAATAGTAGTTACTATATATATATAGACTAGAATAGACTATAATTAAAAAAAAGTCTTAGTAAAAAATATATAAAACTAGATAGATATTAAGTAAAGTTAGGCGAAAATCAGACTAAATTAGGCTAAATTAGATATCTACGCTAACCTTATTTAAAAATATACCCCTATTAGGGCCCTATAGGGCCCCTAATAGGGGCATGGATTTTTAGGGTTAGGGTGGGTTCTAGAATTTTAGAATAGGGCCCTATTTACTAAAGCCTACTACTAAATTATATATAAAAACCTTAAGATTCTCTATTCTAGCTCCTATAGTTAATATCTATATTTTAATCTATTTAATAAGCTTTTAATTACTCTATTTTAATACTATTTTAACCCTTAAAATAAGCTCTTCTTAATTATTTAATCTATCTATTAATCTTAATGATCTATCTATATATTCTAAGCTACTTAATCTACTATCTATCTTATTATCTCCCTTACTATATAGCTAGAGATAAAGCTTAGATTATAGCTTAAGATATAGCTCTAGATATAGCTTAGGGGTAGGAACGGGATTAAGGATAAGATTAAGATTAGGCCTAAGGTCTAAATTAGCTAAAAAATTAGTTTAAAATAGTATTAAAATAGGGTAATTTAGAGCTTATTAGATAGGTTATAATATAGGTATTAACTATAGGAGCTAGAATAGAGAATCTTAAGGTTTCTATATATAATTTAGTGGTATATGATTTATAAGTATATATAGTAAAATACTAGTGTTAGCTTATATAAGATACGCTAACTAAATATAGTTAGAAAGGGGGTTTCTATAGCTAAAAGGGGGTTTTTATATTAGTTGCCTTAGTTTATTATAATAATATTATATTTTATATAAGTATACTTTAATATATCTTCTTTATAATTCTATCTATTTCTAGATGTTTTCTTCTGATTTAAAGTATAACTTATTTTTAAAAAAAGGCTAGGATAGTTATTCTAGAAGGAAAGATGGTTACTAAATTTTTAATTATAGTAGTAATAATATATCATAAATTAGTGCTAATTTAGAAGTGATTTAGTATCTAGATCTTAGATAAGCTCTTAGACTCGCCTAGAAGTCTTATATAAATAATTCAGAAGTAAAATTATAATAAGTAGCTCTTTAAGCTCTAAATCTCTCTTTATTAGATAAGAAGAATACCTCTTGAATTTGTTCCTTTCTTACGTAGTAATTTAGTAGTTGATATAATTACATCATCCTAGGCTTTTAATCTATACTAATTAAGTATTATCTTGGATTCAAGTTGGATCTTCTTGTCTAGCCTTTTTGATTTTCTATGAATAATATAGGTCTTCTGAATACTTCAAAGGTTTAATAGGTCTATCAATTTGAATAGTAATATATAGGGCCTCCTTCTATCTATTACGCGCTTTATATATAAATATTAGCCAATAAGCCGAGTTATCATCCTGATTTAAGTTTTATTGATATGTATTCCTTATCTCTAAACTTATCTATATATTTCATTGGAATGTTATTAATTGGAACATGGTCAGTTAAAGATATTAGAAAATGATTTCTCTAAATTCCTTATCTATATAACGAAGTCTCTGAACTAATTTTAAAAAATTGTTTCTGGATTTTAGAGACCTATCTTAAATATAAGGCTTGATATAAGTCTTCTTCTAACAGAATTATAGAGAATTATAATACTAATTGAAAATGATATATAAATGTCTCTATACGTAATTTTTAAACTTAGCCCTTATAAAGAATATTAATAAATAACACATGAATTAAGTATGATCTATATCATAAGTTTTGGTTTAGGAATCAAAGGAAGTCAACAAGATACTTCATTTAAATTTAACATATATACTAACATTCTACTAATATTGAATTACACCCTTTTTAGCTATTTTAAAAGTTTTACAATTGATGATTCATTGATTATAATCTATCTATCTATCATAGCCTTCTAATTATATAATCAAATATTAATCATTTAGTCTCTTTAAACCCTATAGATTACTTTTTCTTTATTTAGGTAGCTAGCGATCACTGATATTCCTTTTAAGTCTATGGGTATGTAGCTATCTATGTTATCTCTCTACTTGAGTATTATCCATTCACTATTACGAACTAAGTTTAACGTTACTTGAACCCCATTACAATTTATCATTATAAAGCTTATGATAACTTTAATATCCATGATCAGTATCACTCATGATTCAGTGATCACTATAATTAGTTTTAAAGGTTATTATTTCTAGCATGTAGAAGATTAAATTGCTGACCGTGCCTTCCAATCGACCTTGAAAAACAAAATACATTTAGCTCAGTAAAAGAGGAAGTAAGGAGAAAGCGAAAAACTCAATAGGAGTAACATTGCCTTAGTGGAAAACCAAGACTTCAAGGCATTAGTCAGGCTTGCTCCATGTGGACTTAAGCTTAATCTAGGTCAGTGCTCGTTCATCCCGTGACTTTGGTAACGTGATCAAACCCATCGCCCACTACCCTTGACAACCTCGTTACACAACCCACAATACACTTAAAATGATTAAATAAAGAAATATATGGACTGACATGTAGGCTTCGATGTTTTCAAGTACATAGCTATATATTGATGTTATAGCCTAGCTAAATATGTAATAAACCAAGGCTTCCTTATTTTGGCCTAACGCCCTAAGGCATTTACAAAGGCTACACATTATCTACGAAAGCTAACCCATATTATTCCAAAACGAAACAAAGTCATTCATTTTTGCGCTGGGGCAGCAATTATTCAAGGGTTCTTGAATTATACCTCTTGATTATCGTTATAATACACGCACATGTCACCGGGGCTGGGGGCGGTTCCACAGAGTTATCCCTTCTTGTGACTAGTTCCCAATTTTAGCGGGTCATACGTTAATCCATTCCACCAGTGTTACAATGGAGTTGATATCGCAAGGCCCATAATTTACACAATTCCAAGATAAAAGGGATGAGCAAGAATTAAAACATAACAGGCTATGTTGATGAAGACGAATGTCAATTAAGTCCGATCAAGGATTAAGCTGCTCGTTATATATACCATCTCTACAGGGTATGTTGTAAAACCAAAGGTTCCACAACAGGGTTGTATATTTGCCATACATGTCATGAACTTTTTTGTTATCCTATTGATCGGGAGACAATAATTGCCATGATTGACCAGTATTTCACATCACTTCAAAATTGAAAACCCCTTAAACAGTCTGCAGGACCTGCTCCTTGAACTCACGCTCCACCTTCTGGCCCTTGTCATCAGTTGCGGACTCGCCGTGGAGAGCCAAGAGGGCACCCAGGTCGAACTTGGGGGACTTGAGCAGCTTAACCTTGCGAATGTGGACCTAGAGAGAATCTGTCAGATAACAGACCCAGCTACCGATGATGGTGGGAAAGAAACGTACATTCTGCAGGGGGTAGATGCCCTGGGTGGACTTCTCGATCTCACGACCAATGACCTCAGGAATGAGCTTGTGGGTGAGCTGAGACAGAGTGCAGCTGGAAGCCTCACGCTGCATAATCTCGGTCATCTTCTTGCGAATGGCACGGATTTGAGACGAGCGGGCGTAAGTGGTCTTCTTGATCTGGTTGGGGCGTCTCTTGGTGAAGGCGATGGCGAACAAACGGATGAGGTAGTCGTCAGTGGTCTTCACGGTGACGTTGGCCTCAATCAGAGACTGCCACTTGCGAACAAGGGAGCGCAGCTTGTCGGTGGTGAAGTCCAGACCGTGGAAGTTGGTCAGGCAGTTCTTGCCCTGGATCTCATCCACACGGAGCTTGACCTTGCGGAAAGCGTGGTCCTCATCGTTCTGCAGGTCAGCGAGGGAGACCTCGAAGATACGGCCCTTGAGGGAGTCGTTGGCGTTCTTCAGACCGCTAGTGCGGTTGACCAGAGTCTTGCCGACACTTTTCAAATTCGTTAGCACACAAAGTTCAGGTCCAAGTTACCATATAGAGACGGGGGAAAAAATGAAATTTGTGGGTTGGAAAGGGAGGGAGGGGGATCCTACTCGCGGGTCTGGAAGGTAGAGGGGGCCTGGCAGCGAGAACGTTAGTTAATGCGTTCCTTGCGAATGGTATTCAGATTTCAGTAAGCTCACCTTCACGGAGTACTCATCCTTGCGTGTGAAGGGGTCGACGGTCCGCTTCTTGATACCCTTCTTACCCTTTGAAAGGCGCTTGTTCCTGGTGACGAGGTGAATTAGTGAAAAGGATTCGATAGGGCCAATGGAGTGATAGAGAGTGACGATGGGAGCAAGACTTACTTGCCAACAGCCATGATTGCGAGTCGGGTCTATCTGTGTGTTGTTAGAAGACAGACAAAGGTATCGCACCACGGCGCTCGGAAGGTTTCGAGATTCTCGCTGCACGGGTCGACGGGAGGGTTGAAATCGAAAACCCACAGAAAACTCGGCTAAGCGAGCCCACCGGGCCCTATCTGTGGCTGACTCAGCCACATTTCCAGTCTCATGTGACACACAGACAAATTTGTTTGCTGCAAATTGTGATTGGTTGCTTACATATGCATACTCTTAAGTAACTTACTGGATTCATGATATCATGAATCTCATAGTGCCTAAGCGTAGCATGCCGATATACCATATCTTTGAGACTAAAATTTTGATTTTGACACTTTATAAGTCACATATAACTCATATCCAACTTGTAATTCTCCTAACAACATCTTATTTGCACCAGCTACCCTATCTGGTTCAAATTCAAAGTTCTCCGTAGTCAGTAGTAGTACTAGCAGATTAAGAATTAGACAAAGAGTCAATGATTAGGTTTCTAGACCAAGAGTTAAGACATGGTAGTAGGTTTGTGAGTACACAACATTTCGTTACCTTCACTATAAGTGATCTTACCAGTGGGCGGTTAGCATGATCACCTAAGATCCTTTTTCTGCAACCGCCCAAGCAGCTCCCGCTCCACTCCTGTTGTTGCGACTCTCATTCTCCGCACGAAGCCCACCGTCATTAATTACGTCTCTTGAACTTCGCCTTCTTACCTCGCCAACTTACTTTCTTGAACCCATCGTGGAGCATGGTAATTTTACATCATCCACTACTATGCATCTTTTCTTCCATATTAATCGACTCATCCTGATAGGGCAAGCGCAAGTCTTCCTCCAAACCCCAAGGGCCCAAAAAGGTGAGGACACACTGGATTTGACCACGCCCTGAAACTAATTGGTCTACATAGCGGGAACCCCTTTCAACCACTTTCGCCTGTTTGTTTTGCAACCATGAGAACTCGGTCATCGTCAAGTTAGACAAGAAACTCGGCCTCGGCGATCTGTCCTGCAAAGTTTGTGGCCAGAAGTTCCAGACTGGCATCAATTGTGCGTCATTCCTTGGTCGCATTACCTGTGATTCCTTTCTGATTGTATAATAGATCTTTCCGCTGCCGTCGACGTTTACTCGGATTGGGTGGACGCGTGTGACGCGGTTGCCAAGGACACGGCAAACCAATATGACGGGGCAGTCAGCTCGCAGATAGCCAGTCGCAAACCGGGCCCTTCGGCAGATATGGCACCTGGTGACGGCTTCGAGGATGAAGACTATTGATTCTCTTGTTACGGGGCGAATTGGCGCATGGGAAATGGTATCAATTTTGATGACCTCATCTATATACACTTCGGCGCATCCTTGAATTCATTTTACTTTCTTCTCAGAAAATGTTTTGCACCCTCTAGGTAAATTACCTAGATGATCTCAGATGACAAATCCGACCTCTCGGCGCTTGATGAGACGATAACCCCTTCTTGGTGGGGGATCATGTATCAAAGGCCATCCGTTGATGCTTGCTCTACGAAGAATATACGGGTGGACCGCAGATAGTAGCTTTGAAGCTCGAACTACTCATGTCGTTATCGGCGGAGATGGTACTACAAGGTATAGTATCGATCACCAAAATCTCCCAGCCCAGGGATGATGTACCTGCAAACCGATTAGTATGGCCGAAGAGCCTGAATAAGAAGGGAGCCTCTTACTTTTTGTCATCTAGTCCTTGATCAATAAAGGATGTGACAACCCGAAGTTTGGGGAATCTCTCAGCAAATTCCGCAACACCAGAAGGGCTTGCGATCAAATTTAGAAATAGAATCCGATGCTCAGGGACGCCTTTCTGCTTGAGTACCTCTACTGCCAATGTTGCAGATCCCCCTATAAAATGTCAGCATGGCTGCGAAAGCCCTAGGTCGTCAATGTGACATTGACACCTACCAGTGGCAAACATGGGATCCAGGAGCAGGACCCATCGATCCGCAATATCGGCTGGCAACTTCTCATAGAAGAGCTTCGGCATGCAGGTTTCTTCGTCTCTCTGGATTAGAATCTTGCCAATACGAACAGATCGGCAGCAATCTCGCAACCCTTGTTCCATGGCCTCTCCTGCTCTCATGATCGACACACCACAGATCTTCCCTTCAAACTTGACTCCCAAGTAGGCCCGTCCGACCGGGGTGGTGACTGACTGTTCCACTACGGGTAAGTGGTTCAGTCCTTCTTCCACCAGCAGCCGGATGATGCGGTTGGAGTAGAAGATGAAATCTGCCCGAGCAGTCCGTTTGTCGCGAATCATCCTACAGATTGGTTAGACGTCTTGAAAGATTTTTAGGCCAGCCTCGGCGAGAAAGGGTAATTGTCTTACGTCAGTAGAGCGATTAATTGGGGCGTTTGGGACAACACATGGACATTTTCGTAGGAGACTTCTTTGGAGACAGTTGCTGTGGGCTTCTCACCGTCTGGCTGATAATTAGGGCCAACGCCTTGGGCGGGCGATGGTACAGGATCCTTGCTAGCCATGAGGGAAGAATCGGAAAAGAGGGAATAACGTCAACACCAGGAGACACACGACCTGCAGCAAGAGAGCAAAAGTGGGGAGAGGGGATTTTCTCTTATCGGAGCTATCGGTCAAGAACGACCTGCGCCCTCCGCACTCATCCTTATCGGTCCCGCTGAATAAGCCTCGGGACTTGCAGGACTTGGGGATTCGCGTCTCTTGCAATCTAGGAAAATTCTCCGATTCAAGCTCGACCTTCTTGTCATCCCTTTCTATCTTTTCAGACACCTTCTCCTTTCATAAATCCGACTAGGCTGTCTGCGGCATGCCTCCTTCGCCCGCAGACGCCCTCCAGCCCTATTGGATCAGCCTGCGGTGCTTTTGAACTGGTCTCCACGAGTCCCTGTCTCCTTCTCCCCCTGGTTGATGGGCATGCTAGCCCTCTGAAGCTACTTCCTCAGCGAGAATGGAATCGCGCCCCCGGAATCGACGGCTGGTGACCTATCGCTCCACCGCTAATAATCAATCGCAATCCAAAACTGTACTCCCACGTCCGTCTACCAAACATACGCCAACTAAGTCGCGCCATTCACATCAATCAAGCCATCACCCACTAGATAGTAAACTGAAAGAAGAGCAGCCCCAAGTGTTGGCTGGGACTTCAGACGAGAAGATTTATGATTTACCATCGTCAGACGAAGAAGATCAACAACAATATATGCCGAGGCGAAAAAGACGACGGCATAGCTCGAATGGGCATACGATCACCTTGCGACAGGATATTGTGGGCTCGCGACAACCCATAGCGATCGAGAAGGATGTCAAATCAGACGGAATCTC
Organism: Penicillium pulvis; assembly: GCF_028828015.1. Taxonomy (NCBI): domain Eukaryota; kingdom Fungi; phylum Ascomycota; class Eurotiomycetes; order Eurotiales; family Aspergillaceae; genus Penicillium; species Penicillium pulvis. Next base: position 586,484 of record NW_026643079.1, on the reverse strand, counting down.
CACCAAGAAATTGAACCCCGCAGCTCCCCAGATTATGACTGCCTCACCTCGAAGAAGAAAAGGCGCAGTTAATCATCAAGGGAGCTTTGAGCAACTAGAGGATCATGGGTTACGCGATCCCGAACCGCACACGTCTACGCCAGGCGAGAATGAGCGACCCAAGAATTCCGAGACACAGGAACGTGTCACTCGGAACGCGCAACCTAGCTTCAAATCCCCTGGGTCTCCAGGGTGTACCATGCCGCTTACGAGAAATGGTACTCCTGGCCGTCGAAGACTAATAGACTCGCTTGGCACCAGGGAACACTCAGCCAAGGGGTCATCACCAGATATGCCGGCTGAAAGTCAATTATCTTCTCCCGTGGCTCCTACGCCAAATCGACGATCAGACCTTGCACAATCAAGAACGCCGGTCGAAAGTCAATGTGATAGTCACGGCCAGGACCCTACCATTGCACCCTCGCCCCACTTACGTGGCTCTAAAGTCACATATGCCCGTCAACGCTCATTTCTAGATGACCTTCTTTTGGAAACTGGACCTTCGGGCGTAAATCTTGCACTTGGTGCGGAGCAGAATGACCAGCTAGCTGACCCTCACCATATGAATTCCAATCCTGGGTCTCGGGCTCGTCTTTTCACCATTGAGGAACCCGACAATGATGATTCCGCTGTTCGGAGCATCCATGAACTTCGTCAAGCTGGCGGAAATGCTCGTTACCGGGGCGCGGTCGAGTCCATCTTCGAAGACATTGAGGATATCCACATCTCCACATCGGGCCGGTGCAGTGCATTGGTGCAACTCTGCAGCAAGTTGCTCAATCCAAAGCTTGCACATCAATTTCTGGAGTGCAATTTTGATAGGAGGCTGGTGGATCTGTTCCGCAGCGACTTTGACTTGACCTCCTCTTCACTTGCCCTCTGTGCCTACAAACTTTGTGCCATCGGGCGACCTCTTCCCTATATTCTCGCCACGACTGCCTTGCCCAAGCTTTTGGATATTTCACTTCCCTTGTTGGACGTTCAAGATGACCTGTTTGCAATGGCACGTATTCCGCGCTTGAAAATAGCTAAGGCTACTCAATTATCCATCCAACACATTCTCCCAAGACTTCAGTCAATGATGCTTCCCGATGCTCATATGGTCAAATTATCCCCCTGCTTCTTAATACTTCAATGCCTGAGGACGACTATGGCGGCAATTCAGGAGAAAGGCGAGCATCCCAGCGGTCTTCCCGTGCCATTCTTGAAGCGATTGGTGAATCTCATGCTATCTACCAACACTTACCGGGAGGAAAGCTCAACCATTGTTGGAGTAGAAGCCTCCCAAAATCTAATGTTGGGATTGTCTATTCTAGAAGCACATACGATCTCTGGGGGTCTTCTTACCGAGGACCATCGTGATGTTCTAGGTTCCATTTCAAGTCTGTATGGTTTGCTTTCAGTGAAAGGTGACGGGTCAGTGAATACGATCAGCCAGGATATTCAAAGTCTCTATATCCGAGTGATCCTGAACGTTACCAACAGCCATCCTAACCTTTGCGATGACTTTGCAACGCCCGAGATGATAGATGAACTGGCCGCAATCGCAATCGCCAATTTTGCTGACTTGTCCAAAGAGCCCCTCGCTCAGGATAACAGCAATTCTTTAGATACCGTGATCCTGGCACTGGGGGCTCTGATCAACGTAACTGAACAAAGCGAAACCTCGCGTATCGTTTTCCTCAACTCACGGAGTTCAGGCCCGTCTCTCCTCGGCCAATTACTGCAGCTATTTTTGATTCATGTCGATTCCACCTCCGAGGTATAAATTTACCCCTGGCTTTCCCCCCCCGCCCCATCTTGTTTGGCTGCTAATGCATTGATTTCTTAGGCACATTCTGTCCCGGCAGTTCATCATAACGTTGCAATGGGATATTTGGCGGTCCTCCTCCTAGCCTTGTGTCTTAATTCCAGTGCTCGAGCCGAGGTAAAGAGATCGTTGCACTCTAGGGGCTTATCGGCGATCCTGTCGACGGTTGAAGAATTCTTGCAATATCACCGCAAGATCGACCAAGAACTACAAAGCCTCCCGGCACAAGGTGATTCAAGTGGATTCCATATTCGATTGCAGGACCTGGTTGGTCGAATTCGACTCATCGAGTGAAAATGTCTTTTTAAATGAACATCATGGTCTGTTATGACTTTTCTGTATTTATGGTGATGGCGACGCTGGCTTTTCTCTTTTCTTTCTTTCTTCTCTTCGTCTTGCATCCTGAAACTCTGATGAAGACAGAATGACCTTGGCGAGATTTAATTAATGATTGATACCCTTTTCCTTTTTCCTCATCTTCCTTCCTAATTGTGTTTAGTATATACTGAATCGTATGTCAAGTAGTGTATATCCTACATGTGTTATCGGAATGCTGTTATCGGCTCACGTGCGGTCCCAGATCGGGTATCTAATCGCCTGTTTGCAGCGTTTGCAGCCGATCGAGCTCCCCGATTGCTTCAACCTGTGGATTTGCCACTCCAACCGCGAGCTCCCATCGATCGCCAAATCGTTCTGAAACCTCCTCCTTGACCTCCCAATATCCGTTCTTGTACCAAAAACTCCTCCTGTAACTTCACTATATTTGACACGATGCCTGCTGCCCCGAAGCAGAGAAAGATTGCCATTGTTGGCAGTCGTTCCGTGGGTATGAGCCTTGATCAGCATTGGTTTTCAAGGGGAAAATCTCCGGTGTACTGACGCTGAATGCCTCAGGAAAATCCTCCCTTACGGTCCGCTTCGTTGAGCATCACTTCGTGGAAAGTTATTACCCCACAATTGAAAACACTTTCAGCCGGATCATCAAATACAACGGTCAGGACTATGCCACCGAAATCGTAGACACGGCTGGACAGGTATGCCTCTGCTCGTTAGGATAGAGGAGGAAGACTTCCTAGAGCTGACTTCTACTTCCAGGATGAATACAGCATTTTAAACTCGAAGCATTTCATCGGCATCCATGGGTATATCATTGCATACTCGGTGACATCGCGCCAGTCTTTTGAAATGGTAAAGACTATTCGTGACAAGATCTTGAACCATCTGGTAACCCCCTCCCCCACCCGTTATTCAAGTCTATTCCTTCTGAAATTGGATATCTAACTGTTATTGTGTGACACAATAGGGAGCAGACGAAGTGCCTCTGGTAGTTGTAGGCAATAAGAGTGACCTGAAGCCAGAGCAACGACAAGTCTCATTGGATGAGGGCCGCAAACTGGCGGAAGAGGTCAACTGTGCATTCACCGAGGCCAGTGCCTTCCTCGACTTCAATGTCGACAACGCATTCGAGCTGATGATTGGGGAGATTGAAAAATCTCAGAATCCGTCTCAACCTACCGGGGGCAATAAGTGTGCTTTGATGTGATCTGACTTTGAGTCATGTTATGGCATATATTCTCCCCTGGTATGTTATTTTCGGGAAGGATTATGCTGGAGATTATGGGATTTGGAGCTCCTGAACCTGCTGCGCAAGTACTCAACTCCCTTCGTCCTTCCCTTTCTCATGTATGCCTAACGCCTAAATCCCACCAACCATGCCCCTCGTCCCTTGGAATAATCTGAAGCTAACGTTGCGATTGTTGTCTAGGAGCACTCTCCTGTGGAGACATACAACAAACATTTGGTTATTCGCTTTCCCGCGCCTTTCTCTCCTTGTGTTATTGTTGTTCTTTTTTCTTCTTCTCTCCTTGTTATTGTCATTCGGGAATGGTGGAATCTTGGGACTTTGGGTTGCTTTGAATCATGGGTTTCTTTTTTTGCGGTTCCAGGGCTAGGGAAATATGTATTTGACATTTGCATAGAGTAATGAAACGTTGGCCCTTTTGGGCCCACCGACACGTCAATATATTTCCTATCTTATGGAAACGCAGATCAACAAAGCTTATGTAGAGAAATTTCCGAGGTTGTATGTTGGTTAAAGAAACATGACCGTAGTTATGTCTGTCTGGTATACACCTCTATGATATTTGGAATGGAACGGATTTACCATGTTTGGATTAAGTAATCCCCCGCTGTCCGCGCGCACTTTTTTCCCACTTTACCCCTCCACCAACGCCAGTGACTCAGATTTTAATTGTACCCCCTTCCCGACCATGTTGGACCTCAATGATTTTGTCGCCGAGCGCGGCGGTGACCCCAATAAGATCAAGGAGAGCCAGCGCAGACGCCACGCCCCAGAGGAGACTGTGGACGAAGTGATCGCCCTGTACGAAGAAGCCCGTCAAGGTATGTTTGTGGCCCGATCGACGTGGGAAGCAGCTTCTAAGTCATAATTAGCCCGTTATGCAGTTACTCAAATCGGCTCCGAGCTGAATGCCCTCATGAAGCAGATCGGCATGAAGAAGAAGGTATCCCTCATCTCACACCTTCTCCCCACCTCGAGCACGAATAACTCATATGTTGGATTGAATAGAACAAGGAAGATGCGAGCGACCTGCTCAGCCAGAAGACAGATGTCGACAAGAGAAAAAAACAGGCTGAGGATGCAGCTCTTGCGAAGGAATTGGAGCGGGACCGTAAGATTCGAACGATTGGAAACTACGTTCACGACTCAGTCCCCTTGAGCAACAACGAGGCAAGGATTCATTCTTATAAGATGGTGATGTGGGAAGTGAACTAATGCCGATGGTGCATCACAGGATGACAACCAGGTCATTAGGACTTGGACCCCTCAAGATGCTGTGATGCAGCGGCCCGATTGTCTCTCCCACCACGAGGTCCTGACTCGCCTGAACGGATATGATCCCGAGCGTGGTGTAAAGATTGTCGGCCACCGAGGATATTGCTTGACTGGCTACGGTCTCTTTTTGAACCTGGCCCTTGTTAACTATGGTCTGGAGTTCCTCTTCAAGAAGGGTTACCAGCCCAACCAGCCTCCGCAATTCATGCTTAAGGAGCTCATGGCTAAGACCGCACAGCTGGAGCAATTCGACGAGGAATTGTACAAGGTCACTGAGGGCGAGGACAAGTCCACCGATAAGTATCTCATTGCCACCTCTGAGCAACCGCTCTCTGCACTTCACAGCAGCGAGTGGCTGCAAGAGAGTGACTTGCCCATCAAGTAAGAGCTATTCCCACTGCCTTGTTGTGCAAGTGTTGATATCTTCATATCTAGGTACGCTGGCTACAGCACCTGTTACCGCAAAGAAGCTGGTGCCCACGGTAAAGATGCATGGGGCATTTTCCGTGTTCACCAGTTTGAGAAGGTGAGCTAGACTCGTCCCGCTTTCCCCTCTGCAGCACCCGTTTTCCCTGACTGGAGGCTTATACATCCTACAGATCGAACAATTTGTGTTGACCAAGCCGGAGGACTCATGGCAAGCTTTTGAAGATATGATGGCCACTTCGGAGGAGTTCTACCAGTCTCTGGGGCTCCCATACCAAGTCATGGCTATCGTGTCGGGCGCATTAAACAACGCGGCAGCCAAGAAGTACGATTTGGAGGCTTGGTTCCCATTCCAGCAGGAGTACAAGGAACTTGTCTCATGCTCCAACTGCCTTGACTACCAGTCCCGTGACCTGGAGATCCGCTTTGGTGTCAAGAAGGCCACCGATCTGAAGAAGACCTACGTCCACGCGCTGAATGCTACCTTGTGTGCCACCGAGCGGACCCTCTGCTGCGTTCTCGAGAACTACCAGCGGGAAGATGTATGCGCTCTCCCCATTTCCTTCCTGCTGATAACTGCTGACTCATTCCATCATAGGGTATCGAGGTCCCCGAAGTTCTGCGGAAGTACATCCCTGGCAACCCAGAATTCCTTCCGTACGTCAAGGAACTGCCCAAGGACACGACTTCACAGAAAGTCAAAGCCAAGCAGGCCAAGGGAACCGATGAAGCGGCCAAGAAGATGCAGGATCTCAAAGTCTGATTGAAAACAGACAGATGTAGTACATGAGCTTTACTATGTAGTACATATGCGGAAAAACGAATTTGAAAGTGGATCCTCGATAATAGAGTTACGAGTAGTTGATTGGACGAATAGAAAAGGCGGAAAATGCGGGAAAAAAGAAGAAAAAAGCCCCGCGATGCCCCTCTTCAATCACGCCTTCATGAGTCTAATGAGTCACGTATATACAGATTTTTTTCTATACCGCAGCGTAGCATATATTGTAGTTTATGCTAGAAATGAGTCAATTTTCTCCAGCTTTAAATCACTGATCCCTCTCTTTCTTTCCCTTTAAATAAAGAGAAAGAAAAAAATAAAAAGGAAAAAAGTGAAAAGAACTATTGATCGCATCCGATTCCGGAGACTCGGTGGGCTTATATAAGGTGACCTAATTGCCCGTAATTTCATCATTTTATTCATTGCTCAAGACTTGGACTCTTTCTTTTTCTCTATCATTCCCCCTCCTTGCTCGGTTACGCCATGACATCTGCCAGAGATATTCGCCCTCGCCAGGACGACCTGGCCGCTCAGGCTCAATACCTGGCAACCTCGCCCTCTGCTTCCTTCCATTCCCCCTCCAGCCATGGCTCAGCGCTCACCCGGACGATCCCGGTGCTGAATGCGAAGCATCTGAAGCCTTTTGCGACACAAGACATCAAGGTTCTGCTCCTGGAGAACGTGAACGTGGCCGGTCGTGAAATTCTGCAACAGCAGGGCTACCAGGTAGAATTCCTCAAGTCTTCCCTACCAGAGGACCAACTCATTGAGAAGATTCGGTACGGTATTCCGACGTTCTCCCTTCCCAGGGAGGTAGCTACTGGATTGGGAAGCTGACTGGTATTGAAATAGGGACGTCCACGTCATCGGTATCCGTTCCAAGACCAAGCTCACTGAGCGCGTCCTGAAGGAGGCCAAGAACCTGATTGTGATCGGCTGCTTCTGTATCGGAACCAACCAGGTGGACCTGCAATATGCGGCTGAACAAGGTATCGCCGTCTTCAATTCGCCCTTCAGCAACTCCCGTAGTGTCGCCGAGCTGGTGATCGGTGAGATCATTGCTCTTGCGCGACAGCTAGGTGACCGTTCCAACGAGATGCACAATGGAACTTGGAACAAAGTGAGCAACAAGTGCTGGGAGATTCGTGGCAAGACATTGGGTAGGTTTGGGATCTGTACAGCACGCAGGAATCATTCACTCACCGAATTTTCATAGGTATCATTGGCTATGGTCACATCGGTGCCCAATTGTCTGTCCTAGCCGAGGCCATGGGCATGTCCGTCATCTTTTATGATGTGCTTAACCTGATGTCTCTCGGTACGGCCCGCCAGGTCGAAACCCTGGACCAACTGATGGCCCAGGCCGATTTCATTACTTGCCATGTGCCTGAACTTGCTGAGACCAAGGGCATGATTGGCAAACCGCAATTCGAGAAGATGAAGACTGGCAGCTACCTGATCAATGCCAGTCGTGGAACCGTTGTCGACATCCCTGCCCTCATCGATGCTATGCGCAGCGGCCGAGTTGCCGGTGCCGCGCTGGATGTGTACCCGAATGAGCCTGCCGGGAATGGCGACTATTTCAACAATGAACTGAATGAATGGGGAACTGATCTGCGTTCCCTGAAGAATCTGATCCTGACTCCCCACATTGGAGGAAGCACCGAGGAGGCCCAGAGTGCCATTGGTGTGGAAGTGGCTCAGGCGCTGACCCGATACGTCAACGAAGGCACCACTCTGGGTGCTGTTAACCTGCCTGAGGTCACCCTCCGTTCTCTGACGATGGATGAGCCAAACCACGCTCGGGTTAGTTATATCAGTATTGACGAGGAAGTCTGGAAACTCAAGCTGACGTCCTTATCTCCCTTAGGTCATCTATATCCACAAGAACATTCCTGGTGTGCTGCGAAAAGGTACGGACCTCTCCCTCCAACAAGTCTCCATTCTCCCCCCAAGCACAACTTTTCTAACGTACGTGTTCAATCAGTGAACGAAGTCATTGGTGACCACAATGTCGACAAGCAAATGACCGATAGCAGGGGCGATGTAAGTCTTGCCACCGATGCTGTAATCAGTAGAAATAGCTAACCCATAAGCAGGTTGCTTACCTGATGGCTGATATCAGCAACGTGAGTGCTGCTGTCATCAAGGACTTGTATGAGAGACTTGAATCTCTCAACTGTAAGGCAACTCCGTTCCTCTTGTCACACGCGAGGTCTGACTAACTTCTTTTAGCCCGAATTATGACCCGAATTCTGTACTAAACAAGGAGCCCATGATACTCCAACCATTGTAATCAACTTAACATGTTTTGAACCTGGGTTCATTCCATTTGAAAACCTCGCTGGGACCCTCAACGAGGTCCTGCCTGTGCAACGAGGCGTTCTGTGTCTGTTGACTTGGTTATGTCCTTCATACACAGATCAATCCTCGAACCGTAAAATCAAGTGACTAGAGGTGGAGAAACATAAAAGCAAATTGACGGTTTACGCAAGCAATGTCTATACAAGTGCCTTCAAACCAAATTCTATGTAAACTTGGCTCTGTCTGTGCCGATATATAGATAGGCACTTAACTACCTTGGAATAACTCACACACAAAAACATATAGTGAAGCACCTGAAGCGTCCTGGGAAGTATTATTGTGAAATGGGTGTGTTGGATATCATTTTCCAATTCAAATTAGTATCTTATATTTTGCCAGCTAAGAACGCCCCCACGCCGCGGCCAATTATGGAGAATGATGCATCCTTTGCGGCCGGCTAAATTAGTAGGGGGATGTTGATAACGCACAGCCTCTACCCAGGTCCTCGGAAATTGGGACTCCGACTTCTTCTTCGAGCTGGCTCACGACGATAGTCACGCCGGTTCCCTCCACGCCGATCCGCGTTTTGGGATGGGTTTTCGGGAGCTTGTCCATAGTTTGGGACATAAGAGTCAATACTGCTAGAGAACCTACCACCTGGACGGCCTTGGGGAAACCGATCCCGTCGTGATTCATCGGTCCATCCGGCTTGCGCACCATCCCACTGTTGGTGAGAAGACACAGGAGGCCGTGGAGGAAGCCCGCTATCTCGCTGGGACGAAGGGAATGGACCACGTCGATTGGAGTTGCCTGACATACCAGGTGGTCCGTTAGGTCGACCACCTCGAGCGGCCCCTGGAATTCTGCTTCGAGAATCTGGTCGAGAACCGGGGCCGGTCCAGGCTCCATTGGAAGAGGCATCACCAGCGTTGCCCCCAGGAGCTGCGGGGACGGGGACCCGTTGGCCGCGGAACTTCTTTCGATCCAGCTCGTGGGAATCCTGGAAGGCGGGGATCTCCCCAGGGCGTGCGGGAAGTGGCGGGGTGGTGAAATAGGGATGTTTCAATGCGTCGATGGCGTTGATACGTTTCCGCCAGTCAAGCTTGAGAAGCTCGGTGAGTAGCGAGACAGCAGCAGGGTGTTGACTATTGTGTTGTTAGTCTATGCAAGTCTAACCAACAACCGCATTCAAACCGGAGGATGAAAGGTCTTCCTACTCTTTAAAGACATCGGCAAGGTTTCCACGCTTGAAACCAAAGTTCTTGACTCCCTCACAACCAGGCAGAGAACTCCACCCGGGCATGTTCTCGTCATTTGGGGTCCCCACAAGATTGAAGATGAGCTGTGCTTGATTAAGATCGCTACTGCCCGAAAGGATGGGCTTTCCTTTGAACATCTCACCGAAAACACACCTATAGGGTATATCAGAGCCTATTCAACAAAATATTGGGTCCAAACTTACCCTACACCCCACATGTCAACGGCAGTCGTGTATTTCCGGAGCGACAGCAGCAACTCTGGTGGGCGATACCATCGGGTCACAACCAGGGCTGTGTATTCTCGTTTTGCTTCGCCCCCACCCTTTCCAGGCTGCGGGGGGGGTTCATCGAAGGGTCGTGCAAGCCCAAAGTCGGCAATCTGGAGGATTCCACCATTACTGATAAGAAGATTGGCAGCTACCCCATCGATCAGCTTTGATTGAAGCAAGTGTAATAAGTGGTTCAATGAACACATACCTTTCATGTCACGGTGCAAAATACGACTCTGCTATATGCGTCAGACAGGTGGCTCCTTGAACTGGTTGACAACAAGCCATACCGCATGTAGGTAACGAAGACCTTCAAGAAGCTGCATCAAATAACATTTGATCTGAGGCTCGGTAAAGTGCACCGATGGGTTCTCTAGAAGCCCAGAAAGATCATGCTCCATATATGGGGTAACCATGTACATGCTGGGTTTCTTCCGTCCCTCGCCTGAAGTATGTGTCAATACGCAATCGGCGGTAAAGACTCAAAGCCATCAAAGGCCATCTCTTACCCTTGCTCCGCTCAACAGCCATCTCTTTGAGCTGCAAGACATTTGGATGAGAAAGCACCTTCAAAATCTTGATCTCTCGAATTGCGGTAATCGGAAACTTTACAGAGCAGGTCAGCTGGGGTGTACAATAAGGGTAAATTGCAAGTGAAGCATACGCCTTCTTTCTCATGGTGCATGAGAATCTTCTTCAAGGCCAGGACCGAGTTGTCCTTCTTGGACCTTGCTTTGTACACCTCACTGGTCCAACAATTAGCCCTTGAAACCCCATTTGGCCAGAGAAAACCCACCCGAAAGTCCCCTCTCCAAGCTTGCCGATGAATTCAAAATCTCGAATGTTAGAGCAGCCAGGGAATCGGGGCTCACCGTTGTTGTCCTTTTCGAGGGACGACATGGATGCAGGTTCGATCGAGCACGGAATGCTTGCTTTTGGTTGATCAAGGAATGATTCGATTGGGAAACGGTAGATTTTGACCACTTGAAGATTCAAATCCAGGTATGCTGCTGAGTTGGTTCTTGGTGCTCGCGGGGGATTTTAGTCGGGTATCATGGGTTCATTCAATTCAAGGCGATAACAGCGCTTAGTTGAATTTTGTCGGGGAAATCGGAGTCAAGGAGCACCGAGGAATTGGGAGGATAGATGGAATCATAGTAGCATTCACTGATCAGATTAAAAAGTAAAGGGAACCAGATGTGAGCTTTCGCATTGCCAGGGCCATTCAAGGGTCTCTTGAGCGGAAAGAAGACTTAGGTGAAATGAGGAAAGCAACGGGAATGGTCAAATCTCCCAGTCCCCAGGTCTTGCAGATAAATAAGAAATTTAAGACCCAAGTCCCAGATTCTTTTAAGTTGAGCAACAGAAGAAACCTTGGACGCTCAGGAAGAAAGAGCGCCGTCACTGATCACGTGACGGTGGGACTTCCACTTCCTCGAATTCCCGCTTCCGACGAACCCTCCGTCTTCCGCAAAGCTCCCCGTCCTGCATACATAAGTAGGTGACTTATTCGACCGCCAAAATCTGCATCTGCTGACTCAATCTGTAGCCATGGCAGGCAACTCCCACCACCCGGTCCACGTTCACGCGGCTCGGCCGTTATACCGCTTCACTGCCACTGCCTTAGGTGCGAGCATGTGGTTCTTCGTATGGATACTTCCCTCAAAATATTAGTATCTGGCTCGGACATGCTAACTAGATGTTACGCAGCTTATGTACCGTGCTAAGAAGGACGGTCCGGCTCTGCTGGGATGGAAGCATCCTTGGGATCACTAGACGGAGGGGCTTGGTCTGTCTCATAACCACGAACCACGCTCAATTGAAGTTGAGCAGGCTTGCGCGCCGTTTGATACCTTGACTTTCATATTCGTCTTTAATTCTCTGGGAGAGAAAGAAGCTTCCAGGGGCTTTGGGTGGTTGATATGTACCATACCGTTTTTATTAGGTGACAATGCGATGCACCATGCGACACTCTATCTACCGCGCCTCTTCTATATATATAAATACAGTCACCACCCCAACCACCTTGGCCCCCCTTCAATGTATTCATAGACCCATCCCTTCCAGAAGGACCTTGTACTGGCGACGCTTCTTGCGATAGCTGGGCTGTAGCCGAGTCCGGGCATGGCCAATAATGCGTGCTAAGCGGGGGAACACAGTGACCTCGGCTGACCAGGCCAATGCAAACATCCCGAGTGCAAGCGCCAAAATGCAGCCTCGATAGGTATCCGACATCATGGTCAACTCGAGCACGTTCGAGACCCACTTTGATGGTCGGAAGAGCATGTAGACTGCGATCAGCAAATCGATAATGATTGTGCAAAGATATGGGACTATCGTGCAAACAGTGATTAGTAGTAGCTCGTCTGTTGTTTCTAAACTCAGGGTATCGCTCACTGTTTAATGTCATCGGTTGCCGGAAAGGCGGCCCGACGCTTAGAACAATACTAGTCAGAATGTATTGAAAGCAGGAGAACAGGAACAGCGCCGTATTTTCTGAGTTCACAATGTTACTCTTCTCTAGATTCAGTTGTGGGGGAAGAAACCTGTTTACAACGGTCAGCAATGTCTTCAGCTCGCAGTTTAGCAAAGGAAAAAACGTACCAGGGCTGGGTCTGGACAGTCTGGAAGATCGCCAGCTGGGCGAGAACCACCATCATAATCTGGCCCAGTAGAGGAGTCAACACCTTTCGCGACACGAGATCTGCTGTGGGCCGCTTGCGAGAAAGCGTGGGGTAAGGACCAGTCCAACCCACTAGTTGTCGGTCAGTCAATCGTCCAAGATAAGGTAAAGCATCACTCACTAAAGATAGCAATCGGCATGATCAGAGCAAGATCAATGAACAGGAACTAAGAATTCGGTCAGTCACATCTCTGGGTATCTTCACGTGTAAAAGTTGGGGGTTTTGCTTACCTGGAAGTCACCAAGGTTGGAGCCGGACGTATAAAGAAAGCTCACGGAGGAGAATTGAATGGCTGAGTAGAGGCTCATGAATTTGAAGCAGCAGAAGCTTGTGACCAAAGCAGCGCGGCCCTCACTATCGAAAATTTGTGAGCTGGATGTCCTACTGTTGAGGGTGGGGAGTAGTAATCTTACCGGATCAATGTGGGCACACAGGAGATCTCGAAAAGCCTGCTGGTGAAAGGGGCAGCAACAGATGCCTCAGCGTCAGACAAGGAAATCCCCACGTCAGCGGCTTTCAAGGCGCCGCAATCATTCGCCCCGTCTCCGCAAAAGCCACAACAGTAGTCAATCGACTGAAGCTTTTCGACCAGTTCATGCTTCTCGTCCGGTGACATTCGAGCAAATACTTTTCCAATGACCAGAATCTAAGCAGGGCTGTTAGAAAAGGAAATCGTCTCGTCGTTTTCATACTCAACGAGAAAAAGGCAAAAGCAACTCTTACCCGGTTCAATACATCCTCGTTCCCATAGTCAACCATCCACCGGAACACATCACCCGTAACTGCAACACAGTAATGCCGATCATGAAGTAAATTTCCTGGGATAGATAGATCCTCTTCTGTTGAGGTTTGGAGAGGCTAGACGATTAATTAATAACTACAATGACGGCAATAGAGTCGGATTTTCCATACTAGAAGCGTTCTTGGGTCCAACCTGAGATCGGGATTGTCCACACTTTCCCATATAAGGGATGTTTTGCCGATAAGACCGGGTTCTTAATCGGTCAGCGCAGTTCAAATTCATCGATGGGGAATAGCGCAGTACACACCTTCAATGAAATGTGGGATAAAACAATGCTCGCCTGGGTCGATCATCTTACACTCCTTGGCAACACTCACTGCTGTTAGAATGTTATCACCCGTACACATAACATTGCGAATGCCGGCTTCATTCAACTCGGAGATGACACGAGAAGTGCTAGGTTTCAGCTTATTTTCAAAAATGATGAAGCCCAAAAACTCAAGATTACTCTCGGCCTCAGTCCGGCTCAGTTTCTGGGCTTTCATCCAGCTCAGCTTCCGTTCGTATTTGGTTGCACAGGCAATAACTCGATACCCTTTGTGGGTGTAATAGTTAAGAAGTTCGTCATAGTCAGATGGGACTGCTCATGAGGTAAGTAAATCAGCCAGAATTTCTTCCATAAGGAGGAACTCACGGGTTTCGGGCACACATATATCCTTGATGCTTTCGGGGGCACCTTTCACAAAGAAGCTCACCCCATTGTCGCCAAACTGTCGAACAAGAACACTTGCGCGGCGGAGGTGTGACACGAATTCGAAATTCCGTAAAACACCCAGTTCAACGGGAAGCTGCGATGGAAACATAATGGTCAGTGCCCATATTGAACACGAAAACACTTTAACAGCTTACATTTGGTCCAATTCGTTGGCTTTCGCCGATATGTGTCTCTGGTGGTCTTGCAACGGATGGAGTGATGGTATCAAACTTGGGACTTGTCGGCTCGGAGGCATGTCCGCCACCCTCTTCATAAGACCACCCCGTGAACTGAAACATCTTGACGTCAAGAGGATCTCCTAGTAACTCGCCATCCACAACCCTGAGGGAGTGACATGTTGCCATGGTGTATACAATCTTCCGCTGCTTCTCCAGGTCATAAGGTGAGTTCGCAGCTGACGATGGTAGTAGTAGACCGGAAGAAATTCCGGACAACAGCTCAGAAAACCTAATATCCATCAGACCAGTTCCAGTGCATAGATGCTTGTGTTCGAATGACCATTGGGTACCAACCTTTGGTTATTGCTAATAGCCCGTGCCCCGAGAACATCTAAACCATCCTCCGTGAGGGTTCCCGTTTTATCAAAACAGACCACATCTAGCTTTCCTCCAACGTTGACTCTAAGATTTCCAGGGTATCAGCAGGAGACTGATTTATCACATGAAAGAGCAACTCACTTCTGGGGACTAATACAGAAGATACTCTGCTTCTTGAGGCGGGAGAGTGCAAAGTTTGTTCCAATGCTAAGGGTTGCCGGGAGGGCCGGAGGGACAACGATTGTAATTAAATCGAGGGCGCGGACAATGATGAGATGCCAAGAAAGCTGCTGTTCATCAGCAATTGAACATATATTTCTCCGGGATTGACCTACCCCCAATCTCACAAAATTGATAAATGAAGCCACAAAGCCGCAGAGCGCGACTATTGCCATCACCGCAATGTAACGGAATGAGTCTCGGTAGAATTTGAAGCCCGAGGGTTTCGGAAATAGCATTGAGCGGACTAGTGCACCCTTAGTGGTTGAGAATCCGGTTCTGGCGACCATAGCCAAGGCAACAGCTTCATCGTCGTGTGCATTCTGCGGCCGCCTGGCCCGAATGATTTTAGTTCCACTGAATAGAAAGTGCTTGGCAACATTGGCATGTATCGACGGGGCACTGAGATCTAGATGTTTGAGAGCGTCATCGATGAAGGGCGTCTTAGATACAGGCACAGATTCACCTATTGTATTTTAGAATATCGACCAGTCAAGGGTATGGAGCGGGGATCGTGAGAACATACCAGTAAGCATACTCTCATTCACAATGCAATCACCCGATAATAGGATAGAATCACAAGGTACTTGGTTCAATGACGGATCAGAGAACTCGAATACGTCCCCAGGTACCAGATCTTGTGAAGAAACCGATCGCCCTGGATGTCGTGGTCAGCAACCCGCCAATCAAGACCAAGAAAACCATTTTTCTGCATTAGCTTACAGAATCCATTCCTGAGGACACGCACGTCGCACTCGAATAGGGATATCTCTCTCAGTCGACTCATTGACTGTCCGCATATTAGTATCTCTACAGCTTCGTCACATTCCACTGGGTCTCAAGAACCTACCGATTTCGTTTCTACCACTGTGGTGGCAATGCTGAAGGCGGAGATGAGAAAGATGCAAACCGCATAGTAGTAATATTCATCCATAGACCAAAGGATGAGACTCGCCACTTGAAAGATGTAGAAGGGGTGAAAAGCCTATTCCTAGTAAGAGAGAGGCAAAGGCGTAGGTCTTGTAAAAGAAGGAGACATACCTCGTCGAGTAACAATTGCGGCACGGTTTTTTGCTGGATATCAATGACATTTTGTCCAAAAATCTGTTCTCTGCTATCTCGCTCGTCGGCATCCAGTCCTCCACGCATGGCCTTTGCATTAGTCCACGCGGGATCTCTCCAGCCATTGATCAAGGAGAATTTATCTTCGACGGGGTGGTAAAAGAATCGTAGGTATCTGTAATCGAGGAACCGTAGGGATTCAATGGTTGGATCGCGGTCTTCGTCGTAAACTTGACCAGAGGAGTCAACAAAAACTGTGGATAGTGGACGCCCATAGGACTGGCTGCCCACTTTGTGAATGGTGAATTGATTCCATTGGTCCTAATGGCGGGTTAGTAGACTTAATCGAAGCTCATACTAGGGACCCCGTTGTTGATATTTTTACCTCGATAGCAATCCACTGGCATTTCCCCAGTGGAGCCGCTTTTCCAGTCAACCTTACGCGCCATCGTGGGAGCCAGCGCAAGAGAAGGTATGCGAAACCACCAGTCAAGATACATAGAGCAATATAGAGAGCAAACCCTCCTGCACTGGTGGAGAATCCTGCAAAGACCGCCGTCAAGTCTTCCGATGCGATATACACTTTTTGATTCAGTCTGCTCCCGGACCTTCTATCACGGCCATAAGAGCTTGCAGAGATGTATCGTGACAGCAGAGGTTGCTCTACCGAGTCTCGCGATTGCGAATGTCTCTTGGAAATGAAAGAACCTCTGCTGGACTCAACATCAGCTTCGGCGAGTCCATCTGCCGACTCTTCTTCGAACCCGGAGCTCAGATCCTCCAAATCTTCCTCCACCGCATCCTCGTTCGACCATTCTGCAAAATCTTCTCCATCTTGGAAGTAAGTGAAACTGACCGTCGATCCCGTTCGGTTACGACGATGTAAGAATGAGACCACACTCGACGGAATACTTTCTGAGATTGGACCATCGAATACCTATTCAGAAGTCAATACTGTACAGTATGCAAGACGGAGCAGTCGCTTCAACATACCTCATGCCGGGCCATCTCTACGTCAGATACCACGCTCACACTACATCTTTCAGTTAGCGACATCTTCACCGTAATCGTGGGGTTCATTACCTGCTCCGAAGAGAGTCCCGTCGACGACTCGACCGGGACATGGAGAGGTCCATGGGGCCAGTCCCCGGAGGGGATGGTGGTCGGCTACCCATCACGCTATGATAAGACGGCTTTTGAGGATTTGGCGTTCGATGATCAGAAGCTCGCCCAAGCAAGCTTTTTGGCACGGGCAATGAAACACTATGGTGCCTTCAATTGGTACTGGTGCATCACTATACAGTAATGGGTATTTGTAGGTCAAGAAAGCGCCGAATGGAGTGAGAGTGGCCGCGGGGAGCTCGTGTGCCACTGATTCGGGCGGTGTCCCCGAAAGTCAGTGCTACTGCGTTATCGCCATGTGACCTTGATAAGCCGGCGAATGGCCTCAGGCGTGATGTAAGCAAGCCATCCCTGTTTAGGCAGGAGGGGCAAGATAGAGGTTTTGTTTGGGGGTAGGTAGATATAGATATGTATATATGCTAGTAAACAAGTATTCAGATCCCAGGTTTAGCAGCGTCAATTTCTTTGATTCTCAGGTTCTATGGAATCAAGAAAACCAAGTTCTGATTCTCATGTATGAGTCAGCTGTATAGCCCGGAGAAAATACTCTACAGCACCTTGAGATAATATATATATGCATGCATACAGTATCAAATCTGGAGGATGGGAGTTTGAATGAGATAGAACGACAAGATCAGCCTAGACCAATCAACATGACCTTCGAATGATGCTCCTATCAACCTCCAGATCGGCCTAACAATAACGTATAGTTGTGTTTCTAAAATTAACATCTTGGATGGCAAAATGGGTCGTGGCCACCAGTCGGACTTGGTTCCAGATGAGAACATTAAATGGTTAAGTCACGATCTACATTGAAGATCCGGAACTACTACGCTGTAGTAATCCTGATGGTTATGAGTATAGGCTTTTTGTATTCCTTTATCAACTTCAAAATTAGAAAAAAAACTGGGAATATTACCTATCATAGGAAGGTTGAATTGGAATTTTTTCCTGTGGTTTCATTATGCCAGGGTAAGCTAGGTGAATAGATGTAAATTGATATGGAGAGGAAATGCAAGAATCTATCATGAATTAGCTAATCTCCAGGAGTGAGGGAAAAAAGCGAAGGGAAAGAAAAAAGAGCGAGAGGGGAAGTTGTTGGGAGCAGTTTTTCAACCAGAACCGCGTCCCGCCAAGCCCCTCCGGCCACCGGCGCTAAGGATCCCACCATCCAGACTCTCACTCCTCCCCCCAAAACTCCACGACCCATATCAATTTTCTTCCCTCCTTTTCTGATCTTCAACTCATCTCCTACCCCCCTTTTCAGACCTTCTCTTTCCCCCTCCCTTCTCATCATGTCTGAGCCCATCAGGAATAAGAAGGCTGATTTCCCGGTCGCCCCGTAAGGATTTTTCCCTTTCACTGACCGCTTATCGAGCAAAAACACTGACGCCGTGAAAAAATATACAGGACCCCGCAAAACACCCCAGCCAACAATGCTCCCATCTCCTCGCACGCCCAACAGCCTGGTGTCTCCAGCATTAAGGAAGGTAAGTCTTCCCCCCTCCTTCACTCGTGGAATGAACCCCGGATTCTAAACGAGTTCGTGTTCCTAGAAACCCTAGACAATGCGACAGCCGCTTCACTTTTCGCACGCAACCCCGCCCTGGTTTCGATGATCCAGGGCAAGCTGGGCCAGCTCGTTGGTCGCTCATCGGGCTATATCGAGTCCCTGCCCCCGGTCGTCCGCCGCCGCGTCGCTGGCTTGAAGGGTGTCCAGAAGGAGCACTCTAAGCTGGAGGCCCAGTTCCAGGAGGAGGTCCTGGAACTCGAGAAGAAGTACTTCGCCAAGTTCACCCCGCTGTATGAGCGCCGGGCCACAATTATTAACGGAGGTGTGGAGCCCACCGAGGCCGAGGTTGAGGCTGGCAAGGAAGACGAAGAGGAGGACGAGGAGAACAACGATGCAGAGGAGAAGAAGGAGACTGAAGGCGAGGCTACGGCCGGTATTCCCGAGTTTTGGCTCTCCGCCATGAAAAACCAGATCTCTCTGGCGGAAATGATCACTGAGCGGGATGAGGAGGCCCTCAAGCAACTCACCGACATTCGCATGGAGTACCTCGACCAACCTGGATTCCGTTTGATCTTCGAGTTCGCAGAGAATGAATTCTTCACCAACAAGACCATCTCGAAGACCTACTACTACAAGGACGAGAGTGGATATGGTGGCGACTTTATTTACGACCACGCCGAGGGTTCCAAGATTGACTGGAAGGCGGAGAAGGATCTCACTCTGCGTCTCGAGAGCAAGAAGCAGCGTAACAAGAGTAAGTGGAAACTTCCCTCTTCCTCCTCCCCCTCTTCCCATCGGTATAAAGTACCAAGGCTAATGTACATGTCCAGACACCAAGCAGACCCGTGTCGTCAAGATCAGCGTGCCTACCGAGTCTTTCTTCAACTTCTTCTCCCCCCGCAACCCCCGACTGACGACGACGAGTCCGTTGCCAGTGACATCGAAGAGCGCCTGGAGCTGGACTACCAACTGGGTGAGGATATCAAGGAGAAATTGATCCCCCGTGCGATCGACTGGTTCACCGGTGAGGCCCTTCAGTTCGAGGAGCTGGGTGACGACATGGACCCCGATGATTTCGATGATGAGGATGATGAGGACGACGAGGACGAGGACGATGAGGATGATGAGGATGAGCGGGCATCGGACCGTGACGTGGAGGATGACTCAGACGAAGAGGTATTTCCTTCCTTAGTTTCATCCCCGTAGTGTCCCACTGCTAACTGTCATCCAGGATGGTACTTCTAAGCCCAAGAAGGAGGCCGCCGAGTGCAAGCAAAACTAGAAAGAAGAAAACCAGAGAAAACTAAAAGTGTGGTTCCCTGGCCAGCACACGGCTCACTCGATATGCTTGATGGAATTCGTCGTTGATGTTCTTGCTATGTTTCCTTTTTCCTTATCTTTTCCCTCATCACTGATGCCTTTGTCTCCCTCTGCACTGCGTGAACTTTTGTCTCTACCTAATATCTTCCAATCAATCGACATAATCAGTGTAATTTTATTTACTCGCCCGTCCACTAGGGAAAGTGGAGGAGAGGCGTGTATTGTCCTGGGTGTTAGGCGATATGGCCTTGATAGATAGAATCCCGAACCTAGAATGGCTTTGTTATTTTCAAAATCTTGATTTTGTCCAGACATCATACACATCATCCTTATTATTGACATAGATGCATTTAAGGTGTATGATAGATGTTGACAAATGTGACCCGAAAGATGGCGGTGACAGTGTGGGGGCTGTGGCGCGGCAACCCCCAACTTAGTCCCGAAGCTCGCGCTCCTTCAGGGGTTCTCTCTCGCTAAAACAGGTGTCACTAAACAACTTCTCCCTTTCCATCCCCTCAAATTTTACCTCTTTCCTTTCTTTATTTCTTTCGGATCATGAGTCCATGAGGGGTCACCGTGAGACCCCTTGTCTTTGGACTGTTTGTGATTGATCTACCCTTACTTTTTTCCCCCTTTGGATGCCCGGTTCCTCCGAGACCTAGCTATCTTTAGGCGCTTCACATTTTCTTCGATATCCTTCGCCTTTACGACTCAATTGTATTTCTGGAACGTTAGCGAAACACCATGGCGCACATTTACGAAGTTGGGACAAGGGCCTGGCAGCCCGATCCGACAGAGGGATGGGTTGCGTCCGAGGTCAAGGAAAAGCTGGTGGATGGAGAGAAAGTCCAGCTGGTGTTTGAGTTAGAGAATGGAGAGGTGGGTGTTGGAGTCACAAAAAGAAAGCTCTTGGTGGGTGTGCACAAGATGGAAAGCTGACGAGGAGTGATAGACCAAAACCGTCGAGACCACGCAGTCCGAATTGCAGGTCGACAACAACCCGAATCTGCCGCCGCTGATGAATCCGGCTATGCTGGAAGCGAGTGAAGACTTGACCAATCTGTCTCACTTGAATGAGCCTGCTGGTTGGTCATGCTAGAATATGAAGATCTTGTTCCCTCGACTGACGGCCTTGAAGTCCTGCAGGCTATAAAGCTCCGTTACGCGCAGAAAGAGATATATACCTACAGTGGAATTGTTCTGATCGCTACCAATCCTTTTGCGCGAGTGGACTCTCTCTACGTCCCGCAGATGGTCCAGGTGTACGCCGGGAAACAGCGCGCCTCACAGGCACCCCACTTATTCGCCATTGCAGAGGAGGCTTTTGCGTAAGATTTGGTGCACCTTTTGGATTCCTTGGATTGTCCTCTAACTTTGTACCCTCGGCTTTAGTGACATGCTTCGCGACGGGAAGAACCAGACGATCGTGGTCTCCGGTGAATCAGGTGCTGGTAAGACGGTGAGTGCCAAATATATCATGCGGTACTTTGCGACCCGCGAGTCTTCAGACCAGCCTGGAAAGTACACCACAAGCCGAGCCGATGCAATCAGTGAGACGGAGGAGCAAATCCTGGCGACCAACCCAGTCATGGAGGCATTCGGTAACGCCAAAACCACACGTAACGATAACTCTTCCCGGTTCGGTAAATACATCGAAATTATGTTCGATGACCGAACGAACATTATCGGTGCCAAGATCCGTACGTACTTGCTGGAGAGATCGAGGCTTGTGTTCCAACCCTTAAAGGAGCGCAACTACCACATCTTCTATCAGCTTGTGGCTGGTGCCACTGATGAGGAAAGACAGGAGCTGGGCATCTTGCCCGTGGAAGAGTTCGAATATCTCAACCAGGGTGGAACACCGATTATCGATGGCGTCGATGACAAAGCCGAATTCGACGCGACCAGAAAGTCATTGGCTACAATCGGCGTGTCGACACAGTTCCAAACGGAAATTTTCCGTATCCTGGCAGCTCTGCTGCACCTCGGTAATGTGAAGATCACTGCGACTCGAACTGATTCTTCTCTGTCTGCCTCCGAACCATCCCTCGTGCGCGCCTGTGAGATGTTAGGAATCGATGTGAACGAATTCGCGAAATGGATTGTCAAAAAGCAGTTGATCACGAGAGGAGAGAAGATCACCTCTAACCTAACCCAGCAACAAGCTCTCGTGGTTCGGGACTCGGTGGCCAAGTTCATATATTCCAGCCTCTTTGATTGGCTTGTGGATAAGATCAATAGGGGCCTAGCAACCGACGAAGTTATTGAACGAGTGCAGACTTTTATTGGTGTGCTGGATATCTACGGTTTCGAACACTTCGCAAAGAACTCATTCGAACAGTTCTGTATTAACTACGCGAACGAGAAACTGCAGCAAGAGTTCAATCAGCACGTGTTCAAGCTTGAGCAAGAGGAATATGTCCGAGAAGAGATCGACTGGACTTTTATTGATTTCTCTGATAACCAGCCTTGTATCGATCTGATCGAGGCCAAACTTGGAATCTTATCTCTGCTTGACGAGGAGTCTCGGCTTCCCATGGGATCGGATGAACAGTTTGTCACAAAACTCCACCATAACTTTGCTGCTGATAAACAGAAGTTCTACAAAAAGCCTCGCTTTGGAAAGTCCGCTTTCACCGTTTGTCACTATGCTATCGACGTAACCTACGAATCTGACGGATTTATCGAAAAGAACCGTGATACCGTCCCCGATGAGCATTTGGAGGTGCTACGCAATTCTTCCAATGATTTCATTAAAGAGATCTTGGATACAGCTGCCACGGTCCGTGAGAAAGACTCGGCAGCCCTCACATCTAAGCCGGTTGCAGCGGCTCCAGGGCGTCGGATCGGCGTGGCTGTGAATCGCAAACCAACGCTTGGAGGGATCTTCAAATCGTCTCTGATCGAGCTTATGAACACTATCAATTCCACGGATGTGCATTACATTCGCTGCATCAAACCAAACGAAGCCAAGGAAGCCTGGAAATTCGAGGGTCCTATGGTCCTAAGTCAGCTGAGGGCCTGTGGTGTGCTGGAAACCGTTAGAATCAGTACGGCTGGATATCCGACTCGTTGGACCTACGAGGAGTTTGCTATACGCTATTACATGCTTTGCCACTCCTCCCAGTGGACATCTGAAATCCGAGATATGTGTCATGCCATTTTGCGAAAGGCCCTAGGCGATGCGAAGCAGGACAAGTACCAGCTGGGATTGACTAAGATCTTCTTCCGGGCGGGTATGCTTGCGTTCCTTGAGAATTTGCGCACTTCCCGATTGAATGAATGTGCGATTATGATCCAGAAGAACTTGCGATGCAAGTACTACCGTCGTCGTTATCTCGAAGCCCGCGAGTCCATTCTCACCACTCAAGCCTTTATTCGGGGTTTCCTAGCACGGCAACGGGCACAGGAGATCCGCCGGACCAAGGCAGCAACTACAATTCAGCGGGTTTGGCGCGGCCAGAAGGAGAGGAAACACTACAACGAGATTCGGAGCAATTTTGTCTTGTTCCAGTCTGTCACCAAGGGTTTCCTCTGCCGACGCAACATCATGGACTCTATTCATGGAAACGCTGCCAAAGTCATCCAACGAGCCTTCCGTTCTTGGCGTCAATTGCGAGGTTGGCGACAATATCGCCATAAGGTGGTCATTATTCAAAACCTTTGGCGAGGCAAACAGGCTCGAAAGGTCTACAAGTCTTTGCGTGAGGAATCTAGGGATCTCAAACAGATTTCTTACAAGCTGGAGAACAAGGTGGTTGAGTTGACCCAATACCTAGAGTCTCTGAAGCGTGAAAACAAGTCTCTAGTCTCCCAGCTAGAGAACTATGAGACCCAGTTGAAATCGTGGAGAAGCAGACACAACACTTTGGAGGCTCGTGCAAAGGAGCTCCAGGCGGAGGCCAACCAGGCAGGTATCACCGCGGCCCGCCTGGAAGCCGTGGAAGAAGAAATGAACAAACTCCAGCAGAGCCACTCGGAAGCCCAAGCTACCATCAAGCGTCTCCAAGAAGAGGAGAGAGTATCGCGCGAAGCCCTTCGCGTAACCAACGAAGAGTTGGATCGTCTCAAACTGCTCAATGGTGACCACGAGAAGGAGAAATCAGCTCTACGCCAACGTGTTTCAGAGCTTGAGGAGCAATTGGAAGTCGCCAAGCGAACTGCTCCTGTCAATGGTGTCAATGGCGAGGTGCCTAATGGCGCCACTGCCCCTACTCCCGCCACCGGTTTGATCAATCTCGTCTCTTCCAAGAAGCCTAAGCCCCAGCGACGCAGTGCTGGTGCAGAGAAGGTCGGAACTGATCGCTTCAGCGGTGCCTACAACCCGCGGCCCGTCTCTATGGCAATCCCCGGTCTTGGCGCTGCTCGCTCGAACGTCGCAACCTCACCAGGACTGGATTCGGTGGAGGCTGAGCTTGAGCAGCTCCTTTCCGAAGAGGAAGATTTGAACGACGAAGTCGCCATGGGATTGATTCGCAACCTGAAGATTCCTCTTCCTAGCTCAACTCCACCACCCACCGAAAAAGAAGTCCTGTTCCCTGCCTACCTGATCAATCTTGTCACCTCGGAGATGTGGAACAACGGCTTTGTCAAGGAATCCGAACGTTTCTTGGCCAATGTTATGCAGTCCATTCAGCAAGAAGTCATGCAGCACGATGGCGATGATGCAATCAACCCCGGTGCCTTCTGGCTGTCAAACGTGCATGAAATGCTGTCGTTTGTTTTCCTGGCCGAGGACTGGTATGAAGCACAGAAGAGTGACAATTACGAATATGATCGTTTGTTGGAGATTGTGAAGCATGACCTGGAGAGTTTGGAATTCAACATTTACCACACCTGGATGAAGGTGTTGAAGAAGAGGCTGTACAAGATGATTGTCCCGGCCATCATTGAATCTCAGTCTCTGCCAGGCTTCGTTACCAGTGAAACCAATCGGTTCCTCGGCAAGTTGCTGCCTTCAAATAACAACCCCGCTTACAGCATGGACAATCTCTTGAGTCTTCTCAATGGTGCCTATAAGGCCATGAAGGCATTTTATCTGGAAGACACCATTATCTTGCAGACCGTGACGGAGCTTTTGCGCCTTGTTGGAGTGACTGCATTCAACGACCTTCTCATGCGGCGCAATTTCCTGTCGTGGAAGAGAGGGCTGCAGATCAACTACAACATTACCCGTATTGAGGAATGGTGCAAGAGCCATGATATGCCAGAGGGAACCCTGCAGCTGGAACACTTGATGGTATGTCCCTGGGATTGATTGTGTGGAAAGCAAGTTAGCTAATTTGACGACTATAGCAAGCGACCAAGCTTCTCCAGCTTAAGAAGGCAACTTTGAATGATATTGAGATCATCCAAGACATCTGCTGGATGTAAGACAGATCCACCATATGTTCGGTCTTATTGGCCAAAGACCAAAGTGCTAACCCAACCGTTCTAGGTTATCTCCGAATCAAATTCAGAAGCTTCTCAACCAGTACCTCGTTGCTGACTACGAGCAGCCTATCAATGGCGAGATCATGAAGGCCGTCGCCTCCCGTGTCACCGAGAAGAGCGACGTGCTCTTACTGACGCCAGTTGATATGGAAGACAGTGGGCCTTACGAAATTGCCGAGCCACGAGTCATCACGGCCCTGGAGACTTATACTCCATCCTGTATGTGCCATTCTATTCCCATTCCCCCGTGCATATTCTAACCTTCATGCAGGGCTCCAAACGCCGCGATTGAAGCGGTTGGCTGAGATTGTGTCGGCGCAGGCGGTCGCGCAACAGGAGAGACTCGACGGAGACAACGGAGTGCTGGAGGAGTAGTTCTGTATATTAGACGTGTTTCTTCATCTCCTTGTGGATTTTCTGTCAGCTACGGATTACGACATCTCACCATGAACTTATACCTGGGATGGTGCCAGGTTTGATACAGTGATATGATTTTGCATTCAATTCCATCCTCGGAATCAGTACTTCTTTGTATGACATAGTAGCATGGTATAGATGAACCCGCGGGAGTGGGTTTGGCCCCAGACAATTCAAGAACGAATACAAATGAAGTGATACAATCCATCATAGAAATCAAGGGAACGTTGAACGGCTTCTCTACTAAACTCCTTTAGTGGTGGGGCCTAAAGAAGAATGGTTTGTACGTTAAAGTTGAGTTGATAAATGACCATATGCCACATGAGAGGGGAATTGAGTATATGATAGATCAACAGCTAAGCAGTAACTCCACCACGGAAGCGGTGTCTTTGCCAACCCCGGTGGAGTCATTTCCCTAGCATCCCACTCTTCTACACCAATCGCCCATCATGACCTTAACCAAGCTGAACTTCATCACTGGCAACAAGAACAAGCTTTCCGAAGTGCGGGCCATCCTCGGAAATGTCATCGAAGTCGACAGCCAAGCCGTAGACGTCCCCGAGATCCAAGGGACCATCGAGGAGATTGCCAAGGAGAAGGCTCGTCGTGCCTCGGAAGCAGTATGTTGGGACTCTTGAGTCGACGATTCGCAACTAATCCGAATCATCTAGATCAATGGTCCAGCCTTGACCGAAGATACGGCATTGGAGTTCCACGCCCTCAAGGGCCTACCGGGACCATACATGTGAGATACCCCAATCGAAGGACACGCGCAATGCTAATCCTGTTAGCAAATCCTTCCTGGAATCGGTGGGTAATGAAGGACTGAACAAGATGCTTGATGGGTTTGAGGATCGCACTGCTGAGGCCGTGTGCACCTTTGCCTTTTGCCGAGCCCCCGGAACCGAACCTCTCATTTTCCAAGGACGGACTCGGGTGAGTACATGATATCTTATCACGAATAGCATTCTTACAATAATAGGGAACTATTGTGCGGCCTCGAGGCCCGACCAACTTTGGTGAGTTTAATTACCACTGATAATTGCTCGAAGTAGACTAATTGGGTTGCAGGCTGGGATCCCATCTTCGAGTACGAAGGCAAGACATACGCTGAGATGGATAAAGAGGCCAAGGTAAGACATTGCAAGGCTGTGAATCTCAAACCTTTGCACTCTGCACCTCTATGCCCTTTTTGGTTTCAATTGGCGACAATGACCAGCTGGATTCTAACATGCCTTGACCAGAACGTGATCTCCCACCGGTATAAGGCATTGATGAAGCTTCAACAGTGGTTGGCAGAGGGCCAACAGTGAACAAAAAGGACCTCGGGGTATATGTAGATGATCTAGCAGGGAAGACAGTAGATGAGAACAAGACAAAACATTATTTCCCACTCTTGATGCGCCATTTCAAATCAATCGGTTTCACCATGTTGTTTCTTCCAGTTATTGACCCACTGCGTCACTCTAGCGCAGTTGCTGTCGACATCACCGTCCTCTTCGCTATTCAGTTCCACCACAATCTCCTCGTCGAAGGCCTCGCGGGCCTCCTCGAGAAGGACGCCAAAGATCTCCGCATCCAGGTTCTCTTGGAGTTTGTCTTCGTGGTACCCCCTAGACAAAGAAAACCATTAGGATGTATAATTCATGCAACTCTTAAGGTGAAGCGTACCGGGAAGCAAGACGGTCGTAGTGAACGGCGGTTGAGGGGCAGCGGAGGACCACGACGAGATCGATCCACGACTTGGGAAAGAGATCACAGGCGTGCCAGTCAATCAGGTACCCGCCCTGTAGGACTTCATCTTCGATCGCATCCAGTAACTAGATATTAGAAGTTCATATGAGCATGTCTTCCATTAAATCCCGCTCATCAATTCCAATCGGTTCAGCCCCACATTGCAAAACCCCGCGAACAGAGAGAAAAGCAGTAGAGAAAAAAAGAAAAGAATTGAGGGACATTTGATGAATCTTCAACAGGGCAATGCAAACATACCTTGTCTTCATCAACGACCCAGCTCTTCCGCTCTTCATCGTATGTTTCGTAGCAGTTGCGGTCCTTGGCAACCTGGTTCACGGACAAGTGCTTCAAGCCGATCTCCTGCGCCAGCTGCTCGCAGTGCACGGTCTTGCCCACCCCAGGGGTGCCGGTGACAATCACATTCGGAGAGGTTCTCATCCTTTGCGACAAGATTGATTAACGGGGTAAGTAATGGAGGGGAAGGCAAGTGAAGATGATTTGCGATGGAAATAATTCAGATTCCCGTGACCCCGCTTATCTTATCGTAGATCTACTACTATACTACTGTCTATTGGCCTGAAATGATAACATTCTCTCATTAAAAGGTCATCTGGTATTCCTGTTGCCAGATTGCCAAGAACATTTATTGGTTCATTGATTGGGATTTGTAGCCATGTCAACCGGGCACAGCCTATTATGTGTTAAATGAATGAGAGTCACACCTGCCGAGTGGAATGCAAAACTTACTTAAGAAGTTCAAACATCTTATATTTCTGAAGGTAAGATGTCCCTCTTCGATACGCTTTGAGCAACCGACCAGGATTGTTGGATTGAGCAGACGTTCCAATGAGACGATGCATGGCAGGTGAGGTCTTGAACATAGGGTCAAATACCAGTAAATTGGCACTGCCATTATCCCGGATTTCAAATCCAATGATTGTCATAGAATGTCCTGTGAAGGTCAGTTATCGAGAATATTAGATAGATGATGAGCTTACCTTGATGTTGAAAATAGATGGGCGGCAAATCCGTCTTGTAAACTCTCTTCTCATCCTCCAGAGAGCACCCTGACCGGAAGTAGGTAGCTACATCCATGTAGAGAGAATCATAGGCCCGCAGGTTGCCACTCTCGCTCAGGCTGCTGGCATCACATCTTGAAATGAACCTGTCAGTAATGTTCCACATGGACTCAAACATGTCCGGCCTAAACCTACGGGATTCCAAGACTCATGAACAATGCTTGTGCCTGATGGTACTGTTAGCATGCCTACCAGGCTCTCATTGCTTCCCCGATAACATCACCTCTGGTGTCCCGATGAATTTCCGGGTGCCTCGAATGCCTCCCGTCTCGGTTCTGCCCGTACTATTGAATCCCATGTCCCAGGCAAGCTCGATTTTGTCCTGTAGCTCAAGGATCGATGGTACACCATTCGCAAAATGCTCATGACCTGGACTTTGGGATTTTTTGAGATATGAAACCAGCATTTGGATGTTTCGATACCCGCAGAAGCCGCCCTCACGAGACATTTTGCAGACATGGCGGACCTTGGGAGAACACAAAAAAGCCCGCTGAACGGAGCTGTCCTGCTCACACAATTGGGAAATTACTGGGATCAGATGGTCCGTCTCATTATCCACGGTTGTACGCCGAGTGAGCTTGCCGTCAGCTGTGATCTGAGTCTGCTTCGAGCTGCTACCACCCTTCTCCAGCATTTTCTTCAACCATGAGGGCATCTTTTTTTCATGGGCATGAGGACCCAGCTCTGCGCGCTAACAACTAAAATTAGCTCTTGCTTTTATTTGGAAAAGAACGTGTTCATTTCCGAGAGATGAGAGCATACCCCCAATCGTTTTGCACCGTCTGGGCCCACCGTCCGAGGAGGACTCCGCGTACGACCTGGCTTAGAGCTCTTGGTGTTTGCAAAGTCCCGACCCAAGCCTCGTTTCTCACCTTTCCTTGCGGTTGCACCGTCGAAGGAGTCTTCCGGGTCAGAGAGTTCATGATCGCTCACGACCGATCCTGCATCCAAAGGTGACTCGGCTGATCCACTTTCATCCAAGGCAATACCCTCTGCAACATGAAGATCTAGATGAGTGGATAGCTCTGCAGTAGTAACTATTTCCCCACAGCCATGTGGGCAATCCACATACTTGTCCGTTGATCCTTCAGAGTCCGACTGGGGCGGTGGACTTGATCTGGGGAGATGATGCGGGACCGACTCGTGGGCCCCATTCTCTGGATGGCAATATTCAATATGCTCTGCCACAAAACTGGGGTCTGGATCAGAGAAGGGACAGAAAGGACAAGACGAGTGAGAAACGTCCATGGTTCTCTAATCAGTCGATGCAGATTGAGCAGATGATGAAGATGTCTGCTTTTTGAGGAGAGCTCTGTCTTTTGATCCCAACAAAAGAGAGCAACAAACGGTAAGATGTGGTCTCAGATCAGAATGTCGTGTTTCAGGATTGTCTGCATTCACACGGAGTACATCTGTAGATTTCCTCCAGATTCATGGTGCTTGACAACTGTGGCTGAGGTGGCTTAGGTATTGACCCACTTTTCTTTCAATAGAAACGGAGGACAAAGTCGACAACCATGAACCATGGATGCTGCATGAGTATATCCCAGGGTTGTGTACTATACACTATAGAGGCTCCATCTAACACCTAGGATGAACACCCGATGATTCAATCATCAGAGGGACGAGGATAGTATGCCCTGAGGTAGCCTTGTGTAGTCATTCGATATTGAAACCTTGACATCAATCACAATTGAATAAACATTTACAAGCCAAATCTTGTACAATTGTATGATATGCGATTCTCTATTATAAAAGACGTAGAATTGTTCATCAAGCGTGTATTCCGCACATACGGTACGTTTTACGGAGTATGTGAGCCTGATCAGGTGGGGCTCGGGTTGAGCGTTTACCAGATTAGGTAAGCACAAGGAGTACCTGAGTCATCAATGCATCAAGTCCTCGAGTTTTTCAATCCTCCAATCCTAGAATTCTGCAATTACTCCTAACATATGAATAGGATGAAAGCTCCTGGATTATATGTATAGTTAAAGATCAAAATATTTGTCCAGTGCTGCAGTAGTACAAACAAACCAAAGAAAACTACGTCATCGGCCCTTGATGGCGTGATTTGTATAAAGAAATACTGTGATTGGCCAATGCATCTCCGACATCGTTGTGATCCAAAAAGGCAGGCGGAAGGAACTCAATTGAGGCATTGAGTCATTAGGTTCGGTGCAGAAAACGGAAAAAAAAAAGTTAATGCCGCATACGGCCCACTTCCCTCCGCTTTCGCTTTCCCACTTTCCCCTCCATCCTTTCTATGTTGACCTCGCTATCCTTGGGTTGATTTGGCTATGGCTTCCCTTAATTCAGATCTCCCGCCTCCTCAGGCTTTGCATAGTAACTGGGTCGTGCAGAAGTTCGGTGGTACCAGTGTCGGCAAATTTGCGCTCAACATCATCGAGCAAGTCGTTCTGTATGCTCCTCCGGTCTTTCGGTACACATGCCGCCACAAAAAATACAGAACTAACAAGAGTCATAGACCTAGTCTCGCAGAAAACCGGGTTGCTGTGGTCTGCTCAGCCAGAAGCAGTTCGACCAAAGCCGAAGGCACTACTAACCGGTGAGTCATGCTCGCCTTGACCATTGAATGGCCTAATAGCGGGAAGGACCAAGGTTCTCTCCAGTTGTTCACACAAGAGCCAAAGGGCTGACCATTCATTTTCTTCTCTTGACTAGATTACTACGGGCCGCACGAGACGCCGAGAACTCCCAGTCCCGGCAATATGAATCATTCGTCGAGGCGGTTCGCTTGGAGCACGTGCAAGTGGCCCAGGAACAGTTGAAATCGGTGGACCTCAAAGAACAAGTCATAGCAGATCTTAACGGAGAATGTGAGCGGGTCCTCAAGGTTCTCGAGGCAGCACAAACGCTGGGCGAGATTAGCGCTCGCTGCGTGGACAAGGTCATGAGCACCGGCGAGAAACTCAGCTGTCGTTTGATGGCCGCACTTCTGCAGGACCGTGGGGTTGACTCACAGTATGTGGATCTGTCCGATGTGATTGATTTTCCCATTGGCAACCATGGTCTGGACCAAACCTTTTATAACAGCCTAGCCACCAACCTGGGCAAAAAGATCGAGGCATGTGGACACCGAGTCCCCGTGCTGACTGGGTACTTTGGTACCATTCCCGGAGGCCTGCTGGATCAGGTGGGCCGTGGTTATACGGATTTGTGTGCTGCCCTTGTGGCAGTTGGAACTCATGCCAAGGAGCTCCAGGTCTGGAAGGAAGTGGACGGCATTTTCACAGCGGACCCACGCAAAGTGCCTACAGCCCGGCTGCTGCCAGCCATTACCCCCGCTGAAGCAGCAGAGTTGACTTTCTATGGGTCCGAGGTTATCCACCCCTTCACCATGGAGCAAGTCATCCGGGCCAAGATCCCCATTCGCATCAAGAATGTGATGAACCCTAAGAACCGTGGCACCGTCATTTATCCAGACACTGCGGCGGAGCTCGATAGACATACTCCGGGCCATGACCCGCGCTTATTCCGGACCCGGAGCCCCAGTTTAGTGCAGACACCGAAGCGGCCGACTGCGGTGACCATCAAGCACAAGATCCTGGTGATTAATGTCCACTCAAACAAGCGATCTCTGTCGCATGGTTTCTTTGCGGGTATCTTCTCCGTGTTGGACAAGTGGCGCCTGTCAATTGACCTGATCTCTACCAGCGAGGTTCACGTGTCCATGGCGCTCCATTCGGAGATGCCCCTGTTAAATGGCAATGGACGGGATGATTACCAGGTCATTGACGATGACCTGAAGGGGGCTCTCAATGATCTGAGCAAATATGGCATGGTGGACATCATCCCTGAGATGGCCATTCTCAGCTTGGTCGGCAAGCAGATGAAGAATATGATCGGGGTGGCCGGACGAATGTTCACTACACTGGGCGAGAATAATGTGAATATCGAAATGATCTCGCAAGGTGAGTCAATGATTGATGCCCCTCACATTGGGTGACCCTTGAAACTGACATCTTCCCCCCCCTGCAGGTGCAAGTGAAATCAACATCTCGTGCGTCATCGAGGAACGCGATGCCGACCGTGCCCTCAACATCATCCACACCAGCATGTTCACCTTCCTGGAATAGACCTTTTTACGTCACAAGAGTGCGTTGTCATTTAAGATATCCCCGTGGGCCGGTTTTTCCTTATTGCGTGGTTTTAGAGAAAAGTTGTCGTGCATCCCCACTGTTTGCTTTAGCTCCCCTTTATGGGAGGAAGAGAGAAAGGAACGGGACGTGAGCATCTTCTTGGATTTTGATTTCATTGGCATGGGCTTGGCGTTTATTCTCATAGAGGTGATTCATCGAGGGATGGATCTCAATTGTGTTGTACATAAAATCCGTTTGATGTCTGCAAGGGCAGTTCACCTGTTCCTGAATCCCGATAGAATATTTTTAAAGTTGCCTTCTTTCATGCATCAATAATCAAGTCTCCTCGAGCCATATTGGACTTGAACCAATGGCGCACGGGGTGGAGTTCTGTACGAATGGCTAGCAAGGGATAATCCGACTCGACCACCGTCTCAGATGTTACATCTGACATTCCAGAAGTCTTGATTTTGGAACATGAATATGAGGGGATCTATGTAAATGATATGGGTATATTGGGGTGATTTCAAGGTCTAACTCTCTATGGTGATTCAAATGTACAACTTACCTTCGAACTAGCGAACTCACTAGACAAGCACGGAGTAGAATCATTGAAGTCCCAGTGGATCATTTTAGCGTGCAGGAAGCAATTACGTCGATCGTCGATCAGAATGCGAGCAAGGGCCAAATCCCTGTATCCAGCGTACCAGCCTGGAACCAGTGTATGGTCACGCTGGTACGTCGTACATTACGCCGTCAAGTATGAGAAAACGCGCGACGCGTCGACGGGTTGACCTTACCAATACGGTATTCTCGATAGGCGGTACAACTCCCCCAACTCTTCATCTAATCATCCTTCTCCTCTCCCCACCTCGAGGGTCTTCTTAGCACTGAAACTCTTAAAGGCTGAAAAGGTGATAACGAGGGGAGACAAAAGGGACGTGACTGCCAGATCCTGCATTCTCGTTTTTGCCGTTCCCACTCTCTCTCTCCCTTCGATCATCAAGTCCCTCTACATCTGCACAAACCCCTTCGATCAACTGCTTGTTAGATCAACTTGGATATTCTCTGCATCATCTTCTCTGTAACTTGTGTCCTACTGTTTTCTCTACTTCCCTATCTCCACGCAGCAGCCCAACAGTGTTAAGGTGCTCTTGGAATATTTCCACCCAAAAATTCGCCTTGATTCGTCCGGCTCAATTGGACGTGTCTGAGCCGTCTTAGCGCCTGGTGGCCCAACGTTTGCGATCTCGACTAGTCGGGCCTGCATGACGGCCTGAGGCTGGCTGATCACACTCTTCCTTGGGCTTCTCATTGGTTCAACCCGAAAGTCTCTGCAACCAGTCTCATCACCCGGCGCTGACCCCGTCGGCTCCGCTGTCCCCGGCCTCTGCCTCTGTGAACCAACCGAAGATCCGTGTTTGGAGATTGTTTTCGACGCGTCATAAGGTCCCGACTGGTGACTGGTGACGTTCCGCATCTGCCTTGTCTATCTAGACTATGGGATCGACGCGTCCGGCGCCCATCGCGCACAATTCCCCGGCCCTGGGCCCATCTGCACCATCATCCGTCAAGTCGCAGCCCCGTCTTCAACCTTCACCGCTACCATTGCAGCCCATTGAAAACTCATTCCATCCGCTGTCCCGTGGCCCGCACAGGCCATCGCCGACAAAAGGTTTGCCCACCCAGGGCTCACATCCCGGGCGAAAACTCGGTTTCGTTCCCATCTCTGCTCCGGCCCCTCCCATGTTCACCACCGACTCCCCTACCAAGAAACCACCTTTTTCTATCTATTCGCAACCCTCAATGCCCCAGTCGGCACTATTCACCACCTTCTCCAGTGTCAATATCGAGTCCAAGGAGAACCAGCATCCCGAGGACCCATCCAATGGCAGCTTCGCCGATTTCCCGGAACCCTCATATGAATCCCGACTGCCTATGAAGCGCAGCCTCATGGAATCCGCCCCTTTGAAAGAGCGCTCGCTCAAGAAGCAAAAGCGCGAGGACGCGCCACTTCACCACCTGCCCGAGCCACATGATATGCCACCCATCGAAGACGATGGCACCAAGCCACCATACAGCTATGCGACATTGATTGGCATGTCGATTCTGCGCGCTCCCAATCGTCGCCTCACCTTGGCACAGATCTACAAATGGATTTCCGACACTTTCTCGTACTACAAAAACAGCGATCCGGGTTGGCAAAATAGCATTCGCCATAATCTTAGCTTAAACAAAGCCTTCATTAAGCAAGAGCGTCCAAAGGATGACCCGGGCAAGGGTAACTATTGGGCAATCGAGCCGGGTATGGAATTGCAATTCCTCAAGGATAAGCAAGTTCGCCGTGCAACCATGTCCAGTCTTCCTCTCCCTGCAGTCCCTCCAAGAGATCTGATTCCTCAGTCGCAAGGCGCAAGCACGACCACCTGGATGGTTCCTCCGCCACCCATGCAGCAATCAGCTCCGCCAAAGTCTTCGCGGAATGTTGACCTGTCATCGGATGCTACTTTGCCTGCATCTGACCCTGCTCTGCAAGACGACACGGATGAGGGCGTTCACACGGCGGCGCATCCCACTGGGCCCCTACGCTCATCACCTCCACCAGCAATCAGATCCTCTCCCCCCTATTGCGCCCCCTCGTTTTGCCCGCCAAGGTACCCCGCCTACTCCAACTCAGGCCGGTCCGACACCAGCTCCTCGTCCTCGAAAGCGCAAGTCGATTACGATGAATGACAGCGGATATTTCTCCTCTCTAGAGTCGTCCGCCTTGCGGCCGAATAAGGCCGGTCATATGCTGACGTCTGATTTGGACATTGAACCTCCGCGTATCAAGCGCGGTCGTGCTGAAGAAGAGATTGCACGGATTCGCAGCTCCTCCCACGATATTAGCCCAGGTCAACCTGCCACGCGCAAGGACCCAAGCACACTGGTTGGTTCTTCGCCGCTGCGTGGAGGCTATGTGAGCATGCTGCCACCGCCGTTGACCCCCGTCATCAAGTTCAAAAAACCAGCTAAGCCTCCACCATCCGTCTCGCCCAACACCAACCTTCGAAATCACCGTCGTAAGATCCAACAGATGGTCAATTCACCCATCAAGCACTTGGGCTTGACGGATGAGGACCTGCCTTGGAGTCCGGCCTTCAATCTCCACGATGAAAGCTACACGCCGCATGATCATTTCCATACCACATTCGATGTCTTCGCAGACTCAGGTCCCGAGCATGTCTCGTCGGCCACCTATGGATCCCCTGAGAAACGCTCTGTCAAGCGTCAACGGATTGACCACGGGAATACCCCTCTTACCGACATCACTTCGGTCAGCGTGAACAGTCGGGTTGGTATTCCCCCTCTATCACGGTCAAAGTCAGCCATCTTCCCAGAGTCTCCGTCTAAGCTACCGGAAATTGGACGCCTCGGCGACACCAGTCAGGATGATTTCTTCTCTTTCCACCTCTTTGATGAGGGCAATGATAGCTCTGGAGAGGTCGACGGTGTGGATCTTTTGCAGGGATTCCAAAAGATTGGAGGTCCTACCAAAGATGATGCACTCAAGCCTCGGGCCCTGCACCCACGTCCCCATCTGAGCAACCGCAGCAACACCACTCTATTTTAACGAACATTTGCATGTTTGGTTTGAACATTTGACTTTACCTGTTGGATGAGGGTGTAATTTACCCCGTCGGATCCTCTCCCTACACTGCTTGGGATCTGATTCTTCCTCCTTTCTTCCTCGTCTACATTCATGTGTTGTTTCTGGGCGTTGTTTGAATTACTGTCTGGATTCTTACCCTTCTGTTTTTTTGTTTTCTCATTTTCCTTCATTTCTGCGTTCTGGATTGAGGAGTTGATGTTTTCTGGATGTTACCAGGTTTCGATTGGGCGGTGTTTTCGTTCGGGAGTTATTTGGGCTGCGCTGAGGCGCCGGTTCTGACTGTTCCTTTTATCACCTAGCCCGGGATGGCCTGGTTACGAACTTAATGACAATGCTAAGATGTACATGAGCAAGCGATGGTTTCATGATTCGGGATTCTTGGGGTTGGGATTTTATTTATTCTTATGGGATGGGCAAAATAGGCCTTGGAGGCGCTATGGATTAGTCTAGCAAATTTGAAATCTTCATTACTTGTCTACCAAGGTTGATATTGAAGGGTATCTGATTGATCGAGAGATCGTCATGAACAACAAAACAGTAGCATCAAATCCATGCAAAACCTGAACGCCCACACAGACCAAGCTGTGACGAAAGAAAAGTAAGGGAATTTCCCCCTCTCCAATTTGCCCATAAAGTATCTCAACGAGCATTTCTTTTGTTTAGTCGCTGCTCGAGCAGCCCCGACAGCCACAGCCAACACACTGGATTGTCTGCTCCTCTTTAAGCTGAGCCTTGGGCACACGGCAGATGCAGGTTGAATTAAAATTGGTCTCTTTCGTCTGGATGCAGCGAAGACAGCACAACTGTAGACAGAGTTAGTAAGCGGTTCTCGAATCAAGCTGATTTGCCACGTCTTCATAATGCACAAGTTATACACCTTCCCAGTGTAGTCTCGTGTATCATGACCACGAGGATGGCTTTGTACGCACCTTCTCATAGCCTTGCTTCTTCCACTTGGCAATCAAATTCGCATCAGCATAGTTATTTTTAAGCAACCAGTCATATAGCTGCTTGGAAATTGCTTCTTTTTCATAGTAAAGATCGTAGATGTATCGTGAGCCTATGAGAAAAGAGAGAGAAAATGTCAGTATTCATATGTAGCATGCAGCTTGCTTAGTTGGCGGGGATCGGAGGGGCAAAGAGGGTCTATAAGTTTCACGTACGCTGATGACTGATCTGGAAGATGGGCCATAGGACCTCGTGCTTCTTCTTGCCCTCGTGAGGAGCATTCTCAGCATCCTTCATCTTATTGCTGAACTCCAGCAGAGTGTCCTCTATGTCGTCAAAGCCGGCCGGCGGCGGTTTGCGATTGCGAGCAGTACGAATGGGAGGCATATTGTTGATGGGGCCGGAATATGAGCAAATTCAGCGCACAAATCTTTGAAAGCAAAAGGCTCCAACTTTTGGAAACGAGGAAAGTACAAGAGGGAAGGAGAAAGTTGAGCGAGAAAGCGAAGTTCGTCTTCCCAACACCGCGATGAATCGTCATTTTTGTGCCGGGCGACACCGCCTTCGATTTTGCGCCGGAGCACTTCCACCTGCGAATGCTGTACTCGTCCGACCCTAAGCTTTCTTGATTACCATCTATCATACAGTCCCTCTCCACATATATTTGACAAAATGGACCCTCAGACTCAGGTTGATCTATCCAAGCTCAATGAGGCCGACAAGAAGGAGCTGAACGTGGTCCTGGCCAACGAGGCGCAGAAGTCCAACATCCAGCAGAGTAAGTGGCCCCGGAGAATAGCAGATGTCCGGATTGGGAGGGATTAGGCAGCATCTACTTGTGCATTAGTATTCTGAGCTTGGCTAATCCCAATGGGTACAGTGGTCCACCAACTCAACGACGTGTGCTGGAAGAAGTGCATCACCTCCAAGATCTCGTCCAACACCCTTAGCAAGACCGAAGAGGCCTGCGCACAGAACTGTGTTGACCGGTGGATGGATACCCAGATTGGTATCTTGAAGCACCTGGAGGAAATGCGCCAATAAATTCCTTGCCCCCTCTACCCCTTCCTCCGCTTCAGTCTCCATTCCTCCTGGTGTCGTGGTTCACTTCCACTGCGACCATTACCACCTCCACGAGAACTACAACTCAATTCATCTGGAGTTGATGTGGTCATAACCCTATGATTGCGATTCTACTTGGCCGGTGTATACCTCGAAAGGTTCTCTGAGGGTTGAGGTGCACGGTATGAGTCGCTTGTATACTAAGAGTCAAAAATGAACGAAATCCTGTATATCACACACCTGGTGTTTCTGTAAACCAAGTAAATGACGTCGAAGAGTCTCTCTGTACTATCGTGTTTAGACTTGTAGAGGGCTGTAGAACAAGTTGCACTTAGCCCTATGGGAAGCTAAGTTCAAGATAAGATTACGGGGCATAAAGATACATAGAATGCTTTGATTGCATTGATCCCTCCCAACCTTGACCCAAAAAACGCCATCTACTCGGATATGTAATTCGTACCGAGGCAATAAGACTACGTCTAAGCCATGGCTGCAACTACAGAGCCAGGGCCGAACTCATTAGAATCCATACAGTTTGTCACAGATGATCGTGTCAGAAAGTTCTTTTTTAATCATTCAGCCCTCGTTGCTGCACACACAGCCAAGGGAACTGGCTGGTATAGAGAATCACCGCGGTGGAAAACAAAGTTCGCCCAAACCCAAAGAAATCCCATTTATCGCCCTTAGACGATAGCCAGCTTGGTGGCGGCGATGTCAAGAGCATCGACATCAGCGGTCAAACGGGCGAAAGCCTTCTTGGAGCCGTCGGGGCTGTGGATATGCAATTAGTAAATATTCTTCCCCAGCCATATGATGTTTCGATATCTAGACTTACCGGACCAGGGTGTTGACCTTGAGGGTGTCAACATCGTACAGCTTCTTAAGAGCAGCCTTGATCTGGCGCTTGTTGGCCTTGACGTCGACGATGAAGACGAGGGTGTTGTTCTCCTCGATCTTCTTCATGGCGCTCTCAGTGTTGAGGGGGTAGAGAACGATCTTGTGGGCGTCGAGGACGGGCTGGTGGGGGATCGACACACGGGGGTACTTGGGGGACCGCGAGAGCTGGAGGGTCTTGGGGCGGTGGAAGGTGGTCGAGGTGCGGACCTTACGGGACTTGTGAAGCTGTATTCCCTCAAGGTTAGTAAAATGCTTGGTCGAAATTTGATCTTCCCAGATCACGGAATTCAAAAACGTACGGAGTTTCCCTTCACGACTGCCTTGGCGGCAGCATTAGCCTTGCCGGCGGTGCCTGTAGAAACAAGACTGGTTAGTTTCTGGATCATTATGGTGGCGTGTGTGCTATGTCGGAATATTGCGATTTGGGTACGGTCGGAGATTGTGTGTGGCTCCAGAAGAGACGAGATAACGAAGAGTTTTTTGTCGGAAAGATCGAGTTGTCGGTGGTGCTTGTCTTTGGCTCGCAATGATATTCCCTTGATTCCCAGCTCTTGTTGCGCCGTCTCTTTTTCTCTCATGGAAATTTCCATGCAATATTGAAATATTGTCATTCCTCCCACAACGCTCCAGCACACAATCTCGTCGCAGATTCGCAATTGGGTATATTCAAACAAGAAGCCACTGGTATTAGAACATACCTTGCTTGGTAGTAGGGGCCATGGCTGTCGTCCGCTGTCGTGTTGATTGTCGCAGTGTCAAGAGTCGAACAATTCAAAGTGGCTTCGCTAAGCGAAAACCCTACCACACTGTGGGTCAGGTGATTGCTGACTCATCTTGACCCGCGGTGCTTAGTCATTTCCGCATTCGATCTTTTTTGTATTTTTCTTTTTTTGGGGGGGGATATTGAAATCTTGATAACGAAATATTAATTAATGCACTCTCTTTCCTTTTATCATGCAATTTGCACCACTCTGAATAAACAAAATCTTTCCTCACTCCATTGCCGGGAAAATAATGCCTCCCAAGCGTCGGTCTCAGCGTCCGGGTCTACTATCAAGTACCCGCCCGCCGACAGTCAAATCCAAGCATGCGGCGCTGTCGGCCAAGGCCACTCGGACTCTCATTCGTTCCCACCATCAACTTATGAAGGCGCGAGCCCAAGCAGAGGCCGCAGGTGATGAAGTCCGAGTGA
The DNA here is from genome assembly GCF_028828015.1 of Penicillium pulvis. Classification (NCBI taxonomy): domain Eukaryota; kingdom Fungi; phylum Ascomycota; class Eurotiomycetes; order Eurotiales; family Aspergillaceae; genus Penicillium; species Penicillium pulvis. Next base: position 546,252 of record NW_026643079.1, on the reverse strand, counting down.
GAAGCATTAATGCCCAAATCGAAGCTGCCGGTGGTTTGGAAAGCTACCAGATTGCCAGCAAACTAGGCCAGTCCGGGGATCGAGGCGGCGACTCCAGTAAGATCCTAGTGGATTGGATCAAGCCGCAGCTTAATCAATGGAAATCCACCTTTCCCAAACTCCGAGTCCTCGAAGTTGGGGCGTTAAGCACGAAGAATGTCTGTTCCAGGACCCCGGCCTTGGAGGTGACCCGCATCGACCTGAATTCTCAGGAACCGGGTATCTTGAAGCAAGATTTCATGGAACGTCCGTTACCATCTACGGAAACAGAGAGATTCAATATCATTAGTCTTTCATTGGTGCTCAACTATGTACCAGATCCTGTGGGTCGGGGCGATATGCTCAAACGCTGTGTTCAGTTTTTGACATCGGAATGTCCCATCTCCCTTCCCCCGACTCTCTTTTTCGTCCTTCCGGTGGCATGTGTGGATAATTCCCGTTATCTCACCGAGAAGAGACTTCTTGCCATCCTAGAGAGTCTAGGCTTCCAACTCGCACAAAGCAGACGGACTTCTAAGCTCATCTACCAATTATGGAACCATACTGGTGCTTTCTCGCCTCAGTCTTTCAAGAAGGAGATGGTCAACCCAGGCCACAAAAGAAACAATTTCGCTGTTGTTATGCGCGAAAGCTGATTCTGCCCTTGAAAACGCTCCAATGAAACATACATACTCCACAGGAGTCGGCATGGAATCAAGCCCCAGAGATCATTTCATGCGGCAGAAACACCCAAATGGTCCCCACGGCCGCCAGAATTGTGGACGTGATGAGCAAAAACCAGTCCAGAATCCGCTCACGTCGGCTTATCTCCTTTCCGAAGATCTTGAGATAGAACGCGAGAGGGAAGATGATGCAGATGGAAAAGCACAGGAAGGACCCAAGGAAGGCCATGATTCTGTCGAAGGCTGGGAATATCACGGAAAGGACGACAATGAGAGCCACTGTAAAAACACGAACCAAAGCTCGAATCAACTCCTGGACTCCCTCTCTCCGGGTAGAAGTGGCTCCCACACCAACACCACAGATGACTTCAAATGTGGCCACTAAGGGCCGGGCACTATGTGCTGTCAGCAATCTGTACGACAATCAAGCCAGAAACAAACTCACTTTAGTGGCACCTTGCTCAACGGGATGATTGAAACGAAAATAATAATACAAACAGACAAAGCCCGGGGGTAGGCATCTTCACTGAGGATGTTCGCTGTGACTTCATCGCGAACGATGTCCCCAAACATGAGCCAACCGATGATGGCCATGGAACAGTCCAGCGAACCCTGTGATCAACCTAGTCAGCATTTTCTTTGCAGTGCCACTTCGCATCAGACTTTCATACTGTAAATAGATATGTGGCCCAGAGACTTTTGCCATATTTCTTAGGATGTCTCATGTCTCGATAGATATTAGGAAATACACCGTGTCCACCCCATGGTGCTATGACTTTGTTAGCTATATCCTGATTCTTGTAGAACTCCGCTCTTACACATAATGAGACCAAAACTTAAGGGCAGAGTGGCCCAGTTTTCGGGGAAGAGAAATGTGCTCGCTGGCTGTTGTAGAGAGCCCGGGGCATTTGGCTTGATTAAGCCATCCACGCAGATGAGAATCACAACTAAAAAGGTTAGTCTCAGTCTTGGGATCATATCCATCTCGACCCTTTTGTTGGCGCTTGGGACTCACTTGAGGTGCATGATATGATACCCAGAATGCTAGTCACGCTAAGAAATCTTAAAGGTAAAAAGTTTAGAGGAATCAACACCAGCCCACATACCATCTTCCATTGGAGAATGCTGAGGCCGGGAACCAGGGCATACAAGCTGTCTGCAAATAGCACCACCAAGGCCACACATGCTCCCAACAACTCCAAGCAGAAGAGGAAACTTGTAACGAGGCGAGCGTTTTGTCCGAAGCTAATGTAGGCAAGATCGGCATAGGTAACGAGAGACCGGTCCACGTCGAGACACTTGGCCAAAATCTTGGCTGTATAGGCAGTAGTGATTGCAGAGTAAACAAGGAACAGTAGACCAAGCAGCCATCCAGCGTACTTCATGGCCAGCGGAAGACTCAGTAATCCAATGCCGATCAGCACATTGACCGAGTTGAAGACGGTCTGCGGCACCGTCGATTGACCAATCACAATTTCTTCATGCGTACCATCTTCATGCTCCACATGCTTAAGCAACAGGGGTTCTCGATCAATAGCCCCCGAGCCATCTACACGGGCAAGTTGCTCACGGTGAAATTGAATGGCATGTCGCCTGGTCGACTCACTCACGCGCGACGAGATCGTGCCATATGAGGTGGCAATACTTCTATCCACAGACGAGGCAAGAAGGCCGGTGGTCGGAAGAGCCCTTCTAGGGCTTGCATGCGCATGCGCCATCGAATCGTGCTCCTCCACGTCGTCGTCATCCGCCTCGTCCTCGGAGAGAAGAGGCCGCTCCCCCGACCTGGGGCCATAATTGCCCCCGGTTGCGATTTCGAACTCATCGTCAGAGTCGGCCGATACGAACGAAGCGCGTCGCGGGAGCACCTGTGGGAAGCAGGCTGCTCTTTGCCATGAGCGAGCAAAGTTATCGATACTGTTCGGGCCACCTGCTTGTCGGAGGCGGGAGAATGACGATGATCTGCGAAATCCATCAACACTCTGGTTGCTACCCTGGCTTTGTCGTATCGGTCTTACCTTTGCCGACCCCAGTTCTCCTCGTCGATCGGGTCCCCTCCACTCAGGTGAGCATAATCGTAAGAGCCCGGTGGGAATCTCAACGATCCCTGATTGACTTCAGAGTCGTGTTCTGCATTCCTGGTGGACATTTCGTCCTCAATGATGTCGCGGATAGGCCTAGGGAAAGGGGAAGAATTTTCCCGGGTCCCTAATATATATACGGAGGACAAAGCTCAGGGTGAAATGAAATCCTTGTTTTCCTCCAAAGATAAGAAGCACGAAAAGGCCCAAACAGAGAGCTACGTGTGGGGTTGGGCGATAAGCCGATAATGATTCTCTTAGTTTCGCTTTAAAACTGGAAGCTAAACCGTGTCTAGTGTAGCGCCTGTACGGAATTAGGGGACAAATGAAGCGATTGTTAATATGGACAGTAATGAAAACGGAAGATATCAACAAGCTGCAGTCTAGACCAGGGTCGCGTGAAGTCGAAAGTCACGAGTTTGGGGCGCAAAGTCGATGTACGGGGATCGCTGTCAGATCTTAACCTCAACCACGCGTGACCTGGATCTAATACCTGGCTTGTTATGACCTCAGACGAACCTCGGGTAGGTCTTCGGGCCATTCGCCCATCTCAATATATTTTCGGCATCCAAGCCATCCCTTTGTTAGCCAGTGGAGTTTACACCTTGCTCTGGCCGGGCGCAGTCGCCAACATGCCAGATTCACCGCTGGAGGGGGTAAGCAGTGGAGCGATCCAGGCCATGAGGTATGCGATCGCAAATATATGCAAGGTGTGACCTGTACATCGCTCATCGCTGGTAGTCTCACCTCGATGGCATTGGGAACATGCCAAACGATCGCCGCGTATCAGAACAATATTCCCATAATGATCGCCGCGGTACCGGGGCGACTATTGGCTGCCTTTGTGTTCCACCGCAGTGGTGGAGGATGGCGTAAGTTGGCACCTTTTGAGGGCTGCATGGGACTGCTCGTCGCGATCGGGGTGTATTGGACGTGGTATACCGACCGGGGGAGTAGGGACGGGGACAAGGATAGGAGTAAGGACAACTAGAATGCTCACCTTATAGGTAGGTATCTTTTCGAGATCAGGGTAAGGTTGTTGGGAATATATAGGTGCACGTGCTGTCTCCTTGGAAGCCACTATATATTGTCCCAATTACTCAGGGCCCTATGGAGTGATAAGCAGTCATCCACTGCTCTTTATGTCTTGATCATTGGGGATCTACGTGATGTTACAATGGTCCCAAATTAGACATAGCATTTGAAATTGAAAGATATACTATTCTCTGAACAATCGATATTCTGAAAGATTCAAAGTTTTCATACACAAAATGGCCCCATATCTAGTGTGGGATACTCGCTTGAGCAAAGTTGATCTCGGTAGTGCATCCAAGGTCAATTTCTTCACGAATATATGCACCAACGCAAAATCCGAAGAAAATCAAAATCCAAAATCCGAAAAATCGAAAAATCGAAAAATCGCAATCTCTAAGTCTTCAGCCCCTAAAAGTAGCCAATACCGGATGAAACAGCCCCAGGTCCACCTTGCAATGAAGTACCCAGTACAACGTCAGTGCCCTGGGCCTATGGCTTACCTCAGCCCACCAGAACCCCTCGAAACCCCACGGTGCCTGAGGAAATTTGCTGTCTCTACGTCAACCAGCAAGGTTCGTTCACCCCCCTTTTGCCACTCGATCTTTTTGGCAAATTGGAACTAATATCTAATTATTGCCTCTTTGTGAACAGTTGAACAACAGGAACAGGATCTTATCCTTTGTTCCTTCGGCCCATTTTGAGCCCGGTTAGGCGTCGACAGGCTAAAGGCCGATACTCTTGCCCCCCCCCCCCTCTGGTGATACTGCACCTTCGCGTCGCCCAAAATGAGTTCCCAACAGCAAGGGAACGATGTGGAGAAGAACATTGAGATCTGGAAGGTCAAGAAGTTGATCAAGCGCTTGGAATCCGCCCGCGGAAATGGAACCTCCATGATTTCGCTCATTATTCGTACGTTCTCCTCGCGGTTCCCTTGGATTTTTGATCCTCTACATAAATCTCGATGACCTGACACTCGGAATAGCCCCCAAGGATCAGATTTCTCGAGCGGCAAAGATGTTGGCTGAAGAATACGTACGTCGCTCGCCTTGGCCTCAACTCTAGAAAGCCCCCATATGCCTAACGCCCGATTTTGCAGGGTACTGCCTCTAACATCAAGTCCCGAGTCAATCGTCTTTCCGTCTTGTCCGCTATCACATCCACCCAGCAGCGTCTGAAGTTGTACAACAAGGTCCCCCCAAATGGACTGGTCGTCTACTGTGGTGAAATCATCACCTCGGAAGGAAAGGAGCGCAAGATCAACATTGACTTCGAGCCCTTCAAGCCAATCAACACTTCCCTTTACCTTTGTGACAACAAGTTCCACACCGAGGCTCTGAGCGAGTTGCTCGAGTCCGATTCCAAGTTCGGTTTCATCATCATGGACGGAAACGGTGCGCTCTTCGGTACCCTCAGCGGTAACACTCGTGAAATTCTCCAGCGCTTGTCTGTCGACTTGCCCAAGAAGCACGTAAGTTTGGTATTCCCACTATTTTAGTCCTTCATTCCCACTGACTGATCTCCAGGGTCGTGGTGGTCAATCTGCGCTGCGTTTCGCCCGTCTGCGTGAGGAAAAGCGTCACAACTACGTGCGCAAGATCGCCGAGTTGGCTGTTCAGAACTACATCACTAACGACAAGGTTAACGTCGCTGGTCTTGTCTTGGCCGGTTCCGCCGATTTCAAGAACGACCTCAACCAGTCCGACCTGTTCGATGGTCGTCTCCAGAGCAAGGTCATCAAGGTGGTTGACGTGTCTTACGGCGGCGAGAACGGTTTCAACCAGGCTATTGAACTCTCCGGAGAGACCCTGAGCAACGTCAAGTTCATCCAAGAGAAGAAGTTGATTTCGAAGTACTTCGAGGAGATCAGTCAGGACACCGGCAAGATCTGTTACGGTGTGGAAGATACCCTCAAGGCCATGGAACTTGGCGCAGCCGAGACTCTAATTGTGTTTGAGAATTTGGATGTCACCCGATACCAGCTGAAGACCTCTACTGGCGAGGAGGTGATCGTGAACGCCACCAAAGCCCAGGAGATCAACAACCGGGAGCTCTTCCAGGACAAGGAAACTGGCGCCGAGATGGAGGTGATTGAGTCCACCACCTTCATTGAGTGGCTCGCCGAGTCCTACAAGGACTACGGTGCCACCCTGGAGTTCGTTTCGGACCGTTCCGGTGAAGGAAACCAGTTCGTCAAAGGCTTTGGTGGTATTGGAGCTCTTCTCCGATACAAGGTGAACTTTGAACAACTTGCCGATTACAGCGATGATGACGAGTTTTACGATGGTATATGCGCCCGAATCTCGATGACTTGCAGTAAATGTGCTAACACTTACTTCCCATAGATTGACGGTTGAGCGCCCTCGCAGAGAGCGAGGATGAACGGCCAGAAGCTCCCTCGGCGAGTGTTCTGACGGCTCGCCCCGTGGATCATGAAGGCGGCTCCGTGACTGAAAGCCAGGCACCCGCAAAGGATCTCTTCGAGACGCCTGCTCCAAGCCTCATGAAGCTGCTCAGAGGTTCGTTACGTTCCTTTATACTCCAAGTTCACCTACTGATCGCCAGCCAGGTTCATCCAAGCTCCGTGACATGTTCACTCAGATTATCTCAGTGGCTGAGATGAACTAAGGTGTAAATTGCAATTTTAAAAGGTTGGATGCGATTCTCTGCAATCTTCAGTACCCTATTGCCGTCTGCCACTGTGCAGGCGAGGCGGGGCATTGCTTATTGCGGCTCTGTTCGTCGCCGTTGCCAGAGTGGCTCGTTCTGGTTCGCTCTTAATGTTCCTCGCACTCGTTATAGTCTGAAAATACATTGGAGAGGCTCGCTATCCTGCTTTGTTAAATATATATTTTGTCTTTCGCCTGAAGTATACCAACCCCGAAATTTTCTATGCTATCATTCCTTTTAGGTTACCATATGAGCACTCTCTATTATTCCCTTCGTAAAATCATCCCAAAACCCATGTTCCAAAGAGGAAACTCATGCAGTTTGCGCACCCAGTTGATCTTCCCACGTTCCCAGGTCTCTACACGACTCAGTAACGTTTTGTAGATCTTGTAATGCGTTGACAACTGCATCCTTATTCTCCTCGGATAGCGTTCGTCCACATTCAACAAAAAAGATATACTGCCACGCCCGTTTCAAACTGGGCCTAGTATTTATAGTCGTGAGATTCAAACCATGTTGCTTGAAAATCAAAAGCGCGCTGGCTAATGCACCTGGTGAGGCGTGATCAATGGAGAACGAGATCAGCGTTTTGTGCGTGTTGGGCTGTTCTTCCAGAGTGGTCGCCTTGAGCTGTCCCAAGTCAAGCTCAGCCGTCCGCGCAGCAAGAACATTCCTCAAAATTAGGAACCGAGTTGTATTATCAGCCCGATCCTCGATGTTCTCTTTCAGTACATCAACACCGTGGTATTCGGCGGCGAAGCGGCTGGCAATGGCTGCGTTATTCTCCGTCGGCTCTTTTGAAACAATTTCGGCACCTTTGGATGTAGAAGAGACATCCTGCCTTTCCACTCCCTTGAAATATTTAGAAAGGACTCCCTCACATTGGCCCCATGCCTGGGGGTGTGTGTATAGCTTGGTGATAGACCCGTCATACCCCGACCAACCAGAGGGATATGAGCCCTTGTGAACCAACAAGCAGTGGTGGACGGTCAGATAGTACTCGCCACAGACTTTCACATCCTTATAGTCATCATTGCGATCGGCGAGGAGGTCGAGAGTCTGAACAACCGAGCCATTGGTTGAGTTTTCGCAAGGGATCACGGCGTAGTCGACCTCTTGGTTTTGAAGTGCGACAAAGGCATCGGCGAAGGAGAGTTGAGGAAGTAATGAGGCTGATATTTTGTCAAAGGCCTCGGCGGCAGCCTTGAGACAGGGATTAGCTATTGGAAAAGTAAAGTACGTTTGCAAAGGATTCCAGCTATGCGGGGTAAGCTGCGTACCTGGTGCGAGAAAGATGCTAACGGGCCGAGAAAAGCCACCCTTAAGCGCGCCATAGAGAAGGATTCTTCTGCGATATCCTCGGGCTATAAATGACCTTTTTGAATGGAGAAATCTCCCTTGGTGTTGAGTTTGAGTTCAACTTCCAAACATTATCCCGATTTCGGATTAATCCCATCTTTGAGCGGTGTGGAATACCCCCAAAAACAAACAAGGCAAACTTGAGACTTGACATGACTATCATGGTCTCGCCTTCTAATGTGAGATCTGGGTTGTCCATGAAATCGACTTCCATACGGTACTTACTCGAGGGAGTAGTACACCGCCGAGCGTACTCCTCGCTTCCAGAGCGCCTGCGCCATGATTTGACCACGCGGAAGCTTCCATTGACCTTCGATTATCTACATCCTCAGCCATCTCACCTTTTGAACCTCTCGCTTCACGATCTTCTTCCACAGTCATCTGGCGATTGTAATGTATCCCCGATTTTGCCTTCGATCACAAACCCATCTCCATTGCCAATCGGCCACCACTTGATCTACTTCCCGCCTCAAGTGACTCTGTCGCAATTGGTTCCAGATGGCTGCGATGTTCTTCACACACCAGGCGATCCGTTTAATCGTCGCATGTGGGCAGGTGGTAATGTGCGATTCCCAACTGCTGGTCCGCTTTTGGATGGCAGTCGGGCTGTCTGCATTGAATCCATCCGCAACGTGACTGTCAAGGGACGCGAGGGAGACGAGAAAGTGATTGTCACAATTGAGCGACGGGTTGGTACCGTGCCAGAAGGAGAGGCAGAGGAGGAAACCTGGAATCGGATCTGGCAGGAGAATGAAGCGGACTTGGGAAACTCGTCACTGATCGAGAATCGAGATCTCATATTCATGCGGGCTAAGACGGCGGAACAAATTGCACTAGACCGAGAGCAGTTTTCAGAGCCGACTCGCTTTGTCAAGTGTTAGTACTTCCTTTAGACTTTTCTCCCATTTACCCCCCACCCCGGATAGGTCTTGCAGACCAAAGAGAGAGAGAGAGAGAGATAAAGAGAGCTTACAGTTTGCAAACAGCTCCCTCCGATGCGGTATTCCGCCATTCGATATTACCCACCAAGACATTACTCTTCCGCTTTTCAGCACTGACAATGAATGCACACTCAATACATTTGGACAAAGAATATACACAGAATCAGGAAGGGTTCCGAACCCTTTTGGTTCATGGTCCCTTGACCTTAACACTGCTTCTGAGTGTGTTGCAAAACCACCTTCAAAGTCTAAATCTTCGGGTTGGACATATTGAGTATAGAAATCTTGCACCTCTGTATGTGGAGGAGGAACTGACAATCTGTGGCAAGCCCAAGAATGACGATACTTGGGATGTTTGGATAGAGGGTCCTCGTGGCAGCCTGGCTGTCCGAGGTACTGCCAAAATTTGCCCAGCCTAACCTGCAATTACCTCAGCATATGATCCATTTTGCATTGATATGGATACTCGAAACACTAGGGAATTTGGGGTTCACAGCGTGTTTACATCGTGTGGAGCTACATAGTTGAGCAAGAACGTTATCTTCTCACTCTCTTCCTGATTGTATAGCTCAGAAATTTTCGAAGCATTATAGTCCGGGATTGGTATAAAGTTGAGTTCATTGAGTTATCGCCTCGTATTGCATTATTATGCATTGTTGATTTGGTTTATTCAAGACACTAGCTCAGTGTTCCATGAAAGACGTACATTTAGTGGCCGTTATAGCACGTATTAGACCAGAATGTATGCGATGCCAAGACTCCGGTCCCCGGATAAACCGGCTCCGGACTTTTGCACACGTCGGTTTAAAAGCTTGCATCCGTGGCTTCACTTCTTCTCCTCTTCTTCATCCTTCCTTCCCCTTCAATGGCTTAGCTCTCTTGAACAGCTTGAATTCTCGTTTCTAATTTGTTTCTCGGCTCACCATGGACCAAGTCCAGGTGGCCTTCTGGGCAGCACCTCCGGTGACTCGGTACGCTGCATTGTCATTCCACCTCGGTGGACCTGTTGACTGACTTGTCTGAAGCACAATCACAGCTCTGACTCTGGTTCAATCTGTCCTAGTCTATGGCGGCGTGCTCAGCGGATATTATGTTGTCTTCTGGCCGGCCCAAATTTTCAAGCTGCTTCCAGAGATCTGGCGTCTAGCCACTCCATTCCTACTAACCGGTCCAAGGCTCAGTTTTTTCTTTGATCTCTATTTCTGTATGATGCCTCAGTGTTGCATTGGCCCTTGGCCCTGCTAACCTGCCGGCAGTGTACCACTATGGCAGTCAGCTGGAGACCAGCGCTGTTCGGTTTAGCCAACCCGGAGATTTCTTTATCTACCTGGTATTTGTAGCATTCGTCATCATGGTAAGTGGCTCGCTTGATCTCGAGTCGGTTTTTTTTTTTTTTTTTGTTATTTTCTTTCTTCTTCATATTGTCACCTCCCAATCTGCCCGCCCAGTCAAACAAATGGCTGTATCGGTTCCTGAACGTGAGGAAGATTACCCCTGCATCCTGTGCAGCACCGTCAAGAATTCGCAAAATAACTTGGTGCTGCATGAGGTGTGGGATTGGTGGGATTACCTTTAGGTAGTTGTCATGATGTTAAGTTCATGCCAGCGGTTCAGGTGCCCTACATTCTACATACTTCTATTACCATTCATTCCCAAATATCATTATCTTTTTTCCAACTCCGTTCGTGGTAGCTCAGTCTGTCCTAAAATTGCTAACTTTGCCCAAGCTTCTTGCAGGCTACGTCCTTGGCGGGATGGTGTTTACTTCTGGTGAGATTCCTGCCTAGACCCCATGTAGGGCAAGAACTAAGATTACTTTTCTCCCCCATAGCATTGATCCTGGCTTTCATCTATACCTTTGCCCAGGAAAACCGAGGCAGGAGGACCAAGCTGTGGTTCATTGACATTCCCATGGAGTACCTCCCATGGGCGATGTTGGTGATCACCATGGTCCTGAACGGATGGCCTTCAGCTTTGAGTGAGAGCATGGGCATCGTGGCTGCCCATCTCTATGACTTCCTCACCCGTATCTACCCAACCTTTGGCGGTGGCCGAAATTACCTTGTGACGCCTGCGGCAGTACAGCGCTTTTTCTCTCGCCATACCCCAAATGCCGGTCACCGTGGCTATGGTACTGCCTTCCAGGCACCAGCATCTTCCCAGCCTGCTCAGCCCTCATCTCGGGGCTGGACCTCCTCTATGCAGAACCCATGGGGTGGTCGAGGCGCGGGTCGAAGACTTGGTGGTGATTGAGCGCACCTCAGCATGAAACCCCCTTGATGTTCAGAACATCCACGGGTCTGGCAGAGGGCTGGTCTTGCATTATTTCCGGCGTTTTACCCAGCCTAGCAGTCATTTTTGACTGAACAGAATCACATATCTCGGGAGTTCACTTCTTGTGATATGTACATTAGATTAGCAACCGTTACTACCATTTGGTATTTCAAGATTCCACCAATATAACTTGCACTTCAGACAAGAAATCTTCAATCAAGTGAAACCCTAAACCCCCAGCCACCTGCTTAGACCGAGTAAAGTATGGGACGAGAATTTCCTTCGATTGAAAATCACGTGACCCACCGCGGGCGCTAAACCGGAATAGTCTATGGAGCTGCCGCACTCGCAAAATTTCCTCGAGCAAATTTTTGGTCTGTAACAGCAACACCATCGACAACATGGCCGCCGTCAAGAACCAGGAGATGGACTACGCCATCAAGCCCGAGGCGGTTAACCCTGCCATTACCGCTGAGGAATGGCCTCTTTTGCTCAAGAACTACCACAAGTGTATGTTTCATGGAGAAAAAAAAAATTTACCGCGATCCTTATCCTTGAAGCATTGGCTAACCCAGTCATTATATAGTGCTTGTTCGCACCGGTCACTTCACCCCTATCCCTGCTGGTGCCTCTCCTCTTAAGCGTGACCTTAAGTCCTACATCAGCTCCGGTGTCATCAACCTGGACAAGCCCTCCAACCCTTCCAGTCACGAGGTCGTGGCTTGGATGAAGCGAATCCTCAGGTAAATCCTCACCACATCCTATCTTCTCTCCATAGAGTTTTCAGGAAGAAGGAAGAAGTGAACAAAATGTTCTAATCGAATTGGTTATTCTAGATCCGAGAAGACTGGTCACAGTGGTACTCTTGACCCCAAGGTCACTGGTTGTTTGATTGTCTGCATTGACCGTGCTACCCGCCTGGTCAAGTCCCAGCAGGGTGCTGGTAAGGAGTATGTCTGTGTCATCCGTTTGCACGAGAAGATTCCCGGTGGCGAGGCGCAGTTCCGCCGCGCTCTTGAGACCCTCACCGGTGCTCTGTTCCAGCGTCCCCCTCTCATTTCGGCTGTCAAGCGTCAGCTCCGTGTCCGTACCATCTACGAGAGCAAGATGTACGAGTTCGACAACGAGCGCCACCTGGGTGTCTTCTGGGTCAGCTGTGAGGCTGGTACTTACATCCGTACCCTTTGCGTTCACTTGGGTCTGCTGCTGGGTGTTGGTGCCCACATGCAGGAGCTGCGTCGTGTTCGTTCCGGAGCTATGAACGAGGAGAGCGGCATGGTCACCCTGCACGATGTCATGGATGCCCAGTGGGTGTACGACAACCAGCGTGACGAGTCTTACCTGCGCAAGGTCATTAGTCCCCTCGAGAGCCTGCTTACCGGCTACAAGCGTATTGTGGTTAAGGACAGCGCTGTCAACGCTGTCTGCTATGGTGCTAAGCTCATGATTCCTGGTCTTCTTCGTTTCGGTTAGTTGCCTTCGTTTGGTCTCAATTTATAAGAAACCAAAGCTAATCCAATTTCACAGAGGCTAGCATTGAGGTCGACGAGGAGGTCGTCTTGATGACCACCAAGGGTGAGGCTATTGCCATCGGTATTGCCCAGATGTCCACCGTGGAGCTTTCCACCTGCGACCACGGTGTCGTCGCCAAGGTCAAGCGTTGCATTATGGAGCGCGACCTGTACCCCCGCCGCTGGGGATTGGGCCCCATCGCCCTTGAGAAGAAGAAGCTCAAGTCTGCTGGCAAGCTCGACGTAAGTCATGATTTTGCTACATCTGCTATTGTAGCCCCAAACTAATCATATTTTAGAAATACGGCCGTACCAACGAGGCTACCCCCGCTTCCTGGAAGAAGGAATACAAGGACTACGATGCCGTTGAGGACGTTACTGAGGAGTCTTCTGCCCCTGCCGCTGCTCCCGCGCCTGCTGAGGAGCCCGTGAAGGCCGATGCTGAGGCCGATGAGGACAAGGATGAGAAGAAGAAGCGCAAGCACGACGGTGAGACCGCCGAGGAGAAGGCCGAGCGCAAGAAGAAGAAGAAGGAGAAGAAGGAGAAGAAGGAGCGCCGGAAGTCCAAGCAGGCAGAGGACAGCGATGACAGCGAGTAGATGTCCAGGAAGACACCCTGCTAGCTCGCGGTCTACTTCCTGTACCATATTATTAGGTCTTTTCATTATTTGCTTCCGGAGTCTTTGGGTCAAAAGGGAATGTTGGTTTCAAGATTTATTCGTCCATAGTTGTTGTTACTCCAACCTGTGATGTTCTTGTAAAGATGATCTCTTTGTAATCTCTATAAAATAGTTGATATAATGTAGAACTGTTCGAATTGTTCAGATGACTAGAGCATTCCACTTTGGGGAGCGGAGAAGCTCGTCACCGCCGGCACTCCGCACTTCCCCTCTCTACACCTTTCGTGAACCCTGATTGTTCTCCAGGTATTCTCACCTACGCAGGGCAAAAAGCTTTACAAGACTAGAAGATTTGCGTTACGCGCATCTAATGTCCAGAAATGGCTGCTGAGCTGACTTCTACAAAGCTCAACGCTGAGAGTCACCTGATCCTGGTATCGCAACTCTACAACGTCATTAGAAAGTACTCAACTAATTAATCGGATCTGTATAGGACCAACCACTCCTTCGACTCCCTCATGAACTCGCGCGAAGGAATTTCAAGGCTGTACAACGAGTCGTCGAACGAGAAAAGGAATATGTTCTGCCTGCTCTCAAAGAGGCGGCGAACGCTTCCCTTTCCAACACCCATACTCCCGATCAGACACTTGCGGCACTCGATGCTATGATCTCCCGAATGCAAGGCCTGAAGCGGAAGATGGAAAGCTTGCAGGAAGAAGAGCGACGAATCCAGACCCAATCCCGCAAACGAATCCAGCATCTCGAGGCCTTACACAATATCCCGAGCCTGGCAGACGTCAAGTATGATCAATGGTCTCGGGTACGGCTGGATCGTTTGCTGGTTGATCATATGCTGCGGTCGGGGTTCTCCGAGAGTGCGAAGCAGCTTGCCGAAGAACGGGACATCGAAGGTCTTGTAGACCTGGGAGTGTTCACCCAGTGTCAACGGATCGTTGAGAGTCTCCGCCGAGGGGACACTAAAGAAGCATTACAATGGTGTGGGGAAAACAAGGCCGCGTTAAAAAAGAGCAACGTTCGTTCAACCCTTTATCTCCCATACAACCAGGAGCTAACCTGTTCGTTTTAGCATAATCTTGAATTTGAGCTTAGGCTGCAGCAATACATTGAGTTGGTTCGGACGCAGGACCGGTCAAAGAAGCTGGAGGCTATCTTACATGCGAGAAAATACTTAACTCCTAACCACGAATCTCAGAATCATGAAGTCATGCGGGCAGCAGGATTGCTTGTCTTTAGCCAGGACACTCGGGCAGAGCCATATAAGGTGAGATCGGATCCTTGACGTGGGAGGAGTACATCGTTGACTATGATACAGTTATTGTTTTCTCAAGATAGATGGAAGATTCTTTCTGAACTCTTCATCAAAACTCATCATGAGCTCCTTTCACTCCCTTCACAACCCCTCCTTCACATTGCCCTTTCTGCAGGGTTGTCTGCTCTCAAGACACCCTTGTGCCACTCAGCTTATACGTCATCCAGTTCCAATTCACAATCGACAAGCACATCGGTATGCCCGATCTGTTCGACGGAACTGAATGACCTCGCCCGTAAGATGCCATATGCCCACCATTCAAAGAGCTACGTGGAAGGCGATGCAATCGTGCTACCCAACGGTCGAGTCTACGGAAAAGCGCGGCTGTTGGAGATCAGCAAAAATCTCGGGGCCGTCGAGGCTGGCAAAATTAAAGATCCCACAACGGGCGAGGTCTTTGACGAAAGCGAGATGAAGAAAGTCTATATTTTGTAATCAGTTGTTGTGTCCACTATTCCCGAAAGCCCTGCCAACATTATTGCAATGTGAGGAATTTCAAGGGCGAACTTGTTTTTTACTGGGAGTTCAGCGACGGATCTGTATATTTGAGCGAGTATTTTATCAAGATCATGAAGTAGAATGCAACACTGGCATTCATCAGCTGCTGTACAAAAGAAAGGGATTCAAGTAACGAAGATACACCTGAAATGCATAAGACTTCCTACTCGCTATCATCTGAATCATCTTGGGTTCTAGCTCTCTTCTTCTTGCCCGCCTTTACAGGCTCCTTTTTAACCTCGAACACATACATGCGCGCCTCCCGATCCTCTCCCCGCCATCCACCTCGACCTCCGTTCTTTCCTTCCACTTCCCCAAGTGTCCGAGCATGCGAATAGCCTTCATAAGAAGCCCATGGGAACCGGAAACTAGTAACAACCTGTAGCCCAGCATGACGAGCAAGGTCCTTGATATTCCACAAGGTATACGGCTCAGCTTCGAAAAGCGAGACCAATATCTGACCTGGCCCAGTACGGATCTCCTTCCCAGAAGTCTGAGCCTCGTCCTCATCCTCTTCGTCTTCATCTTCATCTTCATCTTCATCCTCATCCTCATTTTCCTCCCAGTCATCATCATCCGGATCGATAGGTTCCGGCGCCGAAGACAGAAGAGGCACACATGCCTTGAAAAATGCAACGAGAAGTTCCTGATTCGCCCGAACCTGACGATTAACATCGGTGGAAAGACCACCCACATGCGGGAAATTGAAACAGATCACATCCCACGGTCCGCTGTGCACAGGTTTGGCTTCCGGCTCCGGTCTTAGCAATTGCCGCACATTCTGTTCTTGCTTTTGTCGCTCTTGTTGCTCTTTTTGGATCATCCAGGTAGGTCGTTTGCGCTCTTTGCGTGGATAGCCAGATTTGATTTCCTTGCCCCCACCTCCTGAGACGCCTAACTTGCGGGCATCTACAGAGTAGAGGACCTTAGGACCGTTGGGGTTGGTTGCTGGCGCAGCTTTGGGTGCATCTTGCTGTTCGTCAGAGGGCTTAGAGTTTGATTCTTGCCCTGACTCTGACTCTGGTTTGGACTTGGCTTTTGACTTTGATGCCGGTGCGTTTAGAATATCCAAGATGTTCTGCTCTGCTTGTGGGTATTTACTCAAGAGTGTTTCTTGTGAGTCGTAGCATGTGGCGTATAACTTGTGACACTTGTATTGTGTTGCCAAGGAACGGGCAAATGAGAAATCGCCTGGGACAGGTTAGTTTAAGACTCCGAATTATACACTGTTATAAAAACGTATGCATAGGAGACAGTAAGAATTAGAATCTCGGTACAATGTATGTAACGAGAAGCAACTTAAAAGGACCAAGACGTTGGGGTATACATGAAATATCATGGGGGGGGGGTAAAAAGGACATAAACATAATGAGAAACCCACCCTCTCCAATCAGCATAACCCGATCTCCCCTCAAGAACGGCACAATAGGCCTCTGATTAGCTTGGAGCGGTCCCTTCTTCTGTGCCTCGGTCGTTCCAGCTCCCTTGGTCTTCGGCTTGGACTGGGAAGGAGTTTGACCCTGTTTAGGCGGACCGGGGCGAGCGCGAGCTGGGGGACCCTTTTGCTTCTTATTGCGGGGCATTTTCTAAATTCCCGACAGTGATCGACAGTGATATTGGGGGAGATTGAGGTCGAGGGCATGAAATTTTGGAGGTTGGGGAGCTCGGCCAATCAAAGATCCGGATCCTTTTCAATTAGTATGGGGATACCTCACTTTCACTTCACTGTAGACTATGATACTCCGCTTCTTCCTTTATCATAAATACTACCCTCAATGTATTTTTTCACCATGGTCTGTTCTAAAGACCATTGATTTGAGAGAAGACGTCTCCCCCAACAATGACATATGGGTCATGGCAAATTGAAAACCCCATTAGTTCTTCTATGTCACGCGGGAAAAGGCAAAGAGGTGAGAGTCTTGAAAGAGAATGTGATAACTATGAGATCGAGCCCGGAGAGCTGGGAAAAGCCGTCCAGGATGCCGTCCGGCCCGTTCCTAGTCAAGGAAGAGTAGGGTTTTTTTAAACGAGATAGCATACTTTGCGGCCATGGATAATGATACATATTTTATAGATATTATGCGGATTCAATTGGACGTCTTGTTCGAGGAGAGGTCAAGTGCCTTCGTCGCATTTTAGATCCTTATATCCTTGGACAGATTACGATTGTTGGGTTCCTGGTATACTAGGGCATATAGTACGGCAACTCTATAGGGTAGAAAGACGTTGAGAGTTCAAGATGATATCAAAACTGATTGATGGACCCGAGATTGATATACCTTCGTATAAGGAACCACATACCTTACTAAATATACGTATACCTGTACATCAAGTTCAAAGCCTGTGTTTCACAGCCATTAATTAGGGCCAGCTACCGTGGCATGGTTTTCCAGGACTCTGTATGTAAATCTCCCAAAGTCTCGGGCTAATGATCAGGGGAAAAAAATGTAAGTAGAAACACGTTCTATTCCAACAAGGCATAGCTATATACATTGAAAACAACCAAAAATCCAAACCAGGCTATGCCCCTGCTTAAGGCAGAAAAGAAATAATTAAAGGTCATACTGCAGCCCAAGTGGCAACGCTTTCCCCTAGATGACGATAAAAGAAAAAAAAAAGCCCAACACCAATGAAGGACCACAAGAGCACCAAGAGGCTGCCATGAAACGTGAATCATAATGTCACATGCAAAAGGGTCCCAATATCAGATCAGGGAGGTTGATGCGCGGGTGGTCCTAAGACTCCGTATCGAGAAATCAATCGTTCATTCTTCTTTATTTTCTAAGAGCGCAGTGAGTCACGCATGCTCTGGCTGCTGGCACTGACCAGCGGGTTGGAGGTGGGCAGAACACCGGTTCTGGGCTTGGCGCTCTGCTTGATCTTGGCCACGGCGTAGACAATGCCGGAGAAGAAACCAACGACAATGGCAGTCACACTGGGGAAGGTGACGGGGGCATCGAAGAAGATCAATCCGGACAGGGCGATGGGCAGCTTGTTGAGAGCACCAACCATGGAGTAGGTGGTAGACGAGGTGACACGAACACACCAGGCGGAGGTGTAGGAGATGAAGACAGACGACATGCCGGACAGGATCATGGCGATCCAGATACCGTTGCGGTTTTCCTCGGGGAAGTTGCGGGCCAGGTTGGCGGAGGACCAGTCCTCAGCCAGCAGGGTGAACACGATCAGGACGGGGATAGACAGCAGGTTGTTGTAGAACATGGCTAAGCAATGAGTTAGAACGGCATAAGCCAGGGATATCAGAGTAAGCAAAACATACTGTCAAAGTCCTTGAAGTTGGTCAACTTGATACGCTTGCGCATGCCCAGGACGTAGGACGAGGTGCACAGGCAGTTGATCATCATCCAGACGTAGCCGGCGTTCAGGGTCGAGACCTTGCTGGAGGTGTCACCGGTGCTCTCCACGGCGTGCTTGATGTCGGCCCAGGCAGCAACAATGGAGCTGAGAACCATCAAACCGAAGGAGAACAGGGTCATGTTGGTAACGGAGCCACCGAACCACAGGACCTCACCGTAGGCGATGAGAATGATGGTCAAGTTCTTGAAGATGGTGTAGACGGGGATGGAGAGGAACTGAAGGGCCTTGGAGCCGGTGTAAATCATGCCAATCAGCAGCAGAGTGATCGGGAACCCTAAACAACGATCAAGTCAACAATTTGTCGTTTTGTTATACACTGCTATACACGGGACGCCTTACACTTTCTCGCCTCGTCGGTGCTGAAGTCCCGGTAGGTAATCAAGCCCATAGACTTGCAAGTTTGAATAGCCGCGATACAGACAATAGACTATAGCAAGCCCCAGTCAGCGAATCCCGTTCAATATATAGTTCAATGGAAGCGGGACATACCTGAACCATGAGCAGCAGAAAGTTGAGATTGAAGTCCAACCCTGACAGAACATACTTGTTCATCACGGTCATCAGGATGGACGAACCGCAGTAGGACAGAACAGGCAAGATAGGGCTACTGGACATGCTGCTAGGAGGAGACGGCCGGGGCTGTGGTGGCGGCGCGGCCTCGAATTCCTTATTACCCTGATCCAGCTTATCCATGTCGACGGTATAGTCGTCGGTCTTTTTGTCTTCAACCATGGCGTTTTTGGTGGGGTTAAAAACCCGGAGAGAGAGGGAAACGAAAGAACGGTGGCGGAGATGGGATAGAAGAGAGGGAACAAGTCAAAGAGACAGAAATAACGGAGCGTACAACTGGACGCGCGAAGGAGAAAACAAGTCCAGACAGAACTTTTGGTTTTGGCCGGAAGCGGCGCGGGCTTAAGTCAGCAGGGGCTCTCAGGGGAGTCACGTGCCTCATTAATTTTAGAGATAGTGCCTCTTCAGGCCTAGCGCATTGGTTAGTCAGATTGAAAGCTGCAGTAGTCTCGTTAGGGGAAATTGCATTCCAGCACAATATTGGATCGAACATTATGAAGTACTCAAATAAGAATCTCTATCCCTGTTGCTCATGAGAATAACTCACCTAGTTCAATCTCACTTATGAATATAGACCCGTGGTCAAACTAAGCCAAGACTATATACCAATACCATATACCCCAGTGGAGCAGACGCGAAGATCCTCCAAACCTCCACTTCTCCCTTTTCAGATAATTCAAATCACCACCCATTCAGGGGAACGAACAGTCTATACCATACCCAATTGACCAGAGGAAGAAAGGAGAAGACTCAGATATCCCTCAAAAGAGGAGAGGACCAAAAGACCACCATATCTCTCCAATCTTCGACCTCCTCAAACAACCCCTCATAACCCCTCAAAAAAAAAATCCCACAATGCCAAACGATCACCACGAAGTTTCGGACGACGAAGCCCTTTTCGCAGCTCTGGAAAACGAAGACGAAGATGATGCCACATACCGCACCCAGCGTATTCAACAACTAAACGCCGAACTCGCCGCGCAAAAAGACAATCGCTCCGCGAACTCGACCGGCGCCACATACACACAGGACACGAGATACCCCACCCTCAGCCATGACCAAAGCGTGCTAGACTTTACCACATCGACAACGCGGTGTATTGTCCATTTCGCACATGACGACTTTGCGCGATGCGCGACGATGGATGCACGATTGGAGGAGTTAGCGGCGAGACATTATGAGGTGAAATTTGCCCGAGTCGATGTACGAAATACACCTTTCTTGGCGGAGAAGCTGAGCATTCGGGTATTGCCTTGCGTGATCGGATTTAAGGATGGCGTTGGTGTTGAGCGCGTGGTTGGATTTGAAGGACTAGGTGCTGGGGGGACGAATGGAACGGAGGCCGGGTTTAGTGTGTCGGTCCTGGAGAAACGATTGCTGTACAAGGGCGTTTTAGTACAGGCGAAGTTGTCAGCGGATGATGTGGATGATGATGAGCATCAGAGTGATGATGAAGGGTATGATGTGAGGCGAGGAACTCGTTTGCGGAAAAAGGCGATTCAGAGTGGAAAGGCCGGACGAGGAAGATATGACGATGATGACGATGAATGGGACTAAACATAGAAATAAGAGCATTTGCCACGACTGTACTTGAAATGACCCTTTACCTGCCAGGTACATCAAAAGATATAGGACTCAACATCAAGTCCAATTTACTTGGGAGGGTTTGAAATCAAGCATGGATAGAACTGCATCATCATAGAATTACAGGCAAAATATCAATGGCCGTGAACACAGAGCTAAACAAAACCAAAAAGACAGCTCCCTAAAGTTACAAAATGAAATGCCGCGAAGCCGGAAACCGGAGAGAAGAAAGCGTGGGGAATTCTATACACGGAGAGCAGTTGTCATGTAGATCCAGAAGCTCGTCATCAGACGCCAGTTGCCCTTGAGAATAAGAAATCTGGGAAAAAAAGAAAAGAGAAAAAGAGAGGAACAAAGAACACGATCTAAATAGCCACGTTCTTCATCTCTCCAAGGACCTCGGAGTCTAGGGAATTGGATGATTCAACGGGTTCATCGTTCTTCTCTGACTTTTCTTCAGAGGGCTTGGACTCGGGGAACCCTTCATTCTCCTTATTGGAGATTTGCGGGGTGGTCACCTCCAGCAAATCTTCTGTGGCATCTTCCTTGCTCTCTTGGATATCTTCAGAGATCGTAGGTCCAGCCGAACCAGCGGGACCTTCCTCGGTCACCCGGGCAAGAGGGCTGGACATACCGAAGGGAGTCTTGGGGCTCTGGGCAGGTCCACGGTTAGGGAAGCGGTTGGGAGATCGGCCACGCTCCTCAGCGCGAGTCGGGCTGCCGTAGGGTGAATCTCGGGTGGATCCTTTACCGGATGCATTCACACCCAGTCCGTTGGGGCCACGTCTGCGCGGTGGGCGGCGGCCGTACTTCTGGTCAACTCTCCACCGCAGAACCTCCATGTATGGCGGCTCGACATTCTGCGACTTGAATTCCTTGAGTTTCATCTCGTTGGTCTCCTCGTCAACGATGGTTCGGCCGCTGCAGAGGTCGTCGGCGAAGGTGGCCAGGAAAGCCGCCCAGGAACGCGCAACCACGTATTTACAATCATAGTCACGGCCGAAAATGATGACCTGGCCCCATTTACCAGCGGGACCGGGGGCAAGATCGATCGCAAGAAGGTTGCCGCCCCAATCGCGGGCCAAGGGAATCCAAGCAGGGTGAGCATAAGCCTTTTGCACGGCTCCGGGAGGCTGGGAGTCCTGACGATCGAGCAACTCGTTTCTCCATGTCGTACCGGATTGAGGGGGTGCGGCCGACGAGCTGGCAGCGGAACTGGACACGGGAGTCGACATCATGGCGGCGCTGAGGAACTCTTCATTGACGGTCTTCCAGTTGTGACGCTCCTGCACAATCTCTTCGCAGTCCAGCAGCATGGAGCTGAAAATAACACCGGTAGGCAGACCTCCGCGCTCCTGACCATCGTGAATCATCAAAGACTCCCGCAACTCGAGTGGCAGACTGCAGTCCAACTCGTGTTCCAACTCGTTAATATCGTTCTGTGTGCATCCTTCGCCGAGGTTGTCCAATAATTCCTCGTAGTTGTGTTCCAGCCACCGCTCAATCTTTCGCCAGGAGTGAGCGACAGGCGGCGGCGGCGGCGCACCGTCGTGGAAACTTTGCATCTGAATTTCTCCCGCTTCCTGATCATTCGACCTCCGTTTAGAAGCGGTGGATCTCATGCCGGGCGAGTAAGGGCGGTTAGGGGAACCAGGGTCGGTCGGGGAGCCGTTGAATTCGGTGGATTGGGCGGTCGCCAGGCCCTTGGAGGACTCATCGTCGTATGGGTTAGAGAGATCTGGACGAGATTCGATGGCACTGGTGGCAATGGAGGTGAGAGGTTCATGGCGGCTTTGACTGAGAGGGACGTGTCGACCGGTACGGTAGGGAGAGTCGTGAGAGGCATGACGATCATAGGAGGTCATGGTATGCCAAAAGGAGCGCCATGTCGAACCGAATCTGCAAAGCGAATTAGAATCGATTTAGAGAGAGGTATTGATCTGCGAGGGGGGGCAACTAACACATTCGCCATGGTGGGAGCGGGTTGATGGAGAAGAAGAGGGGAGGGTTTTTTTTGGGCAAAGGAAAGGGAAGGTCTTAAGTCATTTAGACCCGCAAATCAGGAGGATATAGTAGAATTCTTGCAGTCTTTTGCCTAGAATCAAATAGGGTATTGAAATATGAAATCTGAAATATGGAGAAGAGAAAAAAGATGGAAATAAGACAATTTCCCCTAATGAAGGTCATAACTTCCTCCCCCTGGCCGCATCCAGGTTCCTCAGGCATGCAGATCATGATGTCGACACCCGATCGCAGAATGATAATCTTGAACACTTTATACTGAAGACGGTCATTTTTACACTGTGTTACTATAGTGGTAGTTACGCCAGGGCTGTGTTATGAGTCTCTATACCGAACAACTGCATGACGCCTTCCATACCTTCCATCGACTTCCTCTTAACTCTCTAGCTCTCCTTACTAGTCATTCTAGTCCGTCTGTATGTGTCAAGTTCAGCCACCGTGGCGCCTAGACTCCATTTCAATTAAGCTTCATCATAACCGAGACAAGATCGACGGAGGTGAAAGGTGATCCCCCATGAATCCATCGCCATTATACGTAGGTTATTGAGTAGATTGCCTTGAAAGTCAATTCTATGGTTTTGTCTCGCAGCAAGGTTTAGGGTCGGAATTGACAACCAAGGACGTACCAAACACAAATCGAGGCACGATCACAAGTTATAAAATTAGACCATGGACTCCAATGGCCAGAAAAGTGGAGCGCGGTCAGTGGCGTCGTTGACCCAGATTAAAAAAGGGGAACATTGCGACGCAGACATACAGACCACGTCAGCCCTTTGGGGTTTTCGTTGAAACGCGTTCAAGTCCCTGATAGAAAGCAAAAGCAATGAACAACACAGGGACAAAAGAACAAAGTATAAAATACCCTTGGACCCTTTTCGAGAACCAGTTCTGGCCCCGATTTCTGATTGGGATCAGCATGGCGAACCAATCCATTTGGGATTTGGTCTGCACCGTTGCTTACCAGTGGCTAGAAGTCTCTTGGTGGCTTCGGACCTTCGCCGGTGATTCGACGCTCCGAAACGGTGTGGCTTGGTCCACTTCCCACGGGGTTCAAGTATTTGCCACTTGTAGTCATCACTGCATGCAGTTGTAGAGTAAACTTACTACTATAGATATAGACCTTGAAAACACGTAATACCAAGGTAACTCGACAAGGAGTGGACGGCATGGGATTCACACCAACGTAGTCACGAAGACCCAAACGAAGGGAAAAACTACTTAACACGGAAGATGTGCAAAGCCATGACCAGAAGGTCCAGCAAATACACCAAACAATGAGAATGAGAAAAGAAAAAGAAATATCAAAGGAGAGACCATCTCGAGAGACAAAAAATCATCAAAACATGCAGCGAATTTCATATCGTAGCCATCCTCGGCTGACATCCGCGAAAAACCAACCAGGCACGCACCGCACTTGGAAAGATCCCGACTCCGAACGATGCAAAGGTCCCCTTTTCTCAAAGAAATTTGACCCAATCACTGTACCGACAAGCAAGACCTGTGTATCTCAAAAAAACACCTCCAAACCAAGTACCAATCGCGAGCGAAAGGAATGCCCAAACGAAGCCACCGAGGGGACCTTGAACCAGTCCAGGTTACCCCTATGAACCGAATGCAAAAGAACGAAGAAATACAGGGGAAAAAGACAAAGAACAATATTGAACGAACGCAGGGAGAGATGGTGTTGGAGAAGAAAGCACAAGAACATCAATGGGGGAAAAAGGAGCAGTACCAGATCATCTGGATGCCCGTCATCAAACAAATAAGTCACAGAAATTAAGCGAAAGAGCTCTGGATGCCGGGTGCCGCATCCAGCTTCAAGATGCGTCGAAGATCATCTTCCATCTTCTTGGTATCCACGGGCTTGGAGGGCGACGGTGAGTGAGTGGGCATCCGGAAGGCGGCAGTGGCGTATTGAGGTTGCGGAGATACGTAGTTATTCGGGGGCACAGCAGCCCGCGCTGGTGCTTGTCCCATGTAATGGTTGCCATATGGACCAGGCGACGGGACATGGTACTGATGAGGAGGGACTTCACGTCTCAGCGGTGACTCCGTATTACGAACGTGGTGACCGTTCGCGTAACCATATGGGTACCCGCCGTGGTTGGGCATTGGCGGAAGCTGTGCCGGAGAGTATCCACGATTGACTGGAGCGGGAGGACCAGAGCTAGTTCGACTGGGAGTCGCATATGGAGGAAGGTTGGGATTAATGTGAGGACGGCCCCCGTGATTGGCAGGATAATCTTGAGCTGGAGAGCCCGACGCCGACTTCTGGGGGCGCGGATTAAGAAGTAGATGCCTCAACTCCGCATTCTTCATGCGTCGCTCCTCCTCGGCCTCTGGAGACTCGGTAGGTGGCGAGCTGTTGGATCGGAAAGCAGACATGCGATCTTGGTAAGACGGGGCAAAGGAAGGTCCGATATTAGATGTACGTCCATTTTCGGATCCCATCTCAAATGAGAACATGCCACCAGGCGGATTGGAGTAAGGCAGTCTCGGCTCAGTTTGAGGGGAACGCACGCGACTGCTAGACTCGGGACTGCTCATGGGATTGGACTGTCGCGCCTGCACAGCAGCCTGGAACAGGAAATCCAGAGGAGTAGGTTTGGGCTCATCAGCTGCGGGCTGCGGAGGGCGAGCCCGGGGCTTGGAAGGAGTTGTTTCGAGGTCGCCCTCCGTGTCAGCGGTATCGCTATCAGTCTCGAGTGTTGTCGCAAGGTCTGATTCAGGTAGCGACTTGGAAAAGAAGCTTGGAATTGGCAATGCTGATGGCGCCGGTGATGCGTGGAAAGTAGGTCCTGCATATGCGCTATCCTTGGGTTGCGGGGTAATGTTCGAGCGAGAAGAGGTGTGTCGGTGTCCGTGAGATCCATTCGCTCCATTATATCCATTCGAAGCAGGCTCGGCTCGATTCGTGTCCTTGGGCTTCTTCCCAGAGCGGGGAGGCTTCTTCTTGGAATGGACATTATTAGGAATGGGGGAATCAGTGGCTACCCCAGCTGGACTCATATTGCGTGGTGGTGAGGATGGAGGGGTATTCAACAGGGCCACCTTCTGGGCGTGTGGGGTGGTGTTCTTCTTGGGTAGTGGCCGGCGATTGTTGTTGTTATTGCGAGGGCCCTTGGGCGTAGGAGGATGAGGTGATTGAGTCGACATGACGACAGTATGGCTTGAAAAATAGGCAGCCTGGTTCGAAAAGTGAGGAAAGGGAAAGTAAAGCACAGCGCAGACGCTAAGAAAAGCAGGTAAGGATATCGAGTAGAAAGCCGGTCCTGTCACTGCTCAGCAGCTGTCGACAATATTAGGTTATTTCCAACGCTTGGGAAGCAGAGAAAATAGGCGAAAGCGAATGTAAAAGGAAGTGAAAGCAGAATCTAGGTCGCAGGGAACGACATAAATAAAGCGCGGGAAGGCATGTCTCTAAGATGTGTGAAGCAGAAGGTGAGTCGTAGGAAAGTGACGGAAGAGTTCCCAAGGCGGGGACCACATGACTAAGGGTTTTGCCGCCTCCAGAAACAGTGGGGGTTTGCTGTGTTGAGACAAGCTGGAGCCTCATTTCATTTCCAAGGCTTGGTAAGGCATATTCCGTTCCTGCTATTTCAGTACCTTGATTACAGAGTAGGCACCCTGGGAATCTTTGTATTACACTCTACCCTTACGTCAGTGGCCTGATCCAACAAGACCCGAGAGGTCCTCCCAGCTTCCTATCTATCATTCATCCCACTCCCGACCTCCTCCCCCACCGCTACACGACCATACAAGCTACAATAATGGCCGACGTGGAGATGAAAGATTCGAGCGCAGCCTCCTCAAAGGGCAAAGCTGTCGCAAAGACTGACGGTGCCGATGCTAAGAAGAAGTTCGAGGTGAAGAAGGTACTAGACAACCACCTTGGGAGCCACGGGCGATCACGACCATGAGATACTGATTCTGATTTTTTTTTTCCAGTGGAACGCTGTTGCCCTTTGGGCTTGGGACATTGTCGTGGACAACTGCGCTATCTGTCGAAACCACATCATGGACTTGTGTAAGTTGTTGACATGACACTTGCTTGGTTCGAGCTACAGCTAAAGTACGGGGCAACAGGTATCGAGTGTCAAGCAAACCAAGGATCTTCAACGACAGAGGAGTGTACTGTTGCATGGGGTATTTGCAACGTAAGTAGCCTACACGCTCGTTGGGGTCGTTAAATTAATTCTGACGTCGTCTAGCATGCCTTCCACTTCCATTGCATCTCCAGATGGTTGAAGACTCGCCAGGTGTGTCCGCTGGATAACCGTGACTGGGAATTCCAGAAGTACGGCCGGTAAAATATTCGAGAAAGTATTCAACAGACCAGAACCAAAATGCACCGGGGCCTGGCTGCTGCCACGCATACATGTTCAATGGCTATGATCGGAGGGAGAAGAGCGCTTTTTTGAAAGACAAACAGGATTTTATGATTTCCTTTCCCGGCGTTTAGGTAGTTATTTGCCTTGGTATTTATCGACATTCGATGAATCCTTCCATGTGTTATCCCGTAAATCTGTATGCTTCTTCCAGATCCTTCATGCCACCTTGACCCCATCTACCATCACATGTGGACCCCTTGAACTCCCGTCCTTATTCAACCACCTCTCGGGGTTTTGATTGTAAATGGGCCATGGCGGGATCACGGCGAAGGCAGTGAACAGTGTACCTCCCAGGCCGACCCAAAGCGTAAGGTGGATGTCCTTGTAAATCCATCCAACGAGAAAGCTGACGATCTAGAGAAAGTCCAGATGTTAGCAAAATTGCGTTGTGTCCAATGAATGAGTTTGGACACTTGCTCCGGAAATAACTAGCAAAACAGTGCTTAGCAGCTCTGCTAGGTGTTGACCGTGGAAGTCCTGTCGCGTCATGTTAGTGAAGATCTCGCCAAAATCATGAGACACCTGTGCCATATTAGAGGATGCGTACAATCTGACCTTCCAGGGCATCCTGGATTGGCGCAAGTAGTTCGTCCATGATTAGATGTGTGAATGGGGTACTCGTGACGAAAGGTCACGTAAACCTGGGGGCCCTTATCGCAAGGGTGTCATCTGCCCACCGCCTCCGCCCAAGCTCCATGTCAACCATAAAACCATTATCAGCCATCACTCCTTCGATGGAAACTAAGGCGATCCTGTATAAATTATCAGGAGCAACTTCGAAATCTATTATTGATAATTTTCGGTTACGGAGAGAAAACCAATACGGGAATATTTCGTAATTCATCTACATCTACCTCTATCTCTATAGCTTGGGGCCATACGGCCCACTCATACATAGATCATGTAGAGCACTCACTATGGTAACTCGAGACCAAGTTTCTCACCGTACAGCAGATACTATTGTGGCAATTTCCCGTGTCTCAGATCGGCTGCATGCTGCAGCGCAGACCGCAAACCAGCGGTGAAACGGAGGATCTTGCGGCAACACATGTTCGATGCTTGGCAGAGAAAACATGATTTCGGTGCGCCAATTACGAGAGCGTCATTGATTCTGACAAACTGTCTCGCAATAGCTACCGATTGGAGCTCTTCCATCTCCGTGCATGCGCGTCAGGGAAAGACGGCAGGATTAGGGAACGAAGATCGCCGATGACGCGGTAGGATTTTGTTCTCATAAAGTTAGATTTAAATCTCGGTCACGGTGGTACCCGCCTGTGCGGGCTCCAGCAACTTCCATTGGCAGGTAATATTGTTGGAGGCGAACTGTGCGATGATGCGGTCCGCAATCTGGTCGAAATTTTCCGTCGCCAGAGCCAGGATGGTTGGTCCGGCACCGGACAGACAGATACCCAAAAGACCGGGTTGCGTCACGGGGGTCATGAATTGTAGGATTTCAGTCAAGCCTGGAATGAGGGTCTTGCGGTATGGTTGGTGAACTCTGTCCTGCATGGCAAGGAAGATCATATCAGGGTCCGGTGGGGAGGTACCCAGGGCAGCGGGCAACAGAGCTGCACGCTGCAGATTGAACACCTAGTAGAAATTGATGAGTCTTAAGTCTGGTCAGATTAGGTCAGATGCCTCAACATACCACATCGGCACGGCTGTAGGTTTGAGGAAGGACGTTGCGAGCATTGGCGGTGGGCACGACAAAGTCTGGGATGATGGCAATAGCCTTGATCTCAGGGGCCCAGTCAAACTTTCGGTAGTGACCAATGCCCAGCGGGGGCTCTGGGGGCTTGTTACCCGTATCAATGCCACCAGCAGGCGCCGGCAGGACCTCACTCAACGGGATTTCTTTCCGGGCGACGTCTTCGGGCTTGAGTTCATTCAGATAAGTTCCCACAAAGCCTCCGAATAGTGACGCAGCCACGTTATCCGGGTGCCGTTCTGTAGACCATTAGCGTCATGTATGCAATATGGTGGGGGTGTGGGCTTTTGATTGAATTTGGATTTGCGTTTGTGTTTGGATGGGCCCGAGATCCATCGAATAAAGAAATTGTACAGGGACTCACCAATCATCAAACAGTAATCCAGCAGTCGCTCCTTGCTCAAACCTAGGTTGCCCACCTCGTTACCCAGCATCACACCGGCCACGACTGCAGTACCCGACGATCCCAGACCCCGACCCAGTGGGATGGGGTTGGAGATGTGTACCTTGGTCTCCACGGGAAAGGCGCGCTGATTGTGGCAACGCAGGACGTACAGAGCCACTCGAGTGATCAGGTTGACCTCGGGGTCCAGGCTGATCTGCTCAGTGCTCTTGCTCAGGTCCTCGTAGGTGATTTGGCAGTTCAAGGGGAGCTCGGACGAGGTTTTGGAGTCATCCACGGTGACCTTGAGTTCCATGTGGAGGGATAGTGCCAGGCCGATGACATCGAACCCGGGGCCAATGTTGGCCGAGGAGCAAGGGGTTTTGATCAAGAACGAGCGCATTTTGGTTTGATTTCACAGCTCACAGAGAGGTGTAATGGCTCTAT
The DNA here is from genome assembly GCF_028828015.1 of Penicillium pulvis. Taxonomy (NCBI): domain Eukaryota; kingdom Fungi; phylum Ascomycota; class Eurotiomycetes; order Eurotiales; family Aspergillaceae; genus Penicillium; species Penicillium pulvis. The sequence continues at coordinate 516,753 of NW_026643079.1, read as the reverse complement.
AGGACCCAATCTCCAAGGTATGACTCGATGCGGGACAGTCTTGGCACACCAAAAAAAATGATCCGGTCCGACGTCGGGGATCCTAGAGTGGATCTGACCATCACTGCGGTTCAGATTGACTATGATTGGGTGGTTTGATGGATTATCTCCCCTTTATAGATATGACAATCTCTGGTTGGGAGGATCTTGGGGGATTTTCCCCATTGTCCAATGCCTTACCCGGGTGCCTAGGAACATTCCCACTTAAGGCGATCCCACTTGTCTTTACCTCCACTTCTCGGTTACCTTAGTTGCGTTTAGTTTGCGGCCTAAAATGATTGAGTAGCTATAGGGCGACGAGAAGACGAAACATAGATCCATAATAATTAAGGTGCTATGCCCACTTAGGTAGGTGTTTATCTGACATGAATGTACATTCTACAGATCAATTTTGCTGACTAACTATTCACTGCTGTGACGATTGGAGAGATCTGATCCTGTGAGTCATTTAAGCTTTGGAAGTAGAAAAGACAAATGACCGCGAGAAAATTCAAATATAGACATGACGTGCCGCTATAGAAACGGCAGTTAAATACCTCATGGCCAATAAGCCTATGTCCATACGCGAAACCTTGACCGAGTCGACAGTCCCGCCGACCCGCATCTAGTAAAGGCGGAAAATTTTCACTTAGCGGCCATGTATATGGACCTTCTAAATCTCTCGGGTTTTAGTCTATCTCCCTTTCTGTAATATTGTGCATTCGCAAAACCAATCTGAGTTGAGATTTTCCTTGCTTTTGTGGAAATCCAATCAAAGAAAAAGTGGGTTTTGTCACATTGTACGGTGTACTCCGTACAAGCCAGAACCAGCAAAGTGGTCCCGGTCTAGTTTCCACTCGCCACGCCTAGCGTTGGGTTTTCTCTCTTCCCCCTACCTTCTCTTCTCACACATAAATTTCACCCACAAGCATTCAAGTGGGAGAAGCCTGCATTATCATTTTCTTTCTACTTCAAATCCCCCCAATTGAGGAATTCGCATACTCAACGTTCTGCTCGTTGAAGTTTCTGCAACCTCAAACCCGCGACCAGCTCGCACCTTTCGCACCCCTCTGCAATCCTGGAGCAGCCGCGCTCCTTTTTCTGGGATTCCTTCAAGTTGGCGGGACTTCGCTACTCTAAGGCCTCTCTCCTCCACCCTCTTGCAGGCCCCAAGTTCCGGGTCTTCTGCGGGGGCGACACCAGACCCCCCTAACTCGACTTATCCCCAACCTTCAACTGTGGCAGCCAGACGTGTGTCGGTAACTCCAGACCCCTACGTAGGGTCTGGATTCTGGATGGAGGGTGCTCGACCATAATCGAACCTCTTTTACCGACTTGCGTCTGCAGCTGTTTAAGCTGCCAAGAGCATATCTCATATTAACCTGAATAAAACGAACCCCAAAAAGCACAACCCCCTAGGGGAATTCAAAAACAACCTACAAACAGTCAAACTGGCGTACTGAAACTCTCAACTGCATCATGTCGGACTCGCCCCGATCTGAGAAGGAGCTGGTTCTCACCCGGTTCAGCACCCCGGTGCCGGAATTGGATGATCACCGCTTCCAAATGAACCCTCCGTGTATTGAGGCTCCCACGCAGGATTCGAGGAACCATCACAGCATGGACCTGGTGGGACCAAAGGGGGAGACACCGGAACGTCCTGACTTGCTGCACGCTCAGGATGCGCTTCGCGACCCCGGCCCATTGTTCCGAGACTTTGAGCAAGCTATCTTGGATGACTCGACCAACGACGGAAATACAATGGGTCGGCGCTTCTCGGTCGATCCTACAGCTCAATTCCACTCGCCACGCCGCATCAGTGTTGGCCAGCAAGATCTAGGCAATGCTTCCCGGAAGTCATCTGTGTCGGCTCGATCTTCGTCACCCCCGAACTCCGTGGACGCTTTTGCCGACCCCCGTCGCCGAGAACGAGCAAACACTCTTGACAGCCATGGTCCCCCGGATTTGGAGGCTATGCTGCAACGTACCGTCTCGGGGGGCACCCAGCCCCGGCGCCCGACCTTCAGCAATGCCAGTATCATTCGGCCCCAGCCTGGTGATGTGCCTATCGATGGACAAGAGGAGGCCTGCGTCCACAACTACGAGGAACCTGGTCGGATTCCCGTCATCGACTATGAGGAGCTGGAGGAATTCGTCGCGCTCAATCAACAGGCGAAGGCAAGGGCGGCTGCCAACCGTCGCAAGCACAGCCAAAGCTCCCAGATCAAGAGCCCTCGGATCTTTTGTGACCTGCGCCCTGGTGAGAAGATCCCCGATGTTGATGAGATCAACAAGTCGGATTCGGCCGGCTCCAGCGATACGTACCGAGCCCCCGAGTCTGAGGCGTTCCCCGAAGTCGAGGATGAAAAGCAGTTGGTGGAGAAGCTCCAGAACATCAACGAGCCTACTCGATTCGGGTTTTTCTCGTCTGAATCTCAGACGACGGTGCACGCGGCGGACCTGGGAGACCTGGTGTTCCCTGGTGACAGCTTCCGCGATCTCTTTCAGCTGGGTCCTGAAGGTGGTGTGTGGTGGCTCGATGTTGTCAACCCCACTGAGGAGGAGTTGGGCGCTATCTCCCGAGCTTTCTCCATTCACCCTCTTACTACGGAGGATATTTTGACTCAGGAAGCTCGTGAGAAGGTTGAGCTTTTCAAGCAGTACTACTTTGTCTGTTTCCGAACCTTCTACCAGATGGATAAGACCAGTGAGGAGTTTTTGGAACCGGTCAATTTTTACATGGTGGTCTTCCGTGATGGGGTCTTGACTTTCTCTTTCGAGGAGAACCCCCATGCCTCCAATGTTCGGAAGCGTATTGGAAAGCTGCGTGACTACGTTTCGCTGAGTAGCGACTGGATTTGTTATGCCATGATGTAAGTTTTTGATCAATTCTTGCGATCTTCAAAGATACTAACGAGAATCTAGTGATGACATCGTCGATAGCTTTGGTCCAGTCATTCGAGATGTCGAGCTCGAATCTGAGGCGATTGAAGATCACGTCTTCATCGCTCGCGTCGACGACTTTGAGTCTTTCTTGCCCCGGATTGGTGGTCTGCGCAAGAAGGTCATGAGTTTGATGCGCCTGTTAGGTGGAAAGGCGGATGTTATTCGCGGATTCTCCAAGCGCTGTAATGAGCAGTACGCCATGACTCCTCGTGGTGATATTGGCCTTTACTTGGGTGATATTCAGGATCACGTTGTGACCATGATGTCCAACTTGGCTCACTTTGAGAAAATGCTGAGCCGATCGCACACCAACTATCTGGCGCAGCTGAACGTCACCAACTTGGTGTTGGGTAACCACGTCAACAAGGTGCTGAGCAAGGTGACTCTGATTGCTACAATTTTGGTTCCCATGAACCTGATCTGCGGTCTCTTTGGCATGAACGTCGAAGTACCCGGGAAGAATGCCGATGGCCTGGGATGGTTCTTTGGTATTTTAGGTGTGATGGGGGCTATTGTTGTTGTCAGCATGTGCCTTGCTCGCTGGCAGAAGCTGGTCTAATCTTCGTGTTTTCTTCTTGTTTGATTTCTTTTTATTGCATGTTGCCTGCATTTCCTTTTGTTTTCGGGCTCTGATTCCTTGTCTGATAGTTCGTCTTATATTTTGTTGATCTTTCTGCTATATCCTTGTTGATTTGTTGATACCTTCCATTTTGCTGGCATGAGACTCTTTGAGCGTCATGTCTCTTGTTGAATATCCTAGATAGACTTATATACATGCATTCTTGAAGGACCTTTTCAAGTGAACACCACAGAGTTAGTTGAACACCCTTACTGATCGCATTGAATAGCGCAGTACTCAAGATCTGGGGAGTAACATTATTGCGAACATACCCAGGTACCTACTTGCTCACGCTACTCTGTAGACGGCGCTAGAATTTGAAGCTGATTAACTAGGGAATTTTGTGATTCTCTATGATCGCACTCCTTGAATCACTGCAAATATGTATACATATCATAAAAGCTCATAGCCTCCGAGTTATCGAATATCCATACCCATTCTCAAAGGCCCCATCCAGCCACTCATCAACTCCTCAATTGTCATGTCCAAGTCCAACCCAAATATTGAAGGGTCCGGTAAAGCGTACTGCCCAGGACTAGAATCCGAAAAATCCAACCCCTCCACCGACAGTTCCGCGCCGGCATTAGTCGAGACCTCCATACTAGCAGCCCGATAAGTCTTCTCAAACCATACCGAGGCAGCAAGCAGCCACTTCTGATAATGCGCAAATTCCCCATCTTTACAAGTCTCGGCCACCTCATGAAGCCTCTGCACATAAAATTGCAGCACCTTGGGCAACTGCAGCGCCTCACGCAGCTCCTCAACTTGGACATTGTACCTCAGCGACGGATCCAGAGACACGATGACTAGCTTACATGCCGCCGCCACGATAAATCCAGTTTGCAGCCAGTTGAGGATGCTGTAGCTCTTTTCGATTGTGGGCGGTAAGGTGAAGTAGAAGTCGACGAAACGTTTTGCGGCGGCGAGACCGTGGCATAACGTGTCGATTCGAGAGACTAGGACGAAGCCGTCACCTGGTGTGGAGGTATGTTTGTTATCTAGGAGGCTGATTTGGCAGAGTTGAAGTTCTAGTGTTTGGTACTGTATTGCGATGAGGACTATACACTGGTGTTAGTATTTTTCATCCGTGTATCTGGATAGTTATACTGACGATCACAGGTGGGTGGAATAGGTAGCTGATTCTTGTACTCCTCCACCTCGGCTCGGAATGATTGGAGTTGCAGCTCTACATCCGGATGACCCTCAATACTTTTCGTGGTCAACAAATTCATGCGTTCCAGCATATGTTGTAGCTGGACATAATATATCATGTACCGATCTGTGGGATATTCGCATTTCGCCGATAATGTTGCAGCACATGATTCGATGAACGGTGACCAGGGCAACGTGCAAGTTTTCTGCATAATGATCGCATGCCTAGATCTCATCAGCATGGCCCACTTCTCGTGAGCGTTGTTGCAAGGTCTACTCACGTTGAATTGAGCAAAAAGCATCCGATCAAAGCCCTGCTCTCATCGGCTATGGAAACCGATCCTGGTATAGATGCTGATCCGGTCTGATCTGACTCACCCTCGATATCAATCCGGGTCGCGACTCGGTACTTGGGTGGACGATCCATTCTTGCATCATTCATAATGCTTATTGCGATGTGTATGTAGCTGCTGAAACGACATAATTGGTATAATTGGCGAGATCTGCAAACGTTAGTACTGCACATAGATCGGCATATGACAGACATACCCAGACAAGACGATTAATAATCCCTGGAACGTCTCCAGTGCATTGGGGTGGTTATCATGTGGAGAATGAAGAATGACATCCCCGATATAAGACTTGAGAATATCTTCCAGGGCTTGTTGCAGAGGGGGATCTCGGAATGACGTGATCACGAAGATGCAAAGGAGTATGAATGGTTTCTCAGTTCTCAAGTCTTTGACTGTCATTCTTCCGGGTAGCATCACAAAGGGAAAGTATTGCATTGCTTCCCGGTAGTTATCTAGTAAGATGTTTGCGAGTTCATTGCTGACCAGTCCTTTGTCGATTACATCGCAAACTCGATTATTGTAGTTACTCCCATCATTGCTTTTAGGGGTTGGGTAAATATGATCTGAACGCGGGTTAATCTGTTCCATTATTTGATCAATTTTGTCTTCGAGGGCCTCGATGCGCCTGTCATATGGTCAGTGACACACACTTGCATATGGCAGTAATACATACGTCGTCCGCTTCTTGTGATGGCCTCGTGGCCTCGAGGGTCGAAAATAACATTCCTTTTTCAACCGACGACATCTTATTTAGTTAATAAAGAAGCATGTATAGAGGCCGGGAAATGTTGAGATTAAGATGAAAAAGCATCGGCTTACCGGTCGCAGCTTAGCGAGTCCGGGGTATGAGCGCACCGGATCTTAGCCCGGACGCAGTTCTCACAGGTTTTCACCCGATCTGACTCGGGCATTATGAGGCTTGAACATGGAATCACGGATACGGATACATTGGATTCTTTTAATCGGTCCGCGGACACGGACATCGGATCATCCGCGGACACGGAGTTTATGTCAGATTCCGAGGAATTGGCCAATCATCGTCGTGGACTCGGTGGAGGCCTAAACTATGGGGGCTGATTATACGAAGTTTGCATGTATCCACGTCAACTTGCTTGGAAGGATGAGTGCATAGCCCGGCTTACTCCCTGGAATCAAATCAGAGTTTTAGGCAGGAAGATTGAAACGTGGCTATGGGGGGCCAGACAATCGTGGTACAGTATATAATAATCTCGAATGCCGTGTTATAATCACTCTCAAATCTCGGAATTCATACGATCTGTACTAATTATTCAACATGTCTGACAATAATTGCACCATATCCACTTGCCCGCTTACTGAGGCGTATCTGGACTACCTACCCAACCTCCCTGCCAATGCTTTCTTTGTCGGCTTATTCGGTCTTATCATTGGAATACAACTTATTCTGGGAATCAGGTACCGAACATGGGCTTATATGATCCCAATGTTATGCGGCCTCATCCTTGAAGCGCTGGGATACATCGGCAGGATCATGTTGCACAACAACCCGTTCAATTTCAACAACTTTCTTCTGTACGTGTTTCGCATGTGTCATGACTGACCCTTAGCTGATTTCTTATACAGGTACCTGATCTGTCTGACGATTGGACCGGCCTTTCTCAGTGCAGCAATCTACATCTGTCTGGGCAAGATCATCAAGGTCTATGGGGAGAATATCGCCCGGTTCCGTCCACGAACTTATACGACTTGCTTCATCTGCTTTGATTTAGTATCTCTTATACTTCAAGCGGCTGGGGGTGCTATCACTTCAATTGCAGATGACGATCAGCGTAGCCTCCGGCAGACCGGCATCAATATCATGATTGCGGGATTGGCCTTCCAGGTCGTCTCGCTCTTTGCGTTCATTGTTATGGGCTCCGAATTTGCCCTCCGAGTGCGCAGGAGCCCGAAGTCAGAAGCCAATGACTTTAGTGGTCTTCGACAGAGCTGGAAGTGGCCCATGTTCATTTACTGTATGTCCTCTGCCAGCTTCCTGAGGTCCCAGATACTAATGTTGTATAGGCCTTGCCCTTGCCACGCTGACCATCTTTATTCGATCGATTTTCCGAGTTGCCGAGCTGAAGGGTGGATTCTCCAGTGAATTGGCCAATAATGAGGTTGATCTGATGGTCTTGGAAAGCACTATGGTTTCTATTGCATGCATTGCTCTCACAGCTGCTCACCCGGCAATCGTAATAGGCCGCGCTTGGAGTGCTCTGTGAGGAAGAGTCATTGATTTAGATAGTGTCTTATTGCATAGCAAGCGGCGTTAATCTTTTGGATTGGATTCTGTATCAATTTGAAATTACGATATAGAATTGCATATATATCTATGTCTTAGAGGCTAGACTTGAATCAATGTTGTCAGTCACATGATGTCTCCTGGGATATACAAGCGCTTGTATGTACTCGGTCATATTACTCCCTGGATCTTGAGTACTGCGCTACTTGTCAATGCGGTTAGTGAGGGTATTTGACTAACTTTGTGGTGTTCAATCAAAAAATTCCTTCTAAACTCAGCTACGAAATAAAGTGATTGGATTGGGTTAAAATTAGTATAGTTAGTATACGCGTGGCCAGGCATCAAGGCAGCAACGATAAGATCCCGATAAACACAACTTAACATCTTTCTCCAACTGATCGACCATATGTCGATGATCCGCCCTTCAGGAGTTCTCCACACTCAGACTCCCTGAAATCGCATGTGCACTCCCTTGATCACCTCCATGCGATTTCCGCGCGACCCGTTCCTCATCTTTCCATGCGACTACTCTCTGCCTTGCAGTGTCAACTGACTGCAACAGTCATTGTCACTTCCCTTCTTGCGCTCGCCAGCGCACCGACCGCATATGCCGATATCTGGAGCGATGGCGGGGTCGAGAGTAACCTCCAAGTTGAGAATATTGCCCACGGGGCCGGACTACCGTTTGCGCTGGACTCGTTCAATGGACTAGAGTTTTGGGATGACGAAGACGAGGAATCCACCGGGCTGGACCTGGTGCGAAGAGCCGTTGCTATTACGTCTCTAGCAAACAATAATTTCCAGAGTACCAGCATTAAAACTGGGGATATACAGTATTGGTACATTCCGGATGATGTGGTGAACGGTGATCATGGAACCGTCGGCAAAGGACTCCCTGACTACCTTGATGAAAGTGGCAATGTCGTGTCGCATGAGGCGGCGCATGAGCTTCGAAAGCGAGAGTTGTCTAAACGCGCATCGACAACAGTTTATGTCTCATTGAACACATGCTCTAGGCCCTCCACCAACACCACCGGCGCGGAAGGCTTGTTCCCTCAGCTGAAAGTCTACTACTCGACCTCGAAGAACCTGAAGTATCCTGGACCGGGCAAGGATGACTCGCTTCAGAATGTCACTACGGCGAGCGAAGGCTACATCGGCTTTGAAATCGAGGCGGAGAGCGATGTCTACATCAGTGTTGTTGCAGACAACTCAACGTCCTATTCCGGCTCATATAATTATGAACTTGCCATATCGATCGATGACTACTTCTTCAACGTGGTTCCGGAGGACCCGTTTCTGTACTTTGTCGACTCCGATCAAAATGCAGCGCTGCTGGTCACCAACAACCTGACCCAGTCCAATTCCAGCTCGGAGAATTTTCAAGAGTGGATGGACCTGAATCCTGCTCCCTATACCCTGTATGCCCACAACGTCAATGATACCTCATTGAGCGGTTTGAAGTCCTCTTTTTGTGCGGTGTCGGCGCATTCCCAGGTGGTCAGCAACCCGAGCAACACTGGAATGACCAGCCGCGGACTGGGAAACAAGCCCAAGGAACAGTTCTACATTTTGGGACTCAATCGTAGTTCGACCTACATAGGGATATTGGGTATGAATGGCAACTCGACGAGCTCTGGAAATAACATCGTTGGCGGAGGTGGAATAGTATGGCAGCCGATGAATTTCACCACGAAGACAGGTCCGTCGTTCTCCAATTTCACCTTTCCACATCACGAACTAATTTATACAGAGGATAATTGTGCCGTCTTATTCAATCTCACCTTCTGCTCAGAAGTCGCATATGCAGTCCCATCCAACCCCAACAGAACAGTTGAAGCTCTACGAGAGATATACGACAACTACACGTCAAAATACTACAAAAACTTCGATTACTCCCTTCAGCAGATCCAATGCAACGCAACAGCCGACTCCATGTTTTCATTGGCCGTCAACTGTACAGACTGCGCGACGCAGTACAAACAATGGCTCTGCAGTGTTAGCATCCCCCGCTGCGCAGATTTCACTTCCAACGAAACATATCTCCAAGTCCGCAATGCAGGACAAGATTTCATCAACGGCAGTTCCTTACCAGCAGACGATCCCCTCCGCTGGTCTGTCATAACGAACCAATCCCGCAATCCCATCATCGACACAGACATCAAACCTGGTCCGTACAAGGAGATTCTTCCATGTACAGACATCTGTCACGACATGGTGAAGAGTTGTCCCGCGGCATTGGGATTCGGTTGTCCGACTGGAAAATGGTTAAACGCATCATACGGCTACCGAGATCCAAACGGAGACATCACATGCAGTTACCTGGGAGCGGCCTATTATTTAAATTTCGGCACGAGATTAGGTGTCTGGGGAAGTGTGTATATGTTGATTGGGATGTGGGGAGTTTGGTTGATATTGTAGACTTAGATTTGATAATGAGCATGAGCATAGATGATTCACGTTATAGGTTCTTGGCTTCGTAGCTTTCTTGATTCCAATCAGGTCTAGTTACCACTCCAATTCCTTCCTCCCCTCCGCATATTCACCCTCAACTCTCCTATCTCCCCATCGTTCCCTCCAGACATTCCTCTCCTCTCGCCATAAATCATTAACACATGGGTCACACGAACTACCACAACATGTTCCCAACTCCGGTGGTGGTGGGGGATCATTATAGGCACGACCTGCAGCTCGAAGAAGCTGTTTCGTCCGAGTACCTGATAGTCGTTTCTTTTGAAGTGCTTTGAAGGTCGGGACTTCATTAGGTTTGTAATATGGTTCTGGTTCTTTATCCTCTTCCTCGTCTTTGGCTCTGGCTTCTTTAAGAGTGGGGGTATCATTTGCCGATTCTGAATTTTGCGGAGACGATTCCTTGGCTGATGTTGATGTTGGGCCGGATAAAAGGTTGCTGAACGGGGCGCATAGAGATGAGAGAATTGATGTTGGTAATAGTGTGGATTGTTGATTCTCTTGCTTCTCTTCTTCTTTCTCTTGCATTGGTTTGGTGGCAGAAGTATCGCCACCCGATTCAATAGGCACAGGCGTAGGCTCTGTCAAGCCCGGACTTGAATCTATACTCATGACGAGTATGAATGCCCTGTACTGAATGCAATATTATACAGCCTAGGGAAGCAAATTCGAATAATGAAGATTGGTGAAATCGATTTGATAGATTTTGATAGAAATCAGGCGGAAGAACGTTCAGCCCGACCTATTTTCTAGTCTTAGCACCAAGGATAACCATATCTTCTCCTAGTTTATTTCAACTTACCAATATTCACAGGCAGATAGATATAGGGGTTTAGGAGTTCAAGAAATCAGGTTGATCTCGAGAAGTAGACTTACGAAAGGCCGAGGTCGGGCCGGATAGGATCGGGTTGGTCGTTCCGATTACCCACTCTATGTGAAGGTTAACATATGCCGAGACAACATGGAAGTCGGATATGATTATATTGAGAAATCAGTCTCAGGACTTAAGTTTGAACCGGTTTATCAATGTACAGTGCGATCAATATACTACCCATATCTTGAGCTATCGCTGTCTCTCTTGACAATGTAAACGCCTTTACTCCCGTGGTATCATATCATTATCATAATCTATTCACTTGCGCCGTGGAGTGGGAGTCCACATATTCTTCAACCCAGATGCTCCCCCAGAGGCCCGTGGCGTACTGCCAACTCGCGACAACAAATTCTGTGCTGCAGAAGTCAACATTTTCCCCGAGCCAGGTCTCGGAGTTAGTCCATCAATGCGCGGACTGCTTGCAAATCGGGGCGTATTATTAACAGGTGTTTTGGTCACACGAGTGGCCCTTTCAGCGCGCTTGTTACGTGCGACACGATCCACCATGCGGTGGTGTAGAGCCTCACGTCTACCGGTTTCGCGTAGTTGAAAGGGGTTTGGTGTTGCATCGCTCGCGCCGAGGAGACGCCAGTCAGCTTCGAGAGACCCGGCTGGTTGTGGTTCATATTCAGGTTCATCTTCGTCGACGAAAGCATATCCGTTGACTCGTGGGGTTTCTCCTCCCGGAACAGAAGAAGCTTCAGACTCGCTAAGACGCGGGCGGCCCGCGATAGCCTCTTGAATAGCCGAGATAGAAGGCGAGGCTGGAACTTTGTTTGTAGCATCGGCGGCCATTGCTGCGTCGGCATCAAGAAGTCTTGTATTTTGGTATAAAGTCCGCTTGGGCCCTGCGCGGGACGCGTTCTCGGCCTTCTGCTGAAGTGTTTCATGGGTATCCTCGACCGATGAGGGAAGGAACATGAGCGAGTTATCCGGGCGGGATTTCCAGTGATCAGGCCTTGCTGGGCGAGCATCGAGGTCTGTCTTGATAGCAGGACCTTCATTTGCCTTGATCAGACTGGTTTCCGGGTTTCCACCCTGGGCTGTGATGCGCTTCACTTCGTGATTATGATGAGCAATCTGCCGCGCGGATGGGATCTTATTGTCATTCCAAAGCCAGCCATTTTTTTCACGGCGCTTGATGTTCTGTTTGTCCAGGACTTTGTTGAATGACTCGTTATCCTCGCTGGTGTATTTCGCCTGGAAGGCAAGAAGTCCCATGTTGGCTGCATCGGCAAGTTTCTGATCGTTGGCTGTTGCCGTTGTTGCTGTAGTCGAAGTAGATACAACAGACATGGGTGTATCGCCTTTCCATCCCCGAGGGGTCTCATCTGATCGACCTGGTATATGTTGCGGAGTGCCCGCCACGGATGCGGCGTCGGTCTTTCGTCGCGCATTTAAACCCGGGGTCGGAGTGCGCATGACATCCGCAAGCTTCTGCTTGGAACTCTTGATCCAGTCTGCATCTTTTGATTCCAACGCATCGAGGTATTCCTGTTTTGATCGGGTCTCAAGCAGACCAGGGAAGAAGTCGCGGGCAATAATGTGGGAGAGGGCAGTAGTGTAGACATCTTCGTCGAGGACGGTCGCGGGGCGTTTGATGCGATTTGGAGGTGGCGGAGGTGGCATGAGCTGACCATCTGGCCTCTTGGCCAAGGCCTGCGACTGCGACGACGGAGAGGCCATGGTGGCGTGGAGAAAGTAAGATTGAATTGAGGTTTGGGGCGATAAGATAGCCAAGTCAGATGATCCACGAGCCATGTACTCCACAGCTCCTTCCAGGTTAGTCCCATCATTTGACAGCTACAATCAACTCTAATATCTAAGATCTCAGATCTACAATGAAAGCTTGATCAAATCACAAGGTACCATGGATTTCGCCCGTGGCTCTATAGTCACATGAATATAAAAAAAAAGATATAGCGAATGTACCAAATCCTCCCGATGTCCTCTTTTCCATGGTTTTTACCCAATTCCCTCCAGACACCAAACCAATATCGCTGAGAAATGCATTCAGACCAAACGACCGAACAGATTGAACACGGCTTACACAGCCCTCCCACCATACAAAATTCAAACAGGTCATGACTCGTGGGGAAATTCTATCAAGGGGTAGAGCGAAAAAGAGAAAGCAAAACCAGATATGCAAGACATATTTGCTCTCCCCGGAAACAAGTAAAAGAAAAAGGAGAGCGCTCATTGAGCGGCAGTGGGGAAAAGAGAGTAAGAGGGCTTGCGGCTCTTCTTTCGGTTCGGGTGCATAGCAGGAACCGAGGGTAGAGGAGGCTCGCAGCCTTTGACCGGCCGGATATCCATCTCGGAGGTGGACTTGGCGCGGTCGTGAATGGTAACGGGCGCAGGGAATTCTGCGCCAATGCAAGGGATGCTGCCCGCCTGGAGCAGCAGGTGAGCTTCGGCCAGACTCTTGGTCTGGCGGTGGATAGAAGAAGAAGATGGGCGGCTGATGCTAGACCCGGCAGCCAAGGTCTCGCCGGCGCTCAATCGGTCAGTGGGCATCAGCTCGCGACTGCTAGACAGGCTGTGGATCAGCTCGGGCACGCTAGTCGTCGAAACGGATGAACGGTGTTTGCGGACAATGGAAGCTGCGCGAGAGAGCATCAAGCTCTCTTGGGAGTTGCATTTGCTAATGGGGGAAAAGCTGCTGCGTGGGGAGACAGGGTTGTCGGAGATGATTCCCTGGGGGAAAGGAAAGTGGCCATCTGACTCTGCATCGGTGCTCAGGTAGTCCTCGTACAAAGTGTCCTGAGGGATCTGCTTGCCCAGGCCAGATGGCAAGGTGCTGACAGGTTGGAAATAGTCGGTAGTACTCCGAACGATGAAATCACGCTCATACTCGGCAGTCGATGGAGTGCCAGCCAAGTGCGAAGGTGTCGATCGGGCTGGGCTGGAATCCAGATCCGATGCGGGAAAAGCGGAGGTGCTCAAGGGGCTGGGCTGAAGATGCCGAACTTTGGGAGCTCCAAGCCAGTTCTCGTTAGGGGAGGGCACACCAATTTGAGGGCGCTGAGTCTCTTCTAGAGAAGTGCGCGTCCAATCGAAGTTGCATGTGGATTCGGCTGCATGCTCATAACAGTAGTCGATATCCGCATCCCACGAGTCATACAATTCGTCCTCATACGTGAACTGGTTCACACCGGAGGTTGATGGCGGAGTGGTCTCCGCATTGTCATTGGGAGAAGTTGCGGGCAGGCTTTCGGGGAGATTCTGTGGCAGAGTCGGGGAGCCCAGGGCCTCGGAGAATTTCCTTGAAAGCTCCTCAGCCACGAAGATGGATAGTGGCGCCCTTGATGCCTTGATAGTAGATGGGTGATATGCTTCAGTTGGGGGCTGACTCTGTTGCGAGGTCGAACGAGAATGGGCATAGCCAATGCTATTGTCAGGGCTATCCCACATGCGGGTGGTCTCTTCCTCTTCCGGCACGTCTTCGAGGTCATAATGGCTACTCATGGAGGATGTGCGAGCGGAGAGATCGTCGGCAGAATCCCGACGGTATTTTATGGAGGGTGCGGTGTGAATGTTTTCCGGGTAGGTCGTGGGGGTGGATAATCCCAGAATCTCATCAATGGCACGCGGAGCCGGCTCTGCGACCTCAGCAGGAACCTCCGGGGTAGCGGGTGGAGGCGGGGTTGTGGGACAAGAACGAGGAAATCTGGGGACCGGCCGCGAGAAGTTCTCATAGGCACGAGACTCCCGTCGAACATGGCCAGGGCTAACGGGGCCTGAAGGTGGCGATCCTGGGGGACTTTGCCGGGGTTCATCAACGGTGGTAGCCGTACCATATGCGGCGAGGTCATCAGTCGAGAAGTTGCGGAAGTGAATATCGGTAGCTCGGATGCCCTTGAGACCGGTCTCCGGCCGTTGGGATGCCCGAATCACGGAGAACTCGGTGCATAGATCATTCTCTCGGGTTTGGTCTAATGACTGGAACTGTGCCGGGCTCGTATGGGTAAGGTGATGAAAGTCGAATGGATCCGAGATGAGGCTCTTTAGTCGATCTTCTGCACGTGCGCGTCAGTCAATTGAACCACGAGGGCTTGTCGAACTCCAACTCCAGCCAATGCTATCATTTCGGCACTTACGTTGTTCGACATGGCGAGATCGTCGACCAAACATATCACCTTTCTCCCGAGGCTTTTCCCGATCATTCTCATCCTCCTCGTCCAGCGTGGCGACGATGTTGATCTTGCTGCCTTGGCGGCGGAGAATTCGACTTCCTCGAGCAAGGAAAGAGCGAGAGCTCCTGTCTGGTTTCTCCGTACGCATCCCCAATGCCGAGGTCGTACGCTCGTCCTGAGATGACAGAGAGCCGTCCATGGAAGTCATAGATGAACCCGGAGATCGGTGAGACGAAGTCGACGTCGTGGTATTGCTTCTGGAGCGACCACTGAAGACTGACCGGCGTTTGGGACTATGGGCATTGGGATGGGCCGTGGACCTGGAGCGAGCATGGGCAGCATGCTCCGGGGGATCATTTGACGAGCGGGTCGATGGAGGATCACTGCTCCCATCGTCATCCCAGGCCCGCGAATAGGGCATTTGGGAATACATTGAATAAATGAAAGATCGGGTAGAGACCCCCTAATTTATGTGCGAACAGGCAAAAGCACCAACAATTGGGCTTTGTTTCATGGTAGGACCTGAAGCGCGCGAGTGTTAAAGAAGAGACGTTTTTTTCCCAGGAGATTGGGTCGGGGCGGAGTTACATATGTACAATACATTTTGGTAAATACTAGTGGAGCTCCCGGCTTTCAGGGGGGTCGCGCCATGATTCGATGCTCCAACCGTTGAATTTCTTTGTTTTTGTTCAAGCATAATCGGGGTCTCTTTGAACTATTGAACTATCGATCTAGCTTGTACCTCATAATTGAGCCTTTTCTTTATTCCATATCTGTACGCCTTCATTCTCGATTTCTTCTCTTTCCCCTATCCCGTACGACTGATACGGACGCGAAACCCAAAGGATTGTAGTGCCATGCAACTCAGGGGGACTGAACGTGTTGGTAAATGTGGGGGGGGCCGCTTATCCGTGTCGAGTAAGTATCGGCATAGAATACGGATCCGTTTTGGTTTGGTTTAAAATATATAATAATACTGTACAGATGTGGTATCTTGATCCAACGGAGCCCCCCAACACAAAGCACAATCCGAGGTCCCATGGGATGCAGCTCCCTCGCATATGAGGAATGGACATGTGCATATAATATCGAGGAGATTGGCTATCTTCCGTTGGGCTTCTAGCCTCGTCCATTTGGGTCATTGATTCGCTATAGAACTCAGCCCGAGTCTATTTTCCCTTTTCCCCGCGTCACTAGCGCACGCCTCGGTCTAACGGTTTTATTGTCGCAAAGTGCGTTTGGGCTGGGCCCCGAGATAGGGCTTGCGATGGTCACAGATCCAGTGGAGCGTAACATACCATACCTCGGCAGAGATAAACAGATCGGAGGCGGCCGTGTTGATCAGATCCTGACATACGTACATAGATACGTAGTATGTTTTTTTTTTTTCTTTTGTACAGAGTATACTCTCTTCCCTGCATCCCCGGAAGTCCCCGGTTGCACATCGGTCAGTTGTCTCAGTCAACTAGGGGGAAATCTCCCCTCATTGTATCCATGGTTGAAGCCTGTATATCCCGTGTATTGATACACCGTGATACACACAATCTCCGGTGGGGTCTAGTTCCTAAGATAACTCGAGCCCCAAAGCCCCAAAAGCCCATTCCCACAAGCCCTACGGAACAGACCCGACATCGTCATGCGAAGTGGGGGACTGGAGCCCACAGTTTGCGAAACAAGGGGAGAAAAGTGAAAAGTTAAACTAAGAAAAAAAAAAGAAGTAACGCCAGCGTCTCAGAGTGTAGACGCGGGAAGAAAGTCAAAAATCTCACCAATTACGCCCATGTACCCACGGGGAGCTCTCCTGACGATCCCTCGTCTAGAACCATCCATGGAAGCGAACGTAGCAGAATTGCTAGACGATCAGTTCGTTTCAAGTGGACCCGGAGCTGCACCTTTTGAGCAGTTTTGGGAAGGTGCTCCACTGTACAGATACCGATTTTGTTTTTTTATGACAGTAGCCCCGAATTCACAATTGTACTCGCAATGCAGTTATTTTAGGATTCATGTTCTCAAGCATGCTCCAGAAGAATCTTGTTTTCCCTGGGGCCAAAACAGATAAGGATGTTCCCGAAAGCCAAAAGCCAAACTGAAAAATCCCCGGGGGCCGACATGCAAACATGGTCAATAGTCAAAGTACTGCAGAACATTGCAACGCTACTTTGGCCCCCGCGTTACTTTCAACCTTGCGACTAGCCCATGGACGCCAATGGCAACGTGGATGGATCCTCTCGATCCAAGCTCTCGGTATATTTAGTTACCGAAATCCTCCTGCGGCTCGTTTCTCCTGTATACTCTAGGGGGCTGGGATCGTCGGATGCCCCTATTGTCATGTTCATAGCTTCAGGGGGCCATTTCTATCCATTTCTCTTCATCTTTCGTCATGGTCCCATCCCGACCCATTTGGCCCCATCGGGCTTCGGGGAGGACACGGTCTACCGAGGCTGGCGCGCGACCCGGCTTGCTTTTTCGCTGCAGGAACGGTACAACTGTAATTGCCGAAGGATGAAGGATGCAGGATTCTATTTTAACTTTTTTGGCTCTATTGACTAATATTGACTAAGCTGCCATCTACAGGATGGGATACATAATATATTATATCGCCACTGTATGTTGATGCTCAAAGCCCCGGTTCCACGCGATCTGAACTGAACGTGGGCCGCAAATCGAACTAAAGGAGATTATTTCCTGTCAGCCCCAGCTGACTGGCGCCATCGGCGACTAGTTGGAAAATCCAATCTACTCTCAGTCCATAGTTGACCCGGCCAGCTGGTTAGTACTATATTTTTGGGCGATCGGGTCCATAAAGGGGGACCACTAGGGCACTAGCCACGATAGTGAATACTTCCCAAGTGAGTAAAGGGGGAAGAATTCATATTGCCGTGTCCATTGTCAATCTGAATTAAAAAAAAAACATTAAATTACGTATTGGTTCAAATAGTAGACTAGATCCCAGCGCCAGCCCTTTTTAGACGGGAAATTCTCCTTTAAAAGTGATCTGCGTGAAAATTTTTAGTAAACAAGATACAAAGAGAGGGAGTATACATACCGTCGGCTATTCTCAAGTAAAAATAGCCTCGATAGGCGATATACCCCTTTAACGACGGATCTCAATGAGACCAATCTCGACATCCTCGGCGCGCTTCACGATATTCCCAACGTCAACGCCAGGAAGTCCCACCCCAACTGGACCAACCGAGACGTCATCAGCACGCTTCGCGTTCTGAACGCCAGTGCTACCTCCATTGCTCAGGGCATTGGCTGAGACACCAAGATTGCCGATGAGGTCCTCATCAGAGCGTTTCACGGCATTGACATAGTCTTCAGCCAGTTGGGTGTAATCAGCAATAAGACCATTTTCTTCACGCTTGGCGTTCTGACTGCTAGTGCTGTCTTCGTTGCTCAGGGCATTGGCTGCAATACCGACGTTATTGGTAAGATATTCCTCCCAGCGGGGGAGGATAGCGTTGCTACCGCCTGTCAGGATGACAGGGACTGCGGTGACGGTCATGGCGAACAGAGCTACAAGTCGGTATTGCATGGTAAATAGTGTTGGGCTTATACGAAAGCCTATATGGTGAATTAGACTTTTTAAACAAGGTCTATGGCTCTTATGCCTGTACACTGTACTGCACTTACCGTGGTGGAAGGTCAAGGCGTCAGGGTAGTACGAATTTGGGATACCAAAGAAGAGAGAGATATGGAAGAAAGTGCTGGGGACGAGCCGCTTCAAAAGGCACAGTCTTTCAGTCCAGAACCTGTAGGAGCTCTCATCATCAAAGAACAGAAGAGCGAATATAGTTGACGTGCTTCACTCCGCTGGGTAAAGTATAGAGTTGAACATACTAAACTCCCTTCCCTCCAACCAATACATACATTTGGTCCAGAACAAGGTCAATGACACCGGGAAGTCTCTAAAGCCCCACCACAAGGAATGCATAGCTAAGCTCAAAGTTTCTTTGAAGGGAGACTAACTTCACCTAGGACATCAGACACCTCAGAACCTCAACTAGGAACCCTCACTATAGCCGCGGATAACCCAATTTGAAGGCGAACCATGGCGTTGGAGCTCATGTGGAGAGCTGTCCTGTCCTGGCCCACAAGAATGAAGAAAGTGGGTTCACTGGGTTACAGAAGTTCAAACTTAACTACACACCAGGGCCATGAGAAATTTATGGGCTGTCAGGTGGTGACATTTGGTCGTTGACGATCTTTAACTAATTGGGCGAGAGGTCCAGAGAAGATCGGATGGTGATATCATTTCGGGTTGCCGAGCCGAACACCGTGTTCCCGATTGATTAGATGACAACTTTATACCCCGTTGAATTGAGGAGAGATTTTGGGAAGATCTATATTGACGTCGTTTAATCTAAGTTTTCACCAGGTACTCTAGGTATATATGATATATCAATCCAGAGAAATTTTACGCCACCTAGAATGTATATCCAGGCTTCCACAACCTTAACATGGATAAAGTTACCACCGAGGAATGGTCCGCTGCAATTCGAGTATATCGTGTTGCAATCCAGTTTCCATGGGACATTTGAATCTTGCTCAAAGACCCACAAAGAAGAGGGTCTTCCATATTTTCACAATTTTTCAATCTCTAGTACTGGAGATAGCAACTACGTAGTCATCGGCCGATCGGAGACACTTAGAGATGACGATTTGATTTCTCCCTAGCAGCATATCGGGCAAAGTTTATATTTATGCAGCTCAAGTGCTTTTGGAAATGACCTTTAGAGTGAGTTCGCGGTAATTGTCGGCTATTCTGACCTGAGCAAGAGGAATATAATACAGCACTGCGACTTGCATGCAAGAACGTTTTCTTCAGGAGCTACAGCAGACCTAGAACGCTCCGAGTTTTCTGTCACATTCTTTCTTTTGACCTTACCTAGCTCTACCCTGCATGTCTTGGCCACCCCTATCTTAGGTATCTATGCCTACCCGCTCAGGTATACATGTATCATGGAGGACAGGTATTGAAGTCGTGAGACGCCGATTCGGAAACATGCAAGACATCTAATTATACGAATTTTAAATGTGAGAGTACATTGAAAGGATAGCAAATATTAAAAACCATAAAATACATGACATTGGCATAAGCTCTTAGCAGTCGATGCAACCAATAAGCATTCTGAAAAGCGGGATGGATCTCATATGCATAGTTCCGAGATCATATGCAGTATGACAAGGGCAAAAAAAAACCCGCAAGGCACATAAACTTGGAATCAGTAATGAATTAGAAATCCAAACCAAATTCCGAAACATGCACGATCGGGACTGCTCCTGCGCCCGCATTGCTGCATGCTGCATCCTGCAGCCTGCACCTCGGGAATCGGGATCCAATCCCTGGCACAGAGTTCAATACCGCATAAAGTCTGCCTCAGACAATACACGTACGGATATGTATGTATCGAGTTGGAATTCTGTCATTTAATTCACATACACAACATTGTGGTTCTCAATTGACTTTATGGTACGCCTCAGGTCTTGACACGCGACTAAACGAGAAAACAACAGGGATCGGAAATTAAACCAGTCAGCTTAGCTCGGCCAGATGGGTCTCGGTGTTAATTCCTTTCCTTGTCCCATGTGAACAACCAACAGTTTTCTCGTATAGCGCTCGGTACCGCACTACAGTTCGTTTTTTTAATATAGCTAGGATCCGTGGGTTGCATCTGATTGCTTAGTTCTGCTTTGTGGGGGTTCCCTTGTTTATAGATCGGGAATAGATCGGACTTGATTCCTGGTGCTTTTAGGCAGGTGGTGGGTGATTGGTGGGGAATTAGAATGAGCCAGCGACCTCGGGGATTGCGTAAGTTGTGGAGATCCTGGATTCGAATTCGTATTCGCAGGATACATGAAATGGGGTCCGTGTTACCGATTCATACTGTATGGATTACTAGGAATGGGCTTGGGTCTTGTTGACCGTGTTGACTTGTAACTATGGAAGTTGTACAAGTTAGAGAAGTTAGAGAGAGGTAGTATACATCTAGACGAAGTATATCAAGGTATTGAGGATAAAAACAACTAAAAGGGCTAATTTACATCGAAGAACATCTTTGTTTCGCAAACTGTATCTGGCAGAGTAATTGACATCGTCTCTGCCACCATCCCAGACGCCGGAAACACTTTCTGCGATAGGAAAAGAAAATGCTAGAAAAGAAGTAAAAGACAGGCGCAGCTCAGTCCTCCATCTCTTCATCTTCGGTCGGCTTGGGCAAATCCACATCACCGAAGAGCTCCTCGTTATCGTCATCTGCCTCGACCGTCTGCGCTGGCGCCGCTGCCTCCTCCTCCTCCTCCTCCTCATCATCGTCATCGGCGATGCGGCGAGAGACTCGGTCGCGGCGACGGGGTGCTGCGACCTCCTCATCCTGCATTGGCTCGTCATCATCACCGAAGAGATCTTGATCTTCCTTTTCCTCACCAGGAGTAGCCGGAGCCTCTCCTTCTTCATCATCGTCCGAGTCTTCCACTCTCTCATTGCTCTTGAACTTGCTCGAGGCCTTGCTGCTCTGGGCCTTCGCACCAGACCGGCGTTCCAACCGACGGCGCTTCTTAGGGGCGGCATTCTCGCCCTCGCTCTCGGGCTCAGCGCCACTGTGCTCCTGATCATTCTCATCCTCGGCAGCAATGAAGTCATCACCTCCCTTCTTCTTGCGTTTCGTGGTGGGCTTCTTCTTGCGCTTGACCTTCTCGCCGGTCGCCGAATCATCAGTCAGCTCAGCCTGCTCGCGGGCGCGTTCAGCTTCCGCACGCTGGAGAGCTTGTCGCTCAGCCTGCTCAACCATGCTCAGGCGCTCTTCAGCAATCTTGCGCTTCCGCTCAGCTTCAATCTCCTGGGCCTTTCGGAGTGCCTCCTCGCGCTCCTTGGCTGCGGCTTCACGGGCCTCGCGAGCTTGCTGAAGTTTCGCGGCATTCTTCTCCTCGTACTCTTTCTGGCTCTGCATGGCACGGTCGAGCTGCTTGCTAATAGTGCGACCCATGTTTGCACGTTGCTCCAAAGCGGCACTGGGATAAGGCGGGTTCTTCTCCTTGGAGATGCGCTCAAATGTCTCGATGGCCTCCTTAAGACCCTCAGCTGCCTCCTGCACGTCCTGCAAGGTCTTCTGGGTGGCCTGGAGACTGTAAGCCAACGAGGCAATTTGGTTCTGCACAAAGGCCACATTGAACTGCAAGTGAAGTTGATCGGGGGAGACACCCTTTGCTCGTTGTGCGTAGTCAAGAGCCGTCTTCATAGCCACAAGGTTCATCTCCTGCTTGCCCTTCAACCACCAGACTCGACCAAGACAGGCAAGAATCTGCACGTCACGAGAGCGATCCTTGGATAGAGCGATCTCGTAATTCTCAATTGACCGTGAGTACTGACGAAGCTCGGCGTAGACATGTCCCAGGTTGAGATAAACACTGGGATCCTTCAGGGTTTCCCGAATTTTGGTAAGAATCTGCACAGCGGTGCTGTGGTCCTTCTTGTCATCGACAAGAGCAATGGCGATACCTTGAGCGGCATAGGCGTTCTTAGGATCCAGCTGCAAGGCCTTGTCAAAGAACTCCACGGCACGCTGATACACCTTCCGACGTTTCTCTTTCTCCTGCTCAGAATCACGACGCATGTCACGAGCTGAAAGAAGATGCACATTACCCATACCAGTCAAAGCGTATCGGTCATGCTTATCGTGGTATTGTAGAGTGTGTTTATAGTGGCGTTGCTCATGATCCTCGGCAAGGTTGGCAACCCGCTTCTTGGATTTGCTGAGATACCAGCCGAAGAGCGCGCGAACCTCCAGGTTCGAAGACTCGACCTCATACAGTTTAGCCATCTTCTTGGGGCCTTCATCAGTGGGACTCTGGCGCAAGCTGATGTATGTGAGTCGAGCACTGGCTTCTGTGTAATCGCTGTGTCGCTCCAAAAGACCCTCGTAGACCTTCTTGGCTTCATCCCACATGTCGGCCGCCTCGTAAGTGCGACCCAAGTTGTAGCTGATAGTAGTGACAAGCGCATCGTTGTCGGCCTTGTCTTCTCTCTCCTGTGATTGGACGCAGGCATTGAGCGCCGACTGGAACATGCCGCGGGCCAATGCAATCTTCTCATTTTGATACAAAAAGGCACCCATGTTGTTGAGCAGCTGTGGGGGAAGCATGTCGCGGAGAGCATTCTTCATATCTTCAGCGTCTTCAATTCCTTCTGGACGAGCACTATCCGGAATACTGGCAATCTGAAGTTGCTCCAGCTGAACAAGACACTGCATGCTCTTTTCGGGGGAGGTGCCCTCATACAGTCGAGAAAGGTAGACCAGAACCGATTCGTCGGGAGTCAGGTTTAGCTTCTCATCCTTCCACATCGATCGCACAGACTCCAAGAGAGTGATTGCCCGCTTGATCTCGTTTGACTTGTCCTCCTTGCCGCCAGACTTTTGAACAGCAAACACCTCTTCCGCATGGATCGCTGCCAAAAGTGTCATGGCCTCAACATTTTTAGACTGCTGAACAATCTTCTCCAGGCGGAACTTAGCGCCATCAAAGTCCTTGTTCGTGACCTGCATCTGCACTGCACCGAACTTGGCTGGCAAGTAGCCCTTATCACCACCACCGCGGGCCTGATCAGAACGGTTATAGTATTCGGTGGCTCGTGCGTTGTCGTTTTCATAGTGAGCTTTGCGTCCGAGGAGATACCAGCCGTCACTGGCAATTGGCATGACATCAGTCTGCTCGATGGCCTTGCGAGCAAGAGTTTCCACCGTCGGGTATTGTTTGCGCAGAAGGAAGTAACTGCCGAACAAAGCGCAGGTCATAGGGTATTCTTTGTCAAGCTTGAATGCTTTTTGGGTGTACTGGGTCATGGCGATCTTGTACAAGGAACCGAACATGGGGTCGGTGGTGGACCGGCGAGAGCTGTCGTAAAGGTGATACACTGCAAGCAGGATATTTGCGACCTTGGATTCGGGGTTCTATATTCGAAGCAAATTAGCTGTGTGATTCAAGAAGGGCCTGAAGTAAGATTTACCAGAGCCAATGATCTCTCCCAAGCCACCTTGGCTTGATCCTTGAATCCTAGCTGCCATAAACAGCATCCCAAACCGATGCGAGGATCCGGGTCTGTGAGGTTTGGCACCTTCATGAGAACCTTCTGGTACCCATCTAGGGCTTCGGCATATCTTCCTAGCATGTAGTGTGCCCGGGCACGTCCCAAAATGGCCATGATGTTGCGGCCACCGAAGGCTTTGGATGACTCGTCGAAGCATTTCAGCGCCTGACGCAGGGCTTCCACTCTCTCGGAGGTATCGATTGCACCGGGTCGGACAGCACGAGGGGGATACAAAGATGCACGGAGAAGACACAGGACACCGCGAGCGAGGAACAAAGGTGGGTATGCCGGGTTCAAACGTGATGCCTCGTTCAGGGTCGATGTTGCCAATTGCAGATAGTGGTCCTTAGTTTTTGCCTGCGAGTAGAGCTCTCCCTCCGGTGCAACACGAGGTGCCTGCCGGCTCTTGAGCATCAGAAGCCAGCAGACCCAGCCCAGAAGCCCGAGCTTTTCTTTGGTTGCTCCGTGAGCCACGGAGGCCAGGCCTTTATTGAGAATGTCGAGGGCATGGTCAAGTTGCTTTCGCTTCGCGTAGGCAAGCGCAATGATGACCCAGAAGTTCTTCGCTGCTCGTTCATTTTCCAACAACGTGCATAGCTCAGTAGGGTCTTCGGGAAGATCAAGGAGGCTGACTTCGACTTCGCTGTCGAAGCTGGAGGCGGGAATATCGATGGCATCGGGAATGTCGGCAAAGCGCAGGGTATTCATAGAGCTTGGAGGAGGCATTGTCTCTGTGGAACCATTGGTGTGGCCGTTTTCGAGGGGTGCCATGATTGCGACTGCGCGCTGACAAGGAAGAGGTGCCGATGAAGTTGCGAATGAAATGAAAGGATATGAGCAAAGACTTCAGCTCATGATCAAGCAAGATTGCCCATCTGAAATCTTGAGGATGCGAGCCAATTCACTAGGAGAACCGTTCGCATGAAACGCGCCAGTGAATCTCGGAGAGGCTCGCAGACCGCGGTGCTTCTAATTGAGAATTGGATGCTTGGCGTGGCTGGATTACTGCACCGCCACATAGCCACACTACGGCACCGCCACATATGGAGTGTACATAGTTCTATCACTACCATGTTTCAAAGTAATTATAAGGATAAAATAAGTGATATATATGTATAGATATTTATTATCTAGGTCTTGATAGTCATGTCATGTCTTGTCCCCATACCAATAGTCAAGTCAAAAGTCGAATGCGAATTTAATCAGTGCAACCAGCTGCCCACAAACTTGCACAAGAACACCAAACCAATCAGTACGGCAAAAATTTGTCCAAGTTCGATCCAATGATGCAGTCGAACGTATGACTCGACGTACCCAGCATCGACAGCTACTTTCTGTTCAGGAGTGGCTTTCTTAGCGTCGATCGAGCCGGCCAAGTCAGATGGGAATCGACCCGTCTCCCAATATTGATCCAGCAGCTGATCCTTCTCAGTCCATCGGGCTCGCAACCATTCTTCAAATTCGGGCTGGTCATCCAAAGGAATTTCTGAAACAGCAAATCGTCGCCAATGCATATTAACCGAGGTCGGGGGGCGTCCTTGCATATATGTAGAGCGGAGAGTAAAGAACTTGTCGGGATAGACTCCATTCCTAAAATCAAGTCAGCATGATTCAAACCCCCCTCCGAAAAGCAAAACATACGGTGGGCCCTCATAGGCGATAGTGCTGTCATAAACCCATTCAACTGTCCCTCGGAGCTGCTGGAGACAGAAAAACAGACCCGTTGACCGAGGCAGAATTTGGTGGTTGAGTGGAGCCAGTCCCTGTTTCGCCCCAAATGCATCGCTCCGTCGCTTGGTGTTGATGGACAAATTGGTTCCTTCGGGGAAGATCAGTAACCACATGGGGTCATACTGGGACCCGTCCGATTTGGCCCCCATGTACTTTGTCTTCAATTTTTGCAGCCGGTACTCAATTCGGGCCTTGTCTGAAAGCCACTTCCGTGCCAGGAAGATAAATCCATAGAACATCATTCCCTGACCCATGATGGGAATCCATTTGAGGGAGTCCTTGAGAATGATAAAGATGCGCCCATGCATCACATTGGTATAAGCAATCCACCACAGGTAGATCCAGTCGGTGTAGATCTGGTGGTTGGCGATCATCACCAGGCGCTCTGGGAAGTCGGTCTGCAACATGCCATCCTCAGACAGATGCACTTGACCTCGAACGCTGGCATCTCCACTAACTCGGAAAAGCGTCGGGCTGCCCCATTCTGTGAGTGCGGTAATCACTAGTCCAAAGTTTTGCTTTGTGTACGCCATATATGAGTAGTACCAGCTTCTGTGGATCAGGTACAGTGGACAGCCAACAAGCTGGGTTATGAAGATGAGGACCATACAGCTATTGAACCATGTTGCCAATGCCATGGATCGAAGTATTTGCATCGCGATTCCATGTTTCAAACCAGGCTCTGTGGGCGGCTTGGTGGACTGTTTTTGAAGCTCGGTCGCTTCTTTGGTGGGAGGTTTGCGTTGGCGAGCCTCGGTTGAACTCATGATGCAATTTGGGGCCCGAATGGGCAAGCAGAAAGGATACTCAAGCTGGAAGACGATCGGAAGCTTTAGGCCCTCCAGGGAAGATGTTGTACAACACTTCGCTAATGGGGAGGGGAGGTATTTGCTTTAGTGGTCAGCGGGAGCTGGCGGGATCGGAGTGATCGACAATCAGGGCACGAGCTCGGGCTGTGTCTACTTCCACTGCCAAAATACAAAGAAGGTAGCAGATGAGCTGCAAAGGAATGAGACGAATCAGTTTGAGGATAGAATGAATATATCCATTAAGGGGAATGTACTGAGAGCAAGCAAAAGTGTCCAGCTTTGTGGGGTCTCGTGTACACGCATAACGTCAGAAGCCCGAGAGCGGTGGGGCCTGATCTTATTTACTCTCTCCGCTTTTCTCTAGCAGGGCGTTTTTGGCTCTTGGTGTCACAACTCCGACAAACATAACTCTCTATACTGGACCACTGTCCGGATATGATACTCACTACACGGGTTGCTGCATGACCGAGGCTGCAGTTATTCAACCATGCAGTGTGCCCGTCGCAAATTCTCCGGCCTGTTCCTGCGTCGCTGTTTCTCCTCGTCTGCGCCCCGTCACGAGATCCGCGATATTGGCGCTTTATCGCAGCGGCTGATCCCCAAATACCAAGGTGTGGCTGAGTGTGATATTTCGGAAGGTCAACGAAAGGCTAACTTTCTTTTAGAATCTCAAGGCGAACTTCTTTCTCTCCAATGGCCAGCGCCGCCACGAAACATCTTGCTGGTGCGCAAGGATTGCGCTCCAACGGTGACAGAGTCTCTTATTGAGTTTGCCAAGTATGTCGACCTATAATTAATGCTAGACATATAATTCGCTTGCCTAACACCCTTTCCTCCAGTCATATCACCTCCACGTATCCATCCACCGCTGTGATCCTCGAATCCAAAACCGCGGCCGAAGTTCATTCGTCGCTACCGTTCCCCGTCTACTCTGCATCCTTGGACGAGAACCCAACTGCGTTTCATAACAAGGTGGACCTTACGGTGACACTGGGGGGAGATGGCACCATCCTCCATGCATCCTCGCTCTTTGCTACTTGCTCCAATGTTCCCCCGGTCCTATCGTTCAGCATGGGCACACTAGGGTTCCTTAGTGAATGGAAATTCTCCGAATTCAAACGAGCATTTCGAGAAGTTTACATGTCCGGAGCCGGAGCCGGAGATCGCACGCCTGTCCTGGAAGATAAGATACACACTGCAGCAGATACCAAAGAGCCCACACAGGAATCAGTGGGACCGACAGGCTGGTCCTCGGTCCGGGGCAAGTCCATGGGTAGTACTCGTGGGGCCCCGATCTTGATGCGCAATCGCCTTAAGGTTGGGCTTTTCACGGGCGATGGCCAAGAGACAACTCCCGTTGGCGGCAAAAGTGATCAGGGAAAAGGAGTCTATGTCATGAATGAACTGCTTATCCACCGTGGTAAAGAGCCACATCTTGCCGTGGTGGATATCTCTGTTGGGGGTCGCTTTCTGACCGAGGCGGTGGTTGACGGCATCATCATTTCAACCCCGACGGGTAGTACAGCGTACAGCCTAAGCAGTGGTGGCAGTATCGTCCATCCATTGGTGCCATCCATTCTGCTGACGCCCATCTGCCCGCGTAGCCTCAGTTTCAGACCCCTCGTATTGCCGCTGAGCACGCCGATCACAATGCGGCTCAGCGATAAGAACCGTGGTCGTGAACTGGAGGTCAGTCTAGACGGGGTCAACCTTGGCCAAGGAATGGCGACCGGCATGGAGGTCCGAGTGTGGAATGAGGAGATGCGACATGGTATGAATGAATGGCAAGGCGGCGTG
The DNA here is from genome assembly GCF_028828015.1 of Penicillium pulvis. Classification (NCBI taxonomy): domain Eukaryota; kingdom Fungi; phylum Ascomycota; class Eurotiomycetes; order Eurotiales; family Aspergillaceae; genus Penicillium; species Penicillium pulvis. The sequence goes on along the minus strand of NW_026643079.1, from coordinate 488,501 downwards.
CCCAGTGTCATGCGGAGAAGTATGGGCGATGAAGCGCACGAAGGGTGGGTTGGTGGCTTGAATGGGCTACTCAAGTTCAACCATCCATTTGGCGAATAGTATAACCAACCTGTATTATATTTTACTTATACCCTATAGAATATTCTATAACCCTATAAAATCAACTTTGTACTAGTAAGATTTCCCATATTGACGGGTTTAGCCGCACTTAACTACGCCTCTTTTTCATGGTACTAGTACTAAGTAGACGCGGGCCCAGATTCACAACCGTGGATCCCATCCACGACCATTGACGCATTTCAATCTCTATGATTGGTAGAGCTTTGTTTTCTGTAGATTAGCTCCATACACTCCATAGTTGGTTTATTAAATTCTTCCCCTATCCAGTAACCAAAATCCCATCTCAGGGGAGATCTGCCCCCATTCCCGCCCCAAACCACTTCTCTCCCCCTTTCATCCGTTTCCTTTCTTCTTTCCACCCCCACCATTATCATCCCACTTTTTTTTTTTTTTTTTCGAACACCCAAAGACTTCTTTCGGGAATTCATTGTGTTCGAGCCGTTCTCGCAGTGCGAGGACCGCTCCTTATCACTCACCACAGGTAAGCGAACATACCCCGATTGGGGATGTATCCCGACCCCCTGGAACGTGGGAGGCCAATAAGCTTCTTCCCCTCCTCCTTCAAACCCTTCGAACGCCCCTAGAATTTGATCGTGCGACAACAGGGATGGTGTTGTGCTAACTTCTTTTTCTTACTCAAAAAGCCACTAGCTTGGGGCCTCAGGAGGTCTCGTCGCGCATTCGTTTCTTTCAGCCCCGCGAACGCTGATCCCGACGTGATTCCCAACTCGGGACTGAACAACCATGGGTTCCTATGGAAAGTGAGTAGGCTCGTGGCTGAGAACAATCTTCAATGTCAACGACCCCCGACTCACATTCGAATAAATAGTGGTACCGCGTACTCGCCGGATCAGTTCATGAATCCGGGGCCGGCTCCCCGCCCCCCAACTGATCGTCCTAAGTTGACGCTTCCTACCAACAACCCGGTGGCCACCTCGTTCAGTCAGATGTCCCTGAATTCGCCGAGCACCCCAGGCCCCGGTGGCAATCTATCGCTGTTCCCCAACACCAGCACTCCGTCCCTGGCCCGGAGCCAAACCGGCGGAAGCGGCGTCACCATTGTGAAGGAAGGCCTTGTGCGATGCAAGGAAGATAAGTTTTTGGCAACATGGAACCAGCGCCAGTTGATCCTGCGCGAATACAAAATCGAGTTCTTGAAGACCGAGTCCGGAAAAGTTGTTCTCTCATTCCCCCTATCGACTGTCACCGCTGTTTCTCGCTCGGAGGATTCCAAGATGGCCTTTGAGATCACCCGACTGGCCAATCCGAAGGATGCGAACTCCAAGACTGCTCTGATCACTCGGGATGTGCCCACCAAGACCATCACTTGTGAGGTGAAATCTGATGATGAGATCTACGAGTGGATCGACAAGATCTATGAGCGCTGCCCGGGTATGGGTGGTGTCAGTAATCCTACTAATTTCAGTCACCGTGTTCACGTTGGCTTTGATCCGCAGTCTGGTGCCTTTGTCGGCTTGCCCCCAGAGTGGGAGAAGCTTCTGACAGCCTCTGCCATTACCAAAGAGGACTACAAGAAGAATCCTCAGGCAGTGATTGAGGTCTTGGAGTTTTACTCTGATATCAAAATGCGAGAGCAGAACCCACAATATTACGGTGGGATGAATGGCCCTTCGGGTAGTCCGAACAAGATGCCTACAAGCACTTCGGTGGGTAGCGGTATTGCCCCTCCTCGGCCTGCACCACCAGGCCCCATGCAGCGCCTGGACAATGGTCAGTCTATGCGTTCTGTATCTTCACCAACATCAGATCGAACTGCGGATCAGCAACAACAATTGCAACAGATGAAGGAAGCAGCGGACCAAGAGCGTCGCCGAGTTGAGGAAGCCCGCCGCAAGGAAGAACAGCAAGAATATAATGCATCTCTTCCCCAGACGCGTACTCCACTAGCCAAGCAGGAGCTTGGTGGATACGGTGGTGGTTCAGACACCCGCTACCAGCCAAGTCGCCCTGCCCCACAAGCACCTGGCTCTGCAGCTCGCGCTCCAGCATCCGATCCCCGTCAGCTAACCGCGCAGCGACCAGCCCCCGCTCCGCCATCGCAAAGTCCTTATGGTGGACAATCTTCGTCCCGCACCCCTGGTGGCTCCCAGGACCAGGGATCGCCCGCGCGCTATGCTGCCAACGACCCTCGGGCCCAGGCTTCATCAAGCCGGCCTCAACAGGCCCAGGGTCCTCCCCCGACCCGGTTGCCGGCTCCTGTGCAGCAGGTGAAGCCGCTAAACATTGCCAACAAGCAGCCAACTCCCAAGGCCGTCCCCGATAGCGTTCGCCAGGCAGAGGCCGCCTTGACCAAGAAGCCAGACACCCGACAGAAGGAGGTGCGTATGTCGGCAATGTCCGAGAATGAGGTCATGGATCGGCTTCGCGCCGTGGTGTCCAAGGACAACCCGAACGAATCCTACAGCAAGCAGCGCAAAATCGGTCAGGGTGCTTCTGGCTCCGTGTACGTGGCACGGGTCAAGGAACACTCCACATCGGCAGTGGCTCACGAGCTGTACCGACAGTACGGACCGCGGTGCCAGGTTGCCATTAAGCAGATGGATCTGCGCAGTCAGCCCCGCAAGGAGCTGATTGTTAACGAGATTATTGTCATGAAGGACAGCCAGCATGCCAACATTGTCAATTTCCTGGATTCGTTCTTGCAGGAGTCGAGCAACGAGCTCTGGGTTGTCATGGAGTTCATGGAGGGTGGTGCTTTGACCGATGTGATCGACAACAACCCAGTTATCCAAGAGAACCAGATTGCGACCATTTGTGCCGAGGTACATCTCCATTCTTCCTTTACTTGAACGTTTCACTAATAAATATTGTTTGTAGACTTGCAAGGGGCTGGCCCACCTGCATAGCCAGAACATCATTCACCGTGATATCAAGAGTGACAACGTTCTCCTCGACCGTGTCGGGCACGTCAAAATCACTGACTTTGGCTTCTGTGCCAAGCTTACCGAGTCCAAGAGCAAGCGTGCCACCATGGTGGGTACCCCTTACTGGATGGCACCCGAGGTTGTCAAGCAGAAGGAGTACGGTCCCAAGGTTGACTGTTGGTCTCTGGGTATCATGGCTATTGAGATGATCGAGTCCGAGCCTCCTTACCTGAACGAGGAGCCCCTGAAGGCGTTGTACCTCATTGCCACCAACGGTACCCCCCGCTTGAAGAAGCCCGAGAAGCTGAGCAAGGAACTCAAGGCCTTCTTGAGTGTCTGTCTCTGCGTTGACGTCCGTAGCCGTGCTACTGCCGACGAGCTTCTCGCTCATGAGTTCTTGCAGACCGGCTGCAGCCTTGCCAGCCTAGCAGAATTGCTGCGCTGGAAGAAAGCCAACGGCCAGTAAGGAGTTTGAGGAAGGTCGGTGTTTGTCTCTCAAAACTTAATTAAACCTCACCTCTGCACACCTATCCATTCAAGTTGGGAGATCTGTTCCTGCGCACATATGAGTCCGATTTAACGCGCCTCCGGTTAGATTATTCCTTTTTTTCTTGTGTGAATTTTGCCTCTTACGAACGAACCGAATACTGCATGGACATTTCCATATTCCCCCCCTGCCTTGAGCTTGCCCTTGAGACTCTTTTTTTATGCTGCAACACATACAGAACCCTGGGCGTGGGTAATTTGGCGTTGATGAACTTTGATTGCTTTCGTCTCTGTCTCTAACGTCTCATGCACAAGACCCTCATACCACTTTGCCTTTTGTTTCAATCCCCCATTGTGCCTGCTTCGACGACGTTGACGATTCCGTGCACTGTGTATTTTGTGTCTCTGCACTTAAAAGCGACAATCTACTTAGTTTCAGTCTGAATTGAGGGCTTTTTTTTCTTGTTACTGGCATTATACCCGCCAAGTCAAAATGAAAATTGCATAATTTGAATTCATTGAGCAATCCGTGGATACTGTATTGGTGATTTACTACTGGACTCTGAAATTTCCGTTTCAGCTGGAATCGAACAAGCTCAATTCCACTAGTCTTGGAAGGCTTATCTAAAGTTTCAAGATTCGTGAAGTGCCGTTCCGCGAAACTTATGTTAATTTTCTACAGCACCGGGTAAATGTTCATCGTATATTTTGATTTAGAGCTTGAGTAACCCCCAAATATGTAGCCATCTGGCGTCCAGCAAGCTTGATCACTATTCAATGCCTATCTATAGTCTGTACCATCCCGTCCCACAGTATTTATGTTGTGAAAAGCTAAAGACCCAGATAAGGATTGATATTCACATCAAGGGGGTACATTGGGGGTATTTGTACATACCTCGATATTCCGTCGTTTTTCGGACATACTCCTCGATCTTGTTTTCAGACAAATCTCCCAGAATCGAAAAATAAGTGCCATGCTCTTCGAAACTCTCGCCACCAGCCTTTAAGACCTTCTCTTCGACGCGTCGTTTATCAAGCCTTGTCCACACGAGGTTTGAAGGGTCGAACATCTTCCGGGCTGTGACAGCCTTCTCTTGAGCCAAGGAATCTTGTGGGATTTCTCCCTTCTTTCGACGCGGCTTTGGTGACAGTATAGCATCATTCTTGTTAAAAGTGTCAAAGTCAAAACTCTCGTTAGTACCAGGCTCTGTATATAGGGAATCGAGGGATCTGCCAGAACGTAGACTTGACTCAATCGACTCTTGAGGTTTTTTCTGATCTGTAGCCGAAAGATCAAAAGCCAGGATTTGATTGCCAGGTAAGCGGGGCTCTAGATCATTTGGATTCCAATCATGGCTCTTCTGATGTCGTTCCTGTCTGCCGCGATACAAAGGCCATCTCTGAGCTGGGTCGTCCTCTGGCTGATCCCTGCGTATCTCTCCATCATAAACATGTGAATCTGGCCAGCTAGTGTACCGAGGGCCACGGAGGGAAGAAGGACTAGGTATATGATAACTTGGCCCATGGTAAGACGAGGGATAAGGGCCATACATGACATAAGGACCAGGACCAGGACCAGGACCAGAAAGATGATAAGACGTGGAGTAAAGATGAGACATGTTTTGAGGATCAGGCATACAATATGGACCAGGCGGGGAAAAATTATCGGGCATGGGATAGGAACCAGGTGTGGAGTAAGGACCAGACATAGTAGAAGGGCCAGACATGTAAGAAGGATCAGACATGGTAGAAGGATCCGATATGACAGAAGGATCAGACATGGGATAGAAACTTGGCATATGATTCGTGTCAGACACGAGAGAAGACCCAGACATAGGCGTATAATAAGAAGTAGGATAAGCGTGGGTAGAGCTAGAGCTATTAGCTCCACTCCGCATGCTTCGTTGCAAGTCCGTCGGACGATGCCTCCCATGCAACTTGAGGAATAACCCGCAAGGGTTGCAATACATGTAGCCAAATTCGTCCCTGCGCCATAAAGGTGTGGTGTGCGTGCCACAATCCCGGCATATGGGCTAAAATCCAGGTCAGCTCGTCATCTGTTCACCATGGTGGGTATGGGCGATAAAAAGAAATACAGAAATGGGCCAAAGGGCTTAAGGGACTTACCTCTCTCTTTGATACATCTTCTTCCTTTGATATAACCAGCCCTGTCCTAGGTCTAGCGACGGAAGTTTGCTGGTCATCTCTTATATTAGCCTCAGTGAAACCCTCTTCCCTCGCTCTGCTTTCCCAGTAGTCATCTCGGAACCGACGACCGTTGGCAATGATGCGGCACCCAAATTGAAGGAATATGGACCGGGCAGACACAAACGTGACGTCCCTTTGCTGTCCTTCAACTGGAAGGATATGTTTTTCCATCATAGTTTCCTTTTCGACTGATGAGGCGACCATCCCGTGCAGAGACCGATAATTCATGAATAATGCCCTAGAACTACGAAAGCTTAACGCATCTGCACACTGTGCCGAGAGCATAAACAGCTTTTTGCCTCGATGGGGTAAGCGGAAAGTCTGACACCTGTATTCACGATCATGGCGCAGGTATCCCAAGAAATCGACCTTGGTCTCGCCCACATCATCGAACTTGATTTGGATGTATTCATCGCCCTCCTCGTTTAGGTCATTCGACGTGTAGTCATGGTATGTTGGAAGAATACTAGCCATTAATTTTGTCGGTCTATTATTTTCTGGAGGAGAAAGTCTTCTTCCGGAAAGATCTGGACTCGGAGAGTATGCCGAAATGGCCATTTTTTCTTCATCATCGGAACTGGCGAGATTTCTTCTACTACTTTGCAACTTCAAATAAACGTCGAAATCATCCAAAATAGGGGACTGATATTCACTCAAATATTGAGTAGATTTCCGTCCTCTTTCATGGGTAGGGCTTGCTCGATTAGCCTCTGGTGGCTCACGTGGACCTGCACGACTTTCCGTGGACACTTGTGGAAGACTGTGCACTAGCTCTGGGAAAAAGCGATTGAAGGCTGCTTGGCGGTCAAAAGTTTGTTTGGAAGAAGGCACCGGAGAGCAATCCGACTTTCTGTCAATATCTACCGGTGAGACCAATTCGATTGAGCTCATGGAACCTGTCGGCGAGAGTGGATCGAATTCATCTTGCAGTTCCGCAGTCGTTTTCTGTGCAGCCTGGCTGGACAAATCTGGAGGTAGGGACATATTCTTATCATTGTCAATGGGGGATTCAGGTGTTTGAAGATGGGTCATATCTTCTGAAAGAGCCATAGGAATCTCAGAAGGGTTATCGAATGGTTCAACGGATTGCTGGTCGGCCTCAAGTGATCGTTCAGCTGCTGATCCTGTACTTGTATTTTCGGCGGCAAGCCTGTCATTTGCGGGCTCCTGTATCCTCAAGTCACTAACAGGAAGGGTGGGACCCTTTGAAACCTTTGAGGAACCGTCCTGAGAGGCTGGATCTGGTATCGTGAGATCTGGACCTTCACGAAAAACGAGCAAAGCCAGCTGCTCCAAATGTTCTCCAACATGGCGGTCAAAAGTAACAGGTGGCCCAAAAATTTCTTTGCATAAAGGGCAATTGAAGGTACCGTTGTTGTTGGATACGAAATGTGTTTCGCAAATATGATGATACCATTGCGAACGGCTCTCATAAAGCTTGAATGGCGTAGTGCAATCGGACGATAGACAAGCGTAAGGCGTCAAGTCTTCAAAAATGTGACAGACCCACTCCTCTGAATCTTTGATTGTCATTAAAGAGCCGCAGTATGGACATTCAAACAGAGAGCTGTATGTTGAGGTTTCTGGAGGACTTGGAATGGATACTGAATCATGGTCTATGAAGAATGCACTTGTAGGGTATGGTGGTTGGAGTTTAAATGTGAACGTTTCAGGGAGCTGCAACTGATTTAAGCTTCCAGCCTGAGAGCTCCCTGTCGCCTCTCTTTCAGGCAGAGTAGGCTCTGAACCATCAATACCCCTGCTAGGCCTTGGCTTCTGCAATCTATACTGGAGAACTGCTCTTTGCTTTGTCATAGCAGCACTGAGCCGGTGAAGTGTGCCCTCATCAAGATTAGGGAAAGCTCGGGAAACGTGCTGCTGTGCCCATGGTTCGAAGAGCGAGACATCTTTACTGCTCACATTTAGCAGAATATCGTGGTCGGCTGGCTTGCGAGTCTCCAAGGACAGTTGATTCAACAGATTGATTGCATTATGTAGGGACTGATGCAACATTTGAGCATCTGTCATCAAGTCCTCTTCATTCAATACTTCACCGGCAGGGTCCAGGAGCGCCTCATCTCCTAGCGTATCTTCTGGCTCGTTGAGCAAGTCAGATAGATTTCGAACTACCTGCAGCACTCGCTGCAGGATCCTTGATATTTCGTTCTTCAGATGTGAAGCATCACGAAGACGATAATCTAGTGATAGCTGGTCACATTGAAGGGCACCGGTGTTACCTGCCCAAATACGTAGTCGGCCAAGTTCGTCCAACCAGCGAGTTTGGGAGACTTCGTTCTCATAGCGCTTAACCCTCGAGGAGGCCACGTCTGCCAACTCCTTCAGACAATCGTTCAAGGTGAATGATATTGTAGCCATTTGGAAGATTTGGGGTCTTGAGTCTGATAGTGAGAGACATGAGTCGAGGAGCAACGTTGTTTGAACGGTATGAGTTCCGTGTACCTATAGGTACATAATAGCCCCTCGTATTGGAGAGTGACAGCTGGTGGCTGATTGAGCGGGGAAACGCGGGGGGTGATAAGCATCGTGAACCTCTGTAAAAGATCGCTTTTCCCTCTTTCCAGCTCCGATTAGCTCTACAATTCGCGTTTCTTTAACATGGTGACCGGAATCGAGGCTGTCGGGTTGGTCTTGGCCATTCTCCCCATGGTCGTGAACCAAGTGGATAATTATGCCCGTGGGCTGGAAAGAATCAAAGTCCTCCGTCGATACAAATGGCAGTTGGAGGGATACTCTGACGGTTTAAGTGCACAGCACGCCATCTTGTTGAACACGCTAGAATTGTCTCTCGAGGGTGTTGTGAATGATCGCGACCGAGCTGAGTTGATCAGGGACCCTAAAGGTCCGGGGTGGAGGGATGCAGCATTCGAAAAGCGTCTCATTGAGAAGCTTGGTCGTGACTATATGCCATTTACAGCAACTGTGAAGGGGTTATGTGGCCTTTTGGAGGAGTTATCTCATCGACTCGGATTGGATAATACAGACTATTCCACGATTACATCAACAAAGCCCCTGGGGGCACTGAAGTTCCGCAAAATATTGTCTACTGCAATATATGATGATCTGCTTGACAAGATCATCAAGACAAATCAGACGCTCAAGACACTCACCGAGCAGTCTCAATACCGTGTGCAGTCCAGTCCAGATTCAAGACGGCGAAGAAATTTGCAACGACATCGAGAGCAAAGAAGACACGCAAGAGCTCTATATAAGATCATGGTTCAAGAAAGACAATGCTGGAATTGCGCTTGTCAGGATGCGCACTCAATTGGACTTCAATTGGACTCGAATGCCGAAACCATGTCAACTTTCCACATACTGATTTCACCACCAAGTACCACTCCTCATACGCGGCGATGGAGCGAAGTTAAATTGGAGCCCAGCGAGAATGAACTTTCCCAAACTTTGACGCATTGCATCTGCATGAACTCACAAACTAATGGAAAGGTCAAGGTCAATTCAACTACATACTGCACGGATTCGATGCACAAAGTTCCCCAGTCTCCGGGAAGCGTTGTCACCAATCTATGCTCGGTCTTGAATGAGCAAGGCATTGATCCAGTGGGATACATCTCCAGTAGAACAGCTCCATCGGGTGCCAGATATATCGTCACTCGTGTCGGCAACACTCAAGACGAAGTGTGCCGTTATTCATTGAGAGACACATTTCTGGTCTCATCCTCAGCGGTACGGCCAGACCAACATATAGAGCAAATGAGCCGCCAAGACAGCCTCTACCTTGCCACTGCACTCGCCAACAGTGTTCTTCATTTCCATGGAACATGGCTGCAAGAACAATGGGGCACACAGGATATCCTCTTCATCCGCACCAAGGAAGCTCTATATTCCCGGTATCAACGTCCATATCTTGTTCGACGAGTATCAAGTATACATCAGCCAGAGCTAAATGAGTCCGCATCCCATAAAGGGAAAAATAGGCAATGGATGTCAAATGAGATTCTCTTTCCACTTGCCTTGGTACTAATTGAGCTTTCCCTGGGGAGTTCAATTATCTCACTTGTACTTCCTCACGATGAGGGCTCGTCTGAGCAGGAGACGCTTTTCAATGCTGCTACCCGTCTTCTTCAGCGGAAGGTTTACATGACAAGTGGGCTGGGCTATGGGGATGTAGTTAAAGAATGTCTCTATTGGTCCAGGGGAGGTGGATTCGATGATGATCAGTTTGATGAATCAGTGTTTGACATGATTGTCTCTCCTTTAGTCAAGGATTTCGATTATTTTGTGGGGATAAGCAATTGACCTGTATGTCCTGTTTTCTCGAAGGCTGGGCGTGTTAATGGGCCATCAGCGCTCCAAAGATGGGCCCTCTGCCTACTGGATTTATGGGGACTTGATCTTGCATGTTATGTCGTCTTTCATTTCAATCAGCTGTATAGGAAAAATCGTACAAGTAATACATCGCTAAGCTGCTAGCCGGGTAGTATATACCCTAACCAGATATCTCAGAGGGACATAAGATACCAAGAGAAGAAAACTCTTGTAAGTACCAAACCAAGACACCCTGGCGTATTGAGCTTTCAATCAAGGCAGTCCGTTCGCTACAAACTGCCTCAACTGACCACAGGCCTCGCTGAACAACACACCCTTCAACACGCTCTCGCCCTCACTAGCAGTCCAGCGTCCAGCATCAGTAAGTCGCTGTTTCCACACAGCTTGATCCGAACCACTCATATCCTCATAGGTACGCAGGCGCTCGGCTTCAGTAAGCTGATGGTGGTGAGCAGACGAGTATGTCTCAATAAGGACACTCTTTTCGGCATTCCCGTGGTCGTTACAGCGCACAATCACAGATAGAGAATGTGGGACCTGAGTCTCCAGATCGGCGGGTGCAGCGCCGGCACTGTGAACGCGGTCGAGGATCTGCTTTAGACTCTCCAGAACGTCGTCATCGACAGTGACATCTGCGTTAGGGGTTGGAAGGAAATGGGTCTTCTCGAGAGGGTCATCGCTCTGACCACGGGATGGAGAGAGAAGATAGTCCAAGTAGGATCCCCTGCCCTGTTCTGGAGCAATGTATTCGGAGGCCCAGGATTCGCGGATCCCATCAGATAGCCACTGGGTGGCACCGAAATAGGGAGGAGTTGCACCGCGGATTTCCATATAGATGAGCATAGCAAAGATGATTGCGCAGAACGATAGGATGCAAACAATGACATAGGTGAGGAGTTCCCAGGTTTCGGAGGGACCGGGGAGAGATAGGGTGTAGCGGGGATAGCGCGAGGAAGGTGGGAATGGAGAGAGTGGGAGAGTATGGACGACGACTGTGTTGCCCATGCTGACAGAGGCGAGTTTGACCCTTTGTGGAGGCACATCTGGAGTGATGGGATGCGCGGGGGCGATGAATGTTGAGAAGCACAGTCTTGTCATAGAGAAAGGATGTACATCGCGAAGTGTTGTGTAGGACTTGATGTTTTCGTAGCCGCGGTTGGGACCATATTCAATCGTCCACAGATTGATGGAGTTATCACTGCCACTGGCGGCGATGATAGTCTGTTGTTGACCAACCGGATTGGTACCAAGTGCACAAACATCGAGGCCGAGGCCAATTTTCACGGTTCGAGGAAGCTTGCGGCGACGGAGGATCTTTGCTTGCGCATCTTTGGTCTTCGGCAGCTTGAGGAGAACCAGCTCACTTCCGCTGCGGTTCGGGGCATTCTGCAGGAGGAGAATGGCAGTAGGGGAGAGGAAGCGCACAGCACGGAACTTCGGACGAGTGCCACTGCTGGACAGAGGGATAGTATAGACGCAGCGAACATCCGGAGCAGCATTGGAACGTGTGGAAGACGAGACCTCACCAACCATGACATCGATCCCATTGGTATATGCTACACGGAACCGGCCACGAGCATCGGTCGTCTGGTCGGGATCGAATTCAAGACTGGCAAAATCCACGTCCTCTGCTTCCTCATTGGCACCGAGACGAATACGGCCGATGACATCCGACTCTGTAGGGGAGTCCGTCACGCTAAAGAAGACAATCTCGCCCGATTTTGCAAGTCCAGTTGTAATCGCACCGACTCTGGGTTCGCTGCTGCTCTTGTCGCCATCGGTCTTGGGTTTCCTCCAGGGCGACAGCCTCAGCACGCGTTGATAGCAATCGCCAGCATCAGCCCCGCTCTTAAAGCGAAACAGCGATGCACGAGATAATGACTCTGTTTTTCCAGGAATCACTTCCTCCTTCGGCTGCTCCTTATTCTCGGTCTCGTCCCCCTCCTCCCCCACCTCGGTCGACGTAGGGCGTATTTTCTGCGGCGCGTCGAATCGAAATGAGCGCATGTGCTGGTTATTGTTCTTCTTCTGTTCCACAACTGAGCTGTTGATTCCAGCAAGAACGACCAGTGAATGTTCATCATCGCCAGCCTGCGGCGCCGCGGCCAACGACGTCACCGAGTCCTCGTCGCGCGACAAGCTCAGCTCAACAGCCTCCGTGATCTCATCTCGACGTGACGTATCTAACAGCGACTGAAGTAGACTAGTTAGAGCATTGCCAAAGCAATCATTCATCGAATAGCTGTGTAACTCACGATTTTGTTTCCAACTCCGCTGCGGCCTTCGCCGCCTCCGCCGCCAACAAACAAACGACCATTGTTACGTGGATCAAATTCAGCGGAGAAGAGCGGACATGAGAGAGTTATCTTGGCAGAGTGGACTGTAGGCGCCATCTTCTCTTTTTGGTGTGGACTGTTCTCTTGACGAAGGAAGAGGACAGATCTGGGATGATCGGAGGTTTCGATTCCCCGGATTCTTGGCGCGGATGGCCACATTGGGTGATGCCGGAAGCTTAAGCTCAAACTATTGTTTACTAGACTAAGACTAAATATAAAATTGAAGTGGAAAAGAACTGAAAAAAGATGTATGAACAAAAGGCAAAAGGTGTATATTTTTTTAGACAACGTCTCTACTCTACTCCACTTCCTGACCAGTGAACTCAGGCAGCCGCTTAGCCACATCAGCCCAGGTCTCGTCACCATCGGTGAGGGACTTAAGAGCGGCCAGGATCTCATCTTCGCTGGCACGGACCTGCTTGGTGGAGTCGCGGTCACGGAGAGTGAAGGTGTTGTCCTTAACGGACTGGAAGTCGACAGTGATACCGAAGGGGGTACCCAGCTCGTCGTTGCGAGCGTAACGCTTACCGATGGAAGCGGATGAGTCGTCCACACGGTTAGAGACACCAAGACGGCGCAACTTGGAAGTAAGACGCTGGGTCAGGGGCTTGAAGGCAGGGTTGGTGGACAGAGGGACCAGCAGGACCTTGGTAGGGGCAATTGAGGGAGGGAAAGACAGGACCTAGAAAGAGTTAGTATACGATGAAAATGAAACAAGAATTGGATGAAACATACACCACGAGCCTCATCACCCTCACGGGACCAGTAGACATGCTCGATCATGCTGTACATAATACGGCCGATACCAAAGGACGGCTCAATGACGTTGGGAGTGTACTCGCGGACATTGTCAACGCGGGTGCGCTTCTCAATAGTGATAAGGTCCTTCTCCAGCTCGACCTTGCCAGATCCAACACCAGCAACCTCAATCTCGATCTTGCCGTCCTTCTCCAGGTCCAGGGACAGCTTCTCACGCAGCTCCTGGGACAAAGCATCGATGGCCGACTCAACGGCCTTGGCGTCCTTCTTGAAGCGGGGTCCGAACTTTTTCTTCTCGAGGTCGATCTGGTACTCCTCAATGCGCAATGGCTCAGCGCGGGTGGCACGAACCACAAGCGGGGCACCGGTCTTGTTCTTGTGCACGGTCAAATCGTAGGCACTGCGGTCAGCGCAGCCAACACACTCAATCCAGCCGTAGCTAGTCTGGAGCTCAGCATCCCAGCAATCAGCGGCGTAGTGGGCCATCTCGTTGGCCATGTGCTGACGGAAACGCAGCTTGTTGAAATCGATACCCAGCTTAAGCAGGAAGAGCTGGATACGACCCAGGAAGTAACCGAGGGTCTCGTTATCCACTAGACCAGTCTCCACGGCCTGGCCGATGGTCATCTTGGTGGTCTTGGTGCTGCCAGACAGCTGCACATTACGGTCAAGCAGGGACATTTCAAGGTCCTTGACCTCGACGAAGCGGGGGTGCTTCTTGCCACCCTCGGGGTCGACGTAGTGCTCAATCTCAGCCATAAGGAACTCACGCACACGCAAAAGACCGGCACGGGGAGAGATCTCGTTACGGAAGGACTTGCCAATGGAGGCAGAAGCAAAGGGCATGGACTGCTGGTTGAACTCAAGCAGCTTGGCGAAGTTCAGGAACTGACCCTGGGCGGTCTCGGGACGCAGGTAGCCGGGCATGTTGCTGCTGGGACCGATAGATGTCTGGAACATCAGGTTGAAGGCAACGGGGGGGGAGCACAGGGCCATCGGTGGTGGGGTTGCGGATATCGTACTTGGTGATGATCTTCTCAAGCTCGGGGCCATCAAAATTATCGATCTGTGCCAGACACTCCTCGTACTCCTTGACGAGAGCATCGTCCAACTGAACAGCCTTCTTGTCACCCTTGGCCTTTCTCTTCTTCTTGGCCTCCTTCTCCTCGTCAACGACTACCTTCTGGCCACGGGCCTCCTTGTCGCCCTTCAGGCGGGCCTCGAGGACCTCTTCCACAAGGTGATCCGCACGGAAGATCTCGCCAGTCTTGGGGTCCTTGCACATCCAGTCGGCGAACTTGTCCACGTGCCCGCTAGTCTTGAGAATTTCGTGGGGGGTGAGCATGGTGGTGTCGACCTCCAGCATATCCTCCTCCAGGACGAAGTGCTTGCGCCACAAGTCGGTCATGTTGGCGACAAGGGCGGTTCCAGGTGGGCCATAGTCGTAGAGACCCGACACACCACCGTAGATCTCGAAGGAGGGGGTGTAGAACATGCGACGGCGGAGCATTGAGTCCAGGACGTTGCGGTCAACATCCTGGCCGGTCTTGGTGGCGACGGTAGCCATCTTGGGGTTTCGTTTGGAAGACTTTGGGGGCGCGGTCTTTGATGTGAAAGTCCTGAGGAGGGACGGAGGGGAAAAAGCAGAGCGGGGGAAAAGTCGCGGCAGCAATTGAGTCATCCAATCAAGCCAGGCACACCCTTGCCTGACTCAAACAACGAAACAATTAAAAGTACAAGAATTGAGTAGTGAATATGGACTAGAATGCACCAAGCGCTTTTGATTTTGACTTTTTACTTCTTTATTAAGCCCAATTTACTTCCAATCGAAAAGGGATCAACAACTTTCGTGGCCGGAGCGCCTATGCCCGGGGAAAAGATCTTCCGTGATAATCTATTTTCTTTGCAGAAAAAAAAAAAACGTTATCGGACGGTCAAGCTCAACCACTCCGCAAATCTAAAACTCAGCAAAAATGGGCATGAAAGGTCGGGGTAGACCCCCTCCCAATGCGGGACTCGAAGAGTCGAAGCCTGCCAACAAGATGCGCCGTCAAATGATGCACATTAAGCGCAAGAGAGAGAAGGACTCAACGCGCCGAGCCGAGCGATATGCATTCAAGAAGGAAGAGTCCAAGAACCCCAAATTGAAGGAGGACCGGTTGAAGCGCAATGTTCCCTTGACTCTCGATCGTAAGCGAGTCTGGGATGAGGCCGATAATGACGCCGAGGAGACTGGCCTGGGTCTCAGTGTTGACGTCGAACGCATCAAGCGCGCTAAGAAGGAAGAAGAGGATGAGCTTAACCGACCTTTGGAGGAAGGAGAGGACGACAGCGATGCACCTGAGTCCGACAACGAGTCGGTCGACAGTATGATTGCGAGCGACAGTGAAGATGAGGACGAGGATGAGGACAATGAAAAGGAAGACAACGCTAGCCGCGGACGAAGCAAATCTACACTGCGCACTGCCACCGAACGTGCTACCAGCCCAACACAATCGACAAAAAGCACGAACTTGAACCTTGCGCCCGAAGCTCTCGCCGCCAAATTCCCCACCCTCTTTTCCTCGGAGCCTCCTCCTACGCCTAAAGTTCTCATCACAACGTCCCTCAACTCGACTCTCCACAAGGAAGCCGAAACTCTCACCGACTTCTTCCCTAACAGTGTTTACATCCGCCGCACTGCCCACCGTTACTCGCACAAATTCTCTATTCGCGAGATTTCCAAGTTCGCCGCAAACCGGAACTTCACCACCGTGCTCGTGCTGAACGAGGACCAGAAGAAGCCCAGCGGTATGACAATGGTGCACCTGCCTGAAGGCCCTACATTCCACTTCTCCATCAGCAATTGGATCGAGGGTAAGCGTTTGCCAGGTCACGGTAAAGCCACCGAACACTGGCCCGAGCTGATCCTGAACAACTTCCGCACTCCGCTCGGTCTCCTTACCGCGCACGTTTTCCGGACTCTGTTCCCTTCTCGTCCCGAGTTCCAGGGTAGACAGGTTGTGACATTGCACAACCAGCGTGATTACATCTTTGTGCGCCGTCACCGTTATGTCTTCCGTGAGAAGCGGGAGACAGAGAAGGCCGTTGTTGGAGCTGATGGCAAGGAAATTGCAGGTGTGGAAGGAATTCGTACTGGTCTGCAGGAACTTGGACCACGTTTCACTCTGAAGCTGCGTCGTGTGGATAAAGGTATCCAGCGAGCCAGTGGACAGGAGTGGGAGTGGAAGGGTGGAATGGAGAAGGTGCGCACGAAGTTCCAACTGTGATTATCCATTTGCTTTCTTTTGCATGGGGTTCGGGGAGTATTTAAAATGGGTTTGGGCATCTTACATACTTGAATTGAATGAACATAATGTCATCAACTACTAGATATCATTATGTGTTCAGCTCCACAGTATAAGTAGTGATCTTAATGCCACCTTGGTATCAATTTATGCAATGCTAAACTTTTCGCTATGACTTGAGACAACCAGGTCAATGACCTAGTTGTATGCATGTGAACCAGACCACAAACCCCAACACAACTCCATCTGAACATAAAACACATAGGCCGACCCAGTATCCATGAATGTATTACAAATCACCTCTCCCCTCCCTCAAAATCCTAGCCCTGGCCGTAGCCCTGGCGAAAACCTCATCTCTTCGTTGCTCAAAAGAAATTGGTCTCCTCGCCGTGACAATCCTCACTCTAGCGGTGATCTTCTCAGCAGCAAGAACCTCCTCCTGAACCTTCTCACAGAGTTCCTTGGCAGCCTCAAGTGTATATCCGGCGAGTTTGGTAAGCGGACGAAGCGCATGGGCCTCCAAGCCTTCCAGGAGTGCGATCAGTGCCATTTTCCCCAGTGTTTTGTCATGAATATCTTCCGGCCATAATCCAACCGGGAACGTTTCCTCGATGACGGTGATATTGTCAAATCCAACTGCTAACAGTGATTCTTTGCGGAGATGTTGGAGATCTCGTGGATAACCTGATATTTCGCCTGAGGCTCGGAGGGCAGAGGCGTAAGTTCGTAAACTTGGCGTATTGATATTCCCCTCATCCGAATTGGTAGTGACTGCAACGGTATCCCCTGCAGGATCAGTATCTGCAATCTCAATATACCCGCCCGGTCTAAGGTGTGCAAAAGCTTGTTGGTAGATACTATGCCAATCCCTGAAGGCCCCAGAAAGACCACGGATGTGGATTAAATCGAAAGGTTCATGGTACGTCCACTGGGATTGGGCGTCAGCAAGTTGAAAGTCGACATTCGGAAGCGAGACGTGGCCGATTCCTGAGTCGAAGATCCCCAGGTCGCAGGCGACGATGGTGGCATTTGGATATTCGGCACTCATTTCGATGGCCCAGTCGCCTGGACCAGTGCCGATGTCAAGGATGCGGGGGGAGTCGGTATTGAAAGTTGTTAGAGTTAGGCGGCCCTCGAAGAGGATGAGGTAGATTTGGTGGACGATGTTTAGGCGGCTTAGTTCTGTTTCGTCGTTGGGCATAAAGTAGTTTTCGTCGCAGTATCGGCGACCATTTTCCTCCACATGGGGGAGATTTTGCGATGTGCAAGATCGGGTTGATTTTCTATTTTTGATTAGTATGAACCTCCAGGTTGTTTCCATGGTTTTCATTATTCAAATGACCACTTACATTGATCTCTCTCCGTCTGAACTTGAGTCCAAGTCCGAGTCTGACTCTGGGTCTGAGCTCCCCACTTCAATCTCTAGGGATTCTTCTCGAGTATAAGAAGGGCCGGGGTCCTCCTCTGGCTGAATGGGCATGTCGTCCATAACATGACGGGTTGATTCACCGGACAATATTGCAAAGTATTATGCACCCAAGATTCAACAAAAATGTCTTAGGGGGAGAAGTATACGGCACAAAAGTGGCTCAGGGAACGATAATTCTGGCCCACAGGTATAACGCAACCCACACAGTTCACAACTCAATTGTCAGAAGCGAAAGAGGGGCGCAACAGCCGCCTAACATGAGCACCAGGAACTTTGACGGAATATAGTGGAGACGGACCAAGACGGATGATACGTCACTGCATAGCCCGTAAACAAAAGAAAAAGAAAAGATGAAAAAAGTGATGGAGAAGATAACCCGACAGACTGGGAACACCCACGAGAAGGGAGAACAGGTTAAAAGGCAAAACTGACCACCTAGACTCGGGCACACAGAGCACGGGAAAGCGTAAAGTCATTGGAGTAATCCCGAAGGCCGGGAAATTAGAATTGGTCCTTGCCCCATAATAAAAAGTCAAAATTAGGTGGACATTTGGATTCACTGTTCGCATGTTCAAAGTTCACCAGCTCAAGTGGACCGGGGAGATCCACGGGGGATGAACCAGTGAGATTGGGTGATATACGGGGTACTCGGTACAATGTACTCTGTGTAGAAATGACCTGTATCCAACAGCCCGAGGGCTCACGATGTGATATCGAAGTCGGTTATACATGTGTATAGTACAGGTGGATCCATGTCCACGGTGTACACAATGGTACCACATTCTCGACCCGACACAGTGGTACTATACGACCATGACAGCTCCTTGTGTCTTTGTAAGAACTTTCTAGGGATTTACTTAAGTTCCCTAGGGCATGCAGCTATGTACATATGCAGTATAGTATCCTTTGTACTCTGTAGGGGCATTTCTTTAATTGGTCCCGAAGACTTGGGTCATGTTTGCATAAGCAGAAGCATGAGTAAGTAGGCCTAGTATACACCGCTATACTTCCCTCTCTGTACCGTTAATGTCCGACTTCACTTTGATGGCTATTAATTTAATCTCGCTTTAAAGCCCCTGAATCGAAGGGTTAGATGTGACTAAGTAGCACAGACAATTTCTGATCCGCGGTTCCGAGTATCACAAGCGCTAACAGTACAATGAAAGTTTGCGATACTTGTCTGCCAACATGTACAGGTAGGCGTTCAGTGTTCTTTATAGTAATTCTCCCCATTGAAGCCCATGAATCCCATAGCCCCACAGATCATATAAAGAACCACGCCCTCGGGATACAATCCCAAAAACCCAGAGACCCAACACCCGGAATCCATTTTCTAAAAACTTATTCCCCACTGGAAACCCGACAGTCTGGTTCACACATCCCGCCAGGGTTACCTAATCCGGTAAGGACCAGCGGCACCTCCGAGGCCAGTCACGAGACGATCTCCCGTCCCTGATCCAGACGGGCGGGTTCCAGTTCCATCCAAAAAAAAAAAAAAATCAAATCATACACATGCAAAGGGATCCTCCACCCGACTTTCCCGTCCAATCGAATCCAGATCCGGTGTTGGACCCGGCTACGATTAATAAACATAAACGCCAGCCAGAAGCAATTATGCCAGCTGTTGCTACTGCTACTGTTGCAGCAGGACCACCCCGCCGTCTTCTCTTCATAGCCTCAATAGGCAACCAAGGCCCTTACCGCCGAACAAGACACAGTGCAGGCCATGTCCTCCTAGACGACCTTCTTCCCCGACTCCGTGCGCGATGGGCATTCACACCTAGCGATGCGCAAACACAACCCCCCATCGGCGCATACTACACAACATGGTATAGCCCATCTTTCATGAACGAGTCGGGCCCGAAACTAGTCCGGCAAATGGTGAAGTCATTTGGGAAACAGGATGAGGTTCTTGGGCAGGGTCCTTCCTTGTCGCCTTGGTTAGCTGGGCTAGTACCCTCTGGATCTGCACCTGGACAGGCACAGTATCCCGCTACACTGGTTATTTTGCACGACGAGCTCGAGGCACCGTTGGGTAAAGTGCGGGTAAAGCGGGGTGGACCTGAGGCTTTTAGTCTACGTGGTCATCGGGGTTTGATTAGTGTTTGTGAGAGTTTAAGAGGGAAAGGGTTATATCCTGTGAATCAGGGTCAGGGTAAACGTGGGAAGAATGAATCCCCGCGGGATCTGTCTATCTTGCGGGTTGGTGTTGGGATTGGGAGGCCGGATAGTCGGGCGAAGAATGCTGTCGCCGATTATGTGTTGACGGAGATGGATACAAAGGAATTGGCAGCTGTGCAGAAGGCTGTTGATCCTGTTGTGGAGATTCTGGAGGAGGAATTGTATAGAGCTGAGGTAGAGAAGTCAGGATGACCTCTATCTGTGATCTCTGATATCTCTGATCTATAGGAGATTTGTATTATACTTGATTGGATTTGATTTGGATCGAGCGTTGATACCCATGAGCGATGCACCTGAATTGAACTCCTTTTGTCTCCGGAAACCAAAAAGAAAGAAATAAACCGATATAGCTCGGTTGATCATGTACATGAACAAGGCTAGAAGAAACGGAAAACACAAGGAAAGAAAACGGGTCACGTAGTCTCGGCGAAGGGCCACCCAAGCTTCGTGTACCCCAATTATGCTAAACGTATCCCATCTTAAACAGTGCCAGCAATACTTAAATCACGAATCTCCTGTAGCACCTCCTCAACACGATTATCAAGATCACCACGAGCATATTGGTCTCTCGTCTCAGCATCCAGATACTGCTGCACCTGCGCCATACGCGAATACGCCTCCGCGCAGAAGCGCAGCTGGATCTTCACAAGAGCCTCGAAACTAGGATCCAGGTAAGGCACACGAAGATCGATGAGCTGGGGCAGCTCATTGAAAAGCTGCTCGTTCAGCTGCTCATAAGCCTGCTTGGCGATTTCGGTCTCGCGCTCAGTGCGCGGCAACTTGGTAGCATCCTTGTCGGGCTTCTCGACCAGCTTCTTGACCTTGGCGCGCATAGAGTCGTAGTCAATAAGCTTGTGATTGCGCTTCTTAATGCATTCGTTGACGTCGGGGAAGTAGGCACAGAAGCGAGAAATGGGATCGAGGACGGTAGTCCTACAATTTGGTTAGTCTTGATGTATGAGAGAGCCTTCGTGCGGGGGTCATACCGGTATGGTCCATCCAGAGCCTTGATAGTCTCGGCATCCAGATCCTCCACGGCTTGCTTATAGCTTCGGCTCACACCGTCCTTGGTTCCGGCATCACCGTAGAAAGCATCGATTGTTTCCGCGATGCGCATCTGTGATGCAGTCATAGCTGCATATCGCCAAACCAGTCAGTGTCCGTTTCCATTTACATTCGGGTAGTATCCGGTACCCACCTCGCAACGAGTCCAAATATCCCTTTGCCTCCTTCTGCAGCCGATTCGCGGCTGCCTCCATGGTCCGGTAGCGCCTGCGACTAGTTAGTTTCTAATGTCCAACTCGAGAGCATATCTCGGAGCATACCGTTCTTCTATCTCATAGTCGCGATCATTTGTTCTCTCCACATGGCCTAATAATTGGAGCCGCAAATTAGTATCGCAGTTGCTTTTGTGGTCGTCGGTGGTCGTCGCGATCGGGCAGCGATTCTGCGGGGTAGCATTCCGCGAACTTACCAGTCTTCATCATGACCTGCGTGGTGGCGCGGTTGACATTCTTCTTGAACCCTGAATGAAATGACTAGACTTTAGCATAGTTCTCACTAGATGACCAAGTGTCTATCACAAAAGACTCTCGAGGCCGAGGGGTTGTCGGGGTTGTCGGAATGCGTACCTGCCCAAGACATGGTGGCAGTTTCGGATTGTAGTTGATGAAAGGGGCGGGGTAATCAAATCGAGATCAAGAAGGGTTGATAATATGAAAATCGCAAAATCAAAGTACGCAGGTCTGAGAGAAGACTACTGTTGGCTGCGATCTCCCGTTGATCGTGAGGAGCAACCAAGTCCGAAGTCTGCCTTACGAGTGTGGCGGTGCGTGGCTGGATTATGTAATGTATCCTAATGCGGCTACGTCACGATGAAGTATAGAATTTGCTTCCAAAAATTGCACGAACTTCAGGGCCGAGTTGGCAAGAATCTCATGTCTTGGCAAGCAGGCATAGGAATGATCTATTGGATGTATTTTTCAAAATCTAGGATGCACCGCATGAACTAAACTTGTATAAGGCTGAAGGATTACAGCGTTTTTACATTGCCATATCCGCCGGTGCCGAGGCTGGAATGCAGATGCCTAAAGACAGTTGAGATGCGCCAAGCCAATAGTCGAAACAAAAGTTCAAGTCGAATTTTCAAGTCTGAAAACGTGGGTATTGGGGGAAGATAACTCAAGAGATTGAAAGTGCCGAGACGCAATATTGCATCAGCTCTGATAAGGCTGTGTCGATCGCTTAGAATAGATTGGGGTCGGGGCGGAAATCAAGGGCTGAAAGGTTATCAGGGCACAAGTAGTATAAAGTCCGGTAAACAAGAATCCTGGGCGGTATTGTACAGTCCGTACAGGCTGGATACAACCGGATGTAGAGCGTTCCATCGTAATATTGGAGTGGCTGTGGACCTGACATGACCCTGGTGCCACTTCTGTAACCTGATGTCATCAACCTAAGACACGGACGCCCACTCCAGGCCGCCTGATTTTTACGAGGTCATACGGTGAGAAAATGATGTCTAAGCAGTAGTGGTAAGAAGGTTCAATAGGTCATAAATCCACATTGGGGTTTGCTATGTACAGCCGCATCTGGTATATAGCGTGTTGACAATAAAAACATCCTCATAGCCTCGGTTGGGATCGCGTAGGAACCTTCCAACAGTAGAGTCGCTCATCATATAAAAATACAACCCCAGAAAAAGAGTGAGAGAGAGAAAAGAAAAAGAGGGAAAAGTCCACCCAACGCCGTCGTCTCGATATCTGTTAAATCCAGCAGACTCGAGGTATAAGGGAAAAAGAAAGTCATGACTCTTCGTTGCATTTGACGTGAAAAACATGACGTCCGTAAACGAGAAAAAAAAAAAGCTAATCAACGACCATGCTGAAAAGGATATATCAATGCGCCGGATCAAATGACCGAAAAGAACAAAAAGGGCCTCCTGTCTATAAGGAGCATTCAAAAGGACGAAGACCGCCTTTTCCTTGAAAGGGTCTAAAACACAAAAGAAAGAACCACCCTGAGATGCTCGTATAAGGGAAGGGTTACATCATAATCAAAACAAGCCCCCCTTTCCCCGGAAGAATCAAAGGTGTGCGAAACCTTAGAACCCTTCCTCGCCTGCCTTGCACAGTTTGATCTGCCGAACCCACTCGGACTTGAGAACCTGAGAGGCATTGATACGGCGAGAAGGATTCGGGTCCAAAATGGAGTAGATCACGTTGCGGCAACGGGCCTGCATAGAGCTTGTTAGGAGGATGATCCAACTTGAAAACCAATATAAGATAATGCTTACCCGATGCAGCGTCTCAATGGGCGCATAACCATCTTCGTGTTTGCGTCCCTCCAAGTACCGCTGGTAGAACTCGTCTTCATCCTTGCGAGCCACACGCCAAAGATGACGTCCAGTACGCATGGCCATGTAGATTACTCCGGTAGCCCACAAATCAACTGCGCGAGGGTCGAATTCCTTTTCGATGTATTCCTCAGGCGCGATGTAGGGAGCAGATCCACAAAGACCAGCGGTCATATGGGCTTCCTTTTCCCAGGCCATACGGAAGCATTCACCGTTACCAAAGTCAGTAATCTTAAGTGCACCGTGGGTGGTCAAGAGCAGGTTTTCGGGTTTGAGATCGCGGTGGGCAACGCCCATCTCGTGCATATACTCCACACCGCGCATTAGCTGCTTGAAGAAGCAGTCGGCTTCGGCCACCTCGAGTTTTCCAGCTGACAGGACCAGCGTGTAGAGATCGCCACCAGCACAGAATTCCATCACCTCACAGTAATCGCCCTTGGCGTCTTGTAAAAGGTCGAGGGTGTGGATAACATTCGGATGCCGAAGGGAGGAAGAGATACAGAATTCCGATGTGAGTCTCTTCTGGTATTTTTTGGCGGTCTCCTGGGGTCGGCGGCGAAATTCCTTAACAGCATACAACTGCTCACACTTGGAGTCCTGCGGGTCAACCTTGTGCGAGATCCGGACAATACCGAAAGCACCGCGGCCAACAATCTCCTGGCATTTTCCGTATTTGTCTACCAGGGATGCTGTGGCATTGGGGCCGCCCTTCTTATCGAGGGCCAGCTTGTCCCGCTCGGTTTTGAACTGGTCGATCCAAGTCGACATGAGTGAGAGCTGCTGCTCATCGACCTGGTGGTCGTCCCCACCCTTCTTTCGTCCACCACCCAACATATCACGGAGGAGGTCGGTCAATTTTTCTTGTCGTCTGGCACTCCGGAGGTGATGGGAGTGGTTACCGAGAGCTTCAGTGAGGATCTCGAAACGCTTATGCGGGGGAACGCCATCTTTCTGTTCCTTGCCGGTAATCGTCTTCTTCTTCTTTTCCTCAATGGGTTCGTTTTTAAGAGAGGGTTGGCGAGAGGGAGTGCGAGAGGAAGGTCTGGAATTGGCTGGGGTTGTCGGTTTTGAGGTTGGTTTTTCTTTGGTACTGGGTGGTGGCTGGACACTGTCCAAGCTGCTGTCGGATAGATCACGGTTGATGTCGTGTCTGTCGTGAAGAGTGGGCGTTGTTTTGCCCGTAGTAGAAAACATGCGAGAGATACGAGAAGCCATATTTGGCTTCTGGGGTTTCGTGGCGGGGGATGCCGGTGGGGGGAGAGCATCCCCGTTCGCCGCGGACAGATGCATGCCCGCTAGAGGGCGTGTTACCGGAGGTTCTCCATCCCTGGGATCATGTGAATGTTGAGAGTTTGCGGTAGAAGAGACTGCAGACGGAACAGGTGAGGGAGGAACTGGAGTCATGTGCGATGAATTTTGGGGGGGAGGCGAAAGGGAGGTAGTAGATATCGAGGTTCAAAGAGTCACGTCGTCCCCGGAGAGGATGTGGGAGACGAGCGGAGCTCGCAACGCGGCCTTGCTGCGCAAAAATGCAAGCTCTGACTGAATCTGTGAAGTCGGTTTCCCTTCAAGGAGGAAGAAGAAACAAAAACAGAAACGGGGCGAACGAAACAGGCGTCGGCGAGCGGCGGGAAAAAAAGCGGTAGTTGGCCTTAATTTGTTGCCTGAGGCAGGGAAGTGACGCCAGTTAATGTTGGGAAACGCTTTAGATGATATAAGTAGAACTAAGAGAAGAATGGCACTGGAGCCAGAACCAGCCCTATGGAGGGTAGGTATCACATATAATGTCTTTGAAATCAAGGAGAAAGATTTAGAAAGGAAGAAAAAAAAAGTGGCAGAGACGAGGGATAAAATTGGCGATGCTACGGGAGGGAGCACATTGAAATACCACGGGGAAACGGTTTCTGTGTATGGATTTGTATGGATTGTAATGGAGATTCACGGGGTTGGAAATTCCGCTTTTTTTTTTTTCTTTTTGTGTTTTCGTGGATTATTAAGGCTGATCTAGCAGAGTCCTACATAATCAAAATTGTAAATTTCCGGTGGACGCAACCGTGGTAATTACCGCGTATTTTTAATACACTGAGACCAATGTAATGTCAGACTTCAGCCCTTTCCCAATGGAAATTTTCTTTCTCGCACATTGGAGAAATAATACTTCTCTTTGCAATTATAGTAATCTCCTAATTGTCAGTCATTCTAGGAGGTTCCCTTACAGATCAAATATGGTGTGGTAGCATCATGCAATACCCCAAGTACATTCCTGGTACCGAGTACCACAAGTGGCGCATGCCCTCCTGCCCTAGTGGTGTGGATTCAGGTCCTTAGTACTTGAGAGATTTTATTTCCTTTCCGCCCTCCAACAACCGGGCAGATCCTTGGATCCGGCGCTGGGTCGTCTTCCGTGTTCGCAGCTAAGAAAGATTAAGCAATTCGCCAGACCCGAAATTAACAGGCCGATCCGTTCCGATGACGTCCCCCCCTGATTCAACCACGACAAAAACCACGTAACCTCCCCGGTTTCTCCATGTTCCCAGTGACGTCGAAGTATACCTTCGAACTGTAAAAAAAAATTAAAATAAAAAATGAGGGGGTCTTGCAAACGTCGGCTATCCTAGGCTTCCTCAAATCCAGTAGCTTTCTCATAAAGTTGAGGCGAGTGAGGCTGTGCAGCTCCTCTGCATAACGAACATCCTCGACTATGATTCGATCGGGGCCCCGCACCAGCAACAAGAGCCGATGCGCTGGGTGCGTATTGTGGCGCTAGCATGGCCACTTGTTACTCTTGGGTTTTGAGGGGTACAGGTCCGATGGCACAGTCATTATCTTTTTCGTCTTCCGAAAAACGCCATTACCCATTACCCCACGCGACAATGCACTGTCTAAGCGCCTTTTCCCCATGTTCGATGGCCTTGATTTTTACCCCAGGGATCTTAAGGTGGTATAAGAGGTGAGATAAACTTTGACGATAGACCCGAGGTAGGCTGTATACTCCGTACAAGGCAAGTACATTATGCATCTCATGTTTGGACCTACAGCACAAAGCCGTATTGGTTCCTATAATAGAGATGATATCCAGTAAAATCAGGCCAAGACTTCTCAAGGAAATGGGGAACCAATCTAATTTTTGTACATTTCCACTGATCATCTATGGATCACCGATGGCTTTCCGACATCTTCACCCCGCGAATCATCCGAAGCCTCTGTAAACCATAGTCGCCCACTTTCTACATATTGCCGGACGATCACGACGTGACGGGCTCAAAAACTATGCACATCTCCTCATCGGGTTACTCACAGGGAAGGTCCGCGTGGGGTCCCTGTGCGATGGAGTCATCCGTCAAGAAGGGTAAGCTAGTTTGTACGCCCCCTCTATCTCGTAGCGTCATCCGGGTTGGATGACGGCATCTGGTTTCGGGAAACCACAAAGGTGCACACATAATCTTGTCCAACGAGGGGAGAGAAAGAGAAAGTAAAACATGAAAAAAAGAAAGCAGATGTAGGAGCAAAGACCGTGTGAGTGATAAATCGGAGCCTATCAGGACAGCACGAGTGTGCGATCGAGCTTGATTTGTGTGCTTCACCGTCTCTTTACTTCTAAAGAAACGAGTAATACAGTATTGTCGAGTGGGGTAGTCCGCGGGTAACCCAGTCTACAGTAATCAACTGTCAAGCTCCAATTTCCAAGAATCTCGTGTTTGATCTTTGACCTTTACGGCTGATGGATTACGAGTTACGGATAGAAGGATAGTTACGCACTGAAGATTTCTTCAACCAAACCTCGGCCATATATTCCTGAGTGCACATGCGAATGCGAACTTTACTCTTTCTCTCCACTCGCAGGAAAGCACACTACGAGGCATTTTCTTTCTCGCCAATCACATTAATCAGGAGGGGCTATATCCGCCTTTCATCTCCTGTATTGCTCTTTATGGTAAATAGCCCCGTACAATATTACCACTTTCTCGTTTTCTCTACACTTCAAGGACGTTGTATAAGCATCTCTATAAGATTATCATCCAACTAGATAGATGGGACCAATGTCTATATGTTCCAAGATTAGACCATCACCTGATCTACTGTAGGAATCTAATCCATATCAGTCACGATGCTAGGAGACTCAACCCCATTTTTCAATTTCGATGGTAAACTTCGCACACGACAGCCCCTCAGGACCCCACCATCCACAAGCGCGGATGACACGCCGTAGCTCCGGATATAACTCCCATGCCAAAGCTTTTTCCACTGCCACGCCAAACAATGCTGACCGCCAGTTTAGATAAAAAGACAAAAAGCCACAAAGCCAAAAGATGAGGGGGCTGACCTTAACGTGGATCCACGTTTGATACATGAAGCAATTACCTGAATTTTGGAGATTAAACCCCTTATAACGCATAACGCTAGGGAGAAAGTAGGCGAAGTGAAACTGACGTGCAAAGGTAATTATGATTATCAATCCTGTAGAACAAAGGTAACATGCAGGTTGGGATTGTCCGTGGGCTGAATTGAATGCAAAAAATGAGCTTCATGAGATAAGTTGAGCTCAGCTCGACCTGCATACAGGAGTGTGCAGGAGTTCCGACCCGTGCTTATTTTGCTTTTTCTGTATAATTTTTGCTTTTTTTTCTTTCTTGTATTGCCCTAGGTACTGTAGTATCCAAGGAGCAGAGCCCGGTTATTGGAAGGTTTAATGGCGCAGCGCCTGCAAGCATGTACATGTAATATCAAAGGTAATACAAATGTGATCATAGCATGCTGCATTACTATAGCCACCTATAATAATAGAGGACTAATCTTGGCCTAGATCATTTTTTTCTGCTCGATCATCTCTGGACATTGAGATCCCAGCGTATACTGCAGACCGCCAAATCTTGATCACCGAGTCCCTTTGTTTCACACAGAACATGTGCGTCTGCGAAGGGCCCTGATAGCCGTGAGCTCAGGCCGTGCATGGGCCATGGGCCAGATTTCAAGGAGCCTGCTTTATCTTTCCTTGGCAACATGGGCAATTGGACCATTGGACCGCCATGATTGGCTAGCCCTGGAAAAGGATTGGCACTGCGTCTTTTTTATTGTGCCGCTAGACCTTGGTAACTCTCGGGAGCGCGGGAGCGAGGAGAAAAAGGTTCAAACTGCTTAAGGTAAAACCCACCTAAGATTTACGGGGTCGCTTGGATATTTATAGATTTGATCGTTGACTATATATGATTTCGGGTATTCTGATGCATTGTTGTCATTAATCAGGATAATGGTGTCAATCGAACCGACTAGACCTCCAATTTATCCCGCTCCGTCTGCAATTGTCCCCTGTCCTCCTTGGTCATATAACGCGAGCTATAGCCATTTGTAGGCTTGCGCCGGGGTGACAATCGCTGATCCAGCCAGAGGGCATTGGCGCGTGCGCGCCACGTGGGGATCCAGGCGCACTGAGTGGCAGCCACAATGGTGGAAAAAAGAAAGGCGGTATGGGGCTCTTGTCGCTGGGCATGCCGTCCGTGCAGGTATCTATGAAACCACAGTGATCCCGTAGAGAGATTGCGGTGTGCGTTGTCTGCTGTCGGGGTCCGAATCCTTCAGTGGAGGAAAAAGAGAATCGGTGGTTGACCGTCATATAGTAAGGCTGGCCCAACTTGAACCCGTTGTGCAACATCAGTCCCTAAATGGTTGGACTGGCAGCACGGAACTGCTTGGGCTGAAAATCACTCGATCACGCCAGAACCCGAGTCTGCTAGCAGATCAGAAAACAAGTCAACAACACAAGGGCAGATGGATATTATGAAGCGATGCAACATACCACAAATTGTTCTAATGACTCCTCAAACAGCTCATTGTTGACACCCACGCCACCAGGGTGCTCGACCGGAGACAACGGATTCTTGACCACTAATTCCAAAGATCCAAGTCAGAGAGGTTGTGCAAAAGAGTTCGGGGTTCACCAGGTCTCACGAACCATATTCGACAAACAGATTGATGTAGATCTGCTGCAGGGCGATGCGCATGCTGGGACTCTTGAGATCCGTCAACATGACAAACTTGATATTGGTCGGAGTTTCGTAGTAGTGCAGCTTGTACTGGTTGGTGGTGAAGGAGATGAAGCTATTGCATTCGCCATTAGCGCTCGAGGTTCGGAAGTCCGCAATCGCATTGGGTTGTCCATACTTGTCATCATCGCCTCCAAGCTTGCGCACCATGTTTCGGAGAGAAAACACGGTACCAAAGACCAATTTTGCATCATCATCGCTTGCTCTCACTGTCTGACCGAGCCCTGTTGGTCCACCCTGGGTCTGGGACTTGCCCGCGACGGACGTCGGGCGCGGAAGCCAACGGCGTTTGTAAATACATTCCGCTAAACGGAATCGGTGGGTTAGCCAAAGGTTGGTATGTCACAGGGCCATGGAGCACAAACCGTGGCGATCAAAGATGTAGAAGGAATAGACAGTCATGGCGGCTTCAACGTGGAGAGAGATAGCAATGGGGGCCGAAGGTTGTTGATGTTCAGGGGATCAGGGCGGTGAACCTTCAGAGATGCTTTATCGATAGAGAGGTAAAGACGCTGCCTAGTTCGGTGAAACCTGGGGGTCTTTTCTAGTCTAGTGTCACCTAACTTAGGGCTTGTACACTATCTAGGTAGCTCCTTCTTTGATACTCTTTGGTTAAATTAGAAGCTTTCTCGTAAGGCTGACTGCACTGCATCACGCGTTATCTCAACCCCCGCTCTCTCTCCCCTCTTCTACCCCACATCTTTTCATCCGTCGTTCGCTCCTCCGTCCATTTCGTCAAATATATCTTCCGCAATGGACGATGGTCCTGAGACTCCCTATGAGATCTCTGCGGAGCCTGGCGTGGACTCGCCAGGTTTTGGACTGGGAGACCCACCGCCACCCCCAACCCGAGTCGAGTAAGCTTCAAAGACAGAAAAAAGAGCCATTATCTTTTAATTTGGAATGGATGACTGACTCATGTTGTCATGTAATCTAGCTCTGCTGCGTCTTATGAGAGCCTTGATCGGCATCGGCGACGAAACCCCCGAACAAGGCGCCCGGTGAAGGTTGGTGTTGCGGGTTTCTTGATGCGTGACAGACTCGGTGAGACTGATCATGTTGTTAGGAAACGCTGGACGCTCGCTCCCAATATACGACAAGTCAAGATGACGGTACAGCTGAACACCATATCAATCAATACATCATCAAGCAAGAGATTGGACGAGGATCCTTTGGCGCGGTCCATCTGGCAGCTGACCAGTATGGGAATGAATATGTATGCACTCCCGCGATCGCAACTTTCTGAGAGGCCAATCTTATGTCAAAGTGTACCAGAATGAGTGCTGACAATATGCGCAAAGGCAGTGAAAGAGTTCTCCAAATCCCGACTGAGGAAGCGCGCACAATCGCATATGCTGCGACGCCCACGAGGGCCACGACGACAGGGCACCGGTCTGAATCTTCCCAATTCGCCATTGCACCGTAATCCCTCTGGAGATGACAACGAGAATGCGAAAAATCCACTTTATCTGATCAAGGAGGAGATCGCAATCATGAAGAAGCTGAATCACAACAACTTGGTATCGCTGATTGAAGTGCTGGACGATCCGACCGAAGACTCTCTCTATATGGTCATGGAAATGTGTAAGAAGGGTGTTGTGATGAAGGTCGGACTGGAGGAGCGGTGTGACCCTTATGATGACGACCTCTGTCGATGCTGGTTCCGCGATTTGATTTTGGGAATTGAATATTTACACGCGCAGGGCATTGT
Source organism: Penicillium pulvis (assembly GCF_028828015.1). Lineage (NCBI taxonomy): Eukaryota > Fungi > Ascomycota > Eurotiomycetes > Eurotiales > Aspergillaceae > Penicillium > Penicillium pulvis. The sequence continues at coordinate 457,395 of NW_026643079.1, read as the reverse complement.
GCACCGCGACATCAAGCCGGACAATTGCCTTGTCACCAGTGACGATGTGCTCAAGGTCGTCGATTTCGGTGTATCGGAAATGTTTGCGAAGGACTCGGACATGTACACGGCTAAGTCTGCTGGCTCCCCTGCGTTTCTGCCACCTGAGTTATGCGTTGTGAAGCACGGTGATGTCTCGGGAAAGGCAACGGATATCTGGTCTATGGGCGTGACTCTTTATTGTTTGAGATACGGAAAGTTGCCATTCGAGAAAGCAAGCATCTTTGAATTGTATGAGAGCATCAGAAGCGACCCGGTGATATGCGAAGATGAGCCGGATGAGCGTTTCATAGATTTGATGAGCCGTCTGCTGGAGAAGGACCCGGCGAAGCGAATTGACATGCATGATTTGAGAGTGAGTTACCCGACTGGCTTTTTTGGAATTATTCTCACAGATCTGCAGGAACACCCCTGGGTGACAATGAATGGAGTCGATCCTCTTTTGTCCGAAGAAGAGAATACGGCCCATAATGTTGAACCGCCAACCGAGGAAGAATTGAATGCCGCCATCACTAAAAGTATAGGACACGTGATGACTCTGGTACGTTTCATTTTGATATAACCTATTGGGACGTTCCTTAACCAAGCCTGTAGATGAAAGCTGTCAAGAATTTCAAGCGTCTGGTTGATCCAAACAAAACAGCCCCTGCTATGCAAAGTATTCTCGGTGCAGATCATGAAGCGCATTTTGTTGAGCCACCCATGGAAATGGATCCAGACGACGAGTTTCCGGTCGTGGGACTGGATGAAAGTGTTGGAACTGGCCACGGGTCAGGAGGTGGTCTTCGGAAGGTTTTAGGGCGACACCCTGTGCTCGCTAGACAAGATCGTCGAGACAACTCATGGACAAGTGACTCGGCGAGCTCGTCTCGACTAGGCCAAAGCCCTGTTGGGAGCAAACGACCCAGTGGGGTCTTTGAGCCGGAGCGGAAAGACTCTGGGTCAATACGCACTGGTAGATCTCCGGCTAGCTTCGGGCATGAGGCAAGACAATCCCAGTCGGGATCCCCAATGCCACTGTCCCGAGCCAGCTCAGCTACTACCAAACGGAGTGTTGAAGGCACTCGGGGTCATGCGCGGGATCCCCTAGAAGAAGAATTCCCATATCTTCACATTGGGCCATCCACATACACGGGTTCGTCACAGGAACCCACTGATCTCAATATCGGAAGTGATCCAGCACCTCTTGTTGCTGAGCCAGATAGCATGGAGAACGATCTGGATCCAGACTCTGTCGGTCCCGTGCATTTTGTTAGCGAATCGCCAGGAGCAGCTGAATTCGACATCTACGACACGGCTTATCGACAGGAACTTGAGCGAATCAATGCCAACTCAAGTCAGACTATTCCCGGTGATGGTCCCAGGGTATACCTGACACGACGCATCGAGAACAAACATGAGGTGATGAATTTTGCCAAGGAAAAAGCGATTGACTTGCAGACTGGCACAAAAAAGTTCGTCTCTTCACCACCAGTAGCCAAGGGCCCGTCCTCGACGTTCAGTGCAGCAGTGAGCTTGCTTCGAAACCAAATAGAACAGCAGAAAGATGCGGATAGCAAGGGGACTCCACAGCAACAGGAGCAAGAACAGCCGACGGAGCCTCCGACTGAACGACGAGGATCCAATCCACCTTCATCGATCCGGCCGCAATCCCTCCCAGACCCGGAAGCGTCGTCTTTTGAGGCGACGGGAGTGCCTATTCCAGAACCTCCCACTAGCGAGGACTCCAGGGCTCAGTTGCGACGACTTCTTGCTCGGGGTCGTGACAAAGTTGGGGAATAGTTTGAACCCAGTAGGGGTATGGGATGTACAGCACATAACCCTTTGTGATCATATTTTTCTTTGCCCCTCCTTTTCCTTCGCTTCGGTTCCCTGTATTTTCGCTTTTTCATGTAAACTGGTGCATTTGCATATTTACCCCTCGATCTGGTCTAGCGGCTTACCCCCCAACCTGAGCTTTTTTAAAATTAATCTCCATCGAATGAGCTCGTAGTTTGCATTCCGACAATGCATCAGCAAGCATACTAAGAAGTCAACATGAAGATCCCCAACAGGTTTGACATTTCATTGGTCTCGGGGTAATCGATGAGTATGGAGGACCTGTCAACTGGTCATTTGCATAATGCGCTTCGAAGGTTATTGGATGTTAAGGTTACACAAGCAGTCATTTTTGGTTCCTCCTTTTTTTTTTTTCTTCTTGATCCCTTAGGCCTGCGAATGATTTTTTTTTTCTTGGATTAATTTGGTGATGGTTCGCAATGTGTAACCTATTCTGTTGCCTACGACTATACTGCAGGGCTCCGGTCGTCGGAAGTATACGTCAACATCGGCATGACCTCGAGATGCTTTGACGAGTACACCGCCATACCACAAGCACACTTATACCTGGGAATGCATTATAAGATCGCCCCTGTTTCAAATATCTTACAAGGTTAATAACCTTGGAGCGGATGAAAGAAGAGCAAAAAGCTCGCTGTACATTATATATCATATCTTACATGCACCTCAAAAAATTCATGAAGAAAAAAATTTGCTTTGGTAGTATAAGGAAGATATGAATCTGATCTGAAGTCAACAAATCAAGTCCTCAGAAAATTCAGTCATACAATCTCCTCGAAGATCCCAGAAAAAAAAAAAAAGGAAGGGATCAGCAGAACAGTAGTGCCGATCGTCAGTCAGCAGAGAAAGGAATGAAATAGAATCATTAAATAATACAAGACACAGCAGACCCGTAGAATCGAATACAAGTCCAAAAAGAGAACAAAAAGCAGCCAAAGAAGAAGTTGAAGGGCTCAATATCAATAAGCCGCCGTCGCCATGCAAGACATTCGTTAGTTGGGGTGCATGTCACATTACGCTAGACTGGGCAGGACAGAAGAGAAGAATCAAATCAAAGCCAGAAGCATAGTCAAAGAAGAGAAGACACTGGAAAGAAAGCTTTAGGTTAAGCATAAGCATAAACAAAGAGAAAATGATGCAGCTGTATCTGCACCACATAGCACTCGTTTCGTCTTGGTCATAGAAAGCCGCAGATGAAGGGAAGCCGTAATCTTCGAGCTTGAGCGTGGATCATGGACACATCGTTATTGAATGGGATTGGCGTGGAATCAGGATTCAGAATTGAAGGAGTGTCGTTGGAGACGGGTTTACATTACCGTAAACGAGCCGAGTCTCGGTGTCGCTGAAGAGCAAACGCTAACGCTAGCAGACACAAAACGCAAACACAAACGCAAACGCAGACGTGAATGTAAACGCAAAACAACAGCGCTACAGAAACGCTTTCTATTGTTCATGGATTCATGGAATCGTTGCTGGGGAGGGTCAAGTCAATGAGGGTGTATGTTTCAAAAGTTGGTCGACGCAGGAATCGTGAACATCGCATCAATGGGTGTCAAGTGAAGTCAAATCAAATCATTTCAAGTTTCAGTTGCAGTTCATATCAGATCCAGGGCTATCGAGGGTTCTCGCCAGGGGTAGAACTTGCACGTCCATCATAAGGTCCCTGTCCCTTTGATGTTGGATCTCCCCGACTGGTCACCGAGTCCCTCCGGCCACTATCGGGCGAGAAACGATCCGAGGCACCATATGCACCAGGATTACTCGTGAAGCGGGGGATAGCATCCGGCGGACCAAGTTGTAAAGCATGTGGGGAGGGAAGGGGGTGACCCAGTTCTTGGGGGCGGGGCAATTGGGGCAATTCTCGACCCATGGTGCGCGACGGGACGTCCCGACGTTCCTCGGGGCCTGGCAGACCTGGCGCAGGGGCAATTGGACGACCAGCCGAAGGATCATACGGAATGGTAATACCAGCCCCTGGATTCAGGCCATGCGTCTGATGAGGAATACCGGAATGCGCGTAGGGTGCGAGTGGGACAGGACTATTAGGGGACGGGGGAATTTTGAGTCTACCGGAGCCGGATCGTCTCGGGGGAGGGTATGTCTCCCCACGGGCTTCGGCGGCGGCTTTGCGGCGTTCTGTTTCGAGTTTGCTGGGACGGCCTCGTTTGCGCGGGGGCTCGCCGGGAGTCCCTTCTAGTCGTGGAGAGAGCTGGGCTGAGGTACCACTTTCACTGCTGTACGAGGCGACGCTGGCTGGTGGCCCTGGGGGTCTTGGTTGAATGGCGCGCGGTTTATCGTACATTGGTCGTTTGCGCAGGTTCGGATCTATGGGTGGTGCTGATGCCCTAGTTCCCTCTGCACGAGGTATCTGGACTGGGGTGGGCATCGCCGGTGTCGCAACCGGTGGATATGAAGGGTAATGGGCTTGCATGCTCTCATAGGCCATCCTGCAGGAACTCATGGTGCGACCTGTTTCCATTGAAGCATTAGAGATTTGTGGCAATTGCCATTGTGATTGCCGGGGGTCAGATACCAGGCGGAAGAGGGATATGGTCCCAATTGGGCGAAATGCGATTCTCATTGATCATGCGAACCAGATAAGTGGATGGGATACCGGCCTTTTTGAGGATCTCGGTGAGTAGAAAGTACTATGAATTGGTCAGTCTCTTGTGGTGTCTTTGTGTCTTGTGTCTGTAGTTCATACCTTCTCCTCCTCGGTCCATGGCCTATCGGATGGATTCGACATATCCAGACCATGGAAGCGGAGCCGAACTTCCTAGCACGATATGACCGTATAGAAAGTACAACACAATAGCACACAATAGAACAAAATATCTATATAATATAATAACACACAATCACCTCCCCCAGATTTCAATCGGAGCGAATGGCGGGTCCAGTAGAGAGAAGAAAAAAAATAAAACCACGGTGGTACTTTTTCCAAAAAACCCTCGAGAGAAAGTAAAAAAGAAAACCCCCCCCAAAGAAAAGCAGAAAGGCGAATTCTTAAGTGGCCATCCTCCGAGGAGGTGCTAAGGAGTGACAGAAAAGAAAGGCTTTTCAGCCAGTGGAAAAGAGGAAGTCGAAGCAAAACAAAACGCGGTCCATTCAATTCCCGGCTCGAATTGGTCAACACGGACTTGAGCCGGGATCGCGCAGGAACAACGCGTTGGACCGGGAAAGCTGCAGGGACTGGGGGAAAAACAAGTGCAGGTTTGCAAGTTGCAAGTTTCATATCTTCTGGAAGACTTCGAAAGTAAAATTACCACTAAATCACGGCTCAAACATTGGTAGGTTCGGGAAGAGGGGCCAAAGGCAAAAGTACGTAATTAAGAGGGGCAAACCCCTATTACTTACATATGTGTGTAGGTACGGAGTAGTTATTCAGGATCTGCACGTATTGAAGTTCCAGAGCCAAGGTACAATCGCGGGAAGCAAGTGCTTTTTCCCGTTCCAAACCGTGCGTTTATTCCGGCGCACTGGGTCAATGGATTGTGTTTGAAGCTAACGCCAGTCATGGTTTAGACTCGATCCACTTGTAATACTACACTACGGAGTATGATACGGGAGTAATTTAATTCTACTTTTGTCCTCGGCCTCTACCCTGGACTCGAGTTACAAGTCCTGGTTCAAGATGGGTACTGTACCTGTACCAGGTACAGTACACCCCAATGGTTCGGATCGACTCCGTATAGTTCGCATTGACACCTATCCTCCATACACTGTGTCCAGTACCGAGTCTCCAGTATTCGACTATACTGAAGGTTCAGCACAGACACCGTTTGCCTGCATTATGGTCAACGGTTTCCTCTCGTCCAATCGATTCCCGCCCAGACTACAATTGTTTTGCTGACGAGATTCATCTGCCATCCCTATCCACTCATTGTACGCATTTGTCCGCCTCTGCACTTCTTCGCTGGCGTGTCTCATTCTGTGCATGTGGCTTGATCGCTGCATGCCTTTTTGATCTATGAAACAGGAGTCTTTGGGGTCCAACGTGTCAACGTGTCAACTCGTCAAATCATTCAAATCCTTCCAAAGTCCAGAATCTATAGCTTCCGTTGATCCACACTCAACACACAAAGGTTCGGGGTCATTTGGTTCTCTATCAGACGATCCTAGCCATGGCGATCTCCCTTCACGGACGTGGTAGACAAGAACAAAATAACATTACTTACCGCAACTATTTCATCATCTCCACCATCTTACCTCATACCTTTCACATGATTCGATCTTCATGCTCTTCATCCCTAGGACGTGTTGCCAAAGACAAAGCAATCAAACGTGAACTCGGTTGTTAACGTTACGCGTGGGCGGTGAGCGCGCGCGACACGGAATAGCGCCAGTGGTTTCTTTAGGATATTATCACCAGTGAATTTGACCTCTCTTTTTCCTTCCCTTCACTTGTCCTTTTTCTTCCCTCTTGATCCTTCTTTTTCCCACGTAGTCCGTGTCAGTCATGTCTGCCCATGGCACGGACTCCCATGACTTAAAGGCAGCTATGGATTCACCAAACGGCGACGCCTTGAAAAATGGCCGGTCCGCGCGCACGTCCCGGTCGCCTTTACCGCGCCAGACCTCGACCCCGAACTCTCACTCCGTGAAAGACGACCCTGATATGGCTCCGGAATCTGGTACCGTGGAGGAGAAAGTCGGTGGCGACATTGTCGTCAAGCAGGAGCCCGGTCAGCCCCCGAAGCTGTCTCGGAGTTCATCGCAGAAAATCGTGTCAAGGCCACCTCAGCTGTTTTCGCATTTGCCTGACAGCACCGATGATGCGAAGGCAACGTTTACCCAGATTGAGGAGTGCTGGTACGCGAACAAATATATGGGCATCACCGAACATGCTATGGAGTGCGAATGTGCAGAGGAGTGGGGTAAGTTTCTCTATTCTTATGATTTCTTATCGAGTTCCTATTCTCCCTGGATCGTGAAAATGGGAGGGGAGCGAGAAGGGGAAAGGGGGTTGGCATTGCGATGTACCATCGATTTCTGGGGTTCCATGTCACTGATCCCATTTGAATAGATTCCGAGACTGGTCGAAATCTGGCATGCGGTGATGATTCCGATTGCATTAACCGATGGACGAAGATGGAGTGCCTGGGCGACTGTGGTTGTGGCGCCGACTGTCAGAACCAGCGGTTTCAGAAAAAACAGTATGCGCCGGTGTCGGTCATCAAAACAGAAAAAAAGGGATTTGGACTAAGAGCCGAAGTCGACCTGGAGCCGAACCAGTTGATTTACGAATATGTGGGCGAGGTGGTGGGTGAGGCCCAATTTCGGAAACGGATGCGAGATTACGATGAGCAGGGCATCAAGCACTTTTATTTCATGTCGCTGAACAAGGGCGAGTTTGTGGATGCGACCAAACGAGGAAATCTAGGCCGATTCTGCAACCATTCGTGCAATCCCAATTGCTATGTCGATAAATGGGTGGTCGGGGAGAAACTGCGCATGGGCATTTTCGCGGAGCGCGCGGTACAGGCGGGTGAGGAGTTGGTTTTTAACTACAATGTGGATCGATATGGCGCCGATCCGCAGCCCTGTTATTGCGGCGAGGCGAACTGTACAGGCTTTATCGGTGGTCGGACCCAGACGGAGCGCGCAACGAAGCTATCGAATGCCACGATTGAAGCCCTCGGTATTGATGATTCAGACGGTTGGGATACTGTGGTGGCCCGGCGTCCGAAGAAGAAGAAGACCGAGGAGGACGACGAGGAGTACGTAGACAGCGTGCAACCGAAGTCTTTGGATGAGGAAGGTGTGACCAAGGTCATGGCGGCATTGATGCAGTGCCAGGAGAAATGGATTGCCGTCAAGCTGCTAGGACGAATCCAGCGCTGCGAGGATGAACGGGTGCGGAATCGTGTCGTCAAGATGCACGGTTATCAAATCCTCAAGTCGCAGCTTTCTATGTGGAAAGAGGATCACAACGTGACACGGCAGATCTTGGAGATCTTGGATACATTCCCTCGGCTTACCCGGAACAAGATCATCGACTCCAAGATCGAGGATACCATCCGATCGCTTACAGATTGCGCCGACGAGCAAGTGGCCAAGAAGGCGACAGCGTTGTTGGTAAGCTGGGCCAACCTGACAGTTGGGTATCGCATTCCGCGTATGAAACGGGGCGAGCAAGCCAAGCAAGCTGTGAACCAATTCGAACGCCGCGAGTCTGGTCGAGAGCAGCAGCGCCCGCGATCCGCCAGTCGTTCTCTATCACCCGAGGCGCACAAACCAAACCAACCCAAGAACCGACGGGAGTCTCATAACCGGCAGCCTCGACCCAATCGACGCAATCGCCAGCAGCAGCAACAGCAGCAGCCTTTGCCCGATGGATGGTATACTGCCAAGGACGAGCAAGGGCGCATGTATTACTACTCTGCCTCGCAAGAAGTGACATGGGATCGACCGACAGCCCCCGCATCTGGTCAGCCTGCATTGAACAAGACCAATTCAATCTTGCAAAATATCATCGACGGAATCATGAACACTCAGGAGACGACCCCCTCCGAACAGAAGAGTGTAACCCCTGGCACACCTCAGCCTTCATCCGATCGACCAGAGAAGAAAAAGCGGGAAGAGGGCTGGTGGAAGAAGATGGATGTTCACAAGCAGAAGAAGCTTTATGAGAATACGGTATGTTTATCGGACTGGTCGAAATGCACGCATGCTAATGGAGTTACAGCTTCACCCCTATATCAAAGCCGTGGTCGATCAATACAAGCACAAGATCCCGAAAGAGCATCTGAAGCGGTTTGCCAAAGAGGTATGTCAATCCTTGTCACGGTCCACCGTTCTTCTCCTAACTCTTTTCACAGACAGCCAAGAAGCTCGTCGAAAGCGACTATAAGAGGAACAAGGTCTCAGATCCAACCAAGATCAGCGAGAAGCACCAACAAACCGTCACATCGTTCTGCACCGCCTTCTTCGATAAAGCGGCACAAAAGCACAAGGAGCGCGAGAAGCGCAAGTCCGAAACCACCGCCCAACCCAATGGTACCCCCGCGGATGAAGATACAAAGATGTCCGACGACGAGCCGGAGCCATCTGCTGGCACGGGCACGGCTACATCGCCAATGGACGACGATGCATCTGCAACCCTAAAGCGCAAGCGTCACGACCGTATAGATCAAAATCCAACCCATTTAACTCCGGGTCAAGATGGAAGCAATTCTCCTTTCAAACGACAAAAGTCCACTCCTCCCCTTCCACCGTCACCTCCAGCCAGAGATTCCGTTGACTCAAAGGAGAATGAGAATGACGATGGTCCTACTCCACCACCACCTCCCCCTCCACCCAAAGACTCACCAGGAAATGGAAATGGGCATGAGAATGGTTATGAAGACCCAGATGTGGAGATGAAAGAGATGCCGCCTTCACAGATTGAAGTGTAATGCATAGTTCTAATTCAATCCAAATCAGCGTCATATCAGCGAGGGGAGAGATTCTGAGCCTTACAAAAGTAATTGTTCGCGAGGCGGGGAATACAAGCAGAGGAGAGCACAGCTGGATAGGATTTGATATCAAATCTGGTCTAGTGGTGTTCTTGGTATTCACTTCTTGATTGTGTTTTCTTTTATTCTTTTTTTTTCCTGGTCTATGCTCGACCTTGGTCGATGCTTTTTTTTTGTCCTTTGCAAATCAATACCCCGATCATAGTTGCAATCAAGGAGTTGGATTTTCTGCTACACTGCTATACTTTTGCCTGCTATACTGCATATGCGTTAGACTGTACTTGTTTGCATAGAGCATAGAATGCACTATTTGCCAAGGTCCTTGCCATTGATACAATATCTACACTTACATCTGTACAGGGCCTCATATAATCATGATTGATACCAGACAACGTCTTCATAGAAGAAAAAATTCTCAATTCATTCAATGCAGATCCATTCGTTGAAAATAAAGGTAAACATAAGGAAAGAATAACTTAGTAGAAACTCTCAACAATGGACTCCTTATTAGGACCCTGTCCAGTGCCACCAGGAGCCATCTCGCCCAATCTGAAGACAGACTCGATAACACTCAGCTCAGTAGCGGTGGTATCCAATCCAGTAACAGCGAGCCAGTCGTTAACGACCATACCGGCACCGACAACGGGAGAACCACGGTTAACGGAACCGGCGACGAGAGGAACCTGCAAGAGGGAGGAGAGCTCATCTTGGTCGCGGATCGAGGTCTTAGGGTGGACGATACCACCTTGGTTGGAAAGGGCCATGTATGAACCTGTCAGAACGTTGTCGGCGACTGTTTGGCGGAAAACTTCTACGCCGAGGACGTCGGCGATACTAGTTTTGTTAGTAAATCGATATTTCATGGGATTGAGAGAGGTGCTTACATCTCCTCTGTCTCACGCTCCAGGTCGGGGTGCACGATTGCGACGTGGTCGTTGCAGCAGATGACGTTGCCCAGTGCGGACAATCGCTCTTCTATGCGCTGGATCTTGACCGCGTCTGGGAGGGTGTTACGCAGGTGCTGCAGTTCCTGGTCTGTGGTGGTGGTAGGGACGAGAAGACCTTTGCGGTTACTATTTCCGGTTAGTATTAACTTCATATGCCGTCTAACATCTTATCATATTATATGATGTGATGGACATTCACATACCCAACTGTTAACCGACCAACAATACGGGTACCGGCAATGGTGGCGTGGCAGATAGGGATAACATCCTGGAGTTCAGACTCGAAAACACTATAGAAGATCCATTAGTATAAGCCGAGAAATTTCAATTCGGCCTAGATCCATGACACACCTGTAGAAGTTCTCGGAGGCACCGACAGCAACGATAGCGTAGGAATTGGTCAAACGGGCGAAGACACCGACCCTGAATAGTATGTTAGAACATGTATAATTTTGGTAATATTTTTTCTTGTGAAATCTGCGACAGCCGAGACTGCAGTCTGGATCTTCATGCAGAGCGCGGCTCTGAAGTTCTCTTCCACTCTAGCAGAAAAACCAAGAACCAGAGTCGCATCGCATTCCATTCCACAAAAATATAGGTTCACTCACTCGTTCGAGTTCTCAAATTGCGCGCGAACAGCCATACTGGAGGATTGTCGTAAGACGAGGGTATCACAGGAAAGAATTTTGCGGGAGGACCGGAGTAAACAAAAGACCTAGGTAATGGAGTCCTAGGTATGAAGGAGGTGTGTGTGTTGATTCAGGGAGGTCGTAAACAGAATACCAGGATAGAACTGGAGTGGTGAAGTCGAGCAGAGAGCAGATCTTAAATGTTGAAGTGGGATGAAGATAAAAAAGAGCAAAAGCTCGGGCCAATCAGAATGCATGGTTTGCTTTGCCCCGCTGGTGGAGTCGTTGGACCTCAGGGTTAGTCACCGGTACGCGGTTTTGCTCGTGTTTTACTAGCAAATTCAGGTACCCGATACTTTTGTCTCGATTGACTCATCTTGTCTCATGTTGACGGGCAAGATGACTCGAAAAGATGGGGCTTGACTAGTACCATTCTGGATGATTTAACGTGTACGTCTAGATTCTGTCTAGTCTTATTTGTGCCTTACTTGCTGCCTGAAAGGACACAAGTCTTTTAATACAAGCTACTTGGATTGATATAGATCAAAGCATTTACTAGACTCAGGACTAGAATGGTAGGATTAAATTCTTAATTGAATCCTGCTGACAAACAAAAGGCCCGATCGAAGCCCAGGGTAATAGACGCCAGGGGGAAAACAACACCGACGCTGAAAAGCAGGTAAAAAGCAGTAGAGTACATCCAGGGAAATCGTGGGGGAAAAAGCAGGCAGAGTGGTTCGATCCGGACTTGTGAGATGGAAACCGGTCGTATGAATTGAGATATACTCAATGGGAATTTGAAGATGGCACAAGAGCACGGAGTTATTCTCCGCTCTTGAGATCATCCTTTCCTTTTTGGCGTGCCGAACGAAACATTCGGTGTGGCTGAGCCACTGGGATGAGATGGTGATGGTACATTGTGAGTTCGTATGAGATGTGATTAGGAAAGTGCCGTCAATCTTTCATATTTAATATCGGCGAGGTGGCGGAGGCCCATGTCCATGTGGAGGAGGCCCATGTCCGTGAGGTGATGGGAAATAGAGAGAAGGCGGTCCAGGGGGACCTGGAGGGCCTTGGGGAGGTCCATGTGTGTGGGGACCTGGAGGAGGGGGCCCGTGAGAATGAGGCCCGGGGGGGAGACAAGTAATTTGGAAGCGGCAGACGCGCAAAGTTAGAACCCGGAGGTGGTGGCAGTTGAGGAGGTCCATTCATAGAGGAAAACGGATCAGGAAGACCCAGTTGCCCTCGTGCGGGGAGTAGGCGACGAGGTTGCTGGGTTGGAGTTGGACGAGGCAAAATAAACGACCGAGGATCAGTCGGGCCATGGCTCATGCTCGGGGGTGGAGGGGGCGCTTGCGAGGGCTGAGACAAAATAGGCCGGTGAGAGGGTGGCATATTAGGGTCTGTTCGCATCTGAGGCAGTTGGGTTGGCATCGGCTCCGCGAGAGCGATATCAGCCAACGCGCACAATGCTCGAGGAACAGGCTCCGCTGCTCCATCAACAGAGTTGATCCTGCTGCCAACGTCTTGCTCGCCGACAGTCTTGGATGCCTCTAGGAGAATTTGCATGGACTGGTCGACCAGGCTTTGGGTCTCGGCATCATTTCCTGAGCTCAGTGCTCGGATCTGTGGATTGACATCGACACCCATACGGACTTGAATCATGAAGTCTTCCCAAGTCTCCATGCCGCGACAATAAGCAACGGCTCCCTCTGGTGTTCGCGCATGTTCAGAGAAGAAACCGCGCTGGACTTCCTTGATTCCAGGCTTGCCGATCCGGAATAGATATTGCGGCTCTTCGGCATCGGGGTCTGATCCATCAGTCTCAGTGTGCTCATCATCTTCGGCAACCCGTTGGCCTGCGACCAATTCAATAAACTTTCCCCGGGCGATGTAGTACAGTTCGTCCTGTATGTTTGTAATTTGTTCCTAAAAGCAAGTTAGAAACCATATGAAAATGAACAGGGGGTACGGATAATTACCTTGGTTCGATGCTCAACAGCATGGATCTCACCCTGATAAACCCTCTCCGAAGCTTTCACATTGCAATCATAATCAGCCTTGAGGCGTTTCATGGCCCTTCGCTCAAACTCCGCAAGTTCCACTTGCACCTGAGGCCATTCAGGACAGTCTTTGTGGGCATTCTTATCCTTGGCAATCTTCTGCATGGAATGGTCGGCGAGTACAGCCAATGCCAATTGCTGGACTTGTCCCACTTTCTTGAAAATAACAGATAATTCCTCTTGGCGATCCTTGATAGGTTGAGTGAGGGGAATGGGAGAAGGGGATCGTCGTCGACTTTCACTATCCCAGATTTCATCTTCGATTCTCTTACCGCCTCGTCGAATTGCAGTCGCACTTGCACGAACACGTCCTCCTCGACTTCCGCGGCCTCCTCGGCCTGCACGACCTGCACGGGCTGCCGTCGAGCGAACGGGCCCAATGGCACCGCCACGACTACCACGACCGCGGCCTCGACCGCGGCCCCGTCCCCGAAATCCGCCACGACCACGGCCACCTCTTTTGGCAGGCGCGGCAACAAGGGGTTCAACATCAGGATCCGCCATAGCCGCGTCTTCCGGGGTGGTTTCCTGGGATGTCGTGTGCATGCCATTCTGGAGAGTGCTCTCTGGGGTAGCTTCGGCCTCCTCAAGCTTGGGCCTTTTCGGGATGGGATCAGGAGATTGAGTCTCATCTTTCATTTCAATTGACTTGCGCTTGCGTGACAGGCGAGGTGAAGTGAACTCTTTGTTCACATTGGAAACCTCAGGAGTAGCCTCATCTGAAGATGGTTTCGTTGATGCGGACGATTCAGGCTCATCTTCCGTCTGATGAGGATCATCAATTTCTTGGTGATTAGACGTATCAAGGATTTCAGGCGTTTGAGACGCTTTCGTGATCTGCTGCGTCTCATACTCGCCATTCTGCATGTCGTCATGTTCAATTCCTTCCATTTCCTTGCTGGGAGTGGGATGTTCGAGGTCATCCCCGGGGCCCTTCTGTCGAGTTGACTGACGAGCTGTGAGGCGAGCTGAGCGAGTCTCCCTGGATGATTCGGGGACCGCCAGGGCCCGCTTGGAGCGCCGACGCGGAGTCGTCGGAATTTTACCATTCATTTCTGACAGAGCCATTGAGGGCTCATCATCTTCTGGTGAGGCATCGCCCGCGAATTCAGCGAGCCTGTCACCGGGAATGCTCAACTTGATGATCAGTGAATGAGAAATGGGGGATTCCTCCCGTGTCACTACAGGTGCTGGGAGACCACCGCGAGCATAACGATTAGCCCAGCGACCTCTCCCGCGTCCACCCCCACGCCCGCGGGGCGTTGGTGTTGAGACAGAGACTGGAGGGAGTTAGAAAAGGGAACATGCAGTCATACGGATTGCATATCCGGGGTTTTGATCATTTACCTGATGCACGACGCGTAGATAGGGATCGCGTAGCCAGGCTAGGAGTATGTGCCGCACCGACACCTCTTTTTCCTCTTCTGCCCACCATCCTGAGGTCTTTGAATGGAGGCGTTAGCGTTGGCTACAGTGGCTGGTGGAACCAAGGGAGGAATGAGCCTCACGCAGGTAGACCCAGTCTAACCGCGATCAGCAATACAAAAGATCAAGGAATTGTGGAGCAAAACGAAGATCAAGGAAGAAGAAAAAAAAACGGGAAGACAAGGTTGGTATGGATGGAGAGAAAGAAACCAGGATGGAAAGGAAGAGACTGGGAGCGAAGATTGGGAGAGAAAAAGTAAAAAAAACGGCGTTATAACCGCGACCAAAGGGAAGATGCACAGTGAATGGGAATGGGGAGGACAAGGGAAGTATAATCCGAGGAAGCCCATGCACTAGAAGAATTGGAAATAGAGAATAGCAACGATGTGAATACCACGCGACGCATCTGATACCAGGTAGAGAGACGTTAAAGTGGTAGACAGGGGGGCGGAAAAAACAAGATTACGTAGAATGCGCAGGGTTGGGGGGAAGCGAGATGAAGAACATTTAAGGGGAAAGGCAGGATAAGAATCGCCGATACTCCCATCCGAAAGGAAAACCAGAAACTTACCAAGTGTAATGGATGAGATGGGGAGGAGAAAAAGAAAGGCGTAAGGATCTACTCGGAGCGCAGGATTTGACGGGGCCAGGTGGCGCGCGAATAAGGACGCAAGGGTGGGAATCAAGTACAGTTAACCTCAAACAAAGCCCCATGGAAGAATAGGTTAAACGATCGGCTCCGTTTTCAAGGTAAAGAATAAGGAAAAAGAGAAAAGAGGAAAAGATAGGAAATTACGAGATTCGGTGCTTTTTCCCGCGCGTCTACAGTGCACGAGACTCCTCGGGATTAATCCTCAACCCAATGATATCCGTGGATGATGGGAGGGAATTACTTTTGTATTCTATAGCTTATTCCATTCTATCCTATTTGTACTATACTTTCTCACCCACTTCGTGAGAGAAAAAAAATACCGGCTTTCCCTCTTTGCTCTGGACCCACTTGAGGTTTTGGTGAAGACGAACGCGGCCGTGGATGCCCGAACCAGTACCACGCCTGGGTACACCGCTATACTCGGGGATCATACAAAGTTTAGCATTGTTGATCAGCTTAGGTTGGAGGAAACCCTACGTAACTAGGACGTCTTGAAAAGTACTGCAGATCAGATCCATTCAAAGCTCATAAAAGAAAGAAAAACTCCGGATCATTATCATCGCGCAAAGCCATTTGTACAAGACCAGCCATATCAAATCACATTACCTCCTTTCCAAAAACCAAAAATTAACAGAGACCAAATGGGGGAATTCAAAGAAACAAAAACAAAAAAAAGGAAAAGGAAAAAGGGAATCAGTTCTCGTAGGGAGATTCGTTCAGGTCATATCTCTTCTCATATTGCGTGATACTGCGCCGGACATGGCCGGCATCAATGAAAGACAACAGCCCGGAATCGGGTTCCTTTCGCGCCTGGGCCAATTCTTCTTCACTGAGAAATGGCGATGGACTTGGTCGCGATTCCCGGAGGGATCGGGCGGATCGCATCCGAGTCAGGGTCTGATGTGTGATGGTCTGGCCCGCAGACGGGGACGCCTTGACCCTCGTCCCCGGGGTCGGCGTAGGGGAGGGGCAAGGACTTGTGGATCGAAAGAGGGGATGAATATTTTGTTCTTGAATAGTGAGTGTCTCCATAGACCCTGTTGGGGAGTCTAGATGGAATGTGGATGCTGTTGGGGAAGGCTGAACGAGGGTATCTAGCGAGAGCTGCCGGGAGACATCCTGGCGGAGGCTGGGCATACTGCGGATGCTTCCATTGCCTCGGAGCAAAGGCCGGATTTTATATACCTGAAATTGGGCCTGTTCGTTTGGGGACTGTAATGTAGATGTGGTGGAGGTGGTGTCAATAGAGCCATGCTTCGACTTGGATAGTTCTAAGCTGAGCCCAGAGTCTCGATTGGCACGCCGAGGGAACTTGCGAAGAGAGCCTCTTCGAGTATCGAATCGATTCATCTCGGGATATGGGTCCGAGACCTGGGCGGGAGGTGTCACCAAAGTTGGTGTGTCAGGGAGGGCCTTGAGCTCTTGTGAGAGATTATAGGAGCGGGGCCATGCAGTCTCGGATTTTTGTTGAAAGCAGATCACAAGCAGATGTCCACAGTAAGACCCTTGTGCAAAGACTGAAAGCCCCCAGAAGATTGATCGAGCAATCCATAGCGAGGACAGGCTGTGATTCGTGGCCATAGTTCCGGCAGTTGACCCGGCCGCAATGATCAGGTATGCAATCGTCAGAAAAAACACACCAACCTTCCAACGAGGCCATTGATAGCCGTGACGAATATCTTTATGCACGAGGAAGGTGAGCATGATCAATGCCACACAGCTCACAGCACTCAAACTGACAGGGGCCAGCTCAGTGGTCCGAGTGGAAGAGGACAAGGATTGGACTGCCCCGTAAGCGAGGGCATTAAGAATAGTAACAACAAAGACAGAAAACACAGAAGCTCCTCCTAGGGAGTACAAAAGCATATTGGAAGACATGGTATAAAACGAAAGTAAAGAATGGACCCAGATACACTTCAGAGAGCGTGGGAAGGTCTGAGCATCCACGGGCAACGCCGGAAGGTGAATCTTGAGAGCAAAATTGTATGCAGGGGGGAATGCGCATATTTATGAACATGGGAGTTCGCGTGGATTAGAAATAGACGGGACGGGGCGAAGCACACGGCGTGGCTGCAAAGTGTATCGAGCATACGATATGCAGGTTGCATTGAACATGTCAAATTTTGACATATAGATCGGATCTGATCCATCAACCCGGCAAAGTGGTTAGAGTCTGCGGGGACGGGATAAGCAAGCACAATGGCCTTGACAGATTTACCTTTGAGCTATGATGGAATAGAGTAAAAGTGTCAGAAACCGCTTAATCTAGTTCGTCTACAATTGATCTGTCGAGTGGAGTCCACTGCATAAACTTGCGGTCTGCTAGTAAAAAGGACCAATACTCTACTTCATAGTATGTGGCTCTAATATGCAGGTCTACTTGCAGCGATCATATCCCAGGCACCGGCAGTCAATCTCTGAACGCAATTATCTTATGCCACACTGCATCCTAATCCCCACCTAGGTCGTTATGGGCGTGCAGGCGTTCTATTATCGACGCCCACTTCCGGGGTACGATGGCGAGATGGGTCCAGCCCAAAAGAGATTCCCATAGTGCTATTAATCCGGCCACTAGCTGGGAAACTATCTATATGATTCATCCATTGGAATAACCGAAACTCAAAGTAGCGGATCGAGAATTTCGATCTCCGGCTAAAATGTGATATATCAATCCGCTTTGGGAAAATCTCCCGTATTCCCCTGAACTCTTTTCCTTCTGGTTGGATCGTTCTTTATTGAGGTAACTCGTTTCCGAACAAGTGGCCGGGGATCGGTAGAGCTGGCCAGGTTCCTGGGACGGTGTGGACCTATATCTCCATATCTACGCAGATGGATCCATGATTGCCAATCGGACCTCCCCGTATTCCCTTGCAGGGCTTTAAGAAAAAGATCAACATCTACAATTTGTCAATCCAATCGGGAAGCTTTTTATTGTGGTTGGATTGATTCCTCATAAAGGTCTTCAATTGCCGTCAGTTGACAAGGGTACCTGGTTCATGCTCATGTCGAATGCAAGCAATCGCATGTAATTCAAAGATCGAACATATATTTCTGGCCTGGAACCCTGTAAGCCAAAAACATAGTGACATCTCATGTGGATTTTAACTCCTGTTGACTTCTAGCCAGTAAGGTCCTCTTGCTCGCAGGCACCCACTGGATGATACAATGATCATGAGCAATCGTGCAGCCTCGAAACGTTCTTGTCAATCTCAATGAGAAATATCAGTCTGAATGTGTTATTTCAAAATGATTCAGTATGAAGCAATGTCACGAGGCCAGAAAGATGGTTTTTCATGATTTCAATCCCGACTGACGTGTGGTTCCAAGTTGAGGAAATGGAAATCCCCGAGGGTTGGCCGAGTGGGGCGGTGAGCCTGGGGCTTCTTTTGCTTGCCATCATCGTTCATCTACTCTGTACTCGACTTCTACCAGGACATTCGTTGGGACCACATCTCGTCTACCTCCATATCCGTCATTCTTGACTCTGTGGATTTCCATCCTCCCTTCTTTCCTCTCCCCCCATTCCATCCTCAAGTCGTGCCAAAATGAAGCTCACTTTCAAGGTTCGTCAAAATACGCCCCATCCCTCTTTATCTGGCGATCAAAGACTAATTCGATATTCTTCACGGCTATAGGATCTGAAGCAGGAGAAGTTCGTTATCGAGGCCGAGCCCTCCGAGACTGTATGTGATGCTCTTAACACAACAAGCTACCCAACGCCACCCAGTGCGGGGCTGATACTGTACTGCAGGTTCGCCAAGTCAAGGAGAAAATCGCTCAGGTGAAGAGTGGCTATGATGCAGACCGCACGAAGGTCATCTATTCTGGTATATGATTCTTTCCCGCCATTATTTATCTGATGGACCTGGCCCGCAGCTCTAACCATCTTCGTCTGTACAGGAAAGATTCTGCAGGATGACAAGACAGTGGAGTCTTACAACATCCAAGAAAAGGACTTCCTAGTTTGCCTGCCTTCAAAGGTATGAAAGATAGTCCTCTGTATTAGAGAGCCTCGCCGCTGACATCTTTTCAAGCAACCCAAGGCTGCCCCCTCTGCCTCTGCCCAGGCCCCTTCCACACCCGCTGCCCGAGTTCCTGCTGCCACCCCCGCTGCTCCTCCTGCTCCTGCCCCTGCTGCTGCCTCAGCTCCCGCCGTCCCCGCGACTCCATCGCCCGCCGACCGTGGCACTCAACCCGCTAGCCAAGATGCTGCCTTCAACGACCCTTCCACGTTGGCGATGGGATCCGCAGCTGAGAGTGCCGTGACCCAAATGGAGGCCATGGGATTCGCAAGAAGCGATATCGACCGTGCCATGCGCGCTGCATACTTCAACCCTGACCGTGCTATCGAATATCTGTTGACTGTAAGTTGAACACAAGAGAGAGGCATGAATTTCCGAGGTCTAATTACTTCTGGTAGGGTATCCCCGAGAATATCCAGCAGGAACAGCAACAACGGCAACAACAGCAGGAGGCTGCTGGTTCCCTTCCTTCCATTCCTGCTGCTACCGGTGGCTCTGGTGGTGAGGAGCCAGTGAACTTGTTCGAGGCCGCTGCTCAGGCCGGTGATGGTAGTGGTGCCCGTGGTGCTCGCACTGGTGGTGCTCCCGCCGCCGCTGGTGCTGGTGGCGATGCTCTTGCCAGTTTGGACTTCCTCCGCAGCAACCCCCACTTCCAGCAGCTTCGCCAGCTCGTTCAGCAGCAGCCCCACATGCTTGAGCCCATTCTGCAACAGGTTGCGGCTGGCAACCCCCAGATTGCCCAGATCATTGGACAAAACTCCGAGCAGTTCTTGCAGCTGCTGAGTGAGGACTTTGATGAGGATGATGAGGCCAACCTGCCCCCAGGCACACAAGCCGTTTCCGTCACACCGGAAGAGCGGGACGCCATTGAGCGCGTAAGTTTTCTCTCGTCACATTTTATCTACGGGTCACTAACTTTTCTTAGCTGTGCCGTCTTGGCTTCCCTCGGGATTCCGTCATTCAGGCCTACTTCGCCTGCGACAAGAACGAGGAGCTTGCCGCCAACTTCCTCTTTGAACAGCCCGATGAGGAGGAGGATTAAATAACCTCTTACGTATTTCTTTCCTTGTTGCTTCTTTACGTTCTGATGAATACCAAGCATACTGCTTTTTGATTCCACATGTGACAGAGCCTATGCCTCTGCTATCCCCTTCCCCCCTACCCATCCATTCCATCTTCCCTAAATCCAAATCAAGTCGGTCAGTCCGGCATTTCCGAGCTTCTTAGCTGTCCTTGTCCAGTTAACCTGTATACCGCTTTATCCCCCATCTTTTACCCCTTTGATATGACATCTCATGTACTTAACTTAATGGGCAAAATGGGACGTTTCGCTAGTATCAAGTGGTAAATTCGTAGCGGAATGGTCCGTGCGTACCCTGTGGTCCGATCATGCGAATCATTGCAAATGACCCTGGCCCGTTGACCCACCAAACCCTGAACCTTATGTCTGTGTTTTAACATGTGTGGGTTAAGCTCTTGCATTCAATGTTGGTATAATATGGAATCGATGGTTTTAACAGGGCGGATCATGTACCTTCCAAAAGTTCTAAGAATTCCAAGTGATAGAAATATTTGGGTGCATGGTCCTTATATATCTGGGTTGGTACCTACACGACCCAAGGATACCCACTTGGAATATATACAACCACGTCCGAGGCCACCATGCTCAAAGCACTACCCATTATCTTGTTACACGCATTACTCCAATATATACCCAGCATTTTCGACTCATTTTTGATAATCAAGCACTGACCATAGTACATGGATGTTCTCCTGAAGGCTCTTGGATACTAGTGCCGATATCAAATCTTAGATAAGCACATCGCTGGTCAGGAGGACTTGCAACCCACTAATAAGATAGCTCAAATCCAACACCTGTGCACTCGGTGACCACAAGAGCTCATACGGATAGATAAGAAATATTCAAAAAATTAATTTAAGGTTTGAAATGGAGAAGCTCAATGTCCGTCAATTCATGCCCACTCCAATGGGCTATGCTACCTGGTATATCCGAATGTAAAATATAGAAAGAAGCTCAAGGTATACGTTGCGCGCCTAGGAACGAATGACTCGATCCGAGGCACCAAGAAATGACCAAAAAGAAAGCAAAGAAGTAAAAGAGATATCCCAAAGAAAATAGACATGAAGTATAGGACTAGATTCACGCTGTGATGGAGTTCGTAGCCTCCCCAACATCGATTTATTTGCAAGCTCGACGAACGGACCAAACGCCCAGCCCGCGGCGGCCGATGACCCTGTTCAGTGTCTCGAGGACACCGTCATCGCCAAAGTCGAGGTCGTCTAGGTTTAGGTGTTGGCTGTATGACCACAGGCGGTAAAGTTGGAGGTTGGGTGAGTGGGGGGCGGAGAGAGACGAAGGGGAGGAGTATTGATCGAGGAATGTCGCGGAGGAAGGAGCGACTAGATATACTGGGGAGGAATTTGGGCAGCTAGGAACAGCTGTTTCGAGCTGTTGGATCATTTCTAGACCCGGGATACCCATTAGATCCAGGGTGTCAATTTGGCCGGTGTGGTTTCCCTGTTGAGCACCAAGGAGCCAGTGTGGCGGGGAGTAGGTCTTCCACCAGAAGACAGTGGCGTCTGGGTGAGACTTGATGCCCTGGGCCGCTGCGTTGTTTTCGACAATGGACCGCATGGCAAGTTGGGCTGGGACAACACCGCCTTGGTGGTACACACCCATTAAGAAGCCCATGACTGCATTGAATATAATCCACACAGCCAGAAATATCCGTGAGCGATGCATACGAACGCAGCTAAGAAGGAGGGGCACGCAGGGAATCAGGAAGCGTGGCTCCTGGTGCGGGAAGATGGAGAGTAGGACAGTCGCGGAGACCGCAGAGAGGGCACGCGTATTACGCATCCATGGTGGCACGATCGGCCAGCTGAATAGTGAAAGGATCATAGCGATGTATGCGGGGCCGAGGAGCTGGAAGAGGTTGGCAACGAAGTGTTGGTGGTGCGGGTGAAGGCCATGTAGTGCCAGGTTCGAGGAGTCGGAGTTGTAGAGAATGTTATTAAGAGGGGTGATAATTGGATGGCGCACAATTTCCAAGAATGAAGCCGTAGGTCGGTAGAAGGATGTATCAATGAAGATACCTATCGAGGTGAAGAGAAGCCCGAAGCCGACGAAGACCGCCAAGGACGTTGGCCTGTGATATAAATCAGATATACAACACGTTAGAGAACTGACGGACAAACTCACTTGCGCTGGAAGTAGGGCAGCAATTGTAGGCCCGGGAAGAGAAGAAAAGCAGGAAAGGTGATGCGGTTAAAGACACCGACCACCGCGATGAAGGAGAGGACGGCGTAGGAAAAGAAAGAGGTATGCTAGAGCCACCAAGTTAGCCCAAGCCTTTGCGCTAGGGTAATCCGGAACGAACCTTGTTCTCAACGATGCGACGAATCAGCACCAGGCCCCAGGTCACCAACAGGGTCTCTAAAGAGTTGGAGAATGTGTGCGTCTGATATGTCCAGGTGACATAGGACGAGGCCACCAGGACAACTGCAGCGCGCCGGTGCCGCGGAGAAGGCACCAACTCATAGATCGCCCAATCCTCCAGCACAAAGCTCAGCAGGAACATTCCACCTCGCAGCGCATAATACACCAGTTGTGGTGGCGGGCTGCCCGCCCCGATCTCCATGTAGAACCATTTCAGCAGGCTCATGGGAACATCGTAGATTGGCCATAATGGAAAGACGCTGCGAATAGGAAAATCGGTAGTGAATTCCCATGTGAGTTTGGAGGGGTATCCGAAAATGCGACCTGTAGAACAACGGGTGATCAGTCAAATGTTGTCCAACTTCAAAAGGAGGGCATCGCGGGATCGCCGGAAGCCTGCAAGTTGAATTTTCCAGCAACAGCCAGAGCTGCGTAGCCGTGCTCATCGGTGTGTGTCCAGTCGAAGTCAGGAGATGAAACCTACCGGCAAAAACCTCCGGGCCTTGGAAATGCTCATCGGGATGTAGATAGCTGGGCGAGAGCGCGAAGTAAACACGGATCAGCAGTAACAGTAGGTAGGTTCGTCTCCACATGATGGGGCACCAGGAACATGCTGGAAGAGGAATATTAAGAAGAATTAATATATGAAACAGAGGAGACAAAAGGAGCGGATGGATAAGGAGTGTGTATAAAGCAAGAAAAAGAAACGCGTTAACTATTGGCGATGATATCACTTGCGACCGATAACGCGCCGGCAGAATCTACGTGTACAGTGTACGGACTATCCTCCACAATAGTTGATAGTTTACATTTACATTGAAATTCAAATTGAAATCCACAATTCTTGCATTTACTATTCGAAAGAAAAAAAGGGGATTAAAAAATCAAGAAAACATACTGGTCAACCTAA
Source organism: Penicillium pulvis (assembly GCF_028828015.1). NCBI lineage: Eukaryota > Fungi > Ascomycota > Eurotiomycetes > Eurotiales > Aspergillaceae > Penicillium > Penicillium pulvis. Next base: position 433,952 of record NW_026643079.1, on the reverse strand, counting down.
AGGATTCTATTATTCTGCCAAGTGTTTTTGCCTATGTAAAAGGAGCCATCAATATGAAGTATGTACTAAATATATTTCTTTCGCTTCTGTGGTCTCCACTATATATATCTTAACTATGAATCTGAAAAAAGAGGAAGAACCCGAAAATAAACACAACCTCTTCACTACGTAGTTGTTGCCTATTCTTGAGGGTCCTTTACTCAATGTGGGGGCGGAGGTACCTAAAAGGCCTTGGCTTGGAAGCCTTTGCCGTGTGCAGAGCCTCGGAGACGTGACTTAGGTAACCATCACTCAAACATCCGTCTTGACCTCTCCACCTCCCCGCCGAAACCCTTGCACCAATACTTAAAGTCAGTCTTCCCTCTCCCCTCTGTGTCCTTACATCTCCGCAGTGCCATTTACTTCACTCTCTTCTCCAAACCTCCCTGCGATACTCCAGGTCACCGCAAAACTGACACCCAACCTTTCAGACGTTGCCACTTCACCATTTATCATAATCAATATGGCTACCATTAGCCTTATGAGCTCCGACGATGCGTTGGTCACTGTCGGTATGTGTCAACTGAGAGCACATGTGAACCAAGTGCTGGTATGAAATTCCAGGACAGGAAACTAACCCCGCTATTCCAGAGCGCGCTGTGGCCGAACGGTCCATCCTAATCAAGAACATGCTGGAGGATCTGGGTGATTCCGGCGAGGCCATTCCTATCCCTAATGTACGTCTTGCGATTCACTTTCCCACCTATCTTCATACTTGAAGCTCACTCTTCTGCAGGTCAACGAAACTGTTCTAAAGAAAGTCATCGAGTGGTGCGACCACCACAAGAACGACCCCCCCACCGCTGGTGATGACGACGACAACCGTCGCAAGACCACAGATATCGATGAGTGGGATCAGAAGTTCATGCAGGTCGACCAGGAGATGCTCTTCGAGGTTATTCTGGTAAGCCATGACAGCTGAACAGCCTTTGTCTCAGTGGGTAAATACTGACTGACCACATTTTACAGGCTGCGAACTACCTGGACATCAAGGCTCTGTTGGATGTTGGCTGCAAGACCGTTGCGAATATGATTAAGGGCAAGTCTCCCGAGGAGATCCGCAAGACCTTCAACATCCAAAATGATTTCACCCCCGAGGAGGAGGACCAGATTCGCCGCGAGAACGAGTGGGCTGAAGAGTAAGCTTTTTCAACTCTTTCCCTCTCTTTTGAACTAGCATTTACTGATATATTTCCCCAACAGCCGCTAAGCATACAGTACAATGTTTATATGGATTCGCCCTCCCATTCATACCCCACACCTTCCGTAAGCTTGGATTGTGGTGACCTCACGACCTACTCAAATTCGGCCGTGTTCTCCCCTCCTGGCATTGTTTTCGTAATGCTTGAGATAGGCTCTTTTGCTTTAGAACGGCGTTCGGCTATGTGGAAACCATTCTAACCGTTTGCTTGCCCTTCTACATGATTCAATCCTGTAGCCAGCCTCCACACTGGTTTTATGACTTCAATACAATATTAGTTTTCAAGGTTAAATGTGCTTCTACAGGGAATTCTAGTCTTGTGAAAGCTGGCTCTAGCCTGGAAAAGAAAAACGACAATATTGCAAATATAGCCATCGGCCTCCTTTGCTTCATGTTAACCAAGCGTATCAGGATTCCTTCAGGGCTGCCCAGATGCTGCTACCAGTGATCTGATAGGTAGGAATAATTCAATGAAAGCGGTACAAGGATAGATGCCACTTGGTGAAACAATCTTTAGTTGAGAGTGTCCTTTAATGTCTCCCATTTCGAATGCTGTTGCTTTCCTTATTCCGTCAATATACTAACATTAAAATTTCGGTCAGTAACAATGTTGGATATCACTCGACAAGAAGATAAACATCCCAATTTGTACGGAATATACCCAGACGAATTGGAGCTGCTCTCTGAGGGCTGGCACACCAAATGACAAATATTTAGTGGTGATCAAAATTCGTAGGAAATCTTGCCTTCGCCTTAGCGTAGTTGCCTACTTGCCTAAAGCAACATGAGTCGAGCCACAATGGTTTCAGGACTTCGCAAGCCTCTGGTCATTACCGGTATCTCACAGCCTCTCTGCGGCCGCCGATAATCTTTATTTAACTCGTCCAGGTGTCACCAATGATTTGGAAAGCGCGACTCATGCATCTTGGTCTAAGAAGGCACGATTAATCTTATTTAGGAAGGCGCGTTTTTCGAGTAGAAGACCCCCCCTCTTTTTCGAATTCCGAGCCTTATCTTCCTGTTCTTGATTCTTGTCCTCATTCTCTTGGGACCTAAGCATGGTGAGATGTATATCAAGGCTGGATCTAGTATTTGATGTTTTCCTGCAGCAAGGTCAGCTGCTTCTCGTCGTCAAAGCTTGTAACAAAAACAATGAGGAAAGTGGGGAGTATGACAAAATGATGAAGGTGAATCTCATCCCCCACTGACACTTCTTCTTGGCGTGGAGTTTGTGACAATCACTGAACCGCCTGGGACAGATATTGCCGGTGTCTCACTGGTTGATATCCGTATCCATATGCTCTAAATATCTTACGATGTATCTTCTGTCGTCATTATCATTCATAGCGCACGTAACCCACTCTTCAAAATTTTTGGTAGCTTCCACCTTGAAGTAGTCCACAAGGTTGCAGTGTGTCCCATGCATGAGGTCGCTTCCAAAGTTGGTCAACTTTCCAAGACTCATTTATTCCCCAGGAAGGAATTCGAAGTCCTACAATGCTACGAAGCAGCACAAAAGTATGCAAGACAAAGGGGACGTCAATTCAATTCCATTCAAAATTTTTGTAAAAAGGAAAAACCGCCCCGCCTTCAAGTCCGTTCCTCCATAAAGACGAGCCCTATCTCATCCCATTCCCATAAATCGTAAAAGATGAGAATCGTCGGGACCAGGCCGGGTCGATATTCGTTATCGGAAGCAATCGAATATCGGTCGAAGTCGGAGAAATATCACCGGCATCGATCATGTTGCACCTGAAATCACACTTCGACGATCCCGCATCGGACTTGAGTAGTTCCCCATCAAACTAGCGCGACCAAGTAGGGTTGGAATGGAAAATTCATATCGAGGTAGGCGTCCCGGGATATCGACACACATCGCACAACATATTGGAAGTGTTGGAAAAATGGATCTTGAGACGTAGGTCGGAGGGAATTGTCTGGTCGAATCTAGATGCCCAGACGGGTCTTGCGCCAGTGTCGCCGCTTAGCGTTGTAGCTGTGGGAGAGATCCTGTCAGTTTTTGATTCTTGTGCTTGTTTGCGGTCGGGTCGAGAAATTCTGGATTCTTGGATCGAATCGAAATCGGGATTGCAAGGGTCTTGTTGGGCTTGGATCAGGGCGAATTACCGGATGGTGTTGCCAGTGCGCAGGCGAATCCACTGGGGGATAGGGCGGTTCTGGCGCTGAGCCTTAGCAAGCTTTTGCTTGGTGCGGAAGGTCTTGTGGCTCTGTGGGAAAAGGTGGGTTAGCGACGTGAGGAAAAAGGCGTAAAAGAGCTCATGTATATGAAATAAGGCTAGAGATGGGTATTAAACGTACCGGCATCTTGATGGCTGATCGCAACGACAAGCTGGTTTGGATGGGAGAAAGATGTCGACCTTCGGGAAAGCGGGTGGTTTGTGTGCGGACAGGGCTTGGCGACTTCGCTTGGATGGTCAGGTGACCCAGTGCCCCCAGTCTAAGTAATGTTTATGCCTGAGGCTTATTAAAATTCTTCAATTTGATGCCTTAAGGCATAAACACAGGCCACGTTAAAGTTCGTGATTAGCAATCGATACAACCCAGGGCTAAAGTGGATCGATCCATCTACACTACGATGCATCACACTTGAACGGAATATGAGTTCGACGCCCGCCTTTGCTTTGTACTCAATTCTTTCTCTTTATTTCTACAATAGAACATTGCTCCGATGCTATAGGTACATGTTGCGAACTCCGATAAAAGCAGTATGGGAAATTTACGGGTGCTATCTCCCCATGCACCGGGTAAACACCTAGGCATCTCAAGGGATACACGGTAAAGGGCATCCAACATAAGGTACATGGTTGGTATGAGTGGTAGGACCAGCCTTTTACAGAATATGTAAGCTGTACATGGCTGTGTGCCTTCGGATCTAGGGGTAGTGAGAGTGATCGGACGGCAACGCTATTGGTTCCCCTGCATACCCTTGCATCAGGAATGCAGCAGCTAAAGACCGACAGTCACTCCTTCCCATAAACAATACTTGGAGCTCCGAAAGCTCGCGATCCACTCAGTGGGCTCGGATGGATTACGCTTCTTTCGAAACCGTGATTTGCTTGTGCATTCAAATCCTCGTCCCAGATCTTAGCCTATAACCGGACTCGCGAAGGTTCAGACACTTCTGGTTGGAATATACTTAAGCGGTCCTTTTCCGACTTTACGCGGTAATCCCTACGTTCCTTACGGCTCCTGCTCGCCACCCATCTTCGCGGACAATTCCATGACAAGCTCCAATCAAATGCTGCTCGTCGTCCGGCTTCAAGACTCTCCTTCCATCAGACTATCTCCACCAACGACCTACGATTGCAATACGCCCAGGCCTGGCGACAATCAAAGCTTTGAAATCTCCCGTGAGGAGCCAATACACTCATTATAACCAGATTGTGCGACTTTCGTTCTCTCAACATTGGTTCAACAATATAGTCAACATTCATTATGCGCCGTCCGGATTCGACTCAAAAGCAGGATTTCTCGGCGCTGGCCGTCGAGCTGGTCGAGGTCCCTGTTAAAAAAGGCGCGATTGACCTCAACAAGGAGCTTCCTAATCCTCATCTTGATCTACCGATATCCGCTTACCACCTCCTCCCTGACGAGAAAGATTCTGTGGCAAGTCCTCTTTCCGAAGAAGATGCCATATACGCCCATCTGCCTCACGATGAAAAGCAAATACTGAAGAGCCAGCTGGATCAGCTCAACCCAACCGTTTCCTTATTTGGTCTTTATAAGTTCGCATCCCGCCGCGATTTGATAATTGTGGCCATCAGCGCCATATGCGCGATTGCGGCCGGCATTGCACAACCTTTATTTGCAATCATTTTTGGTTCGATGAGCTCAGACTTTGCGAAAGTTTCGATTGGCGCGATGGAAAAGGAGGCTTTTATGCAAGAACTCAACCATAAGGTTGTATACTACCTGTATCTGGGAATCGGCGAGTTTTTTACTGTGTACATCAGTATGGTCGGCTTTATGCATACAGGCGAGCATGTTACCCAGCAGATACGGGAGAAGTACCTTGAGGCTATCCTGCGCCAGAACATTGGCTACTTTGATAAACAGGGTGCCGGTGAGATCACCACCCGAATCACAGGCGACACCAACCTGATACAGGAGGGAATATCCGAAAAGGTTGGCCTTACTCTGACCGCCATATCAACCTTTGTTACTGCTTTCATTGTCGCCTACTGCAAGTACGCCAAATTGGCCGGTGTCTGTACCTCCACCGTGGTCGCTATGGTGCTGCTAGGCTCGATTGGATCGCGCTTTATCGTCAAGTACAGTGAACTCTCTCTGCAAAGCTATGGTGCTGGTGGCACTGTCGCTGAAGAAGTTATCAGCTCAATCCGCAATGCCACCGCATTTGGCACGCAGGATAAGCTCGCCCGACAATATGAGACCCATCTGAAGATGGCTGAACGATGGGGAACGCGGATGCAGATGGCAACGGGCTTGCTCGTCGCATCTTTGTTTTCCATCATGTTCTTGAACTATGGACTGGGATTTTGGATGGGATCTCGATACCTAGTCAAGGGTGAAATTGACGTCGGAGCCGTTCTTACTATTCTGATGGCCATTCTCACAGGCTCTTTCAGCCTAGGGAACATCAGCCCTAACGCTCAGGCATTTACCAATGCCGTGGCTGCTGGTACAAAGATCTTTGGTGCGATCGAGCGTAATTCTCCTCTTAACCCGAGCTCTGATGAGGGAATGTGTCTTCCTTCCATCAATGGCGATATCCGCTTTGAGAACGTCAAGCATATCTATCCCTCACGTCCTGATGTGACTATCATGAAGAACATGAACTTGACATGCCCTGCGGGTACTGTCACAGCTCTGGTTGGGCCTTCGGGTTCTGGCAAGTCTACCGCCGTGGGGCTAATTGAGCGATTCTACCTTCCTGTTAGCGGAACAGTATCCCTTGATGGTCATGATCTTGGAACGCTTAACCTACGATGGTTGCGTCAGCAGATTGCTCTAGTGAGCCAAGAGCCCACTCTCTTTCGAGCGAGCATTAGTCAAAACATTCGTTACGGTCTGATTGGAACTCGACACGAATACAAGCCCGAATGGAGGATCCGGGAGCTGATTGAGAATGCTGCCAGGATGGCCAATGCCCATGACTTCATCACTGCTCTTCCTGAGGGATACGAAACCAATGTTGGCCAAAGTGGTCTTCTACTATCTGGAGGACAGAAGCAGCGTATTGCGATTGCTCGAGCCGTCGTATCAAACCCCAAGATTCTTTTGTTGGATGAGGCTACCTCTGCCCTTGATACGAAGTCTGAGGGTGTGGTCCAAGCTGCTCTTGATAAGGCTGCCGAGGGGCGCACTACTATCGTCATTGCCCACCGACTATCTACCATCAAGAATGCCGACAACATTGTTGTGTTCGTCAAGGGCGAGATTCAAGAACAAGGCACGCATGACGAGTTGCTTGAAAAGAAGGGTCACTACCACTCTTTGGTGGCAGCCCAACATATCGCGGAGACCAAGAAGGATGAAGATGAATTAGATCCTGATATGTTGATTGAACAGTCTGTCGCTTCCAATCGCATCAAAACGATGTGGCGTGCGTCGACTGCTGACCCGAATTCTATGTTCCGTCGTGGGTCTGTAGCTCGCCATGGCTCTGTAATGCGGCAGGGCTCCATTGTTCGCCGTAGCTCTGTGATCCGCCAAGGCTCCGTTGTTCGTCATAGTTCTGTGATTCGTCAGGGCTCCGTTGTTCACCACGAACATCTGGATCGCCATCGCTCTATGGCCCGCCGCGAGTCTATAGCTCATCCTTGCTCGGCATTACGCCCTCATTCAATGTTTTATCCTGCCATGCGTGGCTCCTGGAACCGTGGCTCGTTGATACGCCCGCCTACTTTCTATCCTGACAGAAATCAACGTGCTACTATGTTGCTCCGCCCCGAAGATCGTGCTGCCCTCGGCATGTTCTCCCAGGATATCTCGAACACAATGGACTCCATAAAAGCAGTCAATCCAACTGAATACCTCCGGCATAGCTACATTGGTATGGAGGAGGCCGGTGGAGATGACTGCAATTCAAGTTTCATTCTTGCGGAAGAGGAACCTCAGGAGCCACAGCAGTACTCCCTTTTCTCGCTTGTCAAGTTCACTTTTGAATTCAATGCGGGCGAATGGAAGGTCTTGGCGGTGGGGTTTGTCTTTGCGATGCTTGCCGGCTGTGGTCAACCCATCCAAGCTTTCTTGTATTCTCAGGCAATTGGTGCTATCTCCCTCCCGCCGAGTGAATACAAGGAACTTCGCTCCGATGTTAACTTCTGGTCTTTGATGTTCTTTGTGACTGGAGTCACTCAGTTCTTTACCTCAGGAGCGATGGGTATTTCGTTTGCATACTGCTCCGAACGCTTGATTTGTAACGCTCGGAGCAAGGCTTTCCGTGCCATCCTGCGCCAGGACATGAATTTTTTCGACCGTGAGGAGAATAGTGTCGGTGCACTGACTTCCTTCCTTTCGACTCAAACAAAGTCTCTCGCTGGTATTAGTGGTCAGACTCTAGGGACTATCCTATCATGCAGCACCACTTTGGTTGTCAGTGTAATCATTGGTCTTGCCTTCAGCTGGCAGCTGGCTCTAGTCATTATGTGTGGTGTCCCTATTCTCCTGGCATGTGGCTACTATCGGTTCGAGATGCTTGCCAGGTTTCAGAGTCGCTCCAAGGACGCATATGCTCAGTCTGCTGCTTATGCCTGCGAAGCTACTAGTGCTATTCGAACTGTGGCTGCTCTCACCCGTGAGGATGACGTAGCAAGGCACTTCCACTTGCAACTAGAGGCTCAGACCCATAGCAGTCTTCTTGCGGTTGCCAAGTCTTCAACCCTCTATGCTGCATCCATGGCCATGGTGTTCTTCTGTGTTGCCCTTGGTTTCTGGTGGGGTGGAACTCTTGTATCCCGCGGCGATCTCAGCCTTCTTGGATTTTTCGTCTGTTTTACCGAGATTCTGTTCGGTGCTCAGTCGGCAGGTACCGTGTTTTCATTCTCCCCCGATATGGGCAAGGCCAAGAACGCAGCCATCCAGACCCGTATTTTGCTAGAGCGTGAGCCTCCTATCGACACATGGTCTGAGGAGGGCGAGCGTGTCTGGAAGATGGAGGGCGAGGTTGAATTTCGTGATGTTCATTTCAGCTATCCCACTCGCCCGGACCAGCCTGTCCTGCGCGGGCTGGACTTGACCGTCAAACCCGGTCAGTATGTCGCACTGGTTGGACCATCTGGGTGTGGGAAGAGTACAACCGTTTCCTTATTGGAGCGCTTCTATGACTGCGTGGATGGCGGTGTCTACGTTGATGGCCGCAACATCGCTGACCTCAATGTTAAATCTTACCGAGAGCACCTTGCCCTGGTCAGCCAGGAGCCTACCCTATATCAGGGTACCATAAAAGAGAATATCATGTTGGGTGTCGAGCGACGCCACGCTACCGACGCCGATGTCGAGAAGGCCTGCCGTGATGCTAACATCTACGACTTCATCACATCTCTGCCGTAAGGTTTTCTCCCCTTCATTCTGACCCATCATATACTAATGACGCTCAGTGATGGTTTCAACACCATAGTTGGTAACAAAGGTGGCATGCTCTCTGGTGGACAGAAGCAGCGCGTGGCCATTGCTCGGGCTCTCTTGCGTCGCCCCAAGATCCTGTTGCTTGACGAGGCTACATCTGCTCTTGATTCCGAATCCGAGAAGATTGTGCAGACTGCTCTAGATGCCGCTGCCAAGGGTCGCACCACCATCGCCGTGGCTCACCGATTGAGCACCATCCGGAATGCCGACATTATCTACGTGTTCGAAGATGGCAAAGTAGCTGAGGCTGGAAACCATATTGAATTGATGAGAAAAAGGGGCCGCTACTACGAGCTTGTCAATCTTCAGAGTCTTGAAAGGACTGCTTAATCGGCCCGAGTTGGCCAACTTATTTTTATGACATTTGGCATGACTGACGCCCCACGGTTTTGAATCATGACGCATGATACGTGATAGCCCGAAACCTCTTATCCTGCCCAGGCACCTCCATTTCCTACTTTACCTCAATAGCTGCTTTTTGCCTTGTTATGCCCTACCTGCTCCGCGTTCGCACGGCGAAGGCAACGCGTTGACTGCCCGGCTGTTCCATATACCCCTCGTCTTTTATCTTGTATCCATTATCTGCATGTGTCTACTGCAGATACGTACCCTGAAGTAGATATTACTACGACTTCGCGTTAGACTTGATTGGTTTTCTATGCCCCTGCAATGTTGAACGGCTATGAATAAATGAATTCGAAACAGTTCCATAAATTGAGATGTAGATGCATTATTGGATGAAAAAGAAATGATTCGAGCATAAGCAAAGAATAGGATATCAATTGAGGTCTCAATCCTTCTCGTCAACTCCATACTCCTTGTGAACCTCCGCTACCCTGACTCCTTTAGCGTCCGCAATCAATCCCATCAATCCCTGCGCCGCATCTTTAATATCATTGTACTCATGCAATAGACGGACATGTCGCTGTACTGTTTCTGTGGGATCATTCCTAGACCATTGGCATTAGTGTCATACTTCATCAATATGTACATGGTTCAGGTATGTAGCCACCCCGCTCCTAGTACATACCGCAGCTCCGCTTTATTCTCTGCAACCTCCTTTTCCAGCTGAGATAGTTCAGATTCGAGCTGCGCAATTGACTCGCGGAGGCCCTTCTATATTCTCGTTAGCAAATCATCATACTCTAGCCGAGTCCACTACTCACTAAGCGTCGTTCCCGTTCCGCCATGTGGGGAACCGATGCAAGTCAGATGAGAGAGAGCCAATCAGCAGGTGCGCTGAATAATCCGTGGATGGTTGCGGTGATGAGGAAGAGTTGGATCAGGGGAAGTAAATAAATAGGAAGGTAATTCGAGAGACACGAACTGTAGATGATCAAAGGACAGAAGCTTTGTTCATTTCATTTTCCTTGATAGTTGTGTGTTGATGGTTCAAGGAAAGTAATCGGATGCTCCGGATTCGTGAGATCGACATTGCCTGATCTGGCCGCTTCCCTTTTTCCCCTTCCACTTCTTCAACCCACTCATACTTACACTCCATCATGGATTTCTTGAAGCAAAGGTCCCTATGGGCCCTGTTTCTGGTTATCGGGCTCGTTACAGCCCACGGCGGCCATGAAAGTGTCCCCGAAGGCGAGACTATCTCCCAAGATCCGATTGTTTGTCGCCCCCTCCCTTATCATGGTTACGTGTCGGACTCCTATACTAACAATTTTTAGGATTCGATCCTATGGATCCATATGATTCTTATGGGCTTCACATTCGGTCTCGTCTTCCCATTTGGTATGGTCCTAGGTGTACGTATTTATTCCTCCCTTCCACGCGCCCCAAATCTAACAAGAAACAGATCGTCCGTTCTCGCTGGCACGTTCCCGTCCAAGTAGTTGGAACCGTCATTGCCGTCGTTGCCTATTTCCTCGGTCACGCGCACAAGGGTCGCCAATTCGCTCCGAACGTCCACCACTCCTTCGCAAACTGGCTGATGCTCATGCTTGCCGCGCAAGTCGGATTGGGATTCTATTTGAAGCTGCACCTTGAGAAGGGCGGCCAGGGCCGTATCCGTTGGATCTTCGTGCTTGCGCATGGTGTTCTCGGGAAGATTATGCCGGTTGTTAGCTGGACGCAGATGCTGTTCGGTGGTATTGCCATGATGGGCTTCTGTCAGGCCGACCACATGGGTCAGTGCCTTGCGCATTTCATCATGGGCTCAGCTTTCATCGGTTACGGTATTTGCTTGACGATTCTTCTCTTGGTGGGACAGTTCTGGCTACGTCGGACGGGACGGAGCCAGGAATTCTTCGACTCGTTGATTATTGCCGCTTGGGGCTGTGTGAACACATTCACCGAGCACCGGTGGGGACAGCCGTGGGCACATAATGATTTGCAACACACCACTATGGGTATTGTTTGGTGGTGTGCTGGTCTTTTGGGAATGTGGCTGAGTCGCAGCCGTGATGGTCGTCCTAAGCGCAATCTGATTCCTGCGATTGTGATCATGATGACTGGATATGCGATGTCTGCTCATGCTCAAAGCTTGATGATCAGTACTATGATCCATTCCGTCTTCGGATACACCTTGATGGCTGCTGGTTTGACTCGCATTATTGAGATCTCGTTTGTGCTGCGTGACAAGGCTGCTATTAGCATGAGTGGCCGCGACCCGAACAGCTTCCAGTACCTGACACCATTTGTACGTCCCCTTCCTTGCTGAATATTGAGCTTTGGCTAACCATTGCAGCTGTTGTACGCCTCTGGATTCTTGTTCATGGGCGCCACTGAAGAGCAAATGCAGCTCCTCAATGATGCGGGTATTACCCACGTCTCATACGTGCTGATCCTCTACAGCGTTGCCTTTATCTTATTCCTCTGTAAGTCAACATCAATTCAGTGTAATCACCTCATCACTGACTTTCATAGTCGTCAACGTCTTGCTGCATATCTATGCCGTCCACGCCTGGCCCAACGGTAACGAGGAAGAAGAGGCCCCCAAGTACACCAACGTCAACGGAGCCCATATGAATGGCAACGGACGTGCTCGCTCCAACTCTGAGGCTCAGCGCATTCAAGATGCCGAGGGCTTCGAGTTGCAGGGGCTGATCAGCGATGATGAAGATGAGGAGGAGGGCACCTCCATGGGCCCCAAAAAGACGACCGACGAAGAGATGGGCGCAAAAGAAACAACTCATGCTTGATTTGTTGAGCTCTGTTTCTTCTCTCGACTGTGTTCATTAGATGGCTGGTTAATTTGTACTTGCACTTGTGGCGTCTAGGTTTGGGGTATATCATACCAGAAAACATCATGTAGCGTACCTTAATTTTGAACATAAATGGACTCTGTTTGCTATCGTGATCTGGAAAAGCAATCTGAATAAAGGTATTGCGTTCTTACTCGCTATCGTACAACATATGATTCGTAAGTGAAAAACATTGGAACATTTGATGAAAAATTACCAATGATTATTGATATCCAAGATATCATCCCATGCAGATCCAACCGTGAAATGATTCAAACGCCCGCAAAACACTCAATTTACGCCTTATTGTTAGGCGCATCATCCATACGTAATGGAATTATGGTAGAGGGCTGCTGCCCCAAGGGAATGGGATTGGAAATCGGCGGTACGGCAGCCAATGCCTCCACATTCATATCGGCGGGGAAGAACGGATGTAGGGGGTAGATAGGGCCGACGTTCTTGTCACCATCGAAAAGAAGCATGTTCTGTAATGGTTGTTCTCGTGCAGAGAGAACGTTGATCACATCCTGTGCTAGTGCACCACCAAGGAACGCAGCAATGGGACTCAATTCGCTGCCCAGGTTCTGGAGGAACATGCGCAGAAAGACGGAGTCCAGGGACCCCATGTCAAGTTTTAGTTCCTGGTGGCTTTCACTGGCGAGCTTGGTGAAGAGTTCTAGATCGGCGTGGTTATTTGTGGGGCGGCGGCCGCCGGATATTTTTTCGAAACCCCATAGCGCGCGCAGGCAGCTTAGAAGAGGTGTGACCTGTTTGCGACGGCGGGGGAGACGGGTAAAGTCTTCTGGAAGAGGCGAGGTGTTTGCCAGGATAAGCGGCGAGTAGGACTCGCGCTTAGTGACCAGTTCGATTGTCTTGTCCGTTTTCTTGTCTTTTTGCTTGGTGGTAACCTTGACGATGCTGCGGGTTGGTGTCTCTTGGGTTGCTGGAGGCACGTTGGACTTTTCCCGCTCGATCACAAAGTCGTGGGAGATAAGGTCGGCGAAGACATAGCCATAAAGACCATGAAGACCGGAGGCGTAGAAAGGGCGGTTTGCAAGGCGACAAGCTGCGTTGATGGTTGCGTTGGTGTTGAAGTCAAGTTCCGTTGCAATTGTGATATCGAATTGGGCGAAGAAATCAGGCTGCTTTGTTCGGACGTCATCGGTATCAATGGTGAGCTTGACTCGTGGGTTCATGCGTTTGATCTGAGGACCGGCAATCTCGGCGCGCTTTGGACTGTTAGTCTGAAGAGGTAACAGAACAGAACGAAGAGACTGGGGGAATATGATCATACATTTTTCCCTTGCTTGATGAGCTCTTCATCACGGTATACCTCCTCCAAGAAGAATTGTCCTTCCAGGTCGTTCTCCGTCACCGGCTCATGGTCAATGATGGTCAGGGAACCGATACCTGCCAACACAAGGTTCTTGGCAACCTCATTTGCTAGAGCCTTCACAGTGATTAAGAGAATGTTGGCAGAGCGGATTCTGGGACAAGATGTCAGTAATCGGCGCGACTTGTTGACTTGAAATCTTATTACTTCTCTTGCGCCTGCATGCCCCATAGTCTGATTTGACGATCATATAGAGCGATCTCATCTGTGTTTCGTAAGCACTTGTTCTAAGCAAACGCAGGATACGACTTACCGGCGCTAATCTGGCCATTCTCCTGTTTTTCAGACTCAGTCATATCGGCGGTAGGACGGTGCGGAGTGGAGAGAAGGAAGAAGCTCTCCGATAAAGAAGCTCCCCACAATGACCTAATCTTATCACGTGCGAATCTACAGGGAAGCACCGGAGTCACTGTCGATCGATAGTTGTTCATCTCTTTCTTGCTCCATGGAGCAGTCTTGGCTATCATCTTTTCCGGAATTGTGAGAAGTCTGAATATCAGTCTTTCTGTTCCAGGTAAAGAATCATCCTGGCAGTATTATATTGCTCCCACTAACCACACAGTATGGTATGTTTAACATCCCTGACTTTACTTCCCAGTCTAATACGCCCCCCAAGTCAGAAAACTACGACCATCCTCCTGCTTCCTCCCGCCGGCCATCGCTTCCCAGTGATCAAAGCTCCCCTGCTGTTGTTGCCGAGAGAAGAGGTTACTACCAACAGCGACTCTATGATCTTATCAACGCCGACCCGAGCCTAGAACACGTCGCTCGCGATTTAGAGGCTCGCAGGGCGGAAGAAGCTCGCAATCTACAGCGACAGCCCTCAGATGAATACGAGTCGGATCTTGACACGATACTTTCCGACGCTCAATTTGCAAATCCCACCTCGCGCCTCTTAGACCGGTTGATTGACGAAGAGTCAAGAGAGACCCCGCGCGACAACCAATCCTCAGCCCGACCAAGAGAACGCTTGATATATCTTCGGAACTTGATCCATCAAGAAAGCAATCACACAAATACTGATGATACCACTCGTGCCTTGGAGACATTAAATCGAGAGATCGAAGATCATTACCTTGACCAAGCCCGGGATGGACGCATCACATTTCAACAAGCCTTTCATTCACTTCTAGCGATTCCCAACTTGAACCCGCGAAGAAATTTGCTGGAACAACTCCCTCCACGCCAACCAGCTCCTGTAGCCCCTTCCAGTCTTGAGCCCCGCCCACCGAGTAATAGAGGTCACCGACGTCGTTCGTTCCGACCAGACTCACGAGATACACTTCCCACACCGTCACTCATGCCTCAATCCCAGAGCAGTCGCGAACGTGAACGCCGGCAAAAGCGACGCAAGCTGGATGCCGATGATAACCGCGAGGACTCCCGTGGGTTCAACTATGGACACCAAGGCCAGGTAGTCCCTGGTGCCCTGAAAATGGAAATTGCGAGCTGTGATGGAGGCGTCTTCAACCAAGAAGGGGACAGTTTTTTCCCAGGAAATGTTTTGCGGAATGATCAAACCGTATACAGCACCAAGTCTGATCGCTGCAACTTGATTCTTCGCCACAGAGATGAAGCTCCGTTCTGCTTGAAGAAGATTGTCATCAAGGCTCCTCGTACCGGGTTCGATTCTCCGTATGTGCTTCTATATGTGGGTCCAAGACTTGGCTGACTCCAGTAGAATCCAGGAAGGCATGGTGTTTGTATCCATGACGTCGGATGAACTGCTTGCTCGGACCGCTCAATATCAGATCCAGTATTCCAGCACACGACGCCGACGTGGCTATCGCCGAATGGATCTACCACCATCCCAAGCATATTTGACTGGGCTCCGAACCCCCCTTCAATCTCTCGACCGCACTGTGCTTATGGGCCCTGATTCCAATCTGGCCACCGAGACCGAACCTTCGGGTCGGGGTACACATGATCCGCAAGCTGAATTCCGTGTTACTACCGAGTACAATGAGACCGTTGAAGAAAACGTGTTTGCAGAAAGGGAAGATGACAATCTAATTGCGTCGGTCACTGCCGATCTAGAAAGAACCAACGAACTAGACGATTTGCTCTGCTCGGACACCGATGACGACAGCCCCAGTGACGACGACGACGAAGATCATCCAATGACCCGCCGTCGACTAGAAATTCAACGTCGAATCGGCTCCGCACGCCGCTCAATGAACGGCGATCTATCTCAACGACGCCGCCAACCCCCAAGTTTGATCGACCCGATCCCTCCTCCACCCGTTCCTGGCCCAGCAATGACCACATCTAATGGCGAGGTCCTCAAGCCACATGCTCGTTTCTTCATCGAGAGGGAGAAGAGCGTGGTCAGCATTAAGTTTGATCCGCCTCCGTACGTCCTTGTCTCCCTTTATCCTTCATGTTCAGACACTAATTTCACTAGCTCTGGTCGTTTCATTCTTATCAAGCTTTGGAGTCCCCGCAGTGATGGCAATATTGATATACAAAGCATCATTGCTCACGGTTATGCGGGCCCTAGGTTCTTTCCAGCAGGCGGGTTCCGATAATATTCCTACCGATGCTATGGCTGCTTGTCAACCAGTTTCCAAGTAGCTATCTCAGATTCGGACGACGACACGATACCTTAATGAATTTATGACTATGACTGCTATTCAGGATTATCTAGATATCAAGTAGCACTGGAGTATTACCATGTATTTCGATATTCAACCCGATCGTTTCTCAAATTCCGTCATATCCATGGGCTGCCTGGTCCTCAAATGGCAATGGAACACCATATATTCCATGGTTAAGGAGCAATATCTTCGGCTATACTCGCATACTTCACTTCCTCCACGCTAAGTAGGCGAATGCGTCTTCGGATTAAGGCTCAAGCATTTGAAATACACTTTGCTAAGACCTTCTCTAATCACAAGAATGAGCTTTGTTGGTAGAAATTATTCCCCAGTTATCACCATTTTCATAGATGTTCTTCGCGACATCATGATATCACCTATTATCGCCCAGCCCGAAACGCACAGAGTTTAAAAGATACCTTGCCATTTGTCTCAACTTCTTGACCCTGTTCGTTATGACGGTAAAAGGAAACCTGCATTCGGAAAAGATGATGAATGATATCCTTCTCTTTCCTTGGTTTATGAGACCCCACCCTCATGAGTGCACGGTGCATCCTCGGACCAAACATGCGTTCAAGAAAGACATCGGAACGGCAACGGGTAAGAATTTGGTCTAAAATCTCACTATACCAAATTGAGGGACGTGGATTCTCACCGGCCATCCTGATCCAAGGCAGGCACTTGCGGATTTGACCACGTATGGTACCAGGGCCTGGTGTGCTGGCCTTGCATTCTAACGTGCGAAGAAATTGGACGTTCTGATCACCGATTCCAAGCAGGAAGACATGCAGAGTTCGCAAGTCGGGGAAGTAGAACTTGTTCTGGCTGTAGAATACCTTTCGCGCTTCAGCGTAGATTTGTGAGCTTGTGCTCATAATCGCCAAAGGGTTGTGGACCCGTGAAGTGAATGTTATCTCCTCTCGAAAGGTTTGGGAGCAGCTGACGGAGTCAAATTCTAATGGTATACCGCGGCGTTTTGGGACCCGTTCCACATCCGAACCTTCAAATGTGATTTTTTCGTAGCCAAAAAGATATTCGTAGATCATGAGCCGAATTTCTGATGGGTTTGTAAGCCACGCGAGCTTCCGGCAAAGTGATGAGAAGTGCAACTTACCGAACGGTAGATTTGTGAATCTGAAGACGGGCTTATCAGATCCTTTGCCTGGACGGTCCAGACCGACGAGGTACCGTCTCCAACCAGAGCTGGAGGGTTTCTGGTGTCTTTCAGCCTCCCAGACATCACGGTTGACAATGCTTGTTATTTCCCTGGCATCATGGATTCCATCGAGTGGGCGTCGCCAATTATTCTCAAAATAGGCGTGATTGGTGAGATGGATGTAAAGTCCATGCCCATTCTTGTAGGCCATACCGCAGTAGGGACACTGACGCGCCATGGTACAATGAAGAGGAAAGCGATAGTTAACTGAGAACGAAAGGAAGAGTGCAAAGGAAATAAATATGGATGATGATAGGCAGAAGGGCGGAAAGGAGAAGAGAGAACGTTGTGAAGGGAACATGTCCTGGTGTTAGTTTGAAGGTACGAGAGCGTCCTGTAGATCGATGGTGGACATCCCTGCCATAGTTCAGTTTGCTGAGTTGCTGCTTTGATTAAGAGTCATGGACGTGCTGAACAATGCCGTACTTGTAACTAATTATGAGGATAAGATCAGGTGGGAAGTATAGTCAGGAGAGAAGTCAAATTTTTGCGTATTTCAGGCTGATATAAGGAGATGCACTTGGCTTCAGAGCAAAGCTGAAGCATCTTGTGCCACTCGATGCAGTAGCTGACCTTCAAATGCTGACACTGAAACTTGAGATAGCGGGCATTACTACGGTGTCGGGAGGCAGACTGGAGTAGGCCCAAGCAGACATAATCATACAGCATGAATTACTCATGTCGTAGAAGCACAAGCTTCACGTAGGAACAGGGATCCGAGCCAAAAGCATGAAACACTACAGGAAGCAGATAGAAGAGACGAATGAGAACCAGGAGCCTTCATCTCTATTTCTTGATTATTTACATCAATGATACTGATGAGTTGTGTAGTCAATTTTGAGTCATTTCGTGCTGTGGAGGAAGAAAAGTGTGTGTGGATATTCTCTAGAAGTGGAGATGAAGATATTCGCAAGTCTGTTGCAGCTTTGGCGACATATCTTGGAAACTGACTAATCAGCAACATTCCACACTACTACTGTTACCTCAGATTTAGCTCATTGTCATATATCGAGAGTGGCTATATGGTTCTTAAAGATAGTGGTTCTAAGCAGAGCTGATATTCGATTTTAAAAAAGCCCTGGAGACCGAGTTCCGCAGCCTTGGCTGGATACGAAGTCATCGTGGCGGTAAACATCTGACCCGTGAGAGTGATTGACATCTAGGTGGTCAGCACCAATCTGGAGAACAGCGATGCCTTCCAGACTTTCTCCCGTTCCTCTTTGGCCTCCTTCCGGACACGCGTCTTCGCGGCTGCTCACAGCCACAGCTGTCGGTTGTACCAGATGTGCTGGTGAGCACGACTCGCGTGGTGTACTCCTTGAGACACCCTCTCTCACTCACTTGTCTCACTCTTCACTCGATGAGCAACGCTGTTGACATTTGCAGACTTGCCGATCTCCAATCTTCAATCCCAAATCTCCCCAAGACCGTGCCCAATCACCACGGAGGTGATTCGACTGCTGGGTTATGTTTGTTTAGCACTTGCCATCTCTATTTACGGGCGTACTGCGACCTCGCAGGCCCCCGGGTCAAACCATCAAAGATGATTTGACCAAAACTTTGTGACTGGCTAAATCTTCTTTGTGCTTTTACGGCTATTTCTTTTGAATGATACTTTCCAAATTTGCAAGTCCCGGGCTCTCGAGTCAACATTATGTGGTCGTTGCTGCCAATCTTACGCAGACAAAGAGTGACTTCTCTACGAGCCAACTCAAAGTCCATTCTTATCATCATCATCCTCTCTTCACGATTCCCATTTGTGCATTCTTGCTACTTTTCATTTGAACAACTCAGTTTCTTGACATCATGCCTAAGAAAAGAGGTAACGCGGCTTCCGGAAGAGGTCAACCAAAGCAGCTGCGTCGGGCCAGGATTCCTTCGGCCGAAACCTCACAGGTCTCTCAGGTCAGTACGCATCATCTTTACGTATAACTTAACTAACACATCCCCCGCATAGCAGCAGCACCCGCAAGACCTTCAATTCATTATCTCGGGAGTCCTGTCTGACGACAATACGATTAATGATCAGAGAGCCAACATCGCCGCTGAGGCAAACCAAGCCACATATCGCACCGTTCACAATCATCGAATCATGGCCAATGATCAAGGTGCATCTATTTTTGAGTCGCTAGAACAGATGAAGGAAGAAATCAGGGACATTCGCCAAGAGCTTCACGACGTTAAGACAGAGCTTCACGACGTTAAGACAGAGCTTCACGACGTTAAGACAGAGCTTCACGACGTTAAGACAGAGCTTCACGACGTTAAGACAGAGCTTCACGACGTTAAGACAGAGCTTCACGACGTTAAGACAGAGCTTCACGACGTTAAGAGAGAGCTCAGTGAAGTCCGAGAGTCATTGTTAAACATCAGAGAGCGAAACTACCTCACGTTTCTATGTGATCATGTTACCGGGTATAACAGAATTCACAAAGATTGCATCTGCATCTTGACTTCTTCAGAGGTTCATGGTGGTGACGCTCTGCTAGATGCTTCTATGTTCCTTTCGCGACGAGATGACTTTCCAGAAGAGCGGCGCCTCTTTCAACGAATCTATGGCCTAACTGCTGAGAAGCTCCAAGAACTCCGTGAGTTCTATCTACTAAGCTCGTGGGACTATAGCTAACATGACTCATAAACTAGGGTCTACTACACACCCGTCTATTCTCCGTGTGTTAAACACTGTTGGCTACGCCCACCTATCAGGTAAAATCGCCCTCAGGGAGGAAAAGCTGGAGACAACATTCGACCGGGTCGTGGAGTTGGTGGAAAAAGGAGAGATTGAGGAGGCAGAGAGGCTTGCGAGCGCACTCTCTTCGAACGATTTCTCCTACCAATGCGATGAGTAAGAACCTGGATGTCATGGCCTCGATGCTCCAGCTTCTTGAGTACTTCGCTATTTGTGTGATTGTGTCTTGTGTGTCTCGCTACCTGTATGACTACCTTCTTGCGTGTTTTGCTGCCTGCATGATTACCTTCATGCGTGTTTCGCTACCTGTATGACTACCTTCTTGCGTGTTTTGCTGCCTGCATGATTACCTTCTTGCGTGTTTTGCTGCCTGCATGATTACCTTATGCGTGTTTCGCTACCTGTATGACTACCTTCTTGCGTGTTCCGCTGCCTGTATGATTAGCACTTTGCGTGTCATTGTAATAAGAATATCTGTATCACAAGGAGAATCTCTCACTGTTATCCTTCAAGCCTATCTTGGTCTAGAATCTCGAGCAAGCTCTCTTAAATAGCGTTTATGGGTTGACGCCCACCCACCCTCCATTCTGTTTCTCCTCCATCCTCCCTAACTCTCTCGACTCTCCCATCCTGCAACCCAACTCGAACGCTTGCCAGTGCAAATTTGTGATCTCCGACCTGTAAATTATCTTCGGTTTAATGACATGCCTTGTGTCTACCACTCTATTCATCACTCTTTGTCGCTTCGGTCCTTCAACTCTTGGCTTCATATCGACACTTGCACCAATGCATCACCGTCAATGAGAAAGCTGAATACCGCACCAAAGAACCTGCTGAAGCTGATATCCAGCCACCATAGCCTAGCAGCCCTGACAACCACAACCGTTTTTTTTTAACTAGCGTCTGCGGCGAAATCTCCTATCCGATGGTTCTCAAGGATCGCATGGGACTGCGCAGGGGAGAAAAAGAGGGCAGGCGGGGTGTTGAAAGAACTACCTGAAACGCCAATGAAGAAAGTCCTAAAATTCTGGGATAGTTAGTGGCGTGCATCATCCTCGATTGTGTTGCAGACCCGTACTGGCATCATCTGTCTTCATCGGCATCTCTCGAAAGACAAGGAATCTTCCACACTGCTCGTGATCCATTCCACCCGCGCTCTTATATCCCATAACATCTCGCACATCGTCCTTAATCCAAATGTTGCGACTGAGACTGTGAACGTGGCGTATACTCAGGATGATCATGAGGCCCTCCTGCGATCGCGGACCTCTGTACGGACTTTTTGGAGAAAGCTTCGAGGCTTGATGCTGTTCCCATTCGATTCGATGACGAATGTCAGGTGGTGCGCAACATGGGCAAAACCATGAACAAAATTTTAGAAGTCAATGTGGAGAGCGCATACTGTCTTGTAGAACCAGGTAAGAGAACTAGTCAATTCTTTGTATATGGCTTACACAATTTCAGGTGTAACTTTCCAAATGCTGTATGACTATCTTGCACGTCGGGGTGGGTATTGCTTGGATTTATCTGAAAAAGTGGGTGAAGGCAAGACCACAGTTTGGCGATGTTTTCTTGGAGTAGCTCCATACAATCCCTCATACATGATGTGAATCAGATCTTACTAAGATCCTACACTCTTCTAATTCTCGACGTCTGCGAATTTGGTATATCGGCATTGTAAAAGTCTGATTGCTGAACAAGCTTACTAGGACCTTTGCAGCCTAGAGCAGCCTAGCGGGCCCACAAATATCGCTTTTCCCCCCACTAAAGGGTCCAGCTAAAAAGCTACAAAAAACTCATCCAAATTGGCAATCGCAGATCGGAATGTCTCCAATTCCATTCTGGCAGCTCCCCAAGCTTGTAGAGCGGGATGACCCCACACCAACATGGATGGTAATTTTTCTATGCCCGATGACGGAGGAGGAACGCGACAAAATCATGCAAAGACTGATCACTGTTGATGGCGACTGGCCTGATCGCCCTTCTTGTGAGCCGAGGCGATTGTTGCAAGTTCCTTGGTTGATTGATACGCCTGCACACCCGTCGATTCTTTCCTCTATCGTCAAACGGGCGGAGATAACCGAGTCCTTGATGTTTGTTGATGAGCAGTGCTTGAAAGATGAACAGGTCATTTTGGTGAATTGCGAACAGCCCGAGGAGAGATTTGGAACTTTAAGAGCTCCTATTCAAAGAGCCAATGTTCTCTTGAGTGCCGCGGCTGAAGGCATTGTCCTTCAGGGATCAATGCCACTCCCCGATAGCTCCGAGGCGATAATAGTACGTAGCATTTCTTCTCACAAATGCTCAATCTCAACTAACTTGATATAGAAACAAGGAACAAAATCCTATGGTGAAAATCCAATCTTTATCCTTGAAGAAATGACCGAGGAAGAGATTCAGAAAATCAAAGATCTTTTTTCGAAAACCGAGGACCAGTTCGACTGCGACTTGGATTGGGTGGACGTCTCGAGCAAAATCGAGACCCCTGATATAGAAGGCCTTCTTGAGTATTTCGAATCCGAAGAACACGAAATGCAAAGCCCGCCGCGTTATTTTCTCGCAGTGGATCGTGACGCTTTGAAATTTGCCACTCACCCCAAAGGAAAGGGGACGCTGGAGGCTGTGATCCTTGCATCGCAGGAAGCTGGGGAGCTCCAGTTCTCTGACGATCTGGGTGATAAGCACAGTGATGTGTGTATGGGATATGGCGTTGTACCAAGGAGTGTAGAAGATGCTATGATGGCTGTGTTGAACCTTTCATTGGCTAATATGGACTTTTGTGAAATAGTCTCTGGGTATGAATATGTTTTTTGGAAGGGATATCAGGCTTGGGTGGATGCTAATATGGCTGATTATGGCGAGGAAGGAGACAAGTCATTTTCGAGTGTTTGGGTTCCTGGAGAAGGTCGAGTTGACAGTGAAGAATATTACTAGGACTGAAAATATTCTATTACCCCTGATATCTATGTCTTCCACTGAATGTTCATGCAACGCAAAAGCTCGAAGGTGGTCCTAGGTAACTTTCCTTGACACCGCCAAGATCTAGAACAATCTTCTCCAGAAGCAAGTTTGGATGGTTCAACCGTACCCTGATTTTATGCGCACCTGAATCTAGAGAGCCAATGTGATGAGTCTTCTTCCAGACACAATCCATGACAGCATCTAGCCAGCCTTCTGCAGGGAGCTTAGCTTTGCCAGTGGATTCATGGACTAAGATATGAGATGTAGAAGGCTGATCATCGATTTCAAAATCATAGGACATTTTGTTGTTCGGGTCCAGGTCCAGTGTCATGTTGAAATAAAGAGTAACAGTCGGCAGCTCACAATGAGAGAGTGTGCATATAGAGTACTCCAAGAACGGGACATCAATAGCATTACTTAGAGCATCAGCGTCAATGGTGACTGAGCCTTCGCTTCCTCGTCCCAAATCATAATGATGAATGTATGTTGCCTTGAGACCGCTAACAGCAGGAATAGAGACACCTCCATCTGCTTCCACGAAGCCGTGAAAAGAGCTGGGGAACCTGTGACCATGAACAGGAAGATGAATGTTTTCGAAATCACCCTCCATCGATTTAACGGTAATCAGAACCTCCTCTTCAAAGTCTGTCTCAACCTGATCCCAATCGATATGGATCCAGATCCGTGCATCGTCGCCATCAGGATACAAAGTTCCCTCTCCCAACGAAATAAGAACCCACGGATAAGGTGCCGACGCTGTCCAGCGAATTTTCTGTGTTCCTCGAGTGAAGATATCAAACCATCGTCCCTCAGGTCCATACCGATTCATTGGTCCTAGTGTCAAACCAGGCACCAGATCCCGACGACTAGGATGAGTACGTTCGCTTTCTTCATTGATACGGCCTGCTCGAATACCCTCATGGCCCTCGACCGCGATACCCATCTGACCCACAATCGGGTTACTATCCTGACCCCGCTGAACATATGCCAGTCCGAAAATTGCGTCCCGCGATGGTGCATGCCAAGTATCACCGTAACCGAGATGGCTCTGGCACATAATGTGATTCCATTTGCCATCCAAAAGTGAGTGGAATTCCTGTGAGAGCTTGAAGTCGGCATCAAATAGATCAAGGACTTCTCGGAGAAGTTTGTTCGCAGTGTTGCGTCTTTGGCGGGCGTACAGCTGGTTTCGGGCTTGGGTTACCCGGAGATGGGTGAAGATAGAACTGGCCTTTACTGGGTGAACGACGAGTTCCCAGATTGCTGGTTTTTGTTCCTCATCGGCTTGTTCGTAGATCGCCTCTGCGGCGAATGAAAGTTGCTTCCACCGCTTGATGATGCTGTCGGCTTCGTTGTAGTTCAGGAGTGAGAACGTTTCTGGGTCGATGTGCTCATGTCTGCGGAGACGGATGAGACGATCGTATTCGTGCCAGATATTAACAATCCCCGGACTCAGATTTGCGCCAAAATTTTTGTCGGAGATATCGGCCAGAAATCGAGGAATACTGTCTTCCTGGACCGAGTCGATGTTCCATGCCATTTCCATGGCGAAGGTAAGAGGAACCTCAATGGGTTTGATGTCGCCGACATTGAACACCCATATCTTCCGCGCATTCCGGCGATATGCTTCACTGAGCTGGTGATATGTTTTACCCTACACTTGTCAGTCACGTTCATCCAAGGCGTATCTTGACTTACCAACGAGTTTGAGTTAATCCATTTGTAACTCCGAGGTGCCCCGACATATTCAAAATGATAGTATATACCCGCGCCTCCTGGACGAGTCAATTCAGCTCCGGACGGCAATCGCCGCAGAGAGCCGAAGTTATCGTCCGCAAAAAGAAGAGTCACATCATCAGGCACAGTAAACTCGCCTGCCTGGTACAGATCTTGAATTTCTTTGTAAAGAGCAAGGACTTGAGGAACGGCATCCTCCCGCCCATAGACCTCCTTGAAGAGAGCGCGCTGTTGCAAGAGCACATCCCGGATAACAGCACCGGGATCATCGGTCACCATTCCCTTGTCATATTCGCCCCGAATACCCAACGTGAAATAGGACTCAAGGCCCTCGGCTCGTCGAACGCCCTTACGAAAGAACTCGATAATCTCTTCCCGGCTCTTGTTCCAGTCCCACGTCCCGTCTGCACGTGGCTCCTCCTCAAACCATTCAGTTGTAGCCCGCTGCATCGGCTCGTGATGCGACGTCGACACACAGATCCCGTATTCGTCCGCAATGCGCTGATTCTCTGGGTCATCCATGAAGAAGACAGCTCCAGGATTCGGGTATCCAGGCCACATAGCTGGCCACATGAAGTTGGCTTTCAAGCGAAGCAGTAACTCGTAGACCTTCTTGTAGAAGTCACTGTTGTAGGACCCGAACTTCTCCAGCACCCATCCTGTCAACGCTGGTGCTTCGTCATTGATAAATATGCCTCGATATTGGATGCTCGGCTCGCCGTGAATTGTTCGGTTAGGGAGGGCATAGATCTCTGGGTGAAATTGGGCTGGGATATCGGCCCACCAATACCATCTGCATTGTTAGTAAGACACGGTCTAGAATTGGAGTGTGATGAGCTTACGGAGATACACCAATTTGGCGGGACAAGGTGTATGCGCCAAAGATCGCAGCTCGCTTGTCACTTCCAGCGATGACCAAGGCCTTGGAGCATCCCGTAATCGGATTGTCCACGACCGCAGTCATGAATGTTTCCCATTTTCCTTTGATCGCACTGGTGTCGACTTTTCCTTCTCTCTCAAATTTTCTGAGCATCCAACTCGACTCAATACAACCAATGATGATAGCCGTGCTTGTATTCAGAGGGGTCAGTCCAGCCTCATCCACGAGCTGGAACGGATTCGCGTTATCCCGTGTCACTCGACCGAAATCGTTGGCCAAGTCTTGACCGGCATGCTGAATCCCAACGAAGTCGACCGGGTCAACGAGAATGGGAGCTCCGACGAGATTGAGAAGGTTCGCAGACCCCTCGAAAGTTACGAGCTGCTCTTCAAACATGATGCTATGTCATGCCACAGTAGAATGACGCGGCGAACTTCCACCATTTTCATGTCGGCTATAATGCGGAGCTACCCACCCCACCTCCGCATGACGGACCGACGGCATCGGGTACAGCTTGAAAGGATTATCGGGGAATCAACCTCAATTGCGAATAGGCCTCAAGCATCTACCCACAGTGCCTGATAGGTACCGATCGAGTAGCTACACCTGCATCAATTTCCAGCTTCACATTTACGAGTTTACCCATTACAGGACAGCCTCCCTGCAATTCGGAATCGGCCCTGGGCTTGCCTTTCCAAGTCGTGGCTTGCGGGATAACCGTTCGGGAGACAACAACCCGAGCGTGGCCGTGGGGGATGATGGCGGACTGGCCCGGTGGATCCAGACTAGGGTTGTTACGGCCAACTCCGTTGCCGGCCAAGCAATCAGAGTTTGGGCTCGGTGCTCTTGTACCGAGCTTTTTGGCTCGAGGCGTCACTAGTTCCACTTTGATGAGAATTAGTCTCGCTTGGTCAAAAACCCGACCAGGGATGGCATGTTCAAAGCGTGGGGGACAGGGACATTCCCCACGGGGCACATGTTCAGGTTCACCCCCGCTTCCCCGGATAAAGGAGTGTAATATTCTTCCCCTTCTCCTACTCATAATTTACAGTTACGGTTGGCGCACGGAAGATATCTTGGCTTCAACTTACCTTCAATCGGGATTATCAACTGCTTCTTTCGTTCCGTTGGGTCTTGACTGCCCAGAACGCACTCAGAATGGCCAAGACGGAGAACCAGGAGATTGAAAATGTGGCTGGCATGAACAATTTCAGCGAGCCACAGAAGAATCACACGGATTATAGTCAAGTTGACAAGGAAATTGCCAAGTACGCCACCGATGGCGCTATCGAGATCGACGAAGCCACCAATAAACGACTGAAGAAGATGATCGATAAACGGGTGCTGGTGGTGATGATGTTTACATATTTGCTGCAGACTTTGGATAAGGGTGCGCTGTCTTTTGCCTCGATTATGGGCATTAAGACCGATGCGCACCTGGTGGGTCAGCAGGTAAGAGTGCTCTGAACTCTGTATTGCTGCTATAACTGACTGCCATAGTACTCATGGTTGACTACTATCGTTTATATCGCTATCCTTGTCGTTGAATATCCGGTGCGTATCACATATTCATGCCGAGTGGCAGATGCTGATACCTAATAGGAAAACTGGATCATCCAGCGAGTTCCCATCGGAAAGTGGCTCTCCATCAATATTTTGTTATGGGGTATTTGCATCTCCCTGATCGCTGCCATGGACACATTTGAAGGATTAGCCACTCTTCGTGCATTCATGGGTGTCTTCGAGGCTGCTTGCCAGCCGACCTTTGTCGTGTTATCGGCAACATGGTACAAGAGAGAAGAGCAGGCCAGTACCATCAACTTCTGGTGAGTATTCTACCAAACAACTATCAAAAATAATCATTAACATTCCTAGGTTCATGATGAATGGTCTCCAGAACATCATTGGTGGCCTGCTGGCCTTCGGATTCTCCTTCGTACCCTCCACTTCCCCAATCAAATCGTGGCAGGCCCTCTTCATGAGCTACGGAATTATCACCGTAATCTGGGCCATCTTTGTCTATTTCTGGTTACCTGACTCCATTATGCGTGCCAAGTGTTGGTCCGAAGAAGATAAGCGTCTGATGGTTGAGCGAGTGCGACAAAACCAGACTGGTCTACAGAACCGAAACTTCAAATGGGAGCAAGTGAGAGAGGCCTTTGCTGATCCACAGCGTATGTGGTCCAATGATACAGTTGCAAAATATATACTAATGAATTTTAGTCTACGCATTCGCTCTCATCCAACTGTTGACTACCATTCCTTCCGGGGGCATCGGTGCGTTTGCCAACATCATCGTCAGCTCATTCGGTTTCAGCACCTGGGCGAGTCAACTCCTATTGATGGTCGTCGGAGCTGTCACAGCCATCACGATGATATCCTCGGCCTACCTTGACCGCTACTTCAAGCAGACCATCATAATCATGATTCTCTCTTTAGTTCCATCAATCATCGGCACTTCAATCCTAGTCGGAATCCCATTCTCGTCAGATAAAAAAATCGGCATGCTAATTGCATACTTCATTTTCTACTCATTCTTCGCTGTTCAGTCGCTTGGCTTGAGTTTGATGTCTCGAAATGTGGCCGGTCAGACCAAGAAATCCATCGTCATCGCCTGCAACTTTGTTTTCTGGGCTGGTGGAAATGCCATTGGACCTCAGATTTTCCGAGACAAAGATGCACCACGGTATTATCTTGCCTTTGCAATTATTCTGGGCTGTTTTGGACTGTGTCTTATTCTTCTTATCGCGCTGCGCATGTGGTACAGCATTCAGAACCGCAGGAGGGATGCGAAGATTGCATCTGGGGAGGTTGTGCCCGATGTTAACTTTACACATGCTTTCGAGGATATCACGGACTGGAAGAACCCTCACTTTAGATATAGCTACTGATTTTGAGATCTTCTTTCATCACGACATTGTACATAGAATGATTTGCATCAAAACAGGATTGCGCACCATAAGAATATTTGAGATAAATTCGAGTGATGTAGGATTGTAAAAGCAAAGCTAACTCCAAAGCCACATAATCAACATGATTCAGATCCAATTTCACTTTTCCGATCAATCGTAACCTCGACATCATGCTGAACCCGAATATAATTCAGTCCCAGATATTCCTCGAGGGGATTCAAATCCCGATCAGGCTCGGGACTAGCCTCAACCCGAGCAGCATGAGCAAATAACCTAA
This sequence comes from Penicillium pulvis, assembly GCF_028828015.1. Lineage (NCBI taxonomy): Eukaryota > Fungi > Ascomycota > Eurotiomycetes > Eurotiales > Aspergillaceae > Penicillium > Penicillium pulvis. The sequence goes on along the minus strand of NW_026643079.1, from coordinate 405,245 downwards.
CAACATCATCCTCCTTCTTACCACCAAAGGAATCGATAGGTGTAATACTGCGTTCCATGCTACTCGCGTTCATACTAGCTCCAGTCCCGTGGAAGATCTCACGAATAGAACCCCTTGCTCGAGAAGGCATATGTTTCCGAATGTAGTAGTTGTGTTCGAGTTGAAGTGCCCATTGCACGATTGGCTGCATTGCTGGAAGGCACGAGCCAATCACTGAGATACAAGGTTCGATCGTAGACCAGAGGCATACTGGTGCTATGGTCCAGGTTATGTCGATAAGACCATCACCTTTGATTTTTGTTAAGTAGTGAATTCGGATGACGCTTGCAGCAAAGACACTATTGTAAAACCGTTAGTATCACCTAGATGAGCATTATTGGAGGCCGGGAGAGACATACAAACATCCCAAGAGCAAAACAAGAGAGACCATAATCTTCTGCGCAACACGCATCTTCAACCGCCAAACAATTGGGATCGGAACTGCCATAACGAGGAAGTCGCAAACCACATTCGTAGCAGCGTTGCCGATATAATAGTTATAAAAACTGTATCGATAATGTCCGCCTGTCTCATCGGCAATTTGTGTCCAGAAATATGAGATTGGCGCGGGCGCAAAGCAAAGGGCGACGGTGCATCCGATGAACCAGCCGATAGCGAAGAAACAAGCTAGCCAGTTGAGGGGATTCATGCCGAAGACGCGGCGGTAGAACATAAGGATTGAGATCTTGATCATGCAGAGTTCGAAATTATAGATTACTAGGGATACGAATAGCATCTTGATCGTGTTAGTGAATGTTTAATCCTTGTAGATTGGTTAGCGTACCTTTTTCATGGTGATCATGTGCCCGACTGTACAGAGCCAAACATGTTTCCCGAGTCCGTAGTGATCGGCTAGAGAGTATTAGATAACGTTGAGGCAGTGAAGCGGATTGGTACATACCGACGAAATTAATGGCGAATAATGCCCCGAGGGGAGCCTGTTCATTCAGTCAGAGCTTAGAATGACATATCGATTTGCCTCCAAACTCACCATGGCAATAATCATAATCCAGTCATCGACTCGCAGCGTCTTATTAGTACGGATGCGAACATAGATGCGTATCGGTAGAACGATCGCTGCTAAAGCACACACGACAATGATGGCGATATTATTACCAAGATTTTGGTCTTGGGAGAGATCCACCCCCGCCGGCGGGGGTGAGAGCTCTGCGATAGTTGTTGACAGATTCATCTGTGCAGTCTGCCAGCAGACGATGACACGATGACGAGGATCAGGCTTTCTTCTCGTCTTCTCTTCGCTAGTCGCCTATCACTTCGGTCGCCTATCCTGGAACCTCAAGTGCTGGTGCTGACAGTATAAAGGTAGGACCAGCAAGGGTCACAAAGTAGAGCTCGCGCATGCCGGATCAGCCATCAACTTAAGGCAGGGCAGGACTGAAATAGCTACATGACCATGTGGCGATTCCCCCGCTACGACCCGTCATAGCGAATAATAAATGCAGAAAAAAGGATGGGCATTGGGGCCATTGTGGTAATCTTGGGGGCCGGGGAACTTTGTACAGGAAGAGTGGGTTTTGACCCCCAACTTGTTAGATTAAAGTCAAGTTCGCTGTTTTCGCGTACCCAAATGGGGGCGGAAGTATACTTTCTCGGTCTGTGATTGGCTGAAAGGACATGATCCTGAAGGATTTATGCCAAGGATGATAACTCCGGTCTTGCAAGTATTTTAATCTGACTTGCATGGAAATGCCAAAAAGAGGGGAGACTATATTTGAGAGACTGGATAATCCATGGATTCGTCTTGGATTAAGTTTAAGCATGTGGAGTGAGGGTGACCCCGGGCCGTATGTTGGGATGCAGGGAAGTTACTGAAATTAAGATTCGCAGGGTTGCAATCTTTGTCCACGGCAGCCCCAAATGCATGGCTGGTGAGGGCGTAATGGTGTGCTCGATACATGGGCCTGTATGCAGGGTGCGTCACTGATTGTGCGTTATGATGTACCTGTTGATCCTGTGGGGGCCATAGTATCCCAGTTTACGCTTATCTAGCTGCATAAGTTACGGGAAAACGAGGAATTGTTGTATGAGGAATATCTAGTTGGCTAACCTTGTCTTTCTGTCTCTCGGGTTTATCAGCCTGTTTTGAACCAATCCCAAAATGAGCTGCAAGGCTGGGTAGCGTTATTACCACAAATAGCTCTGTTCGCCACAAGCATTTCGATAATAATGGCTTCAAGTCAGCAAGTAAGCAAGTCAGCAATCGAAACTCCTTTCTAGAAGCCAGTTGTAGGTTTATCTGAAACACACAATGGTTCTCGCAGTTGTTTCAGAACCTAAAGATCTACAGGTCACCGAACTGGATCCACCTCTTTACCGAACAGCCCACTAAGATGTCTCTGGACCCAAGGATGAAGTGGACCAAACGCGCTTGCTACCGATTGTGAACATAGTATGCGGTAAGTCCTGAGATTATACGTCACAAGGCACGGGGCACAGGGCACAGGTTATTTCCCGTTTTGACATTCGGTCATGTCATGTCATGGTCTCCACCCAGAGGAAAAGACCCAAGTCTGTACCTTGCATACAAATGGCTATGTTGTGAGTTTATTGTGAGTTTATTGCCAGGGTGAGAGACCCTGATAATAGAAAGGTTTAAAGGCAGCCCCTTCGAACCTGGTCCTCCGCAATGTGCAAAGAAACCCACCCATCTAAACTGAAGACCCTCCAGCAGTCTTCATTGATCCTATAGCCGATGTGCTCAAATTAGGAACTGTGATCATACCACTATAGTGGCCAAAGCCATAGCCACAGCCTCAGCCAAAACAGAAGAACTACCAGGTTGGGATTGGCCACTCAGAAAGGATCCGTATCACGAAGCCCGTGCACCACCACCCATTGCCTCATTTGGAACAACTAAAACAGAAGAAAGAGCCGCCCTTAAAGCAAAAGCCTTGGGAGGCGCAGGATTCTCAAATCTTCAGATTTGAAGAGGCGTTGTGCGTTAATATTCAAGTGTCCATCACATCATTACCCTGTAGAAGTATTGATATTCACCCCAATGTAAAAGAAGTCTGGAGATAGGTACAAACAGCTTGCATACACTCAAATCAAAGCTTCCACTGATTCTTCTGGTATTGGCGAGGCCATACACCCGATTTGCCCGGCGCCATAATCCCATTAGGGTCAATGGCATTCTTCAGAAGCTCATTGAATTTCAAAAAGGCTCCATCATTCCAATTATAGGTACCCATAATCTGATCCATGACAGCCAAGTGCGTCCGATACTCTCCCCAACCCTTAGCAGCACAATCATCAATAAGTGTTTTGATCAGCCAGTGTGCTTTTTTCTTCTGTGCGGCATCCTTTTTGTTGAATACAATACAGACAATGTGATCTGAAGCTGAGATTAGTTGAAGATACCAATGAGTAATGGGAAAATACGTACGCATCTCTCGCATGCCAATCGTGAAAGTTCCGATGAAATCTAGACCGGCTTCGTGGCATCTCTTCTTCGTTACGGCGTATTGCTCCATCGCGTCCTTTCCTTGGACCGGGGCAATTGGTGAGAAGAATAGATGAGCTCCGTTGGGAAGCCAGTCTATCCATTTGAGTTCATCGTACGTCGGGATACCCTGCATGGTCTTGTGTCGGATGCGAAGGACCGAGTTCTCGGGTGTGTCCTCCGGGAAGAAGAACTGAGCGCCCGGTATGGCGGAAAAGGCCTCTTTGACGGCGGCCCAAAGGGCATTTCGAATCGGTTCGGGGCCCTGCAATAATATTAGTATCCTATTCAACCCCCGTGGGTAAGAAACCTCACATAAAGTGCTCCGTAGAAATTCCATCTGCCAAGTTTGAGCTTCTTGGCAATTGCATCCAAGTCTTCCTCTCCGAGTGGCTCGGTCTTCGAGGTATAATCCTTCTTGGGCCCCATGACTGCGGCATCCATCAAGATATGCCGGATGGTAGGAACATTTTGAAGCGCCATGTTCAACCGAAGCGGGCGGATAATATCAACTGCCAGCTTCAAGTCCTCTTCCCGGGGAATGGTTACAAGGTAAGACTGATACCCACCTGGATTAGGCATTAGCCACATCCCAAGCTTTGTCACGATACCAAAGTTCGACTGGGTAAAGATCCCATCGACATATGGACCGAATCCATAATTGAATAGCTGGGCTGTCTTGTTCCACGGCTGATCTTCTGGTTTGAGACCTGTTGTCTCTGGACGGCTAGGGTCTGGGAGAGCCCCCATTCCTGTTCGTAGAAGTTCGCCATTGGGAAGAATGACTTCCATACCGCTGTGCATCATCCAGTGGTCTGATAGGTTAGTTGATGGCAGTAGTGTAGTATTTGTGATACGTACCGCCATACGGTGTGTAGCCCACACCGCGTTCCATTGTATTTCCAAGGACAGAACCACCGCCGATGTCAGGGGTGTCGATCCAGAGTTTGTCTTGTAGGTTATTGGCGACGAGATAGTCATACAGCATTTGGAAAGTTACACCTGAAATTATGTAAGCCATATCCAAAGAATTGGCTTGTTCTCTTACCTGGTTCTAGAAGACAGTATGCGCCCTCCACATTGACTTCTAGAATTTTGTTCATGTTTTTGCCCATGTTGAGCACCAGACTGCCTGATACACGAGGCGCAGCACCGCCATATCCAGAGTTTCGTCCGATGGAAATCGGCCAAAGGGGGAATGACAGCGTGTTAGCTAGTCGGACGATCGCTCTGTTTCACACGTTAGTAGGCTTCTGTAATTCTTGATGTTCTGCACATACTGAACGTCGGAAACATTTCGAGGCGCTACTACCGCAGAGGCAAGGAAATAATCCTGCTCCATCACATGGTGAGGGTCGTGTGTATATGTCGGATCCATGTATGACTTGTCGTCAATTTGATCCTTGGACGTAATGATGTCGACATTCTCGACACCAACGAGTATGGTTATCTCTTCGATGAATTTATTGAAATCGGCGAGGGTCACCTTGGGAGGCAGCGCCAAAGGAGTGAACTTGTGAGAATCAGACATCTTTTGAACGAGTCTTGAGATACTTTAATGAGGAATTGCGAAAGCGACGAAATTTGGAGAGCTGGTTTCATCAAATACCTGGACCCGCTGTCATGCATTGTCTGACGAATACCACCCCGTCCACACCCTTGATTGCAAGCGAGCTCCACCTTGCTTCGTGTCAACGCTTCAAGTGCTATAATGGGAAATGATAGCCAGTGATGAACTTAGGGGTCAGCTGAAGCTACCACAGCGGTGTGGTGATAGGGAGGAGAAGCCCCACTGACATCACGTCTAGATGGGGCCGAAGAGGGGAAGAATGGAGTATCTCGGCAAATGCACCTGAGGTGTTCATGTCAAGTGATATATCTCTAAATAGAACCATCTAAGCAAACAACAAGCTTCTTACCCTCCAAGTCATTCAAGCGCTCCATATAAGAATTTAGTAATGGCATGGCAACCATTATGACCTTCGGCACAACCACACCTCGACGCACAAACTCCGCGGCCTCGGCAATATCAGCTCGATCCCCCGTAATGCTGCCGATCATTCTAATTCCATAGTCAATCAAAGTCAGTGGATGAATCGACATCTTCAACGGTGGCGGCGGGATTCCAACGGCAACAAGCGTCGCGAAATAATCCAGACACTCGATCGAAGACTCATACGCCGACACAACACCCGCACAAACGATAGCAGCCGCACAAAGCTTCCCACCTGTCTCCCTCAATACCGCGCTCTTCAAGTCCTGATCCTCTTCATAATCGATGTAGATCTCCGCCCCGGCCTCGATGACAATCTCTCCCCTTTTTGAACCCCCGTCAACGCCGATAGGCCGATACCCCATCGCTTTCGCATAAGAAACAGCCAACGCCCCAACTCCACCCCCAGCACCAGAAACAAGCACCCATGATCCGGGGGTAATCCCGGCAACCTTCAGTGCCTTATAAGCCGTAACGCCAGCACACATCACCGGTGCCAGTAACTCAGGAGAAACGTTCTCCGGTAAAGGCGTAATGTAGCGCTCCGGAACAGCCACATAAGACGTCAATGTGCCCGAAACATCGCGACCACTGAATACCTGCGTCTCGCATCGAGTCGTATCTCGTGCACAATTTTGACACGAGCCACACGCATCACGGATCCAGCCTACACCGACCGTTTGACCGAGCACGGCATTAGGACTGGTACATGCGGCTCCGACTTGTATGACTTTCCCAACTCCTTCGTGGCCGAGGATGTGCTGGGTTGGACCTAGATAGCCTTTTGCGAGTGTAATATCTGTGCCACAGACCCCTGTTACGGAGAGTTTGACGAGGACTTGTTGCGGGGTAATTGTGGGGACTGGAACATTCGCAATGCTGAAGGCGATGTCCGGACCAGGCTGGAATTGTGAGTCGAGATCAATATGTGGATTGAATTGGACTTACGTTCTGGAGAATGGAGGCCTTTTGGGTTTCGGGGATGTTTATATCGGGCATTGTGAAATTGTATTGGTAATTGAGATGGCCTGCATGAATCGAGGTAGATATTCACCCCTCTTTGGTATATTATAAGGTACAATAAGATATATCCTCACTGATGATGAAAAAGGTTGCTGCTCTTTTGTTGGATCAATCTTTGTCGAGGTAATGAAATGCCATTGTTTAGCCAATTGGGTTGACGATCTTGTCACATGATGGACACCTTAGCGACTTGGCCAAAAAAAATGCAGGAGAAGCAGTAATATTCCACTATCTTTATTTCCGACCGAACAATATTGTTTAAGAATTTGAATGCAATATCATTCCATTTAATCACATGGATTGTCAAGCAAAGCAGATCTAGAGTGCCTGACGAAACCGGGGGCTTCCCCGTGGGTTGGCCCATGGGTCAAGCAGTATGAGCCTTCTCGCGCTTAAGATGTGATCTATCATCTTTTATTCCACCTCCACCATTGCAATTAAGCTCATTGCGCCACGGTGCAAGTTAATCCTTGAGAGCTTAATTATAGAATGACGTAATTCATCAACATCAATAGTATAAACATGGTTCTTCCATGCCCTCCATATCCCATTAAGCATCATTTGATCTAACCGGAACCGGAAACAATCATAATCAAACCAGCGGGTCGCGCATATTCCTGACCCTCCGCACGATCTTCGAAAACACCGGCCGAATGAATTCCTGCAACCACAACGGAGCCGCCCGAATAGACCCGGCTAACGAAAGATGCCCCGGAAGAATAACCTGTCCACTCCTCCTTGTCACGATCTGCTCAACGATAACATCCGAGACAGCCTTCGGGGACATAATAGGTTGTCCGAAGTGGGATTGGTGATCTGTGAAACCCTTGATCATGGGCGTCCCAACCCAAAGTGGATGAATGATGCTAACAATCATCAGTAAACCAAAAAACATCTCATAAGAATATCATGTTGCTGGCTACTATATAAACTAACCTCGTCCGCACATTCGGCGCATTATACCAATACTTCAATTCCTGCCTCAACCCTTCGTGGAAAACAAGCGCCGAGGCTTTCGAACAACAATAATCCACCATCTCGCCCACGGCCACGAAACTAGCAACGCTTGCTACCGTGATGACGTGGCCGCGGTTCTCTCGGATCATATACGGGAGAAACTCCTTGACCAACAGGTAGTGGGCAAGATTGTTCACTTCGTACGTCCGTCTAATCTTTTCCTCTGTCTTCTCGAGGATTGTTCCATGTTCGAAAACGCCGGCGTTGTTAATTAGAATAGTTGGGTCGCCGTGTTCTGTTTTAATGAGGCGGGCTACTTCGGATATTTCCTTGGAGGATGTGATGTCGGCTTGGTAGAAGATCACGTTGCGAGGGAGAGTGTATGTTGGCTTCTGGATATCGAGGACTATCACGTGGAGTTGTTGGTTGGAAAGATCTTCCGCCAATTGTTTTCCTATTCCGCTTGTGCCGCCTGTCAACAGAACCAATTCGTTTTCCGGGTCCCATTCTTCCGTGCGTTGAAAGTTATTCAACACCAATTGGGAAAATCTCTTGTGCGCGTAGTAGGCTAAAAGCGAACTTCCGAGTGCTCCTAGGAATATAGTTGAGCGGAGGTTGGTGTTGACGGTATTCATAGTGCGCTCCGAGAGCCACTGCATCCACTTTTCATTACTCATGACAGAAAGAAAAACAACTTGGCTGGTAGACTTTTGCTAAGACCAACCGTGCCATATTTATTCTCGGGTCGCTCAGCTGCTCCGAGGTCTTCGTCGCAAGGTTCATCCAATCTCTTAGTAGTTTGCTTTTGGAGTACCCACATCCGGCTAGTCCGACGAACTAAGTCTGCGCTCGTCCGAAAAAGCCGATGTCAGATCACCCGTCATTCGTGTATCGGATAATATAACCAGACTTTGCTGGTTTTCGATTTGTGCCTGCGGCCGAGCGTTTTCCACGTGTGGTTGCACAGGCGCTTAATGCACGGTTCTGCTGGGCCTATTATGACCCCTGTAAGTAGAAGAGGCTCCAGACATGAATGGTTCGTGAAGAAGATCCCCCAATTTTTGAGTTTGTAGGTCCATTTCTGAGTGCCATTGACCGTGAAGATCTGCTGATCGTGATTGTTTGATTTTTTATCATGAAATTATCGCGTGAAATCGGTCGCAGATGGATATCAGCAGGTGCCGTGTTTGTTCATGCTGAGCTGATTGTGATTGAATGCCAGCCTATCAGGTTGAAGTTTTGATTATGGGTCAGCTCATGCGTCGCCTCGGGCCGTGTGGCCCCACTGACAAAGGCATTTATGTGCCTGCAGTGGAACCGAGCTATGGTTCGTGTCAGCGAGGTTGGTACGTGTTATTACATGCTTCAAGGGTGTGGTGCATATCCGCATGTTCATTAATGCATGTGCACTAATACTGGACTTCAATCGATGGTTATGTTGGAGGTTCAGGGGAGCCACGACAAGGTAACACCGAGTTGATCTGAGTGAGCTTATCAGAGATATGCGGGAAAGTAAAGGGGAGATAAGAGACCAGAAAATGGGAGCACTTGAGGGCATTATGGGTAGTTCCTCATCATTGCCCTGGTCATCTACCCCAATCTAACACGGGCTACACAGAAGAGCGATCCGAAGAGAAAATAGACAAAAAAATAAATAATATCATTAAACGCATTAATCATATCCAGGATAAATAAAAGTCCTTTCAATCATGAGAATACATAATCATAGTCAACTCCTTACAGGGAGTTCAGAATCCCATCAATCAACGGCAACAAGGCCGAGACATCATCAATAATAGTAGCCGTCTCGTTCACGAACTTGGTGGTAAGTAGGTCACCAGCGTTGGTCAGAAGGGAGTGCAATTCCTTGATAGTAGCCGGCTGCAGGAGGGATTCGAGCTCGGGCATAGACTTGTCGAGACTGCTCACCAGACCGCTGAGGGACTTGACAGTCGAGGGCGTGAGGAGCTCGCCAGCCTCGTCGATAAGGTTCTTGGTATCGGTGACGAAGGCGGTGTCCAGGAGGGTGGTTCCGTTGCCCAAGAGGTAGGTCAGGTTCTTGAGGGTCGTGGCGTTGAGGAAGTCCGCGGTAATATTGGGGACGACTGGCACCAGGTGGTTGAGGAGCTCGCTGAGACCGCCCACCACGTAGGGTGTCAGGAGATCGTGAGCGCCCGAGATGAGGGACTCGGTCTCGTTGACAAAGGTTGGCGAGAGGAGGTCGTTGGCGTTCATCAGGAGGGAGGAGATCATCTCGATGGTGTCCTTGGTGAGGAGCTTCTCGACCTCGGGGAGGAGCGGGGTCACCTCGCTGAGGATACTCTTGAGACCAGAGACCAGCGATGGGGTGAGCAGATCGTCCGCGCTGCTGACCAGGCTCTGGGTCTGGTTGACGAATGAGCTGGTGAGGAGGGCATTGCCGTTGTTGAGCAGGTCCTCGAGCTCCTCCAAGGTTTCCTTGGTGAGGAAGGTCTTGATCTCTGGGAGCAGAGGAACGACAGCGCTGAGGATCTCCTTGAGAGCGTTCGACACCGAGGTGGTCAAGAGACCAGCAGCGCTGGCCACGAGAGACTTTGTCTCTGATACAAAGGAGTCGGAAAGCAGGTCGTTGCCGTTGGTGAGCAGAGTCTGGATGTCGGTGATAGTGGCCTTGGTGAGAAGGCTCTTGAGCTCCGGAAGCAATGGCACAACAGCGTTGAGAAGCTCCTTGAGCGAGTTGCTGACCGAAGTAGTAAGTAAGGCAGAAGCACCAGCCACGAGAGACTTGGTCTCCGAAACAAAGGAGTCGGACAGCAGGTCGTTGCCGTTGGTGAGCAAAGTCTGGATGTCCGAGATAGTGTCGTTGGTGAGCAGGCCCTTGATCTCGGGGAGCAGTGGCACAACAGCATTGAGAATCTCTTTGAGCGAGTTGCTGACCGAAGTAGTAAGCAAAGCAGAAGCACCAGCCACAAGCGTCTTGGTCTCCGAAACGAACGAATCGGATAGAAGATCGTTGCCGTTGGTGAGCAAAGTCTGAATATCGGTGATAGTGGCCTTGGTGAGTAGGCTCTTGATCTCCGGAAGCAATGGCACGACAGCATTGAGAATCTCCTTGAGCGAGTTGCTGACCGAAGTAGTAAGTAAGGCAGAAGCACCAGCCACGAGAGACTTGGTCTCCGAAACAAAGGAGTCGGACAGCAGGTCGTTGCCGTTGGTGAGCAGAGTCTGGATTTCCGAGATAGTGTCGTTGGTGAGCAGGCCCTTGATCTCCGGCAGCAATGGCACAACAGCATTGAGAATCTCCTTGAGTGAGTTGCTGACAGAGGTAGTAAGCAGGTCAGAGGCTGAAGCAACCAGGCTCTTGGTCTCAGAGACAAAGTTCGCAGAGAGCAAGGAATTGCCATTCTTGAGCAGACTCTCCAGGTCATTAAAGGTCGAGACAGTGAGGAAGGACTTGAGCTGGGGCAGCAGAGGCACAACAGCATTAAGGATCTCCTTGAGAGCGTTGGTTACGGATGTGGTCAGGAGAGCAGTGGCGCTCTTGATCAAGTTCTGGGTCTCGGTGACGAAGGACTCTGTCAGAAGAGAGTTGCCGTTCTTCAGCAAGCTGGCGAGCTCGTCGAAAGTCTCCTTGGTGAGGAAGTCCTCCAAGTTGGGCAGTAGGGTGACGACATCGCCCAAGATCTTCTTCAGGGCGTTGGTCACATCAGTAGTCAGCAGATCGTTGGCGTTGTTAACCAGGCTCTCAATAGACTTGACATTCTTGGCACTGAGCAAGTCGTCAGCATTGTCGATAAGGTCGTTAACCTTGTCGATGTTGTTAAGCAGCTTCTCAATGCCAGCCAGGTTCTGGTCAGACAGCAGAACATCCGCCTTGTCCAGGATGTTGCTCAAGGTCTTGGTGTTCTTAGCCGACAAGAGAGTGTTGGCATTGGTAATGAGGTCACCAATAGCCTGGGTGTTCTCGGTGGAAAGCAGGACTCGGATGTTGGTATCAACAGGGGGAGCCAGACTGGTGGACAGATACTTGAAAGTTGAGGTGACCTCGTTCAAGAAATCGGGGTTCAACAGATTCTCCAGACCCGAGGCCAACTCACTCAGATCAGTGCCAATGGAGCTAAGACCAGAACCAGACAGAAGGCTCTCAATGCTGCTTAGAAGGCCACTGCTACTGCTGCTGCTGCTACTTGAGTCGGTAGAGTCGGTAGACGAGGATTTGGTGCTAGAGCTAGTAGCTGTGCTCTCGGTGTTGGCAGACTCAGCAGCCGCGCTAGCACTAGCAGTGGAAGCGGCAGCGCTGTTCGTAGCAGCGGCAGCAATCGAGTTTACGGTGTTGGCATCGGCGGTAGCAGCGTTGGCTGAGGCAGCATTGGCCGAGGCAGCATTGGCATTCGCATTAGCAGCTGCACTGGTGGCTGTGTCCTCAGCGGACTCCTCCGAATTGGCAGCATTGGCGGCGGCGGCGGTTGTTGCGGCGGCCTCCGCAGCATTGGAATTGGCATTGGCTGCGGTGGTAGCCGCATTTGCAATGGTATCGGCCACATTGTCGGCAGCAGCAGCCACGCTGTTCTGACTGTCAGCAGCAGAAGCAGCAGCCGTGGATGCTGCAGCGGTAGGCGACGCGCCTGTGACCGAGGAGACGGCCAGGAAGGCAGTCGCAAGGACTGGAATAAAACGCATGTTGTCGGTGTGGCTCCAATATCTTGTGTATGCGTTTAATCCGCAGTCACAATGGGCGTCGGGCTATATTGAAACCGCGAAAGGAGAGCCTGGGGAGAAAAGACCATGGACGCGGGTCGCACCAGGTCTTTATTTTGGCGGGTCGTGGGATCGTCCATCTGGGGTATCATTTCGGGGGAAGCCTCCTCCACCCGAGTCTTGCGCTAAGAGGCTGTGGTGGAGGAAACCGAGATGTGGATCGCCGTCCGAGGCAGCAAGCTCGCCATGTGATGAGCAGGAAAAAGCAAAATCCCGTCACATCACTAGCATTGAGAATCGCATCTTTGACATCACTCGGGTTCCTGGGGCTTGAGCGGTGCGCCATCGACCGGGGTATCTGGGGGGGAACTAGGCCGGTTCCGAGGCAAAGGGGAGCCCATAGTTCGAACGAACCCAGTTCAGGGGCGTAGAACGACCAGTTCACATGTGTTCCGTTATTTTGGCATTGTTTAATTTCGTGGCTTTTGTGGAGTTAGGTCGTGTTGGAGAGGAAGCAAGAACGGACTAAGGGGTTAGCGGCAGGGAGCTAAACCCAGAAGAGCGGATCGTTCTCCACGTCGACGCCCATTGTTGGGTCGAACTGGACAGACCAAAGACCAAAATGAGGGGTTTTCGGAGCTAGAGCTAGAAATGGCAGCAAGACCTACCCCGGACCTTCTTAAGCGGGGCCTAAGTGGGGCATTATTGGATGCAGAGCCTTGGAATTGGCAGTGTCCTGCGTCCTGCGTCTACGGTGGAACCCGCCGATCATTACTCCACATGAACATAATACGCCGGAGAGAAAGACAAATAAAAACGGCTGTCATTGGTTCGACTGCCAGGGACCAAAGACCCTGCACAGGTTCCTGGATGCATCATTTAATATTCCATAATGATGGCGAGTGCTGCATGTCTGTTTAGTTCTGTGTAGTCCTGTTTTTTTTTTCTATGCTTCGCTTGTTAGAGCCGTCAAGCAAACTATCTCCGCAAACTATCTCCACTCTTCCTACATCTTCTTTGATCGACGAGAATTTGCTCCATGACGGAACTATTTTACTAGCGTAAATCATCTAAGACATCGAATCGTGGTCACGTTCCCCCGATGATTGACATGAAGCTGATTGGTTGAGGTCTACTTCCCGTTTCGCTCCACTTCCCCGGTCTCGCTGTCTCCATCGCCAATCTTCATTTCCTGCTCTCCAGGGTTCTTGTTTCTTCCCCATGTTGCGTCATGTGGAGAGTTGCTCAACGTGAGCAGTATCCTCGGGTGAGTGGATTATTGGGAATATCATTATCTAATCTAGCAAAAGCAATTACCAGGGGGAAAAGAAGGAAAGGGGCAAGTGGCGTCAGAGACTGCCAAGCAGAGAACCTGAACTAAAAGCCTCGAAACGAGCGCGAAATCTCGGCCATTGATCAGCCTAGAACATATCAGTGCTTTTTCACGTCATACAACAGGTTTGTGCATGTAATACGGTGCAACCGACGTGGGCTCAATCTCGCACGACATACATTATCGTGCGTCGCTTTGACTCCTGGACCCGCACGCTAAATCCTGCATGCATACTAGAAAGCTCTATAGCCCGCTAGTTCAGCTCAGGCTCCACGAGGTCCGTAGCTGCAGTAAAAAGATCTTTCATAGGAAGCCCTGCACGATCGGAACTCCTTCACTGCCCGATCCCGATGGCTAATGGTTAGGCATATCGCCATAGACTTTGACAAGAAACATGATTGAGCAAGTGATTTGTTCAATGTATATCATAACGAAATCTGCGAGATCCAGATCTCCCTTTCTTGAGCTGCGGCCTCCCGTTCCAACGGGATCCACATGCCTCTGTCGGACGTGATACATCGTAGAGCCGGGCATTCTTCTTCATCTAGTCACCGTATTCAAGCAGAGATAATAGAATATCAAATTATGAAACTGATCTTATATTGTAGTGTCCAATGTAGGTAACAAGTAGCCGGAAACAACAGTGGTAAGGCCCCGCAAAAATCTTGTTGGTGCCCGAACATCGTAAACTTTGCTCAAATTCGAGTCTTCTCTGCAAATAGATCGGCATTGACTCAACGGTTGCGGCTCTCTGTTTCCTAGTTCAAATCTCCCCCCAAGTTCTATTTATGAGGTTATTTAGACTATCCACCGCGTCTCAGGTCATCCCCATAGTTTAGTACAGCCCCGACCGGCCCGACCCTGAAAATGAACCCTGCATGATGAGAATTCAGATATTGTGAGGGTGTACCTTTTAGGGTTGCCTAATGGCTTTACGTTTTGCCGTAGCCACACAGAGCTTGCCGATAGATTAAGGGTGCATGCGGGGTCATCCAAGCCATTCATTTAATTTTTATTAATATCGAAGATTCCGAGGCTTAAATCTCTTCGATAGATTAATCATGTGTTAATCCATCGTCGCTTCTCTCAACGTACATTCAATCCAAACACAGTCCCAGGATTACCAAACCCAAACCTGCCTTTAGCGAGGTCTAGATGACTGCCCCGCCACTCGCGTCAATGATCGTTCTTTCCAGGGTTTGCGCTAATACTTGCAATCACCATCTGTCTAAATCTTTCACTTCTCAGTCTACCAAGCCACGGAGGCTGCAGCTTTTGGATCTCCTCTTCGAGTCCATAGCTCTCTGTGCCCGCAATATAAATAATTCTACGGTGTAATCGCAGGATTATCCGAGCTTCGAAACCCAAGTTTATCAATAAATAATCACCAGGTAGAATTAATCAAAGCTCAAAGGTAAAGCCAGTTTAGCAATTCTGACTACTTTCCCAACCACCAGACCGGACATTTTTGCCCTGGTTTGTACAAAGAGGGTGTTAACTTTAGTCTAGAAGACAAACATGAATGTTTGATTGGGCCATCTGGCAGATATTCACCGCTTCCAAGTCTGCCACAGTCTCACTCGGAAAGGCGGTCGAGTGTCTTCAGGCAGATATGAGGCCAGCTAACAAGGCATTCAGGCACTAATGGGCTGGGTCTCCATTGACTATGGAGCACATAACCTCCTTAACATGGCGTAGGCATTGTATCCTAGCCCTCAAACCCCACAAAATACATTGATGGTGGAATCATACTCTTCTCCACTGTTGGGTAATAGGGTATTAGGATTGAATTTATAGTGCAGGGCTGCCAGGGTCACATAGATGCAAGCCCTGAAGACTCAGAAAGGAAAACCATCAACAATCACAGATACGTTCCAAATATGGAGTTTTGCGGATCATTCACACTTGATCGTTCTGTATTCACTTCTCAACCCTCGCCTTAAGATTTTCCAGATACCTCAACCTCCACACCCCTACGACCACCAACTGTCTCCTTCCATTGAATCTTTCCACATCATACGAACACAATTACCTGTCATCATCTCATCCGCTACGGCAAATCATCATGACCCAACCAAACCACACAACTACATGGGAGAAGAACAAGGAAATCGACTTCAATGCCCAGGAGCCTTTCGCACCTCAAAGCCTATCCGATATCCGAAGCCACCGTGCACCCAATCGCTCTAGCAGATTTTATGAGCATTCCCGAGCCCCCTCATTCTTCGACAGGAAGAAGAAGAGAACGAGGACCGAGAAGGTGCAAATGCGAGCATGAACTTCAAAGATGTATCGAGACGCTGACAAGCTTAGGCCCTTGAAAAAATCCGAGTCCAGAACAAGAGCATTGCCAAGAAAATGAAGCTTCCTCTGACCTTTACGCAGCTTTACGTAAGATGGTTTCGTCTCATGCTGAAGTGACCTTCGAGTTAATTACTAACATACTTCAAGCGACTGCCTTTCAAGACCCGGCTGCGACTCCTCAGTCGGTGGTATGATGGGGACATCTGCCCTGAGAATCTTCAGGATGTGTACTATCGGGAGTTGAGATGCCACAGGGAGCAGATGAAATTCGTGAGGCTGGATAGGAAGATTGAGAGGGCCCTTGCCAATGTGCATGTGACCGAGCCGCGAGGAAAGATTGAGGAGATGCAGATTACCCTGGGCTGCTTGACTATCATCTCGGAGGATGAGACCATGGATTGAATGCGTTTACTTACAACGATGCGGATAATTCTGCATGCAATGCAAGCATTGTCTGATGTTGTTTGTTCCTACATCTATCTTGTTTTTATCTACTTGTTTACGAGATCCGATAGGACAAAAGGCAATGCATAATATGAGTTACAGCACATGCTACACAAAAGGAAGCACTAGATGACTGTCATAACCTCCTCCCATATGCACCCAGTGCAGTCCCCTGTTCAAAGTATGATCGGCACCAAACTTGGAAAAGCCCTGATAGCGACCACTGATTCTCAGCTGCAGGGACTCCCCAGCCTCATATTCAATCCCCATGACCCATATCCCAATCTCCAACCGCACCACCGTGCCAGGCACAACCTTCTCCATTTTTTCGTGTGTGTAGAAGGGCCAATTTAGATGCATAGACCGAGAAGCATCTATTTCTCGGTTTGATGCACGCAGAATCCCTGTGGGACCTTGGTAAAGGATGAGCTCAGAATGCTCTTTTTCTGGTATCTCTGCAATTGATGAGACCGGCAAATTCTTCCAAGGAATGTTGAAGTTCAACAATCTTTCGCCAGATTTCGATATCTTCTCCAGAACGACGAATACATCCATGTCGTCAAGATCGTCACAGTGCATGTAGAGCACTGCCTTGGGAATGCCCATGAGTTGCGTCCGCTCAGAGAATGTGTGTTTGAAAACCACACCTGCATCTGGATCTTGAGAATTGTACGAGGCCGCTGTCTCAGGACCAGATGGCTTATCAAAATTCAAGCCATCGGGTGTCAAGTATGCCTTCCGGTACTTGGTGCGCGACGGCGGAAATTCTGACTCGACGATATTCTCAATCGGCGCTTTCTCCCCGAATCGCAGGAGGGACATTCGAACTCGAGGTGTCGTTTCCCAGTCATTGCTGATGTCCTTCAAATACCGATCAAAGAAAGACAAAAGCTCGTCTCGCCCTTCCTGGTTACCCCAAATATCATACCACTCCTGATAAGGATGCCAACGAAGCCATTTGTGAGGAGAGTTCACTTCTAACCAACCCCTGATCGCTCCCATTCCGTGCATGGTGTTCGTATATGTACCAGTGATGTACGTCGGGATATTGATCTTGGTCATGTCAGGCCGTTTGTCATTCCACCAGTCATTTGCATGAGGATGCTGCTCGAACATTTTGCGGAAACTCTCAATCCCGTATCTCCCTCGAAGCATGTACTTGATAATGAGATTGTCGAAAAGATCACCACCATATATACCCCCTCTTGCGAACTGTTCCCGATAGAGATCCCCACACCCTTCCCAAGGTGCAATGGCCTTCAGTGATGGTGGCTGTAAGGCGGCGATGAACCACTGGACAATCGCCAAGTGGGAGTTGCCGGCCATGCCGACATTTCCATTGCACCAGCTTTGCTTGGCAATCCACTCAATCACATCGTATCCATCTTCCGCCTCTTGAGTCCCCATGATTGCCATTACTCCCTCCGAGTCGAATGCCCCGCGAGAATCCACATTAACGATGGCGTACCCGCGATTCACGAATTCGGCGGGATCGGGACCTTCAAACTTCTCCAGGCCGCTGAGCGCTTCCTCAGGAATACCGAGATTCCATGGTGTCATCAACTTGAGGGATTGTATCCCATTGAACTTTTTGCCAAAGGGACTCCAGGAGAGAACTGCTGGTGTGGTTCTATCGAGAGCGTCGGGGGGTCGGTAAACATCCGCGTAAAGGGTGCAGCCATCTCTGACCGAAATGGCGACGTCGTGCTCAACAAGAATGTCACAGGGTAAGATCAATCGTCCTGGTGCAGTTGAAGTGCCTTTTGCTAGGACCTCAGAGTGCGGTTGAAGACCTAGGTAACCCTCAGTTTGCTCTGGTGCTGAGAGTTCCTCCCACGGAATGTCCACATTGAATTTGACCATGATGTGATCAGAAAAGTAAGGGATAAACACAGCTGCGAAGCGTTACTGATGAGACTTGACGCGCATAATATAGTGTCAACATTTGTGGTCCACTCATCCGGCTCGGTTCGGTTCGGTTGGCGGCTCAACCCCAGACTGAGTGTGCCGTGTGGGGGCCCCACAACAGAACCCGGGGTACACGAAGGGATTGCTTTCACAGAAGCATTGATAGGCGAGAGCGTTCAGCTATTAATATGTGGCTACCATCCAGCTCCACAATCTCCACAGAAGCTGTCTAGGTTCTTGTTCTTGCTTCCCTTCAATCATTCTCACTATGGATAAGAGCGACATATCGCACATTGAACTTGCTGAGCAGAGTCCCAAGCCACCTACAGGACTGCATGTTGAGCTATTTAAAGGAGATGAAGTGGTGCTTATTCCGACCCCGTCGGCGGATCCCAGGGGTATGTTCCATCCTTCTTTGGAAACTCGTATCCTGACAAGATGAAGATCCCTTGAACCTTCCCGCATGGCGCAAATGGGTCCTCCTGATCCTGGTGTCGGCATTCAGCTGCACGGCTGTCGTTCTCGCATCAGGGATGGGATCCATTTTCTCCGTTGTTGAGGCTTCTTATCCCGGACAAGAAGCTAAAGCTAATGACCTGATGACTTATCCGACTTTGTTCATGGGGATCGGGAACCTCATTGCCATGCCTTGGGCTTTCACAATTGGTCGTCGGCCAGTATTCCTTGCCTCGATTCTGCTGCTCCTTGCAGGTGGAGTCTGGTGCCAGTGCTCCACTAGTCTGGAAAGTCATATAGCTGGCCGTATTATTATGAGTCTCGCTGCCGGACAGAGTGAAGCGTTGGCGCCCCTGATCATTCAGGAGATCCATTTCGTCCACGAGCGTGGTCGGAAGATTGCATGGTTCATATTCATTCAGAATATTGCGTCCGGGGTTTTCTTTGTCATATCGACGTACATGGTCTCAGCCTGGGGCTGGAGATGGTGGTATGGGTTCTTCACAATTATGAACGCAGTGATCTTCGTCTTTGCCTTCTTTTTCGTGACAGAGTCTCGATTTGAGCGAACAGAGGAACAAATGCGTGGTGAGGCTCCGGATCTGAAAATTGATGACGTGTCCGCTGTGGAAGAACAATACGAGCCTCGTTGCTGGCGCAATGATATCAAGCTCTTTGTTTCCAATCCTCAATTCTCTGATATTCCGACTTTCTACAAGCATGTCTTCCAAGGGTTGTTTATCCCGACAACGGTTTGGCTACTTCTCTTAAATGGCGCCAACCTCGGAACATATGTCTTCGAAGCCTCGACCTTTGCCAGTATCTTGATGTCATCCCCATATAACTTCAGCTTCGACGCGCTCGGCTACGTCCAAGCCGGTCAGATTGTCTGTTGCCTCGTCTTCCTCCCATTACTTGGTTATGGAAGTGACATGGTCATTCGGATCTTCAGCCGCCGTAACAACGGAATATATAAGCCGGAATACCGGCTACCAGTCATCGCAATCCCAGCAATTGTTGGTATCATCTGCGGTATCATATATGGAAGGGCGGGTGCACACCCTGAGAGCTGGAGTGTTGCATCGATTGTCATTGGGTACAATGCCAGTTACTTTGCATTCCTGGGAGCCAATATTGTAGGTATCACATACGCGGTGGACAGCTTCCCATTTCGTGCGGCACCATTCTTAGTCGTTATTTGTGCTGGGCGGGGATTTATTTCTTTTGGTCTGAGCTATGCCACTTTGCCTGCTGTTGCTACTCTTGGATATGATGGGACGATGATAGTGGAGGAGGTGATCTGTGCCGTGTTGGCTTTGTTCGCTATCCCGATGTACTTCTTTGGTCCTCGTATCCGCGAGTATGTTCAGAGATGGTGTGAACTTGAGAAGAACCATTGATATAGTTAGCGACGGCCAGTCTATGTAGCCCACGAGCCAACTCGGAGCCAATCATTTTGAAACATGGAACAACCCCCCTATTTTTGATGTGTTTGTTGACAGATATTGACACCAAATACGCGGTTTCATGCGAAATATGCGGCCTTCTTCAATATAGGCAATCCCAAGGCTCTAAACTTTGCGTAGTTGGAGGACAGAGGACGTGTAGATGCTGGTCAGGTCTACATTGAGTAGTATACCAATTACTTCCAATGTTTCTTTTCAATTATTGACATGTGTGCTAATTTTACACGTCCCTCTCCTTCACTATCACCACTTTCTCCTTCCCTCTCCTTCCCTCTCCTTCATCACCTCCAGCTCTGCTACAACTTCCACCCTTCATCCTTTCCAACTCCCAATACACCTTTGCCTTTTGCTGCAACCTCACCCTCTCGACTGGCATAATGCGTTAGTCCACAACTTCGGTTCTCGATGCATGTTATGACGAAGCTTGCTCACATCATCAAAACAGCCAGAAGGAAGAGATTTGCGCAAGCATTCCCCTTGGCACGTAAGTCATGTTATTCGTGGGCCCTCATCATCGTTTTCAAACTAAATGACTCGCAGCTGCGTCGTTGGTGGGTGTCGATGGCGAGGGTAACCCCAAATTTGGGGGAATTATTCATGAACTCATCACTGAATTTGATGAGAAACTGTTGCGAGTTCCTCTTGCTCGAGATGTTGACTGGCGTGATGACATCGTGCAGAGTTGTAGCACTGCATACTCCAAACGATCTGCCCTCGTTCAGCGAACAGGACGTATCGCTCCCGCTGGACAAGCTTGCACTTGTTGCGCAAACCGCGAGGGGCCGTTCAAAGAGTGTGTTGTCCTTATCTTTGAAGGAGATCTGATTTACAACGGTGCATGTGCAAATTGCTGCTTTCAAACAAGACCATACAGCTGTTCATTCCGGACGGCTCTCCCTACCTGGGTACTCGACTGGCTGAAGCAGCAGAACCCATCGCACCGTATGATGATTGAAGCCAAATCCAATGTATGTTCACTTAAGTTGGAGAGTGCGGCTGCTTATTAGCTAATGCACTACCATCATCAGGAGAAGGGAGTCAGACTTCAGCAGAATTTCTTTCCGAGCCCTGCCCCTAAGAAGACCCAAGCAATCCAAACAACACCTGCATCCCCTAAAGTTCTCGAAACGAAGAAGGAACTTGAACCCATTGAGCTAAAGGCTAAAAAAGAGACCGAGAAATTCGGCCCGGACTACAACAGTACTTGGTATCAGTCTCCTCTGGAGGACCAAACCCTTTTCGGCTCTGATGAAGAGGGTTTCGCGAGGGCACGCCTCGCTTATCATTCACACCACACGCTGATTACCCGCGCCTACTTCGATCACGCTTGGCTGAAAAGGTACCTTGAAACGCATGGTAGAATGGACGCTCCTCCCTCTGAGACGGAAGACTCGATGTCTTCACCTTTCTCAGCCCTTTCTTTGGCCGACCAGTGACCGATAGGGTCTCGAAACCCTTTTATGTGATTGGTTTCGTCGTTTTGAAAATGGAGGCTCGTATTGAAGTGGAAGTGCGTCTGGGGCTTCGAGTTAGTCAAGAACATGTTTCGTTTGAGCGGGATGTTATTTGATGATTGAGGGTAGAGCAACTCAGGAAACGACGTTTTTTGCAGCTTATTTTCCTTATTTTCTCCCCGGTAGATAGTTCCAGATATCATGGTAACCTGAGTACTGACTCCAAGCCATCAATCGGGATGTGGGCACTTTGAGGAGTAACATTCAATTGACGACCAGAGAACCAAGTTTACAGAGTTCGGCATTTGATAGCACAAGCATCGTGCATGGGGGTACACTTAGACTTCCCAACCGAACCGGACCGAGCCGAACCTGGTAACCCGAACCGAAGTCTTCCACTAAATTTTACAGTGCAGGCTTTGGATATAAAATTCGAAACGTCTCAACTTTCTTTGAGTATTTATTCGCAATACATCAGGGCTACTCACTTCGTAAAGAGCCAAAATCTCACCAGTGACCCAAAATGACCACCGTCACGGCAACGGCAACCTCAACCCACCTAACAGCGTCATCCGGACGCTTGTTCTCCAAAGGACCAGACGTAAACTACGGTGACTTTCGCGATGACTTGCTGAAAAATGGCTATGCGGTCATCAAAGGCGCCGTTCCACGTGAACGAGCATTGGGATATGCAGATGATATCTATGACTGGCTTGAAGGCTTGTAAGTGCATCATTCCGTCCCTAGTATATCTACTGACCAATTGTGTGCTTTTGAAACAGCAATCTTGGTTTCAAAAGAGACGATCCTTCAACAATTCACAAAGATCATCTCCCTGATATCAACGAAAAGGGAATGTGTCTCGGCTACGCCATCTCCCACGAATCGTTCACGTGGGCCGTGAGGCAGGAGGAAGGAGTGGTCAAAGCCTTTGAGAAGGTTTACGACACTGAGGATATTATTGTGTCGTTTGATTCCGTGAACATTGGGTTCCCATCGCGCAAAGATATTCAGCCCAATGTACCATGGCCGCACCAAGATCAGGATCCTGAGAAGCCAGGCTTCCGCTGTTTGCAGGGCCTTGTGAATCTGCTGCCAAATGGGCCAAAGGATGGAGGATTGATTGTTTGTAAGGGGGCTCATTTGCTGAGTGAGGAGCTCCACGAGGCCTTCAAAGGAGAGGAGAGGATTTGGTCTTGGTATGTTGCGCCCTGGCTGTTTGGAATACCTTCATACTTACTGAGTGCTATGCAGGACAAAGGAATGGTACGGCTTGACCGATGCGAACAGAGAATGGTTGAAGGAAAGAGGGTGCGAGTGGATCAAGGTGGAGGCCGAGCCTGGTGACTTGATACTCTGTAAGGTCGGTCTGTGGATTTTACCACCCAGAAGCTAATGATTTTTTAGGGGACTCGCGCACCCCGCACTACAACTTGTCGTCGGAGACATCTCAGCCGCGTTTCTGCGTTTACACTTGCTACATGCCTGTGGCGGACGCTACCAAGGAACAGCTTCAGGTGAAGAAGAAGGCTTTTGAGGAGACTAAAATGACTACTCACTGGCCAAATGCAATGCATGTTGTGGACCTACCGGTCTTGAGAAATGGGGAGCCCGATTCCTACCAACGCTCGAAGCCTCGCTCGGAGGTTCAGCTTTCCGACCGAGGCTTTAAGCTGACGGGCATACCATATCTAGAGAGTATGGCTTGAAGTAGTGCTTTGTACTTGAATATTTTACATATCTGTATTTGAATTGTGATATGCTGTTTCTATTCACTGTGTGCGAACAAGTGGCTCAAATCATTCCAATCCCATCCGGCCCAGTCTAGAGCGGACGGGCCCCAAGTTGACCCTATTTCGAAGGTAGAAACTGTGTCTCTCATAGGTATATCACTCAAATTGAGAGCATTCGTGTCTAGATGGAAGAGATCTGGTAGGCTCAGTGCTGGCGCCTCCAGACAGCGAGATGCGTATTCCTGCAAATCAAGAAGAATATCATCGACATTTCCCGCAGCTTCGTGCCTATCGTAGTATTCCTTCGTGATTTGAATCCCAACCTTCATCAGCTGGAAAGGGTTAGTGCCGAGCATCTGTTGAGAAACTTCACTTACCTCAAAGTCAGACCGAATTAGCAGTGAGCTGCGTTCCTGGAATATATGAACTGCCAAAGTATAAACTGCTGCCAAGGGTGAGGTCATGGTCTTGAGAAAGTTTGGTGTTCCTGAATCAATCAGGGCAATAAATAATTTGATCGTTTGTCGTGCGGCTTCGATGACCATTGTTGGTGCGGAAAGGAGACGTTGGCGCCATGCCTTTCCAGCAGCAAACTTGTTGACCATTGCTTGAAGCTCATCCTTTGGTACAAGAATAGTAGATCGTGTTACTAAAATCACCCTGGGAGAGCATTAGCAGATATGCTGCGACAAAGGGATATGACATACCCGAGATTGTAGTAGTATGAAAGAAATGCAGATTGTGGTCCATTACTGAGCGCAGATGTTGACCCAGGCCTGGAGATTTTTCAGTTCAACCCTAACGGCAAAAATTTTGTTCGAGACATACCTGAATGCAGGGGGTAGGCTATCTTGCCATTCAGAAAGCAGGATTTGCAGCTCTCCTCCAGTCCGAAGTTTGTCCTCGATTGCCTGTTCTACCGACTGTGGCATCCATTCTTCGCGTTTCCAGGCTCTAGCGGAGCGCTCTTGCATTTCATGTAGTGTGTTTGCCAAGCTTATCAATGCGTTGCGAAATATTAGCTCTGACCCACACTCCTGATCGACTTGAACTGGCGATGCGAGTTTTCTAGATAGCTCACAATCCCATATAACGGATGGGCGACCAAGTTCCAAAGCTAGAATTCGTTCAAAGACATACATGCACCACCAGGTCTGGAACTCCGGGGTATCTTGATTTGATGATCCGTTTTGGGGCGAACTCGTTTGGTTTATCCCAATAGACTGCGCCATGGAGACCCCCATCGTAAGTATATCCCATGCCCAGGCAACCTTGTCGCAACAGCGCAGCACCATCGCAAAAAGGAGCACGGTCTGCACTGATATTATCTCGCGATGGGAAATAATATGGCCAAGCAGCGAGTTGCAGTAGCTGATGTATGAGGATACGAGTGATCTAGAGGATCCGTCGGCTGGCGTGGCAAGCAAACCTGCTGTAAGAACGAGGTATTTCAAAGCCTCTCTCGGGGAATTCTGTCCATGACTCGAAAATGAGCTTTGCGTGCTGGAGGTATCCGAATCGTAGAGTGAGTCGACAATAGCCCGATTTAGAAAGGGAAAAATTGGGTGAACGGTATTCCAGTAGCTCTCAATGCAGACCTGCAGCAGTTCACCCGGTGGAAGCTTTGGTGGATGCAAAAGAATGACAGATGTTAATCCCTGGTCAATTACTGGAGATATTGCATGAGCCTTGGGGCCTTTCAACCGATAGAAGGCCATATCAAGCCACTCGGTCATCAACTCCAGCAAACTAGATCCCACAAAGCGGGGCATCATCGGAAGACGCCCCGTCCTCCAGCCTTCTGGACCCCAGCATTGAGACGAAAGCCGTGGTCTCTGTTCAGTTGAGGTGCGGGCAGCTGAAGTAGAATGAGACTCTAGTGGTTGAGGCGTACACACTTCTGGTGCTGGTGACATCATTGTGCGTCTTTGCAGTTCAACATTTGCCGCATCAGAAGGAGGTAGAGTATCATGATGTTTACGTCTGCGATGCCTGACTAGTGCGCCATGGCGTCGTTTGTCTGTTGTAACGCATTCCACCTCGGCCATGCGACAGTTCCGACATGGGTGTTCCTCGTCACAGCGCGTCTTTTTCTCACGGCAGTAGTTACATGCATAACTAAGTCTTTTGCGCTTTGCAGTGGGTTGGACAATTGATTCGTTCATGGGTCAGGTAGAGTCTCTGAGCCTGTATCCCCGCAAATCCAGTACTTGTCTCCTCCACTTGCCGATGTATCACGTGACGCATCGGCAAGAAATCCAGCATTTGTCCAAACTTAGTGCCAGATCGTTTGAACCTTTGGTGAATTAATTCAGAATTTGGATGATGTGTCGCTTGAATTGATACTACATAGTTCTCGCATTATTGTGTGTCTAACATACCATTGTGGAAGATTCAGACATAATAGTAACAGGAGCGAAGGTTGTAATAATGAACAGCAACCGGCAATGGTTATTTGGCTGCAAGTCTGCCCTCCGGACTGGAATAAGAGAATAGTTGAGGGTTTGAAGGGTAGAGAGGCGGGGAAGTCAACAAGTGTAAGTTTGTCATAGCATAAGTGACAAAGGTAGACGTCCCATGTGTGCGATTGAAGTTCGGGCTTTTTATACTTCGTATTCGTATCCCAGATAGAATTTTCATCCAACTTGAACGCCCTCATAGCGGCCCATGGCCTGACTGTTTACTGTTTAGAAATATGATCAGCCCTTTTCAGCTTGCATTGTCA
The DNA here is from genome assembly GCF_028828015.1 of Penicillium pulvis. Taxonomy (NCBI): domain Eukaryota; kingdom Fungi; phylum Ascomycota; class Eurotiomycetes; order Eurotiales; family Aspergillaceae; genus Penicillium; species Penicillium pulvis. The sequence goes on along the minus strand of NW_026643079.1, from coordinate 379,270 downwards.
TAAATATATGTAAAGCTTGTTTGTGTTGACAGCTGCTAAAATGTGATTCATCGTTTTTATTGCTTCGTCGTGGCATCCCGTTTGGGTCGTCCGGAGATTTGTATCATCGCAAAGAAATGAAAACCTACACGTCCGATCTATCCCCACCTTCTGTTTATTCCATACTGACCATTTTCCTCAATCAAACGCATGTGTTCTTGCACTCTGGTCCCTTCGATATCTACGTGTTACTTACCCTTTGTCTTAATAAAAAAGCCGCAGTTATGAAATCAGAAGCCGAACCGGACCCTAGGTACAACTTCCAGAAGCCCAGTGACTCTGAGTTCATTATACGGCTGTTGAGCTTGATTCTGGTTCTATGCTTACTGGTTCCAACTATAGGGATGACTCCGACCTTGATGATGATTCTGAGCTGGAGGATGAGCACTCTGCCACGCAGGATGCTGAATGGGACCTTGAGGATATTGAACTTATGACTGCGCAACAGTCTTTTGCTTCCGATACTTTGCCCAACGAATCCGTGAATACTTTTGCGAATGAAGTTCCCATTTGCTCTGGGGGCTTCTCCGCAGGAAACAATACGTCCTACGAGAATGTTCAATTCTCAGACTACCTGAATCAGGTTGAGTATTTTCCTTTGCCAACCTATCCTGCGGGAATGCCTAGAGTGAACCCCGTCAGTTTGTTCGGAGAAATGGTCTCAGATGTCCCGGTACTGTTCGACAGTGCCAATCAAGGCGTACAAGATGCCGATCTGCCCAGGCCTATTGCTCCTTTGGACTACAACCCAGGAGGTCGCCACCCAATCATACCCTACACGATCATACCTCCTGAACAGATGTACCAGAACCGGCCATACTTGCCACTCCTGGACCCCCAAGTGTCAGCTCCGGCACAGCGCCTTGTGAAACGAGAAGATGGTCAGCAGCCGCGGCAGCTTTCCCAAGTTCCTATGTTTGAAGGCCGTAGACAAGCTCCCTTGTTCCAAGGCCGTGGATTTCAAATTTCGCCTCGAGAGCCAGGACTTACCAATGCTGAGCGATACCAAGAGGACTACTTTTGGGCTCAAGAGCAGGTTGAACTCAAACGGAACCAGGAGCTTTACAATGAAGGCCACCTCTATCAAAAACCTCGCTTCCAATTGCCGAACTTCGACGTGGAACCACCAGTCCTTGATAGTGATCCGCCGCCTTTCAAAGAACTTGTCTTTACGGCGGCTCGTGAAATGTGTCAGGAAAGGAGAGCTGAGGCTGATCTTGTCCAGGTACGAAGGAGAAATCTAAACTTATCGAAAATTTTTCTAACATTTTGATAACAGCCCTCTACTCCTAAGCCCCGCAAACAACAACCCGCCTATGGCACTCCTGATAATGAGACCCAGAATGCCCCGAAAACATACCCTCCCAAGCAGGCCATGGCCCACAGAGAGGACAAACGGCGCAGAAAGTCTGATTTCGTATTCAAGAAGTATGCGAGTTTCGACATTAAAAAGGATGTGGCCCAACTTGCGAGTAGCCTGAAGGAGACTGCAGAAAATGTGAAATTGAACCCGGGAACCACTGTGTCTAAGCCCTTTTCTGCCAAGTCGGTAGAGGAAATCGGTGCATTCCACTATTCCCTACGAGATTCTACTGTGGCAGCTCGTCGGAGATCGGACCCAGTGAATCTCGATTCGGTCCGCTGGGAGAGAAGCATGGGCGGTTCGACTATGGACAAGCAATCTTCACCAGATGCAAAGCCTCATGATACACCGTCGCCGGGACAAGATGATTCATCCTCAGGGCAAGATAGTCCAACGCCAAAGCGCAAGAAGGTTCGCGTTGAACTCCAAACGCTCAAAAGAAAAGTTCCGGCTACAACCCGCAACACCAGCAAAAAGACTCCGGTTTCCGAGCGTACTGCTAGCAAAAAGGCTAAGTGCAACAATCCAAGCGTTGACAGAGCTCGGTTGCAGACACCACCAATCAGAAAGATCAGGACGAGGCAGTCACTTCCCAATAGCTGGGCAGAGGCCTCTGCGTCAGACATCTTGATGTTCGAGCTCAGAAAGCAAGGCGCGGACTTCCCAGCAATCACCGAGACTTTGAGAGCAACATGTGACTTGAATTATCTCTCAAGGACCCTTCGCAATCGCTACTGGAAAATTGAAACGAGCATCGGTAAAATGCCGGACAATCTCCAACCCAGTAAGACGGGTATATGCTCTTCTCTTTTTTTTTTTTTTTTTTTTTTTTTAAAGAAAAGCGCTGGAACGTCATTTGCTAATTTTTATTATTTTTCACAGTGACGAAAGATGATGTTAAAGACGAGAAGGAGGATGTGCCCGAGGAAGCGGACGAAGATACTTCCGGCCTGTCTACTCCCAAGCCCAACCAGGAAGAGAACACCTGGTACTTTTAGTACTAGGTTTTCAATTGCCTGAGCTGTTACGTGTTATTGATCCGTTTTTACTACCGAGAATATGATTTATGGGGGAGCAACATGTTTATGGGAGTTGTGGTAATGCGAAAATTAACACGGTGGCTGGAAATTTTTGTTGGATGGAAACAATGGGCGGAGGTTTAGATACGATGGTGATTCACTGAACGTTCATTCTTAGGCTCCATGTGGAGGATTTAATGGGTCTGGTGATCTTAGGAAGTGATCTATGACAGAAGATGATTTGTATGAAGTTTGTATTGAAGATTTCTGTTGTCTGTGTAGTATGGGCAGGTCTTGATTTGACCAATTTTGATGGCACTCGGCTGCTCCTTGCCTCCAGTCAGGCCATATGGCCTCAGAATGTTTAGCTAGTTGACATAGGCAATATGATTGACTTCAAAAACATCTCCGGATTCTAGTGCATGGTCCGAAGCTCGGATCTGAGGCTGAGACTATCAAGACTGGAAAGTATCACGAATTGTTGCGAGCTGTGGACCTCGGATAGAAGTTTTTTTTTAAAAAAAATGGCTGCCCTTACTGGATCGAACGTCTTGTTGAAAACCGCCAGTGTAATTCGGTATGCTGCAATTTTCAAGTCATCTCACGATAAAAACAGCCTGAATGTGCACTTCCTCATCCAGTTGTCCCACTTGTGATGCAATAGCCTGGGCTTTCAGGTCCATGATCCACTATGATCATCAACAACAAGCCCTATCGAACCTTGGAACTCAAAATATCATCGAACCAAACTCTTCGATGGAGCAAAGTGGGTCGATCAGAGACAAAATCGCAGATCGGCCAATAGCCGTAGACCAAAAGAGTGGATCCCATTGGAACGACAAGTTTTGCTTCAGTCCTATCAGTACTATCGATGTAGATCGCGTCAGCAAAGTGGAAATAATCACGCTAGAGCAAGGAAGCGGGTCCAACTTGATGCACTTTCCCCTTGAACACCCAATCATCTTCTCGGGTTTGAGCAGACCGGTTTCTTTCGGGGGATTGTTTTCTATTTAGTGCAGCACTCCGGGCCACAATATAATGCTCGGTGATCCACCGAGTCGGGCTGCGATCGGGGTGGATTCGTCTTAGTGTTGTCTCCCCGTGTCCTGATTTTTCTCGTACGCTCAGCTGAAATGTGACTCCGTCACTTATCTCGCCATCGCTAGCGCCATGAGCAAACTCGCTGGAGAGGAACCTGAGCGAACAGGAATCCCCTACTGGCGCTTGATCTTCGATGCGAGCGTTATTCCTCGCGAGGTCGCAGCGCACCATCACGATGGGGCCGGTACAGATGAGGATCCCTTTCAGGTAACCTGGATTGATAATGATGCGCGCAATCCTATGAACTTCGGTATTGTGCAAAAATGGATGATCACGTTGTTGGTCGGGATCAACACCCTTGCAGTCGCATTGGTCTCGTCTGCGTACTCGGGCAGTCTGGTTGAGATCATCGAAGACTTTCGAATCAGCGAGGAGCTGGGTATTGTCGGAATCTCGTTATTCGTTGTCGGATTCGCTGTCGGACCCTTGATCTGGGCGCCGCTCAGTGAGATGTATGGGAGAAGACCCATTCTGATCGCAAGCTCGGCCGGATTGGCGGCTTTCACGGCGGGATGTGCTGGTGCGCAGAATATCTGGACTCTGCTGATTCTGCGTTTCATCGCTGGATCATTAGGCTCGGCTCCATTCGCTGTTGCGGGAGGTGTGATTGCGGACTGCTTCCCTCCCATCAGCCGTGGACTTGCAAGTGGTCTGTATTGCGCTGCGCCGTTCTTGGGTCCAACGCTGGGCCCGATCATTGGTGGATTCTTGTCGGAGTCTGCTGGTTGGCGCTGGGTTGAAGGGCTGGTGGCCGCATTCGCGGGACTCTTGGGAATTATTACTCTTTTCTTCTTACCTGAGACTTTTGCGCCTACCCTGCTGAGCAAACGAGCCGAGCGATTGTCTGCCTCTACTGGCTATGTGTATCGTAGCAAGCTCGAGATTGACCAAGGCAAGAAGAGTCCTGCGGATGTCTTCAAAGTGGCTCTTTCAAGGCCATGGGTACTCCTTTTCCGGGAACCCATTGTTCTGCTACTTTCGATCTACCTCGCCATTATCTATGGAATGTGAGTATTCATCCATCTTTCAGTTAACTAGATCTCTCACTGACTCCCGCCAGCTTATACATGCTCTTCGCGGCAATGCCAATTGTCTACCAAACGGAGCGCGGCTGGAGTGAAGGACTCGGCGGACTCTCGTTCTTAGGAATCACAGTCGGCATCCTCTTCTCCGTGGTCGCAACTTTCCCGATCTACTTCAACTACAAGAAGAAGACTCTCGCCGCTGGTGGTCGCCTAGCACCGGAGAAGCGCCTCCCAGGTGCCATGATCGGCTCAATCGCATTGCCCGCAGGTCTATTCTGGTTCGCCTGGACGAATTCTCCCTCCATCCACTGGATGGCCTCTATCGCAGCTGGTGTTCCCCTCGGCTTCGGCATGGTGATGGTCTTCCTTCCAATCCTGAACTATCTGATTGACGCATACACGATCTACGCCGCATCGGTTCTGGCTGCCAACGCTGCCTTGCGCTCGGTCTTCGGAGCCGTCTTCCCGCTGTTCACCACTTATATGTATGAGAATCTCGGTATCCACTGGGCTTCTTCTATCCCGGCTTTCCTGGCCCTCGCATGCGTGCCCATGCCTTTCCTGTTTTACCGCTTTGGTCCGGGGATCAGAAAGCGGTGTCACTATGCTGCTACCTCGCATGCATTTATGGAGAAGTTATATGAGAAAGCTGCATTGCCACCAAAGGTTGAGAGAGATGAAGCTGGCGATGGCGAGACTGCGTCAGATTAACAGGTTGGACTTAGAAGATTTAAGATTATCCTTTCTTTATTTTTGGCGAAAAAAAGGTGGCAAAGACGTAATAGAATAGCTAGAATAATAAACTCGTTAATGATTGTTTTGTTATCGATCACAAGTAACCCCATCACTGTAAGACCTATCATTAACTGCTCACATGCCACCTTATTTCCACCAGATATATTTGTATTAATATCAGCTACTTTACATTGGCCTTGGCTTGCGCGTAGAACAACCTTCGTCTTTGTCCCGCGATTCACGCGTTTTCCTTAACCGCTTACGACGTTTTCTGGACTCTCCCATCTTTCCCAAAGTTCAATCGATTTTATACGTTCTTCGACTTAGAAAGCTCCCCCTGGAAGTCTTTTTTCTCATTGTTTAAGTAAGGTCAAAGATAATGGTAAATTAAAGTAGAAGATATTGAACAAGTAAGACAACTTGCCTATGGTATAGATATTCCTCTTGAATACAATTTTATGGTAGAAGTGAATCGATTTTCACAGTTTACCTTTTTGAGACCCCAAAGAAAGGCTAATCGAGCCTTGTTAGAGTACTGCTGCTTTTTATGGTCATACTATGTCTTTTTGACTCTGTGGATTTACATCATGGGCATTTTGTAAGCCGCAAGAGACTGGCCGTGCGATATGGGTGTATTATCACCTACCTGTATGTCTTAAGTGTGTTTGAACTGAGTGACTAAAGAGTCTTTCGCCCGCTCAATATCCGTTGGATGTTTGACAGTCTTCTCCAGGTGTCTGTCACCTGACCACTTTCTCAACTATAAAAGGGTCAGCTTCTCTCTTCTTCACCTCTTCTTCTTTCCATATCTCCAACCCAGCTTCGGAAAATGAGTCCATGAAGTGACACCTGGCTGCCAGAGCCGGCTTTGATGTTTTCTTTCGCCCTCGCCCGAGAGGAAGACATCAAAGCCGGTCTATGATGACCGGGGGGAGCCGGGGATCCCTCAAGAATCACCGATATAAAGCATACCACTGACTTTGTCTATACTACCAAGTTGATCGCCCAAACTCACATGAATATTTATGATAAGTTACCTGAGCGCCAGTTTATGAGAGGGGAGAGAACACCGGCGAGTACCAGCCCTTCCGTTTGGGGCTTTGAGGCAATCTCCCTGCACTGCCTTCAATGGCACGTCATCATGACTTTCGATGACCAGTCTTGGTGCTAGCCCCGTGGGCAGAGATCTGACGAGTGCTATATACAATTTCCCAGTGTACCCAATTGAGGGGATACTCATCTGCATGCATATATACTGGGTGTTGAAATCGAGAATCGGCAGTTGATTGGGCATTGGACTTGGGTTCAACAACAAGTTCACCGATGCGGGACCGGAAGCTTCCGTGAGGTCTCTTCACTATGCGAGAAGTCAAAAGGCGAGCCTTTCCCTCCATCTTATGAGAACGGATTGTCTCTGATACCAATTTTCTATAGGTGTGGGTTCTTACCCAGCTCGGATCCAACGCCTCATGAGAACCATTATATCACGGTACCCTCTTCAGTGATGAAACTTTCGGGCCAGCAGCAACAGGAAAACAGAAATGGCGGTATCAACAAGATCTCTTTCATTATTGATCCAGATGGAATCCATGGATGATAGCTGCAGGGCGGTACGAGTCACACCCTATTGGGCTCGGCGGCAATCCGCTCATGCTTGACATGGAGTTGCGCAAGAGCTTTTGATCCTGGAATCCTGGGCGGGCTTGGTGTTTTCCTTTAGGGGTAAGCTTAAAGGAAGACATCAAGCCAGCCCAGATGTTCAGGATAGTCGAGAAAGCTGGGATTGCTACGAAGAGGGCACACGGGAAAAAAATGGAACTCCGGAAAGTCTGCGAAAGGCGTCTATCGTTCAAGCCCAGATTACGGATCTCGCTTCCGAAAGTACCGTATCACCATGCTGATTCCTCCGGGAGCACTATCTCAATCCGTGGGATGTTTCAAAGATGCAAGGAAGTGAGGCTGATGGTTTGATTGTCTACTAAAAGAGAAAGTATGCACTGGTGGCCTAGGATGCAAGTAAATATGGATATGGCGGACACAAATACTAATGTTTTCACAGATACCAAATCGTGACGCGATCTCCGTTGTATGCTTGGGTTGATACTGGAGTGGGGCCAAAACAAGCTCACATATCGCATAATGACGTCTTCCGACTGGACCGATGGATTTTGCCCTAAATGTTTGTTATGATATTTGGACACTATAGCTAGAGGAAAACATAACATATTGAGTAATTGCCACCATCCCTTACACGCTAAAGTACACTCCGGAACTCGGACAGTCGGTACGAAGCGGAAGAGGCCACCGCCGTCGAAGGATCAATATCCCGTCCATTTGTAGTCAAAGTAATTAATGCAAGACTGTAATTTTTTCTCACTTCACATCTGTTACTAACCCATCAAATTCGTTATGTTTTCATTCACAGTCCGTCCAATTCAGAGTAGTGGTAAGTACTTCTCGATGTTTGAAGGCTTAACTGACCTCACCATGATGTCTAGCTCGCTCCGTCCAAGTTGGACCTGGCCTCACGGGCTTAACCCAGCGATTTGCATCACCGAGAATGTAAGCAGTCTTGAAACGACGACATCCAAGCTTGGCTAATATTTCTCGTCTCCAGTCTCAATCTCAGATACTCATCGCACAACAAACCCCATGATGCCACTCTTCTCGTCGTAGAACAACGTTTGAGACGTCCGGTCTCGCCTCATCTCTCCATTTACCGCCCCCAGATCACCTGGGTTCCCAGCATGCTTACACGGCTTACCGGCATTGCTCTTTCTGGTGGATTATACCTCTACTCAACGGCCTATCTTCTGTCCCCAATGACCGGATGGGATATTGGATCCGAGTCTCTGGTTGCTGCATTTAGTAGCCTTCCGCCATTGGCTCAGATTGCTGTGAAGTTTGGTATTGCGCTTCCATTCGTCTTCCACAGCTTTAATGGCGTACGTATTCTGGTTTGGGATACTGGTCGACTGTTTACGAATAGGCAGGTAAATTGGGGAGGTTGGATGGTTGTTGGTACTTCGGGGGTTTTTGCTCTGCTCCTGGCACTCTGGAAATCGGATGATGATGCATGAGCATGCTTGGCCATACTTTCATGCAAGGTCATGCGAAGTGACTATGTGAGCAGAGGAGCGCTGGTCGACAAGGTAGTCTGTGTACGCAGCTGATGAGTGAGACTTGGACCGAAATAATACTTGAGGAGGCCTGGAGAATCAGGAGCTCAAGAGACCTTAGTTGACAAATAGTGCCGCTGGGGTACAAATCGTACTTTGAGATGCTGATTTGAATCCTCTAATAGATTGCACATGCATGCTCAAGGCTATTTTTGAATTAATAAAACATAACAAACTCATCATATCCATCAGAAATCTGAAAAAGTTGGTTTGAGCAACAGGACAAGCATGATTGTCCTTTAATATCACATAGAGTCACTATTTTTAGTTGTGCACAACATTACCTTCGCTATCAGATGATTCCTCGGCCTTGACCAAGCTCTGCTCCTTGCTAAGCTTAGGATTTCGCAGACAAAGAGCAAACACAATAAGCGGGATTGTCAGACAGATTCCTGTAATGCACAGAAGCCGCTGAGTCGCTTGGTAGGCAAGTATCACCTCGTCCCGGGCATGAGTACCAACTGGGTTGGCAGCCGCAAATACCAATGGCTCGGCGTAAACTGACGCGGCGAGTGTCTCGTTTCCGAGTCTGCGGCTCAGCTCTCCGGGGAGGACTTGGTTCCAAATGGAACCAGATATCGTGTTACCGAGGGCACTTCCAATGTTGTAAGATGCAAGGAAGATGCCGGTGACGACAGCGAGATCTAGGATATAATTAGCATGTGACTGGATTCCGAAATTGTGGTCAACCCTTTCATCACTTACGCTCGTGCCTGGAAACTGCCTGAATACTAGCCTGGGCAGGGTAAGGGAAACACCCACCAGCTATAAAGACTAGGTATTAGTACTTTGTTCTGGGATACCGAAGGTCCTTGTGGCATACCTATTCCCAGAAGAATCTGTCCACCGATCACACCCGAGTGGCTTGCATGCCCACTGCCGCCACGGAAATGAATCAAAATACCGAAGGCGACAGTGAACAGCATGGTTCCGAAAATGATGAAAGGCTTAAGCTGGCGGACTCTTATGATAATGAAACCCAGAATCGTTCCAGCGATCACGGATGTGAAACTGTACAGTGAAGTGATGCGTGTCGCGCTGAGAATCGACTCATCAAATCCCACGTAGAGTACTGTGTACAAGAAATCACCCTGGAGATACCATGCTGAAGCGATGTCAGACAAGTTTCGGACTCCATGTTATGTCATACATACCTGTGTTGAGCATAACAGCAATCCCGAGGGCAGCCCATACACCACGGTCTTTGAGGTGCTGATAAAGTTAGTCCCTGCAAATACATAGCACCCGATCCATACTACATACCTTGAAAGGAAGCATTGGGTATTTGCAATTCTTTTCCCAAAATACCCAGACTGGAATCAACAGCACACCTATGACCAAGGGCGCAATGACCTTTGCCGTTCCCCAGGTTGTCTTGACACCTCCGGCGAGTGTGAATGGAACAAGTATGCAGGCGAATATGGCAATCATTAAGAGTATACCAATGACGTCCAGGTGCCAGAAAAGCGCGACCGCAAGTTGGCGACCGCCCATAAGATCGAAGGAGCTCTTATACGGTTCCAGCTGACCGGATTTCTTTGCGCGGCGATGGACAATGAAGAGGACTGTGAGCAGAGGCAGCGCACATACAGGGTAGATGATGGCGAACATTCCGATGCCCCATCTCCAAGAAGTGACTTTGAGAACAGCTGCGGTTAAATTACCACTGATCCATGTATTGATCTATTTGCAGATGGATGATTAGAGCCGTCCCTGGTGCTTGTAAAAGGAAGACGTAACTCACGATGAATGGCAGAGCTGGAATATATGAGAACAAGAGACGAGACCGTGTAGAAGTCAAATCTGCAATAAGAACTTCGACAAGTAGCATGATACAAGTGTATCCGATCTAATCTGTCAGAAATACTCTGGTATGTGTGTAGGGCCCACATACCTGATAGATAACAGCTCCGGCGCAGAAACTTTCCACGTTTTTGGCGCATGCCTCAATGATTGTACCGATCGTGTAAAAGACAACGGAAACAATGATAAGTTCAATTCTGCCAAAGACATCGGCAATTTTTGCAGCGGTAGGCTACATAAGCAAAGGGTTAGCTTCGCAAACTCAGGCCTCGGAATTTGTGGTATATACCTGAGCGGCGGCGGCAATAACAGCGCGGAGAACGTTGATGGTTGCGAGAAGACTGTGCTGACCATAGCTCTGGGTAGCATAGGGCTGTTATGAGCTCTGGTTAGTATTCCTGTTAATTTCTTGCAATCTTCCGGGAAACGGACCTGGTACGTGTACCGAACGGTTCCATCCAACCCGTAAACGTAGGCAATGAGGAACACACTCGCAAACAAGCAGATGCGATCAAAGAGACGAAAGTGCGAATTGATGATCTCAATACGATGGACTCCAGGACTGCCTTCACCCAACAGCTGAACATCCTGAGCTGGCACAGCTTGAGTATGGGGGTCCTTTCCCGAGTCTTCCCCGAGGCGGCCGCTGACAGGGCTCTCAGGAACGGCCATGATGAACAGTGTCAGATGTTCAAGAGATTAGAAAGATCTGCGCGCTGATCACTGGGTCAAGGGGACTTCAGACCCTTTAAGTCAGAAGGGAAAAAAAGAAAAAAAAGAAAGAAAAGCTGGCGCAGGATGAGCTAATTTGGGGAAATACTAAATCCAGGGTCTAATCCATCTTATCAGATGGGGCCCCATTACAGTGGACCAATCACCGTGCTGTACACAAGAGCCTGAACACAAATAGACTTTTCGCTCATTTGATGACACAAGTTTATTGCCTTAAAGCGGTTTAGTCACTATACACAAGTTGGATCAGCCAGTCATAGCCAACTTGCCAAGGGCTTGTCCGGACCACAGGCCATATTTGCCGCGTTCTCCGGCTCGTCCCTTGGCCTTGTAGCCCAATCTCATGATTATGAGGACTGACAGCTTAGTCATGTCAATACTTGGTCGTATGACTATCAATAATGACTTGAAACATTTTGATATTGGATTCCATTTAGATAGAAGTAAGCTATCCTGCAGTTACAACTATCCAGAAACCTCAAGACCGCCCTGAAACTTAAAAATGCCGCCAAACGCCAGCCTACCACCTATCCAATCCAACCTCATAAATCATAAATAAATAAAATCAAAGAACGCTCAATTCCCGTCTTCCACTTGTCCCACTCCGCATACTCATTCCCATTCCCTGTCCGCTCCAATCCGAAGAGGATGAATCTCCACGGGCACGGGAGCCACCGGTACTGGTGCTAGCACCGATACTGATGCCCGCCGTCGTGAGGGAGTCCCCATCATCCATAATCGTGGGAACGGGTCCACCAACCATGACAGGACGTATCTTTGCGCCAACGAAGCCCCGACGATCGCGACCTGTCCGGCCTCGGCCGAGCCAGTTGTGCTTTAGAGCTTTGCTGAGCACTTCAATTCTTTCCTGCGATTCGTCATCTGTTTGGACGCTTGCGAGTACGCTGACGCATTGGAGCATGCGGCCGACTGTCTCGGTGATGACGTGGGATGAGTCCGCAGAGCCAACGCGGTGTATTATGGTTGGGCGTTGGTTCGAGGTTGGAGGAGACGAAACAGAGGAGAAGATCATTGGGTCTGGGTTAGAGGATGTGTTGGATGCGGCGCGGCTGCGGGAGTCGCTGCTTCCGGGTCTGTAATTGGTGTTTGTGTGAGCTAGAATACTCACTGAGTCGGAGGAGTAGCTGTCAGCAGCATTGCTGAGCATTGTCGAGGATTGGGAGTTGTAACTGCCAAGGCCTGCATCTAGTGATGCAGCTGTGCCTGGTCGGCCGCCTGTGCCGGCGCTTTTGGCTGTCACGCTAAGTGTAGGGAATCCAGTGTTGATGCTGTCGAGGCTGAGGCGGGAAAAGGTTTGTTTGAGGGTCTCGTAGCGGTTTAAGATCATGCGGTCGCGGAAGGCGATCAAGACTATGTTTCGGACGTCCAGGAATCCACCGACTGGTAGTGATCCCCAGAATTCATGAGCTTCACGAGGGGTCATCAAGGAGCCAACGCCCTTGAACTCGAGGTCCAGAGGTAAGAAAACGGCTTGGATGAATGGCAATATAGTGCCAAAGACCAACAGCCACACTTGAACTAAATGGGGAACGAGTTTTTCATCGGCAATCCCGACCAATGAACTATGATTGAGCGTCGCAAAGCCCGTCTCCAGCAGTTCTTGAAGATCGAAAATGATTGACGTAGGAGTGCGCTTCTGAACACAGCGTTGTAGGTGCACCAGCACAAGCTTGTTCAGGTCCTCGATGGCAATTCGCACATCCTCACCATCAAAGATGACCAGCAACTTCGCCTTGAGGAAGTCCCATGCATCCTCAGGGGACATGTTGTTTAGTCCGAAGCCTTGCAAAGTCTCTCGTAGCACCGCCTCTCCCATCGCACCAGACGAGCTGTTTAAGGAAGAAGGCCCAGTAAAGACGGTGGCAGCAGCATTTCCACCCGCCGCCGCATTATTGAGCCATTCAGTATGCTCGGATTCCCCGAACGCCTTCTCCTTCACCTTTTCTTCCTTCTTCTTTTCGCGCAGAGCTCGACCGCCATGTAGCAGATCCAACCCACTAACGGACTTCCCGAATGTGGCACCTGGTGCCGGGGATGAAGGTCCGGTGAACGAGTAAAGGGACTGAGGAGCATTGGGATCAGCAGGACGAGAATTACTCGACGCCGAGGATAGAGGTAGCTTCAAATGCTCGTCACGGTCCTTCAATTTCAGCTTCTGCCGCGACAAAAAGTGATGCTTGTGTTTATCCTTGTCCTTGGTGTCTTTCTCCGGCACAGCAGATTGAGCTTTATCTCCAGCTGGTACCACGGTGCTGACGGACGCATTGGACAGATTATACATGGAGGAGTTGTTAGAGGGCAGATCGGCCAAGCTGGCCGTAGACCCGCTAACCATGCGCGAAAGACCATTGCCAATCTTGCTTGGAGACGGCAGTCCACGATCCCGGGCAAAATTATCCGACTTCTCTCGATTTAGGACGATATGTTTCGGTTTTGAGAATAATTTTTTCTTCTTCTTGTTTTCTGGTTGGTCCATCGGCTGGGCTGCTGCGCCAGCCCGCGGGAACACCACGTTGGCAGCCGTTGTTGCCACATTGGGAGAGGGCTGATTCAGTCGAAGAGGAGCGGGAATCAACGCGGGTAAAGGTGGAGGAGAGGAACTGCCACTTCGTAGTGCGTCATCTGAACGTTTGATCTGCTGCATCGCAGCCTGAGCAGCAATGCGGGAAGCCGACACCGCGGGCATTTGATCGGACGATGCAGTGGGTAATGAAGGCTCAAAGAAACCCTGTGAGTGATGTCGCGATCTATGTCGCGTCAGTTCGGACGAAGGGCCTCGACCCGACGGCCGACGGTCTTGCGGCATTCTAGCGGCCGCGTGTTGGGGCGACGTGGTTGCTGAGGAGGATCGGTGTGGAGAGAAATAACCACCACCGGGAGGTGGGTTGATCGGGGTGATCGGGGCAGCGGAGACGGTGGTCACATTGGAGGAAGCATCACTACCGGAAGATCCGGGGCGAGCCAATTCGTCGTCGTCTGAATCGTCTTCTTCGTCGTCGGAGACTGGTGGAGGCTGGGGGGGGATGACGATAAACCGGGGCGGGGGCTCGTTGGGACCGGCCCGGAGAGTTAGGAGAGCGATAAGTAGGGTTCATGGCGAGCGATCCATGTTATATAGGTTTCTTTATCTATATATAGGAGTGAGTGTCAGAAGTTGACAAGGTTGGAGGCCTGTTTAATCGGTGATCAACAAGCTCACCCCTTTGGGTCTAGTCAATCGACCCTCCGCCGATCTTTTCTTTTCCTTCCCCGCCACTCCCACCTTCACATTCCACAGTACGCTCTCCATTTACAATCATGGCCAACACTCCTCTTCAAGCGGTCTACACCGCTCCAGACGCCACCAAGTCTTTCCAGCATGCAACCCCAATGACCTCCGTGACTGCATCAGACCCCCTCGCCGCCAAGCTCACCCACCTGAGAGCCCTCCAATCCCTGGTCCCAAAGCTACAGGACGAGGTTAACGTCTACTTGACCGCACGAATGGAAGAAGATAAGAAAGCTCAAGGGCAAGGCTCAGAGAAGGAAGCTAAGGAGGAGGAAAATTACGGCGAGGAAGTTGTCGAAGACGATGCGTGATCAACATCACGACATGATATAATATGCTACAACTGGGTATCAAACGAAAACACCAAACCCTGCAGGATGCAGACGAAGAAAAAAAATTGGAACCGAACATCTTTACCCGGAACGAACACTCGCAACCCGATTCGCGCAGCCCAGATGAACAACAGTGTTGCTAGAAAAGTTAGCAGAAGTTCGAGCTTCTGAATAAACCTTGGAACTTACTCGGGGAATACATTGATCACACTTCCTCCCAAGCGCTTGTGACACACACCACAGATCCGCTCCTCCGTGATCGTAACATGTCGCGCTCGGGTTCCACCTCGGATATTCTCGCCGAGTTTGAGTTGTGCTTCGGTCTGCATATCGCGTGCCTTGCGCAGGCTCGCTACGATGCGGGCCTCGTTGAAGACGGAGTTTGCCGCCCGCATCCGACCCTTGAAATAGAATTCAAGGTCCTGCACGGCCAGGGTGGCAGGGATCAAACCCAGAGCTGCATCCGCGGGTAATCGGGAGCCGTGTTTGGCGAGCAAGGCCAATGCAGGTCCATTCTGGGCTGGATAGCCGTGTGGTGGGGCCAGGTACAGCGACAACAGGGTGAGATAGATGGATTGTTCTTTTTCTTTCTCTTCGGTGCTTTCGGACAAGTGAACATGGTTGCAGTACCTAAATTGATTAGTCAAGATAGATGCATAGGAATGAGAATGAGAACTTACTCTTCCGCTTTTTCGTGAGCCTCTAGCTTGAACACGTATATCTCAAGCACCTGGCGATGCTGACCCATCTTGCTGAAAATAATGGCTCGTGCCTCATAGAATCCAGGATCTGCATGGTCAGTAAAATTCCAAATTTCGAGTGGGTTTGAGCCTACCTTCGCGGTCCAGCCGGTTCAGAATTTTAGCTGGCGAATATTGCTCGCTTTCTTTGAGCATATCCAAGAATTTTTCTTTGGTCTTGGTGTCATTTTTGTCGGTGGTAATCTGATCAAGATACAAGACCAAAAGCTGCTGATGTAGATCCGGAGTCATGTCATTCCACTCGTGGATGACATGTTCAAGGTATCGGACGGCGAGTTTGGAGTCAACGCTCTGCAAGAACTTCAAAACATGTGGGCGTGGCAAGGTTTCAGCATTCTCTGTGTCTGTCAGGAATATCTCCATGCCAAGATCTTGGTCATCTTGAAGGGGCCATTCTGCAAATTCGAGGATCAAGTCTATTTGATCGGGTGGAAGGTTTTGCAGATAAGCCACAGTGCGAGCTGGCCCACTAAGCACGCCCTCCTCGTCCTGTCCGAATCGTTGAAGCAGTTCCAAAGCTTGGCGGTGTAACTTCTTTCCATAAAGAAAATCAATCAGATCATTATACCGACCGGTGTCTTCCAATCTTTCCATTACCACTTCTGGATCACAGAAATTGGCGATGCGGAACAGAGATCCTGCGAGTGATGGCGTTGCGTACATATGCGCGCGGAACAATGTCGTATCAACAAGACGCGCCTTTTCACGGATTGTAGACAAGAAGTCTTCGCTGGCCGGAAAGTCCAACAGTTTCAGCACAGAGTCGCTAGCTTCGTCCGTGGATTCAGTTGGCACGGGAGCTTTGAGACATCCATCTTGACCCAAGTATCTCTGGAATCGCCGACGAACATCTGCTAAATAACCTTGAAGTTCACGTACAGAATTCTTCAGGTCCTTTTCTTCGTCTCGGATGCTGCCCGAGTCGCTGCTCCCATCAGGTTTCGTGTCAGCTCGTCTGAGGAAAGACTGGACAGACGGCGCATAAAGGGACGACGTGGGACCTCCATTGGCTCCATTGGCTCCATTGGCCCCATTGATTACATTGGCGGGGGGTCAACGGGGCTGTCAGCTTGCGAGCCGTTGATTTTTGGGTCAGAGCTCCTTGGGTCAGAACCACTTTCAGTCTGCTCAGGGACAGCTGAAAGTTCACCAGCAATTGACCGGGGATAAAGGCGAATGACTGTCTCGGGAGAAGCTGCAACCTCTGTGAACAAGTCCAAAGACTCTCGGTATTTGTGTAAGGCGAACAAGCTTTGGGCCTTTTCAAGCTGTGCAGCGCGTAGTCGGCCGGCTTTGTCTCGGAGCAGAGCATCTTCCAACATTCCTAGAAGACTAATAGCCTCATCCAAGTACCCCTTCTCGACCAAGGTGTCAATCTGGGTATCGTAGCTCAAAGCATCCATCCGCCAGATCGTCCGATCACTCCCAACCAAGAACCCTTTTCCAGCATGGGCAAGGCTGATATTCGGCTGAGGTATGTGAAGAATGCTTGCCGATGGAAGCGGAATCGATTGCAATAACGACAAAGTCTCTGGATTTCGGACTTCTAGAACGCCCTTAGCTGTATCGTGAAGGGCGAGGAGAAACGGGTACGAGTAGCCAATCTCCATAGGAGCATGGCTCCAAGGAATCTGTCGTCGCCCGAGCGGCTGACCCTCCACATCGATGAAGTTGGTATTAACATCCTTGGCCAACAAAATCTGGCCTTCTCGTAGCCTCGAAGCAAGTGGCTTTGGTACCATGCCTCCCATCCCAATATAGCTCATGCTCGCTGCACCGACTCCCGTAAACCGTCCCGATTCCTCCAAGCTCCCCGGGCTAGGTAGTTCAGTAACCTGTCCACCTTCAACATCCACCATTACGAAGCTCGAGCTTAGTCCAACAACCATTCGCGTCGCTGATACCCAGGTGAGCGTCTTAACCCCGCTCACCAAGCTCAACTCCGTAGTGTTCGGTTCCAGCTCCATATCCCGCCACACCCACATCAAGATTTTTCTTTTCACGGCGACAGCCAACCGGGACACAATAGCAGGAACATTTGTATCGGGATCATTGACGACATTTGAGGTGATCGCAAAGGCCGAAGCGCCTTTTGTCTGCGCAAGTTGTTCCTGAAACTCATAGGTCTGCGAGTCATGGAAGCTCACATAGCCACCAGACAGCGAAACAATAACATGTGCCTCCTTTACCAGAGCCAGTTGCTCAATCTTGTATCGGGCGAACTTTTCCAGCTCGCGAAGTAGCTCGGTTTTGCCATCGTCTGTCACGCGGTAGATGCGGAGTGTGCCGTTGTTGAGGCCGGCTAACAGTCGGTCGCCGTAGGCTAGCACCGAGTCGATTCTGGATTTGTCGCGTGGCTTGAGCTCCACCAGCGGTTGCGCGGTGAATGCGGATAACATCGCGCGCCGGCAAGGGTCAATTTGTCCCTGTCCCTCACTGGACTCCTTGGTGCTTGTGGTGTCGAGGAGCTCCGCCATGTGACGTCTTGCTGAGTCATCCTTATGCCTGAGGCAACAACGTCAATTTTAAGTGAATCTTGGAAGCTTCATAAGGATTGCACAATCGTAGCAGTGCGCTCAAAGGCTGGGCATGTTCTTTGATGGCTTTTTCGGAGCTTGTGGCTTGATTGAAATAGATTCGAAAGCTCTCTGACTGTTCACAATCTGTTTTGGAAACCTCGTCTTTGTTCCAAGACTTATGACGATCTATACTTGATCGAGGTCATTGGCTTTGACGCGAGGGCTTCGCCGAGACTGTTTCTACTGTCATCAAAGGGAGCGCCCAGAGGGTCAATGATTCAAGAGTTTTGAAAGCACCTAATCTGAATTTTTAATATTCTTTCATCACCCATACACCTCGTGGGGATTAGAACGCTATTCTTGGACAATAATGATGAATACTAATGGAACCAGTCCCACGAGTGGACCTATCTTGATAGAACTAGGGCACTCAGAGAGAAATATATAAACAGGTATTTGGAACAAGAACTATCACTAACAATCCAATATCTCCTGTACCTTTCTAAGGTACTTGAGTATCAGAGCAATCCGACGTCTTTGCTTCCTCTTAGAACTTGTATTCTTATCAGATTATCTGCAAGGGCTCGGTGGCTACACTCTTGCTACACAGATTATCAATCTGTTCTCCCCCACCTCGAGTACCTTGCCCGAATCGTTACTATTGAAGATCCTGAGTTCCTGAATTCCAAGCTTATCGCGTCACCCTCATCCGCATCTTCATCCAGTTTTTTCTTTCTTTCTTCCCAAGACTGTTACTATGGCAGCTGTGCCACCAGCCGCTGTTCTTCTTCGACCGATAGAAAATATTTTCGGTATACTTCATGATACTCTGATAAAATCTATGGTACACGAGGGGACCCATGAAGCACTCCATGCTCTTGTTGACCTTGAGAGAGGTGCCATCGGCCTGCACACGATGGGTGTCATACGAACCGGAATGACAGCTGCCGTGAGAGCTCTTGCACAGAGTCTGTATATTCATAATCATCATCCTAATCATGCTGCCATGCTCGCAGTACCAGGTGGTCCAGTTGCTCTACCAGGACCAGGTCCAGCATCAACCGCATGGGATGAGATAATAGACGCTGGTTGTGTCCAATGTTTTCACTTCCTGGTGAGAAACAATATCATTTCGGTAAATGGATATACCAATGCACTGCAGGGTTATATGTTACATGCGGCTGAAAATAACCCGGTTTCTAAACCGATCATGGCATATATCGCGGCCAAGATACCCCTAGCAGACTATACGGTTCCCCAGTCACTTACCGATCCCACTTTGACTACTTTTGTAGTTGGCCTTATGGAAGAACCTTCGATGTGGGCTACAGTGGGAAGAATAGCTGCGCCTCCGCCGGCTTTGCATCCTGGGAATGACCTTAGCACTTGGGTAGATGATCACCATTTCCTAGAGATGGGTTCATGGATTAATGTGGCTGCTGCTAATGCACTTCTGATGTTAAATATTCACGTTGGTAGGGGGACCCATGCGGGCCATACGATATGGGGGAGTGTTATCGCTTCGCGGAATCCACAAAGAGGCAGCATGCTTCAGTGGCTCTATAACCATCCTGCTCCAGTGACTGCGTTGAATCCAACGGGGTTTTTGATTAACTCATTATCTAATACTCCTGGTCTAGATCCGCCCTTACCTGGTCACTGGCCACCGTGGGGTATTGCTATGGCGTTAGGAGATAAGACGTCTGCTACTATACTTACCCGGATGGCCGGTTTAAATACTGTCGCGAGTGGTCTTGGGATACCCGGGATTGCAGGAACAATGACAGCTGCAGGTATGTCATATGTTAGACAACTTGGGTGTGCCGCAGTGTATTTCCTTGAAGAGCATAATATAGCTATGTTAAGGCATTGGCTAGTTCATGCTCCCATTTCTAAAAACGCAATTCTCTCTGTTTTAGTTTTTATTCTAGACAGGCTTGCTGATGCACGCGGCGATATTGATGCTACGCTTATGCCAGTCGGCTATGCGGGGACGATCCAGGCCTGGACACGAGAAAAGTCGCAGCAGAAGAAGCGAAAGAACCAAATAGCTATTCGAATGATAAAAGTCATTCTCTCAAGGGGCTTTCGACGTTTCACGGCGAGCAATGTTTTGGACAGGCGAATGCCAACAATGATGAGAGAGATGATGGAGGATCCGAGGTATCAAAGGTTTCTTGTCCTTATCAGAATAGACCAAGCTTATGGACTCTATCCTGGGATGGCAGATGTGATATTGCAGCTGGATGGCCGATCTAGGGATACTCGCTCTGGAAGGCATCTGGACTTGAATGACTAAAATAAATTTGTAATTGTCATTTTTTGGTATCTGAATACTGTATATCTGGAAACTCTTTTCTACCGCTATTTCTGTACGTGTTCATCCGCTGGGAAGTCCTGGTGTTTCGCTGAACTTCCTTTCCCACGCCAAGTAGAGACGGCAGATATACCTGCCTTGAAGCGTTGTTCTTCTGTGCCGTACGCACGGGGCGTAAGCTTGATCAATGTATGCAGGGGAACCTCCATCCATGGACTCTTCTCCTGCGGTACATTCATAAAGTATGAATAGATACAACGCAATACAGCCTGATGCGTAACGATAATGACATTCTCACTGCGCTCAAGCTCCATGATGATGGGCTCCAGGCGAATGACGACGTCGCGATAGGATTCGCCGCCACGGTAACGGTAGTTGTATTTGTCTTCGTCGCGAGCGGCAAAATCTTCGGGGTATTTTTCGGCAATTTCTTCATAGGTGAGGCCGTCGCAGACGCCGGAGTCCAGCTCGTCTAGCGCTTTCCATTCTAGTTTCTCGAAGCCAGTCTCGGCTTTCAGATGCCGGGCTGATTGGATGGTGCGACGGAGAGTTGAGGTCCAGATGACGATTTTGGTATTCTCGGGAATTCCAGACTTGCGCAGTAGCTCGGGGAGAGCACGGGCGTATGCTTCACCGCGCTCTGAGATATTGGAGTCACCTCCGATGCGGCCAGTAAGATTATATTCCGATTCGCCGTGCTGCTAATGTTAGAATTCGTTTATCTCGTATTTAAGATTGAAAACTCACTCGAGACAGCCAGATCGATCGTGGCTTGATGTGCAGGTTTTGAATGTAATATACCAAACGACTGGACAAGTAATCCTTGATCTGGTTGATGATAACGGTCGATCCAACATTGATGAGTTTGACATAAGTGTACTGTTTTTCGCCATCGTCGATTGTCTCATAGACCTTTTCATAGTTGACAATGCGGTTCCGGAAATCCAAGGCGGCCAGCTCAGGGTCCTGACCCTTATAATCCGGAGAGGTTGTCTTCACCTCCAGAATATTGTTCATGATGAGATCTTCATCGTCACAAATCGACTCGACAAAGAGAGTTTCAATATCGGCAGCAGTACATTGCTCGTGAATCCACTTGCGGCGCTCCTTGGTGGAATTGGTAGCATCTAAAATAGCGACTACACCCTTGCCCGCTTGGAACCAAGCTAGCATGTCGGTCATGGCGGCCTCGGCGGCCGCCCGACGCATGCGCTCACCCTCGGCATTGTGAGGGTCAAAGAAGGTCGCTTGTGGCTGGGGAGTGTTATGGCGCCGGTAGCTGCCGACATTGAACACACGAGCCGGGATGCCCACCCAGGCCAGATATCGCATGGCTGGAGCAATTAGTCTTTAGGTTCATCAGTTGGTGGGGTTGGTGGGGAGCTTACCCTTTCCAGCTATGAGACTCTTGCCCCGCGCTGGGAGGCCAACCATGACCACGCATATCTTGGACTCATCTGACTTGATAGGAGGTAAGCTCGGGATCATTGTGAACAAAGATCAAGGATGGACCAAAGGGGATATGGAGCACATGGGTAGAATTAATCAAAATGACAAGGAAGGGAGAAAATGAGTCCAGGTGAAGGAGAAGCAGGGGATCAGATGATCATAAAGGTCCTATTGTAAGAACCTTATGGTCCCCTGATCATATCAAGCCCTGTGATCCAGCCTCGTCTAAGTGACTTCCCATATTAAAAGATAGATGAGGTCTTATAGCGATCAGATATGATAGGGATAAGCTTGAACCGAGGCAAAGAGGGGCATTCCCCGCGGACAGCAGACGATCCGGAACTAAGGGGGAAAGAGGGGCAATTGCAGTATAACTTACGCTAGCAATAAACACCTTATGCTGCTGCTGACTCCGGATAACACTTTTTGAAGACATTGCGAATTTTGAGATCGGGAGGAATAGGGATAGCTTTCCGACCCGAGGCCGAGAGATGCAGGATTCGGGATTTCACCAATGCAGGATTCGCAGTATATATGCGAGGTGGTAAGTGGATTGACTAGTGTAATCCCAAAAGTAAAAAGAAAAAGGGTTTAACTTTTTTTTCCTCTAAAATGTGCAGGAAAAGGGAATGCGATCATGCGGTGAGTCTGGAATTGGTTTGCTCCACTATCGATAACTAACGTCATCCACCCCGTTTTCTTCTCAAATGCTTGATTTCCCTATGAATTCATCCTGAATGCCCTTCTTTAAACTCCTGTCTATAATTTTTTTGTTCATCTGGTCATCTGGTCATGATCATCAATCTTAAAGAGCCTCAGGGCTAATGCGCTCCTCTGGCTTGGTAATGCCCCGCGCCCGCTGCACGCGGATCGGGCCACCCCATGGTCCTTCTTGGCCATTCAGAGTGTTGAGGGCCCGTTGGGCCTCTTCCACACTGCTGAGATCGACAAACAGATAATAGTGCTCGCCGGGCTCGAATCGCTTCGCGGGGTGGGGGGAGAACAGCTTGCTCACTTTCTCACTAGGATACGAATCTCGTCAGTAACGTGCCAGGAGAGAAAACGCTGGGTGAACATACACGGTGTATCCCTGGAAAAAAGTCTTGATCTGGGCCTCCGCAACCTCGGGCTCGGCCACACGAGGCAATCCACCCACATATACGCGTTGACTGGAATCCGAGCTGACTCTGGGTGAGCTCTCAGTCTCCGAGCGACGCCATCGATCCATGGCAATGGGGGATCGCTGCTGTTGTTCACTGGCACGCTCGGCCGACGACTTAGCCACACCGGGCTTGATCTTAACCGGGCGGCCCAGCATATCCTTTCCATCCAAGTCAATCATAGCCCGCTCGGCCTGTTCTTTTGTGTGCAGGTCGACGAAACAGTACGATGGGTTCCGGCCGGTGAACGGGTCAATGGCAATGTCGATGCGCTCGCTATCAAGTTTCAGACTCAGCAAGGCCGACTCGCCAGCAGAAGGTTAGAAATGCCATACATGGAGAATTCGGATGCTGTGAAGAGTGCCTCGACATCCTCGGACTTGGCAGTATAGGGCATGTTGCCGACATACAGACGGCGGCCATCGGAGATAGCCTGGGGCACATGGGATCCTGGACGACTAAAGGCGGTGCGGGAGGTATTGGTTCGCGGGGAGGGAGAGGGGGGTTGAGGGCTTTCTTCGCCCTTCATGCGCCAGTTGGCAGAGTTGAAGGCACGGCCGTTGGTGCGGACATTCTGGTGAGGAGTTCTAGGAGCTGGAGGAATTGTAAGTTCTCCAGTACTAAAATGATCGGCTGTGTTTTTCTGCACACCTTGCTGCTCCTCGGGTCTGGGGATCTCGATATCGGCCATGGTCTAAAGGTTCAGTTGGGATTCATTCATATTGTGGACAATTCTTACTGAAATTTCCACCGGAATTAATCACCCAAAGATAGTTTTCGTGCAGAACCAAGAAACCTCCGAGTGATGCTTCATCACTTTTTTTTGTTTGTGAGTGCAAACAGTGCAAACACGTGATTCCACTATTTATTTTTTCGCGCGGCGCCTCGCTTCTCCTTCTTTTCTTCGTTACGGAAAATTCACTGAAATATTATGGGATTTTCTTGACTCCAACCATGATTCGGGTTTCTTTATGACATTGAGATGCTGCAATGAAGCTTTCCATATGCAGTGCTCGCACAATGCCGGCATTGCATGAGCACAAAGCTAATTTTGCCTTGCCTCGAAAACTCTAACCACGCAGAATCCCGATCAATTAATAATTGACTGGTAAGTTCTTGTCTTTCTTTCCTTGCAACCCGCTTCAATGATGAGTATGATTATACACAGACCTGTTCCAAAAAACCTTGAGGATACCAGATCGATATTCAAATCTGATGAAGCTTTTCAATCGTGTTTTATTCAACACCATGTCTGATCATTGCTAATGACCATTCAGTAAACAGGAAACAAGATACCCAGACGACTATTGACCATATCTTATACACTAATCGGTGAGTCTCTTTGTTTCTTATCCCTCCCGCTTCAGTGATGAGTAAGATTTTACACAGACCTGTTCCAAAAAACTTTGAGGATACTAGATCGATAATAAAATCTGATGAAGCTTCTGAATTATCTTTGATTCAATACCACGGTTGATCGTTGCTAATGATCATTTCAGAACAGGAACTTCAAATACCAACCTTCTGTACACCAATTCAACGACCCTTCTATACACTGGTGAGTGCTTTTGCTTTTCATCCCTTCCGCTTCAATGATGAGTAAGATTTTACACAGACCTGTTCCAAAAAACTTTGAGGATACTAGATCGATAATAAAATCTGATGAAGCTTAGCCTCTTACTTTACTTGGCAATATGTTGTGATCATTGCTAATGATTATCACCAGATCCCAGAAGTCCATACTTTGAATGCTAGTGACAATATAATTGCTATATCATCCCGATACTCGTTTCAATTTGTAGACCAACTTGGATTATATCCGCTTCCGATACCATAGCCATTCGTATGATAAAATCTAGCTCTCAACCTCAAGCATTGTATCCCAGATCCTCCTGCACTGGACCCACGGCCTCCCTCTCATACAGAACCTCCGGTTTAATGTCCTGCCGCAAAACATACCTCTTCATAAAATACGGTATCTGCCTCAATCCATACTGTACATTAAATTTGGTCGGCACCGAAAAGACCTGATCCAACTCCTCAAGAGTCTTATTCTTCGTCTCAGGCATAAAAAGCAAAACTAGCCACCACCCAACAAGATTCCCCCCAGCATAAAAGGTAAATGCTCCTTCCGCTGTAAACGCACTCTGCATGGCTGGCCATGTAATGCCTAGTATGAAATTGAAAAACCACGTCGTGGCTGTTGCCAATGCCATCCCGTGTGGCCGGACATAGAGCGGATACGCCTCTGCAGAGTAGGTGAATGGTACTGAACCCGCGCCGGGGGAGTAGACCATGCCAAAAAGGTAAGTTCCCAGGACTATGCAGATAATTCTAGCGTTGTGGTCTTCTGGTATCCAGAAGCTGAACCCTGTGAAGAACATTGCTAGTGCCATTAGGGGAAATGTTACCAGGAGGAGATTGCGGCGGCCAAATGTGTCGATTGTGTAGATTGCCGGAATTGAGAAGAGCCAGTTTATCACGCCCCAGCCAAAGGAGACGAGCATGGATGAGACGGCAGAGAGATTTGCGTCCTGAGATTCATCAAATTGGATTTCCTTGGGGGTAAAACGCGGAGTCAAACATACCATGAAAATTGCAGATGAGTAGTACGCGATAACATTGACGCCGCAGAGCTGTTCCAGTCAATAGACGATCAAGTTCTTCGTAAGGTAGTTCTCACCTGCTGCATGAACATGAGAATCTGCGAGGCAATCATAGCTCGACGATTGCGAGGTACTTTGATAAGCTCCATTATACTGTTCTGTCCAAGCTTCATACTCTTCTTTGCTTCCAGCAACGTGTGCATATAGAACATGTCCCTTGCCGCCTGGATCTTATGATGCCGCAGTGAACACATCGACTCATAAGCGCGGTAATACTGATTCTGGCTCATATACCAACGCGGGGACTCGGGGCATGAGAAAACAAAAGTCAAAACAATGACAGCTGGGATCAATGCAGATCCCATCATGAATCTCCAGTTAAGACCGACGATCGTGGAAGGATCAGTGATCTGATAGAACGCCAAATCCGCTACATAGCCCAGCATGATACCGAACGCAGTCCACATCTGCCACTGCATCACCAGGGCACCGCGGATAGACGGTGGTACCGTCTCGGCTGCGTAAATAGGAACAGTAGCGGACTTAGGACCAATACCAAAGCCCAGTGCAAAGCGGGAGAGAAACAGGTTCCACCACTCTGATGCGAAGCCGGACCAAAAAACGGACAGGGCACTAAAGGCACATGTAATGAAGATTGTTCCACGTCGGCCGAACCATTGATTGAATGGGACTGTGAGCCAGCAACCGATGAAAGCGCAGCAGAGATAGGGAGCTGAGGTGATCAGGCCTAAGATCCAAGTACTTCGAGCACTGTCATCGGCGATTCCAAATTGATGCTTGTACCAAAGTTGGGCGCCGTTGATGGTGGTTTCGTCTTTGATAGATCTATGTCAGCTCTGTCATTCGGTTGGCTCTGGGGTGGTATTTACCCATTCCCTGAACAGCAGCAGATAGCGAACACAGCACAATCACCAGATACAATTTCTTTGGTTGCGACCATCGGTGCTCGACCTCGTGGAGCAGTATTGCTTTTTCTTGAGCCGTCAAGGCCTCTATACTCGCAAAGCGCTCTGGAGCTTGGGCCAACACCGCGCCCAATTCAAAGGCACGAATGTCCTCTTCATCACCTATCTCATGATTGAGCGCAAAGACACGACCCTGTTTCCGCAGCTCGGCATGGCTATAGCCAGCAAGCGGATTCGAGAGCTTAGCATTGAGATTGCGACGGGCGCGCTCGGCCGCATCGCCAACATTGTGCTGCGGCACGAATTCGGTGATCGGCTTTTCATGAAGGGACTCGTTCTTCTTCACCATTCTGACCTTGGTTAGGATGACCACAAGTAAAAGAATACTAGCGAGGAAGCATCGGTATTAAATGGGCATGAGAAGTATGTGGGTGGGCGAGATCAAGACAAAGAAATGGCCGGAGGCAAACATGTTGCTTGCTTTTTGAGTCTAGTGGGTATAGTAGTCCGTACTCGTCCTGTCAAAGAACAGACATCCAAGGATATAAGCAAGCTAGTGCAGAATACCGCCCGGTGGGGGATCGGTTCGTGTGTTCTTTCAAGTGATTGGTGGGCTGGAGAGTAAGCAGCCAGATAAACAAAGGATCATCGCTCGGTTTCTCAATTAGTGCAGGGGTACAGGCAATCTATTGGAGTGACTGGGCGCCGAGAGATGCACGGAGCAGTATGCAGGTAGAATCACGAGGGTGGATGAAGCATGGAGAATCATGGGCCCCCGAGTATTAGAAGGTGAGCTAGACCTTGAAACTATACTGTGATAGCGAGATGAACTGCATCTCACAAGGTCGCTTGGGGAGTATTTGGCTCGGAAGGTTGTTCATAGCTGCAGGGGCCATGTATGATCAGCGGCCTCTTCTGCCTAGGGTCACACCTAGGTAAGATATCCAGTAGTGGGTGCCCAGCCCTGTGACAGAGTATCAATTGTTCGTTTCTCTGTGAAAGTATCATTGAATTCATAATCTGATCGTGACGGATACTGCTTGTCAATTTACATATACACAAACCACTTATGCTCACAATCTTGGAAGTATATAATCTTTCAAGTGCATCCATGGATCACTCATTAGAATGGCTAAGTGGCGGACCGAGATTTAAGGATACTGCTGGAATATACCTCCAGCCTTGGAGTGATTTTGAGATGCCATTATTGCTTCAGCTCTTCCGCGTCACCCACCAAGGTATGATGAAGTTGGATGATAATTTTCCCGGTGATGACGTGTGCGATGCGAAAGTATATTATTTGCCTCGACAGAGTAGGCCGTCAACCATATATATTTAACAACATAGAATTACATGTTCACACAACCACTTGAGTTCGAATCAATCTGGTCTTATGAGCAGACCTTATTCGAAAAATCACTGCACCGCTGCATAAAGCTTATGAAGCGCCCGTCGGATAAAGGTCGGCTCGGCGTGGGGAAGCGGGCGATCCGCCCCGCAAATCCATGTAAAGCAACCGCCAGCGGATCGCCGACCGTCGGATAAGGAGCCGATTCAATCACTTCCGATCGTAACAGCTGAAATGCTCAGTGTCATGGAGCAGAGGCTTGAGACTACCTTCCGAAGGTGCGGGGAAAGTAACGCTGAGCCCAATATAAAGTGACACGGACAAATCACTCAACTGAACCCCTCACTTTCCTTCTTTTCATATACTTTGACCACCCATACTACCACATCACAAAAATGCTGGGAAAGATTGCCCTAGAAGAAGCTTTCGCGCTTCCCCGTTTCAAGGAGAAGACAAGATGGTGGGCTGGCATGTTCGCCACTGATGTTGATAAGCATACTGCCGAAATCAACGACGTGGATTCCATTCGGTTGAATTTCGCGGAGAAGCACGGCGTCGGTCTTCAGATTCTCTCATACACCGCGCCAGGTGTACAGGATATCTGGGATGCCAAGGATGCACAGGCACTCGCTGTTGAGATCAACGACTACATCGCCGAGAAGGTGCAAGCGCACCCAGACCGATTTGCTGCTTTTGCGTAAGTCCCATATATCGTGGCCATGGCACGTCGTATTAACGCTGCATTTAGAACCCTCTCCATGCACGACCCCCAAGAAGCAGCTGCAGAGCTCCGCCGCTGTGTAACAAAATACGGTTTCCTCGGTGCCCTCGTCAATGATACCCAGCGCGCAGGACCGGATGGCGATGACATGATCTTCTACGATAATGAGAAATGGGATATCTTCTGGCAAACATGTACCGAGCTCGACGTGCCGCTTTACCTCCACCCCCGCAACCCTACCGGCACAATCTACGAGAAGCTCTGGGCAGATAGGAAGTGGCTCGTTGGACCTCCTCTATCCTTCGCGCAAGGCGTGAGTCTCCACGCGCTGGGTATGGTCACGAACGGAGTATTCGACCGCCACCCCAAGCTGCAGGTTATCCTTGGACATCTCGGTGAACACATCCCATTCGATATGTGGAGAATTAACCACTGGTTTGAGGATCGCAAGAAGTTGCTCGGATTGCAGGAGACGTGTAAGAAGACTATTCGGGAGTACTTTGCACAAAATCTGTGGATCACTACCTCTGGACATTTCTCCACCCCTACACTGCATTTCTGTATGGCTGAGGTTGGGGCTGATCGAATTTTGTTCTCGATTGATTATCCGTTTGAGACCTTTGAGGATGCTTGCGACTGGTTTGACAAGGCTGAGTTGTCGGAGCCAGATCGGTTGAAGATTGGAAGGGAGAATGCTAAGAAGCTATTCAAGCTGGGTGACTATAAGGATAGCAATGCCTGATCTGCATCATCATGACTTACGTTTATTATAACAATGTTTTTGGTTATGGGGGTGTTTGTTGCAAATATGCTTAGTTATTTGGAATCCGCAGAATAAAAATGGGTATCTGGTCATCATATCATGCTCACATCGAAACTTCAGCTCGAGCTTGGGTATTCCATATCTCTCCTTCCCCTCACAATTTATCTTCCTCGAAACATCGTGCCACTTGAGAACCACCCGCGAGCTCCACCATGACCGGCGCAAAGAATCGGCTCTTGATACTGTGCAGAGCATCCCGGTAGATAGCGTAGCTTTCAATCGCACGGGACAGAACATCCCAGATAGCATGGAGTGTTCGGGTCAAATGCAGACGGCCGATATCAAGATTCTTCTCCTGGGTGATTTGGGTGTTGCGGAGATGGAGAAACGTGTTGTGGATCCACTCGTCGTAAAGATCGAGGTACTTGGAAAGAAGGGTCTGCTCAAGGTGTCGTGGTTTTCTGAGATGGCTGCCTGCCTGCGTTAGTCATGCTTCAATAAAGGCCTCGAAATATGGCACTAACGTAGCGACTAAAAGCGCCATCCGTCGGTATCGAGTCACCACTGCGACATCCTCGACGGCCAACAATCCCAAGGTGCCCGCAACGAAGCCAGTCGTCTCGACAAGCTCTTGCATCATCCCGTCTACCCATGAGGCAAA
The DNA here is from genome assembly GCF_028828015.1 of Penicillium pulvis. NCBI lineage: Eukaryota > Fungi > Ascomycota > Eurotiomycetes > Eurotiales > Aspergillaceae > Penicillium > Penicillium pulvis. The sequence goes on along the minus strand of NW_026643079.1, from coordinate 349,422 downwards.
AGCGAGAACCAAAGTCGCGATTGACTGGGCATTGCCCGTAGCCTCTGAGTCCAGGAACTGTTCCTCATCGGAAAAAAGGGTGTTTTCCAGACGGATGATCATGTTGGTTAGTGCAATGAATCGCAGGCGAGTCCTCTGGCGAAGCTGCGGATGAGAGAGGGCTTCCTTCATGGCTTCCAGTGTTTTATGTTTCTTGTCTACCACTTGTCTGAGCACCAAGATGTGAGGGTCCACGGTCTGGGTGCGGATCTTGTCATGCATGACTGCAGTGAAGGCGACTTTGTAAGCCTTTTCGGTTTCTGCATCGGATACGGACGACTCGTCATCGTAATCTGGGAATGGCTCGGAGTAGATGTGTTCATGTCTCGACTCAGTTTGCTCCTGGTCTTCGGGCTTCAGCGTGGACGGTGGAGAAGCGTCAGCGTCCCAGTCGACGACGAGTTGGGAGCGGACTGAAGTCAGCAATGACATAGCAGATGGATCAGTCATGCTGTGTGCAGTGACATTGGAAGTAGAAGGCTAAAAGTAAATAGTGGTTGTGGTTTAGGAAGAAATGAAGTGAGAAAATGGCAAAAACGGTAAGGTAAAGAAGATGTGAATTCCGAAAATATTTCCTATTATACTTATTATTACTGTAGATATATTCCACTTCTCAATCCCCGAATGCATCGTGAATAGTGTCAGAGTCACATGAGTGACCCTGACAAAAAGAATGCCTTCTGAGTTAATTGAGATGTGGTCTTGCCTTCCCCTAGATGAAAGCCTGAATAGTGAAACAGACCAGTAACAGCGGAACAAGACGTTCCAGTAGTTACCGGAGCTATCTCTCAGGTGATTCCATCAAGAGTTGATGAAGGCAAACTGGTTCTTCGCACATTGACTAATCAACGTCTCATCGGAAAGGAGGACGGCAACTTAAGTAGTGCGATTTTGATATGATTACTCGGTTTTTGGGTGAGTAGAGGGTTCATCGGGTACCATTTCATCCTCATCCTCGTCGTCTGGTAAGGGGACGTCCATGACCTTTTCACCGGCCCATTGTAGGGTTCGTTTGCTCCAAGACCGGACACCCTTATAGACGGTCTGCAAAAATATGATTAGTAGATGAGGTAGCGTCTCAGCAATGCTCAGCATACCCAAAGGAAGGTGGCAACTCCCGCCACAATCACTAGCCAGTTCAAGTTGGCAGCGCGGTTGCGTCCAGTAGACCGACCATTGCTCACAACACCTGAGCCACGGATCCAGAATGGCGGCGAGAGGGTGAACAAGGCCCTGAGGAACGACGTCAGTCCCAAGGCAGCAAATCCTTTAATAAAGTGTTCAAGCCAAGAGGCCTCTTCGTCCAGCTCCAGGTATTCATCACCCAAGGGGCCGACGTAGAGCTCAATGACGGGGTCAGCAACAAATCCAAGTAAGAAAATAGTCAATAGAAGAATTGCCAGCGTAAGGGTCATCTGGGTAGCAGTGCTACTGATCCAGCGAGCCCACGTCAAACGCTCCAGGCGATATTGAAAACCGCAGGTCGGGCACTCCCAGTAATTCCGTGTGCCATACCCAGGGTTCGCATGTCGCCAGGACTGCAGGCAGCCTTCGTGTACATATCGCGAAGATCCTTTGCATTTGCAGGGGCGCAGCAATCGACCTGATTCCGGATCGCTGGACTCATAAACCAAGCGAGGTTTTTGGAGAAATTCCGAGGGCTGAACTGTGGGCCATACTGTTTCCAAGCAGATGCGACAGACTCGTGGGGGATAGCTCTGCTCAGAAGTCCCTAGCCCCGGTGAGTCCGACTCATTGCTTGGGGAGTCCATCGAGTGTATTGAGGATCATCTCCCAGAACTAAATCGCGGCAAAGACAAGAGAGGTTTGAAGGAAAAGCGGAAGAAGACAGATAAAGAAACTGTGGGAAAGACCTGAGGAACTAACCCGATTGGACTCACCGCCTTGGAGCAGCTCAGTCACAGCTACCTAAGCAACCGCGTCAAACGTCACCCTCCGTCTGCCTACTTATCCAACCTCCTTCTTCTCATCTTTTCGATCTCTGTGGTTTGGTGTTTGTATTCTACACATTATCATGGCTGACCGTTATTCCTTCTCCCTGACCACTTTCTCCCCCAGGTAAGTCGATGGTCCCAACCCCCAGCATTGGTCCATAAGCTAACCCATCCTCAACAGCGGAAAGCTGGTGCAGATTGGTAAGACCGAATCAAGAGGATAAGAGGGAATATCTTAGCAGTGACTAATTTTGGACAGAATATGCTTTAAATGCTGTTAACCAGGGTGTTACAGCCCTCGGCATCAAAGGTAAGGCTCCCATCTCAATCAAAACTTACAAAGCTAATAATTATCCAGCCACCAATGGCATCGTTCTTGCAACTGAGAAGAAGTCCTCATCCCCACTTATCGATCCCCCCTCTCTCTCGAAGATCTCCCTCGTCACCCCCGACATCGGTATGGTTTACGCCGGCATGGGCCCCGATTACCGTGTGCTCGTGGACAAGGCCCGCAAAGTGTCACACACTGGCTACAAGCGCATCTATAACGAGTACCCGCCGACCCGGATTCTGGTGCAGGACGTCGCCCGGGTGGTGCAGGAGGCCACGCAGTCTGGAGGTGTTCGGCCATACGGTGTCAGTCTGTTGATTGCTGGCTGGGATGAGGGCGTTGAGCCCCAGTCCGAAGAAGCTGCAACTGAGGAGAAGCCCACCACCAAGACCGGTGGGATCCTTAAGGGGGGTCCCAGCCTGTACCAGGTGGACCCCAGTGGAAGCTACTACCCATGGAAGGCGACGGCCATCGGCAAGCATGCGACAAGTGCCAAGACTTTCCTTGAGAAGCGATACACTGAGGGCTTGGAGCTGGAGGATGCCATCCACATTGCGCTGTTGACACTCAAGGAGACCATTGAGGGCGAGATGAACGGAGACACAATAGAAATCGGTGAGTTTGAGCTAGTTCGGCTGATTTTTACTTCAGGACTAACAAGAAATAGGTATTGTTGGCCCGCCAGCAGACCACCTGCTGGGCTTCGAGGGTGTGGAGGGAGCCCAAGGCCCTCGGTTCAGGACATTGACGAAGGAGCAGATCGAGGACTACCTGACCAACCTATGAGAGACACGATAGAAATCGAATGACATTTCATTTGTTTGAGCAATTCATAAATAGAATCGCGAGGACAACTACCGTTGCAGCACGGACCGGGTAGACGCCGCTTGACATTTGAAAGTCAGTCGACAGTAAAATGCCATATTCCGTATCTCCACGGCCCCATTCCACTTCCCTTTTGGAAGAACATTAGGTACTCACGTAAGTTTTCCAGGGGCTGAACCTCGGCAATTTCCGTCGCGTGAAGTGCTACGTATACCGCATGAACGTCCCGGGTACAAAGGTCTGTGCCCTTCCTGTCATTGACTGAAAGGAGGAATCCGGGAAAGACCCGACAAAGTTACAATCCTGCCCGCTAGTTCTTAGTTTCAGATTTGGCGCTATGAACAATGTCCTGGATCTCCCGTTACCCCGGGTTTGGCTAGACTAGATTCTGACTCGCTAACTCTCTTGTTTTGAGCCACTAACTACACTATTGGAAAAGTATTTGATTGTATCTGCCCCTGGGTCTGCAGGTCTAGAATCTACTGTTCTGCGATTTGTTGCATTTGTATCTGCTTGTACCACCCGTCTGTCTTTTTCTTCTTTCTTTCTTTCGATTCCCCTCTATCTTCTCTACGACTCCCCTTATACTATTCCCAGTCTGAGAATGTGGGTATACCAGACCGGGTGAAAGGCTCTACAGAGTCTAATCGCTCTGCATTATTCCTCCCCGAATGAATCGCCACTATACAAAATGCCCACAGCTATGCCGTCACTCCCCCAGGATCTACTAGATGGAATATCGGGAGCCCTTGCAGCAGAAGGAAATGTCCTACAAATGGTTCTCGTGACCTTCATCGCATTATCATGCTACAACATCGCCGAGCTAGTCGTCCTAGTGACAGCAACCTTCCGCCGTTGGCGCGGTCTATATTTCTGGTCGTTATTGACATCAGGCTGTCTTGGCGTGATACCATACACGATTGGATTTATGATGAAATTTTTCACACGAGCCGACTCTGTGCTATCCGTTACTGTCCTCACAGTTGGGTGGTGGACGATGGTGACCGGCCAATCAGTGGTATTATATTCGCGACTCCACCTCGTTCTCCGGGATGAGAAGACCTTGACCTGGGTCTTACGAATGATTGTGCTTAACTTCTTCCTCTTGGAAGTCCCCACTACCATCCTGACCTATGGAGCTAATGTCATCCATACGGGTAGCCTGGCCTGGGTATGGGGATACAATGTTATGGAGAAGGTCCAGTTGACCGGATTCACTATCCAGGAGAGTCTTATATCTACGCTCTACGTCATCCATACTGTCAAACTACTCCGTCTTGGTGCGGATGCGACCAGTCGTTCCAACTCGCGGACGATCATGTACCATGTTATCGGGATAAATTGTACTATCATGGCAATGGACTTATTATTGTTGAGTTTGGAATATGCGAATCAATATGCCGTCCAGATCGTGTTGAAGGGGTTTATATACTCCATCAAGCTGAAGTTGGAGTTCGCCGTGCTGGGTCGGTTGGTCGACATAATCCAGGGATCGAGGCATCCTATCTCGGTTGCTGTCGCTGACACACTGCCTCTTTGTTCATTTCCCCGTTTGCCCGAGTCTTCGAGTAGTTCAGAGCAGACCGATCCGGAGCCGGAATCTGAGCCTGAACCGAAGGATGTTATTGCTTCGCCGGACGGGGATGTGGTTGAGACGAGGGATTTTGTCGAATCGAGGCAGTCACGGAGACCGGTTTCATGGCCATGTATTGAGTAACGAGAATCTGAAGTATCCCGAATCATTCTTCGGCGCTCTTAGCACCGACTAATGTCTCATCATTCCAGTCAAATTCGTTTTCCGAGTCCTCATCCTGGCTGTCAGCAATCTCATTAGATGCTTTCCGCTTCCGACATGGCGTAGGCTGAGTCTGCTGTAATGGTAATGGTGGGTGCAAGCCCAAAAACCTCCGCTCGGCCACATCAATCCATTCACGAAGACCGTCCTAAACCTATTAGATGACGAAGCAAAAGTCATGGTAACGAATATACTCACCTCCTCAATCCGAAATGGAATAATCAACTCCCCGATCCTAACAGGGAATATCTTTCCACCTCTCTTAGTGATCTCCATAAACCGCTTATCGGGTAAATCCCGATACATAGCAATACGCGTCATAACATTCTGTTCCCATCCCCCGCCCGCAAGAATAGGCTGTAACGTTGCACGCAGTTGACCTTTGATTTTCGTATGTGCCTGATTAATAGCTAGCACGGCAATACCCCGACTCGCTAACCTGGCCAGGTGGACCGCTAAATCGGATGAAACATTCCACTTCCGATTAAGAAGCCACTGTAGCTGTGCCTTGTCGGTAATTTTGCCTTGGGATTGACGTTCTTTCAGCTCTGCTGCGTTGGGAAAGTAAGAGGGGAGTAATGAGGAGACAGAGTCGACTATCAAAAGAGAGGTTTCTTGGGGTGGGAAATCTTTGGGTGGATGGATTAGGAGGGACAGGAGATGGGGGAGAGTTGGGGTGCGGAGGTAGATTAGGTTTGTTAAGGGAATTTGTGTCAGTGCTTCAAGTCTGGGGAGTGGGATTGGGGAGCTCGTGTCTGATATTGTTAGACTGGATCCAGGGTGTACATGGTTGGAAGGCGTATCGCGTACCAATCCAGACGACTTTTCCGCCTTCACGAAGTGCATTTGATGCGATATTCATTCTATGTGGAGTTAATATCCCATGTGCTATTGATATATTGGGTTGATCCTCACGCTAATGCAGTTTTTCCCACGCCTGGTGGCCCAAATACCTCCGTCACTTGTCCACGCAGAATCCCGCCAGGTCGGCCCGGGTCTACCGACGCGCTATCCAGCGCCTGATCAAGACGCGCCAGTCCCGTGGGAATAGGCTCCCGGGAAAATTCAGATGCATTAAGAGACTGCGAGGCCGATATTGAGATGACAGGCTCTATCAAAGGATCAGTATGGTTTCCTGCACCTTGTGAGTCAACGTACGCGTATCCTGGCCGTCGGCACCGAACAGGTCGACAGTACCGCTCATTATGAATGGGCCCAATCAACTGAGATTAAAGACTATAACATATTGAGATCGACCATCAATTTGAATCCACGCTTGTCACGAAGATCGAGAGGTGTAGTCGAGTTGTGTGGGTCAAGTGGGTCCAGATCAAGTCGCGTGCGGCGCGCCGTGATGTGTGCGTGCAATTATCTGCGGTTTCTTCTTGGGTCTACGCCGCTGTCAACTTGATTTCGTAAAAGCTTTCTTCCGTATGTCGCATCCTGTATCATAGCTTCACAGTTTCGCCAATACACTACGACATTATCCCGGTGTAGTCAGGCGATTGGACCAATTGCTGCCACGCGCGTTAAACTATATGGCAATGTAATATGTTTTTGCACTAATATTCGAAGATTGAAGGGATTTGAGAATGTCAATTCCAGTTGATTCCATCAATGCAAAGTGCTAAGTACTACCTACTAGCTAGGTAGGGTCATGAAAGGCTATATACAAATACAAAACGCTAAACAATTAAAATCCCAATTTATGCAGTAGACTCCAACTTGCCAGAAGTTGTCACGGTAGGTTCAGCCTGCTCAACAACCTCATCCTCCGACTCCAAAACAGGAACCTCATCCGGCTCATCAGGAAGGATCAGGTTGAGAATAACACCCAAAATAGCAGTGACGGCGAATCCATTGGTCATCACCAAGTCAACGGCATTCAGCAGACCCTCCAAAGCATGGTTATCACCCGAATAGGTAAAGAAGTAACTCCACCACGAAGGAACAAGCGTGATACCCATTCCGAGCGCAAAGCTAGCAGTCAGGATAAAACGGTTGCGACGGGTAAAGTCAATCTGGGAAATAATGCGGATACCCGAGATAGCGACACTGCTGAACAGGAAAGTCGTCATACCACCGAGGACGGGGCTGGGGATGGACACGAGAGCAGCGGCGAACTTGGCGAACAGACCCATGACAACCAGGAAGAAGCAACAGCAGAAACCGGCGGTGCGGTTCGCGCACTTGGTAAGGGCGATGACACCGTTGTTCTGGGCGAAGACGGACATCGGGGAAATGGTCATCAATCCAGCGAGAACACAGGTAATTCCGTTTCCGAGAACACCACCCTGGATCCGGGAATCAAACATCGGGCCCTCGACTTGCAACCGGGATACATCGCAGGTGGCGGTAATATCACCGATCGACTCCATCATGATAACGACGTACAAAGCCAGCAGCGGCAGGATGAGCGGTGGGTACACCGATAGCGGGAAGGTATGGACCCAGGCGAATGAAATGACGGGCGCCTCAGCGATACCCGAGGACTCAAAGTAGTTGCATGCAGCAGCGACGATTGAACCAACCAGCAGACCAACGATGACGGCACAGGACTTCAGGATTGGAGGTCCGAACCGTTCGCATAGAATGATGGTTACGAAGACTAAGAATCCTAGACCAATAAACTGTGGACTACCCCACAGTAATGCGTGCGGGGCATCGGCACTGGGACACATGCTGCGAGGGGAGGGTCCACAGCCGGAACCACCACCCCAGTCCTCCATAGCGGATTGAATCAGGGAGGCACCGATCAGGAGGACAGTTGGGCCGGTGACGAGTGGGGGGAAGATGCGAGCCAGGAGGCGACTGCTCATGAACGAGAGACCAATTTCGAGAAGGGCACATAGACAGGATGTTCCGAGGAGGGCGCCGTAGCCCTTGTGGCAGGGAAGTTTGGTTCCGCTCGCGGAGGTAGGACAGTAGCCTGTTTCGTACATTTGGGTGAAGGCGCCTTCAGCGACAGTAATTGTGGCGAAGGATGTACCTGGAGGCTACAGTTAGTATGTGGAGTTCCTGTATCGCTGGGGTATATTTAAGGGATCACATACCGACAACGGATAACAATCCAGTTCCAATGTAGTATTTTGTGCCATAGATATGGAATCGGGTCATCTGGATGGCGCTGAGAAGACCTGATACAATTAAAGATGTTGAGACGAGGTACTGATAATCCTCTGTGCCAAAGTTGACACCGGAGGTACCACCGAGCATGATTGGTGGCGAAATGACTATTTTCGATCAGCGGATATTTTAACCCATTGTCTTGCGATGGTACTCACCACCAGCCAACATAGCGAGCGCATGTTGTAATCCGAGAATCAAAGCGAGAACGACGGGAACGCGATCATTCAGACCGAAAAACGGAGCGGATTTCCGAGCTTGTTTCGTGAAGGGTAGCTTTGGTGTAAATAGGTGGGCATAGTCGTAGTCGCCGATGAGACCATCGCTAAAATAATTGTCAATTGGATGATCTGAAGTAGAATTGGCGATGAGCATACCGAGTAGTAAAAGCTCTCACGAAGCCTCGTAGTTTGTCGCTGTAGGTGCGCTTGGGCGAGAGATCCGGACCAATCTGATCGGGGCCGTCCATGATGGGGAAGTGGATGTGTTTACTGGAGTCCACATCAACCTGGGGATGTCCCACACTATATAGGATTCCATGTCGAGATTCATGATTCACGCAATCACCAAAAAAAAATATCTAACCCCGGTCCCAATATCGTTAGCGGTCTGTGTGGGGAAAGGCAGATAAGATTTAATTCTCTATCATTAGGCAAGAGGATCGAGTAAATCTACTGTAACGGTGCCTGGTCCACTAAACTCCGTTCGGCTACCAGAGCCCACCTTGCACTCTTATCTGGGTGGGGCTTGTTCGCCTCCCACTTCAACCAATCAACTTCCAGTTGCCCAGACTGGATCCCGAAGTCTCGAGATAAGGAACCGAATATGTCTTTAGCCGCTATTGGATTTACGGTTCGTCCTCGTTGCCTTTCTACATGGCTGTCACTCCATTCCGTGCGTGTCGAGTGGGTCTGACCGTCGTTCTATGGCCTTTCGCCACCCTGTGATAGGCCCGGGAGCCATCGGGCACGTGTAAACACGGGTCCCCCGAGAATTATTCGACAGTCGGTTATCGTGATATCTGGGGTTTATCTCTGCTCTCCAAACCATCTGACGGAGCCCCCCGTGGATCATGGAAGGCGCCGATGCCTTATCAATATGACCTAGGGTGTCAGAGTTGTGGTATATGAGTTGACCAGGGATGAGAAGTCAAAGCACAAAGATATCTAATCTTCTGCGATTGATGCATTCAAGGTTTCTAGCCTTGCTTTGCTGCCTCGAAGCGAGATTAAAGAGACAAACTCGGAAAGTCCGAAGTGTCTAGTTAAAGAATAGGGTTGAAGAGATTTTAGGAAAAGTTAGAGACAAGTTATGCAAAAGGCCTCTTTGTTACACATTTTGATTTATATCGCGTCTATGGGGAACCTCAGTCCGGTAATCTAGTCCATTTTCGATCAACTCCGATGGCTGTGGTAATGGAAGAACTGTGGCTGATTCCTGATGGTTTGAACATGAAGCTATTCACAGTGTGCCTTCGTACTTTTGTAGTCAGCTTACCTGGGGTATTGCCACGGGAGCACTTACAAAACACTCTCTATATTCACTTTATTGCTTACAATTACAAGGTTCACCCACAGATCAAAACCCACGACTTCAAACAAACATTTGATGCTTGTGTCTACCTCAAATTATGAGTCAGGGAATTATGTAGCCATAGACAAGGTGGCGACTGTGCGTGGCCTTTAAGCCACCAAGTTGTGGGGTTTTTACCTCTTTAACTTTTCCGCTAGGCCTAATTATGACTAGGCCCGCGTGGAAGCTCAAAGAGTGACAATTCGAATAGGGAAATCGAATCTTCAAGCTTGGACTGCGATTCTCGGCGCATTAACACCCGACGCTTACTAACAACAATCAATATAGGAACTACATAAACTTTTTCTTCACTGAATAACATAAAGCATTGCTAAACTGGCGCAATTACTTAGCCATGGTGCCAGTAGTAATTACCTGGGGAACAAATGGCCTTCCAGTGTTCCGTTGACGTCTGGACACTCATCAGGTTTCTCAAAGCTAATTTAGCTAGCCCTATTCATAGAAAGTGCCCTGTAATTATTGCACATTTGCATTATTCATTGACAAAATTTCCATCCTCACCGTTGCCTTGAGCAAGAAGGCCCGAGGGCGGAGCCACGAGGCGTTCATATGGGTCCGAGAAACTCCCGTTGGTCTACCTTCGACCTTTCAAGATCTCGTTTTCTGGGTTGGGTTGTTTCTGCAGTCTAAATGCATCTTCCGGGATAACAATGTGTTTTGTTGTGAATTATTACTACATCTCTTTCGATATCATGACGGGTATAAGTCACGAAGCCAAGCCACGTGTCACATGCGAGGGGCCAACAGGGCTTCTGTATTAAGACTAGCGTATAACTTGCCTTGCAAATAATTATGGAGAACATGACGGCGAGGAACCAAGTGCGTTGATTAGTGGCTCATTTAATAACCAAATACGGATAGTCTCATCCAGTCTCTCTTCTAGAGTGGGGCTACTATTAGCTCCAGACTGAAGAACAACATTCACAGAATCATCCTTTTCTGAACACTCTACCATGCACCAGTGATAAAGTGTTGACAACAATATTAAAAGACGCAACGTGACTACTCAGCTCTGCGTCTTAACCGTTCGTCTTTTGCAAGTACTTAGCCGCAGCCTCAAGCCCTTTCAGTGTTTCTGTTACGATCCCCAATTGTCAAGGCTTGGTGGCCAGTGTCGATCACTCCAATATAACAAGTGATATCATTTAAAACAGCTCCTTCCGCCTATGTGACTGAACAGTGTATGGAACTATGTTGTATCAGGCTCTCTGGGCATCTCTTTCTAACCAGGAAAGGCCATTGAATACCCAGCTCATGCTGGAAGACTCTTCCCACAGCGATTGCAGGGCTACACTATCGATAATTCTAGGAGCCTAAACTTGACCATGCATCTAAAGAGATAAGTGCGGTAATTATGGATTGAAGAAATGAATACTGACTCGATAAGAACCGGAAAGCGGCGGCAAGCAGCAGCTCCAAAACTAGTACGGATATATTTTCCTAGAGAATGGATAACGCGTCTGGGGCGGAAAATAGGTTTAAACTCGACACCCTCAATATACTTCACCATTTCGTCGTAAGCGCTGTCGTTAAGCGCTGTCAGTGCCTCGAAGCAAGTTGGGACTATTCTCGCCAAATAGGGCCAGAGTCGGGTGTAATTCTCTTATCTGTCGGTAGTGTTATCTTTGCTGTCATTCAGCGGAAGGCCCACTTCCTGTCTAATGTACTTCAAAGATTCCCAGGAATATGCGCGAGCCTTTTCGGTATCTACTGAATGAAACTACGCCACATGATCACGCCATCTCCACGTTGAGTGAACTTGTGCATATACGCTAGAACCCAGATCAACATTCTGGTACGGCCCGCTCCGTCGTCATATGTGGGAAATACATTGGCTTTACCGCTTGAAGTTAGCGTTGCATGGCCAAGTCTCAGCCAGCCACGACTTATATATATATGAGGTGGAAATCTAGGCTTGGTGTATGTTGATGCCTACGAGGCAAGGTAAGAAGCTCAGTTAGAATCACTACCATTGAGCAATGGGTGCACTGATATTCCCAAGAACTAGAAGAGCATTTCATTAGATAACATGCCCCAACCAGGGACACTCATTTGCACATGGTCACCGGGTGAGTTCATGCGACCGGCTTGGTCTAATCAGGTAGTCCGCTGATTGGTATCTCCGCACAAAAACCCTATTAAACACAGGAGAGGAAAATGGATCCTGCCTACGGCGAACGTGCCAAGAACTCAAAATTGAAGGTGATGTAGTCTTGATTCAGCCCGCGAAGGTCTCTGGGAGCCTCTGCACCTAGGCTACGACTCGTCATCCTGGAAGAAACGGAAGAAACCCTTGCCGTCCGAATGGTTCGTTATCAGAGGCTTCTAAAATATTACCCGGAGACTTCTGTTTGAAGATGGGGCTTCGCTGCTGCTCCAACTTCCCTAAGTTAGGTACCTCCCCAATTATACAGACGAGTAAGGCACAAAGAGGCCAGAATATCTGGTCTACAGGTTTGGGCGTGTGGGAAATGGAGGGTGGACACCAGCCCGCTCAGCCTCAGCTCATTCATATTGATGTCCCTTATCAGCATGTCAGTCTCACTAAAACTTTGGGCCCAAGTGACTCAAGCTGGGCTATGGACGGCCTGATAAGGAATCTAGGCCCTTTCAAGCTTATCTGCGAGTGCCTTGGCCTGTAGAATATGGTTGATCAAAATCGCGAGAACCTCGAGACCTAAACCTTGTAGATGTCATAGACCTAAATAGGGTTTGCACCAGCCCTGTGCAGCTGTTATCCTCGGCACCTAGTGGCTCCTTGGCGGTCGGCCAATAAGAGAATGACGTAAAGGAAACTCGTCAACACTCTTCGGCCTTCTTTGGAAATTGAGATGCAAGTATAGAAACAAGTAATCCTGTGTCAATTCATGCTTTTGAGTTTCTATACTTCTTGTCAATGACCGAAGTGGGACTAGTTGGGACTGTGGGCCAAAAGCTTAAAACATTGTTCACGTGCTGTCACGTGAGTCCACCGGCCTACAGTTGTGCGGAGCAGTCTTCATCGGGTTTGCCACCGTAAGGCGTTGGTGGCGCAGGGGTTGAATAACCTTGGATTTCAAGGAGGGCAGTGAATTCCAGTGCAGATCCCAGTGAAAAACCAGTCACTTCAAGTCAATTGGATAGAGAATCATATGTCTTGCTCTTGAACACAGGGATCGACCCTTACTCTCGCGTATAGACAATGGAGATCCCCCTGGTGCCTATGTTGGGGATCACGTGTCTAGGCCCAGGCCCTGCACCTTATTTTCCCTACAATGCAGTTCGCGGGTCTACGAACTAGTACAGAGGCAACATGGTTGCACCCTGTTGAACGTATGATTCCATGGATATTAGTCAAGGAGCTTTAATATAGAGGTCCAACAACACCATGCCATCCCACTCTGGGTCAGCAAATCAGAGAGTTACTAAAGCAGGAAATTTCCTAATCTTCCCGGAGCTTCCGCATGGGGTAATGGTTCCATGCCTCAGGCAACAAAGCGTTGGGGCGGGACCCAACATTGTTCGGGAAAACATTGATCTCGCCACTCACAATCAGGGTAAACTGAAATAAGAGAATTGATCTTCTTCTTTTCTCTCGGTTTCTCTACCTCGGGATCTTGTGATTCAGTGGCCTTTTCGTTTCATTCGCTTGGGTGCTGAGCTCCCCCCATATTCGTTGGCGATCAAACCCTTCGACGCCCCCCAACGTTGGTCTTAAGTGGGCCCTTCCCATATAAAAAAAGCTCTTGCCCGCGCCCTCATTCCAGTCTTTTTCCTTTCAAACTCTTTGGTCACCTTCACATCACTATCATCATGTCGACCAAGGCTGAGGCTTCCCGCCCCCGGCCGGCAGACACCAAGAAGGTGCACATTGCCGACACCCAGATGACTCGTGCCAATTGGTACAAGCATGTCAACTGGCTCAACGTCTTCCTCATTCTCGGTATCCCCATGTATGGCTGTGTTCAGTCTCTTTGGGTGCCGTTGCAGCTTAAGACTGCCATCTGGGCCGTCATTTACTACTTCTTCACCGGTCTAGGTATCACCGCAGGTAAGTTTTCAGTATTCGACGTCTTCTTTGGGGGCGATTTAGATCTAACCTGTCCCAGGATATCATCGTCTCTGGGCTCACTGCTCGTACTCGGCCACTCTTCCTCTCCGCATCTGGCTCGCTCTCGTTGGCGGTGGTGCAGTTGAGGGCTCTATCCGTTGGTGGGCTCGCGGTCACCGTGCTCACCACCGTTACACCGACACCGAAAAGGATCCTTACTCCGTTCGCAAGGGCTTCTGGTACTCCCACCTTGGTTGGATGGTTATGAAGCAGAACCCTAAGCGTATCGGCCGTACCGACATCACCGATCTCAACGAGGACCCCGTCGTTATCTGGCAGCACCGTCACTACCTTAAGGTCGTCTTCGGCATGGGTCTCATCGTTCCCATGCTCGTTGCTGGCCTCGGCTGGGGTGATTGGTTCGGCGGTTTCGTCTACGCTGGTATCCTGCGTATCTTCTTCGTCCAGCAGGCTACTTTCTGCGTCAACTCCCTGGCTCACTGGCTCGGTGACCAGCCCTTCGACGACCGCAACTCACCCCGTGATCACGTCATTACCGCCCTGGTTACTCTCGGTGAGGGATACCACAACTTCCACCACGAGTTCCCTTCGGACTACCGCAACGCTATCGAGTGGCACCAGTATGACCCCACCAAGTGGACCATCTGGACCTGGAAGCAGATGGGTCTTGCCTACGACTTGAAGCAGTTCCGTGCCAATGAGATCGAGAAGGGTCGTGTGCAGCAGCTGCAGAAGAAGATTGATCAGAAGCGCGCCAAGCTGGACTGGGGTATTCCTCTGGAGCAGCTGCCCGTGATGGAGTGGGACGAATATGTCGAGCAGGCCAAGAACGGCCGCGGTTTGATCGCCGTCGCTGGTGTTGTTCACGACGTGACCGATTTCATCAAGGACCACCCCGGTGGTAAGGCCATGATTGGCTCCGGTATTGGCAAGGATGCCACTGCCATGTTCAACGGTGGTATCTACTACCATTCCAACGGTGCCCACAATCTGCTCTCTACCATGCGTGTTGGTGTCATCCGCGGTGGTTGTGAGGTTGAGATCTGGAAGCGTTCCCACAAGGAGAACAGCGAGTACGTGCGTGATGAGTCTGGCCAGCGCATTATTCGGGCTGGTATGCAGGTGACTAAGATCCCTGAGCCGGTCCCCACTGCTGATGCTGCTTAAATGTGCTTTGACTGAGATGACGTGACTTGCATTGTGGGTGGGCTGGTGTTCTTTCGGCGTTATTTCTCTCTTCTATTGTTTTATTGTGTATCAGAAAAGCGACTTTCATATAGATAATTTGTCATGAACTAGAAACGACCATTTTTCATATCAGATCTGATTCCTGCAAATAATTCAAGTTCTTGTAGTCCGTGTATCATCGTTGTCATGTAAATCTATAGACTTTCTTCCTAGTACCAAATCAGGGTCGATTCAACAAGCGGGGAACTGTGTAGGGACTCCGGAGGGTGTCATCACCTGACCCATATCTGTTATCTGTTGTGTACTCCATAGGCCTCGATCCCGAACTTGGTTGCATCACAGCTGCAGCTTAACTCTGAAACACACACCGCATCTTTCTTTTAGTTTCCACCATTCCTCTCACCCGCCACCTCCTCATCATTCTTGCCGCTGTCATCGTGGCGCCCCTCCTCCGTCTCCCCGCCGCCCGCCTCACTTCCGTGCTGGGTCATTTGCGTACACGGTCTACACCTATTCGATATCTGACAACCTCCAATATGGCCCCCGCTCACCTCCGGAATCCACCACAGGCCCCGCCGACCTTCACGGCTACCCCGCAGTCCGTTGTCGCCGATGCTGAGCGACTGCTGAACACATCTCGAACCATTCAAGACAAGATTGTTGCCGACATCAAGCCCGATGACGCCACGTTTGCCAACGTGCTGCGTCCGCTTGCTCAAGATGAGAACGTCATGGCGTTGGAGGCACACATCCTGGGCTTTTACCAGGCCGTATCAACCGATCAGAAGCTCCGGGATGCTTCCTCCAAGGCGGAAGAGCTTATGGATGAGTTCTTCATCGAGGCCGTGATGCGAGAGGATGTTTTTAAGCTGGTGGATGCTGCTCTGAATAAGAACGAGGATCTCGATCCTGAATCACGCCGTCTGTTAGAGAAGGCACACAAGGATTTCGTGCGAAATGGACTGGGTCTGCCCGCCGGGCCCCAGCGAGCACGTTTCAAGGAGATCAAGAAGCGTCTGAGTCAGTTGAGCATTGAGTTCCAGAAGAACCTGAACGAGGAGAACGGTGGTATCTGGTTTACCCCAGAGGAGCTTGATGGTGTGCCGGAGGATGTGACCTCCGGCCTAAAGCGCGGCGAGGGTGAGAACGCTGGCAAGCTCTGGTTGACCTTCAAGTACCCGGATTTGTTCCCGACCATGAAGTACGCCAAAAACTCGGAGGTCCGTAAGCAGGTCATGGTTGCCAACGAGAACAAGTGCAACCAAAACGTCCCGCTGTTCCGCGAAGCTATTGTGCTGCGTGATGAAGCTGCCCGTCTTCTGGGCTACCCCAACCACGCCGCCTTCCGCATTGAGGACAAGATGGCCAAGACACCGGAGACCGTTGACACATTCCTGGGCGATCTGCGCGCCCGGCTGACTGACGGTGGTAAGCAGGAGATCCAGACCTTGATGAAGTTGAAGAAGGAGTTGGACCCCAACTCTGATGACCGCTACTACTTGTGGGATCACCGATACTATGACCGACTGATGCTTGAGCGGGACTTCCAACTGGATCACCAGCTTATTGCCGAGTACTTCCCGTTGCAGACCACCATCCAGGGCATGCTGAAGATCTTTGAGGAGCTGTTTGGATTAGAATTCGTCGAGATTGTTGGCGAGGACCGTGCGGCCTTAGCCCCCACCGGCCAGGCTGATGACATTGTCTGGCATGAAGATGTGCAGGTCTTTAGCGTGTGGAATGACGAGGGTGAGGGTTCTGGCTTTGTCGGCTACTTGTATCTGGACTTGTTCCCTCGTGAGGGCAAGTATGGCCATGCCGCCAACTTCAACCTCCAGCCGGTATGTACAGCAAAAGCTTCGAAGCAGCAAGGAACTAACTCTTTCTCTTAGGGTTTCATTGACGCAGAGGGTAACCGACGCTTCCCCGCCACCGCCCTGGTGTGCAACTTCACCAAGCCTGGCCCTAAGAAGCCCAGTCTGCTCAAGCACGACGAGGTTGTGACCCTCTTCCACGAGCTGGGCCACGGTATCCACGACTTGGTATCCCGTACCACTTACTCTCGCTTCCACGGCACCAGCACCGTGCGGGACTTCGTTGAGGCGCCTAGCCAAATGCTTGAGAACTGGTGCTGGACTCCCTCACAGCTGCGCTCGCTGAGCCGACACTACTCTACCCTGTCGCCCGAGTACCTCGCCGGATGGCAAGAAGCCCAACAAGCGCGTAGCGGCGGCAAGACAGCTACTGCTCCCCCCTCGGAGCGCATCCCTGACGATGTGATCGCCAACCTCATCCGTACCAAGCACGTCAACGACGCCTTGTTCCAACTGCGCCAGCTCCACTTCGGTATCTTTGATATGACCGTGCACGAGCCTAAGAGCCACGCCGAGATCGAAGCCCTCCCTATTTCTGCGACTTATAACCGTCTCCGCCAGGAGATTACCCAGATGGATGGCATGGAGGCACTAAGTGGTGGTCAGGAGTGGGGTCACGGCGAGGCGACATTCGGTCACTTGATCGGTGGTTATGATGCTGGATACTACGGATACTTGAGGTAAGCCCAATCCTACCTTTTGATGATTATTCATACTGACTCCATATAGTTCCCAAGTGTACTCCACTGACATGTTCTACACGGTCTTCAAGGATGACCCCATGAACAAGGCTGCTGGTCGCCGCTACCGGTACCAGGTGCTAGAGAAGGGTGGCAGCCAGGACGAGATGAAGACGCTGACCGAGTTCCTGGGTCGTGAGCCGCAGACTACTGCGTTTTACAAGGAGCTTGGTCTGGCGTAGTGAGCTAGTGATAAATATATACAAATACAAATTTTGGTTCCTCCTGTCTATCAGATATTCTACCTTGTTATCTTGTGTTGTAATCGGTAGATTCGAGATATCAGATATCTGTAGCTTGGATAGTGGGCTGATATCGATAAGCCCACCGCCTTCAAATTCACATCTCCAGCTTTCAGCTCCGCAAGCTCAACTTCGATTCGATCCAATTCATCTTGATTTCTCCGGCCGTAAGTTCTTGAACGATGGCTCTGAATGCGATCCTTGCAAGCGATTAAATCTGACAGTACCACACAGAGTCCCCAGACTGTCTCAAACACTACATACAGCCACGACGGAAATCAGCAAAAGCAAGCTTGCATACCACCCGCCACACGCATATGCACACATTTAAAACCGATCAAAAACAATATTCTCCTCGCGGAGTGTCGAAGAAAACACAATGGCATCTTCCGATCCCCGCCTCCAGATCCGAACACAACACTGCGCATTCTGCAATCATCTTCTGCTCGCGACAACACGAGATATATCAACCCTCCCCCGTCGCGGCGGCGAAGCAAAGGATAAAGCGATAATTGTCCCACTGGAAGACCGGACGAATGAAGAGGACTTAGAGATGAGCGAAGCGCAAGGCGCAAGGACGAAACATGCGACTCTGCTTCTTTCTACTACTATACCTGATCGACGAGCTACACTTATCAGACGCGAAGATGGGATTGAGAAGAGGATTCTTCTGCGGTGTGGACGGTGTAAGGTTGTGATGGGGTATTATCTCGATGGTGTGCATTATGGAGAGAAGACACAGATTGTTGATGGTGATGAGAATGTCGAAGAGAAGAGGCGGGCTGTTTATATTCTTCCCGGGGCTATTGTTGAGACGGACAAAATGGGAGGGAATAGCGATGACGCAGAGTGGAGAGGATGGAATAACGAAGCCTAGATTCTACTAGGTAGCTAATCACTTTTCATGGTATGATTAGGATCATTGAATACATTTAGTAATATAGACATCCATTCAAACTGGATTGTAATACAAGTATCCCTTTCACGCCGAGAACCGTGGATAGTGTAGGGGCGTAACCAAAAGAAAAATAGACAGCATTTAAAAGGAAGAAGTGTAAAGCCCGATTCCGCCAAGACAAGACATGTTCCATAACCGTAAACGTGTGCGCATCATAAACAGAAATTCAAAGTTGCATTGATTGCAGGGGTATCGGGTGACCTAGTTGGCCAAAATGGTGCGCACAAGATCAGTGTAGTTGATCTCGCCAGAGCTAGTATCAACAGCCTTGAGGAGCTCATCGACTTCGTCATCGGACATCTTCTCGCCGAGGTTGGTGAGAACTGATCATAGTGTTAGCGACTGTCTAATGCAGCGGTTGGGCTTGGTTGCAATGATCACGTACTGTAGCGCAGCTGTCCCACACCAATGAAGCCCGTCATGTCTTTATCGAATACCTGGAATCCGCGGCAGTATTCCTCTGGCTCGCCGGGTTCACGGAAACCACCCGGGCGGTTAAGGACCTTAAGGAAGGAATCGAAGTCGACTGTTTTCATCGTTAGTTGGTGTCCATCTACCACGGCAATCGCTATTCACGTACAATCAGGTCCAACAGACTTCTCGAGATCACCGATCTCAGCAAGAGTGGGATTCTGTCCGCAAGCGCGGAGAAGGTCGCCCAGCAGATCACCGGCGACACGGCCGGTACCGCGGCGGTCGAAGAGGGAGAACGCTTCCTTGTAGTTTGTGGAGGCCTGATCGTGTTTATTAGCCATGATGAATCGAAATAGTGTATCTTGTGTTGTGCATATGTGGAGTGGTGGATGTTGTTATGACGGTGAATGTGGGATTGGGGAGGTGATCCAGGGATGAGGGGGCGGAAAGTCAATCGGGACTCGGATCGCACGGAAGAGGCAATTCGTCAACATCCCTTTGGTACGCACCATTTTGGAATTGTATTGCTTTGAAGGAGGTCAAATTGTAAGGGGAAACAGGGAAAGGAGCAGAGGAATGAGAAGTGGGAATCTGGGAGAGTGGATCGGCGGTGGTTGTTGCGGCAACGGGCAACAAGCCAGATTAAGGTGAGATCATATTGCACTAGAGATCTAGGGTGGGAACCTTGGACCTTGAAATATACATTGAATAATTAAATACTACGTTTATGATTGTAGTTTCGCAATGCAGCTGTCCAGCAGCCGCGCCGCTTCACCTAACAATTCCCATCGCGAAGTCGCGAATGAGTCGCGTAGTACCATCAACAGACCCAAACACGCATTTCGCCCTTTCATCCCCTCCAGCTCGTTCGGTTCACGCACCCCACCAACGCGCTGCAGAAATAACTGCATGTCTTGTCTTCGTTCGATAGACGTTGCCAGTGTGGGGGGTGGTCGTAAAGGGCCATCCAATGCAAACCCGTAACACCACACCACCAACGCGGCAAAGTACATAACCCAGGGCCGGTTCAGAAGGTAGTCGTCGCGGGCGACATACTCCCCCGACGCCTGTTCCACGAAGCAAGTTGATAGGAATTTCAGAGCATAGAAGGTGGCATCACGAGCTGAAGCTTTAGTCGCCCAGCGACCGGTCTTCTCGAGCGCAGTACTATAGTCTCGTGCCGTGATGGACCGACCCATTAGCCGATCGGCGCCAGCAAAGATCTGGAGATCTACGATATCCACATGGGATGCCATGTGAGCCAGACCATGAAGTACATCGCGAGACTCGGACTCGGATGACGGGGACGGTCCTAACGCCTCATCAAAGTCTCGACGCCAGTTATCGAATGCGCGGAGGAGCGCAGTGCGCCACTTGTCACGACCACCGAGAGTCTGCCCGACTCCAAGCGAGCTAACCTGCAGATCTCGCTGGTTCAGATGCCAACTCACGCTCAGTAAACCCGCTATTAGGATACTCCGACCGAACACGTTTGTTCTGACGGGCTGACCGTTCAGGGTACGTTTCAGTCCGTCGAGGAACATGACAGGCCGTACGCCGTGTGATTGTAGGCTTGATTGCACACGCGCGACTTCTGCAGCGCTGGTCGCAGCCCACAAGGCCTCATCGCACGGTAATGGCAGTCGTAGCTCATGTGCTACCATCTTGGCTGAGTGTCCGAACATCGTGGCGTGGGTTGAATCTAACACAAATGCAGCAAACGCAACTCGTCGAGTTGCTTCGGCTTTGATCCAATGTGCCCACGACTCATCCTCCTCTTTGGATTCGGGGGTATCAAACGACGACCGTCCAATTAGAGAACTCCCTCGCCGCATCAGGGTCAATGTGGTGTCATGGTGGATATGGGCGCGCTCATGCAGCGCTCGGGTCGAGAATCCCTTCTCATAGACCTCCAGCAGTAGCAAGGACTGGAAGACCCATAGTCGTGCTGGCGGTCGGAAATCCGCATCCATAAATATTTCCCAGCGTAGATGCCATGCAATAAAGCTAGCTAGTTCAGCGGCTGTCTCAGTAGCCGCCTGTCCATGGATCTTATCCAAAGTAGCTGCTCCAATAGCCATGATAGCTAATAACAGTAGATTGGGTGTGCGATCA
The DNA here is from genome assembly GCF_028828015.1 of Penicillium pulvis. Taxonomy (NCBI): domain Eukaryota; kingdom Fungi; phylum Ascomycota; class Eurotiomycetes; order Eurotiales; family Aspergillaceae; genus Penicillium; species Penicillium pulvis. The sequence continues at coordinate 328,176 of NW_026643079.1, read as the reverse complement.
GCTGCGAAGGTCGGCTGATGAAGAATCGGCAGTTGTGAATGGAAATGGTACCAATAAGACCCAATGTATGTCTGCATCATGCGCAAGCTCAAGACATGCCGGTCACTATCCAGGTCTCCGTCCATCAATGCGTCTTTGCGTTTGGTATCAGCCGAGTACGCTGCCTCGTTGAATCGCGTCGCCATCAAATGAAGCAATTCTTGCCGTTTTTCTTCGGATATAATAGCCGGTAGCGATCCTGAGTCCAAGATGCTGGTCACGCTCATCGGGTGCTGGGGAATGACGGTGCAAAAGTTATGGTAGGCTGGCTCGTTCACATAGAACTGGTTCTGTACCAATGGCATCATTCCATACCCCAGCGGCGCAAGCGGTTCACTGAACAGCCAAGCCGCAAAGTCATCGGCCATGGCAAAAGGTGACCGGTTATACGTCTCTCCACCAAATATGGGGTATGCATTGGACATGGCGTCGAGATCCAGCATGCTTTCGGGTTGGGTGAATGCCACGGAGAGGTCCGGGTAGCCCGACACCGGGATACCCGCGACTTCGATGCTGGTAGATAGCGGGTAATTTGAGCTCGGGGGAGACTTAGAGCTTGGTGCGCCATCAGTCATAAATGTATAGTCTGCGGCGGTCATGGACGGTGACGAGGGGGACGAGGCGGGGATCAAGGATTTCGGCAGGTCATCATGGCTGTCCGCCGTGAATGAGTCGCGCTTCTGCAACTGTGATCCGCGGGTAGTATGGCGCTCGCGATGGCGGACACATAGGTCCTGGCGCACGAAGGATCGATAGCAGTTGGGGAAGTCGCAGCGAAAGATCTGTTTTGGGGCATCTTCTCACAGTCAGTTCTGGGTTTGAAGCGGGGTAAGAAAGAGCATACGGTTCAACTGGTGTCGGTATAGATGCTCAGCGCGTGAGTAGCTTTTCCCACAACCCTCGTGAGTGCACTCGAACTTGCGATCAGACGGGGCGCGACGACTGCGTCGCCGCCGCTTGGAGGGTTGTTCATCGTCCATGTCTGTGTTAACGGCGGGCCACACCATTGGGCGCCATAGCACGTTGGTCACGGAGGAATGTCGATCTACCGGCGGGGAAGATGTAGAGAATGTGGGATGAAGCAGGAACCGGGGAGTGCGGAGAACTGGAGTGGGGTTGGTTAAAGTTAGCGGAGGTAATATTCGCCGACCTGGGGAAATTAGTCAAGGTACCTAGCTATCGATACGAGGTATCTAGTAATATCTTAGACGTTTACTTAAAGTAACTATTCAAAGCATTTCCATCTATGCAGACACCTTGTAAATAAAGATGTCGTCATTGAATTTGACTTTCCAAGGTTGTTCCAGAGTGGCCTTCAATCGACGTCAACTGGTTAGTTTAGATGCGACTAATCTATTAATTATTTACAACAGATCTACTTATGTAGAGTAACATTCCCATCAGATGTAGACGTAGTAGATCGAGGGTTGTATTTATAGATGGTCCTGCATTCATATGTGGAGGCTTGATGATATATTTCTGCGATGCCCAAGTGTTCGACAGTTAATCAAACTCCGATATATTTATAGAATTATTGACTCGCCTTCCAAGGTTACCTCCTTACGCTTAAATGATTCTTATCTTATTCCTCAATCCCCCTTACATCTGACACCACATTCTACTTGGATTAGTTAGGATGAGAACAGTAAGCATAAGACCAATTATATGCATGAGCCAGAATTGCAATCACTCCCGGACTCTTGGCCTGGACACCTGACTGGTCGGATTCAAACGCGAAAAGATATCCAGAAGGATGGTATACTGTACTGATATGTGAAAGATTGGAAATATACCTACATCACCGCCTCCTTTATACTCAATCTCGGCATGATTTGTTGGTCCGGATTCCATACGAGTACGAGCCCCGTGACTACGAGTACGACTGATCTCGTACTTCGTACATGTTTTGAGCTTGAAATCCCACTTGAAATCTATCGGGACATGAATACACCCCGTACACCCCTTTGCAATCACTCTTTTTAAATACAATTTTAATGCAAGTTGGCCCACTTATCTTCAATTTGAATCACTCGTGTGCTTCGACCGTTCGGCGGAGATGCTTGGCACAAGTCAATTTCATTCCAAGGTTCCCCACCACAACACTGTGAATATTCAATTCCATGGGCCACTTTATGTTCAGGGGAATTCAAGGCACTCATCTAATCCAGGACCCTCGTTTTCCCTAATGATTTCTTCCATTTCAATCCCGTTATTCCCATCTTTTACCCATACGCAAGCGCCCCCCCACATCCGACGACGGAAATGCCCCACAAGACGCGTATTCCGCCACAGACTGGCGTGGACAGATGGCCGATCTCTTTGGTCTGTCAAATCCCACCCATGCAGTCTCACTCTAAGGGGCTTACGATAAAGTGGACACGCGGTCCTGTCCAATCGGGAGCCATGTGCTTGGAAAATGCTTGGTTATCTCCGACTTGGAGGGCGCGTTTGCTCCCTAAAAAGTCGGTTTTCGGCACTAATTACGATCTTCTGACCCTTAGAATTATTCGGAGCTGTCCCGCTCCACCGTTCAACCAAGTCTTTTGACTTCTTCTTCTCCTTCTTTTCCTTCTTTGCTCAGTTTTGCCCTTTGCTTTGAAGGCCTCCGCTCTACCATGAGTGGTGTTTCCTTCTAGTCGCTCTTTTAATGTTCACCATGCTGTTCCTCGTTTTAGGACTCATGTTACTACATGGGTCCGCCGCGCAACATGATAATGACCTCTACTCATTTGTCACGGTGAGCAAGCTCCCATCTCGTTTGTCGCTTACCAACTAATCGCATTTTATTTAGCTCCCTGAAGTGCGGGCCTTGAAATTCGAGATGGAACATATTGACCGAGAGCGACAACAGCCGGGCTACTGGTTTGTGGCCCCGTATGGTCAAATTGACCCTGAAGCATCAACTCATAGGTACACTCAGTACCAAATTGGTCCGTATATTTATGATAATGATGGCGTAAGTTGCTCGTAATCTCCGATATTTTGCGCACTCATGCTGACATGCGCATAGATGCTCATCTGGGCCGGATCACCGATGTACGACAATCGGAATGTTTTCGACTTCAAAGCGAACTGGAACATCGACGACGATCCCCATCTGTCTTTCATTATACAACATGACAATCAAGTCAAAGGAAGCGGTATGATCCTGAACACCAACTACGAGATCGAACATGAAGTCGACGTGGTCAACGATCTCGAAGCCTTCAACATGCATGAATTTAATATTCTGGATGGCGGTAAGACCGCACTCGCCTGCACATATCGGACTCAAACGATCAGCTTTGCCGATTTCGGCCGACCCAACGAGGAAAGCTGGGCACAGACTGGTGGTTTTGTCGAGCTGGATGTCGACAGCGCCAGGGTCCTCTTTGAATGGGATTCCCGGGACCAAATTTCGGTTCTAGAGTCCGCCGTTTTGAGCTCCTCGAGTGCGGCATTGGGTCCTCCCGGTACGGACTATGTACACATCAACGCCGTCGACAAGAACGAAGCTGGCGACTACATCATCTCTATGCGTTTTACCAACACCATCTACCTGATCTCGGGCACCGATGGGCACATCATGTGGCGTCTAGGCGGAAAGGAAAGCGACTTCGATATGGATTTCACCTTCCACAAGCAGCACGATGTGAAATTCATCGAATCGCACGGCACTCACCACGTTATCTCGCTAATGAACAACGGCGCGGATGAGGGTTATGCCGATGAGTCTATCTCCGCCGCTCTCTATATCGACATTGACGAGACCGCCATGACAGCCCGCGTGATCCAACGCATTGAGCGACCCGACGGCGGTCTTACTCGTCTGCGCGGTAACGTTCAACAACTCCCAAACCTGAATACCTTCATCGGTTGGAGTCAATGGGGATACCACTCCGAGCACGCCCCCAACGGAGACCTGCTCATGTGGGCTAAGTTCGCATCCGAGCGATTCTCTAGCTACCGATCCTACAAATTCGACTGGGTCGGCCGCCCGGACACCCCTCCCGATGTCGTCTCTTCCGTCTACGGCACAAATGACGAGGACGTTCTGACCATCATTCACGTTAGCTGGAACGGAGCCACGGATATCGCCGGATGGAACTTCTACGCTCGTGCCTACGACATGGGCGAGAACGTCTTCATTGGACACACCGAGAAATACGATTTCGAGACTATGTACCTGGTAGACGGATTCATGGACTGGGTCTCGGCAGAGGCAGTTGACAGCGAAGGAAACGTCCTGGGAACCTCAGATCTCCACCGAACCAACAAGCCAGATAACTGGCAAGCCGTCGGATTTGACGGAACTAGCCCGCCAAGCCCCGACGACCCTTCCATCCTATATGTCACCGATGAAACCGACGACGCAGCTGATAGCTCTAAAGCCTCCGTTGGCACTAATGTGAAGTCGCACGAAGCTGTGTACTCCGATACAAAGGAGGTGGCCAAGGCGGTCTACAAGGCATATGAGATCCTGCGTGGAGTAGAGGGCTTTGTCGTCCTGGCAATACTCGCTGGTTGTGTTTACGCAGCTGTGGTAGGCGTACGGAAGTGTCTTCGTCGTCGTCGACAGGTGCGTTCCTATAAGAATGTTCCCACTGAGGAGGGTGGGGAAGCGGGTGAGAATATCCCCGTGGAAGAGATTCCGTTGCGTCGGAACTCGAATGGGTGATCACTGGCATGTTCCTAGGTTCCCAATAAATTTACATTGTACAGTATATATTCGATTATGAAACTAGTTAGCGCTGCATTCAATAGATCTATTGATTCCTTTTTCAAAGTCTTTCCACTAGCATTTTGATGTTATCATTGCCCAGAGGGAACTGTACCTCTAAATATTGCATGTCATATTGATAAAATTTATGGTAACTTAGTACAAATTAAATATGAAAGATGGTTTAGCATCCGAAGTTCTATATACTTTTCTCTTGTTGAATAAACACCTTTAGTCTTGGTGGACCGTCACCACCGGCCCCTCGTACTCCTTCTTTCCCTTCACGGCATACATCACAAGGCTGATAATAAAAACAGCACCAAAGATCACGATGCTCCAATTGAAATTGTCAGCTGTGACGGGCAACTCAGTTGGCCAGAATGACCAGAACATCGCAAAGATGCAGTAGAGCAGACCGATGATATTGACGACCAGTCCGCAACGGCCAAGGTCCCATCGGCGAACAGGAAGGGTCTCAGGGCACCAGATCTTGCGGTAGATGACACAAGAGATCGAAAAGGTGTAAGTAAACATCAAAGCCGCCGTGTTCACGGAAATGATAGCGTTGAATGCGGTGCTGGAGCCAATGTTGATAAGCGAAAGCAGGCAACTAATGATGCAAGAGAGAGCGATGGCATTGACGGGGATCTTGCGCTTGTTATCGACCTTGGAGATCCACCCAGAGAAAGGGAGACCCTTATCACGGGCAAAGGCCCAAGTTTGCCGAGAGGTGGCTGCGTTGAACAGGATGTTGCTGAAGATCACGGGAAGCAAGATAATCGATGCAAGCGCATTGACACCCGCGGTAGATGTGATCTGCTTGAAGACGTAAAGGAAGGGGAAGCCACTCGAGTCATTCAGGGAGTCCTCGACAGAGGGAGTAGCGAACAGGTAGGCGACCAGCAAAATGGCGGCCATAATACCATTCGAGAAGTATCCCCAGTACATCGCTCTTGGCACATTGCGACCCGCGTCCTTGATCTCCTCGGACATGTGAGCACACGCATCGGAACCTGTATAGTAAATTAGTATCTTTTCTTCCAAACCAAATATCTCAGACTTACTAAGACAGCCATAGATGGCAGAGATCTGGCCAACCATCACACTCACTCCCATGGTGGGCAAACCTCCAATATTCTTCCAATTTGTGACAAAGACCGCTTCAGCAGACTGGTGGGGAGCCATAGCCCACAGCACAATCAAGATCGAGGCCCAGGATAGGACATGAAGGATCATCAGGAGGTTACTCAGAATGGGCATGAGCTCTGCGGCATACACATTGAAAAGATAGATCACCAGAACCATCGAGAACACGAGCAGTGTGCCCTGCCAGCCCGGAGCAGTATAATCGGGATTGCGAACACTGATCAATCCTTGGATGATGGTACCCGTGAGGAAAGAGCCAGAGGCTGTTCCTGATTGCCATGCCAAAACCGACATCCAGCCTGTCACGAAAAGGTTAGCTTGTATATGCCAAAAATGGGTAACGGGTGGACAATACCGGTGATGTAGCTCAGGAACTTCTGGTGTCGGGGCGAACAGAACTCCGAGACCCAATGGTACTGTCCGCCATCAGTGGGCGCCATTGATGCCATCTCCGCCAGGGAGGCGATGATGAATCCGAATCCAATGAAAGTCCAGATATATGACCAGAACATGCCGGCCAGACCACCATCTTCCAAACCAGTGTAGTCCGAACTGAATAGGTGAGTTACAAGTTACAGATCGGTCGGAGGGTGAGCCCTGGGGTAGAATAATAAATGCTTACATGATAAGATATTCCCATGTCGCTTGCAAGACCGATGCGAAACTTAAGGCTGCCAGGGGTCGCATATTTCTCTAGCGACACATGTGAGTGACCATGTTGGACTGTCTGTATTCAAGTCCTACGTACCTTGAACTCCTGGACTTTTCCCATACGGTGCATTTCATCATCATCGACCACTGTCCCAGTTTTCTGGGGGGTGTCCTGGTCTCTGTGAGTCAACTCGATGTCCGTTGTTTCCAACGCGGTCGTCTTAGTCGCCGCCATGGTGACCAGATTCTTGAAGTTTGGGGGGATGAAAGAGAAGGATGAACAAGGTTTCTAAAAAAGTTGCAAGCACGAGATATTTAGCGTCAAGGGGAGGAACTGACTCCCACGTGCTGTGCCGGTGCTACCGGGGAATGAAGAGGCGCCAGACCATTTCATACTGGCGTGCCATTGTGGCGGGTTGAATGTCCAGCAGTTAGCGTGGTTTGTAGACAAGCGAACGTGGTGAAACAATTAATTAAGCGATAGCAATTCAGAACGGTCGAGACGCCAGAGGTGGCAGGTTGTCCCGGCACTACTTTAGTAGACTTTAGTTAGATGCAGACTCGGGATGCAGAACGCCTTCAATGGGGGAACAACTGTGATTGGTTCATCTAAAGCGTATATTGCTCCTTTCATCTAAGCTTGATGGTTAGCGTTCATTTTTAGTGCATTTTTATTAATTAATTCTAAGCCATTGTTGTTGCGCGGGATGAGTCTCTTAGCGTGAACTAGTGATCTAGACCAATGGACTTGCGTGGTTAATCTACCTTGCCATTGAACATACAGGATTTGATTTCCATTTCGCCACGAACTCGAGGGTTTACGCTAACGTTACCTCGCATATAATTCCCTCACAGATAAGGGGCTTACAGGATTTAATCCCTGCACGGCATGAGGGCAAAAGTACCGACACGCGTACAGGCCAGCTATACTCGATCTGGTATAGATGCAGATGCCCTCGGCCTAGCATCGTGATCTCGCCCGTAGACCGATGTTCTATTGATTCTATCTTATCGCTTGAATTGCCCTGCATCACCAGGCGTTCCGTTTTAATATATTTTCCTCCTCAAAATGAATATGCGCCGCACATCACTTTTGCCTGTAAAAATTCTACCATTGTTTCTCTTTTCGCACATTCGTGGGTGGCCATGTCAAAGTCATGGCCTGCGGGTATAACCGCACCACTTACGGTGGACAATGAGTATAACCACAGCGGATTGATCGTTGTACTGACTGCCTTCACTCTGGTTCTATTCATTGTTGCTATTGCAGCACGGATCAACTCATCTTCTCAGAAAGCCAGTTTTCAGCCAGACGATTTTGCCTTCGCTGCGCTCGTGGTACGATACTCTGCATTTCCACGGAATCGATGGCTTTGTTTGAGCTCCGGGCTTGAACTAATGGTACAATAGACGGCAGCATTCATTCAGGTTTCCTTGGTGTTCGGGCAAGTCCATTATGGGTGGGGAACTCGGATGAAGAGTATCGATGCAGGGAGCAAGGAGCAAATGCTAAAGGTAGAGTTGACCTGCAATGGGATGATTAAGGATTATACACTCACACTTCCAAAGCTAGGATATGCGGCCGACATCTTCGCCGTGATCACTTTGGGTCTTTCAAAAGTGACCACTTGCTTGTTTTATGAAGGGCTTTTCTCTCAGATGCAGCGTCGATTTATTCGTTCCATTCTTTTAAGCGTCACTGTTTGGACCGTGCTTGCTGTGTTGCTATTGGCAATTCGGTGTACCTCCAAGCCTTGGAACGACATAGATACCGCGCAGTGCAGTGGTTTGGTATGACTTGGATTAGACTAAATTGCCCTTCAAAAACATGAGCACTAACTGGTTACTTGCTTTATAGCTCGCCCGCTGGGAAGCCGTCACCGTCATCGATGTTATCACCGAAGTGCTACTCCTCGTTTTTGCTGGACTTGCCATCAGCAAAGTCAAAATCTCTACGAAGAAAAGAATCATTGTATTTTGTGCTCTGGAGAGTAGAATTCTGTGCGTCCTATCGTTGGCAAACAAAGGATACTTTCAACTTGCTAATGGATCATGCTATAGGCTCATCCCCATGTCCGCTGTCCGTGCCCACTTGGTCAAGATCCAGCTTGAGTCAACGGATCCAACCCTTTCCGGGTCCTATGCCACAGCCATTACCGAAATATACCTAGCTCTCAGTGTGACCTGCCTATTAACGGCATTCGCGAAATCTTTCATTGCGGTCTACGAGGACGAAAATGGGATCTCCTACAGGTATCGGGAGCCCACCACCAAGTCGGATTCAAAAGGGACTTCTCAGCTGGGCTCGCGATCCGGTATGACGCGATCGAAGGATACGATTAGTCGGCGATTCTCCCGTCGTGGAGAAAGGACAGAGCATCTCAAAGGATGGGAGCGCGAAGAAGACCCTATCATCGGGCAGGCAGAGTCAGGGCACGGTCTCCAAATTCTCAGAACTGTGCAGTTGAGTGTGAGAAATGAGTCTATAGAGCTGTCAGAGCGAGGGGGTTCTAGTTTATAGATTATGGAGGTCTTACCATGTCGACTATATTATTTGGATATTGATTGACATATGACCAAGTTCAAAATGACTAAGGTCATGAAGGTGCCATACGCATCAATCATATCCAAGTTCCAGATTGGCTGCATTTCAACTTTATGTAGATTCCAAGAGACGGCCTACCGATACAGCGCTCATATCCGCTCCAAGCGTCCAAGAGGCGTCAACATTGCCCATTCGTTTTCAAATTTGGGTACCTACTTCAACCAATTGTCAGATCACGGTCATCATTTACCCAATGTGAGCCCTGTGCTGCTAGTATAAGCTTATGTAATATATGAGGAAAGACCGGCATCTGCTCAATGATTACTAGGGTCTGACACCACATTGGTATTTCTGACTAGACCCACTAGTTACGTTATAAAGTTAAATATAGAGGCAATCTGGAACCATTTCTCTAATTGGTATTGCTCAGTTGAAATAAGTGGCCGATTGCGCTACCAAATTGGAACTATCAGTCTACAAGAATGCAAGTTGGACCTTGGTTAATATTGTTGTTAAGGGGCCGGCTGCCATTGTCCATCATTGTGTTGTGTGATGCAAGCGGGAGGTGTTGCTACATGTTTCATCGCAATTTAGCCAACGTTTTCGACTAACCGCGACAGAATTTTGTATCCGAGACTTCGGCAAGCAGTAAACGCAAGTGGAGGTTGTTTGAACCAAACTCCGCTATGATAAACCTGGGGCCCAGGTGTCAAGGAAACCAACATCATACCCATCTAATTAGACTTTGGATCTTGTATTGAGTCAATTATCATGCAAAGCCCAATTCAGGGCTTGACTGCGATCAAGCAAAAACTAAGACTCTATGTGGATAATTGAGTTAGTTCTCAGCCTCTTGATTGCATGGTAATGACTATCTAGGCAAAATTACATGAATGCATAAGGCGACGTATTGTCTATTTGTATCTTCTACCTGTCATAACGCACATAATTGGGAAACCGATTCGTAAAATCCCGAGGATCCGGTCACTGTCGAAAGACCAGATACAAGATCTGGCGGCCAGCATGAGCCGGCGGATCATAAATCATCACGAGCACGACCGGATTCGTGTGCCTCATAGCATACTACACATGCCATATATCGCGTTAAGAGGAATGGACCAACACCTGTTGTGCAAATGCTCGGGGGGTTTCTTTTTTGTTCCGGAGAACATATGAAGGATAAAAGAAAAAAAAAATTGTACACATGAAAAGATACCTCATCCGCTGAATCGGAATCGTGTCGCTTCCAGGCGGCCGAGGCCATCGCGGGGGGCCACGTTGCGGCGGCGGTAGGAGTTGGTGAAATCTGGGAAATGTTAGAAAGGAACGATTCAATGAATATGAGACGAAACGAACCTTGAAGTAAAACGCGGATCTTCCGCGTTTCACCAGACTGGACCTTCTCAGCAATGCCCTTGAGCAGTCGCTCGGCCTCGACTGGCTTCATGGACCCAGGGGGCAGCATCTGCAGGGTGCTCTCTAACCAGGCGCCAGTCTCATGAGGTAGCACCTCAAAGAGGGTCATCATCACACCCGATGCATCAGGGAAACAGTCACCAGGGAAGATGAACATCATGCCTGTTAGAACACGCTGGAATAGAAGCTGGCCCTGCGACAGAAGAAGAGCCCTGACGGCCTCACGAACCTCGGGAGGATTGCTGTAGGGTGTGCCCTCGGGGCTGGTAAACTCGGAGACGGTGGGCTTGTCGAATGCGAAGCTGAACAAGTCGCGGTAGTAGTGGAGGGTAGCAATAAGGGGATCGACTTGTTGGAGGGTGAGAGCACTAAGTGCGGCGGAGAAGATAGGAATGGCTAGAGATGAGGTAATACATTTCTTAGGGTAGTAGCGGACGGCGTCAGAAGACAGCCGGAAGAAATCCTCGATGACTGTCCAAATTAGTACAAAGCTAGTGAGCTCATGGATAGAGTGGTCTTACCATCGGGAAGATTCTCCGGGGGCAGATCATTCAAGATCCGTAGGAATGAAATGGCTTGCTGCTCATAGAACTGGTAGACAGCATCGCTAGTCGCCTGATCCACGTACTCAGCACCCTCAGAGAATTCGCGAACCACTGCGTCAGTGGCCCACAAGAAGCAACCCTCTCGGGATGCCTCAAAACCACTGGCAATGCTTTGAGCGAGAGTGGGAAGAAGGGGAATCATAGCGGTCCGGTAGGAAATAATCATGTAGCGCCAGCACCGGCAGACGCGCTCCAGAATGGGGGTAGAAGACGTGAAATTCATAACGATCGTGGCCATGATAGGCAAGATTTCGCCGCAGTACTTAACGGCAGGGTTTTCCTCGCCGGGTGCAACGATGGGGGTCACCACTTGAATGAAGATTGTGATCAATTGCAAATGGTCGGCAACCGCTCGCTGACCTTCTTCATCTTGGGCGTTGTTGGCGAGGCTCATAATTCGTTGCATGATCGGGTCACAGAACATTTTGAAAGAGTCATAAATCTTGTCCAGGGGTTGCACGGACACTACGGCTGCAACACCCTCTGTCACTTCCTCTTGGCTGGTGGGCTTCAGCTTGTCAAGCACAGACAAGAAGAATGAATGGAGGTGTTCAATATGGCCACCGAGCAGCTTTTGGCAATCAGTTCCGAGGAACTTGAACGCAAGAGCAGCCGCCTGAATGACCTCCGGAGAGGGGTGTTGGAAGGCGGAAATTACATAGTTGAGCTGCGCTTCAAGGGTTTCTGGGTGAAGAGCGGTCCACTCGGTGTAGCGAGCGAGAGCCATAATTGCTTGGAACCGGACCTTCTCTTGGTCAGGGATCTGGACAATCAAGCTGACCAATTGACCCAGCACGGTACTTTCCTCGGGGTCAACCATGCGGCCCATGGCACGCAGTCCAAAGAGAGGGGCCTCCAACTCCTGCCAGTGTGGAACGTGCTCGTTACTAGCCTGTGCCGCGTACTTGCCAACCCATTGCTGGATCAGCTGATAGATCTTGCCGAGGCAATCGGTCACGCCAACGACAGAACAGCAGTCCTTCAAGACATCACCCATGGAGTGTCGGAACTGTCGGAACTTTTCCTCCTGCTCTCGGTCACCACCGAAGAGGTCGGTTTCGCCATCCTCGGGGCTAGGGAATTCCAAATGCTTAACCATGATATCCACCAGCTGGGAGAAGATATCCTGGAAGTTAACTCGAGAATCGGCGTATCGGTCGATGGTGATGTACTGCTTCAGCTCGTACCAAAAGATGAAAGTGAGAGAAACGGCGTCCCGCTCCCAGTCGCGCGCGCAGCACTCCAGAACGGCCTCAACGAGGCCGCGGAATTCGGCCGGTAGGCGAGCGATAAGAACGGCCCAGGCTTCACCAGCCTCTGAGAACATTCTGGTAATGCCTTTGAACGCCTCCAAGTCTTCTGCTTCGGCGGTTTCAAGGATCTTAGGCCGGAGAGACATCAATCGGGGGTAGAGGGCTTGGATTATGGAGAGAGATTCGTCGACGTCTTTGGTATCGCGGAAGAGGGTACACATGCAGTCAACACCAGCATCGAAGGAAACGTCATTGTCCAGCGCCTTCATGATTACATCCATTAGAGGTGACTCGACGACCCGGGCGGGGGGAATTTCGCGAAGCCACGAGGTAATGCAGTCCAGAAGACGCGGGTTGGTTGCAGCGGAAGGCGAAGACTGAGAATATTGAATCATCACCTGCATCACCTGCTCCGCATTATCCTCCAGTAGCTCCTTCGTTCGCGACAGGAGTTCATCCTCGCTGAGGTTGATTTTGCGGCCTTCTGTAACCTCCTCAGGGAGAATCTTCAAGAACTCCAAAACACAATCCCCCGCACTGCTGCCCAATGCGGATCCCACGGTGGCGAGAACATCTTTCCAAGCGGTCATCTGGATCGCCAGACTGGCCAAGCACACACATAGCTGAGTCTGGATAGGTCGCGGACCGGAGGCAAAGGCCACGAGGAGGCCAAGGACGGAATCCCGGAGGGCTAAAACGGACTCTGGGTTGAGTTGGTCCAAATCGAAGACAATCTACCGGTGTCAGCCTCGCGCATTCTTTGTGTTTACCCCGCAATCTCTATCGCAGTACTCACTTTTCCCTTCAATGTGGTCGCGGCGAACAATTTGGCTTCGATTGGCACCTCGGGTGACTGTAATAGCGAATGCGTGGTTTCCCATGCCTCGATCTGGAACGCGTTAGTCGAAAGTGTTTCTCTTTTAAATAGAAAATTCGTACCGATTTTTGGAATTTCTCGAGGAATTCATGGGCTTGGGTCTTCTCGGCCCTGGATACGTTGCCTTGCATTGTCGCGACGGCCGCTAGGACCGGGGCGAATGCCTGCCCACCATCCTTGCTGGCCATATCGTGAGGAATTGCGATGTACAAGAGATCAAAGCTCAGCAATTTAGACCCCAAGCGACACAGAAAAAAGAAAAAAAGAGTGTGTGGAGGGGTTAAGGTAAAGGGGGGTGAAGTCGCGATATGAGTGCGAGATTGAGAGGAAGGTGGGATGTTGGTGCCCGTGACTTGTGTAATGGTATTACCGCAAATCACGGGACGCAGAGCTTGACTTCTTCATTGCTTCAACACCTTATCAACTCCAACCAACCACCTTCACATTCATCATGGCTGGCCGCAAGACATTGTTGGCACCAATTCACTTTATTTTCAGCCTGTTGCAGAAACGCAGCACCGTTTCTATCTGGCTTTACGAGCAGTTGGCTATTCGAATTGAGGGAAAGATCCGGGTAAGTCACGAGTCCGCAGGGCAACGCGATTCCCCACTAACATGCTCCAGGGCTTTGATGAATTCATGAACTTGGTCATTGATGATGCGATCGAGGTGCGCCTAGCTACAAACACAGAGGAGGAGAAGCGGAGGCCGCTGGGTATGATTATATCCTTCCAAAGATTTGAAGGTAGCTAACACCGCGATAACAGGCCAGATCCTCCTCAAGGGCGACAACGTCTCCCTCATCCAAGCCGTTTAAATCGATTTCTGTTTCTGTTTCACTTCGGCGGTCCGGATACCGCTCACCCACCATGCGCGCACCAACCCAGCCAGGCCAGTCATGCGCCAATACCGGATCTCATCGACATCTGCTCCTGGAGCGACAAAGCCACTAGTATCGGAGTTAAGTTATTTCGGATAGGAAAATACAAGGGGATTGGGTTTTATCAGGTAATGGCATCTTGCCAGCTATGAACATCGAGTTAGAAATGGTTATAATATCCTTACCATATCCAAGCAATCCCTGAAGCGCTATGCCTGGAATCACAATCAGATCGAATCCGTTTTCAAGTGCTCCTTCAAGCCATTGTATGATTTAGTAAACGTGCATGCTATAGCAAGTCTCCGGGGCCAGGTTCTCTGTGTCGAAATGACGGGGATTGTCTATACCCGTCACTTTCCACAGCATGAATGAAAATCTAGCCCGACACATCAATTCGTACTTAAGCCGATGGTCAACGCCTGGTTTGGTACTTAAAGGTACTCAGAGAGAAGAGATGCCTCTGAAGATTATAATACATCTATTGATACATATTGTACACGATCAGTTTGCTAGAGCTTTCTTTACCAAAGCCGGCACATCTGCCTTATTTACTGGCTTGCCATCCAATGGTCCTCCCTTGGTGAAGAGAGCTCCAATGAGAGGACCAGAACGAACTGTCTCTCCCTTGGCTTGGAGTTTGGCAATCTGTTTCGCAATGATGGCTTCCAACTCCTCAATTGGCATTGTTTTGATTTGACCCGCATACTCTTCCAAGATAACGACTTGTTCATCTTCCTTTGCTTTCAGATCCGCACGGTTTTCATTAGCAAACAGCTCAGCAGCTTCTTGGGCGGCCTTTGAACGTCTTCGGATAAGGGAAAGAAGTTGAATATCGGTCTCGAGTGGGTTGGAGGTTTTGGCGGCATTGTTGGTCTCGGAAATCAACGCGCGAAGGACATTGAGCCTGCAGTACTTAGCGAAGAGGCAATTGCTGAAATGAGCATTCGACCATACCGGGCAGTATC
This sequence comes from Penicillium pulvis, assembly GCF_028828015.1. Lineage (NCBI taxonomy): Eukaryota > Fungi > Ascomycota > Eurotiomycetes > Eurotiales > Aspergillaceae > Penicillium > Penicillium pulvis. The sequence continues at coordinate 313,100 of NW_026643079.1, read as the reverse complement.
TTTGGCACGCATGGCTGTCTTGAGATCAGCCCGCAGGGTTGCCATCATAGGAGGTGTGGTAGCAGTGGAATTCCAGCGCACCTGGCGCAAAGGAGCGCAGGCGAATCTCCCGATGCGGAACATGGTTGAAATTGTGGAATTGAAAAAGTGACTGACTTGGTGAATCGAGTCGAAAGTGCAGACATTCAAAAGGCGGAAGATCATTGAATGATGGTCCGTGCGTGGGAATTGTTGACCTCGCAAAAGAAACCTTGAAACTGATCACCTTCAAAAGCTGCCCGCAACTTCCTCCTCTATCTGCCGTTTATCTCCTTCTCTTGCAGCTTTGCAATTTCTTTGATTTCTACTGCAGCTTTCTTTTTGTTTTTTTCTTCAGCGGGGAGTCCGTCTCTCTCTCCTCCCCAGCTGAGCGCAATGTCGTACCCGATTCTTCAAGCAAACCTACCTCCGGCGACGCCGCAGAAACCCCTACCCGGAGCTTATCTGCAAACGCCAGCTGTGCTTCGCAATGGTCCCAGGTCTCCTCCACAGCAGCAGCAGCCGCCACAGGTCCTTCGAAGCCCGCCCCAGATTAAGCTTCCCCCCATCGCCGCGACACAAAATCGGGACCTGAGCGTACAAGAGCGAGGAGCGCGCACCATCAATGAGTTTCTCTATCAAGAGTCGCGGTACCCAGATCTGGATAGCTATTTATCACGTATGTTCCTTTGCTTTGCTGGTCCAACGTGATCGGTACTAACTTTGAACAGAGGGATTCTCGTCTGAATATGACATCCCCACGTCCCCGTCATGGGCACCTTTCCAAAAAGTCAAAATGTACAACATCCCGGACCAGATCTTTGACCAATACAATCGCGCCCAGGTGTCGACAAGCATGGGACTTTTTGCTGAATTGAACCACGCGTGGGTGGCTATCGACAACGCGCTCTACTTGTGGGATTTCACACACCCGAACCCTCAATTGGTCGGATTTGAAGAACAGCCAAACAGTATCAACACCGTCAAACTCGTCAAGCCTCGCGCAGGAGTGTTTTTGCCGGCGATCACTCATTTGCTTGTGGTGTCAACGACTGCCGAATTGATTTTGTTGGGCATGGGAGTGGAAAACACTCCGACGGGCGGGCGACAGGTCACCTTGTATCAGACTGGAATGGCAGTTCCGATTCGAGGTTTGGATATTCACGTCATCGCGTCATTTGACTCGACTGGTCGGATTTTCTTCGGTGGTTCATCCGACAACGACGTGTACGAATTGACATACCAACAAGAGGAGCGGTGGTTCCAGGGTCGATGCGGAAAGGTTAATCACACCAGCTCCCGGCTTGCAGCATTCACACCATCGCTGAGCTTGACGAATTTGGCAAAGGTGGCCATGGAGAATATGGAACAGATGGTGATCGACGACAGCCGGAACCTTCTCTACACTTTGTCTTCGGCCTCCACCATTCGTGTTTTCCACCTGAAACCAGATGGTTCTCTCTCCCTAGCCATCACCAAGCATGCTTTGGACATTTACTCGAACATCGGACATATCATTGCATCTAACGAAACCCTCAACCCTAAAGTGGCAATTGTCTCTATCAGTCCCGTCCCTGCCGCGGAGGCCTCTCGCTATCACCTTGTTGCAACAACTGCCACTGGATATCGTATTTATCTGAGTGCCACAGGTTCATATAGCTGGTCACCTGTGCCGAATGGCACCAATGCGCCTACCAGCATGCAAGCCCAGCACGTCAAGACCCCACCTGTGGACGCCCCTACTGATTTTGGACTGCCTCACTTCCAGCAGCCTGGTGGCAAGCTTGCGATTCACACTTTAAAACCGACACGGATGGCAGCTAGGTTCCCGCCTGGATATTTCTTCTGCTTCGCCTCCAAGGATCAAGCGCAGAAGGCCGATACTCTATTCATTTCATCCCCGGATTCTGGTCGAGTTGCCAGGGCCCAGGATAACGTTTTGACTGGCAAAACAGGCGAGTCCGCCATTTGGATGAGCTTAGGCGGCCGAGCAGAGGCCATCGGTCTTTGCTCCCCGCCTCCACCGAGTTCTTCGGGCTTTGGAAATGAGCTGGCTATCCAGTTTGACCACCCTGCCGCCGAGATTGCTATCCTGACAAACACAGGCATCCATGTCATCCGACGGCGACGCCTGGTAGACATCTTCGCCTCTCTGGTCCGTGGGGGTGGTACCGGCGAGGAGGGTCTGGATGGCGAGGCTAAGAACTTCATTCGCACATATGGCCGACCTGAAGCTCTGGCTACTGCACTTGCTGTGTCTTGTGGACAAGGCGTGGAGATTTCGTCGGATCAGCGACTCACTCAGATCAACGATCCTGACGTCCTGGAGTTCGCCCGCAAAGTTTTCATTGGTTACGGTGGCCGCCCCGCGATAAACGAGAACATCGTTGCCGATAGTTCTACCCCTACAATTGACCTCGTTGAACCCTCCCCGCGACATGCCGGTATCGCCTTGTACCTCTCCCGTCTGTTGCGGTCTATTTGGAAGAAGGAGATTGTCCATGTTGGCAAGGGAGCCAATGGTGCTTTGACTGTCTCTGCTTCAGTGGCTGCCTCTAAATTGCAAATTATCCAGCAGGATCTCTCAGCCCTTGAGAAATTCTTCAAGACCAACAAGAGCTTCATTGAAGGCCTCAGTGGGCCCGAGGCTCTCGCACGAGCGGCCACCAAGCAAGAAGAAACTGCGCTACAAGGCGAGCACCGTGCCTTACACTCCCTTGTTGAGTTGGTCTCGCATACCATTGAAGGAATATCGTTTGTGCTGGTCCTTTTCGATGAGCGGGTGGATGAGATCGTGGCTACCCTGCCCGAGGAGTCGAAGCAAAAGTTCTTGAAGCTCACTTACGAGGAGCTCTTCAGCACTACCAACGGCAACGAAGTCGCTAAAGAGTTGGTTAAGAGCATTGTGAACCGCAACATTGCCAAGGGCTCCAATGTTGAGACCGTTGCTGATGCCCTCCGGCGCCGTTGTGGCAGCTTCTGCAGTGCGGAGGATGTGGTCATCTTCAAGGCGCAGGAACTCCTCAAGCGGGCCACTGAGGCTGGAGCCAACTCAGAGCTGGGCCGCAACCTTTTGAATGAGAGCTTGAATCTGTTCCGGCAGGTGGCTGATAACCTTCCTATGGACTATTTAGTTTCTGCGGTGGAGAACTATATTGCAAATCAATTCTTCGCTGGTATGTTTTATCCCCCAATTCCATTATCTTGCTAATGTTATTTTTAAGGTGCGATTCAACTAGCACTGAATGTTGCTGCTCGGTGCGACACGGCGAATCTCGCGATTTCCTGGATCATGGATGGGCGCCCTGAACAAGTAATTCTTCCCCCCGAATATCACGCCATGCATCCACTTATCGATCAACAGGACCCACGGAAAACCGTTTATTTGCACCGCAAGCAATGCTATGACCTCGTCTTCAATGTTATCCTCGCCGTTGATACTTTGGCCGAGGCCGATCCCGGATTTGTCGATGGTCAAATGACGCAGATTGCCAAGCGCCAGAACGAGGCATACACTGTCATTTCCGACTCCAACGACGAGGTGTTTTTAACTAGCCTTTACGATTGGTACCTGGAGCAGGGGTGGAGTGATCGACTTCTGCAGACACAGTCTCCATTTGTGGTCACTTACCTAGACAGGAAGTCTACTGACGATATCGCTCATGCCGATCTGTTGTGGCGTTACTATGCACAGTCTCAGCGCTTTTTCGAGGCCGCCAAGGTGCAGTTCCAGCTCGCGCAGAGTGCATTTACCCTTCCCCTGAGCCGGCGTATTGAGTACCTGGGTCGGGCCCGGGCCAACGCATCCACTTTCACACCGGATGTGGGGCGTCAGTCACGGCAGCGCCTGTTGCAGGAAATTTCTAATCTGATCGATGTGGCCAATATCCAGGACGACCTCCTGCAGCGCCTGAAGGATGATGATCGGATCGCTAAAGAGCGTAAGAATGAAGTGCTGCAAGATGTCGATGGTCCAGTTATGGACATCAGTACGGTAAGTCCGGAACATATCCGACAAGAACCTGGGCCGTGCATCACCCACTGACTAAAAATATTAGCTTTTCAACCAATATGCCGACTCAGCCAGTTATTATGACATCTGTTTGCAGATTTTTTACCTGGCCGATTACCGGAATGCAGCCGACATCAAGGCCACTTGGCAGCACCTAGTCCAAGATCTTCACGCCGTCACTGTGGAGCGGGGCTCCCCACAACCCTATGAAGCTGTTGCTGAGAAGGTTCGGAGCCTTGGCAGTCGGCTCCGGATGTCGGAGACGGTATTCCCTGTGCGTGAACTGGTCCCCTTGCTCGAACGCTATTCGCTCGAGCACCAGCGCCAGGTCGGACCTGAGCATTGGATTGTCGATCTTTTCCTGGATCTGGGAGTTGCACACGAATCCATTTATGCAGTCTTGGAGGCCATGTACTACACCGACGAGGCTCCATTCCAGGGGGCTTACCGCCGATTCATCGCCACTGATCTGCTCTACCTATTGGAAGGGTGGTTCCACGAGACCATGCGACTAGGCGGGATGGTGTTCGGGTCGGATGTGGTTGCCGAACGCGTTTCAGAGACCCTCTTGTTGCTGCAGCAGGGAGCAGCAGTCAACGGGGCTGATATTGTGGAGCAAAGCCGGGACCTTCAGCGAAGGATTTCGGACCTTCTGAACTAATTTTTTTCTTTGTTTTCCATGTCTCCACCTGGAAGGATTGGTGTCTTATGCTTGTACTCTAGGCGGCGTTCGGAGGTGATGAATCTGAAAATCAATCTTCATTATAATGAACCGTTTCAATGATTACTAGGACACGAAAAGATATAGGTATCATCAATTAGGCAATATAAGAAGGAAATTTTTTGAAGAAACCCGAGAAATGAAAATACAAACAGAAACAAGTCTAAATCGAACTCCCGCCAAAAAAGCAGATAGAAACAGGAAAGAAGCAAATAATGACAAAAGTCTATCTACACTACTCGGAATATTCGTCGTAAACCGGAATCGGCTTCTCGCCCAATGCGATAAGACGGAAGATGTGACGAGCCTTGGCGCCATAGTCTTCGTCAAGGTAATCCACAATTGCAGAGTCTGCGCGTGCACTGATCAGCATATGTTCCCACAGCGAGGACGAAAGAGGAAACTCACGAGTCGTAGCCCTGTTATCAAACATCACAATAGTTCTCGGCTGCCACCGCACTCTGGCCTGGAAATCATGTCCAGTTACAATATGATTCATCAAGAAATCCAACATCCACTTTGTCTCAGGCTCCTTCATGCCCTGGACCTTGGTGATAAACTCGGCATTGACAAACAAACACTTTTCCCCGGTAACAGGGTGGACCCGTACAAGCGGATGAACGGTATCAACAGCATCCTTCCGCACTAAACCACCCATCAACCGCGTATGATTAATCATCTTCGCAGATGAGTGCACTGTGTTCAACGTATCCAGGAATCCGCGCAAAGTAGGCGATAACCGTTTATACGCCATATCCGTCGCCGCGAAGACTGTATCACCGCCCACCTCCGGGCCCTGCAGAAGACCCAGCATGACGTACCCTGGCGGCTGGATCTCGTAACTGACATCCTGGTGCCAGAGCGTCGTAGTTGTACGCGCTTCCAAGAATCGGGCGATTTCCTCACGGTTTCCATCGCGGTGAATCACATGGAAAGCGGGGTGATTCCGCACAGTCCCTGAGACGGGCTGGTAATTCGGTTTACCGAAGTATCGCATGAAAGCTTCTTGCTCGGCGGGCCCGGCATCGATGAGATCCTGGTCTGGGAAGGCGAGAACTTTGCGTTCGGAGATGAGCAGGGCTAGTTCATCCTTTTGGACGTTTGTGAGCTTGTTCAGCTGGATGCCTTCCACTACGCTGCCGATTGCTGGTTGGATGTCATTGACTTTGACATTTGGTGTGAGGAGGTTGGGCTTGGATTTGTCTTTAACGCGAAGAGCTGGGTCTGCGTAGTCGTGTTCTGGCAGTGGGTCGAACCACATCGGGTCCCAGGTTGGCAGGTACTCCGGGTATGGGGTTTTGATTTTGGATAGTTTTTCCACGTCCACGTAGGGGATGTTGATGTCATAGCTGACGGGCATCTCAGGTTTATGGCCATTGGGAGCATTGGCTTTGGAGCGGATCAGGGGGGCGGAGGAGGGCATCTTGATCAAAGTATGAGGGTTGGAGGGAGAATACTCGATTGAGCTGTATATACTGATTGATAAACGGGAATGAAAGTCGGGGCAACGATTTAATTTATATATCCACATGCCCCATCAATTACGTCGATATCATCTCCAAGGGCCCAACTTCAACGCTAGTGAAAAGCATGCAAGTGGTCTGTGTCCTGTTCGCCAGATGAGCGGTCTGGGAAGAGAAATCCATCCATAGACCACCTTGATCCCGGTGAGTTCCGACCTGGGACCCCTGGGGTTCCCTGTGCGATGTGCTCATTCTTTAGGGGGACAAGGAAAATCTGAACTCATGAAGAAATGCCAAACAACTTGGGCGTTTCATGTCCCGCTTTTTAATTTCTACGTATGGTATCAGCCTATTTTACCGTATAGTATGCAGTTACTACGACTGATAAGGCAGATGCAGGCAGGATGGCAACTGCATTATCTGCCGTGATCGGTGCAGTGGTTCGGATTGGTCAATGGCACAAGCCGACAAAAGTCCACCAAATACATCCTCGGCTTCCAAACGATGCAGCTAATCTCTCGCCAACCGGAAGGGGCAGCTCCCTGGAGAACGAGCGTAGAATGCCTGGGCGTTCGATAGGTTCCGGGATTGGATTGGGTGGAGAAGATGCGGTCTGCAAATCCCGCATTCTATAGAGATTAACGGACACGTCGCACGGGAAGTTCGGTGCCACAGGATTCCGAGAATGTGCATGGACACGTATGGTACCTGGATGCAATTGGGATTGTCAAGTTGAGGCCATCCTGCTCATCCTGATGGAATCTGGCGTAGCCAAGAGGCCGTTCAAGTTCAAGCTCCAGCAGTTCGTTCCCTTGAGTTGATACATGCCTAATCGCACAAGGTACCTATGCCGTGTTACTAAAGAGATTTTCCGTTTCCCCTCAAAGTGGATCTCCCCAAAAACGAAAACATATAGCCCCAAAAACAAGGATCGGCCCGGAGGCAGTTCCAAGGCACAACCACGGTAGAAGTATCGTAACGAATTTCCTGATTGATAACGAATATTGTATATCATGGTGGACCGAGATCCCCACAAGCTTATTTTGGAGGAAAAAGCAATATGGTGTAGCTACCGCCGATCTGGTCGCCCCGCTCTAGGAGGCCAGAGAGACCAGATGTGCAGTGTTTACTGTACACCGCCTCAGAGTGGACCATCACAAGCTACCGAACATAGCTATCAACACCGCCATAACATACAAGGTACCAACATAGACTCCTGCAACACCCAATTTTGGGCCTATCACAATGCTTCGCAGAGACTATGCATACCTTTTCTTCTTCCTCATCCATATCCCTATCATCTTCCTAATCGACACGGTCCCCCTCCAACCGAACTTCCTTCGCACCGACCTGTCTAAATCCCTGCGCGATTTCTACATCACGACCTACCGCGATAAATTCTTCGAAGAACCCGCCCCAGTCTGGTTCACCACTTTTATTTGGATGGAACTGCTGTACCATGTTCCCCTGAGTGCGTGGGCCGTTTGGGCATTACTCCGAGGTAATACGACCCCATCTTGTCTGGATTGATATTTATAGTTCTCAAATGGCTCACTTGCGTGTGATAGATCATCCGCTTGTGCCTGTGAATCTTCTTATCTTTGGCGTTCAAGCTTGTGTGACGTCTTTAACTTGTTTGGTGGACGTATGGAGTTGGGAGGATCGCTCGACCGACGAGAAGGTGCAGATCACGTATTTGTATGGACCTTATGTGGCTTTGGGTATGTATACTCCATGAATCCCTACCTTATCGTACTAACCGGTGTAGGGGCCTTGATGGCTTTGGATATGGTTTTCCGGTTACGAGACAAACTTACCCCCAAGCCCAAACGCGAATAAGAGTAAACACGAGCATACACACACAAGACTCTTAATCGTACATTGATTCGTTACGTGCTGTGATATAATCCGCTAAAAAAAAAAACATACCGAAACGCCTATACCCTGCTTTAATTTAAATCAACCATCCAATTGCGGCATCTAGGTTGCCATTGGAGGCGTTGAGTGCCTGCTCTGCCTCACCGCGCGAGAACCCTAGCTCTGTGATCTTGGAGATTAAATCCTCTGACCACCGCGATGTGGAAGGTGATGGCCGGGCCGGGGGAGCCTGGGATGCACTGGAGCTCCCCTCACCCGGTCGGCTTGCCTGATGCGTCACCGCTCCAGTCCGAGCACCCACCTCGGCCCCATCGGATCCCTTGACAGTAGGCTCGTCCTCAAACTCTTCCGTCAAATGTTTGGGAATATCTGCCTCACCGAGGAAAGGGACTGCCTGGTCTTGGATTACCAGTGCCCCGCGCTGGAGGTCAATGCATGCCTGGTGTCGTCGGAGCATGTCCAGACCCAGGAGCAGATCGATCTGTTTACCCTCCATGACTGTGAAAGAGCAGGGCAAGAACATATCTCCAATCTTGATCTGGGCTGAGTGCACACGACCCAGGATCGGGGCGGTTCCCACACCCTTGGCGATACCTCCGTAGCGTCGGTCGACCAGTCGCATGATGTTACAGGCAACTGCGCACTCGGGCGACATGATGGTAACCTGGGCGCCGGAGTCGACGAACGCATTCAGTCGGTGACCGTTGACTTCGACGGGAATATAGAGCATCGTAACGCGGCCGAAAGCTGTTTTGAGTTTAGTTCTCTGCTGTATGTAGCATCATAAAATGCCGAGCGCGGATGCCTACATTCAGGATGATGCTCCATAGCATTGTGTAAATTCTCCGTCACGGCGTTCTGTCGAATAATCTCCTCGATTTCGCGCTGATTCTCCGGATTAAAAGGATCAGAGTTCAACATCGCAATCCTCGCCTCCTTCTCCGCTTCCTGGCGCGCCTCCCGCTGCTGCTGCGAGAGTAAGACCTCCCGGAACCGCTGTGCATTATCCGCCGCCTCGGCCAGCTCGGGGTTCTGTCGGCGGACAGCCTCCCGCACGCGCGGATCGCCCAGGATATGTAGTCGGATGGTTTCGGGATCGGGCATGCCAGGTCGGGGGGCCATCTGGTTCTGACGCGGTGCGGAGCTGGGGCCAGGGCCCGGGCTGGGACGCGGAGGGAGTTGTGGTGGACCGCTGCGGTTGGCGGCGTGAACACCCAACATGTCGCCTTCGCCGATGCCAACTTGATCTAGGGTTTGTGCTGGATTCTGGAGGAGTTGGTTGTTGTAGACGAGCTGTTGGGCTTCGGGTGGGATGGAGGTTTCGCTTTCGATGATGGCTTTGAGGAGCTCGATACTCATATCTCCGCCGACTTCTAGGGTGATGATGTCAGAATCCGCATCTGGGCGGATGACACTGACGGTGATACGCCTGCGTCAAGGTTAGTTGAGGTTGAGGTGCGTCAGCCTGGAGGGGTAGGTACATGACTGTCGGGTTGCGTCAGGTGCGGAGAGGGATGGTGAGAGAAAGCAAGAGAGAGGAAGGGATTATATGCAAGATGATCACAAAGCCAGGCAGAAGCGAAATGGGATGAAACAAATTAGAAGGAAGGTGATAGAAGTGGAGAGAGTTGCGCGGGCTGTGTTTCTTGTCCTCCTTACATGATCCACAGCTAACCACAATAACCGTTCTAGACCAGCTGCAGGTCCATCACCTCCTACGTACGTGGATCTGCCCCGCATTACTATTAATTGTTCCCTATATCTCCGGTGGTATAGTTTTTATTGATTTACGTAGGTAAGTCATCAACCTACGCGTTGGCCCTCTTTCATCTACAAACTCAACTTACCACCTTCGGGAGAATCCGCTCTAATGTTGCTTTGATGGCTGAAAGGGTACGACCGCAGGAATCTAAAAGCTACTAAAAAACCCATTATGCTCTCGGATAGAAACGGGCCCGCAGGATCATCCCGTCCGCCTGTGAACTTCTCTGTCTTACGATTAGTGCACGCAACTTTGACTTTGACCCTACATCCACTACGGCACCTACAGCCCATAGCATAAGCTGACCGGCGTCAAGCTCGCATGTGCATTGACAGCTGCAACGTCTGATTCCCAATGCATGTGGATGATCCCTCGGGAATTGGAAGAGACTAACTCGAAGAAGAAATCACTAAACATGGATTGGCTGCACCCGTCCCAATGGAGCACGTACTATCTCCTACGCTCACTCGATCCGTTGAGCACTTGAAACATCAGGAACCCCTCTTCCCTCGGTGATCTTCGCATCAATCACCTCGTCAATAGGAATCTCCGCCAGCCGCGACACCACATGATGAAGCGTGGGGAGCGCGTCCCAGTTTAACTCGTTAATCTCCACTTTGGCATTCTTGGTCCGCCGCAGACGCGTCACTTTCGACGGCACAACCTTAGACTCTTGCGCATGGGGCACAAAGACAGGGTACTCCGCCTCAGCCTCACCTTTGGTGCTTTTGCCGACCTTGGGCATGTAACGGTATACGAGGATGCCGTCGTCGTCCTCGCCACCGATCGTCCCCTTGTCCGCGGCGGGATCTTGATCTTCCAGATCTTCGAACTCGAGATGGCCCCACACGGCTCCCTGCCAGCTCGTTTGTAGCCGGAAGGACTTGTTACGCTCGTGGATGTCAATTGCCGTGTACAATTTCGGCATGCCGAGTTCTTCGCGTCCCGACACAATCGGGTCTGCCAGACTCTCGAAGAGAATTGGCATGTAAGTACCCTTGAGTACCTCGCCGTTCTCCTTGGTGTACTGCACTCCGTGGATGTACAGTCCGATGTGTCGGTATCCACCACCACCCAGCCAGTCCATTCCGTTGAGGGTGGTCTGTGAGAAAGAGGCTCGCGCCACGGTGGACGGGGAGATGAAACTGTACCGATCGGAGGGGAACAAGTTTTGAAGTAGTGTACGGCTGGTCTTGAATTTAATCGAGGCAGTCTGGAAGGTAGATTCTAGGGATTTGAGTGCGCGGTCCCTTCCCATATGATCCTGTCGGGGACCGGGCATCGGCCCAAAGACGATGGGCTGACGCCAGTACATGTGCGGGTTTTGTGACCAGAGGTGCTTTCGGAGGACCTGGGCGGAGTGGTCGAACTCGTCGTGGCCATAGATATAACTGACCATTTGCAATGCTAGAGGAGTCAGCAGGTGTGATTTGGTGCTATTTGGATTTTAGCGGGTCACTTACATCGTTCAGGCGAGACCAGTGTGACTGACTCGCGAGTCATCTGCTGGATGGTCGTTGCGCGTTCATGGCGTGCCTTTTGATACACCTTCAATCGCTCAGGAACGTCGCTGGCGGTAATGTCACCAGATAGCATCACAGACAGTGAGACAGCATCTTCAATCGCCATTGCACCGCCAGATGCGCGGTAGGGCAGGAAAGGATGAACAGCATCACCCAGAACAGCCAGACGGCCCTCCACCCACGACGGGAGGGTATCCATATCCAAAAGAGGCCACAGCTTGAGAGTCTGCGGGTCGGCCTTCTCCAGCAGTTTGCGGACTTGTGGGTTAAAGTCCTTGTACACATCGAGCAAAGTGTCTTTGCCGATATGTTGATTGTACGAATCACCCTCGGTCTCGATGGTCGTCAACTCCTCTGGATGGATACAAACAAAGTTGAGCAATTCATTGTTCGCACATGGATAGATCACCACACGACGATCAGACGAGTCCCACATATCGACGGCGCCAAAGTCGCGCGCGATGCTGTTGGTCTCTGGGTCATCCAGTGCCTGTTGACGGCTAATAAGGAAGCGGAAGGCATGCTTTCCCGAGCTTTTTGGCTTCTTGTCTGACAGCTTGGTCCGAGTCATTGAGTGGACTCCATCCGCACCGATCAACACATCACCTTCAACGACATCGCCATTTTCAAGAGTCACTGTTGCATTTTGGGCATCAACATCGGTGATCTTGCTTGCGGTGTGAAGTATAGCAGGCTTGCCCTTGCCGGCACCGGTAGCTGCGGTCTTCAGTCCTTCGTGGAAATGAGCACGATGCACAAGGAGCCATCGCTAAGGCGTTTGAGTAAGCTGAGAACTGGGCATCAGCAGATCCGGGAAACTTACATGTCTCCACATATCCGCATGGTCCTTCACAGCCGTTATGTGGACTGGCTCACCGGATGGAGTGTATTCGCGCAACTGACCCGTAAGCTAGGTTTCAGTCAGATCAGGGATAAAATCTTACCAGCTCAGTCTCCACAGCCCCAAACTTCGTAGCATCGATCCCCAGACGGCGCAGGACGCCATTTGCATTTGGGGACAAGTGAATAGCAGCGCCGATTTCATTGGCGAAGCGCGAACGTTCGAAAATCTACTAAGTCAGCCATGTTACAAAAATACGTTAGCAATGAAACATACCTCTACATGATGGCCTTGCTGTCTCAGGGCGATCGCTGCAGTAAGACCGCCGATCCCCGCACCAACGATCAAGATGCGCAAACCAGAACTACCGTTTAATTCTTTCAGCGTCATTTTGTACTGGTATAATATTGATCAACTAATTCCATGGGAATTCTGAGACTTTATTAATTACGCTCGGCATCAACTCCTCCCCCGCATCTATACATGGCCCCCTCGGTTGACGACATGGATGCTCGGACTCCGCGTTTCGGGACGTTCTCGGCTCCACATACAACGCTGCGGAGCACGCTCAACCTTCCGAGTGGGGGAGAATGTATATGAAATACAAACTCCAAATTATTTTCTTCAAATCATTCGTTCACAGATCTCTCAAAATGCCTAACGAGATCAAAGACATCACGACCCGCGACGAGGTCTCCTTCCCTTACATTTTTGAGCAAAATGTCTCCATCAACCTCAAAGATGAATCAGGTATCGTCCGCGCAAACGTCTACCGACCCAAGTCCTCTTCCAAGGTTCCCGTGATTGTCACCTACGGCCCATACGGAAAAGATATTCCCTACAAGGATTTTCACGCACAGAGCTTCAGCGAGGTGAACCCCGAACAAAAGTCCGAGCACTCGTCCTGGGAAACTCCCGACCCAAATTACTGGACTAGCCAAGGCTATGCCGTTGTGCGCGCAGATGAGCGCGGTACGGGCCAGTCTGTTGGTAAGCTCGATACCATGTCTCGGGGAACGAGCGAGGCATTCTTCGATGTGGTTGAGTGGGCTGCTGAGCAGGAGTGGTCCAATGGCAAGGTTGGCTTACTGGGTATTTCCTACTACGCTGGTAGCCAATGGCGTGTTGCGGCACGTCAACCCAAGGGTCTGGCCTGTATCATTCCCTGGGAGGGCATGTCTGACTACTACCGGGATCGATGCCGTCACGGTGGAATCCTGTCAAGCAAGTTCATTAAGTTCTGGTGGGATCGCCAGGTCGTGAGCAACCAGTACGGTCTTGGTGGTCGTGCCGCCAGGAACTGGGGTCCCGATACCATTGAGGGAGATTTGAGCGAGGAGGAACTTATTCAGAACCGACAGGATCAAAACGTCGACAACGTGTCTAATAAATATCGCGATGATCTTTACTATGCTTCCAAGGAGTATAGTATGTCGGATATCCAGGTCCCGCTGCTGTCAGTCGCGAACTGGGGTGGTATCTTGCTTCATCTGCGTGGAAACGTCGAGGGATACACACAGGCTGGGTCGGAGCTCAAGTACCTCCGCTTCGTCACTGGTCGTCACGATTTACCCTTCTACTACAGCGAAGAGGTCGAGCTCCAGCGCAGTTTCCTTGACGCCTTCCTCAAGGGTGAGGACCGTGTCGGTTGGTCAACTGGCAAGGCACCCAAGGTTGACATCGTGCTTCGTAAGGGCGACGTCGGTTTCAACAACGCCGAAGCCGAGAAACAATACACCCGTCGCACGGAGCACGAGTGGCCGATTGCCCGCACTCAGTACACAAAATACTACCTCACTTCTAAGCAAGAGCTTCTCACACACGCTCCCGTTGAGCGCCCAGTCAAGGTCTCCTACGAGGCCCTTGGCACGCTGGATACTCCCCAGCTCATCCAATTCACTACACCTGCCTTTGAGAAGGAGACCGAGATCACGGGGCACATTGTCGCACACTTGAATGTCTCAATGAGCGCGAACCCTGGTGCACCTACTCCCCAGGACCTCGACCTCTTCATCACATTGCGTCATATCTCTGCTGCTGGAAACGAAGTCTTCTACACCGGCACAGCGGGTGATCCCGTTCCTCTGTGCAAGGGTTGGCTGCGTGTGAGCATGCGACAAGTTAACAAGGAGCATGTCCGGAATCGGCCTTACCTTCCTCACCGTGACTACTATTCCACTGACTTCCGTCCTGTCATCCCTGGTGAAGTTTACCCTGTTGATGTGGAGGTTTGGCCTACCAATGTCGTTGTTGAGAAGGGTGGAAAGATTGTATTGGAGATTTCCAGTGGTGATACTCAGGGTTCTGGCATGTTCCAACATAACTCACCTATTGACCGGTAAGCTTGCCCATTCTCTGTGCTACTCATGAATTGTGCTAATGACTTTTAGATCTGTGGAACGCTTCCAAGGTCAAAATCACATCCACTTCGGACTGGGTGAGAACTACGTTACTCTGCCGATTATTCCTTGATTATCCTAGCCCCATGCTAGCTCCAAATACTATAAAGTAGATATCAATGAAATTCATTTGTACTTATTAGCATTTGATATAGTCTTGTAACCAATGGCAAATTATCATGGCTCAGCCTTCACCTCACCTCCTCTAAGCTGCTCAACCCTAACAGAGAATGGATTTATATCAAAATTCTGATCCAAATTTCCAAGGGTATGATTGACCTCACAATGCTTCGCCTCATCGGCCCTCACATAAAGCAATAAAGACCTCATACACCGCCGATCAACAGGCATCTCCCAATACCTCACGGCCATATCCGGTGCGCGGAGCGATTCCCACCGTGGAAGTCGTCCGGTATCGAGATCACGAATCGCCTTGCTGTAGGTAATAACAGCTTCTTCCTCTAGATACCCCACACAGCGATGACAGATCTGTGGGGAGATAAGATACGCGACTGAGAAGCCGGTGAAGAAAACGCATTGGGCGCCTAGGACCATGGAACGCATTAGGGGAGTTGGTCGGGCTAGTTGGAGGAATGTGAGGAGGTGCATTCGTTCGTTGTAGGCTTCCTCGAGGAGGGTTTCGATCCTTATAAACATAGTTAGTATTATGACTTCTTTGACACAATTTAGGGCATTTTTACCATCCGTTGTCTCTGCGCATTTGCCTCAGGCTTTTTAGATGACGGAGCATTCCGGCCACCATACCTGGCACACCCGCGACACTTTCTAGGAATATAAATCTCCGGAGCCATTTTTCTTCCGTCATACTGTCCTTGGATATAGCTGTCGATCCTGAGGATTGATATCCGGTTGCCAAGTCCATGCCCCAGCGTAGTAAACGGACTTTTTGGAGAGCTACTCGGTCTTGCCAGGTGTCTGGCTTACGGTGGGTGGGTTCGATGGCGGTGATTTGCTCCTCCGTGTAGCTGCTTCTGTCAGATGATATGAGTGGATAGAACGGGCTGGACATACGTGGGGTGTTTCCATGATGACTTCTGTGGTATCTGGGATGTTGTGTGGTGCCTTGTGTGAGGTATCGAGGCTGGGCGGTAGATAGCTCTGGAAATCGGGATTCGCAGATTACTGCGAGTCAAGGGAAAAGTGGCCATTGTTTCTCTGTTTTGAATGAAACTGAAGCTGTTCAAATGAGTGATATGATAGAGAAGTACGAACGAGACAGGAACATACTTTCACTTTATACTATATGAATGCTCGTTCCTACAATGTAGAATGTAGAATATCATGCATTGTTTTGTTGGGGATGGGGTGTACTCCTATGTACGGCGCAGTCTATACGATTTGTTGATTTGTTTCCTAAACAACCCGAACGAACTCTATGTAAATAGCCTTCTGACTCACTTTGAGTTTAATGTGTCGGGAATTAGGGGCCAACATTGACGTTCACCAGGCTGTTTCAGCCTACGGAATGATGGATAGGTATCAATTGTCGAGAGGGTTATTGAGAAAATCTGCTTAAGAAGCATGGAGAGGTCATCCTGATGGAACGACTCACTTTCATAGCACTGGAGATTGTGTCTCCACTCTTTTCAGCAAAGTGGAGTTCGTATCGGTATCCCGAAAGGTCCGCTGTGTTGTACCCAAGAGGCTTGTTATTCGGACATAGCAAAATTCTAGTTGGACATAACACCTTCTATATCGGGAAAATGTGGTATTTATATTATAGACTAGTATTTCCGCAGTCACATGACTTATTTCCACATACGTAATAACTAAATAGTATCAAATACTTTTAATTAGCTAAGTTTGCTGAATACAACCTGTAGTTGCATTTTCAATTAAAGGGCTCAACATGAGAACCAAAATTGTACCCTGTGCGCGTGTGTGTTTGCACATGTGTAAATTCTTTATTTTGATGACACTCTACTCAGGTGACTGTGAAAATACTTGATTGAAATACAAATACCATCTTTTCCCAATATGGAAAGTGTTATGTCCACCTAGAAAATTGTTATGTCCGAATAACATTACTCGTACCCAAAGCCCCGACTTCCCACACTAGACAATAACAAATCCCTCGGTATTTTAAAGGTATTTCTTCAATATTTTTCGAATTCTAAATAGTCAATTTCCTGCTGAAGATCGATTCTCTGAGATATGTACCGCATGTCGCATCGATGCTTCATTCACCAATCAGCGCCGAGCGGACTTTTCTAACCCAGGAGTACGAAGCGAAAGTCCGCAGCTGCATATTTGCTGTGCACGCTATACTCAACACTCGGCCTTCGCTCTGATAAGTCACCGAGCTGGGCATGTCCTCAGGAAGCCCATAAAAACCTTCATGGCTGTTATCCGCACAATGCCATCTCTCGCAAATACAATTATTCCCCTTCTGCATCATCCCAATTGATTACGCCCGGACTTTTGTCCTTCTCTTTTTCCAATTCCTTGCGAAGCTTCCATCGGCCCTCAAAACATCCAACTTGCAATGCCTTCACATCCACCAGTTTTAACTAGTGAATCGACTCTCGCCGCAGCTCGCCCGGAGCAAGACATCCAAAACTATGACGACAAGGCAAATTTACAACATCTAGCTGGTAAACCCGTCGATCGGGGCCGCGATGCTTGGATTGTCACCTTTGGCACTTGGTGGGCTCTCTTCATTGCCTTTGGCTGGACCAATTCCCTCGGCGTGCTTCAGAACTACTACGAAAAAGAACTGCTGAGGGACTATTCAACTTCCACAGTTGCTTGGATCGCATCCACTCAGATTTTCATGATGTATGGTGGAGGGATAGTCTTCGGCAACATGTTCGACTCCTATGGGCCTCGATGGCTGATTTATATCGGTGGTTTTGCCCACGTCTTCGGCTTGATGATGGTCTCTATTTCCAAGAATTACTATCAAATATTCCTATCACAGGCCATTTGCAGTGGTCTCGGCGCCAGCGCAATCTACTATGCTTGCATCGGTTCGCTGGCTAGCTGGTTCCAGGCGAAGCGCGCCACTGCCTTTGGTCTCGCTGCCTCCGGTGGCTCTGTCGGTGGTGTCATTTTCCCCGTTATGGTTGACCGTCTCATTGATCAGGCAGGCTTTGGTTGGACTATGCGCGCGGTTGGTTTCATCGTTCTTGGGGGTCTTGTCATAGTCATCTTCACTGTGAAGTCGCGACTGACGCACACCCCTAAGCCGGTTCGCGTTCGACACTATATTAAACCGTTCACTGAGCTTCAATTCCTAATGCTGGTTATTTCGCTGTCACTTTTCTCGTTCGGGCTATTCCTGCCGTTCAATTTCATCACTGCTCAGGCGCAGACCCTTGGCATGTCCTCTACTATGGCAAACTATCTTGTGGCAATTATCAACGCAACCAGGTAAGATGTTTGTCAAATCCCAACTTCCGAGACAAATGCTAATGAACTTAGTGTTCTTGGCCGTATCGTTCCCGGTATGGTCGCTGACCGAGTGGGACGCTTCAATGTCATGTCCGTAGCAACACTGGTTTCAGGTATCCTCACCTTCGCACTGTGGCTACCAGGTCGCAGTAATGTAGCGGTCATTCTCTATGCCGTGTTTTTCGGTTTCTTTTCCGGTGCATATGTCTCCCTGACACCTGCTCTCGTTGCCCAATTATCTCCTATCCAGGAGATTGGCATTCGCACTGGGGCCCTTTACTTCTTTGTCTCGATCGCCGTGCTCACTGGTAGCCCAATTGCCGGCGCACTCGTTTCAGTTGATCAAGGTCGTTATGATTATCTGGAGATTTTTGCTGGGGCAACCATGTGTGCGGGTGCTGTTTTGCTAATATTGACTCGTGTCGTGAAAGCAGGATTTAAGTGGGAAGTTTTGTAGGATACATACGTTTTGGTTGTTGTTCTATTGAGATAAACTACATTTTGAACACTTAGGATTTCTGGGTCAGAGATATATGAGTTAGAGGGAACAAAAAAATCAAGACGATCTTTTTAAGGAACTACACTTCTCGGGTTATCATACATTGACTTCTTTGCTCATGAAATAAAGAAACCAGAAAAAAAAACAGAAACGGAAGAGAAGTTTTTCCACGGCATTCATTAGACTTCAATCATAGCCCAGTACATCAATCGACCAATTTCCAGAATTTGAACACATTGGACTCTGGAAATCTCAGAACAGAAAGCCATCGTAATGACAAGCACAGCAGTGAGTAGTGAATGCTTCGAGGTTAAGGTCCGCTCAGATCGGGTGCCATTATACTGAATAAAGAAGCAGTTTCTCCAACGGAATCAAGAGTTCCAAACATGCACTCTTCCTGGAGTGATTGACGACTACGGTGATTGGTTTATTAGTACAATAAATAACTGATGAAGATCTCTAGGCTTCTGCATTGCAGTCTAGAATTAAGCTAGTCTTAGTCAGCAGACTCGCGGGTGTTTTGTCGAGGTTGAACTAGTTTTAACTTCTAATCACTTTTAACATTTAGCCCCTAATTATGAATCTCTCCACTCTGTCATGTGAGCGCTGTCGAAATCATAAGGTAAAGCCACTTCTTTGCTCACTAGCTACACAACTGACCTACTCAGCGCAAATGCTCCCGCGAACTGCCAATATGTGGCCGATGCCGCTGCTTAGGCGTTGCGTGCTCATATCCACAGCGAAAGAAAAGGGAGCGAAAAAAACATGGAGCCCCTGAGATCGCTTCTCTGGGAGAGTATTATAGCACTCCAACTATTAACACGTGCCAAATCACAGCCGTCACAGACCGATCAAGCCTCCTTGCATTACTCTCGCCGGACACTCAATTAGCCTCACAAACAACAGGGCTCGCTCTACTTGACGTCTACTTTTCTGGCTTTATTCCATCTAGTATCATGTCCCAGCAGGAGCGCACCAGGCGGCTCTATTTGCAAGGTCAATTATGTAATGGTGCTCTTCATGCCATGTTCGCATTGGCATCTTTGTTCTTGGGTCACGCACAGACGCCCAGTAAATGGCGTCAACTCGATGGCATTTCCGATATTGCTCCAAATGCTCGTTTTCATGGCCAGGACTGGGCTAATAACGCCAGCCATGTCGTATCCCTCCAATTGCATGCTCCGTCCCTTGACACTGTTCGATCTCTCTCCAATCTTACCACATATTGGTTCGGCGTTGGGCAATGGGAAAAGTCCCAGGCGAATGCGAGTACGTGCATCTTAATCAAGAGACTGCTTCTATTCAAGTCTTGGAACATATCGCTGAATATAATATAGATATGGTGATCCAAGCCACACGAGATCTACAATTGCAAAATTTACAATTACCGAAAGCTCAATCTCGTGGTTTGCGATGGAGCTGCTTCTGGGCTGACATGATGTGCCGATGTTTTGTGCTTGATGATAGCTTTGCAAGCTCTAGTCAGAATATCGATATTTCTGATATTACACACACCTCCGATAGCTTAGAGCCTATCGGTGATGAAACCACGGACCACACGTCCGTCTCATTAGAAACCCACCCAACTGCAGGGCAAGAAGCACTGCTGAAAACCTTGGGTCTCTGGTATGTTGATTTGCAGCGCAATCATATGACAGAGAACCATAACTAACTCTGCTAGGCGTGAGGCTCGATGGTTCATTCGCAATCTTAGGTTCATCCATAATTTTGCACCGGAAGCAGATCCAGCGGCATGGTGGGCTGCTCTCTTTGCGCTGGATAGCAAAGTCACATCTTGCTACTCATTATTTCCCAGCGCACTTCGGGACTTTAATAGAGGCCGCCCTCATGATTCGGCTGAGGCCCCAGAATTGCTGCTATCGCTCCATGCAGTCTATCATCAGTGCCGGGCTCTGCCTCATCTTGCCATGTTTATGTTTTTACGACAAACTGCCTCGGCCTCCCCTGAATATGTCCACCTTTGCGCTCGGATTACAGTGTGCCACCTGAATCTATTTGCAGACGTTGCAACTAGTTTCATGTCTTTCGCCTCATCAAGCGCTTCTTCCAGTCCACCTTTTATTGCATATTGTGCCTTTTTGACAGCATCCATCCATTTGGCCGCCTTGTGCCTCTTCAAGGACTCCACACAAATCCTTCCTAAAGATAGCAAATTTATGCTCGACTTGTTGAGGAAACGGGCTTTGTCCAGCCTGCTTTTGCTCCAGCGCCTGCAATCTTACTGGTCTTCTTGCAGGCAATTGGTAAGTGGATGTTCCTTTTCCGATCTTCTGCATGATATAACAAGTTGTATCTTTTACAAAAGCCTTTGCAAGGGAGGGAATTGCTCACTGTATTATGCATACAGCTCAATCGTCTCAGTCAGTTATGCTTCTCTGTAGGAATATCAACCGACGAGGTCGAATCACATGGCTGCGTCTTGCGAGAAGGATCCAACTTCTCCACGTCTACCACAGCGAATGACAGCACTGGAATTACTCCACGAGCACCAGGACATGAGGATCTCGAACTAGTCATGACTCGCCACCTCGCGAACATTCTAAAGACGGTCAATATCAGCCACCCGTTCTACTTCTCTTTCCAGGACCAGCAATCCTCACATCTTACCGCATGGGATTCTTCAAGTCATGATGACTCCTTTAGTTTCTCGCATCAGCCCTACGAAGCCGAAGCCGAGCAGGAAAATTTAGCGTTACTTGACACTCCAGCACCCCTCCAACCGGTTTTCCCGGCTTCCAAATCTCGGCCTCGCCATAAACCAAGGACTTGGATCCCAGCCCGTCCAGTTACGCGCGATTCTATGATGGCAGAGGACTCAATGTCTTTCCTTAGAATGATGGATATATAAAAGAGTTCCCTTATGAGTTATGAATACCCCAATTATCTCCCCCCATACAAGTAATACCCAGTGTGCAGGCATATTGGAACGCCTGCAAATGATATATTATTAGGCACCAACCGATGGTCAGGCTTCTATGATAGCTTACGCTAAAAATCACGCCGCTATAGTGAGAGGGTTTTTTAGGAGGCAGGGGAAGGTGGTCCAATGGATGAGATGACCCTTGAACGGCAGATTTCACTCCTGCCACTTCCTCTCCCCCACCACGAACTAAGCTTTCAGTAGCTAGATGCCGGAATCTGAATTCCATGTTTGTCAACACGTGAACTGCTGGTTACAAATTAGAGGAGAAAGGAAAGAAGGAAGCGCAAGCTAGTATAAGGAAGAATAAACGTACAGATCAATATACTAGCATTGGTGGTTTGGAGAGATGAAGGGAAAACAGGAGAAAGAAGCGCTGGTCTATTCACACGACTGGTGGTCACTCGGTCTCCAGGCTTTGACAATCCCTTTCTTGTTTTGATGAGCAGTAACGGCCAAAATTCTATGGCATTGGGCAGAGAGAGGAGGGTCATACAGAGGCTGTTGAAAATGCGGGGTATCGTGGCGCCCTCGACTCGCGGGCTCTGCCCCGACACGGCACCTCTCCACTGTCCCCGCTTCCATCCCCGCATTTCCAGCAGATACATGATTGAAATGTCGGCATGATGCCGTGATTCGAGAATTAAAATATATACACAGTCTAAGTCTCTTCGTTATATCGGGAAAATATCTTAACATAATCGTTGGAAGGTTGAGAGCTGGTGATACGTGCATACCCACTATCCTCAGCATCGGGGCCACCGGCTAATGGTCTGAATCTGAGCTTTACGATGGCCTCTTTTGCATTGATTCGCAGCTCGGTGCTCAATAAGCCTTTCACTCCATTCCGACAGTCAATCTCTCGCGCGATCGCCACCCGGGCAACCTCATACACACTAAACACGGGACACAAGATTCCCGCACTCGGAATTGGCACATTCGGAGACGCAGAATCTCAGGAAGCCATCGTCACCCAAGCATTAAAAAAGGGCATAAGATTCATTGATACTGCCCGTGTATACGATGTCGAAGTTCAAGTAGGCAAAGGCATGAAATGCAGCGGTGTTCCGCGTGAAGACGTGTACCTCGCCACTAAGCTCTGGTGCTCGGACTACCACCCCGAGGATGTGGAGCGTGCCTTGGATGACTCGCTCCGTGACCTGGATACTCCATATGTTGATTTGCTTCTTATGCATTATCCGTGTACCTTCAAGCGTGGATCTGATCGGTTCCCTCGCGACGACGGTGGAAGGATGATCGAAGGGGAGACCAGCTATTTGGATACCTGGAGAGCGATGGAGAAGTTGACTCGGTCGGGCAAGGTGAAGTCTATTGGAGTCTCCAATTTCAGCAAAGGAGAAATCGAGACATTGATCAAAGATTCGTCAACTGTGTGTTCCTCTGGTCCCTGAAGTAAGCTCATGTGCTGACATTGGTTAGATCCCAGCCGTTCATCAGATGGAAGTTCACCCGTATCTCCAACAAAAAGGATTCAACAATTGGCTCCAGGATAAGGGAATCCACGTCGTTCAATTCAGTCCTCTAGGCAACATGAACGATTTCTACCGGAAAACTGGCTGGAGCAAAGAGGTTTCGCACATGATGCGCGTGATTGACCAGCCAATTTTGAAGGAAATCGCAGAGAAACACAATAAAAGCCCGGTTCAGGTCGTTCTTGCGTGGGGCATCAATAGTGGGAGAAGTGTCATTCCGAAGAGTGTGATTGATTGGCAGGTCGACGAAAACATTGCTGCCGATTTTGAATTAGAAGAGGAGGACATGTTTAGGATTGCGACTTTGGATGCGAGAGCGCGGTTCAATGATCCTAGTCTGGATTATGAGTGGAGGCTTTATTCAGACTTGGAGGGGATTGACGGGACCGTTAGAGGGAAGACTCATTAGGGTTTTTATGGAGTGATAAGTTCGGTTTTCAATTAATGCTGCTATAAAATAAACTGCTATAGGTCTGGCTCGTCTGGGTAATCTGTAGCATCTTGGAAAATGATTGTAAGATCCCTGCCTGATTCAGAAGATGCATTTCTCGTTTATTGCTGAATCTTCGGCCGTGCTGGCCTAGGACCCAAGAGCACGATGAACAATGAAAAGGTCGAAGCATCCAATTGATTCTATGGGATTCGAGGCACCGATCGCTTTGGCGCAGCATCCCCTGCATGTGAAGGCACAGATTCATGGCAACTGAGTTGGTGCGCCTCTTCTTTCTACGAAGAAAAGTCCTGTCCGGAACTTCTCCCGGCCTATAATCAGTAATCAAGAATCTTTAGTTTCTCTAAGTTCAGTAAATCTTCGAGCTGGAATGTGGGGCTTCTGGCACCGTGTCGTGGTCAAACCAAATGTAGAAGGCTCTGTGGCGGTCGCTTTTTTGTCTGATTTGCACTTCAAAGTGCATTTCGATGATGCGTGACAGGTTTTTCTTATTCATCCCGGGGTGCTTTCCTAGGCACTCGTCTCGTGGGGCTGTTGAATCACTTCACAATGGTCATGTGAAGCTTCGCATATATTTCCGTGATGCTGCTGTTCACAAGTCATACATATTGATTTCAATGCAGACCAAGCTGTGCAGTCATCAAAAGCCTCGTTCAGAGCAAAATGAACTCATTCGAGCTTCCTCGCTTCATGAGGGCACTAGGTAAGACTGTGTTTACTGCCTTCATGAACACCATGATAACCGTTCAGAATATTCCAAGGCACAAAAATTCAGCATTGTCAAAAAGACTCTGCCACAGATACGAGACCATGATATTCTGGTATGCCTCCCTTCAGTTTGAGTAACAAATCTAACAATTTGAAGATCAAAGTCAAGGCATGTGGAGTATGTGGCACCGACCTCCATATCCACGACGGTGAATTCGGAGCTCAAGTACGCCGAATCGAAGCCCATGAATTTATATGATTTCTCACAAAGCCAGTTCCCTCTTGTCCCCGGTCACGAAACAGTAGGCATAGTGGCAGCATTTGGCAACAAAGTTCATGGTTTCAAAGTAGGAGATCGCGTCGTAGCCGACAACTCTGAATTATGCGGTACATGCCACTACTGCCGTGTCGGCAACGGCAAAGAACTTTTTTGCGAGAATTTTGTCGCACATGGAGTGATGGTTGATGGGGGTTTCGCCGAATACGCTGTTTATCCCGGGCATCGCGTATTCAAATTCAACAATTTGTCGGACGCCAATGCAACGCTGATCGAGCCCGCTGCCTGTGCTGCCCATGGTATCGATAGTATCGCTCCGCATATGAACTCCCGTGTTCTTCTTTTCGGTGCCGGCCCGACAGGATTGATGCTAGCGCAGCTTCTCCGCCAGAATGGTGCAAATCATCTTGTTATCGCTGCGCCTGGCGGGTTGAAAATGGAGCTTGCGAAGTCGCTGAATGCTGCTGATGAGTATGTGGAACTTCCTCGTGGGGACGCTGCGAATGCGACGTTGGAAAAGCAGGAGGCCGAGAGTCCGTACGGATATGACATTGTTGTCGAAGCGACGGGGAGTGCTAGGATCCTGGAGAACGCGATTAGATTCGTGACGAAAGGCGGAAAGTTGGTGGTGTACGGCGTGTACAACGACGATGCCCATATTTCTCTGTCGCCAAACAAAATATTTAAAGAAGAAATCAAGGTGATTGGATCATTTTCGCAGATCTATAAATTCCCCGCCGCGATTGATTATCTAGGTAAGCATTCAACTGGTGGGAAAATAGTGGATTATTATGCTGATAAAGATTCAGATGGGAAGAAGATCAACGTTCATGGAATCGTCAACAAGACCTACAGATTGGAGGAATGGGAAGACTGTCTGCAGGCATTGAGAAACAAATCAGTGATCAAAGCTGCAATTGTATTCGATTGATAAAGAGATGATGTGTATGCAACAGTGCTCATTACTGGGCCATCATTAGCGGTTGATACTATTATTTTCGTATGAGACGCGAGAGAAGATCAGAATGACATTTTAATCTACCGTTCTACTTCCCCCTTGTTTTATTTACAACAATATCTCTTCTGGAGCTCACTTCTTACGCGGGGGTTGTTCAATGGTCAACGCACCGATTGCGGCTTTGTTAATGCATGAGACAAAGGGAGATCCTTTGGAGATCAATAACATAGATTACACGATGACTAAATGAGCTTATATTTATACATGACCAAAAGCTTGGTGGTAGAAATAATTCGATGATTCTCGAAATTTAGAATTCATTTGTATTTCATTCATAGGCTGCCAAAAAGTATGTGCGATATAATGCCACAGTAAAATTTGAACGCTGAAAATGCCACCCGTGATAATCATGCATACTTCTGAGGTCTTTTCATAGACTTCCACTGAACAAGTGCAGCTCCAATAAAGGAAAGGGCAGCAGCAGCAACAGAAACATAAAATGTCTGTGTAACTGCAATATTATAAGCGTATAACACAGATGAAAGAGCCTGCTTAGGAACCCTGTGCGAAAGATGGGCTGCTCCAGCTTCGATGATAGCCCCTGGACTAATCGTTGGAGCGTACTTGGTGATGCTGGCCACTAGTCGATTCTGAAACACAGTCTGTGCAATAGAAATAAACAACGCGCCGCTTAAACTTTGAGCAAATGTAATTATCGCAATCCCAATCGGTATATCTTCCAATGGTAGAACGGTCTGCAGGCAATTGATGCATTGTTGGAACCCGACCCCTGCGCCGATACCTATTATAATTTGGTAGCCGATCCACATCCCATTTCCTGTGTGAACTTGGAATGTTGTACAAAGGCCTGAACCAATCGTGAGGAGGGCGCTGCCAAGAAACATGAGAGGCGTGTAGTACCCAACCAAATTTACCAAGAGCCCCCCAAGTGCGGAGGAGATGATCATTGAGACAACCATAGGCAAGTTATTGATTCCAGACTGCGATGCTGAGACCTGTTCAATAGCCTGGAACCAGATAGGGAGCTGTGTTGTGTGAGCTATGATCTTCGAGGAGGTGGTTCAACTTACATAGTATCCGAACACAAAGAAAGAGCCCCCGAGAAACGTTGCATGTATGACAGCGCCAAGAATATTGCGATTCATGAGTAGGCGAGGAGGAACGGTGGCTTCTTCTTGTTTCCAGTGCTGAACATAGCACCAGGCTAAGGAAAACAATGAAAATAAGACGAACAGTACAATGATGCGCACATTTGACCATTCATATTTCGTGCCACCCCACTGTAGGGCCAAAAGGATCGATATAATAGCGGGGATGAAGAGCAGGATGCCGAGTGGATCCATCCGTTTAACCTTGTTCATCCGTCCTGATTCGATCGTTTTCCTCGGTTTCACATCCTTGAAGAATATAGCAATAAAGATACCCGTAATTGCGCCAAGGGGAAGATTAATATAGAAACACCATCGCCAACTCAAATGGTCCGTCAATAGTCCCCCCAGTCTGCAGAAAGAGGTTAGTGGTTGTAAATTCCCTGGAAAGGGTCATTCCTACAGTGGCCCAGTGACAGTCGCAATTCCACTCGTACTCCCAATGATCCCAAAATAAAGAGCACGTCGATGGAGGGGTACACTATTGGCGAGCACTAACAGCGCACCAGGTGATAATCCTCCCGACCCAATCCCTGCAATCGCCCTTCCGAGTATCAGACCCTTCGATGTTGGCGTAGCTGCACATGCCAACGACCCGATCTCAAAAAGACCGAGGGCGATCATGTACGTCCATTTCGTAGAATAGTAGGTGTATATCTTGCCGAAGGGGAGGGTGACCGCGCAAGATGTCAGAAGGTACGCGCTTGCGTACCAGGACAAGTCTTCCAAAGAGTTGAATTGTTCGGTGATCTTCGGTACAGCTGTGGCGAGGATTGTATTGTCCTGGATGGATTAGATGAGAATATTAAAACTTCCAAGGTAAAGATGGACTCACCAGTGCGATGCAGAATGACTGAAAACAAAGGCCTATGAGTACGGGAAGGAATTTGATCGTGGATGGGTACTCGATTCTCTCATCATCACTTATATCGCTGCTGCCCGACTCTTTCAAAGGGATATCGTCTCGACAGTCGTCATTGTGACAATCTCGCACTGAGCCGTTTGCCATTAAACACGTAAATCCACAGCCAAATCAAGACTGTGAAAATATGGTCAAATTGTTTGGGACATTCGGGTCATAGGTGGAGGGTAGGTAGAAGGTCAAGAGATTAAACATGACCTGAGCTGAGCTAAATTTCATAGAACTGCTACCTTAAGCTTGATTGTAACTCACATTCAAGCAAGGGGCACAGGAGCTCTCCAGTCACGGAAGCTCGGCTTTATCAAACATTCCATTGAATCAGGTATGCGCTAGCTCCGTCACGACGCGAAATACACAGCCAAGCAAAGCGTGCTCTCCCATCCCGTGATTACCTGGTATCTCCTGGCTTGCACAAAAGTCCCGATTCTAGAATCGATTCGTGGGTCAGATCTACTTTGAGTCCATCTCGCGGGTTCCCACCCGGTATGTTTTGGGGGTTGGGGACGCCACGTACCTGCATTCCTGAGATGAACTACCGAGCAGGATTCATGCACTATTACTAACTCTAATTTGTTCCGCGGCGAATTATCAATGCAATTGTCATGTGAGTTTATTGCATCATTGGGATAGGGATACCATGAGGGTGGGAGTAAGTTCGACCTAAATTATGCCGACTAAGTGACGATAGTACTTACCCCTTGGGAAGTGATCGACCCAAAGTTAGCTTCCAGTGTGCAAACAATATTAGCTGATGAAGCTTGAATTCCCTGCGTCTGCTTTATCGTAGGATCTTACAATATTTCATCCTTCACGTCTTAGTAGTTGCTAATTTGTTGGTTGTAAACGAAATTGACAAAAGCCGAACCAATCTTGATTAAATATGCCCTGTTGGGGCGTCGCCTATGTTGCACTATATTTAACCTCTTCAATCAGCAGATTGTACCACTGCATTGGCAAAAAAATAAAGGCCAAGAGGTAAGAATAATTGCAATAAGAGAGCTAGCTGCAAGTTCTATAAAGAGCTTTCATGTTGAGAACTCACGAATAACACCAAAAAGACAAAGCTAAGACATAGGTTCATATTAACGATCACTGCTTCCATTCGCGATAGCCATGCCCAAGGCCGTACTCAAGACTCCTCCTCTCTCTGTGAACACAGCCATCGATGAACTTCTGAGGCAGACTAGCTAGTCGTGGAACCTTCCCCTGGATAACCTGGTCCGCCCTTTGTACATATGCTGTACTAAATATTTCCCACAGTTCTCTATCCAAGCAATCCTCCAACAGCGGAAGAGGATAGTATGGGTCATTCTCGAAGAAAGACATAACAAGGTGAGAGATGAGTGTGTCAGGATTTTTCAAAGCGACTGATTCATCCCAGATATTGCAAAGATTGAAATCAAGAATCCAAAGACGTGTCGTACGTGGCTCAAAGTCAAATGGCATGAGAGACTCGATATCTGTTTGTGGTGGCATTGCGGCTAATTGCGCCAACGTTAGTTTACGCGTAAGACAAAGATCACCCGTATATTCCATAGATTCTTCACTTCCTAGAACGAACTCAATGTCGTATCCATCAACATGGGCGGACCAATGGACCACTGCTAGAGCTTCACCTATATCGAAAGCTAGATTTTTGACAGGAAGCCCAAGTTCAATCATTTGGTCGAGATGAAGATTAAAGTTTCGGAGGGTGAAATTGGCCGATGACGCAGTTGTGGTACGGCGCCGACCTAGGTAGACACGAGCCAGACAGTCTCGATTTGTAGGATGCGCAGCAACCCACTTGCGAGATTTATTAAGGCAATATTTCTTGATCAGAATATCTCGCGCAATTTTTGGCAAAGGGAGGATGCGCTGGGTAATCAGAGTCATAGATGGTATTGAGATGGATTCTCGTCTAAAAGGCAAAAGATGTCCATTCTCTTTCCACCATTTCTTATTACCCTTTGCGACATAAGAGAAAACTCGTGGAACTCGGCATTCGATCGGCTTGTCTGTGATTTTTTGTTGCTCAAAAGCTTGCCGCACAATGAAATGCGCCTTGAAGTCGGCCCAGAGCCTATCTTCATATGAAGGTTCGCAACTTTGAGAACAAAGCCTCGGCCAGGTCTCTCAAATACGATGCCACGCTGACCAAAACCGATGGCACGGTATTCAACCTGCTCCTGGTCTAGAAATCTGGAGCAGTAGGTTATCCAGTCCATGTCAGCATGAAGAGAAGAGCTTAGGGACAAAGGCAAGTCCTTTTTAGGGGACTGCTTGGAACTGGATAGATGCTCCATCATAAGAGAAGAGAGATAAAGGGGATTTCGCTTGAGAAGGTTAAGGAAGGGAGGGATGGTAGAGAATATTAGACGGGAAGTGAGGTTTCGTTTGAGAGATCAGACCAGATGTCATATTTGGCTGCGGCGCGCTATGGGTTCCAAGGTTTGAAATCGCTAAATACCGTATCAATGGTACGGAGGTACATTGTTGCAGTGACTTGGACTGAATACCCATACGCCTACTGACATTACTTAGGTGCCTGATTATATTGCTGTACCTAATGTGAAGGTGATTGAGGAATGATGCGGTGATACTGAGCCAGAATAAGATTTTGGCGTGAATGGTCGAAACACAAGGAAAGTTATAGTTAGGCAGCATTTCTTAAGGATCTAGCCCATAGGGCCGAAGCCTAGTCCCATGGGAATCCCACGGGAAATGCAACCCGAAGGTCTGACCAAACCAATTTCAGTATACTATAGACACCTATGTTAACAGCCACGATAGTTTAAAGTGGCCAAATTCGGATCTCAAGGGGAACATACAACAACTGCTTGTACAGCATTGTGTTCATGGCGGAGAAATTATATTTAGACATTAGTGCAAGCACGGCTTTGAGAGTGTCTGATCAAATGGCGCGTATGAATGTGTCGAGGCGAGGATATCACTACCGCCTAGCGGACCGCTTTGCCAAAGTTTAGCCCTCTTTGAATTGATGGGTGTATACCATTTTTTCTCCTGTTGGCGACAAGGTAGGCATCTGCTGTTAGCACTAGGATTTGATGTGGCATGGACTCATGTAGCTTTGGCCTGTACCGCCCTTTTTCGTAAGACATCTGGTACGCAAAGTCGCCTTATTCTGCCCTTGTGGATTTTTGCGGTTGGTTCAAGTATTGTAGAGATCTCTATTTCGCGTCAAACATCGAGGTGACAAGGCGTTGATGGAATTGATGACATAAGCGAAGATTTTGATCATAAGAGTAACTTATCTCAATTTCTGCTTTTAATAGACCATCATGAACTGCATGAATCTAGCCTCCCTACTTCCTTTTCCACAGTACTACCCGTTGGACAGAAAGCTAGCCAGGTTCGACTGGAACCTGACCTGATTTTGCGTCTTCACGGTCCGGTACCTCAAAACATCGGTCTGAAACGCGCTAGATCGCATCGCGTTTGACTGTACCAACATAACATCACCATCAGGAATCTAGAATGCAACCAACCTTATCATGCGTAAAATCTCTTCCGGTCGGACATTTGGCAAGTCGGACATTTGGCAATTTGGGCATATCCTGTCTGTTGGCATCTGCCACGTGTTGACTCGGCCATCGTGGCTTCGAATCAGCAAGGGACGTTGAATGCATTCTCACTGAAACGGAGTTAGAGCCTGATACGACGGGCGCTGCACTGGACTGATGCAAGGCCAGATCGGTGTACGAACATAGAGCTCCATAATACAAGGATGACGCGGTGGATCCACTTAAATTGTAGCATCACGACAATCATTTACCCTAAATTGGCATCGCTGCCGAATTATCTTAACTCCGAGCGACGCTAAACTGGGAAAACATCCAACTCGGAGGTCCCGGATACGCGAAGATACGGAGCCTCGGGAATTCCTTGTCTCAAAGTAGTTATCGTCCCTGTTAGGTCTTGGGTTCGTTGTTTCGTACATGTGACGCAGGGGCCTCTGCTCTGAAGAATGCTTAATTAAACTAACTGCTTAGTCAAAGGGCGATAAGTAACTTAGGATCTTTGAGAGGGACGCGTTGACACGCACTATAATTTATAGTGAGTCGGATGTTACTCAGGATCCGTTGCCGATCTTCGGGATGTGAGTCTATTTAAGAACCCTTGTCGATCTCTCTCAATGCATTTGCAACAATCCTTTCGCTCTTCAATTGCACGGTCATTCGTTCATCATGCGTAGCCACGCTCTCCCTATTGCCCTGGGCCTGGCACCCGTCGCTTCTGCCGCTCTCTATGACACCGTCATCGATACCAAGTATGGCCCTGTGAAAGGTTACCCTGCCTTCAACAGCACCAACACTGGCAACATGACGAACTGGAAGGACATCACCGTCTGGAAGGGCATCCCCTTTGCAGCCACTACTGGTGGGGATAACCGCTGGAAGGCCCCCAGCCTGCAAGCGCCTGGACCGATACTTTGGATGCCCGAACCTGGGGCCCTGTCTGCCCTTCTGCTACCACTGGCAACAACGACTACACCATCAACGAAGACTGCCTGAACCTCAACATTTGGTCTCCTGCTCAGAAGACTGATGCTAAGCTTCCTGTGGTCATGTGGAGTTACCCGGCTGAGTCAACTGCTGCCGACGCTCTCTTTGATGGCGGTGGTATGGCGGATAAGGGCATCGTCTTCGTCAACTACAACTACCGTACCGGTCCCTTCGGATGGCTCGCTCACTCTGAGCTCTCTGAGGAGTTTGAGAAGGTTACTGGATCCAATAGTTCTGGTAACTGGGGTATGCTCGATCAGATTGCCGCTCTGAAGTGGATCCATGCCAACATTGCCGACTTTGGTGGTGATCCCGACCACATCACTGTGCAGGGTCAGTCTGCTGGATCAGCTGCTACTCAGCACATCTTGTACAGTGAGCTTACTAAGGACCTGATTGTCGGAGCTATCATTGAGAGTGGTGTCCGTGACCCTCACGACCCTCTTTGCACTAGCCTTGCGGAGGCCTATACCACTCTGGATGACGCTCTGGAGGATGGTGACACTTATCTCTCGAACCTGGGTGTCTCCAGCATTGCGGCGGCTCGTAACCTGACTATGGAGGAGCTGATCAACGGTGCCACTGGCACTACCCGTGAAGATACTATTATGTTCGAGGCTGTTCTCGACTACTACGCTATGCCTGACACCTATCTCAACATTTTGAAGAAGGGACTGGCCCACGATGTCCCTGTGATCACCGGAAACAACAAGGACGAGAACGGTGCCACTTATGGACTTCAGCTCACTCTCGAGGAGTACCTCGAAGACGTCAACGAGACTTACAGCGGTGTCTGGATCGACCGTTTCCTCGAGCTCTACCCTGCCAACAGCTCCACCGCCGCCGGTGCTTATAACTCCATGTTCACCGATCGATCAAAGGTTGGAACTTGGTTCTGGACCCAGCTCTGGTACGAGGCCAAGAGCTCCAAAGTCTGGAACTACTTCTGGGATCACGCTCCTCCTGGCCAGACCTCCGGTGCTTACCACGAATCTGAGATCAACTATGTCCTGAACAACCTCTATGCCACTGACCTGCCTTGGACTGCTGAGGATTACGAGATTGCCAAGAAGATGAACGATTACTGGGCCAACTTCATCAAGACTGGTAACCCCAACGGCGAGGATACCACCGTGGCCTGGCCTGCTGTTAGCTCCAAGAAGCTTGTTCAGCATGTTGGTGATGGATGGGGCCAGATTCCTATTGCCTGGAGCAAGAAGGTTACCCTCTTCAAGGAGTGGTTCGCAACTTTGGTTGCTTACTAGACGATGCCGTATCCTGGTATCACATCAAGGTGTGGTTTGAAGTTCCAGTTGCTTGCTGGACGGCGCTGTATATTATCGTCACATATGCCCCCAGGCGCCTTGAATCCTGTCGCTATGAAGTAGATAGTACATAATTAGTGGATTATAAACTGTTTGAGTAGAGATCCAAGTTTCAGTAACAGTGCGAACACATCCTGAGGTACATGGCTTCCTTTGTTAACAATTTCTTTTGTATTTCTAAGATCAGTCACTTCTGTCCAATATTATACATATCGCTCTGAGGCCCCGGTAACTAGTCCCAGACCTGACCAGTAATTTACCCGCTTAGTATACCTACTAAGTGTCCTTACAATAC
Source organism: Penicillium pulvis (assembly GCF_028828015.1). NCBI lineage: Eukaryota > Fungi > Ascomycota > Eurotiomycetes > Eurotiales > Aspergillaceae > Penicillium > Penicillium pulvis. The sequence goes on along the minus strand of NW_026643079.1, from coordinate 279,526 downwards.
CAAGTAGATGCAAAAAGACCAAAAAAATTGACCGACGCAGGGGTCGAACCTGCAATCTCTTGATTCGTAGTCAAGCGCCTTGCCATTGGGCCAGCCGGCCTTGTATGAGTGGAGACTGGACCTGTGGATATATATTCTAGGCTCAAAGCGAGCTCGGGTTCCGTGTTCGGGTCCGCAATTTGTGGAGACTGCTACCAGGATCGCCAAGCCATATCTCTTGCAGGGCATCAAGGTTCTCAAAGGTAGATAATTCTCCGCCGGAATTCCGGAATGGAAGTCAATACCTCGGCATCGATAGTCTTATGTATGGACCTTTTGTTTTATTTTTTGTGTTATCTGGGCTATACCCATACTGGCGATCTCGTGCACCGTCAGAAGCTTTAAAATATATAGCAGGGCAACAGACGAAAAAAAAAAAAAAAGAGAAAGGTCTTGTAACATCAAAAACTCTTGAACTCTTTTAAAAAGGGTTAAAACCTTAATTCGAATCAAAGGGCTATTAAGTCCAACAGCCCTAGAGAAATTCTACCTCAAACTTCTAATCTTCTGGGTTGATTCTTCGTCCCCTTACGGGATAGTTGCCGACATTGGACGCCCAACAGGGATATGGTCGCGTGAACGCCACGTTGGCCTCCCTTTCGCCCGGTCAAACCCAGTTGAAAAGCCACGCTCGATTTTTTCCAAGCTTGGAATGTATGGCTTATTCAAAGGGACCTTAAATAGTCTATTTTTCAAGATTGACAATTCCGGAGTTGACCCACCGTCGATTTTCTCAGAGATATTTCCCCCCGTGTTCTTCTTCTATGGGACAGATGTAAAGCTATTAGCAACCCAGCTCAGTCAGAGCGAATATACCGGGTTGGAAGCTCAGGGATAGTGGCGGAGCTAAGGCTTTTGTCGCTGAGTGTCATGCTTTTGATGAGGATAGCTGATGGTGGATCTATCCTCATCGCGGTTGTGCTAGCTTTCCTGGACCTGAGCCCGAAAATCCGTTGCCGCAATGGAATAAAGATATCGTTGTTGAGTGGGCTGAGCTGGCACATGTCACCCGCTTGCAGGTTATAGTATTTGCCGTAGTGTGTCGTGCCGGACGCCGTCGGCCCGACGGGCGCCAGTGTTGATGCGCCTTATACCGCCGTCTGTGTGTCGGTGGCCTGCCATATTCATATCATTGCAAGATCCACCGGGAACTCTCACACATATCGTCATCGACCAATAGATTGGTGTAGTCGGAGTTGATGCCCGGGCTCCAGTATACGAATTGGTACCGGGAGTTCATAGCTGCCTGCGATGCTGACGCAAGGATCACAAATGACCACTGTAGTATATGTGGTGCGCGTCTCTGGTAGGCGGAGAATCTGCCCACCTCGATAACGACACAGTTTGGCAGGATCTGTTTTATGGGGTTAAGGGTCTCAGTGGCGCCAGTGTTGCTATGGGCGATTTTCTAGCAATTGTAGCCAGACACTACTTAGCATTCTCAGACAGGCAGGATGCAGTGTATGACGAGTTGACGTAGCCCGGTAGAGATACCAGTGATGCAGCGGTCGGTCGCAGGTTAGTTGGGTATGAGATTAGCACCCCTAGGATTAGGTCTTCCCCACGTAATCTAGATCCGAAGCAAATATTCCCTCGCTCAAAATCGCTTTCATGGCGTATTGTATGCAGGATCGAGGTGATAGCCCTTAAAGTAAGCACTGGCAAGAGATATGATTGAAGAACCAATCTCCCAGATCCGCCAATTCTGGTGTTCGAAAATGTCATATTGCCCTCTTTTGATTGCGTTTGAGACCGCAGCTGACAGCTAGGATAGGTTTAGCCTAACAAAGAATGAAACTAAAATTTACCAATCAATAGGCATGGGACCAAGACTCAGCGTTGAGGTGCATATCTACTCAATGTAGCACTTTAGGACAAAGCTGAGTTCAAGCTCGCTGTAAGAGAAGTCCAGCCGAAACTTCCATACGGTGGAGAGCAGGGCAAATCGTGCATATTACATGCGACTTTAACTTCCAAGGTTCCAGAAACTACGGTGAGCGATGCCCTAAGCTGTGGAACCACCCAGGTAAACGCCTTGCATAAGAAACCTTATGTGGTTGGTTCGATGGTTCCTCCAGGCACCGGGTTGACTGGATCACCACTTACATTTCCATATATAGGCCACAAAACCTCCACTTGATCACTTGGTGGACATGCGCCCCGTCGATCAGGCGTTCGGAGCCGCATTCTCGGAGGCTGGAATTAACAGCCAAGCGCATATGAGAGGACAGATGCAAGAACTGCCGGGCAAAGCTCCACAGTGCAGGGATCAAACTTCGCCTTCGAGAAAACTTTGGAAAAACGCGTAGGCTAATATGTGGCTCTGAAACGGGGTATATTATCGATCGGCAATGCGAGTATAATGTACTGTACAGTGTATATTGACTTTCCAGAGTGTCCCACTCGAATCTATGAAGCGTAAGATGGTCGCGATTAGTAACTCTCGTCTCTCCATATAACCATGTCATATGCACTCCGTACATATTCGCGATATTGTTCCCCGCAAACGCCAAACCCCGAGACAGCGATAAGCACAGACAAAAGCGCCCGGACCCGATTCTCTGATCCGCGCGCCATCAACACTCGAAAACTCAGAATCCCGCAAATGATCTCAGTGGCGGCGGGAAGAGCCCCGTGGCGCGAGGCATATATCAATATGGCCTAAAGATGGGGCATGGACCGTGTATACTCAACAGTGTGTGAGACGGGAGCGAGCCCATCAGATCAGGCCATGTGAAACGAGGCCCGGAACTGCCTATTTAGGCAAGTTGAGCGACTATCCCCCAGGATTCGGATGTCACCGTGGGGAATGACGTTGCACTTTGCGGCTTTTTGTTTGTGGGGGTGCTATGCCTGTTTAGGGGCTACGAGCCTACGACTACACGGGAGACTGCACAGTCACATTGATTCTGACAAATCTCAGTCGAATCTCAGACCGCGTAGTCAATAGCGATTTGAAATACACGAAATTGCAATTGCATGCCAGACCATAGCAAATCCCGACTTTTCTTAAACAAGATTTCCCAGGATTGATTAGGTTAGCGAAGGTTTACCAAGCCCCCCGAATCAGTGGCTTGACCCATCTAGGCGCCAAGCCAAGTCGCGATTTATCCCGTTCCGATATGAACACCAATTCCTTGTATGACCGGGTTATCTACATCACTTATGGATGTTTTGCATACGCCATGCCGCTACCGCTCTTCCTAGCGACACGGGTCGCCTAACTCCTTGTATTCTTTCCATTTTAGCAACGAAGTCAACACGGATTTTCTCATTGTTTTATTTCCTTTCTTCCTCTTTGTTTGATTTCTTTCATTATCACGGCTTGCCTAAACTGAACTTCAGCGCGTGCCCCACAACTCTCCGCAGAGACAGGGTAATTCCCCAGACCCAGTTTATTTCCCACCTGGACAAAGGAACAAGCGGCTCCACTCCACCAAACTGAAATCTGACAGGCCGAGAGCCGATCGGCGGGCTGAACAACCTGGGGGGTTTTAGTGCGAGCTTGCTAACCCAACCTGGTGAACCCGGACGCCGATATTCCCCGGATTACTGGATTCTGATTGGATCTACGGGCTCGCGTGGCCCGATCCCGTCTAAGAGATTACTCGGGGGCCGTTTACCCCCAGTGCCTTTTGCGCCCTGATGACCCTCGGGTCCAACCATGGCGCGGTCTGGGGACGGTGGAGCCTGTACCATTGGCTCCGACTACTACAGGTTTCTCTGTGTACTGAGGGGAACTCACGGTCCCCCATTGGCATGGCTTTTTAAATTCGGCCAGATCCCCGGACATGTTGATCGTTTTTTTTTTGATCTTTCTCCAGCTTGTCTTTAGATACACTTCTCGGAGGCCTTGTTTTAATCCTCCCTTGGCATCTTTCTAGACATCTTTCCCCCCGACTGGGTCGGTTGTGTATAACTTGGGAGCTCTACAGGCCTATACTATTGATTGGATTGAATCCACATACCGACACCATGCAGACAAAGCGCTTCTTGGGCCTCAATGGCACCAAGCTTCAGATCGCCATCGGTCTGTTGGCAGGCATGGACTTTTTGCTATTCGGTTACGATCAAGGTGTGACTGGTGGTCTTTTGACGCTCCAATCTTTCATCAAATATTTCCCCTCTATCGACACGACTGGAGTTAGCGCAACTAGTTCAGCTTCCACCCGTCAGGGTATCACTGTCGCCGCCTACAATCTCGGATGTTTTGCTGGATCAATCCCGACCATCTGGGTCGGTAACATGCTCGGTCGTCGCAAGGCCATTTTCCTCGGTTCCTTCATCATGGTCATTGGTGCCATTCTGCAATGTACTTCCTACGAGCTCGCACAGCTGATCGTCGGTCGTCTGGTCACTGGTTTCGGAAACGGTATCAACACATCTACCGTGCCCACCTGGCAATCCGAGTGCTGCAAGCCGCATCGCCGTGGCCAGATGGTCATGATCGAGGGTGCAATGATTACCTGCGGTATCACAATTAGTTACTGGGTCGACTTCGGTCTTATGTTCACTGATCCTAGCGAGGTAGCTTGGCGATTCCCTTTGGCATTCCAGATCTTCTTTGCAGCAATTATTCTGGTCTTTGTCATGTTTCTGCCCGAGTCCCCTCGCTGGCTCATTTTGAAGGGTCGGGAGGATGAGGCACGTGAGGTTTTGGCTTGTTTGATGGGTGACGAAACCGATGAGGTTTTTCTCGATACCGAGTTCACAGCGATCAAGGCCACCGTCCTCGAAATGGCCAAGGGTTCGTTCCGCGATATGTTCTCTATGGGTCCGGATCGTCATTTCCATCGTACAATGCTCGCCTATGTCAACCAAATGTTCCAGCAAATCTCGGGTATCAACCTGATCACCTACTACATCCCGACCATTTTGGAAGAACAAATCGGCCTGACTGGCACTATTTCCCGTCTTATTGCAGCCTGCAACGGTACCGAGTACTTCGCCGCATCTTGGGTAGCAGTATTCACTATCGAGAAATTCGGTCGTCGTACCCTGATGATCTTCGGCGCTGTGGGCATGTCTCTCTCTATGGCCGTCCTAGCTATTGCTGAAGCCATTGCCGTGGAAAGCACCGGTCAAAGAAAAACCTCCGCCAGTATCGCCCAAGTCGTCTTCCTCTTTGTTTTCAACACCTTCTTTGCCATTGGCTGGCTTGGTATGACGTGGCTATACCCGGCTGAAATTGTGCCATTGAAGATTCGTGCGCCCGCCAATGCCTTGTCTACTTCCTCGAACTGGATCTGGAACTTCATGGTCGTCATGATTACGCCCGTTGCATTCGCCAATATTGGATACAAGACCTACGTTATCTTCGCTGTCATGTAAGTTTATTTCCTTCTCTCGATGTGAAGATCCAATACTAACCTTAGTAGCAACGCATTCATCGTTCCCGTGGTCTACTTCTGGTTCCCAGAGACAACCAACCGCTCTCTTGAAGAAATGGACTTCCTGTTCCGCAAGTCAAACAACATGTTCGATATCGTCTCCCTCGCACGCAATGAGCCGCATATGTATGGACCGAACGGTGAACTACTCCGCACTCTCGAAGACGTCGAAGATGAGGCTGTTCGCCGTGCTAGCGTGTTGAGTAACCCGGCTAAGACTGCCGAGCGTAGCCATCACGAGCACATGACCGAGATCAAGGATAGTGATGGAGGTAGCAGTGAGGGGAGATAGAGTGGTCTGTCCGCTTAATTATATACCCGTGCTCTTTTTGTCGTGTAGCTTCAATGCTACCGTACACTGTTTATTTGTTTATTGAGCCTTAATGTCCATACATACATTAATTGTTCATATTTTCTCTTCTCTAAGGTACCTTCATCGGTAGTTTAGTAGTTTCGGCTTACTTGATAGAGATCACATCACAATTTATCGACGGGTTACGAACTTTGACCAGAAGACATTGAACTGAGGCCAACAGGCCAATCTAGATAGTGGACCACGTAACACATGAAATCAAAATTGAAATCAAAATAGTTTCTGTATTCATATACGCATCTAAATCCCCACTCAACTCCTCAAATACCAAGATATAATCTAAACAACTTCCTTATGATCAACATCCTCCTTGACCCCATCAACCTTTCTTCCAATCTCCTCATCAAATCTATTGGAAATGACGTTCGTCCGCCACGGTTTAACATCCGCATCAAACACCATATCGATTTCCTCAAGAGTCCGTCCCGCAGTCTCAGGGTAGAGGAAGAAGACATGGAATGTCATGACGAAACAGAAAACAGCGAAGATAATATATGTCCGCCATTGGATGTTGTGGAAGGCTGGCGAGACAAAGTAGGCGAGGGCGAAGTTGAAAATCCAGTTTCCTGATGCCGAGAGGCCGACTCCCTTTGCGCGGTATTTGAGGGGGAACACTTCGGATGCGTAGATCCAAGCTGCGGGTGCCTATAGATTTCATCGTATTAGTTTTGTTTGAAACACGAATTGAGCTTGACGTACCCAGGTGAAGCCGTAGACGGCTGTGAAGATATATGAGAACGCGATCACGGCTTTGCCGGCATCTCCCTTGATTTCCCATGTCAAGTTGGCGTTGCCGTTGACGCTGGACACGGCGTGTCCCTTTGTGGCCATAACGGAGGCGATGATGATGTGGATTGCCATGGCGCTCACTGACCCTACTAGTAGTAGTTGCCTTCGTCCGATGCGGTCGATGACAGGGAGCATGACACCCGTGGTGAAGACGAAAATGACATATTGAATGACGGCCGAGTAGAGCGAAGAGTTACCAGTCTAGTTGAGGTAGGTTAGTATTTGCCTTCATGTGTTCGGTTGGCCTTGAACTCACCATTCCAGCCATTTCAAAGATGTAGACAACATAGTACATCGCCACGTTACCACCGAGCAACTGCTGCCAAACTTGCACACTCACACCGCATAGAGTCCGCTTCCAGATCTTCGGTCCAAACAACGCAAGGAAAGAAACATCCTTCGCTTGGTGCGCTATCCGAGCAGCTTCCTGCACTTCCTCAAATTCGAGCTGTACAGCAGGATCGGTCCGGTCACCGTTGCCATGCAACAAAGCCAAGGTATCCAACGTCTCCTCCCAGCGCTCCTTGCCAGCCAGCCAACGCGGCGACTCAGGGAAAAATAGCAGCGCAATAAAGAGCACAAGACCCGGGACGGCCTGAATACCCCAGCAAATACGGAACGCGGATGGTCCCTCAACACCAACCGCACACCCGTAAGCAATGAGATACATGATTAACATGCCCCACTCGATAGACCATTGCTGCACACCGACAATCCGACCTCTGATTCTTGCAGGTGCAAGCTCAGACATGTAAACCGGTGTTTGAGAAGATGTAATACCAACAGCAAGACCACTGACTACACGTCCAGCGACCAGGTGCGTAACATTTTGTGCACTGCATTGCACCATTGCACCGACGATCCAGATCCAAGATGCGACCATTAGAGAGCGGCGTCGACCGAGGTAATCACATAGCCAGCCTGCTAGTATAGAGCCGGCAAATGAGCCGGCGGACATGGAGGCTGTTATTCCACCTTGGAGGTTTGAGTCGGGGTATCCGAAGTATTCTTTGTAGGCATCTACACCTATCCAGGCGCTCATGGAGCTGTGACTTATCAGCTTTTTTTGTGCTTTTGGTTCTGGTTGCGAGAGACCTACCTGACATCGAAGCCGAAAAGACCTCCACCGAGGGTGCCGAATGCGGCGAGCACTAGTTTGATTTATTGGCATCAGCTGGAATTTCGAATGGCCCACGAAGCGGCCTCAACTTACCGTATATATTAGAAACACGATACATATTGATGACCCGCTATGTATGAAAATCAAGTCAAGAACATGAGTGAAATTCCAGCTTTATACCTTTCACGGGTCCAGGGTCCATGCGCCATTCTCGGGTGGCTCTCGGGGTGGCTTCAGACCCGGCGCTACTCACAAAACCGCCGTAGCGTAATGGTACCACTGTGTTGAACGGGGACATTCTTAATACGGGAGTGATCATCCGGGGTTAATGTGGAGGTGGATCCCGGGGAGAGGAGAGTCGGGGAAGGGCGCTGCGTCATTGGGTGGGGAAATAGTGGTGCGAGCCAGTCGGGATATTTTGTGTGAGAGGGGGTTCGGGTCGGCTGCTGGGTTTTTAACCGATTCTTGTTGCTTTTAACCGGGGTTTTAGCCAGGCCTTGTTTTGATGATCCTGGGCCCTTGGGGCGTAGTCTTTGCACTCGGGTGCTTTATTTCTTGCATTCACTGGGGTTTTGGGTGGTTACGTAGGATTGAAGGTGGTCGGCACGGTTCCAGGATCGGCATGCCGACGTCATGATACCGAGCAGACGAGCTATTTTGCTGAATAAGTCTACTCAAAGCTAATGGATATGTCGGTTACTTGTCACAAAATATGGGGAATCGTTGAATTGGTCTGGAATCGAATTGTGATACTAAACTCGGTTCCTGGGATCCTTGGATCCAAAGCTGATGAGCTCGGGTAAAACAATTTTACCAAGACATTTCTCTGAATTGTATTTTGATTGATTCTAGTTCTAAGACAGACTTGGAAGCATTTCTTGTAAAATGCTCGGGCTGCCCGGTGGTCGTAGTAGTTTTTCCGCATTTCGGGCCGCATTCCCTCCCGATGGCGTGGCGCCACTGAAGGAAATGGCGCACCTGGCTTGATGCCGAGATCTCCGACTGGTCAATGAACGCGTCATGTAATCCCAGTGATTATGTGAAAGACGACAGTACTTGAAGGAACTGCAACATCCTGATTGAAAGCAATAATAAAATTACACTGGTCCTCGGTTAATTTGACGGGCTGCACCGCCGGGCTATTACTAGTTCGGTTGACCCCTCCTTTGGCAAACTTGGTTTGGTATCCATTTAGTCCAACTACCATGGCTTTGGACTCGGGCCTTGGAGGTGGGAAACATAAACATATAGAGATTGATCCTACTGATCGGCCTATCGAGACGGGCTTGAGTAATCCAAATCAACTTTTGCAATGTTAACGTGCATTTCGGATAAAGATAGAGTTGTATCTCCTATTCCATGCTCCGTACATAGACTCGGCAAAGCTCGAATATGGTCCATCGAATAGCGATGTGTTAAAATCCCCGAAGTGAGACTTCATCTGTTGAACAAAATCCTGCTCGGAACGCAATGACTTGTGACGCGAAGGTGAACAGTGGCCATACACTAAAATCCCGTATCATTATCTAGACCAGGACTTGAGAAGAAGCGCCATACGATCCAGCAGACAAAGATCTCTGGTCATAATTTTCTCGAAATCTGTCATGATCTGATCGATCAATGCCCGCTGCGCTCGCACAAATTCATTACGCAAGAATATGTTGTATTCGTCGGTAAGATGCACCCCCTGCTGGACTGAGAGAGTATCGCAATTTTGAGAGTCCATTTCGGCAAACTTCGCGGACGCGAGTCGCGCTTCTCGTATGATCAGTTGGAGTTGTTTCATCTTTCCTTTCAGGACTGTTCGCTCCTGAGAGATGCCTTTGAGCTCCTGGCGAATGTTGTCATGGTTCTCTTCCCGCATCTTTTCAAGATCTGCCCTTGGCGTGGTTGAGGAATCTGGCTGACAGCAGCGAACGGAACGAGGGGCGGACGCATCATAGAACGAACAATCCTTCATTTTTTCTTTCCAGTGACAATTGCCACAAGCGGAGGATCCTGGAGCCTTCACGCAGAGAGCGAATGGTCCATCATTTTGCTGGTAATGCGTACACTCGTCTACCTGAACGGTTCTAACCACTTGGATAGTGGCCGCTTCGACATTGGATATCTCCAGACCGATCTCCCGTGAAAGACTTTCACCGGTCCACATGTTTTGACAGCCAGACCGTAGGTTCAGCTCCTGCCTTGGTGACAGGAGGCGCGACGCAAACACAGCATCTGTCTTCGCAAGTCTGCTTCTAACTTGCACCCACCACGGCGTGCTCAGAATGTAGTTTGCCCATGGTCCAGTCTCTCGCATACTAGTCCCAGTTGGTACCGGGGGGATGGGGTGTGAGTTCGCTTGGCGGTTGGCGATTTGAGCGGATACTGGTCTCTCGCTATTGATCTCGTGTCAGTGTTTACGTCTGATAGCGCAGAATTGAGAAGTTGGGGTATGCTACTCAGACATTGAGGAGATCAAAGTGAGTTTTGGGTCCGAAGAGGAAAAAGAGGCCATGCAGATGAGAAGCTGGAAGATGCATGGAGATAGCGTGTATGGGCAAGATGGGTTGAGGGTAGAGAGGGGGAGAGAGTAAGAGCGTTGAATTTGTGAAGATGAAGATGAAGAGGGTCGAGGACGAATTAGATTGTCCAAAGAGACTAATTTGCATTGAGACATTTCACGCTGGTTACATAAGTAACCTCGTTTAGGATTCTGTGCACCCTTCTTTTCTAACTGCAATTCTCTCCATTTTATCGGACAGAACAGACATTTATATGCTCATGCAGACTGGCGAAAACACACGCCACATATTGCAGCAAGGAAGTATGATGCTCGCTGACTTATAGTGAAACAGCACAAGGGCGGTTCAACATAGCCTTACACGGCTCATAGTCTGCATTTGCGCGAAGATATAGGTTTCCAAGGTTGTTTTTCTCTTCAAACCCAGAGTGGTATTCTGTCGTACTCGAAATAAGTCATTGATGCCTTTCCTGTCTGCATGCGATGTGGGTCCTGGCCCCCAACCCTTTCACTGGAACAATCTACTCAAAGAACTGAGGGTACAATCAAATGCTTCAGGCGAAGAGAGGCATTTCCCTTCCCCTACATCTGAAACACTTCTGTCGTGCGATTTCACATATAAAGCTTCCCTTCAGCCAGACGATCTCACAAAAACTCCCTTAATTAGATTTATTGCGGCTGAAGTGTGACCTGCCCCCCACGGGCCAGTATCAGCGGGGCTTTACTCTGCTATTTTTCTCTTCATACTGATTGTATGGAAATGTCTAGGCCTGATTATGCTGGTCTTCGTTACTGCGACTCATCTACCTCATATATCAGTGCCAACATAATGGATCGATATCTTTAATCGCGATGCGGTGAAGTAGGCCAAAGTGGAGCCGCGTGGGGGCCAGCGCATAAATATATATTCTGCCGACCGAGACGTAATTGTTTTGTCAAGCAGAACAGTGATAGGAATGTTATTGAACTTAGAGATAATCTGGTTTGATTTACCATCTACAAATCTGCTATACAAATCTCTCTGGGGTGTTCAGGGAAACTGATATGCGGGCCAAGTCAGGTCTAAGTGGATTAGGTGGAGTCATTGTTTCCCATGCTGGTAAGGAGTTTCAGCGCCAACCATCGAGGGGATCGCTAACACAAAAAGGCTAGGCCATTGGCGCTTAGAAGAGGACCAACCGCCTCCTTCTCCTCACTTCCGGGCGCGTTCATTATTTTCCCCTTCTTCTCTTAAGCCGCGACGAAATGGCCACACAAACATTGGCCTCAACATGGTCTCCAACAAGCTGCCCAGCATCAACTGATCTTTGGGAGATTTACGTCACCACCAGTGCTGTTTTCTTTCTCCTGGGCCCTCTGATGGCAACCTCCGAGTGCGCACCCTCTGGCTATAACCCGACAGTACCATATTATGCCGCATCCTGTCCGACTGGCTATACTTCCGCCTGTGCAAATGGTCTTGACGATGCGACAACCGTCTGCTGCCCAACGTTAGTCCCTACAATTCTATCCTGTACCCTCATAAGACTGACAGATAGGTGACTAGCGCGCGTGCCATGACATGTGCATCCAGTGCAAAGGTATACAGCTCACTCACCCTAAGCTGCGAAGAGAGGTTTTCGAGCTCGTATACTGCAGAGGTCACCACGACCTCGGTTTTTGTCACAACCGGTGAGACGGGGACTGCAACGGTCGTTTTAACACCTGATTTCGATGCGGTCAACGCGTTTGGACTGGAATACGTTCCGGTGAGTGCTCTGATAATCAGGCTACTGTGGAGTCTGATCTGAGATGCATAACCCTTAGGTGACTTCTACGAGCAGTAGCTCATCCACAGCAGAAGCGACCATAACCTCGACAATCACTTCTTCCTCATCTACAGCGACAGCCACCTCTATAACCCCAACTACTGCGGATAAGACTTCTGGCACCAGCCTTTCTACCGGTGCAATCGTCGGCATTGTAGTCGCAGCTGTCGCTTTCGTTGCCATCATCGCTCTGGTTTGGAATCGCTCAAAGATCACTGCATGGATCCACCGTCATACTGCTCCACAGACAGATCAGAAGGAACGAATAATATATTCAAATTCCTTCCAGGAAGGCTCGGGACAGCAATTTACCGCATATCATACAACAAGCATGGTTCGGCCCACAGAGCTAGACTCAGCATGGGGACCATCGGAGCTGTCATCGACGCCACAGATTGTAGAGAAGGGCTGAGCGGCTGAGCGGTGGCCCACCAGGAAATAGTAATATTATCCATCAATCATTCCCATTCCTTGTTGGCAATGGGAACATACATCATCCCCATCGAGTAATTCTCCCGTCGCTTGGGCCAGTAGCCCTTCGTAATTTGATTTCTTCGTGGTGAAAAAGGCACTAAAAACCATGCCTGTCCATGGCCACCGACCCCAGCACCTCTTTTCCCTATATTTGACTATAGGTTCCCGTAGAAGTGGAAGGTAACGCATTGAATTCATCAGCGTGCCCACTTTCTTGATCGCGGCATCAACCTTGTTCCATTTTGGAAACCGAACCAACGCTGTGGTTGGATCCTGAGCGTTGTTGGCCTAAAAGTCAGGAGGCAGATTGGTACCATTAATGGTTGAGGCCGGAGGTTTAAAGTCGGTATTCGTCTCTAGTCTTGCGTTAGCCTCATAGGAATATTTTAAATGTAATATACCTGCCAAAATCACCTAGAGAGTCAGACATTGCGTCCAAATGCTTGTTGGCAAGGCCGAGGGAGAGTCTGTAATCAAATACATCTTCGTTAGCTTGGTCTCATCTAGTTAGGCTAGAGGCTCCTCTTTGAATACTTCTAGGTGAATGGTGGATCTTCTAGGCAGTAGGAGAAACGTATAAGGTTATGATAAGAGAAGAGCAAGGAAGTAGAGAAGGTCATGAGTAATAGGATAATTTAATCTATAGATGGTTCTTGCAAAGAATCAGTATGTCGTGGACCAGACGCGGTGTATCCTCGACTAGGCACGGGATATGCTTGACCGAACGCATCTAGAGCGGGTAGCAGCACTGTCTCCACATATAGATGTCGAGTCTGTGAAGCTGGTCAATTCCAAACAGCGTACAACCCGGTTATGGGCCACCCCGTCAGCCGATATTGAACATGGTTAGACAAATGCAGTCATTTTGTTCACGTTTCCTTCCGTGGCAAATAATAATCGCTCAACTTCATTTTGAGTTACGTATATTCTTGAAATCTCGCCATGTTTTCTCGAAGCATGATTGGCCAAAGGAGGCACAGGAACACGCCCAAGTGCATGAACCCGTCAATTTAGGCCGCGAACAGAAGGGTGGAATGAAATTTGACTGTATCATCAATCGGTTCTATGAGATCTACTTATCTCTAGTCTATCCGAGCCATTAAACAAAACGCAATAGATACTAAAATAGAACATCAGGGAATAGAAATGAAAATTTACAGCTTGCTCTTGGCCGGCTCGTTCTTGAGAACGTTGTTGTTCCACGGGTATGGGTCAAACACCAGGTCGTTGACCGGGTTCTCCTCGCTGGCGCGGCGGAACAGATCTTCATAGACCTTGCCGTCAGAGCGACCGAGACTGCTGTCCAGCTGCCAGTCGGGAATGGCCCAAGCATCAACCAAGCGAATAGCGTGTGGGCGGACCTCGTCTAATAGCTTCATTACAGCTGTTGTGCGGGTCAGAGTGATCTGTCGCACGGTGACAGCGCCCGAAGAGAAGAATTCGGCGGCTTCGCGCTCAAGGGTGTGGAGAGCGAAGAGACGGAAGAGAGAGTGCATCAGAGACTTGGTGTCTTGGTCCAGGGCTGAGGACAGTTCAGGGGAGGTAACAGCATCGTGGAAGTTCTTCACCACAAGGTACTGAGAGTGAGCGGTCGAAAGGCGCCAGAAGTCAACCAACAGGCTGTTCCATGAACGCTTCTCAGCATCACGGTGTTTCAAAGCCTCGAAAGTCAAGTGGGCTGTACGCCAAGCGAAAGCAGCCACGATATCGGCGTCTTCCTCAAGCACATCGAAAGAGGCACCCTTTTCCCGACGGTCAAGGTAGTTGCGCAAAATGCGGGCAGTATCATTATCAGCAGCCTTGCCAGATAGGCCGGCACGGGCAGATTTAAGCAGCTATGTTAATGTTAGTCTGGATGGCCTGTTAAATGTTTGGAGAGAAGAGTATACTTACGTAACGAGCGACCTGTTGGGTCAACATGTAGTTGTCACCCTCCCAGGTGAGAGTGGGAAGGTAGTCAGAGTACCATGGCCCAATACCACTGTAGCTGCTATAGCCGTGACCACCACATGCGCGACGACACACTTCAAGACCTTCACCGGCGGTGGTACTGGCCAAAGCCTTCAGACCGCAAGAAGTGGCGTGCAGATCTGCCAGCAGGTCGGCACCAGCCCGAAGCTCCTCAGGGCCAGCTCCACGAGAATCCTGACCCGGCGAAGCGGCTGCCTTCATGCGCTTTTGGTTCTCCTGGTACAGACGCATCATACCACGACCAGTGAAATGCAGAGCATACATAGATGCCAACAGTGGCAACAGACGGATCTGCACCATCTTGTAGTTGAGGACTTGGTTTTCACCAGCGTGGGGCTCTGCATCACGGTCCTGGAATTGTCTGCGAACAGCGGCGTACCGTGTCGCAATAGTAACACCGCGGGCCAGGACACCACCGGCTTGAAGAACAATGTTGGAGCGAACCCAGGTCAGGGTGCCGTATACCAAACTTGGCACAGCAGGGCGGGCATATTTGTTGGTCTCCTTGTCAATGCTTGAGAAGCGGGCCAGCATGTTGACGTGGGGAACCTTGACGTTGTTGAACAGCAGGAAGCCGTTGTCCATAGTGTTGTAGCCGAACTTGGGACCGATGTCGCCCACGTACACGTTCTCCAGCGGTTGGTGAGTTTTGAGATCACGCACTTGTACCACGAACGGGTGAGGACCGAAGTTCTTTCCGCCAATGAACAGCTGTGCCATCACGACGGCATGGTTGGCGGTGCGGCCCAAGGAGCCAATCCACCACTTGGAGGCAGTCAGGGTTGGGGAGGTGATGGTGAAGGTCTTATCATCGGGGTTCCAGGTGGCGGTGGTCTCAAGACCACGGACGTTAGATCCGTGGCCCAACTCTGTCTGAGCATAGCAACCGATGATCTCGTATTTTTCGGCACGTTCGAGGAAAAGCTTGTGTTGCTCGGGGGTACCTTGTTCGCGGAGGGTCACCTAGACGAGTCGCGAGTTAGCCATATTCTGAGTTTTAGAGGATTCAGAACATACCAGGAACATGGTCGCATGGAGGCCATATGGTGTGGGCTCACCAATGAGATCATTGGCGGTATGAAGCTCCTCCGTGGTCCATTTCTCCTGTTCGGCCAGCTGTTGCAAGCGCTTGGCCTTGGCCAAAGATCGCTGCAGACGCTCCACGCGACCAAGAGAGTGGTTTTGGGATTTGTCAAAGACCTTCTCCGGCTGTACGATAGCCAAGATCTTTTGTGTCCTTTGCAAGGCTTCCTTGGTGTGGAGCAGCTCGGACAGTTTCTCGACGTCGACGTTGGATTGGGCCCGCTCTTCGGCGAGCAGCTCGGAACCCTGCGGGCCCGAAGGCTTCAGAGCCTTGACCCAGTCAGGTGGTGGGGACGGCATAGTGAGGAATATGGGGAGTATTGGAGAAACAGGAGGTGGATAGAACAAAAGAAAAAATCTGGGGGAAGAGGTTATAACTACGGGGCCCCGGGAATTGCGGACTGGAAGAGCGACGCAGGGCCGAGGGACCAGGGTGGCCCAATCCGGTAAGTGCCTCGGCTTAAATTTGACCAATCAGTGGCTTGGCCGAAGATCACCGACCTGCCGACTCTATGTATTCAGTTGGGTCCTGTGAGCTGATTGAACATTTAAATCAAAAGTTACTCATATTTTATAATTGTCCAAATAGTCAATGCCTATTTACTCTCATCGTCGCCCTGTTTAGGTATTTTGTGGGGGAAGCCGAGTGGGTGTCGGCTGGGTCCATCCCGGGGTCAGCTTACGTTGGCGTCACCGAAGTCGGTTGTTAGTGTAGCGGGGACCATCACCCGATCAGTTACGGCTATGGCCGGTGTCGCGCCATGTTTAAGCCCCTCTGGGAGGGACGCCACAACATAAATTTACCTCGGTATATAAGGGCAGAGTAACCGCTGCGGTTACCGCATATATTCTTGCCTTGTCCAATTGGTTTGTCACGTACGTTTCCCACACTTCGTACCAACCGGCTCGGCCCCGGCTAAACACCGCAACCTTGGAATTTGTGAGAAAGAAATCGATATAAACAAGAACATCATGCTAAAATATTCGACTGCGTTGGTCTTATACAACAGAGGAGTATGAAATAAGACAACCATCTGGGCACCTTGGACATGCATACCCCTGTCATCGGGCAAGCGGCTCGCCGATCGGATCAGATAAGAGATCGATCCCGATTTCACATGTTCACATGTCAAATAATCCTTTCCTTGTGAAAAGACACGAGCTTGTCACTTTCTCGACCTCGTGAGAATCATTGTGTGTTTTGTTTCGAAACCCGCGGTAGTCCAAGCCAGGCCAGAAAAATTGCTCCTGACAGAGCGATAATGAACGGCTGGAGGACACTCACGCCCTTGGCCTGGGCCAGTGCGCCCACCGCAAAGGGGAGGATGGCGGCTCCAGATCCTCCAAAGGCCGCTGCAAAACCAATCGAACTGACATGTAAGTGCTGAGGAAGCAGCTTGGTCATCATGATGATAGCACCTGGGAACAGTGGACCGAGAAAGAAGCCCTGCATTGAAACCGCCACAGCTGATGCATAGAATTGAGGCACAAGCCACAGAACTAGGCTGAATGCGATCGAGGAGATAATATAACCCTAAGCTCACGTCAGATATGGTCTAATATATGGATTGGTTCAAAACGAGGTTTAATCTCACCGCGATCGCCAACTTCTCGCCCAGTCTCGGAGTTACAAATCCCAAGACAATCCGACCCACGGTTATTCCCAGCCAAAATCCGGTCGCCGTCATACCACTGGCAAAAGCGCTGCCATGTCGAACACGGATCATAAATGTGACGATCCAGCCACCCAATGCAACTTCGACGCCAACATAGCCGAGCAAGAACAAAGAACATAGCCAAGTGACTCGTGCAGAAGGCTTTCGGAAAAGCGCACTCCTCAAGCCACCCTTATTATCACCAAGTGCATGTCCGTTCGTAGCTCGGAATTCTGCACCGGTAGATTTCCAGAAGCACATTCCGCACGCCACGACTTCGATGACTGCACAACCTACCTGAGGGGAATCAATGCATGAATATTCACAGCCAAAGAGAATTCGAACTTACCATGATGTAATAGAAGTAGAACCATGACAAATGGGCTTCTGTAATCATCGAAGTCGCTGCCAATGGACTTAAAACAGCACCGACGCCATAGATCCCATGAAGGATTCCTAGAAGTTCGTTCGCATTGGCCATATTTCCAATCCATGCATTCCATGCTGCATCTTGAATGCCGTTTCCAAACCCAGCAAATATGAACGAGATAACCAGGACAGGGTACGGCGGATGCACACAGTTAATGATATAAGCCAGGAGGTGACACCCCGGTCCAATGATTGCTGGGCCACGACGACCGAGAGAAGTATGGATGCGCTGGTTGAGAAAAGCAGCAAGTGTATAGCCGACTAGCGGCGACAGGAAAACAAGCGACACTACTGTGTAGCTTAGATTATAATATGTCTCGAGCTGTGGATAATCAGCACGAGTCTGAGCTGCGACCTTGAGGATTTAATCTCACATATGGAATCAATGCCTGGCTTAGTTAGAATGGATTTATCTTTGGCCGTGGATTTCATTTCTTTAAACTTACACCGTACGCAGCATCATTAGCACCCATCACTAGAAAACTCCAAAATGTCGAAAAAGATCGATAAATATTGATCCGTGGAGAGTTCCATTTCTCCAAAGCTGGAAACGCGCCCGGTGGATCATCTGAGGAATCTATTGTAAGCTGCTCGCTCCGTGGCAGCGCCTCGAGGGTAATGTGATCCGCCTCGTTTGTCTGTTCCTGCACTACACATGTTGATGCCATGATGAATATGGTATTTTTCTGACGGCCGCTCAGCGCGAGTTCTCCGATGTCGAGTAACAATCTTGGAAAATTTCGAATATATATGGAGAATCCATACCTGGCCAAGACTGATCCAGATCAAACACGAGGTCATGTCGCCACTTGCATCTCCAGTGCGGAGGTGCTTGGCGTCGGAGGGGTTCCCCGGTCGCGGGTGAATGGGGTCAATGCCCGGCAGAACTTCGGGATGTAACATTCTGTACTCAGCAAAATGTGTGTCCTTTATATTGGTGCGCTATATTTCAAAACAATTAATATATTCCATTGGCAGATGGAAAGTTGAACTTGGAAGGTGATCAGGTCTGGTAGTTCTGGACGACAAACAGTATTAACAAGTCAATATACACTAAGCGCGGGGTTAAGTAAACAAATAGTCTATAACTCTGGAGAATGTTATGTGATCGCGTAAGCAGAAGCACCATCCTCTCTCAGACTGGCTAAACTTCACATACCAAACTCGTTTGACCATCCAGCCATGATTCTCGGCTAAAAGAATCACATACAATGTGATTCTGATATGGTGGATTTGAGAATTTCATTGCAGATTAAGTTCAGCTTCACCGTATTAAGATCTGATCTAACCATCATAGTGGGGAGAGATAGAGAGTGCAAGGTCACCGACCTACGATACAGATGCACCTCGAGAAGTTTTATACTATTTTACTTCTTGACTACGCGATGGACGACGTGATGACTCTATCTTCCGACCGAAGGGCCTCCTACACTTCTCGTTATTTCACCATGAGACAATCAAGACAGAATCTGCTACTATATTGATGATAGTAATACGAGATTATGCAAGAAGATTTGTTGATCATCGATGCGTAGGACTGGAAGATATGACAAGGATGTCAGCGCTTGGCGCTGGTCGAGTGTTAAAGGGAGAGAGAAATGCACACGCTGTAGGACTACCAGTACAAGGAACAACGAACAGACAGAAAGTCCGATGGTGTTATGGTGGTATGGAAAACAAGAGGAAGAAAGCGCTGATTTACATGGACTTTGTGGCACCTTATCTCCAGGTTCTGACAATGGGAATTAGGCTGGGAAAGGAGAAAAGTATAGGGCATTGAGCTTAGCTACAGCGCAATTATGCATAATCGCTGGTAAGATCGTGTAAAATGCTGGTTTTTAGCTACACAGGTCCTGTTGATGTGATCTGCAATCAATCAGGGCTTTAGGGAAACACTGCATCGATTCCTTCAGATCCGTACCCACAATATGGCCCCCAGCTTTACATAGCCAAGACTTTTTAATTGGTCGGCATGATTAAGGTGGGTCACAATCTTCGGATCGAGAACTTGTCTCCCACCAATGTCAGGCCTCGAGGCCGATGGCGATATTGTGGACACAACTCCAGATAGTCAAGGTCTCTGCGGCTTATCCGGAACAAAGCGGTCGGGCTGGGACTGGAAGATTGGTATATTCTGTTGAATTCAATCCCATTTGTATGACGTCAACACTGTAATGAGCTCATTCTAATGCGTGAGCTCCTCAATTCTGGGAAACAAAATGGCGTAAATGAACTGTGACTACACGAATGGGATCAGAAAGGAATGCTTTTGATTAATGACGACTGACAAGTGTTTTGTTAGCTTTCTTGCTAGGAGTTCCCTAGGCCAACCACGGCGATTTGACGTGCGACTGCATTCAAACTTTATTTAGCTACAAGAAGCTTCATTACTTGGTACTGCAAAAATATCGCTTATTTTAATTCTCCCTGCTTACTTGGTCTGAAAACATCTGTGGTCAACATGATCTGGACTCTGACCTTCAATTTGACTGTGGGGATGTGCATCCCTATTTTTCGGTAGTATCACTCAATCCAAATAATCAAGTTTGGCGATCTGCTGCGATCAGTTTCGCAATTTGAAATTTCATTTTTCAAGCCAGCCTCCAGACCAATGTCTCCCACTAGACGTGGGAGCTTGGATAGCCAGAGCTCACGAGTTAGCTACCGGAGCGTCGAAATACCAGACTCCGAGCGTGCCAACAGACATGATGAACAGTCGGATATTGCTTGGCAAGGCAGAAGCCCGCGTGGTACATCGCGATCACGGCTCCCCCGGGTACATTTTGGATCAGAATCAATGAAACCAAACGCCAACACAGATACAGCTCCGCAGGTTGGTCAGTCATCATACGATTATCAATCACCCAATATTCCCGAGCCTCCCTCTACTGGTCATATGCCGTTCAATGATGAGAGTTCGCAGAGTGAAAATACTCTGGGCCAGTGGGAGAAGTCCTCTCCGGAGCCAGAACATACCATCCAGCCGAATCCCTCAGCGCATCACTTGCAGAAGAACAGTGGGCACTCAATATTAAGGAAAATTAGCTGCCTGATTGCCCGCCTGTACAAGCCGTCCCCAGGTTATCATGGCGCATCAAATCAGAGTGAGCCTGAGAGTGAAGATCTCTCTGCTAGTTTACAGGCGCATCAATTGGTTCGGGGATTGGTTTACGATCAATCTGATGAACACCGCACAGCTCGCTCACAGGCAAATGCAATGCCAGAACCTGTGACACAGCGTCGTGAAAGCGAGGGAGGAGTTCTGGCTCAATTGCTCAAACTCTATGGAGGCTTGGATCCACCGACCCGCGATACACGGCCGCACAGCAATGTTTTACCGGCAGTAGGGACACCCAGTACCCCCTTCGGTGGAAGCAGGTCAAGCAGAAAGAAAATGCCAAAATGGTACGAGAAGCCACAGAATATGCCTATGGATATGACGACCAATAGTGCAGGCGCTTCAGGTTGGAACAGCCCCATGGCATCCAGAGAGATGCTCAGTGCTACCCCCAGACGGGCACATAGATTTGGCCGCCATATGCGGTTAGAGGACGAGATTCGCGTGACAATTCATATTGCCGATATCATCTCCCGCCAGAGGTATATTATTCAACTCTGCAAGGCTTTCATGATGTTTGGGGCTCCAATGCATCGGTTAGAAGAGCACATGCAGAAGACTGCGTTTGTTCTCGATGTGGATAGTCAATTTCTCTACGTGCCGGGCTGTATGATCATGTCCTTCGATGATCCAACAACGCGGACGACGGAGGTGAAGTTGGTGCGTGTGGCTCAAGGTATTGATCTCGGACTTCTAGCCGACACCCACGATGTATACAAAAACGTGGTTCACGATGTGATGGGGGTGGAAGAGGCGACTGGCGAGCTTGAAGAGATCATGAATAGGAAATCTCGGTATAACAAATGGATTATCGTGATGGTCTATGGATTAGCTTCCGCAATGGTTGGCCCCTTCGCATTCAACGCCCGTCCCATCGACATGCCGATTATCTTCTTCAACGGCGCCCTCCTTGGCATCCTACAACATGTTCTCTCTCCGCGATCTGTGCTATATTCCAATGTCTTTGAAGTGACCGCTTCTGTTTTGACGTCATTCATCGCAAGAGGTTTAGGAAGTATCGACTGGACCACATCTAGTGGAAACCGCGAGCGTCTGTTCTGCTTTTCTGCTGTTGCCCAATCGTCTATTGCCCTGATTCTCCCGGGATATACTGTGCTCAGCAGTAGCCTGGAGCTCCAATCACATCAGCTTGTGGCTGGATCGATCCGTATGGTATACGCTTTCATATACTCACTTTTCCTTGGCTACGGGATTACCGTCGGCACAACAATTTATGGACTGATCGACCCCAACGCCACGTCTGATTTGACTTGTCCAAGTACTGGAGCATGGGGTAACGAATACGTACAGCGATTTCCGTTCGTGGCGGCATTCGTATTATGTTTGTTGGTAATCAACCAGGGCCGGTGGAAACAAGCACCAGTCATGTTACTCATCGCAGAATCTGGCTATATTGTCACCTATTTTGTGACTCAGCGCATCGGTACCAGCTCCCAAGTCGCCAACACCGTCGGTGCATTCACTATTGGCATGATGGGCAATCTTTATAGCCGCCTATGGCATGGCCATGCAGCAACATCTATATTACCGGGAATTTTCGTTCTAGTGCCGTCGGGCCTGGCGGCATCGGGACCTATCATCAGTGGCATCAAATCTGCTGACGAGACCCGGGATAATGTATCCAGTGCTATAAACCATACTAGCTACACATTTTACTCCGTGGAATCTTCCCAGCTCTACACGGCGGATCTGGGATTTGGAATGGTGGAGGTATCAATTGGCATCACCGTGGGACTGTTCATCGCAGCTCTGTTGACCTATCCGTTTGGGAAGAGACGGAGTGGATTGTTCAGCTTTTAGGTTTCTTGAAATCAGTGTGGTATATCTAGATTTCTTGAAAAACAATTAGAGAGCCCTAATTTCAGTTAAACTGCAGCATATCAGGACTGTATCGTTTGGGAATTTCAGACTGCGTTCGAAAGACATAAAGACCCCTTAATCACCCACCATGACTACAATAATGGTAAAAGTAGGGCAAGCTTTCGGAAATAGCCTAGGTCAAGAGAATTGAGACAAATTGTTTATCAAGCTCACCGTTCGAGCGATCGACAAAGCACTCAACGTGGGTAATTGGTTCGAGGAGGAGACCGAATTGACGGCGAGTGAACACCTAAACCGTGTTTGTCGTGGATGGCGTGGCCAAGGACGAAGTCGAAAAGAACGGGACATGCAGAAGTAATAGCGGCAAGATGAACGCAAACAGGACGCCAAAGATAATTCACTCCTGCGATATCTGACGATGTTGAACTACCCGAGACGCAGATTCCACGAATCAAAAGAGTCGAGGTGATCGCTAGTGTCAGGTGAAATACGGCAAGCAGCGAGCATGCATATGAACACAGGCTATGTGCACTATATTCCTCACGAATATTTGTTGTAATGGACGAGTATCAAGTCAAGTAAGGTTGACGCAACCGTATCTGTCATCGGTCATGTGGCTGCTGTCTTGTAGATAGACCGGGGCTTCTCCCTCTTCTCCTGTTCTTCTCTCCAGCCCCCAACAATACAGCTGATTGTACCTTACATTCAGCGGCATTGATCAACTAATGTTGCCTAGGTCGCTCTTGGCCCCGATTGATGGACAAAAGACCTTTCAGAGGGATCCCACCACGAAAGCGAATGGGAGTCATTGATGTCTAGAATTACAGAATCAGTTTGTTGTTCATATATTGATTCCTGCATTTATCTATACGAAAGTCTTGTCAGTGAATTCAAATTTATACTCGTAGTCAGATAAACATACTGCAAATGATATCTGTTTACCGAATCTAATACATATTCTGGTGCTTCCCATAGCGAGATGATTGATTTGTCGGACCTTAAGGAGGTACTTGAGAAGTCCTTCAATCACAATAAAATACCGAATTATTGTTGGAAAAGTTCTGCCGCAGATCTGGGCGGCGTTCGGTTAGTTCCCGAAAAGCGTGTACGTGGTTCTTCCCCGCGTTTTACACGATCGTTGCCTACAACTTAGCTACCCCACAACCCCAGATCTTAAGATCTTCACAACCTGCAGCAATACTACAATGGAAGGAAAATGTCTGAACGACCCCTCTCCAATCATCCGAGAGCAACGTATGCATGGTATAGGCCCCGTCAAACGAAAGAGAAAGATATCTGAGTCTCTGCAACGGGCATCTGTGGCTTGCGTACCTTGTCAAGAGAAGAAAACAAGGGCAAGGGCATTGAATCGAATCGCATGTAATTGAAATGGCCCGCTGACAGTTGACTTCTAGTGCGATAGGCAATATACCAACCTTCATGACTCCTGCCTCCAATGTCTGCAGGCTGAAAGAACGTGTATTTTCCGCTCCGACGATGGCCGAAAAAGGTATGGGAGAAACAGCACGTCCATAAAGTATTGGAAACGCAGCAAGATAACACTGCCTCCAATGTAGGCAACCGACCAAAGCATATCTGAGTCAATTTCAAAATCGCATCGCCGCACTGGAAGAGCAGCAAAAGAAAGCATGGAGTCAGATGTGGGAGAAAATACAAGACTCTCGTGTCAATTTGGACTACTTCGATCCTGGTCTTATGTACACCAGAGACCCTACCCGCCCAAGTACTGGCTCAGCATTTGGTTCTGAAGCAGGCTCATCACCTTACAACAGAAGCTCGATGATTAGGCTCGTTCTGAATAAGAGATCCATCAGTCGAGATTTTGGATTGGCTCAGAGAAAGCTAGCCCGCGACGCGGCTTACTCACCCGCAGAGACGGAGTCCTCTGTCGACTACGTTGCCTCGGACGAAACAGGACAGTTTCATTATTTTGGATACACCTCTAATCTCCAGGTCGTCGCTCGTTTCCCGCCCCCTCCTTCTCCATGTTCAGAATTGCCCGTTCCTAGAGACAGCAGTCTAGAAACTCTGGCGGACTCGGAGAGCATTAAGTCACAACTCTTAGATTTATATTTTACGTATCAGAACCCCGCAACGCTCATTATTGAGCACGAAACATTCATGAAGCACTACCAACAAGGCCGGAGATCATCTTATTATTCTACATTTCTTCTCAACTGCATTCTTCTCCGAGGTATTCGACTGAGCGATGACCCACGGGTAAAGAGCCTCGATAATATTTATCTACAAAGGGCCAAGGTGGAACTCCTTGGGGAGCTGGAGAACCCAAATATTGCTACTATCCAGGCCTTGTGCCTTTTTGGTCACTACCAGGGGAGCTGGGGGAACGATCGTGCTTGTTGGTTGTATCCAGGTACGGTGTCCACGATCGCCTCAGCAATTTGACCCCCCATTAGCTCACTGCAATTAGGCATCGCTTATCGTCTCCTATTTGATCTGGGGTTGCACCAGGATTGCCAGGATCTCATCCGTGCTGGCTTCCTCACATCCAGCGAAAGAAAGGCTCGCCATGCCACACTTTGGGGTTGTTACGTGTCTGATAAGTATGCCTCTATGACCTCATTCCTTTGAAATATGCAGACTAATAGTTTTGCAGGTTGTATTGTATATACCAAGGCAGGCCGTCTGCTGTAAAACTTCAAGATATCGCGATCCCACGACCGTCTCTAGAGACTGTCGGCCCGCAGTGGGAAACCCTCGACGCTTGGGTCGATCTGGCGAGTGTTTTAGACGAGATAATCACCACATTTAACAAATTTCCCCACAAAAAGGCAGATTCAAACTGGTTAACCGCCACGAGCAACCGTCTCTTTGAATGGTTGGAACATCTCCCAACACACCTACAATGGAATGCACAGGCCATCCCAGGGATATGCGCACTCCATATGCAATTTTTATCCGTGATTATTGTTCTACATCGCCCATTTGCCGTGTACAAACCCAGAGACGACCAGTCGAGGAGTACAGATCATTCTCCATCTACCCTTGCACGTCGGCTGTGTACTGAAAATGCGATCCGCATTTCCAAGCTTCTACTGGCATTCAAGAACAATTACGGGACGAAAAAGATCTTCTCGACCGTATGCCATATGGTGCTTACAGCAGCACTGAGTTTAATTTCGGAGATTTCCACAGAAAAGGGCGATAATAAAAGAGACGAGGAGCGAAAATGGCTGCGGGTCTGTTTTAGCATCCTAGAGGAATTATCTAGCACATTTACAGTTATTGGGCGGAACTTGAAAATTCTGACGGAGATTGTTGAGTCGTGCGGATATGAGGAACTCGCAATCAATCAGGCTAAAGGTGCAGATGGAAAGGAAACCCTACAGGAAAAAGAATTATTTGGGGAGAATGAAATCGCGACAGAATTCCAGACGGATAGTGACATACACAGGGCCAATGACCTCCTTAGCTCTTTTGGGGGGAGCCTTCCATTCAGCCTCGATTTGGCAGATGGAATGATGTATTTGGACCCAGTGCCAGATGGGTTTGCCATGGACTTTTCACCTCCTGTGGGTGTTGGGGGCTATAATGGGATGGATTTATTTGGGTTTCCCAGTGCCGAGAATTTATAATGCACTGCGTGATCAATATGAATGTGGCCCTTCTACCATAGTGAATGGGCGCTGTAGAATGCAACCACCATTTTTTTTAAAAAAAAAGCTAGAGACAGTAGTCAACTGAATTGAAACACACAATCTGTGATTGATTTATTAGGGGAGATGTTGAATATTGTACTTGATTTGAAATACGGCTAATAGGATTGTAAAATGTCATTTGGTCCATAATATGTACACAGATCAATCTTATATCTATTCATCAATAATTTAAAAGATTACTGGTAACCACCATCGACGTTGATCACCTAGGACTCGTTAGTAGATGCCAAGTGGAACAGGAAAGGAGACATACACTCGACGTCACATAGCTAGACACGTTGCTAAGGAGGAACAGGATAGTCCTGGCAACTTCCTCTGGCTGGGCGACTCGCTTGAGGGCTGTTCGTGTGATGAGTCGGTCATTGACCTGCTGAACAGGTCCTAAGGCCGCCATCAGCGCGGTATCAACCACGCCCCTGGATTCATGTCAGTTATATCACCCCAGATAATAGGCAAGGTGCACTTACGGCGCGACAGCATTAACTCTAATATTGCGTGTTCCTGCCTCCTGTGCAGCGCACTTTGTCAAAGAGATCACACCCCATTTTGCCGTTCCGTATGGCGCATTCCAGGGGGTTCCTCTCTGACCTGCAATGCTAGCGACATTCACAATACTTCCCCCATCCTTGATGTGACGTAACTCTGCCTTGAGACTATTCTTAATGCCAGTCAGATTGACATGCATCATGGCATCCCAGTCCTCGTCTGTTATGGTGTCAAGGGCATAGGCCTTTCCTGACCATCCCTGTGTGCCAATCCACCCGGCTAGGTTGGCCGCGCCATCGATGCCGTTGAATTTTTCCGCTGTCGCCTTCACAGCGGCCTCGACAGTGGTAGAATCTGACACATCGACTTGGAAGCCCAGTGCCTCAACGCCTAGTCGAGTCACTTCGTCGAGCACCTCCTGTGGGAATCGCAGGTCGAGGAGTCCCAGGTTGGCACCTTGGCGGGCGAGAAGGAGGGCAGTGGCGCGTCCTTGCCCGGCTGCTGCGCCGGTGATGACGAACGTTTTTCCTTTTAAGTCGCTGTATGACATATTGTTTGTTTTAGGGTGATGTTAGGTCTTGATAGATTGGGTTGATAGTAGAATTGCGGTTTATGATCGAGTTCTGGATGGCAGGCTGTATTTAATGCTGTTCCCCCCTACATGATGGCAAGTCACCCCGCTCTACATCTTTCGCACTCCATCCGAGTCCTACACAATCATGCATGTGCTTTACGATGAAATTAGCCGAGCAGTATGCCTGGAGTGGTGTAGGTGTTCGGAACCGGAATGTATCTTAGTCTAAAATCTTTCCGAGAAAGCTCCCCGCGGAACGACAATGAACAACTCTACATCTCCAACTGCAGGTATTCAAGTCAATCAACGGAGTTGACCCGGTGTTGAATACAACCACTAGATAGAATAGCCGAATTATGGCGAGATAATTGGTTTGTCTGCTAAGAAGGTGGGGTGATGTAGTTGCAGAGTACATACTTGGGTTATATATAATTGAGCCCCGGGTAGCAAAACCAATAACATACCTACCTGATCTTATTCTCAACCTTGGAATGACCTGAGAAATTCTTTCTAAATCTGATTCACTAAAACCCCAATAACCATGGCAATCCAACACGATGGCAAAAGCCAGGGACACCCCGATCTCCCCCCGGTCGCAGTCAAACCTATTGAATCCACTGAGGCCTATCGCACCAAATGCCCTGTCGCATACGAACTCTCGAAACTGCCTTTCAACCACCCCCGCCGATTAAAGGTGATTGTCGTTGGAGCGGGCATCAGTGGCCTGTCATTGGCACATGCAGTTGAAACGCAACAACTCAAAAATGTCGAGCTGGTGATTCTTGAAAAGAATGCTGGCATAGGCGGGACATGGTACGAGAACCGGTATCCGGGGTGTGCCTGTGATATTCCGGCGCATAATTACCAGGTATGTGTTCTTAGGTGTTTACAATGATTTATTCTAATGTATTACAGTTTACTTGGGCCCCCAACCCGAAAACATCGTCATTTTACATTACTGCTCCCGAGATTCTCGAGTATCTGGAAGACGTAGCAGACAAGTTCCATCTGACGAAATACATCCACACACACCGAAAAGTGACCGAGTCTCGTTGGCTGGCCGATAAACAGGTATGGCAGGTTACCAGCAAACGGACAGACGGCCGGCGGACTGTCGTCTCCACTGCCAATGGCACAACGGAGGGAGAAGTCGGAGAGGATATTGTGGAAGAGTGCGACGTGTTTATCAATGCTAGTGGCTTCTTCAACAACTGGCGTTGGCCTGATGTCCCTGGACGCGAGGAATTTCGTGGGGTGATGGCACACAGCGCAAATTACAACCCAGACGTGAGCCTGCGAGGGAAACGCGTGGCGGTGATTGGCAATGGCAGTAGCGGGATTCAAGTGACCGCTGCGGTCCAGAAGGTCGCCAGCCATATGTCGGTGTATCTTCGGAACCCGACCTGGGTCACTGGAAACATGGCCTCTCGCTTCATTCCCGCAGGCCAGACAAACCTTGTTTTCGACCAGGAGCAGAAGAAGAAATGGGCATCCAACCCCAAGGAATACCTACAGTATCGCAAGGACGTAGAGAAGGAACTCAACATTCGGTTCCCTCTCTTCATTCGAGATACTGCTGCCCAGGCAGGGGCCCGGGACTTTACCGAGAAGGCTATGAAGTCTAAGTTGGAGCAGCGACCTGATTTGATTGAGCGGATGCTGCCGTCATATGCAGTGGGTTGCCGTCGTCCTACCCCCGGGGCTGGCTATCTCGAAGCCTTATGTGAAAACAACACCGAGGTCGTCTGGGGCGAGCTAGATCGTTTCACGGAGAAAGGAATTCGCTCTGCAGATGGGACGGAGCGCGAATTTGATGTGATTATCGCGGCCACCGGATTTGATACTTCATTTGTCCCCAGATGGCCCATCATCGGAGACAAGGGCATCAACCTGCAGGACGAATGGCAGAAGAATCCAGCCTGTTACCTCTCGGCTCTGGCCCAGGATATGCCCAACTACTTTGTGTATCTAGGCCCAGGGAGCCCGGTTGGACATGGCAGTCTCATCACCTCCATCGAGCGCATTACGCTCTACATCTCGGATATGATCACGAAACTGCAGCGGGAGAATTACTCATCCTTCCAACTCAAACCCAGGAAGGCTTTGTCATATCAGTCGCAGATGCTAACCTGGCTGGATAAGACTGTCTGGGGTGATAATTGCCAGAGCTCGTTCAAGAACGGCACAGTCACTGGGGGGCTCCATGCCTTCCACCCCGGGTCTCGTCTGCATTACTTTGAGCTGTTAAGGAGACACAGATATGAAGATTTCGACTGGACTTCGCGGTGTAATGACACGGATCTCGAATACGCTTGGTTCAACAATGGGTTCCTGTCCCATGAGTTGAATCCTGTGGAGGGTGAAGAGGTGGATCCTACGTAAGTTCTACTTTATATCCATCTACAGGCTAGCAACATGCACTAACTATCTTTAGGTGGTACTTGAACCAGGAGGAAGATATCCTCACCAGCTTCGTAAACGCTGAGGCTTTCTGAGGCTAAAATAGCTCTTATTGATGTAGTATCTGCTAGCTACCTCTATTTCATTCATTTGGCTCTCTAAATTATATCTATCTCCATAATTTCCAGTTTACAGTCTACAGTATTGAGCTTATATTCATTTATTCATCGATATACTTCATAACCAGTAACCCTACGGGCCCTTCTGATCAAGTTACCAAGGATGTGCTGGGCCCCCAGCCACGCCATACTAGTAAAACCTGCTTCCCCGCATTTTGAATATTCGGCCACCGCCCCTTCTTTTCTCCCCGCACTTCCGGATATGTAGACCGGAATCAAAATCATCTCACTTCCAATTTCAGAGTGAAGACGCTAGCTACATGCATACACATCATGAGGGCTTGAAATAGACTATCTTATTTAGGTTATCTCCAAGTACCTACCAAACCACCATAAACAACACTTCTCTCCACAACTTTTGACATTACTAACATGGCTGACGCTACGCCCCCTCATCGTCACAGATTGGACACCCAGCGGAATCGTCGAGCCAAATACATTCCACGCGCATGGTACGGGCATTATCCAAATGTGCAGCAAGTATGCCTAGACTAAGAGATACGAACAGCCAGGATTGTCAAAGGCGGAAAGTGCGAGTACGATGAAATACCCCTTTGTATCCGGATCAACTGAACTGGAACAATCAACTGATGGTTTTCAAAGTGCTCTGGAAACGAGCCATGTCTGAACTGCAGCGCTCGTGATGTCCCATGTCGGTATCTGCCCAAGATGGATGGCCTCAGGAGGCGTCCCGGGAAAGCGCGAGATTCCAGGCAAGTGTCTTCTCCCTTCATTCTCGGTTAGTAGTCTTTTTTTAACAAAAGAACAACCAGCACTCGACAAGCGAATACCCGTGAACCAGACAAAGAAGATACTGATATTTTGCGCAATACATCAAACAGGGACAAAAATGCTCTTTCATGGAGGGAGAGACTCTCACAGCTCGAGGTAGAAATCCAAAAGGTCACCCAGAAAAACACATCTCCTCCAACATCCGATCTCTGGTCCGAAATCGAGGTTTCATCTGGCGTGTTACTTGCAGATTCCCACTCCCCTCACTCTTTGGAGAACCAATCCGATCTGTACAAATGCGACATCCAGGTTCCCCCGAATGTATCCATTGCCTCGCAGCTAGCGGTATTGAGAGCCACCATGCGTGTCCCATCAGCCTCTCAACAGCCTCCACTAGACCGCGCAGCACGATTGGCAAGGCCGTTTCCCCTTGAACTGCCCCGCCCACGACGTGTTCGCTATCTTCTTGATGTCTACTTCCGCGATATGGACTCATTTTTCCCATTCTTGGATCGCGAGGATTTGAATAAGCGCGTATTCAGTGCATTACATCTGCTCGGCTATTCTGACCACGCAACTATTGTTGATGTCGATGAAGACAATCACATATTACTGGCAGTATTGTGCAACGTTCTTATGATAGGCGAGTCCCTGGATCCCGATGAGCAGAGCGAGGATACGCGACCGGGGTGGACGATATACATGCGAGGTAGAAAGCTTCTGCAGCACTTCTCCTCTCTCCGGGGTTCCAACCTGGACTTTATCTGCTATCATACGCTTTCCACATTATACCTACTTCATTCCGAACTGATTCAACCCGCTGCACAGGCAATTCGAACGGCCATCCAAATGGCCATGTTTTCCCGGCTTAATGATCAGTCTGTGTGGGCAGCTTGCTCGGCAGAGCAAGTCAATGCCCGAAAGCGATTATGGTGGACCATCTACTTTCTTGATAGGCGCATCTCACAGCGGAGTGGGATGCCGTACACAATCCACGATCGCGATGTCGCAGTTGATGAATTTAAACCCAGACGGAATATGGCGGCGATGGACTCTACCGACTCATCGAAGGATGGAGACTATGTGCAGGCATTGATTGATCTTGGTCGTACATGGGGATATATCTGGGATACGTTATTTGCAGCGTCTGCTGCCAGTCAAGTGGACTGTGACGAGATCGAATTGGCTGATGCTCGAATTCTTCTCATCCGACGACATTTGCCATCTCAGCTCAGCTGGAGTACAGATCATCTGGTCTCTACGTACCTAGCACAGAATGAAGCGGAGCCTCAGATTCGTCGCCGTCTAGCGATGTTCGTGGTAAGTCTGGACTAGAATACATACATACTTAAAAAGCGACTAACTCATGCAGCGAATCAATCTCTCACGGATGATCATTCGCCAAAATCCACTATGGCCATGCCAAGGAAACAGCGATATGAAGCATTTTTGCGCCCTGGTCGCACATGATACCATCGAAGCCATCGCCCTCTACATTTGGGCATGTGGACGAGTGCGACCATCCGGCTTCTTTTTCATCACCTCCCTTGTTGAATGCATGTACCATCTTATGTCTGCACTGCAGGATCCAGCCCTCAAAGCGGACCACGAGACTGCCTTGGAAGCATTTCGGATTGCCGATCAAGTGCTAGAGGATCTATCAAAGACGCTAAGTTCTGCCAGCCGGGCGCGTGCAGCGATTCAGTCCATTATTAATCCTACTGGAGGGGCCCCGGCCAATAACGAACGAACAGAATCGTTGCAACCTGATAACGATTCCCATAGCCCAGGGGGTAGTCAACACACAGCAGCCAGCTCGCCTAGGAATGACGAGGCCAATGAGGCCGGGCCAGGGAATGTATCAACTGCTCATCCTGCGCAGGGACAAATTGTCCGTAACGATGTGCAATTTCTCAGAGGCTTAGCAGATAGTTACCGTGATTTGGATTGTGGTACTTTTGCATTACTACAATAATTTATTTTATGCTATCCCATCATTCTATCTGTATTTTCAAGTCTTTGTGTTGCATAAATCTGCTCTATTCAATCATTTGCCTGATACCGGGTTTACTCCGATGATCACTCCACACTAAGAACGTCTCCTCCTATTGGATTACTGAGTACTAGAAGTGACGTAACGATTGTTCCGGTCGCACCCCTCTCGGCATTCGGAATTGAAAACAAGGAATTGATGCCGTATTCATTCCGTTCGGAAAATACTTCGGACGTTTCCCCCGCATTAGGAACAGTTGACCCAACGTCCATTCGAGCGGAGATGTAATGAATTGAATAGATATTTATGCGCATCAAGTTATGTACGACTATGCACATGTGAAGGTATTAAAATATGAGGAATTTGCCATTAAATTGCCAATTATTGCTTCATTGACATCCCAATAAGTGAACAGGCTGTATCCAACATGGGTCTTTTAACGCAAGCCTATCTTTTGCTGCGGGAGAATTGGATCTTCCTTGTCCTTGCCCCAATCGCATTCCGTCTCCTCTACAACAAATACGGGCATGGATTGTCCAAGATTCCTGGTCCCTTCTGGGCCTCGATATCAGACATCTGGCTTTTAGTGCATTATACCCGACGAAAAGGACTTACAGAGCGCCAGATGCATGAGAGATACAACAGTCCTCTGCTACGCCTGGGACCAAACACTGTCTCGGTTTCGGATCCAGAGGCAATTCGTGTCATCTATGGATGGAAGCCTGTCCTAAAGAAGGTAATTATCCTTGCTAATATTATTGAATCGGATTGATTTTAATGGCATCGATAGAGTCGGTTGTACATCTCCCAGCAAGTCACCACCGAGCATGGAAATGTCTTGGGTACCCTTTCGTCAACTCGAGATGAGGACTGGCATTCCAAGCTGCGACGACCCGTAGCCAACGCCTATGCACTGAGTACGCTGGTAGAATACGAGCCACTTGTGGATTCAACAACGCGTACATTTGTACGAGAGGTCACGGAGCGTTTCGTCAAGACGGGCAAAGAATGTCCGTTATCAGACTGGCTGCAGATGTATGCCTTTGATATCATGTCAGTAAAACTTACCATCTCCTTTGTGAAATATTGGGTGGCAGCTAAACCTGGATAGTGGCGAACTCACCTTTAGCAAACGATTTGGATTCCTCGAATCTGGAAAAGACCTGAACGACATGATGTACCATACCGGACGAGCAATGGACTACATTGGTATTGTATGTGCTTTGCCCTTCCATAGCGAACCTCACTGACCTTTGAGCAGATCGGCCAAATCCCACTGCTGGACGAGTATCTCCGTCTCAAAGGCTTCGGACATATCTTACGGAAATTACGCAAAACTAATGCCCAGATGAAGTTTACCGTGGCCCAGATCGGCGAACATATTACCTCAAAAGATAAATCTCGACCAGACTTCCTGAGTCGCTTCCTCCAAGCCCGCGAGAAGTACCCTGGTATTATGACGGATGGCCAATTGGCAATGTATACGAACACAAACGTTGGTGCTGGCTCAGATACAACTGCTATCGCACTGCGAGAGATTATCTACCGACTTCTCACGCATCCTGGGAGCAAGGAAAGATTCATTTCTGAACTGCGAACGGTATTACAGGAGCGGAATGCAGAGGATGCCGACCTCCCCGTGACATGGGCCGAAAGTCACAAGATGCCGTACTTTCAGGACTTTGTGAAAGAGTGTCTGCGATTATGTCCAGCACTAGGACAGATAATTCCACGGGATGTTCCAGAGGGTGGTCTGACGCTGTGTGGGCAGTATCTACCCGAGGGCACCGTGGTTGGGTGCAACGCATGGACCGTTCATCGGGATGAGGAAGTCTTTGGTCCCGCGGCAAGCGAATTCAGACCTGAACGATGGGCGGAAGCCAGCCCCGAGAAGCGCAGGAATATGGATAACTCGTTTTTTACGTTTGGGGGTGGGCCGCGGGTGTGCATTGGTAAAAATATCGCCATGCTCGAGATTAATAAGTTTGTCCCGGAGATCTTTCGACGGTTTGAGGTTGAGATCGTCGATCCAAATCGTTATCAACGGTTACCGGGTTGGTTGGTTGTGCAAAAGGGGCTGGATGTCGTGTTGAAAGAGAGGAAGATGGGGCTTTCAAGTTAGAGTATTCACCGCAATAACATCAAGTACTTGAATCATTGGTCGACATGAGTAGAAGTGAAGCCCTGGTGTGTCTAACTATATTGGGAGTGTGGATGATCTAGGTGAGAATCCGCACCCACTTCTCATCTCTACCTCCACAGTCTCCAAACTTCACCCATATCACCCTCACTCACTACAAGGTCAGATTCAACGCCATTTTGGAGCTCAGGCTGCATTTAGAACCGACTGCGCCCTATCCGTGGCTAATTTGCGGCCAGTAATCGAGTGGGGTGAGAAGGGTGAGTGCGCAATAGACAGCGTGAAAATCCTGGTTCAGGACGTAGGCAATGTCGAAGGGATCATTGGTGGTGACAGCGCATTTGAGGACATCGATCTTCTGGTCAAGGATAGATTCCCAGGTATGGTGGGCAATAGCAAGAGCAGAGCCAGTCATGATGACTTTGCTAGAAAACTTAGTGGAGTAACAATAGCCCAGCTGACGTTGCGAGCAGGAAGTGCGAGGACCCCAGTTAATCTTTGGAAGGTACAGCACAGACGCAGAGATCAAGTTGAAAATCATTTGAAGGGTGTTCTCGGCCTTAAGTAGTGCCGCGCCAATGTGTCATACCGCGAAAATGACTCCTCCGACGCAAGGGTTGGCGGCTGCAAGATTCCAGTTAGGATGAACGTGCTGCTGCACGCTTCATCGTAGTCCGAATAATCTTTATTCCTCTTTGATGTACTGTATATTCGCAGGCAATCCAGACTCTCCACCCCGCGATTTACCGAGCAATCAGACCCGTTCCGAGATGGATCATAAAACAAGGCCGTCCTTTTATTCACTGCGATAATCAACATTGGAAACAATTGGATTGTGATGAAGATCGCCCGAGGCGTCTTATAACTGGGTGGTGGAGGTTATTGGAGATCGCATCTGGGACACCGAGGTTTTCCGAAACTAAGAAACCTGCTTTGGTGCGGGGATCGACACAAATCGATCGGCAAATCTGTCGATCAATGAACTATCGAAAGCCACTACAGTCCACCCGGGTTCTCGTCATATATACAGACATATGCAAGGGGGCTGGTCTCCATCGATGCTGAGCCATCCGTATCTTGTTAGCCGGTAAATGCGTTTCCTGGGCAAAGAGTCATATAATCTTGTGTAGGTTCGGCCAATTGGTCCGCTGCATCGTTTTCGAAATTTCTCACTGCGGAATGAAGCGGTAGGGTCCACTTAATCCTCGATCGATAATCTCTTCGCACAGTAATATTGCAAATAAGTTTTACCACCACACATGCGTTACCTCGGTTTTGCTCCTCAAAACAATTGCCTAGATATAATTTCTATCAATTTTCGCTATATCACCGAAGGTGACTAATCTCCCTTTTACAGATTGAGCCCCCAGATAAAAAAGCACTATCATGTGTATGTCTACACAAGAAAATGTCCCTGTCGATCGAGGACTGTGAGATGACGTCCTCGGCATGCAAGGGCGCCGATCTCGATCAATTTCGTCCGCCGGTATATTATAAATACCATGCCCTTTCACCTCACCTTGTCTATGCAGACTGCTCCCATTCTTCGTTGTAAATTCTTCACGTCTTATCGCCTATCCACCAAAATATACTGCTCAAATTTGCAATCATGAAGCTTTTCCATTATGTCTGTGTGATGACGAGTATTCTGGCTGCTTCCACGCAAGGTAAATCGTTCATACATTTCCGAAGACCATGTTGATCTGATTCATACGTGTAGCCGATTTCCTCCTGCCCATCGAGGATGCTTTTGCTATAAGTGGCCGTGGAGTCTCTGTTACTGGGAAAGTGGAACGTGGTTCTGTGAAGATGGGAGACGAAGTCGAGATCGTTGGTTATCGTTCCTTTCGTTCGGTTTGTGCAGATGTCGAAAATTTCAATAAGGTTCAGGGTCAAGTCACCGCTACCGCTGGTGATCAAGTCGGGGTGTTGCTCAGGGGAATAAAGCGCGAAGATGTCGAGCGCGGTCAGGTAATGGCCACTCCTGGATCTATAAAAGCATACCAGAGCTTTGAAGCTAGTGTGCACCTCTTCGACCAGGAGGACGGCGGTGCTACTATTGTTAAGAACTCTTCGATAAGATTGCAGATCCGTACCGCCTCGCTATCAGGCCGTGTGCAACCGACAGGGGATGCTGATAAGATCAAACCGGGAGAAACAACTCATGCAAAGATTATTCTTGTTAATCCAGTGGCCCTGGAGGAGGGCCAAGAGGTGCTTGTGCTGAACAGGAATGGGAAAAAGATTGGAACTGCAACTGTATCTATGCCCCTGGATTCGTGATTCTTAATAAGATGATCGATCTCTTTTCTTTTCTACCTTGGTTTTTACTCTCTACTGCAATCACTATTCGCTATACTAAAACAAGACCTCGGGGGCGGTGTATCTAATAACAGGAAGGCCATCCTTTCGCCCCCAGGAACCACAGCAAGTGAAAAGTGACGTGCCACGTTGTCCGTTGTAGAGTTCAGTGCGCATGGCTTGCGAATGTCGTTCTCCGGTGAGGCTTTTCTAATTCGTAGTTATACATGCCTTGGGGTCCCATGGCAAATTATGTACTCAAATATACCAGCCTTTGACTTGCATTTTTTAGTCTAAGGGCGTGCAGTGCTATTACTTTCCAGTGATGTTGTATCTGGGAAACACGCTCGAGGTTTGGGAAAAGAAGTAAGAACTAGCGAGATGAAAATCGCCAAGTGTTACTAAGAGCATCCTACTGATATGTGACTTGATGCATTTAGCAGAAGATCTTATCCCGCCTGGTTCGCGCGGGAATTCATCGGCAAATCCACTGGGCTGGTATAGATCCAAGCATACTCACTGATGGGTTGGGAACGCGGTGGCATTACCCTGATGGGCTTTCAATGAAGCCCTACTCCTCTTGCAAGTTCACCCATTCTTTCATCACGGGCACTATCGACATAATGACCAAACATGCGATCGACTATAAGGATATAGCCGCCATTACTTGTATTGGTAGTGAGGGGTCAAGAATTACTACACAGCCAGAGTTCGCGAAGTGGAACCCACAGACAACGCCTAAATGCTTGTTTAACGCTCCTTATACAATCTCGACTGCTGAAATCAGCGGAAATGTGTTTCCTTCGGACTTTGAAGATTGGAAAAGGTATAGGTCGGACAAACGTGAGCTGATGAAGAAAATCGTCATCACCCATGATTATTCGATCTCACATTCTGAGGGTTTCTCAGTTAGAGTACATCTTCAAAATGGAAAATCCCTCCGACAAACCGCTCCTTTTGTTAAAGAACTTACCCTTAATCGCATGACTTGTGATGATCTGAACGCAAAGTTCTGGAAGTGCGTGCCATATTCTGCAGTTCCTTTATCCGGGGCAAAGCTCTGCAGATTGATTGAACTGTGCAAAGGTCTTGATAACGTATCAGATGTACGAGACTTGGTGGATGCTCTGACACCATAGCCTCTTAGTATCATGATTTACTCAGAGCATTTGTGTCATTCGCTTGGCTCTGCAATCTTAATTATCATAAAACGGTCAATTAACAAGCAATACTGGGACACCACCGTTGCAGAAGAAAGAGCAAAAGGTGGAGATAAATGATGACATCCACATACATTGAGACCTTGTCCTATCTTGCTTGGTCTGTAAACCGGGTCACTGATGTGGTACTATTCCCCCTCCATCTTACATAATACATGCTTCACTAGTTGAAGTTTGCCAAATGAATGGAATCAATACAATATGGTACGTAGTGTAATGTTCAGTAGCAACAAGGAGGTGAAAAGGATCTACGAAGATGAAGTCTAAATAGTGGCAGGATGAAAATGACTAGTCCCAATCAGGACATCAACATGAAGGCATGGACGTCTTGTTTGTATGCTTGGTATAGACATATCCAATACTAATGAAACGCCGTATGTACCCATTTGTTGCCTATTTGTCCCTGAAGTACTGGTATTTCTCCTTGTATTGAATACATATCAAATTGGTAATGG
The DNA here is from genome assembly GCF_028828015.1 of Penicillium pulvis. Taxonomy (NCBI): domain Eukaryota; kingdom Fungi; phylum Ascomycota; class Eurotiomycetes; order Eurotiales; family Aspergillaceae; genus Penicillium; species Penicillium pulvis. The sequence goes on along the minus strand of NW_026643079.1, from coordinate 240,748 downwards.
ACAAGTCGAGTTAAAGCACATGCGGGCAGAAACTGTATTTCTCGCATGCTTTTTAGGTGGCTAATTGATCCTTTAAAGCAAGCCCTTCTTGAGTCTGCTCATGTCCTTTTCTTACTGGATCCTTTCGTTTCTTGTCATCCTCCACCTGCTCTTCTTTGACGGACCTCCATTCAATGAAAACTGCCCCAACAATGGTCAAGCAAGTCAAGGACAGTGCCAGATAATAGACATCAACGATAGCATCATTGTATGCAGTTCTCACACCTATTGCATATTCATCAGGGATAATGTTGTTGATCCCCAGAGCACCATTATCCAAGACTGTTTTTGGGTCTAGACCCGGCACTTGCTTGGTCAGATTGCGTGTCAGTCGATTCGTGAACATGTTCTGCGCGATCGAAAGAGCCACGATTCCACCAAGCTCTTGAGTGAAACTAAGAACTACTAGTGCAGTGGCGACTGCAGAATCTGGAAGGACTGTTTGCACAGCAGTGTAGGGCTGTTGGAATGCTAGGCCAACGCCGATCCCATATAGGATTTGATATGAGACCCACTCGGTAGGTGGAGTAGTCGGGGAAAACGTGGTGTAGAGGCCTGTGGCGATGGCCATAAGAACACTACCTAGGACCATTATAGGAGTATAATAACCGATTGCTGTGGTTAAAGGTCCTGCAGCAAGAATGGCGAGAGCGAAGGGGACCGCAGTAGGGAGGTACATAAGACCTGATTCAAAGGTAGTGGCGTTTCGGATTGCTTGGAAATAAATAGGCAGCTGTTTGTGAATCAATTAGTCTTTTTGCGTTCCAGTTATATGGATGATTATGAACGGCAAGAGGAAGCATACTCACATAATAGGCGGTCACAAAAAGGGCCGCGGAGTTACAAAAAGTGAACATAGCGCCAAGGGCGACCGACCGCTGACACATAAGTTTCAAAGGGAACATGCTATCCTCTCCACTTCGGGATTCGACCGCAAGGAATACCAGTAATAGAACTCCAGCTAGGACCCAAAGAAGGATGATTCTCCAGTTATCCCATGTATATTCTGTTCCCGCCCATTCCAAAGCAAGGATGATAGAAATTGCCAACGGGACAAAGATTATGAATCCCACAATATCTAGCTTTTTCAGCTTCTCCTTGTTTGGTAGATCGACATGCTCCGGGCGTTGTATATTTTGGACAAAAAAGAGCACGGATAGAATGACCGCAACACCCACAGGAATTATGATATAGAAGCTGATTCTCCATTCCGAGTATCGAGCCACTGCACCACTGATTACTGGGCCGAATGCTAGTGCAATACACTCAATACCGCCCGACACAGCAGTGTAAATCGGTCGATGTTTAAGCGAGGTCGTGTTAGCGACAATACTTTGAATAAAACTTAGCTCATGAGTACGATTGAGAGTTCTTTGTGAGGACTTACATGCTGCTACCAGCAAAGACGCCAGCTGATCCTAAACCACTCAAGGCACGTCCGACTATGAATGCTGTTGAATTAGGCGCCGATGCAGCTACTGTAGAGCCAATGACGAAAACGAAGAAGGATACCATATAGGCAAGCTTCATAGAGTAAAAAGAATATATCTGGCCATAGATGAGGACAGTGGAGCAAAACGCTAGCAGACTAAGGGTTTGTACATATTAGCATCGATCGAGGGCTGGATCGACAAAATTAGGAACCGTAGGAAAGACCTACTATGAAGTTCCATACCACCCTATCTGATTCAGGCTGCCGAATTCGTCTGAAATCACAGAAGTGAGTGTCGCCACGCAACTTGAGTCCTGAATGCCCACCAAGAGGCCAAAGTCAGTAAATCAGCCGGGCGGGGTTGCGGCAGTTGGAGGGGAAAACATGATATTGCGTACATATCCAACAAAGAAATCTCCAGCGACAATTGAAAGGAAAAGAACAGCGAACCTCACACCCTTCGGGCGCGAGGGATTTTCAACCTCACCGCCGCTATCCACGGTCGGGTTGGTAGGGGCTTCCTTCTCGGTGGCGGTTATCGTGTTCATTGTGGCCTGATCGATGCGAGCGAGAAGGGTGACGAGGTCATACTTCTCAGGGATATTAGGGGCCATCACATATGGTTGGTTCAAAAATAACAGCCCAGGGAGAAGAAGAGCTCGCGAAAAAAGAGGAGCGAATTCTCCAATGATTACCTTACCCCGGTCAAAAGATCACCTGACTAGAGTAGTTCGTACAACTTGAACATAAAATTTCGGCTTAATGCCTTGATTGTCCTCCCGGAACCCGCCTGACTATAACGCGTAACCCGGGGTTTGAGGGCTCTTCGGAGTCCGGCGGCCGAGCTGATATACCCTGCATAGAGTAGAACTTTCGAAAACCAAAAGACCCGCCATTCATGCATGATATATGAAATTGCCCCTCAACCGACGGGGTTGCTATCCTAAGAAAACACGAAGACACATTTTCCACCGTATTCCGTATGCTGGTTCAATGCCATGCCCTATCTAAACTGGATTTCCCCGTTCTACGTTGTATGAGTCAGTACTATTGCAGGCGCCCACCCGACGAAAAATTGCGTTGTTACCGGATCTTCCCACGAATTGATGGGGCATTTTTTATAATTCGGATGCGGGCCATCAATTGGCTTTAATTGGCAGACTAAGTACTGCCAGCGTAGGTAGGTTCGGCCAAGTGAAAAAACTGGCCAAAAGGCCTAGGTGGTATATCCGCAACTTACCACACCACACCACCATACTTTGATATATACATAGTTAAAACATGTTCAAGGTTATTGGTAGATATTTTTCGCACAAACAATTCTCTTAATACTCTATATAACATCCCTTGGCCACACGTACGACACCTAAATTTCTTCGCATGTTCAAAATTAGGCGAGTGAGGGGACCTATCATCGGCCTACTCTTGCGCGCCCGAACTCATGTGAATTCTGAAGTTATTCTGCTAAACTATAAACCGAGGTCAACAAAATAGAACTAGATTTGTTTTAAGTGCTTCGAGATAAGAGCTAGTAGTGTAGCCTCTCCCCGAACGCGAGTCTTGGTCCCTTTATCACTAACTCCGTCCGTCCACCAAGCTAATTTCCCGCCTAGAATATTTACGAAATATCCTTAATAACACCTTATGGTCGATAACATTTCTTATTAGGTCTTGAGTTCGAATTGGAACACCCAATAGGCGCTAGAATTCGAAGTTCGCTAGATCGAGTTATGATCAAGAAGTATCCATTTTTTCAACCTGATATCGTCAATTTGCATCAATAAATCGCAATACGCGAATGAGAGGAGATTCAATGGTGTAGAGTTGAGCACGCTCCGATAACGAGCGTTACCGAATTGATACGCCTTAATACAATATCGCCACGAATAATTCTTACTGAAGAATAACCAATCTGGTGAGATTTAAATATCAACCTTGTCATGGTTGTCAAATCGCTCATGTAGCTATCCATACCAAAGGTTCACAAAAGCAAAAACATACAACAGTCAGGATTCGCATGTGGTCACCCACCATACTACTAACTAACCGACGTGTGGCTTAAGTACGGCTGAGCGGACGGGAAGCCCTGTTCTCCACACCCTATGGTCGTATGTACATGGTAGTGTACTAATGAGGTTTATAAGAGTGGCTATTTGTTAAACGGGAAGACAATATACCCCTTTCACGTCTTTCCTTGTATATAGGCCAATAAAGCCAGGCAAAACCCACAGATGAGCAATATCTCCAGTCATCATATAAAATTTGCCATTAGTCAAGTTCGCCTTCCTCGTACAGCCTATCCATCTCCTTGAGACAATCGGGCGTTTATTGAACAATCATTATTACTCCTACAGCACAAAGCAACCATACGAAGCGCCATTGCAGGTATTAAGTAGTATACTGAATAATTTGTTATTTTCTGCTGTGTATCGCGCGGAACAGGTGTTCGGGGCTTGCTCTTGACATGACTCACTATCCTCTACCTGATCCGGTTAGTGTACGGAAATGTCCGCATCGTTAAGCAAGAAAGCTTGACGTTGACAAATTCGATGGCCTCGACATCTTCAATTTGATGCAGAATATGGCTGACTTATGATTGAAAATGGGGTTTCTTTCACTAATAGATCGTAGCAGTGGAACAGCTAATCAGTTTTAAACGAACTGCAGTAAGTTTTGCAGCTCGGCCAAAAAGACCAAGTTTCGACATCAATTTCGACATCAAGGATCCACTATTGATCTCAATTCAGCCTGGATCGATATATAGCGTAGTGTGGCTTGCCCAGAAAATCTTTTAATTTCCTGGATAACGTCCTTGTCAGCGTTGTTTTTGTCTCTACAAAAATCTCTCTTTTAATCAGATTGTGTCTTTGCATACTCTACTGAACCCATGGGACCATCTGGGATGTGGGTTTCGGGATAATGCATCCAGTCCTATAAACCATACTAGCTACACGGTTTTCTCCGTGGAACCTCCCAGGCTCTACACGGCGGATCTGGGATTTGGCATGGTGGAGGTATCAATTGGCATCACCGTGGGACTATCCATCGCAGCTCTAATGATCCATCCATTTGGAAAAAGGCGGAGTGGACTGTTCGCTTTTAGGTTGCTTGAATTGTTGTGTTGTACGGCGTGCTATACATAGATTTCGTGAAAATGCTTTGAAAGAGCAGTATTTCAGTTATATTGCAACATAATAGGACCATATCGTCGGAGAATACTCATATCGCATTCAAGGAAGCACAACTACATCTGGACCCTTGGTTACCCGCACATCACCAAGTGTGCGGTCAACGAGTGTTCCCTCTTCAATAATTAGTCATAAAAGCTCCTGGGCCAAATATTTCCAGCTAATAGACAGACAGATTCTCAATTAATGCCTTACGCGATGTAGATCTTCACCTGCGTTGAGTGAGCTAAGCCCGACACGACGACCACAACCAAATGCTGCGAAAGAGGACATCATACACTTGCTTTGTCACAAGATCAGACAGGAAATTCACGTCAATTAATGAGGTTGGTCTGATAACATTCAAGGTCGGCTGACGGATATGGATACACCGATAATCCTTGCATTCGCTGCCAATAGTATCAACATTCAGGAGGCCTATGTGCCAGCTAGGGGAGCGCATGAAAGAGACCAGGTGTTATATATAATCTTGAAAATGTACAATAAGTCAAGTAAGTAAGATAGATGGCATGCGGAAAGGTTGATTGATGTGAAGATAAACCATCGGATTCAGTAGTAACTAAGCTAACGAATAAGACTCGAGTCGATTAGTGCAGGCGTAAAAGGATAAAGCTATGCACAAGTGCTAACAAGAGGAGCCAGGCAAGATAGACATACACAAAGAAAGGTAAGGCTTTAAAAAAGGTGCCGAGAACATAAGCTAGGCTTCGTGGACATGAATATGACAAGGTCACTGCTTGAAATCGCGGTGGCCGTGACCAAGACCCTTGCTGATACTCTCCCGTTCCCTCTCAATACAGCCATCAACGAATTTCAAAGGAAGAGTTGCGAGCCTTGGATCCTTTCCATTCAAAACACTGGTTGCCATCAGGAGATATTGCGTAATGAACACTGCCCAAATTTCTTGTTCTAAGTCACCTTCCATTAATGGAAGTGGGTAATAAGGGTCATTCTCGAAAAAGGACATCACTAGATGCGATACCAGTGCCTCGGGGCTCGCCAGGGCGACGGATTCGTCCCAGATATTGCACAAGTTGAAGTCTAGCATCCATAAACGGGTCGTACGCTGCTTGAAATTGACGGACATCACAGACTCGATATCTGTGTGGGGAGACAGTGCTGCTACCTGCTCTGGGGACATATTCAAAATACATGAAACATCCCGTGCGTAGGTTGTATAGCCTTCACTTCCTAAAACAAATTCAATATCATACCCGTCAACATGGGCAGCCCAGTGGACGAGAGCTAAAGCTTCACCCATAGCACCAGCCATCTTGTTGATAGGAAGGCCGAGGTCAATCATCTGATCAAGATGTAAATTGAAGTTTCGCAGGGTGAAGTTTGCAGATGGAGTAGTTGTGACTCGACGGCGACCGAGGTAAACCCGAGCAAGACAGTCACGATTAGTCGGATTGGCAGCCACAAGGGTTCGAGATGGTTCTGGGCAGTACTTGTTGATGAGGGCCTCACGAGCAATTTTTGGTAAAGGGAGGATCCGCTGAGAGATCAATGTCATTGCCGGGAACGACACTGATTCATGCGTAGTGCTGAAAAACAGTTTATTTTCGTTCCACCACAGGTCGTTTTCCTTTGTAACATAAGAGAACAGCTGTGGAACGCGGCATTCCATTGGTTGGCTAGAGTTCTGATGCTTTTGGAAAGCCTGGCTGATACTGTAATGGGCCTTGAAATCGGCCCAAAGGCTGTCTTCATATGACGTCTTGGCAATTTTCAGAACATACCCTCGGCCAGGCCTTTCAAAGACAAGGCCACACTGGCCAAAGCCAATGGCACGATATCCGACGGAGCTCAGGAGCTGTTGGCTCTGCTGGAGACGGGCGAAAGAGGAGGCGGTACTCGTAAACGACTCTGGGGTGAGCACTTTCAGGAGGATGTTCTCCGGGGAAATGGTGGCATCGAGAAGATTCAGCTCTCGAACGACCATATCATTGTGCTCCCTGTCCAACAGAGTGGAGAGGTGATTGGTCAGGTTCATATCGGCAACAAAGGAGGAACTTGCAGAAACAGGGGACTCCTCGCTGGAGGACTGCTTAGAACGACGAAGACGATCCATCACGCGTGGTTCAAAAAGACACAATGATACTGTGAAGATGTGTTACCAGATGACAGAATGAACAGAATGGGAGGTTGAAAGCCAGGGGAGGAAGGTCTGGGTTAATAATTGCCTTAATCCGGTCCGATTCTGTAGTCCGATTCTGTATTTGGCAGAGGCGCACGAGACCATGGACACAGTCATATCCAGATACAATAAAGTTTACACGGTTGGAACACGTATTGGCTACAATATGGAATTGCTTTTCACACAACGGATTCAGTAGAGAGCAGCGTTAAGATTCATATGGCTTCCATGTAGACAAAATTGAAAACAAAATCCCAAGGCCATCCCGGGGATCACCTTGGTTAAGATCAAACTAAGATTACGGTAGGCTCATGGTATGATCACGGTTTCCTTAGAGCCGCTTCCTCACTGTGCACCTTCCATGGTTAGGTTCATTCTACTAGACCCTTTTCAGGCCATTTCATCTACCCTTATCTCTTCATCCTTCATCTTTCACCCTTCATTTTTCAACCATCGTCCTTCACTATCATCCACTTTGACACTGTGACCTACAAGATGTTCCCATCTACCCCAGATCTTTCGTCTCCGGCTCCCGGGCAGTTGGTGACTCCGCCGCCTTCTCCGAGGAAGCGACGACGCGTCCTGAGGGATTCTGAAGAGACCAGTGGCAGCATGAGTCTCGAAAGATACATCCTAGCCAGCGATCCTTATCGCAGCACAAGCCTACCCGACCCTCCTCCATACCCACTCTGCATTACTTTTTCTCCCGAGTTGACCACTGTCTTACGGCCGTTCTATAGTGAGGTTCGCGAGATCCTCCGCAATCATGGCTTCCCATCTTCAGCCACTTTGGAGGCGGATATCTTCTGCAAGCCCGGCTACCCAGGGTGGGATGCTGAAATGAATCTCCTGCGAGTTGTTGTAAAAGGCACCCAGCATACTCAACTCCGTTTCGGCCCAGCCAAGGACGAGATCATGAAACTCCTTGAGGAGAAAGGTATGATGGACTTCAAAGTGGAAATTGTCAACACCGACCTCTACCATGTTCCATCTTTTTTTTTCCTGGCTAGCATGGACCCCCTCGTCGTCGCATTCGAGCGCACAGCAGACGAGATCATCACCATCCTGAACGCGACGATCCCACAGCGGTGGCGGATGGTGTGCCCCTTCAATATCGGTACCATCCAAGACAGGGCACAGCCTGCGATGGCTGTACTTGTCAAGCCTTTGACAGAGGCAGAATGGTCTATCATCAGGTCGCGCATCAGGGAGCTCATCGATGCGGTGCTCCCAACAGATGTCACGTTTGACGTGGAATTTGTTCCAGGGGAAATTTCCTTGCTTGGCTCTGGTTCTGACTCTGGCGGCGAGTCTTTCATAGACCGAATTACCGCGGTCCCTAAGATGGGAGACTCAGTGGGTATTGCGGACCAGAACAATGCTGGGACTCTTGGGGGTTTGGGTGGAACTCAGACATGATGGGGTTGTACACCGGGGCTTCTTGACAAACTACCATGTTATCCGTCCATCTGTGTCGGAAAGGTACAGTGAACCTTTCCTCAATGATCTGGATCGATATGGAGCAACATTCGATCGGCCTCTACCACAGCCAATCTATATCCATTCTCTTCCAGGCATGGATCGCGATGAAACTCTCAAAGACATTGAACGTTCAATCTGTGGAGTCCAGGCCCAAGAGGTATCACTCTTGGAAAAGGCGGAGCAGCAGAAGATGGTGGGGGAGGTGAAACCAGGGCTTCGACAAATGCTGGAAAGTTGTCAGCCTCTAATCAAGGATCTCTTACGACAGAAGAACCTAGTGGAAAAGATGCCGATCATCCTCGGAAAGGTACTAGTAACGTCGGGCGCGTCGTTGCTTGGGAATGCCCTAATGGATTGGGCGTTTGTTGAGGTTTCCAGTGAAATCGAGAAGCAATTTTTCCACCCGAATGAAATGTTCGAAATCCCGGCCAAAATCAGGCCACATCTTTTCAAAGAGATGCAACGTAACATCACACTACCAGCTGGGTTTAAGCTCGATACCCTTGGTTCCTTAGAATCAGGGGAGTATTGTGTCAAGATCGGTCGTACCACCGAGGTTACATCCGGAATATGTCACGGAGCCAGAGCACTTTGTATTTGGGAGGATATTATAGTGCGGTTCACCCACGAGGGTGAGGAAGTATCAATGAAGAACAAGCCGAGCCAAGAATACCTCATCATCAATAAGAAGCTGGACGCCAGGGATTTCGAGGAGGAGTGTTTTGCTAAGAGTGGTGATTCTGGTTCGTTCATTTTGAACGAAATGGGAGACTTGACAGGCATATTATTTGGTGGTATCAAGCGCCAGTGGGCTTTTGGGGGTATCGCTATGAGTATGGCTGATGTCATTGTCTCGATGAGGCTCAAGCTTGGAGCCTCGGTTTCTCTGTGGCTGCCACAGTAGCTGTTGTGGATTTCCAGTCTGTTTCTAATTGTTACTATTGCTAGTATTGTTAGTTTGTTGTCAGTATTTTGCTTATTTTGCTCGGAACATGAATGAGACTAAATCTTTCCCATTGCTGATAACCTTCTCTGTTTTCGTATTCTTCTCTTATCATAACTTCATACGTTTCTTCCACTACTTACAAGCTCACCATTCACCCAGAAGTATTCAATGAGCATCTAGCCCGACCAGATAAGACCAAGCTAATGAAGATTTATTTGATTACAGACTCTCCCCCGGCCTTTCCAACAAGCATTTTGACGCAATGTCTGACCCCCCTCGTGAGTTTGTCAGATATATTCCAGTGGAGATATTCCCATGAGGCTAATGCAAAACTTAGAGACGAATACCGAATATGAACTTCCGGCTCCAACGATCAACGGTACCAACCTGCCTCCTGGATTCTGGGCCATCGCCGCCCAGAATCCAAGTACGATATTGGCCTATAACCCCAACTGGAAACGCGCCATGGCCGAGATTAAGAAAGGGCGCACGCTGATGAACTCTATGTGTCACCTACCTCTCCTAAGGGAGCCGGCAGTTGTACATAGAACAAAGAGATGGAAAGATCATTGGCCATGGACGGGAAAGTGTTTCAGCGACTTCATCTCTAGCAAAATGTCAAACTACACGGGGCTACTGGCCCAAGCGACCGGTGGATTACTTGATGGAGACGATGCATGCCACCACTGCCAACAAGGAATGGGCATGTTTGATGGGTGTGTCCGGGTCCCTGGTCTTGAAAACTGCGCCAACTGCCACATAGGTGGCAAGAATAAGCGATGCAGCTTAGGAAGCGGTATTCTTCCCCACATGACGACTCGACATGATGTGGTAGCAGGAGGGCATATCTCAAACGCCCAACAGCTACTCGACAGGGCCAGAAAGGAACAAGCTGATCTACAGTTGGTTCTTGCAAAGAATCAGTATGTCGTAGACCAGATGCAGTGTGTCCTCGACCAGGCACGGGATATGCTTGACCGGACGCAGCGTATGCTGAGCCAGAAAACTCAAGAAGTCAACGCCTTGATTGATGCAGTGAACGATGAATCAGATATATAGGCATCAAAAACCTGTTTGGCATCAGTAATACACTTTTTCTTTCACTTTGACCTTATTTAATTCACTGAAATTCAATATTACTGTGGCCTTATTATGATCCTAGCGTCATCCTAACCAATGTCACCCCGTGGCACTGGGACGCGTTCTCAATTTTGTTTATATCTCTCTTCCAATCCTCTTCTTTCTCTTTCTTCCACCTCAACCACCTTTTCATATTTCCACCTCACCTACCTCCAGCCTCCTTATCTTCAGACTGCTCCATTCCAAAGCTCATCACCTTATGAACCTGACTGATCCTGCAACTACCATCACCCTACCCGTTCCACACGCACCGCCAACGAAATGTCCGGGTAAATATTGCTTACCTTTCATCTCATGATCATTTAACTGATAGAACGACAGCGAGGGTAGCGGTCAAGGTCAGGGCGGCCATGGAAGAAGCGTTTCGTTGCCCACCGTTAGGGGGTTCACCACCCAAATACGTCCTCCTGTTCAGCCGCCGGCCACCCCACCATCAACCGCCGATGGGCCTCCAACGTTGGCCACTCTGCCAAGCGAGGCCGAGTTTCAGACCGTGACACTGTGAGGAATGCACTTTCTTACATCGTGTTATGAAGCTGAATGCTAATTTTGAGATCAATAGGAGCCCCACTCAGCCCGCGTCTCGGGTAGTCGGGTTGCCCCAGCACCTACCAGCGCCAATCATGGGCGCTGAGGATATGGCGGCAGGGGATTGGTGCAAGTTTATTCTTACGTCCCCCTTCCCATTCTCCGTGGCGCTCTCCGGCCATAAGTTGAAAGGCAAGCTCTTGGGAAAGATGTTGAACATGCCAGGTAAGAATGAACCAGTTCTTCGGCCTGGATGGAGGATCGACTGGGATGCGACGAAGTTTTTCACCAGAATCAACTCTTCACTAGCCAACGTTGAAGCGGTGGTTATGCAGTGCGTTGGAAACGTGATCACGGATCCAGAGAAGATGTGCGAAACTTGCAGCACGAGGAAAGGCCCATTTGCCTTCTGCGTGACAGTGGGGGGGATTGAGGAGTGTGCGAATTGCCACTGGGACAGGGAAGAACACCGATGTTCTTTCAACACTAATCCCTCGACCCCAAAGTCCCGACGTAGCTCGAAGCTGTACACACAGGCGGAGATTTTGGAGTTCGAGAAAGAGCGTGAAGACCTTCGCAAGGAGAAGGCAGGCTTGGATGCTCAGTTCATCGCGTTTCGCAAGCAGCTGGAAAAGGTCGGGCAAGGCTGCAGAACGGCTTTGCGATCACACCCCGAACGGCTCACCCCCCCGGTGCCTGTTGGAGAAATGGCGGCCAAGCTGGACAGTTACCGCCGTGAGCTCGAGGGACGTTGGCTTTGGGACGTGGATTCACTCATCACGACCATGCAAACCGACTTCGGACTTATCGGCGACAAAACCAGAGACATCATTGAACGACAGGATGTATTGACCACCCTGTAAGTTTTTCGCTGGGGGAGTTCGGGGAGTTCGGCATTTTCGCTGGGATCCGACTTTTGACTACGGGCGACCAGTAATGAGTACAGTAATGAGAACCACCAATATCAATTAGCCATCGAAGTCCCTTTGAATTTACAATATCTGTCAAAATCTCAACTTCTCGACTGGCTTTATGTCAGAATTTTGTTTATAGAATAAGTGAAATCCTTCTCGCTCGTCTAATCTTTTGTGAATTTCTTTTTTCTTTTTGGGTGGGGAGAATTTCAAGCTCGGCCAAAATGACCGATTTTCAAATCTCAGGGATTTATCCACTGTTTTTCTCATTTTGGCCTAGATCGGGCTATAGCTTGGTGTGGCTTAGGCATAATGTCGTTCATTTTTCCCTTTGATCGAACTCGGGGCCTTTCTGTCATTCTTGCGTCTGGTTCTGTCCTTACAAGAACGTCCATTTCTTTATCCACCTTCTCATGGGTCCATCTCCGGCATGGGTCTGGCCTCTAGCCTTGGGTCTGGCACAGAGCAGTCTTGCGGTCACGATCCCTCTCGCACCGGCTACGTCTCTGACAACTTTGACTTCAACCTACTCTGAAACAGTGACTAGCACCATCACCAGTCTTGTCCCGGTCACAACCATTGAAACTACGTGTACTCCCGGGACTGCATTGGAATCCGCCGTGTGCGTTGATTCCGTATGGTCAGCCAATGGGGCTTACTGGAAAGAGTGGTGTACCACATCCTCCTTAGAGGGAGTACGCCATGCTACTTTAGCTGGAGCCAACATCTATCTATGCTATGAGTACTGCAGCATATATTCTACAATATGTACAGCCGTCAACTATATGGCAAATAATCTCCAGTGTGATTTATTGGGGACTGTGACAGGAACGGCATCATTCAGCAGCAGCGGGTATGCAGGGATTGAGAGATTTACCACTAATCCATGTGAGGTTACTGTGACGGACACGTCAACTCAGCTATCTACTGAAACGACGGTGGTGGAATATACGACTACCATCACATCAACCATTACTCTTGCCACGAGTACGTCCTCTCCAGCCATTGCTACAGTGACGACTTCTTCTTCGGCTGAGGCAACTTCTGCGGCTGCCACGGTGTCTGCTTCCTCAACATGCTCTATCTCTTCTCTTCCTACCTCTACCGACTGTGCTGATGGTAATTATCTGTATGATGGTCTCTATTATCAAGTTATTTGCGATGATAATATTGAGAGTTACTCAGGATTTGATATTGCGAATACAAGGAAGGACGACATCTGGGCATGTATTGAAACCTGCTCGGAATACTCAGATTGTATTGGAACATTTTGGCAGAATGGAATATGCTATTATCCAAGCTCAACACTCACCTATCGATATGTCCCGTATGACTACGATGATCCCGACGACAACATTGTGGAGTACATCGCCATGCGACTCGATGGTAATCCTTGCTCAGCAGCAAGCTTCAGTGCAGTCCCAACTTCCTCGGCAATTGCCTCTTCCCGGATCGCGTCAATATCGCCTTTAATGGCTGAGACAACCGTGTCTGCCTCTACAGTCATGCCATCAAGGCCATCTTCTGCTTCATTTTCAACAAGTTTCTCATTCACTTCGTCTATTCGAGCTTCCAATATTGCAATTCCAGCCCAGCATACATCTTCTGCCTTGGCCTCGCGCTCTGCACCAGCTTCCAACTCTGTATCAGCTTCCCACTCTGTATCAGTTTCCCACTCTGCATCAGCTTCCCACTCTACGCCAGCTTCCCACTTTACGCCAGCTTCCCACTTTACGCCAGCTTCCCACTTTACGCCAGCTTCCGAGCCAGTCATACCTTCGACATCTTCACCGCGTCCTGCTTCGGCTACTGTCACTATTTCTCTTAAGCCGATCAGTTCCAGTGCGAGCTCAACAGCAACAAGTTCTTTCACTAGCGCTCAAGGCAGCTCATCTGCATCGTTGCCGCTTTCAATGACAGGTGCTGGCTCTGCCAGTGCCACTAATCATTCATCGTTGCAAAGTACCGTGCCTGTACCGCCACAGTTTACCACGTCGACCGTCTGGACCGCCCAGGTACATACAGTGACTGCTTGTCCACCATCCGTTCATAACTGTCCAGCGTCAGAAATGACAACTTACTTCACCACTGAAACTGTGGCTGCCTACACCACCGTTTGTCCCATTACAGCAGAGGAGGTTGCAACGGCCAACCTGGCTGCGGGATCAATTGCCAAGGGACAACCAACTGGATCTCCTAGCGAAGTACTCACAACATCCACGGTCTATACGACGTACAATCGCTACAACACAGTTTGCCCCTCGTCGATGCAAAATTGTGTTGCTTCCCAGATGGTTGCTTCGATGACAACAGAGACCGTGGTAGCCTATGTGACTATCTGGCCCGTCGCCGAGGCAGAGTTAGGCGGTGACACTGGAGCTCTGGACACTCAAAGTTTGACATCAAATGGTGGCAATGCATTCACTACTGGTACCCCGGTTACCTTTGGCACAGATATTGCCACTATTACCGCGACTTACAGCACTTTCCATGAGGGATCTATCATTGAGGGAAAAACCACCTATCTCATTACTACCACTATACCAGTGACTAAAGCAATCACAGTGGCTACCGTTGTAGGTACTGAATCAGCCATTGCTTCTTCTTCCGCAGTTGATATTTCTCAACCCGCCCGGAATAATGATCATACAATGGATGAATCCGGAGGCGAAAGCGTGGGCAGTGAAAATTACCTTTCTGGTTACGCTAGTGGTGACACTGGATTCCACCCTTCATTGAAGACCTCACAAGCGATTGCGGCTTCTTCTGCATTGTCTTATTCCGCTAGTGGAGTTGCTAGAAGTGGCACTTCCACTGTTATCAGCCCTTCTTCCAGCACTTCTACTGCCCAAACCGCTATCTACACTGGAGCTGCATCTAAACTGCATGGGTTGGGCGCACTGCCTCTCTGCTTGATTGCCATTGCTAGCTACCTCGTTCTCCGATATGATCCAAGCGCGGTTTTGGATTGGGTTGATCTTACTTGATGTTTTTTCTACCTAAATTTATGTATTTTTAACAAACATATTATATGGAATTCATTGAACCCGAAGACCAATTCCAACATGTTATCATCCTTAGACACAGAAGCGGGTGATGCCAACCTGGGAGCACACTTTTGCTTTCGCGAAATCACCTGACTTTAGCTTCATCGGCGGCGAAGATTGTGTCTACAGAAGTCACCGCCTGGTATACATTAAAGAGGCGCGATTATTGAGATCATCTAACGCGAGAAAGACGAAGCGATAGGGTTGTTCTATTGCTGACATCAGTTCTTGACTGACCTTAAATGAGCCAAAAGGGGAGCTCACTAGTTGAACACCACAAAATTAGTTGGACACCACATCACTTCTATATCTGGTATGGCGCAGTAATTGTAGGTCAGAAAGAATGCTATCTCGAATATTGAACATCGCATCACCTTCGCTTAATTCACCTCAATATACGAGATAACGCCTCGTGGGAGTCATGGTATGGGTAAGCTTAGTGTGTATCAGTCTTTGATCACCTTCACGTTTCAGCCTAGTCTACAAAATAACGTGAGCAAGTAGGTACTTTGGTATGTACTCAATAATGATACTCCCTGAATTACATTTACTACGCTTTCCTAATATGGTTAGCGGTAGTGTTCTTCTGAAATTGTGGTGTTCGTCTGGCAAGCTCCGCCAACAAGCCGCCATCAACAAGGCAGGTGTCCTACCCTGGGCATAAGCCTGCTACCGAATAGTCAAACCTACCGTCAAGTCGAACTTCGTTGATCTCGCCAACCCAATTTCTTCTTCAATTTGATGGAGAATATCCAAGCACTTTGAAAAACCATCATCATCATGGAGCGGGGCTTTTTTAGAGATGGACCGATGAGAGAATTCTTGCGCGATTTGTTAACTCTTAGCGGTTTGGTAAGAACTGAAGGCGATCCCCTTCAAGCTGAAAAAGTGGTAGGTAACCGAACTACCTTACAAAGCGCCTAGGAAAGTAAACAAGCACATATTGAATAGGCTGCATGTTAATATACTATGCTGGTCACCTCTATACCGCGATTGTCTTTTTCACATGTGATTATACTCGACTTTCTAAAAGAACCGGAAATACTCCCGTAAACCTCGGAATTTCGAAGCCAAGCCTTTAGGGCGAAAGGCGTTTAAACTAGTGTTTCCCTCCCGTGCCTTACGTAGATCTTTCTCCGCTCGCTTCCGCTCCATGATCAGGGATAGATTCCGGATACTTTGCTAGTAATCTCTTTCTTCGTTGCCCTCCACCTTTTTCGCTATTCCAAAAGCCCCGTCTACCCGAACTTCGTCGCCAGAGCTGACGTTTCCCCTATATAATAACATTGCATGCAATATGGCATATGATTTGCATTGTTAATCTTTGGCTTGGGTTGAAAATATCGCACCACGTGGCACATAACGGTTATTACCAGTTCAAGCACTAGTGCAAGCCATAATATCCACCAGCCAATTTGATTCAATGGAGTGGACACGCTGCACGAAGCGAATGGGGTGGTGACACTTTAGCTAAAACCTGGACTATCAGTGGTTTCTGTCTCCTCGGCCAATCATATCAATTGGACTTTTTGTGCCATGAAGCACTAAAAGCAGTAAAGAGGGGGCGTTGTATGGGGCGGGGCGCACAGGATATTTTCTCCTTTTAAGCAGTCACTTTTCGTAGATGCGACCGCAAGGTGAGCCTATCTCAAATACTTCTCTAAAGTAGTGCCCTTGTGCTGCCTTATCCTGATTCTGCTTCTCTCCACCTTCTCCTCTATTCGATACTTTCAGTCGCCTACCATGTCTGATAAGCCGATTGCCGTGGTATGTGCTACAACAGAAACAGAGGTTTTCTTGGTAACATTCTCATTCTGTGCCAGGACCCGGATTACGTTATCGCGCGTAATACATATCAGCCAGATGACTTTGAATCGTGAGTTTCTGTCTGTATACAGAACAGCAGCAACGAGGCATACATTAATCACAGTATCTCCAGTGAGACGACGTCACTATCATCGACAATCTACAGAGGAGTGATAGAAAACGGTCGTCGGTACCAGGCGTTGAAGGAGGGCGAGTACTGGTATGTTCGATCGTGCTAATGGGCACTCTGCCGATTGACAGACATTGACCGGCAAGCAGGGGTCCCGCAGACGAACAGCAGTTTGAAAGTTATGAAGCAGGGTCTTTGCACCCGTTTTTCGATATTCCTCCAATACTAAGCTGATTGCAATAGACATTTGGTATACGTGCTGCTTGACTCTGAGAGGAAGAATCCGCTTTTCCACTCTCCGGTGAAGAATCCTAAGGTATTGCCTCCGAGATGACCTCTTTTGCAAAAGCTTCGCGTGTTTTGTCTAACAGGTCACGCCATATTTCTAGCATGTTCTGGACATGGGAACCGGCCGTGGCAGTTGGGCTGTGTGAGTCATATTTTGCGTTTGCTATCGAATTCGAATTGAACTAGAACCGACTAATACTTCATCAGTGATGTCGCCGACATTTTTCCAGACGGCAAGTTGCTCCCACGAATCAGCTTCACAACACAGCTAACGCGTCACTTGCAGCAACTGTTAGGGGAGTGGATTTGTTCCCTCCACCTGAGAACTGGCTACCTCCAAATTGTGTGATGGAGGTTGACGACGTGCTCCAGGATTGGACCTGGCGCGACCCATTTGATTTAATTCATATACGCCAGCTGATGGGTTCATTCACAGACAAAGAATGGGAGAAGGTGTACAAGAGCTGTTATGAGTAAGCCAAAGCCCTCGTCGCTATCACATCGTGTCCTAACCAGCGATTCGTGACGTAGCAATCTGGAACCCGGAGGCTGGATCGAACAATTAGAAGGCAACCCTCGTGTTCGTTGCGATGATGGCAGTGTCCCAGATAATAACAGTCCCTTCGTGTTGGGAGATGAGGCATGCAAGGCAGCGGATAATTGGGGCCGCCGCATTACAGTTGCGGATACGATGAAAGAGTCGCTGGAGAAGGCAGGTTTTGTGGACGTGCATGAAAAGACATACAGGTGGCCCATCGGAGCTTGGGCTAAGGATCCCATCCTTAAGGAGGCAGGAAGACTACATTACCATCAGTGGGTATCAGGCATGGAGGGCTGGGCCATGTTCTTTTTGACAAAGTATGGCTTCCCTCAGCCGTGGAGCAATGAAGAAGTGCAGGTACTGTTGGCGAAAACAAGGAAAGAGATTCAAGATCCACGTGTCCATGTCTACCAAGTTGCGTGAGTTATTCTGTGGTCAAGTTGCTAGTATGTCTGACTGACCCACTATAGTCGACGAGTTTGGGCTCGAAAGCCCCTGCCAAATGAGGGGTCGTCGAGGAAGACGGACGAATGAGTAAAGCCAGGAATTTCGTAAATCCGCATTTTTCGTGTTTTCAAGGCATGACGAGCGTTACCAGAGGAGCATTCTTCGACCAACATCGACTATATTATTCGTGTACGGCTCTACACATTTGATATCTTTATGGATCAATGTCAATATCTGCTTGCATAATAACAGAGCATAAGACGTATCGCTGCGATAGAGACAGCCTTTTCAAAGGCGACAAGGATTAGTGTGATGCATGTGCGTATCCGATCCGTAGGAGAATGGCCGCTTTGTCAACCTCGGGATACGGAACCGGACTGGCGGCCGCTCTATGGAGTACTTAACTCCTCTCTACCTTGAATAGTCAATCGTGCTTGTACCGTACTCAGGGTCGTAGGATTGGAGGGGCCTTTTTTTCAACCCGTAATATGTCTTAGACCAATTTGCTGACAATAAGACGACGAGAATAATTGAGCATGTTTTGAGGGCACTAGAGCTGGAGGCGCGGTCAAACCCCTCCCAAGCAGAATTTGCTAGACCAACCGAGCCGGAATAACCAGCGCATTCACATTTAGATTATTCTGCTCAGCACTTCGGAGCAGACGTTTTTTGGGGGGGGTTGCAATATGGAGATTAATGACCACAATATCATATAACAAGAGTCGGTAGATCTGCAGTACCTTTTTCTGGCCTGCTTTGGTTCTGCCCCGTCAGAGTTGCGCAGATTTGAGCGTATTCTTTTTTTTTTCGAAGTCATTTCATGCAAACTGTGATGGTGAGATTGTGGCTGCAGGATCTCCATTGACCAAACAGCATGTATTTCAAGATCCTTACATTTAGTCTGGAACGACTTCTCAAATTATTCTCTACCTAGTGCCGACCCTGTTCTATTGTCAATCCCACATGTTCATTTTCTTTCCCTTTTCGAAATACCACGATTTTCCAGCTTCTGCGTTCCTCCAGCATTGAAGGCTAGAGAGTCAGCAATCTAATTCAAGACCGAGCGGATTTGTGATCATGACAGCGGATGAGGCTTGGACGGATCCACAGAAGGTGGCCAGAATCCGGGCTACGACTGGAGATTGTCAGGCAAACAGTGATAGTGAGAGCTTGGAGGAAAGGAATGAGAGGCAGGTGCTAGACCATCCCGATGAGATCACCACAGACGCTCAAATTGGAGTCCAAAAAGCCGAAGCTACGGCTTTGGTCTGGTCCAGAACTGCCTTGTACACAACATATGCCTGGTGAGTTCAACTATTTTTGTCTTTTCTTTAAAACAGACCCAGGCATTCCATTCCGAATGAATTTCAAGGCAAACTCAGTATATTACTAACATTCTTGATGCCAGGATCTGGTTGTGTTTCTTCGTTTTGTCAATGCAGTCGTCAATTGGCACTAATGTTATGTATTATGCCTACGCCAACTTCTCTTCGGCACCTCAAATATCTCAGGCTTTCATTGTATCGACCATCGTTGGTGGAGTTCTTCAACTTCCTATTGCAAAGGCTTTAAACGTATGGGGCCGTGCGGAGGGCTTCCTTACGTTCCTGGCTGTCTTTATTATTGGTCTTATTGTGATCGCCTCTTGCAATGGACCGAATGGATTTGCAGCAGGTTACACCCTTTATTGGATCGGTTATACCGCCGTCAATTTCATTTTGAGTGTCTTTGTCGCTGATGCATCTGGGTTACGAAACCGAGCCTTTGTTTACGCGTTTATCGGGACGCCCTCAATCTGTACGGCCTTTGTTGGCCCACTCGCTGCCCAGGCATTCATAACCCATTCTACCTGGCGTTGGGCTTATGGCTGCTTCGGTATCATTACCTTGGTCATCTTCGTGCCTCTTGCTCTCGTCTTCAAATTTTATCAACATAAAGCCGAGAAGATGAATCTTTTCGTTCGGGTACCCAGCGGTCGAACCACTGCACAGTCCTTCGTTCATTATTTTCACGAATTCGACATCATTGGCGCTTTCATTCTTATGGCGGCCTTTATTCTTTTCCTTTTGCCATTTAGCCTGAGCACCTATGGCCTTACTGGATACTCCTCCGCGACTTTTATTGCCATGGTCATCGTCGGCATCCTACTGTTCCCGGTCTTTGCCATTTGGGAGCGATTTTTTGCTAGAATTGCTTTCATCAAATGGGAGCTATTTAAGAAGCGCACAGTGGTGGGAGCCTGCATCTTATCGGCTGTGATATTCTTCAACTATTACACATGGGATCAGTACTTCTACTATTATGTTCAGGTTGTCTATAATCTTGATACCTCAAAGACTGGATACATGACACAAATTTATGGTGTTGGATCGACCATATGGGCTGTTCTCTTTGGAGTCGTGATTCGCCAGACCAAACACTTCAAGAATCTATGTTTATTCTTTGGCGTGCCACTGTTTGTACTTGGTGCCTCGCTAATGATATATTTCCGCGGATCCCAAAGCGACATTGGATACCTAGTCATGTGTCAAATATTCATTGCCTTTGGAGGTGGGACCCTGGTCATTGGGGATGAGATGGCTGTTATGGCTGCTGCAGACCGGGATGGTGTCCCATTAATGATCGCCATTATCAGTCTGGCCTCCAGCTTCGGGGGTGCAATCGGCTACGCCGTTGCAGTCGCAATTTATTCCAACACCTTCCCCCAGGCCTTGCTCAGCGCGCTTCCTGACTCTGCCAAGGCTGATTATCAAACAATTTACGTCGGCGGCTCAGCGACTCAGCTTCTGTATCCGCCTGGTAGCGAGACAAGGATTGCGATCAACTATGCGTGGGCACATAGTCAAAAGTACCTGTGTATCGCAGCAGCAGTTATTGCAGTTCTTGCTTTCCCAGCAGTCGCTATATGGAAAAATTACAACGTCGACAAGAAGCAGGTGAAGGGTAATGTTATCTAGACAAAGCGTTTGCTCTTCAAGTTCCCGAAAGAGGTGGATTGCCATAGAAAGAATGGATAGTAATACAGGAATCACGCGATCTATGCTGGGAAACCTAAAGTGTTCTGCAGACAGGATTGTAAATGTATTCAAATCCCCTAGGTCATTTGAATTTCGCGATGGGGCAGCTTCTTGTATGCCTGACCGCTTACAATACAGGCTTTCACATTTTGTACGATCAGGTGCATTCCATCCCATAAGACATGTGGCCCTGTGTTGGTATGCGAATCAAGTCAGGAATTGGAAACGACAAAGACCCGATCACTGCATAGACTCGTTCCAAGTGCATTGCAGATGCAAGACAACAAAATTCTAGACTTTCGTTTACCCTTTTTTACATAGTGTCGGTCTGTGCACACTAGATGCAAGCCACTAGACCAGTCACCTGCGATTTGGAAAATTCTAGGCGATTTCTTCGAGAAGCATGTCACTGTAACATAGGTTATCGGGTTATCTGCTCAATATTATGGAGTTTGCATTAAAGGATCCGTTACGACTGTAGCTTTTAGTTCCCGAGGTGACCACGCCCATATGGGAAATCTGCTCAATTGCACTCACACCTTGCCTTTTTTGGTAATTGCAGACCTTGGAATCACCACACCCCTTGGCTCATTTTGTTTGTTTTGTTAGGTCTTATGTTAGGTTGAGTACCTCTTGCATGCTTCCCAGGAATTGATGTTTGGTCCCTGACAGTATGACAAGAGAAACATATTCTTACCGGCCACTTTTTGTTTCTTTTTCTGTTAACGATCACAGGACAGTTCAACTATTGCGGAAATTGGGACGGATGGATTGCTTCGCATTCACTGAATACTTATACTACGTGTCTTCAAATGAGGAAGCATTGGTGGGAAAAACGCCGATACGAAAACAAAGAGGTCACAACACATACTTTAAGATCATTGGACCTCATGCTCCTTCAGTAAAGATAGAAGAGTATAAACAGCAAATAGATATCAAAAAGCACATGTTGAAATGTCTGTGCAAAGCTCAAACAGGTAGCCCTATGACCGGAACGATGGTACGAGAAGCAGACTCCCTGAGGTCATCAAGAAATGGATTTTGCGTCATTTTGTTGACATTTGCTGCCTTTCACAGTCTTCCACTCGAGAAAGCAAGCTGCGACAAAGGCTGCCATCATCAAAGCTAATGTGACACGGTAAGTATCCCTTAGTCCATTCATGTAAGCACGAATCACACCATCCAGCTGATCAAGTCGACCCAAGGTACTCAAAACATCCCTCATTTCGGTGGCCCCAGCACTAATTATCGCACTTGGATCAACGCCAATTGTATGGGCGGCAATCCCTGTCAATAGACCATTCTGGAAGATTGACTGCCCCACCGCGACGAAAACGGCGCCACCTAGAGTCTGAAAGAACATCACGGCAGCGGTTCCAACAGGAATATCCTCTGGCTTCAAGACGGTCTGCACAGCCGTCATTGGGATTTGAAGACCAGCACCGAGGCCTGCGCCGACCACAACTTGGTATCCGATCCATTTGCCGCTAGAAATGTCGACGCTGTATAATGTCATGAGCCCCGCACCGATGGTGGCAAGAGCAGTGCTGATGATCAAGAATGGTGTGTAGTAGCCGACCGCAGTGACCAGTGCGCCCACCACCACAGAGGAGACTACAGTGCCAAGCATGAATGGCAAAATCTGAAGTCCAGAGGTCATGGCAGAAGAGCCTTTGACGCTCTGGAAATAAATAGGAACATAGTACACTAAGCAAAAGAAGCCACCGCTGAAGAAAAAGGCGAATAGTGCTGCAGACCAAATGGTGCGTTGCTTGAGGAGCGACGGTGGTAAAGTTGCCCTTGCACTCTTGCCCTCTTTCCCGCCTCTCTTGTCTCGCTTGCCTAAATAGACCTGGGATCCGGCAAAGAGGGTTGCCAGCAGGCCAAATCCCACAAAAAGTCCAATTATGCGGGAGCTTTCCCAGGGATAAATATTGCCACCCCATTTGAGTGCCAGTATTAAGCAGACAATAGCTGGAATGAGCAAGCTGGCACCGACCAGATCGAGCTCCTTGATTCGTTGCATGAAAGGCATCGCTGACACATTGTCATCGGTCGGTAGACTGAGGAACCAGAAAACAACGACCATGGAAATCCCACCAACGGGAAGATTTATATAGAAGCACCATCTCCAAGAGACGCTGTCGGTGAACGCTCCGCCAAGTAGTGGGCCTACAATCGAGGCAATTCCCCAGACCATGCCGTAGACACCAAAGACGAGTGGCCTTTTTGCCAGGGGTACAGTCATTGAGATGATCACCAGAGCGCCGGAGAAGATACCCCCAACCCCGATTCCAGCGATCGCGCGGCCAACGATCAACACCGTACTAGATGGGGCCACGCCGCAGATCAAGGATCCAACCTCAAAGATGCCCACGGCGGCTAAGAAAGACCATTTCACCTGAAGCAAGGTTAGCCCTCTTCATCTCAGGATGAGGGTGGTTTTGCTCTTAACATACGCTGAAAACTTTATAGATCCTGCCATACGAAGGCTGCAGTGCCGTGGAAGTCAAAAAGTAGGCACTGCCATACCATGCGATATCGGTAATACTCTTGAACTGATCCGTGATTTTTGGAATTGCGACTCCGATGATAGTTTGATCAAGCGCCACCAGAAAGGCCGCTAGATAAATCGCCAAAACAATCATGACGACTTTTCTCATTGGAGGATACTTTTGCTTTGCATTGGAGTCCGAATCCTGCGTTTTGGCCTTTTCACAGTTCAACACTTCGGATTTTTTGGAACAAGTTTCCAAATCTATAAAATTGGAATTTTCGCTCATCATGGTGGTGGTTGCAGCGGCCGATGAAAGGTAGTCCGGTCTTGTGAGATCTATCCGAGAGCTTGTGTTGAAAGGTAGGGGCCAAGACAAGCGAATGCAGACCTTGGGTGAAAAATTTGTGCACGACAAGCTGCGAGACCAGGTTCTCCCCTATATCTAATATATTCAATCTGCATCAGGGTGTCTCTATGTCAGCTCTGAGTCCACCGGTTACCATGCCTCACGTAAAAAGGTGCAGATGGAAACGACCAGTATGAAAATTACCTTAAACCTGCTCTATTGAGTTGGGAGATCCTTTTCCAATCAAATTTAACTTCTTCTGGGTTCAGGGTTATCCCAATATAGTTAGTCCAGCCATACGAAAACTTTCGCGAGGAGGATTGCTCAAATTCACGTTGTGACGCGAATGGCGCCAAGGACGTAAATGTCTTACAGGACCGGCTGATGCTGTGCCTTTCTGTGACTTCCGAATAACAATTCAGACTCTCTTCACCTTGACTTTACCGAGACGTGGTTATCCTGAAACCGAAGGAGGTTCAGGCACGTGGCACATCAGAGTAATGTCCGCGGGTGCACCACCGTGAAAGAACCCAATCTGACTCAGATTACATGGATCCTAAGTTGATTCCTCTCGCTTAGACTTCGCAGCAATATCGGGCACATGGCCCCTGTAAATGCGACCTCAATGCCAATCTCCTTTGGCCCGTCAAGGCCTTTTGCGATGAATAATTGCCTCAAATATGCGCAACAACGCATGCACTAAACCCTTTATGTAGTTCCTAACTTTGGATATCGTAATGAAGTCTCTTGTTGACGTGTTTCTTCGTATACAAGAGAAATGATATCACTGGCCTCTGATTGGCACACGGCCTTCCGTTTGCAGATGTGGAGCATTCCATGCAATTACTGATTTAGTGCTCGAGCTATAATAAATGTTTTCGACTTGCACTCGGGAAGAAAAGCTCCTCCATTCTCATATTCACGGGCCTGGCTTCATTCAGCGTTTGTGGAGCATTTTCATTTGTCCAATCCAGGATTTGGTTGGTTTCCGGCCCGAGCTTTGCGGTATAGCGTCAACATGGCTCCAATGGAAATTTATTCTGGCCAATCGACTTGGAGAACTGCAAAGAGCCATATCAAACCTAATGAAGTCCCTCCAAGCGAATCTTCAGACCCTGCAAACAATGTGCAGGAGATCTCGCGGCTCATCCTTGATATCTTCCTCGCGTACGCTCTCAATAAATTTGAGTATACAGAAGACCATCTTGAGGGCTCTAAAAACGGTTTTCTTTCTGTCATTGCTCGGTTTGTTATCAAAGGAGAGCGTGTACAGGCTTGCCTTCCAGCTTTTCCCTTCAAGTCATCCAATAAAGTGTACAAGGTCCTCGGCAGCCTGCCAGACAAGGCAGAGGAGCTGGCTCTTGAACGATTGAACACGTTGTGTCTGCGCGTTCAGGAAATCTACGCTCCAGGCGCTGAGATTGTTATCGTCTCCGATGGAATTACCTATAACGGTATGCGAACAGACTTCCTGATGCAGCCAGAATCGATAGGTCACTGATTTGCTGAACTTCGTGATCACAGACCTACTGTGCATTTCCGACCAGGAAACCTGGATTTATGGCGAAGCCCTACGTGAGATCGTTGTTAAAAAAGACTTCAACAACATCTTGTTCTCGAGAATCAGAGACCTTCTCGACTTCCCGCTACCAGAGAAGTTGAACGAAATTATCTACGTGGCTAACTGTACCACATTCCGTCGCTTGCTCTTGAATAAGTACGGGGATGACAACCTTGACATCGACCATCAAATTGCCACTGATCCAGATGTCAAGTTGACATATCTTGGATACAAACGATTTTTGGAATCTGACCTTCAATACATCTTCCCTCGAGGGAAAGGTCGTTCCGCACACAGCTACAAGCGGGATTGCAAGTATCTGGCCAAACAGATGCTCAGAAGAGGATATGTAAGAATGCCGTATCCATATCGACGCCTGCTCTGATCCCAAATTTGTAGCTGACCTAGAATGACAGGCATTTGCAGCGGCAATCCAGAATGCCTTCCCCAGCCATCTGCGACTTTCAATTCATGAGTCCGTTTGCGGTACC
The DNA here is from genome assembly GCF_028828015.1 of Penicillium pulvis. Lineage (NCBI taxonomy): Eukaryota > Fungi > Ascomycota > Eurotiomycetes > Eurotiales > Aspergillaceae > Penicillium > Penicillium pulvis. The sequence continues at coordinate 214,768 of NW_026643079.1, read as the reverse complement.
AAGCTACCTATAAGTTTGCTAAACACAAAGACTGGTTTCACGACCCCATGGCACTGCAGTGTAGCCCAATTGGCAGATGGGGAATGGGTTAGTGGTCCCATGGGTGAATTTAGCCAAGATGGCCGTCTTCAACTGGTTCACGTCGATGGGAAGCCCAGTCACTACCAGGAAATGTTACACCATGAAGGCAGTCCCCCTATCAGTGAGGAGAATGCGAGCTATCTCCAATCTGCGAAGTCGATCAATATCAACCAATATAAAAATGGGGCTTTGCAAATGGCACGACTTGAGTCATCATCCAGCGAAATCTCGCTCTTTTCTGAGGGTAACATGTCAGAAAGCGCTTCTACCACGCCAGAGATTCCACCAAATCGACTATTCACGGCGGAAGATATTGTATTAAATGTCACTATGGACAAGAGCCTTGGCAATACGGCACTGGGAGAGGAGACGAAGAGTGCTCTGTCAATACCCTATGGCAGAAGACTTATTCCTCAGATAATGGACAACATTGCTGCTATCGAACCAGGAAGGACAGTATTTTCCCTCGCAACGCTTTCTAATGGGTCCCTTGAGCTGGAACCTGTCACCGCCTTGCTTTTCGCCAGAGCAGTCAACAAAACTGCTTCTTGGCTTCGCCATCAAATTGGCATTTCAAGCACAATCCAACCCCTGGCCTACATTGGACCACGTAAGTTCAACTCGCAGTAGAAATTCTTAAAGGCATATTCTCCCTTCGGTTGCTGACTTGATTGAAATTGTTAGATGATCTGAGACATATCTTGTTGACTTATGCATGTGTGAAGGCGGGTTATGCGGTATGCCCATACCAAGGATTGTGATAAAACGTTGCTGGATCTAACCTTCTTCTGGCAGGCTCTTTTCTTATCCCCAAAGAATAATGTGGATGCAGTTCTTGCAGTGCTCGAGGCAACGGGTTGTATTATCTGGGTCAATGCAGTCGACGCCTCTCCGTCACCCATGGTTGAAGAGGTTCTTGAAAGACGATCAATGACTTCTTTAGAGCTTCCTCTGCTGAGAGAGCTTCTTGATGCCGAGTATAGTGAATCTTTCCCATACACAAAGTCATTTGAAGAGGCTATCAACGAACCATTCTGCTTCCTACATACATCAGGAAGTACTGGGCTACCTAAACCTATTCCATGGTCTCATGGTTTGATTGGAACTATGGATGCAGTCAGATTACTACCACCAATTGGTGAGAATGCTGATCTTGTTCCATGGACCTCAGACTGGAACGAGCGAGATAAGATATACTCTTCATTTCCGATGAGCCATGTAAGTAAACCACTTTTCTGTATTACTCTGCGCTTTATTGCCACATCGGAGATCTTCAAGCTGAATGACTTGTTTACAGGGCGCTGGTATTATCATGAATATCCTGATGCCTGCATTTTTCAACCTTCATTGTATTTTAGGGCCAGTTGGCGTTTTGCCAAATCTCAATCTTGTTGAGAGATTGGCCATGGATGCGAAGATTGATATTTGGAGTATGGTCCCATCTCTCGTCGATGAGTTGGGCGAAACCCCCGACATTTTGACAAAATTACAGCTGAGCAAGTTTATCTGTGCATCCGGCGGTCCTATCAGCCCCGTCAGCGCTGGCAAGGTGAATGAGGTGGTGAGGGTGCTCAATTTGACAGGTACCACCGAAGGCCTGTTCATTGGCAATTTAAAGACATCACGGGAGGACTGGTTCTGGTTCTGCTTTCACCCTTACTCTGGCTTCGAGTTCAAAGAGCATGAAGCGGATACCTATGAGCACTGGGTGCATCGCAACGAGCATTGGCCCCTCTTCCAAGGCATCTTTCATACTTTCCCAAATGAGGATTCGATAAACTTCAAAGATCTGTACATGAAGCACCCTACCAAGCCCAACCTGTGGGCTTTTAGTGGCAGAAGTGATGATCTTGTTGTCTTGTCAAATGGGTATAAGATATCGCCACTGGAGACGGAGGCATTTATTACCACGCACCAAGCCATCAATGGATGTCTTATCTTTGGAACCGGAAAGCCTCAAGCCGGACTACTCATTGAGCTGAAAGACCCGTCAAGCAAGCCAACTGCGCTCATTGACAGTGTCTGGCAAAAGATCGAGGAGGCAAATTCTATGTCTCGACACAAAAATCAGTTACTGAAAGAGTTTGTCACTTTTACGCTACCTGACAAGCCCTTCCTCCGAACGGATAAAGGCACCGTGAAAAGAGCAGCTACCTTGGCTTTGTATGCAGACTACATTGAGCGCTTCTACGGTTCTCGCAGCGATAATCTAGATGAGACTATTGATCTTGATCTGACCTCTGACAATGCGGTGCAGGACTCGATCCGTACAATCCTCAGCTCTTCACTGCCTGAAGCCCAAGTCGCCCTTCCAAATGCAGATCTATTTGCACTTGGACTTGACTCGCTCGGAGTCTTTGGAGCTGTCAAGACGATTCGAGTAGTTTCAGGTCTAGGGGAGAAAATAGCTCCTCGACATATTTACGCAAGTCCCACCATCGCGGGCCTTGCCGCCACTGTCACTCGATTAATGAATGGGCTACAATGTAACAATATGATCAGGCCATTCGACAAGATACGGGATGATACCTTGGGGATGAACGCCATGGTCGCCCAGCACAAGGCGCGCCAGTCGTTCCGCTTGAATGCCTTCGACTACGTCAACCCCAACCACGGTATGGGCATCGTCCTCTACTTCCCTATTCACAAGGAAATGGCATTCAAGCAAGTCTTTGAAAATCTTCAACAGGGACTTAACCGAACATTCGATATGATCCCAGCTCTGAGTGGGAAAATGATGTACTGCTCGGAGCAGGAAATCGGATATACTAAAGGAGACCTTTGCGTTACTATCCCGCCACTTTCCATGGCAGCTTCTGTCCATAATCGCCTTAAGTTTAAGGATCTCTCGAACATCATACCACCTTTTGAGAAGCTACGCGCAGCTGGCTTTCCCCCTCGGCCTTCAAAGATGGTCTCGTCCTGCGGGACGATCCATTCCCTCAACTCCCTGCTGATATTTTCTCCGGTCAAGTGAACTTCGTCTCCGGTGGTTGTGTCGTGGCGATTGACCTGAATCACTGCTGCCTCGACGGACTGGGAGCCATGGTCGTGCTGAAGGCTTGGGCAGAAAATTGCAGATATTTGCAAGGTGATCAAACTGCAACTTGCAGCTGGTACGACCCCGAAAGCTTCAATCACAGCTTACCGGAGATCATTCATGAGCAAGAAGGTTGGGCTCGACCGATGGAGGAAATTGACCCCGGAACGTGGGGATTCTTGCCATTTCTCCCACCTGACGGCAACAAATGCAGAAAACGCGTTTCAGTTCACGACACCACATCCACCACCAAGGGCCATACACTACCTCCTGCCCCTGAATTTGTTTTGCATAATAACTGGCCACTCCCCTGCGCTGAAAGATGTCTCAAAACAACAACGTTCCTGATTAGGCCCGAGAAGCTCGAGAAAATGAAGTACGATGTCATGGCCGATCCCGAAGCCAAAGGAGTCATCACATCAATTAGTGACATTGTGCAAGCCTTCCTGTGGAGATCTGCTATCAGAGTACGATATCAGGTTGCCAAGCAGATTCGAAAACAGACCTTCAGGTCTGACGAGATGTCCATTCTTGAGCTACCAACCGATGCCCGGCCGTTCTTCTCTTCCGTATTGCCCTCAACGTATATGGGAAGTATGCTCATTATCAACCGATCTACCATGCCTATCGAGAAACTCTGTTCTGATGAGACTAGTATTGGCCGCGTCGCTTATTTGCTCCGTCAGTCTGCTGCGCGCGTCACCACTTCAGTTGTGCACGACGCGTTTTCAATCTTACAGTCTTTGCCAGACTATAGCCGATTCTCTACCGCTAACATGGGCATTGAGCACATGCACGCTATGATATCCAACATGATGCTCTTCCCGACAGATGAAGTCTGCTTTGGAAACGCGTTTTTTGCAAACCGAGGACAGCCGGAATGTTTGAGGCCACAGCTTGAGCGCGGAAATGGGCGATTCCGATTTCTGGTAGTACTTCCCATCAGGAAAGATGGGGGCGTTGAGCTTGTTTTAGGCACTCACCCAGAGGAGTTGGACGTGTTCCTGGCGGATGAAAGTTTCACGAAGTACGCAACACTTGTAGATACGTGTTCTTGAATTCTAATTTCTGTACTTTACTAAATTGAGACATAATTTGCGACATGATGTTCTAAACCACGATTAGCAACATTTCTTCTACGTAGCTCCGTGCTTTCAAGTGTTGAGTCAGTGGCCAGGGAAGCTCTCTTCAGCGCTCCACAGAAGTTTATTCATTGGAGGCCGTTAGAGGATGCTATTAGAATCCGTGCACGTGAATTTGACACATATTATTCTTCCCCACGTCTAATTGGTGTCGCGTACTTTCTATTTGTCCCATATCCGACTATTCAGTTCGTAGAAAACATGCTTTTGAATCAGTAAAACTGTGATGTGCGTGTAATTATTCAGACATGCACTTCCCAATCGCCATCTCAATCTCAATGACGATAACCATAATGCCATTCCGGTGTCGCAATGTCTTCCCGAATCTTGTAAACGCTTTCTGCCTCCTCCAAAATGTTCATGTCCACATCGACGATCTTCATACCCTCTTCGCTGTTACCAAATCGCTCAATGCAGCCCACAAATGGCAAGGCCACCTGTGAAAGTCCCGCAAATCCTTCATTTTCAGGCCCCGCCACGTTGCAAAAAACTACCGCACAAGTGTTCTCGAAAGCCCGGCTAACAACCGCAGCATCTAGGAATACTCCTTCGGACTTAGGATTTCTCTTCATACCGATATCCGAGGCATCGGTATATTTCCAATATGCAGGCACAATTATCATCTTGGCGCCCTGTATGATAAGCTCCCGGAAAGCCTCCGGGAATGCAAGGTCCCAGCAGATAACCATCCCGACTTTGCCCAAGGGCGTGTCAAATGCGGTATGCCTGGTATCCCTCTGGGAAGGTTTGACAAAAGGTCTTTCGGGATGCCAGAGATTTTTCTTCTCGTATTTGCCGCATATAGCCCCATCGTTGTCAATAAAATAAGTGGCGTTGACTACTGTATTGTCGTCGTGGAGTTCAGAGAAGGAGCCAGGCACCACGCAGATGTTGCATTCCTTGGCTAAGGCGCAGTATGCATCAAGGTATCTCTTCCAATTTGCGCATTGTTGCCGAGCAACTGAATCATGGCTGGTGACAAAATCGCCAAGATGATATTCTGGAAGGACAGCCAGCTGTGCTCCCGCGGCAGCAGCTTCGCGCATGAAACCTATGGCCCGACAATGATTGGACTCTAGTTCATTTGGCTTATCTTGAAATATTAGGACCTCCCTTCATGTAGCTTTGAAGAATAACAAGTGTCAGGGGGTACAAGCCTTGGGATAGAACTGTATAATGGCAATCTTATGGCTGGCCATGGTGAAGGTTATATCTATTTTGATCAGCAGGTTGGGTTGTTGACTAAAGATGTCAGTGAAAATAAAGACAGGGGAGGTTGCAAGCTTGGCTTCCCTTAAATACGAGCAAATAGGGTTCCCAACTTACGTACTGTATTCATTATCCCCGCACTCAAGCGAGCTTCCTAATTGGGAAGTCACAGGGGCATCGATGGGTTTACGATCGCAACTGCGTGAACCACGTAGGAATTGACGAAGGTTTTTCGATTAGATCATTCGAGCTCTGTATGTACTCGTCAGCACGGCATGCCACATACCAGAGTACTGGCTATATTAATTAATTCATCACTCAGGATCTCCCCCTGCAGTGCTAAGTTATTAGATCAGCTATGCTATGCTTACCTAAGATGCACTTCAGATTTAGCATGGCTATCTTTATTTAATTTATCGGTTCGCTCAGGTCACTGAAATAGCCTTCATCAATTGAATTTTGAATTAATTTCAGCTCTTCTTGAGACAACCTCGTCGAAAGTCTTCGGATGAGCCGATGAACCTTCGGATGCACCGAAACGAACTGCGGATGGACCGAAAGGGATGTGGCTTCGTGTTAGTTCATGCGGTATATCCGCTGCAGGGCCAAAAATTTCCTAGAGGGCTTTCTATTATCTGAATGTACTCAAAGCATAAGGTTCTTTGCAGCTCATAGCTAGCTTGTGACGAGAAGATGCATGAAATAATTGATATCGTGACTACGGCGGATCCGGATATGGAAGCGTCGTGTAGTGAAGACGTTAGTGGTGTTTTCTACGCACCTGGAACCGTGTTATTGGAGAATATAGGTATGTGAGCATTATCGGGAGTATCAATCATATGATATGAATCTTTACCGTCTCCCACCCATCTCTGAAACTCTTCTGCTAGGTGCTCGCTCAGTTATCTTACAGCCTAGGCCAACTGCAGACCCTAATGACCCATTGGTGAGACTTCCGAATACAACCGATGTTTGTTTATGATTTTAACACTTGTAAGAACTGGTCAACAGCTAGAAAATCCCTCAACTTTGGGATCACCGCATTCTATACCCTTCTGATTTTTGGCCTGTCCGTCAAACCAAATATTCTGTTTGGTCCTGTATGACTACATTACTGATCGGACTGCAGAATCGATATTGGTCCAGTAGTATGGCAAGACTTTCAGAGCCTCCTGGGCATAAGTTACCCTGAGCTAAACGATCAATACGCTGTCAATTGCGCCTCCCTCGGTATTGGTTCAATTATACTAATCCCGTTGGGACTGAAATTTGGCCGAAGACCTGTTTACATTTTAACGGCATTGATTGTCTTCATTACCGCAATATGGCAGGCCGTTCTACGGGATTTCAGAAATATGGTAGCTGTACAAGTCTTTAATGGATTTGCATGCGCCGTTGGCTGGACTTTGGTGCCTATCACAGTACGTGATATTTCTGCTTGCTATTGAATTTTGTCGCTGATTGAAGTTAAGATCACAGACCTGTTTTTCGTCCATCAACGAGGACGTGTTAACGCTATATACCAGCTCATGCTAAATGGAGGGGTATGTCCAGATGTCTTTGTCTGCGGATTCAGCTCAGCGTACATTAATACTGATCAATCACGCCTATAGACCTTCCTAGCTCCAGTTGCTGCTGGATACATCGCAGACGCACAAGGGTGGCCATGGATCTTCTGGTGGACTGCGATCTTCCTGGCTGTGAATCTAGTGCTATTTGTATTCTTTTTCGAGGAGTCTAAGTTCAATCTTTCCAGCATTTCCCATGACAGCCCACACAGCCCTGGGAGTACATATGATCATGAGGAGTCGACTGAAAGGATCAACCATGCTATTGCAGGGAAGACATATCGGGAACGCATGGCATTTCTCACCAGAACTCCCGGCGACCAAACTCGGTATTGGAATCAATTATATGAACCAATCACTGTATTGTTCATGTTTCCAGCCGTGACATACGTGACGTTGTCCTATAGCACTCTCCTGGTCTGGTTTACTGTAATCGCGACCACACAGTCGGAATTCTTCGCACTTGAACCTTACAATTTCGGCACCGCGGAAATCGGCCTGTTGAACTTTTCACCGTTCATCGGAGCAGTCTTCGGGTGCATATGGGGTGGTCCAATCAGTGACTGGTCTATCCAGCGGCTCTCCAGACGGAACAATGGTGTCTACGAACCGGAAATGCGCCTCTATATCGCCATCTTACCGGCATTGATAGGGCCGGCAGGTATTTTCCTTTATGGCTGCGGTCTAGCAAAGGTAGCGCAATGATACACTTTACCTATGTCACCAAGGTAGACTAATTATCACTAACACTACTCATTAGGGTATGCCATGGATCTGGCCGTGTCTTGGATCCGGCCTCTATGGCTTTAGCATGGCTGGACTTCTCCCAATCTCGCTCACGTTCCTAATAGATTCCTACTCTCAGGTCAGTTTCATAGAAGACTCGAATACTAAATCTCTTGGAGTCAACATTTTTGCTAACTGGCCTATGAGAAGATCATTGGAAGTGCCTTGGTAGGCGTGAATTTTGTCCAGTATATGTTAGCCACCATAGTAATTTTTACATTGGACCCATGGATTGAGGGAATGGGACTGCAGAACACCTTTATCTTAATTGGATGCCTTACGCTTCTGGTTAATCTTCTGTTCATTCCGATGATTTGGTACGGGAAGACATGGCGAATCACTTGCAAACAGAGATATGAGAGAATGGCTGCGCGACTCATTGATGAGCGAACTTAAAACTCTACCTTCGCCCTATCATGTACTGGAACAAAATACGGGGGAAGTGGATATCCGCTGCATTCTAAGATCTATATTTCTCCACCAATGAAGGCGATGGAAATGATCCGCGTTCCGGCACCTTGAAATCCGTCGCCTTTTTGCTGACCATGATAACATTTGGACACACATTTTCAACGCTTCTATTACCTTAGTATGAGCTTCACAAATCCCATCATACCGGGTTTCAACCCCGACCCTTCAATTATCCGAGTGGACCAGGATTTCTTTTTGGTCACTTCAACCTTTGAATACTTCCCAGGCATTCCTATTTACCACAGTCGCGATTTAATTCAATGGAAACTGATCGGTCACGTTTTGACAAGACCCAGCCAGCTTAAAATAAGCACCCCTGAGCCTGGGGGTGGTGTATGGGCGCCAACGTTGCGTTATCACAAAGGAGTGTTCTACGTGGCAGCGGCCAATTTTTCCCGCTATCGACCCCAAGAAGATGATCGGGTCTGGCCCCTGGGCTTCTACGTGCGAACGGACAATATCTGGGACGACTCTACGTGGTCAGACCCTGTCTATTTTGACCAGGTTGGATTCGACCAGGATGTGAGTTATGCGACAGTGGACACCAGAACTGCAGTGAATGTTAATGTTTACAGCTTTTTTGGGACGACGATGGCACAGTGTATCTTTCGTCCACATATCGCAAGCTTGAACGTACTCCGAATACCAACATGAAGGATTTTGCGGTGCACATATGCACCGTAGATCTAGACACAGGCCATTCTACATCTGAGCCGAAGCTGATTCGCGAGTCAACATCCGGTGTGGCAGAGGGTTCCCACATTTTCAAACATGGTCTCTACTACTACCTGTTTACTGCCGAGGGGGGCACAGAGAGCGGACATTGTGAATGGGTGAGTCGAAGTTCCCATGGACCGCTTGGACCTTGGGAGCTTGGGCCGAATAATCCACTTTGGCGGAACGGAGCGGAGGATGAGGTGCAAAACACAGGCCATGTTGATCTAGTTGAAGATACTCAGGGTCAGTGGTGGGCTGTCCTTCTTGGAGTTCGACCTGTCCAGCGCGGGGACAAATGGGAGGAATCCGTCTTAGGTAATTGTAGGCATGGTCTGCTCTTGAGTCTTTCAATAACTTTACCATAGGTCGTGAGACATTCCTCGTGCCATTGAAGTGGGAAAATAACTGGCCAGTGATTGAAGGGGGAAATATCGCTCTCCAAATGACTGGGCCAGGACTCTATCATCATAAAACCCCGGTCTCCTGGAAGGACGAGTTTTCGAGCCCTCAACTACAGTTAGGCTGGTATAGAAAAAGTAAGTTCTTCAAGTCTTGGACGTGGCCTTAGCTAACTTGTTAAGACACCCCATTGGTGACCGACTACTCACTTACCGAACGCGTTAATCACCTCAGACTATATGGTGGCCCCTATAACCTGTGTGTTCCTGCTTGCCCCACGCTTTTCTTGCGCAAGCAAATCCATCGCTTTTGTACGTGGGAAACGAAACTGTCTTTCCAACCAGACTCGGAGTACACCGAGGCTGGCACAGTACTGTGGTGGAACTATTTTGCATATATCAGTCTGGGCATTCGGAAGCGTGGTAAAAGTCGGATTCTGCGGCTTCAGCAATCTGGTGGGTCTCTCGTGGACAATGTTCTATCCTCGATGTCAGAAGTGTCACTCGTGATAGAATGTGGCGATCAATATCGGTTTGGATATCGTGAATCAACGGATCCTGATGTGACTTGGGTTGGCACGGTCGACAACGTAGCGGCAGTCAAATCCCCACCTTTAGGAGCAGCATTTACAGGGATGATGCTTGGACTGTACGCATTTGGCGAACGGCAAAGATGCATGACCCCTGCAGACTTTGCGTATGCAGAGTTCCATTAAAGAATTGTCTGATACAAGCTTATTGTTTGACTATAGTGAGCTTATCTCTAATTGTCACCCAGTATGAGTTAGGCTTGTTAGAAAAATGACAAAGTTCGACTACCCTTTGGCTTACACACTCAGATTGCAAATTATCCCGGGTCTTTATTAAACAGTACATAGTATCTCTCATGATGTCTTCATGTGGGGGAAGCTGGGCTATTGCAAAAGAAGAGCCAAAATGGCCAGCCCGAGTGCCGATAGACTGCCCGAGAAGGCTTTGGAACCGACATTGGACAAAACGACAGTAGAGGTGGGCTTTGGTGGGGAAGTCGGATGCGAAGTAGCAGTGGTCGTTTTGAAAGACGATGTACAGGAAGTGTGGGCATGGTGTGAAGTGGAAGACTTGCTCATTGGGTTACCAGTCACCAGGCTGACAACGGTTGTGGATGCATCCGTGTGGGTACTGAAGCCCACTTGCGGGACAGTCACGGTGTGGGAAGACCAGGTAAGAGTCGTGCAAGGAGTCTCATGTGCCGAGGTGATCGAGGCAATCGGTCCTGTAGGTGAAGGAGCACCGGTGGCATGTTGAACAGGAACGCTGTTCGATGATGTGCTGGTGGGAACCATAGTAATAATTGCGGGGTTCTTGGGAACGTAAGGAGCGCAAATGCCGGCAAAGTATGCAAGTGCAGAATCGGTCTGCTGCTGGGAGCTGCTCCAAGCATGAACGCAAGAGTTGAACTTATCGGTAAATTCAGACGAGGGACAGAAGCAAGCAGCGTCGCTGTTGGAAGTACACTTGGGGACAGAGAGCCACGTGTTCAAGCACTTAGGCACCAAATCTGGGCAAGGAGGAGGACTGGGCGAGCTTGGCACAGCCGATGTAGTAACGGGCAGAGGAGCAGTGGTTTGCGGGTGCTGCTTGACAGACTCGGAAATAGTGGCATGCTCGGGGCAATCAGTCACAGAAGATGGGCATTGAGTCACAGTAACAACATGGGTAGTCCATACAACTGGGACTGTAACCTTAGGGGGCTCAGTGGTGTGAGTAGACACTGTCACGTCACTGGTTGTGGGCTTGTGTGATTCAACTGGAACTGTGGGCTTGTGTGATTCAACTGAAATTGTGGGCTTGTGTGATTCAACTGAAGTTGAGGGTACAATTATGGTGGACGTCGAAGTAGACGGAGGAGCAACCAGAGGGCCTGCAGGCTTCGGTCCAGAAGCGCAATCAAAGCCCATCTGATGCAATTCCAGATCCACATCACCGACCTGATCCAGCACAGAGAGTTGGAAAATGACTGAAACTGCACCGCCACACTGCTCGTTCACAATGTCGCTTCCCATGGGGGAGGTCGAGGCATACTGGTGGCAGGTGGAGCCATCCGCCAAAAGATAGGTCAAAATGAGATCCGCATCTCGAGACGTGGTGATGTGGAATTTCCGAACGGAGAAGGGAGCCTGCTGGGCATCGATCTGCAGCTCCCAGTCGTCCTCTCGGGAGAATCTTCCCTCGATACATTTGCCCTTTTTGATGTTAGAATAGACCAAGTGATCAGGTGCTGTCGGCACTTACTCCTGAGGCACGGCAGCCATCCTTGGGCGCGAATCCATCGAAGCTGAAGCCCTCATAACTCCAGTTATCTCCATTGGCCAACTCAGACCAGTCGAATCCAGACTCCTGAGCCACGGAGCAATGGTTGTCTGTATTCTCTGGACTTGGGTAGCAGAAATCAGTACCCCACCACTGTCATACATCAGTAAAAGTCAAAAGGATGAAAAACGCAATTCGCGGTATACCAAAGCATGCGTATCAGAACTGGTACCAAGGGGAAGGAAAGCAAATACGGGGTGGAACTTACAAGACCACTTGGGTGGGCGAGAGCCGTAGCACTCAGAAACATGACGGATCCAATAAACTTCATCTTGGATGAATGGAGCAGCTTTCCTTTCAAGTAAAATTGCGATAATGAATGAAAGACAGCAATGGATAAATATTAAAATTAATATGGTAGAAGACTGGGTCTCAAAATGAGACAAAGGAGAGACGATGAAACAGAAAGGCGAATTTGTCGAGTTGTCGAGTTGTCGATTTGTGGTTGATTCGCATCATGGACGGCGAGATAGAAGGCTCTTAAATCCTACAGATTCAAAGCATGAGAGCTACCAATGTCCCCTGGTATCAATAAGGGGCAAGAAAGCTTGGCGCATGATTGGCCAATTTGTTTGTTTAGTATCCATGGTGTCAACACAAGTCATTCCACGGAATGTGATGCTATACCCGCAACTTTAGCCTGGACCCTGTTTCGATGTCCTGGATTTCCAAGATAGAGATCATAGGCGGAATTTTACCCAATCATGGCGACTAGCTCAACCTCCATGCGATGTATTGCTACTCATCCCTTGATCAAGCTTAATCGGGGTGAGGAATGTTATTGACGCCAATCACATAAGGCGGAGCTTGAAGCCTTGGAATATTCCGAGCCCCATTCTGTACAGTCCCTTGCCTCGCCCTCAGGAACGCATTTTATTGTCATCATGACCTGTTTTATGAAATTCAGGGTCTTGATACTTGGCCATGCGGCATGCTACGTCTAGGTGGAAATTGCACAGGAACACCAAGTTAAGTGCTGGAATGTACCCGACTGGAGCTCTTCCCAGTGAGTGAGATCAAGGTTGGTTTTGTCGTTGTGTATGGTGCTTGTTTCTCGGGTTGTCAAAATCCACGGCCAAGTATATCCCGGCTCTTCAATCGCAATCTGGATTGTCGGTGTCATATCAATCAGCCCATTGAAAGGCTCTGCTCGGTTAGCATTACTACACGATATCTAATGCCCTGCCCTAGTTGTAGTTTCTCTCTGTCAGTTCCGGGAATCTGAATGGATCCTGCAGCTCTGCAGCATATCTGCCCATTAGGTGTCATTGCTTTTCAAGGGATCGAGGTTCGACTAGAACAGTTTAATCACATATCGAGCATAAGGCGTGCGTGTTAATTGCGAAAATCTTCCGTTGTTCCATGAAGAATGACTAGAGAGGCTCCTAGCTTGCTTTCATTTGGCAGATCATAAGGTCAATACCCTTTGCATACGCTATCACAAAGATTGGGGCGGGGTGATAGGGTGATGAGGGGTTTTTTGACATCTGAAGGCGCTAACCTATAAGTGGCAGACTAGTTTGAATACCTGGGCAGGAGATGCACACTTCAATGATTGGCTCCTAGGAGTCTAGGCCTTGAATTCACTGAAACAGGCATTATCTTTCAATTGTCTGAAAACTGCCCCTGAGCTAGACGGTTACGCAAGTTTAACCTGTGCTACCCCGAAATGCCCATACTGTTCCCATATAAGTCTCACCGAGATGGTTTGCATAACTTCTAGGATTAGCACTCTGATTCAATCTCTAATTTACATTATGGGTTGACTGAGACGTTAACCGTCGAAGTCAGTTATCTGGGCGAGTGACAGCCTTATAACGCCTATACAAAGGCAGAAATGAAAAGCAAAGTGAAGTGCATTTTGTCCAAAGATCCAAACCTCGGCTTCATCATTCGTAACGAATCGATTCCCCGCTAGGCTTGGTGCTTACTTTGTGCATTATTCATTTACTGAGCGTGGGTCTCGATCATAGAGTCTGTTTGTCCTATAGGTTCATGCTAAGAAAGCCTCATGCAACAAATCTAATGTGAAATGGCCGCGCTTGCCCAAGTTGAATATCTGCTAATCAACGTATGGAAAGAAAATCCAATTTGGTACGCTGTGGCCTGTAATGCAATAGCTGATGATCCTCCTTGTTACAACTTGTTTGCCTATGGGGAGAAGTCTAAAGGTTCGTAATGCGTTAAAATAAAAGGGAAATGTGTCAGCCGGAGGAGTTTTCCCAAGGATGCGCTATACTAGCGTCGAACCAGGCCAGCAAGAGTCGCAACCAATCAATATCCAGATTTAATGCATTCACAACCAGATCTGGTAAAGCTTCGTCAGAACAGTGGTATCCCCGATGCAGGTCATCTTCTACTCAGGTTAGAGCTAAGCCGAGCCCCTGGCTAGTTCATTTCAAATTGCGGTAGTCGTTCTTGAATCGGTTTAGGGCTTATTCAATTGAACTGTGAGATACGCTTTTGTATGGAAGACTCGACGGGAATTTAGCTTTTGGCAGGAATAAATGAGTCAAAGAAAATAGGCTGGACGCGTAATGAGGTTGTATGTGGCTGCCAGGTGGGAGCAAACCTCACCTATATAAAGCATTCATGGATATCGAAACAGACAAACGTTCTTAGGTTTCCAAAATATTTTTCATATCACCCTGGCAGCCTAGAGTTCACCATCATGACGCTTTTTACATTTACTCTTCTCGCCATTGGACTGGGTGGATCCCTGGTCCAGTCTCAGGGATATTCCTCTGAATGCACTGATATATCCTTGATTGATTCTTGGCTGATCGGAACTTGTCCCACAGACGATGGTACGGGGGAGATCACAAGTAGTGTGTATCTACCCAACAAGGTTGAGAATAGCGAGGGCACTCTGAAGGTACTTGACTGTATTGTCCTATCTTGAAACGTACTGCGCAGCTAACACACTAGCATTGTTAGTGGAAAACTGAGTCAGTAACCACGTGTCCCCCTCTCGATTGAACTTTAATAACTGAAAGTGCTCTCTAGTGGCTCGTATTGGTCTTCCTGTGATGACTGCGAGATTGTTGATAGTGGATCTACTCTGCAATGCTACTGCGATGGCACGTACGCATCCGAAGATGGAACCACCACTTTAAACCTGGGTAAGAGCGAGGCCAATAACCATATTAAACCACAATTTTAATTCTCCCAAAGAGACGTACATTGCCAACTATGACGGGCACCTCCTCTCCAACTTGACGGGTGCCATCACCTCGATCCCCACAAACTCCTCCTATGCAGTCCCGACCAATTTTGACGTCGAGCTTGAGTTAAGCAGTGAGAACAACACCTGCTCTGTTCTGGGCGCGTATCTCACCCTCAATGACCCCACGGACTGTTACTATCTCAACCTTGGAGTAGAATATACCTGGGCTTGCGGCACGTCAGTCGATAACGAGGGCTGGGAGATTGTAGGCTTTGCGGCCGAGGACTGCTCGGGTGATGCGGTGGCGACCTACACTCCTAGCAATGTCAATACTTGCTTGACCTTTTCGACCGGAGTACAAGCTTTCTCAATCACTCCTTTGTGGAACGCAGACTAGGTCATCGACATGTGGTGTTTGCCCTGTCAGCCTTAGCGATAGCCAATTGGCTTGGAGCTGGCCATTTGGAATAGATCCATGTCTAGAGAGGAAATTCAGTCTCTAGAAACGGGGCCCCAATGTACCGGAGATAATGGAGGGAAACAGGGAGATATTCAAGTACAATATTATCATCAATTATCCGTTTCTTTTCATTATCATCACTTTCTTCTATGTAAGGTTGCCGTGTCGCTCTGAATAGACACACCGATACTTGCGCAGCGAGGGTAAATGCCATCATTAGTAGTACTCGTCCAGTCCCAGACTGGAGAAGTCAGGTACATCATCCCCGCACTTGAAAGAAGGTGAATACGCTTTGTCCGGCAGGAATCCCCCTTTCCACGCCGTACGGTAGCTCCACTGTGCTGCGGTTTCGGTGCGCCAGGTCCAGTAGAACCAACCCATGGCAGTCTCAAAGACAGACATTTGGGCTTCGGCGTAGTATAGGAGCCATTTCTTGTATGCGTCCGAGTATTCGGAGACGTCGGCGTTGGCATCGGCACAGCTACATGTACCCTCGCTGGCAGTGGGACAATATTGCGTCGAAGAACTCGTGTCATATGTTCCTTCCCACCTGGTACCACGACCGACGTTGTTCAAATACTCCGCGCAATCAGTATCAGCTTGTGACCACTCGCCACATATGGTGGGGCCCCATCCGGAGCTGGTGCTATTAATGGCTTCGATCATTGTATACCAGCTGCTGCAGATAAGCTCAATTTTGGCTGTGTGGTTTAGCACAATCTCGCCGGTGTTGAAGGTGGTATATTGGTGCGTGTCCAGGTACATGTTGTCCGGGTGGTCCTTGAACATCGCATCCCATTTATCCAGATTTAGGAACCCGTCATGGAAGACGATGGTGGCATTCACACCGTTCTGTCGGACCAGTTTAGCTGTCTGGTTGTTCCATTCCAGCACCTTTTCCACAGATAGAGAAAGCATGAGCGGCTCATTGACAATACCATACATGGTCACAATGTTTTTGTATCGGTCTTGGGCAAAGAAGGTCGACAGTTGATCATGAATCTCCAGACTTCGATTAGCGTTCAACTCCCCATCTGTTCCATTCAACCAGCGTATCTTCCCTTGATGGCCACTATGTTGCCATCCGTTTTGGCTACCAGGAACGCCATGGAGATCGAGTTTGATTCGGAGTCCATATTTGCGGCAATATTCGATTGCACGCAGCAGGTATCGCCAGGAAATTTTGGCCACGTAGGGATCATCGTCATAAACCTTGACTGCCCAGTAGGAGTATTGGATACGCACATGGTCCAACCCTGCTTCTTTAATTTCGGCAAAGTCCTGCTCCGTGTAGAAGGTGGCATAGTGTTTCTCGATGGTTGTTGCGGCGCTGGAGCCCAATTGCTCACTCAATGTCCACTCATCAATGATACCCTCATCGGACGAGTAGGTATCAAACAATGATGGCACAATCCATGGTTCAATCGACAGCCAGCCGCCAATGTTGACTCCTCGGATAGGCTGTGAACCATAGGGAAAGGCTTCATTTAACGGCGGCACGTTGTCATTTGGTCTGGCAGAATCATCCCACGATGAGTTGAGACCCATGATGTAGAGGCCACCAATGGTCTCATTTGTAAAGGTAAGATTAAACCCTTCGGTCTCATACCAAGTAAAGGGATCAAGAACGGTTCCTTGTGCATATGACTATTTTTAGGTCAGTTTCATAATTCGCTTCTAGTCAAGGGCGAAACTCACCGGAATGCTATCTCGACTGATAGTGTCTAGGTTGGCAGTCAAGTTGCTCGAGGAGCTTGATGAGCTCGAGGAAGAGGAAGAGGATGAGCCTGTCGCTTTCTTCTGTGATTCAATGACTGCGATTGGGATGACAATGGCAAGCAACAGCAATATTCCAGCCATCGTTCCAATCCAGATGCGTTTTTTCCTGGACCATGAATCCCAGAACTTCCAAAATGGCCGTCGCTCAGTACTTTCATAGCTCCCTTCCCAACCATTTTCATATTTCCATGCCTGTTCCATCGCAGGACCACCACCGCCACGACGACGAACATTCATATCCGGGCTGTGGCCTGCTTCCAAATAGGACCCAGATACGACTCTAGCTCCAGACTGATGTCGTGACCTTCCTTCGAGGAATTCAGCGCCCAGTGCACCGGCTCCTGCCCCCAAAGCGGCTCTTTTCCGTTGTCGACGCTCTCTGCGGTCATGGTCTTCATCCGAGCGGCGCCTGGAACGTTCCCGCGCTCGCTCTCGTTCTCTTTGGCGACGTTCCCATTGCTCCGGTAAATCCTCCATCTCGTGCTCCGAGGTCTCTCGCGCCAATGTATCCGCGGCAAGTAAATGAGACGCACTGCTTGTCGACTCCATGCTCTGATGTTTCTTTCCAATAGCCCCCGCAGCAGCAGCTTCCACGTTTCGCTCTCGCTGTCTCTCTCTTTCACGCCGATCTCTTCGCCTCTGTCTCCTCGCCTCCGCATCAACATCGAGTTCCCCTGTCCGGTCTCTGTCCCGATGTCTTCGGTCTCTCATTTCCTTTGTAGGACTCCCTTCCCCCTCCACAAGATCCCTCCTCCGCCGATGTCCATCGCGATCCCGCTCCCGATCCCGTTTCTTGATAGGCGATGTAGCCGGCGACTCCTTTGCCTTGCTCTCCTCCTCCCTCCGTCTCCGTCTCCGCTCTCTGCGCCTCTGGTCTTCTTCGTATGCATCACTTCCATCTCGCTCCTGGTCGTAGGAATCATAGCCCGTGTCCTCCCCCGGAACCGATACTTTCCTCTCTGCGGATCCGTAGGACTGGACACTGCGCCACCATCGTCATCATATCTCCTCCGTCGATGCTCCCTTTCCCGTCGACGCTCTCGATCGCGCTCTCGATCGCGGGATTGCCCGTGTCGATCGCGGCTACGAGACTGCCCCGGCATCCCCTGTCGACCCTTAACAGTGCCACCGCAGGACTGGAGGCTTGTAATGATCAATCATGCACGGATCTTCCAAGCTGATTATGGGGCTTAGTGCGCTGCAGCGGGCCGATCTCGCTCTTCCGGGCCGCTCAGGGGCGTGGAATGCTCCACGCGTGGGAATTGGTATGAGCCCCGCGCAACGTGTTCGGAGAATCGGTGTGACAATTCGGATTATCTATTTCCGCGGGTGGTTTGGAAATCCTAGGATCGTAATGAGAGCAATTATCGGAGGCAAGTCGCAGGCGTCGAGTGGGGAAACTGGGAGTTGTTTTGATTTCCTTTTCGCACGGCGCGTTAGTACGGAGTACCGCGTAGGGTGGCTAGACACGTAGCAAGGGGTTTCTTACTGCGCGAACGATGAGGGCTCGGTCGCAATATTCTTTGCTGTGCTCTTTCAATGTGCACAGTTGCTTATCTTGTCCAAGGATGGTGCGGACAGTGAAGTGTGCTCTGTGGAGTTTGCGATTTGAGGAACGCGTAAGTGGTGGAGCTTGCGATAGTCAGGGTCTTTGATCGCAAAACATCGTCTATGGCTACTGGGATAGTGATTTGAACTTTTTACTTTATTTTGTATTATGGTTCTCGTCCTCAGCTACCACACGCTTCTCGTTGTCAATCCCAAAGTCTGATGGGCAGGAACTCGTGTCAGGTCAGAGCTGTTTCTTCGGTTGTTCAGTCTCGGGGTCGGCCATTCGGTCTCGGTCTTTCAATTTTCGCTGCCATCCTAAGTAAATCGCCATGAAATCATTCAGAATATTTTGAGATCAAACATTATAACTAGCAGCCTTTAAGGTATAAGTCTTGGAATATCCCTGAGGACCTGATTCACGGGTCTGGTGCCAGATCAACAAATGGAGGCTTGCGGGAAGCTGTAGTACGTGGTCGGCGATGACCATGGATATATATCTACGCCGATCTTCAGGCCTACTACCCCACTCGCGTGAGACTTTAAAACCCCCCCAAGGCCCGTCAATTTTGAAATCAGAGAAAATAAATTATCTTATCATTCCTGCTAAAATGGTAAACAAAATCCAACCTCGCAGGGCTGAGCATCTTGGCTCCCTACTGCGCCCTGCAGAGCTTCTCGAAGCTGCCTCCAGCAGTACAGACCCAAAGTCTTTACAAGAAATCGAGAACCGAGAGATCGCAGGGATTGTGAAGGACCAAACCAATCTCGGATTCAGAGTTGTCAATGATGGAGAGTACAGACGCACTCGTACGAAAGCTTGAATCTTTTGCCAAACAAACACTAACTTTGCTAGTATTTTGGGGATCTTTCTTTGACCAGCTTGATGGCTTTGAGGAAGTCCCATTGGTAGCAGAGCATGTTCGAATGTATCTTCCTAAGAACAAAGCGCTTCTGGAATACCACATTGGAAGTACTGTTCTATGCACGAGCAAGATCAGACACCCCGGACATAGCCCACACCTGGAGGAATTTCTCTATATGAGATCTCTTGTCGACCCGGACAGACTGGGGGATGTCAAAATCACCATTCCCGCACCCCACTGGTACCATCTCCGGTATAAGCATGGTCATGCTTACAGAGAAGATGTTTATGCATCCGACGAGGCATACTTCAAAGATCTGGCTGCTGCCTATCGAAAGGAACTACAAATCCTGTACGATGCAGGTCTGAGAAGGGTTCAAATAGACGACCCCGACCTGTCATGTGAGTTGAATATACTTTTCTTTCACGAGTGTGTTTTTGATATTATGATGAACCGACTCTGACACCTGGTGGCTTGCAGACTTTTGTTCTAAGGATGTCCTAGAAGGCTGGGCTCTTGACGAGACAAACACACAATCCCCCATGGAGCTACTTTGTTCATACGTTCAATTGTACAATGACTGCCTTCAAGAAGTGCCTCCTGACATGCATATCGGAATCCATATTTGTCGAGGCAATTTCACGGACAGCCGATACTGGTCGGCTGGCGGCTATGACACGATTGCTATTCAGCTGTTTCAGGAACTCAACGTCAACACTTACTACTTAGAATTTGACACTTCACGAGCCGGCGGTTTTGAACCTTTGCAATTTTTGCCAGTGGAAAAGAACGTGATATTGGGTGTCGTGTCGACAAAATCGGCAGAATTAGAAAACATTGCAGAGCTAAAAGAGCGCGTTCTCAAGGCTGCCAGTTTTATCGCGAAAGGAAATGGTATCAGCCTTGAAGAAAGTCTTCGGATGGTAGGCGTCAGCCCTCAGTGTGGATTTGCTAGCAATAGTCGAGAGGATCGATTCACGAAGGAGAAAATGTTGGACAAGTTGAAGTTGGTGAGAGAGCTGGCAAATGCTATCTGGCCGGGAGAGGCGTAATACAGGGATATATGTTACGAAGGCGGTTGCTCGGCACTGCAGGACTTTTACTGATCTATGTTCGCTTGGCTTCAAGCTCCTGGGTATCCCAGGATTGCCCATAAGCATGCACTGGATTGCGAATGCGGCCTAGTGAGGCATTACATGAAGAATGTGTCAGAGAGATCAAGTACAAATTGGATATGGAGTCTGAGATTGAGAAACACGATGTCTATAGCAACACCTACTATCTTCGTATTGAAATAGTCCTCAATTCAGTCAATACTATGAGCTCTCAACGTACTTTCCAGCAGTTCCATCCAGTTGAGCCTCCAAAACCGCACTTTTCCCACTAAGGACGCTTTGGATTGCCTCGGGGAGCCTTTGTGCCAATTCCGCCACGTTGGAGGCCCGGCCGGCCCACAACTCCCCACCAGCCGCAGCTTTCGCAATTCCAGCATAGTCAGGGGTGGGCACAAATGAGATGTTCAAGTCCTCATTTGTAGCTCGGGAACCATCGCCATTCGGGTGAACCAGCAGCATACTTCGCCGGGGCGCATTCCATCCCTTGTTGTTCAACACGATGGTTAAAATAGGGATATTGTAGCGACGTGAGATCCAATAAACTGAGCCCGGGACGGAGAACAGGAATGTACCATCACCGACAACCTGTACCACAAATTTACCCTTACCAGGGCCTCCATTCTTCACATCCGATGCTAGCTTGATTCCAAGCGCACCACCACCAGACCAGCCCAGACCGCCACCACCGCAGTTAATCCAGGAGTTTGGCAATGTCGCAGCAATTTGATCCGATACAGCGTGTGTGAGTGTGACCGATTCGATTGCCCAGATCGTGTCTGTAGGGCAACCCTGGCGAACTTGCGCCATAAGATATGAAACGTTGAGCAAGGCATCGTCACCGCCGTCTGGCAGAGCAGCCAAGTCTGTGATCTCTTGTCGTCGCTTTAGATATTCGTCGTCACGCTGCTGCCCCATGATTATATTGTCCTTGGATCCAATGTACTGTTGGATCTGGCCGTTGATGCCGATATAGTCGTTAAGCTGCTTAAGTGCGGTAGTTGAGTCCGCACGGAATGTAGCCATCGAGTTGATGTAAAAAACAGGGATTTGTTGCTTGAGAGGGTCGACATCAATATGAATAATCTTCGCCGAGTCGGAGGGCTTGAACTGAGTTGGCACCCATGGTACATCACAATCAATGACGATGATAAGATCGGCGGTCTTCACAAGATCGTGACCGGGATATCGCAATCCCAACCAAGCCGGATGGTTGGCAGGGAAGCACATGTCGCTTCCTCCGGTGTCTAGAACTCGGATTCCCTTGAAGTGGTTTGCCAAGGTGACCAGTTCCGTCACAGCCTGGGCGCTTCGTCCAGTATATCCAACCACTACCAACGGGCGTTTGGCATTCGCAAGCTCGGATGTGATCAACTCGACTCCCGCTGGGGGCAAGGCGGCGGGTGAGACAGGTCCCCACACCTTTTGGTTCAATTGATAAGGCTCAATCTCTTCCTCCATGACCTCTCGTGCTCCAACAAGATATACCGGACCCTTTGGGTCACTCGTGGCCCATTGCAAGGCCCTGTTCACTATTTGTTTCACATTTTTCCCAGTTTTGAGTTCACCAGTATAACGGCAGTATTGTGAGACAATTTGCTTTTGGTCCGGCACATCCTGAATCCAGTGGATATACTCCGTCCGTGAACCCCTCGTCTCTCCCTCGATTGTGTATGGAGAAAGACCAGCAAATATCAGGACCGGAGCTCGGCCACAAGAGGCATTGTGAACCGCGGCACCTAAGCCTTGAGTGCCTACATCGACATGGACGATAACAGCTTGAGGCTCACCGGTGAGGCGAGCATATCCATCGGCCATTGAAAGTGCTACCATCTTAACAACAAAATTAGCCCTGGCTCTCGTCCCGAACAGACATATTGAACACCACTGAGACCGCAGGTCCAGAAACATCGGAGAAAAGCACTTAGCATACCTCATTGGGACATGTGATGATTTTCGGAAATTGGCCTTTCTTCTCACGCTGTCCTTTCAGCATAGCCTCGAGAATCGACGGGTGGTCTGACCCCAGATTAACAAAGACATGGCTAACGCCACCCTAGGAAAGAAGACGGTATTAGATGAGTGTAGGGTGAATAACGATGTTCTGGCCACCAACCTCCCAGAGAGCCTCGAAGAAGGCAAAAGATGCAGTATAAACCCTGAGAAATCAACAGTGAGATTTTAGACAAAGAAACGTGGATACACCGACATACATCACTGTGTTCTGAATTTTCTTGTTGTCCAAGGAGATTCAGGGCAGCAGCCAGGTAAAATAGTTGGAGAGAAAAAGAAGATCATCGTAATGCGGGGCAATTCTGTGCTTCTTGCTGATAAACCAAGTTGGTCTGTTGCGTGGAGTTGATCATCTCGGACACAACTCCGAGATGAGGGGATGTGGGGGCAACGCGATGCCAGCATCGTCCACCGGGTCGATTTGCATCCACCAGATGATTCGCTATCTCCTAGTCCCCAGATGAATGCTCTTTTAGCCAAAGTTGGCTTTGAACCCTCGAAGATGCAAAGCAGATTTTTTTTTGGTTTGCATGGCCCATACTCTTGCATCGGAGACTCCGGCAAAATTCAAATCCACTTAACCGGGACACCCATCTTGTTTCATGAGGTCGTAGGAGTCGATCGTATCAACGCCTGCCCAATGGCAAAGCCATCCGCAGGTCAAGAGCTCAAGGGCAGTAGCAATAAAAAAAAAAACCATCGAACTGATAGCTTACACTCCAGGGTCAACAACCGTTGTGCATACTCAGGCTCTCCTCATTCTTTTGATCTTCACAATCCATGGATCTGCCCCTGGCTTCAGATTAACCAGAACGGAGGATAAGAAGTCGAAAGCATAAGTGTTATTTTGTTTTGCGAGCAGGTCGCACTTAATAAATCGAGTCCGCTTCATTGGTGGAAGATAATGTTCAACCCTTGCTATACCCGGGAAGATCAACGCAGCAAGCCCTTGTTCCCCAGATTCTTCCAACCGGGGGAGATTGAATCTTTTCCGTCGCTCCCCCGCAAATGGAAAGCCTTTTCTCCGCAATTTCATGTTCGGCATAAAGATGTCCGACAGGATAGACTGACAGGGGGCTGCATAAATATGATGCCATTCAATCCTCATAACGTATTGTAGGTTGTAAGAAAACACCATGCATCTACTGGAACTCTCCTCAGTGCTGACCATTGGGTTAGCGCTCTTAACCCCTGTCAATGCAGTTCCTACCACTGGAAATGTTTGCACGGTGAAGGCAAGAGGCCACCAAAAAGATGATGTTGAAAATATCCTCCAAGCATTTAAAAAATGCGACAACGGTGGTACCGTGGTTTTCCCCGAGGATCAGTCATACTGGATCGCGACACGATTGAACCCAGTGCTTACTGATGTGAAAATCGAGTGGCGCGGGAAATGGACAGTGAGTGATCCATTCCCAAACCGAGGTCAAGTACAAGCGTAAATAGCTAACGATATGAAGTTCTCTGATGACTTGAGCTACTGGCGCAACAATTCCTATCCAATTGCCTTCCAGAATCATCACGCGGGGTTCATCATCTCAGGAAACGGGATCAGCATCGATGGTTATGGAACAGGCGGAATTGATGGGAATGGAAATGTGTGGTACGATGCGGAGGAAGGGACTACGCAGCCAGGTCGACCAATGCCGTTTGTGTTCTGGAACGTGTCAGATGTGAATGTGGAAAACTTCTACGTGAAAGACCCACCACTCTGGAGTTTGAACATTATGAACGGCACAAATATGCGTTTCAACAATATCCTATGCAATGCCACCGCAGTCAATGCACCATATGGCGAGAACTGGGTACAGAATACAGATGGCTTCGGTGAGCAGCTTATGGTCCCTACTATCAATCAACAGAATATTAACAGAGCCTTCCACGAAATAGATACAATGGATGTGGATAATGTTCAACTCACCAACCTGGTATACCAAGGTGGCGATGATTGTATAGCGATCAAGCCACGTTCCTATAATGTTGATATTCGCAATGTGACGTGCCACGGAGGAAATGGCGTTGCCATCGGAAGCTTGGGGCAATACCTAGAAGACTCAGGCGTGGCCAACATTCTGGTCGATAACGTGAAGATCATTCGACGCAACAATGACATGGAGAACGGTGCCTATATCAAGACATGGATGGGCGGCCTTGTGCCACAGAGTTCGTATGAAAGTGCAGGGCTTCCCCGTGGTGGTGGCTGGGGGAGCGTTCGCAATGTCATATTTTCGAATTTCGAAGTCGATGGCGCCAGTTCTGGAATTGCCATTACTCAGGATAGTGGCGACAATGGCTCATATGTTGGAACAAGTAAAATGAGCATTTCCAACGTTGCATTTGTGAACTTCACAGGCTATATCGACAAGGACTCGACTAAAGTCGCGTCGGTATCCTGCTCCAATCTGCATCCATGCTATAACATTGACTTTGACAATGTTGTGTTATACCCAGAGAACATGACCACCCCGGGCATAGGATCTTGCTCTTATACAGCTGATGATGGGGTGCATGGACTTGAAGGATGCTGAGTTGTGTTATTTTGTGCTTGGCTAGCCCATTGCTCTCAATCAACATCCAAATTTGTGGTTTCGTATTGAATTCGGTTCTTTCATTTCTTTCCTACAGATGAATTCTTCAGACACTTTGTATGTAGCAGTGATGGTAAGTGGCATGAAAAACAAACGGTGTGATCATTGACACATGTAACAATGGGAAATTCAAAATTAGGGTCCTCGTTCGTCACATTGCTGCAACATCGAGCTCTTTGGACTATTTACTCACTCGGAAAGCTCAAAACTCCATCCCTTTTAGATTTCATTTTTGTCCAGAGCATTCTATTCTGATTTTCCGACGGGGCAATTATTGCTTCGGAAACTAATATATGCCCATTGTAAGGACATTTTCGACTGAACCAGGTGTACATTTCAATCATGTCGTCAATTTGTTGAGGCAGATCTCCCCAGGCTTCGCCACTCTCATAGTCAGCCTTTGACGGGCGGTGGTACGGTTGATGAGAGGTCAGACTGGGATCGGATGGCCTGAGGTTGCCCGTCTCATGTCCTGAAAATGACTCGACAGGATGGGGCTTTCTGCCTCCTTCACTGCCGTATTCTCGATCAGATTTACCTGCATTTATACAGGCTCGGCGAACATCCTTCATATCATGGGCCAGATTGATCACAGTGGCAAAGATTTCCTCGGCTTCATCATCGCCGAATTGACCAATGCAGTCATCAATGAACGTTATCAACCTATGCATGCTATATTTACCACAGTCATCAGTGCGGGCCAACAGTACAATTCGCAGATCTCGAAGTGTTTCCTTCTTGGATCCGATTCGGGCCAACATGCATCCAGAACATTTGTTGACTTGGTATTGCCAGGCTTTTGGAGGAACAGGTACAGTGTTTGGCGGGGTCCACATTCCCTTCAACGCTCGAAGGTCGGCTAAGGTCTTTGTTCCAGACGGTGGAATCCCCTCTGGATGTGTATCGAATGGATGGAAATGCACTGTGATCTCACGTTGAATAAGTTGTAATATGCCAGTGGTCACTTCAGGATTGATCAGGTGGTGGACGCCACATAGTTGAGGTGATTGATTCAGCAGTGCCCGTCTTAGGCGTCTGGGAAGAGCTCGAATAAATTGCAAGATCCGAGTGTTATAGGATGGGTTAGTTGTTTTGTCTAAATGCAATATTCGTGTCAGCATTGTGACCTCAGCTGGTGTCAGCTCTTCAAGTGACTCCGGGTACTTCTCGAGTGGTCGAAAGTAGGGTCGATTGGGCCTACCAACAAAGGTGGGAATATGTTGCTTGCTATACTTGTGGATTCTGCACCAACTCATGCCTGTTCCGAAATATGAGTTCTATATGTGTTATCAAACAAAAATGCCTTCGAGAAGTCGGATTGTCACTGTGATGAGGTATCTGGCTGGGAAACGCCACTGTATTTATGCAGTGTCTTTGACCTATGAATATCCGAGGTCTTTGTTTCTGTGAACCCAATTTGTTTCATGTTCTTCATTCATGAATACAAAGGTCATTATGCTCTGTATCCGAATCTTTGTTTATTCCTATGCCATGCTTATCATCCATTATTTGCCGTTACTGATTCTCAAAGAGTTTCGTCTCCTTCATTGTTTTCCATATTCTGTTTACTTTGCCTGGAACTCCAAAGGTTCATCAATTACACAGTTGTGTATTCTCATAAAAACATTCCCTCCAGCTAGAGATGGTACTGAAACATCCACACACTAACAAATTGAGCTTGCTACCTCAAAAAAGTCAGTTAATATATCTTACCTTGGGAGAAAGTAGATACCTTCCCTTGGGTAGTCCACAACAGATGCAAATATACCTCACATCCAGATACGCACACAGGAGTCGGCCCCTCCTGTCCCCAGAACATGGCAAATTCCCCGATCTCGATGAATCTGCTTTGGGCCCCACCGGATACAAGTAATGAATTGCTCTGAGGAATCATCAACTGTTTTCACTAGGCGTGCATCTTGTGACAAATCCCAGCACCGGATCGTTCGGTCATCACCCACAGTAATCAGGTATCTCCCTCCTGGATGGAATGCAAGACCACGGACCCAGCTGTCATGCCCCACCAGAGTCTTGATGAGGATCCCTCGGTCATTCCAAAGTTTGATGGTTTTGTCTCTACTTCCAGTAGCAATGAACGTGGAGCCCCTTAATGATGATGCCATCGATGGAGCCAGAGCAGCAATATTGGAATGGCTCAAAGCAGGGGCAAAGGCACAACACTCGATGTAGCTCTCATGGCCTGGTAGACTGGCCTTTGGTTGACCAGAAGAGGCTTCCCAGACCATAGCGGTGCGATCATTACCCCCGGCTACTATGTATACTCCATCAAACGAGGGCGCAATGTCTCGGATCCACTCGCCCCCGGTGTCAATGTGCTTCACACAGTAACCTGTTAGAATGTCCCAAATGCGAATCGAGGCATCCCGACCGGTAGATACTAGGAGAGTTCCCGTCGGCGTGAGAAATCGAACTGCCGTAACCGGTTGATCGTGGCCGTGTAAGGTGCGGACATTCGCATAGTCTGTATTTGGATCCCATAGCTTAATGGTGAGGTCGCCAGAGCCAGACGCGAGCAAGGTGCGCCCTTGGGGTCCGCCAAAATCTAGGCCAAATACCGGTCGCGAGTGTCCTCTCAAAGTGTACTTCAATACTCCAACTTCCCGGTCCCAGATCTTGATAAAACAGTCTTCGGATGCAGAGGCCAGAGATGGATAGAGTGGGTGAAAAGCAAGACAGGTGATTGCCGCGCGATGAGACTGCAATGTATGTTTTGCATTAGATCCAGGCAGCCAGGTGGTTGCCATCGGTTCTATATCGATAGGAAAAGCACATTCAAGTCTGGATTCCAGGTTGGTGATCCTTGATTCCAGGTCCAAGATCTGTTCGCTCATTAGCCTCCTACACCTCAACAGACCAGGGACATATGCACCCTCCTCTGTAGTCGCATCACATTAGTCCACTTCCGCGGCAAAAGCCCTTCATATTTCTTGCGGGCGACAACATCGAAGTTGTTGTCCATCGGAAGCTCTTTTTCGAGGCTGGCAACGCTTTGCAGCGCATTGATGGATGCCAAATAGGCTATCATGGACTTGTGACTGTGAGGAATCAGCTGGAGGGTCTCGGCACTAAATAGTATCAACATACAGCTCTCTGGCCTGTCTATTTGTCAAGATGTGGGCCATGACGGGAAATGCTTATAACAAGGGAAGGGGAATTATCACTGTCAAGAGACAATACATATACTGCTCAACTGGATTTCGCGCCCTCGCACAAGCTGTGACTTGCATGTCATCTATCATTTTGACATGCGGCCAAGGTCACACGAAATCTTTAGTCTCGTCCCCCTACCAAAAGAAAAAAGGGTTTAATAGTGATCTTCCATTGGATATTTCTGGAGTATTTGTAAAAGAAGTCTCACGACCTGCGTCATATGAGACTCAATGCGGGTTTTTGGGAGTTGTACATGAGCAGAGGCCACCCTGTGGCCGTAAAGGAACTACCGGGTCCGTCACTCATTCCAGACATTGGCCACCAAAGGCACCAGGTATCAAGAAGTTGCGTGTCCTCTATCATCTAGGAACAAAAGAAAAAGAAAACGCCCGTCGCCGTGCAATGCAAGTGGAAAGTACGAAAGACAAGAGGAAGCAAACGACCACTTCAAGCCTTGCCCTTCTTCTTGTCCTTCTTTTTCTTTTCCGAGTCGGCTCCCGAGCTCTCGCCAGACATGCCAGGCATGCCAGGCATTCCCGGGATCGAAGGCACACCGGGCATACCTTGCATACCCTGCAGCTCCGCCAAAGCTTCTTTGAACGGATTATCGCTCACACCACCTCCACTATAGGCGGGCGAATGAATGGGCAAGATGGTTCCGATTTTCCATCCACGCGGGGCTTGGGGAGCTTCAGGGAGTTTCTCGGGGGTCGGGAGGCCACGAATGCGGAGGCGGTATGGGGATTGTTCGTTGGTCGGGTGGGCTTTCAAATACTGTGCGACGATTATGAAAAGATGGTGTTCTGTGGTATGAACAGTTAGCGCAGATCCAATGCCATTGCAAACCCCCGATAGTGGATTGTGGGGAGACACCATTAAGGCACGTACTGTTCTTGATGTTGGAGTTCACCAGGCGGCCATCTTCATCCTTCAAAAGTACACGCACTCGGCCAGGGTTCGCCCAATCCTTCGGGTGCAGCTTCTCGGGCTCCAGCGCGGCTTTTAATCCCAGCATCTGTACGGCATCCACAATGTCTCGAGCCAGCGGGTTTTCCACTGCAAGCTCAGATCCAACCTTGCGACCCTCGGCGCGGGAGCGGGTCTTATCGAAATAGACGGGGTACAGGCATTGATAATGTCTGGGGATCTCGCGCTGGGGTTGAGGCTCCGGCATTTGGGGGAACTGGGGCATCTGGGCCACAGGTGGGCTGGGGGTGGCCGTAGGTGGGATGGACACTGGAGCAATGATGGAGTCCCTGGGAAGGGGCTCCGAGGGAGCGACCTCATCGGGGTCCGAGTCAGATAGCTCCTCAACGCGGGCGTAGTGCGACATGGCGATGGTGAATAAGGGGAGTTGGGGAAGAAAATGGAAAGTGGCCTGCTCGAGTTCTGTGCGGGTGGAGAAGTGTGGGTTGGTTCTCCCCGCGCATTGACCAGTTGTCGCTGATGCATATTTCCGTACTCATAATTCCCATTTGGTCGACTAGAGACCAAGGTTCAAATGCGGTATTCTTTTTATTATACCCAGGGGTATAAGTAATTCAGTCAGGCAAATGAGCAAATTCGCAGTTAGACGAAGCTACTGGGGCCACTGGATAGACTGCTCTTAAGCTTGAAGGTTCCATCTAAGCCAATGGCAATCATAATGTCTCAAATGAACTTATATTACATTTTACCACTGATATGTAATTCAAAAGAGGTCCGCATCCAGATCCTCTCAATTCGTCTTCTTCCTTTCAGTGAATGAACATCCAGGGGTATTCTTGTGGAGTTCGGTAAAACAGCAAGGAAACGTCCATCCAATTCCTTCCTTTTTTCGATTTTTCCTCTGTTGACATGTTTGATAGGATTTTTGATAGAAATTTAAGTGATCCGGCATCAATGTCTCTAAAGCCCATAGGACACACCTTAACCCCCATAGTATAGTTATGCGAAAGAGTCGATGAATCGGCTTTATCCTATTAGCCTTTAACATTGCAGGTAGGGAAAGTGCATTGGATAATCGCAGTCTGGGTGGAGAAACCTGATAGGCAGACTGATCTAAAAGGGCCTCAGTGATCAAATGACCTTTTTCTGTGGGCACCATCTCCATGTCCTCTATTCGCTGGCAAAACTGGATGATGTTTGAAGTCTTCGAGAAAGTGTTCCTTCAATGAGACTGGCTTGTCCACGTAAACAATAAACAAGGCGGACAACTCTTTCCAGGTGATTTGAGCTGCTATCTTTTGTTTCTTCATATATCCCTTCAACCCATTCTTTCTTTCAGCTGATGGGTGGTGACATAAAGCACATCATATAGAGGAAATCATTGATGTGTGAGAAATGGCCTGGGTATGTTTGCTCATAATACTCATGAATTTTGTTGATATGATCGGCAGATTTCTTGGTACGAGGATGTTAAAGGCGTATACCACCAAATGGAATTGTTCAATTGGGATTGATACTGACGCTCAGTTACTATGGCTCCGTCGTCACGCCAGGCTGCTTCTAAGCCCCAGGGCGTGGGAATGAATTTGGAGAAGGTGGTGGCATAGACGAGGTTTGAACAAACCCCCTATTTCCAGCGTATTCGGTAGATAGGCGTCATATCTCCGCGTAGTCGTTTTAGGGATCGAGCTTGGCAAAGCTCTGGCTGATCCACTTGTAGGGCTTGGGCTTTGTCGCTGTAGCTCTGGTCTCCATAGCGAACCATGACACTTGACTTGAGAGAAAGAAGAAATAACATCTCTGGAATGGAGTGAAAGAACGATAAAACTTCCACAAAAGTAACAACTTTGCTGTTGAAAAGTAAGCAGTATTTCCGTGAGATGTCGAAAGCTACTCTGTTTATTGTTACAGGGTATCACGGAAGCCACCAGACCGTCACTAAATGCGATCAAGTGCCAATAGATTGGGTCTGATTAGCTACTATACTGAACACTCGATCCAGTTTAAACTAGGCCTCGTCAAAGGAGATTCCATAAAACGATTATTTATGAAGTCAAGACTTATCCTGAATGATCAAATTTATTGATGGGATTCAATAACTCCGTGTTCACGTCGGGGAAGGTCCAAGCGTCAAAGCTTGGAACCTACCGAGCTCGGGTAGCCAATGGAGTCATCGGCAGTCATTTCGCGAGCCGATCAGCCCAGTTATACCATGCGACGGAGCGATCGAGCCGAGGGCGCCGGGGTTACTCCGAGTGCTCTCGAGTCGAAGTCGGTGATATTTCCGTATTTCATTGCCAAAGCAAAGTTGGAACAATACTACAGAGCAGTACTAAGCCGAATTGGGTGCCCGACAACGGGATCAGTGAAGGGCAGGTGAAGACCGAGTTCATTAGTCAACTTGGACACAGTTACCCCAGGTCCCCAGGTCTCGGCGCGAAGTTGCCTAGTGGAATCGGTAAAAAGAAATCTCCGGCTAAAAGCGGGTAATAAATAATGACATCACAGATGGGATATGCTAGGTGATGGAAGATGAGCTTTAGAGAGGGTAAAGTGCAATCTTGAATCTATAAGTCACCTTTCAAGGTGTAGGTGCAAAAGGCACACCATATAGTTTATAGTAAAGCTATACGGTCAATGCATACGGGGATTCAACGACAGACGATCTTCCCCCCTCTCGGTGGGGTCTAGTCCGACCCAGGGAGGGGCTGCGTGGGATGTATGCCAACCCCGCCGGAGACACGTTTATTAAACCTGCCTCTCCCCAGTTTCTGCTCTCTTTTCTTTCTCAATTCATTTTTCGCTCTCTGAAAAAGTCCTCTGTCAAATCTATCCAATATGTCTCTCGGAAAGAAGGTCACTTTGAACACTGGTGCTGAGATCCCGTACGTCTACCCGAATCAAAACACAAGAACTGCAACAATTAACAATTTCACAGCCAGTTGGGATTCGGTACTTGGCAGTCGGCTCCTGGTCAGGTCGGTGAGGCCGTCTACCAGGCCCTGAAGGCCGGTTACCGCCACTTGGTATGAGCCTCTTCGCGCCCCTGGAGAAGACTAGTCGAGCGGAATACTAACTGCTTTCTAATCTAGGATTTGGCCACTATGTATGCTATAATTGATTCCAGCGGATTCAATTGCAAAGAGATGGATGATATTGACCGATCCTTCTTTGTCTAGCTACGAGAACCAGCGTGAGGTTGCCGCCGGCATCAAGCGTGCCTACCAGGATGTCCCTGGCCTGAAGCGCGAGGACCTGTTCATTGTAAGTATTTGATTTACTGTTGCCAGGCCGTTGAATGACGTGTTGCTAACTCAAGTTCTCATCAATAGACTTCCAAGCTGTGGAACAGCCAGCACCGTCCTGAAGTTGTTGAGGCCTCTCTGGATGGCTGCCTTGCTGAGTTGGAGCTGGACTACCTTGATGTATGTGGAAAAACGTGGGTTTTGCAAAGAACGTTGGCTAATGGACTCAGCTCTACCTCGTCCACTGGCCCGTTGCATTCCAGAAGGGTGACAACTACTTCCCCCTCGTCGCCAACAGCACTGTTGAGGGTGGTGATGTCGTCATTGACGATGATGTTTCTATTGTTGATACCTGGAAGGGTGAGTCCAAATACCAATAACACTGCCACAATACTGCCACAGCTTGTTAGCCTTGCAAACTAACTTAATGATTTCCTATAGCCATGACCAAGCTCCCCAAGAGCAAGGCTCGCGCCGTCGGTGTTTCCAACCACACTATCCCTCACGTTCGTTGTCCTACCCAGTGCCGGTTAACCTTGGATCTATACTGACTTTCCGATAGCTTGAGGCTATTATTAACGGCACCGGTGTTGTCCCCGCCGCCAACCAGATTGAGCGCCACCCCGTCCTGCAGAGCAACGACCTTATTGAATACTGCCAGAAGAAGGGCATCCACGTCACTGCCTACTCCGCCTTTGGCAACAACATGCTCGACATTCCTCTTCTGATCACCCGTCCTGAGGTGAAGGAGGTCGCTGAGTCCGTTGCCAAGCGTACCGGTAACACCGTCACTGGTGCTCACGTTATGTATGTCTCTTTCTAGTAAATGGCCATTGTTCCTATCGCTAACGCACTATTTTTTCTCAGCCTTGCCTGGTCCCAGGTCGGAGGTCACAGTGTCATCCCCAAGTCGGTTACTGCCTCGCGTATCCAGGATAACTTCAGAGAGATCGAGCTCACCGACGAGGAGGTGGCCAAGGTTAGCGCTCTGGGCAAAGACCGGAAACGTTACAACACTCCTTACACTGCTAGTAAGTGCCCTGCCATGTCAGCCCACCATCTGACAGAAGTAATTGACGTGCTAATCCCATGACAGACAAGCCTCGTTGGGACATTAACATCTTCGGTGAGCCCGAGGAGCAGCCTGCTGGTCACAAGGTGATCGTTTAAGCGCCTTGATCAAGCGAATGAAAATGAAAATATGAGACATGTATATCTGTGAACACTTGATAGGGATTCAGATAGAACAGGGCATAGAAACAAATTGGATACCCACTGCTGTTTCCCAACTTTGGAGTCTCTTTAGTGAAGATCCACGCACCGCCACCGAGTCATATATGAATGGTGTTGAGGTTATGCTAGGTTACTCTTCATTTATGGTCAAGTATATTATTGGAACGTGTGCCTAGTCCACGGATACCAAAATGCAACCCTGGGGTAAATAGATTGATGTGAATCCCTCCCGAAGTACGGTAGTGCCTGTCGAAGTAGTACTATGCCTAGGTATAATTGTGCCGACCACACCACTCTTCTTATGTCCACAAAGACAAAGACAAATTTTTAAACAAGTCAAGCCCGGCCTGCGGTCGACTCGAGGTGCCTGGTTCCAGTCTTATCCTGGGCAGACTTGGCTGTGTTGACAGACTCAGCGCCATCCAGATACTGCGGTAATCTCTCTGCCTCCGCGTCCAAGCCATCAACGATCGCATCATCCTTCCAGCCTTGCTCGGCATCAGGATCAATACCATCAAACATCTCATTGATCTCCTCCAAGGTCTTGCCTGCAGTTTCCTTCAGATAGAAGTAAGTGAAGATGAGAATAAGAACATCCAGGAGACCAAATAGTAGGAACGTTGCCCAGCCAATTCCAGCCATGATGTATGGAGTGGAGAAACTCCATACAAAATTAAACAGCCATTGGGAGCCAACACCAAATGCGACCCCCGGCTCACGGATTCGAGTGGGGAAAATTTCACTCGCACATGGCCAGGGCAACGGGCCCCAACTGAAGTTATAAGCGATAATATCGAGATAGATCAAGGCAACCGTAGCGATGCCTGCGGAGGACACAACTCCGTCCTGCGGTGGGTAGTTTTTGACGACAGCAGCGGTAATTAGCATGCACACTGCCATGAAAGCAGCTCCCCCAGCCAATACTGGGCGACGTCCAAACCGGTCGGACATAAAGAGCACGAAAATCAAACAGGCAACGACCTTCACAGCACCGAAGATGCCAGTCAGTAACAGATTCTTGTCACCAGGACCAACGATAAGGGAGAAGAATTGAGGGCCAAAGTAGGCGAGGGCGGTCGAGCCAGTCGACTGCTGTGCCAGGAAGAGGCCACCGCCGACCAGGAGCCGGTGCAAATTAGGCCCTTCGAGCAATTCACGTGGATGGAAGCCAGCCGTAGCATGGCGCTCTTCTTCAAGGCCACGCTGCATTTCTTCAAATTCCTCCCGCACTGCAGCTCCGTCACCAGCACGGATCCACACAAGACTTTCCCACGCCTCCGCGGTCTTTCCATGAGCCAGGAGCCAGCGCACACTCTCATTCAAAGTGAACATGCCCAGGCCCATCAAAGCACCTGGAACGAGTTGCAGACCAATTGGCACCTGCCACTGCTTGGCACTGGAGGGCATCTTTTCAACGCCGTAGTCAATCCAGTAAGATGCTAAGATGCCAATTGTGTAGGTTAATTGGTAGCAACTGCCAAGCCGACCGCGAATCTCCTTAGGACTCATCTCGGACAGATAAATCGGAATGACAGTAGCCGATGCTCCAACTCCAAGACCACAGACTACACGTCCGACATAAAACACTGACAATGAGTGGGTATCGATGACCTCGAGCACGACACCTATGCAGAACACCACAGAGCAGACCATCATGGCGATTCGTCTGCCCCACCGGTTGGTCACTGGCCACACGATAAAACAGCCAGCTAGTGCACCAGCCTGTTGGATACCAACAGCAATGGCACTGATCTGAGTCTTCTCTTCCGCAGTGAATTTAAATGATTGTTGAAAGGAGTCGAATGTGAGGACACCGCCTGGGGGAAGTTAGAAACAGCGAAAGCAAGAGCGGATACCAAGGGCCGCATGAGTACACACCAATAACACCCGAATCATATCCAAACAATGCGCCACCGCAACAGAGCACGACCGCAAGCCAGTAGGTGCGCCATCGGGCTTTAGATAGCCTCAATGCCTCCATTGTGGGATCTTGCGTCTCACCCTCCGATTCAGCGAATTGTTGATCAGAAGCTTGAGGAAGCTGTGAGTAGGATGGTAAAGAGGGACGAATATTCCACCAGCTGGTCAGTCCGGCCCACCAAGCTGAGAAGATAGAGTCAGGAGAAGCGGAGGCGGGCTGGGGCGGAGATCTTGATATAGAGCCGGGAATTACATGGTCGGACATGTTTGCGAAATGAGAAAGAACGACACAGCTAAATGAAAAAGACTTCCCAAATGAGTGAATGACAGTCGGTTGCCAAAGTGTAAAGTCTGGGTCGCTCGCTGCATATGGTCAACATCATCTCCGGATTCGCTGATGCGGGTCTAATTTGGGCGGTGAATTGCTCGAATAGACCAGATGTGAACGTCATGGACTGCCGAGAGCCGATGTCAATGGTCAATCAGGAAAGTGATAGCACTGTGGGTCATAAATCTGTTTCAAAACTGGTGTGGTGATTCGGACTACAATGAAATCATGAAGCGATGAACTATGAATGAGCACAAAGGCTTATCCAACGGGCTTCATGGGCGTGACTTGTACAAACTCAAAACTTTGTTACCATACGTATTCGTGTGGTTGAACACCTTCCCCGCATGTAATATTACAGCCGATTACAAAATTTCGCCAAGGGCAGAAGCCGCGTATCCACAAATATCCCGTGCGGCTCATTCCGCAGCCGAAGGCCGATTGTCGACAAGCAATTGATGGAAATATTCGGGACTGACCATTCGCGGGGTAAATCAACTTCCAAAGCGAGGTGCTGCATAGGCCCTTGAAACTTGCTATGGAAACACACTACTAGATCGAGCTTCAGGATAGGTTTTGCTTCCGACTGGAGGGTTGCAGGACGACAAATCTCGAATGAATTCAAGGATAAGCTCTGGTAGCTACCGTATTCTGTTCCTTGCAAGTCCATCTATTCCAATCATCTCATCATGCATTGTACCCAACTATGATACTATCTTTATGTACTTCATCCAGTGGCATTGTAATGAACGATTTATGACTTGCGGTGCATGGCACCGGCACCCGCCTGATTTCATTAGCTTCAGGACATCATACAGGCTGTGTGGATTGAACTTACCTGATGGCTAGGGTAGATTAATGTGTCAGCAATTACGACATTCTCTCTTCGGCCTGCGGCAAAGACCACAACCTCGGCAATATCATCTCCAGTCAATGGCTCGACGCCCCTGCAGATGAAAGTCAATTACGCGAGCCGTGTAATAGCCTATTCTGGTCCCACTTACTTGTACACGGCGTCAGCCTTGGACTTATCTCCATAGAACCGGACGACAGAAAATTCCTGTACACTTGTTAGAGAATGAGAAAGAAGAACTCGAAGGGCAGACATACTGTCTCAACCTGACCTGGGTCGATCTCAATAACACGGATTCTGGTCGCAATGAGCTCCCTTCGAAGAGAGTCTGTGAAAGATCGCACCGCAGCCTTGGTAGCGCAGTAAATGCCACCACCAGGGTAAGGCTCGCGACCGGCGATACTGCCAATGTTGATGATATCACCACGGCCACCTTCAGATCGGCTCTTGAAGATAGGAAGAATAGCCTGGGTCATATGGATCAGACCAGTGACATTCGTGTTAAACATCACATTAATGTCCTCAGTCTCAATATTGGGAGCCTGAGCAACGCCCTTGACGAGACCACTGCATGCGCACTCGGAATTAGTATTTCATCCTGCCCCTCAATTTGTTTTCGGAAAAATGACTCACGCATTGTTGACAAGGACATCAATATCCTTGAACTCCTCCGGCAGTGAGGGAACAAAGTTCTTGATCTCTTCCGGGTTGCTGACGTCCAGCTTCACGGGAAGCACTTGGACACCATTGCCGACTTCCGCACTGATCTCCGCGGCGACCTCCTTCAAGGTGTCAATGCGGCGCGCAGTTAGAATCAGCTTCAGGTTCTTCGGCGAGGTGCGCGCAAACTCCTTCGCAGTGCTCTTTCCAATACCAGAGGAGGCGCCGGTTATAAGAATTGTCTTGCCCTCCAGGCGCTTTGCCATTGCGGAAGCCATAGTGCGTCGAATAGAGGCTGGGTGAATGGCTAGAGCGAATGGGTTGGTGGTTGACAGGTAGGGTGCGGAGAGCTGTGTTGAGAATATAGATGGGAGCCGAATTGATCGTAGAGAAGTCCTAAGACGGTTCATAGAGATGTACCAGCTTTATTTGCAAGAACAAACTGTACAGAAAGAAATAGAAGCAACGGGGAGATAACGTGCGGGGACAATGGCCTGGCGTCATATCGGGTTATGTAATCGGGTAAACATTCGGCGTGAATACCGATTCCATTCCGATTGACATTGGGATGGAGGATATACAGCCTTCATGTGAGTATCTCTCTGGTGTTGTCAGTAAAGCATGCTGTTCATCGCCAGGATTGACGTGAAAATCACCTGGGGCTCGGCTTCCGAATTTAGATACAATGACAAGAATAGGTGATGATCCAATGCGTAATTATTAATTATTCTACTGTCAATGTCTATGTCTATGTGGATTGAATTTGGTATTTACATGAGGAACAGTCAATATTAACAGACACCGAGCAGCAAGCATCATGACATCCTAGGGACAGGGATGGCGGTGCTACGCCGCTGGCGCTTCCGGGAGTGAAGGGTTTCAATCCAACCATCCGGCCCTGCGAGCTCTTGGAATGCCTTTTGATTTGGCGGCGCGTCCCAAAAGTACTCTCCCTTAGCTTTCCGACGCGACTTCACGTCCTGGTCATGTTGGCGAACAATGTCTCGCAGAAGCTTGCGGACTCGGCGACTTGGATCAAGACCAGCATTATCCATATCGCGCAAGAATGAAACTACCGCCGGAAGATCGTTGCAGCTGTGCCAGTAGAAAGCCATCAACTCGTCGCAAAGGACCTCCGAGGTCCCCAGGAAGGCAGATGACCGTCCGTGCGCCTTGGCTGCACTTCGGAACTGGCTGATGAGTTGTGATTCTGGGAAATGAGTACTAAGTATCCGGAATGCGAGAAGTAGAAGCTGCGGGTAGAGTTTTGCAACTACAGGGCCAGCTGGAACCGCGTCTGGGATGTTCAATGGACCGGATGAAGGGGATGCATCAGGGCTCTGGTGCGCATTACTGCCAGAGCTGAATTCGGGTTCCTGGGCAGTTGATGACACCGGACCTCCTATATGGCTTATCATGGTGAAGATCCGCTGCCTACAAACGTCCCAGAGACCTGAATCGCCCTTGCCCTGTTCCACAGCTTGGAAAAGCTCTGATTCAATCCTCTTCGACTCTCGCTCAACGACCATATTCACTGCCTCTGTCAAAGTTATGGTGGCATCGGCGTCGGCGCTTGCACTTCTTTCCTCAAGTCCAAGGTCGCTGAGGTAGATAAGATCAGCTTCATCGATTATTTCCTCTGTTTGGCCGCTTTGGCGGGAACGGCCATGCTCCTGCTTGTCTACTGGCACCTCGTGTTGAGAATTCTTCACAGTTTGGCGCTCTTTCGCATCGGCACGAGTATCCTCCAGGATCGATTCAAAAACGCTCATAACAGCCATCAGATCGTCGGTCTTTGGCACGGACTCTGGCTTTTGTGTCTCCGGCAGCGGGCTTTGGGCCTGCTGCGTCTTGTTCAACCGGCTCATTAAGCCCCCAAACGCCTCACGCTCATTTCGAGTGATAGTCCTTGATTTCAGGTTTGAAGTCCGTTTCTTATTGCCCTT
The DNA here is from genome assembly GCF_028828015.1 of Penicillium pulvis. NCBI lineage: Eukaryota > Fungi > Ascomycota > Eurotiomycetes > Eurotiales > Aspergillaceae > Penicillium > Penicillium pulvis. The sequence continues at coordinate 175,189 of NW_026643079.1, read as the reverse complement.
TGGTGTTGGGTCGGGGATTGAAGCACCGCGATGGCGCAGATAGCTCATGCGCCGTGGTGGATGATCGGCGGATGTTGATTTCGCGGAGTCATTCTGCTCTGGCTGGTCTGGGGCTTTTGAAGAACCATGGTCCTCCCCTTCCATATCTAGTCCATTGTGCTCTTTGGAATAGTGTCGGCGCAATTGGTGAAGCAGTGGGAAGGAGCGAGATAGTTGCGAAAGGGTGCGGGTCTGGTAGAGAAAAGTTGTAGATGAGGTCGCTGCCGACAAGAGGTATATGCGTGAAAGGTTGGCGGCCATCGGAGTGAAGCAAAAGTGCAGTATTATCGTTCAAGACAGAGTCAAGCTCAAACTGAGACTTTCTCTGAGGGTGACGTTTCCAGATGTGCCTTCTGGTTCAACCTGTGTTCTTTACTCCCCAGATTTTCTCACTAATTTTGTCACCTGACCTCGTGTCCCATGTCGCGTTCACCCGCGCAGCTCCCACTTCTACACGCCTCCGTCATATTTTGTTCAAGTTTCGGGCTGTCGTTCACCCTTCCGCTCAAAATGGCTATTGATAAATTGAATGCCCTGTCTGACATTGAAAGGCAACGCCAAGCCAATATTGCCGAGCAGAAAGCGCTGCTGAAGGAGTTACAACTCACTCAGCCCACAGGGAAATTTGCGAGTGCGGGCAAACCAGCGAAGAGTGACTCAACGAAGAGCAAAAAAAGAGCTGCACCAAAGCGGGTGAAAGAGGAAGAATCCCCCACTCCACGACGTCAATCGTCCCGCCTGCAGGGACTCGCTGCCGACAGCGAGGTTGCCAAGCGTAAGGCTGAGGAACAATATGAGGCGGCCAAAGAAGTCGAACGAGTCAAGAAGATCAGACGTACAGATTCATTTACCCAGAATGACATGTTCGTTGCCGGACAGAAGCTCAGCGGGGACAGCCTGATTGGGATTGATGTCGTCAACAAGGGTGTTGCGGAACCATATCTGCGAACATTCGGGGATGAAGAAATTGAGAAAACCACTGATAAGGGTCTCAAGGCTCTTCGCGAAGAGATGAACGGATTGCAATTATGGGATAAATGGGATCCACAGAGTATGCTTCTCTTCGCTGATCACACTCGTTCTTTTATGGACTGGAACTCACATGATATGCGATATTTACAGGGATCAAGATAACCCCCGAACGAGTGTATACCATGGCCTTTCACCCCTCCGAAACAAAGCCTTTGGTATTTGCGGGTGACAAGATGGGACATCTGGGCATTCTGGATGCGTCACAGGAGAAACTTGAGGTGAAGCAAGAGGATGATGAGGATGATGATGATCCTGACCCCGTTCTCACAACCCTCAAAATTCACACGCGCACGATCAGCTCGATGACAGTTCACCCTTCGAAGCCAACCAGTTTGTACACAGCGAGCTACGATAGCTCAATCCGCGAATTGGATTTGGAGAAGACGGTATCGGTCGAAACCTACGGGCCAGAGTCAACAAACATCGACGAGGCAATTTCCGCCATCGATATGGCTCCCGATGATCCCAATGTCATTTATTGGTCGACACTTAATGGTGGATTCGCACGTTATGATGTACGTACCCGCAAGAACTCAGTATCATCATGGCAATTGTCTGAAAAGAAGATTGGCGGTTTTACGTTGTGTCCATCGTCTTCGCACATCTTCGCCACCGCCAGTTTGGATCGCTTTATGCGACTGTGGGATCTACGCAACCTTTCATTCGACGAACCAGAGCCAGTTGCAGAGCATGAGAGCCGCCTCTCAGTCTCACATGCTGCATTCAATGGCGCGGGTCAGATTGCTACGTCCTCCTACGATGATACCTTGAAAATCTACGACATGGGCCCTAAGGGTATCTCCTCATGGGCAAAAGGCCACACAGTGCCTGATCAAGAATTCCGCCCTGATACTGTGGTCAGACACAATTGTCAGACAGGTCGATGGGTTACAATGTAAGCCGAACACGTTGTCATTCATTTATTGACACACTCTTACTGACTCTTTTTTAGCCTGCGACCCCAATGGCAATTAAATCCGCAGTCTCATATCCAGAAGTTTTGTATCGGCAATATGAACCGATTCGTTGATGTGTACAGTGCCGGTGGTGACCAGCTTGCCCAGCTGGGTGGCGATGGCATCACTGCTGTTCCTGCCGTAGCGGTCTTCCATCGCAGCAAGAATTGGGTTGCTGGTGGTACTGCCAGCGGCAAGCTGTGCTTGTGGATGTGAACACGCATGTTGTCTGGGTGTTGTTTTACTCGGTGTTTATTGGACCCTTCGCTTCTACGCGGATGGATGGTTCTTTGTTGGCTGGTCCTAGCCCTGGAGTTTAAGGTGGTGGGGATGTGAACAGCTTAAATTAGCTTCTTGTAATATACACTACCGCGAAGCACATCTATGTATCATGGCTTCTTAAATCGATGTTAGCCCTATTTTTAGAGCTTTGTCTACTAGTAGTCTTCCATTTTAGACAGGATATGGCAGAATTTGGAATCATTTTTTTGAAATTTTGCTGTCAAACCACGAGGAATCGTGTCATGGGTTCCCTGGGGTGGGCTTCAATGTAAGATTAGACTGCCACTTCATGAAAGGATATGTAATATGAATGAAATATATGCAGATCCACCCCATACCCCCATAAAAGCCTTAGACTGGTGTAAAGAATGAATATTTGTCGACTGACCTAGGCCCAAAACGAACCGACGCCCATATCCGATCCGCCACCGGGCGCAACAGAGGGACAGATACACCCAGGGGGAACATTAGTGGCAGACCAGTCCGAGACCGGAGAAGGAATGGACCGGCCCATAGCGCGGGCAAGAATATTAGTAGGGCTGGAGACGGCACCCTCACGGGCATGAAGAAGACCGAATCGGAGAAAGACCTCGGAGATGGTGACGAGGATAGAAATGACAATGAGGACAATGATGATCCATGTTTGGTCTATTGCCAAAATTAGTAAAGTGAGAATGTTGAACAATGCGCATTTGAAGTAAACATACGAGAAGTGCGGTTGTCAGCGATCGAATCAGACAAAATCTCTGCGAGGTCTAAGAAGACTCGACAGCGCTCGTTGAGCACCTGGATTCGCGGTTTGATTTCCAAGTACTCTCGTACAGCGAGGTAAAGGGGGTACAGTGTAGGCTCGCTTTCCCAGAAAAAGTTCGGAACGTCGAGCATGTTAGAGGCTAAAGAGTAATGATTAGTGACTGTTGAAACGCATGTGATAACCAATGAATACATACAAAGATTGACTTCCACGCGGCTCTTGAAGAGACGGCCAAGAATTCGGAAGACCTCTTCACGTTTCATGCCCAACTTTCCAGTCACGGCGAGACGACGGGGCACGTCTTTTGCGTCTGCCATTTGACGGGCCATGACCTCCTCGAAGAAACACAATTTTGTGCTTTGAGATATGCCATGACTGATTGCCAGCTTAATCATGTGGTCACCACTGCGCAGGGTGATCATATCATTGTACACGCGAGGGCGCGAGATCTCAGTCGAGTACTCAAAGTGGAATTCTTCTGTCTCAAAATCCTCCTCGTGAAGCGGCATTGTAGTAAGCGGAATGGGCGTTCCAGTTGCTGATGACGTTGCAAATGCCAGATCCGCCAGCAGATCTTTCTCCTGTCGCTCAGTAAAGTTCCAGAATACCACAACTCCGTAGCCAAAGACGAACATCTCCGCAACATTGTAAAGAGTCCGCGCCGGCGCGGGGGTCCTCGATGATGATGGCGTTGCTGCTGGCTGGGGAAGGTCTCGCAAAAGAGAGTGACTGTCACCAGAACTGTGCCGACGACGAGGAGGCGGGACCTCAGAAGCCTGTTGGGCTTGATCAGACCCACTCTGGCTGGAAGTGTGGAATACATCGGAGTCACCAGCTGCTTCGTGGTTCTCTTGAATGCGACTCTCCTCTTCCGAGACGTGGGTCAAGAAGCGTTCTTGGCTCTCCTCCCGCGAGCTTTGATCATCTGGCTCTTGCGGGGATGCATCTTGATGATGCTCATCCTCGGGGCGATTGTGACGTCCGACTGAGTGCTCTTCAATCTCACCGATGTAGTCGTCGTGGTGATCACGAAGTTCATTCCGTTCAATTTCCTCATCCAGCAGCGACTTGCCACCAGGGAATTTCACCACGGGACTGCTTCGAAGGCGATATCCTTCGTGGCCTGGGAGAAGTGGAAGGTGGTAGGCCGTGTAGAGACAGTCGTCATATAGCTTGGTCCGCGCTCCGTGCCATTCCTTGACAAACGACGCCAAGGATCCCATTTTGTAGGCCTGCGCGGTGCAGTATGCCGTGACACGAGCCAGCTTCTCTGCACGGCGGGCTTTTGGCAGTCGCTCGGCGTAGCTTTTAGCCTTTTCGGGTGCAATACGTCGCTTTCGGAGTAAATCTTCTTCGGCCAGCAGAGGTGCAAGGTCATTATCGACACCAAAATCCCCACCCAGACGCTTTTGCATCAGCAGCTGCCGTCTGATCAATTCCGGGTCCACTCGTTTTTCCTTGGCCAACCGATCCACAAGCTCCTCATCCACAAGATCGGCGTCATCTTGAGCTTCGTCGTCGTCGTCGTCGGCAGTATCTTCCTCACCGACGCCGCCGGTGTCGGGTAAAAGTACGAGCTTTTCACTGACTTTGGTTGTCCGCGGGGGCAGACGTGGTTGTGCCGCCAGTCGGCCAATAGTGCCGCCCGAAGTCGGCAGTCCTCCTGAGGTTCCGCCGGCATTGCCCATTAGGCCGCCTGATGGGAGTCGGCGTGGTCGCGAGGTCGGTGGAGGTTGTCGTTGTTGCATTGAGGGAACATCGGAAGCATATTGGAGCACATTATCGACAGTGATGAAACGGGTGGCGGGAGATCGGTGTCGTCGCGGTGTGGAAGCAGATTGTTGATCGCGAGAATCAGTGACCTTGAAAAATCGATTAGCTCAATATTTGCATATCAGGGATCAATTGCTTCCTCCATACCAAGACAGTCGGACTCCGCTGGCTTGTGCCCCGTCCACGAGCGGGAGGAGCCATGATTGAATAAGTCTCATATAAGATGATTGAGAAGACATTCAAGTTGCTTCCGTGAGGCTAGGCTGGATATGGGTTAGCGTCTGACGTAATGACTTTATCTTCAGTCTAGTGTGTTGACAATAGTCACTTTATCAACTTTATTAGTATTGAAGAACTTAGACTTGCTGATTTTGACATATGTGAAATGTTGATAGACTACTGATAAACTAAAATGGTAGTCAAGCAATTCATGGGTGGGCAAAGCGCTTGCACATATGAACCTTTACAGCCCAGCTTCATTTGTGGATTAGGTAACATCATGTTGAATTGCCTTTTGCTACAACCAGCTTTGGAGGGTGCCTTGTATGGGCAGAATATATCTTCCATTATTGCAATTTTTAAGTTCCTTTGACTATTGATGCAAATTCCAGAGAAGGATCCATTCCGTTCAAATGTTTCGTACATCATGTCTAGCTTCGAGAATATATAGTGGGTAATATATCACCTAGGCAGATGACAAACCACAACTGCATACTCAATCACTTTCATCTCCAAAAGCGCACACTTACGCATTGACGGGACAGACCTGTTACATAGCCTAGACAGGGGGTGAATCACTAAAAAGCTAGGCGACCCTAAAATGTCCACTAGGTATAACTCCAACTCCCTATCCTTCAAATGCAAGAATAGGTTAACATATGACTGGTACAAAACTCAAGCTCCGCTGACCTCCTAAGTAAATCTAATAAGTCATCTGTCATGTTCTATGCATGAAAACCTTGGAACGTGCTTAAATAATAGCTACAAGGGTGTTCACTGTGAATCGGCGAGATGTCCGACCCGCATGGCATGCCTTGCTTGGCGCACCGATTTACCAAACCAAACAAGGGTTATCGACATCCTCTGAACGATCAACCAAAGGCAGAGCTTTGTAATGACCAAACTGTTCACAGGATAAGTAGTTTTTTCAAGGTTCAAATTCTTGTTCTTTTTCCAACATAAATCTGGATGTACAATTCCCACTGCTAATGCCAAGCACTAGTGTCACGGACCCGGTCCGGCACCGGTCTACAACCCGGTGCAGCTTCATTGTCACAAGATCTGATCTAGTATGAAGCCAATAAGCGAAGTTCTAGGGTATTCTTGCAAGCTCTAGATCATTAAGGCCTGTGCATAATTTTTGAATCTTGCTCTTGTTCAAGTGATTTATGCTTGATGACCTACGGACACCTGGACGCATGCGGATAGGAACTTCTTAAGTGAATTTTTAGATCGCAAACGATCTCCAGAACCTCGTTGTTTGCATTGAAGCCGTATATTTGTGCGAGATTACATGCGAATTCAGACTAGATACTGCAGTAGTAGCAAACTGGGTTGCGACTGGGAGATGCCAAAACTTTGCAAAGCCGTGTTAACCGAATCGCCGAGTTGATGGCTGATCAACATCAGTCCTACCACATTGGAACCGACTAGGCTCGAAATTCTCAGATTTGGTCCAGAACAGTACCGCACACAGACTCCTGTCATGTCTAGGGCGCAGACAATGTGAAAGCATTGGGTAGATGTGGAGCCAACCCACAAACGACCGAGTTTTATTTGCCTCTTACCCCAACTTATGACTAGGACCCTGCGAGAGTGGAGCTCAATTTACATTCGCTGAAATCTGCTGGTGCTTTTTTCTTATAATCGCTAACCCCACCAGAACCTGCATTTAGTAAGTTTTCTTTCAGACAATCTGATGTGATTCACCAATACAAACATGGCGGACCATTTCCCAATGGAAGAGAACTTGCAAAGAGCACTTTCAGCGACAGGTTCGTCTAAACAAACCAGTTTAGTTCCCCCGCCAGTCTTATTAAAAATTTACTGCAGAGAATGTAGCCGTATCTCCCAGTGAGCTGTCTAGAGACTCGGACCAAGACTCAGAGGCTCTACATGAACCCATTCAAGAACGTTACGACAACCCATCACATGCTCGCTTTCGACGTGTGGCTTCAAAAACAATTGTATCGTTTGGGCCAAATGACCCAGGTAACCCTGTCAACTGGAAAAATGTACAGTAAAACCGGACACCCCACATGATTAGAGCTATCTAGTGCCGAGAAGGCCCTAGCAAAGTAATATCGTATACTAACAAATAGCCCAGAGTCGCAAAAATCTGGTACTGGCTGCTGGTGTAATGCAGGTGAGTGGCTACCCTAAGCAAGTTCCTCATATCTATCGTTTAACATCCTGGGATACGTCTAGGTTATGAACAGCACCATTGCTTCATCGATCTGTAGCAACGCAATTCCTCAGATCGCAGCGGAATTCAACATCAAGAATGAACAAGCTTTAGTGCTGCCCATCTCCATTTTTCTGATCGGATACATCCTAGGTCCCCTTCTTTGGGGTCCTAGCTCCGAGTACTTTGGGCGTAGGCGACCTTTGCTTATCGCATACTGCGGCTTTATGATCTTTATGCTGGCATGTGCAGTAGCAAACTCTTATCCGTCGTTATTGGTTTTCCGCCTCCTGAATGGAATGATGGCATCGGCACCGATCGCCACAGTGGGTGGACTGTTTGCTGATGTGCATGATAACCCGACCAAGAGAGGCCGTCTAATGGCCTATTTTATGGCGGTAGGCGAATTTCATATCCGTTGATATTTGTCAATCGCTAAGATTTCACAGTGCACTACTTTTGGACCAGTCGTGGGTCCCTGGGTATCGGGTTTTGTCGCCGTTGTGAGTTGGAGATGGTGCTTTTGGATTGGCCTCATCTGCTCTGGTGCCTCTTTTCCTTTGATTGTTCTAATGCCGGAGACCTATGGGCCCGTTGTGTTGAAACAACGTGCGATGAAGTTACGCAAAGACACTGGAAATTCAAATATCGTGTCGCCACTGGAAGTGGAGAGCCGCGATGTTCGTCAGATGTTCCTCATCACCATCTCCCGACCATTCCGCATGATACTCCATGAGTCGATCGTGTCACTGACATCTCTGTATCTCGCCCTTGCATATGCAATCTTTTACCTCTACTTTGAGGCATACCCCATCATCTTTCAGGGTTAGTCCTCTTTCCCGCTTGTATTAACCACATAATTTGAGCCCTCCATATTAATCCGATTCGGACAGATTTATACGGAATGAGTGCTGGTGTTGCTGGTTTGATGTTTTTGCCAAGTAAGTGTTTCACTCTGTTGTAGAATGAAAACTTCCTAACTCAATGAGCAGTTGGTATCGGTGCCATCCTAGCCTGTTTCGTCTTCCTTTGGTATGACGGCTACCTCGCTCGAGCAAAGGCTCGCAAAGCACCCTGGGCCGAAATTGAAGAATACAGGCGACTCCCTCTCGCCTGCCTCGGTGGTCCTTTGTATGTCATTTCGCTCTTCTGGGTGGGCTGGACTTCCTCTGAAAATATCCATTGGGTGGTACCATTCCTCTCTGGAATCACCTTCGGAATGGGTTACCTTCTGATTTTCATGGCTATGCTGAATTATCTGACCGACGCATACGAAACACTATCGGCCAGTGCTCAGTCAGCTGCGAGCTGCACCCGTAGTATTCTGGGAGCAGTGCTGCCCCTTGCAGCGAAACCCATGTTCAACCGACTGGGTATTCACTGGGCATGTAGCCTCATTGCCTTTTTGGCCTTGGGCGTGTCTGTTATCCCATTTGCCTTCATCCGCTACGGTGATCGTATAAGAGCCAATAGCAAATTCTGTCAGGAACTGAAACGCATCAAGGCATTGGAACAGCTGGAGCTTGAGCGAGAGAAGAATCAGCATTCCGAGGACCATAATCTGGAGAAGGTCCCAACGACGCACACTTGTCCGATAACAAGAGTTGATACAGCCCGCAGTCAAGCGGACAAGGCCTCCATCATATATTGAAGCGGCCTCAAAATCGGCTTATCTCAAAATCGTTGATTTCATTACTAGAGTGCTTCTTTGTTGCATTGCTTCCTGGGCGGTTGTGAACTTACCATGAATCTACCCTAATGTCTAAAATTGATTTAGCTGAGCGATTTAAATTGTAGCGACAGTTCTTAGCATCTCTCATGCATAATGTCTCTTGGTTGTTTATGATTAGATAGTAGCCGCCTCTAATATCTATAGCCGAGCTTCCCACATACTCATTCCGCATAGCTTTGTTCCATGATACATTGCAGACAACCTGGTTAGCACTCGGGCAGGTGATTCTTTGTAGATATATCGGCTCTTTTTCTACTCTCGTTTGAGACCAACCTTTCCCACTCGCCGCAGTCCCCAGGCACTGATTCCTATAGCAGCCAGCAAAAGTCCAAAACAGGCCCAAAAGACCGCCCGATACCCGGCCATTAGAGCCTCCGGCGAACTTTTGTTATTGTATGAGGATCCATCTGTGACACTAGCTGCGATAATGGCAAAGGTAGTGAGACCGATTGATGTACCGAATTGGGCGATAGTGTTAAATACAGCTCCTGCAAGTCCTTGTGTCTTGGGCGAAAAGGAGTCCGCGATAATCAGGTTTGCGACAGTAAATATCACTGTGAATGATTAGGTCAATTTCCAAACAAAACGGTTAAGGCTCGAAGGTGTTTTTACCGTCTGCGGATAAGGGACCCAGTATCATTACCCAGAACACGCAATACCACCAGGACCATTTGGGATCAATTATCGCCATGAGTAGTGGAGAGGCGGCGGAGAGAATCGAGGTGATTAGGACAAGGTAGTTAGCACGAAGGCGATGCACTAAGAGTCCCGTACCAATATTGACGATAATTCCGATTATGACGTTAGGTAAAAATCGAACAGCTGCTTGGATTGCAGACAGTTGTTGAACTTCTTGCAAGCTGGTTTTGAGTCAGCCTAGTGCACCCGTGTTATTGACGATCAAGACTTACAAAAGACTCATAATGGTCTCCATTCCGTTCAACACCCCCCAAGTGAAAAGGACCATCACACAGATGGTTGCGAATGCCGTATTATTCCATAATGAGTTGGGGATTAAGGCTGGTCTCCCAGACTTTTCTCTCCATTGCATCCAGGCCCAAAAAGAGGGTATCATAGCAGCAGCCACACAAAGCAAGCTTATATTTTCGGGGTTTCGAATGGTGGATGGTTTATCAGTAATGTTGCTTTGCAAAAAGATCAGTTCGAGGTTCGCCTCGTGACAGAACGCAGGACTCACGCGAAAACATAAGATATGATTCCCAGGCACGCACTCGAAAGAAGAATGCCCACCCAATCGATCTCGGTCCGGAGTCTGCAAAACGAAAACGGATCTCGAGGCCTGTCTTGAGGTAGTTTTAAAAAATTCACAAACGTCAAAATAAAAGTCGCTCCCGCACAGAGATAGTAGCCGAATCTCCATCCGAGGGTGGAATCTTGGAAGATTCCACCTAAAACAAGACCCACGGAAAAGCCAAACGGTTGACCCAGCCCGAGACAGGAAAACCCAATGTTTCTACGTTTACCTGCAGGCATGCTGTCTGTCATAATACTGAAAGCAGTTGGGAGACACATCGAAGTCGCAATACCTTGAAAGGTGCGAAACAGGATTAGCTGGAGACCAGTCTGTGCCAGGCTGCAAGCGAGGATGAACACTGTCAAGAGACAGCATCCGACCAGATTGATGATTCGATTCCCGAGGAAATCTGCCAATGAACCCGCCAATAGCAGGCAGCATCCATTTGCAAGACTGGGGTTCTTGTTATCCGCAGATCCCACAAGTGTAATGGAAGAACACATACGAGTATACAGAGGCAGGCCTTTAGTTTTCCAATTCAATCATGTCAGATTCGCAGTACTTAGCTGAAGAATGGAGAATCACTTACCATAGAAGGAGGTTATCAGGTAAATTCAAGTCGGCTGCCATGCCAGGCAGACAAACTGTTAGAAGACCACCACTCATACTGCCAATGAAGGTCAGGCCCGTAAGTGTGATCATCAAAATGACCGCCCTAGCTCGAGAGAGTTCCAAGGGCTCGGTCTCCTGGGCCAGTCGAGAGAGCTCATCTCCATGATTGTTCAAGGGACCATGAATCGATACTTCTCGTGAAACAGAAGTGTCCCATCTGTCAGAAACCTGGTTGGAGTCGAGTGTTGCCAACGGGATCATTTGGGTCTTAGTCTGGACTGCTGTCGCCATGTCTTGCACAGCCTTCAACTGAATGAACTCGTTCGAGACAGTAGAGATAAGCAATCTAAGTGAGATTTCCAAGTTATTAGTCAGGACCAGTGACACCCTAGGTGTGGAGACACGCCTTTCAATGACAAGTGGGGCGGAAATTGGAGTCAAGTGGGCCTGACAGGGCTTCTCAAGGTAGTACACGATCTAAAGGGCAACAATTACTTTTCATCTATAGACCTCGCAACTTTTACAGGCTTAACGTCCCTCAAAGCTCCGCTTTTTCTTGTCCTGCCAATACCCCTTTGCGACGAAAATCAAACTCAACACAATGCCCAGCCCAGTCAAGCCAATTCCGAAATACCAAGCGCCGCGATACCCAAGGAGGACATCAGCAGGTGTTTTGCCACCATTGTTAATATGCACCTCGATAGTACCCGCAAATCCCAATCCAAGTGAGATACTATAATTCACAACAGTAGCAATCAAGGCCGCTCCCATACCCTGATGCTCCTTCTTCACAGCGTTCGAGAAAATAACTGTGGCCGCAGGAAACGACGTGTCCATACCGAATGGGATAACCAACATGCACACAAACACCTGGGCCCAGTATGTTCGGTGCACTGGCGCTGTCGCCACCAGTATAGTTCCCACCATGAAGCAGGTTAGTGAGAATGTCATAACCCACGCCGCGCGAACATGGTGCAGTAAGAAGCCTGTCGCGACGGACGCAAACGCGCCCGAGACCGCCACGGGGCAGAAATATGCGGCTAGGAGCAGTGGCGGTGCACCCCTCAACACCTCGATGAACTGTGACAGATAGTACACCCAGATACCAAAGCAGGCCCAGCCGCAGGCGATGCAGGCGACCACAAAGATAATATCCCCTGTGAAGACCTTGAAGGGCACAAGCGGCATCTTAGCCCAGCGAGACTCGACGAAGAAAAAGCCAACCGCGAAGAGGACACCAAGGATCAAGCAGACGTAAACATATGCTTGTTGCCAACCGTAAGCTGGGCCTTGGTTCCACGCAAAGTTGAACAGTACCAGTGCTGCGACCCCAGTGATGGCTCCAGGGATATCGAGCATTTGAAGTTTCTCTCTGAGCCCCTTATCTTGGTCATGCGAGCGACATTGTGCTGGGATGACCAGGGTGCTGAAGCCAGCCAACAGGACCAGCGCGATCGCAAAACTCCAGAATGTCCAGGGCCACCAAGCTAACTCAAACAGACCGGAGAAGAGGAAGCCGAAGACACCCCCGCCTGGTGCACATGCGCCGAATAACGCGAATGCCATGTTCTTTCTTGGCCCGGGCGGATAGGAAACTCCCAAAAGTGCAAGCCCGTTGGGTAGTAAAGCCGCCGGGCCCAATCCCTGAAGTACCCTTGCGAAAACAAACAGGTACTCATTCGAATAGACACTGAGTCCCGCAATCATGCTCCAGACAGCAAACCATAGCATGCCGATGACGAAAATCTTTTTGTAACCAAACAGATCGCCGATCCGACCCGCAACGAGGATAAAGGTTCCCGCTGTCAAGCTATACCCAGCAATGAACCAAGAAAGGACCCCGGGGTTTGTGACGCCAAAGCTATCGCCGATCTGATGCAAGATGCCTAATGTTTGGGTGAGACCCACTTGCGTCGTGAATTGCGCCGTGCATATCGTTGCGATGAAAACGCATTCGTGGAAAAGTGACATCTTCTCAGAAGCGTACGTAGAGGATGCGACTGTTTTTTGATCATTGTCGCAGGTAGTAGATGTGTGTCTCTCCGGCTTCTGCTCATCCTCGACTGCGGTTTCTTGGCTCTCATCGTCATGTGGGGATCCAGCCTCATAATTGGGCTGACCCTCCGTATCGATATCGTGCTGCGAACTCGCCATGGGTTCAATTTTTGTCTCTGGGTCCATGCCGCCAAGGCAATGATCACCCTACAAAAATATTAGACGGGTACACTTGGGTCCAAGAGTTGAACAAACCGTGATGATATACTCAAAAACCGAAGGCGATAAAATTGATTAGAAATATGGATAGCGTGGTGTGTCAATACTGCACCGATCTCAATTGCCACCTGCGATCTGGAGGGTGCAATCAATTAAATGAAGAAAGGGTAAAAAAAGGAGATTACACCAGAGCAGGAACAAAGTATATCATAGATATTGCAATGTCGAGTGATGGACTCCCAAGTAGAGGTAACGTCACGTGTTTGACGGGATCATAGACTCGCGTCGACTTGATATTCCTGCGAATATCAAGTCAACCAATTTGAAGGGTTACATCAGTGCACGGGATGACGCTGGTCTCATTGCATCTAGAATTAGGGGGAAATAGTAGTCTATTGGTAAGCTAGCAGATCGCGTAAAACTTGGAAGGCGTGGAGCGCGATTCAGCAAATACATTTGCTCAATTCCGTAGATCGGTTGCTTACTAAAATAGTTCATTTCTGGCATAGTAATTCACTGTCATCAGTGGGTGCGCTGGAGGTGGCCGTTTCCGGCCTTGTGTAAATAAGGAACTTCTCTTGCCTTTTTGCTTCTCCATTCTCTGACACCCAGGTCAGGAAAGCCATAAAATGCTGAGGTGGAGTTACCGGAGACGGAAAACCCAGCCCCACTTAAATCGAGTTGAAGCCGAACTCGCGGGTATCTAGCCTTTCCCGTGGAATATTCTTAAAAGGAGTGACCTGATCGAAATAAAGAAATGTCCGTGAAAAGTCCGAACTTAAGCGACAATAAGGTTATCGTCGGTGAGATGTTGAGGTTCGACGCCGAGAATCGGAAAGAATTTTCCAACCTCAACGGCTCAACATCCCGCTCTTAAGCTTGGTTTTTTTGGTTTTGCTCGAGTGAACGTAAAAGTCTGACTCACGCGCAAAACGTAAATTTAGCGATATTCATTTCAGTATCTGTCCACGGTACTTTTGCCAAGAACCCCTCTGTTTATCTTTATCAGATCGGCCTATTTCTCCGCCTTCAACTTTTTTTTTTCTGTCCCCCAAACCCATTTTGCTCTACAGGGAACAGGGAACAGGTTTTAAGGTAGGTTGTCCGGGTATTTTTTACTCCCCATCGTTAGGGACTCGATAAGCGACATGCCTCGGTAAAGGCTGAGCGAGAACAGCCCGGGAAACATGATCCTAGCAATTGGAAAGAATCTTCGCTAATAAATACTTTCAGTAACGGGCAAAGAATTATTTAAACTCACCTGCCACAATCTTGATGGTTGTTATTGTTTGAACCGGCTCGTCTGGGTTATTTTCGGCAAACGGCCTGCCCAGTTCGAAAGAGAGGAAGAAGGGAAAAGAAATAAAGAAAGCACAGCTTCAAAATGATCGCCGAGGCATCGTCCGCGAGCGTGCCCAAGGAGCCCATTTCCGAGGATGTCTACGAACGCCCACAAGATTCAAGCGATTCCGCATCTGGGAATGAACTTGCCCCGGGCGAGTTCAGCGTCGAGAATGTCGAGCGCATTTATAAGTAGGGACTCACCCAAAACCGCTAGGTTCGATGTACTAATGTTGTGCATTCAGTAAATTAGATTGGCGCATCATCCCAGCCCTCTGGGTGCTGTACTTTATGGCTTCGGCCATTCGCTCGAATGTGGGTCTGGCGCAAACCATGAACGAAGGCTCCGGCCACGACATCGGCGATGTTCTGCACATGACCAGTCATCAGATCTCAACCGCTTTGGCTCTGTTCTACGTCGGCTATGTGGTTTTCGATCTACCATCTAATTTGGTGATGACGCGGTTGAGTCCACACGTGTGGATGAGTCGCATTGTGATCAGTGTTGGTCTGATCGGCACCTGCATGGTCGCTATGAAAGCGGCTTGGAGCTTCTAGTATGTATACATCGTTCGCTGTATCAGAACCAGACTAACAGACAGACAGCCTGCTCCGGCTTCTTCTGGGCATTGTGGAAGCTGGACTGTGGCCAGGAATGACCTACTACTTGACGCTCTTCTACCCACCCTCTCGAATGGGAAAGCGTATTGGTCGGTACTTCACTGCTGCGCAAGTATCAGCAGCCGTCGTGGGACTTGTCTCTGCTGGATTCCAGAAAATGGACGGAGCCCGTGGCTACGTTGGATTTCAATGGATGTTCCTGGTATGGGGTGTGATCACTATCGCGCTTGGATTCGTCTTGCTTTGGTGGCTACCGGACCGTCCTGTCACACCGGGTGAGGCAGAGCCTCCTCGCGCATGGTTCATGAAATGGGTTCCTCGTAGCACCCCGGCTTTGAAGGGACGTGATGCGGTGATTCACTACCATGACTTGAAGCGTGTCTACCATGCCCCCGCGTGGAAATTCCGGGACTTGCTACATGTGTTCATGGACTGGCGTCTGTGGCCGCTCTTAATCATGTACTTTGGCGTCGTTGGAGTTGGGATTGGTGTCCAGCTCTACGCGACTCTGATTATTCAGGCAATCAACCCGTCCTTGAACGGAGTCGATGTGAGCTTGCTCACTGCTCCTATTTGGATTGTAAGTTATCCATCGAGCAACTATTACTTTACGTCTAGCTAACCGAGTGCCCAGATGGATTTGATTGCTATTCTGCTTGTAACACCTTTCTCCGACCGCTTCCATCGCCACCGTGCTCTTTTCTTCTCCATCCAAACTTTGCTCCAGATCCTGGGTCTCCTTCTCACGAGCTACGCAGGCTCTGACGAAAACCCCTGGCCGCGGTACGGCGGTTTGTTGATCGTCGGCTTCGGCCTCGGTCCTACTGTACCTATCACGATGACGTGGACTGCAGAGATTTTCCAGCCCCGTCACGGCGAAGTCGGCGTGGCAGCTGCCTCTGCCGTGGTTTCAGGCTGGGGAAACCTGGGAAGTATCATGACAACGTATGCTCTGTATTCTGGATGGGCGAGTGACGCCAATGCCCCCGGACGGCAGAAGTACCGTAAGAGTAACCTGGTGATGATCGGAATTTTGATCGCCAGTATTTTGGCGGCCGTCCTGATGCAGGTCGCTCTTCACTATACGGATCATCGGTACCGTCACACCGAGGAGCAAGAAGATGCTGTTGACGGGGCTGCACGACGGGAGGCGCAACAGCGTGGCCTGCGGGGACTAGGATTTGGGATGGGTCAGTGGTTCGGACGTGGCAAAGCTGATCAGGCGTGAAAACAAAAAGATGTGATAGATGGATTGCTTTGTTCAATCAGGGTCAGTGAACAGGATCCCGACTTCAATTGCGGAAACGAGCTGTTTCCCAGATCTAAATTCTGGTAATAATACGGGCCGGGCCTTCGTAATGAACACAAAAATGTACTGCATGGTCTGTGCTATGGTTTATGACCAATTGGGTGCTAAAAGTAATCTCCGGCTGAGCTGGCCGTGTTCCGCGATTCACTAATCCTTCAGCGATTCCGCATGTGAGGCTTTCGCTCCACTGGTCACTTGAAGAGTCAACCCCACTTCCAAGGTTAGGTCCTTGCGATGGAGTTCCAGTAGCATTTTCCACCCCACCCTACCATTAGAGTCCATCTGCAAAGGTGTAATTATCTACCATCTCTGGCCACTGAATATATGGATATCAAGCCTCAAATAATGGCTCAGGGCATCGTAGACCCTGCCAATGTTAATTACATGACATTACTCAACGAGTGATGGCAGAAATACATAAACACTCAAATACGGTACATTTGTAAAACTGCAGCTGGAGATAACGAGATCCATTATTATGCATCTCATTGCTGGCGACGTAAATATAATAAACCCGTCTTCCAAGGTTGGGCGCCCACATTAATTCCCGAGCAAATATTTTCCACACTGCATAGGAGAGAATTTCGGGTGGGTCTATAGCGATATCTATCATTGACGAAGCCAAACTAAAGGTACTTCTAGAATGTTACATCACGAGCCATTGTTGGCAATATGTCTCTTGATTCCGATTCTCTACTTAGTTTATAATTTGTATTTCAACAATCCTGTAAGTATTACCCCCCTGTACACCCCTTTACAGATACTGAGCCAAATATACCCAATAGTCTGAAGTTCCTTCTGTCGGGGTTGCTCCCGGTCTCCTAGGCTCTTGGATAGCAGCTTATCGCTTCTCCCATGACTCTGCGGCGATTCTCCAAGATGGCTATCGATTGGTACGCATCGTATGTAAACAGACGCCTCCCTGGTCTTACACTAAGTATAATGCAGTACGGGCGGCTTGGGAAACCTTTCAGAATATCAACTCCAAGACGATGGATCGTCGTTGTAACCCATCCTGCCGTTTTGAAGCAAATAAAGAACACCGACGAACGGTATCTTTCCATGCAAGCAGCAGCAGACGAACGGAATTCAATGTCATATCTCCTGAGTGACTGTATTCACAAGAACCCGCTCCACGTGGCCATTATTCAGAGAAAAATGAGACATCGACTGCTGGAATTGATTCCAGACACGCTCATCGGGTTAGACGAGATATTGAAACGGCACATTACCGTGGGTGCTGATTGGGTTACAATCGAAACCAGCCATCTGGTTCTTAAATGCATTTCACTCACAACTAATCGAGTTTTGGTTGGGGAGGAGCTATCGGGAGATGAAGAATGGCTTGACTTGTCAGAGAAACTGTCGTTGGCTATTGGTAAAGCTGGTCTTCTGGTGGATCTCACGCCAAGATATCTTAAGCAGGCTGTGGCTTGGTACCTGCTTCCGTCCGGAATCTGGAATGCATACTTATCGAAGCTGAGTGGTGTCTTTGAAGAGCGTGAGAAAAGGATGCATGAATATGACACAGGCTTGGTTGAAAGACCAGTAAGAATTCTTCATTGGCAGATTTTATTGTTCACATCAACTGACATCCATCAGAAGGATGCAATTCAGTGGATTTTGGAAGCTGCTGGACCAACTTCGCTGTACAATCTATGCATGTACATCCTTTACATCCAATTTTCTTCCATCCACACTTCCGCAGCGAGTCTGATGAATGCACTCTTGGACCTTGCCTGTCATCGTGAATCGCAACTTCCAATCTAAAGGGAGATCGCTCAAGTTCTCAGATTAAAAGGCGGTTGGAACAAGCAAGCATTATCAAATTTGAAGAACGTGGACAGTTCACTCCGTGAAAGTCAACGACTGCATCCCATAACCACAGCCACAATGATGAGAAAAACCCTCCAACCTCTCTTTCTGGCGGATGGTACTTTCTTGTCCAAGGGTCAGTGGGTTGTAGTTCCGGCGTGGGCAATAAATCGGTCAACTGAGATTTACACCGATGCTCACACATTCAAAGCTCTTCGATCCGTGGAAAGTAGTCAAAATGACAAAGAGTCTCCAGTTGACGCGTATATGCCTGGGGATGGGTTCCTTTCATTTGGCTTAGGACGACATGCATGGTAGGTCCACAGAAAGACCCTCGATTACAACAGAATTATCGCTGATTTGACTGGTTCTCCAGTCCAGGCAGATGGTTTGCAGAAAGTGAATTGAAGTTGATCCTGGCATTCATACTTGCTCGGTACGACTTCAAATTACCTGACGATACGATCATTAGGCCGATGAACAATTTCTGTTTCTTTTCTTGTGTACCTGATGGGATACAAAGATTGGTGTTCAGAGCTCGGGGGAAAGCTCTGAGGTAAATCCCCGAATTTTGGCAAGTTTCGCCAATAGTTATGTGAGTTTGCCGATAGGGCGATCTCAAGCCGATTTCGGGCAAAGAAGGTGGAACGGGCGTTCTGCACGCGATGGTGGAGATCCCAACCAGGGAAATTATCATATCAGAACCAGTGAAATGAATAATAATCAACTATCAATTCAACCGGGACTCTCCGCTGCCCCGCCATATCACGTGTCGATCCCACGTTCGTGGTGATCGCGGCCATCGATCTTGCTTTTGGAAAAACTAATCGCGAGAACACAAGTCAGAGCCATTTACCATTCAACAGCGGCGAGATTTGTTGGCTGCTTTGTGCATTTGCTGTTGTGTCCGTAGGACATTTCCCCGCCAAGTGGATCTCCAGTTCTCGGGGACCTTGGCATGCCGTCAAGAAGGTGACGGCCGATAAGACTAGGAGAAAATTCTGCCGCGAAAGTGGTGCATCTGCAAGCCAAGTAAAAGCCAAGAGCAGTTGGTATAATAAGCGGTCTCATCCGCTACTGCTCTTGGATCAGTGCTCTGCAGATTTTTCAATATCTGATTCCTACCAGAGAGCATCTGCAAATCAAGCGGGGGGAGTATATTTCCGAAACGATCGGCATATAATTTGCTCATTCTGTCTTCAAAAATGTCCTCCATCGTTGACGGAACGCCTGCGGACTCGCACAGTCTGGACGGTGATAAGAAATGGAGCTTGCAACCCTTGATCCGCAAGGCTGAGCGTTCTCATAGTCGAATGCCCGGAATTCGCAAAATTCCTCTTCGAGCCATCGCGATCATTGCCCTGATCGCCTTTTTGAACATCATCGTGTGGGCCGCCGCAGCGATTGTGCTGGTATGTTTGGTCTCATTTGTTCAGCAGTAAAAAGTGAATTGCGAGAAATTAACATCATGACAGCACTATCATCCGTATGTTTGGCTATCCCATAGGCCCTGTCCATGCGCCATTCAATTGACGATGTTTTAGATCCATGATTTCCACTGCAGCTCTAGCATATTCTCTCGGCTTGAGACATGCATTCGATGCGGATCATATTTCCGTAAGCTCAACACGGTTCTTTCTTTTGATGAAGTCCAATCACTGAATTGAATAGGCCATTGATTTAATGACTCGACGATTGTTGGCAACCGGCCAAAAGCCTGTCACGGTGGGAACTTTCTTTTCCCTTGGGCATTCCACGTAGGTGATTGAGAGCCGAATATGGTATAATGGATGAATGCACTAAGTAATTTTCAGAATCGTGATCATCACATCCATTGTCGTCGCAGCTACCGCCGCTGCAGTGTCGTCCAAGTTCGATAGTTTCAGCAAAATTGGCGGAATCATTGGTAGCTCCGTCAGCGCGGCATTCCTGATCCTACTTGGCCTGATGAACGTCTATATTCTGTTCAAATTAATCAAGCAGATGCAAAAGGTCTTCAACTTGCCTGAAGGACAAGAGGACGAAGCTTGGAAGATCGAGGGTGGAGGACCACTGTTCTCCATCTTGAAGAAAATGTTCAAATTGATTGACCGGTGCGTTGCAAGTACAATTCTCCTTGTCCTCACACTGGCTGACTATCTCCCAGCCCTTGGAAAATGTATCCTCTTGGTATCTTGTTCGGACTCGGTTTTGACACCTCATCTGAGATTGCGTTGCTCGGTATATCATCCATCGAGGCTGCCAAGGGGACATCGTTCTGGGTGATTTTGATTCTTCCTGCGTTGTTTACCGGTAAGTGCATTGCCATGACCATCGGGTAAAATCTTCACTGATTGTTCTCCAGCTGGAATGTGCCTCTTGGATACCGTTGATGGGGCTCTCATGTTCTCTTTGTATATCCAACCGGCACAGAACTTCCTGTCCCAGAAGGCCGCCAATCAAGTCCTTGAAACGGCTTCGGAAGTTGGTGATGACGAATTACCCCAGTCTAGAGACAATCATCGAGATCCCGTGGCGTTTTTGTACTACTCGATTGTACTGACCGTTCTGACCGTCATTGTTGCCATTGTTATTGGTGTAATTCAGCTCTTGACCATGATTCTCAATGTCACCGATGCGACCGGAAAGTTCTGGGACGGTGTGCAAATTGCCGGCGACTATTATGATGCCATCGGTGGTGGCATTTGTGGGTGCTTTATCATATTCGGAGGATTGAGCGTTGTGGTGTACAAGCCGTGGCGGAGATGGATGGACCGACGCCACGGGCGCTCTACCGTGACCGACGAAGAGAGATACCAAGATGAGGCCCCTGACCCTACGGAGGATGGTGCTGCAGCTGGCTCCACAGCTGAAGAGGGTGACATGTACGAGCGTGAGCAGACCACTGTTGTTTGCAAAGGGGATTCCACTCGTGTCACTGCGACTGAAGAGCGACGGGTCGATGATCAGATCGTCTAGCACCACTTTCTGAATCGGAACCACTCATTTTTTTGCCATCGAGCAGGGGTGCGCATAGGCATCAAAAGAGAACTGCCGATGGTCTCCTTTCTGAGGGGGCTCAACTGCACATGTGAGGCATGAAGGTTGAAGGACGCATGATACACGCATGCACTAGACGTGCCTCGAGGTAGCAATCTCAGTTTCTCGCCGGTCAGTTTAATGAGATTTGCTTAGTTGAATGATATCCATGCATGGAACGATTACATGCTTATCTCTGCTCAGCTATTCTCGTACTCCATTCATGTTCCATTTTGCTCTGTCATTTCTGATATCTGCCAATTATTGTATGGAAGCCACACGACTGAAACCTCTGAAACCTCATGCCATTCGACCTATAGTTACAATTATAACTCCACAGGATACCTATGATTTACTTGTAGCTCACCGTATACCTACTTGAAAATGTCCCCACCAATTTACTGCATGAGGCTCATGAGTCTCTACTTCTTCACCCGCTAGGTCTCTCGGGCTGCTAATACTGAATCAAGATCCTCCTCTTTATTATCTGTTTTCTCTCTCGCCGACTTATTTATCCTTCCGTTTCTGATATAACCCTCCTGCTTATACAATTAGAGTGACATGATGTCAACAGCTGCTTAGAGCTTCCGAGCAAGGGGACAATCAACGTAGCTAAAATTGCCATCCTGAATTGTTGAATTGTCGGAAACATCACTATCCCTACTCCGGTCTTAGCGTAGAATTTATATTGCCTCATACACATGTGACTTATGTTCAAAGTCCTCAAGTTGCAGAACAATTTATTCGATGGAACTGATGACGCCTCTAAATCCCGAATATCGTGTCTCTACTGTTTTCCTTCGAGGAAATCATTCATCTGTTACGTAGTAGTTTAAAACTGTTCATTGGACGGTTTGCGTTGAGAAAATTACTTATTGTAGACTGGCTTTGTTGATTATGCACAACCTCGCAAAGCCACCTAATTTGATTATGTCCTCTAATTAATGACCGCGCTGACGTATGATGTCCTCGCTAAATACAAGAGTGGCACAGTGACACGTTTAGTTTCTACAAGGACTCCACTCTTTCGCGCTTTCTCAGCGCCACATCCGACAACGGGCGGCTTGTCTACTATGAGCCTTGGTTATTGTTGTAATTTACCCCTTGTATTTAATAGACCGACAGATTTACTTACTGTAAAGATACCTATGTGCCCGTGCGAGGATATGTCTGTTTTGTCAACGCACCAAATGTCGAAAAGTTTCTGTGCGAGAAATACTGCAGCAGTAAAATGTACTTGGCTTTGCCTCCCAAGGGCTTTTTTGGGGGGAGGGGCTAGGCCCTGGTATAGCGACATGTGATTATGTTAGACAGGCTATGTAATTAATATTTCTACAACTAATTTTGACCGACAGGCCAATGATACCGTCCGCTGTCGCCGACAGAAACTGAGGACACGTCCAGGCGCAGGTCATGGCTTTTCAATTTTGATATGATATTTTTTGTCGGACTTTGACGAAGTGTCATGTATTGGCGCATTACTTAGCCAAAATCCACTTGGACATGGACCACTCGGACCGTTACCCGTTACGAGAACAAAGTCCGAGCACTTTAGGGTCGTGCTCAGTGTACAATACGTATTGAGTTTCATTACCTTATCCACATCGCTAGTACCCGCGCAAAGGTACCGTGAAGCGCTATAACACTACCGAGGCCCCCACCCCGGCTGCATTTTTTTTAATCCACCACATCCCTGACGGTTACCCGCCATTCATGACACCTGGCTCCACCCCCTCAAAACTTCCAATACTATACTCTCCATTTCATCGCGGTCCGGCCTACCACGGTTCCGTCTAACTTTCTTTACCATGACCGACAAGATCACGGTGGATGTGGACCCGGATTTGCATGTAATAAGAGATGAATACAGTCCTGAAGATTGGCAATCCGAGACCACTTCTATCGGTTCATCTATATACAGGGGTCTTATGGAGAATGGCCGAAGATACCAGTCCCTGAAGTCTGACGAGTATTGCTTTCCTGCCGATGAGAGACAGTTCGAAACCTACGATGCAGCACATCTTGCAGCTATAATCGTGGATTCTGATGAGGAAAACCTACTATTTCAGTCTCCATTGGCCCCTAAAAACGTTCTTGATATTGGAACGGGAAAGGGGTCATGGGCTATTGATGTTGCCGATATGTTTCCTAATGCCGCTGTCCGTGGTGTGGACCTTTTCCCACCGCCAGTCAGCTGGATGCCACCCAACTGTGTTCTCGAGGTGGATGACGTTTTACAGGAGTGGACCTGGCGTGAAAAATTCGATTTGATCCATCTCCGCATCATGGCAAGTGCCTTTACTCCTTCGGAGATGGAGAAATTGATGAAGCAAATCTACGACTGCCTAGAGCCGGGTGGATGGATTGAACAGATGGAAATTCACCCTACAATCTATTGTGATGACGATAGCATTCCGCATGATAATGTGCTATTCGATATCGGACCAAGGTATGGAAAGAACCGCGCGTCGCAAGCTCTAAAGATTTATAAAGGTGTCCGTTGTTTAAAAAAATTCTAATTGATATTTTAAGGTTCGATGCTGCCGCTAATAAGTCTGGAAAACCTATGGACCTTATCAAAACAATGCGCGCTACGATTGAGAGAGCTGGCTTCGTTGATGTTCACGAAAAGAACGTGAAGTGGCCAATTGGGCCATGGCCTAGAGACAAAACATTGAAAGAACTTGGGTCGGTCAACCTCCATCATTGGCTGACTGGTATGGAGGGATACACAATGTATCTAATGACTAAATTTGGGAGTCCCACCCCATGGTCGCCAGAGGAGGTACAGGTCTACAACGCTAGGATGAGAAAGGAATTGATGAATCCTCGTCACCACTCCTATCAACGCGCGAAGAGAGTCTGGGCTAGGAAGCCATTTGCAGACGAAAATACCGAGCACAGAGTGAATTGATGATTCGTGGTGGCTGTCTCACTCCCAGTGTGAGCTGCAAGGATTTGCGGCTGTCCAGGAGATTACAAGTATTTTTAGCGAGGCGCGTTCAGTTCGACCTGATCTGCATTTCCGAGGTCGAATTATCACATATCTCGCATTTTCTTTGATTTCCATTCTCTATAGCAGATTTATTGTCACAAAAGGTTTCCCAGCCTGGCTCTTGGTCCCTGGGTGTGACAAAGAAAGTTGAAATAAAATCACCCATGCTCGTATCCGTACTAAATCTCTAGTCGAAAGTCAAATGGCTATATTCGCTCACCAATATATCGAAGCCTCAGGTGACACCTTGAGCGTCAGCCTTCTACTATTGGCAGAACAGACAGAGGAGTTTTGAATGCTAGGTAGTATATCTATGGATACGTTCAGGGCTCAAGCCAATTATCTTCATCGGGAGTTGCTATTCCAGTGAAATGTTGCACAGCACAGTCTCATTCGGATTTTAATGAATTAAAACCTCTAAATCTGTTGTGAGTACATCTGTCTGAGATCATCTTCATTTCGACTATATGTGCTCAATAAGATCGGGAAACGCTATGTTGGTCAAAATGAGAATACCTGTACCTCATTGACGTAGAAACCCTCGAGTGCAAATGGGCGACACCTGGAGCGTGTCACTTTACGCTGTTGTAATCTTTAGTGTTTCTGACACCCTTCAATATAAAAGGAGGTCATGGGCATCTCAAATTGACAACGCTATCTAGCTAGGTTTTCAAGTATTATTTTAACTGCATTTCAGAGAACTATTACTCCCTTCCATTTGCCAAAATGTCGATCTCGGTGCTTGTTGCACTAGCTGGCTTTCTGACATGCGCGTTGGCTGCCCCTGTCGACATCGACACTAATACCCATGAAATGACACCGTGTTTGGTGAGGAATTAACCCAGATTGTATTCTTCACATATTACTATTTTCTCACAGATGTTGTCGCCATAGCTCGTGTGTAATGAACAAGCAGCTATAGTCGGAGAGTGTTGGAAGGGCGTCTCAGATACGGCATGCACGTGCCCAAGTATACCCTACTTGGATCACCTGAAAGTTTGCATCAAGGCATCATGCCCGTACTCAGACTGGGAATGTATGTTTTGACAAAGCTACACGGTAGCTCGTTGCTAACTTAGATAACAGTGGCCGTTAAGTTGCACGTTGAGGTCTGCAAGACACCCTTCTTAGAGGGGACTGCACTTTAAACTTAGATCTCTACATATCTCCATATCAGTGGGTTACCCCGTGGTCTGGGCCACTCGGAGATAGTATGAGCATCGTATAAGTCGTGATAGACGAAAGTTTGGTGGGATGACTACCAAACATTGACCTATGACAGATGACCAGGCACTTCGGCCTAGCAAATCATATATCTATATTGTCATCGCTCATTTCCATGACTGTAGGCCAATAGGTAAATGTAAAACCTTCCTTCGCACCAATTCACCGAAGCGATACTTCACGTACGTAGTATGCAGAAAACGGTGAAGATGATCTCGGGAAAAAATATATGACGTCATTTTAAGAATTTCACCGTCTCGCCTGGCCCCAACCTCACGTCTGTAACCACCACGAGATGCGTTGGCGTGACTGGCACTCTTCATCTTTCACTTAGCCTTTATCGTTACATCTGACTGTGAAGTATATCTTCATTTCTCCCATATTAGAAGGCTCCGTTTACTCTGGACTCAGACGCGACGCGACCCAATCATGTTGCCAGGTCACTGCATGAACATGTGGTGGAGATCACGATAACTGGTCGTCTACATGTTGAAACACAAACACAATGAGTATCGAAAGCCCCATCAAAAATGCATCAGACAGCCACATCGAGGTGGAAAATGAGAAGCTATTTACGGGACAGCCCCCGATATTCATTCTGCCCACACATATGACACTGGACAAGCTACATGAGACTGAAGATCGTCTGCTTGATCATGGGGGCAATCTAACATATGATATCGCGGAAGCGGGTATCGTTTTGGGCAAGATTGGCCACAAGAAACGTGCTGCGCTAGAGCTGCGCTCGCGTGGAATATGGACCGAGGAGATATCCGCAATTCCAAAACTGATGCCGACTTCACCTAAAGTCGACACGGAGCCTCCACTTAAACGACAAAAAACGACAAAAGCCAACTTCTCTGTGGATGCTGCAATAGAAATCGTGGATCTCAGCACAGAATCCGAGGAAGAAGGTGAATCGAGAAGTCGACACGATCATTCGCGACATATCACAGCCAAAGCCGAGGATGATGCACAAATAGTCGCAGTCGTCCAACTGGACTGGCTAGACCGCTCAATCAAGAGTGGTGAATCTCTTTCCTATGGTCCATTCCTAGTTTACAAGGGACGGAAAAGCATTGGCGCCCCGTCAACCACCCCTACAGTGCCACCCACTCTCATATCAAGCCAGATCATCCAAAGGGCAAGAGAAGATGCAGCAGGAAATACCTCGCCAGCGCAGCAACACCATCAATTTCAAGCTCGACGCTCCAAAGAGCCCACGGAAAAAACTTCAAGCCAACGAAATCCACCGATACTATATCGACAATCCACATCCGAGCATGATGAGACTATCTCACTCCCGCCTCAACCGGACTGGGTGCGCGACCAAGTATTATATGCCTGCATGCGCTCGGCACCTCTTCACCCTCCCAACGAAGATTTCATCGCTCAGCTCGTGAAAATTCGTCGAATCCGAGAGCTGACTCTTGATGAGATTGGCGTACGAGCCTACAGCACGTCAATTGCTGCTATAGCTGCATATCCTTATGTCATCAAACGCCCCAGCGAGATTATCGCTTTGCCGGGGTGCGATGTGAAAATTGCCAATCTATTCGCAGAATACCAGCAGCATGGTGCCTGTAGCCACACTGATGACGATGGCAATGTTGCTGCTGCGAACGCTTTGGAGAGTGACCCAGCATTGCATGTCCTTAACACTTTCAATGAGATTTGGGGCGTTGGAGCTAAGACAGCTAGGGATTTCTATTATCATCGAGGGTGGAGGGATATTGATGACATTGTGGAGCATGGTTGGAACTCGCTCTCTCGCGTGCAGCAGATTGGGGTCAAGTTCAATGATGAATTTAAAGCGGGAGTTTCGCGCTCTGATTCTGAAAGTATCGCTGCGATTGTACAGCGTCATGCAAACCGGGTGCGACCGGAAGCAAACGGTGATGTGCAAGCGATTTTGGTAGGCGGCTACCGACGTGGGAAACAGAACTGCGGCGACGTAGATATTATACTCACTCATCGTGATGATACAGTCACGCGGAGCCTGATTGTTGATGTCGTCGCTAGTCTTGAGACGGAGCAGTACATCACTCATACGCTTTCCTTGCATCTAACCTCAACGCTTCGTGAGCAGCAAACCACACCATTTCGAGGCGATGAAACAGGGAAGCATTTTGATACACTCGACAAGGCGTTGGTTGTTTGGCAAGACCCACACTTTGACCAAAGCTCTTCAGGTGGTCAAGATTCCAGTCGAAAGCGAAACCCCAACCCCCACCATCGTGTCGACATCATTATATCTCCCTGGAGGACCATTGGCTGCGCCGTCCTTGGCTGGTCCGGCGATACGACCTTTCAGCGAGACCTGAGACGCTATGCAAAGAAGGCTCATGATTGGAAATTCGATTCCAGTGGGATACGGGAGCGCACTGCAGGGGGTCAAGTTGTGGACCTAGAGCACGATGGCGCCACCTGGGAAGATAGAGAAAGACTTATAATGGAGCGACTGGGGGTTGGATGGAGGCCAGCTGAAGAGCGATGCTCACGATGAACAAATCCTTATAGCGGCTGATACAGTGCTGGGCGTTCGGTTCCATTCTTCATTTCTTGCATTGTGAAGAGCAAATTTACGGCAATTTAAGAGATAATTAGTTTCTGGAAAGATTTTCGCGTCTAAAAGGCCAGTTGATGGGCCTCACGCGAATTCCAAGGTTTCTTTGTAAGTAACTTGTTATGACGACATTCCCGAGTGAACAACGTCGTATTGATTCACCCTGTGAACATCAACATTCCTTTCGGTTACGCAGTTTGAGCCTTTAAACACCCCCCTGAGAATTTACAACACGCCCTATTGCAAGGGATTCGAGTCCCAGTCATGCGTGTAGCCGTAGCTGGGGGTACGAGTCCCACGCTCGGTGCATCGATTGTATCCGCTCTCCTCGCCACTCAAGGCCGCTACACCCCAGTGGTTCTCTCGCGCGAGAGTAAACGAGAAGCCTCTCGACTCCCACCACTTCAGCAAGATGCTGAGATTCGATATGTAGACTACAGCTCACAAGCTTCCCTAGTGGCAGCTCTGCGAGATGTGGAGGTAGTCATCAGCGTCCTCTTAATACCTGGCCCGGACTGGATCACCGCACAAGTGAACCTGCTCCACGCGGCGGAAGAAGCCGGGTGTCGACGATTCGCACCATCAGAGTTCGCACTCACAGACCATGCACACACAATGGTTGATTTACTAGCAGCAAAGAACGTAGTCTGGAAAGAGGTTCAAACCTCAACGAGCCAAGGCAAAATCGACGCCGCTCGCTTTCCATGTGGTATGTTCATGAATTACCTTGGAATTGGGATCCCAAAGGACGACACCAGACTCGACGCACTAGCTGGCTTTCAAGAAGAGTCCTTTCTTGTTCACCTAGATGCTCCATTACCTTGGATCGAGGTCCCACTACGTGCAGATGGATCGTTCCCGAATTTGACCCTGACCGACATCAGGGATGTGGGACCTTTCATAGTCGCTGCACTTGATATTAAGGAGCCGTGGGGAGGTAGAGATCTCGGAATGGCAGGGGATACCCTTGGCTTCACCGATCTGATCAGTCTATGCAAACGATACACTGGGAAATCAATCCAGGTTCGCAAGGTAACGAAATCAGAACTTGTTACACGGCTCCGGGGTATATCGCCAGGCCAGTTTATCCAATACATGGAATGTCAATTAGAGATTGTGGGGACGTTAGATCAATGGGTGATTGATCCCGCGTTGAATCGTCTATCTTCGATCCAGCCAACCACGGTGGAACAGTACATGAAGCGATACTGGGGCAAAGAATGAATCTGTTCAATGTATGCGTTTACTGGTACTTATTCACAAATTCAACTACCGCACTATTCACTTCCGTCGGATGAGTGCAGTTCAAGAAATGCGCGCCTCCATCAATCGTCACCAATCTCGCATCCTGGGACTGCGTAAAAAGCTTGATCTCTTCCGCGGCATTGGCCGAGGAAAACACAACATCCTTCGTTCCCTGTAATAATTAGCCAGGATAGTAGAATTAAAAATTGATAAACTTACATGAAGCCATAGAACCGGACAGCGAACGTCCGGCAGTCGAAGATGCATTGATCCACGCTCAGCCAAGTTGATCGCAGCCATCCGAAGTTGCCTGCGACCGTCATCGCCACGATAATTTGATTTGATGGAGTCACGCCAGAAGTCATGAACCTCGGCAGAGCACTCATTGAAACCGACTCCAATCAGTGCATCGCAGTAGTCATCACCGGGCTCGAAGTTAGGTACTGGTTTGCTGACGGTCCATTGATTCACGAAGCCCGACACAATAGACTGGCCATCCCAGCAGTCGAGCTTTCGACTGCGATCCGACTCGGCGTCCATTGACGTTCCCAGGGGGATGATACCAGCAATCTACTAGCAGGTTAGCACTGACAAAAATGTAGGGACGAATCCGCAATTATACCATGTCTGGTCTCAACAGGGCCATTTGGACGGTGACCCAGCCCCCTTGACTAGTTCCCAACACGAATGCCTTGGCAATACCCAAAGCGTTCAAGACTTGGAGGTTCATCTCCGCTGTGTCCCAGTACGTCCACTGCTCGGAAGACGTGCGTGTCTGACCATGTCCAAGTAGCTCGATA
This sequence comes from Penicillium pulvis, assembly GCF_028828015.1. Lineage (NCBI taxonomy): Eukaryota > Fungi > Ascomycota > Eurotiomycetes > Eurotiales > Aspergillaceae > Penicillium > Penicillium pulvis. The sequence continues at coordinate 145,202 of NW_026643079.1, read as the reverse complement.
GCCACCAAATTCACCTTGGCGGAAAGCTGAGGATCATCAAACTGCTGTCGGTATAATTCAGATGTTGCGGTGAAGGCGTTTACGAGTACCACTGTTGGCTTGGCAGGGTCATACTCCTTGGGCATTTGATACGCCGCGTCAATTCCGCCCAAATGGGGAACGTGGATAGTTTTGGTATTCGGCATGGCTTGCTATACGTATGAAAGTTCTTTCGCTTCAAAACATTGCCCCTCTTCAGGCCCAACCCCGCTACTTATACTCTGGACTTCGCTCTTGGCATTATCGTAGAGTTTCGGGGAAATAGGAAATAAGTGGAGTGGAGTCTCCACTAGTCCGTCAGGTGGCAACTTGAGTCTGCGGGAGAGATGAAGATCCCGAGGTCGTTGAAAGAAATAACTTCATACATCATTGCTGCTATTAGATTGACGAGACTTATATATCTTCTGCCAAATCCACCACCGGTCCTGAAAATCGCCTCTTTCCACCACAAGCATAATAGTAGACTCCACCGATGAAAACCCAGCCCACCATCACAACCACACAGTAATTCATGTTGTTAGGCGTCACAGGCTCGACGGTGGGGAATGTGCTGAACACCATTGCGAGGACCAGCCACATTAGCGCAATAACGTTCACCACTGGGCCCCATCGCGGTCCGAGATCGAACATACCCGATCCCAATCCACGGATGGTGGATGAGCATGATCGTCGACCATAAAGAAGCATGAACAAAATTGGAGAGAAGTAGGACGCGTACATGCCTAGAATAGCCATAGAGAGAACGGCATTAAAGGCAGTTGAGCTTCCGAGGTAGATCAGACCCAGCAGCATCTGCAAGAAGCCGACAACCACCACCATGCGCACAGGCACCTGTAGGGTGGGGTTAACGTACGAAAAGAATCCAGAACCAGGTAGACCATGGTCGCGCGCAAAGGCCCATGCCGTGCGACTGGTTGAGGTTGTACCGGCAGCATTGGCAGCCAAGGCCACCAGGGTAATGCAAAGCGCCATAATGGAGGCACCGGCTGGGGAGCCTGTCACATTGAGGAATAGTTGCATGAAGGGGAATCCTGTCTTTGACTCTAGGAGGTCCTGCAGATTGCCCAGAGAGAACAGCAGGACGATCGCATAGATAAGGCCAATCATTCCATTGATGGCGACACTGCCGATCATGGCCAGGGGCACGTTACGTGAGGGCTTGGGAAGTTCTTCGCTTAGGTGGCAGGCGGCATCGTATCTGCAAGAAACGTCAGCCGTGTAATATGAGAAACTCAGAAAGGATCCCTACCCAAGAAAGGGGTATACAGTGCTGAGCAACCCCACCAGCCATGAGACTCCGTCACTTGTCCAGCCACTGGTATTGGAAAAGTCCTTAAAAACATAGTCGGCTGAATGTTTGTCGGACATGGTGCCCAGGACGCAGACGATCGCGATAAATCCAACTACGTGCAATATGCCTGCATTATCATCAGTCAATCGTCCCCTTTTAAATGTTTCTCTACTAACCAGCCGTGGTGTTGGTATGAGGTAGAATCTTGGAGCCAAAGATATTGACCGCCGTGGAGTACGCCAAGATTAACCAGTAAAAGAGCATCCCCTGCCATCTTGTCCCGATATATGTGTCGAGGTTGTTGAGGGTAATGAGAGCCTGTAGCTGTAGCCCGGCGGCAAACGCTGCTGAAGCGGCGAGGACGAGTTGGCCACCGATAGATATCCAGCCTGTAAACCATGATGCTGTAGCTCGATATGATGCCGGAGTGAGACAATGGACCCAGTGATATTGTCCTAACATGGATCTAGTGAGCGATTGGAGCAAGGGGGAAAGCAAAAGCAGGATGTCTTACCTCCTGCAGTAGGATAGATTGCAGCAATCTCACACAATGACAGGACAACGAAAATTGTGCCGATCAAGGAAATTAGGCTGGCAAGAAGAAGTCAGGATTTGTCCAGGTACAGGATAACATGCCCAAGAACATACTAGTTATAAAACAAACAAGGGGCGCCACCGTTGGTCAAAGCCGTAGCCACTACGGACGAGAGTGCCTCCCACGTTGCCATCAATGAGATCTGAAGACACACAATAGACCACAGTGAAAATTCACGCCGTAGTTCCTGGACATGACCGAGGGCAGCCAGCTGCTCCTCATCACTGATAGGCTTCTCCGGGGAAGCCACCTTGGTCTTGCCTTCTAGATCAGAAATGGAATTCATTTGTGCACTGCACGAGTTCAAGTTGAGGAAACTGCCCAGACTACGAATCCGGACTACCTTGGTCTTATAGCCGCGGGACTAATACGAGATAGGGGAAGTAATACATAGCGGTGCTCAATCCGCACTTTCCTGATAACCTAGGTAAAGATCAACTTAGATCATGGGAAAGGTAAGGCTTATCATCAGAGCTGATGCAGACTCTGGGTCTGGTCTTAGGGTTTTATCGCCTAGCTCCACCTCTTCCCCGCATCTTATGTAAACTCATGTCCCGGTTTCTACATGTATCTCTGCGCGTTCTTTCCGCATTTCCAGGCTCAATGTATGTTGACCCAAACATGATCAAGTTCAGGTCCAATGACTGCTTAGTGACAAAAGCCACTGTTGTTCAATTGGGCAAGTCATACCAGGTGGGTCTGTCCGGGGTCTCTCCGAGCCGTTGTCGTGGGAAGCAAAAGCTCGGAATCGGAAGGAAAGTTAGATAGGCTTAACGATAAGCATGAGTCAAGGTCGGAAAAGGTGTAGGCCTGCACCCGAAGAATTGATTTGATATGCTCTAGCCACTGTTGATCAGCAGTAATCCTCTTATATGCGAGAATTATAATTTCAAATGAGCTGTCCTCGGTAAGGCCATATGTTTGTAGAGGTGACTACATAACGGGCCATAAACTCCACATCCCCGCGTTTCACGAGATTTGCGGAACTGTTTCCATAGACGCTGCCAACCAGAAGTCTGAATGGGTGCCTAGTAATTCCTTGGCACAAGACCCCTGTTATATTCCTGTTGTTACAGTTGTGATTGGCCATGTCCACAGTTGTTTTATGTAATATACTTGCGTAGCTCGCCACTCGATGGAAGGTCGGAATAGAACTTGAGATAAAGCCGTATCAATCTGAAAGATTGCTAGTAGCGAAACAGCATCATCCAAAATATCCGGAGCTCAGAGGAACTGAGGTTAGATAGTGATGGCATCTTATCATCGGAAACTAACAGATAATTATTACCTAGAATTGTGACTTGCCTAGAAAGGTGCTGTAAGTGGGGATCTCGGATCCATTCCGACTTTCCGAGTCAAGGACCCCCCACACAATTCTCCCATTCCGTGCATTTATATAAGTCGAGCTAGAATGCCTGGGAGTTTGCAGAAGAGCCGCTCAAACCAACCACAATCATGCTTCATCCACTCGCTATCCTCTCCGAGGAGGAGACCAATCTGGCCCGTGACATTGTCAGAGCCGCTCACCCTAACACCATCATTGACTTCCGCGAGATCTACCTACAAGAACCCCCCAAGGCGCAATTGCTCGAATACCTGGCCATTGAGCATGCCGGTCGCTTGAGCCCGACAACCCCTCGTCCACCACGTCTGGCATTGTGTCAATACGATGTGATTGGCCCTGACAGGGTGCCCTCGTACGAAGAATCGGTCATCGACGTGGCCACTCGAACTCGAGTCAAGCACCACGTTGTAGGCAAGCAGCACCATGCTTCGCTCACATTGACTGAATTTGATACATTGGTGGAGCAGTGCAATAAGTCGCCTTTGTTCCAGCAGGCTCTCGCGGACTTTGATCTCCCAGAGGGTTTCGAGGTCGTGATCGAGCCATGGCCATATGGCGGTCTGGATAGCACCGAGGACAACCGCCGTTACTTCCAGGCACTCTGCTTCGCCCAGGACAAGCGGTCCGGTAACGAGGACTCTAACTTCTATTCATTCCCTCTTCCCGTCATCCCAGTCATGGATGCGCACACACAAGAGATCATTCGGGTGGACCGACCTGCCACCGGTGGCAAGGGAGAGGGCCTGCTTGAGCAAACCTTCAAGCGCGATATTATCGGACACTGCAAGCCTTCCGAGTATGTTCCTGAGCTGCTTCCCGAGGGAACACGAAAGGACCTCAAACCATTGAATGTGGTTCAGCCTGAGGGGCCCTCATTCCGAGTTACAAATAATTCTCTGGTGGAGTGGCAGAAGTGGCGCTTCCGTGTCGCCTTCAACCCGCGTGAAGGTGCCACTATTCACGATATCTGGTATGACGGTCGTAGCGTGATGCACCGTTTAGCGATCAGTGAGATGGTATGTTCTATTTCGCGTGAGATGTTGACTGTTTCTAATTGATACTAGACTGTTCCTTATGCCGATCCCCGTCCCCCTTTCCACCGTAAGCAAGCATTTGACTTTGGTGACGGTGGCGGTGGAAACATGGCGAACAATCTGTCCCTGGGCTGTGACTGTCTCGGAGTCATCAAGTACCTCGATGCCGTAATGACAAAGCCCGATGGTACCGCTCAAAAATTGCCCAATGCCATCTGCCTTCACGAACAGGATAACGGCATTGGCTGGAAGCACTCCAACTGGCGGACCGGTCGGGCTGTGGTAACTCGCCTCCGCGAGTTCGTCGTTCAGTTTATCATCACCTTGGCCAACTACGAATACATCTTCGCCTTCAAGTTCGATCAATCAGGCGGTATCACAGTGGAGTCCCGTGCCACCGGTATTTTGAATGTCGTCAACATTGATGCTGGCAAGGTCAGCGAGTACGGAAATGTCGTGAGTGGGGGTGTTCTCGCTCAAAATCACCAGCACATTTTCTGTGTTCGTATGGACCCAGCTATTGATGGACAGAAGAACTCTGTCGTGGTGGAGGAGTCACACGCCGTTCCCCAGAACGCGGTCACAAATCCCAACGGAAACTTCTACCAGGTTACCAAGGAGACCGTCAAGCGTTCCTCCTGGATCGACGCTGCACCACAGCTGAACCGGACCATCAAAATGGTTAATCCCCACAAGACTAACCCCATCAGCGGAAACCCAGTTGGATACAAATTCATCCCCTTGGCTACACAGACGTTATTGGCGGATCCAGAATCGGTGCAGGCCCGCCGAGCTCAGTTCGCCCAGCATCACGTTTGGGTCACCAAGTACCAGGATAACGAGCTTTACGCAGGTGGTCGGTACACACTGCAGAGCCAAGTCGAAGTTGACGGTGTGTCAGATGCTGCTCGCCGGGGTGATGCAGTCGAAGACACCGACGTCGTGGTTTGGAACACATTTGGTATCACTCACAACCCACGTGTTGAGGACTGGCCTGTCATGTAAGTCTAACCTTCTTCCTGCTTCTGCATGACAATCACTGACTTAAGTATCAGGCCCGTTGAAATTTTCCAGCTCATGATCCGCCCTGCAGACTTCTTCACCGCCAACCCTTCTATTGACGTACCATCCAACAAGAACGGATCATCCCGATTGGCAGACTCCGAGTGCTGCAGAAAAGCACACATTTAAGCATTACCGTCGGTTATTGAAGCATATATTGCATCATAGTACTGTGCTCCGATGGTCATTAAACCCATTTCTGTATATATCACGGGTCATGAATCTGGCGGTCTACTATTGGTTCAGTTTTCTTCGATGTATCATATATTCAGTGCCACCTTTAAATCAATGTATAGAGTCAGCTCAGTACCGACTCTGTTAGTACCAGTGGTATCAATGTGTAGTATATCCCATTTATAGATATGCAAATCACCGCTTCCAGGCCAGCTGGAAGCCCTCAATAATAAAGAAGTACCAGCTTCTCACAGTAGATAGACATACTCAGATACACCTCCAGGGCTATCTGTGTATGTACTTTGTAAAATATTCTGCTCAATAATGTTGACTTTGGGCTGTTCCCTTTCCAGTCAGGCAGCCCAAATCTTTCAACGTCATAATATTTCCTTTCTCGGGTCGCTTTTGATTGGACTCGAGTTAATGGAACGCCTTCAGGCCAGCTGAAGGGTTGGAGAAGTAACAGCTTCTCGCGAGCTGAAAGTGTGGAGAAGTACCAGCTTCCCACGGTTGATGCATCAAATGGAAGTGCAGCTGAAAGTTTGGAGAAGTACCAGCTTTTCCTGACAAATAAATTTACCTATTTTGGTAGGCACTTCCATGGAATGTTATATTCCGCTGAAAACAACTTCAAGCTGTTCCCTTTTCCATTCGGGAACGCCCAAAGCTTCCGACGCTGGGATACTGCCTGTTCTAGCTGCCATTTCCTTTGGTGATGGCAAGTTGATTCTTTTATCGGCCTCCCAAGTCTCAAAGTCGTGACAAAGGCGAAAGTCTTCTGCAAATATGGGAGAGTCTCGGAGTGCCTCAAGTATGGTAGCATGTGTATCGTTGATTTCAAGACCATGCTCTGCTCTCAATATCCTCTTGCTCATCCTGTAGATAATGCTTGGGTCCCAGAATATATCAACATTGTGGTTATATCCTTTTTGGATCAAAGATAATGCTCTCAATCGGAGCTGTAGATTTCGGCATTTTGCAATGACGAAGTAGAGATATGGAAGAAGTCCGACTTCCAGCATAAACCCCGGAGCCGTGGGAAGGAGCTGCGACTTCCGTGCATAATTGATTAATCTTTCAAAATCATCCATACAGGTGTCGTACACTTCGTCGTCTTCTCCTAAGCAAATTACCCAGATTTTCAACATGAGCCATCTGATTTGCAGAATGCAAGATATATGTTCGAATTTGGGGTCAATGGAGAGCCTCGCCCTGAAATCTGCGAACTTGATTCGTAAAGACTCGACTGCCGCGTTTAGCCGCTGTTGCTCTTGAAGAACAATGTGTGGCATATCTTCCTCCAACGAATCAGGGGAATGGAGTTGAGAGACACGATGTTGTTCTTTCATGCGGGCCAGCTGAACAGCATCATATTGAATAGAATTGATTGAGCCCTGGACCTCGATAAACGAGTTCAATTGCTCTGGTGTCTGATAAGAAGGGCAGTTGGTGAGGACTGGAAGGGTCCACAGGGATTGAATGGTAAAAATGGGCGTAAGACTCATGTATCGGAGGATAGCACCTATCCTCGACACATGTCGCGATTCATTCAGCAAATCAATCCCATACTTAATATGAGTCATCGCTGCATTGATATCTCTCCGTGTGAATTCGATGCACGCAAACAGCACACAAACAATCAACAACGTATCGAGTTGATCGGCTTGGACTGATTTTAATGAGCGAATCTCTTTCATGGCAAAGTTATAGTGGCGGAGCGAGAAGCCGTGATCATATGGAAGCTGGACAAATGCAGGATCCTGATGGGTTGTCTCATATAGACTCATGAGGCTGATCGTGGCATGGCGTGCAGCCGGTTCCTCAACAATTAATCGTGCTACAATGCGCGACCAAAACAAGTAATTGAGGGGCAGACAAAATGCCGATTCCAAACTGTGGTAGAACCGATCCAGGCTGCGCAAGCAATTGCTGTCTGTGTCGGGAAAGAGTGATGGCTGCAACTGGGATAATGAGCTTTGTGAGATGGAACTGTATCCGTCACATTTTCGGCCCGTGGACTCGCATCGCGTGCAAGATGGACGTGTTTCATCACATTTCACTTTCCGAATCCTGCTTTTAGATTAGCAGTCAAGCTGTTTTGAAGATCGCCATCGACATACTTGCAAGTCAGACAGCCAGTTCTAACTCGGCGGTGAACCGTGCGCCGAGTTGCTTGTTTCGACTCTTTGTTCTCCATAGTCATATTTAGCCGGACTTTCAATACCAAAGAATGGGGTCTTTCAGGGGCACGAAGGGGGCGGGATTTCAATTTATGGGATTTTGAATCAAGCATCGAAGCCATATCGCCTCACATTGGGGTCCAAAAGAGGCATGCGAGTATGTTGACGTTTGCCACTTGGGCACTCCCTCAAGGCGTATCTCGTTCAGTTTCATATTTCTATGACCCCGTTTCAGCATTGTTTCAATTTGTTGTTTCAGCTTTGTGTCTGATGTAAACGGAATCCTCCAATGATTCACCATTGTATTGATCTAAGGGTCGTTGCAGACCACATGTCCACAAGATTTCTGCTCTATACTGCTCTTTTTAACTCTGCTGGCGCAATTTTGGAAGCCTAGGTGGTTGCCGAATGATTTTCCCTTTTTCGTTTTCAGATCTGCTGGGATTCCCTAGTAGATCTACTATTATATCCCAGGGTTGTACATGGATATATCGCATTGGTGCTAACAACAGGCCAGATTGCGGCGGTTGTGGCAAACCAGGATTGGGGCCAATGATGATGATCACTTGTATAGCGACGCGGCTGCACGCCTAGCGCCCTACGAAACACCAACACAACACCAACGTAAGAGTGGATTGAATTTGGATCTCAAATTGTACGTCGGCACTTGTGCGCGGCAGATATGTCGAAGGGACAAGTATTGAATGCACATGTATGATGTAGCAGTTCAGTGCAAATTTCAGTGATGAGATTGAATTGACGCTCGCAAACAGCGGTCGTCCGCTTCTCTGGAGAGAGACAAGTATGAAGTGGAAGCATATCCCGAGACACAATTCATGCTGAAAGACGAGGTCACCGTTACTTGGAAATTGACCTTCTCCCCAACAAAATGGGCTAAAGATGTACAAAGCTTTTATACAATATTAATTGATGATCTGGCTATAGAACTACAATATATGTACATTTATAATCATGCCATTCCAGGGCTTTCGAAGACGTCCATCGTTTTGATCATCTACCCCATACTTTTGCAAGTCCGTACGATCACCTATACACCCTCAGCCAACTTCGTCAAAGCATCACCGTCCACCATCATCTTCATCCACTCCTCCATTCCCTTGGCGCCAACCTGCTCATAGAATCGAATACTAGGCTCGTTCCACTTCAGAACGCTCCACTCCAACCGACGGCCGTTCGCCTCAAGTACCTGCTTCGCCAAGTACTTCAGCAGCAAGAAGCCATAGCCATGGCCGCGAGCACTCGGCTGCACGTATAGATCCTCCAGATAGATACCGGGTGCAGAGCGCCAAGTGGAGTAGTTGTAGAAGTAGAGCGCCATGCCGGCGGGGATTGGAGCGGGGTTTTCGGCAGTGGCAGGTGGGGTAATGAGGGCCGTGTAAACGGCGCCACGCTTGGGCGGGGTACCGGGGAAGGAGAGTGTGGCTAGGAGACTCTCCTCAGTGGCTTCGACCTCGTGCAGGGCCTTTTCATAGTCGGCGAGCTCGCGGATGAATTGGAGGATGAGTGGGACATCTGGAAGTTGTCATTAGTGGGACACTTGCCTTGGTTTCGCGTTGGAATGTGGGAATGGAGATTGGAGAGAAATGGATCCCTTACTCACCCTCTGGTGTCGCCAGGCGAATAGCAGGTTTCTCCATGTTTTCCAAGTGCAATGTTGGTTGATTGTTCCAAGATAGAGTATTGAAGTTTTTTGACAGCTGGTACTAGACCCAAATGGGGTTTTGCTGGAGTAAGCGGCTCAACCCGCCCTTGGATCCGTCGACCAATAAATGCAACCTATTCACAGGCTTTTCCTGGCAAAGACACATATACCAGTTACGACAAAAAAGACTGCGAACGTGGAACTATGAGAAGTCAACATGACAATAGCTCCTCTAAGTGCTGATACATCTATGGATTTGACCACATCAAGGTAGCTTCACTTCGAACCTCTGGCTGTGGGGTTGATCTAGGTCCAACTATGTCAAATCACGTGTAGGTAGCAATGCGTAATAAAGATACTGTATACAAGAAGATTGAAAAATAAAGAAATAGACGCTGAGTACGGAATACCGCCGGGCGAAGTGAAGACGGCCCCCGGGCCGAGTCTGGATATATATTCACGGAATAAAGATCCCGTCCCTGGGGATTCGCGTAATTGGTTGCCAAGACAAGACAGCCTTGATACCTATGAGAGGGCTTGGTGCTCAGAACGGAAAAGAAGAAAACATTTGAAGAAAAGAAAGCAGAACCTGACTTATGTTGTCATGAGCTACAGGTGACGTCGCAAATCTACATTGACAAACAAAGTGAGAATAAAGGAGAATAGAAGAAAGGAAGGGGACCGAGTTCCCTGCCCCCGAGGATGTTTAGAATGAATTGTACCCCTTATTTTTTTTTGAATTTCCGGATTACGTCCCTCACGGGAAACAACAACGTATGAAAAACGCATAATAACAGAAGTGTAATAAGTCCCTTCCAATTGGTCCTGATGGGGCCTGGAAAGCTCGGTTCCCGAACCTCGCCATCACTAGTTCCAGAGTTCAGATCCTCGTCATAGCTTCCATTTCCACATTGAAAACTAATCTCAATTGGGTCACACAATCAATAAAGCTCCAGCTCCTTGCAAAGTAAGCCCCGTTGTGGCGGGTGACCGTGAAATTGGGTGTTTTGCAGGCTACAGCGGCAAGCGCGCTTTGCGTGAAAGGAGCGGTTGCAGCGACCCCGGAATTGGCTCCACCCAAGTGGGACCGTGGAACAGAACACAGGAAATTGGGGCGAAAAAAGTCGAACTGGAAATTCTGGACCTGGTGATCGCCGGTTTGACTATTGATTTTATTGTCAACGAACGCCAAGGGGATGTACCTGCACAACTGCCCTATGTGCCCATTGTGACCAGGGGAGAAGCATCAATCCAGGCCAGGTCAGGCATTGCGGGGGCCTAATGATGATCTTCTTTTATTTCAACGGTTGGAAAGGTCATAGCACATACTGTAGATACATCATATATCATGATGTCGGTGGGCATAAGGTACTGGGTGGGGGGGAACCCCACACAGACACAAACTCGGAGTGATACGTCAGGCTCATTTCAGCTACACCTGTTTGGATGACAAAATGACCAGTGTGATGTGCTGGGAAACTAGTAGATCGAGGTTTCAGCCAGTCGGATCTACCATGTTAGTACGTCTGTAAAGTGTAGACGATCCAGAGTTAAAAGAAAAAAAAATAACCCTGGGGCTAAAGTACCTTGGCATGACTCAGATCAAACATCATTGTGGTTGCTGATGAGTATAGCCCTCGCTTCACGCGGAATCAGCTGCGGTAAGACCGGTATCCCCCCGATGGTATCCGGGTCCGTTGCACGACTTGGTCTCGAGGTTTGTTTCCCGATTTTGTTCGGCAAACTCACCACGAGGGGCGCGCACGGACGTATACGCGAGCTTGACGATTCTGATGCCTAGATCGTGCTTTCGTGCCCAGCGATTGGGTCCATTCACCGGCCCTGAGCACGTCCCTTGACTTTCTCCAAGCGCCGATTCCGTAGTGTAAAAGGGACAAGGTCTTAGGGCCTATCTGACCATCTCCACCAGCCCCCGAGACACTAGTGGAGTCGCTATATGCTAGCACAGCCCGAGCCGCTGATGACCCCAAGCTGAGGTCAACGATCATGTGCCTGTTATTGGAGGCAGACGGAGGCTTTTTTTTTTTTTTGCGGGAATCCTTGAGCGTATCACGGCAGTTCCGTATGAATTAGGAATGTGGAATGCAACTGCTTTCCTTCGAGGTATCCATTTTTTGACTGGAGCTAGCGTCGCTGGATTCTCACTTTAGAATTATTTCTCTTTTAGATTATTGGTTTTTTCCCCTTTCTATTTGAATTAATTCTAATTTTTTTTTTTAAAATTTTTTTTTTTGGTTGATCAGCTGGCTCTATGCTTTGATTTTAGTCTGGATCTTGACAGGGTAGTACGTATCGTCATTAGGCAAAGCCAAAGCCTATTTATGTAAACGATCCTTCCAAAGATTCTTTAGAGCATCGTCTCATTTTTTCTTTTTCCTTCCTCACCTATCATAGAAGTCTCAATTGTCATTACAGGAAAGTTATTTTCGACCTTCAAATTGAGTTCGACCTTTCACACAACAAGGTGCCGCATGGAAGAAGTATGACAACCTTTTCATTGGTGGCGCTTTCTATTCTGATCCTACTACTTGTCGTGGGATTCTATAAACGATGTTTACATTGGCTATCGTCAAGAAAAGAATCATTGCAAAATGCTTGTTCCGAAGGGCCTTCCGATCTCAAGCGCATGGCTCCATATCCAGCACAGCCGATTCGAGGTCGAGAACGATACCGGATTATGATGGATGTTCGCCGCTTAGACTCCCAAAATTGGCTCACGCTCGACAAGAACTACATGGATGAGCATCGAGTCAGAGATCATTTGTTGCGGGAAAAGAGAGACAATGTTCTTCAATGTCTGCCTGAGTCTCTCGTTGCTTGCCAAGAAGCGCTAGAAGAAGTATCAGAGTTCCTTTGTGAGCGCTTCCCTGGCATGTTTAAGAAGACGGTTCAAGGGAGCGACACATGGATTGAAAATAAAGCCACAAAGGAGAGATTCAATATCAGTGGCCAGGCCACTGTGAACAGCACTGATGCCCTGGAGGCGGCAGTGCGGCTCACAATGGAGGATCTCAGTGTTTTGATGATAAATGATGATGACGAGTATTACCTGTAAGTATGCGAGTTTTGTTTGAAGGCCCGTGCTAATTTTGACACAGGGCTGCCAGCGCAAGTCTGTTCCCTACAGGGTGGACAGTTGATCAGCGCATCGGGTGGACAATTTCCCAAATGCACGAGCCAGTTCCCCTCTGGCACCAGCAAGTAGCCAACTCAGTCAGCAAGTACGTATCAAAGCCTTCAATATACTCGTATAATGAAGATTCTGACAAGTCTTCAGATTTCTGGCACGTTTGTCCCCGACATCGCCAATGGAGCGCTCCAACTACTTCGTGGAAATCAAGCGACCAGACGAGGATCTTTTTGAGATTCTATATCGACCAGGTTCTCTTTGTGAAAAGGCCCTTATTGACCCCTCGCCTAATGAAATCATAATTCGTCGCGAGAGACAAACCTTTCGCCGCCTACCCCGAACAGGCGCGATAGTGTTTGGCGTTAAAACCTATCTGACACCAATCAGTCAGTTACCAATGCAAGAATTGGAGAATCTGGCCAAGGAGATGTTAACATGGCCAGAATATGTGAGCGAATACAAAGGCAAGGACGTGTGGGGTAGAAAAGTTCTGGAGTATTATAACAAACGTGTTGCGGACATTCAGAGCGAGTCCTCAGAAAAGATTTCCACTGAGGTATGATCTATACGCGAAACATGATGACATACAGAATGGCACTTGTAAAAGCTACGGACTCGGACTTTGAAGCATTTTTCTCGGAAGAAAAAAGGTGGGCGGCTGTTTCTGTTTCTATTCCTGTTCCAAGGTTCGCTTTTGATTTAAACATATACTCGAAATGCACACATGCTCTTCATATTTTCAACATTGTCAACAAAATTGCAAACTATAATATCGTCCCGAGTCCTTTGAACTAAAATCGTATCCAGCCAAGTTATATTGACCTTATGTACTCTATAGCGTTAGTGCCTAATGGCCAATGGTGGCGCTATTACGAAAAGGTAGTTCGTGGCGAGGTCTAATTATTTCGAAAATCAACAAAGGTCTTAAGCCACGGAGTCTCATTGGTCAGATCGATTACAAATAGCCCCTAACTTTTCCTATACTACATATAATATTGTTGACCCGAAGCGAATTCTGAAAGCGGCGAAGGCTTTCCAAATGCATCCATAGGTTTGTAATGAATGTTTCCTATCCTGACAGGCCAAGCAGCATGTTCTTCAGCCTATCAATCCTAGTCCAAGACACGTGTTTGTCACCTGACGCGCAATACGACAATGCTTTCCAATTGGATGCCAGTATGTCTTCAAATCATCAAATAATGGATTGGTTTACGCTGGTCCACTGGAATCTTGATTTCAATGAAGGCTTGGATGCTGGCGGGATATTCAGTCCTGGTGCCCAGGTCTTCTGGACAGGCTCCAAAGTCGGGATTTCGAGTCGATATGTGCTATGGTTGATATGAGGCGACGGCGCCGCGGCAGAACGATCCCCCAGCAGTCGGGCAAGCTGTCGACGTTGCATTTCCTCGTCACTCAATAAGGGTGTATCGTCCCCCGCTCGATGGTTGTCCGAGGATCTGCGTTCGTGGTAAATCAGAACCGCTGCACCACCGTGTATCAAGGTAAACGCGCTCGGCAGACCGATGGAGACGACCCGGAGCGCGGACAAAGGGAATAGATCGCGAGCGAAGATGTTTAGGAGTATGTTGAACAGGGCAATTAAGTTGATTATAATGAATGGCCTGGGAGGTTTGAGTTGGGTATTCAATCAACGCGTATGAGTGGACTGACATAAATAGGGAGTGCAGAAGATAGCCGTGTTGGTGCCGTTGGAAGAAGGCAATGCCGACCGACGAGGCATGCGCGAGGCCGATGAAGAAAAGCGCGATAACGGCAGTTGTGGTTTCATTGATATGGGTACTGTCTTTCGTGTTACCGAGGACCACCGCCAACATGAGATACCTGAAAGGAGATGGTTTGATTAGCAAGGTGTTGGATACTCGCGATAGTGAAAGTCGCCTACCCCGCTAGAAGAAGAACCCCTGATAAAACAGTTGTAATTCTCCATGGCCGTGAAACTCCGTTAAGGATCTGTCCTGGGGGTGGGACCAATCCACCGTACTCAGACGGGGTAAGTTGCATATCGTACAGTCATTTCAGAAGTCGCCGGCAGACAAGAGGTGGGTAAATAGGAAGCTGCCAAACAACAAGCTTTAGAAAACGAGCACTACACCAACGGAGCGCAAAATGAATGGATCCATGAGGGATTGGAGAACATTCAGCCCTGAAGGATTTGCTCGAAGCCGCAAGGTGACGGAGAACGGGGGCAATGGGGCAGTGGTGTTGCAGATCCTGCTTCTGGCCAATTATATTGTATTATCGGGCTCCGCCACAATCTAACGCAGGTGGCCTGACTCGACAATTTACGCCTCGTTCTTTGTTTAATACATCGAGGATAGAGTACTAATATGGACGGTCTCCGTTCGTGGTCCTGAACTTGAGGGTGTCCATATAAAGGCTAATTGCGGGTGAACCAAGGTAAACAAGCGTGTCCCCCGCTGAGCCCACTCTACCTCCACTCTCTTATCCACATTGTCACAATTTGACACCTTGAAAGAATTTGACTTTGTGATCTGATCTAACGAGCTTCGTCACTTTTGGATCATAATGAAAGGATTGCTGGATTTTCGGGCGTTTGAAACTCAGTCCTCGAGCCGATGCAATGAGTGGTCTCGGTCCTGGCTAATGCTTTGAGCTGCTGGCAATCAAGAAACTGACTTATACCAAGCGTCAGGAAATAAGTGCATTGTAGGTCAAGCTTCGTTACTTCCAGTGATGTTCCATTGGCTACCGTTCGGCGCGAGTCGAATTGCCGAGTCACACGGGGACTCCTCGGATATGCCATATAGCCGACTCACTTTCCCGACGAACTGGTAACTATTAGTCAGCGCATAGTATAGTTATGAGAGCGCCCTTTCTCATAATGACTCAAGCGTTCAACTATATCTCTACTAACCATGAAGCCTCTGCGCATTGCTTTCGCGCGATTATCAGCACGGACATTGCGCAGCCCATCGCAATTGGGGCGACAGCAATCAAGTGCAGCTTCCACACATCGCCCAGCTCCTCTTGCTGGTATCACTGTTATCAGTTTGGAACAGGCCATTGCAGCACCCTTCTGCACACGTCAATTAGCCGATCTGGGAGCTCGCGTCATCAAAGTTGAACGACCTGTAGTGGGAGACTTCGCCCGCCAATATGACAACCGTGTCAATGGTATGTCTTCTCATTTCATGTGGACCAACCGCTCCAAGGAGAGTTTGGCATTGGATCTCAAGAACGAGCAAGATCATAAAATTCTCATGAAACTCCTGGAACGAGCAGACGTGCTAGTCCAGAACTTGGCGCCGGGTGCATCAGCTCGATTGGGGCTATCGCACGAAGCGCTAAAGGAGAAACACCCCTCTCTGATCGTCTGTGACATCTCCGGGTATGGGCAAGATGGTCCTTATCGTGACAAGAAGGCCTATGATCTTCTTATCCAGAGCGAAGCAGGAATGCTCTCTGTCACTGGTACTGGGAAAGAGCCAGCGAAAGTTGGTATCTCGATTGCGGATATTTCCGCAGGAATGTATGCCTACAGCAATATTCTTTCCGCCCTGTTACAACGTGGCAAGGATGGCCAAGGATGTCGGATTGATATTTCCATGTTGGAGAGTATGGTTGAGTGGATGGGCTTTCCGATGTACTACACCTTCAACAATGCGCCTGGGCCAGTCCCGGCCGGCGCATCACATGCAGCCATCTACCCATATGGACCCTTTGCAACAGGCGATGGTCAATCTGTCATGCTGGGTATCCAGAATGAACGAGAGTGGATCAACTTCTGCAATGACGTTCTCTGTCAGTCGGAGCTGGCTACGGATAGTCGGTTCTCCAGTAACTCGCTCAGAACACAAAATCGCGACGCGCTGAAGCAAACCATCCACGATGTCTTTTCGACATTGACTGCTGAACAGACCATTGAGCGACTTGATGCAGCGTCCATCGCTAATGCCAGTGTCAATGATATGCAAGGGGTCTGGAAACATGCCCAGCTTAAGGCTCGCGATCGGTGGACTGAGGTTCAAACCCCCACTGGCCCAATAGAAGCTCTTCTACCGCCTGGGTCTACTAAATCAGCAGACAAAGGTGGATTTGGGGCTCGGATGGGATCGGTTCCTGAGGTCGGCGAGCATAACGAGGCGATAATGGCCGAGTTAGGAATATCACGATAGCAGGCTTTACTTAAGATCAGAAACGAATGAAAATATTCAGTATTCTTTCTGGATTGTTCTCCACTTTTCTGATTAAAAACGAAGATTATGATGTTCAAATGATTTACACAACACTCTTTATTCAGGTGTCTTACTCCATGATCTCTAGGTTATCCGCAACGGTGAACTTGGCATCCGTCTTGCTGCGAACTTCTTCCACTTCAACACCCGGAGCAAGCTCAGTCAAAGTGAGCTCACCGGTAGCCCGGTTCACTTGGAAGACACACTGGTACACGTTAGTTCGAATCGCTCAAGTAAATAGCTCGGCTCACTCACCAAGTCAGTGATGATAGTGCTAACGACGTTCGCACCAGTCAGAGGCAGACTGCACTTTTGCACAATCTTCGGCGATCCATCTTTCGCCACATGGCTTGTCGCGACCACGATCTTTGTCTGGTCAGGATTCGAAATAAGATCCATTGCACCACCCATGCCCTTGAAAACCTTGCCTGGGATCATATAGTTCGCCAAGTCGCCGTTCGCGCTGACCTGCAGGGCTCCGAGAATCGACACATCGACATGACCACCACGGATCATGCCAAAGGATTCAGTGCTGTCAAATGTGGCGGCACCGGGAATCAGTGTCACGGTCTCCTTTCCGGCGTTGATGATGTCACTGACGAAGGTTAGAAACGAAGCTAACGAAAATTGGGGAGAAAACTCACGCATCAACCTCCTCTTCGGTCGGGTATGGTCCCTGGAAGAAGTCAGCCACCAATCAATGTGATAAACTATTATGTATCAACCCACCATTCCAAGTATTCCGTTCTCGGATTGAATCCAGACTTTGACATCCTTGGGCAAGAAGGACGGAGCAAGGGTAGGGATACCTAGGATTGTGAGTAGCTATACAGTACCAAGGTTTTGACATTACTCACCAACACCCAGGTTCACATAGAATCCTTGCTTCAACTCCTTAGCCGCTCTCCGGCCAATGCGCTCTCGCTCAATTTGAGCCTGACTTTTCGTCGAGCCCTCCGCGCTTTCGGTCTCACTCTCCCGCAACTTCTTGTTCTCGATGTGTTTCTCGTCAGTGGCCGGCACGATTCGATCAACAAAGATACCAGGCAAGTCCACATCATTGGGGTCAATGGATCCAACCGGAAGGATGTTCTCGGCTTCCACGATGGTCAGGGTGGCAGCTTTCGCCATGATCGGGCCAAAGGCCTTGGTCGTGTACCTGATTTCGATGCCATGAGTATATGTGCTGAAGATACGAGCCGAAGAACATACCGGAAAACACAGTTTCCAACCTCATCGACCTTCCACGCGCGCAGAATAGCCACATCACCTGTCAAGGCGGTCTCCATCAAATATTTCTTGCCATTGAATTCACGTGTCTCGCGCGGCTTTCCCGATTCTAAGACCTTACCCGACTCATCCACGCGAACGGGAATCTTGCCCTCCTCGATAAAGGTGTCTATAAAAGTCAGATATGAATTTCCATGGTGGATCCTTGTGCCAACATACGAACGCCAGTCGGGGTGAAAAAGGCCGGAATACCGGCACCACCGGCACGTAACCGCTCAGCCAATGTTCCCTGAGGGCAAAGCTCGATCGCAATATCACCCGACAGATATTTCTTTTCCAAGACCTTGTTATTACCCAGGTAGGACAGGATCAACCGATTTAGCTGTCCATTCTGTGATAGTGTTGAGAGTCCTCCCTTGCCAGCGGCACCAGCGTTATTTGAGACAGCCGTCAAAGAATGCAATTGATCTGCACCTCGCCGGCCCATGGCATTGATAAGCGTTTCTACAACAGGTCAACATTTGCACGGATGTTGCTTCCCCGTCTCCGCGATTCACTAACCGGCAACCCCGCACAACCCGAATCCGGAGCTCAGGATCGTCGAACCGCTCTTGATATCAGCGACTGCGGCATCAGCATCCTTAAAGACCTTCGATCCACCACGTTCGACCTTAGGAGCAAGAGACAGTCGCGGCGCGCTCGTTGAGTAGTTCGACCGAACAGTCGGAAGCACCGGTCGCACGTTGCAGCGCACTCCCAGGTAGACCCGTGGCCTGCACGCAGTGATTGCTTTGCGCGATAATGAAGCTGTAGATACTCTCAAAGCCGACATTTTGTGTATTCTTGCAGAAGGAAGAAAAGGGATTGAATCTCAATTTAAGACGCGCCGGTTGACACAAGTTCTCGGTCATCGGAGCTACTTTTGGATACCGACTGGCCGAGGGCAATCATATGACGTAACCGGCAAGCGGGATCCATTTTACCCGAATAACTGTGAAGTGTAGAGCCGTCACTTAAACGAATTGGACTCGGATAATATTGAACGCAGATGACTGGGCTTCTTCGACTTAATACTATCCTAGTGAGCCAATATTCCTAGTCAGCCGAAGTTCTTGAGGACTTCATCATTTACATTGGTTAGCTACCGAATCGGCTATATGGTCATGGATCCATGTACATCTCAAGGTTATCAGGGCAGTTGCTCAATCTCACAAATATGGATGTAATTATTGGGTATATAATGGATTGACAAGAGTTTCGCTACCTAGGTAATGTCTTCCAAAGATTGGAAGTTGAGTCACAAATTTTTACTAACAGGGCATTAGGACAAAAAATGGAAAAGAACAAACAAAGTACACATAACAACTCCCAAACAGTCATTTCAACGGTACGAGTCGCACACGAAAGCTTTTGAAGTGCATGCTGAGTGAGTTGAGATCTCAGAAGAACGATGAAGAATATACAATAGCAAGTTTGGTCCATCCATTAAAACTCATATCCATTCCCAACAACTCATCAAGCCAACTCACTTTCAGCTGCTAATTTTGAATAGTCGGTTGTTCCGGAGGGGTTGTTTTGACCAGAGTCATAAATTTGGTCTGTGGAGAACTATATGGGAGTCCTTCAGTGGAGACCATTGTCACTGTGACTGACGCGTTCGTTGGTGTCTGGATAATGGACGTCTCATTCACACCAGGCACCTCTCCACCTTCTGTGGGCAGGATCGTTCGCGGTTTCCCGAAAGGCGTCTTAATATATCCCATCGCCATGGAGAAAATAAGAATCAAGACTACCCAGAAAAGCACGCAAAGGAATATTCCGGCACTGAGTGTACATAACGAGGTTTGATTAGCTCTTTCCCACCAAGTCTTGCTCGACCTGTCAACTATCTCCACCGGGGACAAAGCTTTATCAAGTTCTGCTGTAGATGGTCCCTTGTTGGGTCCATAAGTTGGTTCTTGAAATCGTAAGTCCATGTTGACGGATCCCTTCTGGGCTCAGGACTTACCAGACGTAACTCGGTAGGCTTCGCCATAGTATATCTCACTGAGATAGCCTGGTGTTGAGCTGGTCGGTCTATCAGTTAGATGGCTCCACTTGTCCGGTCCTTCTCTAGGCAGCTTGCGGGGCATTCTGTGAGTTTCTCGAGTTCTGCGTGTATTAGTGTCTGGGGTTAATAGGTTGCTGAAGATGAGCGGAAATGGGAATCAGGAAAATCCAGATTTCTCTAAAAGGTGCGAGAAGCCCCGATGATTGGAAGAAGACAGATAAGTTCCCATATTAGCATAGTCCATTCTGGAGGGGCCGAGGTGGGTTTAGTAGATCTCCCCTTCTGGGATCATGGCTAGAACGTGCGCTTAATGTCAACGTCATCACGAACCTGAATTCATTTCCATGGCTTCATTATGCCGCACTGTTTCATAGCCCACTTTAGATTATATGCGCTCAGAAATTCTCAGAAGTACTCGAACTCAAGAATCCTAAAAACGATGTCGGCGTATAAGCTCTCAATTATCACAAATGGACTCAGCATATTTACTCAGTACCATTCCAAGCCTTAACTAGATCGTCTGGATAGCGGATATTTTGCGGACATTTTGACTGTGTAGGCAAACATTGCATGTTGCCGCCTCGTGTCAAATCGATTTGAAGTATACGCTGTCTCCACTATCTAAAACCCCCGCTACATACACCCAAGCCAGAACCAATTAGGGCCAACCGATTGGACATTGCTGACACCCCTCATGCTTCAGAGATCTGTACATTTCAAGTGTGCGCCACCAATCGCAGAAAAGTCTGGCTCGGCTGGACATACTCAAACGGGTCACTGGATGCGTGTCGGAAGTTTACCCTATCTTGTCTTTTCATATGAGTATAAAATTGTGGCAACCTAATCGATTGAACAGCTCTATCACAACATCTATTCTGTTGTCAGAAGACTTTGCGAATATCAAACAGTATGGGTCGGACATTGACGTATCCAAAGGGCGTCTCTAACACGGTGAATCGTTATAAGCATCGCGGTATGAGACATCTAGAGAAACCTAAACTATCATCCGCCATCTAACCTCTCTTTGATAGCAACATACGACCTTGGTGCAATCCACTCCATCATCAATACATCCCAGGTGCTGAATGTCTCCTTCAACCCTGGTCCTGAGGACCCATTTCCCACTATCCTGCCTATGATTGGACAAATGGGATCGTTTGAATACCCTTCGGCGACAATCGACGAACCACTTGAATGCTATCTCCACGGTTATGTGAGCTCTCGCATCATGAACCTAGCCCGCAAGTCCGGTTCCAAAGAACAGGGCCTCCCAATCTGCATCTCCACCAGTCGAGTCGATGGAATAGTACTCTCTCTCACCCCTAACTCTCACAACTACAACTACCGTTCGGCAACATTGCATGGATACGCAAAGCTGGTCACATGTGAAGAGGAGAAACTGTGGGCCATGAAGTTTATCACCAATTCTGTTGTCGCGGATCGTTGGGATCACTCACGAGTACCCCCCGACCGGGCAGAAATGTCGTCTACTGTGATTCTCAAAGTCGACGTGGTCGCTGGCAGTGGCAAGATCCGGGATGGTGGAGTATCCGATGAGCGCAAGGATACGCAAAATGGCGATGTTACTAAACGCATCTGGACCGGGGTGATTCCTGTCTGGGAAATGTTTGGAGAGCCCATTCCCAGCGATGGAAATATGGTCACTGAGATTCCCGAGCATATCTCCTCGTTTATTGCGAATAGAAATGCCCAAAATCAGGCTTATGCCGAGCGTGCTGTACATATTGCGTTACCCCCGGAAGAACAGCATTGATCTGTCTAGCTTGAACTTTTGGCTGAATTCATTGATATATACTTTGAAGCGCCTGGAGATGGGTTATGAAGAAGTACTGGTATCTTGTGCTTTTCTTACCTAGTACGATATCTTAGTCTTATTAAACCAAAACTAATATAACAAGAATGTCAAAGAGAACCTTTAGGACATACCCGTGCGTTCTCAGACATAACATGATACTTTGAGCCTTGTCCGACCCAGAAAACGAGTCGAGCTGATGGCAATCTGTTTCGAGATTCACTTCGATTCCGCAATTGCCAAGCCCTGGGGCCTTGGGCTTTTATATGCATCTGTACTTCGCGCACGATCGGAAAGTGTTCGGGTAAGAGCAGGTAATGATATTGGTGCCAATGAAGCTAGTCAATTAAGTGACAAGCTTGTTCATATCTTGTTGACCACACCCGATGATCAGGAAAGCACGCATTTCGTCCATTTTTAAAGCACTTTAGACAGTGATACCTCGACAAAATGCAAGGCATCTTAGTGAATTTCATCGAGTGCACAATACTGCAACTCGACGGTAGCACTTTCCAACCGCCAATCTGTCAAATCGTCCTCGAGGTTGTCAACCACTGCAAGAACATAGTGAAAAACAATCTCGTCCTCAGCTCCATCAAAAATCTGACAAGAAGCTTGATTTGTTCAGGCAGTGTGCACAAAAATCTGGCAGCTTGCTCGTTCAACCAGGAAGCTCGCCAGAGACTGCCCTTGGGGGCGAATGCGTTCATTCTGCGGGAAGAAAAATGATCTATGGCCTCTGTGACTTGATGGACAGCCTGAAAATACAAACCTCCTTGGTCAAGGACGGGGATGACACATTTGGGTGAAATCTTCTCTCTCACACTACGCCGTCCTTTGATTTTCAACGCCCCGGCCGTGCAGTTCAATTCTTTTGAGACATGGAATTTGTGGCGGATTCTAACACCCTGGATAATCGTACTTCAAAGCAATATTCGTCTGAATGAATCTTCCAGTCAAACGATGGTACATCTTGTGACCGCCTGCGCAAGGCCGCTGTTGAAATTGCTCTAGACTGAAAGTCACACTAGCTCAATCTGTCTGTCATGTATTTAAACCAAAATATCAATCATACCATGCAGCTAGGATGAACCTAAAAGTAGCACCAGGTTGGCTGCAGGCCCAATGCCCCTCTGATCGGCTCGAAAATGAAGCCGCAAGATACGTTAAACTTCAAAAAGATTCAGGTCCTTATATGGAATTGGCGAGGCTATAAACAAGAATGGGCCGCCATCTTCTTGGGCAGCAGTGACTCTTCTGCCGATGCTATTGTGGAGCTTGAAAGCAAAAATATAGGCATTTTTGCTGCGATTATATAGGCTTTCCTCCCTGGAAATCTACCCATCCGAAATAGCCAATATGGAATTGACTTCCCATGGCAAGGACAGCAGTTGTCCGTAGAAAAGGTAGTTGTTGGTCCCCTGTCCAGGCTAATGATAGTTAAGGGTGTAGGTAAACCTGGACTAGGATTGAGATATAATTGCAATACACGTGGTAATAGCATGTTCGCTGTCCACAGGTATACAGGGCTTGAATAATGGATTGACAGGTCTCCAAGAGCGCCACAACGTTGCTTGAATTACAGATTTAGTAATACCGGATGGATCAATACGTTCATGCCCAGTTGGATATTCCTATCTGGCAACCTTGAATTTGAAGAACGTGCTACCACTTACCGTGTACATTAATTGGAGTCTGGGAGCCGTGCTACTGACCACTGTGACCTTAAAGTACTATGTAAGTTGCCGAAGATATTACTGCAGGATAAACTGTTTCGTGTTCCCACTGATAAGCGAAGTTTCAACATGGACTAACTCAATCATATGGGCTGGAGCATTAAACTGGCATCACAAGAGTTTATCTGAAGTAGAGTTGGTGTGAACCAGGATTGACCCAGTAGTTGCACCAAGCCCTCCGTCCGGCCCAGAATTTAATTGAGGCTTGCCTATCACCTGGGCAATTCAGTATGCGGGGTGCTGAGCCCGTTGGTCACGGATAGATCGCTCTGTCTAAGTTATTTTTCAAATACAGGGATCCAGTTCTAAGACAACAGATCTCAAGGCATCGGCCTCTTTGGATCGCATCGGATACGCTCAACGGCGCAAGAGCCATTAGGCATGCCTCGGATCCTTCGGCGCTATCGTATGACGAACTGTTCCTAGGATTCCCGTTCGCTATACTATACTAGTGGACTCGGAAGTTGATTCACTTCTCGATATTAGAAGCACTGAAGGTACCGATGTTGTAATTTTTTGATATAAATTCCGGCCTCTTTCTCTTCATCCAATCCTTCATTCACACTCATCCAAGTTCTAAAGTTGCTCAGCGAGTCTGTCAACATGGCCATGAGAATCATCTTTCTTTCTCTTCCCTTGACGGCCTTTGCGGGAGTCGTGGCAAGTCTGTTTGAGGATGTATCTGAGATGACACTCGACCGGCCTGCTTCCACGCCGCACTTATTCACCAGTCAGGGATACGGCGACTGGAGTTCCCAAAAAGCGATGCCGATGAATGGAGCGTGCCAACCGCTCAAGAGCACAGATGATTTGTAAGTCTGCCAGGTATTTCATCCCTCATATTGCTCACCTTGCTAGATACCATAATGTTGGATCCATTTATATTCCTTGTGCGATCACAGCAGGCAAGAAGGCCATGTGCACCATGTACAGGTATTTGATAGAACTTGTCCATCTCCATAGCCACATGGTAATAGAAACAGTGATTCAAATTGCCAAGATGTGATGGCCGCATTCGACCGCTCGCACTACAGACTGTTCGATCGCTCCCATAAGAACACGATGCTGACCTCCTACCTCGGTGGAATGGTAGAGAGTGTCAAGTGCGAGATGGTCGATGTCTTGACCAAAGTTTCGAATAACAACGACCACGTCTCCACTATGCATATGTCCCAATGTGTCGGTGACAAGTGCAATTCCGATCATGAATGCCACTTCAACCTCGGCGGCCATATGTTCTGCTCGGAGAAGAAGGACATGACCTGCCAAATGAGCCGCTTCCTGAAGTTGGGCTCTGAGTGCACTGAGGACCATCAATGTCGCGAGGGATACTGCACTGAGCATAATGGGCAGGTTAAATGTATGCCAAAGCGAGCACTGGGTGCTCTATGCTCGTCTTCTGCCGAGTGCATGTCTGGAGAAGTTTGCTGCGACCTTTCCGGAGGGTCACGGTGCAGCCAGGACCTCTGTAATGCAGATGACGTTAATGACGATGTCGACATGTGCATGAGCACTGGAGTGGAATGTTACGAACACTCGATGTGTTGCAGCGGAGGTTGTATGTTTGACCCGATGCTTGTGCTGGGTAAGTGCATGTAGGGTGAACTATGCGAGTTCAGAGAGCAAACAGGTTGAGTTATTAGGCGGAATATGTTGACGAAGACATGACTTTGATCAGGCGTACTAGTTTGGCAAGGAGATAATACAGAGAAATGGAAGACAATTTTGTCGTTATCTGGATAAAATGCCTTACAGTTCATTTTTGCCGTTTGAAGTTACAAATTTTTAAGGGTACTATTGTCCATCAAATGCTACGGGTAACTGATGTCTTTACATAACTGTGAGACTCGTCAGTAGGCAAGGTAACTGATTGGAGTCTTGATGAGTCGGAATCTTCAGCACCAGCTGCATCGCAGACAAGAACAAAACACTGTTTTTCTCTACCAAGCTATCGGCGCAGAAATTGATTGCATGTACAGCATCACTAATGACATTCAAAATACCATTAGATCGTATCAAATTCCTTTTCCTGACAACTAAAGGAATGTCTTTTTAAATTGATCCAACCTCGCTGAGCTCCTTTATTCGCAACTCGTCGGGCACGTGCCGCCGGGTTTTGCAACATGCCATCGTGAATCCAGGATGACTGGAAGCTCCGGTCTTCGATTTCCTGTGGGCTGACTTGTTCTGGAGAAGCTCGCGGTTGGGGCTGCCACTCGAAGCAACCGGTTCTTATCATCAGTGGATCGGGGGAAGTCGAGCACATGGATTCAACTGGGCAGAGGCTCGTGCGTAGCAAGCCGACTAACATCAGCTCTGAATCCTGCGTCTCATTGGGCTTGGCGTTATAGCCGCCTTTTTTTTACTCGGGGATGATGTTTAAGACTAGGCACAATAAGCAAGTGATCCAGTCCCAAAAATGCAATAACAAGGAGTGGTCCAGAAGTGCCTTCAGAGAGAAGATTATAGTCGTCAAAGCCTTACGCATCCGTAAATGGTATGGCATTTCCGACTAAGGATGATTGTTTCGTCATGCTAGGCAGGAGGTAGGGGCAGGCAAAAGAAAAAGAAAAGAATAGGAAAGAATGAAAAGAAACAAAGCATGTTAACCAACTCACCGCATGAGAAGACCACTTTACAATAGATCGATATTCCACGAGATGCAGTACCGCCGTGAAACGAATAACTCTGGACTGATTCGTAGGCTGTTGGAGACACCAAGGTGGTGCTACCTGGCCGTTCAGTCGTCATAGGAGATGATCCTTCGCCCAGGGTATGGATTCTGATTCCTCGGTTGCTTATTTTGGCCAGATGGTGTCTGGTGGCTCTCCTCATAACTGAGGGGCTCAGACATGGTGCTATCCGTCTCGTGTCCAGCTGGTCCTTTGGACTTCTTAGCAGCAGAAACGAGCTCCTCCCCGCTTGTTTTATTTGTAATTTCCTTGCTCCTATTATCCTTGGCGGTTGAGCCTCCCTGTTGGGACTTCATATCCGCGACTGTATTGTGGTTCTTCTCAAAAGACTCTTGACGAGCTTCGTATTCGACATCGTCTTGTTCGAGTTGCCTTACGCGTAGCAACGAGTGGATCTCGCTGTGTCTAAAAATTCGGATCTGTTCATCAGTGAGAGTCCGTTTCACTCCGTCGG
This sequence comes from Penicillium pulvis, assembly GCF_028828015.1. Taxonomy (NCBI): domain Eukaryota; kingdom Fungi; phylum Ascomycota; class Eurotiomycetes; order Eurotiales; family Aspergillaceae; genus Penicillium; species Penicillium pulvis. The sequence goes on along the minus strand of NW_026643079.1, from coordinate 118,475 downwards.
GATAATAGCCCAGGTCTTCATCGTCGCCAACGTCCTCTTCATATTCTGGTTCATCTGCGGGCGCGCCGACTGTTTCGTGTCCCGGGAAGTGCTGCACGTGAAAGGCCTGGAGGTCTTCCTGCAATATAAATCATATTTCAGCATCAAGTCAAGGCAGAAAACCTGGGAGGTAACATCTTACCAAGGTGACTGTTGGGATCTGCATCGTGGGTTTCGGGGGAATTGTTTAGGGAGGAAGTTTTAGCGCGACGCGGACGCGACTGAATGGTTACGTAACGCCTCGCTCCAGCCCAACAAGCATATTTTTGTACTTGATCTGAAGATGTAGTCTTGATTTTGATTGTTCTATATTATCATATAATAGTCTGTTGGAAGTCAAGCTCTTCTCAACGTGGCTCAAGTGTTCGTTGGTAGAGGTATGCTCGAGACGTTATTCCCTATCTTAACCTTGACGCTATCAAACCGGACTCGAAGATCCTGTAATGGTCTCAAATCAGACGTTCCAACACGGTCCTTCTCCTCCTGATTTGGCTCTTTCAGTGCCCACGCAAGTGATATGTGAAAACAGTCGGAGAAGTCGTGATTATGTGGAGTACCATGGGATGCATAGAGAGGGGCTGGTCGAATCGAGCCAGGGCACGATTCGAAAGACGTAATAGACCATTCAAGCTGTCATGTTCTGGTTTAGACATATGAAGTACAAGAAACCAGCGTGTCCGCTCATAGTTGGACACCCACTTCAGGCCATTAGGTTTCAATGCAAATCTATCTCGCAATTAGCTATCTTGTCGGCATGAAAGATGGAGGCTTAGACTTACGGCGTTATCCGAGAGCTGTCAATTTCCGTCTGTAGGAATCTTTCAAAAGAGCTGCGCTGTTCGGTGCGAAGAACAACTGGCCGGGATAGGCTAATATGGAGTGGCAGCTGCGCGCCTAGGTCACTGTGTAGGAGACTTTGAATTCCCGACTGTGAAGACGAGCGCTGGGGGAGCAGTTGTCCAAGAAGAATCAGCTCCTGCGTCGATGGGTACACTAGTAGGATTAGTGCTCTGTCAGACTAGAAGGTAGCATACACATACATTCAAGGTAGACATGAGTTGGCCAGTTGCCCTCGACATGAGGGATGACCCGCTTTCGACCCCCCATGAAGGCTTGGATCATCCCGAGTGCTAACACGTGTAGTCGAGGCATATAAATCGTGAAATGTTGCTGGGAGTGGGGGCAGACTCAACATCTTGTCCGAGGTCGATTGTTTGTGACACGGCCGCTTGGCCGACGGTGTCAGGACATCTGCTTCATCTGACTCGGACTCAGAATCTGAGTACTGAACCAAAGGCATTCCAGGCTGCTATGACAGATTGAAGGTTGCGCACTAGTTGAGATTGATGGATTCATGGCACTAGTTTACTATGGGAAAGTTCCAATTCTATTCGCATGTTGAAGCCTGAAGGACAAGGCTGCAATATCCAGCCCCACAAAGCTCTTATGATTGGTCTTATTGTGCTTGGTGTACAAAGCTCTTGGATCTCGAGTATACCTCTTCTTCCATTTTGAAAGGCTGCAGGCTTGGATGCATACAAATGTTCCATTGAAAAACTGCCAGGTTCTTACTTTTGTTCGAGGTATCTCTTGGCTTCCGTTTGTCGGAGGCCTTCGATGGCACTGTCCCTTCACGCGATACTGGTCGTGAGATACCAATTCATATCTACAAGCCCGACAATGGCCAGCCTCGTGAAGACATCTTCCGCCTTTTTCATAGTGTTGGCCACAAAACCCACCCAGTTGCCACCCATGCTTTTGCTGCTTTTCCCAGCTTGCCTGTGGGGGATTGTGTGTCTCTATCGTGCTGCAACATGAAACCCTTTAGAGCTACCTCATGACGTGTGCTGCAGAAACAGAGTTGACTAGCGATGTAACATTAATCAAGTGAAACACCCTTTCCTATACAGATAATCCACCTCGGCTCAACTTCGACTGAGACCCCTAGGAAACAGGCACCAGAATGGCCACACAATGTGGGGAAATGGAGCAAACCCCACATTCGTCAGATCGGAGTGTTGATCAACCGACAAACTACCAGCCAAGTCTCTCTAAATTGCGGAGAATTGCAGGATACCTCATACTCCGCATTCCGGGGTGAAATACACCGAAGCTCTGGATCGTCACCCAACCTGCGGAAAGCTTAGGTCTCAACTAGCGGACAAGGGACATGGCACAGGGGTGGCTGGATACAAAAGGGAGACTGATTCCAAACACTGGATTCATCAGCCCATCAGAGCTTTCTTCCAACCTTTCCTTCAATGTTTGGGGTTACTCTTCTGCTGCTACCGTTGGTAGCGGTCGCATCGCGTGTGCCATACGAGGAGTACATTCTAGCTCCGAGCTCACGAGACCTAATTCCAGCATCAGTCTACCAAGTCAATGGGTCCGTGATAAATGCAAGCTCTTTATTACAATCCTCTGGTAAAGGGGCCACCTTCAATGGCGTTTCATCTGTGACATTGGACTTTGGCAAAAACGTCGCTGGCCTAGTATCCCTAGATGTTAACTCCGCCTCAGCATCATCCGCATTCTTGTCTGTCACATTTACCGAGTCCAGTCTCTGGATCAGCAGCGAATATAGCGATGCGACTGGTAATTCTGGATTCGACAGACCATTGTGGTTCAACGTCGGCAAGGGTGCAGGAAAATACACGGCAGCCACCAAATTCCAACGAGGTGCCTTCCGGTATCTGACAGTCGCGAGTAATACCAGTGCCACGGTGGCTCTAGACGCTCTCCGCGTGAACCTCACTTCCGCACCGGACCAAAATCTTCGGGAATATACGGGCTGGTTCCACTCCGACGATGAGCTGATTAACAAGATCTGGTATGCCGGCGCATATACGAACCAGCTGTGTACTATTGAGCCGACGGCCGGCGACTCTATCACCTCGCAGAGCGACGATATCGTCCTGCCAGAAATGAACACTTGGTACAATAACTACACGATTACAAATGGAACTAGTACCATCACCGATGGAGCGAAGCGCGATCGGCTCGTCTGGCCAGGGGATATGGCTATCTCTCTTGAAAGCATTGCCGTCAGCACTGGCGATCTGTACAGTATTCGGATGGGATTGGAGTCGTTGTTTATTTTGCAGCAGGCTGATGGTCGACTACCCTATGCTGGCACCCCGTTCAATTACGGCGAGAGCTATACCTACCACCTACACAACCTCATCGGCATGTCTTTCTTGTATCGTTTCTCAGGAGACAAAGCGTGGGCATTAAGCTATTGGGACCAATATGTCCTTGGAGTGAAGTGGGCATTGGAGTCAGTTGACAGTACCGGTCTGGCCAACGTAACTTTGTCTGCCGACTGGCTGCGATATGGAATGGGAGGTCATGTAAGTTCAATTCCCCCAGCCAATGGATACTAGTAAGTCATTACTTACAAGATCAGAATATCGAGGCCAACTCAATTCTCTACTTCGTTCTGAACGATGCCCAAGATCTCGCAAAAGAGTTGAACCAGACCTCTATGATCACCCACTGGGCAAGTGTCGCAGCAGGAGTCAAATCTGGCGCGAACAAACTCCTCTGGGACTCCTCAGCAGGAATGTACCGAGACAACCAAACAACGAGTCTCCACCCTCAAGATGGAAACACCTGGGCCATCAAAGCCAATATCACCCAGTCAGAAACCCAACGCAAAACAATATCCGCCGCCCTTAAGGCCCGCTGGGGACCCTACGGGGCCCCGGCCCCCGAAGCTGGCGCTACGATCTCCCCATTTATAGGCGGCTTCGAGCTCCAAGCACACTATATCGCTGGACAGCCCAATGCAGCACTAGATCTTCTTCGCTTGCAATGGGGATACATGCTTCTAGACTCCAAGATGACCCAATCCACATTCATCGAGGGGTACTCGACCGACGGATCCATACATTACGCGCCCTACATCGATGATGCGCGGATCTCACATGCTCATGGTTGGTCAACAGGTCCAACATATGCGCTCACTGCATACGCCGCAGGGATTCGGTTTACCGAACCGGCGGGTAAGTCCTGGATTATAGCGCCCCAACCTGGGAATCTGACCACCGTTGATGCTGGTTTGGCTTCTGCTCATGGAGTTTTCTCGGTGGCGCTCCAGCGATCCTCTGGGGAGCGGTACAGTCGGTTTTCATTTAGCACTCCGTCCTCTACTACGGGAGTTGTTCAACTTCCTGGTATTGAAGGGGTTTTGATCTCTCAGACTGGGCAGCGGGTTCGACTTGTGAATGGTACGGCCCGCGTTCCGGGTGGGACATGGAAGTTGCAAAGCTCGTGATATGTATAGCTGTATCCGAATGGAAATTAGCATGAGAGCGAATACTCCAGAATCATTCATGTTTCCGCTGCTCTGACTCATCTGAGGCAGTAATTATTTCCAAATGGGATCAAACAGCCTCACTGTGTCAATAAGCGGTGTGGTCCAATAGGTCCCTTGCCCTGTTATTAGTGGAGCAATGATTTCTCCACCTTGAGCTTGGAGCTCAGCTCGGTTTGGAATCCACCCAGTCCACTATCATCTGGTCCTCTTTATCGTCTAGGTTTGTAGGTTTCATTGGCCTTTTGTCAAAGAGATCATATGTACTAGGGAATGGTTTCCCTTGGCATACATGCATTAATGTTAATGAAAGATTTGAATCACTCTTAATAGAAAACTGTGGCTTTGTAAGCGCCGGAGATGTGTAAGTTAGTTAATGCAAGTGTGATAGCTTGAGGCAGCAATGCATTCACCCCAAGAAATATCTCGGCGGTATTCACCAACTAGATAGCTTCTACATAAGGAGGAGAAGCATCTCTAATTTCTTATTTATCTACATAGCTCCGACGCACTTTAGGCACAAGGATCAACCCAACCCGTGTGACCGAGTAAACAAGGCAGAGCCGCTCGTCAAATGACAACGCATGGTAGCATGAGGCGTCTAACAGCTTAACATAAGCCAACGCAGTCACATTCGTGGGAGCTCTTGATTGGCTTCTGACCCTTTCACTGTGTCGTTGATTCCTTCTTTCCACCTGCACTGTGATCCCGGCCAGATTAAAACCCTCCGTCGCACCCCACTCTTTCTCTACAACGTGCCTGTTCTCTGTTTCTCATTTCACTTGGTTTTGATTTTCTTTGCTCACCAGCTTTTAACTTCACTTTCGTTCCCTCCTTGTCCTTGTGGCGGAATAGATCAGCCTTCCAATTCAGACCCCAGTGGACCCCCACTCCACTAGCCTCCACACTTCATTTCCCCACTTTGGTTCAAGCTTCAAGCTCCACCATGGCTGAGCCCATCACCAACACCGCAGACATCAAGCACGAGTTTGAGCCATCCACTGAAAACATCAAAATAGTGAATGGCTCGCCGCCGCCCGTCCCTGAAGTAGCGGTCAAAGATGCCGCTACCTCTCCAGTCACGGAAACCTCGCCTATGACAGGAACAGGATGCAAGAAGCATGACAAAATGGAAGGCATGAAGAAAAAGAAAATTAAAAACAAGAAGCGGGATATGGACGAATCATCGGACTCGGATTCCTCGCTTTCTACTGGTGACACTGACACGGACACTTCAGTCACGGACTCAATCGCAAGTGACTCGGAGCCGGAGCGACGCAAGAAAAATCGAATGCGAGCGAAGGCTCAGACCAAACGGGCGTTGAAGGATAAGAAAAAGCGGAAGAAGCGCAAGCAGCGTGGTCGCAAGTCGGCAGCTGCTGATTCGATTTCGGATACCTCCAGCGATTCGGATGCTGAGTCGGACTCGTATGAATCAGATTCGTCGTTGGATGAGAAGCTTTTGCGGAAGTTGGTCTCAAAGCTCACGGTGAAGAAGCGACATAGACGACTGCGGGATCAGACTAGTGATGATCTTGGTACGACCGATTCTCCAGGCGAGACTCGGCGGGAGAAGCGGTCAAAGAAGAAGAAGCCAGCCTCTAAGGTGGCATTCAAGCGTGTAGATCAATGTGAGTCGTGCCCAGGCCCATGCTATGTCTTACCTGGACTTCATTAACCATTTTCCCCTCCAGTGTGGGATAGCACGATCCACAAGTACAAGCTGACCGAGACGGTGGACGATCCCGATGCGGACGAATGGGACCAGTACATCTTCACGGTGCGTCGCAAGTTCAATTGGGAGAACAAATTTCTCGATGTAGTGGTGGATATTAAGAGCAAGCCCCTGCGTGAGTCGCTGGCCAAGGTGATGGATGGCGTTAAGGGTGTCAGTCTCGTCGAAGAGCCCGCAGTAGTCGACCCAAATATGTTGTTTCTGTATTTGGAAGAATCAAGACAGTACATGAAAGATCTGAGGCAGCAATCGCGCAACGAAAAGAAACGAAAAGCGCGCAAAGCAGCTGCTACCAAAGCGGCCCACCTCAAAGTACTGATCAAGTATCTCGACACCGACTATGCAAACATCAAAAAGACCCTCTACCCTCTTCTCGAGGCAAACACTATCACTTTCGATCTACTCTGGGCTCTGTTTAAGCCCAACACCATTGCATATACCCCGACATACGGCAACACCGACGAGCCCCGAGCCTTTAAGATCGAATACGCCATCAAGGAATCCTCTTTCATGAAAGGACAATGGTACAGCATCGAGGGAAGATACCTGGAGTATGACGGAAAAGACTTTGGATTTGGCAGCATGGCCGCTGAAGTAGAATCATTCAAGGGTGCACGCAAAATCACCAGCCTCGCCTGTTTCCCACTCCAATACCACCGTGATGCCGAGGGACTGCGAACACGTCTTGTCGAGCGCGGCAAGCGCTTCGTGGCACTGCGCGGTATGAACTACCGCTTCCACAAAGGAATGGCATTTTACAAGAAAAAGCGCCATTCTGTGGGCAAGGTCAACATCGAAAGCCGGGTGATGATTGATCCAGCCATCCACCGTCGGATCAATCCTAACTACCCCATAAGCACAGTCCGGCCTAAGGATCCGGACCTGCTCGAGTTGTCTGACGCGGGGTTGAGTGACATGGAGGATGGTGATAGCGATGGCTGCTGCTGCGGGGATTCTGACTCTGAATCCGAGCAAGGAGGGGTATCTGATACTCCACGGACAGTGTACAAGGTAATCGAAGGTGAAGATGGGACTCCTCGCGTAGTGGAGGTAGAAGTCGACGACAACGGCTTAGAGATTCAGAAGGAGAACATGGATCGCATTGAAGGCAGCGCAGGTGTCGTAGGTCGTGAGTTCACCGAGGAAGAGCTGCTCATCGCCAGCCCCGTCGTATTGGGTTTCGCCTTCACAGAGAAGATGTGGCTGGAGTTCACCATCTCGGGTATTAGCGATATCGACTGGGACAAAGATGCATTCGACTCACTGGTTCTCCCAGCAAACCAGAAGTCCATCGTCAAGGCCCTTGTCGAATCGCACACCTTCCATGCAGCCCAGAACATTGACGACGTAATCCAGGGCAAGGGGAAGGGCCTGGTTGCGGTATTGCATGGTCCACCCGGGACAGGCAAGACCCTAACAGCCGAAGGCATCGCCGAGCTACTCCGACGTCCACTGTACATGGTCAGTGCAGGAGAATTGGGAACCGACTCGCGTTCATTGGAAGCAGAATTGAACAAGATCCTCGACATCGCTCACTCATGGGGTGCGGTTCTCCTCCTCGACGAAGCAGACATCTTCCTTGAGAAGCGGACCATCCACGACATCCACCGCAACGCTCTTGTCAGCATCTTCCTTCGTCTCCTGGAGTATTTCCAGGGCATCCTCTTCCTTACCACAAACCGCGTCGAAACATTCGACGACGCCTTCCAATCCCGCATCCACGTCGCATTGCGATATGGTGACCTAGCCCCGAAGGCGAAGCGCAGCATCTGGAAGATGTTCCTAGAACGAGTTCGTGCTATCGAAGGTGTCCAGACGGCTGAATTCTCAGAGACCGACTTCGATGTGCTGGCACGGCACACACTGAACGGTCGACAGGTAAGAGCTCTATCCCCCTTCTGACTCCAAATGATTCTCATCTACGCAACAATATAGACGATTGGTTGTTCCAGAAACTAACAAGTTATAGATCAAAAACTCAGTTCGTACTGCGCAGGCGCTCGCGGTCAACGAGAAGACCCCATTATCTATGGATCATATCAAACGGGTTCTAGATGTCGCGGAGACATTCGATCAGGACCTTCGTGGTGGAACGGGTTACCTGGACGCGATGCGTAGTTACACTTAGTTTAGGACTTTACTCGGATGTGTCGTTCAGATTTGAGGAGTTCGTGACTTGTGACTGATGATTTACATAGCCGAGAAGTGAAAGGCATCAAGAATGGGGAATCTTGCTTTTCTTTTCAGCATTTAACCATGTAGCTATCTACTGCCAATCAATCCAATTTATCCAAATCAGATAGCCCTACGTTTGAAATAGGATTCATTACGGTAAGATGTTCACGGATTAGACCGATATTCATTAAGTCAATTATATCGATCTAGAAATACAAGGCCAGACGCTCTGAAAACGGAGAGAACTGGAAAATTGGTTTAAAGGTGGTATACAGCGACTTTTTTAAGGGTTGGCCTTGACGAAGTCGACACCCTTCTGGATGTTCTTCTTCAGGTCAGCAAGGCAGGCCTCAAGGAGACCCTGCTCGTACTCGTTGACGGGGCCAACGGGGTGGATCTTCTCAACACCCTCGGGGCCGAGCTCAACGCGGGAAGCGAAGAAGTCGATACCCTGGTCCTTGTAGAGGGGAGAGTCAACGAAGGTGGGCTCGATGACGTTCTTCTCACCCTGGGCAGCCTTGAGGAGGGACTCAGCGAAGCGAGCACCGGCCATGGCCATGGAGAGGGTGGCGGAGCCAGCACCGTCCTTGGCCTTGACAACCTCGTCACCACCGAACTGGATGCGGTTGACAAGGGCATCACGGGCCTCACCGTCAATGGCGGGGTGACCGGACTGGGACAGCAGGGGAACGATGGTCACACCGGAGTGGCCACCAACAACGGGGACCTTCTCGCCAGAGGGGTCGGTCTTCTGGACCTCGGAGATGAAGCGCGAGGCGCGGACAACGTCCAGGGTGGTGACACCGAACAGGCGCTTGGCGTTGTAGACACCAGCCTTCTTGTAGACCTCAGCGACGATGGGGACGGTGGAGTTGACCTAAGCAATATATTAGATATAGCTCATCGATCGGTTATAGAATGATTTGAGAACATACAGGGTTGGCAATGACCAGGACCTTGGCGTTGGGGGCAGCCTCAGCGGCGGCCTTGGCGAGGTCGCGGACGATGGAGGCGTTGGTGTTGAAGAGGTCATCACGGGTCATACCGGGCTTGCGGGGAACACCAGCGGGGATGAGAATGATCTCGGAGCCCGAAAGGCACTCCTTGAGGCCAGCAGCATCGGGGTTGTAGCCAGTGACGGTGCTGTTGGTGTTGATGTGGCTCAGATCAGCGGCGACACCTGGTTAAAAATCACGTTAGAAAGGGATGACAGAGGTAATGACACAATATCACATACCGGGTCCACCACGGATATCGTAGAGAGCAAGCTCAGAGACACGGGGGTTGAGCTTGAGCAGCAGGGACAGAGGCTGGCCAATACCACCGGCGGCACCGAGAACGGCGACCTTGGAGGCCTGTAGAAGGGTTAGCGCGGGTAAATACAGATCAATTCATCATAACGTACCTGGCTGGCCGAAGCGGAGAAGGCGCGCTTCTGGAAAAGGTTGAAGGTAGAGCGAGCGGCAAACATTATGTCTACTGGTTCCAGATGATGTTGGATGGAGGAAGAAGAAGGGAGAGGGAATGAGAAGGGGAAAGAGATTGGGGCCCGGTGAGCTGTCTCCACTTTAGCACGCTTCCGATGTCCCGGTGCTCGGCCGATCCCCAACGCTCGGGCGGAATCGCAAACAATTGCACAATTCGGGTGGAATTGGGATGCTTTTAAGTACTTGTTCCTTACTTTACATGTGACACCTTATGAATAAAACACATATCGCATTGTTGATTCTGATATCCCGATCAAAACGCCGTCGCTGATGGAAAGCTAAACCTAAACCAGAAAAAATGACCACCATACAGAGCGTTACAGAGTACAGTAGGAAAGTATACAAGTCCTTGATCACCGCAAGAAGTGCAGCACCAACCAACAGAAGAGGATGAATATCACCACGCCGCCCCAGAAAATCCATTTATCCTGTCTGGCGCGTCGCTCCACCATGCGGATAGTATCTCCGCTCACACCCAGCGTATTGGCAACACTATACAGTCGGCGCTGGGTACCCTTCAATACCTCTCGCTGCTGGCCCAAATCCGCTAGCACGGCACGTCCGCGATCCAAAAAGTCATCCAATTGAGTGTTGGTGTTGGAGAAGAAAGATTGTTCGCGCAGCGCATGGCTTTCACGACTGTGGTCGGCGGGTCCACCACCAAAGCTCAGCCCGGAGGATGGCGCAAAGGAAGATGAGGCCTGGGGAAGGTTGGACTGTGCGTAGGGATTCTCGGGAGTAGCGGCGTGATGCGGTCGACGGCCTAAAAGCTCACTGCGGTTGGTGGACGATTGCTAGGGAATTAGGTCAGTCAAGAAGCTCGTAGGAGAGAAAAATCAAGTCCAGCTTGTTTTGTTATGATTGGAACATACTGCATCCTCACGCTCTTTGCGCAGACGGTCGAATTGTGTTCGGTATTCTCCCAACTCATTGCGGAAATTCTTGACCCGATCAAATGCCTTCTCTTGCTTCTCCGGAATCAGCTCCTTCTTCGACAAAGCTGAATAGTCGTCAACGGTTCGTGATAGGGAGGCTAATGATGCAGCAATCTGGCCTATGCAAAGCAAGGTCAGCTAGAATCCGACACATAGATCGGAGAACGCACCTTGAAGTGCGGGCGAGGAGGTCGCTGGAGACTGCGCAAACGTGTCCAAATCCCGGCGGATAGCAGATGATTGCTTCAAGGCAGAGTTGAAGAGGGAATTCTATCTGCGTGAGTAACCATCTTGCATTGGATGGGGCGGTTGGCGTACCATGGTGTGGGTGGTAGTATCCACGTAATGGCGCGGATTCTCAGAGCATACGAAGAAGAAAAGAAATCAACGTGTTAATGAAAAAAGGCACCGGGAGTTTGATCCACCTAGGTACCTCCAGGTTGAGAGAATACAGTGACCCAAGGTTGAACTGAGCCCACACTTCGAGGCCACATGTGTGTTTTGGCCGCTGACCGCCTTCGGGCATAGCTTTAACATTGATGTAAAACCTTCCTTCACTACATTGCATATCTGTTCGATTTACTCTCGTTTGCTACGCCAGAAAGTGGTCGCTGAGTCGATTTTTGAAAAAAAATGACGGATTGATTCACACCGCATTCGCGTCAAATTGGTATCGTTAAGGCTACTAGTACAAGACCAATAATCCGACTCCGTCCTCTCGCCAAAGGGTACAGAATGCAAGAAAAGCAGGGATGGTATATTAAACAATAAAACTCAAGCCAGGATGAGGTTTAGAACACACTGATATGCGCACCCCTATTTGGTAGGGTACTTGTTCTGTAGGAACCACCTAGACAAAGAGTTAGCACCGTGCAGGTATAGCGATTACACATATACATTGGAGCACACTTAAGTTCTCCGATCATTCAGAGACTCCAGAATACTTACTTGCTGGCAAAGTAGTCCACAACACCGACAGCACCCACGGCACCAGACACAAGGCCGACCAACTCCCACGAAAGCTTGCCTTGGGCATGCTTGTGGTAGGCACCGAAGCCCAGACCAGCTCCGACCAGAGCACCGAGAACGGCGTTGGTGATGTACACGGGGTTACTGGAGTTGGCGTAAAGACTGCTGTTCTTCGCCTTGCGAGCCTTGGCCTTCTTCTCACTGGCCTCACGAACCTTGCGCTCCTCAGCCTCGGCGGCCTCGCGCTCTATCCGCTCAGCCTGTGTAGTTGTCTTGACTTCCTGGTTGATAAAATCGGGGTCGACGGTGTTGACGTGCGGAGAGTCAACGTCAATGAGGGAGGCAGTGCTCTCAGACTCGTCGTGGTAGACACCACCCACGTTGGGAGCGCGGCTGGTTATAGGTTAGCATGCCGCGCGATCTTCACGGTGAAGTTGCGGTGTTTGCGACTTACGCCTGTGAGTTTGGTTAGCTTGAGTTTCTCTGCACTGATGTCACATGCCGTAGTACTTACATCCTCGGGAGTCTGCTTAGGACCCTTGGCAGCAGCGTCGGCGTAAGACATAGCTAATTTGGTGAATAGAGAGGTATTGGTATATGGGTGGTAAAAGGTGGGAGTTGCAAATTTCTGGCGATCGTGACCGAAGATAATGGTTGAGATCAGGCGAGGGGGGAAGTCACTTTATACCAAGGAAACCTTGGAAGCATTGCCGTGTGACATCACGTCATTGATTTGGTGGAGCCATAACCCTACCTGACTATGATGTTATATTATCCCCCTACGATTTCCTTCAGCTGCTGGAATAAATTAAGGTATTTTAATCTTGCATAACCTAAGGAATCAATAAGTTTCTAGTGATTTGTCGGTATAGCTTGACGGAGCGCAAAAGATGCGAACAGCATGACTCGCAGCCACTGACGTGCCTCCCGCTCCGGTCTACCAAACCCGAAACTCGACTGGAACCTTCTTTTGAATTGCTATCTACTACACAGTCTATAAATTTTTATTTACAGTCTACTCCCATGGGAGCTAACTGTAGGAAAGCTTGCAGCTTCCCTTCATGGTACATTATTAGCTGTTGTCACAATTCTTCGCACTGGGGCAACCTACCTACGTTTGCGGCTTGAGAAATCCCCTAAAGTATTTACCAATTTCTCGGTATCGATCGAGACCGATTACGGCGGAAACATCTGCACGAGAGGATTAGTAGTCGCAAAAAGAGACCCGGGTCTGAAGAAACCTACATTGATCAGGGCGGACGATGATCAGGGCCCCTTCTTTGGGGTTGATGCCGAGGGATTCATATGCACGTCCATGGCCATTATTGTAACTCTCATCATCGTAATACATCTTGTGCAGATCTTAAAGGGTGGTAAGTAAACGATCACTAGTTTAATTCAACGAGATTCCGGGGACTTACCTTTTGTCTGATTCTTGCCAGTCACTGGGTAGAAGCATTCAGGAATGTGCTCCAGCTCGATATCATGTCGCTTTCCATGACCAACCACAATGGTCTCAATTAGACTATCAACGTCCTGTGACTTTGGTGTGAACATGTGGACTGGTCCGTCGTGTGAGAACAGGTATTCTCCGAGCTAGAAGACATTAGTATCATCATCTCCAGGTACCCGGGCAGACTCACCGTGTTCAACTTGGTCCGGTTCTCGGAATCTGTGAGATCACCGACAAAGGCCATGACACGCCACCGACCATCTGATTTGAGCGTTGTCATGAGCTGGAGAGGTTTTGAGTCACATAGTCGCACAACCTGCGCACTGGGCAGGCGCATGCCAACCACTACATTCGATGCCAGCTCTGTAGACTCTAAGGCACTGGTAATGGGAGATACATCATATTTGGCTGTGAGACCAGCTGTGTATTTTCCCGCTTGGATGAAGCCTTCCTGGAATTCTGCAGATGTATTGGCTCCGGAGGAGAACAGCTTCGCAAAGTAGCGATCAAAGTTGATCAAATCGATGGCGGTCTTTTCCCGCTCCAGAACGTATGTCTCGAGCAGCGAAGGGCTGGCCAGTCCCGTCAAGACTTCACCAAGCTTCCATCCAATATTGTAACCATCTTGCAGACTAACATTCATACCCTGACCAGCTTTAGGAGAATGGGTGTGGCAAGCATCACCAGCCAAGAAGACTCGATAGTCCTTATGGAAGAAATCGGCATGGCGCTGACCAATCGAGTATGCAGACCACCATACCGTCTCAGCAAATTCAATCTGGTATGGGCTCAAGATCTTCTGTGCCTGATGCTGCAGCTTCTCCAAAGTCACATCCTTTGGATTTGTCCCTGCGGGCAGTTCGGTGTAGAATCTTGTCAGGTTGTTGTTCTCGCCTTCTCGGGGGATAATTAATATATTCCCGTCTTTGGAGCGAATGGCCGACTTCTTGCGGAAATCAGGGAAATTTGTGCGAGGGACCATATCCATCACTCCCCAAACTGCATCGCTACTATCTCCAATCATCTTGTACCCAAGAGCCTTACGAACAACGCTGTGTGCACCATCGCACGCCTATGTGCCGTTAGAAAGGATTATGACCACAAGGAACTCGTTCCTTACCAAGGCATATTTTGCCGCAAACTGCTCTGTCTTCCCGTCCCTTTCCGCAGTCACCATGACAGGATAAGCATCAGGATCTTCAGCAGATGTGCTATCCACCTTGACGTCGGTAACATTATACCCATAATCAATGTGCTGATCATTGTACCTCTGCATCACCTCAATAAGCAATCCATTTATGCGTGCCTGGTTCAAAATAACATGCGGCTGATGCGACAACCCAGGCTGCGTATCAGCCGTCCGACCAGTGCGCTTAATACCCGATCCATCATCTGCCCAAAAGTTGACTTCAAGAACATGGTAAGCCTCACGCAACAACTCCTCGCCAACACCAAAACTCTCGAAAATTTCAACAGTCCGACACTGGACACCATCTGCCTGTCCCATCTTCATGGGGCCATCGCGCCGCTCGAGGATCTTGCATCGAATGCCGTAACGGGCGAGCCAGGTGGCGGCGCAGAGGCCAGCGGAACCACTGCCGCATATGAGAACGTCGAATTTTTCCATCTGGGCTCAGTGGAGATTTTGATCTGAGTGTTCGTGTATGCACGATTTCTACATGCAGGGGATCTCTATTAAGTAGGCTGCAGATGAGGTGTCATGGTCTGGAGTATATGGGTTCTGCGGGGCGTGTAGGGGGATCCACATCGGGAGTGGCCCGAAAAGTCTTTGCCTAGGCTACTTCCTTTTAGCGGGTCATTCTGCAGCAAATCTATGTACTTTGGTTGGAAAACCTATTTTCCCTTCCCGGTCTATCCCCGCCGGCTGCATACCCCGGCACCAAGGCCCCAGGGTTGGTGATTCAGCCATGAAGAGGCTCTGTAGTGGCATTTGTGTAATTTGAAGATATCTACAATGCCGAATTCCGAGCCATTTGATTTTCTCGGAACAGATGCTTGACATCTGCCGGCTGCCGTCGTGCCCGGCGACAAATATATACAATTGCATGCCGAGCTATGCCCGCCCTTCATCACCAATGCCGGAAGGACTTCCATTCCAAATCTATCCTGGTTGACTTGTTCGGAATCTACAACTATGAATTTTTTTTTTATGAGCGAATCAAACCTTGGATTATGTACAACATGTATATTTCAGGTATGTATGAAAATAATTCAGATACTGGATTCACGCTGCAGGGTTGCCCATAGAAGCAGGCCACCTCGGATGGACTATGCCGGCACCCCTGGCCAGGTGCTTAGGTGGGTCAACATCTCAAACAAATCCCAAGATTATCATGCAAATTGTCAACATGGGCCCTTAAAAACCCATTCCAAGGTTTCTATGGATATGCATGGAAATATCAAAACCTTGGAAGCTAACGATGCCTATCTCAAATATTGCCATGGTGAGAAGTAAATTGGAATATGCCCCAGTGGCCCCGGAGGCAGCAGCCCTAGAGTTAACATCATTGGAAAGTGAAGGTTAAGCGTGATGGTATATACCTAAGCCGTCTTCAAAGGTGTTCCGGTCAGTATACCCGCTAGGCACATCAGGGCCTGCATTTGCTCAGCGGTACTTCCATGGACATCCATGGATATAGTTGCCCAGGTGGATCACCCCTGGAGTACCAGTCACATACCTATGTATCCATCTACACACCGGTTTAGACATATTTTGAATGTTGCAAACGAAATGTGGGCTTATAGTACTGGATATGCCTTCAAAAGATGTAGAAAATGGATTGTAGTTGCTAAAATCAAACACAAAAGGACCGATGCGGGTCTAAGGGGGCAAAGGAGATTTTAATACAGATTACAGTAATGTGGGTACTGGAGTCGTGGCAGCTTTTACAGCATAAGCTCAAGAGGGTTCTCAACGACCTTCTTCAACTCCTTGATCCACTCGCCACCAACGGCGCCATCCACGACCTTGTGGTCGAAGCTACCGGTCACGATGATCTGGTCATCCCACTCAGTAACGGTGCCCTCCTCGGTTTCGACGGGAACAGCGACCTTGCGGACGGTGCCGACGGCCAGAATACAGGCCTGAGGAGGGTTGATGATGGCGGTGAAGCGCTCAACGGCGGGGTTCATACCCATGTTGCTGATGGTGAAGGTACCGCCCTGGTACTCCTCGGGCTTGAGCTTGTTCTCGCGAGCACGCTTGCCGAGGTCGCGGACCTGGTTAGAGATGCTAGACAGACCCAGAGCGTGAGCACCCTTGACGATAGGGGTGATCAGGCCGGAGGGGGTGGCGACGGCGACACTGATATCGGCGGACTTGTGCTCGCGGATGACGACCTGGCCGTCGACCTCAATCCAGCTAGAGTTGACCTGGGGAACCTTCAGGAGAGCGGAAGCACAGGCCTTGATCAGGAAGTCGTTGACGGACAACTTGTACTTGCCATCGGCGGAGGCGTTCAAGGCCTGGCGGAGCTTGAGGAGCTTGGTGACCGACAGGGTGGTGGACACGAAGTAGTGGGGGTTCTCCTGCATAGACTGCTTCAAGCGGTTGGCAATGGTCTTGCGCATGGAGCTGACGGGGATGTCCTCGTAGGCGGGGCCAGCGGCGGCGGAGGCGCTGGGCTTGTACTTCTCGACATCCTCCTTGGTGACCACACCACCCCGGCCAGTACCCTTGAGGGCCTTGATCGGGACGCCCTTCTCAAGGGCGAGAGCCTTGGCGGCGGCGGAGATGGAAGGCTCACGATCCAGGGAAGGCTGGAGCTTCTCATCGGAGTACTCGGGCTCAATAGCGGCGGGCTCCGCCGAGGGGGCCGGAGCCGACGGCTCAGCGCTCTTGGGCTCCTCCTTCTTCTCGGGGGCTGGAGCAGCCTTGTCACCAGCATCCTCCAGGGAGAAGGACTCGAAGGCAGAGACATCGGCACCCTCCTCAACAAGAACGGCAATGGGCTGTTGATAGGGGAAAGCAGGTTAGATTCGGAATTCCGAGGGGAAGCTCGGGAAATTTCTTACCGAGCCGACAGGGACCTCCTTCTCGCCAGACTCCTTCAGGACCTTGGCGAGGACGCCCTCATCCTGAAACTCGAAGTCCATCTGGGCCTTATCGGTCTCAATCTCGACCAGGACATCACCGGGCTGGAGGCTGTCACCGGCCTTCTTCTGCCACGCGCCAACATTTCCAGCGGTCATTGTCGGGGACAGCGCCGGCATGCTGATAATGGTGTGAGGAGGGAAGGCTATATAATCATCATAGGTTAGAAGATATGGATACGAAGGATTCGTCGAGGATTTCATGCGGCCATACACTTGGATGCATAATAGCGGGAGAGAGCGGAGATGGAAGGCAATTGAGTTCTGCGCGCGAAAAACCATCAGTATCATTTCATGAAAAGCCCAAATCCATCCCATGGCACATACTGCAGGACTTCCTGGAACTTGTAGGCGGCCTGGGGACGGCGCATGGGGGTGGCGCCCCGGATCATGAACATGGCGCTGGGAGTGCGCATTCTGGCGGCGGCAGCAACCATTTTAGCGGGAATTGCCGGCGATTGTGAAATCAAAAAGGCCCTCGACGCTGAGATGAGGAATAACAAAGAATGTCCAACGCGGAGGTGAGGACGTGGAGGGCCGGAGATGAGGAGTTGGGGAGAAGAAAGATGGCCTCTAAGCGGGAAACTTTTCGTTGAGCTCCTAACAGCCTTCGGTGAACCACTCGAGCGCCGGAACATTGAGAGTCATGTGATGTCATGTGACTTAATCAGGAATTTGTAAACTTGCCATTTATCTGTTCCTGATGGTCTATGTTCAGGGCAGACATGCAGATTATGGTACTTCTTTTGGGCAAGCTTTTATTCCGTCTACTCCCTATTCCATTTAATCTTTTTTCAAGGGGGTTTAAAGTGTATATTGTTCATCGGCTTATCACTGCTTGATACGGAGTACATATTCCCAGAACGGGCAGGCACGGTCGGTAGGGTCACGTGCAGGAACGCGACCCGGATCACATAAGCAGCGTTCAGTCCCATTATGTAAGTGTTATTTAGCGTGGCTGAGTGTTCTCGGTCTAAACTCGATTCGGAGAGAAGAGAACACGCAGCGCCCCCATATGCTTGCTCCATAGCATCCCGCTTCCCAGCTCTCACAGCGAATTATCCCCGTTCGATGTCCTTGATCTAATTACAGATCGCCTCCGCCTGGAGTCTCCATGACAATGGCGGACGTCGACCCTGGCTCTGAGCCAATTCATCAACCTGTAACCGACTCCGGGAAGCCTCCCGTGGATACTACTACCGAATCTCCCACGGCATTCAACCCAGACAAGCCGAACCTATCCGAGGCAACAGAATGGCAAGAAGTGACGGGAAAAGTACATGAGGAGGTGGACAAGGAAGAAGAAGAACCCCAAAATGAGGAAGAACAGGAGCAAAAGCCCGAGGTTCCGCCAAAGGATACTTCGGACAACACAACAGAACCCGAAACACCTAAGCTCGAAGACGGACCACCGGAAATCCAGGAACACAAACCCAGCGAGGACAATGAACGAGACTCAAGAATGCGATCTGACTCCCGGTCCACCACCGCCACTTTCGCGACGGCACGGGGAGGTGCGGTCAGTTCAGCCGTCTTCATTGTGACAGCTCTAGATAGCATTGCTGCCTCGCGTGAAGCTCGGAGGAACAAGGAGTTGGATGATTCTGTTCAGATCGCTTTGAGCAACATCAAGTCAGATCGTATTGACCCGGAAGTCATCTTTCGCCCACTGCACCTGGCAAGCAAGACTCTCAGCGTGCCCCTCCAGGTGACAGCGCTGGATTGCATTGGAAAGCTTATCTCGTACTCCTACTTCGCATTTCCTTCCGCCGAATCACAAAACGACGCCAACCCTGAACAATCACCTCTGATCGAGCGAGCCATTGATGCAATTTGTGATTGTTTCGAGAACGAAGCCACCCCCAATGAGATCCAGCAGCAGATCATTAAGTCGTTGCTGGCAGCGGTCTTGAATGACAAGATTGTGGTACATGGAGCTGGTCTCCTGAAAGCCGTTCGCCAGATTTACAACATCTTCATTTATTCCAAATCTAGTCAAAACCAGCAAATTGCGCAGGGTTCCCTGACACAGATGGTGAGCACAGTCTTTGACCGAGTACGAGTTCGGTTGGATTTGAAAGAACTTCGAACTCGTGAAGTCGACCGTGTTGCAAATGGGTTGGATGCGACATCAAGCGATCAAGGGCAAATTTCGGAGGCTGCTTCGGTCTCAGTTGCAGACCAGGCAGATCAGCCGGATCAACCAGTCACCAAGGAGCCAACTGCTGAGAAGCTCACCCTCCAGAGCTTCGAATCGCCCAAGGAAGTGACCGGCGTAAATGACAATGCGCCAACTACAGTTACCCGTGCGAAAGCCGCGCGCTCCTCAACTCGCTCTATTTCCGGCATACCTGAAGATCGCGAGGATGATGGCTCCGCTGAGGACGATGTGGATGAGGTCTATGTTAAGGATTCGTTTCTAGTATTCCGGGCCCTTTGCAAGCTGAGCCACAAGGTTCTTGGCCATGAGCAACAGCAAGATCTTAAGTCCCAAAACATGCGGTCGAAACTCCTTTCGCTGCATCTCATCCACTACCTGATCAATAATCATACCAACACATTTACCTCTCCTCTGGCTGCTATTAGGAACAGCTCGACAAGCCCAGAGGCCATGACACTCCTCCAGGCTGTACGACCGCACCTTTGCTTGAGCTTGAGCCGAAACGGTTCCAGCTCGGTTCCTCATGTGTTCAAGGTCTGCAGTGAGATCTTTTGGTTGATGCTCACGCATTTGAGAGTTATGATGAAGAAGGAGATTGAAGTTTTCATGAAGGAAATCTACCTGGCTATTCTTGAGAAGCGGGCTGCTCCTTCATTTCAAAAACAATATTTCATGGAAATCCTGGAGCGATTAGGTGGTAATCCCCGGGCTTTGGTTGAAATTTACCTTAACTATGACTGTGACCGCACTGCCTTGGAGAATATCTTCCAAAACCTCATTGAACAGTTATCACGACATGCTAGCGTGCCGGTTGTCACCAGTATTGCGCAGCAGCAGCAATTCCAGGAGAGCCACACCAAGATGTCTAGTATTGGAGCTGAATGGCATCAGCGCGGAACACTCCCTCCATCTCTCACTACCGCTAATATCGCCCCTCCACCGCAGCCAGCCGTTCCGAATTTGCCATCGGAGTATGTTCTGAAGCAGCAGGCTCTCGAATCTCTCGTAGAGATCCTCCGGTCTCTTGACAACTGGGGAGCACAACGCCCTGATAACCAGCCCACTCAAGATCCCATCGACTCCAAGTCAATGGACCACCCCCGGGAGTCTTTGGATACCAGTGTTCTTATTTCTCCACGTCCTGATGCTGTTGATGGACTTGCCACTGGCCGGTCCACGCCCGTGCCTGATGATGATCCCAACCAGATTGAAAAGGTCAAGCAGCGCAAGATCGCCCTGATGAATGCTATCCAGCAATTCAATTTCAAGCCCAAGCGTGGTATCAAGCTTTTCCTTCAAGAAGGATTCATCCCTTCAGATTCTCCTGAAGACATTGCAAGCTTCTTCCTTCGCAATGACCGTCTGGACAAGGCCATGCTGGGTGAATACCTGGGTGAGGGTGATGCCGAAAACATTGAGATCATGCATCACTTTGTGGACCAAATGGAGTTCGCCAAGCGTCGTTTCGTGGATGCTCTGCGGTCGTTCTTGCAGCATTTCCGTCTACCCGGCGAGGCCCAAAAGATTGATCGATTCATGCTTAAGTTTGCGGAACGGTATACAACTCAAAACCCCAACGCATTCGCCAACGCCGACACTGCTTATGTGCTTGCCTACTCTGTCATCATGCTCAACACCGATCAACACAGTACCAAGATCAAGGGCCCGCGGATGACCAAGGAGGATTTCATCAAGAACAATCGCGGAATAAACGATAATCAAGACTTGCCATCTGAGTACCTGATATCCATTTATGACGAAATTGCTACCAATGAAATCGTTCTGGATACTGAACGGGAGCACGCTGCAAATGTCGGGATTCAACCCTCTGCTCCAACTGGCCTAGCTCGAGCTGGGCAAGTGTTTGCAACCGTTGGTCGTGATATCCAGGGAGAAAAGTACGCCCAAGCATCCGAAGAGATGGCTAACAAGACTGAGCAACTGTATCGTTCCCTAATCCGGGCTCAACGTAAAACAGCTGTCCGTGATGCCCTTTCGCGCTTCACCATTGCTACATCAGTTCGGCATGTCGGCTCGATGTTCAATGTCACCTGGATGTCCTTTTTGTCTGGACTGTCGGCGCCAATGCAGGATACCTCAAACATTGAGTCCATTCGGTTATGCATGGAAGGACTCAAGCTGTCGATTCGTATCAGCTGTGCCTTTGATTTGGAGACTCCTCGGGTAGCCTTCGTCACTGCCCTAGCCAAGTTCACCAACCTCGCGAATGTCAAGGAAATGATGCCTAAGAACTTCGAGGCCCTGAAAGCAATTCTTGATATCGCAACTACGGAAGGAAATCATCTGCGTACCTCCTGGCGCGATATCTTGACTTGCGTCAGTCAACTTGATCGTCTGCAATTGCTGAGCGATGGTGTAGACGAGGGCTCACTGCCAGATGTCTCTCGGGCACCGACTGCAGCGGATACCCCGCGCAAATCCATGCAAAGCACTCGCAGCAAAACTCGCGCACGCTCTGTCCATGGCCCCTTGGCTTTCCGTATGGATATTGCCATAGAGAGCCGGTCGGCAGACATGGTTCGCAGCGTGGACCGGATTTTTACCAACACTGCAAACCTCTCACATGAGGCTATCATTGATTTTGTCCGTGCACTGAGCGAGGTGAGCTGGCAAGAAATCCAGTCCTCAGGGCAGAGTGACTCCCCGAGGACATACAGTCTCCAGAAGCTGGTCGAGATCAGTTACTACAACATGACCCGGGTCAGGATTGAGTGGTCTAAGATTTGGGAGGTTTTGGGTCAACACTTCAACCAGGTTGGCTGCCACACCAACACTACTGTTGTTTTCTTTGCCCTAGACTCGCTCCGACAGCTATCAATGCGTTTCATGGAAATTGGCGAACTTCCTGGTTTCAAGTTCCAGAAGGACTTCCTCAAGCCTTTTGAGCATGTTATGGCGAACAGCACTACCGCTTCCGTCAAAGATATGATCCTCCGTTGTTTGATCCAGATGATCCAAGCTCGTGGTGATAACATCCGGTCTGGATGGAAAACCATGTTTGGCGTTTTTACAGTTGCAGCGCGAGAGCCCTATGGTAAGTTACGTTTCCCAAAAAGCATATACAAGTACTAACAAGATGGACAGAGGGGATTGTGAACATGGCTTTTGACCATGTTACCCAAATTTACAACACCCGTTTCGGAATTGTGATAACCCAGGGTGCCTTTGCAGACCTCATTGTCTGTCTCACTGAGTTTTCCAAGAACTCCAAGTTCCAGAAAAAGTCACTGCAGGCTATTGAGACTCTCAAGTCTACAGTCACCAAGATGCTGCGCACTCCCGAATGTCCACTTTCCCACCGTGGCGGACCTGCGCCTAACTTCCAGGAGGAGGGAACCAACCTTGCCAAGCAACTTACTCGCCAGTCCCAAGAAGAGCAGTTCTGGTATCCGATCTTGATCGCGTTCCAGGACGTGCTTATGACTGGCGATGACCTCGAAGTCCGATCACGGTATGTTTCACACATCTGCTTTGTCCTTGGATACACTAGCTAATAACATTCTCAGCGCACTTACATACCTCTTTGAGACATTGATTCGACATGGTGGTGACTTCCCGCGTGCTTTCTGGGACGTTCTTTGGCGCCAACTTCTCTGCCCCATCTTTGTGGTTCTGCAGTCCAAGTCCGAAATGTCCAAGGTTCCCAACCACGAGGATCTCTCTGTTTGGTTGTCCACTACCATGATTCAGGCTTTGCGGAACATGATCACTCTCTTCACCCACTATTTTGATGCACTAGAATACATGCTGGGCCGATTCTTGGAGCTCCTGACCCTGTGTATCTGCCAGGAGAATGACACGATCGCACGCATTGGCAGCAATTGCTTGCAGCAGCTGATTTTGCAAAATGTCTCCAAGTTCCAGCAGGAGCACTGGACTCAGATTGTTGGGGCCTTTGTTGAGCTTTTCAATAAGACCACCGCATATGAACTCTTCACAGCAGCGGCCTCCATGACCAAAATGACGGAAACTGCCACGAATGGTGATGTTCAGGCTGCCGAGGCCGCCGCAGCCTTGCCATCCATAGGGGACCTACCTGACGCTCTGCAAGCCAATGGATCTCAGAGTACGGCATCGCTCCAAGACTCGGGCGATGCACCCGCTCAAAGCGAGGCTCGCGCTGAGCTTGAGGACTACCGGCCCCAGGCGGATTCACAGCAACAACCAGCTGCTGTCACAGTGGCACGACGTCGGTTCTTCAACCGTATCATCACGAATTGTGTTCTCCAGCTTCTGATGATTGAAACTGTTCACGAGCTCTTTTCCAACGACACTGTCTACGCCGAAATTCCTAGTCCTGAGTTGTTGCGACTGATGGGCTTGCTCAAAAAGAGTTACCAGTTTGCCAAGAAGTTCAATGAGGACAAGGAACTGCGCATGCAGCTCTGGCGCCAAGGCTTCATGAAGCAGCCTCCGAACCTTCTGAAGCAGGAGAGCGGTAGTGCGGCAACCTACGTCCACATTCTCTTCCGTATGTATCATGATGAGCGCGACGAGAGGAAGAGCAGCCGCGCCGAGACCGAGGCAGCACTCATCCCTCTCTGTGCAGATATCATCCGTAGCTTCGTTCGCCTTGATGAGGAGACCCAGCACCGCAATATCGTGGCCTGGCGACCCGTAGTTGTGGATGTCATCGAGGGATATAATAACTTCCCCCAAGAAGGATTCGATAAGAACATCGAGATCTTCTACCCCCTGGGTGTTGAGCTTTTGAGTCGTGACCTTAACCCGGAAATCCGCGTCGCATTACAGGCCCTTCTGCGCCGTATCGGTGAGGTCCGACTAGGCGTTGCTCCGCCCAACCCATTGGATGCCCCGATCAGCCCGCGCAGCTCCGTCTCCCAGAAGACTCCTCGTCGTGACAGCCGAGCTGCTGAATGATGATTTTGGTGTTATCTTGGGATATCCCACCCTTTTGTGATATACGGGTGACCCGTGGCGTTTTATTCTCTCTTGATTTGTCTAGCCTCTTTCGTTCAGATTTTGTTGTCACTTGTTGCCTACGGGCTTGGCAGTTGTTTTGTGTTCTAGAGATGCATAGCTGTATTGTATAAGACAAAATTCCTTCTCACTCTTTTCCAATCTTCAATTAATGGCCTTCTACTACTTAGCTTCCTGTTTCCGTATGACCACAGCATTTTCCAACGGATGGACTTGTAGCAAAATAAAACCGTCTATTGTGAACTTGAAATATAGGTCGAATGACTGATGAGGTACTAATCACTCCTGGATTGATTTCAATTGCTAAAGTCATACCACAAAGCCTGTATAGCTTGCTATCAACAAGGCTGAAACAACCGGAGTCTTGATTCCCCACCCTCATAACCAATAAGCCAGTTCTTAACCTCTCGTCGTCGAACTCTGGCATGCTGTCCTGGATCCGGATCACCATTGTCACGATGCTCCTGCGCTGCTTTTACAGCCCACCCAATAACCCCATCAGGTAGTGTTTTAAGCGCCTCCCGCCCTCCACGACGCGTGAATCCTAATTTGCAAGCATACACAATTGACAGCACCACTAGCCCGATAAACAATCCCGCCACGATTAATACTAGCGCCTCAATGACCGTGGGCACATTAGTCGCAAAGACAATACACCCCTGTGTCTGGTCCCCATCCTGCGCTGGAAGGGACAGAAGCATATTATTTCCCCCATATACCATTGTCATTGTGTTAAGGAGAATGGCCAGCTCAAGCGCTGGGTCAGAAACGGACGGCGTGCCGGTACCGTAGTACATCAGGCCCTGGAAGAGGGTCTTCCAGTTCTCAAGTGCAATTGTAGTGTTCATCGCTCCGGTAATTGTCTCCGCGCGAACGGCATTCATGCTGCAGGACAGTGGGAGCATGGTGACGTTATCATCGTAAGGTGAGGCGTTGGTCTGGATTGCCGCGCGCACGTCCCAAGTACCCGTAGAAGAGCTTTCTGTGTCGAGACTTGCGGAGCTGCTCCACGTAACGAAGTGATTGTAATATTCGCCAAAGGCAGAGTACTCGCCGGTTGGGTCAGGATAGAGTAAATCCTGCTCAATCAGGTCTGCGGATAATTCTGCCATGTTATAGGCGGCGCTATATGTGCGAGTCGCGTCTGTCGAGCAGACCCAAGTGCCCATAATATCCTGTGTGTCGGGACAGAAAGTGACATCCTGATTGACCTTGGCGTATATACCAACGGCACAGGTGTTGTTGAGGCTGAAGTATTGTGAATTATGAGCAACGATGTACGGCATCCCGTTCGACGGAGGCGCAGTTAACAGATAAGGTCCGGTGGTGTTAAGAACCAACCCTTCCCCGAACGGACACCGAGACTTGATTGGAACTTGGGTGACGAGGTTTGCGGTCAGCAAGTCAGTGATCTTGGACAGTGCGAACAAGATCACCATCGCACTGTACCCAAGGGCTCCGCCGGGAAGCTGGCGAAGCTGGTATACCATTTTCAAAAGGTCGAAGCCTTGCTGCCAGCCCATGACCGTGTGGGCACGGATGCTGCTATGTTGTATGATTTTAAGCTGGGATCTAGACTGCAAGACACCGCTAGCCAACCAGGCGACCAGACTGATGACTATTAAAAAATAGGCTCTAAGCACTAGGCGAGTGTTGCCGGACGATATGTCCGTTAATATCATGTTGGTGTTGATATGGGATCGGCTGAAACTGTATGATTAATTCTGGACGTAGAAAAACACAGACACTGCTGGCGTGGTCGCTATTTGAAACCCTCCATCGTGATAGATAGGCTGATAACGAGAGAAGGGCGTTGAGGGCCAAAAAGGCCGAGTCGACATCTCATACTGTGGCGGTTAGAGAAACGAAAATATTGACATACTCAGGACATCTCTGCCGAGAACGAGGTCATGCACAGCCAAGCAAGCCACTTCTCATGGGCAGTGCTTGTCTAGAAAACATTGGGGGTAAAAATGGGCGATGGGTAAGAACTGGCGACAGGTCAGGAACTTCGCAGGATACGAGAAACCCATCGCTCGTGTTCAAAGCGGAGTGAGTGGTCGGGATTTAACGCCACCAAAGACCCTGAGACCCCTGGATCTTGCATCTTCCAGCCGCAATGCGAACCTTGGAACCGACCGAGTTCCTTTATCAAATATGACTACAGTAGCAGGAGATCAAGGTTTAGAGAAAGTTTCGAGTCGTAATTAAATTAATCAAATATCTACTATAGCACTAGAAATAATCCTACAGCTATGACACGTCTCATTCGAATAGAACGCACTAGAGCCTGCTCTCCTGGCCCTATTCATGACCTTATGATTGCCATTATCAAGGAAACCGCAAAAAGCGCCAACTGTGTGGATTTCCACCGAACCTAGCAGGGTTCAGTATGAATGGTCGAAACTTGAACGAATAGACTTACACTTGGAGATGCCGAATTCGTCTGGATAATGCTTGTTAGCGACCGACATTAAAGAAAAGGGCTTTTGACTTACCGACTGGCCCGTTGTAGTTGAAAGAGGTGAAGTGCCCGTTGCTGTCTTTGTCGCACCCGAAGTAGCAGTCACCACTCCAGTTACTACTGTCTCGGCATGTGTACTTGTCAAAGCGACAGTCGTACTCGCAGGTCCCGCGATATTAGAGCAGAACCCATTCAACCTACTAGCAAATGGGTAATACGTCGGATGAGCCGCACTACCCGATGAAACACATTTGCTCGCATACGCATCGAACGCGGATGCGTCATCACTCCCACTGGAGTCGTGGCACAGACAGCTGGCGAGCTCGGTGGCGATGGGGCCGGTGGTGTAGATCGATCCGGAAGGAAACAGACTCGGGCTTGCCGTTGAACATGTATAGATCACTTCGACCACGCTAGCACAGGGGTTGTCGCTGCCACTTTCACTATTACTGTCGCTGGTTGAGCCACTGCTTCCGTGTACCCAATTATACAGGCACGTAGCTGGATCGGAAGAGCTACAGCAATTCTTTGGATCAAGGCCCATTTCTGGGCAGGTGCCGGTGGTTGCAGGGTAGCCATAGCAGAACTCTTGTGCGCAATCCTCTATGCTTCTGTCAGGGTCCATTGTATGCGGGTTTGGAACGGATTAAACCTTGTGACACCTACGTCCCTCAACACTGGCAAGCCAGTTGCAAGTCTTGAGTGAATTGTCACAATTCTGCTCAAGGAAATAGGCGTTTTCACCAGTGCTCATCTTGACGATTCAACCTTGGAAGATGAGAATGGAATAAATAGAAACCTTTGTACTGGCGATGTAGACTCAGGCACTTGAGAGATTTAGGAGATGGGGGAGGACTAGATTGCCATGCATATATATAGTGATACAGCCCTCATGTCGGCAATATTGGAATGCTTTGAATTGAGTTTTGTGGCAAGGTCTGGGCAAGACGTATAAGCAATAGAAGTGGTATCGGCTGCCGAGAAATACGATCGAATTCCACCATCGAGCCAAGTCTCGGCAAAGGCTTGATTTCGGGTGATTGGTGCAATCGGTGAAATTGATCAAACTCTCGCTTAACAATCTCGGCCTATCAATTTCTGTGTCTGAGCTCAGAAACCTACGCAGTGAGGAACGCGCAAGCCAGATGATGCTGTTGAGCTGTACAGAACGGTTAGCTAAAACCACACGAGTACCCAAATAAGGCCGGATCTGCAGAGACATCCCTTGTGGATAGGCGATCGACACAAAGCTGAAAAGAGATTCTTCGGGAGTATTTGAAGCATCTTGGTGGTCGTAGTGTATTCACCAGCTCTAACCTCCCTTACTACATTCCATACACATTCGATGAAGACAAATGCCAACATATATCCTCACTTGCCCACAAGTTCTTCTCATCTTCTTATGGACTTTTCTATTGACTGAATGATTTTTCTATTAGCTTTGATAGACACTTAGCTGTCTATTCTTCAAGGTTCGTTTGCCTGATCAAAACACCACTCTCAGCTACCACCAACAGGCTATAGCTTCTCGCCCCGGTCGGTCTGTCACTATCCTGTAGTCACGATGTCTCTTATTCGCTAAGAGTAATACCCTTCGCTGCGGGAATCGCCTTTGCGGGGATCACAATGCCGGTGATTAGATAATTGCGGACAACGAAATACTCCATCAACAGCCCCATGACCAAAAACGGGGCAATCGGGCGCAGTAAAGGCTTTTATCTGAGGTCGGATGTGTAGAGGACAGATAGGAACAGGTAGATTATGCGCACAACGATGAATGGGCTACCAAAACCCATAGCTTTGAGGATCTGAAACTTGTTAACAACGTCAGCAAAGACAGATTAAAGGTGGCATCACGAACCATCCGACTTGTCTTTGAAACCGGGGAGTATTGGGTCCAGAAATAAGCCTGAATGGCCAACAAGATGGCAGCAAAGGCCACGACGATGCTGTAGCCAGCTTTGACCAATTCAAGCCCAATAAGAGCATCACCTGTATCGTCACTTCCCTCCAAGGCTCCACCCGCGACAGTCAGAGACATGCCCACCAGGAACAGCAGGCGAGCAAAACACAAGCCTTGGCTGATTCGGGGACTCATTTTTTGCTCGATTGCTGGGCTTGACGGATTAAGGACTTTGTGAGTGATGTGCGGATATCGCCAGATCTGTGTACTGGCCTCTCAATTACATGATGCGAATGTAACCCGTGGTCGCTGCAATTAAGGGGAACACACCGGGATTGAGAAGAATGGCCGCCGCAATCATCACTCCAGTGCTTGGTTCCTGCTCTGAAATGATCACCACTGCTCCTGCACCTATACGGACTGGACACACAGATCAGATCAGTTGGCGAGAATCAACTGTGGTGAAGGTCACTTGCTGGTCGAAAAAAACATCAGGGTAATCCATGCCATGCGAGGTCTCTTGTGTTTGTAGCATGCAAGATAGATCGACAGTAAAGCCACAGTCCCAATCCGGAACCTAGATTCTATACGCCTTGCAACGCAACACCTCCACTGACTTGTTTGACTCCCTCTAGATGGAGCAGCCCTGGGCAGAATATCCGAAGTCATTACTTGATCGCGTGACCGATTACTTCGCCCATGCTCCTGGGATCCTGGAGCGTGTTAGAACACTACCCTTCTTGAATGCCAATCAACGACTCAACTTGCTTTATAGCATGGTCCATGAATGCTGGCAGGTTGACCAACACTTGGAAGTCATACACGATGAGATGCAAAAGAGCAGTCAGGTTCCCTATACTGGCCAATGCCTTCTCAGCAAAGGATTTTGGCTCATGATGATCCTCTCGCCGGTCTTTTTCCAATAGTTCTTTGTTTTGCAGATATTCAAACCGCCAGAACACTTACATTTTTATGGGCCACACGGACTATACTCTGGACGGGCCTACACGTTCTATACAACTATTCCAAACTACTTGCAACTGGGAGCTGCAGTTCTATCAATGACGAGAATAATCTACCTCCTCTTGGCCACTGCGAAGACTACATTTCCATAGCCTGTCATGTCTGTCAGTCTGTGGAATATTTTCTGCAAGATGAGATGCTGCTGGCGGGACCAATAACAGTCAGTCCGGCGCTTGGCATTGTCCTTGACAGTCTACAGCAAGGATATCATCCTCAGGAAGTTGCGTGGCTTCGAGCAACGCTGGATGTGGCCCGACGGAAAGGTTTGCGGGCACTGGAATATGTCACATAATGTCAGCCTCAAGAGTCAGGTAATCATGAACATACCGAGGTATCTGCCTAGGTGCTCGATCCATGAATAGTCTAGTGAAGGGTCGTGTATCATGTTATTTGGTATATACAGGCATGTGTACATTCAATTTTTATTTGCGCACTTCCTGGAGGGTGGGCACATTGCCTGGCCGGTATTGAGATAGCAGTCCATCCATATCTTGTTCGGTCATCTCCACCAAGTCGTCCAGACTCCATGATTCACAGACCGCCGACATCCACTTCATTCTCTTCGGCCCTTCCTCCTGTTCCGGTGCGACATCTCGGAGCTTCTTGCGTAGCTTTCCGACATTGGTAATAGCAGCTCCCATGTTGGATGGTAGAGTCGCTGCGATCTTCTTGCGCACGATGCTAGCCAATTTCGGGCCATTGCCATTTGTGCTGACCATAATCTGGAGGGGACCGTCCCGGTGCATGCTTCCAAAGTAAAAGTCGCACTCGGGGGGAACATCCGCGATGTTGGCTGGGATCCGCTTCTCCTTGCAGAGCTTCCATACTTGTGTTGAGGCTTCCGGGTCATCAATCGCGCACAGCACCATATCCGCATCGTCCAAGTCGGAGGGTTCGAAATTGCGATCGACATGGGTGACTTGTTTCTCGGCGACTCGGTAGGCAACTTCTTCGTTCAGTCCACTAGCCGGGCAGACGACGGTGACGCGGGCGTCGGCGTCTAGAGCGTGGAGGATGCGCCCCGCGGCGACCTAAGATAAAGCTGTAAGCAATCTAATATGCAATGGTGGAGAGCTTTGGTCAAGCTCCCCGATAGGTAGGAACTCACTTCACCCCCTCCTACTACTAACACATGCTTCTCTCTGATCTGCCAGGCCAAAATCAATGAGCCTCCACCTTGGACTTCGGGAAACTTCGACATCTTTTCGAAAGCGGGTGAGTGATAACCCATTGAAGAGTCATTTGCACAACGATAAGACGTGGGGCATACGGTCACCCGTACGGACCACCTGCGCAGTCACTAGTTTTTTTCTCCGTCGCTTTTTCGTTTCTTTCTTTCTTCTCTTTTTTCCCTCCATTCTCAATCCCATCCGCCATGCGGGGTGTGCAAATTTTCTCGGGCAATTCTCACCCCGGCCTCGCAGATACTATCTGCGAACGGCTGGGGACGTCGCCCGCTAAAGCAGACCTTGGCAAATTCGCCAATGGTGAGACCAGCGTGAACATCAACACCTCGGTACGGAACCAGGATGTCTACATCATCCAGAGTGGCAGCAGCAAGATCAATGACAGCGTCATGGAGCTTCTGATCATGATCTCGGCGTGCAAGGGAGGTTCGGCCAAGTCGATTACTGGTACGTCGGAGTTTCCGAATCAACATTTCTTGTGATCATGCACTGACGATCCCTCCAGCGGTCATGCCGTATGCTACCCGTCTTGTTTGAACACAATCACAGTGGATGCTGACGCGCAGACGAGGTACTTCCCCTACTCGCGCCAATCCAAGAAGAAGAGCCATCGCGGTGCTATTACCGCCCGCATGCTCGCCAACCTACTCTCTATCGCCGGCGTCGATCATGTCATCACCATGGACCTGCATGTACGTTTTATCCCATCTCTTCCTGTGTCTAATATGCATCTGTTCGTCGCTGGGGGTTACTGTGCTCGATATTGATCGACATTGAATAGGCATCTCAGATGCAAGGCTTCTTCGGCAAGCCCGTCGATAACCTCTTCGCCGAACCGTTTATTGCCCGCTGGATCCGGATGAACGTGGCTGGCTGGAAGGACGGCGTGGTGGTCAGCAAGAATGCCGGCGGCACCAAGCGAGTCACCTCGCTGGCTGATGCCTTGAAGTTGAACTTCGGGATTGTGACTACTGATCGTCGGCGACCAAAGGTTCCAATGACCATGTCGGACAGCACTGTCTTCTTCGATGCCATGGAAGAGGAAGGCCGAGTTTCCAAGGACCAGCAGCTTTTTGCAGCTCACATGCAGCGGTCCAATGCCACACCGCCTATTCAGGAGGAACCTGAAGTTCCTAGCCCCACAGAATCTCTACTGCGCCCTGAGACTCCCCCGGCTGCTCGTCGGCCGTCGGAATTGGAGGCTGCTTACGAGTACACCGACGTACGGGTGCGGGATGTGGTGACCGGCCGTTTGGTGCAGGGTCAGCTGGTCGATGATGATTACCACGCTGACTCCGGCTCCCAGTCTGGTGGTACCACCCCCGGCGCTGGTAGTGGTGGTGGTGACGACAATGTTGAAAACACAGAAGTCGTCCCAGATTCAATGATGAACTCCATGGTTTCCAATGTCTCATCATTGCCCCCTGATCATGCTCTGGGTGGCTCTTTCGACGCCGTCGAGTCTGATGATGACGAAGTCAGCGTAGCTGGCCTCGAACACGAAAAGACCATCACCCTCGTGGGTGAGGTGCGCGATCGACCAGTTTTTATTGTTGACGACATGATTGACAAGAGCGGCTCATGGATCGCTGCCGCCGAGACAGTTGTGAAGCGCGGTGGAGCCCGAAAGGTCTACTGCATCGCCACTCACGCGCTGTTTGGGGCTGAGTCTCTGGATCAGCTGGAGGAATGTCCATCCATTGATCACATTGTTGTGACAAACACATTCCCGATCCCGCCGTCGATGCTCCGGTCCAAGAAGTTGATCGTCATTGACGTTTCGAGTCTCCTTGCTGAGAGCATCCGGCGGCATCACTACGGTGAAAGGTAAGGCCCACTTGGATCCCGAACTGTTGAATGATATCCTAATGGTATCTAGCGTCTCGGCACTCTTCCACCTTAACGATTGAATGACTGGGATGTGACGAAACCAAAAGGACCGAAAACAAGAACTTAACCCTCTAGGGCGTTTGATACTGATTCGCAGGCGAACACTGCGCTCCATGATTTCATGGCATGATACCTATTTTTACCCCACAAATGGAAAAAAAAAAACATTTCGAAGAAGTTCGCCTTCTAGATGGTGAAGATGTAGTTTTTCGTTTTTTCTTTTCTCGTTAATCTTTTCTTCTTGTTTCATCACCCAGCGATGCAGTCCACTCTGGGGGTACTGCAGGGGTATCTCGTGATCCACGAGATTCCCTTAACGGAGCGTTGGCAGAGCAAACATCGGGTTATGGGTTTATGTTTTCATTCCTTTTTTCCCTTGGGCGATCGGAAGGAAAGCATGATAACATCGCACGATGAGGTACGATGGCGCCGGTTTCTGAAGGTTTGCTTTCCTCACGGGAATCAACTTCATGCCTTTTAGTGGCAGTGGAACCGGGGCCAGAGAACATCTCGAACATATCTAGAGTATTCACTCACCGTAATTCTGTAAACAGTCAATATATGAATTTCATTCTCCCCATCAACTAGTTGCCCTCCGTACGTATTCCCATACTTCAAACTCGACATCATCTCAAGCCTCAACGGCTATGGCAGACAGCTGTATGTATCCCCAACAGCCTGAAAAGCAGTGAAGAGTTGATTATATTTTGGACCGATTATAATCGAGTCTAGAACTCGGTGCATTGGAAGGTTCACACTGATTTGACAGGTAGAATGACGGAAAATAGGTCATGAGGGCAATTTCCCGTTTCAAGGTTACCTAGATCGGCTCACCACCGATTGCATAGTGTCCTGACAGGTGCTTATAGCCGGGACGGATCGTACTTTTGTGTGACGTCCCGAGGATTTGCGGCTGGAGGGGTGGAGCCCCCTTAGCCACTGCTGTAGACTCCCGTATCGGGTAATAGAGGGGGAGTTAGGATCCAAAGGTCCCGGAGTTCCCCGTGCATTGGGAGAAACAATTCCATTTAATTTAGCATCACAATTCCATAGGGTTAAACAATTGGTCCATGCAAACGACGGGCCCCAAACTAGTTTCCGGGGACGCACTTCCGGGCCGATCATCATTCGAGGATGTTGGGACTCGTCATCCAGCCTCTCGTCTCGGTTCGAGGCTCTAAACAGGTCTGAAACCATGAACCTATGAGCACGAACCTATAGGAATTTTCCCCTTTGGAGAGAAAGGTCCCTGAGATGTGCCATGTGGAGAATAGCAAAGAGCCGTGCATTGGTCCAAGCGTCGGACCCATAATGACTATTTTAGTCTTGGGCAATGAAAATGATGTATCAATTTTCCAAGTTACCAGGGACGGGAGAGAGAAATCAGAGATGGGAACAAGAGAAGCAAAGGGGGTTTCAAGTCACAAATCAAACATTGGAATGCATCAGCCCGTATGATCGTCGGTAAAACTACGATCGGGATCAGCATCATTTTACGAATTGGAGCGAACAAAGATAGGACGATCATCTCTGTGGGCCAACAAGTCTAGTTCAACGCGGCTAGTCGGCTAGTGCTTTTGACCTAGTTTAGACTGACACAGCGAGGGGTTAATACGTAGAGTTACAGTGTAGCCAAAAGTACAAGGGGCGACCCACAGGTTCTTTTGGCAACACGAGTCGATCTGCGCCGACATAAACTGCAATTAAATAAATTAGCAACTGCAGTCCCTTTGATCTCCCGCGGATCGCTGCCTACCAATGGTAAGCCCCCGATCCATGAAGATCGCGATCCCGGCTAGAAACTGGGATCTGCCGTCTTGATGCGCCATGCAAGATGAGATTCGGTAGATCTAGTTCGGTTCCCCTTCCTACGGATTGCCTCTATCCCCTTCCTGCTTTTCCTTTTCCTTTTCTTTTTTATTTCCGACCTTGTGAACCCTGGGAAAAAGAAAAAAAAATACCAATAATCAGAATTCATATTCAAATCGAATCGACACAAACCCGGATACGTGCGTCATCCGGCATTCTGCAGACCTTTCACGGCTTTGGACGTGGACTGGGCTTGGTTCCAGGATCATTGGTCTTTGGTCAAAGTACAGTTGGATAGAGAGCTGTCCTCTTCAATCCAAAGCTATATATAATGGCCTGTCCAGAAGCTGTGGATCTCTACTCATCTCATTGTCTCTGAACTATTCACCCCAACACCCAAACAACCATCTTCCAAGGCCTCATCCTCGAGATACACAAGCAAAAAATTTTACTTGGAGAGTTTCTTGACTCTCGGTGACTTTGTTCCTTGCTGTCCCAATCCCACTCACTGGACTTTACTTCAGTGATCGACGCATCCAGTCCCTCGGGTGTTTAGTGCGGTACGTGACGGAGTCTCGGGTCCGGAGAGTATAGCTTATCTAACTTGACCAGACCAACACCACCAACACATCAAAATGGCCAACCAGTGCGCCGGTCACATTTTCGCTATCATTCAAGCAACCAATGGCAATATATTGACATGGCGGTGCTCGGATTGCAACTCCGGACCCTTCGTCGCGATCTGGCGCTGCAAGATGTGTGGCCACTGTCGGTGCAACGCATGCCACAACTCTAAGAAGCCCTAGAGCAGAACAATCGGTACGTTGAGAAGTGTATTTCCATGAACCAGGATGTTGGAAGTAGACACACCGGTTCTCGGGATTTGGTGTGCTCGGGAACTGATTTGTTGACTAACCTTTTCCGTATGTAGCGCTCTGCATGAAAAGTTTCAGCCTCTTGCATACAGACCTCAACCTCAGACCAGGATATCCCATTCTCATTGTTGCGGCATCATTTCCTGAATTCGTTCTGATTTTCCCTGTTCTCTTGCTTCCCATGCGTTTGGCGACGTGCATTTGATCAGTTCAAGGTTCACCAAAAGTCTCCCACCAAAAGTTTTTGGGGTGCATCGGATGGAGTTTTCATTTTGTCCTCTCTTTGTTATAGATTGTTTCCTACCGTGTATTTATTCCGGTTGACTTGTTCGGGCATTTGTTATTGAGATCATTTGGGCCATTTATTTCGAATGATAATGTCTATCATCTATACACAAGCAAAAATAAGGACTATAGAAAGCCAAAACATTTGAAATGCTTCTCCACAGCAATAATTGACGATCAGAAAAACACGGATTCGCCATGTCATCATTGCTGTACAAGGTCACTTTCAAGTTTAAAAAAAAGTCCCAAATCGATCGAGTACCTTTGCCCACAGCAAGGATGCGGAACTTGAATGCAGGGCTTATCCCTTGTCCAGTAGATCGGGTCCGATGCACCTCCCAACTCCCGGCATGAACACCCCCGATTCTTAAATGTCAATTGTACTGCAGTCCATCCGAGCCACTCGGTCTAGCTTGCCATTAATTTCCACTTTCCACCACTGCACTCATTGGCCCCGGCATGTCGGACCTAGCTGACGCCAAGCGGTACCAAGCGGTACCCGACCAATACACCACAAAGGAAGTTATTTCCGCAGACTACATACAGCCCACGCACATTTGTGGCCCTAAAAAAAAAAAGGGTTCGATTGACAGGTCAAACTAGTAGGTTTATTGAAAGCTCGGTCTCGCTCGCTTAACGACTTCCTGTTATAAGCGAAGCAGTCGAGAAAGCGGCCCAAGGAACAAATCGCATTTAAGAATTTCCAGGGGCTTGGGTCCGCTTAACTCTAACCTACGTATCCCCACTTCAA
This sequence comes from Penicillium pulvis, assembly GCF_028828015.1. Classification (NCBI taxonomy): domain Eukaryota; kingdom Fungi; phylum Ascomycota; class Eurotiomycetes; order Eurotiales; family Aspergillaceae; genus Penicillium; species Penicillium pulvis. The sequence continues at coordinate 81,944 of NW_026643079.1, read as the reverse complement.
CAAAAGCACCACGCAAGGACCATTTGGTGGCACAACTCGGTGGGATTTGTGGAGGTCTGTGGGTCTGAAGAAAGTACGGTCCCGTATCGCTGGGTTTCCTAGTCACTAGTTACATGTCTCCGTACTCTGTACACATATCCATCATGCTTAGTGCGAGGGGACTAGTATAGATTGGGGAGAAATGGTGGCGATCGCGCGGGAAGCTTCAAAAAAACAAAACAAAAACAAAAACAAAAAAAGATACATAAGTACAAGAAAAATATCAGAAAGCTTGACCATGACAAATATTTACTTTCACACTACTGAAAGATACCTGGAATAGGGGAGTGATCAGATACGAAAAAGTTGCGAACCCTCGCGGTGAGCATATGCGGGATATCAATGGTCGTCCAGTGGGATTAGGGGGGAAAAAAACCCACGAAAAGAAAAAAAATAAAAAAATAACCGGGTCATCGCTACGTGTAGATGCTCTAGCGAAAGGTATTAGTCCCGAAAATTCAACCCCACAAGCCACACCGAGAAGATCCGAGAAGAAGGAATTAGGCAAAAGAAAAAACAACCCGTCCAAATAACTCAAATCACTTACCTCTGTAATCTGATTCACAGCTAATCCAGGCTCGGCCATCTCGGCCTCACACAAAAACTCCAAAGGCAGCCACACTAAGTGGCCCTTGATGCGATCGAGTTTCTCCCGCACCTCCGCTATCGGCATATACGGATCAAACAAGTGACCCTGCTTGTGCGCCCCACGAGGATAGAAATTGTCATAATCCTCAAAGGTCTTAATGTGGTCATCTGGATCCGCGCGGAACAGCACCCGATACGTCTCCGTGTTAACGCTAGCTTGTTCGGTCCAGGTATTCCAGACCGCATCACTGAGTGGGTCGGTGACGAAGTCGTTCTCAGGACCTTCGAGGATCGTATTGAGACATACGTCGGGGGGACGGGCATTCGGCTCGTTAGCTGCATCGTAGTCTTGGGCCGGAAGAAGGCCGAGATGTTCGCGCCAGAGTTGGCGGCGCAGTGTGGCTGCATGACGGCCTGCACGGTATGGTTGACCGTTCATTTCGCTCTCGATGAAGTCTTGGTCTTCCATTACGATGGCGAGTTCGCTGTCATGGGAGCCAAGTTGGGACTGACCGGGTTAGAAAGATGCTAGGGGCATGGATCATGAATGTTGGAACCTACTCGGTCGTTGATGTTGGCACTACCACAGATGACGATGCGATCATCGACAATACACACCTTGCCGTGTACGTATAACTCTTCTTGCACAATGTTGGCCTTTTCAGCCTCTGGATCACCTTCCCAGGGCTCATCGGACATTTTGCCACCATTCAGCATAGTGACATGAGCCACCGAGTCTCTGCTTGCATCGCCTTGCTTTTCCTTGTTCCGCTCGACTTCCTCCTCGAACTTCTCAAGCTTGCGCACATTTTCTTCCTTTTGGGAAGGATCGGCGTCGTAGCTCTTTTCAAACCGATCGCCATCTTTACCGATGGAGGGGTGCACACTCTCACTCATGATAGACTCTGCAATACCACGCTGGATATCCTGGTACGTCACCCCGGCCTTGCTCTCAAGCTCCTCCAGTGCGGGGGTCTTGTTAATACGGTCATAAGCACGCAAAGCAAAGACGAAAATGTGCTCTGTACAGGGCAGTTAATATCAACAGAAAAAGACCATGAGCAGGAAAGACCTACCTTTGGGGTCCACGCCAGCCTTGGCGATTTGTCCCATGATTGAATCCTCGCCTCGACAGATCGACTTGTATTGGTAATCCATAATGGCTCTCGTACCCGACGCAGCATTGTCACGTAGATCGCCTGCAAATCCGGGAATAGCAGGAATCACCACAATGACACGGAACTTGCGGCCTTCTTTACCCGCCCGAACAGCTGCTTCAACAATGGCGGCGCCAATCTTGTTGTAGATTGGATGTTGGTTGTCACCCGTAGCCGTGACTGCAAGAATCAGCTCTGATCAACCAATCATGAGAAAAGGTCAACATACTGAAGAATTGGTTCTCAATGTAGACGAAATGCTCCGCATTGCGAATAACCTCGCAGTACGCATTCTGAATACTATGTTCATTCAGAATGCCACTGCTCCAATCATCACTACTGCGCACAACCTGCGCTCGCACAGAGCCCTGATTTCCGCGTGGCTTACTTGAAAGCGGCGTCAAAGGATGCTGAATATACTCGCCACAGGGATACTTGGGCCGCTGAACAGCAATAATATCCTCCTGCTCCCCATCTCGTCCCTCCATCAACAACCAATCCACATGATCATTACGCTTGTACTTATCGCGCTTGATGAAGTTCCAGCGCAGAACGAAGTGCTCGGCAATATCGTAGACACAGTCGCCAAGCAAGCCCATTGCCACATCATGCCATGGCATGCGGCCGTACTCAGTTTTGCTCAGCTCGTTGTTCTGCCAGTCTTGCACACTTTGGAAATCCATGATGCGGTTGTTATTGAATTCCTGACCAGGAAAGATGTCGTCTTTGAGACCAGCTGGATGGACGTCGGCGAGCGGGTGCTGATGAGCGTCCCAGCGACCGAAGCAGAGATCGATACCTCCGATGAATGCCATGGCATAGTCAATCACGATGAATTTCTCGTGGTGGGCCTGTACTATATTAGGATACGTTGAGAGTGCAAAGGATGAGCGCATACCCAGTAAAGTGTCATGTCAGCTCCATTCTCAAAGACATTGTGGTCTGGGTGTCGCATAACTCGAATATTGCCGTGTCCCGGTGTACCCTCGGGACAGAGGTTACGCAATGCATATTTTGTGTGTGCCGAATTACACGTCAGAGCTTGGTTAACCTGTAAATTATCAGCCTGCATATCCTCTGAAGGGAGACAAAGGTATCATACCTCTTTGTAGACGATCACATAAATCTTAACACCCGCCTCCGCGCGTCTCTTCAGAATATGGTCTAAACGCCATTCCTGGTGTTTCACGGGGGGTCGACGGAGGAACAATTCTGGCGACAGCCACCAATCGGCAATGTAGATCGTCTCGGTTGCTTTCTCTAGCGCTTCGGAGACGGCCCAGAGGTAATCCATACCATCGACATACCATTTTACTCGATTATTCTCGTGGACGGGTGCGAAGGAGTGGAAACGGTGGGATTCGGCGATTTCCGAGCGTTTCTTATCGGTGATTTGTTCATGCTCCTCATCGTGGCGGTGATTAGGGTTGACAATATTGTAAAACTTGCCGACCTTGTGTTTTAAATGTGCCGCAGAGGCCTTGACATCGTGGAGATTGTGGTCTGGAGAGGTATTAGCGGGGAAAATTAGGACACCAAAGGTGGGGGATCACCTTTGAACTTCTCCTCCAAGTTCTCAATGCCATGCTCAAACTTATCCTTGAATCGCTGCATGATTTGACGTGGTTGGGAAAGTCCGAAATCGCGGTGTGGGGAAAAGAGGGGAGGATTTCAAAATAGGGAAATGGAATTATGCGACTCCGCTTCGACGTGTGACATCACTGCAGCCCTATCTACCGCAGGGCCAGATCTCGACGTCGCGTAAATATACACTGTCGATCGTCATTTGACCAGTGATGTGTAGGCGTGTTGATAACCATGGTAATCGCGGTGTTCCTGTACCGTTCCATCTGATTGGGATCCACTAGGCCGTGGATGCCGAATGGGATGACGCCGCTCGGTTCTTTCGTTCTTGGCGGGAGGGGTTTCCCTTCGATTGAGATCTTTTGAGACGGTATGGTTTGGGTGATATTTTTATCTAGTAGTATAAATGGATTGTCGATCTGGGGAGTGGGTCGGGGTTTCATTTCTAAAGCAAAGGGCATGATCAACAGGGCACTTGGTGGAGAAAGATGCACTAATTCTCCGATTTGAGACCATATGCTACCCCTCAATAGCCTGTGATTCGCAGGTACTCATATGTAAACTGGAGACAAGCCTAGAGCAGTGTTCAAAGATATACCTAGCATAGTTTATTGGGATTTGGCTGGTGCAAGCCTCCAGGGCTGTTTGAGCCGGAGAATGGTTGACCTGTAGATATTAGGTACTTTTGAATTCAAGTGCTACATCTATCCCTGCCGTTGGCCTGAATGACTATGGAAGGCATGCATTTATTGGTGTGGGTAGTCCATGGTTAGCATCGAATTGCATTCTTACTTGAGTAACTGAAATAAAACTTTAATATATTGGAATATTTACGTGCAGATTCGAAGGATGTTTGGGGGATATATATAGAGATCAATGTCGGGATGAGAATCTCCAACGTAGCTCAATTGCTATTCTCAAGTTTCAAGATCCCTCCAGGGCTCTGAAACCCATATGATAAATACTTTCGAGGACCTAATTGAAGCCCTACTTTGTAACCGTGTAAATATGCAATTGTACTAACTTTCTTCAAATAATATTTGGCGCTGCTGGTTTTGTGGTTCTCGCCGAGTGTATGACGTAGGGACATGAACAAAGCCCGAACCATCTCTGCCAAGGCACTGGCAACTCGTAAACAATGAGAGAAATTGCTTAACAAGAATAACATTGGAAACAGATAATGATGATTGCATTTGAAAGCAGAACTCATCCCCTTGGACGCAACTTCGACCAGAATTTCTAGATTCACGATCTCGACCAGAACAGTCCTCATATTGGGATCTCTTTCAATGAAAGTTCCATAATCAAGCATCCAATACCAACAGTAGTCAACACTAATCGTAGTGATTTATTCTCTGGAAACCTCCTGCATAGTTCGACGTAAAATGCTTTGTTTTTGTTTAGCGTGGAATGCTTACCTGATGACATCACGTGATGACCCAAACAACGTTGTCTGAGGAACGGCCTGCTCTGTTTATCCTCCCACGTCTCGACTACACCACGCGGCCAGCGATAGCCCAGCGAATTTGGGACGGCTCTTGTGTGGTATCCTGCTGAAAGCACTGCTAGCCATTCCACCAAGCTTGGTATCAGGTCCCTGAATGGTCATCGTCGCTGTGTGTGTGTGCTGGTAAGAAAAAACACACGCCTGTGTGCAGGAAACGGCCATCTCCCTGGTGACGGGTCTCCTCCACTTTTTTTCGATTCACCAACCGGATTCAGAATGCCTTCTGAGCTAGGTGAGAAAGCCTAAGCACACTCCACTGGATCGCGCTTGTTGTAAATGCTCACAAATCATGATAGTACGCGCCCCGTCGCAAGGCAGCGCGGTCTCGCAGACTACTCAACACATGGGCCCTCATAGCCGTCCAGGGACGGCCGACCCCTTACGATCACGATCGGAAACACTTTCACGAGGTGGCCGCCGTGCTCGGTCTCGAGGCTCGACTGCTAGCATCCACTCAAGTACAACCCAGCAAACTCAAGACCAGCACATCGATGCATTCCCCCAATTCATGCCTTCCCAAGTCGCAAATGCCCAGAGCATGTTCGCCAATAACCCCGAAGACATGATCATGCGTTTTGGTCATCAGTTCGGTCACCCAAACCATGGCGCATCTCTAGGTCAGGATATGCGGGAGGCTCACGCAGTCATGTCACGACCGGAAGACTTTCCCACTCATGCTATGCACGGACACTCACTCTCCCACCATTCGCTGACCCCGGACATGGCTCACAATGGGGTCGCTGGAGTCTCGGTTCCTCAATATCAGGCTATGTATGACAGTGGAATCGAAAACCATCTGCCAGAGCAAGCTTTAGAAGAGCCAGACGTCTCTGAGCAGGGAGGGAAAAAGAAAAGGGGATCCAGCTCCACATTGGCAAATGACAATGAGCTGCGTAAATTGCTCCGTCAATATGAAGGCTGGTCGTTGAAGCAAATGGCCGCTGAGGTTATGAAACACGAAGGCGCTGGCGGGAAAGCAGAGAAGGTGAAGCAGGTATTCGCCATGATCTGGTAAGAATCACACTCCTTGATTTATTTTCATTTTTTCATCCTGATGGACGCTTGACTGATTTCCCCCCCCTTCCGTTCATAGGTTGCGAGAAAACTGCCGGAAGAGTTCTGGTTCTGTAAGACGAGATCGTGTTTATTGTTGTTATGCGGAAAATTGCGGAACAGAACGTGTGTCGGTATTGAATCCGGCATCGTTTGGAAAATTGGTGCGAATCATCTTTCCGAATGTTCAGACTCGACGTCTTGGAGTTCGTGGCGAATCAAAGTATCATTACGTCGATTTGTCGGTCATTGAGGAGAAGCAGCAAAAGCCTGCACCAGTGAATACGCAAGTTGCACCTAGTCAACGGGGATCTGTAGCTCCAGAGAGGCCTGCAAGTGCGATGCGTTCAAGAAGGTACGTTGACATGTCTGACACGTCTACGCTTAGTTCCATGAACACTGACACGTCCCTCAGTATCAGCATCTCTCAACCTACAGCCGATTCCGCCGTATTTCCCTCCCCCACTACTTCCTTTGCTCCCAGATACCCGGCCAACCCTCCCATGGCCAGCTGTGGCTGCCCATCTGATACTCAGCCCACCGTGTCTGGCCCAGATAGCAATGTTACTCATGAGAATGTGGCTCAACACGCTGGCCGGATCATTCATCAGCTGCTGCAATTCCCAACTGATGAAGCTCCAGTTGATAACGACACTCTCATCCTTCCTGACATCCGTGGTCATTTGCCTGCCAACACCGATCTAAAGGTGGCGGATGCTCTTGCGGCTCTTTACCGAACTCACTGCATCTCAGTCATCGACAGTTTCCGGTTTTGTAAGGAACGTAACCTCATGAAATACTTCTCCGCGTTTCACGGCACTTTGACCGTTCCTGTCCAGAAGCTTTTGACTCATCCAAACCTTGCCCCATGGATCAAGGAATGTGACTGGTTGATGTACCAGAAGATGATTCCATTCGTCGCACCTCTCACCACACAGGTTGTGCCCAAGCCTGTTTTGGATGCATTCCGCTCCATCTCGCAGCGTCTTTGCGGCCATATCGCGGAAACTTTCAAAACTCAACCAACTCACGTGTCCATCGCTCGGCTGATCCCTGCTCATATATTTTGCAACCTCCTCAAGCACATGCTTGACGTAAACCAGGCTGCGAACGCTGCTGCTGCCTGGCTCTGCCATCCTGAAAACCGCAACCAGATGTGGGCCGATTTCAAGTCCCTTGTGGACCCGCAGGAAATGATCACCAAGGCAAATATCCCTGCCTGCGCTGCACGCGCTACTGAACAAATCCTCAAACACGACGTTCGGGCACTCCTCACCCCCGTCACGGACGTTGACCCCACAGATACTTTGCCTTTCTACCGCAAAGCAGATACTGCCGAAGACATTGAAGCTCACCGATTGCCTGCGGAGAACGCACCTGGCGATGAGTACAATTTCCCCGACAAGTGGATCCAGTTCATCCTCAATATACCGGCTGTCTTTGCGAACCATCGCTCTCAGTGCGTCATTGAAAAGGTAGATGCCCTGTGGGAGAACATTCTGCACCGTTTGACTCTCGGTGGTGCTGCTAGTTTCAGTGCGTGGTGGATGACCAAGGTCTTCTTCCACGAGATGATGCTCTGGCAGGCGGAGAAGGGTGGTTTCATGCGTAGCAACCCGGCTTCTCTGCAAAATGTTACCGCCGGCCCAGAGCCTATGGGAATGGGCGATTTTCAGCTGAAGCACAATCTTGGATCCCAACGCAATTCTTTTGATGGAAATCACCAGCGTGGATCCCACCCAGGCCCCCAAGGTGGTGCGCAGGGCCGTAACCGAGATGCTCATGTCGATCACAAGCATGCTCCTAGTGAAAAAGAGCTAGCCTTGGCAGACTCGGGCTTCCAAGCTCCCAATAATGACGACAGTGCGATTGACCTTGAAGATGATCCGATGTTGATTGCAGTGGGTAAATATGGCGACATGATGGCTTCCGACCCAGCGGACGCCGAAGGTGATGTGGTTGTCATCTAAGTTTTTCCTTTCTGCATTGTGAGGTTTGTCTTTTGAGGTTCGGAGTTGAGATATCCCGGTGTGACTATTTCTTATGTTCTTTTCATTTGTTATCTTATGAAGGCTTTCCTTTGTCACGGCTGAACGGCGTTTTGACTGTTCTGCATGAAGAGATGAGACACGAGATGGGCGCCAAAGTCTTGCTTGCGAGACTGCCAAAGGTGTCTGAGGTCCATACAAGCATTTAATCGGCGTGGGGAAATCCTCGGCTTAATTCTTGCTTTTGCATTTTCTTTCCTTTTTGTCTACTTTTTTTTTTTTGGCCTGCCCCTTTCCTAATAAGGCTGTACATATGCTCCCACACGCTTTGGATCGTGTTGAATGGAGACTGACAACTTGGACGATATACGTTTTTCAAATTCCTATGCTACGGCATCAAGCATATCTACACATCTAGTCTTAGTACCTCGGTACTCAGGGTAAACCGCAAAAGAAGCTGGGAAGACCACAGTGACCCAATCGGGCTATCAAGACCGTAGTGGAGCTCGGGATCCTGGTACGCGTAATCAATCTCCGAGGTGATGATAACCCCCCGATTTTATCAATCAGCTCTATCTCTCTCGCTTCTTGCTAAACAGTCATCTTGCAGCAGTTCACAAAATGCGGCTTCATGAAACCTGGGCTGGGACACTGTCTCTGTTGACCTGTCTTTCTTCCCAGACTTTTGCTACCGAGGACGCCGAGCCCCTGGAAAATGCCAATCACATCTTCAACGCCATTCAGTCAACATTGAGACACTATGGCTCGGAGATCAACTACAACGGCCTGTCATTTTACCGAGCCAGCGTGCCAAAAGGCACTCAATTTTACCATGGCACTGGTCTGAAAGACCCGATTCAAGGACTCGAGTGGCTGGCTTTCAAACCCGAGCACTCCCTAGGTTTCGCCCACCGCAGTGGCAACAAATTTTTTGCAAAGAAAGACTTGCAGCAGCCTCTCGACGAGTACACAGCACCGGAATGGGATGGAAACGGATATCTTCACACCTATGCCGCTGCCAAGGATCTGCGCTTGCTGTACATCGATGGCATGTCGGCTGGACCAGGAGGTGGGGCGGAATCCCAGGATCGCATTCTTTACAATAACACCATTACTGGTGACCGGCCGGTTGGTGGTCCCAAGATTGGTGGACCACCCCAGGAGCAGCAGCGGGCGATCGAGGCATGCCGTATGGCGAAGGAGGACTGGGGTGACAAGATTGATGGCATTGTTCGCACAGAAGCTGATTTTGAGATCATCCTCTGTAACTTTGAGCGTGACCTTGACGTCGTGCATATCACTCAGACGAAGCCTCAAGAGAGCTCGGGTCGCCCGGGTGGGCCTGGAGGTGGAAAAGGACGAAAGGGACACCATGGCGGCGGTCCTGGCGGACCTCCCCGAGGACCTCGTTCAGGGCTCAAGTACTGGTCCTTGGCTACTCGGTTCGATGAAAGCCTAGGAAAGAAAGTGCGAATCGACTTGGACAATTTCGTCTCGGCTTATACCTATGGCCTCGACCTGTTCCCTAACAACGCCACGGTTCCGAAAGTGGGCCATCTACCAATTGAAGAATTGCAGCCTATTCGACAAGACGTCTTCAAGCTACTCAAAACCTGGGATTCACCTATCGATGCATTCGACTGGCAGACTGTCACTGATATGATCGTGTTCCAGTATTCCGATGAGCTGAAGAGTTTGGCTGCAGGAACTTATTCGTCGGCGAAAGAGCTTCGGGATCACCTTGAGAAGCTGTTGGAGCCTTTTATCGATTACCGTGACTTCGACAACGGCGAGGTCATTATCAACCGCTGTGCAAGTGAATGGATTCCTCTCTCAGCCCCTGTCGGCTCATTAGGTGGCAATGCTGTACGATCCGTCGCCCGATCGGTCTGCTCTACCTTGGTTTCCGCGATGATGGATGATGAAAAAGACCTGGAGGCTTCAGTTACCAGCTTCAATGATTTAGTCTCCTACCTCCAGTGGACCACGTGGGCAGCGGATGAGTGATATTTAAACTGCATACCTGTTTATTTCAAATTCCATTTTCTCGAAAGATATTATGTACACTGTCAATGAAAAACTACACAGCAATCTCCTTGGACCAGCGACCAATCGTGAACTGTGAGTTACACATGTTGGTCAATTCCCAGCTCTCGGCAGCCAGCACGGCGGGCGTGTTCTGATCTTCAGGATCACCCGCCGCGCCCGCAACAAACATTGCCGCCATGAAATGATCATCGGTGGCATGAGCATCCCTAAAACGAGGATGCTTCATGAGCCGAGTCATAGCAGCACGAAGCTGCGGCCCTGATGTCTTCGTAATGACATCCTCCACAGCCTGTCGAAACTCCATTGCCCAATCTTCCGGCGGCGTCTCCATGGCAAAGTTATCCCGGAACCGAAGCATAGGAGCCCAGCGATTGCGGTACAAATTGTGGACTGCACCTCCTGTCCCGATGAGCAGATAGTTCTCCCGACGAAGTGGTCGTAGTGTTGCCCCCATCTTCATGTGGAAATGCGGATCATAACGGGCATTCATCGAGATCAATGTTGTAGGTGGACAACCTGCCGGGAACATGCGAATGAGGATCAAATAGACGTCGTGAATCCAGTCGAATTTTGGGTTCCCGCCGACATTGTACCCCTCCTTGGCTAACATCTTGATGCATCGGTCGGTTGTTTCCAGGTCCGGGTTGAGCTGGTAGTTGACGTACTTTTCCGGTTTCACATAAGCGACCGGACTTTTGTCAGGGTTTGGATTGGTTGATAGCTCGATTCTGTCCCCTAGACAATCCCAATGCGCGCCCTAATCCGGGTTGTTTAGTACATTGTCTGACAACAGCAGATATGACCAGTCTTTACCATGATCACCACGCCCTTGATACCCTGGGCCAACGCTTCATCTCCGCATTTCTTCCAATAGTCGGCACTTTCGGACTCTTCTCCCAGCATCATGGTCGAGCCATGGGAGAAGAAATGTACTGGTGTGAGGCCTAGTTTGGTGAGTCTGAAGTTCATACCAAAGAGAATAATAACTTACCCATGTTGTCAAACTTGCAGGACAAATTCCACAAAAATTACCATCAAGGTGAATGCCGGCCCTATATTAACTTGCGCCCATCGGAATACCCATCTTGGCCCCAGTTTTCCGAATAGAACTTCCGTATGGACGGTCGGGAGTGATTCCCCACATCCCGAAAGCGCCATGCGGGGAATAGGGGATAAGGGGGTTGCGTAATCCCCAGAAAATTGAGTTGCAATCTATACCCCTCTTGAGGGTCGAATGAGGGGTGAGCATCATTGGGCTTACCCAGCCGGCCACTCAGACGAATCAATGACGACCCTTCAAACGACTATAACCTGGGGAAGACCAAAGTGTGGAGTGACACTTCGGGGAGCGCCTTGCAGGGAACACGGAGATTGGTAGAAATCGCCTTGACTAAGCGGGGGGAAAGATCGGCCACGGCACATTTACGAGCTTTGAAAGCTATGCCTGGAGCCTTGGTACTGTTCTGTGGCGGGCCCCATGATCTCCGCGAACTGCCAATTTCCCCAGATTTCCTTCTCTGCGTTCTTCCATCATCCGCTCTTGCACTGATCAATGTTTGGGGATAACCATGTTCAATGAGTCTCCGACTGAGCAGCTCAACACCGCCCAATCCCCTACCAAATCCAAGGATGGAGGCTATTTTCAGTGTGGCTTCTGTAAACGCCACTACAATCGAGCGGACCATTTAATCCGCCATGTTCGATCACACACCAGGGAAAAGCCATACATCTGCGATGTCTGCGATAAGGGATTTGCTCGGCCGTAAGTGGTGCCCGTATTGCATTCGTGACACGTCATTGATCCCCATGCAGAGACCTTCTGAAACGGCATGCAGCCGGGCATGCACACGATAGGGATCGGAAACGCAAAAGGAGCTCGTCAGTTGCGAAGCAAAGTCGAGTATCCCAGGCCTGCAAAGCATGTGCCTCGTCCAAGCTGAAATGCGACGAAGCCAAGCCGTGTAAACGGTGTCGCGAACGGAATCTACATTGTGACTGGCAGGATGTCGCGCAAGACTCTTCTCCAGAGCCATCCCAGCAGAATGATGAACAAGAGAATAGACTGTCGGCTCTGCCAGTCGATTTAACCGCCACTGTGGCCTTTTCGCCGATGCCGACCCCAATGGATGATTTTCCACCCACCAATAGCATCCTCATGACCACCCAAGGACCTGCGCCCGACCAGGGACTCGACCCGGCACTCGATCCAGTACTTTCGCCAGGGGTCCCAGTGAATGGACCGGCTCAACTTGAATATGGTGGTATGTAGCCTGCAGCATTTTTGTGAGAATTCGCTAACGAGATAAGTTTCACCCACGGACCAAGAAAGTGGGATTTTCAGCGTGGACGGCACATTTTTCCCAAATTTTTTCCCTGACTCGTTCATATCCTCGCTGGGTCGATACAACGACCCGTTTGATCCATCCAGTCTGATTCCCGAGTTCACCCCCTACGGTCCGCTGGAAAACCCGGCTCTGGATTTCAGTTTGACGGATGGCGACTTCGGTCTGATCGACATGTATAATGCCGGAAGTTTAATGCCGAGGAACGAAAATGAGCAACAGGATCGCTTCGACGCCGACAGTGGCATTGGAATCGGAGCGGCGGCTTACCACCGCTCTTCATTATCCGCATGGAAACCGCTCCAAGAAGATCGTGCATTCATCGATCACGAGAATCTTTCTGTTCCTCAGGCCATTGATAGTCCCGAGGTCAATATTGCCGACCGACAAACATTATGCGAACGACTGTCCTCGAGCAGCCGAGACCAGATCTTTGGACTGGTCCTCGAAATCAGCCGCGAGGCCAGCCTGAACCGAATTATGAAGTCGTTTCCAAGCACAGAATTATTGGATGGATTAATTCAGCAATTTTTCGAAAATCAGAGTCACAGTGTGGACTCTTTCATCCACGCACCAACATTTCGTCCCAGCGCTGAACATGCCAGTATCCTTACGGCCCTAGCTTCTGCGGGAGCCGTACGCTCGCCCATTCCTACAATACGCAAGCTTGGCTATGCTTTGTTAGAGATTGTGCGAATGTATATGCCCACGAAGGTATGTCATTTCCACCCTTGAACTTGACTCAATGCTTACAGCCACTAGTATGAAAAAGACAATCTTGCCACACGGGACCTGCGAACATCACAAACCTATGCCCTGCATATAGACATTGGAGTCTGGAGTGGTAATCGACGGAAAACTGAAATAGCAGAAAGCTTTTCTCAACCCCTGATCACTATGCTCCGTCGCGGATTGAGATTTCGCCGGTCGGTCTATTCAAACATCATTCCTCACGCCGAAGATACAGACGATGTGGTGGAGCGAAAATGGCATGAATGGATCGAGCAAGAATCGTTCAAAAGGTAAGAGCTTTTCACCCTTGAATATGTTGGTGATCATCTCTCATACCAATTAGACTTGTCTATCGTATTTTCCTTCATGATTCTCAGACCGCGGTCACTCTCAATATTAATCCTCTGATATCTTATGCCGACCTGGAGCTTCCATTGCCAGCTGCGAGGTCATTATGGGAAGCAAAAACAGCTGGCGAGTGGAGACAGCTGTATCCTGCCCATGGGCCTGTTCGGGTACCATCATTAGCAGAGCTGCTACGTGACATGTCGCAGCTATCCATGTTCCAGGATCGTATCGACACTCAACTTGCCGCTCTGGTCCTTCTTCATGGTCTCTCAGCCCTGATCAACGAATACCACCGACTTAAATTTATCTCAACCAGTAACTCGAAGCATTGGCATGCGCTTGTGACTAACTCCCGCCAACAAGAATTGGACCAAGCCCTCCAACACTTTCGCATGGTGTGCTCAGAGTTGCGTGTTCCGTGCCGTCCTGAGATCATCTTGGTATGTGAGGTCGTCTCCATGCTCTTGCATATGTCCCTTGAAGAGCTCCAGCTATTCGCCGGCAAGGAAGACAAGCAAGAGGCACGTCGAGTGTATCAATCTGCCCTCGAATGGATAGCCAATGCTGATTCCCGCCGAGCAATCTGGCATGCTGGCCAAACCATCCGTGCCTCTCGTCAAATGCCCCCGGGCTCGTTGACCGGATTTTTTGCTATTGGAGTGTTCTACGCTAGCCTGGCATTCTGGTCGTATGGTGTGGTTTCCAGAGCCAAAAATACCCGACTCCTGGGAAGCCCCGTCTCCCAAATTCCGAGTCAAGGCCCAACAGTCTTCCTAGACGGGGAGGAGGTGGCTGATGTGTCCAAGTTCGTAACACTGGGCTGTGGTCTTCCGGCGTTGCAAGGACCAAGTGGAACAGTCTTGCTATCGGACTCTGGGTCAATCATGCAGGTTGGACAGAGAGCACTTCGAACAGATATTTCAGAGAGTACACCGCCACTAGTGCAGAGTTTGGCTCAGTTAATGGGTGACCTAGGACAGTGTGTCCATGTAGGGTCCTAGCAAAATATGCTTCAATGTATAATACGAATATTTCAACGTGATACCCATGATTATGATTCGATAGTCTCAACCTTTCCACCTGGAAGCACCTATCTGCTTCGTGAACCCGTAGATGGGGTCAACACCCGCCAGTAGCACTACTACCCACACATACGTCCCCGGTACAATTGAATCCAAACGTGCCGTCAACATTTCCACATAGATAGTCATCAACCTGAGTACCATTGCTGAATGTAAGATCAACCCCGGCAATGGTAATATTCTCACACGGCTCCACAGCAGAACATTGCAAACTAGCCACCTCGCCACTCGACGAAGTGCCAACAATGTCCTTCAAAACAATATCCTTCAATTGGAATTTTGAAGAGGTGCAATTTCCTGAAGCACCAGAAAAGGTAGTACACTGCGAGATCGCAAAAGCTGGACCGCGAAATGCCGTAGCCGAAAGACCCTCAAACATCATATGGGAGGCATCTATCGAAGATGAGCACTTGTCTTCATCCCAATTGATCAGTTCCACTCACAACCTAAACCACCACCTCCCCCATTGGGCGGATATCCAGCCTGCTCACCTGTCCAGGTCTTAACATACGCCGCATGCAGCGTATTATCATACGTTATATTTTTCACTAAAACCCGCTCAACGGTCTCATAAACGTCTTTGTACTGTCCAATACTCCCAATGGCAACCCCGAGACCATTGTAAAAGGTACAATCCTCAATCAGGATGTCGGTTGAATTAGCCTTGAGGCTTATACTGTCGTCTCCGTTCACGACTTCCCAGTTTCGGAACGTAATATCCGAGCTATAGATTGTGTCTGCGCCATCAGTGTTGTGGGCTGTCCCGCTTTCTCCAGTATTATTGACGTGGATATTTGTAAAGGATGTTCGTTGGGAGTGGATTATGGAGAGGGTCCTAATGAAGCTCTCAATATCACTGTGTTGATCGAACCGATTGGAATAATAGACTTGACTCTTACCACATCTGACTCCGAACAAATCGCACTCCGTCAAAGATCGAATCCGTAGCACCGGATACGGTCATAGCATGGGGCCGACGTGGATAATTAGATACGGATCCGACGAAATCATACCATGTCTGTCCATTACCGTTCAGAGTCCCATATCCATGTCCGTTGAAATGAAGGTTCTTGCCTCCTATGATCCATGCGGTACTTTGATTCTGATATCCGACTGGAAGGGAGTTGTTTAGCCAGTAAGTGATATTCGTGCTCCACTAACCACGATTAATAAAATGTTGTACTCAGATTTTATTTTTGCAGTGATTGGTGTCAAGATTTACCAGCAGTGTTCCCTGGAGATCGACCTCACAGTCTTGCAGTCCAGTTGTGTTCATCACACTATTAATGTGGTAGGTTGTATTTGTAAATATGATCTTTCCGCCATGTCCGCATTTTCTGAAAGCTTCCAGAATCGCAGGTGCGTCGTCGATACTTGTAGAACCGGCTGCGGGTACTGTGCAGACTGTGAAGGATTCTCTGGACTGTGCAGCCCGGGATATACCCATTACTGCTAGGAATTGGAGTAGGAATCGTGGGAAATACATGATGTAATGCATACGTTCTCCTTTATGGATCTCAAACCCTGCTCTCCTTATGAATATATATGGTAAGGTTATACATACGCCGTAGAGGAATAGCTACTTTACTTGTGGAAATATTATGTGCGTGATCGACATGAGACCTGTGAGATGAGAATGCGGGGAAGGGATTCGGTGTATTGAACAGCGAACATGAAAGTGACCAGTAATAAGTGATGGCTCTCAATCTCAAGGATATTGATTTGAACTAGTGTTTTTGCAATGGTATACATCAACCTTACAACGGAGTAGTGCAGCGTGATGTGAGGCAATCAACTTGGAAGATCTCATTGTACGTAGGAAAAAAACCGGAATATGGGATAATGAGAATGCTCATCTGGAAACATCATGCTAGTAAAAGTTATTCCAGGTCGGAATGATGCGAAAGGGGATGAAACAATCGCATAGTATAACAATCAAACTAAAGGATCTGGTAGCCAGATCATGGAGGCACCCCAGTGAGTCTTATGCCAGCTGTCCTAGTGAAACTCTGCTGCAAGGCCTAAAGTTTGGACATATGTCCAAATGACATACGAATGCCGTATCCTTTCTTCGTGAAGCAATTCGGGTCGCAGAACAACCCAACCCCCCCACATACCGAGGCGTGGTCTCCACGCTCATCCGAATATGCGGGGTTCGAATGGATCGGAATCGGCGCCGAGGCCGATTGCGACAAGCTTCAGGCGCGTCACGAGTCGCGTATGTGGTTTATTATAAGAATACTAAGTTAGAGCATCGGGCAAGATACCAGGAAAATCAGACAACTGCAATCACCATGGCCCTCAAGCTTAAGCAACGAAATGTGTCAGAAATCGCCTCTACGCCAAAGGTGGACACTACAGCAATCGTGCGGGGTGTGATTGATGAAATCCGTGCAACCGGCGATCAGGGGGTAAGAAAGTACTCAGAGAAATTTGACAAATGGAGTCCCGTCAGCTTCAAGCTTTCACAAGAAGAAATCCAGTCAATCATCTCCACTGTGCCGCAGCAGATCATCAATGATATCAAGCAGGTGCAGGAGAATGTTCGAACATTTGCACTGGCTCAACGGGCCTGTATTAAGGACTTCGAGATGGAAATCCGACCTGGTGTGCATCTGGGCCACAAGAATGTCCCAATCAACTCCGTTGGAGCGTGAGGATCCCCGACCCCCTTGTGGAGACTGGTGATTCTGATTATGTGCAGTTATATTCCTGGTGGTCGCTACCCCCTCCTCGCCTCAGCCCATATGACCATTCTCACTGCCAAATGCGCTGGAGTTCCCCATGTCACTGCCTGCACCCCTCCGATCGCCGGAAAGATCCCGGCCAACACCGTCGCCGCCATGTACTTCGCTGGTGCGGATGATATTTATGTCTTGGGTGGTGTCCAGGCCGTGGCATCAATGGCCATCGGAACCGAGACAATGAAGAAGGTAGACTTCATCGCTGGACCCGGAAATGCCTTTGTCGCCGAGGCCAAGCGGCAGCTGTTCGGCGAAGAAATCGGCATTGATCTCCCCGCCGGACCAACCGAGATTCTGATCGTTGGCGACGAGCACGCCGATCCATTCATTCTAGCCACTGATCTCCTCTCTCAAGCCGAGCACGGCCCCGACTCCCCCCGCTGTCCTGATTACCAACTCTAAGACAATCGGTGAGAAGACTATCGCAGAAGTCGATCGTCTGCTCAAGATTCTCCCTACGGCCGACATCGCAGCTGTATCCTGGGATCGCCTCGGCGAGGTCATTGTTGTGGACAACCTCGATGAGGCATACAAGCTCGCAGATGAGTACGCATACGAGCATGTCCAAATCCTTACCAAAAGCCCGCGCGAGGCTCTGGAAAAGATGTCCAACTATGGAGCATTATTCCTGGGGGAGAAGACCTGTGTCTCCTATGGGGACAAATGCATTGGAACCAACCACGTCCTCCCCACTCGTGGTGCAGCCAGGTACACTGGCGGTCTGTGGGTTGGCAAGTACCTGAAAACTGTTACGTATCAAGAAGTTACATCCGAGCAGGAAAGTGGCGAACTGGGTCGTCTTTGTGGTCGCTCTGCACGTGCAGAAAACTTCGAAGGTCATGCTCGCTCTGGTGACGCCCGTGCTCATCAGTATTTGGGCGATCAGTTTGATTGGATCTAGTATAGCTTATCATTACACGTAGCTTCATGCATGTATGAGTCAAGAAAGAAAATTCTGCTTGTCTAAATCGATCTTTTACGCGATCCAGTAATGATAAGAGTTTTAAGTACCGAAGTAAAGAACGGAGACTGTTTTCCGATTAAAAATCTGTCTAGCGGTTTGTATCCACTTCAACCCACTTACTGAACCCCACGAAGCTGACAGTTTGCTTCTTATCTTATAACTTTTCGTTCTTTTTTTTTTTTTTTTTTTTTTTTTACCTTTCTGTTCTCTTTGAAAACACGACTGATATTCGATTCCTAATTTTCAGTCTCTAAATCAAAGTCAATGAACTTGTCATAAGTACACACGAATCTCCAAATCATCTGGGTTCCTAGCAAGTATGGCCCCAGCCGTGGGTTCAGGTGGAGACACCAAAACGGGCGTCTACACTCAATATGATGACCTGGGATCAACTGCTGCGAACACAAGAGCCAATTCCATGCTCTCGCTGTCAACGACCATTGCATCCACCAGAGGAAGCTTCGAGGATGGAAATTTTCATCGACAATCTCAAGATGGCGAGTTGCACACGATCCCCACTAGACCGCGTGGGAACTCTCATATGGGTGAAGCGCTGGAGAATTTGTCTCGGACGATGTCGAGCATGCCCGAGCAAGAAGGACATTTCGACCTCGGCATCGTGCAGTCCCGCCGCTCAATCAAACATATGCCCGGCCTGGCGGAAGAAGCCGGATCGCCGACTCTAGCGAAATACCAGGGCGTCCCACCTGAACTAGGCAGTCTCACGTCCGAGCTGATATTTGTATTTGTCTGCTCGGCCGGACTGATGTTTTTCGCTTTCCTACTTGGAGATATCACTGTGAACCAGATCACGCTGAGGCGCGCATTGGGGATCACTAATAGTCAGCTTCCATGGCTGCTGGGTGCCTATACACTCCCATTGAGTCTTTCGGTGATTATTTCTGGTTCGTTGACGGATCTGACCCCACCGAGAATGATCATGGTCGGTGCATTCGCCTGGTTGACCATTTGGAACATCGTCGGTGTTTGGTCGATTAGTCCGGAGAAGGTGATTCTCTTTTATATCGTTCGCGCAATGCAGGGTCTTGCGATCGGAGTGCTGGTCTCCGGATCAATGAGCATTCTTGGTCGTATCTATAAACCCGGTCTGCGGAAGAACAAAGTTTTCTCTGCAATGTCCGCCACATCGCCATTCGGCTTCTGGCTAGGTGGGATCCAGGGTGGAGCATTCAAATCCTGTCTATGGTGGATCTTTGGATCTAATGCGATCATCTCGGGCATGTGTTTGGTAGCCGCTTACATGGTAATCCCACCTCTTCGTCCAATGGCCGATATCGCCGGCACCGAAGCGCCCTCGATTCGCCAGTTTGATTTTCTTGGAGCGGGAGTTGCAGTCACGGGCTGCGTGTGCCTCCTTTTCGGTCTTACTCAAGGAGCCGTGGTCGAGTGGACCCCCTACACATACGCACTCGTCATAGTCGGGATTCTCCTATTGATCGGGTTCTTCTTCGTCGAACGCTGGGTTGCACGCCCCTTAATCCCTAATCGACTCTGGAAGACAAAGGGATTCACACCACTCATGATTGCCTATTTCCTAGGCTACGGGGCTTTCTCCGGCTGCTGGCAATTCTACGCGATTCAATTTCTGCTTCGAATCCAGGGACACAGTCCGCTTACCTGTGCTCTTTATCTCCTCCCAAATGCCATCGTTGGGGTTCTTGCAACGTGGGTGGTGAGTAAGACTCTTCATATCGTCCCCGGCCATTATATTTATTTCACCGCCATGGTCGCCTTTGCGCTGGGCCCGGCATTCTTCCTCCCACAGAATGCTGGTACAAGTTACTGGCCGCTTTCTTTTCCGGGAATCGCTCTCGTGACATTTGGACCTGATCTATCGTTCGCGGCAGCATCAATCTACATTACGAGTAATGTGCGTCGATCCTACCAAGGGAGTGCTGGTAGTCTGCTCGTTACGATGCAGAATTTGAGTAATGCTGTTATGACGGCTGTTGGGGATGCCATTGGAAATAAGGTTGCTAAAGATGCATCTGGGAGTATTGGTTTAGAGGGACTTCGAGCTGTCTGGTGGTTTGCTTTGGCTGCCGAGGTTGTTGCTGCCCTGATCACTCTAATTTGGGTGCGGATCCCGAAAGAAGAAGAAAAGGAACATGTTACTTAGAACTTGGCTATAGATTCTAGATGAGATAGATGGACCTTGGGATTTAGATGAGTATTGTCACGAATAATGTCATATGATATCTGCACAGACTGCCTGTGACTTGTTAAGGATGGGGATTCTGAAATATTACCTTACAGTATTGAAATTTACAGTACAGACTTCCGAATCCAAAGTGGATCGCGACGATATCCTTGAGATATCATTGGTTATAAAGATGAATATCTTCGTTAAGCCCTGCGCCATGTCAGCAGCCCGCATTAGCGCAGTTCCAAGATACACTTTCCACGACTATATACACATTCCTTCGTTACTGCATTAAAATGTCGTCTATAAATATCGAAAAATCAACTTCTCCCCCCTCTTGGCTCGCCACGCATTCGTAGAATTCATCAATTCCGGACATCCCCTTACAACCCACTGCCACTTCTTCAAAAATGCTTCCGTGAGCTCCCAATTCCGAACGTCCCAGGGATCCCCCCAGACTAGAAGCCCCACGTCTTCCGACGAAGCATTCGTCCAAAACCCCATAATTTCCAAACATAATTCCTCGTCATTCCACTCATCTCCTGCTTGGATCAGGTTATCCCGCATCTTGGGTATAGGAAAAAAATC
This sequence comes from Penicillium pulvis, assembly GCF_028828015.1. Lineage (NCBI taxonomy): Eukaryota > Fungi > Ascomycota > Eurotiomycetes > Eurotiales > Aspergillaceae > Penicillium > Penicillium pulvis. Next base: position 61,015 of record NW_026643079.1, on the reverse strand, counting down.
CAGCCAAGGATGATGAGGGATTGTTCGTTGAATTTTGGTCGGCCGGAGACTAACAGGTAATTGAATCTCCGCAGTCTGGTTAGGCGACGATTCGCCTATGTTGGGGGGTGGAGAAGGTAAGATTGTATTGAATCTTGAAATTGCGTCATCGTTCATCTCATCCAAGTCCGTGCCAATCAGTCGCATATTGTGTCCGAATGCGCGGAAAACATTGAGTTTCGTCAGCATGAGGAGGTGGTCTGGAGCAGGAGAGCCCAGCATGTAGCTTTGGTATGCGGCTTTTGTGAATTGAGCGAGGAGTAGGTCTCGTGTATGAGGCGATATGCATCTCCGCGCCTTGAGTTCCTGACCGCCTTGGATGACCGATTGGGTGGTTGATGGTGGGGGTGTTGGGTAAGAGATCACTAGACTCTTAGGATGGATATCTTTATCTCTAGTTTGGACGCGCTGGCGTCTCCCTGTGCTACGTAAGCTTTGTGTTGTGTTTGTGCAGTGTTGGTGAACGTACGGTGGGCCCGCTGGTTGATTCGATTTTGGCGTCTTCGTCGTTCTGTTGGATCGATGGTGCTGACCCAGTCATCTATTCTCTCGTCTGCAGGGACCGGGACCATCGTGGATTGTGGAAATTCAGCCATTGTGTTGGGGTAGCAGGTTGCGTGCCAGCGTCAGCGGTTTGCAAGAGAAAGGATGGGGAAGGCGAGTTCTTTTAAGATGATCTCGATCGATCTTCGCCTGCCAATCAGATGATTGGCCGAAGACCCACCAAGTTTTCGAAGTTACGAACATTACGGGTATTGTCAGATGATGTACGATACACGTCGATAAAGATGTTTACTGTAGTTGTGATCTACTTATGTGCCACATTTTACTAAGAGCAACCATCGCATCCTGTAGCTCAACCAGATCATTCCAGGAGCTAGGTAGAAATAGTGGCTGGTAGAAAGGGGCGGTCCAGGTGTGTTCCATACTGACGCACTATATAATACCTTACAGATCTGAATAGCGACCTTGATTTAGACCGTTTCATAGTCAACACAGATACCTTACTGATAGTGAAGATACTCGACTGAGGTGAGACAATCAGTGCCTCGGGGTGGACAACACTGTTTACTAGTCAATCTTGATCCTAAACTAACCATCAGGGCGTTGATAGTGATGCTGTTCCTGTCGAACGTGGAAAGTGTGTAGATTTCTCTCGAAATGATAATAAATCTTTGAATAGCAGGGTATCAATCGCAGCAGATGGTCGTTTCTTCCATCTGTGCTGCATGCACATCAATGCCAACCGTAACCACCATCCAATCACATAAGAACTTGCCTAGCCCCGCTCCAATGAAAATGCAGATTATCACATAAACATTAAAGTACATAGCCAGGAGCATAGTAATATAGGCTCCGGCGAAGGTCACCGCATGTAGGACAGCGCGAATGCACTGTTGAAATGGTGTCGCTCGAAATGTGGCGGATTCGCCCACACGAGTCTTGGCAAAGGTGGCATGCGCGGCTTGGCGCTGGAACTGGCGGATCAAGAAGTTGTCGTATTCGCGAGACATGCGGCGACAAAATTCGACCAGAATGACGAGCAGCATCACCCCAATGCAGGTTGCAGCAAACATTCCATTATTTTGGATCTGCCATCCAGCCGACAGGAAGCAGGCGTCTGTGGTGTAGAAGTTGAACAGCATCTGGAATTCATAAGCGAACCACTCGGGCCAAGAAATTCGCCTTGGCACTTACCGAGATTTTGCACTCGGTGCTGTCACTTGAACTCATATCCATGATGAGGATATGGCGGAAAAATGGACGAGGATGATAGAATGGGTCCGCGTAATGGTGAATATGTGTCGAAGATACCCCCGCGACCTTATAGCAGGTTTGGTATGTTGCCAATCCTCTTGAAGCGTAGACCAAGTGGAGCACTTGGACTGCGGAAACCGCCATGGCGTTTTAAAAATCTGCTCAAATGGCCTCAATTGATCAATGAAAATGTTCGCGCGTCAAATTCCACAAAATGTCACTCCTACAAGAGCCCTCAGTCTCCTCGGACAAGAGACGATAACAATAACAACCGCCATGCCCAATACAACCCCGAAGCTTCCCCTGTCGCATAACTGAATGGTACCATTCTGTTCCGGCTAATTGTTTTTGCACTTGGAATTGAAGTCGAACCCCAACCTCCACCGAATTGAGGCGTGTAATGCACACGACACGACATTATTATACGACACCATGACTTTCGCGAAGCTTAATCCTCGTCACATCCAAAATTTCAGCGCTGCCACAATATTAGAGCCACATTGGGGGTATGCAGATCGCGCCCTACCATGTACCAGCGATGCCGGCTCTTGTGCTTATCTGGATGTCGTTTACGCATCCCACGACCGGGGGATGCTGTACAGTGGCATTATGTGGTGTGCCATAGGTGGCATTCTCCTGATATGGGCTATCTATCACCAGGTAGCTTCATCGGCTAATTATTCAATCGCGGCTACTTCTTATCCATGTGGGCTTCGCCGGGTTAAAAATACTCTTGCTGCCTTCTCCCGCAGATATCTCTTGCCTGATGCAGCCCGCGTAATTTTTGGACGAACAACGCGGCTTCAGGTTTTAGTCCTCACTCTTCTGGTAGGCTACCTCTTGATCTTCAGCTTCGTTGGGATCTCTTACCACACTTGGACCACTCCTGTGTCATCTGTGCCTGGCCTTTACCAGACTCGCAGCAGCATTGGGCCCTGGGCAGATCGCGTTGGCATCTTCGCATTTGCTCTAACCCCACTTTCCGTCATGCTGAGTAGTCGGGAGTCCTTCCTTTCACTAATCACCGGCTTACCGTATCAAAGCTTCAACTTCCTCCACCGTTGGCTTGGTTACATCATCTTTGTGCAAAGTTCTCTCCACACTATTGGCTGGTGTATAGTTGAGCTGAGACTGTACCAGCCACAACCATCCGTCGGTATTGAGTGGATTACCCAAACATACATGGTTTGGGGCATTGTTGCCATGATATTGCTCCTTCTCCTCTTCGTGCTGAGTACACCATGGGGCATCAAATTCACCGGATATGAGACTTTTCGCAAGCTTCACTATGTCCTTGCAATGGTGTACATCGGTGCATGCTGGGGCCACTGGAAGCAATTGAAGTGCTTCCTGCTACCATCTTTGATCTTCTGGTTTCTGGATCGAGGTGCTCGTTTCGTGCGCACCGCAATTTTACACCAACGTCTGGATCACCCTGGGATATTCGCTTTGAAGGCCGTGAAAGCAGCTTTGACTCGGTTCCCGGATCAGGAACACGGGGACGTTATTCGTCTGGATTTGGACAGCGCCCAGGACCCATGGGCCATTGGCCAGCATTATTATTTGTGTTTTACTCAGTCCAGTATCTGGCAGTCCCATCCCTTTACCCCCCTCAATGCACCGATTGTGGAAAAGGGAAAAGTGAAACATTCGTACCTTATCCGGGCAAAAGGTGGAGAAACGAAGAAGCTTGCCTCGCTTGCTGCACAGGGCAATCTTGAGACTCCAGTCATCCTCACAGGCCCATATGGTGACGATATCACGAGCGGATTAACGCCGCAAACCAATATCATCTGCATTGCTGGCGGTACTGGCATTACATACGTCCTACCTGTGCTCCTCGAGCTTGCACGGCAACCAATCCAACCAACTCGAAAGATTGAATTGATCTGGGCCATTCGTCATGGCTCTAATACTGCTTGGATTGGCCCAGAACTAGACCTCCTACAAAAAGCCCGGAAAAGTTCGAATCTCCATATCAAGATCTTTGCGACTAGGGATGTCAACAGCATGCCTCCGTCAATCAATGACCATACGTCCTGCAACTTGTCCGGTTTAGACATGGATGAAAAGATTATCGGCGTTTCACAATCCTCCCTTTCCCCCACATCCTGTGATTGTGAAAAACCTGCACCAGTGGAGAAATTAGGCGGAGGAAAACAGGACGGTGGCAAGCACCCGAATTTATTGAATCTGGTCAACAGTTTCCTGCAGGATACAGTAGAAGGTCCAACAACGGTCTTTGCTAGTGGACCGGGCGGTATGATAAGTGATTTACGAGATATCATTGCCATCTGTAACTCGGGCCCCAAGGTTTGGAAAGGGAAACAGAGGTTTGATGTTAATCTTGTGTACGATGATCGTCTTGAATGGTGATAATCTTTTGAAATGAAACAACTGTTTAAATTCATGAACTGATCTTAATTAAAAGATATTCGTGGACCATATGCATACAGTGCGTGGGAAAAAGGGATTTCATGTGCGTCATAGCAAAGCGGATCAAAGTGTGGATATAAAGCCCCCAAATCGAGCTGGTAATGGCGCGCCTTTCTTGGCCGCAAAAAGGGAGCATAAGAAAATCGTCAACGTACTATTCGACAAGGACTAAACGTCAGGGCCTTGATTTCAAAAGAGGAATCGCAATATTTAAGGCCGCAAAGAATGAACGGAGTGAGATTTGCAATATTATGTTTCTCATTCGGAGTCAATGGATGATTCGCAGTGCCAGATGGGAATGGATACTAACGCTGAGTACGGCTATGACAAAGTTGTGAGAATGCTCCTACTTCGCGGGGTTAACGAAATTATATCGATAGTGACAATGAACAAGTAGTACAGCGGCTTTGTTCATTATCAGGATTAGAAGACATCCACAAAGGAATCTTTATCGTGCCTCGAACGTATGAAAATAATCTTGTCCCACTCAAATGTCTCTCAAGCCAGACATGGTCTTGTTTATATAATGTCTTTTAATAGGAAAATGTCTCTAAATATTATGGAAAAATAGATATTGTGATAGTTACATGGCAGGTGCTTAATTTCAGGCATATGAACAGTAAGGAGAGATATGATCCATAAAATCAATGGTCCTAGTCAGCGTAATAGCGGCTCCGAATAGAAATTCGTATCATCGGTGACTATCCATGGCTCGCTTCGGGGATCCTGTGCTATTCACAAATCGGCTTGGATCATTTCAAATCTATATAGTTATTTCTCGACGAGGAGAAGCATTTTTTGAATAATGGCACATCTTTTGTATATGCATGTCTCGTTTTGTATGTTAAACAAACCTATCCCCTTTGCTGCTCGAACGGGATCAGACAGTTCGTGCCAGAGATGTATCATTCCTCCCATCTGTTCACGCCGGCTCTATCACGAACGAAAACGGATATTATAGGAGTCTGATAAAAAAAATCAAATGGCCTACATATCACAGACTATAGAAGAGAGCATAGTTTCCCATCAAATCTTCGAAAGCATCAGGAACCGACTGCTCTGAGTCCAAGCCATTTTGAGATCGAGAGAAGCCGCCAGTATCATGATAGGCCCCATTTAGAAAAAGCTGAGAGCCCAGGCAGGCGGAAGAGGAACATTCAAGGGCCGTTGGACTTGTGGTTGTGGAAAGAGCAGACCCAGAGTGCTGTCGTTCTATCATTGCTTGTGGATATAATGATGCTGAGCCAGGGCTATAGCTATGGCATATGGAGAAGCCTTGCTGTGTATACCAAATTGGGCCATGTGCAGTTAAAGGAGGGTTTGGTGGATGGTCTTTACAGGCCTCGGAGAAAGACTCTGGTTTTTTTGTCTGTGAGGAAGACCCACCGCATGAAGGTAGTTGCTTTGGTTTGGCTTTTTTGGAGGTAGGACCTTTGTCGACTGAGATATCTGTTTGATTACGCTTGCCCGGGCGGATGACTCCTTCTGCTGAGTCTGGTACATTCGATCGGGAAATTGAAATTATGGTCTTGCCATCTGGAACTAGCATGAGTCCATGATATCATCATATTTACTTGCAGGAGGAATATTACCTATAAACCCGTCCTGGAACTTCTCCTCTGCCTCTCTAACCCGATAGACTTCGTCTAATAGCCTCAAGCGCTCTATGGGGAGTATTTGCTTGCGGATATGCTGTTCTGCTGCTTTCAGCTTATGGGCGGTAATTCCATAGCTAGTGCGCATTTCGCATAGGATGTAAACAAGAAGTCGGATGCGTTCTTTCACTCTCTCGGTCATCAGTATTCTGGAGAGGTGTAGGAGCCAGGAGGGGAGGAGGAATGGAAACAGGATTTCTCTCACCGGCCTTAGGGAGATGATCTGGCTCTCGGTGGCTCACCCCAGTCGGCCACCACGGTGGCTTGGTCTCATTGGGGTCTAATTGATGGGTCTTCCCAGCAATAACCTTCCGCCCATTGTACGGGTAAGTTACCTGCTTGCGAGGCTCAATCAGCTTGACGTAAGCTTTTGCTAGGACGCGACAATTTGTCTGTTGAAAGTTTTCCCATATTTTCTCATAGTACCGATGCAAAAAGCCCTTGTCTGTGATGGAAATAAAGGCTTCTTGATTGCTGCTTATTCTCGTCCGCCTGCTGTACGGCTTATTTTGGTGTTGTGGCCTTTGTTCTGGTTGGATAGGAGGCCTAGGGATCATAGAATCCTGCACATGACCTCTAGTGCTTCTACTGTTTGTGACGTGATGGTCATAGCCTATCTGTGCAAGGCAAAAGACGTGATCAATGACAGTCTGACGAGACGGCGTCTGTGTTGATATCTGCGCCGAAGCGACGGGATCGCCTGCACACTTTCGAATTAGAAACCACCGCCAGGCTAGCCTTCCTGGGGTATCATGTCACTTACATAAGGGAATTAGCGGCACAAGCCCTGTTGACTGGGTAATAGCCCTGAAGAATTCATCTTTGACCCGTGGGGTGAAGATAGTATCGCGACTATCCATAAGAGATTGGGAAACCTCATGACGGAGGTTTCCGTTTTGATCGATATAGATTAGGGCAAAATGTGAGGATTCTAGATCCTCTACCTGCCGATTGAAGGGCATGGTTTTCAACTCTAGGCTCAAAGGTTATCAGTTGAGCGTTGAGACCGAAATGTTGCCAGCGGTGGAGAGAAGAGAAATACGAAACATGCACTGATGAAGATGGGTACAAAAGAGGAGAGCCGGTTAGTCGCTTGGAGCCCCACCAGGAACCAGTCTTTCAAGGATCTAACAATTTGTAGCCGATCCCCTTAGATACCGCCACATTGCCGCTAGGCACACACGCATAAGGGAAACGTTTTCCTGCAGGATTTTGCTTGTAATTAGCCTAATACACCCGCCGCAAGCTAGTTGTCGTGATAGGATCTTGTGTTTTGACATCCACGTCTTTCCAGATGAGCTTTATTCGTCCCTTCTCATGCCGCGTGATTTGTAAGTGCTACTTGACAACCGACATTCAATCTTGTCTGACGAAATAGGGAGCTGCAAAAACATTTCTTGAATACAGGAAAATGTATATTAAGGCTTTCCCCATTTTCTAGTAGGGCTTAAGGGCTTACAGAGCCTTACGACAACTAAGAGAGAATTCCTCATTGGTCGTTGTTTCCAGCGCTATACATTCTCATGAAAAAAAAAACAGAGACCAACCGGAGGATACCGGGGGTCCGGGTTGACCACGCTAGGCCATCCCTTTCTTGTTTCGCTTCACAGTGAGAACCACGGACCCACATCGATCTCTTAGCTACCTTGGTGCAATATCGCATCCATCCAGGAAGGAACTTGTCGAAAGCCGCCAGGTACATCGGTGTTTAGCATCGATACATGTTTCATTCTCGTAATAAGATTCACTCCATCTGTAATAATCAGTTCTATCTTGTGGCTTTCCAAGAATGAAAGTCATTTGTAATTTCATACGCCACTCTTTTAATGCCAGCGGCGATCCCTCTCGGGGATCCATGGTGCTGGATCGAAATAAAAAGTCAACAAAGAAGCACGATAGCTGACCGCGGCATAATCAACGCTAATTCGTCAGCTGAACGGGGTTTGTGCGAGGCCCTAAATCCAGCAGCTGCATATGATTGCGATCCGGGAAAATGAGCCAAGAGAAAGGCTGTATGATGTAGTGGTAGCGAAAGAAGATCGACCCCAATTTCCCCCATTTGTTCTGGTAAACCTTGAAGAGTTTTAGTAGTGTTAAGATGATATAGAGGTAGACCTTGGCGAGAAATCAGTGGCGCCTGGAGGCAGCAGCTGAAGCATGTCGAGGCTGACTCATGCTTGGTTGTAATATTGGTTTAGTGTGATCTAATTGTGGTTCGACTGGGAGATTGTCCTTTTCCAGGCTACTCAATCCACTTCGTTCCTCTGTCTACATAGCTGTCTAGCCGAAGTTATGGCCCACTCAAAGAGGCGCAGGCTGTGGGGAAAAAGGAAGGCATAAAAAGAGATGAGTGGCGGTGCTAATCAAACCTTCCAATCCTAGAAAGGAAGGGGACATTATGTAACTAGAAGCAGCTACTCCAAATATGTAGGATCTTACGTACGGTCGTCGCTTCTCCCCGCGATCGAGATCCAAAGCCACCACAGGAGACGAGTTGCTTATCTCAAATAGGAAATTGATTGATTTTTAACAAGGCGTACCGTGGCCTAATCGTCCGTACTGTTCGTTACCGCAATGACGCGCGGCTTCAAAACTATTGTGATGTCCTTGCTAATCCAATACAGCTTTTACTGTTAAACTTGCCTTTCCCTAATAGATCGATCAATCATGTCGTCGACAAATAGCCCCATGGACAGGGGGTTAGGATATTTATTTTAAGACAAGAAAATTTCGGAGAGCATGGTGCAGCCCAGCCATGGATCGAAATGTGGATATGTGGGAGCGACTAAGGGTGGGATTGCTCATTTCAGGAGGCAAGCAAGATCTGGATATCATATCTGTTTTATCGATCGATCCTGCGGCTCACTTTTGTTCGTCGGGTTTCGGCAATATGTCGGAGCCGAGTGGGTCGGCTTCGAGCCCAGGTCTTTAGCGCGAACCCCCAAATCCTTCTTTACGTCTAATTGGTGCACCTTACTAAAGCACTCACTATTTACGCTGAAATGCATCGCAGATGGAGCCTTGAACTGAATTTTTGCGAAGGCACTATCCTGGTGGTTGCGTAAGAGGTTATATCAAACTTGTGTATGCTATAAATCATATATAAATTATCTGGAGCTTCCGAGGTCGCTCAGCTTACCCGCGATATGTATAATATCATATACATAACCTGTTATCATCAGTTAATGTTGAAACAAATTACAGTACTCTCTTGCGTTTCAAACATAAGGGCATGTAAAAATATGCCTCTCCGAATCTATCTTCGACACCCCTAGACCGAACCCTTAAATAATCGTTGGTAGGTATGAAATGATTTGCGAGATAGCTAGTATTTTCCGCTATGAATTGAGGCCTGGAGAGCTCAAACCTCATCGCTATTAGGAATTTTTAATTCATTGACATCCTCCTATACACCAAGTCATAAAAGCCGGAGAAGGATCGAACGTGACAATGTGACAAAATCAAATGAAAGAAAAAAAGAACTGCGAATATTAAGAATGTTTCAATGACTGATTGGAAGTCGCTCCGTGCATACTCTAATACGGTGACGATTTATGATGACAGTCAGCTTTCAGTTAGAAAGTCAGATTTTAGTAATTACCAATTCATTCGTGATGACGAGGCACCCAATTTTTGGTGTGGAAGCGAGCATTCTTTTGATGCCCACCTTTTCGCTCTGCACTGATTTGCTGCCGAGTGGGAGATTTGGAGAGATTGGAGCAAGGTACCAAAATTTGGCAACTGCCTAGTATTCTGAAGTCGTCCTGTGAGTGTCATATAAAGCCAACCGCTTCCAATATTGCGGCATTTGACGAGACATCGCATACTGAGGAATGGTAGGGCGTCTGCGGGGTTCCGATCGTTGCATAATTCTATAGTCTCAGTCCTATGGTTACCTGGCATCAAGGCCATTGAAGTCATAGAGTCCAGATTTGTAGCGAACGTTAAGACCCAGGTATAGAGAAACATTGGATTATGTGATACCGGTTGGTGTTGCTCAAAGCTCTCCCTACTTTGCAAGATAATTTGTGGCACCAGTAATATATTGGCTCGTGTAATTGAAGATATTGAACCTGATGACATTGCTCGCTCAAATTGGGCCTGCATGTTTGATAGCAGCCCTCCTCAGCGCGGAGTATCTACCATGAGGTTGGTCCATCTTTCCTATAGTTCCTTCTGAAGGTATTTGGGTTTTTTTGTGGAGTAGGAGAGAAATTAGCGCCGCAATAAATCTTGTGACATGGATGACAGGAAGAGCAATAGATAGAGATATTTACTGCATTTCCTCACGGTCTTGACGCTCAGTGGGCAGGTGGGCAAAAAATCGGCATCAGGGCTTTCCCGGCTGGCAATCGCTAGTTAAGATTCCCGAGCAGAAGTAGGGATCTCGGAATTATTGACTGTTGAACTTAGCTTCTGGCTTAATGGGAAAATAATCTCACCAGAGGCTTGTAGGAACTGATTATCTCCCATATATTTTGGTTGGAATATCAGTACATTGTTTGTCCAGATGGTCGGTCGGTATGGTGATGGCCATTATCTGGTATCGGCGGAGAGCCAGTCAAATTCTATTGTCAAATTGTGAGTCCCTAGAATGAGACTGGATGATGACAAGCAGGATTATAAGTAAACTTACATTACTGGGCGCTGGTGATCGAGCAGTAGATTTCTATTGATGACTTATCCTAGGCCGAGGATGCCGCTTTAAGGCCAGACGGTGCTTTCGTGCAGACCCTTTTAGGCACTTGAATACCATATATGCAAGCCCAGCGATAGCGTCTCTGATGCATCCACTGTATATAGAGTGGGGAATGCATTATTTTGAGCATGGAGCAATGCCAGATCCCATGGCTTTCCAGATTTTTGTCGATTTTAGCTCCACAGAATGAAGTTGAACTCTTTTTTGTTGAGGCTCCGTTTATTTGCACCGTCAAACTCCCGTCCTCGAGTTGACAATCGTCCGGAGAACCTTGAGCAGGAGTGCATGATACCTAGGCTGGACCAGTTCTTGCTTGTGCTCCGCCGAGATATCGCTTTACTTAGAAGACCGAAGGTCGCTAAATTTTCGTTTAGACAGACCATCGTGTAGTGCCTTATGGAGTCGTCGACGTTGGCAAATACACATTACCAGGGCATTAGAAGAACTAACTGCCGACGGCACCCACACGGTGCGAAAAATCTGTCAGAAGCGGAAAAGAGGAGGGGAGAAAGAGAGCGTAAGGCTATATGGCATATCGAGCTATGATAAGATATGGAAGGAAGAATAGTGCTATCTGACAGTTAAGCGCCAAAATATCCCGGGGAACATTATATGACTCTAACAAAACCATAGCTTTCGAAAATGTGAGGCACTCTAGCTTTTCATTTGTTTCTAACAAGTAGCTGGTTGGTGGGACTTACCTGTGTCCCAATGGAGAAGTGTCGCCCTGGCGCTAGTGCAATGCTCTGCACGGTGCAACAGAATGTAAAAATCCATCCCACTTGTTTAAAGATTTGTAGGATTGTGGAACTTGAATAGATTTGAAATCCCCCAATGGAAAACCAAATATGACACGAATACCACGGCAATTATACTAAAGACGTTGCTTGGAATCTCCAGACAGAAAAGAACAAAACAATCAAACAGATCAATGAACTTTTCGCTCTACACGCAAGTGTATGTTCCACGGGCTCTCAGAACTTTGCATCAGCGGCAATAATGACAGCAGCTTTCTCCGCAACTGCATAAACTGTAGCCTGAATATTGCCTCGAGGGATCAACGGGAAGATGCCAGCATCAACAATACGCAGATTCTCGGTGCCGTAAACCTTCAGTCGAGAATCAACAACACCACCCATTTCACGAGGCATCATAGCAGTGGAGCCGGCCACATGATAGTGGGCAATGATTCTCTCGCGTGATATCTCACGGGCGGCCTCAAGAGTGAGGTTAGCAGATGATTTCTGGAGGCGCCGACCGTCGACCTTCAATAGCGAAGCCATGGGCTCGGTCCAGGCAAGTGTCTCCAGCCACTGTACGTGGCGGGCATGAAGCTCCAAATCAAGTGGGTGCGAGAAAAAGCCTGGGTCAAAACCTGGGTTTTCTTTGGGGTCTGGGGAGAGAAGATGGACATTCCCACGAGAGAAAGGACGGTTAAGTACGGAGACAATACTCAGATAGCATTCCGGCTCCGTCATGCCGAAAATCCCTTTCGGGGTTGGGCCCTTCTCGGGCAAGATCTGGAAAGGTGCCAAAGTGTACTGACCGGTAGGCTCATTTTGGTCCTCAACCATCTGCCGCAGTACTTGGTACTGAGCCTTCAATCCCGGCGATAAATCTTTGTCTTGAAGGTTTTCGTCCAGCACCTTTTGTAGCTCACCATCCATCAGCTCGGGGAGAGTCATGTATGAAGACACCAAGGGGCAGAGGCCAAGAGGCCCGGCTCCGGATTCTTGCCAGGCCGCCATGGCCGCACTAGCGAATTCGGGATTTCGGAGAGCCTCACTAGTGATCTGCCCTTCGGCGACTTCCCAGCTGAACGGAACAAAGCCGTGTTCCTGTAAATTTTCTCCGACATTGGCATTTTCGACAATAGGCTCAATATCGTGCGAACGAAGAAGGGTACCGTCACCAACACCAGATAGCTCGAGCAGATGGGGAGTCTTGATGGCACCCGCAGCCATAATAACTTCGCGCTTGGCGTTGATAACTCGCTGGACACCATCCTTACCCGTGAAATGAACACCGGTGGCCTGAGCATCTTCTGCGCCTTTTTTCACCAGAGCAACCTTCTCCACGAAAGCTTCCGTGACGACCCTCAAGTTCGATCGTTTGGCCACCTCCGTGTTATAGTATGTGACACCAGCATGGCTACGGTGCCTAGTAGTTGGGTGGATGGTACCTGGGTTGCAGTATGCGCCCTTGCATACTCCCGTCATTGGGTCTCCGCTAACCTTGTGATTGAGATTCTGGAACACTTTGGGCCATGCTCCAAGGAAAGAATGGAAGGGTCCATCCCCGAAAGAAATCTGGAGTGGGCCTGATTCACCTTGAACAGATGGATCGATATAATCCAATGAAAGTTCCTTTTTGATCTCCGCTGAAGGAGGAGTGAATGCCTGCGACTTTTTCAAGTATTGAGAGACCGAGTCCCAGTTCCAGCCTTCGTTGCCAAGTTTCTCCCAATTGTTGATATCGTTTTGACTGGGGTACATAGCCATTCCAAGGTTGATGGCCGAAGATCCCCCGAGTGTTCGGCCACGTGGCTCAGCAATGCATCGTCCATTAAGACCTTTCTAACCGGAATAAAAGCACTGTTAGCGGAAACAGACGTTGACAAGATATGGAATGGGCGATTGTAATTACCTGAGGCTGACTTGTGATACACCAGTCAAAATCAGGGTCGAAGTAAGTGGTTGCTGCCAGACCCGGAGCTGCAATTCGAGGATCCTCAACCCGGTTGCTTCCTGCTTCAAGTACAAGAACACTCCATGTGGGGTCTTCCGTCAGGCGACTGGCGACAACCAAGCCAGATGTGCCGCCGCCGACAATAACATAATCATATTCCTGGTTGAGGTCGACAAGAGACGAGGTATCGATTGAAGCCATACTTTGCAGTTCGTAGAGATTTGAGACGATAATCCTAAAATGACAATGCACGGGCGCATGGACTTTGTACACTATCTATTGTTTAAGCACGGCAAAAAGGGCCCCGAGGAACTTTCGGCTATTCCCATTGACACTTCCTGTTCGAAGTCTTACTGCTGAGAACAGGAGACTTGCGGACGAATTAGAGGGTAAACGGATCGTCCAACCCGACTTCATTGGCCACTACTTGTGATGAGCTCCATTGGTTAAGAACGAGTGATCGTGAATGGCTAAGTCTTTGCAGATCCGTGAAATTAGGCCGTTGCGAGGGGAGCAATGGACGAATCACGATGGTTCATGAGATAACGGCGTGGGGCATCCGGGAGTCCGAACGGAACGAGAAGAGGTCCCCGAAACTAGAAAATCATACGATGTAAGCATCAACTCTAAAATGTAGAAAATGGAAACAAATTGCTAATGAATGATACAAAAGCCAGCTTCCATTAGGAAGCTCTTCACGATTGAGTCTTTGTCAGAAAACTGATTATAATGAGAGCTGCATCCCCTACTGTAACATCAACAATTACACGGGCCAGGTCGATCCACAACCCGCGCTATGTATTAGCGTTTACAAAAGGGTCATCACCCTCTTGCCCGATAGCGTACTACAGTAATGCATTGTGGATCGCTGTACGTAATCCTTTCACTACGGGGTGGTCAATGCGAAGCATGCGCTTTATTTGTTAAATAACGACCCGTATCCCTCAGCCTGTACACAATACGCGGCAAGGATTATATTTGTCTGCCGGCAGAGAAATATGAAAAACTAGCGGGGATTGTTCTTCATGATGACGGTCACGTACGCGCTAGAGACACGGTAAAGCGGGGGCCCTGTCCTTGTGGTGACGGTTCTGGAAATTTTGGCGACAATTACAACCGGGCTTCGATTTCACGCCCTGCAACTAAGACAGCTCCGTCTAGCAGCGCTTTTCCTGGCTCTAAGTGCCCTGTTTTGTTTCGCAGACTGCTCTGCAGAGTGTCTAGCGCATTACTAGGCTCAGCGCTAACAATTATTAGCCTGTTGTGTATGCTAATATTGCCCTTGAATATATTTGTATGCTTAGCGGATTTTCTTAAGTAGGTCTTACTTACACTTATACAGTGACTGTAATCAGTGGAGCAGGTCGTGATGTCCTTAAAATAGATTCATTGCCCGTAATTCTTACGCTGAAGGTGAGATATTTCTCATGCAGATCAAGAAGCCAACTCCCCAGACCCAGCGCCTACATAATAATCAATATATTCAATTTTGGTAGACAGTTTTACCTTTTAATGCCTTATATAGGTAGTTCTAGGACTAGTGAAGACATCAATCATAATCTTCTTTATGCGCATTTTTAGAACCAGCGCAGCTTCCGGATCTAAGCTACTATCACAACAATTATCGTTTAGGCGTGGTCAGCGAGTGTGATCCTTGAAACCTTATTATTGTATTGCCCCCTAAAGTACAGCTAGGACACCTCTATTAGTGGCACCTATAGCGATCGCAATTCAACGCATCTGCTTGTAGGAACATTAAACCTAAATACCAATATAATAGCCATAATACTCCCCTTACCTCACATTTGGAAGCTTCAACTAGGTGCCGCGGAAAGGATTACGTTGACTAGTGTTTTCTGCGTAGGAATTCTGGACATATATCCCCTGCCCCTCAATGATGAATAAAAAGATATAAAGCGTTGCTAACTAGCATGTTGTGATGGCTAAAGGGTCTCTACTATTAGCATTCTTCGCCTTCAATGCTTGCTGGACATAAACTTCGAAAACATTACGGAATCTGTTAATCTGGGCGTCATGTGGACTGTCGTTGAATCCGAATTCGCAATAATCATGCCTCTCCTCAATAAATCTTATCCACCATTGCTCCTACTCTATTCTCCACAGGTCGAAAAGAATACTACCAGCAAATATTCGAACACCTCCAAGATCAGCAAGGGTCGAATATCTACCCGATACATCGGTTAGATGAAGAGGCAGTTCATACCCATATCTGCACGACAAACGCAAATGAAAAACAAAGGAACTTGGCTAGAAATGAAGCAAAAGTTTGCGTTACCTCTCATCATGCCGAGGAGATGAACATGTACACTTCTTTAATAGCATCCGCGATGAGCTGCTCCATGCAGTTTCACTCGAAGTCGAGTAGCATACCCCCTAGGACTATAAGCGTGACCCAGAGAGTAATCTAATAAAAGTCATGTATATCCATATGTAGTACTAACCTTATTCAAGACCTTTATTTAAATCCTTCTATTGTGGAACCAGTATATCCAATATAATATTCACTCCCATCTGGAGGGTATTAATCACCTTGATTATCGTTTTCAGTGGGGTCCAATTACACGCTAGGAAAACAACCCGGGCAGAGGGAGAATTCGCACCTAACTGAATGATGCAAAGCTAGTTCTGCTGGAATGAAAGCCAGGTCTAAGTACTAAAACCTTCGAATGTATGGCCCCGGTTTGTATGTTTTGGTGGATGACATTCATCAAGCTCGCTGGCCACAGCCCCATGAGTAACCCGACCTACCTGTAGTCAACGAGCAATGGCTCTGAGGCATATCCGTAACATTCTTTTCGGGAACTCCGGCTCTTAGTGCGTTGGCCGCTTTGCTCCATCGCTATCCTCTCTAATCAGATATCAAATCCATTGAGAATCCCACGCGATTCGAAATATTCCTTTGCGGGAGCCTCATCTGTCCTAGCATGAGAAGCTAGAGTTATCGGCGGTCCAGAGGAAGGTAAGCTAGAAAGTGCTTGTGAAAAAAGGCGTGAAGCGGATGAGATTTCATATGGCTCTGGCTGGATATAGGAGGCACGCGATGGGCACTTCGCAGGAGGGTGGGAATAGACATGAACATTATCAAGGCTGTACTCATGGCGTCGTTACTATTGGCAGGAGAATGAAATACAATAAGACCAGAGATAAGGGAGGAGTCGAGCAGTGTATATAAGGTATTCACAATCAACACATCAAACGAGACCCAGCAACACTGCACAACGCGAAAGGATTTAGTTTCATACACGATGGTAATCCAGGGTCGATGCTGACGCTAGGCGACGAATAAATCTCATTATCATGTGATTTTAGCATCACCCATTTGGTTTCCCCATAGATCAAAGTTGACCAGTCAAATAAATTACATAGCACACAATGCGCACCGCATTAGGTGTCGATGGTAGATCCCGGCCACTCATTCCGACAATCACCAAAGTCACGTGGATGACATCACCACTTACAAAGATACTCATTCATCGTCCACCATGGAATGTGGAATAGCGCTAATTATGCATTTACTGGTGTCCTATGGCATTTTCTAAGGAGCAGATCAAGGCGATCGGGATTACAGAGCGTGTTGGCTCTTCGTTTTCACTACTCTGCTCGAGCTCGGTCATTGCCACCTTTTTCTTCACTGACCAATTCCAGACCCCTATCCATAGATTGTTGTTCTTCGCTACTTTGGGAAATGTGTGGTCAAATATAGGCATGCTGATTGCTTTCTCAGGGGTTTCTCGGGGGGAGAGTTCAGCACTTTGCCAATTTCAAGGATTATTGATTCAATGGTCGTTATCTCTACTCATATACCTCATTAGCCCTTGCTGACCATGGAATTTCCAGCTAGGTTTCCGCCTGCCGATGCCTTCTGGTCTCTTTGTATGGCACTCAATATATACTTGACGTGCTTTCGAAGATATGACATAGCGATGCTACGAAAGCTTGAGTGGAAATATTTCCTCTTCAGCTATGGCGTACCATTTATTCCAGCATTCATATTTCTATTCATCGAGACAGAGTCGAATGGAAAGATATACGGATCAGCTTATGTGAGCATGCTCGATGTTACAAAGTATTGCTAGGTTGATGAAACTACCTAACTCGAGTCTTAGATTTGGTGCTGGGTGACCATTGATTGGCGTGCTCTCTATCTTGCTGCGTATTATGTTCCTGTTTGGATTGCCAATGTTTTGACTATATGGGTCTACTTTAGGACAGGCTATAAGATTCTAAGAAGCCGGAAGCAGCTCCGAAGAATAGTCTTTGATGAAAATATGCCTCAGCATGATTTAGAAGGCACCCGTGGGTCTTTGGCAGGTCAAATCACGATGGTCGAATATTCCCACAGGGATCACGCGCGTCAAAATATTGAGATTTCAGGTAGGCTCACAAAATTTCTTCGCTATCTGGTCAGTTTAACATGGGAATCATATGCTTAGCATACTATTTACTGCGCAGAAAAGGATGTACAACTTGTTTTAGAGCTGACATGTTATAGGCGAAGAAATACCTTACGGATCTCATGAAAGCGATGGTTGCTCAGGGTCAAATATGCACGTCGCACACACGCAGACTGCGGTTTGGCCCTACGCAAAACGAGCTATACTTTTCTTTACGTCCATCGTAATCACGTGGGTAAGTTTTCAACCCTATTCTTTTGGTGAATACTCTCACTCATGGTTTAAAATGCATTTCAGGCTCCTTGTACAGTAAATCGTCTGTACTCCTACGCCCATCCGGACAATCCATCGTTCGTTTTGAATTATTTACAGTCGTTCTTTCTCCCCTTGCAGGGCTTTTGGAATTCCTGCATCTACTTGTCTACCTTTCCCTTTCTGTTCAAAAGATTTTTTTTCCTGAAAACTTTTAAAGTGATAGCATCTCGTTTAAAAAATGTGTATAAAGTCATTGGGCTTCTAGGCTCAATCTAGGGGTGTCGAGATGTTTTGATCTTAGCAGTATTCCTGATCGAGAAACATGTAGCTTAGAAATCCTTGAAAATTGTATATGCCGATATATATGTAAGCGATATCTGAAAGTCTTCGTAAAATGATGCTCGCGTGGTGATAATTAGCTTCGGGTTGTAGTTGAGAAGATGAAGCGTGCAACGGGGATCTTTCAATTCAACAGTTGGCAATGTAATGTTCGTCGTTCGGAACCCAAATTCACTAAGGTAGGAACTAGCCTTCATATGCTTTGCCGAACTATAAGGAAAGGAAGGCCGTTATTTGGATTTCTTGTATCCTATTGACTATTGTGCCTCATAGGGCGTTCTTTATCCCCGATCAGTAAAGCTTCGAGATATCGATCTACTAAGGATTTTGAGGTTCTACTATATAATGTATTCACCCGTTATTAAATCTTTATTTGTATTGATGAGTGAACCGCAGCTCTAAATAGGAGGATGCACAACTTTAATAGTGGCTAGGCATTAGAGACAAAATCGAGAGGACTGAAACCACACGATCGTCTCTCACCGCATTAATCGATATAGAGTCATGTCATTCAGTTGGAACTATCCCAATTAATATTACATCTATCAATTCTATGGCTTTGTGAGAAATCTTCGATAAATATGAGGAGTGCTTCTTAGATCGTAAGTTTATCTGGAACACCCGTCTAAGGCTATAACGTGCGTGAGGGATTCACCAGCTGCCCGCAGTCCCATGGAGCCATAACTCCTTATGCATGATTGAATTCTTTAATCTGAGATCTTTATGTAGACAACCTATATAGACTCCTAATTAAAAGATAATCTGGGCTGATATGAGTCTCGATAGCCTCATTAATAAGGTCTGATGTGACGCGAGAGACCCACTATTATTTAATTGACTATCCACACAAAAGCTATTCAATCTGGCCAGACCCATGTCATCACTGGTTGAGGCCTACGTGGTATTAATGAAGAAACGAATGTTTACCTTAACTACCAGTAGATGGGAGAAAAACGAGAAGAAAGGCAATTAATACCGTTCACAAGAAGTTCAGCGACTGCCAAACTGAGATGAGTGTTTGCTGAAGGAAAATAGTCGGCTGAGAAAGTCTATTTGCCCGGATATGGGCACAGGCTATATCATGTTAAGAAGAATCGATTAGATACTCTGCACTCTAACGTCTGATTGTACTATGGTATCCTCATATTCGGTCGTCAACATACCTACCTCTACCTAAAGTTGTCAGGCTTCACCCATCTACTTATCGGCCGAGAGCCGCCGGGCCGAAACCCGCACTTGCCTGCCGGATCAATGCGCGACCAGCAAAGTCTAAATCCGGTTCTCATTCTATCCTATCTTATCTATCCGTCTGGGTCCAGGTAGCAGTCATCACGTCGATGTCATACCTGATTCATTCCCGAGCCCGCTTTTTCCACTGGACGTATTTTTGGTAGCCTTTGGTACAAATATGCTTCATGTCCCCAGTATCTGTAGGTTAAATTTCTTGGAACAAAGGACCATCTAGCATAACTTGCCAAATCCTTTGGCACAACTAAGATGTCCGATCCGAACAATCCAAACATTAAGCAGAGGACCACTCCGCAGTGGTCTCTGTACCGTCGTGAAGCCTTCTGGAATTCAAACTACGGCCAATACCCTCTATTCAACACCGGTATGGCCCACCTCAGCATTATTATTACTCATCTAACGCTAATAAACTTGTCTTCGGTATTGCTGTAGATCCGGCCGAGATTGAAAGACTGGCTAAGGAAAAATTGTCACAAGGTGGATGGTGAGTTTTGCTATTGTATGCTCCGCGTCGCCTCCGCGTTTCGCTTACTTTTTCTGGAGGTATTATTCCTCGTGTAATGCGGGTGTGTCGTGGACACATTTAGCGAATCGACAAGCTTTTTACCGCCATCGTATCGTGCCACGGACATTGGTCGATACAAATACCAGAGACACAGCCGCGGAGATATTTGGCCATAAAGTGTCGGCACCGATTGGCTTCGCTCCAATTGGCATCAACCGCATCTACCACCCTACTGGCGAATTATCTGTGGCTAAGGTTGCCGAAGAGCTGAACCTTGCTTACTGTCTTTCTTCTGCTGGTAGTTATAGCATTGAGGACGTTGGAAAAGCAAACGGAAACGGGCCTCGTTTCTTCCAATTGTATCAAAGTCACGATGACGAGCAAACGATCTCCATGATGCAGCGTGCTTGGGACTCTGGCTTTGACGCGTGTATGCTTACCACTGATACTTGGTCACTTGGCTGGCGCCATAATGATGTCTTTACCGGCAACTATGCTTTCTATCATGAGCATGGAGCAGGTGACCTCGGTCTCCAGGACCCTGTTTTCCAGAGGCGCCTGAAAGAAGCCGGTATTGACCCGAAGACCCACCCAAAAGAGGCGGGTGCGAAATGGATCGACGAGAATATTTGGCACGGCCGAGCTCATACGTGGGAAAAAGTCCAGTGGACAATTGCTGAATGGAAGAGAATTAGTGGTGGCCGACCGTTCTGCATAAAGGGTATTCAGAGTGTTGAATCGGCAAGAAAATGCGTTGAAATGTTTGTCAATACCTTGGTGCAATTTCTCAAGCCACGCTAATTATCCAATCAGGGGCATTGATAGTATTGTCGTCACAAACCACGCTGGTCGACAGGTCGATGGCGCTATTGCGAGCCTAGATGCCCTGGAAAAGATTGTCGACGCGGTTGGAGATAAGATCTACGTAAACTTCCATGATATGATAATTTTGAATTTCGGCTAATCACTAACTTTCATTTCCAGATAATATTCGATTCTGGTGTGCGCAGCGCTGCCGATGCTTTCAAGGCCCTGGCCCTTGGGGCCAAATTTGTCTTCCTTGGGCGCCTCTGGGTATGGGGGCTCAGTATTGCCGGTGAGCCTGGCGTGCGCCATGTGATGAAGAGTTTCCTTGCAGAATTTGATATTCTGATGGAAGAAGCGGGCTTCCAATCGATCGACCAAATCGATCGTTCGGCTATTGATAGTCTCCCTAACTCTGCGAACCTTATCGCGGAGCATGCTCGTATCTGATCAGCAGGAAGTCAAGACATCTGCGTTTCTCTGTCTAATATAATCCAAACACCTTTTCCGCGTTCCTTTGGATGGAACAAAGAAAGGAAAATGGATGGAATAAAGAAAGGAAAAAGAGAGAAAAGAAATCAATAATTGCCCCTTCTGTACGTTTTCAGTGCCGCAGAGAAACACAAAGCATGCTCTGAATATTCCCTCCTTCCAGAGTTTTCATTACGACATAGCGTTTCAGACCAACCCGTGATCGAATAAGTGCATAGAAGTACACAACTTACAGTTTAAGGCCCTCTTGCAGAGATTATTAACAACATTAAAAGCCTTTCCCCCCTTGAGCAAAGCCATATCACGCGCCACAGTGCTCAGCCATTGGTTGGATCTTGACTTAGATGATCTATAACTCCCTGACCACTATGCTGGTTCGTTAGGGAATCATGTTACGTTTAGGGTCAGAAACTAGCAAAAGAAGTGGGGTAAAACAAGAAAACATATTTAGAGACGGTATGCGGCGGCTACATATGGACGCCGTAGTCAACGGTGAATGATCTACTTGTCTTGATGACCTCATGCCTAACGTAATTGAAATTATTCATTTCACTCTCACTACATATGGATGTTTTAGCTGGAAGAGCTTTATTTGATCACTTACCTCATCATTATCATCTCGTCTGTATTCTCTTTCTTAATGGCTCCACTCACCTGATGGCTCCACTCATCATCTGTCTACCTCCCCATACTATACTCAGTATCCTTGGATGTTCCCAGATGACAATTCTTTGATTAATTGATTCAAAAATTGCCTTACGAGATCTCCGCTCGCTCATACCATCTTCTTTTACAACTCCATTCGCCGTCCCTCTTCACGAATACAACGCGCACCATCGGTTGATCATCATACACAACGAAACAGCAATCGATACCCTAAAGTCGCAAACCCTTTCTCCCGAACTTGCTTATCACGATCCACTTGAAAAGCACCTTCTTCAACATGGCATCATCAACACCCTGGTTCCACCATGGAGCAATGGCTAAAGTTTTCAAGCTTGGTGAGGTTGTCACACTGCGCCGCCCACAGGAGTCTAAATGGAAGGTAGACAAGATTATCAATGAGCATGAACAGCAAATGGAGAAGGCTTACACCACCGAAATGGCGGTATCTTATGCTTCGATCAAATTTGCCTGCCACAAAGTCACCGATCCAAAGACCATTGGGATGATGCGAATTTACATGCAGATCCCCAGCTATGAAACAGACCGAGAGAAAGCAGAGACGCGAGCAAAGGAAGCCATGCCTGACTTCATTCATAAGGAGCTCAAAGCGTACAAGATGCTTAGTGAACATCCAAATGCAACGAGGTTCACTCCTCGCCTTCTTGGTTGGAAGGAAACCATACAGAAGGAGGAAGATGATTGGCCTGTCCCGGGCGGATTCCTCACAGGCTTTGTCTGGGAGTTGGTCTCTGGCCAGCGTCTATGGAACTACGATGAAGATATGAAATGGTTTCATGAAGAGACAGACCTCCCAGAGCGAAACCTCATCAGGAAGCAGTTTAAGGAAAGCTACATGTAAGGCATTTTAACACTCTGATCTGTCCATATGACTAACTCGGATGATAAATAATGCACTTGACTCTGTAGGTATTGACCCAAAGCCATCCCATCCTTCCAAATTAGTTTGGAACAGGAAATCACAGAGGCTGTAAGTAAATTACTATGTTCTATATCTATTAGGTGAGAATTACTAACCAACGGGACTTCATAGATATTGGGTTGGATTTGCAGACTGGAACCCTGCGACGCACGAGCCCTGGACCGATGTGTGGTATCAAATTTTTCGACTTGTTCAGGTCCCTCGGGATGACCAAACCCGTTTATACGAATGGGATGGAAGAACTGATAGGTGGTGCTGGTAGAGCGAGATTGCGACAAATGACTTTTTATGTTAAATCGAGTAGCTTTATATGTCTTTATAAGTATACGCACCATACCTTTTATGCCAGTTCTTCACTGGTTATTAGGTTACTATAGCTTAAGGTGGTTTTAAATTCAAATCTTATTTGCAGAAGTAAGTATATAAGCTTTTGAAATGTTAAATCTTATACTTCATTTCCTATAATCACCTCCTGAAATCTATTCTATTGTCTAAACTAATATTAGATAAATTATGTATAACACACTCTATTATCTAGATTAATATTAGAGCTATACGGTCTATACCCCTATAGATTTAATATATAGTTCTACTACTACTTCTTCTAAAATTTCTTTTCTTTTCTTTTTTAGCTATTATAAAGGTTTATATCTTTATCTAGTATTTTCTAATAAGGCTAGTACTATCTTAGTAGAAAAAGTTTATTATTAATATTACCTTTTATCTAGAGCTTACTAAATATATTATAATTTACCTATTTCCTTAAGGCAGAAATCATATAATACCTTAGATATCCTAAAACGGCACTAGATCACTTCTAATTTAGTATCTAGATTAAGAGTGAGCTCTAGGTTTACCTAGAGCTAGTCTATAACGAAGAGATATTTAAAGTAAGATTATTATAAACTATTTACTTAGCTCTTACTTCCACTATATTAAGGAAGAAGAAGAATCTCTCTCTTTTAATTCTTTCCTTTCTAAAGAATTATTTTTAAAACTAATATAATCTATATTGTCTTAGACCTTAAATCTATACTATATTAGTACTATTTTATATTCCTTTTAGATCTCTTTTACTATCTTCTTACCTAGCCCTTTTACTCCTGAAGAGAATACCCCTAGAGTTCTCTAGGAATTATATTATTATTAATATTAATCCCTATAGTATACTTATATACTACTCGTGTTATTACTCTTATCTAATTCAACCCCTACGACATTAGTCCTAATACTAACTTAGTGGCTACGAAAACCCGAAAACCCTATAAATCAATTCTAATATCTTTTTGCATTTCAGAACTATAGGGATAGGTAAAACTTATATAAACGATGATTTATGATGAGAAATAGATAATAGAATATCTTGATTCAAGCTTAAGTAACATCATGGGATGTAGTCATGACTTGTGAAGAGTGGTATTTCATAATTGAATAGAAATACCGAGAAAATTGTGATTTGTTTGTCCCCTTGACTACTTATTTCTCAAGCCCCTCTATGGTAGGATCCCAGTCAGATTCAGATGGCGAATAATCACCAGTATGCAGCATATTCATGTCGCCTGCATCCAGTTCGAAATCAAACACATCGGTATTTTCCATAATCCGCCTGGGAGTACACGATTTTGGTAAAGGAATGAACCCCTATGAGAGCCCCGAGATTAGATTGAGCACATTATACTAGGGATTTCGGTGTTCTTACCATTTGAAGGCTCCAGCGGATCAAGATCTGAGCCGGTGATTTCCCGTGCTTCTCACTCAATGACTGGAGTACAGGCTCAGTCATCCGAGTTCCTCTGACAAGAGGAGAGTACGCCTCGATGACCGTCCCTCGTCTCTTAAACCACTCAACCAGATCCGCCCGCGCGAGCCAGGGGTGCAGTTCGTACTGAGCGACGTCGATATGACCACCAA
The DNA here is from genome assembly GCF_028828015.1 of Penicillium pulvis. Classification (NCBI taxonomy): domain Eukaryota; kingdom Fungi; phylum Ascomycota; class Eurotiomycetes; order Eurotiales; family Aspergillaceae; genus Penicillium; species Penicillium pulvis. The sequence goes on along the minus strand of NW_026643079.1, from coordinate 36,165 downwards.
CTTCGCTCTGGATGTAGTTTTCCAACTCCTCCAAGTGAGCAATACCGTAATTCGACACACCGATCAAGCGAGTCTTGCCGGTCTTTTGGGCTTCAACAAGCGCGCGCCATGTGCCTAGGCGTCCTTCCTTCCCTCCATATGGGGTGTGAATCAAGATTCTGCTGGCCATCAGTTTCTTGTACGTTTTTTTGTGGATGGGCTGCAGCTCACAGGTCGAAGTATGACGTTTGAGCCCTTTCGAGGCTTTTCTGAATACATTCTTTTGTAGCTTCATAGCCAACCCCCTTTCCTGCAAACTCTGGTAAGATTTTTGTCGTTAAAAAGACGTCGGAGCGTTCTAATCCTGCGCTGCGAACTGCTGCAGCACATTGCGCCTCGTTCTCGTAAAATGCAGCCGAATCAAACTGTGGGAATCACAAAATTAATACAAGACCTGCTACTAAGAAGTCTCAATAGCGTACATGGCGGTAGCCAGCTTTTAATGCTGTTTTGGTCACATCTTCTGCGACATTTTCTGGGCTGGTGAATATTTAGTCTCGCTATTCCAGTTCACATATATTTTACATACACTTCATATAGCTATAATCGACATCAGAACGGAACATTATCAATATCGTGGTACATAGCCCACTTACACCATATCCCAAGACGGGTATCTTGTGCCCTGACAATGTTTCGCGAAAAGAGGCGGGGGATACCAAGCTTGTTGTGTGAGAGGACATTTTCGATGGACAAGTGGCTCTTGGGTTGAAGTTAAGAAGAGAATTTGAAATCAGTGACTTATAAGGTTATGGGAGGCATTTCAGATTAGCCCTAATACAGTGCCACGTAATCAATGATTTAAATCCACACAGTATTTTATAAAAATTTAATTTTCGATGTTTGCATTGTATTAAAGACGAAGCCAAAAGCTAAGATCAAGGCGTCAAAAAGTGTGGAAGACTTCGCCAAGTGAATGTGTTTACTACAGAACGTCAAAGCGCGCTTAAAATTCAATAAAACCCCAATGAAATCCAAAAACCCAATATTAGGTACTCATTATAATCTTGAGAAACGCCAAGAGTGAAGTCAAAATCGGGCGTATTCCATGTGCACATTTCGTGCTTCACGGGCGCCTCGGTTATTGTGGTCAGGGAAAGAGAAGAACGGTCATATCCGAAAATTCACCGAACCTTAGTCAAGCTGAAGAAGAAACATACTTGTACGGAGTAGATCTGGCGATTTCACTACAAGTACTGTAGAATTGATCCACCCCGTACTGTACTAGTAGCTAGCTGGTGGGTCATTGAGCCGATTTTCTGACGCCACATTCCACTGCCGATCATATCCGCTTGTAGACTAATACGTGACACAACGATTACTGACTGACACATTACGTGACCGGGGAATCGCTGATGGCACATCCATGTAGTCGGATTTTCCTTCAAGCTACTCGCTACACGATCCAGGAATCATAGCCAAACATTGTGATCGCTCTTCTATACACTAGTGTAGGAAACTATTTACTGCATGTCTGGACATATACCATAGTATCAGCTATCATGACGCATGGCTGATCTCATCACGCAATTGTGAGCGATGGGAAAGTGGGGCTTCGCTAGAAAATCTTCTTTTTCACAGTTCGAGATCTATTTACGTGACTATACATACAACTATTTCCTTGGCGTTCCATGGGGCTTGCTTTGGAAGAAAATGGAGTTTGTATTCGGAATGGAAAACATACTGATATGTTCAGGAAACACACAGGTACCCTGTGCAATAAAGCTTTTTTTTTTTAGCTTAAGCTTTACGTTTGACTATTCTACTTATCACAAGATTTATCATACTATTTCATCTATCCAATATCACCTGAAAATATTGCCTAAGAATGATGGTATGGTTTTCAATATTTTGTTTCCTCTTAATAAACAGGGTGTAGAGTATCATAGTCTACCTGACAAGATATGGTATCGTTCATTCCCGTGCCCATTGCTGCTCACAAAGTGGCGGCTTCTCTCCCTCTTGACGACTTCCATCGAATTCCTCCTTCCAGGCGTAATATTCAAGTAGACGCTTCTCGCCGTAGCTAGCTGAGTCAAAGTCAGGATCTGGCTTCAAAGAATGCACAAATCCCCATAAAGCCCTATAACGGCGATTCGCGTTAGTTTAGCAATATTGATAAAAATAGTAGAAAAAGGGAATATTATTCATTCCTTACCAATAAAAGCCAGGAATTCCTCTATAACGGTCAACTTCATGGCACATACGCTGAAGAATTCCTCCTTCTCTCGATGACTTTAGTCCACAACGCTCGCAATAGCTTTTAACATATTCTGCCAAGAATTGACGTCGAGTCGTTCTGGTGGGAAGTCTTGTATAGTCGCACTCTGTTCCAATCCAGCAATAAAAGAAACTTGCAATTTCAAAAGCAGCTGGCTGGATCCCGGCGCACTCATAGTCGATGAAGCGGACTTTCACTGACTCAGGTTCGTGACTAGACTGCAAATCGCTTTTTCCAGGAAGAATGATGATATTTCCGGGAATCAAATCACCATGAGTGAACACCAGCTGTAACTTATTAGATTAAAAGTCTAAGGTTCTGAGTAGTAATACTGTAAGTGACATACATTGGGCTCGTCAGTGGTATTGTTCTCGTTAAATCGAGCTTTCATCCAGCTCAGCTCCTTTTGCAGTCTCAGGCGTCGATCGCATTGCTCTTGTGTGCTGTCTGGTAGCTTGGAAATCCAGTTTGCCATTACCTCCCATATAGTAGAGGCAGTCCGCATTTGAGTCTGGCTAATACTGTTAGGATTTGCTGCAGTCATTCTTGCTTGATGTCCGTTTAACGAATTCCTAGGAGAATATTCATCACTGATTCGGGGTAGGAGAGCATGCCATTTTGCAAGATGACGGGCAATCCCGCAAAAAACAGGTGGAGAGAAGAGCTCATGTTCCTCACATGGCCTTCCTGAGACAAATGGGTAAAGAATGCCGTTCTTAAACCGGGCTAAAAGAGGCGGAGCAAGATCATGTTGTGCAAGAAACAAATGCGTATTTATCTCTTCTACCATAACGAAGCCCATCAGGTTTGAATTAGTACGAGTCTTGTCTCTGAAATCTTTGAGAACGATTGTCTGCGTATAATACCTTCGCGGTCGATGAGGGCACCTCGGTCGCCATAAGCTCTTATTAAGAGAGCCTCATTTTCCACCTCTGAGTTTGTTAACTCAGGTCTATGAATGAGAACTTTCAGTACCTTACCCAGTTAGCGATGATATCAAGTTATTAAGGAAACAGGTCTTCGCCAGACAAGCATACAGTGTTGGTAAGACCGTTGGCGAACTGAACGAATTCAATCTTGTTCACAGGATTTTCCCACTCTGGGTTATAGTTTAAAATGATTTTTCGAGCGGAATTCTCAGAATCATCACGACAGTAAGGGAGTGGAATATATCTTAGCTCCGCTCGAGCAACCCCATCCTCATTTGAGGGCATAGTGGCACTTGAAATTGAAATTGAAATTGCAAGGATGAGGGATTACGAGACGAGATACTGCACATCGAGTATCTGTCCGAGCTATCCTCGAGTAGGTGCGATGACACTTGCCTTACGTTGGTAACAGGCTCAGGCTCGGGAGAAACACACATGGACGGGCTAGCGGTGAGACCGGTCTTACAGTAGCTGTGAGGTAATTGCCCCGTTAAACCGCGCCATTAAGCTCCATAGCCCTCTGGCGGCATGAGCCTGTGCCCCACAATAACTCTTCAAACTTGTTTTGGTTCCTGCCGCAACGCACGTGCCAGGTTTCCGCCTAGACGCGGCACAGCAGAACCATGAGGATTCTTCGGTATCCCCAAGTATGTATGTACTGAGTGTATACTTTTTTATTTTTCTATTTTTGTTTAGTAACACCAAAATACAAGCGGGATGAATGCGATTAATACATATAATTCCTGATAGTCGTTTTTTTAATTTCTTTTCAGACAGGGTAAGTGATCGCGTGTTTGGCCCGGTCACGTTCATGCAGCTAAAGTAGTTCAAAGTTAAATTTCCACGGCAAATTCTACAGTAGTTATACCAGGTCCCCACATTGACACAACCCCAGCTGAGCCTTGGAGGTCTATTCCGCGCGAAATCTTCTGCACCTTCTCTCCATACGAGAGCAATGCGTATGTACGATTCGCTGTGTGGGGCTTTTGCTCCACATCTCATGGCACCCCAGAGTGCAAGCTTGAGACTCGTAACTACGCAAATATATCTACCCAAACTATGCTCCAGGTTTACGGTTCAATCCGCGGAAATCACACGTCAAGAATTTATTGTACTAAGTGAAGGACGACCATTTTGGCTTATTTCCAGCTGGCAACAATTTCAAAAACCTCCTGTGGGATTCACAATGACACTAAAATCTTGAAGTCCCCAGGTGCCGATCGATCGATCGATAAATAACTTTTTCCAGTTCCCCGAACACAAGAAGCTCCACTTTTTTTCAGCTCTTCAGATCATGGTAAATCCAAATATTAGGCTCCACATAGATCCCGACATCGGTTCGGTAATCGTATTTCACCGGGACCAAGCCACCGGGAACGTTAACCTCCACAACACCGGAGTCATCACAGCAACGATGTTGGAGGGCATGTCCCTTGAAATCGACTCCAGTCCAATTGCTCCATTGTTCGGCGCTACCGCGGACCCTCATACTCCGGTGAGCCACTTTGACCATTTGGCCACCAAGCCGGAGGTGTTTCCGGAGCCAAGGATCAAAAACATGTTCAGGATCTTGTTGTTGGCTGTTGATGCTGCTACTGATATTGGAAATATCCGGAGGACAACCTTCTGCAAAGTAGCTCGCTCCCTTGGTCCATCTCACATACTCAGCCAAGCTCGTCTTTGGATGACTTGGCTTCGACGTAGGCCGCAAGGGTACTACCATGGCGGATAAACCTTGATCAATGGCGACCTGTTTCATGGTGCGGATGAATATCTCGGCCAGACCGCTCTTCCGCCGATCCTTTCTGACTGCAACCGACAAAGCGGAAAGAGCATTCGGTGGGTCAAGAGTTGGCGAACCCAGTGGGTCGCATAGACCCTCTTGGGCGAGGTGTTGTTGGATTCCTCGTGAAAGAATAGCATCGTAGCCACCTTCTGGGAGAGTGTGGAGTAGCTTGGTATGATCAGACAAACGGGAAACTGGGCACAAGTTCGAAATTTCGAGCCAGAAAAATGGAATGGATCGGGCCATTCCAATAACTTGCTCTTCGTTCGTCACATCGCACTTCTCGACAGCGAGGAATTGATACTGTGCGAAGTAGTCAATTTGAGTCAAAGCCGGGACAAACAATTGAAATATGGGATCCTGGTCGAGAAAATTTGGCCAGAGAAGGTTCAATGGATGATCTGGCTGATCAAGGCTCTTGAGTAAATCTGGTCGTTGACGAGCCGTACAGATATAAAATGGTGCAGAATCAAATATTTCGGATGACATGGTGAAGCACCTTCACGCAATGTGGACTTCGAAACCAACGAAAGAAATAATTATATTCTACTCCGTGGTAAGACTCATCCCGTAGACTTTTATAGAATTAAGATACGAGGTAATGCATTGATCGTCCTTGAATTCAGATCTTGATTCGTCTAGCTAAGCCAAATTGAGGGCGTAAGGACGAACACAATACTCATTACCCGAAAGAAAATTAGGAATTTCAAAAGAGGCAAATATCGCCAGTCTGTACATAGGAAATCGCGTTTATTACTTGATCCAGGTTTCATATCGTATTAAGAACGAGTAAGATATACATATCTGGTTTCTGTGTTTCGTTGAGAACACTAGCATCTAGTATGGGTTTTCTCCGCTGTCTATGCTACTGGAGTAATTTTCAGAAGAAGAGAGAAAGGAGCAGATCAAGGTCTGCCGGTTGCCCATGACAACCAGATAATGGGCGAAATTCTGTGACGGTCCTCGAAAGGTACGTGTATGTACAATAACAGGTCATGTGCTGAAATTTGTAGTATTACCATCCGAATACAAATACAGCGTCTCTCAAAAATGGAATATTGCGTGTTTAACTAGTGATTCAGCGGGTCCAAATAACCACGCTCGCCAGAAAATGTTTGAATTTTCTGAAGGCGTTTACCGAAAGAAGGCAGTCTTGAAGATCTCGTGGAGCAACCCAAAGTATTGAGAAATAATACTGTAAATAGAAAACGTACTCTAAGAAAATGAGCCATAAGCACTCCTTTTCCCACTGTATTTTGCACAAAAAACTCTCTATTCAAAATTGAGCTCTTCCCGTCCCTTTCGCCCTGGGATCGATAGCTTCTGTACAAACACAATGTCCGAAAAAATTTCCGAGCCTCAGGAAATTCCCGTTTATTCTCTTCTTGGAAATCTGAATCAAGGAGAAGTGTCCGAGTTGGCAGCTCAGCACTGCGGAGTATCCATTGATGAGATTGAAGACATATATCCGTGCACTGCTGCACAGGAAAGTCTGTTTGCTTTGTCAGTAAAAAACCCCCACAGTTATGTTGCCCGTTATGTGTACGCTTTCGCGGAGGAAGTAGATTTGGACCGTATCAAGGATGCTGTCAGAACTACACTGGAAGCTCATACCATCCTGCGCACGAGGTTGATTTATCATGAAATATATGGCACTCTTCAAGTCGTGCTTCGAAAGTTGGAGACAATTACGATGGCCAATGATCTCCACGCTTACCTTGCGGCCGATTGTCAGCAGCGAATGCCTCCAGGTGCGCCTTTGCTTCGTGTTGCTACTGTTTTGGATTCGCAGGGAAGGAAACAGCTTGTTTTGACTATTCATCATGCTTTGTATGATGACTGGTCCTTGAATGTGGTACTGCACGACATTGAAAACGCATACAAAGGCAAAATCCTTGCTCAGCGGGCATTCGCAGCCTTCACCAAACTCTCGCTCTCTGCATTGTCTGAGGCATCAGCCCAGGAATGGCAGTCCCGGCTTGAAGGTTTATCACCTGTCCAGTTCCCACGACTTCCTTCAAGTGAATATACCCCTGCGGCGAAGCAGTCTTTGGTCAAAGAGGTCACTATGCCGGCTGGCCTGAGTGAGAATCAACAGTCTGCGCTCATCAATCTTGCTTGGTCCCTTCTTATTTCCCAGTACACAGGTTCTACGGATACTGTATTCGGGGTTACGTGGACAGGTCGACGATCACGTCTCCCTGGAATCGGGGACATGTCTGGACCGACAATTGCGACAGTACCGTTTCGGGTCCAACTCTCTTCAAACACTACGGTTTCAGAAGCTTTGCGATTCGTACTCAAAACCAGTAATGAAATGCTCCCATTCGAACAAAGGGGTCTATACAACATTTCTCGCCTTGGACCCAATGCTGAAGCTGCCTGTCAATTCCAAAATTTGATCGTTATTCAATCGCCACCTCAGCATCGATATGAGTACTTTCGAGAGATAACTCATGACCTGAATCTTGGGAATCACGCCACGTTTGGCACTTATCCCATTACTCTAGTATGCGATTTACGCAAAGTCGGCATGCGGGTTCAAGCTGTCTATGACGACCATGTTGTGCCTCTTGTTCAGATGCAACGTATTCTGAATCAATTCAATACTGTCATTAAGAACCTCATAAGCCGTCCTGATTGCCCAATTTCACAAGTTGGATCTCTAAGTGCCCAAGATCTGGTGGAGCTGGAGAAATGGAATGGCCAAATTCCACCCACGACTGATGAACGAATGCATGACTTGATTTTGAAAAGATGTCGCATACAACCTGATGCTCTCGCCGTGGCATCGTGGGATGGGTGTTTTACCTACGGAGAAGTAGACACCTTGTCTGGACATCTCGCACTCAACTTAATCGAAAGAGGCATTGGACCAGAAAATGTCGTCCCTGTATACTTCGAAAAGTCCAAATACACAACTGTGGCTATTTTAGCAGTGATGCGTGCAGGCGCAGCATTTGTTCTCCTCGATCCATCAAGCCCACTAGCCCGCAATGAGGAAATATGCCGGCGGGTTGGTGCCACTTGCGTCTTATCTTCGGGATCGCTGGCTGCATCAGCGGTCAATTTCGCTAAAGAATGTATAGATGTCTATGAAGGTGCTAGCTCACTACAGAAACAACATTCTGCCATGGGCCTTTCAGATATCGATGTATCCTCATCAAATCTTCTCTATGTTGTGTTCACTTCAGGGTCCACCGGGACGCCCAAGGGAGTGCAAATCGAACATGGCTCCTTCGTCATCAGCACCCAGGCATATATCTCCAAAAGTGGGATGAACAATATGTGCCGTACACTACAATTCGCTTCATACGCCTTCGACGTCAGCATTTCTGATACCATAGTGACTCTAGCCGCAGGTGGCTGTCTCTGCGTTCCTTCCGAAGAGGAGCGCAAGTCTGAGCTCGCCAAAGTTGTCGCGAAATACAACATCGACTGGGCGGATCTTACCCCCTCAGTACTACGACAGCTTCATCCAGAAGATTTTCCCTCACTTCGCACTGTCATACTTGGAGGGGAACCTATGTCTCGGACCGAGATCGAAGTTTGGGGCCCACACGTGCGTTTATTGAATGTCTATGGCCCTGCAGAATGCTGTGTTCTCTCTACAGTTTGTGACAGTGTCACGAGTACAACCGACCCTCGCAATATTGGTACTGGAACAGGGTGTGCGACCTGGATTGTTAACCCCTCCAATCATAACCAGCTTATGCCCATCGGCGCGATTGGCGAATTGCTTATCGAAGGGCCTACTGTTGGCAGAGGATATCTAGCTGATCCCGAAAAAACAGCAGCTTCATTCACTTCGATGACTCCTTGGATAAAGTCCCTCCGACCATCTCAGTCCTCAACCAAGTTATACGGAACAGGCGATTTAGTTCAATATACTTCGCATGGCTCTCTGCGCTATGTCGGCCGAAAGGATATGCAAGTTAAGCTTCGAGGACAACGTCTCGAGCTCGAAGATGTCGAATACCATATCTCCAGGGCATTTCACGATAGCAGAGAGGTGGTTGCCGACGTTATCACCTTGGACTCAGATGAGTTTCCTCAGCTAGTAGCCTTCTTGGTGGAAGAAAAGAGCGAGCATCCAGATCTTTTTATTCCCCCGACTGCGGAATTTCATCAATCCGTGACCGCTGCCATCGCAGCTCTACAAAGCAAGATTCCTGCATTCATGATTCCGTCAATATTTATTCCTATCAAGCGTACCTTTCGCACTGTGTCTGACAAAGTTGACCGTCGGCTGTTGCGCGAGGCTACCACTTCTCTGTCTCGAGAGCGACTTCAGCACTATCGCCAGCTTCATCAGAATGGCAAGACAGAAAGGCGTAAGCCTACATCTCAGGCTGGGCTTCAAATGCAAGCTATTTGGGCTCAGGTTTTGGGTATCCCAGCTGAAGAAATCTGTTATGGCGACGAATTTTTCAAACTGGGTGGTGATTCTATCACAGCCATGAAAGTTGCATCCATCGCTAAAAAGCAGGGCCTGCCAATTTCGGTTCCAGATATATTCCAAGGCGGCTCCCTAGAATCAGTCGTTGAATCAGCTTTGTCTCAGAGCGCTGAAACCACTTCGTTCGATTGGGAGTTGGAAACAGCACTTCAATCGGATATTACCAAGCCGACAAGGGTAAACGGCACCAACAACCACTCGCAGGGAAGCAAGAACTTCGTATTGACAGGTTCCACGGGCTTTCTCGGACGAGAGATCCTTCAACAACTCGTTGATAATCCCGTGGTCAACCAAGTGCACTGCTTGGCAGTTCGATCAAAAGGAAGCGGTGTCGGACGGCAATCTGCAGTGTTCCATTCAAGCAAGGTAGTGGTGCACCAAGGAGATATCTCAAAGCCTGACCTTGATATTCCCGAGCAATCCCTCTCCAATATATTGGAAGATTGTCAAGGAATTATCCACTGCGCCGCCGAGATTTCGTTCGTCAAGACCTACGATCTTCTCAAACAAGTTAACGTGCAACCCACAAAGTACCTCGCCAAACTCGCAGTCAAGCATCAGGTCCCTATTCACTACATGTCCAGTGCAGCCCTCGCTCACCTAGCTGTGAGTGGGACACAGACCTTCAATGAAGCGTCTCTGCGAAATTCCCCCCAGATGCGAGTGGAGAATCCGGTTATTTGTGTTCCAAGTGGGTCAGCGAGATCTATTTGGAGAATTGCAGCCAGGCCTACGATCTCCCAGTTACCATCCATCGCATCTCAAGCATTATTGGACCTGGAGCGCCCGAGATGGATATCACCAATAACGTGCTGAATTTCTCTCGCAAGATGCGCGCCATACCGGATCTGAGCTCTTGCGAGCAATATGTCGACCTCATTGAACTCAGTCTCGCTGCGGGTAACATTATTGTCGATGCTATGCGTGCCGACCAACTGAGTGAGGTTTCCTTTGTCCATGAATCGGGGCAGGTGCGTGTTCCAGCCAATCGTCTTAGGGAATACTTGCAGAGGGAGGCTGGGGAAGCCATTTCGGAAGTGGCTCTTGAGTATTGGATCGGGGCTGCTCGTCGGCAGGGAATGCCAGAGCTTGTTGCCAAGTTCCTTGAAGCTATGCCACCGGGTGAAATTGATATTGCCATGCCATTTCTCGAGACAAGGCGGGTCAATGGCAGGCATTCGAGTCTACTTTCAATTGAAAACTAGACCATGTTTGTTGATTGCCTGCTGAATAAGTAGTGATTTGAATTATCACTGCGATTTTGAAATATTTCTGACTATGTACAGCACTTGCCTTGTAGAAACATACACATTCAAGAACATAAATACCACAGAAAATCGAGGTTCTGAACCTCACATAGGACTTAAGTATATAGGAAGATCCTCTTGGACGTCTAGATATGTCGGAGTGAGATGAGGAGGGTTGGTCCATTTTAGGCTTGATTCAAACGTGGCTGGGGGTTTGGGAATCGTCTAGACCGTGTTTACGTGGATGCTTCTGATAATCGAATCGCCAGAGGACCATTTAGTTGTATGGGACTCGGCCATGATGCGCCAGCTCAGTGATTTGAGTCTTGAAACTGGAATCCAGCTTGAGGTCATGCGACGTGAACATTGCTAGGCTATTTGAAGCTTATATCGCGGGAGGGTATACAGTGCATGATCATGACCATGACAGATTAAGGATCATGAAAAGGATGTGAATGAGAGGAATGCCTTAGATTCATGTGAGAAAAGCTCGCCTCGATGCGAAGAGCTATCTTGACGAACAAAAATGGTGCTATACGACATGACAGTTGGGATTGAGTCTAACATAGCTCCTTCTCACACTTCTTCAAGCGCCGCATCATACACAATGCCGGCCATCTCTCTAGCACGGTCCATCCATCCAATCACTCTTCCACTCTCTTCCTCGCCAATAACCTCGCCCATGCCCTGATAATCACCATTCCTCCTCGCCACTCTCCCCGCAATAACATCAGCCTGATACCAGATCCCCCAACCCCTCTCCACGGGCATTTTGATCACCTCATCCGTCTCAATGCCATTCGCATCCAGATGCTCCTCATCATACCACTGAATATATAGTTCCTGAGGTCTGATTGGAGGGAAGGGAACAGACACTGACGCTTTGGTGGCTTCGATGCGCACAGCCGGTGCAGCTTTTGTAGCCCGTAGTCGTTGGTAAAAAGCTGGTTTACTGGAACCAGGAAGAGTCATACTCGTCGTGACTATAGCGACAGCCTCCTGTTGCTTGCTACCACTCTCATTGATTTTAATTTTGTTGAGTATGACGGTGTTGATATCGTCCACATCCCCTTGTACACCCGGAACCGGCATAGAATGCGCATGCACAACTTCTGTCTGCGTCTTGTCTTGACTAGATGCAAGGCCATTGAGCGCGAGATCAGCCCACGTCAATGCATATACGCCCTGATCCAACAAACTTCCCGCTCCAGCCGCCTTATCAAGGAACCGGCTTTCATGACTCAAATCTGGTGACACGATCGGGAAACTGAACTCGGCGTAAACGCGCTTCACGTCGCCGATGCGTGGAAGTAGCTTATGCTGGAAGTAGAGTGTAGCAGGGAGATAGCGCGTCCACATCGCTTCCATGAGCACGACATTTACTTCTTTTGCTAGGTTGCACAGTTGAGTAAACTGTGCGCCGTTCATCGTTGCTGGTTTCTCGACGAGCACATTGCGTTTGCACTGTAGGGCTTTTTGCACGTGGGCGTAGTGCAAAGGGTGTGGCGTGGAGATGTAGACGACGTCGAAGTCTCCTTTTTCCAACATTTCTTCCCAAGAGTGGTAGACGGTGATGGACTCGGCATTAGGGATTTTGTTCTGTTTCAACCAGTCGGCTGCACGAGAGGCGCCGCCGGTCGTACTGACTGAGACGAGCTCATGTTTGATGGATGCAGAAGATTCTCGGGGGTGGAGCAGGTCCGGTAGGAAGACGGAGGCAATGTTAGAGAGGGACAGTGCTGCCCAGCGGCAGGTGAATTGTTCCTCTGCCATTGTGGGCTGTGTGTATACCGTATTGCTGTGCTAGAAGTCTTTCGGACAGTGGCTTAGGTTTGGGAATTGATGATTCTTCCCTCCAAATAATTCAATTTATAGCTGCCTCCGAAGTGTGTTTTTAGAAAGGTTATCTAGTGGAAACCGTCATACATGAGGAAGAATATAAACTTTGAGGTTTCTCCATGTCGCTCTTCCCCAGACACTAAGCCAAGAGCGCGCCCCGCCAACCATTTAGGCGCCCTTTCAACCATTCAGCCGTTTCTCAACCATTTAACCGTGCTATAACCCGGAAGATTGTCTAAGCCCCCCAAAAATGCCGGTTTAGAGCAGGTAATGGCCTATTACAAGATGAATGAAATCATCTATATGGAAAGCGATACTGGCGATGCGGGGATATTGTGCCCCATCATATTCCTCTGCGGGGGTTTTGCCCCTCTCATCGTAGAGCGGCCCTGAGATCCTTCAAGCCGCCTGACTTTTTCTTATAAGAGCAAATGTCGTCGGTACAACATTTAAGCCTCTTCACCAGATTCACTCTGAGTAATTTTTTGTTCACCTACACCTTCTCACATACATCAATTCTTCACCATGGCAACCAACTTGGTGAGTACCGCCAATGATATGTACTGTATACCTAGCTTTTGCTAAATAATCTACAGTTCACGCTAAAAGGCAAGACCGCCGTCATCACCGGCGCAGCACGCGGCCTAGGGCTCACATTCGCCACCGCACTGGCGAGCGCGAATTGTAACCTCGCCGTGCTAGACATCCTCCAAGAGCCTTCCCCAAGTCTTCTCACGCTGGGAGACCACCATAACATCAAAGTGGAGTATTACCGCACGGACATCACCTCGCGTCCCGAGATCACGGCCGCAATCGAGAAAATCGAAGCGGAGTTTGGACGAATCGATATCAACGTCAATGCCGCAGGCGTGGTCACGGACGAGCCCTTCCTCAAGACCACCGATAAGAACATCGAGCGCACGTTTGCAGTCAACTTTACCGGTTCCTTTCTCGTGGCTCAGGCTTGTGCGAACAGCATGGTCGCACGGTATAAGTCCACCCATGGCGACGAACCAGCAACGCCCACTACTGGCACAATCATTTTTATCGCCAGCATCGCAACGCACATTGCTTCCAGTGCGCAGCAGATCAGTTGCTACACAGCATCCAAAGCAGCTGTGAAGGGGTTGGTGAAACCCATGGCCATGGAACTTGCACCGTATGGAATCCGAGTCAATTCTTTGAGTCCAGGGTATATGATGACGGATATGATGCGCGGATTGCAAGAACAGCAACCTCAATTGGTAGACCAGTTTGAGAAGGAAACTTTGTTTGGGCGGATTGGGCTGCCCGAGGAATTGACGGGTGCTATTTTGTATTTGTGCTGCGATGGCGCAAGTGGGTGGTATACAGGGCAGGATCTGTTGATTGATGGTGGGGCGAGTATTTGGAAGCATCCAGCTGCTTTAGCATCAAACTAGGAGAGTAGCAGAAACATATTCTGCAAATATGTGTTTTTTTAACCATAGCAATAGAGCAATGCACTGCGGTTTACCATTTTTCACACGATTCTTCTATCGATCACGGAGAAAGAGGCACTTAGGCTCGGGAAGTACAATGGGTATCTTTGATCTCCCTCTCAGTGAGACACAGGTCCTCTACCAGTAAAAAGGTTTGCTTTCTAAACGCACATGTCCTAAACTAAAAAATCTACATTTCAGAAGTACGTACTATATCGAGTACGAAAATGGCAAAAGGAAAAATCATTCTCATATATAAGACACAGCATACACGCCCAACTTCCACCGAACCACTTCTTAAATGCCAATCAAAATACCGTTCCTCTCATTTCGGACGATTCGTGCACAGTCAGCCCAGAGGATCGTCCTTAGACTTTATTCCGTGACTCTTCTACATGACCGAATCCGCTCTTCTCGCCCTCCGCCGCAAGCACCCTTCTTGGATCGAGATCTGTAGTGCCATCAACCTCGTCCAATAGCCTTCGCGAAGCTACGGCAATATTACCACCGGCTTCATTGATGCGTCGGTGATACTCTGCCATGTTCTTACTCACAAGCAGACTCTCGCTCGTAAACAGCAGGTTGATCTCTTCGAGTGATCTACCGGCGACCTCGGGGTAGAAGAACCATACGAGTGGCATGGCGAGGACATTCATGCAGCCAAAGAAGATGAAGGTAGCCCATCCCAAGTGGTCTAGCATGATGGGGATCACGAAGGTGTTCATTCCACACCCGATCGCCCAGCCCAGAATGGTGAACGAGTAGCCTTTGGCGCGGACTTCCTGTGGCCAGATTTCCGTGCCATAGATCCAGCATGGGACGATGTTGAACATGGTGAAGAACCAGAGGTATACGAAGACAAAGGCGGCTGCGGCGCACCCTAGGCTAGATGACATTGCTGGATCGGTGACTTGGTGATTTTCACTCTCCTTGATAAGCGCGGCGACAAGAAATAAGGCGATACCCTGTGTGACGAAAGACATCATAAGGGATTTGACCCGGCCCATGCGGTCAATCACCAGTGATGCAGCGGCGGTGCCCAGGATACCGAAGGTGTTGACCAGACCGGCCATCCAGGCTGACTTGAAGGCATCGAACCCGGCAAGGGTAAAAAGTGTACCAGCCCAGGTGGCAATAGCGAGGATACCTGTCCATTGCTGGATCTGCTGGAGTGCCAGACCCATGACAACGCGCCGGCCAAGATGAAGTTTCCCCGAGTAGCGCCCGCCGAGGACGAGATTGAGAAAGTTGTTTCGTTTGTGGTGCGATGCTTCGACAATTGCTTCGAGCTGCTGAACTTCGGCAAGAAGCTTAGGGTCATGGGGATCCAGGTCGCCACGAATCTTGCGCAGGATACTGACCGCTTCCTCACGGCAATTGTTGGCCATCAGCCATCTCGGCGACTCGGGCAGGAAGAAGACAGTGAGAATCACAATCAACACAGGAACCGCCATGAACGCCAAGGGGAAACGCCATTGAAATTCTATCGTGGACGACCTGATACCGAAGTTGAGCCAGTACGCAATCGCGATGCCTGCGTAGTTCGCAACAAAGACGAGCGAGAAGTTGGAACCGCGGTCGTGTGCTTGAGAGAGCTCGCTCACCCACGGAGGTACGATAGCGTTGATGAACCCGATTCCGATCCCTGCGATGACACGCGCGCATATAAACATGTTACTGTTTTCACTGGCGGCCATGAGCGCCGCACCGAGCATGCAGAAGAGTGAGCCGATCCAGACGCCCTTCTTGCGGCCAAGCTTGTCGCCCACCCAACCTGTTCCCATTCATTCATTAGTATCTTGAATTGTGCTGAAAAAGAGGGATGGCGAAGTGATTTTTCCGTACCTCCAACGAAACATGCCCACATGGCACCGAAATAGTACGCTGCCAGCAGACCACCCTGCTTGGTGCTGTTTGTCACGACACCATTGGACCATCCGATGCCAGCCATGTCAATGAAGCCAGGTGTCGTACTGACGGTACCCAGAACTCCCTGGTTGTAGCCTTCGAAGATGAGGGCAATAGCGGTGAAGAGATTGAGGAGAAACATGAGAGCCCTTCCGGGCAAATGTTTCCAGAGTTGGACAGCCATGGTGAGGGTATCTTCGCCGCTGAGCACGCGTCCGTCGGGCTGCCACTGCGATCAGTGAAACTGAAGGAGGCCGATGGAAGCGAAGAAGGTAGACGAGGGACGATCAAGTACTGTTGTGAGATAGTATCGCCGGAAGATTGAAGGTTGTTTATGTATGTGCAGTCTAACGACGAGGAGCATACACAACCCAGTCGGCTCTAACCTCAAGACCCCAGACCCCAGACCCCAGATACATTTACTTTGGGGAATGCCGATCAGATACTGCAGTAATTCAGGTCCGAAGCCTTTTAGCAATTTAGCCGCCTTCCCCCGCATGGTCTCCCATGGCTTCACCGATCTAAACCGTTTGACCATTTGGCCGTTTGGCCGTTTAGGCGTGTCCCTTCCAGTGGAAATTCCGGGGGCCGCCAATCAGGAGTTGGTCATGGTTAAGTGCGCTCGGTACCCCCGGACTATAGCCCTAAAGATTCCATATACCCCAGAGAACCGACCAAAAGACAATCAATCATCATTCATAGCGATAGTTCCATGCAGGCCGACCAATTCACCCACATTGTCGTTGGCGCCGGTTCGGCGGGCTGCCTGGTGGCCCGTCGGGTGGCCGAGAATCGAGCCTTCAATGTTCTGCTGATCGAAGCCGGGCCCGATGTCGATGCATCTCCCGCCAGTGCTTCCTCCGTACCTCATGGTGTGCATGATGCCCGCCGAGTCCCCATGGCAGGCCAATCCGCGATCTTTGACCCCCAGATCGACTGGAGTCTTGAAGTCGACGTGACCACCGGAGGGCAAATGATTGTCCCACAGGCGAAGGTTATGGGCGGAGGGAGCAGTATCAACGGAGGCACTTTTTTGCGACATACAGAGGCAGATTCAAGGGAGTGGGTTGCATTAGGGAATGGTGGTTGGGATTTCGATAGTTCACTCGCTGTATATGAAGGACTCGAAGATGATCCCCTTCAAGGCACCCGCGGTCCGCATCCCATTGCCAGAGCGAGCATGGATGAAGCAGGCAAGATTCAGGCTGCCTTCGTCGATGGTGCTACATCTTGCGGTCTCCAACGTATCCAGGATGTGAAGGCCACGGGAGCGGAGGGTGTCGGTCCGGCACCCGTCTGTCGTCGCGGCTCCACTCGGGTCAGTGCAGCGGACACTTTTATCGGCCCGGCCCGGAGCTTCCCCAATTTTACCATCTTGACCAATTCACTGGTGGATCGAGTGCTCTTCCGGGACGGCAAGGCGGTGACAGTGGTGCTTGCCAACTGCCACAAGATACACGCAACTCATGAAGTCATCCTCTCTGCGGGCGCAATATTCTCGCCTGCTATCTTGCAACGCTCGGGTATTGGTCCGACAGGGCTACTTCGACGATATGGAATTGCACTTTTGGTGGATCTGCCGGTGGGTTTGAATCTAAGCGACCATCCATGTATCCCACTGGTCGCGCGGCCACGACCCGGTGCTTACACGGACACGGATTATTCCTTGCAGATGCAAGCGCGATGGTCGTCATCGCTGAATCCCGGTGCTATCGACTTGCAGATGGTTTGTTTCTCATATCTCTTCGCCCAGCCGGTAGACCCTTCCGCATCACAAGGAGGCCAGCCACAAAGAAGCTTGGGGGGCACAGAGACTGGTCATGTCGCGGGAATAGGATGTAACGTCAATAAGCCCACTTCACTCGGCACGGTGGAGATCCGCTCCAAGGACGCGAACCAGATGCCGCAAGTGCGTCCAAATTATCTAAGCACCCTGCACGACCGAGCTCTGGCACGAGAGGTTGTGCGCACTGCGTACGCCGTGCTCATGTCACCTGCCATGCAAAACGTACTCGCGGCTCCGCTGGGCATCACTTCGCAAATGGTAGCCGACGACGTGATGTTGGATGGTTATATACAAGCTCAATATTCGACAACTTACCATTTCTGCGGCTCGTGTCGAATGGCTGATCGCGAGAAAGGCGGCGTTGTGGATCAAAGCGGGCGTGTGTATGGTGTGAAAGGGCTGAGGGTTGCAGATGCGAGTGTGCTACCGACTGTGCCGGCGGCAAATACGATGGCAAGTTGTATGCTGGTAGGGGAAAGGGTGGGAAGGAGCGTCTGTGATGGCCAAAGTGTCCAGAAGGTAGTCAAATCTCTTATATGAACAGCATCTAGAGCAATTTTTCCTAGCAGCCTTTGACACTTGCAGCATTAGGGGCCCAACCCCGATTCTCCTGTCGCTAATTTCGTCTCTAGTGCATCGCCTGGGAGTACTTGCCGATCGTGCTCTATACTGTAGTGGTTAAATGTACTCGAAACCTAATGCATTTCTTTATATCCTCATTGGTCTATTTAGAGTGTACCCATCTGGATACCCGCTTTCAACTTCAAGCTCCGTCAGAGTCTGCCGGCAGTGAGGTGACTCAGAGCCTCTGTAGATGAATGGCGCTTCTTCCTTTCTTCATTCTTCTCTCCTCCATACCACCACTACATAGATTGTTCTGGCTGTTCGTTCTTTTTATAGTAGCAAGCTATAGCAGCTTGTGCTTCTTCTTTTTCCTCTGATGCTCGACCAGCGTATGACGCTGGTAGATTATGAGCCCTCGTTCGTGAAGTCTTCTAATAAGCCTTCATATCCTGGTTACCACGGGTAACCAGACGCCTGTCTTAGAGGAGACTTTGGTAGAGAGTTCTACTATATATATATATATACACGGAGAAAACGTGTTAAGACGTGTTTTTTACGCGATTTTTAAGAATTTGTACTCTAAGACGTGCTACCTTACGGTTTTATTGATATTTCTTAGAGGTATATAGTTACCCCTCTAATCACACCCCTCTTTTTACCTTATGGAGCGGACCTAGCCGCATTATGTATAGTAATATATTGATATCTATTAATATCTATTAATAGATCTGAGTTAGATATCTTAGGAGACTAATAGAAATAAGAGCCGTTTCTTATGTGAAAGACGTTGTCAACCTGAATCACGGAGCCACCCGCCTTCCCCCTTCGCCTATCCCTACTACTTTAGCTGTGACGGTAATGTGGGTGATAAAGAAGTCTAAGATATCACTGGGAAAGGCTCTACTACCTCCGTGGACAGTAAATCGTGTATAAAGAGCCTATATGACCTTTAAGTTATGAGAGCCTATGATAAGGGGCTGGGTAATAGAAGTTCTATAGAAACAGTGAATGACTAGAACTATGGGGATATAGATGCACTAAATGGTTCGAAGAAAGGGGTAATATCTCATAAAGTGGATTTTGTGAGGTTCGTGGATACGTTTTGTGACATAAGGCTGGTGCAGATCAGGAATCTGCTAGACATGCTTTTCTATTATAGAATAACTGGATCCTTTCATACGTTGCCCACGGGCCTTGATAGAAGGTTAGAACTTTAGGTATAGGGAGGGATTTCTATATCTAGAAAGGTTTGGGCACTAGCAAGGGCGGCGACGCCGAAGGTAGATATATCCATTTTGATTGGTTCGATCTAGGGGCGATAGTAGCCTATTGGCTAAACTACGCTCTGTAGATTAGAGGACACCTCCTAGGTTCCATTAAGTCAATAGTTGACTTCTAGTACTAGAAGTCATACTAACTAGGGACATTGGTAGAGGCCAATCGATTTCGCCTACTATACAGCGAATAATTATGTTTGAGAAATATCTTAATCGACGTATATTATAACATAAGCATTTAATTCCCTACACTATATCTTAATACAATCTCAATTTTGATCCACCTTCGTAATCACCAGCTGCCTATACTAGCAATTTTCCCTGCAACCTATATTTTATTTTTTATATCTTACTGACTGGGTTATTAGGTCGATAGATATAGGTTATGCCTCACTTTCTAGATCAGGGAAAACAAAGCCGAAAATGGACCTAAGTCCCGTAATCTGATTATTTAAGATTTATATATCCTACGATATGGGATAACTGAGAATGTTATTGTGAAACAGTGACGGTTCGTTAAAGCTTGAATCGCGATAAGCCTGCTTAGCGGAATTCGTAGGTGGGAATATTAAAGAAAACTATATCCATATTAGCGCAGTTGGTAGACTAAAAGGGTTTCCCACATCTATATCCCTAAAATCTATGTTCGGTGCATAGTCCCATATTGGTTGAATTCCTTGGTGCATTTCTGGATCCAAAGTAGGCCCGCTGCCCCGTAAATTAAGAATATATTATCGTGCAATACCTACGAAGCTTGAGATGATGTTTCCTAAGAGCGCACTTTTAGAGGTAAAGTCCACTTAGCCAAAGTATTCCAATGCCTGATCAAGGAGAGCGAGGTTACATTCAGTCTATTTATAGCCTAGATTATAAATCGCAAAATCAAAAAGAACGAAGACTATAGATAATGGCATGATACCAACAACACTTAGACAAGAATTAGTAAGCCAACCTCGTAACCATGACCTGGTATATCATGCAAATCGAAAGCTAGACTCACAAAACGGGCATATAAGGCTCGATATTAATAAATTATACGATCTCAATAACATTGCGTGCTGCGCTTATTAAGTTCCATTTATTATCTTTGCCTTATAGCTTCCCATTAGGGTCAATATAAAGAGATACGCGCTCAATAGCAAAGACCAGATGATAGTACAAGTAATATATCTATATAGCGATTATCTTTGTTTTCGAACTTATGAGTTCACTGGGTAGAAATGGTTCCTTTGGCCAGAATGCTATCGGGACTTATAAGCGCCATTCTTCTAGTCTACATCGTAAATCTTCGACATAAATCAAGCGTTCTATCATAGATTTTAAAGAAGACCCTATCGTAAATAGGGTAGTATAGGCAATTAAAGTCAGTCTTCCCAATTGAATAGCCAACAAAAACCAGTTATACTCTCCAAATACGGACTCTGGGACGGAAGGAACTCCACATCCAATGTCTTCGTCACAAAACATCTATTTGATGGTCAGTAAACAGATAACAATACATCAATAATTCCAGCCAGATGAAAACACACCGAGCTGTTGTTATCAGAGAACGAGGTGATTTTCTCCAAGTGGTAAACAGTCCAGAAAGCTCTCAAGTGAACCGGCTTAGCATTTGAGGATTTATGGTACCGTAGACTTTGCACCATCCTAGCGGCCTTATATACCAATACTTAGTCTAGCTAGAGGCAGCAAGGACTCATCGCAAAGATGGACTGCCGCTCGAGTATTAGATTTATGAAGATTATTAGAAGAAGTTTAAAGGTCTTACCATGGCCGTCAAAGCCTATTGATTAATTAGTGGTGAAACTAAAAACCCAAAAAGTAGAAGTATTGATATACCTAAAGTTTCGTCAATGAATATAGAGGAACCATGATATCCGGAAGAAGCCCAAAACTTAATTAAAATGTTTTCCACGCCATCCCCAATCCCGGCGTAAAACTCCCGCCTCCGTGGTATAAGATACCCAAAGCTAGTACGGCGTGATAAAGAGCGGAACATACTTTACTACACTTTAACATCCCGACGCGCTAGCACTTAACAGTGTGCGACATGAACTCTTAACTATCAAGAAAAGGGTAAATAGGATAGACCTGGTTAAAGTAGGCTAATTCTTTAGGTCAGACATCTGGCTTAATTCGATAGAAAATATACTAACCATTGATACATGCCTCGGCCTCCCTTAGTGCTAGGTCCACATTTTCCAAAGGTCGCTGGAACTCGATTCTATAGGAAGACTTATTATCCAAGCAGACTCGTGACACAAGAAGGTCTTCCAGGTCGTGAATAAGTTCTATAAGTATATTTAATCCCAAAAAGCTGGCCAATGCACTCAATCGTTGAGTTAAGAAAAATGCAATGCTCGAGCTGGTTACTATATATAGATAAGCAGATAGCTACATAGATAGATAGATATCAACTTACTTCGCTCATTGCTTGCCTTCCATTATGCAAATGTCAGTAATATAAGCAAAATGATGACATCATGTTATACTGGTACCTTAACAACAGTAGAATCGTCAAACAAATCGATTTTTTGAGGCTCAAGTCGCAAAAGACGGTCAATGGGGAGGTCATTTTCGCGTAGCAGCGGTGGTTCGACGGATATTATAGTAGATTCTACATACAGTCAGCCAATATACCCACAAAGTGATTCACAAAATGCGCACATGTATCTTTGCGCCTGAGTTTACGCCTGATGGGGCTAAATTGGCAAGACTCGTTGCGGTTCTAGGCGACTTCCTGTTAGTGGCGTTTCTTCACCAAACGTAGATTAAGCATATATACAATGCAATAAGTACAAGCAGACATCGCCCCCACTCTACTTACAGTTTCAGGCACTATCCTATAGGGGTCCTCTTAGTTAGGCTGACTAAGAGCCTAGCGCGGATTTAATATATAGGAGGAACATTAAGAAAAAAGCTAACTAAGGCTAACTTTAGGAACTAACTAAATATTTAAAAAGCTAACTAATTTATATTAAACTTTATAGAAGTCTAAGTTAACTATTAATCTTTCTTATTCCTAGATCTTAGAGGCTAAAATCTATTTAATAGGGTATAGTAATAGTTTAAAAATAGCGGGTTCTTAAGATTATTTTTTTAGTTTATAACTATAGAAAAATAGATAGTAATAAGATAAGAAAAGTCTTAATCTTAAAGTACTAATTATCTAGATCTAAACTACCTTTTTAAATTTAGTTTAATTTAATTTAATTTAATTTAATTTAATTTAATTTAATTTAATTTAATTTAATTTAATTTAATTCAATTTAATTTAATTTAATTTAATTTAATTTAATTTAATTTAATTTAATTTAATTTAATTTAATTTAATTCAATTTAATTTAATTTAATTTAATTTAATTTAATTTAATTTAATTTAATTTAATTTAATTTAATTTAATTTAATTAATTTAATTTAAGTTAGTTATATTTAATTCACTTTAATTTAATTTAGTTTAATCTTATCTAATTTAATCTTATCTAGTTTAATTTAATTAAATTTTTATTAAATTTTCTAGTAAGGCTTACTAGAGTAGAAGAGGTAATAGTTTAGAAGTGCTAACTATATAGAATCTTAAGATTTCCGCTATATTATTTATCTTTATCTTCTTAATATCCCTTTCTTATATAATAGAGGATTAATTAATTCTTTTATTCTATAAAGGACTAATTTAATAATATTTTTATAGAAAATTTAAGTAGGCTTCGTAGTATAAAAAGGTAAAAGTAGTAGAAATTCCCTTTATTTAAGACCCCTAATCTAGGGCTAATATTACTATTACTATCTTCTAATCTAGATTAAACTCTTTATTAGATAATAAATCTATATATATAACTATATCTTCTATCTTCTCTACTCTTCTATCCTAACTCTCGCGAGCCTTACCTTAATCCCTTTATTTTAATTCTAGGGTAGTCTAGTATAGTAGCTCTTAGTTAGGCTACTTTACTACGCTAAAGAACGTAGAAAGGCGGGGCTAGCTAGATAGGACCTACTATAGATTTAGCTCTAGTTTTAGAGATCCCTAGTATCTTATAAGCTTATATATATAGTGTCTAATAGTAGCTAGAAAGCTTATATAGGTTTTTTAGGGTTTTTAAGGTTAGAATACTAGAATTATATATATAGAGAGTTATATAGGGGAAGATTAGTTAAAATCACTAAGTCTAACGCTTATATAATTAAGAAAACCCCTATTTTAACTACTATAGTAAGACTATAGGTTAAATTAACGATTTTTAAGGCTTAAATCATATAGAATAAGGGTAAGTTAACCTACTATTCTACCTATAATTCAGGTTAGGGTTAGGGTGGTTAGGGTGGTTAGGGTGGTTAGGGTGGTTAGGGTGGTTAGGGTGGTTAGGGTGGTTAGGGTGGTTAGGGTGGTTAGGGTGGTTAGGGTGGTCCCTATTAATTAGTTAATCTTAAGTATAAGAACTATACTAATAAGCTCTATCTATATACTCTAAGTATAATATTTAGGGTTATATAAGAACGCGCTATCTAAAACTAGTTAAATAGCTTATATATTAAATATTATATTATTATAGTTAAATTATATTATTTTAAATTATTATAATTTAATAGGGTATTCTACTCGCTCTAGGTATTCTACTTACTAAAGAAATATATTAAGAGAGTTATTTTAGTAAGGGGGATATATAGATAGACTCCTTCTAGATAATAAATAGCTAGCTATTTAATAGTTTTTTTAAATAAATTATTATAAAGAATCAGTATTACTATACTATAGAGATATATCTATAGGTAGAATAATTAGGTAACTTTAAACTCTACTTATTTATAATTAGTACTTAAAGTTATATTACTATATCTTTAGATACTATAATATATAATTCTTAACTTTATATAATAGTGATTCAAAAAGGTCCATAAATTTTACTTTCTATGATACCTAAAGCTTTCTAATTCAATCGTAATAGTAAAAGTCAAACTAGATAAAGACTATGAGTTATAGTTATATCTATCGTTTAAAGGAAAGGGTTATATCATCTTAATATATCTTATCAATTGTTTAGATTAGTCGTATTAAATACATTACTGGATAAAATAAAGTCAAAGCGTTAAAATCTTAGAACGCGGCATTTCAGAATTAATTATATATTTATTAATAATAAATCTTTCTCACACAGTATTGGAAGTTTATCATTCTTAAGAAATAGAGGATCATGTCTTCTTAACATTTAAGAGATCATGAAAGCATAGTGGAGTAAGACTATTTATAATTAAAGCTTATATATTATATATTACCTACTATAGACTTTAAGGTTTTTGAGTTTTAAAGGACTTATCTTACCCAATCTAAATAATTTATTCAAATTTAGTCATATCTTCAGGATATTTTGAACATAGTATCACTAGAGAGTTGAGTAAGTATCCTTTCTATAATAGTAAATATTCTATCTATTTTCATAGTATTAATATATTCTAAGTAAAGAAAAACTTCTAGAAGTAGATAAAAATCTAAAGAAGATATATTAAATAATATCGATACTATATGTTATATATATATATATATTGATGTATCATGTTAAAAGGAGTATTATAGTAACTTAATTTATATAAGTATTTTCATTAGAATTCTAGTAATAAATGGCATTCAGGAATAGTATACTTACGTATAAATAGGATAATAGTTATTATCAACCTATATATGTTCTTAAGTTATATATATAATAATTCTTCGAATATAGAGTTTATTTTAATAGCTTTGAGATAAGTAGAAAAAATATTTACGAACTAATTTTTTATATCCAGAAAGGGTATTAATATATTGTTCCCCTAGATAGTTAAGGTTCAAAGTAGATTTTAATATGAGACATCATCTTTAATGATATCCTTAATGATTGGTATTTAGAGAGGTATTATATAATTAAATTAGTAGAAAATAAACTTTGGGTATTAAAAAAAAGTAAATCAACTAAGAAGTGAAATAATTATAATAAGGAATATATTTTCTGTAAGATCAAATTTATATGAAAAGGCTAAATCCTTTAATAATTTTCATCTTAATATTAATCTATACCTAATAGAGATCTAATTACTAGTTACTCTAAAGATTCATTAAAACAGTAATAACGAAGATTCTTCTACATAACCTTATAATAATAGACTAATCTTTTCACTGCATTATATTTTAAATACTAAATTTCTAAATAAGCTGATAAAGCTATCTATAAAATAAATATATTTATATATGAAAGATAGAATAGGTTTTTACATATATTTTCTAATCTAGGTAATACTATCATCAAAGATGTAAAAGAATATTTACTACATCATTATTATTTATTAAAATATTGGTGAACTAAAATTCTAATTGTAAATCCTAAAATTTATTCATAACTGATCTTATGAATATAAAGAAAAAAATGGTCTATTCTATTTAAATGATATTGACATATAATACATAATATGTTTCTTAATTTAATAAGAACCCTTATATCTTTGTAATAACATTAACAAAATGATTAATTTTAAATATTGTAATATATCTAAGACTAATAGAAAAGGTGAGATTCTAGAAAGCGAGAGTAAAGTTATAAGAATAAAGAGTGGCGGATTAAAGAAAGGCTGAAATGATAGTAGTAAATTATTCATTCAAATTATACTAAAAATAGTATTATAAAAAGGTGCCTGAGATAATAACTTTAGATTAGAGAGGATTTTACTTCATTTTAAAATGTTTATAGAAGTAAATAATATAATTAGAGGCAATAATATTTATAAATCTTCTAAGCTTAATCTATTTCACTAGTTTAATTATAGGATTCTTAATTAAAGTAGATATTAAGCTACATTAAACTATTTTTTAGAATATAATAAGATTTATGAAATCCTATGATATATATTAATGTAGGTTATAAGTAGATTGAGATATATGAGTTTAGATTTCAATCATTACTCCTAGAATATAAAGAGAAGTTATTACTAAAGTCAATTGAAGTTAAAGAAGAAAGAAGATTAATAAATGATAATACTTAAGATAAGCTTATAATTAAAATTAGTAGATATTTAAAGTAAATATTACTATACTATAAAGAAAATAGAAGAGAATATTAAAATATATCTTATTTTAATTTCTCTTTAATTCTATCTTATATTAATTATATCTAATCTATAATACTTAAACTAATTCTAAAGGGAATTATTTTTAAGTTTTAGTATAATAGATTTATTAATGTTAAAAAGGATTATCTTTATAAATAATATCCTCCTATATTAATGTTGATCACTACCTCTAGATAGTAAAAATAGTATATTAATCTTTAACTTAGAACTTATATATAATTTATTATTAATTAATAATTTTAATTAAGAAAACTTTTATAAATTAAAGTAATAATTATACCTTTATAATCTATTCTAATATCTTAATAAATAGGTTTTAACTTAGTAATACTTTAAGCTTATATATTTATTCATATTAATCATTTTCCATCTTTATATTAAAGTAATTAAACGTCTTACAATATTTACTCTAATCCTTTAATAGCTAAATCAGTTTTTCAAAAAATAAAGAAAATTTTGATTTTTAACAAAATTAAAATCTTACTAGTAGTAAAGAAAGCTAACTTTGACTTAGCTTAGTTTTAATAATATCTTAATAAGATATAGTATTACAATATATTAATCTTACTGTTTAGCTTAGTTTAACTTTAGATTATTTAGTGTTTATTTATATAACTATTTAGCTTTAACTCTTAGGGCTTTTTTTAATTTATTAGTGATATATCTTATAATAAAGTTAAAAGTTTATAAGGAAATAGAATATTAATTTGAAGTCTTATTACTAATCTATAAAATATAGCTAATCTAGAAGCTTTAATAAGCGCTTAATTTTAGCTTCTAAAAAAGCTTCTCTTTCTTAGAAAAAAATAGTCCTAGACTTATATTGAGAAATTGAATTATAAGGATAGTTTTAATAAGCTATAATAATAGGAAACTAGGGCTTACGACCACTATTTTCTCTTTTATAGTAATAGGTAAATCTTTAGATTCTATTAAAAGCTAGTATAAGAAATGGGATAACGCTTTTATTTAGATATAGGTCTCTCTCTAAAGAAATATAGGCCTATCTTACATTAATCCCTTCCAATATTTTAATTATATCTTATAATAATAGATATAATACTAATAAATATATTAAGTTTAGTTACTATATTAAAATTAGCGAAAGTCTATTAGAATTACTATAGATAGTAAAATACTATAAAATTCTTAATATTTAAGTAAAATATATTAATATAGGAAGATGGTGAAATAAATCTTTCATTTAACATCTTACTTAGATTCTATAATATTACTATGATTTTTTGAGGATAGGGTTTTATACTTATATTTTCCTCTTTTTATAATATTAAGTGGATTTTTAGCTTAGCTAATTATTATTAATAAAGTAAGATAGGGCTTTAATAAAAATTAAAGATCTTTTTAAATGATATTATATATGCCTATATTTCTAGTTAAATCTCTAGTACCTTTATTACATATTAAAGATATTTATTAGATATTATACAAGGCTATATAGTTTAAAAATGAAGAGAATTTAACTACTTAGATATATAGATTTATAAAATCTTTATTATATTAAGAGGTACTAAAATGATAGAAGGCTTACTATTAATTTAAGAGATTTAAGATTAGATTTATAAAGCTTAATAATTCATAAATATTAATATAATAGATATATATAATTATTCCTAGATCAAGGGATAATATCAGTAATAAATTATATTTAAGATAATATTTAAATATTATAGATTAGTATATATGCTGTAATATCTATTAGATCAACTAATACTAATAGGTCTTTACTACTCTATATATAGAGTTTTTAAAATAATACCTTTAATATAATAGTCTATCTTAATAATGTACTAATATTCTCTAAATAAATAGATACTAGCACGCTTTATTTTTAAAGGAAGATTCTCTATAAATAATCAAAAGATATTAGAGCAATTTTCAAGCTTATATAACTATTCTAAAATATTTAATATTTATATATAGTATATAACATAATTCCCCTTAGCGAGCGGGATACCTAATACTTAGCTAGGATACCCTATTAAATTATAGTAATTTAAGAAATAGGCTATTTAACCTAAGTTAAAAAGTAAATAATCCTCTACCCCTAAATACTATAATTTAAATACTTTAGTAAAGCTTTTTAGGGTAGATCTTAGTCTTATTATTAACTAGTAATTAATACTAAATTAGAGTTTCTAGAGCTTCTAGGGCATATTAAAGCTGTAGCCCTTAAAGCACTACTATAGATATAGTCTTTATATAAGCTATCTAATACTAAACTAGAGATAAAATGATTAAATCCTTACTTAATTCTTAGATAATCTTATATATAACAGACTTATTTTCTTAAGTAAGAAAAGTAGTAGATTGAAAACATTAGTAATTTTATATACTTTATATATTTGAATCTATTTTACTATACTTAGTAGGCTTCTTATTATAAAAGAAAAGATAGATATCTATTTTTCTAAGATAGAAATCATAGGATACTTTAGATATCCTAAAATAGTACTTAAATCGGTAGCTATAGTTTTAATTGATCTTAAGTTAAGAGTAAGCTCTAAAGGCTTATCTAGATCTAGTTTATAATAAAGAGATGTTCATAGAAAGATTATGCTAAACTATTTATCTAGCTCTTACTTAGCTCTTACTTCCTCTCTATATTAAGGAAGAAGAAGAATCTCATATGGCTTAATTCTTCCCTTCTTTAAGATTAGTTTTAAAACTAATATAATCTATATTATCTTAGACCTGTAGAATCTATACTATATTAGTATTATTTTATATTCCTTTTAGTTCTCTTTTACTCTCTTCTTATCTAGCCCTTTTATTCCTTATAATTTCTATTTCTTTTATCTTAGGCTATTTAAAGAAGATAAGGAGATAGAGATAATATTACATTAGATTATCTCTAAAGAGAAATATAGAGTCTATATATTTTACTCCTAAAAAACCAATATAATCTGGAATTAGTATGTTATTTTAGATAGTAGAATTGATTAGCTATCTCATTTCTATTAAAGAACAGACTTTAAGAAGTATAAAAAATAATTAATAGATTGCCCATAAAAATATAAAAAACTATAAAAAGAGAAATTCAATTATTTTTAACAGCCACTAAAGATTATAAGTTCTAGAATCTCTTAAATTTTTTATCTTTTAATAATACTTTATAAAAGGAAAGAGATATTAAGATTAAAGTCAGATATTAAAACTTTTAATAATTAATTCTTTTATTTAAAAGCGATATAAATAACTAATTAATCTTAATCTTATTTTTCTAGATATTCTATTTAAATATTTTTCTAATAGAAGGATTAAAGGTTCTTAGTAGATTAGTATATATTAATAATGAATAATAGAAGTAAAATTCAGTTAGTCAGATATCTTAGAAACCCTAGAATGAATATTAAATTAATATCTCACTTTATAGGAATGATTTTCTAAAAGTATGAGACTTACACAGCTTTGCGGAGGTTTTAAAATATTACTAATTTTAAGACTAAATATTAGAAGAGCTAAAGATTAAAAGCTTCATATAATAATTTAGTAATTTATAGTATCTATTTGTAGACTTTGTAAGATATATTTAAATTCTTTAGAAGAATATACTTTCTATAAGAAAATAATAAAAATCTAAATGTGGTATTTTATCTTATTTAAATTAGTCCTAGAACTAAGGCTAAAGATCATAAAAAAGTAATATACTAAGAGCTCTACTAGAAAGAGCTGGAGAGTAGAAATAGGTATTACTTACTATATTATCTTAGAATCTTCTTTTATTTAAAATTAGCTTTAAGATCATATTATTTTACTTTTAAATTAGACTTATCTTATAAAAAGCTTAAAAGCGTAACAAAGAGACTCTAAAAGTAAGAGAAATCTGAAATAGAGAATTAAAGAATTAAACTTTTATTAATTAGAAAGGATTAATTATTGATAAATAATATTAAGTCCTAAGGAAGTATATATAATCTATTATTATCTATGGAATATCATAAGTATAAGAAAAATGGTCTGCTAAAAAGATTTAGAAAAACTAAAAAGGATTAAAGTAAGTCTTATTACTTTAATATCTCTTAATTTAATAGGGATTTTATAGTATTTTACTATCTCTATAATAATGTGGTTAATAGAAGACTTTAGTTAGTCTATTAGTAATAGTAACTAAAGTTAATATTGTCAGCTTAGAATTTATTTAAAAGGGTATTACTTTAAATCTATAAAACTTATAAATCTATAATTGCCAAATAATTAAAAATCTCTTAGTTCTAACTTATAAAGCTTTTACTATTTGTCTTATTACTTTAACAAATAGTAAAGATACTACTAGATTAATAAGATAAGCCTATATTACTATTAAAAGATACTTAAATTATAATTAAAGTCAATATCTTTATTACTATTAAATAGTAACTTCTAGACTAAGTAAAGAATTTATTTACATTACGCTAGAAGAGAAAATAGTAGTTTAAGACCACTCTTATCTTTAATAAAAGCCAAAATATATTAAAATTAGACTTATATCTTTATTTTAATTATAACTCTAGAACTACTAATAAAGAGAAAAAGAAGTAAGTTTAAAGTAAGCTTAATTTAAGATTAGAATAATGTTATAATATAAATAAATTATCTATTCTATCTAAGAAATTTCAATAATAAATATAAATCCATATCTTTTTAAAGTAAATTTAAAGATATTTATCTATTAATTAAATAAGTAATTATTTAATTAATTTAGTCAAAGATTATAAGCCTCTATATAAGCCTATATATTTATTATCTTAGAATAAACTAAAATTACTTGAGATATTACTTAATAGAAAATCTTAAAAGTCTAATAAATCTAATCTTTAAAAAGTCTGTAGAGTACCTCTTATTATCTTTATATTAAAGAAAGATAGAACTCTTTAGTTTTTTATATTAATTATAGAGATTTAAATAAGGGTTTTAATAAAGAATTAATATTTATTATCTTTAGACACATTTCTAAGATTCTAGATAGATTATTTAGTTTTTAATATTTTAGTAAAATTAATATATAAGATATATATTATTAAATTTAAATTAAAAGTAGAGATAAGTAGAAAATAGTATTTTAAATCTAATATAGTTATTTTAAATATATAATTATACTATTTAGATTAATAAATATATCTACTATATTTTAGAACTATATCTATACTATTTTATATAAGATTCTAGATAAATTCTATGTTATCTATTTAGATAATATTCTTATATTCTTTAGAATAAGAAGTAAGTATATAAAGTTATATTAAATAAGTATTATAGCGCTTATAAAAAGCTTAGCTATATATTAAGCTATTAAAGTATATATTCTAATAAATCTAAGATTAAATTCCTTAGATATATTATCTTAAGAGAGGGTATTACTATAGATTAAGAAAAGGTTAAATCTATTATTTCTTAGTTAATATTTAAGAGTTTTAGAGATATCTAAGTCTTTATTAGATTTTATAACTTTTATTATAGATTTATATAAACTTTCTCTTAAATTATATAATCTCTACCTTCTCTTTTAAAAGAAAATAAAGATAGAAAAAAGCCTAGTTTATATTCTCTATTAAAATATAAGAAGGGAAGCCTTTTAAAAAGCTAATTAATACTTTTAAATTAGCTCTATTTCTAGTTTACTTTAACCCTAAATTATCTATTAGACTAGAAACTAATATCTCTAAATAGGGAATAGTAGATATTCTAGTTCTAGTTAGATAAAAAAAGAGTTTTTTATCTTATAGTATTCTAGTCTTAAAAATTTACTAATTTAAAAGAAAATATAGTATATCTAATTAAGAGCTATATATTATAGTATATTCCTTTAAAATATAATATTATTATCTAGAAGGAAGTAAGTATATAATTAAAGTACTCTTATAGATTATATTAATTTATAAGCTTTTATAAAATAATAAAAAATTAATAGTTAATAAATAAGATAATATATATATTTTACTATCTTTTAACTTTATTATAAAATACTAATTTAATAAAGACTAATCCTAATAGATATTCTATTAAGACTATTTAGAAAATCTAAGAATATTTAGGGATCTTAGTCTTTGATCTTAAAAATACTTGAATATTAAATTATTTCTAATTTAATATTAAATTAGGAAGTAAAAGCTCTAAATTTATTATATATAATTTAGATCTAATTAAATAAAAGTTAAAGTTTAAGAGATATCTTTTTATATATAGGAAGATCTAGCTAGAAATTATTAATCTTATATTAATATAAATATAATTAGAAGTAATAACTTATTTAATATATAGAATATATTATTAAAAGATAATCTAATAATAGAAATCTATTAAGTTTAATCTAAAGATCCCCTTATTTTATATTATATATTAATTATTAAAAATACTTAAGAAAATAGACTAAATAAAAAGATATAAATAAATACTAAATAATATTATAATCTACTAAGGAGAAATTAGGTTTTCTTATTACTAAGTAAGCTAAGTAAAAGTTCGATTATTCTACTATAAGATCAGTTAAAGTAGAAAATAGGGGTTTTGGCTTACTTCAATAAATTAGAAATTAGGCTATTTTATTACTAGTAAAAGTTAGTTAAAAATAAAATAGTTTAAAGGTAAGCTTAAAAAGCTATTAAATTAAGTCCTAATACTAAGTTATTAAAATAGATAGTAAAATATTAGATTATAAATCCCCTATTAATATAAGAAATTATAATCCTTATTTTAAGTAAAAGAATAATAAAAGGAATAAATATGAGTCTAATAGTCATTTTAAATTTTTTAACAGACTAAATAATTTATAAAGTATTATTATATCATTTTTAGTAATAAAATTAAGATAAATCCTACTAGAATTATATTATAATAATTCTTTAACTATCTATTTTTAGGAAATATAGAATAAATAAGCTATTAAAAATAAACTTTTATTAAGAGTAAATTAACTAAGAAGTAAAAGATTATATTAAAGGATATATTATATATTAAAGTATTCATTTACTAAGATATTATCTATATGGTAAGCTAAAACTATTTGTAATTATATCTATAATCTTAGTCTAAATTAACTATAGATTTACATTATTAGTTTACCCTAAATCTTCTTTAAAGAATTAATTATTAACTCTATTTTAGTTCTGGTTAATTACTTTATAAAGTATTGCCCTATTCTTTACTATTTCTATAAATAATTAATTTAAAGAAATTAGTAGAGCTATTCTATAATAAAATAGAACTAAAGAATATAGAGCTCTAGATAGAATTATAATATAATTATAGATTCAGTTTCTAAAAATAATTTTTACAGTCTAGATTATTACATCATCTTTTATAAATATAAGTAATATCTGTTTATAGTATTTTACTATTAAAACTAATAGATAATCTAAAAGAATCAAATAAGTTCTAGAATATTAATTTTATATTACTTTATTAATATTAAATAGAAGCTAATTAGCCAAATACTAGCTCTAAAGTATAAAATTTACTTAATAATAGCGCTATTAATTCTATATTAAAAGTCTTAAATTTATATTACTTTAATAAGATATTTAATCTAGCTTTTATATATATATTAAGATTAGCGCTAGAGAATCAGAGAGTTCCTAAGAAGTTAAAGTAAGAATAATAAAAATAAGAATAATATATAAGAAAAGCTTAAAAAATAGTTAGGTAAATCGCTATTAAATTATACTAAAAATAATATAATATGACAAAATGTCAATGGCGATATTAATCTTTAAAAAAGAAAAGAGACCTTTATTTCTCTTTTAATAAGAAATCTACAACTAAAGATTCTAATAAAAAGCGTCTTTTTAAATTTATTAGCCTATTTAAAATCCTAGATTAAATTAGTTAGTAAGCCTATTAAATTACTCTATCTATAAAATATTATAAAATCTATAATATTTTTTATATTTTATTACTTAAATATATAGCTAAAATTAGGAAATAAAAGTAGAGTAAAACATATATTTATAATTTCTATCTCTAGAAAATAAGGATAATTAAGAGGTAGAAAGAGTTAAAAAAAAAAAGAAGAGATTAATAAAAAAAAGATTACTTTCTATTAAAATAGAAAGATTAGCCCTTAGAATATAATTAATAGATAATAAAAAGAAAATATTAATATATTAGCTCTAATTAGTAAATTTAAAAAATTAAGAAAATATATTTAACTCTTACTTCTATTTAAATTAATCTTATTTTTATCTTACTTTATATTTAAATTATAATTAATTCTAATAGGAAAGTCTTTTATATCTTTATTACTTATAATTTTATAGGATTATCTTTTTTATAGTTTTTAGTAATATTAACTTTATTTATATCTTAAATAGTATAGATAGCCTATTTAATCTCTTTTAGGAATATATGCTTTATTACTAGTAATAGATAAATTTTTTATTTACTACTTCTTAATTAGGGTTTAATAATAATTTTCTTATATTAAAGACCTATTATATTATAGTCTATTCTAGCTAGATAATATAAAGTAATATCTTATTTATATTAAATAAGATATTTTTTAATAATTTATTTAAGTGGTCTAAAAGTAAGAGATTAAAAAATTAATACTAAAATAATAGTAAATTAATATACTAGAATTACTATCTTTTTTCACTATTAAATTATATATAACAAATATAATAAATATTATTAAAGAAGCTTTAAAGATCTACCTTAGATTAACTAAATTACTTATTTTAATCTTAAATAAAATTTATCTTTTATCTAGTCCTTCTTTAGTAGATTCTTAGTTTCTAAAGGCTCTTAGAATTTTATAGCCTATTTAATAATAAGATTAAAATTAGCTATATCCCTTACTATTTTAGTATTAACTTACTTATATATCTTTTTAATAGGAGTATGAAAATAATTATATAATATAGTAATTATATCTTAATATAAATAAGATATTAAGATTAATATATCTAGATTAATAAAAGCTTTAATCCTAGCTATAATATCTACTATAGACTAAACTAGAGTCTATAGATAAGTAACTAGTTATAAAAATATTATATAATAATATCTATATTACTATAATGGTATACTCTAGTATAATTAGGATTTATAGGAACCTATAATATAGATATAATAAAGAAGTAAAATAAAAGTAAAGTAGTAAATAAGAGTAAACTAAAGATTTTAAAGTTACTGATATACTATATCTATTGATAAAGAAATCTATATTATATAATAACTAGAGAGAGTTCTTTTAATATATATTCCCTAAACTCTATTAGTTTCTCATATTATTCTCTTTTATCTAGAATTAAGAGTAATTCTATAGAAAGAGAGGGAATAGTTATTATGATAAAGAAAAGATAGATATCAATAAATATTCTAAGGTAGAAATTATAGAATCATTTCAGATATCCTAAAATAGTACTAAATTACTTCTAATTTAGTATCTAGATTAAGAGTAAAGCTCTAGGCTTACCTAGAGCTAGTCTATAATAAAGAGATATTTAAAGTAAGATTATTATAAACTATTTATCTAGCTCTTACTTAGCTCTTACTTTCTCTATATTAAGGAAGAAGAAGAATCTCTCTCTTTTAATTCCTCCCTTTCTTAAGAATTA